>NC_057842.1:19120000-21620000 GCF_910594005.1 Cervus elaphus | reverse complement strand
GATTGTATAGTAAGAGTATGCATAGTACAACCAGGTTATCACATTTGATTCCCTTTTATCAATAAAGTATCAATAAAAGAGTGAAGGAAGATATAGGACATTTATCAGTAAATTGTATTCACCTTTCACTGACTGATTTACTGAAAGCTTAGCTTAGGAAAATATTAAGTGCTTTAATTTAGATTTTACTTGGGGGCTTGAAGAAGTGTTGGCTCTTCAAAATCGAAGTTATTACATCAAGTTTTTTCTTAAATTGTTTGCTATATAAAAAGTGAGTTGTAATATATTCTTATTAAAACTGCCTCTTCTGTCACAGTGTTGTTTAATATGTAATCGTTAAAATATGCATTGTACATTGTGTGAGAAAGGTGAATTTATAGAAAAATAAAATTTTCCCAATTTTTTCCCTGATTTTCTTTTTTCAGGTGAATCTACTGTCTTATGTCTTTAGTGATAATCACTATTGTGGTTCTTAGGAATGTAAGAGATATGCTTCCTTATCTACCTAAGTGTAAGAGTGAGATAGGCACTCAGGAGTCAGTGGTAAATCATTTGAGTCATTTACATTTTGGTGTGAATGTGCTTATTACATCCTTCTCTCAAAGGTTTTTATAATGCATGAAACAGGGCACTGGGACAACCCTGAGTGATGGGATGGGGAGGGAGGTGGGAGAGGGTTCAGGATGGGGTGCACATGTACATCCATGGCTAATTCATGTCAGTGTATGGCAAAAACCACAATATTGTAAAGTAATTAGCCTCCAATTAAAATAAATTAATTAATTTTTAAAAGAAGAGAAAGAGGAAGAAGATCCTGGATGTCTTTAAAGGGTGAATGGAAGGCAGTAGAAGTGGTAGGTAGAACTGAAGACAAACTTCATCTTCTTTGTAATTTTATTTAGCACTCACTATACTAGAGTGTTAGTTTTGTTGGAGTCTGCCATTAAACCATTAGGTAACAAAGTGATTTACAAATTCTGAATTTTCAGAAAGAATATTTTAAAATATAGTTTTGATTATTTTGAATTCTGCTCAGTGTCTCTGAATAGTTCAGTCTGCATCTGCCTATCTTGGTGTTTTAAATAACCTTGACTCTCTGATTATTTAAATATTTAACTGGTTTATGTCTTATAGCATCGTAACCAGAATTCTTGTCATTTCATGCTATTTTTTTTTTTCTGCTTTCAAGCATTTTTTACTGTAGATTTTTCTTCAGAAATTTTGGAAGTACTTTTAAGGTAAACATGGAATTCTTTTGTTTTAACTTTTTATTTTGGAAAATTTAAGACATATATCAAAGTATATAGAATATCATAGTGTATATCCATGTACCATCACCCAGTTACCAACTCATACCAATGTTATTTTGTTTTTACCTTCACCTGCTTCCTTTGTCATATTATTTTGAGGCAAAAGCTAGATATTATATAGTTTCATCCACACTTATTTCTCTAGTAGTAACCAAGTATTTTTAAAAATCATGATGAAGTCATGATTTAAATATATTTGATGTCTTTTGGGGCTTCCCTGGTAGCTCAGATGGTAAAGAATATGCCTGCAATGCAGGAGGCCTGGGTTTGATCCCTGGGTTGGCAAGATCCCCTGGAGCAGGGAATGGCTACGCACTCCAGTATTCTTGCCTGGAGAATCCCATGGACAGAGAAGCCTGGAGTGCTGTACAGTCCATGGGGTCACAAGAGTCAGACGTGATTGAGTGACAAAGCACAAGGCATGATGTCTCTTAGTCTACTACACTGAGTATCTTTATTGATGCTTACATTGTTCTATATTTGACTGGTAGATGCCTCTCTTTGGGTTGGTTTCCAAGCTCTTTTGATTAGTTGTCTCTGTTTTCAGAGTCTTTGATCATTTCTTTTCTATCTATTATGACAAAGTGTCCAGACTCATCTTGTACATTTCCTACTCTATACTTTTGGTCAGTTTCTCCTTCACTGAATTCTTTATAGTGAGGAATGGAATTTCAAAACAAGAATTTGGGTGTGAAGGCTACTGTGTGCAAAAAGACTTTCATTTTGATACTTACAAGCTTTACTTTTTATAGTCTCCATTTTATAATATTTATTTTACATATTTGTGTGTAAAAGAACTACTGTATTTCTTCTATTATGTGAAGCCATGATGTATACTATGAACTACCTAGTTAATGATAGTTATTTTGAAAAAAATCACCTAAAATATTAAATGTCTGTCAGATAAAATATCCATTTCAAATATGCTATTTTCTTCAGTATCCCAAAGAAAATTTGAGTCTCCAAAGAAAATTAATGGAGTCTTCATGTTTAGACTCTAAAGATGGGCTTCCCTGCTGGCTCAGTTGGTATAGAATCTGCTTGCAGTGCAGGAGACCCAGGTTTGATGCCAGTGCTGGGAATAGCCCCTGGAGAAGGGAATGGCTACCTTCTCCAGTATTCTTGCCTGGAGAATTTCATGGACAGAGAAGCCTGGTGGGCCACAGTTGCAAAGAGTTGGACATAACTGAGTGACTAACACTTACCGTTCTTCTTAATTAATTTCTCCTGTTGGCAGTTATGCATAGTTTTGTGGTATCACACTGTCCTTCATAACTTCTGTTATGATCTGGACATCATTATTATCTTGCTGCCTTACCAGCACCCAGAATTTTGAAGAACTGGTTTGAGGCTCAGAGTGAGGCAAATTTGTTTGAATAGTAGGGAGGAGATATGAGGAGTAGAGGCAAAGATGGTGATATAGTCTAAGTTGCTTCTCTGCGGATCTGGTGCCTGAGCCACACTGGGGAGGACTCTTTGCACCTTCTCTTCTTTGCCTTATCCTGTTCAGTGCTAAATGAGATGTAGAAGCAAGTAAACCCTAAAATATAAAGAGATGATGAAGTAGTTGGCATGGAATGGAAGTCAAAACAGTGCTGCTCTCTGGCCATGTGACTAGGGTAGGTTAGTCTCTCCAAGTCTGAGATTGCACTCTTTATCCCATTACTCTGTAATATTTTTTTAGACCATTTATACTATATGTGTATACAGTACTATCTACTTTTTGAAAAAGTATTTGTTGTGTATCTTCTTTTTCTAAAGTTCCATGAGAGCAGGAACCTTTTCCACCACTGACTCCTCAGTGCTTTGAATAGTCTTTGGAACAGAGTGAGTGCTCAATAAACATTTAATGAGTTATTGCTGAGTTTTTGAGAAGACAAAATAAGATAATGAATGTAGAAAGTTTAGCACTATGCCTACTATTCAGTGAGTGCTTGATGAATATTTTTAAAAGACTCTGGAGAACATACTTTCTGTTTTGATTTGTCATCATAGCTTTATAAATCTAGCTTATGACTTAAAATAATTAATAAATATTTTTAATAAATGAATGGAAGGATGAAATAAATGAATACTATTGTTGCTATTGGAGCTGATTTTATAGAATTAGTTCAGTTCAGTTCAGTCACTCAGTCATGTCTGACTCTTTGCAACCCCATGGACTGCAGCACGCCAGACTTCCCTGTCCATCACCACCTTCTGGAGCTTGCTCAAACTCATGTCCATTGCATTGGTGGTGCCATCCAACCATCTCATCCTCTGTTGTCCCCTTCTCCTCCTGCCTTCAGTCTTTCCAGCATCAGGGTCTTTTCCAGTGAGTCAGTTCTTTGCATCATGTTGCCAGAGTATTGGAGTTTCAGCTTCAGCATCAGTCCTCCTAATAAATATTCAGGACTGATTTCTTTTAGGATTGATTGATTGGTTTGATCTCCTTGCAATCCAAGGGACTCTCAAGAGTACTCTCCAACACCACAGTTCAAAAGCATCAATTCTTTGGCTTTCTTTATAGTCCAACTCTCACATCCATACATGACTACTGGAAAAACCATAGCTTTGACTAGACGGACCTTTATTGCCAAAGTAATGTCTCTGCTTTTTAATATGCTGTCTAGGTTGGTCATAGCTTTTCTTCCAAGGGGCAAGCTTCTTTTAATTTCATTTTTGCATTCACCATCTGCAGTGATTTTGGAGCCCAAAAAATAAAGTCTCTCTTTCCCATCTATTTGCCATAAACTGATGGAACTGGATGCCATGATCTTAGTTTTCTGAATATTGAGTTTTAAGCCACCCTTTTCAATTTTATAGAATAATTTTATTTATTTTATTTATATATAAATAAAATATTTATATATTTTGTAGAATAAGCAAATGATATTTAGAAATATAGAAAGATGTCCCAGTGTTGATCCAGACATTTGATATTTTTCTAAATATAATCAGTAGGTCATTATAAATAATAGGAGGAATCCCTTTATAGTGAACATATTTTGCCCTTTATAATAGTAACTTTTCCATATACATGTTTCAGAATTAAAAAAATTATATCTGAATTGTGTTACTTCTGCTTGTTTACTACTTATACTTATTGATTTTTTTCCCCTAATGGATTGCATTACTTAATGAATAGAGGACAGCAAACTCATTTTTAAAAAATTATTTCTTTATTAAAAAAAATTATTTTTGGCTGTCCTGGGTCTTCATTGTTCTGCTTGGACTTTCTCTAGTTTTTAGAGATTAGGGACTGCTCTCTAGTTGTGATGCAAGAGCTTCTCATTGCGGTGGCTTCTCTTATTGCAGAGCTTGGGCTCTAGGTGCATGGGCTTCAGTAGTTGCATCTTGAGGGCTCTAGAGTGAGGGTTCAGTAGTTGTGGCATAGGGGCTTAGTTGCTCTGAAGCATGTGGAATCTTCCCGGACCAGGGATTGAACTGGTGTCCTCTGCATTGCAAAGTGGATTCTCAACCACTGGGCCACCAGGGAAGCCACAACTCCTTTTGCCTTAGCACATTTTTCCATTTTGGCTTATCTAGGGGGGAAAAAAAACAATATAAAACAAACATTAGTGGATCAAATTAGCTATAATAAATGAAGTCCCTCTCATTCTCCTTATAGAAAAGCTCCAGTAGATCTAGAATCTCTGTTTCAAAGTATAGCCAATACTTATGGCTGTGAATGGAAGAGGGATCAGGTGATT
Organism: Cervus elaphus; assembly: GCF_910594005.1. Lineage (NCBI taxonomy): Eukaryota > Metazoa > Chordata > Mammalia > Artiodactyla > Cervidae > Cervus > Cervus elaphus. Next base: position 21,614,998 of record NC_057842.1, on the reverse strand, counting down.
CTGTCAGTTTTATTCAGTTGTCAGACTACTTGGTTGCTTATAGAAGCCCCAAGCTTGTGTATAAAGATAAGATTTCATTGGTGGAAGATAGGATCATTAGAATCCTTCCTCTTAGTTGAGTTACGATGAAGGGAGAAATAATTTACATTGAAAGAGAATACTTCAAACTAGTTGTCCTGTGGTACCTGAAGATTGTCCTGCCACTGTAACCTGAATGGAGATTGATGATACTGATCACATTAAAAACTTAGGTATATCACCTGATACCGTAAGCAAAGTGAAAGAGAAGCCACAGACTGGAAGAAGATAAATACAGTGTATATAATAAACAAATGAGTAGTATTTAGACTAAGTAAAGAATTGTTTTTTAAAAAACTAATTAAAAAAAAAGTTTTTGGCTATGCTGGGCCTTTGTTGCTGTGTGGGTGTTTCTCTAGTTGTGGCGAGTAGGGGCTACTCTTTAGTTGCGGTGCATGGGTTTCTCACTGTGGTGGTATCTCTTGCTGCGGAGCACGGGCTCTAAGGTGTGAAGGCTTCAGTAGTTGGGGCGTGTGGGCTCAGTAGTTGCGCCTGCTGGGTGAAGTTGTAAACATGCATGCCCTTCAATCCTCAATTCCACTTCTAGGTCTAAAACACCCTAAAACAGTGCTTCTGCAACTTCAAGAGGGAAACAAATAAATTAGGAATGTTGCTAAAATGCAGGTTGGGATTCATCAGATGGAGCCTGAGATTCTTTGTTTCTAAAGAGCTGCCTCCTGGTCCTTAGACAACACTTTGAGTAATCAGACAAGACTCCAGAGAAGTGCTGTTTAATAGTCCAGATTTATGAGATGATGGAAATGTCCTCTGTGCTGTCCAATAACTACTGAGTACTTGAAATGTGGTAAGTGCAAGTGAGGATCTACATCTTTTATTTATGTGATTTTAATTAAATTTAAATACCGCATATAGCTAGTGACTGTCATGCTGAACAGTGCATCCTATAGCATATCCAGGGAACTTGTTAACAATATAAACTATCAGACCCAGTCTCAGACCTGCTGAATCAGAACCTGCATTTTAACTAGATGCTCAGATGATTTATATGCACATTAAAGTCTGAGAAGCACTGTCTGGAGAAATTTCTGCTATTCAGGAGTCATACGTGAGAATATATATTTCAGCATGTTATTAGTGTGACAGTGGACAAACTGTGGTGCTGTTTAACTAACACACAGCAGTTAAAATGAATTATTTGTATGAACATGGATAAACCTTAAAATAATGTAGTAAGCTATCTTTATCTGAGAAAGATACATATATTATGATACTATTTTTATAAAATTTAAACATAAAAGAAGCCATAGTATATATTGTTTGGAGATTTATACATATATGGCTAAATTAGAAAAACTTTTATGGAAATGAGCAACATTCATTTTGAGAGGGTTGGTAGAAATGGGAGAGGTAATGGGAGAGGAAGAATGCTGAAGACTTCTTGTATTTTTGATGTTTTATTTAAGCTGGGTAATGGGTATGCAAGTGTTTGTTACTCTCTGTACCTTGTTGTTTATCTGAAATATATTTTTTATATCTCCACCCTTAATAGTTAAAATTTAATTTTGTACTATTGATCCATTCTGAGTTTGATGATTCTGAGGGTTGTCATAAAGTTGAAGAACCTTTCTATGAAAGTTCAAAGTCACTGAAGTTCTCTTTCTAATTTTTTAAGCTGAAAAATATCTTATTTGCAAACTGATTTAGATGAAAATGATCCAAATTTGGATGAATGCCTTAAAAATTGCTCATATAGTTTACTTCAAGGCTTTTTACTTTGAGGTTGGTAACAACACCCAAATAACAACAGATGTATTAGTCCTGGAAGCACTTTTCTTAAAACTGCTGATTCTCACTAGCATAGAAATACCAAGAGCTTAATATGTCCAGTGCTTGATTTTATTAGATGTTTATACCCACAGGCCTTGAAGAGTAAGAGCACCAGGGAGGATTTCTGCTTTATTTTCTTTTAGTGTTTCAGCAATCAGTCCCTCAGATAATTTCTTGTTGCCTTGGCTATTATAAATTATCACCTTTGTATTCTGGAGTTACAAAAAATATCACTTATGTTCTAATTCCCTTTGAAATTGGCTCTTGGTTTGGAATACAGATCTCTGTTTTGAATGCATTCAATCTGACTATATTGTTTGCTTGATTTCATCTATTGCTATGCTTTGAAATTCTTTATCTGTGTTAGAATCGTCCGGTGATTTTTTTTTTTTTTTAAATCATGGACTCAAGTTTTAAAGATTCTGCTTTAATTGATCTGGTACTTAAAGAAAGACTCCTGAGGAGATGCACATTTGTAGCCATGTTGAGAGGCCCTGATTTCCTAAGATTTGTTTTCTTTGTTGCTCAGTATTTATTAACATTCCATATCTGAATTCCTATATCTGCATTCCTTAACACTGTGAGCATCAAATATTCTATAAGGAAAAAGTCCTTTAGAAAAAGGATGGCATCAATAGAGTTTTCTCAGTTTAGTCCTCTGAAATGAGTACTCAGTTAAATTTAGAAAGTTCAGGCTAACCCTGCAAAACAGAATTAGAGGGATGACTCAGTTTATTTAGTAAATAATATTGCTAGCTAGGAAACTAAGAAAGCCTTGTTGGCTTTAGGCCTATTTGATTTAAATTGACTAAGTAATTAAAGGTGATTTAACAGTGATTTGTATAGGTACTTTTTTCTTAGGAAACCAGGCTTAAAACTGATGTTATGTGTATGTGTTCCTGTATGTGTCACTGTCTTAGCAAGAAGTATCACTATTTAATTATATCACTATAATTAAACTTTGTTCAGTTTTTATGTGATTTATTTCTGTTTGTGGAAGAGTTTTTTTTTTATGTTCTCTTGTAAATTTGTTGCTCAGTTTTTATAGTTTTACTGTATAATGAAGCAAATTGTTCAGAATATAGTCCTATATGTTCATTGTCATACTTATTTCTTTATATGAAAGAAATTACTTAAAAACCCAGAAGGTGAGTATGTGGGACAATTAGTTTTCTATTTTACTGAAACAGCTAGTACAATGTGGTCTTTTCTCTATTAGACTTTTTCTTTTGAATATTTTTATTTTGAAGGGAAAATCTGTGACTCCCACCTTCTCTACTACCATCCATAACTGTTGCTAAAGTTAAGTAATCATCAAATGGTCGAACAGTTAAGATCTTAATAATTATCACTCGGATGTTGAAGAACTGATTGAACATATTAATATCCCTAGATTTTGCATTGGATAATTAACAGTCTAACAAACATTATTGATACAGAACCTAATTTGTGGAAGAAGTTTTTCCTTATAGGATAAAAGACCTGGAGGGATTGTACATCTTTACCCTCTTTTTCTGGCAACTGAGGATCTGAACTATGTTAGTTAGCATTTCAATTTTTATTTTTTGATATTATTTTATTTTAAAAGGTAATGCCCACTCTGACAATCCAGCAGGATACAAAGAAGAAAATGAAAATTACCCATCATTCCATTAGGGTTGACTCTTAATAGATGTCTAGAAATGGCAGTTAGTTCCTGGCTTGATTTCAGGGGTTATTCTGTTGAAAGTAATAGATTCTTCTTGTTAGTATCATTTTTGTTCCAACTTTGAATTTTTTCCTCACTGAGAACAATGGCCTAATTTCCTCTTGAAACACCTTAAATAGTTTCAAAGAATTTAAACAAAACACTCATGTATGTTCTGTGTGAAATGAGGCAAATACATTCAATCTTTGCTCCTAATACTGATATTTCCCATCTGCTGGGGAAATTTGTTCATCTTTTGGATCTTTCCAGTTTCTCTAAAAATCATTTAAATTTGTAATATAAATTATGACAGAAAACAAGCCTGTGAATAGAAAAAGATGAGTCAGCAGTATTCTGGTAATTTGTGTGTCTTCCACAGTCCTACAGATTTTTCAGAATTCAGCTGAAAATGCACCTTGCTTTCCTTAGCTGAAGTCCTCATGGGGTCTAGTACATTCATCTTTGAGAGTAAGTTTTGGAGATCTGCAGGGCCAGGGAGTTTATCTTTGCAATTTTCAATTGTGTGACCTCTGCTCTATATCCTTTAGCTCTCTAAAATTCAGTTGGTTTTATATTGATTTGTTCTTGTAAATGACTCTGTGTCCTTTAGGTCTTTCATTTGTTTTTTCTGAAGGACAAGCAAGCTCATTTTAGGGTCATAGGAGGAAAGGGGCAAGTCAAGTTTTCTGTTTCTTTAATATTTTTCTTGTTCTCCTTTCTTAACTCCCAGGAGCTAGTATGGATTGTGTTTCTGGTTCTTCTTTATTAAAGTTGAAAGAGTCTGACAAAGACCAGTTTTGGAAAAGACCTTTTGAGATTGCTCTATTGTCAGTGGCTCTCTGGGCATGACTTCTCCCATTTGTTGTGCCACTCAGGGCATTTCTTTGTGTGTTTCCTTTTATTTTCCAGCCACTTCATCTTTTGCAGCAATAATCTGTGTGCTCTGGGTTATGGAAGTATTCCTTTGAGGAGGTTTTATGGTTGCCCATTATAGTGCAGTACAAGGTTTACCTGATCTAGACCATTTCCGCTAGTTTTCTCCTTGGGATTTTTACTCTGAGTGAGTTGTGTGAGAATTCAGGCTGAATATCTGCATTCAATACAGGCCAGGTGCTCTGCTTTCTTATAAAATATTCTGCTTTGGCCTGGGCCTGGGTTCGCTGCTCATATCTATGTGGGTCTTGACCTTGGTGGGAGATGTTCTCCTGGCCAGGCCCTTCCTAGGTCAGTGCTGGCTCTTGCCTGTGCATCTTCACGTCTGTCTCCTGGCTATATTCATCCCAGTTACCTCTGTGAAGTGCTCAAAAGCATTATTATTGGTTCTGTTTGTCTGTGGCATTTGACGATTTCCCTTACTTGCTTCAAGTATTTTTCCTATAACCTAGTATTATTATGTATTTAGAAAGAAAGAGAAGTTTCCACCTTTAGCTTAACCCACCACCTGGACTCAAAGTCTTAATTGTAGGCGAATGTTAACCTCATTCCTCGTGGTGGATATTGTTTGCTTCTTTCCACTGCAAATACCTCCTTTGTATCTTGTTAACTTAGTTCACAGTGACTGTGCTGAACTAAAAACTCTACCCCACCTTCCCTTGCATCTAGAAATGACCAGGTGACATACTTCTGGCCAAAAGACTAATAATGAAAATATGGAGAATAGATGTATTTAGCACTCTTTTTTCACTTTGTTCGAATATTGATGCTAATTTATTGTTTGGAGCTACAGCAATGATTTTGTAAGCATGAGAATGAAGGTCAATGTTCTAAAAATGGTGAAATGGAAATCTAGAAAGAACTTTAGGAAGTGATGACATTGTTCAGAAATAGAATGAAAGGCAATATACCCTGCTTGTGTAGACAAACTTTTAGTTGCTTAAACCATAATTAATTGGTATTTTTGTTGTTACTTGTGGATAGACACATTTCTAATTGATATATTTCTGTAATAGTTGGAATATTGGCGTTAGATAGTCAAATATGAGTGGGGAGACTCTTACTGACAGATTTCTAAATTTCATTAGGTTATATGGTCTTCTGAATAGTAACTGACTAGTGATGTATTAAAATTTGTTAGATTAGAATGGTCAGAATTTATAGAAAAACAGTACCACTTTGGCTACTTGCTTTGCTATTTTTAGGTTGAAGTTTGGTATATGTTTATAATTACACAGTAAATGAAAATTCTTCTGTATCAACTTGGTGGCTTTTGACCTGGCTGGTTTCAGGATAAACTTGTTAAAGAAAATCTGTTGACTTCTGTTGCTTTAAAGAGTGGAACTGTTCATTGTTTCTGCTTTATTTATACCTTTTAATTTTCAGCTTTTGCACTTCTCATGCATTTGAATAATATATAATGCTACATAGGATTTTACAACACAATAGCTGTATATGAGATAATAAATATGACCAGAAGTGAAAGTTTAAGAAACTAATAGGAAAGGAATAATAAATAATTTACTAAATGACTGAACTTAAAAAAAAATCCTGTTGTAAATAGATGAGGAATGGAAAAAGATATTTTATTTTCATGTGGAAAATTTGGGTTAACATAACAGCTTCCAGAAAGTGCTTTTGTTTTTGCTTAATGTATATTCCTCCTTTTGTGCAGTGACAAGACATTACATAAGATGGCAGTAGGAGATTATAAATGTTCCCTCTCAGAGTGACACATTGCAATGAATTGGCCGGTGAAGTATAATAAACATGATTATATAATAGCTATTTTGCGAGATTTTTTACAATTGTTATTTTCCTTGACTTTTTATCCCCCTTTTTTGATGGAAAGAATAAAGCTTCTAATTTTGAGTTCACATATATTTTTAAAGGAATTATGTACTATCACTTTTCTCTATCTAACTCTCTAAAAACAAAATTTTGCTTGATTTTGTGGAGCTCTGACTTCCTAGAGTAAATCAAGATTTCTTAGGACATTTTAGCATCTTAAAAATGTAAGTATTTTAGGACTTCCCTCGTGTCCAGTGGTTAAGAATCTCCTTGCTAATGCAGGGGACACGGGTTCAGTGCCTGATCCAGGAAGATGCAAGGAGTAACTAAGCCCATGTGCCACAACTGCTGAAGCCTGCATGCCCTATAGTCTGTGCTATGCAACAAGAGAAGCCACAGAAATGAAAAGCTCTTGCAATCCAACTAGAAAGTAGCCCTGCTCACCGCAGCTAGAAAAACCAGCAATGAGAACATAGCGCAGTCAGAAATTAAAAGAAATACATGAATATTTTATTGGCCACTATAAACCCTACTAAGAGGATATATTTCCAGAGATTAACTGTTTTCTTTTTGTTTTTCCCAAAAAAGTTACTGGATTAAATTGTTTTTTTAGAGTATACAGTTATTTTAAATCTTAGAAAATTAATCTGAGATGAGCTAGGTTTTCCAGGGTGTAGTTGGATATGAGAGACTGACAATGAACTTGATGTCCTTTGCTGCTTCCCAAAAGGATAAATAAATTGCTGTGTGCCTCTGCATCTGAGAAGCCCACGTGTGAAGATGACCCATAATGATTATATATTGATAAATAGTAAAGAAAAATTGGAAGGAAAATTTCTCATATTAAATTTGCACTTATCTTTTCTGAAATAACTTCAGTATCCCTATGATACTGAGGCACCAGGGCATCCATAAGCATCAGGGGATAGTCCATAAGCACCGGGGGATCATCTGAGCATGGGCCATACTCACGTTTGTCAGCCAAGTTGGGATTGGAAACATTAAATCTATCTATATAGAATCTTTATGTAGATTGGTTGTCATCTGTGGAGAACTGAGGTCCACAATCCAATGAACAAGTTACCATTGGGGAAACACTTCACAGATGACAAATGAGATCTTGTTCAGCTATTACTTTTCAGATTAAGAAAACTGCCTTTCAGTATTCCATATTAACTCTCTAGAATACTATGGGGTATGGTATTTATTTCAAAATAATCAACTCTGAGGATTTTGGATTTTGGGACTTCATCTCTTGAGATAAAAATAAGGTGCATAGCTTTGTTTTACCACATCATGTATCTTAAACCCAATAAAATGTGAAATTAAACATATATGAATTTATAGGCATATTACAAACCTGTTAGATGACTGGAGTTTTAAAAATAGACTTTATTTTTCTTAGTGCAGTCTTAGGTTCACAGCCAACCTGAGCAGAAAGTACAGAGAATTCCTATTACCTTCTGACCTCACACATACAACCAACCCTTCTGTCAACATCCTGCACCATGGTGGTAGGTTTAATAAGATTGGTAAACCTTTGATTGATTTGTCAGAATAACCCAAATTTCATAGTTTACTTGAGGATTCATTCACTCTTGCTGTTTTATGGGGTTTTTCCCTGTATGAGTTTTGACAAAAGAATATGATAACATCATTGCAGTAATATACAAAGTAGCTTCCTTGCCCTAACAATCCTCTTTGCTCCACATATTCATCCCTCCCACCTTCCCTTGATGCGTGCTTAGTCGCATCGGACTCTCTTGTGACCCTGTGGTTTCTTGCTCCTCTGTCCATGGGATTTTTCAGGTAAGAATACTTGAGTGAGTTGCCATTTTCCTCCTCTGGGAGATCTTCCAAACCCAGGGATTGAACCCTCGTCTCTTGTGTCTCATGTATTGGCAGGCAGATTCTTTACCCATTGAGCCATCAGGGAAGCCTTTCCCAGCCCCTGGTAGTCAATGATATTTTTAATGTCTCCATAGTTTTGCCTTTCCCAGAATGTCATAGAGTTGGAGTCCTATAGTATGTAGGCTTTGCAGATTGGCTTTCTCACCCTAGTAAAATGCATTTAAATTTCCTCCATGTCTTTTCATGACTTGATGGCTCATTTTTTTTTTTTTAAAGCAATGAATAATATTCCATTGGGCTTCCCTGGTGGCTCAGTAGTAATGAATCCTCCTGCCAATGCCGGAGACACAGGAGATGCAGGTATGATCCCTGGGTTGGGACGATCCCCTGGACTAGGAAATGGCAACCCACTCCAATATTCTTGCCTGGGAGATCCCATGGACAGAGGAACCTAGTGGGCTATCTAGTTCACAGGATCTCAAAGAGTTGGACATAGAGACTAAACAAGAACAACAACATTCCATTGTCTGTATCTACTGCAGTTTATTTTTCCACTCACCTGCTGAAGTATATCTTTGTTGCTTTCAGGTTTTGGCAATTATGAATAAAGCTGCCACAGACGTCTGTGTGCAGGTTTTTGTATAGACTGAAGATTTCAGCTCCTTCGAGTAAATGCCAAGGAGTGCTATTGCTGGGTCATATGTTAAGAGTATGTTTAGTTTTGAAAGAAATCACCAAACTCTCTTCCAAAATGACTGTACAGTTTTGCATTTCCACCAGCAATGAACAAGAGTCCTGGTTGCTCCACCTCCACATTCTCATAAGCATTTGGTATCAGTGTTCTGTTTTGTCATTTTGTTAATAACAGTGATCAAACTGGATTTTGAGACCTGTGAATTGGTAGTTATTAGAGTATGTCAATATGTAGCTATTTTAAGCCATAATTTAAGATGAAATTATAAAGTATGCTTGCTGTTATTATTTTAAATTTTAATTGTGTAATTTTGTATTTATTGCTTTCTGAATAAAACTTATTCTTAATTTTAAAATATACAGTTTACTTCTGTTCATTACATGTTTATTATTATTATTAATTTTTATTACTATTTTTCACAGAACTAGAACAATTATTATTATTTATTATTATTATTATTTTTCACAGAACTAGAACAAATAATTTCACAATTTGTATGGAAATACAAAAAACCTCAAATAACCAAAGCAATCTTGAGAAAGAAGAATGGAACTGGAGGAATCAACCTGCCTGACTTCAGGCTCTACTACAAAGCCACAGTCATCAAAACAGTATGGTACTGGCACAAAGACAGAAATATAGATCAATGGAACAGAATAGAAAGCCCAGAGATAAATCCACGTACCTATGGACACCTTATCTTCGACAAAGGAGGCAAGGATATACAATAGAAAAAAGACAACCTCTTTAACAAGTGGTGCTGGGAAAACTGGTCAACCACTTGTAAAAGAATGAAACTAGAACACTTTCTAACACCATACACAAAAATAAACTCAAAATGGATTAAAGATCTAAATGTAAGACCAGAAACTATAAAACTCCTAGAGGAGAACATAGGCAAAACACTCTCTGACATAAACCACAGCAAGATCCTCTATGACCCACCTCCCAGAATATTGGAAATAAAAGCAAAAATAAACAAATGGGACCTAATGAAACTTAAAAGCTTTTGCACAACAAAGGAAACTATAAGCAAGGTGAAAAGACAGCCTTCAGAATGGGAGAAAATAATAGCAAATGAAGAAACAGACAAAGGATTAATCTCAAAAATATACAAGCAACTCCTGCAGCTCAATTCCAGAAAAATAAATGACCCAATTCAAAAATGGGCCAAAGAACTAAACAGACATTTCTCCAAAGAAGACATACAGATGGCTAACAAACACATGAAAAGATGCTCAACATCACTCATCAGAGAAATGCAAATCAAAACCTCAATGAGGTACCATTACACACCAGTCAGGATGGCTGCTATCCAGAAGTCTACGAGCAATAAATGCTGGAGAGGGTGTGGAGAAAAGGGAACCCTCTTACACTGTTGGTGGGAATGCAAACTAGTACAGCCACTATGGAAAACAGTGTGGAGATTCCTTAAAAAACTGGAAATAGAACTGCCATATGACCCAGCAATCCCACTTCTGGGCATACACACCGAGGAAACCAGATCTGAAAGAGACACGTGCACCCCAATGTTCATCGCAGCACTGCTTATAATAGCCAGGACATGGAAGCAACCTAGATGCCCATCAGCAGATGAATGGATAAGGAAGCTGTGGTACATACACACCATGGAATATTACTCAGCCGTTAAAAAGAATTCATTTGAATCAGTTCTAATGAGATGGATGAAACTGGAGCCCATTATACAGAGTGAAGTAAGCCAGAAAGATAAAAGACCATTACAGTATACTAACACATATATATGGAATTTAAAAAGATGGTAACAATAACCCTATATGCAAAACAGAAAAAGAGACACAGATGTACAGAACAGACTTTTAGACTCTGTGGGAAAAGGCAAGGGTGGGATGTTCTGAGAGAATAGCATTGAAACAAGTATACTATCAAGGGTGAAACAGATCACCAGCCCAGGTTGGATACATGAGACAAGTGCTCAGGGCTGGTGCACTGGGAAGACCCAGAGGGATGGGATGGAGAGGGAGGTGGGAGGGGGGATTGGGATGGGGGACACATGTAAATCCATGGCTGATTCATGTCAATGTATGGCAAAAACCACTACAATATTGTGAAGTAATTAGCCTCCAACTAATAAAAATAAATGGAAAAAAAAAGTTAACTGTGGGAAAAAAATAATATGTTTATTATTATTATAAAAATCATTATATATCATAAAATTATATATTTATATAAATATGCATATATAATTATTTATTATAAATAAATGTATTTATTATAAATAAATATACTTCAAGTGTATATATTAACTTTTTTGTTAATACATTTATAGTTTATATATATAGTTCATTTATATAGTTCATTTATAGTTCTTTTCTGGGCAGCTTTTCATAGTGGAGGAATCTATCAAAATTGCCCTCTACTTCAGAGTCTTAAACTATTTCCATAAATTCTGGAGGAAATCACTGATATTGGACAGTTTCAGCAAACTAATTATGTTTTCATCTTTCTAGCCTTAAAAAAGGCAATTTTTCATATAACTGTGGAAAAATCTAAAAATCCGTTTTGAAGTCTGGAGCTCAAACTCAGCCAGTGCTATCAACTTTGAAAATATGTGACATGATTAGTGTGGTGTTTGCACAGAGTTTGCCTGGGTAGTAGTACTCAGATGCTCCATCTGAAAAGGGGAATGATAAGTTGGTGGGTTTGGGGAAATGGCCCAGTGGGTGTTAAATGCCAGGTTCTTGATGTGGATCCTGAGGTACAGAAAATTCCTCAGACTTTCGGAACTATAAGGAATTGGGGATACTGCTTCTTCAGGCTTCTACTAAGGAAGTTTCACTTTCCTTGTGAGAGGGACCCATGTGGCACTAGTGGTAAGAAATCCACCTTCTAATGCAGGAGATATAAAAGACTTGGGTTTGATCCCTGTGAAGATTACCTGGAGTAGGAAATGGCAACCTACTGCAGTATTCTTGCCTAGAAAATTCGATGGACAGAGGAGCCTGGTGGTCTACAGTCCAAAGGGCTGCAAAGAGTCAAACATTACTGAGCACGCATACGTGAGGGGACCCAACTTGGCAGTAACTTTGGGAGCCATTTTATTGTGATCACAGGAGTCCTTTCTTAGGATATTGATCCTTTGCAGACAGACAGTTTTCTCTTTAGCTTCTCTTAACTTTGCTATACTAAACTCAGTGGTGACACTAATTTGACTTTTACTAAAGGAAAAACCAGTGTAATCAGAAGACTGTGATTAAATTCAACTATCATATTTGGGTACTTGGCCTTGAAGGAGAAGGAGGTGTTTTCAGGTACAGAAAACAGCCTAAGGAAAAATGTGGAGACTTGAAGGGACATTCTGTGTTTGGGTAATGGAAAATAGTCTGGTTTGTAAATAATATTGAGGCTAGGGCCTTGAAGAAAGGCCAGTAAAAGAAGAAAGATGGACTTCTAAATCTCTAGAGTTAAAGTTCTATTCAAGTAAAAGACACTTCCAACTCAAAGACATTCTCAGCTATGTACACTTTTGCCCTTCTTTTTCTTAACAATTTTTTTCCTGTCAGTTCTTTGCAGTTGGTAACTGAATTACTGGGTAACTCTGGCCTTGAGTGATAGATTTGACTCCAGCCAGAGTCCTGTAAATCACGCCCATACCTGCCTTCTTGTTTCTGTATCTTTTTTTTTTTTTTTTAACTCTTTTTTTGAGACTCTCTTAACTGAATTCCACTTTTGCTTCTCAGATGCTTTGATTTCTTCTGGCTTGGCTCCTAATGCCCTTGTTTGTTCACTAATTTCTGATTGTTTATATTGAGTGAAGTTTCTTTCCCTGGCTTTCAGTCCTGTCTGGACCAGATTTTGTCTCCACTATACCTGTACCTCCTCCAGTGCTCTAGCCATATTTTCTCAGGCAGAACTAATTCCTTACACAACTTACTATTGACTTGCCCTACATTCTGTCTTGAAGTATAGTTCCTCTAACTCCTTTTTCAAAATTTTTCTTCTTCCCTTTTTCTCTAAGTAAGTTATATGGAAAGGCCTAATTTATCGTCATACTTTACAGGATTGCAGAAAAAACGTTTAATGTTTATAAAGTTGAGCTCTATTTGAGTAGAAGTTTTAATGTCCTGTTCTCTACAATAATTCAAATTACTGCATTGCTTTTTTTCTCTTCAGATTCATTGAGGTATAATTGACAAAAATTGTATATTTTTAATGTGTACAACTTGATGTTTTGATATACACCATTGTTAAATGTTTACCACAATCAAGCCAATTAACATACCTTTCACTTCATGTGGTTACGTTTTTTTTTTTTTTTCTTTTGGTGATAAAATTTAAGGTCTATACTCTTAGTAAATTTCAGGCACACAATACCTTAATGTGAACTATAGTCACATTGCTGCACATTAGATCTCCACAACTTACTCATCTTAGATAACTTAAACTTTGTGCCTTTGACACATCTCTCCATTTTCCCACTCCATCCCCAGTCTTTGGAAACCACTGTTCTGCTTTCTAAGTCTAGGAGTTTGACTATTTTAGATCCCACATATAAGGGAGATCATATAGTATTTGTCATTCTATAACTGGCTTATTTCACTTAGCAGAATGTCCTCTAGGTTCATCTGTATTGTTGCAGGTATGATTTCTTTCTTTTTTAAGGCTGAATAATATTCCATAGTATATGGAATGTGTATATAACCACATTTTTTTCTTTCCCAGTTCTATTGAGATACAACTGATGTATAATGATGTATTATTATAAAGTATACCACATAATGATCACCACAATAAATTTGATTAACATTCATCACTTCATAAAGTTATAATTTTTTTCTTGGAATGTGAGCTTTTAAGATGTATTCAGCAACTTCCAAATATACAGTACAACTTTAGTCACCATGCTGTATATTACATCCCTAGAACTTAATTATCTTATAACAGGAAGATAGTGCCTTTTCACCACTTTCATCCATTTCTCCCACATACCACCCAAATGTTCTGGCAACTACCGATCTGTTCTCTGTTTCTATGAGTTCATTTTTTTTTTTTTTTTAAGATTCCATATATAAGTGAGATCCTTGGGTTGGGAAGATCCCCTGGAGTAGGAAATGGTAACCTGCTCCAGTATTCTTGCCTGGAAAATTCCTTTGACAGAGGAGCCTGGCTGTCTCTGGTCCATGGGGTTGCAAAGACTGCGACATGACTGAACGACTTAGCACATGCACACAGCGTGGTGTGCTGGGACATATTGGTGTAGCAGGGATGAATATGGCTGCAAGACATTGGTTCTCTTCCCAAGAACCAGCCTTGGAAAGCCAGTTCCATTTTCTATATGAAGTATGGCCTGGAAAAGGTTGGAAGCACTGCCCTAAAGCAATGTGGCTGATATTTTCACTTTAGGATTTGACATTTTGGACAGTTCAAAATATCTTTACAGACTGTAAGTTCAATTCTTTGGTTAATACATTAAAAGAAGTGAGAAAACTCAAAATATTTGTGAAAAATAGTATATATTTAAGTGGATTTTGGGAGTTGCATAATTAGAGGAATTTAACATTGATTTACTCTATAACATTTTGTTTATTAGTGTTGGAAATTCACTACAGGTAAAGGACATTTAAAATTTTTTTGTTATGGTAAAAGTCACATAATATACTGTTTTAACCATATTTGACTGTAGAGTTCAGTGGCACTAAGTACATTCATGTTGTGCAATATCACCATCATCCATCTCCTGATTTTTCCACATTCCTCAGCTGAGACTCTGTCCCCATTAAACAGCAATTGTCCAACCTCCCCACGCCCACCCTAACCCCCTGCCCCTGGCATCTACTACTGTGCTTTCTGGCTCTATGAATTTGACTATTCTAGGTACATTGTTATGGAGAAGGCAATGGCACCCCACTCCAGTACTTTTGCCTGGAAAATCCCGTGGATGGAGGAGCCTGGTAGGCTGCAGTCCATCGGGTCGCTACAAGTTGGACTCGACTGAGCGACTTCACTTTCACTTTTGACTTTCACACATTGGAGAAGGAAATGGCAACCCACTTCAGTGTTTTTGCCTTGAGAATCCCAGGAACGGGGGAGCCTGGTGGGCTGCAGTCTATGAGGTCGCACAGGGTCGGACATGACTGAAGCGACTTAGCAGCAGCAGGTACATTGTTAAGTAGGAATCAAACAGTATGTGTCTGCATCTAGTATATACTGGGATACATTTTTAAGGTTAACAATATACATAAAGGACATATTTTAAGAAATCAGACTATGTCTTAAATCCAAAAGCTGAAAGTGTTTCGAACCTGTATAGGCTTTGATCCAGAACCTGGAAAGTGGGAGAAAGAGGTTGCCTTCAGTTATTCCAGCCCACAGTCTTCTGCTGCTGCTCTTTGTGTATCTACACTAACGTTTCTCTCTTCCATAGCCTTAGTTCAAGTGCCTGGTGGAGACTGACAGTCATCAACCATCTTTCAATGCCAAATTCACACTTCCAGGAGAGAAACTGATTGGCTCAGCTTAAGTGGGTTTCCAAACAATTGCAGTAGTTTCTCTTGAGAAAATGATTAACCCAAAGTCAAATAGTATGAACATGGCTGAGTGGTTTATCACTTTCCATAGGAAAAGAGAGGTTCTCACAGAGTACATAATGATTGGGCAGATGCTGCAAACATGGCCATTTTGAGCATGAAATCAATTACCTTTTATGACATGTAGAGTGTTGTATCATCACAAATTTCTCACCACAGTTGTCTTGGAAAATTGAGTTTATTAATTATTTTCATAATATCAGAACTTGAAAAATATATTTTTTATGTTTTTTTTTAATTTTTTTTATTATTATTTTTTTTTTCCAGTGGGTTTTGTCATACATTGATATGAATCAGCCATGGATTTACATGTATTCCCAATCCCGATCCCCCCTCCCACCTCCCTCTCCACCCGATTCCTCTGGGTCTTTTGTTTTTCAAGGGAGAACATAGCCATTGTTGTAGAATGTGGGTGATCAGTCTGTGTGAGACAGTTTCTGGTTACATTGAAGTGTGGCTATATGCGCAGAAAGAGCTCTGACGCAGTGGGCTGGATGGATTGGAAGGCGGTGAGATGAGAGGCGGGGGAAACTTTAGTTGTAGTCGTCCATAATGAAAATAATGCAGTCCTGAAATAAGTCAGAGAAGTGGGGAATGGAGGACAGGGGAATAAAAAGATGATATTAAAGAGGCAAATTGGGGGTTTCCCTGGTGGTCCTGTGGTTAAGAATCTGCCTTGCAATGCAGGGGACACAAGTTCAATCCTTGGTCTGGGAAGATCTCACATGCTGCAGAGCAACAAAGCTCATGTGCTACAAATTCTGAAGCCTGGGTGCCCTAGAGACTGTACTTCACAACCCAGTAAGCCACTGGGATGAGAAGCCTGTGCACCAAAACTAGAGAGTAGCCCCTGCTCTCTGCAACTAGTGAATGCCTGCACAGCAATGAAGACCCAGCACAGCCAAAAATAAATAAATAATTAAATAATTTTCTTTTCTTTTTTTTTTTTTTAAGAAAAGAGGGTGATTCGTAGAAGATAGTGTTTATTGGTTTGGGCAGTAAGGAAAATGTAGAAAGTCAGAAGAGGTGATGTTTTTGACTGTGAATGCCATTTATTGAGATATAGAAGATAGAGGGGAATGGAGGTTTTGGGGATGCAACGAATTTAGTGTTAGACATTTTCAGTTGTTCATTCCTGGAAAGAATCTAGGTTCCAACTGTGTAGTTATGAATATGTATTTATAGCTCAGGAAAAAAATCCTGCCAGAAATATAGAATTAGAATCAGAGTTACATATATTTTTATTTCTAAGAATATTTGGAATCCCTTATTTTTTTAAGTGTCCTTCATCAAAAATTGGTTAGTTAGTAGATTTAAGCAATGACATGTTGACAACAGCATTATTATTATTTTCACAAAACTGTTATTGATGTACAGCATATACTTAGAAAATTTTTAGTGGATTTTCACAAAGTTGTACATCCATGTAACCAGCACTCATATCAAGAGACAGAACATTGTCACCACCCTTCCCCCTAGAATAGCTCACCTACCCCTTTCCAGATATGATATCTTCCTTAGGAGTAACCAACATTTAGGATTAGTTTGGTCTGTTTTCAATTTTTAATGAATACTGCATTGGCCAAAAAGTTCATTTGGCTTTTTCCATAAAATGTAACAACAAACATTTTGGCCTACCCAGTAGAATCATAATAATGCATGCCTTGCATGTCTGGTTTCTTTCATCCAACCTGATGTTTTTGAGAGTCATCCATATTATTACATGTAGTTGCAGTTGTTCATTCTCCTGGGTATAAAACTTTCCAAATAAAGGTGTGACTATACCAGTTTATTTATCCATTCTACAGCTGATAGACAATTGGATAAAGCAGCATTATTTTTAGGGATATTAGCAGCATTATTTTTAGCCATACTATGGTGATTTTAAATAATGCTGCAATAAACATGGGATGCAAATATTTTTTCAAATCAGTGTTTTCATTTTCTTTGGATCTATACGCAGGCATGGGATTGCTGGGTCATATGGTAGTTCTATGTTAATTTTTTGAGAACTGCCTCCCTCCCATACTGTTTTCCATAGTGGGTGATCCAGTTTACAGTTGCACCAACAGTACATGAGGGTTTAGTGGTGCCGAACTCTTTTAGCTTTTGTTTCTCTGGAAAATTCTTTATGTCCCCTTCAATTCTGGATTATAACCTTGCCAGGTAGAGTATTCTTGGTTGAAACTTTTTTCCTTTCAACTCTTTGATATATATAATACTGCTCTGTACTGGCCTGCTAATTTTCTGCTGACAAGGTAGCTGTTAGTATTATGAGAGTTTGCTTATACATAACTAGTTGTTTTTCTCTTGCTGCATTTAAGATTCTCCCTTTTAAAATTTTAACATTTTAATTATAATGTGTTTTGTTGTGGATTTCTTTGAGATCATGTTGTTTGAGTTCATACTTACTGTGCTTCTTGCTTATGAATGTTCATTTCTTTTCCTAGGTTAGGGAAGTTTTCAGTTACTACTTCTTCAAATATTTCTTTGCTTTTTTCTCCCTCTCTTCTCCTTTTTGAACCCCTATAATCAGATGTTAGTATGTTTGATTTTGTCCTAGAACTTTCTTAAACTATCATTATTTAAAGAGATTCTTCTTTATTCTGTTCACCTTGGGTTATTTCCAGTACTCTGTCATCTAGATTGCTAATCTATTCTTCTATATCATCTAATTATTGTTGATACTCCCTAGTTTATTTTTTCATCTCAGTTATTGTATTCTTCAGCTTTGATTGATTTTATTTGATATTTTCTAACTCTTTATTGAAATTCTCACTGTGCTCATCCATTCTTCTGAGTTCAGTGAGCATCTTTATGATCATTACCTTGAACTCCTTATCTGGTAGATTTCCTGTCTTCATTTTACTTGGCTCTTCTTCTGAGGTTTTTGTCTTGCCCTTTTATTTGAAATATATTCCTCTGTCTCCTCATTATTCCGAATTCTCTTGTTTATTTCCATGTATTATGTAGGTCCTTTCTCTCCTGATCTCGCAGAAGTGGCCCAATGTAGGAGGTGTCCTCTGGGGCTCATCAGCGTGCTTCCCTCTGACTGTCAGAGAGAGAAGCTCCAGGGGTGCTCTCTGTGGGCTGCGAGTGCCCTTCTGTTGTGTTTGGGCCGAGCACTGAGTGCATGCTGGTAGGTGGGGCTGGCCCTTGGCCTGCCTGACTGTGGGGCCCTGCCTTGTGTGGTTGGTGGGAGTGTTGTGGTGGGAGGGGCGGGGCCCCTGGGCTATGAGTCCTGCTGTGTGTGACTCCTGTGGGGCTGCTAGTGGGCAGGTCATCTCCTCAGCTCAGCTAGTTGTGAGGCCTGGCAGCTTGGTGGTGGTGTGGATGCTCTATTGGGTGAGGCAGGCTCCCCATGCAGCTGTTTGCAAGGCCTGGTGGGGTGTGACCGATGTAGGTGTGTGGCTTGGTGGAGCAGGTCCTTGGCACTAGTAAGCTAAAGGGAGGATTCCAAAATGGTGCCTTCCAGAGCTGATGTTAGCATGGTAGAACAAGATCACAAAAACGGCTGCCACCAGCTTCTTAATCACCAGGAGAGTCCCAGCTGCCTCCTGCCCTTCCAGGAGGCTCTTCAAGATCAGCAAGTAGGACTGACCCATGCACCCTGCTCCTTCTGTGCTGAGACTCAGAGTGTGTGAGATTTTGTGTGCAGCCTTTAAGAGCAGAGTCTTAGTTTCCTACAGTTTTATGGGTCTCCTTAATGTCAGCTGTGCTGGTTTTCAAAGTCAGATGTTTTGAAGCTTGTTTTTGGTGCAGGACCTTTGGGCTGGGAAACCCAGTGTGGGGCTCAGACTCCTCACTCTTCAGAGGAGGGGGAATCTGCTCTCTAGGGACTCTGAAGATATGATGAAATTTGGACACACAAAGCTAAGGGCAGCAGGTATTTCTGTGGAGAAAAGACACAACTATGGGAAAACTTAGGGTGTACTCAGAAGTGGCAGAAGCTAGAATTGGTTGGAGAGATGGGCTTGGAAAAGGTGATAAAGCTCTGGAGGTGAAATGACACAGTTATTGAGGACTTTGAATGGTTTAGCTCTTAAAATTTCCACATGCACAATTTTGAAGGCTGGCATTCAAACTTCCTAATAGGGTGAGTCTTAGTCTGTTTGAAGTGAAGTGAAGTGAAAGTTGCTCAGTCTTGTCTGACTCTTTGTGACCCATGTACTATACAGTCCATGGAATTCTTTAGGCCAGAATGCTGGAATGGGTAGCATTTCCCTTCTCCAGGGGATCTTCCCAACCCAGGGATCAAACCCAGGTCTTCCACATTGCAGGTGGATTCTTTACCAGCTGAGCCACAAGGGAAGCCCAAGAATACTGGAGTGGGTAGCTTGTCCATTCTGCTATAATGAAGTACCCTAGACTGGGTTACTTATAAACAACAAAAATTTATTTCTCATGATTCTGGAGGCTAGGAGTTCTGATAAGAACTCTCTTCTGGTTTGCAGACTGCTGACTTCTTGTTGCATCCTCACATGGAGGAAAAAAATGTGTGAGCTTCCTCTCTGGGTTCTTCTTTTAAGGGCACTAATCCTTCTCATGAGAGCTTCACCCTAATGACCTAATTATGTACCAAAGGCCCCCACCCAAAAATACACTGGGGATTAGATTTCAACATATGAACTTGGGGGAGAACACAAACATTCAATCCATAATCCAATTACAGTTCAGTCGCTCAGTTGTGTCCGACTCTTTGCGACGCCATGAACCGCAGCACGCCAGGTCTCCCTGTCCATCACCAACTCCTGGAGTTTACCCAAACTCATGTCCATTGAGTCGGTGATGCCATCCAACCATCTCATCCTCTGTCATCCACTTCTCCTCCTGCCTTCAATCTTTCCCAGCGTCAGGGTCTTTTCCAATGAGTCAGCTCTTCGCATCAGGTGGCCAAAGTATTGGAGTTTGAGCTTCAACATCAGTCCTTCCAATGAACACCCAGGACTGATCTCCTTTACAATGGACTGGTTGGATCTCCTTGCAATCCAAGGGACCCTCAAGAGTCTTCTCCAATACCACAGTTCAAAAGCATCAGTTCTTCGGGCGCTCGACTTTCTTTATAGTCCAACTCTCACATCCATACATGACTACTGGAAAAACCACAGCCTTGACTAGATGGAACTTTGTTGGTAATGTCTCTGCTTTTTAATATGCTATCTAGGTTGGTCATAACTTTCCTTCCAAGGAGTAAGCGTCTTTTAATTTCATGATTGCAATCACCATCTGCAGTGATTTTGGAGCCCCCAAAATAAATTCTGATACTGTTTCCACTGTTTCCCCATCTATTTCCCATGAAGTGATGGGACCAGATGCCATGATCTTAATTTTCTGAATGTTGAGCTTTAAGCCAACTTTTTCACTCTCCTCTTTCACTTTCATCAAGAGGCTCTTTAGTTCTTCTTCACTTTCTGCCATAAGGGTGGTGTCATCTGCATATCTGAGGTTATTGATATTTCTCACAGCAATCTTGATTCCGGCTTGTGCTTCCTCCATCCCAGTGTTTCTCATGATGTACTCTGCATATAAGTTAAGTAAGCAGGGTGACAGTATATGGCCTTGACGTACTCCTTTTCCTATTTGGAACCAGTCTGTTGTTCCATGTCCAATCCTAACTGTTGCTTCCTGACCTGCAAACAGGTTTCTCAAGAGGCAAGTCAGGTGGTCTGGTATCCCCATCTCTTTCACAATTTTCCAGTTTACTGTGATCCACACAGTCAAAGGCTTTAGCATAGTCAATAAAGCAGAAATAGATGTTTTTCTGGAACTCTCTTGCTTTTTTGATGATCCCTTCATTTTTTCAGATTTTGAGATTCAATAGCACAGCTACCAATAAGACAGGACTTCCCTGGTAGCTCAGCTGGTAAAGAATCCACCTGCAATGCAGGAGACCCCGGTTTGATTCCTGGGTTAGAAAAATCCTTTGGAGTAGGGATAGGCTACCCACTACAGTATTCTTACCTGGAGAATTCCCTGATAGCTCATATGGTAAAGAATCTGCCTCCAATGAGGGAGACTTGGGTTTAATTCCTGGGTTGGGAAGATCCCCTGGAGAAGGGCATGGCAACCCACTCTAGTATTCTTTCCTGGAGAATCCCCATGGACAGAGGAGCCTGGCAGGCTACAGTCCATGGAGTTGCAAAGAGTCACACATGACTGAACGACCAAGCACAGCACAGCATCAGCAAGACAGGCCTTATTCCTTGGAAGAAAAAGTGTGAGAAACCTAGATAGTATTAAAAAGCAAAGACATCACTTTGCTGACAAATGTCTGTATAGTCAAAGCTGTGGTTTTTGCAATAGTCATGTATGGATGTGAGAGTAGACCATAAAGAAGGCTGAATGCCAAATAATTGATGGTTTTGAACTGTGGTGCCAGAGAAGACTTTTAAGGGTCCCTTGGACAGCAAGGAGATCAAACCAATCAATCCTAAAGGAAATCAACCTTGAATATTCACTGGAAGGACTGATACTGAGCCTGAAGCTCAAGTACTTTGGCCATCTGATGTGAAGACCTGACTCATTGGAAAAGACCCTGATGCTGGGAAAGATTGAAGGCAGGAGGAGAAGGGGGTGACAGAGGATGAGAAGGTTGGATGGCATCACTGACTCAAACTCAATGAGTTTGAGCCAACTCCGGGAGATAGTGAAGGACAGGGGAGCCCGGTGCGCTGCAGTCTATGGAGTCGCAAAGAGTCGGACACGACTTAGTGACTGAATAACAACCAACAAGACAAATGGTACATCTAAATGAGTGTTATAAAGATCAATTAAATCATGTTATATCAATGTCTCAATGGTTCAAATAGCTATTAGAAGTATAAGTAGTACTAAACAAGATGATAGAATCTGAACTAGTCCAACACTAGGGATCTCTGATAGTCCCTAGCTGATATGGAGGTCAAGGAAGTGGATGCACGGTATTATACATCCCCATAATGTCTCATCATAAAAACCAAGGTTCCTTATTATATTCTTTGTTTTCATTTTGATTCCATTAGCCATACAGATATATCTTTATTTTAATACTGGCTAATAGTTTTCATTCCAATCCCAAAGAAAGGCAATCCCAAAGAATGCTCAAACTACTGCACAATTGCACTCATCTCACACACTAGTAAAGTAATGCTCAAAATTCTCCAAGCCAGGGTTCGGCAATACATGAACCGTGAACTTCCAGATGTTCAAGCTGGTTTTAGAAAAGGCAGAGGAACCAGAGATCAAATTGCCAAAATCCGTTGGATTATCGAAAAAGCAAGAGAGTTCCAGAAAAACATCTACTTCTGATTTATTGACTATGCCAAAGCCGTTGACTATGTGGATCACAATAACTATGGAAGATTCTGAAAGAGATGAGCATACCAGACCACCTGACCTGCCTCTTAAGAAACCTATATGCAGGTCAGGAAGCAACAGTTAGAACTGGACATGGAACAACAGACTAGTTCCCAACAGGAAAAGGAGTACATCAAGGCTGTATATTGTCACCCTGCTTATTTAACTTATATGCAGAGTACATCATGAGAAACACTGGGCTGGAAGAAGCTCAGGCCGGAATCAAGATTGCTGGGAGAAGTATCAACAACCTCAGATATGCAGATAACATCACCCTTATGGCAGAAAGTGAAGAAGAACTAAAGAGCCTCTTGATGAAAGTGAAAGAGGGGAGTGAAAAAGTTGGCTTAAAGCTCAACATTCAGATATCTAAGATCATGGCATCTGGTCCCATCACTTCATGGGAAATAGATGGGGAAACAGTGGAAACAGTGTCAGGCTTTATTTTTTTGGGCTCCAAAATCACTGCAGATGGTGATTGCAACCATGAAATTAAAAGACGCTTTCTCTTTGAAAGGAAGGTTATGACCAACCTAGATAGCATATTAAAAAGCAGAGACATTACTTTACCAACAAAGGTCCATCTAGTCAAGGCTGTGGTTTTTCCAGTAGTCATGTATGGATGTGAGAGTTGGACTGTGAAGAAAGCTGAGCGTTGAAGAATTGATGTTTTGAATTGTGGTATTGGAGAAGACTCTTGAGGGTCCCTTGGACTGCAAGGAGATCCAACCAGTCCATTGTAAAGGAGATCAGTCCTGGGTGTTCATTGGAAGGACTGATGCTGAAGCTGAAACTCCAATACTTTGGCCACCTCATGCGAAGGGTTGACTCATTGGTTAATATCCTGATGCTGGGAGGGACTGGGGGCAGGAGGAGAAGGGGACGACAGAGGATGAGATGGCTGGATGGCATCACCGACTCGATGGACATGAGTTTGAGTAAACTCCGGGAGTTGGTGATGGACAGGGAGGCCTGGCGTGCTGTGGTTCATGGGGTCGCAAAGAGCCTGACACGACTGAGCGACTGAACTGAATAGGTTCTAGGGACTGTAAACCTCTAATTAGCAAGCTTAGTGAAAAACCTTTTTTTCTGATATAATGCTTGTTTGCTCAAATAGTTCATTTTTAAGCAGTATAGCAATTACAATCTCCTGTGATAAAACTGAAGTCTGAGCATACTCTTTAAAGCATTTGATAGAAAATAAATCCAGATTCAGTTTTAGGAAAAGAAACTAGTTGTTAGATTTAAATCTGTGTTGTATCTTATAACTCTCCTGCTGTTTTTCCTATAATCATTAAAAAAATGCCTTTCTACATTATTTCCTGAAATTTCTTGTAACTCTCAGACTCCAGAAATATAAGACTATCATCTGGGTAAGGCTTTTTATCAATATTTAAGTTCTACTAATTAATTTATGTAAAACAGTGTTCAAGCTTGGGTTGATATCACAGCTATATGCTTAAAAATCTTATTAGTTGAAAGAAGCATTGTCAAACATTGCTGGCTTCTCAAGCCCTTGGTTAAGAATTAATAAAATCACCAACTCTAGCAAGATATTTTTGGTCTTAAGTTTAGTGTTGTCTTATTGTTTCTGTGAAGGCTCTTGATATTTCACATGCCAATACTCCTTAAGAAGAAAACAGAAAGAGAGGAGTGAATGTAAGCTGGTAGACAGGGCAGCTGGTGGTTTGGGTCTGCCCCCAGCCCCAGGCAGAAGCCCAGGAGAGCTTTCTCCCTGGGTTATGAGTTCCTCAGTGTGATTCAACTCTCTGAGTGGTCTTAGGGGCAAATTAGGTACATGAAAGGGGAATTCACAGAGATGACCTTGTAGGCCAGTAATACAGAGAAATTTAGCAATGATGGTAAAGAATCAACCTGCAATGTAGGAGACCTGGGTTTGATCCCTGGATTGGGAAGATCCCCTGGAGAAGGGAATAGCTGCCCACTCCAGTATTTCTGCCTGGTGAATCCCATGTACAGAAGAGCCTGGTGGGCTACAGTCCATGGGATCGCAAAGAGTGGGACATGATTGAGTGACTAACACCTTCACTGTTAGCAATGAAAGCATTATTTTCATTTCCCATCTAGCTATTCAGAAGACAGTTTCACAGTTAGGAAGGTAACTTTCTTATCTTTTTAAACAAAGACATCCTTTCGTATTCGATCCTCTTAGACATTATTCGTGTCCTACTAACTTTGAAGAAAGAAAACACCCCAGAATACATGAAGAAATTTTTTTTTGTATTGATAATTTCATTCCAAATACGGAAAAGAAAAATTGGATGTGCAACAGTGCTGCCCATCCTAAAGTGCCTAGAAGTCTCTATTGGCAGGCTGCCAGGCCCTTGGGTGGGGAGCAGAACTGTGAATATTTCTTAGGCAGATGGTGTGATGCTGAACTTTGTCTGTAGGGGGTGCTGGAGGGGCACAGGAGGAGAAAAGTGCGCCTCTTCTGCCTTGCTTCTGTGGGGCAAATTGGTTCTCCAGCACCTTGCTCCTGCAGTGTGGTGGCTCCTCCTGGCCTGGTTCTTCATGTGTGGGCAGTGCCTCCAGCATGCAGTGTCTCCAGCCTGTCCCTCAGCACCAGCAGCTTCTCCAGTGCCTACTGCCCGGCCTCTGTAGCGTGTGGCTTCTCTGGTGCCTGGCTCTGACAGTGTACCTCTTCCTTGCTGCTTGGCTCTTGTAATATGTGTTGATCAGCAGCACCTAGTGGCCAGCAACTTCCCTTGGTACCATTTGGGTGGCTTCTCAGAGTAATGCCACCAACAAGACACCTCCCTATTAAAAGGCTTCTCCTGGCTCTCTCTTCAGAAGTTTTTCAGTGACTTCCAGGGCGTAGCATCTTGCTGTGGATAGTCTTCCCAGAGGGTGGATTTTCAGCAGGTTCTGCTAGTGTTACTTCCCAGTGACTTCAACAGTCATGAACCATCCTCATGTCATGTCTTTTCCAACAAGGTCTGGATTTTAGATCTGGTACAGGGTAGGGAGGGTGCCTCTTCTTATCTCAGCCCTAAGGTGGTGCCTGCTCTTTGTAACAGCTATTTCTGGCTTCTTTAGAGTTATCTTTATTTCTTGTCAATTCCTTATTACCTCAGTCCCCTGTTATAGTTCATAATTCCTTATATTAAACTTTCTGTGATCAAGTTATTGAATAGATTCTGTCTCTTGATGGACTCTTGATACATTTACAAAGATATACTTTGGAGGTGATCATTTTGTGTTAGTTTACCCAGAGACAAGATGTAGTTTTTGGTTTGTAGATTCAAGTCTTATTTCTGCAGAATGTTTTTGAATGATACTTTAATATTTTTCCATTCCCTTTATTTCCATTCTCTTGGGAATATCAATTATATGTATGTTGAATTTCCTTTG
Organism: Cervus elaphus; assembly: GCF_910594005.1. Taxonomy (NCBI): domain Eukaryota; kingdom Metazoa; phylum Chordata; class Mammalia; order Artiodactyla; family Cervidae; genus Cervus; species Cervus elaphus. Next base: position 21,588,903 of record NC_057842.1, on the reverse strand, counting down.
CCTTTCACAGCTATCATTTTCCCTCTGATCTTTAATTATTTTCACTCAAGATTTATTTTTAAATGTTTTCTTTCAGTCCTCCTCTCCGTGAACCTAAACTTTTCTCAAGAGCCCTGTGTTTTTAATTTTTGAAATTGCTTGTTTTTTTTCCTTCTAATTTCTTTTCTGTTTTTGGAAGCTTTGACTAATTTTGTGGTTTTGCTCTGTCTTCTTTGATCATTCATAATTCTGTTTTGAAGCCCTATTTATACATGCATTTGTTTTACTAAGTGTTTTGTATCGATTCCTTATATTTGGTTACATTTTCATCTATTTAATGGCAGCGTTAGTATGAATATTTTCTGTCTGTCATTTATTTTTCATGCCCCTTTCCTCTATTTTTCTGTTATATACTCATATAAATCTCATGCTGAGTCTCATATAATTTTTACACACCTTTCGTTGAGTTGAATTTTCTCTAGATCAGGAAGTTCTACTTAATTTCCTTATAAAACAGGTTTGAGTGTATATGCCTTCTATGAATTTTTATTTTACTTCAGCCGACAGAGCCAAGTAACTTCAAATATGTGCATGATTTACAGTGTATGTCTTCCCCCTGCCTTGTCTTGAGGCTCCTTTGTATAAATTTGTGATTTCTCAGTCATCACTCTCTATTGCTCTTCTCTGGGTATGCCACTAACTTTAAACTACTAAAAATTTTCAACTGTCTGAAATTTGCACACATAAAAGTACTTTCTTGAAAGCTTCTGCATTCCAATCTACCTTGTGCCGAACTTAGCAGCCATTTCTCATATTGGAGGTGAAGTTGGCATTTGAAATGCAAATGCAATTTGCATTCTTGTGATGACTTCCATTGGTAAGGTCTGTCTTTATGCTGATGTTATAATACTAAAGATTTATTGGGATTTATAAACTGAAAACTTTATGAATACAACCAAAGTTGGTTGTCTTACATTTAGTCTTCTGAATGAGTGAAAAGTATTAATTTGAGCTAATTTTAACATGTATTAATTTTTTAATTAATGCTTGTTAATAAAAAAATACAAATATTATTGAGTCATGATATCATCTTTCAGTTCATCCTAGATAGAAGTGACCCAAGTGTTGACTTAAGAAATAGCCACAACCTAAAAGTTGAGTGTTATGTTTTATTTGGCAGAAATTTTTAATACTTAAGCCCAGGAGGCATCATCTCAAGTAACCCTGAGAGAAGTGCTCCAAGGGGGCAAGGTGAGGAACAAGGTTATATAGACATTTTACAACAAAGGGCATGGAGCCTGAACATCAAGAGATTATTGTTAATTGAAAACAGATATCCCAAGTTGAGGAATTTAGCACTTTCCTATGTATTGGAAGATGCAATGGTTTGGGCTCACTGAAATCAGCCCCTTCATATGCATCTCAGCTGTCTGGGGCCAGTATCCTGTGTTGTCACATCCTGGCTTCCTCAAGACTTCCCGTAGGGAGTGGCTGCAGCCTGATGGCTGCCGGATCACGCAGGTCTTCTTCTTGAGTGCCCTGGAGGGCTGGAATTGCTGATTACTGTGACATCCTTGTTTACTGAAATGGTGGAAAATACTCCATTTCTCACAGTGAACAGTCTCTATTCTGATCTGCTGTCTACATGTTATGGAACCAAACCTGGGTCCAACTGCCCTCGGGCAGTAAAGTCAATCTACTGATACTGGGTTGTGGTGAAGGAAAGTGCAGTATTTATTGTAAGGCACTAGCTGAAGAGTCTGTAATAATTAGTGAACTCTCCAGTGAGTTTCAGCAAAGCATTTTTTAAGGCCAGGTGAGGTGGGATAGTCACGGTATGTGGTCAGCTCATGCACAATTCTCTGATTAGTTGATGGTGAAGTAATAGGGCAGTGTCACATTATCAGTCCTTAGGCTCCAGTGGGCCTGGGGGCTATATGCTCATATTCTTCAGGTTGTTAATGGCTTCCATTTGGTGGGTGTTTTAGCATCTGTAAAAAAAACTCAGGAAATGTGCATCAGATACTGTTATCTCAGTTTTTCAGAGAGGAGCTAAAGTAGAGGATGGGGGGAAGGGGTTTGTCCACGGAAGGCCCCATAGGGTCCTGCTTGGTGACACACATCTTGTGTTATCTCAGTTATTCTGATATCCTCTGTGTGCTTCATAATAGTTGCTGTGTGATGTTTGCACTGGGTTTTTGATTTGTCATGTTTGTATTCCTTACTATTTGCAGTCATCTCTCAGACTGTGATTTTGTCAGTGATCAAATTTCATGCTAAAAAAAAAAGATTTTGCATCTTTTTTATAAAATCTGACATGTGCAGGCTGTATATTCCCTATTCACATAGAAATAGATTTTGTGACTTTCTTGGCCCTTCAGTTTTCTCTGTAGCCCAAGCTGTGGTAATAGAGAACCAGTGTGACTCCATATTGGGTCTATTCCTTTAGCTCTAGCCCTTGTGCTTTGTTGCCTGTGCTTAGTCATGCTGACTCTGCATCTTTTGTAAAAGAATGGTGGCTGTAGCATGAAATATACATGATAGCCCATTCTCAAGGCTCTGCCTCCCAGGCTTGACCTTTAACAGTATAACACTTGTAACAGAGAATAATGTTTGTCTTGTTGGAGATTTATAGGTATGCCTAAGATAGAAAACTTAATTGATAAATGTTTGTGTTCTGACTGCTCCATTGATCAGCTATTCTCCCATATTTCTCCCTCTCCTTGGGCCTCTCTGTTCCTTGGGACACATGATGCAAAAGTTAGGCCAATTTATAAAGCTACAATGGCCTCTCAGTGTTCAAGTGAAGAGAGGAACTGCACTTTAAATCAAAAGTTAGAAATGATTAAGCCTAGTGATGAGGACATTTGAAAGCCAGAAGAGGCTGAAATCTAGGCCTCCTGTCACACAGTTAGCCAAGTTGTGAATGCAAAGGAAAAGTTAAGGGAAATTAAAAGTACTACTCCATTGAATGATAGGAAAGTGAAATAGCCTTATTGCTGATAATGGAGAAAGTTTTAGTGGTCTAGATAGAAGATCAGCCACAACATTCACTTAAACCAAAACCTAACCTAGAGCAAAGCCATCAGTTCAGTTCAGTTGCTTAGTCATGTCCAACTCTTTGTGACCCCATGGACTGCAGCACGCCAGGCTTCCTTGTACGTCACCAACTCCTGGAACTTGCTCAAACTCTTTTCCATCGAGTCAGTGATGCCATCCAACCATTTCATCCTCTGTCATCCGCTTCTCCTGCCTTCAATATTTCCCAGCATCAGGGCCTTTTCCAGTGAGTCAGTTCTTTACATCAGGTGGCCAAAGTTTTGGATCCTCAGCTTCAGCATCAGTCCTTCCAATGAATATTCAGGACTAGATTGCCTTTAGGATTGACTGATTTGATCTCCTTGCTATCCAAGGGACTCTCAAGAGTCTTCTCTAACACCACAGTTCAAAAGCATCAATTCTTCAGCACTCAGTTTTCTTTATAGTCCAGCTCTCACATCCATACATGACTACTGGAAAAACCATAGCTTTGACTAGATGAACCTTTATTGGCAAAGTAGTGCCTCTTCTTTTTAATATGCTGTCTAGGTTGGTCATAGCTTTTCTTCCAAGGAGCAAGTGTCTTTTAATTTCATGGCTGATTTAATTTCATGCTTCACAGGTATGAAGCAGCAGCCTTTTATTCAAGCAAAATTGGAGGAAGACAGTTAACTCTGTTGCAGCTCACACACATTGCTGTTTATTTCCTGGTCACTCTCTTGGCATGAGGTAGCAGCTGAGTTGTAGTTTCTTTTGTTTAGCCACACTTCTTTTTTCAGACTGCACTGAATCCAGGGCCAGGTACATATTTATTTCTTGTTATTGGCTGAATCATGACCTCAGACACACACAAAAAACATATTGTAGTCCTAACTATTAGGACTCCAGAGTATGGCCTTACTTGGAGATAAGGTGTTTACATGCGTAATCAAGTTAAAATGAGGTCATTGGGGTGGGCCAACACAAGTAGTGTCCTTCTAAAAAGAGGCAACTTGGATACAAAGACAGACGCATAGGCAGGGAAAATGCCTTATGAACAGGAAGGAAGAGATTACAGAGATTAGTTTATAAGAAGCCAAGGGGGCTTCCCCTGTGGCTCAGTGTAAAGAATCTGACTGCGATGCAGGAGCTGCAGGAGACTTGGGTTTGATCCTTGGGTTGGGAAGATCTCCTGGAGGTGGGCCTGGCAACCCGCTCCGGTATTCTTGCCTGGAGAATCCCATGGACAGCCTGGCAGGCTACATACAGTCCATTGGGTGACATAGAGTGCAGACACAACTGAAGCGACTTCCCATACATGCTTGCCCAGCAGAAGCTGAGAAACACTGAAGATGGCCAGCACACCAGCAGAAGCTGGGAAGCTAAAGGTGTGTGATATTTTCTCTCTTGATCTCTGACTTTCTAGGCTCTAAAACTAAGACAGTTTCTAAGTCATCCAGTTTTTAGTCCTTTGTTCCAGCAACTCTAACAAACTGCTATATCTCTCCAATCACTGAAGTTGGAAGTTTGAAGGGGGTGAGAGACTGACAAGAGTTCCAATCTGCCCTTGGTATTCTAAGCCAATCTTGAGGGTTCACTTGTCCTTGCTTCTCTCATTTCACATCTGACTTTCCTTCTCAACTGCTTTATTTACTGACTTCAGTTCTAGAATCATGTGCAGAGGCAACTGCTTCACAGAGGCAGTCTCCCATAATTTTATGAGGTCAAATTCATATGATAAAAGCTTTTTATCTTTCTCTCTCTCTCTTCACACACACACACACACACACACACACACGCACACATATGCACATACATGTACATATCTCCTAGGAGTTCTGTTTCTTACATCAAGCCCTGAATGATGTAGAATCCTTTATATATTTTTAATACCAGTCCTCAGTCAGATATATGTTTTTTTTTCCTCTCCAGTCTCATTGTCTTTCCATTTTCATAATGGTGTTTTAGATAACTTTTTTTTTTAAATTTTGGTAAGGTAAAATTTATTGGTCAATAATTTTTTTTAATCTGGTCTAAGAAATATTTATTTCAAAATCATGAAGATATTATCCTATGTTTTTTGAGCATGGCATAAGCTAGTGGTCAAAGTTTTTATTTTAATGGAGATTAAAGAATCAGTTCAGTTCAGTCTGCCAGTTGTGTCCGACTTTTTGCAACCCCATGGACTGCAACATGCCAGGCCTCCCTGTCTATCACCACCTCCTGGAGTTTACTCAAACTCATGTTCATTGAGTTGGTGATGCCATCCAATCATCTCATCCTCTGTCATCCCCTTCTCCTCCTGTCTTCAATCTTTCCCAGCATCAGGGTCTTTTCAAATGAGTCAGCTCTTCACATCAGGTGGCCAAAGTATTGGAGTTTCAGCTTCAGCATCAGTCCTCCCAATGAATATTCTGGACTGATTTCCTCCAGGATGGGCTGGTTGGATCTCCTTGCAGTCCAAGGGACTCTCAAGAGTCTTCTCCAACACCACAGTTCAAAAGCATCAATTCCTCAGCTCTCAGCTTTCTTTATAGTCCAACTCTCACATCCATACATGACTACAGGAAAAACCATAACTTTAACTAGAGAGACCTTTGTTGGCAAAGTAATGTCTCTGCTTTTTGATATGCTGCCTAGGTTGGTTATAACTTTTCTTCCAAGGAGTAAGTGTCTTTTAATTTCATAGCTGCAGTCACCATCTGCAGTGATTTCCAATAGCATTTATTAAAATGACCTTTCTTTCTTCATTGAATTAGTTTAGGATCTTTGTTGAAATTAATCAACTGTATCCACATGGGTTTATGGCTGAACTCCATTCTCTTCCATTGATTTACTTGTCTACACTTAGGCCAAGATCATATTGTAACGACTACTATAACTCTATAGTAAACCTTGAAATCTGGGATTGTAAGTCTCATAGCTTTGTTCTTTTTAAAAACTGTTTTGGCCATTCCAGATTCTTTGAATTTACATACAAATTTCAGAACAAGTTTGTTAACTTTTTAAAAAAAATCCTCTTAGGATTTTGATTGGGAATGAATTTGATATGTAGATTAATTTAGGGAAGTGTTCATACCTTACTGATGTTGCTATGCTATAAACATGACATAAATCTCTGTTTATTTGGATTTTCCTTAAATCCTATAAGCAAATGGATTTTAGTTTCCCATGTAGACATTTCACACATCTTTTTATTGAATTTGTTCTTAAGTATTTTTAAGCTATTGTCAATAGTACTTACAGATATTTTCTAGTTATTTGTTGCTAGTATATATAAAGGCAATTTATTGTTGTATGTTGTAGTTCAGTCACCAAGTCGTGTCTGACGGTCTGAAACTCCATGGATTACAGCACACCAGGCCTCCCTGGCCCTCACCATCTCCTGGAGTGTGCCCAAGTTCATGTCTATTGAATCAGTGATGCCATCCAACTTTCTCATCCTCTGTCCCACTCTCCTTCTGCCTTCAGTCTTTCCCAGCATCAGGGTCTTTTCCAGGAGTCAGTTCTTTGCATCAGGTGGCCAAAGTATTGGAGTTTCAGCCTTGATATCAGTCCTTCCAGTGAATATTCAGGATTGATTTCCTTTAGAATTGACTGGTTGGATCTCCTTGAAGTCCAAGGGACTCTCAAGATTCTTTCTCAGCACCACAGTTTGAAAGCATCAATTTTTTGTTGTTCTTGTTGTATACTGACCTTGAATCCAACGGTCTTGTTGAGTTCACTTGTAAAAACAGATTCCTGGATAAATTTCAAAATGCTGAAACCATCAAATACTGGCAAGGAGATGGAGCAACAGAAAAACTCATTCATTGCTTGTGGAAATGCAAAATATACAGCCTCTTTGGAAGGCAGTTTGGCAGTTCTTTATAAAGCTCAATATAGGCTTACCATGTGATCCAGCAATTGTGCTTCTAGGTATTTACTGTCAAGCCTTCACATACATGTTTACAGCAGCTTTCTTCAGCTTTCCCTAAACCTGAAAGCAAGCAAAATAGACGCCGATAGATTTATGGATGACCAAACTGTGGCATATCCATACAGTGGAATATTATTTAGTGATACAAAACTATGAAAAGGCATGGAGCAAATGTAAATGCATATTGCTAAGTCAAAGAAGTCAGTCTGAATAGGCCATGTATTCTATGATTGCAACTATGTGAAATTCTGGAAAAAGTCAAGCTCTGGAGACAGTGAAACCATCAGTGATTGCCAGGGGCCTGTGAGAGAAAAGGGTCACATTCAGTGCAGATGTCTGCAAGGCTGTGGCCACAGGTGGCAAGGGGGCAGAGTGAGGGTGGGGTGGTGGCAGTGAGGTGAAGGGAGGTGACTTGTTAAGCTCTGACTGCACCAAAAGTAAGAGTCTAGGGCCTAATGGTGTGTGGCTATTACAGCTTAAGTTTGGACTATACGGACTCTGGTTTTAGCAGGGTATTTGGGCCAAGTGCAGCCTCATCAGATGATAGCACGCCCCAGAAGGCTTAGGAAGCAGGCCTAGCTGATGCAAAGAAGAAGGATTTTCCCATTTTAGTGTAAAGGACTTGTAGGTACTGAAGCTTAGAAAAATTACGTGATGCTTATTCTGTTAAAGTCTATAGGTCAGGACTTAACACTACAACCAAGTTTCATGAGTGGCTTAAAACACTGATATGAATATTTCTACCAGTCCGAGCTAGGTGGAAGACAGGTGACTTCAGATCTGTTCCTGTTTATGTTGTTTTCAAGTCATTCTGGGCCAAGGGAGGATTGTGTTGTACGTGTATTGTTGACAGTCTTGTAGGGGATATTTTTCCCATCACATGGCCTCAGTTGACTCTGGGTTTGTTAGTCATATAAGTCCTGATCATTACTTTAGAAATTAACACAAATTGTAGCTTCATCCATCAGTGTGAGATTAGTAATAAACAAGTAAGGTTTCTGGTTTTTAAGAAGATGATAAATGAGCCAAGGTGTTTGGCTCCTTCCCTCAGGTCAACCTTGGAGAAACTGTAGCATCAAGAGGTAAAAATGAATTAAAAAATCTCACAACAATGAAACCCCGTGAAGAAATGCCTGTGAGACTGAAGTCTGTGTTCACTTGCTATGTATACAGAAGGTGGACGGCTGCAGCCCAGGGTGGAATGGGTTAATCAGAGGATTTGTTGGAGGAACACAGTGAATAAGATAAACAGTAGATATCTGTGGAGGGTGATTATGCAGCCTTAACAAATGTGGGGAGATAGATTCTGCAGGCCTAGGCAGTTTCATATCCTGAGGCAGAGGCCTCCGCACCAGATTCCATGTTCCTGGTTGTGAGAGTGTAGTCATGGGGACCAGAAAAACAGGGCTCAAAAGGGACATGGAAATGAAGAGGCTCTGAATGTGCAAGAAAGTCACTTCAAATAAGACCCAGTGACACCACTCCACTGTAAATTTCTAAATTTTGCCAGAAATTTATGTCTGGCATGTCTCAAATGCCAGTTTTCTGAGGAACAAGTAGATTTTCTTTCCAGATATAGTACACGCAGTCATTATTATCATGAGAATTAAACGAGAAGATGCAGCTAAATTGCTTAGCCCAAGACGGGGGGAACAGGGCTCCACAAATATTAGTTGTCACTTAAAAGTATTTTCAAGTTTAATCTGAGGGGTAAGGTACTCCTTGAGTGGCCAGTTGAACTCAGTAAAACCTCTAGTTTGCCAGTCTTTTTTTTCAATATGACTATCAAAGGAAAATATCTTATTATAAGGCAAGAAGAAATTTGATACCCATGAATATGATATATTCTTGTAGAAAAATCTATGAACCTACAAGCAGAAATACTCAGGAAATCCTTTCGGAAACTGGACATAAGTGATATTGTCAAATAGTATCAGAGACTGCTTGGGCAAATGAGCATGTATAATGTACTCTTAAAATAGATCAGCAGAAGTTCAATAGAGAAAAGAGATAATGAAGACAGGCCTTTTCCTTATCTGGACATCTGTTAGTTGGCTTATTCAGTTAAAATCAGACACTACTTCGACAATTCATTTTTAAAAGGCATAAAAGTGATAAACTGAACTGCTTTGCTGTTCCTAATTTGGCCAACAAGGAGCTATTAGTTGGTAAAATGGAAGTGTCTGAACTCTTGAGATAAAGCAGTTTTTTATTATGACAGTTTAAAAAACTACACAAAAGTGAGTGATTAAGCAAACATCTATGTAGTTATCCCTGGATTTAATAACTATTCACATCAGTTTTTTCTCTGGGTTTCTAATACTGCCAAATGCCAATGTGGAAAATATTAAGTTAGCAATAATAGATTGGTAAGTCAAAAATAAAAGAATGGAACTATTTATCAGGATAGTCATTCTTGATATTATGCTACATCTAGTGTTCATTTTGCAATTCTTTTGCCCATTATAAGTGGATTCCTTTCTGAGTTTTTCATGAGTAATCTTCATGCCTGTAATTTCTCCCTTTGAAAAAAGTGGATTTTCAGTGGGATGCACTATTTTTCAATATGGGCAAAAGATCATTTCAGTGAAACACTTTGGATCTGAGAATACTGTATAGAGAAAAGTGAAGCAATCAATGCTTTTATTTTTATTGATATGGAAAGTAATGATTCTGAGAAATATCTGTCTATATACAGGATAATGGTAGGGTGACTTCTACTTCAAAATAAATCTTGAATTTATAAATAACATAATACTTCACCTTTATATGATACTGTTCTTTCCAAGAGCTCAAAATTTTTTCAAATTTATTTCTCATTTATTTTCACCCTAACTCTGTGATGTAAATAAGAAGGAAAAGATATAACTTAATGATTAATATTCTAAAGGGAAAATGTATTTTGGGAATTTATTTGAAAGTCAATAGAATATAGCTCATTGTTTCTTACCAAGAATTGTGAAGACCATAAAATACAATGGAAGCATATAAATATAAGTTTATAGTGTAGGTATCTCTTTTTTCTTGAAAATTTATATATTGATGCTTTCAAACTGTACAGCAGAAAAATGAGACACATAAAATACTATATGCTTTGTTTTATGAGTGTAGGTGATATGTCATTATACCTCTGAAAGCCAAGCATTTGTCTGTCATAAACCTTGGAAACATGAAATCATCTTAAATATAAGACTTGGAAAGAGTAGTAGAGCAGGAAGAATGTTTGCAGGCTTCATGAAGTCCTGTTAGATATTAACAAGAAAGATCATTAAAGCTGTTTTGGACTATTCTCTTAATAGTTTTCTAACAGTTTGAACACTGTGCATGTAATTCTCATTGAAATGTGTTTGAAATCATATCTTTCATTGAAGAATATATACTAAAGTATTATTAGGTATAATCTATTCTTAAAGGAATTAGAGATAATTTTACTTTCCTGTTTATATTTTCTAATATTTATTGCTTATTTTTATAATACTTTATATTAAGGAATACATGTTTTTAAAAAGAAGTAATGCCTTTGTGAACTCTAAGAAATTTACTTGTATGAGGAACCCAATCCCAAACAGTACATTTACCAAACCATGGCATCAGAGAAAATAAAGATTCTTCATTATATTTTTAAGTTACTGCCCCTATAATTCCTGTGTGTTCAATGACAGGATTCTGATCCATGAAATTAAAAGACTCTTGCTCCTTGGAAGAAAAGCTACGACAAACCTAGGCAGTGTATTAAAAAACACCGACATTACTTTGCCCACAAAGGTCCATTAGTCAAACTATGGTTTTTCCAGTAGTCATGTATGGATGTGAGAGTTGGACCATAAAGAAGGCTGAATGCCAGAAGAATTGATCCTTTTGAACTGTGGTTTTGGAGAAAACTCTTGAGAGTCCCTTGGACTGCAAGGAGGTCAAACCAATCAAATCCTAAAGGAAATCAGTCCTGAATATTCATTGGAAGGACTGATGTTGAAGCTGAAACTGCAATACTTTGACAACCTGATGTGAAGAGCCAACTCATGGGAAAAGATCCTGATGCCGGGAAAGATTGAAGGCAGGAGGAGAAGGGGGCAACAGAGGATGAGATGGTTGGATGGCTTCAACGACTCGTTGGACATGAGTTTGAGCATGCTCCGGGAGTTGGTGATGGACAGGGAAGCTTGGAGTGCTGCAGTCCATGGGGTCACAAAGAGTCAGACTCAACTGAGTGACTGAACAACAAAAAGACTATTAATACCTTAATATATATAGTGTGGCAAAAAAAAATGATGATAAATCAGTGAACTTTTTTGTAATGAGTGTAAGATCATTCTTTTTAGAGAAAACAGACATTAAAAAGTAGGGAAAAATCAAATGTTAAACTGTATCATTGAGAGTGCAGAGAATGGAGAGTTCAGGTCGGAACAACCTGAGATTTTATGAAAGAGATGAGATTTGAGGTTGATCTTGAAGGAAGTGTGATTAAGGAGCCTTGAAAGTCAGGACATTGAGGTACTGATTTTTTACGTGCAGTAAGGATTCATCGTCAGTCTTGATGAAGTGAATTATGGGGAAAATTCTGTCTTTGGAGAATTAGTTTGGACATCTTCCATTAAATAGGGGGAAAGACTTGGGAAAGAATAGTGGAGGAGACTAGTTGTCCCTGATATTTCTGTTCTCTCTCTCTACAGCAGAAAAACCACCCCCCCTTTTTTTTTCCTCAAAGCAGGGCATACAGCCATTCGTTTCCTAGCTTTCCTGTCACTGAACGATGGCCATGCGATTATGTACTAGCTTGGAAATTGTGAGGGAAAATCATAGGTGATACTTCCAAAGACGTCCTTAAAGGAAGACGCTGTGTTGTTTATCCCTCCCTCTTCTATCTTGCTGCTATGTGGGAGAAAGAAATTATCTTCTGTCTTTTTAAAGATATGTTAATTCAGCTTTCTACTTCATGCAGCTGAATCTATACCTAACAAAATTTGGTATGTGAAAGTAGAATACTACATACAACAGAAACTTAAATAGGCACATTTATTTGACAGTTTTAAGCATATGGACACTGCAGAATATAAACGGGGTCACATTTTTTATGATGTGGCAAAACAGTGGCAAAACAAACCTCTGACACTTGGGTGGGCAGATTATGGCCCAGGTGAGCCAAAAACTCCAGGGAAATGGTGGGAAAAAAATAAATGTCTGTTGGCTGCTTCCGACCTCTTTTAAAAGGCCCTGCAACAAAAAGGAGAGCTGAGGTTAGAACTAGCTCGTTTGTGAGTAGAGATGGAGGGAAATGCAATTTTGATGAGGGACTCTGTGCCTGAGGCAATCTCAGATGACTGGGGTTCTGGTAATTTGAGGCCTCACCGGACTGAAGAAGTAAACTGGTTCTGTAATACAAATTCAGGCAATTACAGAACTGTCAGTTTTAGCAGGTGATAAGAATAGGGCCGCAAACCTTTTCAAGCAGTCTTGTTAGACTGTGGGAACCAGTCTGGCTGTGAAGATGAGATTAAGGGTTGCCTTGTCCCAGGTCTCAGCTGACTTCCCATAGCTGCCAGTGCTCGAGGCAGAGTTACAGATGCTGTGAGATAAATGTCAGTCCTCAAGTCTTGAAGCAATTTTTGATGAAATCTTTGGCTGAGTTCATCCCTGAAAAACTATAACACTAGAATCCTACTAAGTTTTCAGGGAATACTATTACAAATGATCCATACATCAGGCTTAGAAAAGCCTGTGATTTTTTTTTTTAAACCTCTAAGAAAGAAAGTGAAAGTGAAAGTCACTCAGTCCTGTCTGACTCTTTGTGACCCCATGGACTGTATAGTCCAGGTTAGGATACTGGAATGGGTAGCCTTTCCCTTCTCCAGGGGATATTCCCAACCCAGGGATCGAACCCAGGTCTCTTGCATTGCAGGGGGATTCTTTACCAGCTGAGCCACAAGGGAAGCCCTTAACCTCTAAAGCAGTTTGCAAATCTACAAACGTACATTGGTGGGAAGGCTTTACAGCCTCATTTAGAGGTAGATCCCCTGGAGAAGGAAATGGCAACACACTCCAGTATTCTTGCCTGAAATAATTCCATGGACAGAAAAGCCTGGCAGGCTACAGTCCATGGGATCTCAAAGAGTTGGACACGACTGAGCAACAAACACTTTGACTATCACTTTCAAGGAGGATAATAGACAAAAAAGAAACCTCTGGAGGGCCAATCCGGATGCCTGTGAGGAAAATGGACAAGGAGACAGCAAAACTGAGGTCTTCTAGATGGGGTAATGGAGACACTTATGAGTTCTGGAAATCTGTACAGTATAGGCTCATGTTTTTTTCAAATTTAAGGTTAGTTTTTAAAAGTATACATATCAACATTTTATCTCATGAAATATACCCCATATTAAATCATTTTAAAGACACATCATCACTTATATTTGATGCTTTCTGTCTAGCTTATCCATTATCATAGGTCCCTGAACCTGCACTTGTTTCCTCTGCTAAAGCTCAATGCAGAATATAACCGCCCTCATGGGGAAGAGTGAGAAGTCTAGGACACTAGGAAGCCCAGTCTCAGTTACCACTGATGATGCCAAGAGGTACTCAGCACCACAGCCGAGTTATTTAAACATAAATTAGAAGATAAGCTATGTGAGTGCACTTCATGAAGTTTTCCACATAAAGTGTGTTTTATATTACTAAAGATATTTGATGATCATGTAGCTTTTATTGTGATTACCCTGTACCTCCACTACTGCTGAGTAAGACAACTGCTTTTTAGGTTTGTATTTGGTAAATGACTAGACTACGTCTGGACATGGGCATATTGCTGAAAAAAGAAAAAAAAAAAAACAGTACAAAATGAAACAGCAAAACCTGGATTTTGAGCTGATGCAGTAATTGGATACAGCCTTGAGGTTGTAGCTTTTGAGGTCTGGGTGAGTGTGTTGCATATACCGGAAGAAGTGTACCAGGCCACTCAGGTCTATTTTAAAAAGAATTTCTCGAGCAAGGAGGGCAGTCAGCAGTACTGCCTTTGAGCAGAGGACATACTTTTCCTGACTGTCTGGGTGACTCTAGCCAGTGATCGAGCACAGTGGCGATTCTAGGTAGTGGCCAGTCCTGCCCAACATGAAACTCATACGAAGGGCAATTTTTGCTTTGTGACTTCCTGTTGGGCTGGCTGAGAGTGTCTCAAGTGGTACCAATCTGGGCTCTTCCTATCCAAGCCTCTTTCTCCCTTTTTCACAGGCATCAGACCTACATTGGGCATTGAAAGCTTTTCGTGCCTACTCCTACTCTCTCTCCCCTTTGTCTTTCTCAGGCATCTTCACCCAAGACATCTCTTGCTGTTCTAACTCTGCCTTGACCACTGCTTCCCGGAGGGCTGGAGCCAACACAGGTGCCCATGCATATTTGTTCACTGTAGAGTCAAGTAACAGCCAGTAGAACATGTCCTTGCCTTGGAGTACAAGTTATTACTACTCTGCCACAATGGAGAATGCTCTTTGTGTCAAGTTCAAATAGATTTTCCTTTTTACATTTCACCAAGTGCCTTTGTTTTGTCAACAAGTTTTTCCTAACTCCCATCCATGTTATTTATTCTACATATTCTCAAAATTTCCCCGAGTCTTTCTGTCCCAAGTCTCTGTCTCCTAGTTGCCATCTCCATGAGGGCTCTCTAGGACAGCTGTGTGTCCATCACTTCCCTTCACTGCTCTCTTGAGTTGGAAATCACTATTTTGAGGGGCCCTAGCCAGTGTCAATGTTAGTCGCGCAATTGTGTCAGATTCTTTGCGATCCCATGGACTGTAACCCACCAGTTACATGGGAAGCCTTCTTTTTTCATTTTGATTGGATACTTTTATGTTTTTTTAAACTTACTTGTTTTATTTGGAGGATAATTACTTTACAACGTTGTCATGGTTTCAGCCATACATCAGTATGAATCAGCCATAGACATACACGTGTCCCCTCCATCCTGAACACCCCCCCCCCACTTCCCTCCCCACCCCATCCCTCCAGGTTGTCACAGGGCACTGGCTTTGGGTGCCCTGCATCATACATCAGACTGCTATTGGCTGTCTGTCTTATAAATGGTGATGTGTATGTTTCTGTGCTATTCTCACAAATCATCCCACCCTCTCCTCCTCCCACTGAGTCCAAAAGTCTGTTCATTATGTCTGCGTCTCCTTTGCTGCCCTGCATGTAGGATCATCAGTGCCATCTTTCTAGATTCCATATACATGCGTTAATATACAATGTTTGTATTTCTGACTTACTTCACTCTGTATAATAGGCTCTAGGTTCATCCACCTCATTAGAACATACTCAAATATGTTCCTTTTTATAGCAGAATAGTATTCCATTGTGTACATGTACCACAACTTCCTTATCCATTCCTCTGCCGATGGACATCTAGGTTGCTTCCATGTCCTAGCTATTGTAAATAGTGCTACAGTGAACACTGGAGTACATGTATCATTTTTAGTTCTGATTTCCGTGGGGTACGTGCCCAGTAGTGGGATTGCTGGACTGTATGGTAGTTTTATTCCTAGTTTTTTAAGGAATCTCCACACTGTTCTCTGTAGTGGCTGTACCAGTTTGCATTCCCATCAACAGTCTAAGAGGGTTCCCTTTTTTCCATATCTTCTCCAGGATTTATTGTTTGTAGATTTATTGTTTGATGGCCATTCTGACTGATGTGAGATGATACCTCACTGTGGTTTTAATTTGCATTTCTCTAATAATGAATGATGTTGAGCATCTTTTCATGTTTATTAGCCATCTGTATGTCTTCTCTGGAAAAATGTCTGTTTAGGCCTTCTGCCAACATTTTGATAGGGTAATTTTTCTGACATTGAGCTTCATGAGCTGCTTGTATATTTTGGATATTAATTCTTTCATTTCTAAGAAAGAGTGCATTTAAGGTCAGCTTCCGAGTCCTTGCATGTTTGAAAATGTTTTTACTGTGACCTCATGAATGAATATTATGTGGGCTCGGAAACCTGACCGAGGGCAGGAGAAGGGGGCAACAAAGGATGAGATGGTTGGATGGTACCACTGACTCAATAGACGTGAGTTTGAGCAAATTCCAAGAGATGGCAAATTCCAAGATAGAGAAAAGCCTGGCGTGCTGCAGTCTGTAGGGTCACAGAGTCAGACAGGACGTAGTAGCTGTATAGCAACAGAAATCTGGAATAAAAGTAATTTTTCATGGGAATTTTGAAAGCCTTACTCTATTGCCTTTCTACATCCTGGGTTCTGATGAGATGGCTAATGTCCTTGATTTTCATTCCCTTATCTTTTCTCCTGGGTAGCTTTTGTTTATCCTCAGACATATGACTCTTTGCCAGGATGTATCTAAGTCTTGGGTGCAGAATGGGTCTTTTTGGTCTAAAGATTGACTTTATCTGTGAGGACAGTATCAATGAGCACTTCTGTGATAATTTTTCCCTCATTCCTTTTTTTCTGCTCCTGGAATTCTTGGGTATAAAATGTCTTGAAATAATCCTTTGAATCTCTCTTTTCTCCCTTGCTTCAGTCTCCTTGTATTGGAATCTGGGAGATTTCTTTAGATTTATTGTCTAACTTTTCTCCTGAATTTTTATGTGGCAATCAAATTTTAATCTCCAAAAGTTTTCTTGTTATTTAGTACTATCTTGTACATACTTTCTTGTAGTTATTTTATAAATGCAGTATCTTTTTATAAAGATAATATTTTGGGAGAAATACATTATACATTCAAGAGTATTATTATGTATTTTAAATGTGTAGCGAAATGAATACCCTGTTCCTGTCACTCCAGGTAAGAAAGGAAACAACAGCACCATAGAAGACCCTGTGCTCTCTTCTTTAATCATATTCTTGTCCCTCTAGAGGTAGTTCCTACACTGAGGGCTGTGCTAATCATTCCTTTTCTTTTGAAAATAGTTTTATCTATATATGTATTCCTGAACACTGATTATTTAGCTTTGCCTGTTTTTTAACTTTATAAATTGATTTACACTGCATGTTTCTCTTTATCAGTTATTTTTCTTTATTTGCTGATTGCTTTTTCACCAACAGCTTCCATTCTCTGCTGTTTGAAGTCAACAGTTTATATCTTTTAAAGAAAGTATTGTTATCATGTTAATGAAACTTCACTGGGAAAAGAAGGTAAATGTATGTGTTTGCTTACTGTGTCATATAAAGCTCGAAGCCTAAATGAGATTTTTTAATAGCATGTGAATCATGCCTTTAATTCATACTTGTTCTTATTGTCATGTTAGCATATATGTGTTTATTGTATGTGATATATATGTAAGTGGGGCTTCTCAGGTGGCACTAGTGGTAAGAAATCCGCCTGCAACGCAGGAGACACAAGAGACTTGGGTTCGATCCCTGGGTCGGGAAGATCCCCTGGAGAAGGGCTATATATAAGTAACAATTTTTAAAAATTTATAATTAAAAATGGGAAATAAATGCTCTTAAGGAGGTGGTGGGATATAACAGGCTTTGGTAATCAGTCAAACCAGGGTTTAAATCCCTATTCCACCACCTTTTAGTTGAGAGGTATTGGGCAAGTCACCTAAGCTTCTAAAACCTCCAATTTCCCCCCAATTTCCCCCTTTATAAATAAGGATAAAAGTACCTACCCCAAAGTACTGTTTGGCGATTAAATGAGGTTATGTATGTGAAAGATTTAACCTAGTGCTCAACATAAAGGGAATACTGAATAAACAAAGTTCCTGTTCTTCCCTCTCTTTAAAGGAAAGTGAAACTTTTCTGTCCTAGGAAGTCTGTAAGCAGGGCTAATTTTATGTCCTGTGCAGTCACACTGGGCCCAGTGCCTAGGAGGGCCCATGTTTCATTTAATGCTTTACTGTCCCTTTCTTAAAATTATTAATAATTTTATCTTTGAACTTGTGAGTGAAGCCTGGTGGGGCAATGGAGCGTGTGTGTGAACAGAGGAGGTAAATTTAATATGTGCATCCACCTTCTCTTGCCACTCCACTTCCATGAAGTGCTCACAGTGTCCTCTGAGCACAGAATTCCAGCATATTCATGATGCATGGGAATTTAGCAAAACACAAACACAGGATGCGTTTTATGTCTGTGACTAAGTTGGGGTGACAGCAGCCCTGAGAACACATTTTTTTTTTTTTTTTTGAGAACACATTTTTTTGAACTAGAACTTATTTAGAATGCAGAAGGCAGGCAATGGTTGGGACTTGCCTAGCAATCCAGTGGTTAAGTTTCTGCACTTCCACTGCAGGGGGCATGGGTTTGATCCCTGGTTGGGGAACCTAGATGCCACAAGCCATACGGTGTGTCCAAAGAGGGGAAAAAAGGCAATGGCATTCTAAGAAATACAAAATAGACTGCAGAAATACAAAAAACAATGGCATTCTAAGAAGTACAAAATGACTATGGAAACCTCAATTGACTCCCTGCCTTCTGCTAGGTAAGTCCTTATGCAAGAAATGATAATATAGAAAGGGATAGTTCAGTTTTCTTTCTGTCCTCCTTAGCTACCTAGTGGGCTTCCCTGGTAGCTCAGCTGGTAAAGAATCCGCTTGCAATGCAGGAGACCCTGGTTCAATTCCTGGGTCAGGAAGATTCCTCTGGAGAATGGATAGGCTACCACTCCAGTATTCATGGGCTTCCCTGGTGGTTCAGATGGTAAAGAATCTGCCTGCAATGAGGGAGACCTGGATTTGATCCCTGAGTTGGGAAGATCTCCTGGAGAAGGGAATGGCTACCCACTCCAGTAGAATTGCCTGGAGAATTCCGTGAACAGAGTAGCCTGGCAGGCTATAGTTCCATGGGGTCACAAAGAGTCAGACATGACTGAGCGATTTTCACTTTCACTTAACTAACTAGTAAGCCAAAGGTAGAGAGTGTTGGTAGAATATGCTGGTACCAAGAAATGATTGAAACAGTCAAGTTAGTTTTATGCAGTGTTTCTAGTTTTTGCTAAGAATGAAATACATATGCATGTATGAGCTATGAAACATGGATTATGCAATTTTGATGAATCTGCAATCAATTAAGGGGATTCCCAGGTGGCTTAGTGGTAAAGAATCTGTCTGCCAGTGCAGGAGAGGCAGGAGATACGGGTTCTATCCTTGGGTCAGAAAGATCCCCTGGAAGAGGAAATAGCAACCCATGTCAGTATTCTTGTCTGGGAAATCCTATGGACAGAGGAGCTTGGCTGGCTATAGCCCGTGGGGATGCAAAGAGTTGGACATGACTGAGTATGCATGCACACAGTTAAATCCTCTTGTATTTAAAAACTATTATTGCATAATATAAATATGAGAAGTAAAACTCTTAATAATTTAAAAATATAATTTAATCTTAATTCATTTTATTAATTTGTAATAATAACTTTAGATTAAAAAAATTTTTTAGCTTAGAATGACAGTAAGTAACAAATAAAAACACTGTAACTAGTCAAAAGAAAGACCATGGAAGAAAGGAGAACACTTTATATTCAAGTAACTTCAACAGCAATTTTGTCCCCAGTTTTTTGAATAAGGGACTTGTGCTTTCATTTTACACTGGACCTCACAATTTATGTAGCCAGCTCTGCTCACAAGAATATTTACTGACTTTCAAAGCCTACTCTTTATCAGCTCAATCGAAAGTGATAGCTGGTAAGTTTGGTTTGCAATTTTCTTTTATGACAGATGGAGACAATATCATAGGACACAATCTAATCTTGTTTTAAGTTAATTAATTGTTTTTGCTGAATTGGTGAGTCCAGAGCCAAATGGGCTTCAGTGGTTTTAGGAGAAGAAATTAAGAAACAAGATTGTGTGGAGGAGATGCCAAATGTGAATGCCTTTTGGGGCTGTTTTACTTTTTTATAAAAAGGTTGTGTGTGAGTATGATTAGAGGGTTCTAGAATCCAGTGTCACCCCAGGCTTCTGCCCTCATTCTACTAGGCTTCTAGTTGGTGGCTAGAAATGAGAAGGGATAAACAAAATTGAACTGAATGGTTGGGTTTTTTTTTTTTCCCCTTCAAATTCATGAGAAAGAATTCATATGAAGTTTATCATCTAATTAAAGACCAAGAAGCAACTGATGACATTAGTGTGTCAGATTAAATCCATTTTTATGTTTTTAAAGATAAGAGTTTTTTAATATTTAAAATAATTTTTACAGATAAGCTGTAAAAGGGGATAGCAGCCAAGATGAACGCTGCCAACAGGAGAAAGACAGGAAAGGTTTAGGATCCTGTAAGCAATGCTGAAGAGAAGCTCCAGGAACAATTTCAGGGAATGTTTTTCTTGTGATTATTTATTTTTTAAGAGAGCATAATGGTGATGGATGGTTTTAGAACCTGAGCCATGCTGCCTGAATGTGTGATATTAATTTCACTTCAGAAAGGTATTTGAATGCCACAGCTGTCTGGGTTGTCTGACTGCCTTAAAATGGGTAGCTGCCATTAGATGACAGTGCTTGCATGTTTCTGCAGGCCAGAGTTGTTCTAAAGAGTGTTACTGAGGATCTAAAGAAAAGGATTAAGGAGTCAAAGAAAACAGGTTTTGTTTAAAATGCACACATACACAAGAACCTACACGCATTTTTTTATCCAGACAACAGTGCTTTGGATATGTACAGTTGGCATATGGATAAATCCAGAGTCTACAGGAAACATTAAAAGACGAGATCTAACATGTAAAGCAAGCAAGGCAGTAAAATATTGCCTTTTTTAGATACTACGGCTTCCTTCTATTTTTTTTTTTCTTCTTGTTGACAACTGCCATTTATTGCAGTGCAATATTGCTGGCCTGTTCTTAGCCTTCACTTATAGCCTTGAGTCCTTGGTGGGTCTATGCTCTGTGAAATACTGAAGGCATTTTGTTGCCGGTCTGACTGCTTTAATAACTTGTATGATATGTCATAAGTCAGCAAGAAACAAGGTGCTTTAGAGTTAAAGGCTTCAGGCTGTGTAATTGTTGAATTAATACCTTATTGTCCTACATCCCTTAAAAAAACTCTTTAATTATGGAAGTAGTCTTTCTTTTTGCTTATTTTACACTGGTAAAAACTGAAACTTCAAAAAAGAAAGATGGGCAAAATTTGTACATCTTTTGAGTTAGTTGTTGTATGAGATAAAAGAAAAGTAATTCCTTATGAATACATTTGACTTCTAATGCTCATCACTTTTTTCCCCCTAAGTGCTCATGGACAGTGTCTTTTATTATTTGACAATAGTAGTAATTACAGTAATAACAAATGCAATTTATAGTGCTTACTATGGGGCTTCCTCTGGTGCCTCAGTGGTAAGGAATCCACCTGCAATGCAGGAGCTCTAGGAGACAAGAGTTTGATCCCTGGGTAGGGAAGATTCCCTGGAGGAGAGCATGGCGATCCACTCCAGTATTCTTGCCTGGAGAATGCCATGGACAGAGGAGCCAGGCAGGCCACAGTCCATAGGGTCACAAGGAGTCAGACATGACTGAAGTGACTTAGCATGCATGCACATGTGTCAGATACTTAGGGCTTTATGTATGAAGCCATATCATCCTTGTAGTTACTATTATTCATATTTTCCGCCAAATAAAATGAAGCACAGAGACATTAAGAAATATGCAGAGGCCACACATCCAGTAAGTGGTGGATGCAGAATTTGAATCCCAGGTATCTGGTACCACTATGCTATGGTAGTTGCTTTCTTGACTTTTATCTATAATTTTATAGTTTAGAATCAATTTTTAAATAAAATGAAACACTATTGTCATATGACATTGCAACATTTGGATTTAAGTCTATGTATTCCAGTTATGATGCCTTTTTGAAAATTAGAATGAGTAAAATATTTTGTTTAAAAATTTGTGAGGATATGGAGAATCGATTACATGCTACATAGGTTCTGAGAGAAACTTAAAATATATTTATAGATTGTTATGCTAGAAATGGAATTGGTAGCTACTGTTATCCTGGTGATGAATTTACACTGAAGTGCCAGGCAAGAAGATTTTGACTGCTGCATCTCTGTAGAGTAGGAGTTTACATAGTGAAAGTCTTACTTGCCAAGTCGTGTCTGACTCTTTGCAAACCCATGGACTGTAGCCCCTCAGGCTCCCCTGTCCATGGAA
Organism: Cervus elaphus; assembly: GCF_910594005.1. Lineage (NCBI taxonomy): Eukaryota > Metazoa > Chordata > Mammalia > Artiodactyla > Cervidae > Cervus > Cervus elaphus. The sequence goes on along the minus strand of NC_057842.1, from coordinate 21,566,925 downwards.
TTTTCCAGACAAGAATACTGGAGTGGGTTGCCATTTCCTTCTCCAGGAGATCTTCTCCATCCAGGGACTGAACCCACATCTCCTGCACTGACAGGTGGATTCTTTACTGCTGAGCCACCAGGGAAGCAATTTATAGATTCATTTTAATCTCTATCAGAATTCCAATGACTTATTCCAGGAACTAGAACAAATAATTCTAAAATTTATATGTAACCACAGAAGACCCTGAACAGCCAAAACAATCTTGAGAAAGAGCAAAGCTGGAAGTTACATACTTCCTGATTTTAATAGTAATCAAATGCATGGTTTTGGCATAAACACGTGACACACAGATTAATGGAACAGAATAGAAAGCCCAGAAGTGAACTCACATGTATATGGTTGATTCACTTAGGAGAGATGAGCCAATAATGTGCAACAACAAAAAAACAGTTTCTTTAATAAATGGTGTATATTTCTTGAATAAACACTCTGTTGGTTGTTGCAGCTTTGGTTAAGTTCTGGAGTTCTGAAAATGATACTGAAAGTTTTTTTAATCACTTTTATGAAGGGGCAAAATGCAAAAAGGCAGAATGGTTGTCTGAGGAGGCCTTACAAATAGCTGTGAAAAGAAGAGAAGCGAAAAGCAGAGGAGAAAAGGAATGATATTCCCATCTGAATGCAGAGTTCCAAAGAATAGCCAGGAGAGATAAGAAAGCCTTCCTCAGCGATCAGTGCAAAGAAATAGAGGAAAACAACAGAATGGGAAAGACTAGAGATCTGTTCAAGAAAATTAGAGATACCAAGGGAACATTTCATGCAAAGATGAGATTGACAAAGGACAGAAATGGTATGGACCTAACAGAAGCAGAAAATATTAAGAAGAGGTGGCAAGAATACACAGAAGAACTGTACAAAAAAGATCTTCATGACCCAGATAATCACGATGGTATGATCATTCACCTAGAGCCAGACATCCTGGAATGTGAAGTCAAGTGGGCCTTAGAAAGCATCACTATGAACAAAGCTAGTGGAGGTGATGGAATTCCAGTTGAGTTATTCAAATCCTGAAAGTTGATGCTGTGAAAGTGCTGCACTCAATATGCCAGCAAATTTGGAAAACTGAGCAGTGGCCACAGGCCTGGAAAGGTCAGTTTTCATTCCAATCCCTAAGAAAGGCAATCCCAAAGAATGCTCAGACTACTGCACAATTGCACTCATCTCACACGCTAGTAAAGTAATGCTAAAAATTCTCTAAGCCAGGCTTCAGCAATACGTGAACTGTGAACTTCCATATGTTCCAGCTGGTTTTAGAAAAGGCAGAGGAACCAGAGATCAAATTGCCAACATCTGCTGGATCATCGAAAAAGCAAGAGAGTTCCAAAAAAACATCTATTTCTGCTTTATTGACTATGCCAAAGCCTTTGACTATGTGGATCACAATAAAGTGTGGAAAATTCTGAAAGAGATGGAATACCAGACCACCTGACCTTCCTCTTAAGAAACCTGTATGCAGGTCAGGAAGCAACAGTTAGAACTGGACATGGAACAACAGACTGGTTCCCAACAGGAAAAGGAGTACGTCAAGGCTGTATATTGTCACCCTGCTTATTTAACTTCTATGCAGAGTACATCATGAGAAACGCTGGGCTGGAGGAAGCACAAGCTGGAATCAAGATTGCTGGGAGAAATATCAATAACCTCAGATATGCAGATGACACCACCGTTATGGCAGAAAGTGAAGAAGATCTAAAGACCCTCTTGATGAAAGTGAAAGAGGAGAGTGAAAAAGTTGGTTTAAAGCTCAGCATTCAGAAAACTAAGATCATGGCATCTGGTCCTATTATTTCATGGCAAATAGATGGGGAAACAGTCGAAACAGTGACAGACTTGATTTTGGGGAGCTCCAAAATCACTGCAGATGGTGACTGCAGCCATGAAATTGAAAGACACTTGCTCCTTGGAAGAAAAAGTATGTTCAACTTAGCATATTAAAAAGCAGAGACATTACTTTACCAGCAAAGGTCTCTCTAGTCAAAGCTATAGTTTTTCCAGTAGTCATTTTGGATGTGAACGTTGGACTATAAAGAAAGCTGAGTGCTGAAGAATTGATGCTTTTAAACTGTGGTGTTGAAGAAGACTCTTGAGAGTCCCTTGGACTGCAAGGAGATCCACCCTGTCAATCCTAAAGGAAATCAGTCCTGAATATTCGTTGGAAGGACTGATGCTGAAGTTGAAACTCCAATAATTTGGCCACCTGATGTGAAAAACCGATTCATTGGAAAAGACCTTGATCCTCGAAAAGATTGAAGGCAGGAGGAGAAGGGGACGACATAGAATGATAGTTGGATGGCATTTTCGACTCAACAGACAGGAGTTTGAGCAAACTCCGGAAGATAGTGAAGGACCGGGAAACCTGGCTTGCTGCTGTTCCTTGGGGTCGCAAAGAGTCGAACACGAATGAATGACTGAACAACAACAACAACAAAATATATATATGTCAGTTCTGCCTGTATGTCCTTTAATGTTAGTCAAGACCTTTGTTTAGACTTACAGAATTCCTGTCTACACTTCATGTACTTACTTCTTCTATACGAGCACATTCTTTGAAAATTTGAGAAGTTAATAGAGGAGGCAGAATTAATTTACATTTTGTAGATCTATTGAGAAAATTCTTTTATGTTATGGGTCATTGGTAAATGCCAAATACTTGCTATAGCTAGACTTAGGTGCATTATACTACTCAGGAGAAAATAGGGAGACTATTAATAATGTTTATTACATGTAAATTATAGTGCTTGTGTGTGTGAGAGAGAGATTAGTTTATTTAATCCTCCTAGACAGCCTACAAAGTAGATATTGCTACTTCAAATTCACAGATAAAAAAATCTTGAGGCTCAGATGATCTAAGTAACTTCATATGATTGCATAGCTAGTAAATAGATAGGAGACTTAATTCCTGTGTGCTTGGCCTCAAGCTCATGTTTTAACTGTGATGTCACATAGTTTCTCTGAAATTACATGGCACTTAATTTTTTCATTTTATTATAGCTCAGCTGGTAAAGAATCTACCTGCAATGCAGGAGACCCTAGTTCAATTTCTGGGTCGGGAAGTTCCCCTGGAGAAGGGATAGGCTACACACTGCAGTATTCTTGGGTTTTCCTGGTGGCTCAGACAGAAGAATCTGCCTGCAATGTGGGAGACCTGGGTTCGAGCCTTGGTTTGGGAAGATCCCTGGAGGAAGGCATGGCAACCCACTCCAGTATTTCCGCCTGGAGAATCCCCATGGATAATGGAGCCTGGCAGGCTACAGTCCACAGGGTCACAAAGAGTCAGACACGACTGGGCGACTAAGCACAGCACACATCTCTCCATTTCATCCATCCATTTGCCCATCTGTCACATAGGCACATGTTGAATAGTGAGTGAATGATACTAATTTAATATAAAAAATCTGACAAACCATTCAGATTATTTACAAAAACTCGACCAGTTATGGGCTTCCCAAGTGCTGCTAGTGGTGGAGATTCCACGTGCCAATGCAGGAAACATGAAATGAGAGTTCGATCCTTGTGTCAAGAAGACCCCTGGAGGAGTAAATGGCCACCCACTCCAGTATTCTTGCCTGAAAAAATTGCATGGACAGAGGAGTCTGGTGGGCTACAGTCCATGTGGTTGCAAAGAGTCTGACACGACTGAGCAACTGAGCACACACAGACTATTTAGGAAGGTCTTATCATGATGAGGCATGTGGTTCTCTCTCATCACCAATATACATACATTTCTTCTTTCACTATGTGTCTTGTGAATTGTTGGAATTCTACTTATTTGCTTTGCTTTTGTGGGTCTGTATTGAACCTCCATTTAGATTGCTGTTGAATTGAGAGGTGATTCAGTGAAGACACAAGCAGTTTCTATGCCTAGGGATGTATTAAAATTGTGTCATATTTTCCTGAGGCTGTTTCAAATAAATGTGTGTTTAAACCTGAAATATCAATAAATGATTATTTTGGGCTTTGTCGTGCATCCTTGTGCTTGTGTGACGGAGAATTGGAATGTTTATGTTTGTACTGCTGGATTTTGATTTTAGGTGGATTGCTTTTCTCATTTGCCCTGTTTTAAAACATCTATAAATATTTAATATGTTTTCAAAAGGCAAAATTATCATGAGTAATTAAACCTACTTGAGTAAAAATCTTTAAAGTCTTTATGTCAGTGAACACTCAATTAATCATATAATCTATTACTTTACTAGCATTTTATTTTAACACTGTGATCTTGATTGTCTATTGACATGGAGGTCAAGATGTTAAACCTCTAGTTTTGCAGCTGAAAGAGACTACTCAGGTATGTATTATCAGGAAAGCAAGTTCTTTCTTAGTCATTGAAATAAAGAAAACACTAGTATAAAATGTAACTGTAAAAGAGAGTCAAATCATTATTCAAAATTTTGTTGTAACTTAAAAGTATTTTTGAGATGCATTTTATTTTTCTGAAATTTCTCTCAAAGACAGTTAATCATAAAGAATTAATTTCAATATATCTTATTTTTGCCTTAATGAACCATACTTCTGAAGAGTTTAAATTCAATGTATTCTGGAGGAGAGCTGAGAATTGGTATTAATCTTGCCAAGTAGTTTTGATGAACAGCTAGTTTTGGGATGTACTGGTATATTCAGTATGATATTGAGGGTAATTCTTAATTAGGAATGTTAATTTTGCCAGTGAACCCTGTTGCTTCTGTAATAGGCCCTGCTTACCTGTCTGTCTTCTCTAAGCATCAGATCGTAGCTGCAATAGTTAGATTGCCTACACTTGAGACCAGGAAATGGGGGGCTCAATGGGAGTTTTAACAGTCTTATTAGAACTTTTTGATCTGTGAGTAACTGTCTTGGGTCACAAGACTTTATACCCTAGCAAAGACTGAGAGATTGGGGAAGACTTGCTATTGAGGTGGCTAAAGAAGTGTGGAAAGATGACCACTTCTCAGTAAAACAGAAATGCCCAAGTTGCTCTGGCAGGTGATACAGGTGGGAAGACAGAGGCTGAGGGTAGTGAAAATCCTAGAATAAATATATTATGTGAAGCACTGAGGCTGCCCTTCCCAGGGGCATTTGAAGTCGATGACTGAGTATGGCAGGAATACTTAGTTCTATGTAGGATAAAGGAGTCGCCTAATAAGGAAGTATTGTTTCTCATAATACACCAATTTTTAATAGTTACAAATCAATTGAAAAGTCTATCCTTGGGAACTTAGAGACAAGTGAAGTTGCTCAGTCGTGTCCGACTCTTTGTGACCCCATGGACTGTAGCCTACCAGGCTCCTCCATCTGTGGGATTTTCCAGGCAAGAATACTGGAGTGGGTTGCCATTTCCTTCTCCAGGAGATTTTCCCAACCCAGGGATTGAACCCGGGTATCCCGCAAGTACCCTATGCTTGCTTAGCTCTTTGGTTAGTCACCTCTTGGCTCATTGAAGTGAATGTGGAGAACATGGTCTCTGTCGATAAGGTGTCTCAGTTACTGCCATAGCTACCCTGTAGAGAGGTAACTGGGATTTATGGTGATTTCTTCATGCCCAAATTACAATAATAGTATTCAATTATGTCTAATATGATTTTATATGTAGTTATATTTTGTTACATTCTAATGTATCATAGTTATAGTTAATTCTGTCTTTAATAGATTACCTAACCAAAGTACCTTGACCTTTATCTAAATACTATAGAGGACAAAACTAGTAACTGTCACGTTTAAAGACTGTGATATGTGGGAAAAATAAAAGGTGATTTGGAGAATATACATCCCATAGTTTTAGTTAAAACATGAATGTGACATTTAAAAAATCTCAAAAATTTATTTTTTATAATGGTAGACACATTATGTGTATAATAAATATGTGTCATCACTCATTTGCCCAGATCCACAGAATGTATAGCACTCAGTGAACTCGAAAGTAAACTATGTCCTTTGGTGATAGTGAGGTGTCAGAGTAGGTTCATCAGTTATAACAAGTGTACCACTCTGGTGAAGAAGCTGATAATGGGAGAGGCGATACATAAGTGGGAGTAAACAGTATATGGGAAATCTTTGTACCTTCCTCTCTCTGTTTGGCTGTGAACATCAAATTGTTCTAAAAATTGAAGTCTATTAAAAAAAGAAAAAAAATCTCAAAATATATAATATTCTCTAGCTTTTAATTTGCTGGAGAAAACAAAACAAAACAAAAGCCTGAACTGCGATGGAATTTGTATGTTAACTCTTTTTCCAAATGGGGTAATTTTCTAGGCAGATTCTTATTTTCGTTAGTGTAACTCTTATCTGAGAAAATATTTAAAGGACTAGTTGTATCCATGAAAACCCAGGTGTTTGCTTTCATTCTCTGGGACTATATGGGTTTCAAACATATGATATTCTTTACAGGAGGTTCAGCAGCCCAGTCTTGAGATCTGCTACACGTCCAGTACTTAAGACAGCAAATGGATAGTAGGTTTTTAAAATTTTATTTTTATTATTATTATTATTTTTTAAACAGTATAAGAATATTTTGTACTGGGGTAAGATTCCCTGGAGGAGCATGGCAACCCACTCTGATATTCTTGCCTGGAGAATTCCATGGACAGAGGAGCCTTGTGGCCTACAGTCCATGGGGTTGCAGAGAGTCAGACTTGACTGAGCAACTAAAGCTTTCCCTTTATGGCCGATTAACAATGTTGTGATACAGGTGCACAGTGAGGGGACTCAGCCATACATACACATACATGTATCTATTCTCCCCCAAACCCCCCTTCCATCCAGGCTGGCACATAACATTGAGCAGAGTTCCATGTGCTATACAATAGGTTTCTGTTGATTATCCATTTTAAATATAGCAGTGTGTACATGACCTTCTCAAAGTCGAAAGGTAGTTTTATGTTCGTCCTAAACTTAGCTGTACTCCGTAGCATCTAAGTATAATAAAACCTTCACTTTTTTTCTCTCCAGAATGAAGAAATTCAATCTTTCAAAACCTATCTCCTTTTATATGCCTATATTAGTGAAATATACAATTTCATTTACCATTTACCTCTGTATCTGATTTTTGAGAATTCTATTTTAACATTAATTTCCCCCCTTCATCATTTGCCTTTAAAATATTGGCTTTTAGCTCTTTTACAACATCACCATGTATTGGTAATGTACAAAAGAGAAAGCTCTGGAAAGATATTAATATATATACACATGTGTGTATCTCACTTCTAGAAATTATGTCACTGAAAGTATTATTTCAAAAAGGAGAAAATAGGCAAAAGTTATCTAAGATATAAATGAGTCATTATTGATTCCTGTCTCTCTTTTCGGATTAGGAATGATATAATAATTTTGTGATTTCTAAATGCTGACATTTTAACTCTTCAACCTCACCTAATAGATCTCTTGTTTATTTCTTTTAATCTACATGACATTTACATGTTTACTTGTCCAGTTTTCATTTATGTAGCCCACTTCTTATTTATATTGACTTAATTTTCACCTGCTGATTACACTTTGGATTTTTCTAGCTTGGAACCTGAATTTTATGAGAAATTGCTGACAAACCCCCAGTCAGGCACATGGACACTTCTTACTCAATGCCCTCTTGCTTCAGGCTCACAGTCTCCAGTGATCTAGCACAGATAATTACTTCAGTAGCATTTATTAATAAGTAGAAAGTTTGATGGAAAGCTGCAGAACAGCCTTGTTATTGAACTGCCAATTTTTCTGGCATGTCCTCTCTCATTTGTCCTCAATGACTTTACACAAGATTGATCATAGACTAAATCACTCAATTTATTTTCTCCAGCTGCTAATTTAGTCAGTTTCATAGGCCCATTTGAATGGCTGTGACTTTGTACTGATAAGTCCCTATGTTCTGGCACTTATTTTCTGAGGTGCATGAAAGATACTTTACTACCAATGAGGGTGGGCAGTGGGGCACAATGATAGTGAGGGATCAGTGGCTAGTAATTATTAGTTTGTGACCTTGAGAAGGTTATATAATTTTATCATGATAAATTCTGATGTTTATTTCAGAACATGGGCATAGTAATACCCACTCTCCAGGATTGTTGTTAGAGTTAAATGATATCCTGTCTGTATTTAATCAGGGCCAAGCTCCTCCTCTCTCTTTTCTCCCTCTTGGTAGACTTCTTCACTGTACATGTGAATCTGCAGCATGATACAGTCCACTCAGTGCTCACACGGCTCCTACTCTGACTGAGTGATACCTCCGTATGTGTTTCACTTTGCTTGTATTCCCTTTTCTACTTCACACCAACAACCGCCCCTCTCTCCACTCGCCACCCACCTAGAACTGGCCAGGATGTATGCTGACTTGTGAATTTCTTAAAATCACTGCTTCCAAAATTCATTTGCCTCTCATCCTTCCAACTCCATGTTCACTTGCCTGTCATGGGAAGAAACTCAAGATGGATTTACTGTTAAATCTAATACAGCCTTAGTTTCACAAGCCCTCCCTGGCAAGGCTACCTCTGAAGCCTCTGGGAGGGAATCTAGTAATGCTTTTATATGGCTATATATTTTTATAAAATTTGCTATGTAAGACACTTTAATCACAATCAGTTAAACTGTTCTCTTTTTTTCCATCACAATTTACCGTCCATCCCATTTCTCCTCATGTCAGGTGGATTTGGGATTATTGTGGATATTTTTGGGTCTGGCTAAGGGGAAATTGAGATGGGTCATCATTCAGTCTGGATTTAGTAGGCTGTAGACGATTCTCAGTTACTTCCATACATAGTTAAGCTACTATTAGGCCATCTGGTATAGGAATGGTTTCCAGGGAAAGGCCTACTTCATCCAGATTCATGACCAAAGTGGATGTGAATGTGTTCTCTGGTGCTTATTGTTGTGAAGCTAGAAAAAATATTTGTAAATCTACTAACAAAATAAATTTCCAGTAACTTTTGTAAGAGGAAGACTGATCTATCATTTTATCCTTTCTAGAAAATAGTAGTACACAATTCAAATCCCAAGCTGGAATCAAGGCTACTGGGAGAAATATCAACAACCACAGATAGGCAGATGATACCACTCTAATGGCAGAAAGTGAAGAGGAACTAAAGAGCCTCTTGGTGAGGGTGAAAGAAGAGAGTTAAGAATCTGACTTAAAACATTAAAAAAGCTAAGATCATGGCATCCAGTCCCATCACTTCACAGCAAACAGATGGGGAAAAAGTGGAAACAGTGACAGATTTTATTTTCTTGGGCTCCAAAATCACTGAGGATGATGACTGCAGCCATGAAATTAAAAGACACTTGCTCCTTGGAAGAAAAGCTTTGAAAAACCTAGACAGCATATTAAAAAGCAGAGACATCACTTTGCTGACAAAGGTTCATATATTCAAAGCTATGGTTTTTCCAGTAGTCTTGTATGGATGTGACAGTTGGACCATAAAGAAGACTGAGTGCCGAAGAATTGATGATTTCCAATTGTGGTGTTGGAGAAGACCCTTGAGAGTCCCCTGAACTGCAAGGAGATCAGACCATCAACCCTAAAGGAAATCAACCCTGTATATTCACTGGAAGGACTGATGCTGAAGTTGAAGCTCCAATACTTTGGCCACCTGATGTGAAGAACTGATTCATTGGAAAAATACCCTGATGCTGGGAAAGACAGAGGGAAGCAGAGGAGGGAGGGGGAGGGGAGGTCAACAGAGGATACAATGGTTCGATGGCAACATTGACTCAATAGAAATGAGTTTGAGTGAACTCTGGGAAATAGTGGAGAACAGGGAAGACCTAGCCTGCTGTAGTCCATGGGGTCACAGAGTCAGACACAATTTAGTGACTGAACAACAACAAATACACAATTATTAAAAAATGATCAAAGACTAGGAAGCAAAAATGTAGAAAACATATAGTATTGTATGGATATGTGTGCTAAGTTGCTTCAGTCATTTCTGACTCTTTGTGACCCCCTGGACTGTAGCCTGCCAAACCCTCTGCCCATGGGATTCTCCAGGCAAGAATACTGCAGTGGGCTGCCATGCCCTCCTCCAGGGAATCTTCCCCACCCAGGGATCAAACCCACATCTCTTATATTTCTTGCATTGGCAGATGGATTGTTTACCTCTAGTGCACCTGGGAAGCCCATAGTATTGTATAGTTAATTAATTAAATACTATTATTTTTCTTTTTTCATTAATTTTTATACTGTATATAAATTTTTAAAATTTTGAAGTTGTAATTTCTCATTTTCAATAAAGATTAACTTGTGTATCTAATTTTATATCTTTAATATGATATTACTTTTCATGAAATTTTATATATAAATTTATAAATAAATATATATGTCCAGTGAGGCCCACAGAACCTGAATCTGCCCCTGTAGTAACAAGTAGCAAGGCAAGAAATGACTACCTGAGAAGATGGGGTGAGGATTGATGTTACTGCTTAAATCTTATACTTGTACTGAGACATTTTCTAGAATGTTGCCAATGATAATGTCTCCTACAAAGAGTCAATGTTAATTAACTGGGTTGGGAATGTGGACTGTAAACTACAGCTTGTTATTATAGTAGATAAATGTTTTTGCCTCACAGATATTTGGCATTTTATATAATCTAACCTAGTAGTCGTTCTCTTTATGACTTCTTAGCTTGGAGTTTTACCTAGTCCATCAGAAGACTATAAAAAATTTCTGTATTTTCCACCCCTATATTTTGCTCTTTAGTTTATCAGGAATTTATTTTGTATTTTGTGTGAGATATAGGGGTTAGATTAAAAATATTCCACAAAGTATAGTCAACTGAAGATTTGTTAACAGAATTTGTTTCCCCTCAAATATGACAGGACTCAATTGAATGGTTTGTCTTTTTCCCAATAGTAAGGAACCTTCAAATGGCTTCCCAGGTGGTGCTAGTGGTAAAGAACCTGCCTGCCACTGCAGAAGATGTAAGACACACGGGTTTGATCCCTGGGTCAAGAAGATCCCCTGGAAGAGGAAATGACAACCCACTCCAGTATTCTTTCCTGGAGAATCCCATGAACAGAGGAGGCTGGTGGGGTATGGTCCATAGGGTTGCAAAGAGTCGGACATGACTGAAGCAATTTAGCACACATGCACAAATATTTGGTAAAATGGTCTAAAACAATGTCTATTAACAGATGCTGAGTGACTATACTTTCCAGAATGTTTTGAATTGAAAAAAATCTATTGGAAATTTGGAATCAGTGGTGATTTAAGAGATTTTGAGATATGAATATGAATTTAATGAGAAGAAAATGCTCCAGTTTCCTATAAACACCTCAAATATTGAAAGAATATCAAGAAGGCATTGAGTTGCTTTTGGTCAAACTTTGCTCCCCTTTCAGTTTTTTTCTAGATCATGGTAAATAGACAAATGGGAATTTCTGTCTTTCTTTTTAGATTTTTTTTTTCTTTTGATGACTTTCTGTTTCTTTTTGGTCTGCTTTTTAGTCCACTTTTTTTTTTTAAATTAACAGTATGATACTGTATTCTTTGATAAAATACCTAAAAAGCTTTTTTCTTTAAATATAAGATATCATTGACTGAATTTCAGATCTTGTTAACTCATTTGTACATTTCTCATGTTTATTTTGACTCTATTGACCAATGAAAAATTTTGAGGTGTTTTTTTTTTGGTCTTGTACACAAATTTTGTTTTCAGTGTTTAAAAAAATAGTTTCATTTGGTTATTAGGAATTGGAGTCCATTCTGTTTTTAAGAAATATTAGCTTCCTTAAAGTTATTCAGAAAAAGGAAGTTTGGGTCATGTGCAGGTTTAGTGAGTTTCTTTTATTACAACATTGTTTGCTACCCTTCGTGTATTAGTCAAGATTCTCTGGAGAAACAGAACCAATAGGATATATCTGTATCTATACCTAAATCCTATAAAACACACAGTAAGGAACTGGCTCAGGTGATTATGGAGGCTGAGAAGTCCCAAAATCTGTGATCAGCAGGCTAGAGACCCAGGAAGGCCAATGTGTAGGTCCAGTCTAGAAGCCAGCATCCTTGAAACTCAAGAAGAACTGATGTTTTAGTCTAAGACCAAAGGAAAGAGAAGACCAATGTCTGAAACATCTGGCAGACAGGAGAAATCCCCCTCTGATTTGAGGGAGGATCAGTCTTTCTGTTTCTGTTCAGCCGTCTGACAAGGGCCACCCACATTAGGGAGGGTCATCTGCGTTACTCAGTCCACCAATTCAAATGTTCAGCTCACCTCAGAGTGCCTCACAGACATAGTCGGAATGACGTTTGAGCCAAGCATCTGGATGCTGAGAGGCCCAGTTAAGTTGACACAGAAAATTATGCTTGTTACTAGAAATGATGACAAGAACTATAACTTAGTGGGTCTCTGATTATTGTCCTAGATATTGGCTCAAGGTACAATGTAAAATTTCTCACCCTTTGAGATTGTTTAAAGATTTCTATTACTTAAAAGTGAATATTTAAAACAAATATGCTAAGTTGAATTCTATTTTGGTATTCATTTATCTTGCAATATTTCCTGTATCATTCTGTTCGGCTCTTTATTTTTTTTTTTCAATATTTTTATTAACTGAGAGAGACCTAAAACCGCAGCTTCTGGAAGAACCATTTGTTCTTGCCCGTCTTGTATCGCTCCTCAAACTTGACCTTTGCCTCTCGCCGGGCCTTGCGTTTGAGAGCAGGGTCTCTGAAGACATCCTTGTTGACAACAGTTTTGTCCAAGGGGATATCCACGGAGTACCTTGTGGGCATGAGGTGATTATAATTATAAACTTTCACAAAAGACTTGATCTTTGACCTCTTGGCGATTTTCTTCTTGCCCATGGCAGCTGTCACTTTGCGGGGATAGCGATCAATTCCAGCCACCAGAGCGTGGCTGTAGGGTCGGTCTGAGGTGCCGTCATCAATGTTCTTCAGGATGACCGCTTTGCGTCCGGAGTAGCGACCGGCCAGGACCAGCACCACCTTCCCGGGTTTCATGAACTTGCCCATTTCGGCAGCTACCACTCGGGACTACAGCAAAAAAGCTGTTCGGCTCTTTAAAGATACCTAATTTTTCAATGAACATATTTATGGAGTTACATTGTTATGGCATAAATTTCATATTCATAAGCTTCTATTTTTCTTAAAAAACTAGCTTTCCAAGGGGAGATGGGATGCAATATTTTACATATAATGATACAGTGTTATAGACTTTACTTTTAGCATTTTTAAAAAAAGAGTCCTTGATATATGAATTTTCATTTGATCTTAGTAATTAAAACTTTAATTTTACATATTTTATAAAAATATATAATTACATTAGAATAGAACTTTCCCAAATTTTACATGGTGATAAAGAGATGTTATTAACCTCACTTATTTTTCAGTGAAGCTCAAAATCTTTTACAAATGTTGGTTCTTACAGTATATTTGTGACAAAAATTTAATCGCAAATTTCTATTTTGCAAATATTAATTAACACCTGAAGAAATTCAGGGTATAAATCCATGTACTGATCATAGCTAGTGTTAGGCTTAGTGCATACAGTCAGCAGCACAATTTATTCTGAAGAACGTTGACAGAAAGTCCCTCTAGTCTGAAGTGAAGTGAAGTGAAGTGAAAGTCGCTCAGTTGTGTCTGACTCTTTGCGACTCCATGGACTGTATAGTCCATGGAATTCGCCAGGTCAGAATACTGGAGTGGGTAGCCTTTCCCTTCTCCAGGGGATCTTCTCAACCCAGGGACTGATCCCAGGTCTCCCTCATTGCAGATGGATTCTTTACCAGCTGAGCCACAAGGGAAGCCCAAGAATAAGGCCTGCCATTTGGAGAGTGAAGGAAAAGTTGTCTATCAACTGGTGACTGATCTTGGTTAACAAGAGTGTGTATGGGGTAAAAATTTCCTCTGAGATGTTTAAGTATTTTACTTCTGTTTAATGCCAAATTAGTCAAAATAAAGTTACCTTAGTGTCTGGGAGTTTAGTTTAATAATTAGGAGGGAGAAGAAAAAGCAGGAGAATAAGCAGAATTTTAAATTCCTTTTCTTGAGAACAAGCTGTCACTGACCAAGGAACAATGGAACATCCTACCTAAATCCTGGTTGTCCACTTTTTTATGTAACATATCCTCTCATGTAACTGTGTAAGTTTCAATTAAGCTTTGATGAATCTCCTATTAGAACAGATATACAAAAGAACAGATACCTAGGTACTGTTGAACATTTCCTTTGTACATACAGCACTGATTTCTCCTGATGTTCACACATCTTACTTACAATTCCCTTTAAAGCTACTTTGGAGATTCAGCCTTGTAAACATCCTACCAGTATGTTCTCAGACCCCTCTCTAATGGTTATGAGGGAAAGATATTAGATCTCTGATGTTTAACATAATTAGCTGAGGGTGATCACACTCAGAGCCAAAGAAGCAAAGTCCCCTTTTGGTTGACATTTTCATGCAACTTTTAAAAAATCTTAAAAAAAAAAACTCTTTCTTCCCCCAAGAGCCCTTGCTGTGTTCCCAGCCTTGTTGCATGGGCAGCTTGTTTCCCTTTCTTTAGTGCTGGGCGTCTCTGGAGTGTAGTACAGTCATGTACATACTTGCCTTCAGACTTCAAGGATCAAACAGCCTCTGATGTTACAGGTCAAGGAACAGCAGGCTTCAAGCTGTGTTGTCTCTAGAAGACTTAGAAGCCCTGTATTCCCTCAGTTTGAGGCTTGCAGCTCACTCCCTGGAATGCCTCCTCTCCTGACTTGCCAGTCTTTAATTATGTCCTCCTCTTGTCCCAACGTGACTCCAAGAGATATGCTGCCCTTTTAAAGCTTCCTTTTGTTCTTAAACTAAAAAAAAAAAAAAAAAAGTTGCAAAGCAATGAGGCCAAAACAAGTGATCAAATGGACTTAGTGGAAAAAAAAAAAAGTCTGACTTCTTTTTCTCAAACACTGTGATTATTGCCTAGATTTTTACTTTCAGAACTATGGATTTCACATCCACAGCTGTGTCACTCCTATCTTGGAAATGTCAAGAGAAATCTGGTGTCTCAGTGAGTATCCAGTGTTTATGTGTAGTCAAGTCACTCCTCAGATCATTCAGATTTGCTTATGATTAAAATGAGACTAAGAATATTCTCTTACATTTTATGGTTTCCTGTTTCTAGTATGAATAGGACCACTTCGGATAGTTTTTTGCCTCTGTTTCTCTGGTTCTTTTGTTTTCTGTTTATTGTATATCTGGGAATGAGACAAGCACAAAATTAAGAAACTGACAAAGTGATGTTTTGAAACCCCATCCCTACCCCATGCATCTAACTTGGAACCTACACTTTATAGTGTATGTGTAGATTGTGTTCAGCATAATCTCTGGTACGAAGCAGCATGGATATCATAAGTATTCCTTAAAAAAATTCAGTTGATATCTATTGAGTGCTCACCACGTTTTGCAACAGGCTTTCTATTTTGCCATTGGGACAACAGCAACCACTTCTGTATCCTTAGTGCTGAAGCCATGTTTGATGACTTTAATAGAGTTGGTAAACAATAACAAAGAGAATTACTGCTCTTCAGAGTAAAAGGCCTCTCATAGATAAATGCTGTTTTCACTTGTTTGGTGCTGTCTAGAGATTCAGTTAACCACCAGAAGTACCCCAAATCAGGCATTGATGTCTGGAGTCTATAATTATAATGACCCCTATGAGATTTATTGACTATATAATTTAGAGCCTGTCATTCTAAAGTGTACGATAACAGTTAGGGCATCAGGATCAACCAAGAAATAATGACTTCATTCCTTACGCGTTATTATAAAATATGTCACTAGCATGAATTCATCTTGAAGAGCAACCTGTTAAAAGATAGAATTCCATTCAGAGTTAGCAGTGTAGGATATTTTTATTGTTCTTATTGAAAGAGATCAAAGAGAGAATTCCTTTAGAAACCATAGTCTAAATTGTACTTGTCATTTGTAGATAATATTCAAAAGATAAGACCTATTGCTATGATTTGAAAATAGAAGAAAATATAGTAGTACCTTGTGAAACCCTGGCTTGTTTGCTTCTGAACTCTGTGACCTTGGGGAGTTATTCTTATCTCTAAAATACATTTTTAATAATGATGATGGTGATGATCCAGTCTGGGTTCTATTACCTCTACTAGCCCTTGAACTTCAGAAATTGATATAATCACTCTGCTTTAGCTTTTGTATTTTTCTGGTTCATAGTAAGTACTCACAAAAGTTAACTTATTAGGTTGTGCTCTTTAATATGGCCTTCCCTGATGGCTCAGATGGTAAAGAATCTGCCTGCAAGGCAGGAAACCAGGGTTTGATTCCCTGGGTCAGGAGGATCCCCTGGAGAAGGGAATGGCCACTCTAGTATTCTTGCCTGGAGAATTCCATGGGCAGAGGAGCCTGGTGGTCTACAGTCCACGGGGTTACAAGGAGTTGGACATGATTTTAATACATTGAACTCTACACAGAAAGGTGATAGGCTTCTTTGGGATGTGTATTTCCTCAGTAAACTGACTCAAGGCTCCTTCAGTAAATGACATAGGATTTTACCTAAGAGCATCTATTGATTTGGTCACTATTGTTTAACTGCCTCAATATTTCAAAAATTTTTTACTTAAAGGATTAGTGAGTCTATTATTATTATTGTTTTATCACTGTGTTTTGGAGGAAGTTTAGAATATTTCAAAGGGCACCAGTAATAGAACAGAAAGCTTCAGTTCCAGTCCATGTCCAACCATTAATGATGGTATGACCATGGATGAAAACTTGCCCTCCAGAGGCCTCAAATTCCTTATCTATAAAAGGATAAATGATAGTTTATTTTCTATTTTACAGGGATTGTTGTGGATGTTAAAGAAATAAAATCTTGCATAATTAGATGCTTTTAAAATGCCAAACTGCTCTGCAAATCAGAAGAATTAATATGAAACCTAAATGTCAAATCTCCATGAGTGGCATTTAGAAAGGAGGAAATATTCTCTCTTTTTTTAATTATTTTATTTTTTAAACATTAAATTAATGTATTTATTTTAAATGGAGGCTAATTACTTTACAATATTGTAGTGATTTTTGCTATACATTGACATGAATCAGCCATGGGTGTACATGTGTTCCCCATCCTGACCCCCCTTCCCTCCTCCCTCTCCATCCCATCCCTCAGGGTTGTCCCGGTATACCTGCTTTGAGTGCCTTTTTTCAGAAAAGAGGAAATATTCTCTTGTTTAAATGTTTCTTTTCATCCAATTTCTAACTTGCTGCTGCTATTGTAACCCAAAGGTAACTAAATCCAGGGTATTGTGATCCAAAATACATGGACCGAATGTTTTACTTTATTGTTGGTTTAAAGAAAAACTGTGCCCCAACCAGAAAAGGACTATCTTTGATAATTTCTCCTTTTATTAGTTTTTTTGTTGTTGAGGGAAGCCAAATTTGACTTTTAACATTTCCTTCAAGGGCAAGTCTAAATTGGGACTGAGTGTAAAGGCTAAGTTCTTAAAGGAAGATGCCAAAAATAAATTACTAAAATAATGGGAGAAAAGTATTTTCCTATTAATAATAAGTAAACAACAGTTTAAAAACTTTGCTAGGTATTCCCTTAAGACCTTATCTAATTTTTTATAACATTCTTTTATGGAAGGTATTATCCATATTTCAGATGAATAAACTGAGGCTGCTGCTGCCGCTAAGTCACTTCAGTCGTGTCCAACTGTGTGCAACCCCATAGACAGCAGCCCACCAGGCTCCCCTTCCCTGGGATTCTCTGGACAAGAACACTGGAGTGGGTTGCCATTTCCTTCTCCAATGCGTGAAAGTGAAGTTGTTCAGTCATGTCCGACTCTAAGCAACCCCATGGACTGCAGCCTACCAGGCTCCTCCATCCATGGGATTTTCCAGGCAAGAGTACTGGAGTGGGGTGCCATTGCCTTCTCCGAAACAGAGGCTAGTAAGTGTTAAATAGTTTGCCAAAGCCACAAAGTTAGTAAGTGGTAGAGATGTGATACAAACTCAGGCAGCCTGAATCTAGAGCTTGCTCTTTCAACCAGCTGCTTGCCTTCAGTCAATATGTAGTCACCATCTGCCAAGCTAAGAAAAGATGGTTATACAATGTCTTGCCAAAAGCTTAAGGTTCTGCATGGCAGTTTTGGTGGCTGTTGCTAGTTATTCCTGGATATCCTTTTTGAAGATCTGTATCAGAGTTTTGTTACCAAATAAGACATAATAAAATGATACAGACAGCAGTAAGCTTTTTGGGTATCCAGAGAAACATGCTCATAGATGAAGAGACAGACTTTGCATATTTGTCTTTGACAATGCAGTTTTATTTTAGCGATTGCTTATGGAGCATTTGCTATACTAGGGGTTGCAAACAATGTATCTTTTTCAGTAACATTTAGTGACTGGGCTATGTTTTCTAAGAAAGAAATGCAGTGTCATTATCTGCATGATTGTCTGTAGTTTCTCCATACTTTTGAAAACCAAGGAAAAAGGGTAGTCCAGAAAGCTGGGTAACAAAGAGGAATTTGACTAGGACATGCTACTTAAGTCTTAGGTATCTGGCAAGCCCTGGTTCTCTGAACTTACTGACTGAGATGAAGATGAGCTTACAGCAGGTGAAATACTATAGGCCCCTGCCGTAGCTTCAGAGACTTGGCTTTAAACATTGGTAAGAACCACTGAATCATTTGATGGACAGCAGATGGATCTTTATTTCGAAAAAACAAAACAAAACAAAAAAACCTCTACAATGGTGGAGAAGCACTGCAATAAATGAGAAGCCCTTCAGTCCAGTTCAGTCTCTCAATTGTGTCCGACTTTTAGGGACCCCATGGATTGCAGCACCCCAGGCTTCCCTATCCATCACCAACTCCTGGAGCTTACTCAAATTCATGTCCATCGAGTCGCTGATGCCATCCATCCATCTCATCCTCTGTCGTCCCCTTCTCCTCCCGCCTTCAATCTTTCCCAGCATCAGGGTCTTTTCCAGTGAGTCAGTTCTTCTCATCAGGTGGCCAAAGTATTGGAGTTTCAGCTTCAGCATCTGTCCTTCCAATGAATATTCAGGACAGGAGAAGCCCTTATGCTGTAATAATTCATTTAATGTTCTCATGGGATAGAGCACTGCAGCTCAGAGGAAAGAAAAGCCACACTAATACAGTTTTCTTGTTCACCTCTTAAGTCAGCATCATTCCTGATATAGTCATCTGACTTTTGAACCATTAATTTCCTCTAGGGAATCTCTATATGTTTACTTTACTTTTGCTTCACATACATGTTTTTTTCCTTTGAGAAACTAAAAAGGGATACTTCATGTTATTTCCTGTAAGCAATTAAGTGAAGATCATTTCTGTCATGTTCAACTGTCTACAAAGTATTTTTACCAGATGACGGTTACTAAGTATGAATGTCTGATGGTAATTTATATATTTAAAATACTTAGAAGAGAACCAAACACCTGGCTGAGCTCTCTGTGATTGGAGCCCAGGAAAATCTGCATTTCATATTCTTATTCTCGCCTGTGATACCCACTCTATTTTCTCTGGTCTTGACCAGAAGAGTTAGAAAAAGTAGCCTCCACAAGCTCTCTCCTTTCTTCATTTCCCATTCTAGTCCTAGGTCCTGGTGTCAGTGTCTACTACTATATAGAAATTTCCCTCTAAAAAGTTGATGTTAAATAGCTTTTTCTTTCTCATCACTCTTTTTCACACCACCCTGTAATATTTCACAGTGTTGACAAACTTCTGCCTTGAGTCCCCTCTTGCCTCTGTTGCTCAGCATTCTCATTTCTCCTATCCTATCACTTCTCTTTGGAGGAGTACCTCCAGACTATGGGAGATGGGTTGGTTTCTTTTAAACCAGTGACTCTTCAAGGAAGCATGGAAGGATGGAAGCCTAAAGTTGTCCTGGTGCTTCCTTGGACCCTTTGAGTCTTAGAGAAGTCCTATAGAGTTGAAGGAGGCTGCCCCCAAATTGCTGTTCTGTTGAGCTTTGGGGGCTACTGCCCAGATTAGCTTCTATCCCCTTGAATGCTGCTAGGATTGCTAAGAACTTTCTCTAGCTCTGGAGGTAGCAGGAACAACTCATCTTTAATTCTGGAAAGTCTTAGGATCATCTTAGCTTCTGATAGCACCATTGTTGCTATCTGCACGCCACACAGGTATGGTCTAATTTCCATCTTATTGCTTTTCATTCATGTAAAGTCATGGAACAGAATGTTAGTAAAAGCCACCTTTCTTTCTTTGCTAAGACCTGAAAGGGAATTTTAGTTACTTGTTCACCTGCATGTTTCTGAGGGAATTACCAATATCAGGAAAACTGAAATGATTGAATCAGGCAGAATGAAGGAAATAATATACATATCCCAGGCTATACATAACCTTGAAAGGTTTGATTAAATGGATGGGCAGAAGTCTGGGAAACTATGTTGTTAGCAGTTAGGGAATTTTGTGGAAACATCACATTCAGCTTTCTGTTACTTCAGTGTAGGAATGGCTGTATAATTAGATATGCATGGCGGACAGTATGTAACAACAGTTTCTTCCCTTCTTATATAATCCTGAATTTGTTGTGGAGCAGCATGTCATTGTCTAAGCCAATCATGACAGTGATGTTCTTTGCCACAAACTCATTTCCCAGACTTCCTTTTCGTTAGGAGGGTTATCTTGACCCAGTTATACCCAGAGATACACAAAGGGAATTCACTGTGTGTCAGAGAAAGTTAAAAAAGGAGAGGGTAACCTGGCTGTGAATTTCTTCCTGCCTTTGAATGTGGTCTTGATGCCTAGAATCATGTAAAAATATTAACATGCTGATAATGGTTGATAAGATGGATGGAACCTGTTTGGGTCTTAGTGATATTGTTGAACTGCCAGACCAATACTTGTCTCTCTATATCTGTTCAGTTCACTTCAGTCGCTCAGTCATGTCTGACTCTTTGTTGACCCCATGGACTGCAGCACCCCAGGCTTCCCTGTCTATCACCAACTCCCAGAGATTGCTTAAACTCCCTATATGTGTACTTCTTATTAAATAAGGGAGAAGGGAATGGCAAACCACTTCAGTATTCTTGGCTTGAGAACTCCATGAATGGTATGAAAAGTCAAAAATACATGACACTGAAAGATGAACTCCTCAGGTCAGTAGGTGCCCAATATGCTACTGGAGAGGAGTGGAGAAATAGCTCTGGAGAGAATGAAGAGGTTGAACCAAAGCGAAAACAATGCCCAGTTGTAGATGTGACTGGTAATGGAAGTAAAGTCTGATGCTGTAAAGAACAATATTGCATAGGAACCTGAAGTGTTATGTCCATGAATCAAGTTAAATTGGAAGTGGTCAAACAGGAGATGGTAAGAGTGAACATCAACATTTTAAGAAGCAGAGAACTAAAAAGGACTGGAATGGGAGAATTTAATTCAGATGGCCATTATATCTACTACTGTGGGCAAGAATCCCTTAGAAGAGATGGAGAAGCTCTCATAGTCAACAAAGGAGTCCAAAATGCAGTACTTGGGTACAGTCTCAAAAATGACAGAATGATCTCTGTTCATTTCCAGGGCAAAACATTCAATATCACAGTACCCCAAGTCTATGCCCCAGTCAGTAATGCCGAAGAAGCTGAAGTTGAATGGTTCTTTGATGACCTACAAGACCTTCTAGAACTAACACCAAAAAAAGATATCCTTTTCATCATTGGGGACTGGAATGCAAAAGTAGGAAGTCAAGACATATCTGAAGTAACAGGCAAGTTTGGCCTTGGGGTACAAAATGAAGCAAGGCAAAGGCTCCCAGAGTTTCACCAAGAGAATGCACTGGTCATAGCAAACACCCTCTTCCAACAACACAAGAGAAGACTCTACACATGGACATCACCAGATGGTCGACACCGAAGTCAGATTGATTATACTCTTTGCAGTTGAAGATGGAGAAGCTCTATACTCTAATACTCTGTATAAGTAAGCAAAAACAGGACCGGGAGCTGACTGTGGCTCAGATCATGAACTCCTTATTGCCAAATTCAGACTTAAATTGAAGAAAATAGGGAAAATAGTTAGACCATTCAGGTATGACCTAAATCAAATATCTTACAATTATACAGTGGAAGTGACAAATAGATTCAAGGGATTAGATCTGATAGACAGAGTGCCTGAAGAACTATGGACGTAGGTTTGTAACATTGTACAGGAGGCAGTGATCAAAACTATCCCCAAGAAAAAGAGATGCCAAAAGCAAACTGCTTGTCTGAGGAGGCGTTACAAATAGCTGAGAAAAGAAGAGAAGAGAAAGGCAAAGGAGAAAAGGAAAGATATATTCATCTTAATGCAGAGTTCCAAAGAAGAGCAAGAAGAGATGAGAAAGCCTTCCTAAGTGATCAATCCAAAGAAACAGAGGAAAATGGTAGAATGGGAAAGACTAGAGATCTCTTCAAGAAAGTTAGAGATACCAAGGGCACATTTCATGCAAAGATGAGCACAATAAAGGACAAAAATGGTATGAACCTAACAGAAGCAAAAGATACTAAGAAGAGGTGGTAAGAATACATAGAAGAACTGTACCAAAAAGATCTTCATGACCCAGATAACCATGATGGTGTGATCACTCATGTAGAGCCACACATCCTGATGTGTGAAGTCAAGTGGGCCTTAGAAGCATTACTACAAACAAAGCTAGTGGAGGTGATGGAATTCCAGCTGAGTTATTTCAAATCTTAAAAGATGATGCTGTGAAATTGCTACAGTCAATATGCCAGCAAATTTGGAGAGCTCAGTGTTGGCCACAGGAATGGAAAAGGTCAGTTTTCATTCCAGTTTCATTCCAAACCCAAAGAAAGGCAATGCCTAAGAATGTTCAAACTACCACACAGTTGCACTCATCTCACACATTACCAAAGTAACGCTCAAAATTCTCCAAGCCAGGCTTCAACAGTACATGAACTGAGAACTTCAAGCTGAATTTAGTAAAGGCAGAGGAACCAGGAGGAATCAAATTGCCAACATCTGTTGGATTATTGAAAAAGCAAGAGAATTCCAGAAAAACATCTGCTTCATTGACTATGCTAAAGCCTTTGACTATGTGGATCACAACAAACTGTGGAAAATTCTTAAAGAGATGGGAATAACAGACCACCTTACCTGCCTCCTGAGAAACCTGTGTGCAGTCAAGAAGCAACAGTTAGAACCAGACATGGAACAACAGACTGGTTCCAAATTGGGAAAGGAGTACTTCAAGGCTGTATATTGCCACCCTGCTTATTTAACTTATATGCAGAGTACATCATGAGAAATGCCAGGCTGGATGAAGCACAAGCTGGAATCAAGATTGCCAGGAGAATTATCAATAACCTCAGATATGCAGATGACACCACCCTTATGGCAGACAGTGAAGAGGAACTAAAGAGCCTCTTGATGAAAGTGAAAGAGGAGAGTGAAAACGCTGGCTTAAAATTCAACATTCAAAAAACTAAGATCATGGCATCTGGTCCCATCACTTCATGGCAAATAGATGGGGAAACAGTGGAAACAGTGGCAGACTTAATTTTGGGGGGCTCCAAAATCACTGCAGATGGTGACTGTAGCCATGAAATTAAAAGACGCTTGCACCTTGGAAGAAACACTATGACAAACATAGACAATATATTAAAAAGCAGAGACTTTACTTTGCTGACAAAGGTCTGTCTAGTCAAAGCTATGGTTTTTCCAGTAGTCATTTTGGATGTGATGTTGGACCATGAAGAAGGCTGAGCACCAAAGAATTGATGCTTTCGAATTGTGATGTTGGAAAGGACTCTTGAGAGTCCTTGGACTGCAAGGAGATCAGTCAATGCTAAAGAAAATCAGTCCTGAATATTCACTGGAAGGACTGATACTGAAGCAGAAGTTTCAATACTTTGGCCACCTGATGCGAAGTACTGACTCATTAGAAAGGAACCTGATGCTGAGAAAGATTGAGTGCCACTGGAGAAGAGGACAACAGAGGATGAGATGGTTGGATGGCATCACTGATACGATGGACATGAGCTTGATCAAGCTCCCAGAGTAGTGATGGACAGGGAAGCCTGGTGTGCTGTAGACCTTAGAGTTGCAATGATTTGGACACAACTGAGCGACTGAACTGTACTGAACTGAATGTTATACTTGTTTTTCCTACTGTTAGTTGTTTAATCATTTATTGTAAGATACATTTCTAAATAATATAAGAGATGGTCTTGTCTTGATCAAGAGCATCAATAATACCTTCTTATAAAAATATTCATTTGTATTTCTTTGAATACACTGTGTTCTGTAATCATGTTTTAATATGCTTTTCTAAATGCGTAGTGAATTTTTTAAGTGCTTTGCATCAGTATAGTTGTTCATAAATTTATATGAGAACAATAATTGTCTCATAGGTATGTAGCAACTGTTGGGGTTATAGCATGTGGAGGATATATCTACATACTAATACAGTATTGTGCTAGTGCTAAGTCACTTTAGTGACTTAGTTGGACAGTCATGTCCAACTCTTTGCAACTCCATGGACTGTAGCCCATCAGTCTCTTCTGTCCATGGGATTCTCCAGGCAAGAATACTGGAGTGGGTTGGCATTTCCTTCTCCAGGGGATCTTCCCGACTCAGGGGTTGAAGCTACGACTCTTATGACTCCTGCATTGGAGACATGCGTTACCTGGGAAGCCTTATACAGTATTAGTATTAGTATTATAGTTTGTACAATTTGTTCCAATTACTCTGGTATAGTAGTAGTATGTTAATTTTTTTGTCTAGCTGTTAATAAAGTTTTCCTTTTTGGAATAATAAAATGTGGAATATTTCAAATGGCTTACTTAATTAAAAAAATCAATGCATTTTTATGTCTTTCTGTGTTACTCCATTTCATCCTAGTTGCCTTTTAAAACTGCTTATTTGTTGTCAAAGATCCGTCAGAACTTAATCGTGAGAGAATATTCTATTTCAATAATTTTTTATTGAAGTATCATTGATTTACAATGGTGTGTTAGTTTCAGATGTACAGCAAAGGAAATCAGTTGTATATATACATACAGACACTCTTTTGGGGGCTTCCCTGAAAGCTCAGTTGGTAAAGAATCCACCTGCAATGCAGGAGACCCCAGTTCGATTCCTGAGTCTGGAAGATCCACTGGAGAAGGCGTAGGTTACCCACTCCAGTATTCTTGGGCTTTCCTTGTGGCTCAGCTGGTAAATAATCTGCCTTCAATACAGGAGACCTTGGTTTGATCCCTGGCTTGGGAAGATCCCCTGGAGAAGGGAAAGACTACCCACTGCAGTGTTCTGGCCTGGAGAATTCCATGAACTGTGTATAGTCCATGGGGTCACAAAGAGTTGGACACAACTGAGCGACTTTCACTTTGACTTCCTTTCACACTCTGTTTTAGATCTCTTCCCATATAGAACATTACAGAGTACTGAGTAGAGTTCCCTGTGCTATAACAGTAGATCCTTATTCATTGTCTTTTTTAAAATTAATTCATTTATTCTAAATGGAGGATAATTACAGTATTTTGATGATTTTTGCCATACATCAGCATGAATCAGCCACGGGTATACATGTTCCCCCCATCCTGAACCCCCACCCACCTCCCTAGTTATAGGGTGTATATGTCAATCCCAATCTTCCAATTTATCCCTCCCCTGTGTTTCCTCATTTCACATGCTAGCAAGATTATGCTCAAAATCCTTTAAGCTAGGCTTCAGCAATACGTGAACCAAGAACTTCCAGATGGGCCCACCCGAGCACCCCGGGAGCCGGTGGGCGGCGGCCCTCGCCGGGGACCCTCCAGCAGGCCCAGGGGGACAAAAGTGGCTCTAAATCCAGCATGTGTGTACTGAGGCAAGTTAATGGATTTAATATGAAGCACAGAAGCAGATAATGCCAAAGAGCAAGCAGTAATTGGTACACATTTAGTGAGTGGGGCGGCCTTTCCTTCTCCCACTGCTGCTGAGATGGCGGAAATTAGTCGAATTCAGTATGAAATGGAATACACCGAAGGTATTAGTTAGCGAATGAGGGTCCCGGAAAAATTAAAGGTAGCACCACCAAATGCTGACCTGGAACAAGGATTTCAAGAAGGAATTTCAAACGCTAGTGTGATTATGCAAGTTCCGGAGAGAATTGTGGTAGCAGGAAATAATGAAGACATTCCATTTTCAAGACCAGCAGATCTTGACCTTATACAGTGAACTCCCTTTAAGCCTCTGGCTCTAAAAACACCACCTCGTGTGCTTACACTGAGTGAAAGGCCGCTAGATTTTCTGGATTTAGAAAGACCTGCTCCAACCCCTCAAAATGAGGAAATCCGTGCAGTTGGCAGGCTAAAAAGAGAACGCTCTATGAGTGAAAATGCTATTCGCCAAACTGGACAGCTGGTCAAAACTGACTCCATACCTATGTTGCGTGGTGGGTCTGCTGCTGCCACTTCTAATCCTCATCATGACAACGTCAGGTATGGCATTTCAAATATAGACGCAATGATTGAAGGAACTTCAGAAGACATGACAGTTGTAGATGCAGCTTCATTAAGATGACAGATAATCAAACTAAATAGATGTCTACAACTTCTGGAAGAGGAGAACAAAGAACGGGCTAAACGAGAAATGGTCATGTATTCAATTACTGTAGCATTCTGGCTGCTTAATAGCTGGCTCTGGTTTCGCCTCTAGAGGTAACCTCAGCTCTCAGAAATATTGTCTCAACAGCTGGAAATATAAAGAATTTGCAAACTTAAAAAAAAAAAAAAAAGAACTTCCAGATGTACAAGCTGGATTTAGAAAAGGAGGAACCAGAGATCAAATTGCCAAGATCTGTCACATCATAGAAAAAGCAAGGGAATTCCAAAAAGCATCTACTTCTACTTCAGAAGGCTTTGACTACTCTAAAACCTTTGACTGTGTGGATCACAAAAAACTGTGGAAAATTCTTGAAGAGATGGGAATAACAGACCACCTTACCTGCCTCCTGAGAAACCTGTATGCAGTCAAGAAGCAGCAGTTAGAACCGGACCTGGGACAATGGACTGATTCCAAATTGGGAAAGGAGTACCTCAAGGCTCTATATTGTCATCTTGCTTATTTAACTTATATGCAGAGTACATCATGTGAAATGCTGGGCTGGATGCAGCACAAGCCAGAGTAAAGATTGCTAGGAAAAATATCAACAACCTCATATATACAGATAATAGCACTTTAATGTCAGGAAGCGAAGAAGAACTAAAGAGGCAAATAGATGGGGAAAAAGTGGAAATAGTGACAGATTTTATTTTCTTGGGCTCCAAAATCACTGCAGACGGTGACTACAGCCATGAAATTAAAAGACTCTTGCTCCTTGGAAGAAAAGCTATGACAAACCTAGACAGTGTATTAAAAAGCAGAGGTATCACTTAGCCAACAAAGGTCCTTATAGTCAAGGTTATGTTCTTTCCAGTAGTCATGTATGGATGTCAAGTTAGACCATAAAGAAGGCTGAGCACCAAAGAATTGATGCTTTTGAATTGTGGTGCTCGATAAGACCCTTGAGACTTCTTTGGATAGCAAGGAGATCAAACCAGTTAATCCTAAAGGAAATCAACTGTGAATATACATCAGAAGGACAGATGATGAAGCTCCAGTGCTTTGACCAACTGATGCAAGAGCTGGCTCATCGGAAAATACCCTGATGCTGGGAAAGATTTCAAGCAAGAGGAGGGGGCAACAGAGGATGAGATGGCTGAATGGTATCACCAACTCAATGCACGTGAGTTTGAGCAAACTCCCTTAGATGGTGAAGGACAGGGAAGCCTGGCATGCTGCTGTTCAAAGGGTTGCAAAGAGTCAGACCTGCCTTAGAGACTGAGAAACAACAATAACAATCTTACCTCCCGGTAACCATAAGTTTATTTTCTACATCTGTAACTCTATTTCTGTTTTGTAGATAAATTCATTTGTATCCTTTTTAGATTCCACATATAAACAATATCATATTATATTTGTCTTTGTCTGACTTACTCCACTCAGTATGACAGTTTCTAGGTCCATCCATGTTGCTACACATGACATTATTTTGTTCTTTTTTATGGCCAAGTAATATTCCATTGTGTATATGTACCTCATCTTCTTTACCCATTCCTCTGTTGATGGACATTTAGGTTTCTTCCATGTCCTGGCTATTGTGAATAGTGCTTCAGTGAATATTGGACTGCATGCATTTTTTGAATCATGGTTTTCTCCAGATATGTACCCAGGAATGGGATTGCTGAATTATATGGTAGCTCTATATTTAGTTTTCTAAGGAACCTCCATACTGTTCTCCATGTAGCTATACCACATGTGGCTATACCAATTTACATTCCCACTAAAAGTGTAGGAGTGTTTCTTTTTCTTCACATCCTCTCTAGCATTTATTGTTGACTTTTTGATGGCTATTCTGACTGGTGTGAGGTGATACCTCGTTGTAGTTTTGATTTGCATTTCCCTAATAATTAGTGATGTTGAGCATCTTTTCATGTGATTTTTAGTCATCTTTATGTCTTATTCTTCTCCAATAGACTGGAGAAATGTCTATTGACATCTTCTGCCCACTTTTTGATTGGGTTGTTTGTTTCTTTGAAATTGAGCTGTGTGAATGTTTGTGTATTTTGGAGATTAATCCCTTGTTACTTCATTTGCAAATATTTTCTCCCACTCTGATGAATGTCTTCTCATTTTGTTAATGATTTCCTTTTCTGTGCAAAAGGTTTGAAGTTTAATTGGGCCCCATTTATTTACTTTTGTTTTTATAATCATTAATTTCAGAGATGGATCAAAAAAGATCTTGCTTGGATTTATGTCAGAGAGTGTTCTGCCTATGTTTGCCTCTAAGAATTTTATAGTATCCAGCCTTACATTTAGATCTTTCATCCATTTTGAGTTTATTTTTGTATATAGTGTTAGAAGTGTTCTAATTTCATTCATTTACATGTAGCTCTCCAGTTTTCCCAGCTCCACTTATTGAGGAGACCATCTTATCTGCATAGTATATTTTTGCCTCCTTTGTCATAGATTAGGTGACCATAAGTGCGTGGGTTTATTTCTCGGATTTCTATCCTGTTCCTTTGACTGAATTTCTGTTTTTGTGCTGTTACCATACTGTTTTGATAGCTGTAGTTTTGGAGTATAGTCTGAAGTCAGGGAGCCTGATTCATCCAGCTCCATTTTTCTTTCTCAAGATTGGTTTGGCTATTTGTAATCTTGTGTGTTTTCAAATTGTATAATGATTTGTATACAAATTGTGTAATGATTTGCTCTAATTCTGTGAAAAATACCATTGATAATTTGATAGGAATTACATTGAATCTGTAGATTGCTTTGGGTAGTATAGTCATTTTCACAATATTGATTATTGCAATCCAAGAACATGGTCTATCTCTCTATCTGTTTGTGTCATCTTTGACTTCTTTCATCAGTATCTTATAGTCTTTTGCCTTCTTAAGTAGGTTTATTCCTAGGTAGTTTTTCTTTTTTATGCAATGCTAAATGGAATTTCCCCCTTGATTTCTTTTTCTGATCTTTTGTTGTTTGTATATAAGAATGCAAGAGAGTCTGTGATTTAATTTTGTCTTCTGCAACTTTACCAAATTCATTGGTGAGCTCTAGCAGTTTCCTGGTAGCATCTTCATGGTTTTCTATGTATAGTATTAAGTCATCTGCAAACAGTGACAATTTTACTTCTTTAGCAATTTGGATTCTTTGTATTGCCTTTTCTTCTCTGATTGCTATGGCTAGGACTTCCAAAGCTATTTTTGAATAATGGTGAGAGCGGACATCCTTGTCTTGTTTCTGGTCTTAGGGGAAATGTTTTCAGTTTTTCACCATCAAGAGTGATGTTTGCTGTGGGTTTGTCATATATGGCCTTTTTTAATGTTGAGGTAGGTTCCCTCAATACCCACTTTATGGAGGGGCTTTTTTTTACTCACAAATGGATGTTGAATTTTGTCAAATGGTTTTTCTGCATCTATTGAGATGATCATATGGTTTTTATTTTTCAATGTATAACACTGATTGATTTGTGGATATTGAAAAATTTGTACGTCCCTGAGATGAAGCTCATTTGATTATGGTATGTGATCCTTTTAATGTGTTGCTGCATTTGGTTTGCTAGTCTTTTGTTGAGGATTTTTGCGTCTATGTTTATCAGTGATATTGGTCTGTAATTTTCTTTTTTGTGTGTGCTATCTTTGTCTGGTTTTGGTATCAGGGTGGTTGGTAGTTTTGTAGAATGAGCTTGGGAGTGTTCCTTCCTCTGTAATTCTTTGGAAAAGTTTCAGAAGGGTAGGTGGTACCTCTTCACTAAATGTTGAGAGAATTTGCCTTTGAAGCCATCTGATCCTAGACTGTTTCTTTGCTGGAAGATTTTTAATAACATTTAAGTACTTGTGATTGGTTTGTTCATATTTTCAGTTTTTTCCTGGTTCAGTCTTGGAAGCTTGTATCTTAGAATTTATCCATTTTTTTCTAGATTGCCCTTTTTATTGGTGTAGTTGCATGTAGTACTCTCTTATGATCCTTTGTATTTCTGTGGTGTCCAGTGTAACTTCTTCTTTGTCATTTTAATTTTATTGATTTAAATCCTCTTCCCTTTTTTCTTGAAAAGTCTAGCTAAATGTTTACCAATTCTGTTTATCTTCTCAAAGAACTAGTTTTTAGTTTCATTTATCTTTGCTATTGTTTTAATTATCTCTATTTCATTTATTACCACTCTAATTTTTATGACTTGTTTCCGCTAATAACTTAGGGTTTTGTTTGTTCTTCTTTCTCTAGTTGCTTTAGGTGTAAGGGTAGGATGTTCAGGATTTTTTTTTCTTGAGTTAAGATTGTGTTGCTATAAACTTCCCTCTTAGAACTGCTTTTGCTGCGTCCCATAGGTTTTAGATCATTGTCTTTTCATTGTCATATGTCTCTAGACATTTTTTGATTTCCTGTTTGAGTTCTTCAATGATCCATTGATTATTTAGTAACATACTATTTAGCCTCCATGTGTTTGTTGTTTTTACAGTTGTCTTTTTTTTTTTTCTATAATTGGGACAGTATACAACTTTGACAGACTCCTTTCCCGATTTGGAACCAGTCTGTTGTTCCATGGCAAGTTCTAACTGTTGCTTCTTGACTTGCATACAGATTTCTCAGGAGGGGCAGGTAAGGTGGTCTGGTATTCCCATCTCTTTAAGAATATTCCACAGTGTGTTGTGATCCACACAGTCAGAGGCTTTGGCATAGTCAATAAAGCAGAAATAGATGCTTTTCTGGAATTCTCTTGTTTTTTTGATGATACAATGGATGTTGGCAATTTGATCTCTGGTTCCTCTGCCTTTTCTAAATCCAGCTTGAACATCTGAAAGTTCTCGGTTCATGTACTGTTGAAGCCTGGCTTGGAGAATTTTGAGCTTTACTTTGCTAGCATGTGAGATGAGTGCAATTGTGCAGTAGTTTGAACTTTCTTTGGCATTGCCTTTCTTTGTGATTGAAATGAAAACTGACCTTTTCCATTCCTGTGGCCAATGCTGAGTTTTCCAAATTTGCTGGCATATTGAATGCAGCACTTTCACAACATCATCTTTTAGGATTTGAAATAACTCAGCTGGAATTCCGTCACCTCCACTAACATTGTAGTGATGCTTCCTAAGACCCACTTGACTTTGCACTCCAAGATGTCTAGTTATAGATGAGTGATTACACCACTGTGATTATCAGGGTCATTAAGATCCTCTTGTATGGTTGCCTTATAAATT
Organism: Cervus elaphus; assembly: GCF_910594005.1. Lineage (NCBI taxonomy): Eukaryota > Metazoa > Chordata > Mammalia > Artiodactyla > Cervidae > Cervus > Cervus elaphus. The sequence goes on along the minus strand of NC_057842.1, from coordinate 21,535,221 downwards.
GAGGTGCTCTTATTTTGGGTACATATATATTTTAAATTGCTATACCTTTTTCTTGGATTGATCCCTTGATCATTATGTGGTGTCCTTCCTTGTCTCTTATAACTGTCTTTATTTTAAAGTCTATTTTGTCTGATATGAGTAGTGGTACTCCAGTTTTGTTTGATTTCTATTTGTGTGGAATATCTTTTTCCATCCCTTCATTTTCTGTGTGTATTTGTCCCTAGGTCTGAATTGGGTCTTTGGAAGACAGCACATACACAGGTCTTGGTTTTGTATCCATTCAGCTAGGATCTTTTGGTTGAAGCTTTTAATCCAGTTATCAGTATGTAAGTTTCTATTGCCATTTTCTTGATTATTTGGGCTTGTTTTTGTAAGTCTTTTATTTCTCTTGTGTTTTCCACCTGGAAAAGTTTGTTTAGCATTTGTTATAAAGCTGTTCTGGTAGTGCTGAAATCTCTTAGCTTTTGTTTGTCTGTAAAGCTTTTGATTTCTCCATTGAATCCGAATGAGAACCATGCTGGCCAGAGTATTCTTGGTTGTAGGTTTTTCCCTTTCCTCACTCTAAATATATCATGCTGCTCCCTTCTTCCCTGCAGTGTTTCTGCTGGAAAATTAGCTGATAACCTTATGCAGATTCCTTGTATGTTATTTGTTGCTTTTCTCTTGCTGCTGTTTATATTTTTTCTTTATATTTAATTTTTGTTAATTTGATTAATCATGTCTTATGTTTTTCTGCTTGGGTTTATCCTGTACGGGGCTCTGCATTTCCTGAGCTTGGGTACTATTTCCCTTCCCATGTTAGGAAGTTTTCAACTATAAGCTCTTGAGATATTTTCTCAGACCCTTTCTCTTTCTCTTCTTCTTCTGGGACACCTGTATCTCACATGTTGGTACATTTAATGTACTGGAGGTCTCTGAGACTAGTCTCATTTTTTTCATAATTTTTTTTTATTCTTTTCTACAGTACTGATTTTCACCATTCTATCTTCCAAGTCACTTATCTGGTCTTCTGCCTTAGTTTTTCTGCTATTGATTCCTTCTTCTACTCTGCTTTTCATTTCAGTTATTATACTGTTCATCACTGTTTGTCTTTACTTTTTCTATATTCTCATTAAATACTTCTGTATCTTCTCAATCTGTGCCTTTCTTCTTTTCTTGAGATCCTGGGTCATCTTTACTGTCATTACTCTGAAATATTTTTTAGGTAGATTGCCTATCTCCTCTTCATTGAGTTGGCTTGTAGATTTTTACCTTGCTCCTTTGCCTGCAATATACTTCTTTGTGATCTTACTTTTTCTAACTTACTGTGTTTATGGCCTCCTTTCTGCAGGCTGCAGGGTTGTAGTTCCTCTTACTTTTGGTGTCTGTCCCCTGGTGGGTGAGGTTGGTCTGGGCGCTTGTGTAGGCTTCCTGGTGGGAGGGACTGATACCTGCACTCTGGTTTGTGGATCTGGGCCTTGTCCTTCTTGTGGGCAAAGGGATGTCAAGGAGTGTGTTTGGGTTGTCTTTGAGCTGAGTGCAACTTTAGGCAGTTTGTCTGCCAATGGGTGGGGTGTGTTCCTATCTTGATAGTTGTTTGGCTTGAGGTCTTCCAGCACTGGAGCTTCCAGGCCGTTCAGTGAAGCTGGGTCTTTAGGCTGAGATGGAGACTTCTAGGAGAGCTCATGCTAATTAACATCCCCTGGGGCTGGCAATTCTCTGGCAGTCCAATGGCCAGGACTCAGTGCTCCCTCCATGGGAGCTCAGGTTTGACGCTCACCCAGGGAACCAAGAGCCCACAAAGAAAATAAAAAACAGGAAAACAACCAAACAGACAGAACTAACCGCCCCCCACCCCCCCACCCAACCAAAGCAAACAATAAAAACAAAACTGCCTACACGGGGATCTTTTCTTGTCCTTTTAGGTTTCTGAAATCCTCTACTAGTGTTCAGGAGGTACTCTGAGCACACTGTTCCACTTGTATATGTATTCCTGATGTACTTATTGAGGAGAGGTGAAGCCCTAGTCCTCCTCTTCTGCCATCTTGACCTCCACACTCTAGAACAAGTAGATTTTAATGCTTGTACATGGGCACTCTTGTCCTTCTGCTAGGACTTTAGTGGGGTTTTGTTAGTCTAGTTAGAGGTTGAGCATTGTTCCTGTCATTATTGTCAGTGCTCTGTGGGTTTCAACTTCCTTCCGTATTACCTTCTGTTTGCCAGAAGGCTGTCTTTCCAGAGGATTGTTCTAAATGTCAGCTCCATATTTATCTTATGTTTTCTCTTTGCATTCTGCCTGAGTGACGGCCTTTCCCCCATGTCCTTCCCTTCTCCTAGCAGTATTTTTTCTGTTACTAGTTATTTTATGTTCATGAACCTTGTGGTGGGATGTAAAACCATAATTTTTAGTTATGTTATTGTTGGACATAATTATTTTTATTCTGAAATTATTTTCTTATTTTAATATATTGATGTTATGAAGAGCCTCCGTATCCATTTAAAAATTGTGATTACTTGAGCCAGTTTATATTTGGAGGTGTTTCTATTTTGCCAGATTTGAGTTTGTCATTTCTTTTTGAAAAAAAAAAAAAATGTTCTTTTGGGTTCTCCTTGGCAGGGACTGGATATCACTTCTTTGCATTTTGTAAGTTGGTAGCACTGTGTACTGTTTGCTAATTCAGAATGTGTTTATTTACTGGTGTGGTGGCCCTTGCTACTACTCAATCTCTCAGTGTCCCTTAGATTTAGAAGAGCTGCCACTTGTAGAGTGATTATGACCATACTCTGCCCCAGATTTTGTGCTGATGGCCTCTTCTCCACCATCTGCAGTATTAGTTTTTTTAGGTTTGTATCAGCTATAAAATGCTGATGCAAGTGGAGTAATAAAGAAGATGATGTTAATAATTTACACTGTCTAAAGTTTTTATAAAGCCGTGTGGGTTTATTTTTCCTTGTCATGTTGAGAAGACATTGATGAAGATAATCAGAAGCATCAGTAAACTTGTTGCCTGCTTATTGGAAAAAGTGTCACCACAGGTCCCTTGAGAAGTTGCTGCCACCTTGGGATCCCTTCACCTCAGACTCCCATACTACAAGATGCCCTGTCATCTCCTCTTAACTTTTTCCTTATACATCCTGGGTTCGACAACGCAATTCAAAACAGGTCAGAGCATTTCTCATTTCATTGTCTCCCATTTCTATGCACATTGTCCCTAAAACACAAATATGGAAATGTTAGGGGATTCTGAAAGAATATATTTTTTAATTGTTTTAGTAACAGTATTAGGCTGAACACTGAGACTAAAGATTTTCTTTTCCCCAATCCCTGCTCTATAATCTTTTTGCTGTAAGGGTACACAGTATACATCTTAAGAGTGAGGCTCTGTACTGAGGATGACAATGTGCTAAGCTTTAATGACTGATGGAGATGGGTATGAACATAGGTGAGATTCTCTTAAAGTCTGGGGAATAAGAGAAAGGGTGGAAGACTTTTGTCATGGATGCATTCTTATGTTATTATGTAAATATGAAAGCAGCTATGATTATTGGTGGCCTGTTCTTTATGCAGTGGCTTCTCTTGTGTCATGTATTTATGTAACCTGCCTCCTAGCATCCAGTCTTACCTTTTGATTCTTGGTATTTTACTTGAAGAGCAGTGTTCTCTCTGCCTGTTTGTTCTTTATTTTCATCTAGATAAGAGGCTTCCCTTGCTGCAGTGGCTTCACATTTCACATATGTGAAACATATGTGAAATGTTTTCACATTTCATGGTGTCTCTTCTCCCTTAAGATCTTCTCAGAGATATAATCTAGATTACTTCTAAGTAATGATCGAGATTACTTAAGTGCTACCTTGCTTGCCCCTCACATGAAACAGAAGGGTATATGTTAAATTTCAGAACTTTCTTGAAACATGGAAATTGCCTTGTGTTCAGCACACTACTTGGATTTTCTTTTGAATTTTAAAAATAGTTTCTGTTGTTCTGATGTCCTCAAATTGTAGCTCTATATTAGTCACAGAAACATTGCTATATTTCTTATTTTAACATGTCTACTATTTAGTAAAAGTCATGGTTATCTTTGAGTTTGTATTCTTATTATACTTAAGGGATGAGAAGATTTGGGTATTTCTTAAGTAGTTCATCACAGGAGAGTTCAAATTAATGGATGTGTTCTTGTAGAGAAATTTTTATTGGAGGTAAGTAGCTATATTGATTACTCTAGCTAAACAGTGTATTGTAAATGTTTTTGAACATAAATATGGAAGAAATGCATTTAACCCTGTGATCTGGTGTATCTAAGAATTACACACACACACACACACACGTACATACTTGACACAAAGATTTTATGAAATAATGCTATTATATGTAATACTTCCCAATATTGTCATTACATTACTTTCTATATTGGAAAAGACCCTGTTGCTGGAGAAGACTCTTGAAATTCCTTTGGACTGCAAGGAGATCAACTTAGTCCTAAAGGAAATCAAATTATCCTAAAGGAAATAAACCCTGAATATTCATTGAAAGGACAGAGGCTGAAACTGAAGATCCTATACTTTGGCTACTTGATGCAGAGGTGACTCACTGGAAAAGACCTTGATCCTGGAAAAAGATTGAGGGCAGGAGGAGAAGGGGGCAACCGAGGATGAGATGGTTAGGTGGCATCATTGATTCCATGGACATGAATCTGAGCAAACTCCAGGAGATTGTGAAGGACAGGGATGCCTGGTGTGCTACAGTCCATGGGGTCACAAAGAGTTGGACATGACTGAGTGACTGAATAACAAATAAACATAGACAAGATATGTATTTCTTTAAAATAAGGTAGTCAAACTGATTAGATTGCTTTTACCCACGGTGAGTTATAATGTACAGTTTGGAAAATGCTGGTTTAGACTTTCGTAGTTCATATCCTGGAGTTCTTGGAGCCATAAAATGTCATGTGTGAATTTATTTTTCTGGGGATAGGATCCTTAGGTTTTACCAGATTCTCAAAAGGTCTATGGTCTCTGATGTAAAGATACATAAAAGACACATTCATCAGATCTGTCTTCTCATCTTAATTTCTTTCTTAGCTTTTACTACGTCACCTATCCTCTTACTTTCCTTCTGCTGATCCCCAGCTTCACTAAAATCAGATTCACTCAAGAGTTCCTTATGGATAAAGAAATCATGTGTACTGTGTTTTCATTAGAATGATAATTGCAATAATAAAAGTAATATCCGTGAATTTACAATTTATTCTTTGTTAAGGACTGTATTGGAAACTTAAAGTATTTTTACTTTGAATTCCCATGATAAATGCTGCAGGGCAGCTTTTCTTATTCCAATTTTTTTGTACGTAAAAGCTGAGACTGAGGTAGGGTGAGCAGTATGCCTGGATTCTCTCAAGATAGAGAAGGATCCTAAAACAGAGTCATGAATCTTTAAGCAAATATACTGTCTACTGCCACGTGCTGGGATTAATGGGAAACATCTTTATAGGTTATATTTTTCAGTTGAATCAGGGATTGAAGTTGTGGGTGAGAGAACTTAATCATGCCAGTGTTAGTATACTGGAAGGGAGCGTGAGGCTTAGTCAAGGGAACGGACCCTTCATTTCTGAAGTACCCTGAGGGAACTGCTCACTTTAATAGCTCAGGCTCTGGGCTTCTGACTCTGGGAAATTTCTGAAACTGACCCTTTGGATCAAGAGCTTACAAATCCATAGCTTCACAGAGCTGGTTTCTCACTTCTCTGAAAAGAGCCATCATCAGATGAAGGGAAACAAGAGCCTTCCAGAGTGTCCCTGGAACCTGCTCTTACTCCACAACTGATTTTTCTACCAAAAAATTATATTGGAGTGATTCTATGCTATAATTAATATCAGAAGGAGATTCATAAAAATGAAGTTGTAGGGACTGTGGCAAGACAGTTTAATTCATTGCCCTCCAAATATGTGATTTCAGAGCAATCACTGATGCTTTTGAACGCTTCCTTTGTGCCAAGGACTCTCCTAAGGTGAGTTATTAGGTGCTTTCACCAGAATCATTTCCACATACAAATGGGGACGTGAAGGCAAAGGGACATTAAGAAATCTGTCCAAGGATGCGCAGCTGATATGGGTTAGAGCTAGGATCCTAGGGCCTGTACTCTAGTCTCTAGGCACACAGACTCTTGGTAGTGTCTCCTGGGAGAGAAGCATAAGAGGTCTTAAGCTGGAATATAGGTTTGGTACCAACATGGGTCAAATTCAAGCTGATTATTTAGTCATGCAAGATACAGCAGCTTATATGCGGTCCCCTGGGGCACCTAGTTCTTCTTGAAATAGGCTGGGAATCATCATCATAGCAGAAATATCTCCAACAAAGAAGGTAGATTTGCTGTTGCCTTTTTGAGGCCTCTCACACTGAGAAATGCCTGCTGACAGATTTTTTTTTGTGTTTGTTCAGTGAAAAAAAGAAACTAGTTCAGTGTAAGTGAGCCTCCATAAGCAAAAGCACCTAGGAAAAAAGGCTTCATTTTTATTAACTGATAGAGATAAGGCTACACAGGTTTTCACTTTTCAAAGCTTTCACATCTCATAGAATTTCCAACCCTGCTTTCAAATCAGAAGAGAAAAAAAGACAAAACAAAAAACAAGCCAGGAGGGAGAAGTAATTCAAAATAAAAAAGGAGGACAGAGCAGCATGTTTTTAGAACTTCAGATAAAATTTTCGTTTGAGGGAAAACTTTCAGAGAGAAATAGGAGGGAAAAAAAATCTTTTGAGAACAAAGCAAGAAGTAGTTTAAAAATGCAATTTCAAAGAACTATAAAAATTTTCAAAGTAATGCAGAAATGAATTTTCAGTTGCATTTTGAAATTAGCCAGGTATCCACTTTCTCGTGAGGTTGTATTTTTCAGAGACTAAAAAGGTCCTCAGTGTTGTTTTATCTAATCTTTTATTATTTTTCTTAAATTGTTCATCTCCAAAGAGACTACTGATGTGTTGATGCATTATCACAACCAGAGAGGCTCCTCTCTAACTAAAAGACAAGAAGCTATGAGAGTAATGGGTTTGAATATTGTGGAAATTGGTGTTTTCTTCCTCAAGCAGAACTCATATTCCTACTTCCGGGTGGAAAACCCATTTTGTTGCTCAGTGTCTCTCTTAATCCCAAACAGTGATGTTGGCATTCTGATTGTTCTACAGAAAGATCATATGTGCTGATTGTCCAGTACCACCAGCATGCATTCTTTCTTTTTTCCTGTAGGGTTACTAGGTTGTGTCAGTTTTTTTCTCTTGTTCTTTCACTTTTGTCACCTGTGGCTGACTGCAGTAAAAATAGCAATCTGATATCTGGAAGAGACCGTGGCCACCTGGCACCTGGAGATCAAATGAGTGACAATCTCTTATGACCTTCCTCTAGCCCTTTCTCTGTGGCACCATGAGAAGTGCTCTGGAATCAGTGCACAGGGCAGTCATTCAAAAAGATGTGGACTGGCTGCTTACCCCTAGACAGAGGGACGCAGGAGTGAAGAGGCTCTGTGCTTCAAACTAAAGTTTGGGTTGATTCTAATACTGTTAATTGCTAGTGATTAAAAAACGTTTTTTGGAGGCAGGGAATGGAGTAGCAGTGTTGTTGTTGTTTAGTTGCTAGGTCATGTCAGACTCTTTTGAGACCCCATGGACAGTAGCCCACCAGGCTCCTCTGTTCACGGGGTTTCCCAGGTAAGATTACCGGCGTGGGTTGCCGTTTCCTTCCCCAGGGTGTCTTCCAAACCCAGGTATGGAAACTGCATCTCCTAAATTATAAGGTAGATACTTTACCACTGAGCCACCAATTCAAATAGTTTTACATCGTTAGTAGTCTGTTATGTTAAAATCAGGGTAACCTTTCCATAATAAAATATACTTTATAAAATCACTGGCTATTATGAAAACCGTGTCACATAACCCTGAAGCATGCCTTTTAGGCTTGATGGTGATGTTTATTGGTGGGAAACTCAGGGAGGCAAGAAAAATGATTGTGTTCTGAGTCAGTTGTGCGCAGAGATGTGGCAGGGCTAAACGTCAGATTCCAGGATTGGGATTCTAACACTTGAACTGGAGAACTTGTAAGCTGTATGATTATGGAAGCACTGGTTGTCTTCTGTGTTGATCAAGATCAATAGTCTTTCACTGTAGCAAAATCTTGGCTGCCACCCTAATCTTCCAGATTAGCATTCATGGTGAGGGGAGCCCCCAGTGTTGTATCCCTGATGTAATATGGGGTTTGGGGTTAAGCCCTGCAGTTGTATGTGTGACGCAATGAGGTAGTTACCACAGCTTTCACTCTAGTGTGATCAGGGCACTGTGCCCCTAGCCTTGAAGTTGACCGGGACTTATTTTCATAGCACTGCTCATGGCTGAATTCCAAGGAGTTTGAAGGAGGGCAGCACCTTTTTTGGAGGCCATTCTGCAGGTGATCAGTCTTCCATATACTTACTCTTACTTCCCATAGAACTTCAAAGATAAAGGAAGAAACATAGGATGTTTGAGCAAAAAGATTATTACCTAAAAAGGATAAAATGTTGGGGGTGGTTTCAGATTTCTATTGGAGACATTCACAGTTGGGATCAGTGAAGCCTTTCCCTCTCCCCAACTCCCACAGTTTGCACAAATTCCAGCATGAGTTTTAAACATTTACAGGCCATAGGATTGGGGGAGAAAGGGTACAAACCAAGATTTATGTTACACCACATTGTCTTCTGCTCAGTGCATACTTCTTTCTTCCTGTCTCCCTGTCTGTCTTCCTCTCCTAGTTTTTCATTCTCTGTAGCTATGTCTTATTCCCACTTCTGGTTTTTTTTTTGTTGTTGTTGTTGTTGTTTTCTCTCTGTTTCTTCCGGGTTTTTATGCTTATTTTCATGTTAATCACACAGAATGCATGCTAAGTTGCTTCAGTTGCCTCTTTGCTATGGACTGTAGCCCGCAGGGCTCCTCTGTCGATCAGATTCTCCAGGCAAGAATACTGGAGTGGGTTGCCATGCCCTCCTTCACAGGATCTTCCTGACCTAGGGACCGAACCTGTGTGCCTTATGTCTCCGGCATTGGCAGGGGGTTTCTGCACCACCAGCGCCACTCAGGAAGCCCCACACAGAGTAAGTGAATGAATTACTTTTCTTTGTAAAGCTGAGGGGCTCTTCTGCTTGCAGAGTGTGCTATCACTGAGGTTGTTTTGATAACTTATCAGTATTGAATTTTTGGAGATCCTGAGGTATACCTTTTCTCCACTTCTTTATTAGTAACTATTTTTTATATTCTGTTAGGTAATGCTCATGTTAGTGCTTACCTGGTGGCTCAGTGATAAAGAATCCGCCTGCTAATGCACAATTTGACTCCTGGGTCAGGAAGATCCCCTGGAGAAGGAAATGGCAACCCACTCCAGTATTCTTGACTGAAGAATCCCATGGACAGAGAGGTGCCTGGTGGGCCACAGTCCATGAGGTCACAAAAGAGTCACAACTTAGTGACTAAACAACGACAAGAATGCTAATTTTAAAGAGGTTATCTTCTTACCTTGCCTTCCACTTTTCTCTCTAACAGCAGAGTGGGCTACCTATTAGGTTAAGTTAGTTTAGAGAGAAAACAAATGACTTGGATTTGTTGTTGGTAATTAATATGACATTTAATGGACATAAGCAATGGTTCTGGTTTCTGTTTGTAAAAGGTGAATAATAGTGAACTGTTCAAGTCCTGTCGTGGTCATAGGTGCTTATACTGGCTATACTTAGAGCGCTGGAATGCCCTGTCACTCTCAGACCGAGTCTGTCCAATCAGAAGGTGTCACTGAAGCCATTGAATCCTATTAGAAGAAATTGCTGATTGCACCTGAGCTGTTCCACATTGATGTTTACTGAGATGTGATGGTGAAAAACTGTGATGTGACGGATTTTTTTTCCTTTTCTATTACTTATCCATCACAATTCCTTGTGTCTTGAACCCAAGGAAAATGTAATGCTATTGATTGTGTGAGGACTTGGCCTCAGCTTGCTCTGAGAAAGTACATTTCCCTCTCTCCCTTTGATGCCCTCCAGGCAGATAACAGTGGGAATATCTCATGCATGTTAAAAGTTGATATCTGCCAGAGGAATTAGTCAGCAAATCCTAGATTTATTTCCAGTCTCCTACGAATGTAAAGTGAGACAAGCCTCTGCACAATCAAATCACTTTAGGACTGAGGTGACTGAGGTCCTTATTCTGCCCAATGAAGGAATGGCCTGAATGAACTAGAAGGGCCATGTCACTGAGAGCAATCCTTCAAGACACTGATTTAGCTAAATTATCTTCCACCTAATAGTCAACTTCAAATAAGACATCATTAGAACTCATTTAATGAAAATGTCTTCCCTGAGATTTCCCTCTGCACTAAAAATTCTTCATCAGAAATTGAATATGACAGATGGTGGACATGAAAACTAGCCAGAGTTGCCTCTGAACTCTACCTAATGTTTGATAGTTAACAGAATTATAGGCACAGAGAATGTTAAAATATTTTCTTTGATTTAAAAACATAATAAAGTCCTTTAGCTCCTTTTGGAGAAGGAAATGGCAACTCACTCCAGTATTCTTCCCTGGAGAATTCCATGGACAGAAGAGCCTGGTGGGCTACGGTCCATGGGGTCACAAAGAGTCAGAGACGACTGAGAGACTATCACTTAACTCCTTTATTTATTCAAAAATTTTCATTGCATGCCTCCATATATGCCAGACCTATGCTAAACTCTGGACAACAGGGGCTCCATGGTGGTTGGTCGTTCTTCTGATAGACTATCTGTAATATAATTTGTATTCCAAAGAGCACCCTGGAACACAAAATGAGTCAGTGATATTTTATAACAGAAGATGTCAGATTTTGCCTCTTCAGAGTAAGCAGTTTTTAGCAGAGGCACACACTGTCACAAGAGGTGAAGCTGAGGGTCTGAAATGATTTTTAATTGAAGAGTGTGATGGAAGGTAATGTAACCAGTTTGAGACAAGAAGTCTGTGCTATCTAAGAGTTAGCCTGACTCGATAAGCAGCTGGACATGTATTTCCCAGTCACCAAAGGACAAACACAAGAGTGAGGATGAGGAAAACAGAGGGGCCTGGTATTGACTGAACACCTTTCTTAATGCAAAATCTTGTTCATTCTGCCTAAGAAACCTGTGAGATATGGGATAGCTTCAATTTCTTTATCTGTCAGGTAATATAATCATACTATTACCTAATTCTTGAAAATGATCATTTCTGAGGGGTCGTATGAGCATTAAATAAGATACAACATGAAAAACAGAGCAATTCCTGGCACAAAGCAAGAACCCAGTGTAGGAAATAGATTATTCCATTCAATATAAAACAGCATGTTTGATGTAGGGGGGATAGTGACAGGAAAGTGAAGAGAGAAGACAGTGGGGCTGGAGCGAAAGTTAGGGAGAGAACAGTGACTCTCACTACCTAGGACTATCCCCAGGGAAAAAGGAGGTGGGAAGGGCAAAAATTGTCTGAGACTTTCTTCTCATTTGTCTGCTCCTCTTCAACCCTCATCTCAAGGTCTGGCTTTCCACGTGTCATATCTGTCCTCTTGTTCTCAACTGTTCTCAGTTCATGTTTTTAAGGCTATGGTCCCTAACCCCTGAAATACTCTTGTTCCTATTTTTCGTTAGTCAACTCATGTCTTTGTTAATTTGAGACATGGATTTACAAGTTAGTCTGCCAGTGGGTGGTGTCCTGTATTCTCTTTCAGGGAAAGCATTTATATTTCATTAGGTGGCTTACAGAGACCAAACCTCAAATCAAAGAAATGACACTATGAATGAGTGTTTTGGCTTCTATGTTAGGATGATTTTAGAGACAAAATGGGTGAAGTTAGTCTTTCCCACTGTCAGTCACATTAAAATCCGTTATGTCTCCTGCTTTCTGGGACCCCTCCCCCCAACACCTTTAAATATGTTAAAATGTCAAGTTCATCTTAAAGGCAGTCTGGTTAATTTCTGAGGTGGTTCAGCTATGGTATTTAGGAGGAGAAGATCGGAGAAACCCCAGTCCTTAGCATTCATTCCTTCATTTCTTCACATTTTGAAGGCTCTTTCATGTTTTATAGATTGTGCTATGTCTCCAACAGTTTAATAGCCTTCTTATGGAAGGAACAGAATTAGACCGCTGTCACTGCTTCAGGGGGAGAGAATTTATAATATATTGTATTTTGATGAACCTTTATAACCAGATGAATTATTTTTCATTCCCAAGAGGTTCTCTTTATTCAATGGCTACTAGACACATCCATCATGCTAATACCTTTTCGATTTAGTCTTTTTGGATGAGTGTTTTTCATGTGGCTCAGGGCTTTGCATCTGTCTCCCAGTGCTCAGCTAAAGGAGAAACTCTGGGTTAAGTTTTTGCAGTGCTTTAGATTTACATGAGAGTATTCAAGTCATATTTCTAGCTGGGTTTTAGGGAATTACATTAAAGAAATTGAAAATTTGTACACCATTAAACACTTTCTGATTCATGTGGCCTCATGCTTTGTAGCTTCCCAACATTTTTATCAACTTACTTTGTGAAGAAATATATTGGTCTGGTCTGAAATACACTTCTTTTTTGTATCACTTGGAAAAACAGAAATTTCACTCCTTTGCACATCTTTTGTTTCTGCCCACTGTATAGCTAAGCTATTTAAAAGTTACCTCCTCTACTCTTTCCAGATTTAAAACTGAGAATATCACTTCTGTTTTTATCTGCAAACTGTGTAACTAACTAAAATTATATCCTTGCAGTCATTAAAAGATTTTTGACTAACCCATTAGGAATTTATAAATAAGGTGTTAATTTTTTTTTCAAATGTACTTTCTATGGAAGCTCCTTGTACCAGTAAGAATACTTTTTAAGACAGAATTTAGGCTTTCTAGAAGGTCTCTTCTAAAACCTCATGGAGGAGCAAGCACTCCAGGAAATGTTGCTGGGAAATACTTTGGTTTATTCTGAGATTTTCTGTATACAAATCTGGCACTGGAAAACTGTTTTTCCAAGATTTGGAATAGTTGCTATCAGCTTCTAGGAAGAAAATCATTTTAATAACAGTGGACAACAGTGGAATCTTCCTGAGGGCTGAAATGATATATATGAAGTAAGGAACAGCACTTGTGAAGTTTTGGTACTATTTTGTATAGTTAGGTGAATTTTCTTCTGCTTACATTGGCTGAGAAGGCTTTTTTCTTAGGCAATTTTCAAATTAAGATTTTATGATGGCTCTCTTAAAAGAGAACTAGTTCAACTTTTCCGTTCTCTTTCCAGCACCTCCATGATTGGATATAATTGCACTTCTAACCCCACAAACACAGTATGAATAGGGTTTGAGGATAAAAGACATGGAAGGAATGATGAAAGCTATCTCCCAACTTTCTTAGGCCGCTAATGCTGACCAGAGCTGAAAGAACTATTTTTAGAATCTGTTAAAGGAAACTGTTCAGAATTCTTTTTTTTTTTATATTAAGATCAGAAAAAGGGAAAGAATTGAATCTCTGCAATAGAAGCAATGATTAGTACACATACATATTTTATTTAGATGACAAACATAGTTTTCCAGCTTTAATGAGTGTTGTACTTACTAGAATACAATTTAAACTACGTTTTTACCTTTTACACCTCTTCAGTTAACTCCTGGTGGATGGAACTTGGGTCCCCACAAGTACTGCTGGCAAGGATATTTAAGGTAGCCATCAACAGCAGCGTTTATGGGCACCCTGCTTTGGTAGACATTCAGGGTGTTCAGTAACATCCAGGAAAGAGATAGTGACATTGTGTCCCTGCCAGGAATAGCAGCTCTAGGAGCACAGCTGATACGTACACTGCCCTTCACATCTACATGGCATGGAAATCATTTTTCTCTGGAGATTGTTAGCCAAGAAATCTTTGTTCTCTGTTCACAGCACTCTAGGTTATCTCTTAGTGCAGTTTCCAGATCTGACTTAGAACTTTACATGGTAAAAAGGCAGCAAATGCATGAAAGGCTAGAATAGTCTTACATTTTCTTACAACTTATTATATTTATAAATGTTTGTAATACTTTCAGTTAGCCAATTATCCCACCATAAGTATCTGTATGAGTCTGCAACTCTGCTAAGACTTTTGCATGTTTAACTGCACAATACTTATGGCCCTAGACAAGTATTCTTATTTCCTGCATGGAATTGCAACGTTCAGAGATGGTAACTTGCCTACCTGCGATCACACAGCAGAGAAACTAGTAAAGCTGCATTTTCCTGATTGTAAAGTCTGTGCTCTAACTCAGCGTATTTCAGCATCCTTCACATTGGGCTCCAGCCGTCCCAGCAACAACCCATAACAGCCTGCCTTGAGGATGAGACCTGAGGGCTTCAGTGCTGGCAGCACATTGATTGGGAAGCTTGGCTGTAGCCCAATATGTATATCTTCTCCCCTGGGCAGTGCCGTTGTACTTGCTTCTTATACCCAATATATTCCTGTCTTAGCACTCTTGCAAGGCTGATGCCATTATCAAGTTTAGAAAAAGAACCTCGGTTTTCTGAATTTCTCATTGCCCTCTGGCTGCTTCCCCCTCGACTCTTTCTGTTTCACCCTTATTTCCAAAATTTTTATCCATTCTTCTCCATTTTTTAGGACTACCACATTTATAGTACATTCATCCCAATAAGGAATTAGGAGGGAGCTGCCTGAACAAACTGGTTCAAAGTTGTAAATGTCTGATAATCTCTTACCTACCAGGGACACTTGCTTATTAAACAAAGGTAATTTCTGCACGTTGTGATTTCAGCCAATATGGGGGTGATCATTTGGAACTATGCACTCAATATTCTTCATGTAGGGGCTCTGGGGACAGGCAGGCGAAAGAAACTGAATAGCCTGGGGGTCTCCTTCTAGCTGTTAGACTCTCATAGATGGCCCATTCATGAGCTTTGATGCCTCCATTCAGGCAGGTCTTTAGAAGAGGGTCAGAGCAGCTTTATGCCTGTTTCATTTTCCTCGTTCCTTCTGACAACTAACCTCTGAAAGATTTGGTGAGACTATGTGGAAGATTTGGAGAGGGAAATGGCAACCCACTCCAGTATTCTTGCCTTGGAGAATCCCATGGACAGAGGAGACTGGCAGGCCATGGTCCATGGGGTTGCAGAAGAGTCGGACATGACTGAAGAGACTAAGCATGCATGCGAAAGTGTTAATAATTTCCAGTCACTAAAGTCAGTTACTTACAAACCATGTCCAATTATGTTACAGCACAGAGCTAGTCATACTCATTTTAAAGGACTGGCTTCATTTACCAACCCGGAAGACCGCTTCGATGGCAGCCCCCCGCCCTCTCTGGATGCTCACGTTCTCGTGTCCTGTAGTGTAATCAAATGGCTGTCTGCTTGGAATCTTGAGTCAGAGAGGAAATAATGTTTCAAGGTTCAGCATTAAATCATGTTTAGCTACTGGGAACTCATAGAAGCATCATGGTAGAGTATATTAAGAGCATGTTCTTTGAAGATAGTCAGAACTGAGTTTAATCCCAATTTTTCCACTTATTATGTAATGTATGATCTTGAACACATTTCTAAATCTTGGTTTCCTCTTCTATAAACTAGAGTAAATAATATATTACTTTCAGGAATGTGTGTAAGAGTTTAAATAGGAAAATAAGTGTTAATCTCATAGGCTATTAACACCCAAGGCTGTGGGTTACTCAGAACTGGCTTTTGCCCACACAGGAACAGCTTATACACTGATTCATTCATTCATTAAAAGCATGTTGTGAGCACTGAGTGCCAGGGAGAGGCTTACCTAAGAGCCTTAATGGAATCTAGGGTCAGTTGTTTCCTAGCATTTCTTCTGATGCACTGTGATCATTTTCTCTGTGCTCATTCTTATCAGGCAAATAGTTAGCTGGCATTGAACTTGCATGTTCTCTGTAAGAGAAAGTTTCTCTTCCCTGTGTATAACAAATCCCATCTTCAGGCTTATTGATGAGAGGCGTTTCCTTAACTGAGTAAGAAATGTCTTGCATGTATTCTCTTCCAGACCAGAAACTTTAGAGCCAGATTTTCCTATCTTACAAGCACTTGATAACTCTTTTTCTAATTTAGGTTTATGGATGTATCTTGAGGTTAGGCAGGAGACCCTGGCAGTGAAGAGTCCAAGTCCTGATTCTCTGCTCTCTTCTTCCACAGTCCTGGATTGATTTTCTAGTTGTAGAGAGCCATTTTCTTAAAAAAAATTTTTTTAATTGGATATAATTGATTTATGATGTTTAAATTTTTGTTGGGGTATAATTGATTTACAATGTTTCAGGTGTATATCAAGGTGAATCAGTTATACAAATACATATATTCACTCTTTTTTAGATTCTTTTGCCATATAGGCCATTACAGAGTACTGAGTAGACTTCTCTGTGCTATACAGTAGGTCCTTAATAGTTATCTATGTTATATATAATAATGTGTATGTGTCAATCCCAATCTTCCAATTTATCTGTCTCCTATCCCTCCTTACCCCCTTGTAACCATATTTTCTACATCTATAACTCTCTTTTGGTTTTATAGATAGATTCATTTTTACCCTTTTTTTAGGTTCCACTAATAAGCGATATCATATGATATTTGTCTTTCTTGGTCTGATTTACTTCTCTTAGTATGACAATCTCTAGGTCTACCCATGTTGCTGCAAGTGGCGTTATTTTGTTATTTTTATGGCTGAGTAATATTCTATTGTGTATGTGTACCACGTCTTCTTTATTCATTTCTCTGTTGATGGACATTTAGTTTGCTTCTATGTCCTGTCTACTGTAAATAGTAATGCAATGAATGTTGGTGTGCTTGTACTTTTTTGAATCATGGTTTTCTCCAGATATATGCCCAGGAGTGGGATTGCTGGATCAAAAACTGGATTTTCAGTTTTTTAAGGAACCTCTGTACTGTTCTCCATAGTGGCTGTACCACTTTGCATTCCTACAAACAGTGTAGGAGGGTTTCCCTTTCCTCCACACCCCCTCTAGTGTTTATTGTATATAGACTTTTTAATGATGGCCATTCTGACCAGTGTAGGGTGATACTTCATTGTAGTTTTGATTTGCATTTTCTTTAATAATTAGTGATGTCTGTGTGCTTTGTAGCCATCTGTATGTCTTTTTTGGAGAAATGTCTATTTGGATCTCCCAACCATTTTTTTTTTTTTATTGCCTTGCTTACTTTTTTGATATTGAGCTGCAGGAGCTGTTTGTATATTTTGGAGATTAATCCCTTGTTGGTTATTTCACTTGCAAATATTTTCTCCTGTTCTTAGGGTTGTGTTTTGTTAGTTTCCTTTGATGTGCAAAAGCTTTTAATTAGGTCCCATTTGTTTATTTTTATTTTCGATACTCTAGGAGGTGAATGAAAAAAGATCTTGCTGTGATTTCTGTTAGTGAGTGTTCTCCCTATGTTTCCTTTTAATAAAAGTTTTATACTGTCTGGCCTTACTTTTAGGTTTTTAACCCATTTGAGTTTATTTTTATGTACATGGTATTAAGATGTGTTCTAATTTCACTTTCTCACATGTAGCTGTCCATTTTTCTCATCACCACTAGGGAGTCATTTTCTTAATGGAATAAACTGAGACTCAAAGAAGTTAGCTGGCTTTAAGTGTGAAATGTCGTGGCAGAATCAGATTAGCAGTGTCTATTAGACTCAAATTTGGGAAATGCTCCTTGTGTTCAAGCATAATTTGGTCAGAACTGTTTTGATAATTAGGGCTTCCTGGTGGCTCAATGGTAAAGAATTTGCTTTCAGGAGACACAGGTTTGCTCTCTGGGTCGGGAAGATCCCCTGGAGAAGGAAATAGTAACCCACTCCAGTATTCTTGCCTGGGAAATCCTAGGGACAGAGAAGCCTGGTGGGCTATAGTCCAAGGGGTTGCAAAAGAGTTGGACATGACTTAGAGACTAAACAACAACAACAAAATTTGTGGTAATTCCTTCCAGGATGCATGCATATTTGTGCGGAAAATCAGAAATGAATATCTATGAAACTCTAAAATATGCTTCACTAGAAAATTCTCTTCATTCCTTATCCTGCACTACCCCTTGAAAAACATATAGCCCAGACCTGTGGATAAAGAAATCATTTACATTAAAAAAGTAACTGCTGACAGTTTTTCATTCGGGCTGATTGCACAGCTGGATAACACAATCAGTAGTTGAAAGGGCCAGAGGGATTTAAAAAAAAAAAAAAGCATCCATAATTACTGAGGGAAAAAGGTAGCTCACTGCAGTATGGGCTGCCTATAGCTGGTGGAAGGTATCCACATGCCTGTGGCTACAGTTGTAGCAATTAATCAAAGTTTATCTTTGAAAGAAGAGGCTGTAACTGCCTTGTAGAGATTAGAGGTTCTCGAGGTTCATTCACCTCCGAAGTTATTTCTTGGGCACATAATTTTCTGCAGTCAGTACTGAGTCTGGGTGGTGCAAAAATCACTGGATACAGATCCTATTCTAGAAGGATTCACAGTGCTGTGCTAGAAAGGAGGTCAGCATAGACAAGTGCTAGATTAGGACAAGAACTCTGAGGTATGAGGAAGGTATTGGAGAAACAGACCAGATTCTTTGCTAAATTTTTCTCAGTTGTCAGAGAAGATCTCATAGTGAAGAGATTTATTGAGTTAAATCAAAAAGCTGAGTTGGGGCTCTCCAAGGGTAAACGCGAGGAAGAACATTCCAGTCAGAGGGCAGAGCACATGCAGAGAGTGGTGGGAGATCATGTGTAATAAACAGCAAGTGGCTGAGCCTGGTGGAGCTCACGGGTACTTGGGGGTGTGTATCCGAGCAGGACACTATGGGCTGTTCCCACCGCAAACCCCTCCCCCGTGTCCTCCGCCTGCCTCTTGTTTTAATAAATAAGACCTTCCCTGAGTCACAAAAGCCTGACTCAAGAATTAATGATTGAAAGGGATGTGAACATGTAGTGACGAAAGTAGCAGTTGGACCAGGAGAACTGGTAACAATTGATAGCTTACGGAGAACAACATCGCATTTGTGATCTCCATAGAAGATTTAGCTTTGGAACCAGGGACCAGGCTTGATCACTCAAGAGCTTTTGTGTAGCAGAGTGTTATTAAAGAGAAAAAGGGAGAGAGAAAGCTGACACAGGCATCAGAAGGGGGACTGAGAGTGCCGTCACTCACTAGTGTTATCAAGGCCTTATATACTTTGCCCAGACCCACTCTCACAACATGCATCTTAGATTAACAAGATTAGAACTAGCCATAGAAAGGTCTTACCAGACCCACTCCCACAATATAGTCCTAAAATAACAAGATTAGTCAGGAGGTTCTTGTTAAGGAGAAACATGTCCCTGAGCAAGATACATTGTTATACTGACTAAGACAAAGCAATGTAGAAAAAAACCTTTGTCCTTTTCTCCTCTTTAAGAACACCAGGCCCCTTTCTCCTCCTCAAGGGCCCAGACTCCTTATCAACCTACCTAAGAATCAGCTCTCTCAGCCACATGGCAGTCACAGAATCTTTAGTTCCTCTTTGAAGTTCCTAGATAACAGTATCTGATGTACATTTCCTAAATTGTCTTACACAAGCTAAAACCACCACCAAATGGAAGAACTATGCTCAAACTACCGCACAATTGCACTCATCTCACATGCTAGTAATGCTCAAAAGTCTCCAAGCCAGGCTTCAACAGTACGTGAACCATGAACTTCCAGATGTTCAAGCTGGTTTAGAAAAGGCAGAGGAACCAGAGATCAAATTGCCAACATCTGCTGGATCATCAAAAAAGCAAGAGAGTTCCAGAAAAACATCTATTTCTGCTTTATTGACTAGGCCAAAAAGCCTTTGACTGTGTGGATCACAATAAACTGTGGAAAATTCTGAAAGAGATAGGAATACCAGATCACCTGACCTGCCTCTTGAGAAACCTATATGCAGGTCAGGAAGCAACAGTTAGAACTGGACATGGAACAACAGACTGGTTCCAAATACGAAAAGGAATACATCAAGGCTGTATATTGTCACCCTGCTTATTTAGCTTATATGCAGAGTACATCATGAGAAACGCTGGGCTGGAAGAAGCACAAGCTGGAATCAAGATTGCTGGGAGAAATATAAATAACCTCAGATATGCAGATGACACCACCCTTATGGCAGAAAGTGAAGAGGAACTAAAAAGCCTCTTGATGAAAGTGAAAGAGGAGAGTGAAAAAGTTGGCTTAAAGCTTAACATTCAGAAAACTAAGATCATGGCATCTGGTCCCATCACTTCATGGGAAATAGATGGGGAAACAGTGGAAACAGTGTCAGACTTTATTTTTTTGGGCTCCAAAATCACTGCAGATGGTGGTTGCAGCCATGAAATTAAAAGACGCTTACTCCTTGGAAGGAAAGTTATGACCAAGCTAGAGAGCATATTAAAAAGCAGAGACATTACTTTGCCAACAAAGGTCTGTCTGGTCAAGGCTATGGTTTTTCCAGTGGTCATGTATGGATGTGAGAGTTGGACTATGAAGAAAGCTGAGTGCCAAAGAATTGATGCTTTTGAACTGTGGTGTTGGAGAAGACTCTTGAGAGTCCCTTGGACTGCAAGGAGATCCAACCAGTCCATTGTAAAGGAGATCAGTCCTGGGTGTTCATTGGAAGGACTGATGCTGAAGCTGAAACTCCAATACTTTGACCACCTCATGCAAAGAGTTGACTCATTGGAAAAGACCCTGATGCTGGAAGGAATTGGGGGCAGGAGGAGAAGGGGACGACAGAGGATGAGATGGCTGGATGGCATCACCGACTCGATGGACATGGGTTTGAGTAAACTCCAGGAGTTGGTGATGGACAGGGAGGCCTTGCATGCTGCGATTCATGGTGTTGCAAAGAGTCGGACAGGACTGAGCGACTGAACTGAACTGAACTGAGCTCATTAATACTTGATGACACCACATAATCCCTCCAGCTACTCCTCCTAGATGGAGTCATCCCCTGATGATCCTGGTCAGCTTTCTTCTCTACTGAAATCTCCATGCAGATGCACCTTGCAACAGTCTGCTCTCTCAGTCCCTTGGCTTCCTCACAGCACAGTGCATCTAGTCCTTCATAGTAAAACCCTGGACTGATCTTTCACTTCTTTATTTCATCTACCACATACAAATTTTCAGCAGATTCTTAACCTTTATATTAAAGTATCCTGAATTCAGTGTCTTCATTTCCTCTGTCTTTACCATCTTAATCTTTTGCCTAGATCACTCAACCTGGGCCCCTGCTTCAACTGATCTTTTCTAGCTTTTTCTCAATTTCACAGTCAAAGGGATTCTTATAAAATATTAAGTCAAATAATCTCACTCCATGCTAACGACCCCCTGAAAACTTCTAATGACTTGTAGAACAAGATATAAAGTCCTTACCAAGGCCGGCTCAAACTCCAGGAGATAGTGAAGGACCGGGAAACATGGCGTGCTGCAGTCCATGGGGTCACGAAGAGTTGACAAGACTTAGTGACTGAACAACAAGAGCAAAAGGACTTTCTGCACTAGAAGACATCCTCAGGTCAGAACTACATCCTCACCACCTCTGGGCGTCTTCTTTGAACCCTGCGGGCTGGACCCAGGTCCTTCTCATGCTCTCAGCAGCCTGTGCTCATGTTTTGTCTGTGTCGTCTCTCTCGCATTGTGCTGAAATGAGCGATGATCTCCCTTCATTTGTTCACAGCACCTCTCCAGCCCAGTGCCGTGTCTTATTTGTCTTATTAGCTTGACCATATAGCTGGCGCAGGAGTAAGAGCTCATCAGATACTGAACAGAAACTGTACCAAGGTGAATAAGACAAGTCTTTGCCGTCAGGTTGCCCACAGACTATTTGATGAGACAGGGATATAAGTTAATAATTATGCTACAATGTGATAAGAATTATAACAGTTATATTCAAAAGTGCAGTTGGAGTCCTGTGTCCAGCATAGCCAGTGCTAAAGAAGCAATGGAACAGTCACTGTGACTTTTCCCTGGTGAATCTGAGCAGCGTTTATGTTCATTTAGGAAAGGAACGACTTTAGAGTTGTCAGATTGTTTACTGTGTGCTGGCTGTGCTTAGTCGCACAGTCGTGTCCAATTCTTCGCGACCCCATGGACTGTAGGCCACCAGGCTCCTCTGTCCATGAGATTCTCCAGTCAAGAATACTGGAGTGGGTTACCACGCCCTCCTCCAGGGATCTTGCCAGGCTAGGGATCAAACCCAGGTCTCCCACATTGCAGGCAGATTCTTTACCATCTGAGCCACCAAGGAAGCCCATTAGATTGTTTATAAAGTTATAAAGCTCTTAGAAATCCTCATAAGGCAAAAGTTACTGTATAATAGTGAAATACTAACCTCTGAGCAGCAGCTGGCAAGCCTGGTTTTCATATGCCTTAAGGCACATCACTGAATCTATTGACACCTATAAAGTTTCCTCCTTTTGAAAAAAAAAAAGTTTTACAAAGGTTAGCTTCTTTAATGTTCCTTTTACACTATCCTACACAGGGTATTCTTCTAAGCAGTAAAGGTCAGAATGATGGCTGATGTGTCTAATAATAGTTTTAGATTTTACTCTTTACTCTCTGGTGGTTAGGTATGTTAAGTGTTGTGTATTCTCTTTGTTGAAATTGCTGCAGCTGTTAAAATGTTTCCTAAGCTTATTTGTTTTTATGGTGGGCAGATTGATTCATTAGAACTGACACAATTAGCAGTGGAAAGTGATCACTGAATGTATTTTGAAGGCATCTTGGTTTGATGAAAACACATGAGTTTGGAGGGTGGATTGACTTATTTTAGAAACTCACCTTTGCTTCAAATAAGCTGGGTAGTGTTGTAAAAATGTCATAAGTCTCTTAAATTTGTTTTCATTGTGTGGAGTCACAATACTTGCAACCAATGCAAGACTGATTTGAGAATAAAATGAGATAACATATGAGGAACTAACAATGTCTGGAGAATATATGTTTAATAAATGTATGTTTTTCTTTTCTTATAGGTAAGACTTTTCTACTTAGAGGCCTCCTTGATAAGTATTTCAAGCTTCTTTTAGATTTTACCACTTGAGAATCCGTTGTCTTTAAGCTCAACACTCGATGTTTCTATAATGATAATACTGTATCAGCTAATACTTAATGGTTATGTAATGATTATATCATTCTCAATACATGATTACCCTCAACAGTCTCATTTATTTCCTACTTATTTAGGTCCATTTTACAGATGAAGAAAATGAGATATAGAGAGGCTGAGTAATTTGTCCACGGTAAAACTAGCAGACTTGAGGGTCAACCTTCAGAGTCGGACTCCAAAGCGGTGTTCTAAGAACTGCCTCTTGGTATAATATTCACTTTCTGTCTCTTCTCCGACCACATTAATTGCTACTGTGTCAGCTAAAGAGGATTAGACAGAGACAAGAAGGATCCCTTTTCCATCATCTGTGTAGCTTGAAACTAGAGCCAAAGAGCAAGAACAGGAAGGAAAGAACATACTGCTGAGAGGGCAGTGAAGGGGAGAGGGTCAGGGGAAATCTCAGCTACAGCAGGGGTTGCGATGGTCACTTTAACCTCAGAAGCTCGCTCATGGTAAAGCAACTGGGCTGACGGTTGCCTCTAGGTCCTGGGTAGTAAGCCTCTGGAAGCTCACTGGGCACCAAGAATCATTATTTTCCTGTCAGTCGAATTAAGTCACTAAGTCTGGGTGTAGTAATACCCATTTTGGGTCATCTGCTTCTAAGAGGGGTTCTGGGGGCCACAGTAGAGGGTTAGTTTCTGCCTTCCTTATCACTTGGCTGGGTCTTTGAGCCCAGGGACTGCTCTGCTCAAATTAAGTTGTATATGCTTAAATGTTTTATTCAAATGCTGTTTGTTTGTTTTTTCCCTCAATTGAAAAAAGAATCAGAGTTTGAAGAGTAAAAGCTTTTATCCATGACTGTTTATACCAGCAAGTCATCAGAATTCTACTGCGCACTAGGTAGGGTTGTGGTCCCCACCACTTGCCCACCCATGTAACGTGGTCAGGTTAGATGATCATCCTCAGGCAGTGGGTTCTAGAGGATTCTAACACTCAGGACTCAGGTCTGCAGGCACGCAGAGCAAAGGGCCTCAAGCACAAGACCTTCCAGCTTCAACTCCAGTCTCAGGAACCTGACCCCTTCATTGACACGTGATTAGATGTTACCCATCTCTTCTGGCTGTGGCTTGAATTTTGAATCTCTAAAGAATGAATGAATGCATTATATACATTTGAACTTAAGGATCTTTCAATTATCTGCATGGAAATTTGCGCAAAAGAGGCAAACTAACAAACCACTGATTTTTACTGCATTTCACTTTTACCATCCTAAACTCTGTTTCCTAATCTCTCCTCTGAGCAGCTAGGCTTGCTTGTGAATAGCTTTTGTATTCCCTGGTGTGTAGCTTTTGGACAGACTGTTAGAAGGATTTTGAATTGGATGAAATTGAAATTGGGATCTGTGTTTTAAATAGGAATCATATGCTAGTTTATTTTTTGTTTTTATTTTTAAGTTTTGGCTGTGCTGGGTCTTCATTGCAGCGCACAGGCTTTCTCCAGTTGTGGAGCATGGGGCTTAGAACGCACCAGCTCAGTATGCGGCACAGGGGCTCTCTACTTGCCCTGGGGTAGATGGGATCTTAGTTCCTCGACCAGGGATTGAACCCACACCCCTGCATTAAAAAGTATATCCTTAACCACTGAACCACCAAAGAAGTCCATGGGATCTAATTTTTTTTTTTTTTACATGATTCTGTTAGTGCTATACTCACCTTCTTCCCTCTGTTACCATGGATTACCATTGACAAAGGACAACTGTGTACTTGTTTAGTACTATTCTAAGACTACAGAGTAAAATTTCCATTTATAGTTTTAGAATTTTAGAATATTAGAATTATTCATTTTAGAAATATTAGAAGTTTAGAAATCTTAAAGGACTCATGTAGGTAGTAAGAGTTGAAGTCAGAAGTCTCTAAACCTTGTGGACACAAAAATTATAACTAATGAGTGTGCTTTTATCAACTCAGTTTTCTTCAGATTTGCCAGCACAGAAGGGTGGTTTGAAAAACCAAATAAATGAGTCTTGCGAAATAATGTTTTATTTATCTTACAAGGGAATTAATTCTCAAAATCAGTGAATAAATCTTTCTCAGATTGATGAGGAAAATAGTACAATTAAATTTTTATGATGTTTACTGAGCAAGTATCTACTTTCAGGAATAAAAACACCTTTTTTCCTCTTTAGTTCCATCTCAAAAGCTAACAGAATTTTGGAAAGCAGTCAAATCTGTGAAGTTAGAGTTCGGTGGGTGTTTTGATGTGCTAGGTGAGATAAATTTGCCAAGGATCAGCTTCCTTCTCTGGCTACACTTCCCCCTCCTCAGTGAAATATTTAAAAGGAAACATCTCTGAATTGTTTTTACTAATGATTGGACAACAGCATGGTCACTCCTGGCTGTAGTCTTCCTTCTCCCCAGGACAGGTTAGGAATAAAAGACACAATGACATGAAAACATTTCCCAGAAACTACATTTCCAACTTTGTTATTAATCTCTCAAATCTAAATAGAAGCGCTAAAGTGGACCACACAGGAAAATAAGACAGGCACATGGAGTGAAATGAGACGAATTTGTTTAACCTCACTAGCATTTCTGTCGGAGAAGGCAATGGCACCCCACTCCAGTACTCTTGCCTGGAAAATCCCATGGATGGAGGAGCCTGGTAGGCTGCAGTCCATGGGATCACTAAGAGTCAGACACGACTGAGCAACTTCACTTTGACTTTTCACTTTCATGCATTGGAGAAGGAAATGGTAACCCACTCCAGTGTTCTTGCCTGAAGAATCCCAAGGACGGGGGAGCCTGGTGGGCTGTCGTCTGTGGGGTCGCACAGAGTCAAACACGATTGAAGTGACTTAGCAGTAGCAGCAGCATTTCTGTGAGCTGGATTTCATGTTAGCTTTTTTTGTTAGCAGTAATTCACAATAAAACATCCTATGTGAAATCTTAGATAAAATATAAGAAAATATGTATCCAGAATATAGTACATCTTAAAATTAAAGAAAATTGATTTGATTGAATCTGTGGGATTTTCTACAATAGGTTTTTGCTTATGCTGAGTCAGGGCTTTCATTTATTTATTTATTTTAATCATATGTAACCTGAGCCATAATAATAAAAGATATCATAGTTGTGGATATGAATAACAAACCTACATTAGCAATTAAATCACATTATGAGGAAGCCAGCAGGATCAGTTGGTAAATGTTCTCTATATTAACTAACTCTGAGGGTGGGGATGGAGGCTGAAATTTTGAAAAGATCTCAAACTCTTTACTCAGAATGATTTTTTTTTTTTAAATTGGAGTACAAGGATGTCTTTGATGTCAATCTGTGATAACAAAGATCTGTTTTAATTGCCTGTACTTATGATCACTTGCATTCAATCATATTATATCTAGGAAAAATGTGTCTCATTCTCTGTATAGTAGAAAGTGTTCAAAAGTAGAAGTGTTCTTTAAGCATAATAATTTGATGTTTGTTTATGTTTCTA
Source organism: Cervus elaphus (assembly GCF_910594005.1). Classification (NCBI taxonomy): domain Eukaryota; kingdom Metazoa; phylum Chordata; class Mammalia; order Artiodactyla; family Cervidae; genus Cervus; species Cervus elaphus. The sequence goes on along the minus strand of NC_057842.1, from coordinate 21,508,703 downwards.
AGATCCAAGTTTGGCTCCTGATCTTAGAATAATTGTGATTTCAGTCTGTGAAATGGAGTATTTCCTGCCATATTGGTAAACAAGGGGGATGTGAGCAGACAGGATGCTGGCCCCAGACAGCTGAGATGCATAGGAAAGGAATGATTTCAGTGAGCCTAGATGCTTGCATCTTCCCATACACCGAAAAGCACTAAATTCCTCGAGATATCTAGTTTTCCTTAATGAACAATAATATTTTGATGTTCAGACTCCCTGCCCTTTGCTGCAGACTTCTATATAACCTGACTTCTCCCCTGGCCTCTCTGGAGCAGTTTCTCAGGGCTGCTTGAGATGCTGCCTTCTGGGCTTGAAGTCCTAACAGTTTTCACTGAATAAATGTAACTCTCAACTTTTAGGTTGCATGCATTTTTTTCAGTCAACAAATTTTATTCTTAGCCCCATGAATACTGAGAAATACAAAGAAAAACCATGCATGTGGCTGGCTCACATACAGCAGGTTAAAGAGAGCATTTAGTACTAAACTAAGAAGAGGGGAAACAATTTTGTATTTGAAACATCTTTGAAGTTTATAAAACACTGTACAATTGTATATTTATTACAGAAAGCCTGAATTTAAGGTAGAATTTCTCACTCAGAGAATCCTTATAGCAATTTTCTTTCTTTCTTTTTTTTGTAGTACTTAGTAATTTTGTTTCTCATAGCAATTTCTAAGACATTTTTGTAGTCAGGTCTATGATTTTTTTTTTTTTTCAGTTCTAAGTATTTGGACTGAGCACAATTACTAATTACTAATTTTTGAGTAAGGCATCGGGGATAACTCACAGGTGGGAAGCCATTTTCTTTGACTCTCCTACCAGCTCTTATCAATTGAATGCTATAATGAGACTGAGTCCTGCCTCAGGCAGGAGAGAGCACTGTGATTGATTAATAATGTCTATAAAAGGGTTGGGGACGGGGTCCGGGGGGGGGGGGGCGCATGTAGATATGTATACAAATCTTGTAACTGTTCTCCCTAGATTAATTAATAGAAAAGAAGTCTTGGATCCAGTGGAAGTGTCTGTCCAGCATTGCAGACAAGAGCGTAACCTGCATTGCAACTCAGCAGGTTATACTCTGTGCATTACTGCAGGGTTAAACCCTGTTCCTAAGGAATGTATCTCCTCAACTCAGGTTTATGATCTGCAGATATTTAGTGTCATAGAATGCAGCCACTGTTGGCCTATTCTACAACACATGAGTACCTCTGTGTCTCTCTGTTCACACTGTTGGCTGAACTCAGGTAGGCAAGGCACCAGCCGGGAAGCTGGAAGAAAACTGGAGGAGCTGTAGGAACTGCAGACCAGACACGTTTGTTCTCTAGTGGCGGCAAAGGGGTTTCTGAGGTGCGGCTTATGTCTGTCTGCAGAACAAAAGCGGCCTTGTGCTCGTGGCCGAGCGGGTACAACATGATGCGCATGCGCAGTGCTGTAAGTGAGCTCGGCTGGTGCATAATCACCCAGGGTCATTGTTAACAGGGTGTGGGGAAAGGGTGTGGGACTGAGAGGGTTCGGCGAGAGAGCCTGACTGACGCCACCTTGGCTGCGTGCTATTTCCCTACAATCGGAGAAAGAGTTCCGGGCACTTTTCAGCAGACTTCCAGGTTCCTCCTTCCATGGGATTCTCCAGGCGAGAACACTGGAGTGGGTTGCCATTTCCTTCACCAGGGGATCTTCCCGACCCAGGGATCGAACCCGGGTCTCCCTCTTTTCAGGCGGACGCTTTACCCTCTGAGCCATCAGGGAAGTCCAGAATTATCCTCATATACATTTAATTTGAAATCTGAAGTGAAATATATAAAATATTAAGCCAGAAGTTTCCTGAGGAAAATGGAGCTCTTTGATCAGCAAAACCCGAATCTGTAGTGGCCTCTCCTGAGCCTGAAGGATAATGCAGATTCACAGACAGGAGTCTTTAGCTGACCTCGAGTCACACAGGACCTGTTTTCACACAGGAAACACCACTGAGGATGTGGACTTCGCTCCTTGCTCATCTGTCTGAACTCTTCAAGCATCCTCTGCTCACCTTCCTCTGAAATGGGAGAAGCTCTTGTTCTTCTCACCCTGTGTTATCTTTTCTGTTCTGTTTGTCCCATGTCTTGTCACCTTCCTTCTGTCCTCCCTCTTTCTTACTCTCCTCCCACTCCCTCAGGGTTGATGGCGAGCCTTCTGCCCAGCCAGTCTTTTCTGAACCTCTTCCCATTCACCTCTCTCAACCCCCCTCTCTATGGCATCGTCCCTCTCTACCTCCAGCTTCTGCAGAATTGTTGGGTGCAAAGATAAAGATCAAACTAGAATTAAAAAAATTTAAAAATAGTGAAACTCAGTGAATGAAGTTTTTAAAGGAAAAAAAGGGTCTTTAATTTAGTCAGTATTACTCTTTTATGAGGGCTTCCCAGGTGGCTCAGTGGTAAAGAATCTGCCTGCCAAAGTAGGAAATGCGGGTTTGATCCCTGGGTTGAAAAGATCACCTGGAGGAGGAAATGGCAACCCACTCCAGTATTCTTGCCTGGAAAATCCCATGGACAGAGGAGCCTGGTGGGCTACGGTCCATGCGGTCACAAAGAGTCATACAGAAGTGAGTACACACTTAGGCACTCTTTCATGGGGGAAGATTTTAGTCAACTGCTGTTTCACATTGGTTTGTTTCAAACTGCAGATTACTTTTTAATCTTTCATGGAATGCAAATAAAGTGATGGTCCTTTCCTACCAGATGTGATGGATAGGCATGAGGGCATACGCATTTTCCTAACCAATATTTTCATCAAGAACCCATTCAGAGTCTTCAAATTACTTCCTACTTCCATCCTATTTGAACTGCGAAACACTGCCTGAGGCAGGTTTGCATCCTGAAGTGTTCTCAGAGGCCTGGGGACTAGGATGTTAGGAGTATTACAGAGAACCTTAAATTGTGGCTTGATCTTATATTGGAAAACAAAAATTGTATTTACATTCTGTTACAGAGGGATTTGAGATTTATACATTTGAATAAGAATCAGGACTGATGTGCTAATGTCCCAAGAGGACAGTACTTTGCCAGAGTATTTCTGTGTAAGTGCCTGAGTGCTTAGGGTTCAGCAGCAGCCTTAGAAGCTGAGCCAGGTGGTGTTTGGAGGATGCTTCCTTTACCCCTTTCCTTGTTCCTCCCACCCCACGGAAATGTAGGTTTGCTCAAGATGTATGAAAAATTAAAATATCATAAGGAAATTGAAAAATAGTGGGAAATGATGAAGCCTTACTCTGTGTCTTGTGTTGGAATAAACAAGAGATGATGCTGTGTGATGGAGTAATAACTGCACTGTTAATCTGAAGTCTAGAGGTGTGACTTTCCTTGTCTAGGACACATTATTCCTCATATGTAAGATGAAGAGGAATCAGAACATCATCCCTGCAGTTTTCCCTAGTCCTGAAATGACAGGAGTCAGGAAGTGGGAGAGCATACAGAAAGTCTGTCTAGTTAAGATAGAAGCAAGGCAGAGATGCTGCCTGGAGAGAAACCTGGAGAGAAAGGTGTTAGAAAAACGCCGCAGGAGGAAAAAAGCCGCCTCTAAGGACCGGTAGTAAAGGCCTTTTATTGAGCGGTCGCTCTCGGGCAGAACTCCCAGGGGCGGGTGAGTGAGGAGACAAAGAGAGTCTGCGAGGTATGAGGGGTGGGGAGGGGTTTTATAGCCAGGACCGGCGTCCAAGCCAGGTCTTTTCATATAAGGAAGAAAGCGCGGGCTGCAGCTGCGGTCAGTGTCCGAGGGCTCTGTGTTGGTACCTGATTGGACCAGGCTGCAGGGGGTTGGTCTCCGGAAGTTTAGCCAGCCTCCGGAATTTGCCTTGCAGCACTTTCCCGGGGCATGCCCCGACCTTTCAAAAGGGTGTGCGTGTCCTCCCCAGTGAGGGGGAGCGCAGTAAAGAGGCGGGTAAGTCATCTACATAGGACAGTTCTTCAGGGTATGTGTTTACCTTTGGCCAATTATGTGGTTTGTTTTAGGTCCTGACCTGCCCTAGGGCCCTCCCCGACATGTGTGTGCGTGACTTTTTCTCGAGATGGATTCCAGCCCAGAGGCCTATGGGACTGCCTTAGCATCACATATTATGGGACAGTGCCTCTTCCTTTTTGACCCCCACGGAGGCTTTCTGGGCATGTGAAATGTCTCCCTTGCCTCAAAGATGGGAACTATATAACCTCCTGATCCTTTACTCAAACAAGGTTTAGCCCCTGTCTGTTCCGCCATGACTGTTATCTTACACTGTCCACAAGAGGCAAGTACTGGCTGTTTACCCAGTTTCAGTTGTTGCTGTCACTTTGGAGAGCAAACAGGAGGATGGTTTTAAGTGTCTAACCTGGAGCCCCCTTGGCCCCTGTCTCAGGAAATGCAAACAGGAAGGCTGTTGTGAATGCCTAGCCTGGGGCCCATCTCTCTCCCACCTCAATCTCTGAGTTTATTGTTGTAATTAAAAACAATACAGTTTTAGCTATGTCCCATTTATTGCTTTGTTTATGTATTACTGTGCGTTCCTTTTTAAAGGAAAACTAAAGTAAGCTGATGTGCCAAAAGTGTGTCTGCTTTATGTTTCAAATAAAATTTAATTTGCTAAGTCTATTTTTTCCCTTTTTTTTACTCATGGATTTTTTTTTCCTATTTAAGACTATATTTCTCCCCTCTTGTTTTCCTTATATTTAAAATTCATAGGTTTTTCTTTTCCTATGAGTTGAGTATTTAGTTGGCTGATTTTTGTGTTGGCTTTTTTTGTTAAACAGTGAAAGCTTAAAGCTCAGTACATACTTTGAGCTCAGCTTAACTGTTAATTGCTCAGTTGTGGGTGACTCTTTGCAACCCCATGGACTGTAGCCCACCGGGCTCCTCTCTCCATGGAATACTCCAGGCAAGAATACTGGAATGGGTAGCCATTTCCTTCTCTAGGGGATCTTCGAGACCCAGGGATCAAACATGGTCTCCTACATTGCAGGCAGATTCTTTACCGTCTGAGGCACCAAGGAAGATTCTAATTTGCTTCATGAGCCTGTTGATTTCCAAATGTAATTAAAGTAGCAACTTAGGTATCATTTATCCTTCAGAACTTGGGCATAAGCATTTAACATTTTCAAATAAAAAAACTTACTTTTATGATTTTGAATTAAAAAAAAATCCTTCAAAATAATAAACACATTATCTTGTTTTAAATATTTTTTACTAATGTGCAGTTACCTACATTTCTTAATTTATAAACTTTAGTGAATATCTATCATTCACATACTTTGAAAAATGAGGAGTATAGCTCATTACATTACCTTCTCCTTATGCCTCCAACAACCTGTCTAAACTGTCACTGCCTCAGTCTGTCACGTACTTATTTTTAGCTATTTTATTGTTTGCCTTTAAACCATTACACAATATACTTAGAATTCTCTTTTACCAGTTAACCTCAGGTGGTATCTGTTGACTGTGCAGTGTCCATGATGAAAGAACCAGCACATCTGTGCTTCTCACCACTTCTGACTTTTTCACCTCCGTAACCTCTGACCTCCATGTATATATACATATATATGTGTATATATACATATATATGTATATCTATACATGTATCTTGACTTTCAATTATCTGTATTTATAGCATCTACATTTTATCCTTAATTATAGTTAAATCTTTCATGCTCTGTCTACAGATTTATTCTAAACACTTTACCATAAGGAGCTCAAACTGTAGAGTACATAGATATTATTTATTAAGGAACCAGGAAGGGTTTTGAAGCCACAGTGAAACTGTTAAGTGTCATTTCCAGGGCTCCAAAGAGCTCCAGCACCACATTCCTTTATGTCTCAACTCAGAAAGGAATTCAGCGAGAGGCAAAGTGAGAGATAAGAAGGATTTATTAGAATAGGATGCTTGCAGGGTTCACAAATGGACAGGTAAGCATTGAGCTGCCCTGAGTATTCAGTGGGTTACATTTTTATAATCAGAAGAAGAGAGGGGAGAGCAAGAAGATCTTTGTCTTTCTTGAGGAGACATCACATTTCCATCATCAGTTCCTCCCCCAAGTTGGCAGGGAAGTTTACTTGTCCCTGCCTGTATGATCAGGCCAGGACTGTAATAGCACCTGAAAAATATTTTTGGATCTCAGTACAGAGAGACTCTTTCATTTTGAAAAGTCACCTTTCCATAAATGATTGTTTTTTTTGTGTGCACAGGGCCTGTTTTGGGAGTCTTTAACTTGATGACACCACTGGACAGGTTGTAGGCCTGTATGTTTGAGTGATAGTTTGGCTAGGCTCACAATTATTTATCTTGTCTCAAAATTATTTTTTCTCAAAACTCTGAAAGCATTGTCTCAAATTTTTTCTAGCATCCAATTTTTTCCACAAGTAGTCTTATGCTGTCCTGAGCCTCATCACTTTGAAAATCATCCACGTTTTCTGTTTTGAAAACTTGTTAAATTTTTCTCTTTCTTTCTGAGGTTCTGAAATTTCTAGAGGCTCTTCATGAAAAACGGCCTTTAAAATTTTTTATTTGTAAACTTTAGTTTTTAGAACAGTTTCAGATTTACAGAAAAAATTGAACAGATTGTATAGAGTACCCATATGTCCCACACTATATTACATTTCCCAGTTAGTAACATTCTTATATTAGTGTGTTATGTTTGCTGTATTTAATGACTCAATGTGATACATTATTATTAACAAGAGTCAATAGTTTATTCATCTCTCCATTTTTCTTATTAAATGACTGTGTTTTTTTTTTCTGTCTTAGGATCCCATCCATGTTACCAGACTACATTTGTCATGCTTCTTAGGCTCCTCTTGGCTGTGACATCTCAGACTTTCTTTGTTTTTGGTGACCTTGATAGTGTTTAGGAGTCCTGACCAGGTATATTGTGGGATGCCCCTTTGTTGGAATTTTTCTGAAGTTTTCCTGATAACTAGCCTGGAATTGTGGGTTTCGGGGAGGAAGATCACAGAGGTGGTGTCATTTCATTACATCATATCAAGGGTGCATACTGTCAACATGATTTATAATTGTTGATGTAGACTTTGATTCCTTGGTTGAAATAGTATTTTTCAGGTTTCTCCACTTTCAAGTTACTCTTTTCTCCTCCTTTCCCTACTATACTCTGTAAGAAAGTTTACTAAGGGCAGCCTACACTTAAGGAGCAGGAGTTATGCTCTCCTACCTTTAGGGTAAAATATCTATATAATCTGTATTTAGAATTCTTCTGTAAGGGTATTTGTCTAGTTTATTAATTCATTTAAGCATTTATATTAGTATGGACTCATGGCATTTATTTCATATTCTGGGTTATAATTCAATGCTACTTTACTTATTTTTGTTCAAATTGTTCCTGCTTTGGACATTGGGAGCTCTTTCAGTCGGCTCCTGTATCTGTTTGACATACCCCATCATTGTGCTTTACTTTTTTTCTTTCCAGTATGTCTTGAAGTAGTTACTTTCTGTCACCAGAAGAGCTTACTTTGTATATGTCCCGGTCCAGTCCAAGAATCAGCCATTTCTGCAAGGAGCCCCAGTTCTTTTTACTCTAAAATGGTATTAAGACACCAAGATCTGGGCCTCAGGTGTTCTTATTGCTACTGGGAGGTCATTGCTTCTCAGCTCTCTCAATATTAACCTACATATGCGCCTGCACACGGATGTGTGTGTGCGCGTGCGTGCATGCTCGCGCGCGCACACACACACACACACATACACACACACACCTGTATGTAACCAGTAAAATATGATGTCTCCAACTTTAATACATTACCACATGAATCATTACAACCCTCTCCCCGGCTTATCTGTGAGTTCCTACTCCAATAGTGAGAAATCTGGCTTCCCATTTAGCTAATTGTCTAGTTCCAGTGTACAGGTATAGCAGTATCAGAATTGTTAACCTGGAGATCACAGAAGCAGCTTTATCAACTACAGTACAGTGCTTATGTGTGGTTCCTTTTACCTTTAGTTTTACAGATTCCATTTATTTCCAAAGTTAGTTCGGGCAGCACGGTTTCCCCCACCTCTTTCAGCAAGGTTGCTTGATGCATTTGTTATGTGGTTAGATTTTTTTAAATCAAATTCTGCCGTCCATCCTGAATTATTTCTCTAAGTTGAAAGTTGAAATTTCCACATATAATATTGTACTTGTTTATTTCTTTTTGCAGGCTTCAATTTTTATTTTTGTTTTATTTAAAGCATTTTCACCAAGCACAAGATAAAAGTGAATTTTATTTACTCCCAAATGACCAATACATAGTATGAGATTTATCTTTGGTAGCTCTGTTAGTTGAAGAATTTTAATTTCACAACTGATGGGAATGGTTCATGTACAAGCTTGCAAATTTGTCAGGAGGGAGAATATGGTTGCTTAAATGAAGTGGGAAACTAAGGCACATAGAAGTTAAAGTTATTTAAGAATCTATTCATGTATAGATGCAACTCTGATTGTCTTGTTTCCATTGTGCTATGCTGAATAACAGGGGACACTTCTGTTTCTGAACAAATTGATCTGAATTTACCCTAGGTTAGAAATTTTAATTAGTATTAGCATAATGGAGTTTATGGACTATTTGATTCTTTAAAATTAATGTTCTATCATTTAACACACGAAAATTTTAAGCATTTTGGCATGATGGGGAAATGAATATTTTTATTGTAATTCAGAATCATCTTTCTTAGTTTTAAAGGGAACTTGTGAAGTCAAAGCATTACTGAATTGAAGTGGAACTAAGTAAATGTTATTTGATTTATTTTTATAGTGTCTACTGGTCTGCCATGAAGAATAATAACAACATTTACGACTAACAGCAAATTTAGTGCTTGTGTCACACCAACATTGGATAGAAGTGCTAACACTTAATAATTACCTTGTTGCTAACTTGGCCTTGATAAGAAAGCATTCTTTTTAAAAATACATGACTAATCATGTAATTTTGTATACGAGTAGTTCTTTAAGAAACAAAAAAGCAACTTCAGTGAGTCTGAGTTAAAGAAAATGACTCAGTAAAAGCTCTGATGAGCTATGAAAGATAACATTGGATGGCACAGACTTTCTTCCCTCCCCTCTCCCATCCCTGATATCTGAGAGTCATTAAAGTGCATATAATAGGGTTATTGTTGTTTAGTTGCTAAGTCCTGTCTGACTCTTTGCGGCCCCATGGACTTTAGCCCTCCAGGCTCCTCTCTCCATGGGATTTCCCAGACAATAATACTGGAGTAGGTTGCCATTTCTTCCGCCAAGGGATCTTTCTGACCCAGGGATCGAACTTGTGTCTCCTACGTTTCCTGTATTGTAGGTGAATTCTTCACCACTGTGCCACCTGGGAAGCCTTGTAATATGCTTATATGCCTTAAAAATGATGTCTCTTCAAGCATGTTTACCCTTTGCATAGAAAGAGATAGTTCAAGGTTATGCTAAATAAAATATTATATGTGCCATTTATGTGAAAAGTTGCCTAAGGCAAAAAATGTGGAATATGTTTATCTATCCTTCTGCCTTGTGTCCCAGATTTAGCACCAAAATGTGCCCTGAATTGGATTAAGCTTTCAGAATATTTTCAAAAGGACCCTCAAAAGATGGACTGTAGCATCAAAGATCTTTTTCATTAAAAAAAATTTTTCTTTTGTTGCCCCACACGGCATGTGGGATCTTAGTTGCCCAACCAGGGATGGAACCCATGCCCTCTGCATTAGAAGCATGGACTTTTAACCACTGGACCTCTAGGGAAGTCCCAAAGGTCTTTTAGTTAAAGTCCTTTGCCAAAAACCAAAGGCATGTATCTCTTACCCATCATTTGTGGCAAAACAAGGCAATAAAAAGACGTATGTACGTTCCATACACAAAGATTATGTTAAAAGTAAAAGACATAGGGTTGGAAATAGAGAGTAGAGGGATAACACCAACAATTATTGAGTGTCTGCTGATTCCAAGTACTTAAAGAAGTCGTAGTAGCTTATAATAGTTAAACCATCTTCATACGAAATGATTTTTATGGAGTATTTAAATTCATTCCCAACAACATAGCTATAAAGAAAATATTATTATCTCTCCAGTCCATGTATGGGAAAGATGATATCTTGCAAGGTTGAGTAAGTTTACTGGGTTTCAAATGCATAGACGTCTGACTTCAGTGCTCTTAACCACTGGGTCAGTTTACATATGAAAATTTATTCTCAAAATATACTTTTGGGGTAGAAGTTATTATTATTTCTGTTTTTAAGATTAGAAAACTGACCCAGACTTTAGATACTTGCCAAGGATCACATGGCTAGTAAGTATGTCATTAGATTTTAAACCTATATCTGTAAATTTAGGGAAAGTTATTTAATACAAAAAGAAAGTGCATGCATTTAGAAGAGAAGTTTGAAGACATATTTTAGAGAGGAGAAGTTAAAATAATCAAACAGGAGAATTTTTTGTTTTGCTTTTTAGTATATATTTTCATATTTGAAGACAACCACAAGTAGAAAATGTTTTCAGATTTCTTCCTTACCTAAGGGGGAAATGGCAACTCACTTCAGTATTCTTGCCTGAAGAATTCCACAGAGGAGCCTGGCGGGCTACAGTTGATGGAGTCGCAGAGTTGGACATGACTGAGCGACTGAGTGCGCGTGCACGTGCGTGCACACACACACACACACACATACACACCTTCCCTCAAGTGTGAATGCAACACTTGGGTCTATTACCTTCTAACTGTTATCGAGAATAGGAACTAGATGCAATTCTATGACAATGCAACTAGATCAATATCTATGTCAAAATATAAATTGCAGTCCTTCCTCTTTAAGTATTAAAATAGAAATTCACTACAATGGAATATTATTCAGTCATAAAAAAGAATGAAACCTTGTAATTTGCAACATGAGTGGACCTTAAAGGTGTTACATGGAGTGAAATAAATCAGACAAAGAGAGACAAACACCATGTGATCTTCCCTATATGTGGAATCTAAAAGGAAAAAACAAGTCCAAAGATACAAAGAACAGATTGCTGGTTGCCAGGGTAGAGGTGGAGAGTAGGTAGGCAAAATGGGTGAAGCAGGTCAGAAGGTACAAACTCCCAGTTATAAAATGAATAAATCACTTCATGGCAAATAGATGGGGAAACAATGGAAACAGTGAGAGACTTTATTTTCTTGGACTCCAAAATCACTGCAGATGGGTGACTCAGTTCAGTTCAGTTCAGTCGCTCAGTCGTGTCCGACTTTTTGTGACCCCATGAACCACAGCACGCCAGGCCTCCCTGTCCATCACCAACTCCCGGAGTTTACTCAAACTCATGCCCATCGAATCGGTGATGCCATCCAGCCATCTCATCCTCTGTCTTCCCCTTCTCCTCCTGCCCCCAATCCCTCCCAGCATCAGGGTCTTTTCCAATGAGTCAACTCTTCACGTGAGGTGGCCAAAGTATTGGAGTTTCAGCTTCAGCATCAGTCCTTCCAATGAACACCCGGGACTGATCTCCTTTAGGATGATGACTGCAGCCTTGCAATTAAAAGATGTTTGCTCCTTGGAAGAAAAGCTATGACCAACCTAGACAGCATATTAAAAAGCAGAAACATTACTTTGCCAACAAAGGTCCATCTAGTCAAAGCTATTGTTTTTCCAGTAGTCATGTATGGATGTGAGAGTTGAACTATTAAGAAGGCTAAGTGCTGAAGAATTGATGCTTTTGAACTGTGGTGTTGGAGGAGACTCTTGAGAGTCCCTTGGACTGCAAGGAGATCCACCCAGTCAATCCTAAAGGAAATCAGTCCTGAATATTCATTGGATGGACTCATGCTGAAACTGAACTCCAATACTTTTGCCACCTGATGCAAAGAACTGAAAAGACCCTGATGTTGGGAAAGACTGAAGACAGGAGGAGAAGGGGACAACAGAGAATGAGATGGCTGGATGGCATCACCGACTCAATGGACATGAGTTTAAGCAAGCTCTGGGAGTGGTGATGGACAGGAAAGTCTGGCGTGCTGTGGTTCATGGGGTTGCAAAGAGTCAGACATGACCGAGCGACCCGAACTGAAATGAATCTGTAAGCCATGAATAACCTCCATCATTCTCAATCAGGGTCACAGGAGACTCTTTTCACTTCTCCCTCTTTCTTTCCACAGCCAATGTCATCTGTAAGATTCTAGGCTAAAAAAGCAGGCTTTTCAAGTGTTCCACAGGATATTATCTAATTTGAAGTGATTCAATAGTGGAGAGGATGATATTTTCTGAAAATTTCACACACACTCATATCAGGCTTCATTTTAGTGATGTCTTCTCCCAGGAATAGGCTGTCCTGGCACATGAAAGGATTCGCAGTTTGCAAAACTGCCTCTTTGAGTTCAATACATGTATCTTGAAAGTGAAAGTGTTAATTGCACAGTTGTGTCCAACTCTTTGTGACTCCATGGATTGTAGCCCATGGGCTTCCTCTATCCATGGGATTTCCCAGGCAAGAATAGTAGAGTAGGTAGCCATTTCCTTCTTTAGGGGATCTTCCTGACCCAGTGATCAAACCCAGGTCTCCTGCATTGCAGGTAGGTTCTTTACTATCTGAATATATGTATTTTGGTTTGTCCTATATTTGTTTGCCAATTGAAGACACCGAAGTCATGATTAAGTTGTTCCTATCTGAAATACAAGAAATGGATGCTGTTTATTTATTTTTACCCCTTCTCTCTTTCAACTCATTGCCCCTAAGATGTAGAAGCTGTTTCTCACCCATAACACTTTGTGTTCAGCCATGGTCATTCTCTCTCAGTAGTCTCTGAAATACTTCTGTTCAAGTATTTTCACAAATAATTACAGCATAATTGCAATATAATTTGAATTTGAATTTGAGAGCTGTGTGGAGCTACTTACTGGGGAATCGTAAGGAGGAACAACTTCTGGTCCAAATTCCAAAGGAAGACGATGGGAGAAGTATTTTCCTAAATGCTCATAAATTTTGAGGCTAGAAGTAGTTTTTTCCACTATGACCCAGTAGAAGCCTTGGCTGGATCACTTGTAAGACTTAGTTCATTTTTAGCCAGAGGGATACTTTCCCTAGGCTTTTTTAATGGGAAGGAAGAAGACATTTCATCCTTTCAATTATGCCTGGTCCCTTTAAATCTCAGTGAGAGTTGTAATTTGGAGAACTCCAGCTGTATGGAGCAAGCCCTGACCATGTTTGCCATCTGTCTCCACTGATCACATCATTCACCATAGCAAACACCCACTTTGCCCTGATGGCTATGTATTTTCTTGGGTTGTGTGTTTTTGTTTTTTTTTTTTTTTTTATGACTGGATTGTTAACTCTAAGATCAAGTGTTTCCAAAGTTGAATCCCAGTACTGCCTGGATCAGAACCACTTGAGGTGCTTGCATGTTTAACAAGCTTCTCACGTAATCCTTTTGCAATATGTGAAGTACCAGAGAGGCTGAGCACACACTTGCAGTTCTATGGGGGATAAAGTCAGTAATACTAAAGTTTTTGATACTTTTGCCAGAAGCCCAAGTGTATGACTTCTAAGAGGAAAGAGGAGAGTCAGTCTTAGAGTCTTATTTCCCCCAAGTGTGTGTGTCTATTTTTATGTATTTTAATCTAGAAATACCCATGGGTTACATTTTTCAGTGAACAACATTATTTGAAGTTAATGGTAAAATTTGAATTTTAGTTTTTAATTTTCACTTTTTTGAGCTTATTTTATAATAGTGTGTACAAGAAGTAGGTGAAATTCTAGTGGGTGGCTCGATATTGTATTAATTTTAATTATTTGCAGTCAGAGAGGGAGAAAAAAGACCTGGTGAACTGGGTCTTCAAGTCTGAGATCATAACTTGTTTTGAGTTTCTGCTTTAAATTGGACAAGTCCCACAAAATCTGCTCAATTTTCCATTCTACAAAATAGATGTAACATCTGTTGTCACTTGAGAAAGTATAACAAATGAAATTTATTATGCAGTGATATACCTAGGCATCCTGAGAAGAAAGTTTTAAATTAATAGAGATATTTGGAATAATAGAGATAATATTTCACAGATATTATCTGTGAAAACTGTGGGAATTTTTAGAAATTATTCAGTTCTATACATGCTGTCTATATATAGGATATTTTATTCTATAAAATTTCTGAGAAACCACAGAGATGTTTAGGTATTGCTGAAAGTTTTTGTGCCTAAAATGCACATTTTACTTTACCTTTAAGATATCTGAATTGCCATCTATCTAGATCTCTTTTTCTTTCAAATATAAATGTTAAAAATTATTTGTTTTCATAACTTATTGGGTATTCATGTGAATTTTTTATTAAATAAATTTGATGTATGACATTGTTTAAGGTATGCAACCAGTGATAAATTTATGTATTATGATTGTTATTGTAATGATATTTCACACCTGTGTCATATTACATAATTATCCTTTCATTTTAGTGGTTGGAATAATTAAGTTCTAGTCTGTTAGTAAGTTTGATGATTATAGTACAATATTGTTGTCTAAATTCATTATACTGTGCATTAGATTTCTATGGCTTATGTACTACTTTTAAGTTTGTACCCTTAAACAACATCTAACTTACTCTCCAACTCCCTGGTAACTACAATTTTACTCAGTTTTTACAGGTTTGCCTTTTTTAGATTCTACATGTAAGTGATTCATATCAGTACTTGTTTTTCTCTGTCTTACTTAGCTCATTATCATAATGTACTCTAGGTGCATCTATATTGTTGCAAATGGCAGGATATCCTTCTTTCTCATAGATGAATAATACTCCTCAGTTGGTAAAGAGTCCTCCTACAATGCAGGAGACCTTGTTTCAATTCCCGGGTTGGGAAGATCCCCTGGAGAAGGAAAAGGCAACCCACTCCAGTATTCTTGCCTGGAGAATTCCATGGACAGAGGAACCTGGCGGGCTGCAGTCCATGGAGTCGCAAAGAGCTGGACATGACTGAGCACAAATGCACATCTATCTATCTGTCTTTTCTTTCTATCTATCTGTCTATCCATCCATCCATCTCACATCTTCCTTATCCATTCGTTCATTGATGGATATTTAGGTTGTTTGCATGTATTGGCTATTGTGAATAATGCTGTAATAACCATGAGAGTATATATATATATCTTAAATCCTTTTTTCTAAATGTAACTTTCTGAGCATAGTTTGCTAACTCCTTAAAATCAAAGATTTAGTTTTAAAATTGAAGCATGTTCTCTTATATTGTATTACAAAGGAGTAAGTAGGATGTTTTGAGTACTTGACTGTAGATGCAAACTCCCCAAACTTCTTTCCCTCTCTCTCATTTACCTTCTGCAATGTCTGCTTTTCCCTGAGCTTTTCTTGTTTTCCGTAGTTGAAATTGCATTTTACCCCAACACGTCCAATCTAGTCACTTGATTCTACTTCTGTCCAACACAGTCTCTCTCTTTATTATTTTTCTTCTTTCTGTGTTATGACAATAATCTCTCTTCTTTGCTCTAATCAAGTCTAGATATATTTTCAACACCACTGCCATTTTCAACTTTCCCTCCCATCCAAGAACATTTCCACTGCTTCACATTATATTAAAAGCACATGAGAGATCTCCTGCAAGAAAATAACTTGTGGATTTTTTTTTAGATAGTTATTTCTATGGATTAGCTGTTTAGAGTCACTGATTAATTAATGATCCAAGCTATTATGCAATCATTTATGAGGCTTTGGATAACAAATCTTCAATCTTCTTTCTTTGTAGTATTGTCTCTGTTTTATTTCTATCAAAATCAATTCAATTCAACAAATATTTGAACACCTACCATCTGTTCAGCTGCATATTAACATGTGTGTGTGTTTCTGTGTTAAGGGGAATAGTGTGCCTATCTGTGTGAAATTTACCTGTGGAGTTCGGTAGAGAGCCCTGAGAAAGGAATGAAGATTCTATTATCTGCTATTCTATTATTTCTGCAGTTTTTACAAATGAAACTCAAATGTCTCCATCAATTAAAATTTTTCTTCCTAAGATCTCAAAGAATATAATTGCATGATAAAATCCATTTGAATGCTACCCACTATTATAGTATTTATTCATTGAGTTGGTAAATTTCTTTCAATAGCAAAAATGATACCCTCAAGTTATTTATATTCACTCTTTTATCTGTTAACTTACAGATGGGGGCACAGAGAAGACAGAGAGAAATGGAGGGGCTCAAGGTATATTTAGAGGAAGACAAACAGGACCTCATGATGAATTGGACATAATGGAGATAAAAAATGAGAAATCAAGGATCACATCAATTGTTTTAATCCTCACAACGACCTTAGGTGAGTGTTACTATTGTCCACAACTTACAGACAACTACGACAGTGAGAAGAGTAAAGCCTTGCCGAAGGCCGTATACTTACTTAGTAAGTGAAGGTGTGAGGATTGAACCCAGCTTACCACATCCAACCATCATAAATACAGAACAAGGTGCGTCTTACATCTTTTCAAGGGTGATACTTGATTTTAAGCTTTTCATTTTAGCATATTCTCATTTATCTTGAATTCAAGACCTAGAATAGATCCAAATTGTGCTTTTTTCTTTTAAATAAGTTAGAATCAACTATTAAATAATTTAGCTGGTCTCAGAGATTTATTTAAAAATCTAACTTCCAGAATATTTTATAAAGTCCACATCAACTTAGTGTGATAGGTACTTAATATATCTACTCTAGTATGCAGAGAAAAAAGAATACTTCTAACAGTGACTCTCAAGAATAATGAGATACTGAATTTCTTGCCAAATCACCAGTGAGAGATTGTGTTTGTTTAGAAGTATTTTATTCTTTTATTTTATTGTGTTCTAGGACTTTGAGAATTGATATCAATTGATATCGTCTTTGTGAACACAGTTTAATTTCATCTAGACAATCCCTCAGGTATCCTTACCTCCTTAGAGGCAGGAATATGTTAAATTTCATGTTTTCAAGAATACAATAAAATTTCTTAAATGAAAGCAAATATGATAGACTGTCTTCCCAGAAGAACTTAGTGTCAGGTGGGATGAAGGGAAAGACTTCCCCAAACAACACCTGTCCCCCACCCCCACCAATATGCATTTGCCTTTATGAGAAGATGGTTTCATCAGAACTTGGTTGACGAGAGGATAATGAATTCCTCTGAGTTAGGGTAATGTCTGTGGGGGGGAGGAAATCTGCTTATGAGTCAATGGATTTTGATTATACGTATATAACTTCCTCTATTTCTTTGTAATTTGAAGTATGTATCATAATCTGAGGCCAGATGTTTATAGCACTATAGGATCTGATTAAGATATATGAATTTTGTTAGATGAAAGCATTGAGGGTTTGGGAGGAGAGGATGGTTCTCAAAGGAGGCCAGATGAATTTTGTTTTCAAAAGTGGAGACAGTATTTAAGAATAGAAAATTTGTATACTTTTGTCTGTAGAAGAGACAATATCAAGCAGACGTCACAATTTCAAAGGCATTGCACATGGAAATGAATTATAATTTCATTTTTCATACACCAGGTATGTCCCATTGTTCCATGTCCTTTTACATTTTATTTTTCAAGTTACTCTGGAAATCCTTCCATGATCAATTTAAGCAAATTATTTCAGGAAGATAAAATATACACTTTTCCTATAAAATATGTTATATTTGTTGGGAAATGTATGCTGCAATTTCATATTTTAAAGTTTTTTAATTCAAGAAACCATACAGCTTTTCCTTTATTCCATTTGATTGTTTAGAAATACAGCCTCTAAAAGTGAACACTTGAACGTACAATATTAGAGAATTGTATTCACAAATATTTTTTAATCTAAGTACAAATATGGATCATCATACATAAATCTCTATTTAATTAGTACCAAACCATTTATTGCTTGCTTTATTCACTGAATGGATAAAACAATACATAAATGCTTCACCGACATGACTGTAAGATTTAGTGAGTACTTCAAACATTTAGTGTTATTGATTTTACTATGTAGGCTTTTATTCCTGATTTTTTCTCATAGCCAAAATTTATTTAGCTGATAGGGTAAAGATCTACCTATGTGTCTGACGTTTGTTTTTCAGGATTTGAACCTTCAATCTGTAATGTTTCTTATATTTATTTTCCAGATTTAGAGTATAAAATTACATATGAACCTATTTTTGGCTCTTACACCATTAATGCTACCCACAATAGAACATAATTAAACCTTTAAAATTAATAGGACTGCCAGTCCCACTATGTGAGCGTACATTAGCTGATAGTTATTCACAGGGCTAGTTGTAGTCTGTGATACTGTTATTGACACCTTAGCAGAACACATATTTAAGTTATTTTTCTTCAGGTGCTAGTGTGGTCAGTTATGATGCAGAGTTGCTAATGCATATGGAATTGTACCTGTGGAATGGAACAGTCCTCCCAAGAGATTAGATCTATGACTGGTCTTTACATGTGTGTGTGCTCAGTCACTTCAGTCATGTCCGATTCTTTGCAACCCTGTGGACTATAGCACGCTGGGCTCCTCTGTCCATGGGATTCTCCAGGCAATAATACTGGAGTGGGTTGCCGTGCCCTCCTCTAGGGGTTCTTGCCAAACCAGGGATCAAACCCACGTCTTCTGTGACTCCTGTATCGTAGGCGGATTCTTTACCACTGAGCCACCAGGGAAACCTGTTCTTTACATAGTACAACAATATCATGTGAGCTATTACTTCATATTTTTAAAAACATTTTTGGAAAAGCATGAGGAACTAGATAAATTTTGGTCCTGTAGATGGCGATAACATACAACATTGCAAGAAGTCTACAGAATATAAACAAAATCTTGATCCAGAGCTTATGATTTATGTATGTACAAGATATACCACCCAAGTTTCACTTTTAGGAATACTAAACAGTATCACTTTAGAACTGAAAACTCATTGAATATTTGTAACCATTCCCAGGTATCACTAGTGGTAAAGAACTCTCCTGCCAATGCAGGAGACTCAAGAGATGTGGGTTCAATCCCTGGGTCTGGAAGATCCCCTGGAGGAAAGCATGGCAACCCAATCCAGTATTCTTGCCTGGAGAATCCCATGAATGGTGGAGCCTGGAAGGCTACAGTCCATAGGGTTGTGAAGAGTTGGACATGACTGAAGCAACTTAGCACAAAAGATGATAATGATACACCAACAGAAAATAAAGTAGAATGGTTAATAGAAACTTTGTGAAGCTGGTAGTGGTAAAGGTTCATAAACAGTACAGGTACTCAGGCCCACTAGGATGAACACTTTGTTTCGTAGCAAAGGAGTAAGGGGCAATTTAATGTGTAAAAGGTGCTGTTAATTGTTCCAGAAACAACAAATGGGCTTGCAATTGAAATCACAAGATAAACTCAGCATGAAGTAAAACAAATGCAGTCTTTCATATGCATGTGAGTATTTTCAGTACTTCTCCTTTCCCCAAGATAGAGACCTAGACATGAAATGAGACCATCTCTATTCTTCAGATGTAGACTGTGGTTCATGAAAGACCGTGCCTACACTGGTGTGCCCTCAGAGAGGTCAGGCAGGGGTAGCCCTTCCATCTCAGCTTGTCTGAAGTGACGTTCATCACTCTCTGGGACAGTGCTGATCACAGCCTTGAGTCTGTGGGCTCAGACTCTCACTGGCAATGATGTCTGTGATGGGGAGGCTAGATTTAGCCCAGCCAGTCACCAGGACAGTCTAGAATGGTTAAGCCTCTGCTTAGGGGGAAGATGTGACAAACACTTTCAGTATTTGTGATGGATTGATCTTGAAAGTGATTCTTTGTCAGAATGAGGAAATATAAGAATTTCTGGGTGGGAGGTAGTACATCCTAGATGATTCTGAAATGTCTTCCTTTTCCTATTTGTGGAAGAGTTCACTTCAATTGAGAATCACTACTCTGAAGGTAGAAATAAAACTAAGAATTTTAACTCCTAGAAGGGAAGAACAGGCAACTTCCATATTTCTGAAACATTTTTTGTCAGATCCATACTAAGAAATATTGGGTTGATCAAAAGTTTGTTTGGGTTTTTCCATAAGATGTAATGGAAAAACCTGAATGAACTTTTTGGTCAACCCACTATATTTTATACCACAACTCACTACACTCAGACCTGCTCTCTCTCACGTACAAACACAAATACACACACTACTGAATAACATTTTAAATTCAAAACAATACCATTGTGTTCTCTGTTATCTTCTCATTTTTTCTACTGTATTTTTAAACGTGGTGGTATTAATCGATTAAATCAATCATTTTGTCTATTAATGAGTAGTAACCCACAATTTGAAGATTAATGATCTATCTTATATCTGCCAATACCTTTATCTAGAGTGCAAGTTTTTCTTAACCAAATGGAGGAAGAAAATTTTGCCTCTAACACACCCTCATCCAGGGCCTTAGTGGTTGTTGTTTCCTCTTGAAATATTTACTGGGTTACTCAACTCACTTCAGGTCTTTGTTCAAAAGTATCTTCCTTAAGAAGGCCTACATTAGGTTTTCCTTAACATCATATTTAACTTTTCAACCTCCCCAACATTTCCTGCTTTATTTTCCTGTGTAATACTTTCCTGGTAGCTTAGCTGGTAAAGAATCCACCTATAATGGAGGAGACCCTGGTTTGATTCCTGGGTCAGGAAGATCCCCTGGAGAATGGATAGGCTACCCATTCCAGTATTCTTAGGTTTCCCTGGTGGCTTAGATGGTAAAGAATCCACCTACAATGCAGGAGACCTGGGTTCGACCCCTGGGTTGGCAAGATCCCCTGGAGGAGGGCATGGGAACCCACTGCAGTATTCTTTCCTGGAGAATCCCCATGGACAGAGGAGCCTGGCAGGCTACAGTCCATGGGGTCATAAAGAGTCAGACGTGACCATAAAGCATGTTGGCTAAGTCATGTCCAACTCTGTGACCCCAAGGACTGTCGCACCAGGCTCCTCTGTCCATGGGATTTTCCAGGCAAGAATACTGGAGTAAGTTTCCATTTCCTTCTATCTTTCCAACCCAGGAATCAAATCTGTGGCTCCTGCGTGTCTCCTGCATTGCAGGTGGATTCTTTACCACTGACCCACTGGTGAAGCTCCACTATAAAGTATAGTACTTCTCTAGAGTATTATAGTGTAATCACCATCCGACATACTAAATGATTTCAGTGATTTGTGTGTTTGTCTCCATCCACTAAGATGTTAGCTTCACAGGCAAGGAGAGTTTTGTTTCTTTTATTCATCATTGTATCTTCAGTGCCAAGAACAGACCCAGAACTTGATAAATGCTCAATGTACATTTGTTGAGTAAGTGACGAGTTAACTGCATGCATGAAAAAAATCTTGTGTCTCAAAAGAGACAGTCCAGCAGAGGAAGAATTAAATGTAATTGCAAACTTCACTTCTGTTCGTCTAAGAATTTTAAAGAGGATTTAATTTGTTCCTTATAGCTTCATATATTCAAATCTTTTTTTCTCCAGCCAGCTTTCCTACACCTCAGTAGCTGTGCTGAACCTTTTCCTCTTAACTCTCATTCTCAATTGTGCGCACAAAGCTTTCCTGCAGTGCCTACCTGCATGGGTTTTCTTCTTCTCTTCTCCTTCCTATGCTACCTCATCTCTATTCCAACGATGGAGAGAGGTCTTCTGGTCTTACCCCTCTGCTCTGCTGGGTGGACACGGCCCTCAAGGGCGTCTGGACCCTCTGTGCCCCAATACCTCTTTCTTCCTTCCTGTGGGGCCACCCAATAGGAATGCTTAAGACATGCTTAGGGTATCAGTAAATGAGGGACAAAAAGTATGTCATTTTGGAATAAATCTCCTATTTAAAAATATTGTATATAAAAAAGATTGAATGAGAAATTTCAGCTTTTCTTCATTAATAACACAACTATTGGCGAAAACTAAAAGCTTTACAGGAGTGTAATGAAGACTCATGTCAACTGCTTGAAAGGAGAAATGGAAAGCACATTTCATACTCAATTATTAAATTGGCATCAGTCACATCAGGAACTCAATTTTCAGGTTGATATCTTCCAGTATAACACAGCAACATGCTCACAAATTTGATTTGAGTTAGGTAGCACCAGTTAAGTCTTTTGCAACAGGGATCATCTGTACCAATTAAAGGCAGCAACCCTCCTGTTTTCTTGCTCCACCTTGTTTTAACACCTTCTAGAGAGATGAAGCAGAGAAGATGATTATGTTATTTTCTCAACTTCCCTCCCCACTCCAAACTAGTATGCCTTGTAGAAATATTATATATTTTTATTGTGAAGATACTATTTAATATTTATTTGCCTTTCTTTTTAAAGATGGACTGCGATCTTTAACCTGGTCTTGGATTGACTGCGTGCAAACTGTGTAAAATAAAACTCTGGTGGCGCTTATTCCTTGGCAATATCAAAAGACATCTTAAAGCATATTAGTGACTTCTTAAAATGATCTTATTTCTAAAAAGTTGAACAGAATCAGTGATTAGATGGTTCTCATTGTTCTCTGATGTTAGTATTCTAGGTGTGGAATTTCTACTATGATAAGACATGGATTGGGGTCTGGCTGAGTGTGAGTATAGGTGTACATTGCATGTGAGTAAAAGACAGCACTGCCATGGGGTTTGCCGCGGGTTATGTGCCTGACTTAGATCTCGTTACCAGAGAGGTGAGCTACTGTGTGTGTTTTCCAGCCTAGAGCCCAGCCCCCTTTCTTCCAGTGGGAAACTCTGTGGAGCCGTCCATGCTCCTCAGGGGATCAGCTTGAGGCTAGACTTCAGTTAAGACCACTGTCCAGTGCTTATTTCCCTCCTCAGGAAGAGTCTCTCAGACTTGGGTGGCACAGTGGATAGGAACCTGCCCGCTAACGCAGGGGTTGTGGGTTTGGTCTCTGGTCCAGGAAAATTCCACATGCCGCGAGGCAACCAAGCCCCGTGTACCACAGCTTCTGAACCCGTGCCCTAGAGTCCGCGTGCCACAACGACTGTAGCCCGCAGGCCCTAGAGCTGCCCACCGCAACTGCTGAGCCTGAGCGCGGAGAGCCTGTGCTCGCAGTGAGAGAAGCCGCACAGTGAGAAACCCATACGCGGCAACGAAGAGTGGCCCCGCGCGTTACAACTGCAGAAAGCCTGTGCAAGCAAAGATAAACCAGTGCAACCAAAAATAAGTAAATAATTAATTAAAAAAAAAAAAGAATCTCTCATACAAGTATTGCTGTTTGGAGCTCTGCTTCTAGGAAACCTGACCCAAGGTAAGATTTGAAGGATGAGCGATTTTCTGACTTTTTCACCTTATCCCTTCTCACCTCAGTGCTCCAGGGAACAGATCACCCTGAGGATAACTGAGAATATTTCCTGTATTTTTTGTGCATTTCTGCCTTTTTAGAAACCATAAGATGGAGAAAATAATCCTGTATTTTATGTTTTGGTCTGTTTAGGGCAATTCATTCTTTTTTTATTTTTAGAACTGTTGATCTCTTTGACTTGAGTCAGTTAATTGGAAATTGTTTTCCTATTCTAACTTTATCCTTTCAGATTTTTTAATTGGTAGTTTCTAGATGTTTAAACTGAAGGTGTGGAACAACTATTAGTGTCCTTTAGCTCTGGATCAGTCCAACTTGACTCCAAGGCAACTGAATGGTAGGGAACCGAAGGCTGCTGTGAATGCCTATATCAGAAAAATCCATGTTGGAGAAGGAAAATAAACCTAGAGTGATTCCATTCCTCTTTCCAAATCTTAAGTAAATGCCTCCTTTTGGCAAAACAGTATTTGCGTTTAGAATATTAGGGAGAGGAGAGGAGTTGGGGAAATGCATTTCCTAGGCTTCCATCCTCTGTGGTACAGAATAGAGTCTAGGAGAGAATGGGGAGTGAATGGTGAGGAGGAATTGAGGAGCAGGGGAGACTACATTCCAAAAGAATGCAATATTCAGTGCATTTCAGTGCACTGCAATATTCATTGCAATATTCAGTACAAAAGAATGCAAATTCCATCTCCACTCTGGTAAGTGAAAAAAAAAAAAAATGAAAGTTTTAGTTGCTCAGTTGTGTCCAGTTCTTTGGGAGCCCATGGCCTGTAGCCCACCAGCCTCCCCTTGTCCATTGCATTCTCCAGGCAGAAATACTGGAGTGGGTTGCCATTCCCTTCTCCAGGGAATCCTCCCAACCCAGGGATCAAACCATTGCAAGCAGATTCTTTACCATCTGACCCAAAGATGAATCCATCTGCTCTAGGATCTAGAGATCAAGAATAGTTTGGCATATTGAATATGTCTGACTTAAGTTCACATTAATAGTAGATATTGGCTCTCTGGTTTAAGCAATGAAGATATTGAGATGTAAATAAAAACAAATCCAGAGCTAGATTAAGGCAAAAGACTGATTTTTTTTAATAAAGTAAGGGGAAATTATATAGTTTTATAAGATATTATATTATTAGGTTTATGTAGATTAAAAAAGATGTGTACTTTAAAAACAGTTGAAGACATAGATGTCTTTATTTGAGACTAATTTTGAATTTGATCCATAGGGAGAAGTTCATGATAAGGGAAAGAAAATTCAGTTGTCAGAGCCATATGGTTAGATGTGAATGGAGTTCAGATAGGACTCCTAGAAATGTGAATTCTGAAAACAAAACAAAACTGTAAAACTGAGATAGAAGCATAAAATAGGAAATCTTTTTTTCTTACCAGAGGAAATATAAGCATACTTTTGACACAAGATTTAGCAAAAAATGAAAATTAAAGTTTTCTTCTTCCATTTTACCAAATATATACTAATGAATAATAATTATTATTATCTGTATATTCTTTTAATGATATCAACCAAAGTGTAGGCCTATTCCTTGGCATCTTTTTATTATCGTCTCTAAAAGCATTTGATCTCTTTAAGCCTTGCATGTTCCATTATGTAGGTGAATATTTTGAAGTCCAGAGCATTGAATATGTGTTTTTGATGTGAGCCTGAAGTTGCCTGTTTTAATCCACACAGTCTTCGTTAGTGGGGCATGCTTCTCTACTGTATTGATCTTGTCTCTTCTTCTCCTCAGTAGCTATTCCCCCAAGGGTCTTTCTTTTTATTTCTAAGGGTCAAGCATCTTTGGATCTCTTTGGGACAGCCTCTCCTTTCTGTAAGGACTCTTTTCCTTAGCACCTATTCCACTGCCTCTTTGGTTCTTAAATCCCTCTTCTCTTTACCATCTTTTGGGTTTCACCCATTCTTCTTCTTGGCCTTTGTCATGCTTTGTTTGCCATATTATTAATTTTTAAAAATTCTGCTCTTTATGACTGGACAGGGTTTAAGATACAAGGTAATGGAAGTGAGGATGAAGAGAAATGAATGACCATTATTGATCCTCCTTAGGCTCAAGCATCAGTAAGATAATTAATTAGAACTTTTACATCAATAAGAGCAAATAAAGGACTTTTGGAGGTTAAAAATCCTATCTACAAGAACTCAGAAGTTAGAATTCCTGCTGAATCAGACTTAGGTTTTCACACCCAAGTCTACACAAAGGCCCTGCAAATTTGGCAATCCTAGAGAAATGAGAGGAAGGACTGAGTGAACAGAGGTTGGTAGAATCTTTTTGCAAAGAATGAGATTTCTGGTACCTCACCCTTAGCCATGTTCTATTTGTGTGTGTGTATATGTGTGTGTTGAGGCATGATTGAGACTACATAAAGGTTTGGAATATTGAGAGCAGTCAAGACCTGTGGATCTGAAAGCACTCCAGAGTAAGTGTGGCATGATAGTGTGTTCAGAGATACTACATCTCACAGCTGCTGAAGGGGCTGTTCACATTGTCTTTCATGTGAATAGCACCTCTAAGGGTGTGCTGTGTTGTTCAGGCAGGTGACCTTGGGTAGGTTCACAGAATTCTATTACCCTAGAATGACTCCAGGACAGCAGAAAGCAGGATGAACTGTTGGGCTGGGAGAAGAATGGGCAAGTGGCCTAGCCTAGCCAGTTATGGAGGGAGCAGAATAACTCATGGCAAAGTCATATGAGGAGAGTCTCTGTACTTAAGGGCCTTTAGGATGGGAACGAGAGACACACTGAACTGTATTATTACTAGACTGGAAAATGCCTGATACCAAAATGATAGCATGGACTAATAAGGACGAGATTCCACCCCCTCCCCACTCCTAAGCCCATTTTATATGCTTCAATTACACACAAATATAACCTAAAAGCATACTTTGAGAAAGGGGGTAGCTGGGCAAAGAATTGATTGAGACTACTGCTATCTGATGCATTGGAAGCCCTAAAAAGAAATTAAATTTTCTTATTTAAAATTAAAGAAGTTACAACTTTTGCATTTTGGAAACTGGATATAGTTATCTTTGTCCACCCTGGCTAGATACAAGTAATTGCTAGGCCTTGAAAGGTGAGGTAACAGGGGAGAAAAAATCTAGCCATGGCAACTCTCTCTCTGGTCTAAAGTGATTATTTTAATCCTTTTAACTAAGGCATACTTAGGGCTAAAATGCAGCAGCAAAATAAAGTGAGAAATAAAAGAGTTTTAGTCATTCCTTAATACTCACTAACATGAAATTGGCAGTCATCTTTGAAACTGCTTTGTGAGGGGGGAAAGAACCAACAATGAAATTAAAAATTAATATGCAATACATCATGGAGCTAAAAGTCTTGGTCTTCTTGCCTTAGATAACACAAATATCTATATCTATATTGTGTCTATATTAAGATTTTTAGAGATGCTAAGGCAGAAAGTAGTATAATTGTTGTGGGGTATAAAAAATTAATAACTTGATTTGTAGTCCTCTAGTAAGAAATTTAATAACAAATAAATATGGCTCTATCTTATACTATAAACCAGAGTTACTTTCTAAGGAATTAAAGATTTAATATGAGATAAAATCAAGAGAAATAAAAGAAAATATGAATGTATATGTGTCTGATTTGGGGATGAGAAAAACAGTTCTAAGTATAAAATGATAGAAAACAGAAAGAAAAAAACAATATATGGAAATAAAAGTTCTCCTCAGTGTAACATATATAATCTACATATTTGACATGAAATCTATATTTACCATAAATAATATAGACAGGGAATAGAAATCATTAATATATAATCTCCTTCTATGACTAAGTTAAAAATTCCATTAGAAAAATGAGTGAATGAAAAAGGAAATAGATACAAGGAGAATTTTAACCTTATTATTAATAATAGATAAGCAAATAAATATAATAATATGCTTTATTTGGTAAATAAAATCATAAAATGTTTAAAACAGTGGTTCTTAGTGATGGCAAAGGGACAGTGCCAGGGTCACCCTCATTGACTATTATTGAGAGAATGGTTTGGGACAAATATTTTGTTCATAGCAACCTTATCCCTAGTAACCAGAACAGTACCTGGCATAATCTATGTTCAGTATGAATTTGTTTAATAAATAAACTTTTATACAATTTATTTAGCAAAAAAGTATTAAAAAGCTTTGAAATTTCATAGGATTTTTTATTAATTCTAATTTTTAAGAGTGAATCTTGATGAAAAAAAAGTTCTTGGAATTACTGATTAATTTTTCTCATTAGAAATGTAAAAGAAATCAAAGGCCAAAGATTGTAATTCTCAGTGAATTCAGGCCATTTGGTAAAGTTTCAGAATAAAATTAGTGATGGTTTCTAATACCAAAACCAGACAAAGATGCCACAAAAAAAGAAAACTACAGGCCAATATCACTGATGAACATAGATGCAAAAATCCTCAAGAAAATTCTAACAAACAGACTCCAATAACATATTAAAAAGATCATACATCATGACCAAGTGGGACCAGGGATGCAGGGATTCTTCAATATTCACAAATCAATCAATGTGATATACTACATTAACAAATTGAAAGATAAAAGCCATCAGTAGATGCAGGGAAAGCCTTTGACAAAATTCAACACCCATTTATGATAAAAACTCCCCAAAAGCAGGCATAGAAGGAACATATCTCAACATGATAAGAGCCATTTATGATAAACCCACAGCAAACATTATCCTCAGTGGTGAAACATTGAAAGCATTTCCTTTCATTTCCTTTTGGAAGTTTTAGCCACAGCAATCAAAGAAGAAAAAGAAATAAAAGGAATCCAGATTGGAAAAGAAGTAAAACTCTCACTGTTTGCAGATGACATGATCCTCTACATAGAAAACCCTAAAGACTCCACCAGAAAATTACTAGAGCTAGTCAATGAATATAGTAAAGTTGCAGGATATAAATTTAATTCACAGAAATCCCTTGCATACACTAACAATGAGAAAACAAAAAGAGAAACTAAGGAAACAATCCCATTCACCATTGCAACAAAAAGAATAAAATACTTAGGAATAAATTTACCTAAAGAAACAAAAAACCTATGTATAGAAAACTATAAAATACTGATGAAAGAAATCAAAGAGGACACAAATAGATGGAGAAATATACCATGTTCATGGATTGGAAGAATCAATATAGTGAAAATGAGTACACCATCCAAGCAATCTATAGATTCAATGCAATCCCTGTCAAGCTACTAATGGTATTTTTCACAGAACTAGAACCAATAATTGCAAAATTTGTATGGAAACACAAAAAACCTCAAATAGCCAAAGCAATATTGAAAAAGAATGGGAGGAATCAACCTGCCTGACTTCAGACTATACTACAAAACTACAGTCATCAAGACAGGATGGTACTGGCATCAAGGCAGAAATATAGATCAATGAAACAAAATAGAAAGCCTAAAGATAAATCCATTCACCTACTGACACCTTATCTTTGACAAAGGAGGCAAAAATTTGCAATGGAGAAAAGGCAACCTCTTTAACAAGTGGTGCTGGGAAAACTGGTCAACCACCTATAAGAGAATGAAACTAGAACACTTTCTAACATCATACACAAGAATAAACTCAAGATGGGTTAAAGATATAAATATAAGGCCAGAAACTATAAAATTCCTAGAGGAAAACATAGGCATAAATCACAGCAAGATCCTCTGTGACCTACCAGAGTAATGGAAATAAAAGCAAAAACAAACAAATGGGACCTAATTAAACATAAAAGCTTTTGCACAACGAAGGAAACTATAAGCAAGGTGAAAATCAGCCTTCAGAATGGGAGAAAATAATACCAACTGAAGCAACTAACAAAGAATTAATCTCCAAAATATACAAGCAACTCATGCAGCTCAATACCAGAAAAATTAAAATTAAAAATGGGCCAAAGAAATAAAGACATTTCTCCAAAGAAGACATACAGATGGCTAACAAACACATGAAAAGATGCTCAACATCACTCATTATCAGAGAAATGCAAATCAAAACCACAATAAGGTATCATCTCATGCCAGTCAGAATGGCTGCTATACAGAAGTCTACAAACAATAAATGCTGGAGAGGGTGTGGAGTAAAGGGAACCCTATTACACTGTTGGTGGGAATGCAAACTAGTACAGCCACTATGGAGAACAGTGTGGAGACTCCGTAAAAATCTGGAAATAGAACTGCCATATGACCCAGCAATCCCACTTCTGGGCATACACACTGAGGAAACCAGAATTGAAAGAGACACATGTACCCCAATGTTCATCGCAGCACTGTTTACAATAGCCAGGATATGGAAGCAACCTAGATGTCCATTGGCAGACAAATGGATAAGAACGTTGTGGTACATATACATGATGGGATATTACTCAGCTATTAAAAAGTACGCATTTGAATCAGTTCTAATGAGGTGGATGAAACTGGAGTCTATTACACAGAGTGAATTGAGTCAGAAAGAAAAATACCAATACAGTATATTAACACATATATATGGAATTTAGAAAGATAGTAATGATGACCCTATATGTGAAACAGAAAAGGAGACACAGATGTAAAGAACAGACTTTTAGACTCTGGGAGAAGGCAAGGGTGGGATGATTTGAGAGAATAGCATTGAAATGTGTGTATTACCATATGTGAAATAGATGACCAGTCCAAGCTTGATGCATGAAACAGGGCACTCAAAGCCGGTGCACTGGGACAACCCAGAGGGGTGGGATGGGGAGGGAGATGGGAGGGGAGTTCAGGATGTGGGACACATGTACATCCATGGCTGATTCATGTGAGTGTATGGCAAAAACCATGACAACATTGTAAAGTAATTAGCCTCCAATTAAAATAAATTAATAAAAAAATTAGTGATGGCATAGACAGTGAGTTATTCAGTCATAACTGTGCTATTGTGTGTGTTACAATTTAAGGAAGTAAATTCAATTTCCTACAGCAAATATATTCTAATAAATACAATTCACTATAACAAACATATAGTGAGTAAATTCAGTTTCTTACAACAAATATGTAAAACCAGATTTGAAGTATTTGTAGCCTCAAGGACTATGAGTTGGTATATTCCATAAGTGATGACAAAGAATCTTTGTATCTAAAAGCAAACTATTATAGAAAATCTGTTTAGTCTTTCTCCACAAACCATCTAGACACATTGAATTTCATGATGACAAAGTACAGAACACATGTACATCTAATGTAAACAGGACTTTCAACCCAAGTTGCTCATGCTTTCCTCCTGGCACCTTCATGGTATCTGTTTTATAAAATTCTTCAACCATCTTTCAACTGGTAGCAAACTAAATGGCCTAGCCAAACGTTTTATGTTCTCCAATGCTTTTACTATTAAGATTTCTCATTAAATACTCTAGTAGATTAGGGCCAATAATTTCAAGTGAAGTTGTAGACAAGAATCAAGGAATCAATTTATGATTTTGTAATTCTTTAATCTGAAGCCTAAATTAAGATTTATGTACAAAGATACTCATCACAACATTATTTGAATTAGTAATAGTGGAAAGTAATTTAAGATACCAAATTAGAAAATGATTAAATAAATAGATGATATATCTATGATGGAATGCTCTGAGAGCATTAAAAATGGTGTTTATAAATTATTTAAAGACATGAGGACATGCTATGCTATAATGTTGTGATAACATTTATATCAACAAACATATTTTTATACACATGAAGTGTGCAAATAGCAGTGTTTTAGGTTAGGAAGAGGGAGAAGAGAATTTAGAAAGTATAGTCTGCTGCTGCTGCAAAAAAGGAGTTTATTGGGGAAGACATAGTCACAAGCAGAATGAGCACACATCACAGCAGTACTGTTACAGAAGCAATACGTTTCACACGTGGATTCAGAAAGCGAAGAAGGAAAGAGAGGAAAGACATGGGCAAGGATAGAAAGTTATGAAACCCACAGCAAATCATATGTGTGTGTGGATATGTTAGTTCCTCAATCGTGTCTGACTCTTTGTGACCCCATGAACTATAGCCCTCCAGGCTCCTCTGTCCATGAAATTCTCCAGGCAAGAATACTGGAGTAAGTTGCCATTCCCTTTTCCAGGGGATCTTCCTGACTCAGGGATTGAACCCAGGTCTCCTGCATTGCAGGCAGATTCTTTACCATCTGAGCCAACAGGGAAGCTTGAGACAGATAATAATAAAAAAATTAATAAACTTTTTGCAGTGCTTATCTTCCGTGAAGTACATATATGGGATGTGTACAGTGGAAGAGGAGGCCAAAAGGTAGGCAACTTACATAACAAACCCTAGACTCTAGATTAAGGGGATTGGTAGGAGGGACGTGGCATGGAGGCAACTGGGTGATACTGGAAAGTCAAAGGTCACAGGTTCAAATGTCATCCAGCTCTTTATAAATCGTATGACCTTAAGCAAGTCTTTTACTTTGTCAGGGTTCTAATATACAATTCTGTAAGTAAGTATAGTCATATTGATTGTACATATTATCCATCCAGTGATTATAAAAGTTCTTTGAAAACTACAGGATTCTATATAGAAGTTAAATATTATTATTGCTCTGATGACCTGACCTTTATTTTGGTAAAATAATCCTAGGACTGGCTTAAAGGATGAATTGAAGAGATGTAAGAACGAAGTCCAGCAAGTCCAATTTGGGTGTTTCTGTGGTAGTCCAATGTGAGAGAATAAAAGCACGATATAGAGAAGAGAAATGAGGAAAGATGAACACTTTAAGGAACCTAACAAGTGATGTACTTGTTAGGAAAGGGGTAAGAAAGAATAGGAGAAAGGTTGGGTGTCACTAGAGTGAGAGGAGGTGAGAGTCTCACTAAGGAGCTTCAGTTTAGTATTGTCAGGTGCTTTAAAAAAGATTATTATTTGGCTGAGATGGGTCTTCATGGGTCTTCAATTTAAATGGCTCTTCATTGAGCCTTCTCTGGTCACAGTGTATGGGCTCAGTAGTTGCGGCATGGGCTCTTCAGTTGGGACGTGCAAGCTTGCCCCATGGTTTGTGGGATCTTAGTTCACCCATCAAGGGATCGAAGTCATGTCCCTGGCAGTGGAAGACAGATTCTTAACCCCTGGGCCACCAGGGAAGTCCCCATCCAGTGCTTTTGATAAAAGCAGGATTGGGAAAAGGCAAGGATTTTGGATTTAGCAGTGATACTTCTCAGAACTTTTAAGTAGGGTGAGTTACTCCTATGGGTATTCACAGGCATGCAAAAAAGGAGACAGAGTTGAAGAACACCTGATATGGGATAAGAGAACCTTTATCATATTTGTAGATGAAGAAAGAAGCTAATGGGGAAGACAAGAGTGAAGGTGATGAAAAAAGATGATATGAGGCGAGTTCTAGGAGTTAAATGGGATCAAAAGTAACACACTGAAAAGGCCAGCATTGGAAATGGACAAGAACATTTCATCTCTTAAGACAGAAGAGAAAGAAGAAAAAGTTGATAGAGGTGTAAAGATGTCTTAAGGTTAAAAAATAGGAAGGTTGAGAGATCTCATAGCTGAGATACTCTGCCATCTCCGTGCAGTTACTGTTACAGAGTCATTGATTGAGAAAAGGAAATGAACTTGGAAAAGTCGAGGAGTGGATATTTTAGAGCAGGGGTCCCCAACCCCAGGACACAGATACTTGTCTGTGGTCTGTTAGGAACAAGGCCACACAGCAGAGGATGAGCAAAGCTTCATCTGTATTTACAGTTGTATTATATCTCCATTGCTTGCATTACCACCTGAGCTCTGTCTCCTGTCAGATCAGCGGTGGCATAATAAATGTAATGTTCTTGAATCCTGAAACCATCCCCCTCCTTGTGTCTGGGACTATGGAAAAATTTTTTATGAAACCCATCCCAGAAAAGTTGGGGACCAGTGCTTTAGAGGTTAGAGATACGTAGGAAGGTTATCAAGAGAAAGCTCATTCTAATAGGAGAGAAAAAGCAATTTTAAAGTTATGGCAGAATTAGAAAATTATGAACAGAAAGTATATTTTTAATGTTTCTAGATCTTTCCCATAGCAGCCTTTACCAGAGTCCCTGTCATCATCATGAAATATAAAGTGCTTAGTACACTAATAACCAACTGTTTATCAAGAGTCAGCTGGACTTTAGCCTATCTTTGGTTTCCAAAGCAACTTTTTAATGCTATTTTTTATCTTTCCCTAGCTGTGTACCATGCCAGTCTCTGTGCCAGGCATTTTGTTGGTTGAGCTTCCAAATGTATTCAGGCTAACACTGTGAAAATTTGTAGCTTATCAGGCATATTGGGACTACCTCTATTCTATGAATTCTGTTCTTTTTCTTTTTTTCTAAAGTCAAAATTCTCTTTTCCTGGTAAGCACCCATATTTTCAACTCACTTCTCCATTCTTAATACAAAAGAGAATTTGAAAATTGGCCACTGAAGGATGATGATGTAAATTATCACTTAAAACTTGCCCAATTCTCTTTGAATGTCGTTACATTTAATTTATTTTGCACACTTTACATCTTGGAGGAAATGGAATCAGTGCTGTTTTGCTTCATCATTTTATATGGTGCTAACACAGATGGTAATAATCTCAAATATGACCAATAATGCTATTTCTTGTAAGTTTTTCAAACATGACTCAAGATTAGGGATATGAATTTGCCTACTTCTTCAACCAAATATCTCCTTGACCTCCTCAAAGACAAATACCTTGCATTTTCTAAAAACAAAATTTTGTTATATAGAGACATTGATCTCTCTGTCAGATGATATTCTGTACACTTTCTGCCTGGAAAACTTCTATACATTTTTCAAACTGTTAGGGGAAGCACGCTGATTGAAACTGCCCACCCTGGCCAGGCAACATAGTAACCATGTGCATGAGTTGTTTTACAACAGGAGGTCCTGGTAAGGAACAGGGAACCAATAAGCCTCCACCAACCAGAAGAGTTTGGGAAAGGTCAAAAGGAGACACCACCTGTCCAACCACCTCCCAGAATCCTTCTCGCTGGCATCCATCTTGGCTGAACAAGGCGTGCACCACCAGGAAGGACTCTGAGTCAGAATGATTGACTAAGGACAACCCGGAACCTAATCCCATCACCATAAAACCTGAGACTGCGAGCCATGTGACAGAGCAGTTCTCCTAGGTTCCCTTACCCTCCTGCTCTCCACCCGGGTGCCCTTTCCCGATAAAATTTCTTGCTTTGTCAGCACATGTGTCTCCTCAGACAATTCATTTCTGAGTGTTAGAGAAGAGCTCAGTTTCGGGCCCTGGAAGGGGTCCCCCTTCCTGCAACAAAACCATGGTTCTAGTTATCGCCTCCTCTGCTCCTTGGGTTACTTCCACATCTTGAAAAAAGTGAAAGTATTAGCTGCTCAGTTGTGTCTGACTTTTTGCGACCCCATGGACTGTAGCCCACCAGGCTCCACTGTCCGTGGAATTCTCCAGGCAAAAATGCTGGAGTGAGTAGCCATTCCCTTTTCCAGGGGATCTTCCCCACCTAGGGATTGAACCCATGTCTCCTACATTGCAGGCAGATTCTTTACCGTCTGAGCCACCACAGAAGCCCCATATCTTAACTGTTGTAAATAATGCTGCAGTGAAAATTGCATATATATTTCAAATCAGTGATTATTTCTTTGGATAAATGCCCTGAGGCAAAATTATTGGATCATATGTTAGTTGTACTTTTAATTTTTTCAGAAACTCTGTACTGTTTTCCTCTCTCTCTCTTTTTTATTTGTTTTTATTATTTTGAGGCTAATTACTTTACAATATTGTAGTAGAAACTCTATACTGTTTTCCATAGTAGCTACACCAACTTAAAGTTTCAATAACAGTGCATGAAGTTTCACTTTTCTCTCCATTCTCACCAACTCTTGTTATTTATTGTCGTTTTGGTGATAGACATTTTGACAGATGTGAAGTGGTAGCTCACTGGGATTTTGATTTGCGTTTTGATGATGTTAAGCATGTTTCTATGCATCTGTTTTCCATCTGTATGTCTTCTTTGGAAAAATTTCTATTCAGTTTATCTGACCATTTTTTAACTGGATTGTTTGTTCTTTTGATGTTGAGTTGCATGAGTTCTTTATATATTTTGGGTATAAACCTCTATCAGATATGTTGTTTTCAAATATATTCTCCCGTTCAGTAGGCCACCTTTTTGTTTTATTGATAATTTCCTTCACTGTGTAAAAGCTTTTTAGTTTGAGGTAGTGCTATTTGTTTAGTTTGTGCTTTTATTGCCCTAGTCTGAGGAAATAGTTAAAAAAAATTTTTTTTAAGACAGATGTCAAAGAACATAGTGCCTATATTTTCTTTCAGGAATTTTGTGGTTTCAGGATGTATATCTAAGTCTTTAGTACATTTTATTTTTGCATATGATGTAAGGAAGAAAAAATTATCTTTCATTTATCTAACCAGTTTTCCCAGTGCTTTTTATTGAAGAGGCTGACACACTAGTCATAGCAAACACCTTCTTCCAACGGCACATTCTTTGGTATTGCCTTTCTTTGGAATTGAGATGAAAAAGGACCTGACTAGACATTTTTCCAAAGAAGGTATACAAATGGCCCATAGGTACGTGAAAAAGTACTCAACATCATTAGTTATCAGGGAAATATGAGTCAAAACACAATGAGATATCATTTCATACCTGTTAGAATGGTTACTATAAAAAAGACAAAAGGTAACAAGGGTGTGAAGAAAATGGAAACTTTGTACCCTGTTGCTGTTGTAAAATTGGTGCGGCCACTATGGAAAACACTATGAATTTCCTACAAAAAATAAAAAATAAAACTCCCGTATCATCCAGCAATCCTACATCTGGGTGTATATCTGAAGGAAATGAAATCACTATCTCAAAGAACTGTCTCACCTCCACGTTTATTGCAGCATTATTTCTAGTAGTCAAGACAGGGAAACATCCTAAGTGTCCATTGATGGATACTTGGAGAAAGAAAATGTAAGAGAAATACGTTGATAAAATATTATTTAGCCATACAAAAGCCATTTGTGCCAACATGGATGAAACTTGAGGAAAATTATGCTAAGTGCAATAAGTCAGACAGAGAATGACAAATACTGTATGATGTCACTTATTTGTGGAATCTGAAAAGCTAAACTAGTAGAAACAGAGTAGATTGGCAATTGCCAGGGGCAGGAGCATGGGGAAAATGTGTGGGCAAAGGGTGCAAATTTCCAGTTGTAAGATAAGTAAGTCCTGGGGCATCTAATGTAACACATGGTGATATAGTTAATAATAGTGTAGTGTGTACTTGAAAGTTGTTAGAATAGGTATTAAAATTTCTGTTGACATAAGAAAGGTAACTATGAGCAATGGATGTGCTAAGTAACCTTACTGTGGTAATCATTTCTCAGTATATATACATATACCAACTCATTATATTGTGCATCTTAAAGTTACACAGTATGTCAATCTCAGTAAATCTGGAAGAAACCCCAATTCTTTCTGTTTCACTCCCACAGAAGAATTCATAGGGGGCCCATTTCTTGGGTTCCCATTTTTAAAAATTAATTAATTAATTTTAATTGGAGGCTAATTACTTTACAATATTGTGGTGGTTTTTGCCATACATTTTGCAATACATTTTGGATCTGGTCCCATCACTTCATGGCAAATAGATGGGGAAACAGTGGAAACAGTGGCAGACTATTTTTGGGGGCTCCAAAATCACTGCAGATGGTGATTGCAGCCATGAAATTAAAAGATGCTTACTCCTTGGAAGGAAAGTTATGACCAATGTATACAGCATATTAAAAAGCAGAGACATTACTTTGCCAAAAAAGATCCATCTAGTCAAGGCTGTGGTTTTTCCAGTGGTCATGTATGGATGTGAGAGTCAGACCATGAAGAAAGCTGAGTGCTGAAGAATTGATGCTTTTGAACTGTGGTGTTGGAGGAGACTCTTGAGAGTCCCTTGGACTGCAAGGAGATCCAACCAGTCCATCGTAAAGGAGATCAGTCTTGGGTGTTCATTGGAAGGACTGATGCTGAAGCTGAAACTCCAATACTTTGGCCACCTGATGTGAAGAGCTGACTCATTAGAAAAGACCCTGATGCTGGAAGGAATTGGAGGCAGGAGGAGAAGGGGACGACAGAGGATGAGATGGCTGGATGGCATCACTGACTCAATGAACATGGGTTTGGGTAAACTCCAGGAGTTTGTGATGGACAGGGAGACCTGGCATGCTGCGGTTCATGGGGTTGCAAAGAGTCAGACACGACTTAGCAACTGAACTGAACTGAACTTGCCATACATTGACATGAATCAGCCATGGGTGTACATGTGTCCCCCATCCTGAACCCCCCTCCCACCTCCCTCCCCATCCCACTGGGTTGTCCCAATTCACTGGCTTTGAGTGCCCTGTTTCATGCATTGAACTTGGACTGGTCATCTATTTCACATATGGTGATATACGTTTCAATGCTATTCTCTCAAATCATCCCACCCTTGCCTTCTCCCACAGGGTCCAAAAGTGTGTTCTTTATATCTGTGTCTCTTTTGCTGTCTCACGTATAGAGTCATTGTTATGATCTTTCTAAATTCCATGTATATATATGCTATTATACTGTATTGGTGTTTTTCTTTCTGACTTATTTCACTCTGTTTGATAGGCTCGAGTTTCATCCACCTTATTAGAACTGACTCAAATGCATACTTTTTAATAGCTGAGTTATATCCCGTTGTGTATATGTACCACAACTTTCTTATTCATCTGTCTGCCAATGGACATCTAGGTTGCTTCCATGTCCTGGCTATTGTAAACAGTGCTGCGGTGAACATTGGGGTACACGTGTCTCTATCAGTTCTGGTTTCCTTGATGTGTATGCCCAGCAGTGGGATTGCTGGGTCATAGGCAGTTCTATTTCCAGTTTTTTAAGGAATCTCCACACTGTTGTCCATAGTGGCTGTACTAGTTTGCATTCCCACCAAGAGTGTAAGAGGGTTCCCTTTTCTCCACATCCTCTCCAGCATTTACTGAGACTTTCCTAGCCATGAAAATAGTGAACTTCAAAATTGCCATGAAGAAAGAAAGTGAAACAGAAAAGTAAAGAACCAGATAACATTAAAGAACAAGCCAAAATATGAAATACCAAAAAATTTTCTGTCTTCAATGTCCCACACCAGAGATGTTTTGGAAGCTTGGATTGGAAACTCAAAGAAGCCAGGATGTAGTGTAGTATTACATTTTAATCAAATAGTCAAGGAGAAAATGTCTGAAGGTTTGGAAAAGTATAATTTTATACTGTGATAAATTTAGCATACAGAAATAGAACAAAATATGGACACCTAGTTCCAAAGTGGGAAGAACAGTTTTGATGTCTAGCAATATCTTGAAGTAAAGTTAGGGTACAATTAAGGAAAAAAATGAAAGTGGATATTGGAAAAGATCTAGCAGATTCTACCATACCTACAAAAGTAGCTTGATTTACTGCAAATTTTTAGATGTAGGATGAGAATGTTAATATAATGATGATTCTCAACTATAAAGAATACTGGCTATAGTAATTAGTTATTGAGTGTTCAAATACACTTTATGGGAATAATGAAATGCATGGTGTATTTTCACTAATTATAATGAAGTCTATTTTGATTGTCCTTATCGTGTTTTCAGTTTGTGATGAAGAAAAACTCTGAGACAAACAAACTCTTAAATTGGTCTCTTGCAGAGAAGGCAACAGAATTTTCCCCTATCAATTTTGTTTAATAAAGAAAAGAATCCAATCATCTTAGCTCATAAACACTTATTTCTTGTTTTCCTCACTGTGACTTGTATTTGTTCCCCAAACTTGGACTTTGTAAGTACTTTGTTTTAACACTTTTGAATGATTATTTAATATGGAAACATCTTCCAGAAGAACATTACCCCTCTGTGGAACCAAGAAATATCTCACCCCAAAGCAAATCTCTTTGGAAATATACTGTTTTCTACCTTATTCTTACAGAGACTAAAAACATAGACTTCAAAGCATAGGGAAAAAAAATTTACCTCAATGTGAATATCTTATATGCATTTACTTACCAAGACTTAAATTTCTCACCTATTTAATTAAAACAGAGCAAGTCTTTGGAAAGCAAAGCCCCTGGCTTTCCATTTTCCTTTAAATGTATTCAGATTTTAACAGAAATCAGCTATAGAGACTATTTCTCATGTAACAGTAGTAGTAATACATTCTGTGATAAAATTTGGGGAAGATTATTAGCATAATGGCTTATTTGTATTCTCTACGTGTCATTTACATACAGAAAACCTATTTATTTGTGAACAGCCTTTTAAACATGGAAAGGAGAAGTAGATGGAATTTGGTGTTGCATTCTATCATTAATTCTTTAGAATTAAAGAATTAATTTATTTCTTTCCTTATTTCATTCCTACTACATGGGAAGCACTGTGCTACCGGCGATTGGAGAAATAACAGACAACGGTTCGGCTGGAAATTAGCACAGGTGGAGTGGGGATGGGAGAGCACAATCCAGTTTTTTAGCCTGCATTGTAAATGCTGACAGCCCTATTAGACACACTGGTGAGTGTGCTGAAGTTTGTCTAATAGTGGCTGTGGAGCTTTTTGGAGGTGATCTCATTTTACGTGGAAGACCACCTAGTGATGAAGCCTCGAGTATCCAGCGGGGGGAGAGATGTCAGCGTGTCATAGACTAGTTTCTGGCTCAGCCCACCGTGTACGCAGGCCCATAGATAAGCCATGTGAGGACGCTGCGTGGAGTGCTCTTTAGGTAAGATATTGGGGTCTCAGAACCAATTTGGTGGCTCTGCATTTGAGTGTAATACGAAAGGGGCTTGAAGAATCCTCTCTTAGTTGGAGGTGAACAAGTATTGGGCAGCAGGTATTTCGAGGGTCCCAGAGTGGACTCAGGAGAGGATAAGTGGAAGGTAGAATAGAAGCAGTAATATAAAGGAGGAACACTGTACATTCGGGCCAGCAAGGAGAGGTGATGTGGCCAGTGGCTGGATTTTTATCTCAGGGTGCTGCTGGTGGTGGTCATGTACAAAACTCTTTTGGGGGTAAGTGTATGTTCACAGGAAATAGTAAATATTCTAAAGGAGGCATGTGTAGAGTGCTATGGAAATTCCAATGAAGGGAGAAAGTACTGCCTAGGAGGGACAGTGAAAACCTCATGAAGAGATGATGTTAAAATAGGTTCTAGGTGACAGGTAGACTTTGGATATTCAGAGATGGACGTGCTTCAGGTACACAGAGGAAATGTCAGGCTACTTGGTTTTGGTGTGAAGGGAGAGTGGCGAGAGAAAACATGGCAGAGTTGATTGGGGGAGAGGTTGCATAAAGGAAGAATT
Organism: Cervus elaphus; assembly: GCF_910594005.1. Classification (NCBI taxonomy): domain Eukaryota; kingdom Metazoa; phylum Chordata; class Mammalia; order Artiodactyla; family Cervidae; genus Cervus; species Cervus elaphus. Next base: position 21,468,138 of record NC_057842.1, on the reverse strand, counting down.
GTTAACATGATCAAATGCTCCAGAAAGAAGACCAAGTGGAGTAAACAGAGAGTATTAGATTTATTATCAATTAGAGACAGGACTGGCAAGAGCACTGAAGATTAAAGATTGGTTGGTGAAAAAGTGTAGACAACGGATTTTTGAATAAAAGTCTAATGGATTTTACTTATTGTCAATCCAAATAGTTATTTCTTGAATTTCATGGCAGGATGTACACAGTACAGCTCAGTGACAACTGTAGATCAGGGCAAGGACTTGGGCCTCCATACAAATGTTCTTCCCTCCACATAACACTATTTCTTGAAATGCAGTGGTGTATGGGATTCTTGTTGCTCAATAATTCCTGTCCCACCGTATCGAAATAGTGAGACTTTTTGGTGTTTGTAGTTTGGAGTCAAGATGACTTTGTAAAATTAATTTAAGGCTGTTATAAAGGCAGCCACTAGAGGGCATCATTTTATTTAAATAAAAGGAGTTACAATTTGTAAATACTGTCCATTAACCTGAAATAATACTTTCCAAAGAGGACATAATCTAGTATGAAGAAACTTGGTTACACTTAACAGATTCAAATTCTAATTTTTCTAATCCTAGTTCTTTCACTGTATCACCTGACTTTGAATTTAGTTTTCAGTCACTGTTCCCTTGTTATGAAATATATGCTATTTCCCAACCTATAAAATATGAATTCCATAGAATGGTATAGATTTTAATTTTTATGAGTTATCTGTTTTGTTCCAAAACCCCCAAATTATCTTCACTCTTCTTCCAACACGCACATGGATGAGTGAGTGTGTGTGTGTGTGTATGTGTGTGTGTATACACTTTGGGAGGAAAAGAGGTGCTTATAAATGGAATACAAGGTAGTGTTTTATTAACATGGAACTTTCATCTTGCACATAAATGACCAATTTAACTAACTTTCTTTAAAAGTTACATCACTTCATGCCTTAATTCTACTAATTTCATAACTTTAAGTTACATCACTTCATGCCTTAATTCTACTAATTTCGATATTCCATTTCTCCCAACACATACACAGCCAACCCTGATATACAGCTAATCAACAACAAATAAACATGAGGAGTATGAATCTAAAATCTAAAGGCAACTTTTTCATACTTCTCCTAGAGATAAAAGTTTCTCTATTAATTTTTGACCCTGAAGGTGAGGTATTACCTTATTAATTTAAGAGAGAATAAAAAGCTCGGTCATATATTTCTATGTATTCCTAGTCCTGCTGCTGACTTTTGTTTCTCATTGAACTTTTCCAGTGAGGGCAGATAGGCCCAAGTGTTAGCAGGGTTGGGTATAACAGAGCCCTCTGATGGGGGCCGGGTAGGAAAACATTCTAACAGTAACTGAGGTTCTGCAGCCACCTTTCTTGGTTAACGTGCTAGTCTGCTGAACTGTTCCTCAGGCCGTGGTTAGGAACTCTCAGGCCTCCTACACACACAGAATTCATCATGTGTTTGCATGTGTGAGCTCAGTCACTTTAGTCGTGTCCAAACCTTTGTGACCCTATGGACTGTAGCCCTCCAGGCTCCTCTGTCCATGGGATTCTCCAGGCAAGAATACTGGAGTGGGCTGTCATGCCCTCCTCCAGGGGATCTTCCCGACCCAGGAACTGAACCCATGTCTCTTATGTTTCCTGCACTAGCAGGTGAGTTCTTTGACACTAGTGCCACCTGGGAAGCCCCCAATTTTTTTATACACTTAGTAAAATGAATGTTCTTACCTCGTATGTAATTATGCCATATGGCTGTCAAATAGTGCAACATTTTAGTGGCTGTTTAATAACACAATAGCAGTATACGGTATGTGCTTCTTGCTTATAGAGAATAATTGTTTATGTTTAAGGTGAAGAGCAGCCCTGACTTTCAGACATAAGCAGCTCTATAATGGGTAATAGGAGAATTATTTCACTGTCACAGTCCTAATCAGTGTGTGGTGCCTTTTAAAATTAAAACCCATTCACAGATCAATATGCCGACTTAGACTTCAAAGAAAATGAAGAGTTGGTCTAATTTCTCAGCTTCCTGATGTTTTAACTAACTTTTAGAGATCCATCAATATTAGCAGACTCTAAAAGCATTTGCAATTATCTCTTTTTTTCTTTCCATCTCCTTATGGCTTTATAATCTATCTAATGTTTATGCTAGCATTATGTATTCAACTTAAACAGAAGCACACATACCTGGAAGAGAAAGTATTAATAAATTATTTTCAGTAGGGACAGCTAGAATATAATAACCAAATAAATAAGAAATTGTTATGGAACACCAGTTATTCCCTGAATCAACCAAACTCCCCCAGATTGTCTAAAGTCAAGGCAAGACTTGGAAGACAGTAATAGTTCACAGACTTCTCTTCCCTTTTACTGTCCTGTAATTTGTCTTGAATTGAATGTTGACTGCATACATTGTAGTCAACTCTTGATTGATTGTGAATGGACTCGGAGAAGAATGGAGACTTTGAAATGCATCCTGCGTGCCCTTTTTCCAACTCTGACCACCATTGGTCATTCACTCAGATAGGTCCTGGGTTACTGACAAAAGGGAAATATCAGCAGGAAAAGGGACAAGGAAATTACAAGTGTTTTGATGTCTGTGGGTATGTGTCCCTGCCTGCCTTGAGCTGGCTGGAACTATAAGTAGTGACTGACTTACCGTTCCGATACTCAGACATGATCTGAATGATTATCCTCCAGAGCTTCTTTAGAAATGATTCTCTACTGGGTGTGACATTGATTTTCCCTTTTGAGTTCATAACAATGTGAGGGAGGTGTGTATAGTAGGGATTATAATTTTTTTCTATCTCTGAGGATCAGGCATGTTACATGACATGGTCAAGGCTAATAGCAGGTGAGGGAAATGGCACAGATCCTGGTCACTGGCAACTGTTGCTACTGCTTCTTTCGGCTGTCGTGTATCCCATGTTTTCCTTGTGTCAGGGTATGTGCTTTAGAAATGTAATCTCACTGAGTCCTCTCAACAGCCCTTTTAGGGCGGTGAATGTGAAACTGAAGTCTCTCAGTCATATCCGACTCTTTGCAACCTCATGGACTGTAGCCCACCAGGCTCCTCCATCCATGGGATTTTCCAGGCAAGAATACTGAAGTGGGTTGCCATTTCCTTCTCCAGGGGATCTTCCTACCCAGGGAATGAACCCAGGTCTCCTGAATTGCAGGCAGGCTCTTTACCATCTGAACCACAAGGAAAGCCTTTTAGGGAGGTGGTGCTTCATTTTATAGAATCTTGTGCCCTTTCCAATCATTTCCTTCCAAAGCTAAAATTTGACAGAACAAGAGCTACAAATGTCTGAGATTATCATTACTTTTGCATTGCTTTTAAGACTGATGGGTTAAATCTAGCTTCCTACCTACATTGTGATCACTTCAGTTTCTTATTTAAAAAAATTACAGGCTTTATGTTCATTTCTATTCCCTTTGTAATAACAAGTGCTAAAATTCACATCATATATGCCCTTTATTTTGCTCAGTTGGAGGAAAGATCACTAGACAGATCTCTGCACCACAAAATGTCAGAGATAAATTGTAGACCCCAGAAGGCATAGGTAACATGCTGTCCTCTCAACAAAGACAGGAGTTACTGGAGTTAGAGACAGAAAAAAATATATATTGGTTATGTGCCAAAGGATGTATTTATAATATAATGGTTTGTAGCTCTCAGTGAAATATTTAAAAGGAAAAAAAAGACATGAAAAATTTACGTTCTTGTTTACTTATATTGTAGGTTGTTAAATGACAAAATATCTCCCAATGGCACGGTGGCTGGCTGGTTTTCTCTGCTTTGGGGAAAGGCCTGTATAGTCAACTGCCATTCCATAAGAGATTGACCCATGCAATTTTGTGCCAAATTGCAGGCCCCCTGCCCCACCACCAAAAAAAAAAAAATCTAGAAAATGAACTCCAGAATATGAGGCCTACATTTGATATGACAGCACAAATAGATTCTGAGTTACAGTCACAAATAAAGTTGAATTTGCTCCCTGTTCTCAAGCAAGGAACCTAGGTTCTTAAAATTCTGAAGCTGTTTTAAGGTTGAGTGTGCTATGATGATTCATTGCGTGGTAATGATGCTTAAAGTTTTCCCTGCTCTTCTTGACACTGTATGATTTTCATTTTGAAATGAATAAAATTGTTCTTATTAATCACAGTCAAGAAACATATGCTTTGAATAAAGACCAAATTCTCTAAAATTAGTAAATTATTTAAGTTAGTAAAAGTAGTAAATTATTATCTGTTTCTAGCTTTCTGATTCTAGAAAATTGTATTTTTAGTTCCATCAAATATACTTTATGCTTTGATTTGAAGGAGGTTAAACACAAATAGATTTACTGAACCTGGCTTTTTGACTGTGAATTGAAGAATGAGCTATATGTAAACACATTGGATGAAGTCAAATCTATCAATAACTGTTAATAACTAAAGACACATGATTTTAAGAAACTGAAGAAACTAGCAGAAGTGTAAGAAGAATTCATGCGTTTGTTGAATATTCCTTCTCAGCTTCAGATTTTAGACCCATTCTGTCCTTAATTGTGACATGCTCTTCACTGGCAACATTGTTGAAGTTGCAGAAGTGGTTAGAAGACTGGTGCAAACTGAATCAGACACTTTTTTCCATCTTATATGGAAAGAAAGAATAGCTGGACTCATATGTTAGTGAAAAGAATATTTTTTCCCATGAAGAACCAAGTAATTGGGCTCGTCTCTTCTTTTAAAATGCTTTTTTTTCTAGGTATTTCTACAGTTGCATTCATCTTACCTCTTCTCCTCATTGTACTCCAATCTGCATTTTATAAGTCAGTTAGTCAAAATATCAACAAATTGAAATAATGTTCTTCTCTCATCTTCCTTATTTGGGAAATATCGGTGCCTGATAACTATACTGAAATAGAAATTAATAAATACTAACTTTCCAAACTTTCCATGATAAAGATTACTATGGCATAGTCCCTAACTTTTAAGAAACAAACAAAAAAATCTGTATAAAATAATATGGATGCACCCATATATATTATAGGAAAAACTGTGCTCATTATCAAAATAAAAGTGCAAGTAAAGGACAATAAGATGCAGAGAAAATATTTATTTGAAATAACAGATGTAAGGAAAAGTAGCATTTGAACTGGATATTGAGAAATGGAGAGAAAGGTTAGGAGGAAGAAGAGCCATCTAGCTGAAATAATAGCTTAATAAAAGCCACACAGAGTTAGTGAAGTGCAAAATGAAAGGCTGAAGAGGAGTGTGATTTGTGTATGTGTGTGTGCAGTGTCTGTCTAGTGGCAAATAGTTGTTAAGCCCTTGTCCAAATTGTAGAAGGCTTTGAATTCAAGGTTTGAAGCTTTGAAGAGGAGGTTGTATTTCATTTGTATTTAAAGGAAAACTGTATAAGAATTTTGAACAGGGAATCTACAAATCATTGTTTTAAGGACATGATGGCAGCAAAGCCCAGGATGAATCAAAAAGGAAGAGATTGGAAACATAAAGACTGACTGCAGGGATTTCCCTGGTGGTCCAGTGGTAAAGACTGTACACTTCCAATGCAAGTGGCATGAGTTCAGTCCCTGGTTAGGGAACTATGATTCCACGTGCCATGTGGGGAAAAGAAAAAGACTAACTGCAAAATTGAACTGTAGTTCAGATGAGGGCGATGTTGGAGCATGGTCTTCAGCAGACAGAGATTGACAGAGAAAGGACCCAGGAACTCCTTTGGTGAGGTTGGAGCCTGTCTTCAGGAGGTTGGTGATGGCACTGGCCAATATAAGGGGTGCAGACAGGATGGTGGGGGACAGTGCATGTGATGGAGAAGGTTCACTGAGAGCAGAAACTGAGAAGTGGTAGATAACTTCTGTAAACCTCTGGGTGCAATGTTCTGTTTTCAGATATATGCTAACCCTGTGAGGAGAAGCTATTTCTACGCTATGATCTTTGGCATTAAGAGAAACAGATCTGCTTGTGATTCAAAAGACTGTGGTGGTTTTATTTTGCCATTCAACATTTGAGCTGTTGAGTTTAGATGAAAATCTGGGCACATGAACTTTAAACGATACTATAGAAATGTAAGGAGATAGTGAAGCCGCAAGGGAAGAATATTTTTGACCCAGTCCTAGCAATCATAATCTTAAGTGTTCTGTTCAGTGTTCCGTACTTGCTGACTGCATGGTCTATTTCTAATGGTTGCTTTTATTCCCATGGTATCCAGTGTGTAAAACATAGCAGGAGAGTAAGCTAGAAATTGCGTGAGAAGGAAAAAAGCTTGTATCATTTTAGACGGATTGTATTCATCTCTGGGATTTGATTTTTCTCTGTGCTGGCATACTTGGAGGGCAGTTGATTAAATGGAAGTGGTGAAAAGGAAATTATAAATTATTTACTTATAAGCATATAAGTAAATATTAAATTTATAAATATATAGAGGAATTTTACATGTATATAAAGTGTGATGTTCATGCTAGATTTCAGGTGGAAGAGCCATATACTAACCATTTCCCTGACATGATTGTTTATAAACATACAAATAAATATAGTAAGCAATCTATTTGCCTCTTGCATGTTTTATTAGAAAAAGCGATTATAACATAACCAAAGTTCCTAATGATTTACTCCGAGAGCTTCATTAATGCTCAGGACACTGTAATTCCAATTCCAGTGAATTTGGAAATTTCTCTCTACTCTCTTTTTCTTTCGGGAGCATTGTTTTGTCATTGGATTAAGTAGGAGTGTATACTTGATTTTTTATTTTTGTTTTTAAGCCCAAAGAAGAAAGCTCAATAATTTTTGATACAGCTAAGCAGAGCCAGAAGCAGGTACAGGAGTGAGAGTCAGGGTGCCAGTTGTCTGTCAGAATCTATTAGTAAGAAGTGACTATGCTGTTAAAGGGCAGATTTTACAGGTAACACCAAAGGCTGACATCAGGTTGAAATCTGCAGTAACTTTGCTGGGTAATGAAATCAGATTAGATTTTGCAATACAAAGAATTCTACATGAGGGTTTCTTCTGGGAATGATAGAATTTTTGACATGGAAGACTGTGGTATTTTATAATCAGTGAAGAGTGAATCTGTACTTGTCCCATATCTGGAACTGGAAAAGGTCAGTTTTCATTCCAATCCCAAAGAAAGGCAATGCCAAAGAACCCTCAAACTACCGCATAGTTGCACTCATCTCACACACTAGTAAAGTAATGCTTAAAATTCTCCAAGCCAGGCTTCAGCAATATGTGAACCTTGAACTTCCAGATGTTCAAGCTGGTTTTAGAAAAGGCAGAGGAACCAGAGATCAAATTGCCAATATCCACTGGATCATCGGAAAAGCAAGAGAGTTCCAGAAAAACATCTATTTCTCCTTTATTGACGATGCCAAAGCTTTGACTGTGTGGATCACAATAAAGTGTGAAAAATTCTGAAAGAGATGGGAATACCAGACCTCCTGACCTGCCTCTTGAGAAACCTGTATGCAGGTCAGGAAGCAAGAGTTAGAACTGGACATGGAACAACAGACTGGTTCCAAATACGAAAAGGAGTACTTCAAGGCTGTATATTGTCACCCGCTTATTAAACTTATATGCAGAATACATCATGAGAAACACTGGGCTGGAGGAAGCACAAGCTGGAATCAAGATTGCTGGGAGAAATATCAATAACCTCAGATATGCAGATGACACCACCCTTATGACAGAAGGTGAAGAAGAACTAAAGAGCCTCTTGATGAAAGTGAAAGAGGAGAGTGAAAAAGTTGGCTTAAAGCTCAACATTCAGAAAACTAAGATCATGGCATCCGGTCCCATTACTTCATGGCAAATAATTGGGAAATAGTGGAAACAGTGGCTGACTTTATTTTTCTGGGCTCCAAAATCACTGCAGATGGTGATTGCAGCCATGAAATTAAAAGATGCTTACTCCTTGGAAGGAAAGTTACAACCAACTTAGACAGCATATTCAAAATGCAGAGACATTACTCTGTCAACAAAGGTCTCTCTAGTCAAGGATATGGTTTTTCCAGTGGTTATGTATGGATGTGAGTGTTGGACTAAAAGAAAGCTGAGTGCCGAAGAATTGATGCTTTTGAACTGTGGTGTTGGAGAAGACTCTTGAGAGTCCCTTGGACTGCCAGGAGATCCAACCAGTCCATCGTAAAGGAGATCACTCCTGGGTGTTCATTGGAAGGACTGATGCTGAAGCTGAAACTCCAATACTTTGGCCACCTGTTGCAAAGAGCTGACTCATTAGAAAAGACCCTGATGTTGGGAAAGATTGAGGGCAGGAGGAGAAGGGGATGACAGAGGATAAGATGGTTGGATGGCATCACCGACTCAATGGACATGGGTTTGGGTGGACTCCGGGAGTTAGTGATGGACAGGGAGGCCTGGCGTGCTGCAGTTCATGGGGTCGCAGAGAGTCGGACACGACTGAGCGACTGAACTGGACTGAAAGTATCTGAAAGGGTTCATGGAAATGTAGAGTCTCTGAAAAGGGAAGGAGAATGTTATGCACAGTAGAATGACTGTTGCTTTGAATTAGTGTTGCTTTTGTTCTGCAAGAAAGGTATACAACTTCTGTAAGCACTCAGAACTCCCTACACTGGGATACAGGCTTCCCAAGTGGTGCTAGTGGTAAAAAACCCACCTGCAAATGCAGGAGACATAAGAGACACAGGTTTGATCCCTGGGTTGGGAATATCTCCTGGAGGAGGGCATGGCAACCCACTTCAGTATTCTAGTCTGGAGAATCTCATGGGCAGAGGAGTTTGCAGGGTTGAAGTCTATAGAGTTGCTGAGACACAACCAAAGCGACATAGCGTGCACTCACGCACACTGGGATAGACTGAACAAACCTATGACAAGAAAAATGAGGGCATGGCCTAAGGAATATAGAAATAGAATTGTCCCCAAACTATTTATTAACAAGGAACAAAAAATCAGTTCTTTTCATAATTAAAACAATTTATTTTCCTATAATTAAAGCAACAAAGTACACATTAACTTTTTAAAAGTTGAGAAGTAAAACTTGGCAGCTAGAATCAAACTTAGCCACAAAAAACATACAAACAAATCTTTGATGCTCAATCAAATTTGATATATACAATAAAAAGTGTTTACATTCTATATTGGATATAATCAGTAAAATTTCTAAAAATGCTAAGGCTGATGATTAAAATGAGGGATCATTCTGATGCTTGATTAAAATAAATATGATATCAAAAAGTCAAATCAATTTATGAAGAAAGGTGCCAGTTCCTGCCTATAAACTTGTTTCTAATAAAGGTGGGGCCAGAGATGGTACTGCTTTTATTTATTTATTTTTGCTTTGGTGCTGCTTTTTAAGAAACATGTTAAAATTTAACACAATGCTGGTTGACAAAAAGTTTTGCTGAATGAGCTAAGAATTTGTAAAGACACATGCTGCCTGTCTCAAGTGTTCCCCAAATCACACCCCCCACATCTTTTGTCCTCATATTTGTCATTAACCTCGAGTATCTACTTCATGAATATGTGTGTTTATGTCACCTCTATGAACTCTCCTTGCTGGAATCAGCTGATTCTTCAATACTTCCACTTATACATTCTGCCCTCTATTCCAGTATTAATGTATATATTTGCCTGTCTCCACCACAGATGTATGTTCCAAGGTAGGAAGTTTTAACCCATTTTATATCAGTGATTCTTGGTAGCAATTACCATATGCCTTACAAATGATAAGTGTGTATCTGGGCTTCCCTGATACCTCAGTTGGTAAAGAATCTGCCTGCAATACAGGAGACCCCAGTTCGATTCCTGATTCAGGAAGATCCACTGGAGAAGAGATAGACTGCCCATTCCAGTATTCTTGGACTTCCCTTGTGGCTCAGCTGGTAAAGAATCCACCTGTAATGTGGGAGACCTGGATTCAATCCCTGGGTTGGGAAGATCCCCTGGAAATGGGAAAGGCTACCCAGTCCAGTATTCTGGCCTGGAGAATTCCACAGACTATATAGTCCATGGGGTGGCAAAGAGTCAGACACGACTGAGTGGCTTTCACTTTCACTTTACACAGGATAGATATGGAGAACCACTTGTTGAATAAATGAAAGAAAAGGGACATGGCATAATTAATCAACTGGATATAATCATATTGGAACCTTAGGTCATTCCGATCAGAAGAGACTCTCCTGTCACCCTGCCCTTAAGGTGATATTTAGTATGCCACTAGGTATACATGTTGCTACACTGACTTGCCGAGTCCAATTAGTATATCAATTCCATTCTAATTTTGTGAGATGTGTCCAAGGTGTGTCTTAACCCATAATTAGAATTGAATTCCCATAACGTTTTATTAAGAAGCACATCAAACTCAGTTTCAGTTTAAATGAGAGAGCTTCATGGGCCTGCAAGTGGACTTGCTCAGAGATTTTTATGAACCCTGGCAGGGCAGTGCACAGAAAAGGGCACTCAGCACTGATGCAGGACACTGCTGAAATGTGCACTTTTCCATTTTGAACTAAATGCACACATCTGTTGTCAGGTGGACATGTTTAATGCTGCAGTTTTGAGGTGGTATGGGTGCATTTATAGTCGTGTCTGACTCTTTGAGACCCCATAAACTATAGCTCACCAGGCTCCTCTGTTCATGGAATTCTTCAAGCAAGAATACTGGAGTGGGTTGCCATTCATTTCCTTTTCCAGCGTATCTTCCCAACCCAGGGATTGAACTCACATCTTCTGTGTCTCCAGCACTGCTGGCAGATACTTTATCACTGAGCCACCTGGGAAGCCCAAATGCAAAAATAATCTGGGAAAGAAGTAATTTAATGAATTCTCTTTCTGTCATCACTAGTCACTGACATTAGATTTTTCAGGAGATGGAATATAAATTATTTCCTTGAATCCATCGAATTTTATCTTCACTAAACTTCAGCTCCCTGGTGACACAAAATCGTCTATTCTCAGTGATGCCTGTTCATCAGCAAAACCACACATTGTTTGAAGTTATACTTCATCATTTTGAGTTCAGTTCAGTTCAGTCACTCAGTCATGTCTGACTCTTTGCGACCCCATGAACCACAGCACACCAGGCCTCCCTGTCCATCACTAACTCCTGGAGTCCACCCAAACCCATGTCCATCGAGTTGATGATGCCATCCAACCATCTCATCCTCTGTTGTCCCCTTCTCCTCTTGCCCTCAATCTTTCCCAACATCAGGGTCTTTTCATATGAGTCAGGTTTTTGCATCAGGTGGCCAAAGTATTGGAGTTTCAGCTTCAGCATCAGTCCTTCCAATGAACACCCAGGAGTGATCTCCTTTACGATGGACTGGTTGGATCTCCTGGCAGTCCAAGGGACTCTCAAGAGTCTTCTCCAACACCACAGTTCAAAAGCATCAATTCATCGGTGCTCAGATTTCTTTATAGTTCAACTCTCACATCCATACATGACCACTGGAAAAACCATGTCCTTGACTAGATGGACCTTTGTTGACAGAGTAATGTCTCTGCATTTTTAATATGCTGTCTAAGTTGGTTGTAACATTCCTTCCAAGAAGTAACTATCTTTTAATTTCATGGCTGCAATCACCATCTGCAGTGATTTTGGAGCCCAGAAAAATAAAGTCTGACACTGTTTCCACTGTTTCCCTAGAACAAGTGATGGGACTGGATGCCATGATCTTAGTTTTCTGAATGTTGAGCTTTAAGCCAACTTTTTCACTCTCCTCTTTCACTTTCATCAAGAGGCTCTTTAGTTCTTCTTCACTTTCTGTCATAAGGGTGGTGTCATCTGCATATCTGAGGTTGTTGATATTTTGAGTTATGTCTCACCATTTGGGGTTATGCTGCCTCTACAATGGGAAACTCTAGAATGTCGTTACATAGCTAACGTTTATTGAGTGTATACTATGTTAGACTCTGATCTAAATACCTTATGTGTATGTTTCCGCACTCAGTTGTGTCTGACTCTTTGCAACCCCATAGACTGTAGCCCGCCAGGCTCCTCTGTCCATAGGATTTTCCAGGCAAGAGTTCTGGAGTAGGTTGCCATTTCCTACTCCAAGGGAACTTCCCAACCCAGGGATCAAACCTTTGTCTCTTTTCCTCTTCTGCTTTGGCAGGCAAATTCTTTACCACTGCACCATCTGGGGAGATGTTAAGTACCTTATACATATTAACTAAAAACAATCCCATTTCCCCCAGCCCCACAATTAGTGAGGTGGAAGTAGAATTTAGCCCCTGGCTTCAGAACATGTCTACACTGCTAGTCTATAGTGGTGCTGAAGCTCCAATGCTTTGGCCACCTGATGCGAAGAACTGACTTATTAGAAAAGATCCTGATGCTGGGAAAGATTGAGGGCAGGAGGAGAAGGGGACGACAAGATGAGATGGCTGGATGGCATCACCGACTCGATGGACATGAGTTTGAGCTAGCTCCAGGAGTTGCTGATGAACAGGAAAGCCTGGCGTGCTGCAGTCCATGGGGTCGAAAAGAGTCGGACATGACTGAGTGACTGAACTGAACTGACACTGCTAGTCAGCAAACTGTACTCATGTAATACAAACTTCCCTGACTACCGCTTCTCCTAGCCCCTTGCTTCTCTTGCTCATAACCTTTAGTACGTCATTCAGCAACTTGATCCCTCCCTTTCTTTATTATCCCTTTCCCATTCTGTCTCCGTCAGCATTGAGTCAGTAGCCATCCAGTGCAGCTGTGCGCCAGGTGGTGCCTATGAGTTCTCTACCCACCCTGACCTTTATCCCCCATCCACTCTGATCACTCTCCGGATCTAGGCAACCAGTCATTTCCTCAGTTTCCCCTTCTCGACGAGTCAATACTTGTCAGAAAATTCTGTTGAATAAATACTTTAAAAATTCAAGCTCTTTCTTCTTATCTAGGTTCTTGCTATTGTCTAGTAAAATGTTTATTCAGCCCCTTGACTGCCCCATGACCTCCCTTAGGGTAAATGCACCTAAACTTTTCCATAATTTGTACATCTTCTGTATCTTCTGGTCTATCTTAAGTTCAGCAGATAAACTCAATTCTTATCTTACTGAGAAATTTGTATATACTTCCCTTATCTCTGCCTCACAACTTTTCTATTTCTTTACATATTTTGTTATATCCCAGTGTCAGAGGAAGTTTCTTCCATCTTAAGTTTAATTTCTTTTTTTTTAAAGTTTGATTATTTCGTTCAGCATAGACTTTTTTGCATCAATTTTAGTTTAATTTTTTTTTTTTTGCCACTCTATGTAGCATGCGCGATCCTAGTTCTCTGATCAGGTATTGAACCTATGCCTGCTGCAGTGGGTTTATGAAGTCCTAACCACTGGATCGCCAAGGAAGTTCCAAGGTTGACTTTATCTCTGTCTTCAGTTTATTCCTTCACAGACTGCTCTAGAAATTTATGAATTGCTCCCTTCTGATTCTCCATCTTCCAACCCTCTTTCTTACTAATGCCTCTCTATCAGCAACTTAACTCATTTGAGAACTTAAACCTCTACATTTTAATTTACCTGTCTCATCTCCTGCTCTGGCTTCCCTGACAATTTCTTGGAAGAGTAATTCACCCTCAGTGTCTTTTCTTAATATCATTCCTGAATATTGTGCCATGAAGTTTAGGGTAATTGGCTAAAGCATTCACCTCCTGGCCTCTTTTCTCATCTGGATCCCTCTGTAGCCTTTAAAAGTAGACTCTTGGTCCTGACAAGTTATAGAAGTTCTAACTCATCTTACTGCCCCAGATGCATAGAAGAGAACCTAGAAAATAAGAGCACTAAGCAATCCTAAATGGCATCACCGACTCAATCGAGATGAGTTTGAGTAAACTCTGGGAGTTGGTGAGGGACAGTGAGGCTTGGTCTGCTGTGGTCCCTGGGGTCTCGAAGAGTCGAACATGACTGAGTGACTGAATTGAATTGAACTGAAGCAATCCTCAAGGAAGGGTCATGAGAAGAATCTCTCAAATGCAGGCTGAACACAAGAAATTTAGCATCTGCAAAAGCTTTCCTCTCGCACTGAGAACAACCTGGACACTAAGTAATGGAGGAAGAGGGGGACTTGAACTCTCTCTTTAGATAGGAGGGTGCCACTGGTTTTAGGGTTGTTCCAGAACTACTCAGTTCTAAGCAAAAATGGATCATTTGTGCAGAAGTCCACCTGAATGCCTGATGGATGATTTGAAATCACGCCAGTTTCCAGGGCTTCTAATTGACAGGGCTCATATATCTGAAACAGCATGGGCAGACAGCCCATCTGGGATTCTGAAGGATATACGTCTGGGTGAAGGCTGTGACTCATTATCCTGAATTCTATGTGATTATTAGAGCTCCCATTTTACTCTGGATACCTTGCTTATCTGGGGACAACTCTGAGACATAACTTAGGGACTACCCAGGTGGTGCTAGTGATAAAGAATCTGCCTGCCAATGCAGGAGACACAAGAGACATAGGTTTGATCCTTGGGTTGGGAAGATTCCCTGGAGCAGGAAATGGCGTGTCACTCCAGTATTCTTGTCTGGAAAATTCTGTGGGCAGAGGAGCCTAGCAGTCTACAGTCCATGGGGCTGCAGAGTCAGACAAGACTGAGCGACTAAGCGACATACACACTGAGGCATAACTTGTCCTTAGAGTTCTCCTTGCAAATAGGCTGAAGATAGGTAAATTCTATAAGAGTGGGACCTCAAATAAGAGAGGTTTATGAATTATTTTTGCAATTATTAAAAAAGCAAAACAAAATAGGAATTTACCATTTTGGAAAAAAAAATTGATCCTTCCAGATTCCTATACTTGTCTTTACCTTGAAATCTAGGAAGAAATGTTGGTAATGAGCTTCACGATTTATGAAACTAGAAGCAATGACATATGAAGAGAAGAAAGGTTTAAAATGTGCTGTAGGAGCTGCTTCTATGTGGCAGATGAACTAGCAAGGCCCCTGGGAAGTCATATGATAATCTCTGAAATCCAGCTTCCTCATGGCAAGAATGTTATTAATAGCACCTCTTTAAATGAGTCATACCAAATCTTTCACAAATCTATAGCTCTTACTCAAGTTTGTGCCTATCATATAGTCAGTGGTTATTCTGTAATGCATACAGTGGATTGTCATAACATTTATTATAAAGTGTGATAAAAATTTCAGTGAGCTGTCAAATCTTTTTGAAACCTGAAGAAGTTTGTGACTAAAAACGTTAACATTTGATGAGTTGGTAATCAGGACATAGGCATTCAGTCAAATCCATGGAATCAGTAGTTTTCACTAAATATTTTTTCAGTAGAAAAAAATGAGTTGTCTCATAAACATATATATTTTTTTTAAATGAGGCCTTTGGAAATAGAGGTACATCAAAGCCACTCTAGATAATTGCCAATCAGGCTAAAAATAAACCATCACCAAAGCTATTGTGTTATATACACACTGGATTAATTTGATAAACGTATTTTTGAACAACTCTTCTACTCTCTAATCTGCAAGTCCCATCATTCTTCAGTGAAAGCAAAAGTCATTACCTTGACTGAATGAATTTACTTGCCTCACTGCTGTATTGAAATATGCCTCTGTTTTCAGTATTGATTTGCAGCTATTAATATGGAGTAAATTGCTTAAATTACAGAAACTTAACTATAGAGATAAACAAGTGTCTTTTAAAAAAAAGTATTGTATTTATTTATTTATTTAGTTGTGTCTGGTCTTAGTTGCAACAAATGAGATCTTATTGCGTCACGCAGGATCTTCTGTTGTGTTGCAAGGACCCTTTAGTTGTGACCGGTGGGCTCAGTAGTCCCAGAGCACAGGCATAGTTGCTCCAAGCCATTTGGGATGTTCATTCCCCCACCAGGGATTGAACCTATGTCCCCTCCATTGCAAGGTGGATTCTTAATCACTGGACAACCAGGGAAGTCCCAAGACAGTATCTTGAATTGAGTGTGACTCTATGATTAGCATCATATTCACTGTGTCACTGACTGAGTCTGTGGTTTTGGGCAATTCCTTGTATGAAGTGAACTTACAGTACTTAACTGTAAAAGACCATTTTTCATGAACTTACATTTGCTGTTGTTGTTGTCTAGTCACTAAGTTGTGTCCAACTCTTGTGCGACCCCATGGGCTGTATGTAGCCCATCAGACTCCTCTGTCTATGAGATTCTCCAGGCAAGAATACTGTGGTGGGTTGCCAAGGCCTTCTCCAGGGAGTCTTCCTGAACCCATGTCTCTTAAGTCTTCTGCACTGGCAGGTGGGTTCTTTGCCACTAGCACCACCTGGAAAGCCCTAAAAAGTTATCTGCAAAATAGAAAAGTTAGATAGTCTCTAAGATGCCTTCTCTGTTGAGTATCAAAACAATCGTTAAGTAGAATCTGTTTTTGTTATCAATGTGCAGAAAGGGAATGGGGAACAGAGGCACATGAAAGTTAAACTGCCTCTTGTGATGTCATTAGGAGCTCACTGTATCTCTGCAGTTGCTCCTTCTTAAAGCATGGAGGCTACAGAGAATGGCTTCAGTACAATTTCAAGTGTCAACAATGATTTAAGAGAAGAAATTTCAGGCATTATTTCCTTTCATCACTGAGTAAAAGTTCTTCAAATGCTTTGGAGATGACCTAAGAATCAGGAGAGAAAACAATGAATCACTTATGAAGAAGAAATGGATCTTAAAGAGAATATTGCTCTATTAAGAGCAACATTTATCATTCTTTTTTCTTGATTTATCTTCTCAGTCTGAATGAACACTAGCTTTTCCTCAATGTGACTGATGCAGCTTTGAAACGACTTTCTTCTCTCACTGAGTGTAAGGAATGAAATCCCAATCCTTATGGTAAAACAGGAATATCAACATTAACAGCTTCCTGGCTCCTCTACTATACTTACCTCAATCTGTAAGCAGCACCTGATACTTAAATTAGTATATTAGTTCGGGCTTCCATGGTAGATCAATAAAGCAGAAGTAGATGTTTTTCTGAAACTCACTTGCTTTTTTTATGATCCAACAGATGTTTTTCATTCTGTTCCTCTGCTTTTTAAATCCAGCTTGAACATCCGGAAGTTCATGGTTCTGTACTGTTGAAGCCTGGCTTGGAGAATTTTGAGCATTACTTTGCTCGCATGTGAGATGAGTGCAACTGTGCGGTAGTTTGAGCATTCTTTGGCATTGCCCTTCTTTGGGATTGGAATGAAAACTGATCTTTTCCAGTCCTGTGGCCACTGCTGAGTTTTCCAAATTTGCTGGCTTATTGAGTGCAGCGCATTCACAACATTATCTTTTAGGATTTGAAATAACTCAACTGGAATTCCATCACTTCCACTAGCTTTGTTCAGAGTGATGCTTCCTAAGGCCCACTTGACTTTGCATTCCAGGATGTCTGGCTCTAGGTGAGTGATCACACCATCATGGTTATCTGGGTCATTAAGATCTTTTTTGCATAGTTCTTCTGTGTATTGTTGCCATCACTTTTTAATATCTTCTGCTTTTGTTAGGTCCATACCATTTCTGTCCTTTATTGTGTCCATCTTAGCATGAAATGTTCCCTTGGTATCTCTAAGTTTCTTGACGAGATCTCTAGTCTTTCCCATTCTGTTGTTTTCCTCTGTTTCTTTGCACTGATCACTGAGGAAGGCTTCCTTATCTCACCTAGCTATTCTTTGGAATTCTGCATTTAAATGGGTATATCTTGCCTTTTCTCTTTTGTCTTTAGCTTCTCTTCTTTTCTCACCAATTTGTAAGGCCTCCTCAGACAACCGTTTTGCCTTTTTGCATTTCTTTTTCTTGGGGATGATCTTGATCACTGCCTCCTGTACAATGTAGGAACCTCCATCCACAGTTCTTCAGGCACTCTGTCTGTTAGATTTAATCCCTTGAATCTATTTGTCACTTCCACTGCATAATCATAAGGGATTTGATTTAGATCATACCTGAATGGTCTAGTGGTTTCCCCTACTTTCTTCAATTTAAGTCTGAATTTGGCATTAAGGAGTTCATGATCTGAGCCACAGTCAGCTCCTGGTCTTGTTTTTGCTGACTGTGTAGAGCTTCTCTATCTTTGGCTGCAAAGAATATAGTCAATCAGATTTTGTTGTTGACCATCTGGTGATGTCCATGTGTAGAGTCTTCTCTTGTGTTGTTGGAAGAGGGTGTTTGCTATGACCAGTGCGTTCTCTTGGCAAAACTCTGTTAGCTGTTGCCCTGCTTCATTTTGTACTCCAAGGCTAAATTTGCCTGTTACTCTAGGTATCTATTGTCTTTCTACTTTTGCATTCCAGTCCCCTAAGATGAAAAGGACATCTTTTTTGGGTGTTAGTTCTAGAAGGTCTTTTAGGTCTTCATAGAACTGTTTAACTTCAGTTTCTTCAACATTACTCTTTGGGGCATAGACTAGGATTACTGTGATATTGAATGGTTTGCCTTGGAAATGAGCAGAGATCATTCTGTCATTTTTGAGATTGAACCCAAGTACAGCATTTCGGACTCTTTTGTTGGCTATGAGGGCTACTCCTTATGGCAGAAAGTGAAAAGGAACTAAAGAGCCTCTTGATGAAAGTGAAAGAGGAGAGTGAAAAGCCTGGCTTAAAACTCAACATTCAAAAAACTAAGATTATGGCATCATGGTCCCATCACTGCATGGCAGACAGATGGAGAGACAATGGAAATAGTGAGAGACTTTATTTTCTTGGACTCCAAAATCCTATAGATGGTGACTGCAGCCATGAAATTAAAAGACGCTTGCTCTTTGGAAGAAAAGCTATGACCACCCTACATAGCATGTTAAAAAGCAGAGACATTACTTTGCCAACAAAGGTCCATCTAGTCAAAGCTATTGTTTTTCCAGTAGTCATGTATGGATGTGAGAGTTGGACTATAAAGAAAGCTGAGCACCAAAGAACTGATGCTTTTGAACTGTGGTGTTGAGGAAGACTCTTGAGAGCCCCTGGACTGCAAGGAAATCAAACCTGTCAATCCTTAAGGAAATCAGTCCTGAATATTCATAGGAAGGACTGAAGCTGAAACTGAAACTCCAATACTTTGGCCACCTGATGTGAAGAACTGACTCATTTGTAAAGACCTTCTTGCTGGGTAAGATTGAAGGCAGGAGGAGAAAGGGACTACAGAGGATGAGATGGTTGGATGGCATCACCGACCTGATGGACATAAGTTTGAGCAAGCTCTGGGAGTTAGTGATTGACAGGGAAGCCTGGTATGCTGCAGTCCATGGGGTGGCAAAGAGTCAGACACAACTGAGTGACTGAACTGAAATGTACTCTCAGGAAGCTGAGAGTGATCAACTCAATAATATTACATGATCTTACCATGTTTCCAGACAAGAAGCAATATTTAGACCCAGGACCTATTGACTGTGGATGTGGTCCAGTCAACAGGAGGTAGAATCCTACAATACCTTGGCAAGTATGTGCTATAATGGTTCTCCCAGTTCTTCCCAAGAGGTTCACAGGTTTTCACTTGGTTGACTATGCAGTGAGGAAAGGATAATACTCAGAGATCTCTAGGGCTTTTGAAGTCAGGAAACCTGAAATGTCATCATGGCTCTTCCAGTGGACAGATGACAAATGGAGGGCTAGGTCCATAGAGTCCTTGGCAACATCCAGTTTGCAGTGGCCCCACTGGGTCCGTGGCCTCACTCTGTTGTTAATCTCCCACACCTGGATGCACAACTGGGGTTGACATATTGGCAGTCCGCCCGGGGGTCAAAGCCAAAGCCATTATGTTAACTAAGACCAAGTGAAAGCCTGATACTGTCCCCTTCCACCTTACTGAAGTAGAATATTAAAAAAAATCACAACTTCTGTACTTAGCTAGCCAAGATGAAGAAACAAGAATCATTTTATTTTTATTTATTTATTTATTTTTTTAACAAGAATCATTTTAAAGAAATAAAAGTACTGAAAAGAACTAAAAAGCTAGGTAAAATAAATATATACATTTAAAATATTATAAATATTTTATATAAATACAAGTATTAATATTAACAAAATATAAAAAGTATGCATTTGTATAATTATATATTTACATATAATATGAATACTATAAATTTATATAAGCTATTTGTATAAATTTATGCTTGTATAAGTATATTTAAAATTAGAATCTATAAATTTATTCATATTACATATTTATATTAGTATTATAAATGTATATATTTATACAAAATATAGACATTATATTATAAATATCAACTGTAATATACATTACATATAATTTATAAAATTTATATATTTATATAAATATGATATGTAAATATTATGAAATATTATATAAATATAAAACAATTTCCAAAACACTGGTTTTCAGGCAAGGAAGGGCAGTGGTCCCTGAAAGAAGGGAAACAGTACCGCCTACGATCTCTCCAGCCTCCTGCCTTCATAGTGTGCCAGGCTACTGTGCAGAGTGGGAGAAACCAGGTGGAGCCCAGCCATCTTTCTGAGTTGAGGACACAAAGCTGGAAGTCAAGGGAGGTCCAGGGTAGTTAGATTCTCACATCAACACCCTAGTGAGTAGAGAGCATTGTGGATGGAGTGCTCCCCTGGTCCACTGGTGCGTCCAGCAAGTCTTCTGCACGTGAGGAGACTCTCAGAGGCTGTGGATAGAGCCACCCAAAAGGAGCAGTGCACAGCTCACAGAAACCTGGGAAGAGTCTGTGTTCCCATCCGCCAGAGTGGAAAAGCCCATAATTCATGGGGCGGAGGGTGGGATATTCAGAAAAACATTACCTAAGCAGTGGGAAAAAGATTAATCCTGTGCTGCACCCACCTCAAAACACTTAAAGTCAAGTCTCTAGAGCATCACACTCTTTCTGAGTAGCTTAACTGCTTTACACAACAAAACTCTAGAAGTTTTGCTTGGCAGGTGAATTCTTTATCACTGAGTCACCTGGGAAGCCTGATTCCAAATTGATTACTCTACAAATAATAACCAGAATCTTAGATGAAGAATGACTTCCAAATATTGAGTCAATATGCAAACATTTTTGGTTTAACAAAGTTTGGCAGATTTTCTATGAGCTGGCCATGATTTTCAAATATGTAAGTAAGTGTCCTTTAAACTAACTTCATAGACAAAATGTTCCACATTATGATCTTGTTCAGTTGCTCATTCGTGTCCGACTATTTGGACCTCATGGACTGCAGCACACAGGCTTCCCTGTTCTTTACCATTTCCCAGAGCTTGCTCCAACTCATGTCCATTGAGCCGATGGTGCCATCCAAACATCTCATTCTCTGTCATCCCCTTCTCCTCCTGCCTTCGATCTTTCTCAGCATCAGGGTCTTTTCCAGTGAGTTGGCTCTTCATATCAGGTTGCCAAAGTATTGGAGCTTCAGCTTCAGCAGCAGTCCTTCCAATGAATATTCAGAGTTCATTTCCTTTAGGATTGTCTGGTTTGATCTCCTTTCTGTCCAAGGGACTCTCAAGAGTCTTCTCCAACACCACAGTTTGGAAACATCAGTTCTTTGGCACTCAGCCTTCTTTACGGTACAACTCTCACAGCTGTACATGACTACTGGAAAAACAATAGCTTTGACTATATCGCACTTTGTCAGCAAAATAACATCTCTGCTTTTTAATAAGCTGTTCAGGTTCGTCATAGCTTTTCTTCCAAGGAGCTAGCATTTTTTAATTTTATGGCTGCAGTCACTGTCCACAGTGATGTTGGAGCCCAAGAAAATAAAGTATGTCACTGTTACCATTGTTTCCATATCTATTTGCCATGAAGTGATGGGACTGGATGCCATGATCTTAGTTTTTGAATGTTGAGTTTTAAGCCAGCATTTTTACTCTTTTTTCACCTTCGTCAAGAGGCTCTTTAGTCCCCCTTCGCTTTCTGCTGTAAGGGTGGTATCATCTGCACATGCAGGAGACCCCAGTTCGATTCCTAGGTCAGGAAGATCCGCTGGAGAAGGGATAGGCTACTCACTCCAGTGTTCTTGGGCTTCCCTTGTGGCTCAGCTGGTAAAGAATCTATCTGCAATGTGGGAGACCTGGGTTCTATCCCTGGTTGGGAAGATCCCCTGGAGAAGGGAAAGGATACCCACTCCAGTATTCTGGCCTAGAAAACTCCATGGACTATAGTCCATGGGGTCACAAAGAGGCGAACATGACTGAGCCTTTTCACATTTCACAAATCTGCATCTGAGGTTGTTGATATTTCTACTGGCAATCTGTATTCCAGCTTGTGCTTCATCCAACCTGGCGTTTCGCATGATGTACTCTACATTTAATTTAAATAAGCAGGATGACAACATACAGCCTTGACACACTCCTTTCCCAGTTTTGAACCAGTCTAAGGCAAATGGGGCTTTCCAGGTGGTACTAGTGGTGAGGAACCCACCTGCCGATGCAGGTAGACATAAGAGATGTTTCAGTCCCTGGGTTGAGAATATCTCCTGGAGGAGGGCATGGCAACCTATTCCAGCATTCTTGCCTGGAAAATTCCATGGACAGAGGAGCCTGGCAGGCTATGGTCCATAGGGATACTAAGAGTTGGGCACGACTGAAGAGACTTAGCATGCATGAACAAGGCAAACAGCCAAATCACCTGGATAATTAGAATTCAGCTTTTGCAGATCCATCTTTGCCTAGCCAGAACAGTCTCTTGGTTTTAATGTGGTCTGTGAGCACTCAGACCAGATTAGAATATATTTATTGTTTTGCTAAAAAAAAACCAAACCCCAATTTGTGTTAATTTTCAATGGAGATTACTTTGCTTCCCAATTTGAGGAAAATTACATCTTTTTAAAAGGATGTAAGAGATTTTGATAGGGTACTTTTGGTGGTAGCTCTTTTCCAGACAGGACAAATAGATGGTAGAAATGAAGACTGTGAAGATAAAACTGACTTGAAATTGACATAATCAAAATGTCCATATATTACACAATCCTTTTCAAGTTCCACTTCTAATTTTTAAAGCTTTTATTATATATATATATGTATATATTTCATTTCATTTCATTTCATTGTGCGTGGGCACTTGAGAAAAGTTAGCTTAATCAGAAGCAAAGAGGGAGATCATTATGCAGTATGACCATCTGTTTTACTATAAAACCCAGAGTTAAGCAAGTAGAATTTTCCTTATGAATATGTTGTATGAAGTACTATGGAAAAGAAGAAAAAGAATGCCTTGCTTTCAACCATACCAAGAATGCCCCTTCAACTCTAAATACACAATTAAAAAGTTGCATTCAACAGTCAAAAGATAAAGGAGGTATCATTTAATTGATAACTGTTCTTATTTATCAAAGTAGTTGTTTTTAACTGGTTGTTCTTTTTTTCTTAAATTATCTTTAATGATCTTTGCTTCCATTTGCATGATTTTTCAAATATCATATTAAATGCTTTCAGAGGTTTTCTCTAATCTTCTGCTAAGAAAAAAAAGAAAAGAAAAAGAAATCAAGACCCGGAGAAATATGCAGGTTCATAATATAGAATTAGCTGATTTTATTGTGGCATACAGCAAATACCTTGAATGCATACATATAGTAAGTGACTACAAAGCTGTAGTGGATTTTCAACTTTTTAAATAGAGTAAAGCTGCAGTTGTTATACTCTATCCTACTTTTAGTAAAGGCTTCCCTAGTGGCTGAGTGATAAAGAATCTGCCTGCCAAAGCAGGAGACCGGAGTTCAGTCCCTGGGGCAGAAACATCCGCTGGAGAAGGAAGTGGCAGCCCATTCCTATATTCTTGCCTGGGAAATCCCATGAACAGTGGAGCCTGGTGGGTTACAGTCCATGGGGTCACGAAAGAGTCAGACACTTCTTATCAAATAAACAGCAGCAACAACAAACCCTTTCCTCAAAGAATCTTAGGCCCGAGTCCTCCATGACAAGAGTAATAAAGTTTTGTGAGCTGTTGACTGACTAATCATATATTCCAGAGTGAAAAAAATCTAATGTGGGGTGCTCTCACTCAGCCAGTCTTCTTCAATCCCTTTCATATTCTTTCCAATCTATAAAATCATGCTGGAGGCCCTGCTGTCTTGGTTTGCGTGATTCTTTACAGGGCATCTACAGTTGCCTCTGACATCTGTCTTGGCATTTGATTAGTCACTTCCTCAACATTCCTCAGTGACATCTGATGGTATGCTGTTTTCCACACAGCTAAAAGAGCCACCCAATCATTCTCACATCACTGCATATGAATTTTCTTCATAGTACTTTTTTTTGTTTTTTGGCTGCACCAGTTCAGGAGAAGGCACTGGCAACCCACTCCGGTACTCTTGCCTGGAAAATCCCGTTAACTGAGGAGCCTGGTAGGCTGCGGTTCATGGGGTCGCTAAAGAGTCGGACACGACTGAGCAACTTCACTTTCACTTTTCACTTTCATGCATTGGACAAAAAAATGGCAACCCACTCCAGTGTTCTTGCCTGGAGAATCCCAGGGACGGAGGAGCCTGGTGGGCTGCCGTCTATGGGGTTGCACAGAGTCGGACATGACTGATGCGACTTAGCAGCAACAGCAGCACCAGTTCATAGTTTGCAGCATGTGGGGTCTTCGATCTTCATTGCAGCATGTGAGATCTAGTTCCCTGACCAGGGTGGGACCTGGGCCTCCTACGTTGGGAGCACAGAGTCTTAGCCATTGGACCACAGGGGAAGTCCCCTTCACAGCACTTTTTGTTTTCTGGTGTATTTTTTATTTCTTTGATGTAGTTGTCTCTCTATATTAAGCTATAACCTCCAATGACAAACAGTGGATCTATGAATATTTTTGTGAGTCTATGTTGGAGTCATAAATTCTAAATAAAATATAGAGACAACTATGCATTTAGATATTTAGATACATTAAAATTTTTCTTGTATATGTAGTGACTAAAGGAAAATATTTGTTAGTAGCAAGGAAATACAAATAACTTTTAAAGTGCTAACTATTAATAATAAATGGATAATTTGATATTACTCTCTGAAATTTAAGACTTGTGAAACTCCTAACATTTGTGAAGTGTAAATATATTTTCACTTACTAACAGCTATAATCAAGATAATAGGCTTTTCTGTAGCTATTAGAAACAGAGCAATTACTTGGATGTGAAACTTCAGCTAGAACACAGTTTCAATCTTTTGCTGATTGCTTTCCCTTCCTTTGAATAAGAGTCAGTCTCGAATGGATAACTGATGTTAATTTAAATTCACCTAGCTTCAAAAACAGTGGTCTAAGAGGAAACCAAAGTATAATGTTAAGTTTATTTAGGCTTTGATAAAGCAGATCTGGGAAAATAAGAGAAAGAATACGTGGGGAATGTCTTAAGATTTCTTACTTTTCAAGAATGAGGCTATTTTTTACCATACTGCCTCTTTATTTTACTCTCACTTCCCTAGGCTGATTGAGGATTTTTCTGTCTTTGAGTTCTGCGCTATCTGTTGAGGAGGATTTTCCCGGCTCAGGTGCAGCCCTCGTTTTGCTCCAGCTCTGCTTCTCCATGTCCATTCCCTGACGCTGAGACCAAATGACTAGTGAATTGGGCCCTTGGGAAGAAATTAGGCGCGTGCATAGAAAATATGCAAGTTGGCAAATTCTTCTCTGCTTTCTTACGTGAAGTATGTGTGGAGAATTCAGGCTTTATGTAGGCTTTTCAAAAACAGCAGTGTGATTTCTGGCATAAACTGCAAGACAATTCAAGTTCATACATACTCCCCACACTGTTAACACAACATAAACTTACAGGAGATTCCAATATAATAGTAGTACTTAATTAAATTTTCCCTTTAAATGCACTTATTTTTTTTAGTTTTATTGTGGAGAACCAACCACAACTCTATTCTGTTATATATAGACCATATGTACATATATATATGCATATATCTATAATATACATGTCTGTATACATACCTTAATACTCATAAAATATTGTATTATGTATACATATGTACACATGTGATACTGTTTATGTGTGTACATGAATATATGCAACATTGTGCAAACATTTTCAGGTAATTATTTTGTCAGGTTTTCTGTTTAAGTGGGGCAGGCAGAAGTATAGGTAAATATACAGTTCAGTGAGTATCACTCTTAGGTCTTGAAAAAGATATCAATTTTTGTGTTTATCCACGTTTGTCTTCCCTACTTAGACAAATCAAACCATTACTGAAAAAGAACACCCTGAACATGTGTGCAGAATATTGCATATATATATGTACCTGAGAATTTTTCAGAAATGAAAGTCTGAGTGGCAACATGTTCTTTTTTTGTCTCTGAAAAGTCAACTAAATTAGAGGAAGAAGAGAGGGACTCTGAATGAATTTTGTTTGTTTAGGTTGTAGATGCCGACCTTAGGACTGGGAATGAAAAACAACTCAACTTTCTCATAGATTTTGGGGGTTATCTGTTGCAAGATGATTCAAAATAATTGTCTCAAACTCTGACATACATATGCAACAGGCATTTCAAAGGAAGGAGGATCTAAACTTAAAAAAGGAAAAACATTGCCAAAGGCAAAAATCTGTTACATTTTCACAGTTTGAGGTAAAGAAAGTAGCTTTTACAAATCTTTGTATTATTACTACTAAGTAATTACTTGCTTATACAAATAATTACTTTTATTTCTAGTCATTTAAGATTTTCTTTTTTTTAATTTAAGCCATCTCAGATGACAAACCAAGGAACAGCTCAAAACACTGATACATTTTGGATTCTCTAGTAGAGAAAGAGTGGGAGAGACAGAAAATAAGAAACAAGGAAGACAAAGGGAGAGAACAGGAGAGAAAAAAGGAAAGGCAGAAGGAGAGGGAGACTAAATTTCAGGAAGAAGAGGATGGTGAGCATCCAGGTATCCTTTCTTTCCAGGGTACCTGAGTAGCAGCATCAATGAGTATCTCCTGGGATTGCACGTGGAGCAGCAGAAGAGAGCTCTTCACTGTCAGAGTTTGCTATTTGTTAGAGCAGACAGAAGGAGTTTGGGGATTGGCCTATTGTATAAGAAGGCCCAGTTATTCCACTGAGACAAGAGGTAACCTTTAAATGAAACTGTGGTCATTTAGGAGCTGACATTTGATTTCCTTGTGCACCCAGTCTCCACTATAATTTCCTGCTTCTAAACGAAGCAATGAACAATGTTCAATTTAAGATCAGGGTGCAGAAAAAGTGTCTGCTCCATTAAAATAAAAACTGTATTTCAGAAGTTGACAGGCAGTGGAGTTAGTTGCAGGGAAAATTATTGGAAAAAGATTGAAACTGCTTTATGAATAGAACATTGAGAAAAGCAATGGCAACAGAAATAAAATCCACTGCCGTGGTCATAATATTTCTTAATTGACACATTAAATTAGACTGAATGCCCATGGGACTTCGGTTCCAGTCAGGATGTTGGCTAGTCATGTCAAGGGCCACTTTCTCCAGTGATGTTTTTGTCAAGTACCACTTTTGGACTACCAGTACTTCAGTGTGACACGGTTGAGCGTCTTCACCAGAAGTGGATTCAGGCTCTGTCTCCCTTCCCCTTGGCTCTCAAGACCTTTTCTGCACTGCCACTTACACCAGGTGTCCCTGAGCCTGTAACTAAAGCAACCCCTCCCTGGGCTCTGGGTCCCTTCCCTAGGGGACACAGCTGGGAACCTCCCCGTTGTCATCACTTGTCCATCTCCCTTCACCTTCTTTTTCTTCCGTAAGCTTTTTTTTTTTTTTTTTTTTTGCATAAAAGCCTTTAAGTTTACTCTTATCTTTCTTGGATTAAAACAACAATAGCAACAAAACAAATTCAAAAATAATTCTTTGACCCTCCTTCTATCTACTGCTCTACCTGGCTTCTCCTTCCCAGCAAACTGGCTTCAACCAGGGGGCTGGCTTGAGGACTGCTTTGCTTTGCAGCTGCCTCTCCACTGCACCCCGGGTGGGTCACATAGGGCTCCTTGCGCTGGGGCTTTGGTGACCACAGTGGCTGTCTTCAAGTTCTTTGGAACTTTGCGTTTGAAGGCTTGCTTTGGCGGAAGTCTAATGAGATAGTAGGTGATGCTTCAGATCTTGGATGATGCTTTCGGGAGCCTTGGAACTTCGACTCGGGTCGGGTCACCTCCTGAAGTTCCACCTCCTGAGGAAGGGTTGGAAACAGGGGCTCTAGGTCCCTGCCTGGGAATTGCTGTCACTCCCAGCCCCAGGCGGCCACCACGGCTTGGTGAGAGAGGGGGGTATGTGTTTGCTGTTGCCCTCCACCCCTAGTGGTCACGTGGGCAAGAGCACTGGGAGGGCTCTGTTGGGGGGGAACCCGGTGTCTTGGGGGTATGGTGGTAAGGCAGCAGCAGCTGATTGCCCACTGGTGCTGGTGGCACCAGGTGGGTGGGGGAATCTGCGGGGATGCCTCTTAGTGACCCTCAATGGAGATCCCTAGGGCATCCCCCATTGAGACTGCAGTACCTCAGAGGAGCTGGTCCACTGTGGTTGTGGCTTGCAAAGGGGAGGTGGACTTCCCTGACCCTCGCCAGCTCTCATATTCATTTTGCACTGAGCCCTGAAAATGATGTAGCCGGTCCTGACTGGACGCTGACTAAGGTCAGCTGATCTCCCTAAGGAAGCTGATCACCCTAAGGTCACTGAGACCTACTTGCTGCAAAACTCAGGTTGCTCCCCAGGGCTTGTCCTCCCTAAATTCACCACCACATTAGCCACCATCAAGCTCTCCTTCCTTCTCCCCTTTCTCCTCTCCCCTGCAGCTGTGACCATGTGTCCCTTTTCCCCTCCTGTCTCCCTGTCAGTCTGCCTTGCAATATCCTCCTCCTTAGCCCTGGTTTACTGCTAGTGTTCTGGAGGGTGGGGACATTGGTTTCAGGGTTTCTGCCCTGCCATTCACGCACTTCCTTTTTCATGACTTTCATCCCATTGTGTGCTGACTGTCCTGCCCAATCCATATCTTATGCTCTGAGTATCATCCTGGCAGTTCACTCTGTCCAGTGACCTGATCTTATTTTCCAGAGCCCACACTTCTTCTAAGATTGCAGACAAATTCATCTTTGCTAAAAATAACTGCTGCTTACTCAGCATTTCCTAAAAGCAAGGCTTGTTGGTTATATGTTTATTTCTAGAACTCTTGCTTTTGCTTAATTGTCAAAATACATTTCATTGGTGAAGAAACAGAGGCTCAGAGAGCTAAAGAAGCCAGCCTGAGATCACACAACTACTAAATTACTCAAAAATTGGTTAAATTCCCAAACATATTTCTATCTACTCTAGCCACAAAGTACCACGATGATACTCGTATTAGATACTAATGAGCTATTCTATTACCTCTTCTAGGTACAACTAATAAGCACTAGTTATGTGCCAAACACTGTGTTCTGATTGCTTTACATATGTTAACTCATATAATCAAGAGATTATGAGATGCGTCCTATTATTGTAGAGCTGGAGAAACCAAGACCCGGGAGTTTAGTAACTGAGGTCATGCGCATGGTAGGAGGAACTGAGTCAGGATTTCAGCCCAAGCAGTCAGCCACCCCTGCTCTGGGTGTAGCCGCTGTGCCACACGCCTCCCTCCAGGCAACTACAAGTTGGCACTTGCCATGGGCAGTTGCCATCTACCACCACAAGGCTTAAATCATGTGCTACTGCAGCTGCTGGTTTTCAGCACTCCCTAAAAGATCAGGGTGGAGAGAAGAAAGGAAGCACTTCATGCTGTGGGAAAAACTGGCAGGATAGGTCTTCAGATAGATTTTTTCAGGAGCCAATTTTACGAACCCAATTCTTATATCTCCTGATATCTAGAAAAGCACTAAAATCTTTCATGGTGGTAACTGCTCCTCATGACTAGCAGAAACCTTCTGCAAAAAAAAAATAATGTGATTGACTGCATACTGCCCCTTCATCAAAACCATGTACATGCTGTCCTCCCTGCCCTGCCTTTTTGGAGCAGTTTCTTAGAGCTACCTGAGGTGCTGTCTCCCAGACTATAGTCCTCATTTTGCCCCCAATAAAACTTAACTCACAGCCCTCACATTATTCATTTTTTTAAAAAGTCAACATTGCTCTGTTTGGCCCATAACCAACTCTGAGGAGTTAAGAAGGTGCCTCCTCTGTCTCTCCCATTGTCTACCTTTTGAACAGTCATAATATTATATGGTCACACTATCTCTACTGAGAAACTAACTGGAAGAAAGCTAGAGACATGAAAATTCTCTAAATGCAACATGGAAGATAATATCTTACGTGTGATTTTTAAGTCTTGTTTAGCCTCCTGTACTGCATTTTCCCTTCCGGGAGAGAGAAATCAAGTTTCACAGAGTCCTAAGTAATTCTTCTGAAGTCTGTATTAGCCATAGTTATATAACATGGAGGACTAATAAAGTGCTTAAATGCTGAGATAAGTAACTAAGGAGTAACAATATTTAAAAGTTTATTCATTCATCAAATATTTACTGAGTGTCTATTATGAGCCAGATATTGTCCTAGGCTTAGGAGAGACCGTGGTGAACAAGATGCAATTTCTATCCACAAAGACTTCATTCTTCTAGGGGAGACAGAGAAACCCCATGGGGCACATGGGGAGCAGCACCTAGAGAAATTCCCAGACAGAAGGAAAGCTGTCTGCTGGAGGCAGAAAAACTAAAGAGCCCCAGACAAGGTCTACCAGCAGTAGACCAGACCTTACATCCTCGCTGCACACTAACTAGGTCACCTCTCAAAGCCTCACTTTTCTCATCTGTGAAATGAGTTGCTGCCTCATTGCATTGTAAGGCTTAAATGAGCTAATCTCTGAACTGTTTAGAGCATAATATGCAGCCACTAAATGTTAACTAGTACTGTTACTATTATAATTACTGTCATTAGAGCTGAGGCTGAACTCAAGGAAAGCTAACCTTTCTCTCAAAGAGGAATATATTTATGTTTCTCTTAAATTTCTAACTTATCCCTCCCTCTACCTTTCTCCTTTGGTAATCATAATTTTTTTTTTCTATACTGTATGGCACAGGGAACTATATCTAGTATTTTGCAATAACCTATATGGGAAAAGAATCTGAGAAAGAATATATAACTGAATATTACATATGCCAGCATGCCAGGTTGCTCCAGTTGTGTCTGACTCTTTGCAATCCCTTGTACTGTAGCCCACTAGGCTCATTTGTCCTTGGAATTCCCCAGGCAAGAATGCTGGAGTGGCTTGCCCTGCCCTCCTCCAAGGGTTCTTCCTGACCCAGCTACTGAACCCACATCTTTTACGTCTCCTTCATTGGCAGGCAGGTTCTTTATCATTAGCACCACCTGGGAAGCCCAAATATTATATATATATAGCTGAATTGGGCCAATGGACAGAGAAGCCTGGTGAGCTACAGTCCATGGGATCACAAAAGAGTCAGACGTGACTTGGCAACAAAATAACAACAACGACAAAAATATAACTGAACCACTTTGCCGTACACCTGAAACTAACACACTGTAAATCAACTACACTCAATAAAAAATAAGGTTATTAAAAAAGAGGAGCGTGTTGTCTTAAACTGCTCCCACTCACCCAAATGATTCAATCAGATGAGCATGGATTCCTGGAGAGAGTCCCCCTTTGGGCATGAAAGAGTATTATGGCTTTTTCTACAACTCCTGTCTCTGGTTACCCCTGTGCCACACAGGGGATTCTTTGTGGCTAGAGATGGAGTGGATGGCGGCAACTCCTGCTGAAGCCTGGGAAGTCTGTTTCCGAGTTTCTACCTCGGTAGATTTTTCTATGGGGAGGCAAGGGATAGATTTGGTATTCAGAGCTTCCTCTGAGTACAACATCCTTGGCTCCAAGTTCCACTTTCCTGGAGATGTGCCTCTGGGACCTGGGAATCTCTCTCACTAGTTCACCTTCCCCAGGTCAGATGACTCAGAAGCAAACTTGATTTTCCTTGGATTATGGCTTTTAAATTCATCTAAGGAAATACAAAATAAGGCAACAGTAGAAATAAATGCACATTTTAGTATTTAGAAAATCCCTCTTATTTTAAAATCAATTCACTGTTCTGTTCTCTTGTTTTTTACAAGATGAGATCATCACCGCCAAACTTTTAAAGGCAGAGTGAAGGACACTCCATCACTTCTATGACTGACAGGATTCCCCACTTGTGTCCTGTGTCAGTCAGGGAAACAAAACTCATAGCAGGGATTTTGATAGGGGCAAACTAAGGTAGGAAATTTGCTAAGTGTTGGATAGCTGGAAAAGCAAAGACAGGGAACAGAGATAATAACTGAAGCCAGCAGCTCCACCCCTGGGGCTGGGGAAACAAAGGGGAGGAGTTGGGTGGTCAGAATTCAGATGCTCACAAGTGGGCCCCCATGTCCTGGGACTGAGACCTCTGAGGAAGGGGTGCTTCTGGTACCTTGCAGGGCACAGTGAGGCTGTTTGGGAAGATGGGAAAAAAAGCTGGAGATGGGAACTAACAGTCCATAACAAGGTGAAGGACTTCCAATATTCATTGTAAGGACTGATGCTGAAGCGCCAATACTTTGGCCACCTGATATGAAGAACTGACTCATTGGGAAAGACCCTGATGCTGGGAGAGATTGAATGCAGGAGGAGAAGGGGATGACAGAGGATGAGATGGTTGGATGGCATCACTGACTCAATGGACATGAGTTTGAGCAAGTTCTGGGAGTTGGTGATGGACAGGGAAGCCTGGTGTGCTGCAGTCCATGGGGTTGCAAAGAGTTGGACATGACTGAGCAACTGAACAGGCTGAAGGGTCATTGCTGAAGCAATTTGAAAGGATTGAGAAGCAAAGCAAGAGGGGAGCAGGGCTGTTCTTTCTCCTCCAGTCCTCTACCGCTCTTATCACAGAGCCTAGCAGGAGCCTAGGATGCAGGAGTATGTCTGTTACTGAGAGAAAATTATTTTGTAACCAGAACAAGTCATTTGCCTGCTTCAGGGATAGGCCTCTAAATGTGCCCAAATCTCTGCAAATGCAGGGGGCCTGCTCCTTATGAGGGCCGACTGCCTGTGTTGTTGCTGAGTCAGGCATGGTTGTGTTTTGCTGTTGAGGTTGTTGGGGGACAACTTAGTGAAATCAGCTCCCTGGAGATCCTGTGTACACTTAACATAATTTTCACCACATTCAAATGGGACAGCTTCTTCAGGCTGCAGATGAGCCTTCCATGACTTTTAGAACAGAGAAACATTTTGTTTTCAGTAAGTTGACATAAACTCCTGATCATCGTCTTAGCACCTTCTCATTTTTCTCAAATCCTCACATCTAATCCAATTACACTAATCTTAATTCTATCAATTTATCTATCTACTATTGTTAAGGGAAAATACAAATTAAAAAATACAAGGTTTAATTCTCTCTGTTGAGAATAAAGGAAGAGACTGGCCTCCTTTCTCTCTTTTCCTAGAGCATTTACTTTAGAAAACTTGTAATTTCTGTCTTTGAAATACATATAAATCTTTTAAAAGCTAAATATTCTCTTCATAGCTTTATGACAAGTCATGCTTTTCTCTGAGACTTGGGAGCCATCTCTTTCAAATATAAACATCTGGGGACATAGCTCCCCTATCTCCCAGTCTCTGTGTGAGGGTAGGCGTCTGACTTGGCTGTGTGTGTGTGTGTGTGTGTGTGTGTGTGTGTGTGTGTGTGTGTGCACACTCAGTCATGTCTGACTCTTTGCGACCCCATGGACTGTCGCCCACCAGGCTTTTCTGTCCATGTTATTCTCCAGGCAAGAATACTGGAGTAGGTAGCCATTTCCTTCTCCAAGGGATCTTCCCAACCCAGGGATCTAAACTTTGTCTCTTGGCAGGTGGATTCTTTACCTCTGCGCCACCTGGGAAGCCCCCAACCTCACTGCAACTTGCAAAGCTATCTCCTTAAAGATATGAGAAGTTTATTCTCTTTTGGGGGGTGGGGTGGGATAATGCCAATTAGCAAACACAAATGGCCACCTCAGTTACTGGGTGAATCTAGGATTAGCTGTATGTGACAAATGGAGTTGTCAAGTCTTCTTACTTGAGACTAGTCACTGTTTCTCTTGAGAACTTGTATGGAATAGGGTGTATCTGCTCAGCCGTATAATGTGTGCAGATGGCCTGTACTGCACATAGCATTCTGGTTTGATGCTCATTCAGTAATGGAAGTTTTCTTTCTCTACTGCCTTTGTGGAGAGGATTTCTGGCTTGGGAGCTTTTGATTTTAATTACATTGATTTATAAATATCTACCTCTCTCTCTCTGTCCGGTTTTGTCCCACCACATCATTTGCCATAGTTACCTGCCTTCAGTATTTGTCTCCTTGCTTCTTTTCTTGCTTCCTCTGCCCAGTCAGCCTGTGGCCTTTTAAAAATGCAGTTCAGTTTATGTTACTCCTCTTCCTAAAATCCTGCAGTGCCTCCCATTGTGGCTCAAATGAAACCCGAAGTCCTACAAGCCCTGGGCAATCTGGCCCTTTTCCATCCTCCCAAAGAGCCCCTGCCTCTCTCCTGCCTGCTCATTATGTTCCAACCCTGCTGGTCTGTTTCAATTCCCGGATCGTATCAAGTTTGTTCCCTCCCAGGGCTTTCCTACTGCCAGTCACTTGGCCTGGAATGATCCTTACCTCGCTCCCTATGGTTTATTACTCAACCAATTTTAACCTAACTATACCTTCCGTGGAGAGCTACCCTTCTCCCAGGTGGAGTTAGTTTGGTCTTATGACTTACAGCATTATACCCTTTTCTATGAGCAGAGAGTTTATCAGCATCCATGACCATGTATTTATTTATTCATTGTGTGTTTGTTGCACAAAGACAGGGACCATGCATATCTGACCCCCACAGCACTGTAAAGCCAGTGCCACTCTGGCATCTGAAACATGGTACATCCTTAGCAGCTGTTTGCTAATTACATGGGACTCCACTGAAGTTCATCTTAAAGGGAGACATCTCTAAATATCTGTCCCCCTTTTCCTGTTTGTGCTGTCTCCTGTGGGAGGGCTGGACTGAAGGAATGCATGTAGAACACTGCACTTTCCAGGGAATAGAACAATTTCAGTGCTTCAAAACCTATGAAGCCCAGTTGACAACTTGCTGGTTTTCTTGACTAACTCTCTGTTAAATTAAAGTCTATGGGGCGAGGCCTGTAGCCCGGCCACAGCTGGTAGCATGCTGGGGAGCTTAGGCACCTCTCAGAAGTGAGAAGAGCTCTCCTCCATCTGTCAAACCATCAGACTGCTTTCCAACTTGCATCGGAAGTCAGCACTTTACTGGTCATACCAGAGGTGTGGCAAAGCTCCCACCTCAGTTAGGTGGACAGTGGTCTGGGTTTGCTGTGGGTCTGGTTGAAGAAAGGGCTGGGCCATGACAGATCCCTGGGCGAGAGGCTGTCCACTGACATGCATTTCACTGAAGAAGTTCAAGAAAGAGTGATTTTAATGAAACAGGTTTAGCTCATGAAGCATGTAACTGGACAAACAAGATTTCTTCTAGGTAAATGGTTTGCAAACTCTTTTGGTGTTTTCCACTTGGTTTTATTTATTTATTCTTCACACTGGTAGCTTTACAACAGTGATTATGAGAAATGGAATATTTCCTGCCATATTAGTAAACAAAGAATGTCACAGTCAGCGGCAATTATAGTACCGAGAATGGCTAATGGTGAGCTGGTGAGCCCTGAGGGAACTTAGAAAGGAAAGAATACCTGCCATCTAGAAACGATCAGATGCAGCCACTCCCTATTGTGAGCCCAGAGGAAACTCAGGATGTGAAAACACAGGATACTGGCCCCAGATAGCTGAGGTGCATATCAAAGGAATGATTTCCCTGAGCCCAGACTCTTGTATCTCCCCATACATAGAAAAGCACTAAATTCCTTAGCTTGGGATATCTGCTTTTCTTTAATTAACAATAGTCTTTTGATGTCAGACTACTTGCCCTTTGCTGCGAAAGTTCTTTATAACCTGACTCCTCCTTGTAGCAGTTCCCTCAGGGTTACTTGAAATGCTGCCTCTATGTCTTAAGTCCTAAAATTTCCCACTGAATAAAATCATACCTTTCAACTTTTAAGTTGTGAATATTTTTTTAAGTCTGCAGTTACTCGTTTTATTTTTTAAAT
Source organism: Cervus elaphus (assembly GCF_910594005.1). NCBI lineage: Eukaryota > Metazoa > Chordata > Mammalia > Artiodactyla > Cervidae > Cervus > Cervus elaphus. The sequence goes on along the minus strand of NC_057842.1, from coordinate 21,432,170 downwards.
GCCCTTAACAAACATGTCTATGAGCCTGAATAGCATTAGTGATGGCAGCGGAGAGCTCACTGCACAGTGTTATTAACGAGGCAGAGAATGCCGTAAATAATAGGATTTAAATAGAGAGATTGTCCACCTCCTCCCTGTTCCCCCAGGGACTGAGCAAGAATTCTGGGAACAAATAAGTCTGTCCTCACGCACAGACCACAAAGTTGGTTCCCATTTGTGATCTGATATTTAGTATATTAGTTTTGACTCAACTACAGGCAGTTGGTTTTTGTTTGCTCCACACTGGCCATGGGCATCACTCACCCTGGGCTGTGACCGGATTGCTGTTGCCCTGCTTCTGCAAAAGCTGCCAGGCCTGCCACCCTTTTTAACCTGGCGGTCCTAAGTCAATAACGCAAGGTGAGCTGACCAACCATGTTGCCTATGGAATTGCTTCCCCACTTGCTTTTCCTGTCTCTGAAAGTGCTGCAGCAGCTGTGGTCAGTGACCCACATAGTGAAAACTATCCATGCTTTTGCGCTGCCTGTCTCCCTGCTCAGCTCAGCTCCTCAGACTAAAGGGGATTCAGGCCAAGTTCAACAGAGAAGCCTGTGATTTCCCCAGGGCTGCTTCAGAAAACTGAATCTTTTCCCAAGCCTGCAGGTCAAAGGAGCCAAGATTTAAACAATTAACTCTCTTAATACAGTTACTATCAATCTTTTATTTGGCCTCTGCCTCAGATTGGAAGCACCCTTCTGCTTACAAAACCCCTTCACGCCACTTTTAAATCATAATTGTCAAGCTTGCTGTAACTGTGCTGCAGAGAATGATCTTGAGGCTTTTGGCTGCTTCCTGGCATTTCTACCTGGTCAGATTCCCAGGGGGTGGGCCTAGAAATCTTCATTTTTATCAAGCGCTCACAAATATTCTTATACTTATGAGTGAACATTTGAAATTCACTGAGGTGCGTGCCACAGAGTTGTTCAGTCTCTCAGTCGTGTCTGACTCTTTGCGGTCCCATGGACTGCAGCATGCCAGGCTTCCCTGTCTTTCACCATCTCCTGGAGTTTGTTCAAACTCACGTCCGTTGAGTCAATGATGCCGTTCTCTGTCACCCCTTCTCCTCTTGCCCTCAATCTTTCCCAGCATCAGGATCTTTTCTAATGAGTCAGCTCTTTACATCAGGTGACCAAAGTATTGGAGTTTCAGCTTCAGTCCTTCCAATGAATATTCAGGGTTGATTTCTTTTAGGATTGACTGGTTTGATCTCCTTGCTGTCCAAGGTACTTTCAAGAGTCTTCTCCAGCACTATAATTCAAAAGCATTACTTTTTTGGTGTTCAGCCTTCCTTATGGTCCAACTCTCACGTCCATACATGACTACTGGAAAAACCATAGCTTTGACTATATGGATCTTTGTCAGCAAAGTGATGTCTCTGCTTTTTAATACGCTGTCTAGGTTTGTCATAGCTGTTCTTCCAAGGAGCAAGTGTTTTTTAATTTTATGGCTTCAGTCACCATCTGCAATGATTTTGGAGTCCAAGAAAATAAAATCTGTCACCATTTCCATTTTTTCCCCATCTATTTGCCATGAAGGGATGGGACCCAATGCCATAGTAACTGTTAATATGTTAACTCATTGTTATGAAAATTCATAGGAAATGACAGTTAAACAAAAAACCCATTGTCTTTGGTAATGCATCTTACAGAGTATGTCTACTTGAGAGTGAGCCCTCTTTAAACTATGCAGCTAACTCACAGTCCCTAAATGAATTATTTGGTGACAAGTGCAAGCCACACATTCATCATTAGAGCCCTGTTGATATTTTAGATACTGAAGATATACATGAGTTCGTGGTTAATGTTATTACAGAAATGATATGATATAAAATGGAGTAGAAATTATTTGGTGGCAGAATTTATTTTAGAAGTTTTATATATCAGAGTAATTTTCATTTTTTAGAATTGTTAAGGATTTGAGTTACTTACATTGTTCAGTTATAATTTACTATCTTCAAAGGGGAAATTATTCATTGCAAAAGCTATTTACACTTAGATTTGGGAACCATACGATGTCTTGGAAGATATTTATTATAGTACACGTGTGTGTGCTAAGTTGCTCAGTTGTGTCTGACTCTGCGACTCTACGGACTGTAGCCCACCAGTCTCCTCTGTCCATGGTATCCTCCAGGCAAGAATACTGGAGTAGGTTGCTGTGCCCCTCTCCAGGCGACTCCCAGCCGAACATCAAACCCGTGTCTCTTGTGTCTTCTGCACTGGCAGGCAGGTTCTTTACCACTAGCATCACCTGGGAAGCCCATTACAGTATATATGGAGGGTTTTAACAGCTTCTCTTGAATCACTTTCAATAAGGAGGAATCAGCCTATTTGGATAAAGTAGAAACATATAAGAAATTATTTTTTTTTACCCTTGAGGTGAGTAATAATAAACACCGGGATGCTAATACTGGTGGAAGGCAGAGTGTTGTGATGTTGTGGAATGTAATCTTGCGATTCCTGAAGTTTTAACACACAGCACCTTCAATAATTTCTGAGGGGAAATTCCATCATTTGTTGTCTACTGTAATGGCTGAGATCTTCAAACTGGCTCTTCATGGGACCAGACTTGTTACTTGGTTTGTTTCTGGAGCCTTTAGCATGCTCCAAAACTTGTTACCTTGTGAACCATCTCTTATTGGATCCTAGAGAATAAATCCAAAAGGATCATAAGCGGTTTGTGAATTAGTGAAGGTAGCTGGGCTAAGAGACTTCTTCCATGAAGACTTTTCTTATTCTAGTTAGAATCAGAAGCTCTGTGCCCAGTGCTTGGTACAGTGTTATGTTGTGCTCTAAATACCAGCAATGCAGAACTGGAGAGGGCTGGTGGAGACCAGTCAGTCCAGTCCTGCATTCTCTGTTTGTCCCCTGGATAGCGGTGACTGCCCTCTTTCCTAGTCACTCCCATATTCTTATACATTGTCACAGTTACACAGGACAGACTTCATGAAGGCAGATCTTAGTCATGGAACCGTGAGGTAAAGGAAAATTACGTGACACAGGAAACGACGAGAGTAGAACTTTGCTTGCCTGGGGGTTTAGGACTGTGCTTTCTCCTTTGTCTGTGCAAACCTGAAAGTGAGCAGATGGGTCTCCTTACAAAAAAAGAGAGGAGAGGAGAGGAAAAAAGTCCGGAAATTTTAGAGTCACTCTCTGTTTCTCCCCAAAGACAACAAGTAGAAGAGACCCTTGCCTTATGTGTAAGGAAGACTTAGCATTTCTTTGTGAAAGTAACACGTTAAACCTTTCTTTCCTGGATTAGCCTCCCCACGCTCCCCCACCCGTGTGTCTCTTTTAGTCATTGGAGTTAGTTGTTTGAGGACTGATAAATAGTGGATGAAAAGTACAAAGCATCTGGCTCAGGAAAAGGAGAGAATTTATGGCAGAATCACTGAGTTTGTATGTAAAGAGAAAAAAAGAGTGGAGAATGGGTGTATATTGCTTTAATCTAGTGTGCCTGAGGTGCATTGTAGAAACTTCCTTTATAGATATTTCTCTCTTTTAACTCATTGCTTTAAATCCTGCTGTAAGAGGTCAAAATGACCACAATTCATTTTACGGTGGAAGATGTTTTGCAGAATTTAAATTTTAGTGAGTTACCCATCTCAAAGGAGTGAAGGCAGTAGAAACAATTGTGCTTATGTCACCTGAGCTATTAGATCAGTTGAAAATTGTGCCATGTACTCAAATATCATTTGGATTCAATTTGCCTCACACTTGCCTTTTCTTGTTCTGAACAACCTCCCTGGGATCTCATACACTCACACAATTTCAGCTCCCAACAGTGAACTAATGGGTCCCAAGGCTAGATTTTATTTAGACCATTCCTATGGAAGTATTTAATATTGTCCACTAGAAGCAAAAGGATAATACTTTATTTTGTAAGACCCATTGGCACTTGGTGATTTAAAGGAAGAAATATCTGTTTGGTTTATGATGATGTTATCTAACCAAAACTCTGATGATTTCCTTAATTATTCAAGGTTATGATTCTTATTACAAAAGCCATTATTGTTAGTTTTATATTTAAGCAAGAACAAAGATATATTAGATGCTGTGCAAAATGTACCCAAGTAGATTCCAGTAATTATGAGGAGAAATGATGGAAAAGATTGAATTCATTCCTTCAGGTGATCAAAAATCATGTTTTGTTTTTACTTTAGTATCTTTACCTTTGAAGAATGCAAGCCTGATACACATATTTTTCTTTCTTTTTTTCTACGAATGTACTCATGTACTCATCTTAAACATATGGATTCATTCAAAGCATTTTTGCTCATGTTAAGTGGGTTCATTAGAGCAATACAAAGCAAAATGGTGTCACTGTAACTGTCTATCTATGTATCTATCTATCTATTTATGTATCTATTTTTCAATCTAACTGGCAGGGACTGGTCAATTAGTAATAAGGCATTGGTAATTGGTGAGAATGTGCAATCAATGGCTGATTAATTGACTACAATCCATGAGAAAATGAGCCCATCCCTTAGCTTGCTGTTGGTAAAGAATCTGCCTGCAATGCAGAAGATCCTGGTTCGATTCCTGGGTCAGGAAGATCTGCTCGAGAAGGGATAGGCTACCCACTCCAGTATTCTTGGGCTTCTCTTGTGGCTCAGTTGGTAAAGAATCTGCCTGCAATGTGGAAGACCTGGGTTTGATCCCTGGGTTGAGAAGATCCCCTGGAGGAGGGAAAGGCTACCCACTCCAGTATTCTGGCCTAGAGAATTCCATGGACTGAGCAACTTTCACTTTCACTTTTATAACTTGCTGTGCATGAACCATTATGTATTATAGAGTTGACTATAGCTTTATTTTAATAGTGATTTTAAGCTCTTGGCTACTACTTATTACTACATTTGTTTAGCTTAGTTATTTTGTTTGCCCAGTCTCTCAATAGGATGTCATTCTGCAGATATTTAATAAATATTTTTTATTTATTGAATAAAAATAATATAATGAATAACTTATACCAGATAGTCTAGACTTTGTTCCAGGGAAAGATGGGGTGTCTGAAAGAATGTTAACTAATACTGAATCCCTTCTCTTCTAAATTAAAAAGTTTTGTTTTTTCTAGAAGGGCACGAAAACCTCCAAGATCCTCTTTCAGAGGAAGTAGCTTTTTGCTTCTTTTTGGATTAGGTACACATATCCTTGTCATGTTCATCAGTGATCATCAGGCTTTTCTTTATTGTTTATTGACTGGGCAAGACTCTGTAAAGACTCTTACGTTGGAAGATAGTAATAAACACAATAGTAATAAACAACGCTTCTGCCAGCTGCGATGGACTGTGCAGAAGCTCGGCTGAGCGGAGCTACCCTATGCCCAAGGTTAGGGGTGGCGATTGAGAGTGCCAGGCTGCGACGGCGCAGGAGCGGAGGAGAGGAGCCACCCCACGTCCGAGGTCAGGGGTGGTGGCTGAAAGGAGCCACGTCCAAGGAGCCGGCTGCGTGGGCGCAGGAGGGCCGAGAGGAGCTACTCCACGTTCAAGGTTAGGAGGGGCGACGTCGCCCAAGGTAAGGAGCGGCCGCTGCGCTTTGCTGGAGCAGCCATGAAGAGATACCCCACGTCCAAGGTAAGAGAAACCCAAGTAAAATGGTAGGTGTTGCAAGAGGGCATCAGAGGGCAGACATACCGAAACCGTAATCACAGAAAACTAGCCAATCCGATCACAGGACCACAGTCTTGTCTAACTCAATGAAACTAAGCCATGCCGTGTGGGGCCACCCAAGACTGACGGGTCATGGTGGAGAGGTCTGACAGAATGTGGTCCACTGGAGAAGGGAATGGCAAACCACTTCAGTGTTCTTGCCTTGAGAACCCCATGAACAGTATGAAAAGGCAAAATGATAGGATACCGAAAGAAGAACTCACAGGTCGGTAGGTGCCCGATATGCTACTGGAGATCAGGGGAGAAATAATTCCAGAAAGAATGAAGGGATGGAGCCAAAGCAAAAACAATACCCAGTTGTGGATGTGACTGGTGATAGAAGCAAGGTCCGATGCTCTAAAGAGCAACTGTGTATAGGAACCTGGAATGTTAGGTCCATGAATCAAGGCAAATTGGAAGTGGTTGAACAGGAGATGGCAAGAGTGAACGTCGACATCTAGGAATCAGCGAACTAAAATGGACTGGAATGGGTGGATTTAACTCAGATGACCATTATATCTACTACTGTGGGCAGGAATCCCTTAGAAGAAATGGAGTAGCCACCATAGTCAATAAAAGAGTCCGAAATGCAGTACTTGGATGCAATCTCAAAAACAACAGAATGATCTCTGTTCATTTCCAAGGCAAACCATTCAATAGCATGGTAATCCAAGCCTATGCCCCAATCAGTAATGCTGAAGAAGCTGAAGTTGAACGGTTCTGTGAAGACCTACAAGACCCTTTAGAACTAACACCCAAAAAAGATGTCCTTTTCATTATAGGGGACTGGAATGCAAAAGTAGGAAGTCAAGAAACACCTGGAGTAACAGGCATATTTGGCCTTGGAGTACGGAATGAAACAGGGCAAAGGCTAGTAGAATTTTTCCAAGAGAATGCACTGGTCATAGCAAACACCCTCTTCCAACAACACAAGAGAAGACTCTACACATGGACATCACCAGATGGTCAACACCGAAATCAGATTGATTATTTTCTTTGCAGCCAAAGATGGAGAAGCTCTATACAGTCAGCAAAAACAAGACCAGGAGCTGACTGTGGCTCAGATCACGAACTCCTTATTGCCAAATTCAGACTTAAGTTGAAGAAAGTAGGGAAAACCACTAGACCATTCAGGTATGACCTAAATCAAATCCCTTATGATTATACAGTGGAAGTGAGATATAGATTTAAGGGACTAGATCTGATAGACAGAGTGCCTGATGAACTATGGACGGAGGTTTGTGGCATTGTACAGGAGACAGGGATCAAGACCATCCCCATGGAAAAGAAATGCAAAAAGGCAAAATGGTTGTCTGAGGAGGCCTTACAAATAGCTGTGAAAAGAAGAGAAGTGAAAAGCAAAGGAGATAAGGAAAGATATTCCCATTTGAATGCAGAATTCCAAAGAATAGCAAGGAGAGATAAGAAAGCCTTCCTCAGCGATCAATGCAAAGAAATAGAGGAAAACAACAGAATGGGAAAGACGAGAGATCTCTTCAAGAAAATTAGGGATACCAAGGGAACATTTCATGCTAAGATGGACACAATAAAGGACAGAAATGTTATGGACCTAACAGAAGCAGAAGATATTAAGAAGAGATGGCAAGAATACACAGAAGAACTGTACAAAAAAGATCTTCACGATCCAGATAATCACGATGATGTGATCACTCACCTAGAGCCAGACATCCTGGAATGTGAAGTCAAGTGGGCCTTAGAAAGCATCACTATGAACAAAACTAGTAGAGGTGATGGAATTCCAGCTGAGCTATTTCAAATCCTGAAAGATGATGCTGTGGATGTGCTGCACTCAATATGCCAGCAAATTTGGAAAACTCAGCAGTGGCCACAGGACTGGAGAAGCTCAGTTTTCATTCCAGTCCCAAAGAAGGGTAATGACAAAGAATGCTCAAACTATCACACAATTGCACTCATCTCACACGCTAGCAAAGTAATGCTGAAAATTCTCCAAGCCCGGCTTTAGCAATATGTGAACTGTGAACTTCCAGATGGTCAAACTGGTTTTAGAAAAGGCAGAGGAAGCAGAGGTCAAATTGCCACCATCCGCTGGATCATTGAAAAAGCAAGAGTTCTAGAAAAACATCTATTTCTGCTTTATTGACTATGCCAAAGCCTTTGTGTGGATCACAATAAACTCTGGAAAATTCTGAAAGAGATGGGAATACCAGACCACCTGTTCTGCCTCTTGAGAAACCTATATGCAGGTCAGGAAGCAAGAGTTAGAACTGGACATGGAACAACAGACTGGTTCCAAATAGGAAAAGGAGTACGTTAAGGCTGTATATTGTCACCCTGCTTATTTAACTTATATGCAGAGTACATCATGAGAAATGCTGGGCTGGAAGAAGCATAAGCTGGAATCAAGATTGCCAGGAGAAATATCAATAACCTCAGAAATGCAGATGACACCACCCTTATGGCAGAAAGTGAAGAGGAACTAAAAAGCTTCTTGATGAAAGTAAAAGAGGAGAGTGAAAAAGTTGGCTTAAAGCTCAACATTCAGAAAACTAAGATCATGGCATCTGATCAATCACTTCATGGGAAACAGATGGGGAAACGGTGTAAACAGTGTCAGACTTTATTTTTTGGGCTCCAAAATCACTGCAGATGGTGGTTGCAGCCATGAAACTAAAAGACGCTTACTCCTTGGAAGGAAAGTTATGACCAACCTAGACAGCATATTAAAAAGCAGAGACATGACTTTGCCAACAAAGGTCTGTCTAGTCAAGGCTCTGGTTTTTCCAGTGGTCATGTATGGATGTGAGAGTTGGACTGTGAAGAAAGCTGAGCACCAAAGAATTGATGCTTTTGAACTGTGGTGTTGGAGAAGACTCTTGAGAGTCCCTTGGACTACAAGGAGATCCAACCAGTCCATCGTAAAGGAGATCAGTCCTGGATGTTCACTGGAAGGACTGATTCTGAACCTGAAACTCCAATACTTTGACCACCTCATGTGAAGTGTTGACTCATTGGAAAAGACCCTGATGCTGGGAGGGATTGGGGGCAGGAGGAGAAGGGGACAACAGAGGATGAGATGGCTGGATGGCATCCCCGATTCGATGGACATGGGTTTGAGTAAACTCCGGGAGTTGGTGATGGACAGGGAGGCCTGGTGTGCTGTGATTCATGGGATCGCAGAGTTGGACACGACTCAGCAAATGAACTGAACTGAACTGAACTGAATAAGCGCAGTTGAAAGAGGACTGATGAAGCTTGGTTTTTGGAACAGACACTCTGAAAGTTTATAGTAATAATTGCTTTTGGGAGCAATGTCTTGCATGGAACTGTATTTATATTAGCATAAACCAGCTTAATTGCTGAATTCTTTACTACCCTGAAGAGTATAATCTCAATGAATCACATCTGTATAAAATCACTAGTACTGTTGGGTGGAGGAAGTTAACAATCTGTCTGAAAACCTTCCCTTAGGCAGAGTCAAGAAAGGGATCTGAGAGAAACTGGAGTGGGCTGGGCAGAATTCATGTAGTTTATATGGGATAAACTCTATGAATTTAGCCAATAGAACTGGAAAGGACACTAAGGGACACTCCAACTTTATGGGAAATTCAAAAGAAAAGTTGCCACTAAGGTATTTTTAATTTTGTGCTATCTCCCACCTCTTAGACAACAGGGTTTTCACTCTGCTCTTAGACTTTCCACTGATCAATTTCTCTTCTCTCTTCTCAAACAGCTGTAACTTTGAACTCTACCGAGATCTGCTCTTTTGGGAAAAGCTCAAATTAGTTCTTGCTTGTTTTACCTCTTCCTTTTGGCCTTTCTTTTCTCTGCTTCTGCCTTTCTCCACCTCCTAAATAAAATGTTCAGCAAGATATAGAGAGAGAATATTGCAGACTTGGAATTCATACAGACACTAAGTGCAAATCTTGACTTGTTCCCTTTTATTAGCTGTTCCGTGCAAGTAATACCCTGACCCGTAGAATTACATGGGTGAAATCGTTCAGACTATGTATATATTGGCAATAGCTGGAAAAAGTTATTGCCTCAATTCATCCCCCAGAGAGACCTGATCTTGAGCGCAGCTACTTAGAAATATATGCGGAGTCTAGAACAGTACAAACAATTTGTACGTGTCCCCTCAGGGTCATTTCTTAGAGCCAGTGTCACTTCCTGTGGGTACTGGAAGCCCTCCTATCTCTCTCTCATCTTTATTTCCCCTTCCTTTGCCTCTCTCTGCCTAAAATCTGTCCCCCTGTAGCCAAAGGTTGTTTATTTCTAAATTACCCCAGATCTTTACATTTCATCACAGTGGGACATCTGTAACAAGAACCAACTGTTCTTTTACTGATACTGATCTCTCTGTCAGCATAGTTTTGATGCATCCTTATACATGATGACCTTTTATCTTCCAGAGGCAAGGATGGGGGAGACTGAAAGGATGAAGGGGACAGAGAAAATTACACTGAGCATTCCCCTGGGAGGGGAGTATGGGGCAGACCATCCTGTAAAAGGGCTCAGAACCTGGTGTATAAAGCACTCACACTCAAGAGATTGTCCAAAACAAGCAACAAAACCTCACCTCATACCCATTGTTTTCATTAATATCATGCTTTATCAAAGTAATCTAACTAAACTGAGTTTCTCCTGAAGGATTGAAATACACATGGTGGGGAATGGAATGTTGGTTCTGGTTCAGCGCAGTCACATGAGAACAATGCTGGGCATGCTGGCAATCAAGACAGAGGGTTCCCTACTTTTTTTGGAGGCTGCAATCCAGAAGACTCAAAGTAGTTTTTAATCTGTATAGTTTGAGGGGTTTGGGGGAGACATTTAGGTATTTCAAGTCCTACAACAGCTGGATATTTTTGGCATTCATAAAGGAAATCTCAGGGCTTATCCCAGGTGGCTCATTGGTAAAGAATCCGCCTGCCAGTGCAGGAGGCATGAGACATGGGTTCAATCACTGGGTCAGGAAGAGCCCCTGAAGAAGGAAATGGCAACCCACTCCAGGATTCTTGCTTGAGAAATCTTATGCACAGAGGAGCCTGGCGGGCTACAGTCCATGGCGTCACAAAAGAGTTGGACATGACTTAGTGACTAAACAACACAATAGGAATAACTTTATTCTGTTTTATTTAATTAGAATACTTAGCTTTATATATTCTTAGCCTTTACAGTTTATAGCTAATTTAGTTTACTTTCCTTTACAGGACTCAGAGGAACAATTTTCTTCGGTAATATTTGTTAAGTATAATAATGCCAAATTTTATTATAGAAGGTTCCTTATATAAATTACTTATTTCTAGTCTCTACCCTTTTTTTCTTTTTTGCTAAAATGTTTTTATTTACTCTTAAAATTTCTTCTTTTATCCTTTAAAAACTATGTAAAGTAACACACCTTCTTTCAATTAAGGAAATTATTCTTTGTGTAGTTAAGGGAAGGATCAAAAGATATAGACTTTACTGTGGGGTTAGATTGCCCAAGGAACATCAGAAAAGACAAGAAAAGCTGTCAAGTGTTCCATCCACAGCCCATCACCATAGTTCCCCAAAACTGCTGGGAGTCCTTTGTCTCTCTCTTCTTCATATTCATTCTTCTTTTACCATTTTTAATTGAGATATAATTGATATACTATAAGGCATGCAACATAGTGATATTAATGTATGCATATATTGTGAAATAGTTACCACAATATGTTCAGCTTAACATCCTTCACTTCACATAGTTACAATTTTTTTCTTGTGATGAGAACTTTGAAGATCGAATCTCATCAACTTTCAAATATACAATGCAATATTGTTAATTAGAGTCACCATGCTGTATGTTACATCTCCAGAAATTACTTATCATATAACTAGAAATCAATGCCTCTCTTCTTGACTGCATATACCCTGCTTGCCCCAACCCACCCTTACCTCATCACATCAAGACTAAGAGTTCCAAAAGAGGCATTCTTGATTAAGCGTTATGTTTTATGAACATTGACACTTTACAGAAATATAGGGAATTTATGTATATTCCTTTACCTGGTAAAGGAAATGTGGCTTAAACTCCAAACAATTTCTGCAATAGCTGCTTGAGAATTCTGAATATTTCTATAATGAGATGGGGAAAACAAAATCTCTAGGTGAGAGATTATAAAACTGACAGGATCATAAAAGTGTAGATAATTATCACTCTCTGGCGTTCTTAATAAAGAATAATAAAAGCATAACTATTATAACCTGTGATAGTAGTGTTGGTTTAGGTACTTAATGAGCATCAACTATGTGTCAGGCACCATGCTAGCTGCTACATATAAAAAGATGAGAAAGTTGTTTCTGTCTATGAGAGCTCACAATCAAGCTAAAAAGGTGGGTAATAAAAAGAAACAAACGAACAATTAGATACAAATGTGGTACCTGTTTTAAGAGTGACAAGAATAAAATAATGAAAAAATAGATTCTAGAAGTGCTAACTTACAGTCAGGTGGTAGCTTAGACAATGAAGATATCAAGATCAATGCATATCTGCTTTAAAAGAGGGCACATCAAACAGTATGTGAGGCACTTAAAAGGAATTCTGCATAAAAAATGTCAGAGGAAGTTCAAAGATGTTAGTATGCTGGCTCATACAGGATCATTTATCAGACCATCTAATTATAAACATGTTGGGCAGGGTGTGAAATGTTAATAAATGATACTAACACCAACCTAAAGAGATTTCCGGAGAGGCAGAATCTGACAAATGAACTGGACTTCACCAGCATACATCCTTTAAGGAAATACTGGAATGGAAAATGCCACTAACATTTCTTGCAGCAACAGCGGAAACTTCCTTCAGATTGCAGACACTCACAGCTGGGTGTGGGTCCCAGCTCTGCTACTTATTTTCTGTGCAACTTGTTCAACTTTTTGAACCTTAGTTTTCTGGCCTCCCTACACTACCCTCTTATTCATTCATTCACACATCTACTGGGCACCATGTTCAATGCTTATTTTATCTAATGCAATCTTCAGTGACCTCAATATATTATCTTCATTTGACAGGAAAGGGAATGAAAGTAATTAGCCCAAGGACACATGATTAGTAAATTGTTGAGCCTGGAATAGAATCCTAATCTATCTCACTACAAAATCCAAGGTACGTCTTTGACAAAATGAATCCCTGAAGTCACACAAAAATGTTAGTTCTGTTTTGTTAATTAATCAGTAACTATTTAGAATCTACCATATTCTAGGCATTCCATACAAAGCCAAAGAAGAGCATATCAATAAAAATTTCAGTGAGATTAAAAAAAGCAATGTAATCCTCTATTTGTCAAGATAGGGAATGATAAACTCAAAGATCAGATCTCATCTCCCATGGAAGTAGTTTGTTTTTTTCCCAAAACAAACAACATTTTGTTGAAGTATAGTTGATTTACTATGTTGTATTAGTTTTAGGTGTATAGCAAAGTGACACAGGTGGTCCCATGGTCTTCCATTTAGGAAAAGAGGATCAGTCAAATAGTCCTGCCTTTAAACTTACTTAACACTCCAAAATAATAAGGACATGGGGTTTTGAGAAAAATCCTTTTTATTTAGCATGAATTCCCAGCTCTAATCTTCACATAAATTATACTGAATTTTCTCAGGTATGTAATTATATGGAGTCTGTTGTAACTTACTTGGGTGAGACTGAAAAAAGGATTTATGTACTCAAATCCTAGACTAAATAAATCTAGGGAAAAGATGAAGGCATTTTTCACTTCTACTAATAATTAACAACATAGCTAACATGGATCAATTTTAATTGGAGAATTGAAATAACAAACCAGTTGGCAAAGTCTGCTGTTTAGGAGTCAGGCATATTAGGTTTTTCTGCCTCTAGCTCATTGCTTTTTGAAGTATTGAAAGTTTCTGTGACTGTGTTTAAAATTTTCTTATTTTAACAGGATATTCAGTTAAAATAATCTAAAAATATATGGCATATGATTTATTTAAAAGAAAATAGATAATTTAATGTTTTGGATTTTTTATCATAATGTTAAAAAATACTGTTGTATATTCTGAAAATATTTCTTAGTTTGAAAATCAAAGTAAAGCCATTTCAGAAGAAAACAGTGTTACATAATTTGATTAGGAAAAATATTCTCTGATACAGGTTATGTTTTTCTTATTCATAGAAGAAAACATTAACACACTTCATCCCAAAGTATGAGACAATTTGATTTTTATATTACTGTGATTAAAAAGCACATACATGAAATCCAACTCATGTATGTGAGTATGTATGAAATCCTCTCAACCAACTTTTAAGTGTACAGTACCTTATGACAGTGAAGGTAGAATACAATGCCTCTATTCTAAAGGCTTGCTACAGAATCATTTACTTAACATGTTAAGCTTCCTTATGATGATGCCTAACTGGCCTATCCTTCGAAAAATATTCTGTTTCAGAAAATATTCCAGATGAGTTTTATTCTCAAATACTTCGAAAGCAATCACATTTTCATTAGTGATTATTTTCTCCATATATAGCTTTTTCTTTATTTTAACCAAAACAATAGTATTTTTTTTTCATTTATTTTTATTAGTTGGAGGCTAATTACTTTACAATATTGCAGTGGGTTTTGTCATACATTGACGTGAATCAGCCATGGAGTTACATGTATCCCCATCCCAATCCCCCCTCCCACCTCCCTCTCCACCTGATTCCTCTGGGTCTTCCCAGTGCACCAGGCCCGAGCACTTGTCTCATGCATCCAACCTGGGCTGGTGATCTGTTTCACTATAGATAATATACATGTTTCGATGCTGTTCTTTCGAAACATCCTACCCTCGCCTTCTCCCACAGAGTCCAAAAGTCTGTTCTGTACATCTGTGTCTCTTTTTCTGTTTTGCATATAGGGTTATTGTTACCATCTTTTTAAATTCCATATATATACGTTAGTATACTGTATTAGTCTTTATCTTTCTGGCTTACTTCACTTTGTATAATGGGCTCCAGTTTCATCCATCTCATTAGAACTGATTCAAATGAATTCTTTTTAATGGCTGAGTAATATTCCATGGTGTATATGTACCACAGCTTCCTTATCCATTCATCTGCTGATGGGCATCTAGGTTGCTTCCATGTCCTGACTATTATAAACAGTGCTGCAATGAACATTGGGGTTCACCTGTCTCTTTCAGATCTGGTTTCCTCGGTGTGTATGCCCAGAGTGGGATTGCTGGGTCATATGGCTGTTCTATTTCCAGTTTTTTAAGAAATCTCCACACTGTTCTCCATAGTGGCTGTACTAGTTTGCATTCCCACCAACAGTGTAAGAGGGTTCCCTTTTCTCCACACCCTCTCCAGCATTTATTGCTTGTAGACTTTTGGATAGCAGCCATCCTGAGTGGTGTGTAATGGTACCTCATTGTGGTTTTGATTTGCATTTCTCTGATAATGAGTAATGTGGAGCATCTTTTCATGTGTTTGTTAGCCATCTGTATGTCTTCTTTTGAGAAATGTCTGTTTAGTTCTTTGGCCCATTTTTTGATTGGGTCATTTATTTTTCTGGAATTGAGCTTCAGGAGTTGCTTGTATATTTTTGAGATTAATCCTTTGTCTGTTGCTTCATTTGCTATTATTTTCTCCCAATCTGAGGGCTATCTTTTCACCTTGCTTATAGTTTCCTTTGTTGTGCAAAAGCTTTTAAGTTTCATTAGGTCCCATTTGTTTATTTTTGCTTTTATTTCCAATATTCTGGGAGGTGGGTCATAGAGGATCTTGCTGTGATTCATGTCGGAGAGTGTTTTGCCTATGTTCTCCTCTAGGAGTTTTATAGTTTCTGGCCTTACATTTAGATCTTTAATCCATTTTGAGTTTATTTTTGTGTATGGTGTTAGAAAGTGTTCTAGTTTCGTTCTTTTACAAGTGGTTGACCAGTTTTCCCAGCACCACAGGCTTACCTCAAGAAACAAGAAAAAAGTCAAATAAATAACCTAACTCTACACATAAAGCAATTAGAGAAGGAAGAAATGAAGAACCCCAGGATTAGTAGAAGGAAAGAAATCTTAAAAATTAGGGCAGAAATAAATGTAAAAGAAACTAAAGAGACCATAGCAAAAATCAACAAAGCTAAAAGCTGGTTTTTTGAAAAAATAAACAAAATTGACAAACCATTAGCAAGACTCATTAAGAAACAAAGAGAGAAGAACCAAATTAACAAAATTAGAAATGAAAATGGAGAGATCACAACAGACAACACTGAAATACAAAGGATCATAAGAGACTACTACCAGCAGCTCTATGCCAATATAATGGACAACTTGGAAGAAATGGACAAGTTCTTAGAAAAGTATAACTTTCCAAAACTGAACCAGGAAGAAATAGAAGATCTTAACAGACCCATCACAAGCAAGGAAATCAAAACTGTAATCAGAAATCTTCCAGCAAACAAAAGCCCAGGACCAGATGGCTTCACAGCTGAATTCTACCAAAAATTTAGAGAAGAGCTAACACCTATCTTACTCAAACTCTTCCAGAACATTGCAGAAGAAGGTAAACTTCCAAACTCATTCTATGAGGCCACCATCACCCTAATTCCAAAACCAGGCAAAGATGCCACAAAAAAAGAAAACTACAGGCCAATATCTCTGATGAACATAGATGCAAAAATCTTTAACAAAATTCTAGCAAACAGAATCCAACAACATATTAAAAAAATCAAACACCATGACCAAGTGGGCTTTATCCCAGGAATGCAAGGATTCTTTAGTATCCAAAACAATAGTATTTTAATTGTTTCTCCATAACAATTTATCAATTTGTCAAGCTACTTTTAGATATTTTAGAACTTTTAATTAAGTCCAGAAAAAGATGGCCATCATCACAATGGCATATGTCACGGGAAGAAAAGTGAATTCATCTTGCCCAACTAAGCTGTGTGTACCAATTGCAGGTGGTATTTTTTTTTTAACCTATAATTAATTCCCAGATTCATGGTGCTAAAATCCTAGTTCTCTGTGCCATGTCTCCACTCCAAATTTTGCAAAGACTCTCCTTTGATTATCAGACGTTTCCCAGTTCCTTTCATGTGGCATTCAAGACTCTCTGAAACCTAATTCCAGCTTAGCATTCCTGCCAAGCCTCACTGCCTAGGGACAAAACAAAAACATTTGCTTGGAGTCACACATCACAGAAGTCCGGGATTGAAGAGAGTTGAGACATGAATCCAGATTCACGCAGCAGGCACAGCGGAAGGTGGGAGACAGAGCCTTCACTAAGGGCTTGCTCTGCAGGTAGAGCGGCCAGTCATGCACAAAGGATGTCTAGACTAGAGAACATGGGGTGAGACAGGAGAACTCGCTGGTTCACACTAGTAGTTTGTGACCATATCAGGGTCTAGTCTACAGAAGACAGAGTGGAGGTGTAGCTGATCAGAAGTAAGAAGAGGCAAGAGATGCTCCCAAAGGAAGTGAAGGACAGACCAGATGCTGGGTTCCTTCTAGAGGGCAGGTCTAGAATCTAGTAGAGCAACAGTAGTATATTCTAGTTGCTAATGAAAAGTCAATGGGTTTTGGGTCTGTTTAAGGGAATGGCAACCCACTCCAGTATTCTAGCCTGGAGAATCCCCATGGACAGAGGAGTCTGGCAGGCTACGATCTATGGGATCGCAAAGAGCTGGACACAAGTGTCACTGACACTTTGACTTTCTATGAGGATGACTTAACTTTAAGTTCCATTAGGAAGAAGGGCTAGGATTGGTGATGTACTTCTCGTCTTAGTTGGGACTGGCAAAGGACTGACTCAGTAGACTAAACACTCAGAAAGAAGCATCAGAAAACTTAGGTGTGGGCAGCCGAGCACATTAAAGGAGGAAGAAATGTTCAAAAGTTGACATCTTCAACCTTGCCTCTCCAAACTGCCGCCTGTCTCTGAGTTAGAATTCTTTGCACATGATTCTTCTTCCCTCCTTCTTCCAGTTGTGCATGGTGTACTTTGCTTCAGTGAAATGTCTTTTCGTATGATGAGCAACTGAATTTAGTTCCACAAACATTTATTAAACAAATGCTTCTTGACAGGCACTCTGCTACAGAAATAAAAAGATCTATCTTCTTGGAGATGCTGTCTGAATCCTTGTTGTTGTTCAGTCGCTCAGTTGTGTTAGACTCTGTGAGACCCTGTGGACTGCAGCATGCCAGGCTTCCTGTTCTTCACTGTCTTCCAGAGTTTGCTCAGATTCATGTCCATTGAGTCAGCAATGCTATCTAACCATCTCATGCTCTGTGGCCCTCTTCACCTGCCTTCTATCTTTCCCAGCATCAGGGTCTTTTCCAATGAGTTGGCTTTTCACATCAGGTGGGCCAAAGTATTGGAGCTTCAACTTCGACATTAATCCTTCCAATGAATGTTCAGGGTTGATTTCCTTTAGGGTTGACTAGTTAAATCTCCTTGCAGTCCAAGAGACTCAAGAGTCTTCTACAGCAGCACAATTTGAAGGCATCAATTCTTCAGTGCTCAGCCTTCTTTGTGGTTCAACTCTCACATCCATATGACTATTGGAAGAACCATAGCTTTTGTCAGCAAAGCAGTATTTTGCCTTTTAATATGTTGTCTGTGTTTGTCTTAGCTTTCCTTCTAAGGAGCAAGTGTCTTTTAATTTCATGGCTGCAGTCACCATCTGCAGTGATTTTGGAGCCCAAGAAAATAAAATCCATCACTGCTTCCACTATTTGCTATGAAGTGATGGGACCAGATGCTGTGATCTTAGTTTTTTGAATGTTGAGATTTAAGCCTCTCCTCTTTCACTCTCATCAAGATGTTCTTTAGTTCCTCTTTACTTTCTGTCAATAGAGTGGTATCATCTGCATATCTGAGGTTTTTCTGAATTCTACATTTTGCCAATTTTCCTCCTGAACTTGCATTGTTTCCTCCTTCTCTGCTAATTTCTTAAATCATATGACTCCAGATACTTTACATTTTTAGGTAAATGTTAATATTAAATTCAAAATTATATCATCATGTCAATGTATGGCAAAAGCCACTACAATATTGTAATTAGCCTCCAATTAAAATAGATAAAATTTTAAAATTATATCATCAACCATCACTATTAAATTGTGAATGAATGTAGTTATTATCTATTAAGATATCTTTCCACCTAGCATTGTAGCCAGGGTAAGATCTTAGTAAGAGCTAGTTGATTTATTGGCTTTTTTGGTATTAAAGTTCGGTGGTTATAAATTTTGCTTGTCATTAGAGCTTTTGCATTTGTTTTTGTTAATACCTATGCAACTTTATTAGATATTTTAAAATCTATTAAATACTTTTAAATTTTAGAGAAAAGGTTTGAACTGTGAAACAGAAGCTCTGTGACAAATGATTCAACCTTCAAGATATTTATATTTATCATTAGAATTTATGTAGAGAATGTCAATTTTATGGTCTAATTGGGACAAGTTTGCTTTCAGGGCCCTGCCCATGGCCCTGCAAAGCTAAGGAGAATTATCTGAAATATTTGGGTATATAATTGAATAGCTCAAGTGTCCCCGGTGGCTCAGATGGTAAAGAGTCTGCCTGTAGTGCAGGAGACCTGGGTTCGATCCCTGGGTTGGGAAGATCCCCTGGAGGAGGGCATGACAACTCACTCCAGTACTCTTGGCTGGAGAAACCCCATGGACAGAGGAGCCTGGCGAGCTATAGTCCATGGGGTTGCAAAGAGTCTGACGCGACAGAGAGATTAAGCATATAGTGCAGCACAATGTTAAACTTGATCTTCTTTGTTGTCTTATCTTAGTGCCTGTGACATTATTTCTTGCCTGTAGTGTTAAACTCATTCTTATGAGTTAGATTATATTAAGACTTTAAACAATTATCTTAATTAGATATTATGCAGTCACTAATGAATCATAACAAAATTTAAGAAAGAGAGACTCAGATAAACACCTTGGTCAGTTATGGAGAAAATTATAATTGGAGAAACGTAATCCAAATATAAGCTGGCTGTAAGAGACTTAATGCATAATGCAAGAAGCAATTATACTGGCCTTCTTAAAAATTATACCACTCCAGTTTTTTCCTTCCAATTTAGATTTTTTCCTTAATTATTAATCAATTTGGTATTTGAGCCTAGACATTTTCCAATACTATTAAATTTGGGTAGGTTACTCTCCTTGATAACCAAACATGACTAGATTCTTAGGTAGAATATAATTCTTGAATATTTTTTTCATTGTGTAAAGCATTCTGGAAAAACATTGTTTTATACAAGTTATTATTATTTGTTGTTTTTGTCTATATAATATTGGGTAAACTATAACATCTTTATTGAAATGATGTGTTTTTAAATCCCTTTTACAATATTGTACTTACTACATTTTTCTGCAAACCCCACTAAGGGTCTAGGCATAGACTCTGAAGGTAATTCATTGTATCTGATTTTCAAAAGGGCTTAGTAAGAATATCTCCATTTTTTGGTGACAAATCCTAGACCAATACATATACAGCCATATTTCCTTTTTCAGACAAGCTCTCATTTAAAAGGGAAAATATTCCCATGTTTCTCCTCTACTACTCACACAGAACATTTCTGTGACCAGATGTGTCACACCAAGTTATTTTCTGACACCATGTGGGTGTCTGACAATCCATTTCAATTCTAGCACTAACCAGAGTTAGCAGAGACTGACAGGTTAGGGACTCAGTCCTGCAAGACTGTCCCTCACTTCAGTGATTCAGCTGCCAATGACAAGTTCAGGTTGTCACCTGTGCTTCTGACCAATAAGCTATAAATCAGGATCCCCCCTCCTGGGCTCCATAGTTTGCTAGGATGACTCATGGAACTCAGGAAAAAACCTAAGTTTACTGGCTTATTGTAAAGGATATAGGAAAAGATAGAGATAAACAGCCAGATGAAGAGGTACGTAAGGCAAGGTCTGGAAGGTTGCCAGGCACAGGAGCTTCTGTCCCTGTGGAGTGGGGGTGCACCACTCTCCGGGCCTGTGGGTGTGTTCACCAACCCAGAAGCTCTCCAAACCCTTTACAGATTTTTATGGAGGCTTTATCATGTAGGGACATGATTGCTTATTATCAGGAAATTGTGACTCTCCAGTCCTTCTCCTTACCTGAAAAGTGAAAGTGTTAGACACTCAGTCATGTCCAACTTTTTGCTACCCCATGGATTGTAGCCCCACCAGGCTCTTCTGTCCATGGAATTCTCCAGGCGAGAATACTGGAGTGGGTTGTCATTCCACTCTCCAGGGGGGTCTTCCCGACCCAGGAACTGAACCCAGATCTCCCACATTACAGGCAGATTCTTTACCATCTGAGTCACCAGGAGCTGGCTCCTAATCATGGCTTGCTCTTGTGACCAGCCCCATCATGAAGCCAACCAGGAACCCACTAAGAGTGGCCTCATTAGAGCAAAGACACTCAGATTTCCTGTGAAATTCTAAGGGATTTAGAAACTGTGTCAGAGACTGAGGTCCAAGACCAAATATTTGGCCAAAAAATGCTCCTAATGCTCTTATCACTTTGGAAACTGCAAGGGGTTTTAGGAGCTCTGTACCAGGAACCAGAGGCAGAACCCAATATCTAGATTTTCTATGATTTCACAGATTTTCTTCCACAAAGAACCTGCCTCAGTTTGCATTATTTTCTTATATAGATTAGTACAGCTACTTATATATATATATATATATATATATATATATGCAGTGTATAGGTTATAATCATTAGTCTCTTTTTAAATAATTTTTTTTCAGATTCTGCTTCTGTTTCTTTCTCCGTTTCTTCTATCTGTTTACCTGGTATATGAGTGGAAGGGACACACCCTCACTCCTTCATCTGGGAGAGGGTCTTGCACATACTGAGCACCTCACATATTCTGATCACATAGGTGAGTGACTTTCTGGGAGAAACAGCAAGACCAACCCGGAAGCACTTCAAGAGGAGGAAGAACTGCAGTGTGTCACCGTGACTTTAAGTCCCTTGAGTGACACTCTCCTGTGAAGTGTCACTCTCATTATTGAAGAGTTAGGGCTGAAGAAATAGGACCCAGTGAAGCTCTAATAATAATAGCGATAATATGACAGGTAGGAAATTTTAAGTGCCTATTACTTGCCAGCGTGCTTGCATGCTCAGTCCTTCAGTCATGTCCAGCTCTTTGTGACCCTATGTATTGTAGCTCTCCAGGCTCCTCTGTCCATGGGATTCTCCAGATAAGAAAACTGGAGTGGGTTGCCATTCCCTCCTCCAGGAGATCTTCCCAACCCAAAGACTGAACCTGCATCTCCTGCATTGGCAGGCAGGTGGATTCTTTGCCACTGAGCCATCTGCAAAGCCAGACCCTATCCTGAGCACTTTCCGCATATTATTTCATTCAGGCTTTTGAACAATCAGTTGTTAAGCCATCTTATTATATCCATGCGCTTCCTCTGTTACTAGAATTAGGTCCTTTTCTGATTTTAGTGGTGGAAAAAAAGCACCCATAAAAGAGCATTTTGGAAAGCCATTGAAGGATTTCAGAAATGACCATAGATCCAGAGCTGAAAGTAAGATCCTGTAGTAAATACTGACAAGATTACATAAAGCACGTCTATAAGTGCTTTTCCAGATCCCAAACGGAGGTGCAACTTCAATGAAAAGTCCTGATGATGATTCTTCTTGTTTTATACAAACTTTTTCTTCCAACTGAGATTGGCTCAAGCCCTCCATTTTTCACTGAACTGTCAAAGAACCTTTCCAGTAATTTTTCTGAGACTTCTGCCTCTGTTACTTTGTTTTCAGCCTATTTTTCTTCACAGAACCAACTGAGAAATTTTTCCAAACCCTATCCTGAATGTGATCCTGCTCTTTCAGAGGTGTACTGCTTACAGGGTGAGAATGAAGAGCCTTAGAATGACATTCAAGGCCTCCATCTACCTATTTAGTGTTTCCACCCTTTATTTTCTTCAGCGCTTTACCAATCCCTGGCTATCTTTCAATTCTTAGGAAATATCTTCACTCCCGAGAAGGGTAAAGAGTGTAGGCTTTTAAGCCAGATAACCAAGATTCGTATCTTGCTTCTACTTATTGCTAGCTATGTGACTTTAGGCAAGTTACTTAACCTCTCTGTGCCTCAGTTTCTTGTTTATAGTGAGGATAACTATAGTAGGTATCTCCTAGATTTATGCTGAAAACTAAATGAATGAGCTGATAGATGTAAAGCACTTAGGAGAGTGATTGGCATAAGGAGAGTGCTATGTACAAGTCACTTATAACTTTTTACCTCTGTTCATTCATACTGTCCCACCTGGAATATCTTTCATTTATGTCTCTCACAATTTGTCCTTTAAGAGTCTATTCAGATGCTCTTTTCACTGTGTCTTTCTAGAGTTACCTCCTCCACCTCAGGAGTGTGTTATTCGGCCCCTCCCCATCTATGCCTATATCGTATTAGATTTGCACTCATGCCACCTGTCACATTGTGTTTGTACATGGTATTTTCTTTCCTCTAGGGTTTACTCTTGTTCCTTGAGGGCAAGGACAGTATGCTTAGTGTGTGGCATAATAGACAGAAAAATATTTAGATTCCCAGAAACCTATGTTTAAATTAATTGAAGCATGTTGAAGGCCCTGTTACCTAATGCCTCTAAGCTTTAGTTTACTCACTTTTAAAGTGGGTAAATAATAATAACTTCATACGGTTATGTCATTATTAATCATCATTGTGATATTAGCTCTAGCCCCTTGTTATTTTGACAAATTTTATAACAATTTTTTTTCCTGTCCCTTTTATATGTTAATATGTAGGTAAGCATAGATGTTTAGGGAGATTGTATAAAAAATGGCAAGGATTTCATCAATAACTAGAAATATTAACATCATGATGTAGAGCCAACCCCTATCCTCTGACCTCCAAACTCTTGAAATCATACAATTTTCTGGAGAACATTTTATGCCTTTCTTTGTATACATGGCCTTGCTGTTTTCTCATATCAGTTCAGTCGCTCAGTTGTGTCCGATTCTTTGTGACCCCATGAACTGCAGCATGCCAGGCCTCCCTGTCCATCACCAACTCCCGGAGTTTACCCAAACATTGAGTCGGTGATGCCATCCAACCATCTCATCCTCTGTCACCTCCTTCTCCTCCTGCCCCCAATCCCTCCCAGCATCAGGGTCTTTTCAAATGAGTCAACTCTTCACATGAGGTGGCCAAAGTATTGGAGTTTCAGCTTCAGCATCAGTCCTTCCAAAGAACACTCAGGACTAATCTCCTTTAGGATGGACTGGTTGGATCTTCTTGCAGTCCAAGGGTCTCTCAAGAGTCTTCTCCAACACCACAGTTCAAAAGCATCAATTCTTCGGTGCTCAGCTTTCTTTACAGTCCAACTCTCCCATCCATACATGACTACTGGAAAAACCATAGCCTTGACTAGACGTAACAACATAAATTATAATATGAGCATCTTTTTCTGCACGTGTCCTCTTAAAGCGCAGCTCTTCATGAACCAACATTTCAGATGAACAATCATGGATTATGTTAAATCCTAGACGTTTTGAAGTTCTATGGCTTAACAATTTTGGAGGACTTCTTTCTGGAGTTAATTTACTTAAAATAATACTCAATATAATGTTTCTCTTTATGCCACTTTCTGTATGGGCTGTTTTCAGAAAGTCAATTAAGATTTTTGTTCAACACAAATATCTACAAACAGAGCTCAAATGTTCCCTGTGTACTTTCATCTAGTATTGTTCATCTAGGGCAGGACAGAGTGGCCTGTGTTATTGCTTGCATCTTTCAGATAAAAAATTAAGGATGAGGAAATTTAAGATTAGATTGAAGAAATATATAATAACTTCATGTCTCTATAACCATTAGGTTCAAAGTTTTTTTTTTTTCCTCACTATGTATTTTTTTCCTCAGATACTCTTCTCTACCTCCATATATTTTGCAGATAATTCATTGGGAAAATACAAATAAAAATATTTGGGATGTATATTTTTTATTTCAGCCATTTTTTCCACCATGAAAAACTTTGACAGCTTTGATGACGTGACTTTAGAAATAAAGTGGAACAGTAGCATAAACAAACATATGTTTATCTCTGTTGTATCAGTCAAGGTTCTTCAGAGAAATAGAAGCAGTTGGAGGTCTATATCTGTGTCTAATGTATATGGGGAGCTTTATCGTAGAAATTGGCTCACAAGATCAAGGAGGCCAAGAAGTCTCATAGTCTGCCATCTGCAGGCTGAAGAGCTAAGAAAGCTGGTGAAATAATTTGTTCTGAATCCAAAGGCCTAAGAACCAGGGGAGCTAATGTCTAGGGGCAGGGGAAGATGGATGCCCCAGCCAAAGGAAAGAGCAAATTCATCCTTTTTTTTTGCCTTTTTGGTCTATCCAGGCCCTCAACAGACTGGATGGATGCATGCCACATTGGTAGAGAATCTTCTTTACAAATACTAATCTCTTCTGGAAACACCCTCACAGACGCATCCAGAAATAATGTTTTGCCAGCTATCTGGGCATCCCTCAGTCCAGTTCAATTGACATAAAATTAAGTATCATAGCTGTGTAATCTAGGATAAAATTGGTGAACAAAACTGAAACTTGCATGAATGTTTAGGATTGGGGAAAATGCTTCATACAATGATACTTTTTTAAAGTCACACAATCCTAATAGTGTCTAGTTCCCCTACATCCCTGTTGTATAATCTTATAATTTTGAGGAGCTGATGAGAGAGAGAATTTATGATTAATGGTAGGAAGGGTGTTTGAGGCATTTTTATCAATATGATTTAGAGTTACTGAAGATCTAACATACCAGGACAGGAAATATCCTTGCTAAAGTAACATTCTCGAGTTGAGTCTAGCGCTTTGACTTTTCTTGATTTAAATTTTGTTGGAGTCCAGTTGCTTTACAGTGTTGCGTTGGTTTCTGCTGTATGGAAAAGTGAATCAGCTGTGTGTGTACAGCTTTTTTGCATTTTCTTCTCATTTAGGTCACCACAGAGCCCTGAGTAGACTTCACTGAGTTATGCAGTGTATTCGCATTAGCTATCTGTTTTGTCCATCTGTGCTAAGTCGCTTCAGTTGTGTCTGACTCTTTGCAACCCTGTGGACCATAGCCCGCCAGGCTCCTCTGTACATGGAATTCTCCAGCAGGAATACTGGGGTGGGTTTCCATGCCCTCCTCCAAGGGATCTTCCTGACCCAGGGATCAACCCACATCTTTTATGTCTCCTGCATTGGCAGGTGAGTTCTTTACCACTAGCACCACCTGGGAAGCCCTATCTATTTTATACACAGCATCAATAGTGTATTTATGTCAATCCAATCTCCTAATTCATCCCAACCTCCCCTTATCCCCTTGGTAGCCATACTTTTGTTCCTTACATCTGTGTGTCTATTTCTATTTTGCAAATAAGATTATATCATTTTCTAGATTCCACATATATATGGTAATATACAATATTTGTTTTTCTCTTTCTGACTTACTTCACTATGTATTACAGACTCTAGGTCCATCCAAATCACTACAAATGACTCAATTTTGTTCCTTTTTATGGCTGAGTAATATTCCATTGCATATATGTACCACATCTTCTTTATCTATCCGTCTGTTGATGGATGTTTAGTTTCATTCTTATTGAGTATTACTTTGCTCCAAGTATTCATTCAATGTGTCTATGCTTTTGAAAGTTTTAAAACTTTGAATAAAACCTGTTAACTATAACAAACACACATACGTACACATAGAGGGGTACATGCACTCTCACACACACACACACATACACACACACACATACACATATGCACACACCTAGCAATACTCAGTATTGAGAGTAGGTTAACAGGTTATTTTATTTGACTCAAATCTTACTGTAAACATTGCAAAAAGTTTTCTCCATAAACACTCAACCTTTGTGGAGATGATAAAATATTAATTTAGGCTAATTGAAAATAAGCTATGAACAGACATATATATAATCTATGGTACAATAAAACATAGTTATAAACACTTCACTCCAAATGATATATGGTTAAGTTTTGCTATTAATTTCCAATTCATTTAAATTGAAATTATTGAAGACTTTTAGTCAGATGTTTTGGTTTTCTTTTTCTTTTAGAATTATGTCTTTACCCCCATGATTTTTTAGAGTTCAATTTAAAAACATTTATTATCAATTATGAGGCTTCCTTGGTGACTCAGTGGTAAAGAATCCTCCTGCCGATGCAGGAGACGTGGGTTTGACCCCTGTGGGGAAGATCCCCTAAAGGAGGAAATGGCAACTCACTCCTATATTCTTGCCTGGGAAATCCCATGGACAGAGGAGTCTGGTGGGCTACAGTCCCAGGGGTCACAAAGAGTTGGATGTGACTGAGCACACATACAATTATCACATATATTATATAGTTTAAGTTGGCTGCACCTCAGTGACTGAGAGAATACCCCCAAATAATAGCTTAAACAAGATAGAAGAGTCCTCATGTAAAAAGAAGTCTGGAGGCAGGCAGTTCACCGTTACCTGATGCATCCTCATTTTCATCAGAAATACAAGCTCCTTGTCAGTGCTCTTCATCCTCAGCTTCTGGCTTTCATGCTTCAGGTTACTGTGCGGTCTGAGATGGCTTTGGGGGCTAGGACCCTCACATCTGCTTCTCAAGCAGCAGGCAATTAAAAAAGAGAACATTGCCTTTGAGTTAAACCAGGGTTTCATAATTAAGGGGGACTGGAATGATGGATATTGAATGGCAACTCTGTATCCCTCCACGTAATCTGCAAAATGCAGGCTGCTAATCACTTCTTATAACCGAAAGCTTATTTCTTTATTTGTGTCAGGCTGTGGCATTGAGCAGTGTCTGTGTGTTTTTCACTTAGCTGCCTTTGTGTTTTGCCTCTGACACATAGGGATTTTTAACTGATTTGCTTTTCAGTGGAAAAGTAACATCCTAATTAAATTGATGTTGAAAGAATACTTCATTATACAGAAATGTGAATATTGTGGTACTTCCTACTTAATTAAATATCTTCCTTGGCAGAAATATTATTGTAGATCATCTCATATGTGATAATTTTAAAGACTATACAGTAGTGATATTCAGAAAACAAACAGGATCGCTATGAAATAGTCTTATTTACTTGACATCAAACATCACTTTGTCAGGTGCTCATTTTAAGTCTTTTGTAAATATTAGTTCATTTACCTTTTTCACTTTCATTCTCTCAACAACAGATAGTAGAGCTTCCCAGAGGCCACATATGACTTGTGATGACATCAGCTCTCCAATGACTAACGCAATGTGTGCTTGTGATGTTTGCACTTGAAGCATTTCTCAGTTTTAATTTCTTCTACAATAGATATCTATAGATATAATACACATAAGCAGTAGCTTTTTAGGGTCCTCAATAATATTCAAATGTGAAAAAGATTCCTGAAACAAACAAAAAATCACTGCTAAAACATTTGAATAGATTAAATATTTGATTAACACAGTTCTTTAGAATTCATCTATTAATCAACATTTATAAAACCTGGTAACTATATTCAGAGTATAGATTGCCATGGTGGAAACTAAGAAGTGTGAAATTATAGTGAAATTATAGCCAAATAAATGTGTGTGTGTGAATCAATGAGCTACTGGAATGTTGATCCTAAGTAACAAACCATACCAAAGCTAGCTGTGTGAAGCAACAAGCAGTGCTTATTATACACAGACCTGTAGACTGACTGGCAGGTTGGGCTGATCTTGGCTGGACTCACTCATGTGTCTGCAGGAAGCCATGGATTGACTGGGGGCTAGTATCGAGAATGCTTCAGATAGGATGCAGGAAGATGCAGCTCTTCCTCCCATGTCTCATTCTCTAAAGGGATAGACCGGATATGTTCTAATAGCTGTGAGAACACAGGTGCAAGAAAGGAGATGCTTGCTAGGGCAAGCAAGGGGAAATGCTCAAGGGTTTTCCAGGCCTGTGACTGGTATTATGTCTGCTCATAGTCCACTGACCAAAGCAAGTCACACGACCATGCTTATAGTTGACACTTCACCCACCACGAGAGAGAAGAAACCTGGCCAGCAGGCAGTGCAATCAGTGTACCACAGAGTGTATATATGAGAAAATAGAGTTTAAAATTACATTTGAGATGTATTTATCTGTAAAGAAAAATGTGACACTGTGACAATAGGAAAGACATGATACTTGACTTCATTTTCTTGATTTCTTTATTCCACAAATTCACAAATCAATCAGCTCTGAGATGAGAAATGGGCATGTCTTGTGTAAGAAATTTATGATAACATTTTATTTATTTAGCTTTTATTTTCTTCATGTTTAAAATTACCTTCTCTTTAAAAAGGTTTATTTTTTTTTTAAAAGGAATTGTAATACCCATTTTCACTGTGGGTGGGATTTGAAGAAGAATTATTAATGTGGTAGCATTATCAAAGATAATTTACAGAATCTCATGACAATATTGAGACAAGTTTGCTGTATAAGAGGCGTAAACAAGCACTAGATGGGAAATCCAACAGGAATCCCTGTTTTACTGAAGGTTGGCCTCTTCATTAAACTCTACCCTCTTTCTAGTCTTGAGTCCTTTTCTTCTTTGCCCCATGGTGTCTAGACCTAGGCTTTATCTAGGAACTTTCACCTGAACTCACCTTCAATATTTTTGCTCACCAGTGAGAACCATCAAAGCCACATCAGATTTTCATTTCAAACTAACATCTTCTGTGTCTTTGTTGCTTCTTGCTAAATTTATAATCCTTTCACTTTGTTCCTCCTAATTTTAACATCATCTTTGAAAAATTGTGTCTCTTACACACAGTGATTTTATTAAGATTTCTTTTTTCTGACATTTGATGTTGGGGGATACCCTGCCAAATTCTAAAATGGCATTTTTCTTCATTTCTCTCATAGTCTTTCTTTAGTATTTCATATACTATTTTAAAACCATGCTACCCTGAATTCCTCCTGCTGCTTGGAAGCGGGGATTGGTTTAAGGACCCCACACTATAGTGTTAGTGACTGGAATAGTTTACCCTTCCCAGGCTGAACTTTCATTTAATAAAAGATAAATGGAAAGGGTGATGCTTTGATACTTGATGGAGAAATATTAAACTATTTGGAACCCATTATGAGTTCTCTTTTTTTAATAATAAAAACTGACACTTATTTAATTCTTTCTGTTCCCCTGGAGGAGGGCATGGCAACTCACTCCAGTATTCTTGCCTGGAGAATCCCATGGATGGAGGAGCCTGGTGGGCTGCAATCCACAGGATCACAAAGAGTTGGACAGGACTGAAGTGACTTAGCACAGTACATACCATACTACATTATTGCACACTAGGCAAAGTGACTATTGGACTTTGAGAAAGAGATGCTCTCCTTGGTTTTCCCTGGTGACTCAGGGAAACTCGATGGGTTAAGCATCTGCCTACAATGCAGGAGGCCTGGGTTCGGTCACTGGGTCAGGAAGATCCCCTGGAGAAGGGAATGACTACCCATGCCAGTATTCTTGCCTGGAGAATTGCATGGACGTAGGAACCTGGCGGGCTACAGTCCATGGGGTCACAAAGAATTGGACATGACCGAGTGACTAACACTTTTCACTTTCACAGTATATACTACATTATTGCACAGTAGGCAGACTTAAGTATTGGACTTTGAGAAAGAGATGATCTTGGTCTTTCACCATCAGGGTGTTTCTTTTATTCTTATATCTGATTCTCTGCACTTCTACAAAGTGTAGAGGTTTCATCCTCTTGCTCATCCTGTGCTGGCTGGTTTTGTCCTTAGATTCATGTTCTTTTCATTTGTGGCTTTCTCTGCCATCCTGCTCACTTTTGCTTTCTCCTTCCCTTCTGTTCCTTTCTTGATATCCTTACTTTACAGAATTTTAGTTTGTATTCACATGATCCCATCACAAAGTAATTCTTTTTTATTTATCTCTAGACCTTAAGATTTAAAAATTAATCATGGTTTTGATGCATTGAGCAAAGTCATGATGTGAAAGAATCTAGTGGAACCATTTTATTAACAGAATAAAGAATTTATTACAGAGTAAAGAATCCTTTTGTATTGTGAGAAATTACCATCTAGTTTTTGGATCTCAAAACTAGAGATTTCCTTTAGTCATCTACTTGATGGGAATTAAAAATGGCCTTAAATGTAAGCTTTGATTTTTGTTTTGCATAAATGATTATTTGTTACTCTTCACTCGGCATGCCTCAAACCAAATTCATTGCCATTGTTTTTCCAACATCCTTCCCTCATCCTGTATGGATGGCACAACTAGCTTCATATTTGCCTAGATGAAAAGCATCAGTCATTGTCACTTTCTCAGTCCTCTTACTCGCATTTAAGGCTCTCTTTCCCAAACTTTTCTCTCCTTTTCTTTCTCCCTCTTATTACTGCTGCCCTATCTTGGTTCAACATTTTAATTTTTTTCTTTAGCCAAGATGCATTGGGCAAAGTCAGGATGTGAAAGAATCTAGTGGAACCATTTTATACAGAGCACAGTCTCCTAACTGGCCTCCCTGTCTCAAATGATTTTTTTTTTCAAAATATCCTCCATAATTATGCTTTTAAAAATTCATGGATGAAACATACATGACTGAACAACTGAACATGCATGCATACATGTACAGATGAAACGTATTACTCCCTTGAAATACTTGCAGTAGTTCACCATTGCCTACAGAACAGTTAAAGTCTGTACTTGGAGGTGACTCACCAGGCCTTTTAACCAGGCCCCCCATCTACCTTCCCAGCTTCAGCTTCCTTTTTGCCTCTCATACACCACATGGTGTGACCCACATCTACATTTTCTGCAGTTCCAGGGAGCACCAGCACATTTATCTCTTCCATGCCCCATTCATCACCCAGCCCCCTATAATGCCCCAGTTCAGTTCAGTTCAGTCGCTCAGTCGTGTCCGACTCTTTGCAACCCCATGAATCGCAGCACGCCAGGCCTCCCTGTCCATCACCAACTACTGGAGTTTACTCAAACTCATGCCCATCGAGTCGGTGATGC
Source organism: Cervus elaphus (assembly GCF_910594005.1). Classification (NCBI taxonomy): domain Eukaryota; kingdom Metazoa; phylum Chordata; class Mammalia; order Artiodactyla; family Cervidae; genus Cervus; species Cervus elaphus. Next base: position 21,400,539 of record NC_057842.1, on the reverse strand, counting down.
CATCCAGCCATCTCATCCTCTGTCGTCCCCTTCTCCTCCTGCCCCCAATCCCTCCCAGCATCAGGGTCTTTTTCAATGAGTCAACTCTTCGCTTGAGGTGGCTGAAGTATTGGAGTTTCAGCTTCAGCATCAGTCCTTCCAATGAACACCCAGGGCTGATCTGCTTTAGGATGGAAGGGTACCCATAAACACAGAGAAGGGTAGAAAACTCATGAGCTTGTAGCAGAGAAGCTCCATAGGTGGACCCTGAACTGGAAGAGTGATCAGCAAGTACCCTCATTACATAATGTTGTGAGTTAAATAGGCAACTTCCAGTAGTGAACTTGGCCTAAGATTCCTTATTCTACATAACATCCCTCATGTTTGAGCCTGAGAAATTTGCCAGCCCTGGCCAACTGTTTCTCTCCATGGGCTGAGTTCCATTTTTGTACCCACAGCCAGTACCCAATTAGTTGCTTTCAAGGTAGCTACCATCTGAAGTCCTGATTTACCCCAGAGATCAGCTCCCCTCTCACCACTCCCCTTTCTGCCCACCTTGCTGCTGGGCCTCGCCCCCCCAATCAGAACTTTTGGGTGACTCTCCTCACCAAGATGGAGCTCAAATTCTCTAAGCTTGCAAAGGACATTTGGTTTAAAAGGGTACATAAATAGATCGCCTGTAGTTTGAAAGTTTCCTTTGTTGTTAAAAGTTATCCTTCACTTATACCTTTAATGCTAACTCTTATCTCTCCTTTCACCACCCCCGCTTGAAACCAGGGCCCTGTCTATTGCAAAAAATTGCAGGAACAGAATAGAGCACTGAAATATCTCCCTACTTCCCTCCCCAGCAGCTTTTCTGTCTAGATAATTGCAGGAGAACTTGTTGAATGATACAGATGAAATTGTGTATAAGACCCTATTGCAACAACAGCATTTCAGATGCTTGTCAAATCTGGGTGGGTCCTTGTTATTCCTTTTCACTGACTTCTGTTTTTCTATATATATTTGGTAATTTGAATGGAATTTTGTTTAGGGATGCTTACAATTCTTGAATGTCAGATATTTCCTTATTCATGGACACGACACAACTTAAAATGTTGTTGCTACTTTCTTTACACCTCTAAAAGAAACCAATTTTCTCATCTCAATTTTTATTTATTTTTTTTTAAGTGAGAGCATGCAATTTTCAGTCACAGGGAGGAATACAAAAGTCTATGCTAGTTAATATTCTAGTTCAAACCTTGCTTTCAATCTCTGGTTTTGTTCGCTGTCAAGGTAATTTTTCCTTTTTACTTTATACCTCTGAAGTGGTTTTCACATTATGCTTTAATGGTGCTTTTATATTTTATTATAATTGTATACTCTTCTGGGTATGGGGCTTTAAGGGCAGGGGTCATGGTCATCCTTTGCCCTACAGTCTAGTACATTATAGAGCTAACATAGCAAGCAAAGGTTGATTCTATCTTTATATCCATGGAGCTGAGCACAGACAGTTGGTGGGCTTTAGGAATTGTGAATGGAATTGGTATATCAAAGGCATGTTAATTAAAGTTCTTTTGGGGCCTAGGAAATAAAGAATGGAATGAAACTACACTGGCAATGACTACTATCTTTTGAGACCTAGGTGACATACTTTATAAGCAATCTGGTTTTAATTCAAATCTCATCCTAACACTATTTATCAAGTACGATGGTCTTTCTTCTACAGTGGAGAACTGAGATGTGGGAGAGTTGAATAACTTACCCCAAGTCATCAGCTGTCAGAAAAGGGACTAGGCCTCATCCCAGCTCTCTGTAGACTTCAACATTCACGGGTTACATTGCTCCTCAATATATTTTATGAATGGAAGAAAAATCCCAATTTAAGTTAAAAACATAGCCTGATACATTGATCTAGTATGGATATTTAAATGACAGCTTTAACTCAGGAGTGCTCTTTCTTGATACTGAGATATATATTTTCTTAAATCTCTATTCCTGTATTCATAATCTGGGCTTAAGTAAATAGTATTTTCTTACCAAAGTTATAACAAGACTGTGTCATATTGATATCTATTCAAGATTCTACATCTCCTGAGCTATGTCTGAGTATTACACTTTGTGTTTTCATGGATAAGGAAAGCAATGCTTGTTTCTCAAAGATTCAAAGACATATGTTTATTGGTTCTCTAATAGTCCACCATATAGATAATCATAGCTTACACACCATTTTTCTATTCAATCTATTGTCTGTGATATTTGGATAATTTCAGTGTTGTAAATCAGTGTTGAAAATAACATCCTTACATACAATTTTTGCATTGATTATTTTCTTAGAAGTGAAATTACTTAGAGAATACAAACTTTCTGACAGCTTTCCAAAGATATTTCCAAACTGATGTCATCAAGGGGTATACATATGTTCACATCAGCAGTTGGTGAGAGCATGGGTTTTAGTGATGGTCATTTTTTGGGCACCATTTTAAGAAATTTGCTTCTTTGGTAGGTAACAAATAACACTAATTACTTAATTCCTGTAAAGGCAGAACAATTTATTCATATATTTAATGCCTACATATATTTTTTCCCTTTAAACTGTCCTTTCATGTCTTTGTCACATTTTCTATATAAATTCCATGGTTTTTATGTTTATCTACAAAAGTTCTTTATATTTTAAAATGTTATCCCTTTGTTGCATCTGGTCTATCCTCCTTTTCTCTTTCCTCAAGTCTCCAGGTTACGGTGGGAGCATGTCTACCACTATATAGAATTCATCTTCCCTCCAGTTTTCCTCTGTTACTGTACTTCAGATTTTGCTTCCACTAATTTGATTTCCTTCCCTCCCAAAGTCTGTGTCTTCAGCATATTTATTTAATCTGTTTATAGGACATACTTTTGTCACTTTCATGTAAACTTTCTTCTTGTCACTTTTTTTTGTCAATTTTCATCAATAACATTTTACACAAGATATGCTTCATTAATTCAGATTCTACTTCTTGTGGATTTATGCTTTTGCCATGATTGGTCAGAATAGTGGAAGAACTCATGTATATGTTCTAATGAACACCAAGATTTACACTTTCTTTATGAATATGAATTAACCTTAATTCATTTAGATTTCACAAAAATATAATGAATTAGGCATCATTGTTCCCCTTTTTTCAGATGTTAACTCTTAGAATGTTAACTTCCTCACAGGAACCCACGACCTCCTAAGAAAGGTATCTATTGCTTTAATATGTTGCTTCTTTGTTCTATGTATGTACAAAATGCCAACTTTCCAAATTAATAGTATAGAAAAGATTATTCAAGGTATATTTAAATTAGGCATATAATTTTCTTATAGTTTTTCAAAGAATTGTTTTAATATAAGGGTCTTCCCAGGTGGCACAGTGGTAAAGAACCTGCCTGCCAATGCAGGAGATGCAAGAGATGCTGATACAATCTCTGGATTAGGAAGATCCCCTGAAGAAGGAATAGCTACCCACTCCAGTACTCTTGCCTGGAGAATCTCATGGACAGAGGAGCCTGGTGGGCTACAGTCCACGGGGTATTGAGCAGTCAGACATAGCTGAGCATGCACACACACACACACGTTAATACAAATATCTTATTGGTTAAATCAGGTTACCCAGTGAAGTGAAATCACTCAGTCGTGTCCAACTCTTTGCAACCCCATGGACTGTAGCCTACCAGGCTCTTCCATCCATGGAAAAAATAGCTTAGTTTCAGGCCTTTGCTATATTAGAAAATATTAAGGTTAGTTTGCTTGAAAGTACTGTGAATTCTGCCTACTCCAACTGAGAATAGCAGACCTCCGCTTGTCTTCATTAAGAGCTCACCCTCTGCCCCATGACTGAGTAGGAAGTTCTGTCAAAGCCATGGTTGAAATATAAGGAAATCAAGTGTGTTTTGGGGGGAGGATTAAATTCAAATCCCACATCCCAAGCTAAATAATTGTTAAGTCTGGGGAAAAACACTTAATGGAATATGTCCCATGATATTTGAGGTGTATTCAATTTTTCTTAAACTGGAAGGCCTGGAGTCTATACTCGCTGGTAAAGAGGTAGATGATTCCTCAGGCTTTTCTCAACTTTTATTTTTTGATTCACTGAGAGTACAGCCTACAAGGATTTAATTTTTCTCTATCTCTAAACCCATCCTCTGTGAAAAGGACATTGAAAATAATCTATGGTATTTCCTTAAACTCATTTGAGCCGTTTGAAACTATGTTCAATCTGCTTAAGGCAGGGAACAATTGTATAAACTTAAAGAACATTGCCGTATCAATAAAAATATACCATTATAGTCCTATTTAGAAATAATCCTCTTTACTAAAATTTAATTCAGCATCCCTAAGGGTACAATAGAATTTAAAATAAGATAAATTTAATTTTAGTTAAGTTATTTGGAGTTTTAATACTCTTAGTCCTAGGCACACAGGCACATAAGAATTTTCTAATTTTCTTGAAGGAAGCTTGTTTATATTTAGCTGTTTTTTTCTAATATTCTTGAGGGCTGTTATGCCTCCTTGGAAAACTAATAAAAAGGAATTAATTAAATCCTAGTTTTAGAAATACAGGTTATTTTTATTGGGTTATTCTGTAACACACGTGCTTGAGTGCTCAGTTGCTGTAGTCGTGTTTAAGTCTTTGCGACCTTATGGACTGTAGTCCGCCAGACTCCTCTGTCCATGGGATTCTCCAGGCAAGAATACCGGAGTGAGTGAGTTGCCATACCTTCCTCCAGGGGATCTTCCCAATCCAGGGATCAAACCTGTGGCTCCTGCATTGCAGGCAGATTCTTTACCTGCTGAACCACATGGGAAGCCCATTCTATAACATATGTTTGCCTATTCCATATGTCTTAATACTTATTTTTTCGTTTAATACTGAAATGCACTTGTTATAAAAATATTTAAATGGTTCATAATATTTCTCATTTTTCTTTAATACATGTAAATAATGCTGTATCTTAGCAGCCATGTAAATGATGCTTATAACTTACAAAATATTTTACAGTTAAAGTCTCTCCAAGAACAAAATAAAACACCCTATTATACTTTATGGAAACATAAACTGGATCTAACGAAGCCCTCAGATTGGGTCTGGATAAATGCTCATAAAGTCCTGGCAGTTAATTATGGGTTCAAATGCTTGTGATCCTGGTAACAAGCTTACCTCACTCTGACCTTAGCTTCTTTTCATAATCAGCTTCTTTTCACTATCACACATCTGGCACAGTTTGACTCTCAGCATAATGAGGACCTATGAGAATTTAAAGCTTTGGGTTGTACCTGATAAGTTCTATCACATTGCTCAGTTGGCAATTTCCTTCATCCATTTTTGTTCCCAGAGTCTCTTTCCCACACAGCAGATAGAATGAACTTGGAAAGCATAAATCAGAACCAATCTCCACCCTGCTCAAGATTTCTCCAAGTGATTGTAATTAGAGTAAAATGAAAGCTCCCTGCCATGGCCACACACCAGCCATTTCCTTCCTGTAGCCCACATTTTTTCCCCCAACCACTCCTGATTCTTTCTTCTCCAGTCACTCTGACCTTCTGGCTCTTCTGTCAAATAGACCAAGCTTCAGTCAATTCCTGGCCCTTTACTTTGGTGGACCTGCTTTCTGACCTATAGACAACTCACTCTTTTTCTCTAAGTCTGTGCCCCAGTATTACCTGCTTTGTGAAGCTTATCTTGACCATCTCGTTAAAACAGCCCTTGCTTCTCCATCCTTATTCTGGTTTATTTTCCTTCCTAACATTAGTTATTGCCTGAATCTGGTGGCATAGTGGTGAAGAATCCACCTACCAATGCGGGAGACCTGAGTTCAGTTCCTGGATTGGGAAGATCCCCTGGAGTAGGAAGTAGCAACCCACTCCAGTATTCTTGCCTGGAAAATTCCCCGGACAGAGGAATGGCAGGATATAATCCATTGGGTTGCAAAGAGTCAGACACAACTGAGCACCAATCTGTAATATTATTTGTTTTCTTACTTATTGTTAGCTTTCCTCACTGGGATATAAGCACCTTGAGTTCAGGATCCACTGTATGTCCAGAGTCTAGAATAGTGTATGGTGCAGAGTGAACACTCAGAAGTTATCTGGTGAATCACTTAATTTGAAATAAAATGAGCAATGTTTCACCAGCCTGAATAGTAAGCTAGTATTCTGAACCCCATTTCTTATCACTTTAGAGTATTCTCTCTCCCGAATTAGATCTTCTATGTGCTCTTTTTCAGTATCTACCTCCTTATGATAAACTTCTTTTTAATGTCAGATAGCCTCAATTAGAATCCTATTTCCAGAGTTTAATTTTTAAGTGATATCTTTCTAAAACTTGTTTTCTCAACATTATAGTAGACATTGTAGTAGTACTAATTACCTCAGGGCTATTGTGAAACTTTATGTGGCTCTTTCGTTATTCATACATTACTCAACCGCTAAACAGCATTTGGAATATTATATCCCTCTTGTAACACTTCCCTTAACTTTGACTATAAGCCACTATCCTGATTTTCTATTTATCCAGCCCCACCTCTCTATTTCTATCTGTGCCCTGAAGCTAAAGTGGGCCTTCTTCTGTTTTCTTTTCCTACTCTTTCCTCTTCTTATCTCCCGTTTCCTTTCCCTTCTCTCCTTTCCCCCTCTTCTCCCTAGTATGTCAATCTTTGGTAATCTAAACCATTTTCTTTCTTTATATAACTTCAGTTTCCCAATGTTCTGCAAACATTTACCTCTTGCTTTGACTCCAGGATAATAAGTTCAGCTGCTGACTTGATATATCCCTGTATATATCAAGGTGGGTATATATGTCACTTTATTTGCTCAAAGTTAGATATATTTTTTTAAACTTATTTTTAAAATAATATATCCTCATGGCTATTTCATTTCAATTTATTTTGGCTGTACTGCACGGATGCAGGATCTTAGTTCCCCAACCAGAGATAGAACCCATGATCCATGCAGTGGAAGCCTGGAGTCATAACCACTGGACAGCCAGGGAAGTCCCTAGATATATATCTTGCTTTACTTACTCAAATCAGTTGTCTTGATTCCTCCTCTCTACCTCCCCCTACCTCCCCAGTTATTTCCTTCTATTTTCTATTCATAAGTGGCAACATCATGTTTCAGTTGCTCAAACCAAAACCTAGGTTTTTATGCTTGCTATCTGTTTGCTTTTCATTACCCACACCCCAGCAAGATTTGCATGTTCTACCTCCAAAGAATGAGTTCAGTCATGTATCTGCCCTTTTTTTTTTTTTTTTTTTTTAAATCTCTTTCCACGTCACTAGGGAGAGAGCCTTCCAACTGGTCCAACTATGTCTATTCTTGAACCACCCTCCAAATCTATTTTCCAACTTGCAGCCAGAGAATGGTCTTCCAGTCATGTTACCCTCTTACTTAAATACATTTCAGTGGTTTCCCATTGTAAGTTCAGTAATACCAGCTTCTGTACCATGGTCTACCAGGCCCTCCACAGCCTGGCCTTCCTTACCTTTCCTAATCCACCTCTTAAAAGCATCTTTTTCTGACTAACTCATGCTTGAGTCTCTTTCATCTTCTTTCTGTTCTCAGACAAACCAAAGTATTTCTTGCCTCAGGATATTTTCACTTGTTCTTTCCTTTGCCTGAGGCAGTTTTGGTCAGACATTTATAGGATTATGTCCTTTTCATCCAGATTTTAGCCTAAATGTTATCTTCTCAAAGAGACCTTTCAACCTACCCTGTGCCCCTGCCTCCAACTTCTATCTCCCAACTTATGTCCTTCACTACAGTTGCACAATCTGAATTTGCTTATTTATTACTGGTTACCCTGTTCACCTACAACTCTCATATCCATGAGGGCAGAGAACATGTTTTGTTCACTATTGTGACTCTAACGCTTAGAACATTACCTGGACCATTCATTCAACTAATGTTTGTTGAATGAATGAAATGAGATAATGGATATAATGTATTTAGTATTGTACTGGCACATGGAAAGTACTCAATACATGTTTTTTTTTTTTTTAATTAATTTATTTATTTTTTATTGGTTGGAGGCTAATTACTTCACAACATTTCAGTGGGTTTTGTCATACATTGATATGAATCAGCCATAGATATTAAAGTTCTGTTTCTCTTCTACGTTATGACTTCAATGTTGCATCCTGTTATGGTCGTTGAGGGAGGACTGATTATCATTTCAACTCTTGGTTGAAATCATTTTCAATCATTTCAGTGGTTGGTTGGTTGGTTTAGTTGTTAAGTCGTTTCTGACTCTTGTGACCCCATGGACTGTAGCCCGCCAGGCTCCTCTGCCCATGGGATTCTCCAGACAAGAATACTGGAGTGGGTTGCCATTTCCTTCTTCAGGGGATCTTCCCGACCCAGGAATTGAACCTGGGTCTCCTGCATTGCAGGCAGATTCTTTACCAACTGAGCTATGAGGGAAGCCCAACAGTTGATTGGATTACCTTCTCCCTTTGAATTAAGCAGCTTTCTCAGCAGGGGAACTGCTGGGTAAACCTGGTTTGAGAGACAAGCAGTCATGCATCCATTCATTCATTCATTTATTCAATTTTTGCTGAATACCTTATTATGGTCTCATGCCTACTTTAGCTTTGTGTAAAGTGAAACTGATTCAATGCATCCCAAACTTCTAAGGTCATATTAAAGGGACTAAATAAAATCACAAATTTTGGAGCAACAATAGATGAATAACACAAACAATAATTGCAAGAAGGGAAAATTTGTTTCCCAAGAATAGTGTATGGCATGAGCCTTGAAGAATAGGTGAAGGGGAAGGTTCCTGTGAACCCATCTGAGATATTTCAGTGGGTCTTTTATGGGATGGGTAACTTCTTTCCAAATGTGTTTGTTTGTTTCCTATGCTCCTCTTTCTGGGACAATCATGGAACTCATCATTTAACTGAGAAATCACATATTTACCTCCAGACGATGACCAGACTGGGCTGACCATGTTTCCATTCCTTAGTGCCCTTTCTTTATATTCTTGTTTTTACTGCCTTCTCCCCCGTAGCCCTTGCTCCTCTGGTGCACCTTCCATTTTGTTGTTGTTCAGTCGCTAAGTCATGTCGGACTCTTTGTGACCCCATGGGCTGCAGCACACCAGGCTTCCCTGTCCTTCACTATCTCCCAGAGTTTGCTCAGATTCATGCCCATTGAGTCAGCAGTTTTACTGTCACAGTAAAATTTAGGAAGCAGAGATCGAATATGTCACTGTGCTCCTTAAAATCCTTCAACAACCATTGATTTCCTTGTGGTTGGCGCGTGTGTTTCAGGCTTGGTTAGATACCAGCTTTGTACTTTTGTTTCTGTGACACTGTTTGCTATGACAGTGGGTCTTGTTGACAGTCCTTCCCGTGGCTCTCTTTCTTTGGAATCTTGGTCTTTCATGCCTGTGTTTTTAGTCCCTGGCACAGTGCGTGGTGTGCCCCAGGCCTCCTACTAAGAGAAACCTTCTCTAATAAGTGTCCCTTCCTACCTCGACCTCTCACTCACAGCTTGCTGTTTTCTGATCTTCATAGAGCCTAGCATCTTGGAAACTATCTTTTATTAATGTTTAATTAAATGAGCTGGACTTGGTGAGGTGCAATTATGAAATAGTATTCATTTAATCCCTTCAAAATCCTGAACTCTGTAGGCTCTTCCTGCCCTGTCTCAGAAGACTCCTCAGACAAATCTCATGGATTTTCCCATCTCACTTAGGTATTAGAACTGTCTCATATTTTGTTGTCAAAAAGTCTACTCAAATCTTAAATTCTGATTTTTTGTCCAATTTAAAAAATTCTCCCCATTTCCTCAGGTCAGACCTGCACTTGGCTCAGAAACATGCACCTTGGGGTAGGATCAGGGTGAGGATGAGGGGCTGCTCTTTTTCTTTGCTCTTTAGACTTATCTTCCCTTCTCAGTACATGGCACTGGATCTGTTAGGGCTGAAGCTGGGACCACTGTTGTTCCCTCTTGCCTGTCTTGGTAGATGTCCTAAACCTGGCTCTTTCCCTGAGGTATGTGTTCTAGGCCAGTTCCCAGAGTTATCCCACAGAACGAAGCATCAGCTGCCTGTAGTCGTAGGTGGCTGACTCACACTTGGGTGACTGTCTTCTCTTCCCTGTCATCTTTCCTGACTCCACTGTCAATGTTTTCTGTACTTTGCTATACATTTTCTGTACTTTTGCTACTACTTATTAAAATATTTGTCTTAGGATCTTCCTCTAGGGCAAAGAGGAACCTTTAACCTTTTCTGTAAAACACAAAATAGTAAATATTTTAGACTTCGTGTATCATGTCTGCTCTGTCTCAACCACGCAACTCTGCCCCTAGAAGCCCCAGAGCCACAGACCATCTGCGAATGAGGAAGTGGGCCTGTGTTAAAAATTGTCAGAGAAGTGATACGACAACTCACTATAATGGTAAATTTGCCCTTTTCTCTCTACATGTCTGTCCATTTTTGCTTTATATAGTTTATTGGGCCAGTGGAGACTTAGAGCTGTAATAACTCCCTATTGAACTGGATCTCTCTCCATAATGTAGCGTCCCTATCAATTTCTAATGATGCTTTCACAGAAATATGAGCTATATTAGCTCATACTTAAATAGAGATCACAGCTCTATTGTGTCTAGTATCAACCTGATATATATATGTATATAAATATATAAAATATATATATAAATATATAAAATATATATGTATATAAAATCTTCAATCCTTTTATATTCAGCTTTTCCGTATTCTTATGGGCTTCCCAGGTAGTGATAGTGGTAAAGAACCTGCCTGCTAATGAAGGAATCATAAGAGACGCGGGTTCCATCCCTGGGTTGGGAAGATACCCTGGAGGAGGACATGGCAAGTCACTTGAATATTCTTGCCTGGAAAATCCCATGGACAGAGGAGCCTAGTGGGCTATAGTCCATAGAGTGGCAAAGAATGAGGCATGACTGAAGCGACCCAGCACACACACCCAAGGCCATGAAGGTGGAACCCCTGTCATGGGATTAGTGTTCTCTGTTCTCATAAGAACGGAGACTAGACCTCTCTCTGTCTCCGCCATGTGAGGATAATGAGAAGGTGGTAATCTGCAAGCTGGGAAGAGAACCTTCACCAGGAACTGATTCTGCCAGTGCCTTTTTCTTAGATTTAGCCCCCAGAACTGTGTAAATGTCTGTTGTTTAAACTACCCGGTCTATGGTATTCTGTTATAGCACCCTGAGCTGACTGAGACAGTGTGCCTCTTATACCCTGCATATAACTGAATGAAAAAACTGTTTGAAATTCTCTGTATTTTACTTGGCAAGGTTTTTTAAAAATTTATTTTGATTGTTGACATTTGTCTCTATCATATTACTTTGTGATATTCCATTATAGTCTTTGTTTCTTTTTTTTTTTTCTTTTCTTACCTTTTTAACCTTTTGATAGCCTATCTTTGTTTTCATATTTCATTTTCCTTCATCTGTCTCGTAAGAGTACATGTTTATCTTGCTAGTTATTCTTGAAATATTATGAGTCTAAATATTATATTGAAATTCTCCTCCCAAAGAAACATGAACCATAGGATATATGAACTCCAATCACTTTCTCCTGAAGTATGTGTAACTACTGTCCATTATTTGTTATTTTATTAATCCCACAAATTAGATATTATTTTCTTTTTATTTCTTAATTCAGACAGCATTTATCGAGAATTACCTACATATTAGCCACTTATTTTGCTCATCATTTCCTCTTACATCTCATAATTCTTTTTGCTGTCCTTTTCCTTCTACTTGGAGTACAACTTGGTAGGACTTTTATGTAGATCTGTGGATAGCAAACACTTGGTTTTTGACCATCTTATTCCAAAAAAGTAGTTTTGCAGTTTCAAAATTCTAGGTCAGCTGTTTCTCTTGGCATTCTTATAACATCATTAACAGTTTTCTGATCCTGAATAAGTACTTTAATCTCTCTAATACTTTACTTTTGTGGTTTAATGAACAAAATAATCCAAGCGTAACTAAGGGCTGTTCATGCCAGTCATGGGGCAAAGAGCTTGCTGAGACCCAGGTCTTCCTTCCGTCAGTGGGGACAGTTTGTTTCTTTGGTACAAGAGGCTGGGACATCTCATGGGCTTCATGGTTCCGAGGATCTGGGAACTGGCTTTCCAAACAACTTTTGTAAACTGCTGGCAACCCAAACCAGATTGCACCCAAAACACAGTCTGATTATTTCTCTCTGACACAACTGCTGTATCTGACCTACCCTGTTAAAGGTAAAGAATATGGGGTCCCAGTGAGAGTTCAGCCTAGGATCCTGCCCAGTCTGCATCACTATGAGGTAGTGAGCAGATGGGAACCACACTTTCTAGGTGCTTACTCTGGCTTTTGACATTTTTCCCTTTTCCCAATAAAGCCTGTTGCTTAGCCAGTGCTGTGTGGTTTTTTGGAACTCATCTTGTATCTGGGATGAGATTCCTCATCTATATCATGGTGGTAACAACACCATTTAGTTGGTGTAGAGGTTAAATGGTATCAGGCATGTTAAGTACCTGGTACATAGGAAGAACTCAGTAGTTGTTGGGTACTATTTATGTTGCTAAAAATATGAAGGACCCTTACATTTATTGACTCCTCTTTAAAATGTTCCACCTATAATAGTATATGAGAGTTCTATCCAAGATGGATTTCTCCCCCCATATATTCGTGTGTTGCCTAGTAACAGTCACTGACTTCTCAGAGTAAAAAATAAAATCAGCAACAGTTTCTAGCCAACAGAGTCTTTGCTAACACTTGGATGAAAACACTTGCTTAAAAATTAATCCCATCTTGGCTATTAATTATGAAGCGCTTTAACAAACACAAAACGAATAATGATGGTTTATTGTTTTTCATTTGAGAGAGTGCATCCACGTCACAGAAGCAGAAATAATCTGAAATTAGTTAGCAATTGATCATGACAGCATGTCATCCTATACAACTTATACAACACCTGCCCTGATTATTTTTGAATCCATGGAGGAGAACAAGCACAGCAAACTGGCATTTGACAAACAAGCAGCCTAATTAAAGGGCTATCAGGGACAGCAAATGGAACAGCAGTGAATCAGAAAAAATACTGTCTGCTAAAGTCGACAGATTATTACCACAAAGTAAAAACATTGGTGCATAAAATAACTTTATCTTTCAAACATATATTCTAGGTACAGCTTTTGGTGGAGGGCTCAGTATTCCTTTTAGCTTGATGGGAGTACCTTTGGAAAATCCGACAGCATTGCTGTCTCCAATAGATTAGAGGGTATTGGGAAGGCCAGACAGGACACTAAATAATTAACTTTAAGAAAGACGTTATACAAATGACAGGGTTGTTCAATAAAACTTTAACAGTATCTGCGGGCCTTAAGTTGCCTTTTAAGAGTATAGGACAGATACGAATAGAAAGTAGATGGTGACTGCACATCAGAGTCACTGTGCATTTTGTGATAGACGTTGTCTGATATTTGTGTGTGTGTGTGAAGTTGCAGAGGAAGCCATAATATTATTAAGAGTTTCAAAGCTTTCAGGATTTAACATTTTTTTTCTGTTAATAAAACTCTTAATTGTGATTCTTTGCTGGAGGACTTCTAAAGAATTTCTAGTAAAGTAGTACAAAACTTTATATTTTATAGTAAGTGAGGACAAAGCCAGTTATTCAGTGTATCTGTGCAATCCTGGACATTTGCATCTGTTTAATTTCTTAGACACCTTTCTTATTTTGAACAATGTTTCAAGCTCAGAGTTTAGCCATGCTTACATCTCCTAAAACATCTTGGGTTAAACGTGACCTTGACTGGAGTTCAAAAACTGAAGCTCAGAAAAACTGGGAAGAATATCAAAAGAGACTCAAGTTTCTTATATTGACAGCAGAGGAAACAGAGAAAGAATAGATGGACTACTTGATGCTAAAATTTTGATTAATAATGAAGAGACTAGACACTTTGCTTCTGTCTTTTCTATCAAAATGAATTATTTTCTGAAAAAGAATTATCAAAAACTGATATTTAGTCTATGTTTGAACAAATCGATTGATGGCAAGATCACCCCCCTCTTGAAGTGGTTCACTCATATTAGTACAAATATTTATAGAAAATGTCTATAAATGAGACTGAATTTGTATGAAGATGTAAACAATGTAGGAAGTGCTACAGGAGAGGAGCATTTTTCTAAAAACACGAAAATGTCGAGTTTGTAATTCTAAACTTTGAATTCAATGTTAATCTTATAAATCTAGAAAATATTATGACAGAGATTTACTGGTATGAAATTGAAATTAAGTGTAAGATTCTAAACTTGGATCCAAATACAAGCTTCACAAATAAGTAGAGGAGAGTCTTTTTCAGCATCACATATGAAAGGGAAATTTTTCTAGTTGAAATTGAAAAAATTCAATATAAGTTAACAATATGGTTTGTTCAACAGAAGAGATGAAGTCATTTTCTCTTTTAAAGTTTTCTTTCAGGAGATAATTTTCCTTGTTAGAGAAGACAGAAGCGTAACAGAAATCTATTTCCTTTTATTATTCACCAGAATTATAGCATCAAGAAATCCTTTTGTCCCTTCTTTCTTTGCTTCATTGCTAAATACAGCCATAAATACTACATTAAAAGAAATTACATTACATTAATGTAATACTACATTAAAAGAAGTGTAGTGTCTAGAAGGGGGACATGATATTCCCTTTGGTTCTGTTCTCACAGTGTAATGTTCAGACCACACTTGGAGCATGCCATTCAATTTTGAAAACCAGATTATAAAAGCTGGAGGAACAAACTGTAAATATGCCAGAGAATGGCCAGGGTGATGGAAGGACTTAAAATCCTGCCCTGCAAAAGATGGTATTTATAGGTGTTTAGTAAGAAAAAGGTAGATAATCGAGAAATATGATACTGAATACAAATATGTTATATTTTTTCATTTGGGAAAGGATTTAAATTTGTTTGAATAATCCAATGGATCAGTGGTTGGGAGCTCAGAGAAGATACTGTTTCCTCAATTAAAGGAAGAAAATTCTAAAATTCCAAATTATCTGGAAATCAATGGACTTCTTTAAGAGGAGTGAACATCAATAAATATGTCCAAGAACTGGATGGACCACCACCCAGTGAAGAATATTGTGAAGAATATTAAAACATTCAAAGTGTGGTCAGAGACTGTGAACAGTTAGATTCCTTCTAACTTTGAAATTTTGTATGTGGTGAACAGCTTCACATATTAGTGTTTTGTTTCCTAATTGGACTAATACTGTGCAATTAATGGGACTGCTCTATCTAGTAAATCACATACTTTACTCCACAATTTGTTGTAGGAGAGCTATCATTCTAAATAGGATAATCCCTTAAAGTATTGTTTTGGGATAAGGTGGCTTTAACTTAATGACCCAAATTAATATTGAGATAGCATTGCTAAAACGAAAGGAGGGCAGTTGCTCTAAGGTCACTTAATAGGTTATATTTGAAACCTGTTATAAATTTGAGGTCATAGTTGGTGACATTCCATCTGTCTATTTCAGTAGTTCTCAACCAGGAGCAATTTTGCACTGCAGGAAATATTTGGCAGCATCTTGAGATATTTCTCATTGTCTTGACTGAAAAGGAGCTACTCACGTCTAGTGGGTAGAGGCTGGGGGTGCTACTAAGCATTTCACAGTGCACAGAGCAGTCCCCACAAGAAAGAGTTGACTGATACAAAATGCCAGTAACGCCAAGATTGAGAAATTCTTGTCTACGTTAGAGGGTTTTCCATCTGCCATCAATTTAATTCTTTTTGTTTATCCAAAGATGCTCTTTTTTATCTGTTGATTCTTATATCTATATTTATTTATTTGTCCTGACAGGGAACACCATATTATGGACCAGAAAATAGACAAATGACTTCTCACAGAGCCTGTTAGTGCCAATCCCCCAGGCCTGATGTCCCCCCATGGAAGGGCACAAGGAAGGAGGCCTAATTACCCTGCCTGTGCATCACAGGGGAAGAGCCCCAAAATGATGAACCTCAGAGCTCGTGTAGAGTGGCTGCATATCTGCTTATCCTCCCCACAGCAGATGGAGAGAGACCTTTGCTCTGGAATACAACCAGCTCTCTCTGGAGAGAGGAGGGGAAGATCTCATTTCAAAGCCCAGGAGGGAGATGAAGGGCTTCACAGATAGTTAGGACTTATATCTATCTGTAGGTCTCTGTGGGGTTGCTGTTCAATTGTCCTTTAATCCAGATTGCTAACAGTCTTTGCTAGACTATTCTAACCCAGCCTGTGCGGAAACATGGGGGCATTCATGGAGCACTGAATCCTGACATTATTTGGGATTCTTTCCTTGCTCTCCCTCATTTCATTCTCTCTCTTCCCGCCATATGTCTCCTTAGGGGATCAGCATTCCTTTGACCACCCTTCTTGGGCTATTCAGAGCATCTTGTGATGCTTAAATGCAGCAATGAACCCTTGGATTTCCTTGAAAAGCAAACAAAACTGCTTCAAACTAAGTTTGTGTGTCTGTGTTTAATAGAAATATGTGTGGCTCACTTTATTCAATCTGTCATGAAGTGTAGTGATTTTCACAGATTACCATTTATTGCACTTTGGGCAATAGATACATGCCTGAAAATTGTGAAAATTCAATTTTATTAAATGAATAGAGTAACTACATAAAGAAGTGCTATATTTTGAGAAACCCTGTGATGAATCCTTTTGTAAAGTGATCTCCAATGTGAATAGTAAATCCTCATTTTGATTCTTTTACATTTTTATATAAACTGGAATGAACTTTAAAAGTATTGTGCATGAATAGATCATAATTGTGGTAAGAGCAGGTTTTTGGTGAGACTATCATCAAGTTTTGGAACCAACAGGAGCAAATTACAATTTTATAAGGGGAAAAGGATAAGAGAGAATTATTTTTAACTATGTTCATTGATTTTTTTCTTTCAAGTTTCATTATTTATCTAATATTAAGTTCAGATCCAAAATCAATGAGTGAAAACTATCAAGGTACAACTGAAAGCTTAGAAAATTTTATGAGAAAGTTTAAACTGAGAGATGTCTTGAGAATCATAATATACACCATGGAGAAGTAGGCATAATATTTTATATGTGTGTGTGTGCTAAGTTGCTTCAGTCATGTCTGATTCTTTGAGACCCTATCGACTGTAGCCCACAAGGCTCCTCTGTCCCTGGGGACTCTCCAGGTCAGAATACTGGAGTGGGTTGCCATGTCATCCTCCAGATGATTTTTCCAACCCAGGGATCAAACTCTGGTCTCTCATGTCTCCTGCATTGGCAGGTGGGTTCTTTACAACTAGCACCACTTGGGAAGTCCAGTATCTTATACAGCATCTTTCCAGGTGGTGCAGTGGTAAAGAATCTGCCTGCCAATGCAGGAAACTCATCTCTAGGTCAAGAATATGCGCTGGAGTAGGAAATGGCAACCCACTAAAGTATTCTTGTCTGGAAAGTTCCATGGACAGGGGAGCCTGGTGGGCTACAGTCCATGGGGTCATAAAGAGTTCTTTACCACTGAGCCACCAGGGAAGCCCAATGTTTTATATAGAAGCGGCTAAATGAGGAACCAGAGATCAAATTGCCAACATCCGCTGGATCATTGAAAAAGCAAGAGTTCTAGAAAAACATCTATTTCTGCTTTATTGACTATGCCAAAGCCTTTATGTGGATCACAATAAACTCTGGAAAATTCTGAAAGAGATGGGAATACCATACCACCTGACCTGCCTCTTGAGAAATCTGTATTCAGGTCAGGAAGCAACAGTTAGAACTGGACATGGAACAACAGACTGGTTCCAAAAACAAAGAGTATGTCAAGGCTGTATATTGTCACACTGCTTATTTAACTTATACGCAGAGTACATCATGAGAAATGCTGGGTTGGAAGAAGCACAAGCTGGATGGAATCGAGATTGCTGGGAGAAATATCAATAACCTCAGATATGCAGATGACACCACCCTTATGGCAAAAAGTGAAGAGGAACTAAAAAGCCTCTTGATTAAAGTGAAGGAGGACAGTGAAAAAGTTGGCTTAAAGCTCAACATTCAGAAAACTAAGATCATGGCATCTGGTCCCATCACTTCATGGCAAATAGATGGGGAAACAGTGTAAACAGTGCCAGACTTTATTTTTTGGGGCTCCAAAATCGCTGCAGATGGTGATTGCAGCCATGAAATTAAAAGACGCTTATTCCTTGGAAGGAAAGTTATGACCAACCTAGATAGCATGTTAAAAAGACATTACTCTGCCAACAAAGGTCTGTCTAGTCAAGGCTCTGGTTTTTCCAGTGGTCATGTATGGATGTGAGAGTTGGACTGTGAAGAAAGCTGAGCACCGAAGAATTGATGCTTTTGAACTGTGGTGTTGGAGGAGACTCTTGAGAGTCCCTTGGACTGCCAGGAGATCCAACCAGTCCATTGTAAAGGAGATCAGTCCTGGGTGTTCATTGGTAGGACTGATGCTGAAGCTGAAACTCTAGTACTTTGGCTACCTCATGCAAAGAGTTGACTCATTGGATAAGACCCTGATGCTGGGAGGGATTGAGGGCAGGAGGAGAAGGGGACGACAGAGGTTGAGATGGCTGGATGGCATCAGCGACTCAAGGACATGGGTTTGAGTAAACTCTGGGAGTTGGTGATGGACAAGGAGGCCTGGCATGCTGCAATTCATGTGGTTGCAAAGAATCGGACAAGCCCGAGCAACTGAACTAATTAACTAAATAAGCATTAATTTAATTGAATTAAGAACAAGTATTTGGATAATTTTTTGGAGGTATCACTTGAATGTCCTTTTATCTCTGGTTTTTGTCAATTGTCTAATCTCTGTGTTGACCTATATTAACTTCTATCTGAGAGCACATGGAAATAAAGTAAGATTTATTTCTGAATTATTTTCTACTTGTCTGCCTCTTGGATGTTGTTAATTTTATATGCTGGGAAAAGCCCTACAGCCTGTTATAATTTTAATTGATTCTGAAAAAAACAATCTCTGTAACTTTGGGCAGCTCTGCTGCTCTGTTGAAGAGAATCTTGCTGCCCATTCATAACCCATCTTGCCCTCTTTACTACCCTATTTGCCGTTAAGGCTTATGCAGTTTACCTGTAGTCACTAGTATGTTCTGAAGGGCTCCTGGTATGTGGGGATTTAAGAGAGTCTCTTTACAAGTCATCTGGATTGTTTTGGAAAAAAAAAAATCTAAAACATATACCTATAAAAAATACAAAACATATTCTGTTTTGTTCCTTATGTTATAGCAATAATTTATTGTTATCCAACAGGATTTCTGCCTTAGAAGCAAATAGCTCCAAGGTTAATTATTTATTACAGCACTCTAGGCCGGGAAAATTTATGTCTACCAGAGAACTCTGCTTTTTGCAACTTTAAGAAATTTCTGATATTTTTCTCTTTTTTGACATTATTCTCTTGTCAAGCACATACAAAATGAGGTACAATTTTTAGTGTCCACAGGCACCTTGCATTCATTACCTCATTTAATTCTCATTCTAATCAACAGAATAGATATTATCTCAAGAGGAAACATTGCAGCGATGTTACCAGATGGCCATGAACTCTGTTCACCTAGAGCTGGGCAGTTCGGGAACAGTGCAAAGAGCCGGGGGCGGTGTCCTGGTCTCGGAGTGCTGGCTGTCATCCCTGTGCAGGCCTCTAGGGGGCAGAGTGGCCAAGTGGCGATGTCCGTGGTGGGTTTGTTATTGCTGTTCAGTTGCTAAGTCATGTTCGACTCTTTGCCGCCCTGTGGATGGCTGCACGCCAGGCCTCCCTACCCGACACTGTCTCCCAGGGTTTGCCCAAGTTCACGCCCACTGAGTTGGTGATGCCATCCAACCATCACTTCAGCTGAAGATTAAAAAGTACCTTTGTGTAAACCAAGACTAGAGAAGATGTAGGAGAAATCAATTTATTACAACTAATTGAGTCACAGGAGAGGAGAAAGTGGTGGCTATGTTTATGCTGAGGTGGTACTTTGCATTTGAAAGCCTAAGAGGTGAGCTAGTTAACTATGTTTTAGCAAATAAAGGATGTTTGATGCATGAGTTGCATTGTTTGTTCTCTGTGTCTATAGACAAGTAAACCAGAGGAAATGACTAAATTTAAATTTTGCTTAGACACAAGGAAAGCCTCTACATATCAAAGTGATAAGGTCACTTGTTCATTTATTTCTTCATTCAGTCAACAGTATTTATGAGCATCCAATAGGTGCCAGATTTCCCTGGTAGCTCAGCTGGTAAAATAAACTGCCTGCAATGCAGGAGGCCATGGTTCAGTTCCTGGGTCAGGAAGATCCCCTGGAGAAGGGATAGGCTACCCGCTCCAATATTCTGGCCTGAAGAATTTCATGGACTTTATAGTCCATGGGGTCACAAAGAGTCAGACACAACTGAGCAACTTTCAACTTTCACTATCACTTTCAGTGAACAGTATTTATGAGCATCCAACGGGTTCCAGGAAGTGTTCCAAGAACAGGAGACATAGACATAAACACACCTGTCAACGTTCCTGAGGGTCCCAGGGCTGATGTGTGCACATATGTGTGTGTGTGTAGACAACAAATGAATACATATCTAAACCAGTGTGATAATCAGAGAGTAATAAGAACTGTGCAGAAAAATAACATCAGGTAATGCCACAGAGAATGACCCGGTGGCTACTATTGATTGGCTGACCAAAGCCTCTCTGGAAATGGCATTTGCTTTGAGATCTCCTGACAATGAGCTAGCCCTGCAAAAATGGGAGTTGGGACAGGGGTAAGGGGACCTCAGTGCAGGGACTCTACCCAGAGGGAATAAGCTTGTTGAGTTTGGGAAACCTGGGGTGTGGGTACTGATGATGGTGCGAGGTGAGTCACAGAGGGAGGAAAGGACCAGCTCTTGTTGGACTTGGCAAATCTGAGTTTTAGGATTTGATTCCAAGTGTAATTGGGAACCTCTGGAGGCTTCAAGACAGGACTCTGAAAGACTGTGATTTATTGTCTTCTTAGCTATAAGATACCTAGACTTACGGTGACTCACGTGGTGAAGAATCCACCTCAGTGCACAAGACCTAGGTTTGATCCCTGGGTTGGGAAGATCCCCTGGAGAAGGGAATGGCAACCCACTCTGGTATTCTTGCCTGGAGAATCCCATGGACAGAAGAGCCACGTGGGCTACAGTCCATGGGGTCACAAAGAGTCGGGCAGAACTGAGTGATTAACACTATTAACACTACTCCTGTCTCTAAGATGGAGTTTCCCAGATGGTGCTGGTGGTAAAGAATCCCACTTCCAGTGCAGGAGATGAAAGAGACTCTGATTCAGTCCCTGGATTGGGATGATCCCCTGGAGTAGGAAATGGCAATCCACTCCACTATTCTTCCCTGGGAAATCTCATGAACAGTGGAACCTGGTGGGCTATAGTCCTTGGGGCCGCAAAGAGTCAGACACACTACTGAGTGACTGAGCGCACACTGCACATAATTCTAAGATGGGGTAATAATGTATCTTGTCTCAATATATATTCTATTTTTGTGAAAATAATGACTTACCACATGTTTAATGCTCAATAGATGTTTATTAGTAATAATCACTATTTCTCTTAATAATAGTATGCCATAGAAGCTGGTTAAGCTAATATCTTTGAGATTTAGAGAAGAGTAAAAATGCCAACTACCTTTTATTGCTTGCCCACTGATTGTTTATATTATCTAATTTAATCTGCACTGCAACTTTCTGTAGCGAAAACCAACTTTTAAAGAAGTTAAGAAACTTGCTCAAGGTTATAAAGCTAGTAAGGATAGAGCCAGAATTTCAGTTTCACTTTTGGTCTTTCTGACTCTGAAGTTAATACTATTTCTTCCATGCCAGGCTGCTACATGGAGCATGTGCCCTGTATTCTCTTGGTGGACTGTGTTTATAACAGATGATCCCTTCTCAAAGGCCTCTGGCTCTTACTGAGCCTGAATTTCATGAACAGTTTAGCACATAAGTGATAAATCACAACACAGTCTGCAGTAATGTATTCTGGGCATCGCTGTATTCAACTAAATGATCCTATAAAGTAATATTTATAATTCAAGGGTTCTGTCCTCTCCATCTCTCCATTTTATAAGTAAGCATCAAGAGGAAAACCATCAAAGAAATAGCAACTGACTGATGAGACAGTAGTGCTAAAGGCGCTATATAAATTCAAGATGTTATTGTAATAATTATTATTAAATGGATTACTGGGAGATGAATGTAGTGGTAAAAAGAATGCTTCTTCAGCTAACTAAACTGATGAATTCTGCATGAAGGAGGATTGTTCCAAGGCACTAGTACATGGAAGATGATTGAATGAAGGGCTTTGTAGTGGGAGCTGAAACAATCCTGAGATGAGGAGACTGACACTTAGGTTTCATGGACTGGAGAAGCCAGCAGAGACGTGACGGTCCTGCTCAGTTCCTCCTGGTGCAGGTGGCATTCCAGAGTTCCTCTTGGAGCTTCTTCTGCGGCTCAGAGCTCACTTCCGTTTTCCCCTGCCCCATTGTCTCTGTGTGGATTCTCATGATACCGGACTTTGCTTTGTCAGTATTTGTAGGCTGTTGAAATCCTTTTGTCTTCAGAGATGGAGAAAGGCTGACAGACAATAAAGCAGACATCCATGGTTAATACGGGCTCCCCAGATGTCATTAGTAATAAAGAACCCGCCTGCCATGCAGGAGACTCAAGAGATGCAGGTTCAGCCCCTGAGTTGAGAAGATCCCCTGGAGGAGGGCATGGAAACCCACTCCAGTATTTTGCCTGGAGAATTCTTTGGACAGAGGAGCCTGGTGGACTACAGTCTGTAGGGTCTCAAAGAGTCAGACATGACTGAAGTGACTTAACACACACACACTGTAGTTAATACACGCACACAAAAGGTCTGCCCTCATCTGCCTTTGCTCCTCTATCAAGAAATCAGTTATAATAAACTGTTTGCTGCAAATATTGCCATTTCTTCTGCTTGAATTCTAAATATCTTTCCAGTGAAGCAATTGACATCAGTTAACGTGACTGTTTCTTAGTAAAGCTTATTCTAAAGCTCTGAAGAATTCTAATCATCCAGCAGGTATCATGCAGAATGCAGAAATTTAATCTGTTTTCACAAATGCTTCATTTTCCTCTTCTTATTCATCTTTCTTTCTTTCTTCCCATGAGACTAGAATCAGGGGGTTTGGATTTAGAAGATTTTATATGGTTTAGGGTGTTTTTTTTTTTTTTTCCTATATACCAAACACTATCTTGTTTTCCAGTTAACAAGAAAAAAAGATCCCCACCCCTGTGGGCTGGCAGTATGGTGATGGGCAACAAAATATAAATGTAAAAACTCCCAAATTACATAGTCTGTTAGAGGGATGTTAAGAGATGCTACTGGAAAAAGAGGAGAGTGAACACATGGAGGAGGTGAGCACGAGCGGTTTAGACATATCTTTTTTTATTCAAAAGGATCCTACACCAGTATTCATGGTGAAAAGGAAAAGTTACTTATATCTATGCCATAGAAAATGGGTGAATTCATATGCCTACCTGTGAAGAAATTTTTAAAACAGATTTTTCAGGAGGTTTTTCCCCCCTGGGTTAACCACACACTTTGTTTAAATTACTTACCATCATCCACATCTCAGAAAGGGCACCATCCTCCACCGCTGGATGAGCAGGTTGTATTGACGTCTCCCCTTTGCTTCCGAGTAGCGTGCATTAAGAGGAGAGCATGCCAACCCACTCCAGTCTTCTTGCCTGGAGAATCCCCATGGACAGAGGAGCCTGCTGGGCTACAGTCCATGGGGTTGCAAAGAGTTGGGCACGGCAGAGCGACTAAGCACAGCACAGTGTGCATTAAACCTGATGAAAGCAAACAGTAACTAAAACATAAGCGCCCCCAGAAACCAGAACCTGGAATCAGGTCACTTTAGAGCAGAATGAGTCCTAAGAGATCATCCAGTCACACCCATTATGTGACAACTGGGTATTTTGGCTCCCACGGGGTGGTTGATCAGACCACGGGGGCTGATCTGACATCTCTGATCTGTGAAAGATGGCACAGGGATTGAATATGCCTGGAAGAATGCCCTAAAGTGCTCTCAGGTCCTTAAGTGGGCAGCCTACTCAGAAAAATCTTCAGGGAAGCCAAACATTTTATTTTCAAGCACACAGCTTCTTGAAAGAATGAGAATAATTTACCCACTCCCTAAAGACCAAACCTAGGCAAACCCTTTCAACGTTTAGAGGTCTCTAAAGAGATAGAGCAAAATAATAAATGAGAATCTCTCAGATCCAGGTCACCCACCATCAAAACCCTTTCTCTCTGAGGACTAGACCTCTTTCCACAAAAAGTGAACCTCTGAGCAGCAACAGCGGCATCACCTGAGAGCTCATTGAAATATATACTCTCGGGTTCCCCCTAGGAATCTTTATTCTAGCAAGGGCCCCAGGTAAGAGAGGTAGAGATTCACTGGAACAGAAAATTTCTGCCAGAAGCTCTCCTGACCAGGGCAGAGCAGCCCCCTGGTTTGAAATTGACTTTTGAATCCCGAATAAATGCATGTCCGCAGCCAGCCCCATTGTTGTTCTGTAGAAACTTAACTAATTTTGTGCTCAGTTCAGTTCAGTTCAGTTCTGTTGCTCAGTCGTGTCCAACTCTGCAACCCAATGGACTGCAGCACGCCAGGTTTCCCTGTGCATCACCAGCTCCCAGAGCTTGCTCAAACTTGTGTTCATCAAGTTGGTGATGCCATCCAACCATCTCATCTTCTGTCATCCCCTTCTCCTCCTGCCTTCAATCTTTCCCAGCATCAGGGTCTTTTCCAATGAGTCAGTTCTTCACATCAGCTGGCCAAAGAATTGGAGTTTCAGCTTCAGCATCAGTCCTTCCAATATATATATATATATATATAACTACATAAACAAAGAAATAAAAACTCTTATAATTTTTGTTGTTGTTGTCATTAATGCAAACAGGAGAGTGTCAGTTCATCTTGACATCTTGCTCTCTGACCAAACCTCACCTTCAGCCTCTCCCCTGTGGGAAGCCCCAATGTCTCACTCTCTCTCCGTTCCCTAGAGAGCCTGGATCTTATTCAGCCAGCATTCAACTATTCCTTCTGTCACACATTTCACATAATTGGAAAGATGAGGGGAAAGCATATGTTGGAGGGAGCTTGGTTTGGGGACAAAAAAGAAAAAAAAACTGGGAAAATTCTCCCTACTTGCTCTGCTGAACAATGATCAGTATTGAGACTGCAAGGATCAAAGAGCTTTGTTTATGGTCTAAGGAGTTGCAGTTTAGGAGACACAGATTCAGGTCAAGCCAGAAAAAGAATTCCAGAGAAGAGAATTGAGCTTATAAAGGCAATGCAAGGTTGTTAAAGTTGTCTTGCAAGTGGCATTAGTGGTAAAGAACCCACCTACCAGTGCAAGAGACTTCAGAGATGCGGGTTCGATCCCTGGGTCAGGAAGATCCCCTGCAGGAGGGCATGGCAAACCACTCCAGTATTCTTGCCTGGGAAAATCACATGGACAGAGGAGCCTCGTGAGCTACAGTCCATAGGGTTGCAAAGAATGAGACATGATTGAAGCGACTTAGCACTTATACATTGATGTGGAAAAAGGAATGTTTTTCCCACAGAGAGGCTGTTTTTCCACAGAAGAGACAGGTTGTCCGCAGTTATCTAGGGTAAGGGACTGATAAGTATCTTGAGTTTCTGGAACACTGTGCAAATATTCTGGATGCCTGTATTAAGACAGTAAGTGGTTACAAGTTCTGATTCCATCCAGGCTGTCACACATAAGTCCGACTTCTGCAGTGGCTTCCCTCCCAGCTCTGTTGTAGAGAGCTCTCTTAACAATACCAACACCATTCTGATTTTCCTTTCCCAGCTCCAATATGTTAATTATTTTTACTCCTGTATTTAGTTCCTCTCTGAGCTATGTTGACTTTGATTTCCCAGCTATTCCTGTGTCTGCCTTTTGGAGATCCCAGGCTGGATCCTGTGTACCTGATCATTCATATTGTGGCCTTGCCAAGGGCCATTGCGTCTGTTCCACGTTACCTGACTTCACTTATCAGGCATTATTCTCTCGGCCTCAGAATCTCACCACACAGGTTTGCCTCATTTGCTGGACAATAATCCTATGAGATAAACATCATGATTATTTCTATTCTACAGGCTAAAACACCAAAACTTAAGAAAGCATTAAAGTGTTTCTTCAAGGTGACAGACTCAGAGCTTATTGCTGAGGTAGACACATCCGATGGTGGATGACTTCAAAGAGAGAAGCCGGGGGCAGTCATCAGTTAGGTTCCTTAAACCATAACTTGCTTAATAAATAATATCCTGGAACCTGCCCTCACCAATCAAGCTTGCCTTAATTGTGCTTGCAAATTTCATACCCTCCTGGCTTCATGTAGCTTAGAAAATATATCACAAGACCCCTTTAACCATCCCCCAGAGATAACACTTCTGGTGTATAGATGCTATAGAAACTGTTGATTAATTTGTTTTTTTGAAACATGGAGACAAACTGGTCAGACTGGTCAAACTGGTCAGACCACTGACCATTCAGCTGGGCCTTTGCAAGTGTCCAGTGGCTGACCTTTGGACTTCAGAGGGCCAAAAACTCCAGCCTCAGCTCATGTTAACACTGCCGTTTTCTGAACGTGAAGATGCATGTAACTCGGCTGTACCTGTACAGAATGCTCATTACTTCACGTTTTTCTTGCTTTCAAGCATCTTTCTTCAGACCTCAGACCACCTGCTTTTTTATTTCATAAATATTTTAATACCTAAGCTTTTAGGGATGCTGAGACTTGGTCTGCCATCTCCTCACTTGGCTGAGGTCTGAACAAACTTTTTCTTTGCTACAGTCCTCGGCATCTCAGTATTTGGCTTGCTTTGCTTTTGGCAAGTGTACCTGGTCAGTAACAAGAGTGAAAATTCAGAGTTTAACCTCATTTAAAATTTTTAAGGTGTATCATTTTAGACAGATTATTTCATGAAATTATAGCTGACATTATAGAACCCAAACCTGCACCAGTGATTGTTCTAATACTTTACATATATTAAACTCATTCTGCAAACAGTGTTATTAGAAAAAGCACTATTATATGACCATTTTACAGATAAGCAGACTGAGGCACAGAAAGGTTAAGACATTTGGAAATTACCAGAGCTGGCATATCAACCCAGGTAATGTTTCCATTGGGTTCAGTCCCTGGGTTGGGAAGATTCCCTGGAGAAGGGAAAGGCTCCCCACTCCAGTATTCTGGCCTGGAGAATTCCATGGACTATACATCCATGGGTCTGACACAGTGAGCAACTTTCACTTTCAATCTGTTTCCACTCCACTATAAAGTCTTATAATACTAAAGAGACATGTAGGAAGTACTTAGGAAGACACAAATATGGGTGTTTTCAACGGTTTATAAAGCCCTAACACAGGTGAAAGTTTTGTAAAGGGCAGGAAGCTCAGTTTTAGAAGGGTCAGATGCAATAATGCCTTATGTTTGTACAGAGCTTTCTTCCAAAGAGATTAGTAATTCCTTTCATATCGCTGCCTACCTTCTGACCTAAGGCCTTTTTTGTTAATAAGGAAAAGATTAAAGGCATCAAGAGGAAAAATACATTCCTCTATTTAAATGATCAAATGAAGTGGTGACTGCTTCTGAATACTCAGCTAAAAAGGTTTGCAGTTAGATGTGAACCAGCCTGAGATTAGGGGAGGGGTTTAAAACTCTCCAGAAATCCTTGAGAGGTGGATCAAGGTCCATTCTGCTTCAGAGCTGGTGGTAGGTGGACGTTTAATGAACAGATGATATGTCTCCCTGAAACAGATAAAAACACCTTTGAAATGTAAATGAACATTTCTGTACCTCTCTGCGACTCAGCCTTTATGTGTGGTTGTGTGCGTCAAACTTCTGTGACAGGAAGAGTCTGGCAGCCAGAGGAAGGTCGCGGGGCTGCGCGAGACAGGCCGATGCCTCTAGCGGCAGTGGAGTCGACACAAACCTGACAGGCCAACCTCACCCTTCACTTCCACACGCACAAGAAGGCCTTTGGGAAAGGCACTGTAATCTGGCACCCGGCTTCAAGTCTGGTACTTACTGAGCCACATTTAGGTGCTTAAAAGTAACCCAAGAAAGAGAAGCTCTGGTATGCTCCCCAGTCAGGGTGGAAAGGCACCTCAGAGCTCCACGCTCCTGGGCTCTCGGTGACCGTGAAGGACCCTGGTCCTGCTGATGTTTAGCTGTAGCATCGCTGGACAGATGCATTGTGGGGATGGAGTACCGTCTCCCCCAAGGAAAGTCTCCCTTTGTTTGCACTGAGCGTCTTACAGACCTTCAGGGTTTGGGAGTGGAGAAGGAAATTGTGCAGGTCATCTGAGGAGGATCCCAGAGCTGTGCCGCCGAGCGACGTGTATTAGCTCCGACAGGAGTGCTCAGGGTTGCGTCCAGCGGAGCTCAGTGCAGCCCCGACTTTCAGAGACGAAGGAGGGAGTTGGGATGGAGCATGGTGGATGGGGCAGCCTTCCTGGTAGCCTCTGGGGTCCTCTGGTTCTGCTCCTCCCGTCAGGATCAGACACTCCAGGATGCCTCTGGGGCAGCAGTGCCTGGTGCTGCCAAAGCTGTTTGAGGCACAGCGTCGGCAGCAAGAGGGCCTCAGCCTTCATTCATTGGAAAACAAAGGACTACCTGGAATCCTGCTTCTTGTTCGCACCATGACTCTGGTGTATGCATTTACGGAACACTTTTTCATATTAAGGAAATTTGGAGTGATAGCAGGGCTGTGGGCACTTTAACTGTAGGAGGTAAGTGTTTCAAGTGAAACATTTCTAGTCATTCTTTATGTCCTTTTTACCATTTTTGGTCCAATTTTTTGTCTTCTGAATCTTTATTAATGGGATAAAAAGAATCAACAATTCTTTATATGAAAGTCTCGAATTCTTCATGTTAGCCATCATGTAAGGCAAGTACAGAGTTCTTGTTCTCAGTATCATGATGAGAATACAGGATATATACATATATAAATAAAAGGCAAAGGGCACTGTGTTATCATTTTATATGAATATGTGAAATATATCAAGATGTGTGTGCATGCTCAGTCATATTCAACTCTGTGACCCCATGGACTGTAGCCTACCAGTATCCTCTTTCCATGGAATTTTGCAGGCAAGAACACTGGAATGGGTTGCAATTTCCTCCTCCACAGGATCTTCCCCACCCAGGGATCGAACCGCATCTCCCACGTCTCCTTCATTGGCAGGTGAATTCTTTACCACTGAGCTGCCTGGAAAGCCCATAACAAGATATCATACATACAAAGATATCACCTTTCTAAAGTTCATCCTTGTTTTTTCAATTAAAGTAAAATTTCTGTTAAAAACTTAAGATAATATAAAACTGGGTTATCCACATGGAAGCACATATCCAGTATAATAAATAAAATCAACTTGTTAAGCCACACTGACTTAAAAATAATGTTATTCAACAAAATGTACCTTGAAGACTGATAAAGGGCTATCTACATAGTTATTTTTGTTTATTCCATAATAAATGCTCATTAAAAGTGTGCTGTCATTACCATTATCATTGATAAATGTGAAGAATCTGAAAACTTGGAGACTTTTCAGTTAACCTTGTGCCATTTTGGTCTAGAACAATGAAGACTGTGCATTTCAGGTAAGTATTAATTCTGACAGTTTAGTATCACCACAACTGGAATGGAATTTATTTTTTTCTATGAGCACTGCCCATAGAACAGGTATTTGTGAAGAGCTGTCTTATTTGAGTCTTCTTAGAGTAAGTCAGAAGAAGATGTGATTTTTAAGTAATGTACATTCACTGTTTCTAGTCATAAATCACATGATAGACAATTAAAAGTCAAATAAGTGCAGTTGCTTTTTGTCAGTTTATTAAAAAGAGGCTGAAGTTTCAATAGGAGAAATGAACATATATACCTGTAAATTAAGCCTCTACACAACATTCTCTTTTCCAGCTACACCACTGGAGAGTTGAACTGAATGTACAGCATAACTAAACAAAACATATGTTCTTGCATCTAGTGCTTCATTAATTGTTGCTAGTTGCAGGTATTTATACAGGAAGGGTTCTTGGGGCTATAAGGAAAAGGAAGTTCTAGCAACTGCTTAATAAATCTGTTGTTGTTGTTCAGTCACTCAGTCATGTCCGACTCTTTGAGATCCCATGGACTGCAGCATGCCAGGCTTCCCTGTCCTTCACTATCTCCTGGAGTTTGCTCAAACTCATGTCCATTGAGTCAGTGATGCCATCCAACCATCTCATCCTCTGTTTCCCCCTTCTCCTTCTGCCCTCAGTCTTTCCCACCATCTGAGTCTTCCAGTGAGTCAGCAGTTCACATCAGTTAGTCAAAGTATTCGAGCTTCAGTTTCAGCATCAGTCCTTCCAATGAATATTCAAGACTGATCTCCTTTAGGATTGACTGGCTTGATCTCCATGTTGTCCAAGGGACTCTCAAGAGTCTTCTCCAACACCACAATTCAAAAGCATCAATTCTTTGGCACTCAGCCTTCTTTATGGTCCAACTCTTATATCTGTACATGACTACTGGCAGAACTATAACTTTGACTATATGGACCTTTGTTGGCAAAGGGATGAAAGGTTGTTGCTGAATCACCCAAAGACGCTGGGGTTCTTGGCCTCTGGAGGAGAAGAATTCAATCCAGGGCCAGAGACGAGGCTTGATCGCTCAGAACTTTTGTGTAGTAAAGTTTTATTAAAGTATAAAGGAGATAGAGAAAGCTTCTGACATAGGCATCAGAAGGGGGTAGAAAGAGTACCCGCTTGCTAGTGTTAGCAATGGAGTTATATACTCTCTAATGAATCCAAAGAATGTCTGGAGGTTGTAAAGACCTCACCAGACCTACTCCCATAATTTACATTTTAAGATAACAGGATTAGCCAGAAGGTTTAATCCAGAGACTGTGCTCAGTCAGGATAAATTATTGTTACATAATCCTTGTAAAGACCAGACCTACTCCAGGCAATGGCACCCCACTCCAGTTCTCTTGCCTGGAAAATCCCGTGGACGGAGGAACCTGGTGGGCTGCAGTCCATGGGGTCACGAAGAGTTGGACACGACTGAGCTGCTTCACTTTCACTTTTCACTTTCATGCATTGGAGAAGGAAATGGCAACCCACTCCAGTATTCTTGCCTGGAGAATCCCAGGGACGGGGGAGCCTGGTGGGATGCCGTCTATGGGGTCGTACAGAGTCAGACACCACTGAAGTGACTTCGCAGTAGCAGCAGCAGCAACTCCCATAATTTACATTTTAAGATATCAGGATTAGCCAGAAGGTTTAATCCAATGATTGTCCTCAGGCAGGATACATCATTGTTATATAACGAATGTAGAGGAAAAAAAGTAAAAAGTTTGTCCTTTCTTCCTCCTTGAGTATTCCAGACCTCTCTCTCCTTGGGGACCCCTAGACTTCTTATCAACCTACCTAGGAAATGACTCTCTCAGGGATATCTCTACTTTTTAATATATTGTCTAGGTTTGTCATACCTTTTCTTTCAAGGAGCAAGCATCTTTTAATTTCAAGGCTGCAGTCACCATCCCCAGTGATTTTGGAGCCCAAGAATAAAGTCTGTCACTGTTTCCATTTTTTCTCCCTCTATTTGCCATGAAGTGATGGGACTGGATGCCACAATCTTAGTTTTTTGAATGTTGAGTGTTAAGCCAGCCTTTTCACTCTCCTCACTCTCCTCTTTCATCTTTATCAACAGAGTCATTAGTTCCTCTTCACTTTTTACCACTAGAGTGCCTTTCAAAAATTTACAAACTGAGACTATAATTTAACTTTCACCGTGTTTATTTATTAACTTTCACCAAGTTTTTTCATACCTTCCCTGGGCAGTAAAAAGCAATTTATCAAATCTCTTTTCAAGAGGAATTCAAACCTTCCTCCACAAACCATGCATGGCTAATCTAGGTGAAAATTATTTTAAAACAAATACATTTAAAAATGCACTAAGGGGATACTTAGTGAAGATTGCTATAATCAGGATTAGTTCAGAAAATTCAAGATGGGAGCCTACTTTTTATTAATTAATTATTTTCTTTAAAGATGCTAGTCACTTTTGGGGGAGAAACACTTCACCGATACTCTAACATTTCTGTTTTATCGGAGTTCTTTTCTCAGGTCATGTCAGATAACAATATTTAACAGGTGTTTTTGTTTTTTGTTTTTTTGCTGTGGATCCTTTTTAAAGTCTTTACTGAATTTGTTAAAATATTGCTTCTGTTTTATGTTTTGGTTTTTTGGCTACAAGGCATGTGGGGTCTTAGCTTCCTGACCAGGGATCGAGCCTGCACCCCCTGCATTAGAAGGTGAAGTCTCAACCGCTGGACTGCCAGGGAGGTCCCCTTAATAGGTTTTATGACTATCACCTTCTAGATTCTCCCACAGTCTCTACAGTCACAAAGCAAAAGAAAGGTTTCTTTCTTATTTACCTTTTTTTATTTGGGAAAGACAGATAGATGTACAAACACTAGAGTTGGATTATCTTAAAAAATAAACATTAACTTCTTTCATTTTCCTCTTCTTTGTTTAAAGTTTTAAAGCAATCTTACAATAGTCAAGAATTGCCATCTTCAGGAAAAGACAAAGACTGTATATGAAAGGTTAAATAGACTACCTGAAGAAGATCTGTTTCTTAAGATCTGGAGATGAGCACAATTTCTAGAAATGAAAATGTTTGGATTCTTTTTGTTATGATTTCAAATCTATGGAAACTCACTGAAGAGTTTGCTAATACTTAAAGGATTGTAATGCTTTTTGTCATTGGAGGTATGTATACTTCCCACATGCCTGAGAACCAAAGGATCTTTGACATAGGGTCACAACAAAGATTGGTGGTCTTTTCACTGTAGTGGATGTAGCAAGTACTAATAATTTGGTATGACATGTGTGAGACTTTAATTGGTGAGAAACAAAAGCAAGTTATTGAAATACTGTGTAATTTTAGACAGTAGAGCAAAAAACAATGTTTTCTTGACAGTTTCATGGTGGGCATAGAGTTACATTCATGTGAATGGAGGTGGATTGATTCTCTCTGACAACTGTAATCATTATACTTGGAAAGGTGTTGTTGCTATTTAGGACAAGTGATTGTTCTAGGGATCTGTCTGGATATATTTCAGGTGAAATCTGTTCCCAAACCTGATTTGGCTGTGTTTCACACTGCCTCAAGTTTGAGAGTTCACTTCAGGAAACCTCTAGGGAGATGTCTACTCGGAGAGACAGCTCTATGGATTTGCATTGTGTTCAAAAAGTGGGAGCTATGTTTGTACACATCAACTGGCCCATGCATGGAAATAAGCATAGAGTTGTGTTTTTTGAGATAGTGATCTGTACCATTATTCATTTATTGCCTTTCAGCTCCAAATTTACTCTTCCATATGTGCCATGTGATAAGGCATCTCTTCTTCACAGTGAGCATTATGGAAAGGGCTCTGGAAGGACACTGCAAAGGAGGGGCTCTCCTGCTGTTTCCTACTGTGACATGTGGAGGGGGTGAGTGGACTCAGTGGTGTCAGAGGGCAAACATTTAGTGGAGTTCTGCCCCAGCCATAGGCCCAGAATCCTCAGACACCTTACAGCAGTCCCAGCTCAGCAGGAAGTAGCCAGAGATACCTCAACACCCCTATTCCCAAAGAACTGGGCCTCCCATCTCTTGAAGGGGGGATGTTAGGTAGTTAGAATAGGAAAAAGGAATCCAAAATGGTGGTGGCTAAAAGGCAGAGAAATAGAAAAGCCCACAAAAATGGAACAAAAGAAAATGCGTGGACCAGAGTGAGAACTTCAGGTGAAACAAACACATCCCCTTCTTGGCTAGCCCAGTTTGCATAGGGCAGGCTCAGGAGGGAGGAGACAAAATGTATAATAAGAGGAAGCCAAGCCAGATTGAACCTCTCTCCCTTTGGGTTCGGCACGCCCTCATGCCTCAAGGGTCTACTATTCTTTGCTTGCTGAATAAAACTGAGCTGTAACTGATCTGTAATACTGGTCCGCCATTTCAAATCTTTGCTGCAGTGAGACAGACGGAGGAAATGACACACTCCCCCAACATATCTGGTGCCGTGATTTGAATTTAACCTGGTTGAAACAACCTCAGCTTGGCCCCAGCGAGGCGGAGACCAAGCACAGCAGAAGTCCAACTTGGTGAAAGCTCACGTGGTGGAAGCCAAACATGAAGGGAACCGAGCACAGTGGAAGTGATGAGAAGCCCAGCATGCTGGACACTGGGACAGCAAAAACAAACTCAGCAGAAAGTGCACGCAGCTCAGTCCCAGATTCCAGAAGACTTCCTGTTAAGATAGGAGGTCCTCGCTCCCATGTTTGGAAGGACATATGGCTAACAAAATCTTAATTCCTTTACAATATCTCATTTCTTGTTTCCTTGAACCCCTTGCAAACAGGCAAACAGTGGCAGTGGGTACAATTGAGGGACTCTGGCAGGGACTACTACCCAGTGTGTCTGGAAGGCTCCACTATCTACTATGCCCTAGTAGCTGTTGCCCAAGCAGATGAGGATTCATCTGTCCTTAATCTCCTTTGTGCCAAGGATCAGGCCAATGAAAACTGTGGGCCCAGGTCAGGAATTTAGCAGTTTTTCTAGAAAGTTATGAAAGGGGTTCCTTGGCACGTTTTTACTACTGCTTTTTCCTCCTGTCCTTCAGCTCCTCTCTGCATCTATGCCACTGTTTACAAAGTATTGGGCAGGTCGTCATCTTTCCATTTCCAAAAGTTGTGCTTGAAACTGTTTACCTAAGATTGGGACTGAAACCCACGTGGCAGGGATTCTGTGCTATGTTTGGTCACTCAGTCGTGTCTGACTGGTACTTGAGC
Organism: Cervus elaphus; assembly: GCF_910594005.1. NCBI lineage: Eukaryota > Metazoa > Chordata > Mammalia > Artiodactyla > Cervidae > Cervus > Cervus elaphus. The sequence goes on along the minus strand of NC_057842.1, from coordinate 21,365,668 downwards.
CCACCCCAAACCCACAGTGCCTGGTTTCAGGGCCTAATGAGTTCAGGTTCTTGATTTCTCATTGCAGAAAGAATTCAGTGAGAGACATAGCAATCGGTAAGAGGTAGCTTTGTTCAGATTCCGAGAGAAGCACAGTCCACAGAGTGTGTGCCATCACAGAGGGTGAATGTGGCGACCATGAAACGTGTGGTTAGTTTTTGTGAGCTGGGTGATTTCATATGCTAATGAATGGGAGGATCATTCCAACAATTGGGGAATCACCTACTCCTTGGTCTTTTGATAGTGCCTTGGAAATGTCATGGCGCCTCTGGGTGTATCATTTAGCTTGCAGATTGAGGATTAAGGTTTAGTTGAATTTGGCTTGTCTGCCATCTTGGACCCATTTGATTTTAATCAGTTTATGCTATGCCCTTGGGCTATATCATTCTTTCAAAAGTTGCACCCTGCCCCCTTCCATTCTGTTTCATGCTCTCTTCCTGAGCCCCATCTGGGCCCACAGTGTTGCCTCTACAGTCTTCTGGAGGGACAACCAGAAAGTAGCTGGCCCTTGGGGGGGAAATACTGTATAATATCCAATCCTTCTAGAGATTCAGGCCTTCATCTTCCATGTTTCCCACAACATGTGTGTCAACAGCACCTCTCAGTGAACCTGCTAGGGCAGGTGACAGGCACACAGTGCCTGCTAGAAGTCCATCTGTAGGTGGCATCCATCAAGGGCAACTGGGCTTCCAGGGACAATGTTTGCCACTTTGGGAGTTAGCCCTGCAGGCCGTTTGCACCCAAACCCTTACCACCCTTCCCCTAAAGCTACAAACATACCCCAAGATCAAATCTCCACTCCACTTTTATGGAACATCTGGTCTATTGCCTCCTATCATTTTGTCCTTAAGCCAGTTATTAACTCCTCCAATCAGGACCCTGCCCCCTTCATAGGCAACATCACTCCACCCAGCTTATTATTAAAATACTCTTAATGCCCCTAACAGGACCAGATAACCCACTCCTTTGTCATTACTTCTGTTATTACCTAAAGAGGGTCTATGACAATAAAATATTTACCATTGGAAACACCTAAACTGCTCTTATGGAGGATAAAGGAAGGAAATCAGTGGGCTACATTCCCTCAGAGCAATAAGAGGATAAGGCTTATGGCTATTTCACCAGGTTCTCAGTCTCAGGGTACAGGCTTGGGATGCTTTACCTCATGGTATCTATTCCTATCTACGGTGGACAAACTGGCAATGAGTTAAGATTACAACCCCTTAATCCTACCCAGCACTAGTCATGCTGGAGACCTTGGGGATGCCGAACTCCAGCCTGGGGGTCCCAGGAGGTCAACCTGCCTTGACCTGCCTAGGGATCTTGTCCTCAGGAGGTTGTCACACCTCAACCTGCTTGGGGATCTGCCAGTCCAGGGGTCCCAGGAGGTCGACGTGCTTTTACCTGCCCAGGGACCCAATTCTTGGAAGGCTGACATGCCTCAACCTGTCTGGGATTTGATCTCGAAGAGGTTGTCATGCCTCAGCCTGCCTGGGGATCTGCATCCTGACCCAGGGATTCCCAGCTCTCAGGTTGCAACAGTACTGGGTAAGATAAGCTTCAGAAAGACTCATCCCTAAGGAAGTCCACCCATGGAAATAGAAGGAAGCCTATTACTTGTGCAACTGTGCCTGGTCTCAGCAACAACTCAGGAGCCCAATAAGAACCCCATTGCCTTTTTGAAAGGCTAAAAGAGGCCCTTCAAAACTTTACCAGTCTGTACTTATACTCTTATGAGGGTCAGGTGATTTTAAAGACAAATTCCTGTCCCAATGTGCATCAGACATCAGGATAAAGTTACAACAGCTACAGCAGCAGGACCCTGCTGCCCCTTAAATGAGATGGTCCAGACAGCCACCAATACCTTTTATAACAGAACAGGAGAGGGAGGCCAAGGTCCAGGGAAGGGAGAGAAGGAAAGAAGGCATGCCTAGATGCTGGCCTCCCTTCAAGGAAGCCCTAGGGCAAACCCCGAGTTCTTGAAGGACAAGGCACCAGGCAAATGCCTAATCTGTACACAGACAGGACATTGGTTCAAAGACAGTCCAAACCGTGGCAAAATGGTTTGCTATAAATGCCATCAACTGGGACATTGGGTGGCACTCTGCCCTGGGGACCCAAGAGCCTCAAGGTCAAGTGCCAAGCTTTTCCTCACGATGGTCCAATAGGACTGAAGCGGCCCCTCCAGCCAGCCCACCTGTCACAGATAACCATCACGTGGAGCTGGATGTGGCAGGTAGGTCTGAGAATTTCTTGACACAGGGAGAATTTGTTGACACAGGGGCTACCTACTCTGTCCTGACCTCCTACTCCGGAGCCTTCTCCTCCCAAACCTGTAGCATTTTGGGTGCTATAGGAAAAACAATTACAAAAAGATTCACCTGAGCCCTTCTTTGTTGCTGGGATGGACAAATATATTCCCACCAGTTTCTTGTGGTGCCTGAGTGTCCTACTCCCTTATTGGGAAGAGATCTTTCCCTGCCTTTGAAATCTTGCAGCTATTGAAGTCCGGATAGAAGGTGCTTTAAAACTCTCTCTTGGGGGCAAACTAACTATTTTTACCAGCCACCAAGTGAAAAAACTCCTGAAGCGTAGAGGCTATTTATGGATGTCTCATCAAAGGATCCTCAGATATCAAATAGTGCTGATGGAATATCCAGGCCTGACTTTATCCCTTTGGGAGGTTTTAAATCCAGCTACCCTCCTGCCTTTCCCCAAGGGATCTCTCCCCATTTCTCTTGCCTAGAGACTTTGGACCACTGGACAAAACCCTGAGGGACTGCCAGAAGATCCTCTGACCAATCCTGAGGAAATCTAGTACACTGATGGAAGCAGCTTTGTCTTGGATGGAAAAAGAAGAGCCAGATATGCCGTAGTCTCCAAGTTCAAGACCATAGAGGCAAAATCTTTGCCACCAGGTACTTCAGCCCAGTTGGCTGAGCTCATAGCCCTGACTTGAGCTTTAGAGCTGAGAAAAGGAAAAAGAGTAGCCATTTACACTGACTCCAAATATGCCATTCTGGTGCTACCTGCACATGCTTCTATTTGGAAAGAAAGAGGCCACTTGACCACCTCAGGTTCCCCAATCAAGTATAGTGATCAAATCCTTGGGCTTTTGGAGGCAGTCATCTGCCCGCTGAGGTTTCAGTCTCCCACTGTAAAAGACACCAAAAAGGGAGCACGGAAGTGACACAAGGGAACCAATCAGCTGACCAGGCAGCTAAGAGAGCAGCATTACAGAGCCATGACCTAATAGGGGTTGCCAACTTAGTTCCACAGGCTAATTTGCCAGAAACTCCTTCATATACTGAAGATGAGACTCTTGAAGCTAAGAGTGAGGGCTTTTAAGAAGATCATATGGGGTGGTTCCAAGAGGAGGGATTCCTTTTTCTGCCTGGGACCCTCCAATGGAAGTTGGTTAACTCCTTACATGCACCACTCATTTAGGGGAGAAGGCTCTCCAAAGATTACTAGAAAGGTCCGTCAGAGAAACAGGCCTCCAAACGACTATAAAGCAAGTGGTCTCCTCTTGTCCCACTTGCCAATTAAACAAACCCCAAGGAGCTCGAAGACCCCAGCTGGCCCAGCCTATCCAGTGTGTGGGACCTACTCAGGAGAAGACTGGCAGATGGACTTCACCCAGATGCCAGTTTCTCAAGGATATTAATACCTACTAGTCATGATAGTTAAATTCACAGGATGGATTGAAGTCTTTCCCACTCAGACTGAGAAAGCTGAGGAGGTGCTAAAAAAAAAAAACCAAACCAAACAAAACTGCCCTATGAAATCATTAGGTCATTACAAAGTGACAGTAGGACATCATTTACTTCTAAGGTCACCCAAGGGTCTCTAAAGCATTGGGCATTCCTTATTATCTTCATTGTGCCTGGAGGGCTCAGTCTTCAGGAAAACTGCAAAAAGCCAACCAATTCTTAAAATCAGTGATAAAAAGATAACTCAGGAGACCTCCCTCAGATGGAAGGAGGCTTTTCCAACAGCTCTCCTCTGCACCCGTATTGCCCCTAAGGAATGGGTTGGTCTTAGTCATTATGAGATGCTATATGGGAGACATTTTGTTTATGTCAATGACCTTTTCCTAGATCCAGAGGCTCAGACCCTCTGGTCTTATACCATGGCTATTGGGCAGTTCCAACAGGATATATGCTTGAGGGGTGTCAACCAGGACCCAAAAGATTCTAAAGAGCCACCACTATATGCTCCAGGGACTCAAGTTCTAATTAAAGTCTGGAAAGATGGGTCCTCAAAGGGTCAACTTCAGCCCACATGGAAGGACTCCTGCCCTGTAATACTTTCTGCCCCTACAGCAGTCAAGGTACCAGGACACAACTCCTGGGTTCACTACTCACGCGTCAAGCCATGGAAGAAAACAGAAGAGGACGCTTAATACACCTGTGAGCTCTGGGAGATCTCAGATAACTATTCAGGACTACGAATGAGTGTCATTCTAATGAACACCTCCCAAAATAAGTTTCTGGGGATAAGAGTCTCAGGATAGCTATAAAGAGCCAACACAGCTTGGCAGGGGTTGTACTCCAGAATAGATAGGAGATAGAGCTCCTGATCCCTGAACAAGGAGGGACTTGAACCATCTTGAATGAGATGTGTTTTTTCTGGGTAAATACCTCCAGCCAACTTAAAGAAAGTCTCACGGTCCTCAAGAAAAACTTTTAGATCCTACGGGATCTCAAAGAACGAGCTGGAGAGTTCTTGGGGTTGCTACAATCTCTCTTTGGTGGATCCTTCTCTTGGTGAAGGGGAATTTGGAGCTGGCTAATGCCCCTACTAATCACTGTTATCACCATATTGATGTTGCTTATGATTGCTCCATGTATTATCAATTATCAAGACAAAACCCGATTTGTCTCTGCCCAGGTCAACAAGCTACAATATGCAGTGCCGGTTCAATGAGGGTGCATAAAACCACACCCAACCATGGAAAACATCACTCACCCTTAGATGGACACTGCTATAAGGACTCTGAGGCTTGAGACTAGCAAGAAGGGGAGGCCCAATGCTCCTCCCAGGCCCAGCACAGCAGGAGATAGCCAGAGATACCTTGACGCCCCTATTCCTAAAGATTTGGGCCTCCCATCTCTTGAGGGGGGAATGTTAGGTAGTTAGCATAGGAACAAGGAGTCCCAAATGGCGGTGGCTAAAAGACAAAGAAAGGGAAAATCCTATGAAAATGGAACAAAAGAAAATCCGTGGACAAGAATGAGAAATTCAGGTGAAACAAACATGTCCCCTTCTTGGCTAGCCCAATTTGCATAGGGCAGGCTCAGGAGGGAGGAGACAGAATGTATAAAAAGATAAAGCCAAGACAGACTGAGGCTCTTTCCCTTTGGGGTCAGCCTGCCCTCACACTTCGAGGGTATACTATCTTTCACTTGCCAAAACTGAACTGAAACTGAGCTGTAACACTGGTCCACCGTTTCAAATCTTTGCTGCGGCGAGACAGAACTGAGGAAATTACACACTCCCCTGACACTTTGGACTGAAATATACCTTTTCCCCTGGGGTCCGATCCCCAGCCTTGGTAAGGGGACCCCATGCCCAAGTTTGTTCTTCTTTGAGTATTCTCTCTCAACCATGTTGCATCATGTAAAGTTTTACTATATTTTACCTTTTATCATGGCTTTTATTTTGTGTTAATCTTCCTCTGTTTAACCCAGTTTGTTGTTTCTATCTCCTAATTGAACCCAGGGTGCTACACATCAAATCTCAATTGTTCACATGGGTATAAAATAGTGACTTCTAAGTAGTGTGAAATGGAAATTTCTGTGAAATGAAATGTTTCCTGCTCTACCAGCAAACAAGCATATCACAGCCTCATCTGGGATTTCAGCCTTCCAAATGTAGGTTCCCAAGCCCAGGTAAAACAATACCAGCTATTTGGCAAGCAGTCAGCTGCTTCCTCCCTGGTAAGTGCTAAAGAACACTTTATGTGAGAAGAACAAGAGGCAGTCACCTGCCACATTCACCACCCCTTACAGTAAATGAGGAATTAGGATGTCAGCAATCAGAAAGCAGGATTTGGCCCCAGGTAGCTGAGATTCATATGAAAGTAATGATTTCAGTAAGCCCAAATGCTTGCATAGAAAATGCCATACATAGAAAAGTGCTAAATCTCTTCATGTGAGAGAGACAGAGAAAGAGAGAATGAATCTGGTTTTCCTTAATAACAGTAATCTTTTAATATTCATATTACCTTCCCCTTGCTGCAAACTTGTATATAGCCTGGCTCCTACCCCCCACCTTGGAGACAGCTCTCCTGGATTCAGAGTCTTTATGATTCCCACTTAATAAACCTAACTCTCAACTTTTAGGTTGAGTGTATTTTTTTTTCAGTTGACAGTAGCATCCTGATTGAAATGGGAGATACTTTTATGAAAATATGCAAAGTATACTGAGGGCCATGCTTATTTTGGGTCAGCAGATGTTTCATGTTGAGATGATGCTAGAGGTGATTTGGAGATGGGTGCTCCCTTGGACCAGCCTGTGGGGTTGGTGCTTCCTTCCCTGGGTGTGACCTGAAGAGAAGCTAATAGAGTTTCAAAGGCAATTCTTGGGACCATGTGGCAAATGTGTGAACCAAAACATAAGACAGTTATTCACTCAAATTTTTTTTCCCCATTCAATAAATTTTATTACCAGGACTTCTCTAGTAGTCCAGTGGTTACAATTCCACCTTGCAATGTGGGGGACACAGGTTTGATCCCTAGTCAGGGAACTAACATCCCACGTGCTGTGGAGGAACTAAGCCCATACACTACATGTACTGAGCCCATGAATTACTGAGCCCATGAGCCACAACTAGAGAATCTGTGCACTGCAACAAAAGAACCCACATGATCCAGCTAAGATCCTGTGTCACAAGGGAGACCCGATGCAGCTAAACAAATAAATAAATAAAAATACGTTTTTACGTAGTGCCTAGTATGTACTGGGTATTATCCTAGGTAGTAAAGATAAGGGAGTGTAAAAACAATACAAAACAAAAATCCTTGCATTTGATTTTATTCAGATACTCCCTTCACATTATCTTTTGCCCACCTGACACTTCAAGGTGCATCTCACTTTGCACTACTTATTCTTATAATCAGTAGAATAAATCACTTCATATAGTGATTACAGAAATGCTAGAAGTGTATGTGTACACACGTGAGTGAGTGGGTAGACGGTAGTTTGCAGCCATGGGTTGTGTGCCAGTGGCCATTTTTTTTTTTTCTTCTGGTTACATCTCATAAGTTTTTTTTTCCCATTTATTTTTATTAGTTGGAGGCTAATTACTTTACAGTATTGTAGTGGCTTTTGTCATACATTGACATGAATCAGCCATGGATTTACATGTATTCCCCATCCCAATCCCCCCTCCCATGCCAGTGGTCATTTTGAAGATAAAAACTTAAATAAAATATCTTACTTTTGGGGCAAACATTTCAAAGAGATACTACACTTTCAAATGAATAGAAACAGGGGAATAGAAAATTAAACCTAGGTGGTGGTGGAATTAGCTTTGAATTTCTCATTAATTAAGAGTGCTCAGTGACTGGGCTGTTCTAATTATATTGGTTGGGAAATTTTGTCATTAGTGAAATGAAACATGCAGCTAAACCACTGTCTTAAGCAACCCAAATGAGACTTGGCATGGTCCACGGAAGAATCACTGTGATGATTCCTTCTTGCTCACAGGAGGCTCAGTGGAGCAGGGTCTCAATTCTTGTAGGATTTTCTTTCAAATGTATATATGCTATCCATTTGTAGCTCTGCTTCATTAGTTCTGAGAGGTACTAAACCTGTCATAAGTGGTTTGGTGACAGGATATTTTAACCGGGTGCCTCAGGATGGTTAATTGTTGATTTTACTTCCAATCAAAAGTAACTTTGACATGTTGGAGGGGTTCACACGTTTCACTGAAGAGAACCAGTGCTTTCATCTAAAGGAAAGAACTAATGGGAGAATATTTTAGATTATCTTTTGTAGTTCAAATGGTCTAAGTCAGAGGGAAGCTGATGTTTTAGTTTTCATTTCTGTATTTTCACATCTCCTCTGTATTCACATTCTCTGGGCAGGTGTGGACCCACAAGTACACTTTTGTAGTCTATCTTTTTCTCTTCACTTTTCTTGAAGTAGAAAGGAAGAGGGTAGCCAGTGGAGGAGGAAATCTTCTCTGGATATGTGATGTGAAAGGAAACAGAGATGCAGAGTTCTTTTTTTTTTTTTCCCTTCATTCAACTTAAGTTTTTTCTATAGATGAAACGCAGCTAAAAATTTCTACCTCTTTCTGAAGTTTAATGCTACCTGATGCTTAGGGGAATTACTTGTACCTCTTTACATAAGGCAATAATATTTAAGATCATATTCAAGTGTCATGTTGTACACATTACAAATAGCTATTTCCTTGAACTGATATTTTCATGTTTAAATTCCATGATTAGAATTTAATTCAAAATCCCTATTTAAGTGATACTACAGAGCCAGCAAATTAAAACGTGTGTAGCATTTAAATGAGTGACAGTATTTCAATAGAGTGGTTATCAAGTTCTTGAACTCTGGAATCATTTTATATTGAGAATTTGATGAATAAGCCTAATACATTTTAATTTACTATAAATATAGGTTTTTTTTAAAGAATCTAAGAATATTTTTAAAAATAATTTTTTAAGCTTTTAATGTATGTTTGTTAGAACCATAATTACCTTTACTAATATTATCTTCAGTTTTTATCTTCTTTTTTTTAGGCTCTGAGTGCACACCTTGACATATTAGGTAGACTCGGCAAAGTGGAAGCTGATGTTATCACCATTTTCAAACAATAGTCTTGGTATGCAGAATCAGGAAGGGAACCATGCATGCAATACTATTACTCAGAGAACAGAATGGGTTAGCTGTGACTTTAGGATATAAGGCTTAAAAGATCAGGGTTAGAAGAACTCTTATTAAGGCAAGATAGCATGGAAAAAAAAAAAAAACTCATCCCAGAGATCTTGATTCTATCTGCAGTTTTGCTACTAACCTACAGTGTGAACCCAAGAAAATCAGTTAAACCTCTCTGAGCCTTGGTTTCACCATCTATAAAGTGAAAAGGTTAAAAGGTACCCTCTAAGATGCTTTCAGTCTTCAAATAGTATTACACATTTTGGGGGGATTTGGTTTTCATGTCTGTGAGATTATTAATAGCCAAGTGCAAACCAAGGAAAGCTGTGTTTAAGTGATTTGCTAGCCTCAGATTTGGTAGTCAAATTAATAGCATTCCAGGCTCTGCAATTTTTATATATCTATATATAATAGAAGACCTGACTTTACATGGTCTGACATTCAGATCAGGAGCAACATAACACAATCTATTTCTCCAGGAACTGGGAAAGGAAATATAGCAATTTGGGTAGTTCATCTTGGCTTCTGGCAAAAAGCAGTTGTATCTAGGGACTTAGAAAAAGCTACTCTTAATTGTTTCAAGTAAAAAAAAATTAAACCACAGTGAGAGGATGTTTTCTGGCGTCCAGTTCAATAAACACATATTGAACTTCTGTTAAAAGTTTACAACCTTTTATTTATAAATTTGCAATCAAAAAACTATAAAAAGGCTGAATTCATTTAATGGCAAAACCTGACCCGAATGGATGTGAGGCTATATGAATTTTTTATTTACCTCATTTTGTGTGAATATGCATTTCTCTCATGGATGAAATGGCACTATATTCAGCTTGGGTGTGTTACCCCAGAACCTACCAAAAATGTTCTGTAAGGTGTGGAACATGGTCAGTAATAATATACAAAGCTTGGGAGGTTTTGAGTTCCAAAGCTCATCTGGTTCTAAGGGTTTAGCGAAAGGGTTTTGGACATGTACATGATTAGGGTGATGGTGGAGAATGGCTGGAGAGGAACTGGGTGAAATGCAAAGGTACTTAGGATCAGGTCACTGTTCTCATAATACAGTATGGCATATTTTATAAGAGATAGAGATGAAAAATTTATACAGAGCAGGTATTTCTGCTGGGATTTCAGGGTGTATCACAGAGGACTGGATATTTGAATTAGGTCCTGAAGGATGAGTGGTGTTTCCCATAGGGAAAGGTGTTCTAAACATAAATGAGGGAGGCATGTACATTCATGGTGCCTTGGCAGCCCTGTGGCTCCTCTGGGGGCAGAATTAGAGAAACCATGTTGAGGATGTAATAATGGGGCTGGGTGTTTGAAAATGAAATTGGGATTATGATCCAATACCTTGTATATCATTCTCATAAGCATTTGTCAACCCCTATTAGATGCAACGCTCAGGGGCAGGCCCTGAGAAGTTTCTGTGTAAATGCTTTGTTACAGAGGCAGACCTGTGAGACCTGTTAGGGAGCAGGGCAACAAAACAAGAGAGGATGAGATGTCAAATAAGAGGAGAACTCTTCTTGGGCAAGCTCCAAAGGTGGCCTAGGCCTGATCCTGAAGGAGGCAAGGTAATGAAACACTCCTGCACCAATATGTAGGTCACAAGGTGAGGGCCATGGGAATGCAATGAGTTGCTGATGTACATTTTAGGCACGTCACCTGTCCTGACCTGGTTCTCCCCAAAGTAAGAGTAAATGCTGATGAAGGGGAGGTAGTGGGTGACATGGACTAAAATGGTGAATGAAGATCCTAGGGGAAGTGGCAGAGTACCAATGTTTTCTGCCCTAATACTGTTCAGTGACCTTTTATTGCAATTTACTGCACTGAGTGCATCAGTTATCTCATTTAGTTCTCATAACAATTCAACAAGATAGGTAGTATTTTCCATTTTATAGGTGTTATTTTGAAGCTTGGAAGGTCTAGTTAGTGGAGTTGTGTGCTTAGAACCCAGCTCTTTCTGGCCTCCAACTCTCTGTGGACAGCAGGACTCCCTAGATCACCGTGACTTCCCACAACTTTCAATCCAAGCAACACAATCTGTTTTACGTACTGTTTCTCTGCAAATCCCTTTCTCTGAAGGAATTGTTCTGAACTTTAAAAAGCTTCCAAGCTGCTACAATTAATGGATAGTCAACAAGTAAATATTTGTATGCACCCAACACAGGAACATTGCAATATATAAGGCAAATGTTAACAGAGAAAAGTAGAAATAGATAGAAGCACAATAATAGTGAGGGATTTTAACATCCCCACTTACATCAATGGACAAATCATCCAAAAATAAAATCAATAAGGAAACACAGGCTTTAAAAGAAACATTAGATCAGATGGACTTAATTGATATTTATAAAACTTTTCATCTAAAAGCAGCAGAATACACATTCTTTTCAAGTGCACATGGAACATTCTCCAGGATAAAGCACATGCTAGGATACAAAGCAAGCCTTGGTAAATTTAAGAAAATTGAAATCACATTAAGTACCCTTTCTGATCATAATGTTATGAAGTTAGAAATAAACTACAAGAAAAGTTTTTGAAAGAAATGTGATGAAACACTTCTAGAAAAACACTCTATTTTAATTCTGTTTGAATTTTAGTTTCACTTGATATATTCAAGCATTCTTGAATCAAGTTTTTATGCTAAAATAAAGCAGAATAATTTCCTTATTTAAGTCTGGCCCAAATAAGAATATTATCAAATCAGAACTGATGCTTATCTTGCTGCTAATTTTGTTTTTAATTTGGAATTTCTTAAAAACACTTACAAACCAAGTTAAGTTTTACTGGTCAATAAATAAAAAAAACTAACTTACATTCAATTCCTGAAAATTTTGAATTGTGTGCAGTCCACCTAGAATTAGATAGATTCCAATTCTGTTCATTTCTGGTAATTGGGTAGTTCTAAGCAGGATAGTCAGAAGAGGGCTCTCAAATAAATTATGACAACAATTAGGGTTTTGGAGGTGACTTTGTGCATATGTTAAAGTTACAATCTCTCTTTAACTTATACAAACACCAGTGTCACAAAAGTCAATTTTTGTTTATTCACTTAACAAGTACTTGTTGAGAATATATTATATGCCAGGTAGAAAAATAGCACAGTCTAGATTTCTGTTCTTATGGATTTTATAATCTAGTAGAGGGGAGACTATATCTCATTGTTATGATTGTAAACATAGCAAACAAAGCACATCCTAAACAGCAGCACTTGAGAATCTGAAAAAAAGATGTTTCTTTAGAAATTATCTTATATTACATTTTTAGCTGCAAAGCAAATAAATCTCCTAAGAATTGAACTCAACAGATATTTATAGAGCATATACTATATGCCAAGCACTATGAATGAACACTGTTAAATGAATGACAGTGATTTCTTTGCTGGCTACGGTGAGAATGGCAAACTAAAACCCTGTGAAAAATAGTTTCTTGTGTCTAATGATCTACTAAAACTGTCACTGACTGCCAAAATGGAATTCATAGATGAGTCTTCAAAATAGAACAGATACACAAAACCACGTAGCATAATTAAGATTTTTTTTTACATTATTAAAGGATGGACTTCTTTTCTTACTTAAGAACACTTGAGGAAGAGCATTGACTTTTAGTGATTTCTTTATTCATGTGCAGTTAATCCTGTTAGAGTTATTGCAGAAATATTATTTTATTGTCCATAGGAAATGATCAGTTCTGTAAGAGTTTTCACTTTAAATGCTTTCAACCATTTACTCAGCTTCATTTCAATGCTTCTCTTCTAGTTTCTCTCTTTTTCAGGTGTATTTTACCAATTGTATCAACATTAATGAGCCAGGGGAAAGTAAATGTTTCTGAAAAATGTCTGTTCCTGCATATTTCTTCCAGACTGCCTTTCAGATTCACTGCCAGCATCAGCAGTTTGAATGGGAGAGTCATGTGACCCCAGCCAAGCCAGCTGCAGTGCTCTATGATGGTCCTGAGAAAGAACTGGGATTTCAAACTGGTGAATGGTTGGTACAAAGTTTTTTCACTACGTGTATTTAATGGAAGGGAATACAGGCTTGAAATACAGCCACAGAGAGTATGTCATCTTGTCCTTCCTTTATTTTGGGGGCTCCAAAATCACAGAAGATGGTGATCGCAGCCACGAAATTAAAAGATGTCTGCTCCTTGAAAGAAAAGCTTTGATCAACATAGACAGCATATTAAAAAGCAGAGACATCACTTTACCAACAAAGGTCCATCTAGTCAAGGCTATGGTTTTTCTGGTGGTCATGTATGGATGTGAGAGTTGGACTATAAAGAAAGCTGGGTGCCAAAGAATTGATGCTTTTGAACTGTGGTGTTGGAGGAGACTCTTGAGAGTCCCTTGGACTGCAAGGAGATCCAACCAGTCCATCCTAAAGGTGATCAGTCCTGAGTGTTCATTGGAAGGACTGATGCTGAAGCTGAAACTCCAATACTTCGGCCACCTGATGTGAAGAACTGATTCATTGGCAAAGATCCTGATGCTGGGAAAGACTGAAGGCAGGAGGAGAAGGGGCTGACAGAGGATGAGATTGTTGGATGGCATCACCAACTTGATGGACATGAGTTTGTGCAAGCTCTGGGAGTTGGTGATGGACAGGGAGGCCTGGCGTGTTGCAGTTCATGGGGTTGCAAAGAATCAGACATGACTGAGTGACTGAACTGAACTGAACTGAACTGAGCTTCCAGGAAAGAAAAGAGCTTTCATCTCTACCCCATTGCCAGTCTTCTCCTGCCCCATTCATCTCAGGCTACCCTGCCCTCTCCACCATGCTATGCTGTCCTAATTCTGGCTCCTCCTGCAGTTTGGTACTGCCTACCAGGTATTTAATGTATACTCCCTTCACTTATTTGAAAATGACCCCTTCTCAAAGGGACAAATAAAATGTCAATCTCTACTACTAAACTTTCCCTGCCAATTGTAGGATACACAGCTCTCTAACCTCCATGAATAGTTTTATGGGCAGAATCAGTGTTAACATTTTCTCCAAACTTTTTCACGTGTGTTAGCTTAATTCTGCCAATTCTTCAAGGGCAGAAGCTATCTTTATTCCACACATTTTTGTCTCACAGTGAATAATACTCTCTGTTGCTTTCCATACTACTGTGTGAATTCATTCAACACTGATAAAAATTCCTTGACTACCTAGTTCACAGTAGGGGGCAAAAAATGCTACAAAACATAAGACAGCTCCTGCTTTCCAGGATTCTATAGTCTAGGGAAGGAAAAAGATGTGCAAATATGTATAACAAGGCTGGTGTTAGAGATGCATTATTCATTCATTTCTTCATTACTGAGCAATTCTCAGTTGGTGAGCAACATATTCATTAACCCTGCAATCCTGGATCTTCTTTCCAGTGGAGCTGGGGGAGGGGTGTCAGGAGGACTGCAGAGGACCAAGGAGACACAGAGGCAGGCTGTCTCTCTCTCTCTCTCTGAATGATAAAAAATACAAGAACGAAGGAAAACAAAATGATGCGACTATGAGTGATTATGAAAGAGACTGAGTTTTAATTTCTCCAGCAAAATCCGAGAGGCTTTGGCTGTGGAGATGTCTTTTTCTTCCCTCTCTGTAGCCTGATAAAATATGTTATGTGCTGCCTTCCAGAAGGTGGGTGTACAGAACTTACAGTCCAGCTTATTGGAGGTGTGAGGAGTGAAAGTGGAAACCAAGAGACCACAGCACAGCTATTGCCTGCATCACAACCGAGTGTCTTTACGCTCAGCGTCTGCACCGGGGCTCTTAGAGTACCAAGTGCTGAACTCAGAAGTAGTGAAGTCCCACTCATGGCCTCACATTCTAGTAGGAGAAAAGTTATTTCTGTCCCTTCACTGTCCTTGTACTCTATTCCCAATGCACACTGGCATCTGCCTCCTCCATTTTACAGGAATTGTTCTTTAAAAAGTCAGAAGTTGTTCTTCAGAAAAGTCAGTGCTTGCCACATGAGTGTTTTTCATGCACACACTGTTGGGCTCCTCTGTCGAACTGGATTCTGCCGATCTCTATTCTCTTCAAAGTCTCACTTTCAAAACTTGAATTCTGTGATACTTTAGAGGAATCTCTTTCTCCTCTGGGTTCTCAGTCCTTTCTGTGTCTATTCTCCAAGGCTCTGCTTCTTGTTATCAGTCAGTATTCCCCCTGCATCTATTACTCTCCTGGGCTGATCTCACCAGACCTCCTGGTTTTAAGAGAGACCCATACTCTTGCTACTGACACACCCTTCTTATATCCACATTCTTCATCCTGCACCTGCAGCTGTGTGTCTTATTTGCTCTTCAAACTCAGCACAGCCTAAATAACTCTATTTCTCCCTGTAAAGTAGTTTCTTTTCTAGTTTTTATTCCAACCGATGATAACACTGTCCATTTAGTTCTTCTAACCAAAAAGTGAGGATCAATTCTTGAGAGTTCTTTCTCCCTCACTAACCACATCCAGTCAATCTGTAAGTACTTCAAAATTCTTTCCCCATCTGTCTGTCTCTGTTACGCCTGATCTCATTTGCTTGAACTCTTGCAGGCTTCCTAGGTGGGCTCTGGGCATTCAATCTTCATTTCCTTTCAACTCCATTTTCTAAACAGCTAACAGACTACAACTCTTTTAACATGGATTGATGTTCACTATGCTTCTTAAAGCCTTCAATGTGATTTGTCTACAGCATCAGTTTTCTTACTCTGGGATACAAGGCCCTCCATCAGCCCCCACCTATTTCCAGTCCCATCACCTCTCTAGCTGACACTGTTGTGTGGTGTGTGGCTGGCCACACGGTTCCACACCTCCGTCTTTGCTCTGTCTGAAATGCTCTTACCCTTTCACCTCCATGACTAGCTGATTCCTGTTTGTCGTGGCTACTAGGACCTATCTCTAAACATTTTTGTATGTGACCCTGAGGGGCTCTGCTCTGCGTGCATGCTCAGTCGTGTCTAACTCTTTGCTACCCCATGGATTGTAGCCCGCCAGGCTCCTCTGTCCATGGGATTCTCCAGGCAAGGATACTGCAGTGGGTTGCCATTTCCTACTCCAGGGGATATTTCAAACCTGCCTCTCCTGTGTCTCCTGCATTGCAGGCAGATGATTTACCACTGAGCCACTGGGACAACTAATTTGAAAGAATACAAAAGAAGTCAAATGACACTTTTAGGCAGATTTTGTGAGAAGATTATAACTGCCACATGCTATTCTACATGAAATGGCCCACATGTCAGCAAAGTCTGGATTTAAGCCTCATGTAGACAGAGAAAGACTCACATAAGTTTCATCAGAATGCTTCCTCAGTTGTACCCCAAAGGCTACCCTTCCCCACACTATCATGAAAATTCATTTAGCAAAAATGGGTAGGAAAGGATTTTATTCCTGTCTTTTCCAAGATATTGTTTGTTCCTTTCTATTCAAATAGACTTTGGCAAAATTTTATGGTACTCCCATGCCAGGCATTTGAGTGATAATTACTTATATTTTATAGCAATATAAATATAGAAATGCATATTCCTGCTTTTTCACCCTCCATGTTGGTCATGGTGGTTGTGGTGAAAGTCACTCAGTCATGTCCCACTCTTTGTGACCCTATAGACTATATATAGTCCATGGAATTCTCCAGGCCAGAATACTGGAGTGGGTAGCCTTTCCCTTCTCCAGTGGGTCTTCCCAACCTAGGAATCAACCTGGGGTCTCTTGCATTGCAGGCAGATTCTTTACCAACTGAGCTCTCAGGGAAGCCCAAGTTGGTCATAGTAGCTGAGGTTAAATAAATCTTCGACTCCCAAAACTCAGTTAGTTAAAAATGGAGGAAACATGAAGTCCTCCATTTATACCTATTCTATAAGATCCCTGACAGAGACTAGGGAAAAGTAAAATGCTTCTACCCAAATTCTTAGAGTTCTTTATGATTAATCCTAGGCCTCAATGGCGATTCTTTATATTACATCATTATTCATTCTTGAAGATTCAGTTTATGAATGAAGGTCTCTGGGAATGCTCTCATAGATTTCCAGCTCTAGGATTTTTTTTTTTAACCAGTCCTCACCTCTCCCACTATTTTGTGAATAACTCTATTGTTACACTTAAAACACTGAATTGTGTGTCTTTCCTTTTATCTTTACTTTTTCTTCTCCCTTGAGGGTAGGAATGATGTCATATTTATTTTTATTACCTCCAATTTATAACAACGTCTAGCAGAATCTTAGTAAAATATTTGTTGAATGAGTACATACATTGTTTTGGGTTGAAGTAAAGTTTGGGTTTTAAAGAATCTAGTAATGCTCAATGTCTGTAGTAATCAATAAGCTCCCTCTCTCTCTACATATATTTGTAGTTTTTTCTGATAATAAATTTCTTACTAGCACATTGAGTTCAGAGTTTCTGTATTTCCCAGAGGCCCTGAGTATAGGGAAATAAATCACCTGGCAGTGTTCCAAGGAGCAAATAGCCTGGAAGAACATGTGTAGGGAAATTGATTAAAGATTGCACGGCTAGGATGTTGCCCAGACTGAGATGTGTAACAGTGAGCTGACTTGTAAGATTGGGTAGAGTTGCTCTCAGAAAGTGAAAGCAAAACTCAACACCCAGTGAACTGCAAAAAAAATATACAAGTCAGTTAAGGAGTGTGTGTGTGTGTATGTACTGTGTCCTTAGTTGTGTCCGGCTCTTTGCGACCCCATGGACTATAGCCTGCCAGGCTCCTCTGTCCATGGGATTTCCCAGGCAAGAATACTAGCCTGGGTTGCCCTTTCCTCCTCGGGGGATCTTCCTGACCCAGCGATCAAACCCGTGTCTCTTGCATCTACCTGCACTGGCAGGCAGCAGCAGACTTAATCCTGGGGGAGAGGAACATATGACTGAGACCTACTGACGATGATAACCTGCTGAAGGAAGGTGGCATGGAGCAGCTGAGGAGTTGGACTAGAAAGGAAATGGTGAGAATACTGAGTGCTGCCCCGATCATGCTGATGCTCATAACTTCTGCACAGCGAGAGGAGTGAAGCTCTCTGGACGAACGTCACGTGTATCTTTCCTGTAGAGACGGCGGTTTCAGGTTGCCTCAGCCAGGTTGCTGTGAAGATCTTTCCCATGGAGAACACAGCCTGGGCAGCAAGAAGCCCAGCCCGGCAGGACCACAGCAGGGCCAAGGAGGAGGCTGCTGCAGATGGCCAGGGGACAGACTAGGTGTGTGGGGAGAATCACACCTTGCCCTAGGGGATTTATTATTTAAGTTGCAGGGTGACTAAAGCAGAGATTAGAGTTAAGATGTAAGATCTGACTTCTGTTTTTTAAAATACGAAATAAAATGAGTAACGAATGAATAGAGGAACCTATTGGAGGTTTTTGCAGTATAGAACAGGTGGGAGATGATTTTGGCCTAAACTAAGCCCTGGACAATGATGAGTGTGGAGTACAACTTATGTAACAAAATAAACATCAGACAAAAAGCAAAGCACATCAACCATCCTCGGCTAGCAGCCAATCTTTCACATCACTCAGCTGCCTCAACTTCACTTTGGTTCAGTAGAACAACTGTGAAGTATATCACTAAAACTAATGAGGCACTGCTTTTTAAGATTATTTTTTACTGTGGTTAATATACATAACATGGAGCTTGCCATCATAATCCTGTTTAAGTATGCAGCACACTTGCCCTGAATATATTCACAATGTTGCATAACCATCACCCCATCCATTTCCAGACCTCTTTTGTCATCCCAAACTGTAACTTGCTGTTGCTCTTCCTCCCCACTATGCCCAGCGACCTCTTTTCTTCTTTCTGTCCTCTATACATTTGCCTGTTCTAAACACCCCATGTAAGTGGAATCATACAACTTTTATCCTCTTAATGTCTGCTTATTTCACATAATACTTTCAAGATCCATTCATGTTGTAGCATGTTTTGGAACTTTAGTCATTTTTGTGGCTGAATAACAGTCCAGTTTGTTTATCCACTCATCCGTTGATGGACATTTGGGCTGTTTTTGCCTTTTGGTTACTGTGAAGAATGCTACTACAAATACTGGCACACAAGTGTCTGTTTAAGTCCCTGTTCTCAATTATTTTGGATACATACCTAGAAGTTTGAAAGCCTTCCTTAACTGTGGCAGTGTGGAAGAAGGAATTGCCAGATAAATGTACCATGCCATTGAAAGTTCTGATTTCCCATTACTGTTCCCACTGCTCAGAAGAGGATCAAATCATCAGCTCATTCATTCTGGGACATGACAATGCCTTGCATTTCAAGGAAATGACACTGTCTCTCTAAGCTCTGGAGAACAACCGAGTTGAATATTTTTCCTCACTCAATAGGCTATGCATCCAGCAAAGTCCTTCACACAAATATCTGGGCTTTTCTCCAGCAGGACACAAGCATAGAAAACCTTAAAAGGTTCGGTGCTGCAGGACTGACTCCCCACTATGAGACTCTGGAGAGTGTCACAACATTGAAATCCATGGTTTCTTGGTGAATCCCTTTTGCCATTGTTGTACAGTCACTAAGTCCTGTCTGACTCTTTGTGATCCCATTGACTGCAGCATGCCAGGCTTCCCTGTCCTTCACCATCTCCCAGAGTTTGCCCAAGTTCATGTCATTGAATCGGTGATGCCATCCAACCATTTCATCCTCTGTCATCCTCTTTTCTGCTTGCCTTCAATCTTTCCCATCCCCAGGGTCTTTTCCAATGAGTTGGCTCTCTGCATCAGGTGACCAAAGTATTGAAGCTTCAGTTTCAGCATCAGTCCTTCCAATGACTATTCAGGGTTGATTTCTTTTAGGGTTGACTGGTTTGATCTCCTTGCAGTCCAAGTAACTCTCAAGAGTCATCTCCAGTATCACAGTCCCAAAGCATCAATTCTTTGTCACTCAGCCTTCTTTATGGTCCAAATCTCACATTCATACATGACTATTGGAAAAACTATATCTTTGACTATATGACCTTTGTTGGCCAAGTAATGTCTCTGCTCTTTAGTATGTTAAGTTTGTCATACCTTTTCTTCCAAGGAGTAAGTGTCTTTTAATTTCATGGCGGCAGTCACCATCCACATTGAGTTTGGAGCCCAAGAAAATGAAATCTGACACTCTTTCCACTTTTTCCCCACCTATTTGCCATGAAGTGACAGGACTGGATGCCACAATCTTCATTTTTTGAATGTTGAGTTTTAAGCCAATCTTTTCACTCTCCTCTTTCACCTTCATCAAGAAGCTCTTGAGTTCCTCTTCACTTTCTGCCATTAAAATGGTATCATTTGCATATCTGAGGTTGTTGACTCCCCTAACTTAGCATCTAAAGTTGGTGTCTTCCATGGGAACACAGTACTGAGGCTGAGAGGTCATAAAACTGAATCTGAATCATCAGTATGATCTGAATCGAGGCAAAAATGTGTATGTAAGAGTGATGCCTATTGAGGGATCATACCTTTTACCAAAAGCCGTTCTTAGTTGTTTACATATGAGGTCTTGGGTACACAGCAGAGGCTAAACATCTATTTTTCAAATTGAATTGCTTTATTTGTTAATCTTATACATAATGAATGCCTGGTGCTGTGGCAGGTTTATAAACAGATGGAATTAATCAGAACTCTTACCTAACAGTCACAGCCTCAGCTGCACATTCCAATTCAGAAACAGTGTAACCAGCATCCCCTTCCAGCAAGTGTAACTCGCCAAAAGGCAGCCCCTAGTAAGATTGAAGTGAGCCTAGCCCCTGCTGGGGCCAGGATTTTTTTAAAAAGAAAACTTCAAATATGTGTAAGTTTTTACAAAGCTAAGATACAGAAACATTGAAGGTAAGAAAATTTATCAGAAGTAGTTTCTCCATTAGAAAGTCCCTGAGGGTAAAAGCAGAGCGAAGACTTTTTAACCCTGCATTCTTTTAAACTTCTTACTTTGTATTGGGGTATAGCCGATTAGAGGCTTCCCTGGTGGCTCAGAGGTAAAGAATCTGCCTGCAATGCAGGAGCCACAGGAGATGTAGGTTTGATCCCTGGGTCAGGAAGATTCCCTGGAGGAAGGCATGGCAACCCACTCCAGTATTCTTGCCTGGGAATCCCATGAACAGAGGAGCCTGGTGGGCTCCAGTCCATGGGGTCGCAAAGAGTTGGAAACGACTGAAGTGACTGAGCATGCATAGCCCATTAACAATGTTTTGATAATTTCAGGTGACCTGGTGAAGGGACTCAGGCACACATACATGTATTCATTCTCCCACAACCCCCCTCCCGTCCAAACTGCCATAACATTGAGCAGAGATCCGTGTGCTGTACATTAGGTCCTTGTTAACTCTGCATTTTTTATAAGTCATTAGCAGAAAAGATAATTTCAGTAACACTCTCTTGTTTCATTTATGTTCACCATCTCCTCAGTGGGGATTATAACCATTGCAACATTTTTGGAGATAAAATTTAACCACCAAATCCCTGGTACAAGTCCTATGGTGACTAGAGTTTCTATGAAGGTATAGACGAGAGGGTTTGAATGGGAGTGCGTGGACAGTGGGCAGAGGCGGGGACAAGAGTCCCGGAGTCCACGTGGGGAGGGTCATACTAGGAACACTTGGAAAGGGGAGACTTAAAACCCTGGGAATAAAAACAGTTCAGTTCAGTTGCTCATTCATGTCCGACTCTTTGCAATCCCATGGACTGCAGCACGCCAGGCCTCCCTGTCCATCACCAGCTCCCAGAGATGCTCAAACTCAAGTCCATGGAGTCAGTGATGCCAGACATCTCATCCTCTGTCATCTCCTTCTCCTGCCTTCAGTCTTTTCCAGCGTCAGGGTCTCTTCCAAGGAGTCAGTTCTTCGCATCGGATGGCCAAAGTATTGGAGTTTCAGTTTCAGCATCAGTCCTTCCAGTGAATATTCAGGACTGATTTCTTTTAGGATTGACTGATTTTATTCCCTTGCAGTCCAAGGGCCTCCCAAGAGGCTTCTCCAACACCACAGTTCAAAAGCATCAATTCCTCGAATAAATTCTTTGAAGCATCAATTCTGGGAATAAAAACAGCTGACTTTAAACCTGCTCAGAGCTAACTCTGTGTGCACATTATTATGAATTTTCTTTGACATTAATGAATTTTAAAGTAAGCCTTGAGGACTTAAACATGTTGGAAACAATTGAGAAGAGCAATTTTTCTCATCTGAACCACTTCCTGCAGTGCGTGTGTTTGTGTGTGTGTGTGTGTGTGTGGGTGGATCTGTGTGTGTGTGTTGTAGATTATGTTGCTAGGCAAGGCAAACTTGGTATTTGGTTTTGTGTATTTGTCCCTGCATAGATCAGTTGGTAAAGAATCTACCTGCAATGCTGGATACGTGGGTTCAACTCCTGAGTCAGAAAGATCCCCTGGAGAAGGAAATGGCAACCCATTCCAGTATTCTTGCTTGGAGAATCCCATGGACAGAGGAGCTTGGCAGGATACAGTCCATAGGGTTGCAGAGTCAGACATGACTTAGCGCTATCGTTCTTTCTTTCTATTTGTCCGTAATAGTTTTGGGGCTTCATTCAGGCAGAATTTGTTTTTTTTTAAAGACTTTTTAAATGTGTGCCATTTTTAAAGTCTTTATTGAATTTGTTACAATATTGCTTCTGTTTTATGTTTTATTGACCATGAGGCATGTGAGATCTTAGTTCCCTGACCAGGGATCAAAGCTGCTCCTCCTGCATTGGAAGGTGAAGTCTTAACCACTGGACCACAAGGGAAGTCCCTAAGCAGAATTTCAGAGAGAGTTTTTCCTGCCTTCACTTAGGAAACACCAGACCTTGGGACTTAAAACTGCTCCATTTGAAGCTCTCTGTTCCTCACTTCCCCCAAGGAAAGAGAGAAGCATTTATTGTCACAAGGGATTGCTGGTTTCAGTTCAGTTCAGTCGCTCAGTCTTGTCTGGCTCTTTGCGACCCAGTGGACTGCAGCACGCTAGGCTTCCCTGTCCATCGTCAGCTCCCAGAGCTTACTCAAACTCATGTCCATCGAGTTGGTGGACATTCAACCATCTCATCTCATCCAACCATCCAACCATCTCATCCACTGTCCTCCTCTTCTTCTGCATTCAATCTTCCCCAGCATCAGGGTCTTTTCCAATGAGTCAGTTCTTTGCATCAGGTGGCCAACGTATTGGAGTTTCAGCTTCAGCATCAGTCCTTCCAATGAATATTTAGGACTGATTTCCTTTAGGATTGACTGGATCTCCTTGCTATCCAAGGGACTCTCAAGAGTCTTCTCCAACATCACAGTTCAAAACCATCATTTCTTCGGTGCTCACCTTTCTTTACAGTCCAGCTCTCTCATCCATATATGACTACTGGAAAAACCACAGCTTTGACTAGACTGACCTTTGTTGACAAAGTAACGTCTCTGCTTTTTAATATGCTGTCTAGGTTGGTCACAGCTTTTCTTCCAAGGAGCAAGCATCTTTTAATTTCATAGACTGCTGGTTTGATGATGCCCTTTCCTGTCACTGTGTCATTCTGTTATTGTACCAATTTGGTGTGAAGAAGAAAGGTGAACCGTAAAAATTACTGAGCTTGTTCTTGGTTTGCATGGCTTTAAGAGCCAAAGGTTTTGTGGGCACCCTTTAACCTTGCCTGATGGTAATAGTCAAAGAGGAGTGAAAGGATAGCAGGGTATGTTCAGACTTTCACAGGGAAATGTGTATTCCTTTATCCTCTTTTTCATTTTGAATGATAATGATAATAGTATTTTAGTGCATTTGAATTTGTTCCATGGTTCCAGGGAGGTCTTGCTTTGTTTACTGGGGCTTGAAAATGACAGACATTCATTGTCAAGCCAAAGTAGGAGCTCCTCATGCAGAAGCTCTGAGTTTGTCATTTATTTGCTTGTTTGTTCTGGAAATGAAGCATCGGTTTGGAGGCACCACTCCATTTGTCTGAATTTGTTATAAGGTAAGTAGAATATGTAGAGCAATTAAGAACCTCCTGGAAGAAATTTCACTTGTTGCATCTTTGTTGTTGTTTAATTGCTAAGTTGTGTCCGACTGTCTGTGACATCATGGACTGTGGCCTGCCAGTCTCCTTTGTCCATGGGATTCCCCAGGCAAGAATATTGGAGTGGGTGACCATTCCCTTATCCAGGGGATCTTCTCGACCCAGTGATCAAATCTGGGTCTCTTGCATTGCAGGCAGATTCTTTATTGTCTGAGCCACCAGGGAAGCCCTAAAATATAGTTCTCTGTAAACTTAAATATATATATATATATATATATATATATATATATATCTCCTTATCTTTTTTGTATGGGAAAAACAAAATTGAGTGCATATTCAGGAGATAATTCAGAACATTCTAATATTAAATATAATTTGAACTTGTATCCAGGAGGCCCTTAGAAAAATAAATTTGAACTACAAGAAAGTATTAGTTGTACTGAGAGAAGAGACCATCTCTTGGTCCTGATAGAAGAGGTGAATGATCCAGAGGTGATTTTAGATTCTATGAAAGAAATACACATGTTGATGAAAATGCTTGGAATATGCATGAAGTGAAGCAGAAAAGTGAAAATAGGACTGGTCCCTCACATACATGTTTGTCTTAAAGCTGGAAAAATATATTAGAAAGTTTCATAACTAACATCCATATTGGCCTAAATTTAATATGACAGTAATAGGTGATATATCTATATTTCTCAGCTGAAAATTCTGCTATTGATTTGGGCAGATATCTAATATAGAAATTATGATTATTCTGGTGTGCATTTATGCTTGAAAATCTTTATTCAGTTACAAATGAGCTGCCAGGGGTTTAGAACTATTAGTGCAATAAATTTGCTAACCAGTGTATCTTCAGTATAGAATAATGCCTAGCTCCTATCTGCTATTCAGTAAATATTTTGTTGAACAAATGAATTAAATTGGTAGAGGCAAGTCCATCTTTACAGTGAACAAGTTTAATCTTCCTAATTATAAAAACAGAAAGTTTCCTTGGGGCACAGGGGGAGTTCTGGGAATTCATATGAGTACATTCAAGGAAAGGAGAAACCCATAGAAAGACTGGTAAGTTTGAAGGTTGGAGAGAGCCACAAAGGCAGTTTACCCTGGAGTTAGGAAGTCTTCCTTTAATTCTATTCAATCACAGTTGCACAGAGATGAGGTTAGAGTAGATGTTCTTAAACTTCCTTTGTTCCCAGAGCCCTTAGTGCATTGGTTAGCTTGTTTTAATGATACTCTTAGCAAAAAGGGAAAAAAACACAGTTCCATTTACTAAGTAATTAGGTATAAACAACTTAATACATGTTTGAGTCCTAACAGCTTAATAGCCATGTGAATAAATAATACACACAGTTTAAAAGAAAAAGAATTTTTATTTCATTACAGAAATAGAACTACTTACTATTGTAAGTAGCGTATTAGCAAAAAGGCAAAAAGGTTGTCTGAAGAGGCCTTATAAATAGCTGAGAAAAGAGAAGAGAAAGGCGAAGGAGAAAAGGAAAGATACATCCATCTGAATGCAGAATTCCAGAGAATAGCAAGGAGACATAAGAAAGCCTTCCTAAGTGATCAATGCAAAGAAATTGAGGAAAACAATAGAATGGGAAAGACTAGAGGTCTCTTCAAAAAAATTAGATATACCAAGGGAACATTTTGTGCAAAGATGGGTACAATAAATGACAAAAATGGTATGGACCTAACAGAAGCAGAAGATATTAAGAAGAGGTGGCAAGAATACATAGAAGAACAATACAAAAAGATCTTCATGACCCAGAGAATCAAGATGGTGTGATCACTCACCTAGAGCCAGACATCCTGGAGTGTAAAGTCAGTGGACCTCAGGAAGCATCACTTTGAACAAAGCTAGTAGGGGTGATGGAATTCCAGCTGAGCTATTTCAAATCCTAAAAGATGATGCTGTTAAAGTGCTGCACACAATATGCCAGCAAATTTGGAAAACTCAGCATTGGCCACAGGACTAGAAAGGGTCAGTATTCATTCTAATCCCAAAGAAAAGCAATGCCAAAGAATGCTCAAACTACCGCACAATTGCAGTCATCTCTATCAAAGTACATGCTAGCAAAGTAATACTTAAAATTCTCCAAGCTAGGTTTCAAAAGTACGTGAACTGAGAACTTCCAGATGTTCAAGCTGGATTAAGAAAAGGCAGAGCAACCAGAGATCAAATTGCTAACATCCTTTGGATCATAGAAAAAGCAAGAGAATTCCAGAAAAAGATCTACTTCTGCTTCATTGACTATGCTAAAGACTTTGTGTGGATCACAACAAAGTGTGGAAAATCCTTAAAGAGATGGGAATAACAGACCACCTGACCTGCCTCCTGTGAAACCTATATGCAGGGCAAGAAGCAACAGTTAGAACTGGATATGGAACAATGGACTGGCTCCAAATTGGGAAAGGAGTACGTCACGGCTGTATGTTGTCTCCCTGCTTATTTAACTTATATGCAGAGTACATCATGAGAAACGCTGGGCTGGATAAAGCACAAGTTGGAATCAAGATTGCCAGGAGAAATATCAATAACCTCAGACATGCAGATGACACCACCCTTATGGCAGGAAGCAAGGAGGAACTAAAGAGCCTCTTGATGAAAGTGAAAAAGGAGAGTGAAAAAGTTGACTTAAAATGAGACAGGGTGCTCAGGGCTGGTTCACTGGGAGGACCCTGAGGGATGGGATGGGGAGGGAGATGGGAGGGAGGGTCAGGATGCAGAACACATGTACACCCATGGCTGATTCATGTGAATGTATGACAAAAACCACCATAATATTGCAAACTAATTAGCCTCCAATTAAAAAAAATTTTTTTAAAAAGGAAAAAAAATCTTATGTCCAAAAAAACCCCAAAAAACTCAACATTCAAAAAACCAAAATCATGGCATCCTGTCCCATCACTTCATGGCAAATAGATGGGGGAACAATGGAAACAGTGAGAGGCTTTATTTTGGGGGGGCTCCAAAATCACAGCAGATGGTGACTGAAGTCATGAAATTAAAAGATGCTTGCTTCTTCAAAGAAAAGCTATGACAAACCTTGACAGAATATTAAAAAGCAGAGACATTACTTTACCAACAAAAGTCCCTATAGTCAAAGCTATGGTTTTTCCAGTAGTCATGTATGGATGGGAGAGTTGGACTACAAAGAAAGCTGAGCGTAGAAGAATTGATGCTTTTGAACTGTGGTGTTGGAGAAGACTCTTGAGAGTCCCTTGGACTGCAAGGAGATCCAACCAGTCCATCGTAAAGGGGATCAGTCCTGGGTGTTCATTGGAAGGACTGATGCTGAAGCTGAAACTCTAATACTATGGCCACCTGAGGCGAAGAGCTGACTCATTTGAAGAGACCCTGATGCCAGGAAAGATTGAAGGCAGGAGGAGAAGGGGACGGCAGAGGATGAGATTGTTGGGTGGCATCACCAACTCAATGGACATGAGTTTGCATAAGCTCTGGGAGTTGGTGATGGACAGGGAGGCCTGGTGTGCTGCAGGCCATGGGTTCACAGAGTCAAACATGACCGAGCAACTGAACTGAACTGAACTGAACTTGCCGATGGCTCATGTGTACTTACTGAGTACTGCATGTCTGTGCTCACTTGCTACAGTCGTGAGACCCCATAGACTATAGCCCGCCAGGCTTCTCTGTCCATGGAATTTTTCAGACAAGATTACTGGAGTGAGTTGCCATTTCCTCCTCCAGGGTATCTTCCTAACCTAGGGATTGAACTCATGTTTTCTGCATCTTTTGCATTGGCAGGCAGATTCTTTTACCACTGAGCCACCTGGGAAGCCCTTGAATAGTTCTCAAATTTTGATGGCATCCATCTTCTGCATTTTTCTTTTCACACTATCATGTAGTACTTGATTTTTCTCATAGCAACAACTGAAAACCCAGTTTCACAGATATGACGTCTCTAAAGGAACACAAAAATCTAATGTTAAAATGGTCCACACAGTGTCTGACAGATGTCAGGGATTGATATATTTTCCTTAAAATCTCACATGTCTTACTGCACCCTGTGAGTTCACTGCAGTGTCTCAGAGCCCTATGGGCCACATTTGGGAAAACACGTGATTATAGAGATGAAAGATATGCATGATAAAAAATAATGTTAACTGCTGACTCACCAAAATGAGCATTAACTTAGAAGCAAATGGCATTTGTTCTTAATCTGGTAAGAAACATCAGTGTCTTGAAATCTTATGAATAATCCTGAGGGGGCAGGTGAGAGCTAGGATATTCATGAGATTTTTGGAGGTGGTTCAAGATAGGTCTTTCCATGCAGCGAACTGGTTGAGATTTAACAAAGTTTCTGACATCATAGTTTAGATTCAGTGGTCACAGGGAAGAAGGATTTCTGGGCAAGAGTGGAAGTATAATAGTCATTTGACAAGGCAGTGAGTGCCTACTATCCTGAGAAGGGAGGTAAGTAGGGCTTGTTGAAAGTTCTGATATGTGGATTTGGAGGAAGTTTCTGAAATTAAAAATAGTTATTTGTGCTTTCATCCTCTTGGGCAAGAGTGCTTTGGAAGAGTAGAATCAAGTTAATGTAGATATTGGGCTGTGTGGTTTTGGTTCTTCATAAAAATGATAAAAATACCAATAGTTATTGAACCTTTTACTTGCTAGCCATAGTTCTCAGCAATTTATTAGATGCATTCTATTTTAAACTATCCTGAACAATTTTATGAGGTAAGAATTGCTATTCTTATTAAAGAAAAAGTTATGAAAGGAAGACTCTTGAAGGGTTAGGGGAGGAGGACAAGACAGAGCATATGTCTATTTATTTCTTTTTGAAACAGGGAAAAGTCACGGCAAGTAAGACAAGGGTAATTCACTGGTTTGTGTGTTCTATTTTCAAAGTGTTCTTTTAACTTTCCTATTGCTCTTGCTGTTGGCCTTGTAATGGCCCATGGGCCTCCTTACACAGTGACAGAGGGCCTCCCCTGGTTTGGCTGAACTGTGGCTATAGCTTATTGGAGCTTTCCTGCTTGCTGGTGGTCAGTGACTAACTGCCTGAAGCTGACCACATGCTTCACTCTGCTACTGACCCTGGGAGAACTCCTGAAAGGCACCAGAGTCTTTGGACGCGGGAAACAGGCCTTCATCTGCACATCACAGGGGGCCAGGCACAGGGTTCAACTTTCTGGTGTGTTGATTGCTTAGCTACTGAGCTATGTTCCAGATTGTGACTTCATTCTGGGAAAAAAATGCAATGTTAAAGTGATTTGCATCCTCCCAGCTACATTTTTTTTCTTTAGGTGGCAGTATTCTCTTTTACTTTAGGTGACAGATTTTGATCTAAGAATTTTTAGATTTAGATTGAATTCAGATTGAATTCAGCCGTTTCTTAGCTATGTTACTTAAGCAAGTATTCAACAACCTGAATTTCAGGACCTTCTTTAGGAAATAATAGTGAATATATATTTCACAGAATTGTTGGGAAGTTCCAATAAGGTAATGTTAAACTATATTTAAGAGGTATTTTAACACAATAGAGTATTATACATATATTAATTATTATTATTGTTGTCATTATTATGTGGTTCCCTGAAAGTATGTTACCTACAGTCAGTTATTAGATAGTCCTGTAATTCTATTTCATACTCCTTTCTGCTAATGTGCTAATTCCTTTTAGCACAGGAGTTCATATAAATCATTCTCTAATTCTAGGCATGTGGTAATCTAACACCCTGGTGGCTCATTTACAATAGACTAAACATTTCTAAGCATAAATGCACATTGGATTGATAATTATTTCTTCAAGCTATATTTTAACTTGGTAGTTTAATTTTCATGCAGGCTCTTAACTGCAGGATTTATATTTGGCAGTTTTAAACACATCCACAGACACATTCACACCATGACATAATTGTCCACACTCAGAAATTCAGCTTTAGAAAGCTTCTTTACTCCAAGGTCAAAACTCAAAGGGACTTTCACCAGGACCAGAAATTCTCCAAGAGAAAGTTGTACTCTTTGATTTTCTTTTAGTCCTTTGAGAAGAACCACTCTCAATTATATCAAAATAAATTCTGAAAATGAAGGATGGGATGAAGAAACACACAAAAAGCAAACATATTTGGTTCTTTCACATTTTTAAACTCCATGAATTTATCAAGCAGTTTCAAAAGGTCAAATTATCATTCCCATTTATTAAATCAAAACATAGTTTGATTTAGGATACTTAGTTTATCCTAGAGATTTTGACTATGAGTCTGACGACATAGAACAATGTGAGTTACCATTAAAGTTTCATTTCAGAATTTCTCTCTTTTTAAGTGTAGAAGAGCACTTAATTTGCAATGTAATTCCAATATTTCATTCAACATTTATATGGCAGCTCTAACATTTATATGGCAGTTGTGAGGTGTGTCCTGACATCAGTAAAATAAGAATCATAACTTTGTATAGAGTGATTTATTTTGTTTATGTAGAAAAGAGGGCTTAACCAGAAGAGTACAGGATTTTCTCATGGATCCAAGATGGAAAGGTAGTAGGGGATAGAAAGGAACTAGAACTGAAATTCACCAGGACCCAAAGCAGAGCTCTCTCTGGTAATACATTGGACCATTTCAAGGCCTCTCTTATTGTCCTTTTCTTCCTAAAGAATGGTTTTCTATAATCTGTTTGCATAGCTCTCTATCAGAGCTTCCTCAGAGTGGGGTTTTGACCTAAGAAACTACATCATGTGACAAAGAAGAACCATCATTGACTGAATTTGCTGCTGTTTGATCCAATTCTTAATTCCTGGAGAGAAACTGTTAGTAGCCTAGCCCAGTGTTTTCATCATTAATCCTTATGTAAACTGCCCAGTGGGGTATAGCCAAGGAAGTACAAACGACTCCAGGCATAGGTGCTGGCAGCTCTCAGAGAAGGGATCTTGGACAGGATCATCACTCCCAAATCTCAAGAACATAAAATACTTAATCACAGAAACTCTCTACTATTGTCAAAGAAATACTAGTCTGCAGTACTCAGGTTTAGCGGCTTCTCAGGTGGCTCAGTGATAAAGAATCTTCCTGCTGATGGAGATGTGGGCTCATTCCCTGGGTCTGGAATATCCCCTGGAGGAGGAAATGGTAACTCACTTTAGTATTTTTGCCTGAAAAATCCCACGGAGAGAGAAGCCAGGTGGGCTTCATATAGTCCATGGGGTTGCAAGGGTCAGACATGACTTAGCAACTAAACCAACATCACCACTACTACTCAGGTTTACAAAAATCTGGATTTAGTTTACATTCTTGCCATGCTGTGCCTAGTTGCTCAGTCATGTCCGACTCTTTGCAACCCCATGGACTCTACTCCGCCAGGCTCCTCTGTCCTTGGAGATTCACCAGGCAAGGATACTGGAGTGGGTTGCCATGCCCTCCTCCAGGGTATCTTCCCAACCCAGGGATCAAACCTAGGTCTCCCACATTGCAGACGGATTCTTTACCATCTGAGCCACCAGGGAAGCCCCTTAGTTTTATGTAATGATCAAGTTTGTGAACATTGTTTAAGTCAATCCCTTATAGTTCTATGAGAGGAATTCTAAAGGTGAGATCTTTTCCCATCAATTAACATATCTTTATGGAACATCTATTTTTAAGCATGCTATATTAAATATATGATTTCCTATGGTTAACAATGAATTGATTTACTTTGTGTTACTTGAATAGATACATTATAAAATTTTGGTTCCTAAAGCCAGGGGGTTCTATTTGTCCCTGATCTTTTGATGGTTGCTCCTTTAGTCTGTATCTGCTGTATACAGTTTATATACAGAAGTATTGTCCTAGTTCTGAAATAAGCACAGGAATGAACCTGAAGTACTAGAACACGTGAATGAAAATGAATGTGACCGGAGTCTGGCAAGCAAAAGGAGAGCGACACACAGGCATAAACACTGCAAAGAATCAAGGCAGACATCCAGAAAGCTCTGTGAGGGCTGTGATTTCTGTTTCTAGCACGTGAAGTTGCTTGTTATGGCAGACCTACCTCCCTGAAACCAGCGCAGTCTGCAAAACTCACTCCTAAGATGTTCCATGGCTCATTAAGTTAGGAATGCGTTCTTGGAGCGGAGGAAGATCTGTACCAGGTGTAGTTAGACCTTCAGGTCTCCCTCCATTCTGGATACTTGGTGTCTCTCCCCCAGGTAAGAGACTTTCCATTAATGTTCAGTGGAAACTGAACCTCTGAAGCTCTAAACATCTGTACTTAAGTCACAGCAACATACGAGTATGACAAAACTTTTAAAAGAAAACTGAAAGAAGCAAAGACAATGCAAGGAGAAATAGGAAACACTTAAACAAAAGTAATGGTTGTAATTGAAATCCTCAGAAAAATAAGAAATAGTGCATCCACTACAAACCAAAATAAAAGCAAGAGTATGATGCTTATATAAATAAGCAAAATCAGAACATGTTATTGGAAATGAAAACAAAATCATTTAGAAAAATCAAATAGGTGTTGAGAAAATCCCTGGGAAAAAGGAATCAAAAGATAAAGAAATGGAAACTAGAACAAAAGAGGTAAGAAAACGAAATAATCACTCTAGGAGTTACAGCATTCAGCTCATAGATACTGCATAAAATGAGAGCAAAGAAAGCAGACAGTGGAAAATTACTCAAGAAATAGAACACAAAAAAATATTTCCAGAACTGGAGTACAAGGGTCCCCAAGTTAAAAGGACCCAGCAGGAGTCCAGCAAAAAAGGATTCACATGAAAGCACATTTTTATGAGCTTTCAGAACATCTAGAAAAAGCAGAGACTCCCAAAACTTTCCAAAGAGAGAATTAAACCAAAAACACAAAAAGAAGTACGTTTACCTCCAAAGACGCTAGAAACAAAATAATCAAAATAACATTAGAATTGTTGAAAGCAACACTAGAGTAAGAATCTTATGGAGAGAGAGCTTAAAATTCAAAAGGAGCATAGTTTCAACTTACAATTGTAAACCCAACTATTATTCAAATATCTATATAGAATAAATGTATTTCAAGAGTGAAAACAATCGTCGTTGATTCTTTGATTCATCATGGATTCGTCATTGATCTCTTTTTTCTCCAACTTTATAAAGGTATGATTGACAGATCAAAATTATCCATATCTAGGTTGAACAATGTGATTTAAGATGTACAGTGTAATGATTTGATATACATATATGTTAGTTACTGCAGAATAAGCTTTAACGAAATGAGAGAAAGCATGAAGATTAATGACAACTTGGAACCCAGAAAAAGGAATTCCCGTTCTTGAAAGGTATCCTTTCTTCCTTCCTTACTGCATGACTTACTTATTTCCTTTTCTTTTTTCCTTCCTCATTTTCCTATTTTTAACTTGAAAACTGGTACCATGATTTAAATCCTAGTATGTGAAATTTATTGATGTTTACAACTCTTAATGCCCATTCCTTTTGTCCAAAGTAACTGTGGGAATCCTCTCTCTATAATGAGTTCTGTGGTTATTGACAGAATGGGGAAGAGATGATCCCAAGAGTAGAGTGACTAGGGAGAGAATCACAGGGAAACTCCGAACTGAATGAAGAATATGAGGAAAGCCAGCTGAGAACCTCAGGAGCCAGAATGAAAATCAGAATAATATGTTTTCCCCTGGGCAAGCAGAAATGGAATTAAACCTTCCTGGGAAAGTTTGAAGACTTAAATTACAAACATCCTCAAAGCTATCAGAAATTTCATGCTTTCATTAAAATTTTTGCATCATCTCTTTAGAACCAGGAGTACAAATTATTTACTACATATATACTGAGAAGTAGTTGAGAAAATTTGCTGCAACAAACAACTTTATTGCATACCAAAGAAATAGTTTTAGAAGGAAATTAGCAATTACTTTGTCAAATATTGTACTCAGATCTGTGGTTAGCCTGTTTTTATCTGTATGCATTGTTCTGTAGTTCATATTGAATGAAGAAGAAAATAAATCAGTTCTTTAGCACGTTGTACCAGTTACTATGTTTTTGTCAATAAGCTTTCCACTTGGAAACATCACTTAGAAGAAATCGTTTATTCCATTTCACTGTATTTTTATACCAGTACTTTGAAGAAATAGGTTGGTAGTATAGGAAGCTGAAAGCAATAGGTATGTAGCCTGAATAACTGTTCTCCCTATGCTAATACTATACATATTAACTGTCTCTATTGTTTTAATTGATTATATGAGAATTATTAGTAACTGTTAGTGATTTATTTTTTGCATACACTTAAAAAGTTAGACATTTAAGGGACATGATACTTGTATCAGACCTTGACTGCACTAGCCACAGCTCCTCGGGACAGGCAGAGCTATGTTTGATTCCTTGGCATCATTGGGCTGGAAGAATTCTGAAGTCTTTTTATTCTCTTCCTTCCACATCTCTCCTGACATCCTTGTTTTCCTTTCCCTTTATTCTCTCTCTTTTTTTCTTCAAGTTTAACACTTGGAGTATGTCTAAGCTTCGGTGGTGCCTGCACACCATGTTTGATGCTCAGCTAAAGTTTTCCTTCACCTAAAACTGCAAGGAAATTTACACTTGCAAAATTGTGAGTGCCATTTCTTAAAGAAACAAAACTTAAGAGGTTCCTGTGAGTAAATCTCCCTGAGTCAACAGCTAAACAGTTATTTGGAGTGCTCTGACAAATCTTGCTTCTTTTTCTCATTCAAGGAACAGGCTATTAAAGAGATTAATAATAGGGATGAATGTGGTCCTCTTCAGAAGACATATTCAATTATACTCAATTTTTCTTATCTTTCCACCTGGCTCAGCTTGCAGTTTTTGTGTTTACTTTTCTGAGTGTTAAGTATACAGTGTACAAGAAGGCGTAAACCAGTAGAGGAATAGATAAGAAATATCTAAAAGTTATCCATGAGTATGGCCACAAAGTTAAAACTGAGTTAATAGTTTTGAGTGTTGAAAATTTATAATTTTTTTTGTGTGACTATATTTTTAAAAGAAATTTAATGTTTTTTTTTTTCTTTCATAGGTTGGGTTTGTCAATGGCTTGTTTATGTACAATGTGAGGTGTTGTATGAGGCTGGGTGTTGTTTACTTATACTACCAATATGTAAAGAGATGGACCCACTTGAATGTTGACTTTCCCATTGACTATGCATTATGCTGTCTCAAACATTTACCTTCAAGTGCAGATAGTTTAGGTCATCTAATTTTCTCTGTTTTTCAAATTTGTCAAAGTTGGTATGTCCCAGAAGTTTTTCCTCAAAATTTTTCCTGATTTGTTCATTGTATTTGTTACTTGTGCAGATAGTGTCATATTTCCATTGCTAGCACTGGTTTACAAGAGGTCAACTTTAGAGTTGGTCTAGATTGCTAAATATTTAAAACATAACTAGTATATTATAAGAGAAAAGAGATAATGAATTTCAACTTTGAAGATTTATGAAAATGCACAGGAATTTCTGTAACATTGTAGTCATAGACTCAGTGAAAGAAACTATTGGAAGGAGAAAGTAAATATATAAGAAGAGATTATAAGGGAAACTTGGTGACAAAGATAGATGAATTCAACAAGGATTGTGGAGAGAGTGAATTGAAGGGTAGAGGAACTGAATTGAACACTTTTATATTTATGGCTGGTTATCTATTAATAATCATCCATTCTCCTCCCCACAACCATCATTCTAACTCTATCAACCTGATTATTTTCTTCATAACATTTACTACTACTTAAAATTATTTTGTTATAAGTATTTATTTAGTTGCTTAATATCCACCAGCACCTCTAGTAATTAGAATCTATGAGATTAGTCTGTCCTGTTCATACTGCATACCTACCATATGTCTGTGCTTGATACGTACTTAAATGAATGGATATTGTCAATAAACCTTCATATGAGAGCAAAGAAGGAGTACATTAGGACAACAAAAATCTCTGGAACATACACTGTTAAATAATTTACCTAATATTCATATTATTCACTACAACTCCAGTTTTTTGAGTACCTATTATGTGTTATGAACTAGGCAAAGTGATTTGTATATACTAAGTCTAATATTCACAATAACCTATGAGAAAAGTATTACTAGGCCCAGCTTAGAATGGGGAAACCAGAACATAGAAATATGTTTGACGTTAGGAAGCTGGTAATTAGTTTGTCCATGTGTTGATCTTTATTCTGCTATGGATAAGTATACAGATTTTTTTCCTTTAATTAATTAATTTATTTTAATTGGAGACTAATTATTTTACAATATTATGATGGTTTTTGCCATACATTGACATGAATCAGCCATGGGTGTACATGCGTTCCCCATCCTGAAACCCTCCCCCCACATCCCTCCCCATCCCATCCCTCAGGGTCATCCCAGTGCACTGGCCCTGAGTGCCCTGTCTCATGCATTGAACATGGACTGGCGATCTGTTTCACATATGGTAATATACGTGATTCAATGCTATTCTCTCAAATCATACAGATTTTAAACAATATTTTAAATGCAGTTTTGTTAAAAACATGGAGGTTTAGTTTGCCTGATAAAATAATTTTCTCCATTTATTTCAAACATTCTAGAACCTGGAGCAGAGAAAAAATTCTTCCCAAGATTTTAGATAACCAAGGGCAAAATTTGGTGATATGCTACGGGGATCAGGTGAATGGGTCAGTCTCAAGGATGACTTTAAACAGTTATAGTGACTGGACCTTGGGTTAAGAAGACAATCAAACCTTGGAATGGACCAATACATTGATATTGTTTGAGAATATTTCAGGGAGAAGGAGTGATCAAGTGAGGCTGACTCATTGTTTTCTCATATCTCATTGACTTTCTAGCTTGACTTCATTCCTTACTACCCTACTGAAATGATACATTCCATTGTTTCAGTTAGGACATTATAAGAAAATTTCTTCATGATTTGCTTGTTTTCCATCATCTTCATATGGACTCTCTCTACAGCACTAAATCTTGTTGATTGTAAACTATTAAAGTCTTCCCTTGATTTTTATAATGCTGCATTTTATTGACTTGGCTCCAGGTGCCACTACACATCTCTTTATGGATATCATGCTAATAATTCAAACTCAATACAGCCAAAACCAAATCCATTTTCCTCTTGACTTTCATGTTCCCATCTCCCAAGCCAGCTCCTCCTACCTACCTTCAGTTGATGATTCTCTTGGTCATGTAGGACATGAAGGCTCAGAATGACTCTTGACTTCTCTCTCCTTCCCTGTTAAATCTCTCTTTGAGATTCCTAGAGTCCCCCTAGAAATATCTCCCATGTGCATTTCTTTTCATCTGTTTTTAAGATGACTACTTTGTATCATTACATTATCTTCCTAAATTATCCTCTTCTTTCCAGTTTTCCCTTTGAAATCCATTATTTCTGACCCCCTACATACACACCAGAGGTATATTTCTTCAAAATATGAATCTTAAATGTTTCCCATTACTTACCAAATAAAGTAAATATTACTTAACATTGTAGTCAGGATCTTAAGTTAATTTTCTATGGCTTTTTTTTACAGGCTTATTTTTTTCTCTTTGTTCTAGACTTTCCTTTTGAACTTTCCAACAATTATATTCTACAAATTGTCTTTAACACACCCATATTCTTCCTCAGTTGAGCATGTACTTTTGTGTTTCCTTTCGTTGTATTTCTCCTAGAGTTTCTCCATGAAACCTCGCGGCATATTATTCCAAACCCAATTTGATTATCACTTCTTCCATAAGGATTCCCTAACTTCATTCCTATCAATGACATCACTACTTTGCCCAGATGCCATAGTGCTTTTATTAAAGGAGTATTCTGTTTAGTAGTAAAAAAAAAAAAAAAAAAAAGCAGGTTCAAGGGCCAAACTTACTGTGTGGCCTCTTGAAAATCAATATCTTTCTTAAGTTCCTTTATCTGTGAAGATGAGATTATTAACATCTACTTCATTAGTATGTAACACATATAAACTGGCTTCCCTGGTGACTCAGACAGTAAAGAATCTGCCTGCAATGCTAGAGATCCAGGTTCGATCCCTGGGTCCAGAAGATCCCTTGGAGTAGGAAATAACAACTCACTCCAGTATTTTTGCCTGGAGAATCCCATGGACATAGGCTTGGTGGGCTACAATCCATGGGATTGCAAAGAGTCAGACATGACCAAGTGATATAAAACCCTTAGAGGAGTGTTTAGGTCATAGAGTGTTCAACCAATGCTGTTTATATAATCATCATCATCAGTCTAATCACCCACCTCATATTTTGTCTGATAGCCCCACTTGAGTAGGTAAGCATCTGTATTTCCCCATAGATTGTATTTCTTTTTTTTTTTTTTTGCTGTCAAATTGTATGAATTATTTATATATTTTGGATACTAACTTTTTATTAGATATTTGATTTGCAAATATTTTCTCCTATTTGGTAGGTTGTCTTTTAATTTTGTTGATGGTTTACTTTCTTGTGCAGAAGCTTTTTAGCTTGATGTAGTCCTACTCGTTTATTTTTGCTTTAATTTGCCTTCCTGAGTAGTCACATCCAAAAAAATATTGGTAAGACCCATGACAAAAATGTAATGCCTATTTTTTCTTTTAGGAGTTTTATGGTTTCAGATCTTACATTCAAAGCTGTTAATTACCAGCTTGAGTTAATTTTTGTGTATAGTGATAAGCAGTGGTCTAGATTCATTCTTTTGCATGTAGCTGTTCAGTTTCACAAATGTTATTTATTGAAGAGACTCTCCTTTCTCCATTTCATGTTCTTTGCTCTTTTGTCATAAATCAATTGTCTTCATATGTGTGGATTTATTTATAGGTTCACAATTATCTTCCACTGATCTATGTGTCTGTTTTTCTGTCAATACAATGGTGTTTTGATTATTGTACCTTGGTAGTATAATTTGAAACCAGGGCATGGGATACCCCCAACTTTGTTCTTTTCTCTCAGAATTTCAGAATTACTTTGACTGTTTGGGGCTTTTATAGTTCCATAAAAGTTTGGAATTTTTTTGTTCTGTTTCTTTCAAAAATGCCATTGGGATTTTCATAGGGATTGCTTTGAATCTGTAGATTGCTTTAGGTAACATGTACATTTTAACATTAATTTTTCTGATCCATGAGCACTGAATATCTTTCTATTTCTTTTTGTCTTCAGTTTCTTTCAACAATGTCTCATGGTTTTAAGCATACAGGTCTTTCACTTCCTTGGTTAAATTTATTCCTGGGTATTGTCTTTAGAAATGAGATGAGTCTCTTGGAGGCAGCATATATTTGGATCTTGTTTTTCATCCTTCTATCCGCTCTGTGTCTTTTGAGTGGTGAATTCAATCCATTTACATTTAGAATAACTATTGATCAGTAGAGACTTGGTTTTGTCATTTCACCTCTTATTTTCTGACTGCTCTATACCTTCATTATTTTCCCCTTGAGTTCCTGTGTGCTATTTTAGTTGAGTGGTTTCCTATAATGCTCTCTCAGTTTCCCATTTTTTAAAATTTTATGTGTCCTTGCTCCAGATTTATGGTTTGTGGTTACCAGGAGTTTTGTATAAAATATCTCAGATAAAACAGTCCTTTTTCTGCTTATAGAATCTCATTTTTCATTTGCCTACTATATAGTAGGCAATATAGTAGACACAACAATATATATGTTGTGTCCTTTTCTTCTTCTGCTTTATGTTTTTCTGCTTTATGTTGCAAATGATCCCTTTTCAGGTTGTGGGTTCATTACCAAATCAAAGTAGCTATAGTTATTTTTCCTGCCTTCTTTCTCTTTAATCTTTATGCTATAATTAACAACCTATTCTGATATAGAGTAGCAGTTTTCTAGTTCTGTCTGTCAGTTTATGACCTTACTTAAAGTTTTGTGTACTTTTGCCTTTTCAGTTCAGTAGAAAAATACTCCTTTCACCATTTCTTGTAAGGCATGTCTAGTGGTGATAAACTCCTTTAGCTTTTGTTTGTCTGGGAAAGCCTTTATTCCTTCTTCATATTTGTAGGATAGCTATGCTGGATAAAATACTCATGGCTGAAAGTTTTTATCTTTCAATAATTTTGAATATGTCATTCCACTCTGTCCTGGCCTGTAGAGTTTCTGTTGAGAAATATGCTTATAACTACCTTGGCTGCTAAATGCTGCTACCTTGTAGGTTACTGTATATTTTTGCCCGCCTTCCTTTAAAATTCTTTCTTATCACTGACTTTGACAATTTTAATATGTGTCTTAAAGAAGGTCTTTTTGCACTGAAATAACTGGGTGTTCTCTCAGCCTCATGGACTTCAATATTTGGTTCCTTTCCCAGGTTTGGGACGTTCTCAGCTATTATTTCCTTAGATAAATTCTCTATTTCCTTCTCCCTCTCTTCTCTTTCTGGGATCCCTTTATCTTTATGTTGTTTTTTCCAGTGGACTCAGTTAATTCTCAAAAATTTCTTTCACTTTTTAAAATCTCAGTTCTCGTCTTCAGTTCAGTTCAGTTGCTCAGTCATGTCCGACTCTTTGCGGCCCCATGAATCGCAGCACGCCAGGCCTCCCTGTCCATCACCAACTCCTGGAGTCCACCCAAACCAATGTCCATCGAGTCGGTGATGCCATCCAGCCATCTCATCCTCTGTCGTCCCCTTCTCCTCCTGCCCCCAATCCCTCCCAGCATCAGGGTCTTTTCGAATGAGTCAACTCTTCGCATGAGGTGGCCGAAGTATTGGAGTTTCAGCTTCAGCATCAGTCCTTCCAATG
Organism: Cervus elaphus; assembly: GCF_910594005.1. Lineage (NCBI taxonomy): Eukaryota > Metazoa > Chordata > Mammalia > Artiodactyla > Cervidae > Cervus > Cervus elaphus. Next base: position 21,325,144 of record NC_057842.1, on the reverse strand, counting down.
GACACCCAGGACTGATCTCCTTTAGATGGACTGGTTGGATCTCCTTGCAGTCCAAGGGACTCTCAAGAGTCTTCTCCAACACCACAGTTCAAAAGCATCAATTCTTCGGTGCTCAGCTTTCTTTATAGGCCAACTCTCACATCCATACATGACCACTGGAAAAACCATAGCCTTGACTAGATGGACCTTTGTTGGCAAAGTAATGTCTCTACTTTTAAATATGCTATCCAGGTTGGTCATAACTTTCCTTCCAAGGAGTAAGCGTCTTTTAATTTCATGGCTACAATCTCATCTTACACCTGAATTATTTCTAGATTTTTGTTTTCAAACTCACTAATTCTCTCTTCCATACGGTCTGCTCTCTTTCTGCTTCTTTCTACTGCATTCTTCATCTCATTTATTGAGTTCTTCAGCTCCCAAATTTACATTTGGTTCTTTTTTAGAATTTCAACCTCTTCAGTAAGATATTTCTTCTCTTCATTAATTTTTATTTCTGAACTCATTGAATTGCCTTTCTGAGTTTTCTTATAGCTTAAGTTTCTTCATGGTAGCTATTTTGATTTCTTTACCATTTAGACTGCAATCTTCTGTAGCTTTAAGTTTGGTTTCTGGAGGATTTGTTTTCCTTTGGTGATACAATGTTAGCTTGGTTTTTCATGGTGCTTATCAGTTGTTCCTCTGCTGTTGCATTTAATAGTGAGCACCTTTCTTATTTAGGTATTTTTTTTTTTTTTAATAACCATGATTTTGGCGATTCAGTGGGTTGGTAGTTAGAGGCCATGCTGTTCTTTTGTTTTTCAGTAGGTGATACTCTAACTCAAGGTTCTGGTCTCTCTCACCTGTATGCCTTTGGCCGTATTTGATGTTGGCACTTTCTACCCTCCTCTCTCCTAGAGGTGTTGCCAGTGTCCTCTTCTTTACTGCTTGTGCTTCTGGAGTCTCTGGTGCCGTGGTGCTGACAGTGTTGCTGCTCTCCCTGACATCATGGCCAGGGCACTAGGATACTCGGTACCCCCAATGTGTCTGGGGTGACCTAAGTGGCAGGCTCTGCTACTGTGGCGGGGCATAGGGGAGTGTAGGGGGACCTGGTCACCTCTGCCTATTGGGTTGTCAGGTTTGCTCGGGCTGTCACTGAGGGTGTTGGAGGGGGCAGAATCATGGGCATCCCCACGCAAGTGAGGTTATGGGCCCTTCCCACAGTGCTGCCCCGTTCCCTGTGGCCGTAGGCAGCTCTGTAACTGGGGCTAGAGTCAGATGTGCCACCTCCTCTGCTGCTGCTGGGTTCTCTGGAGCTGTGGGCTCAAAGCACCACCGCGGGAGGCCTGGCACTGTGGGAACCACCTGTCTTCTCCTTGTTCCACTTCTTCTATATGTTCTGATACAGGCACTTTTATACTTCTCACACAGGCAGATGTATGGATCTCTCTGGCAACCTGGTGTGTTGGACAGAGGAAACTTTGCTGAGTTATGGGTGTTTTACTAGCTGCACATTGGAAGAGGAGAGAGAAAAAAGAGAGTCTCCTTTCACCAAGATGTTGACATCATCCTATGTGACTTTTTTAATCCATGATACTGACAACTTGGATAACTAACAAAATGAAGTTGTAGTCTGTTATCAGTTGTTGAGGGGTGGTAGGGTTGCTGGTTCAGTAACATGCTTGATTTCAAGGACAGAACATCTAGGGACTAGCAATTTATATTTGATAAATACAAATGCCCCCTCTCCACCAAATAAAGCTTATAGATTTAAGTATTTTAAAGTTTTGGCTTTACTGAGATTAAAAACTATATTACAAAGTTGCTGCAAGGTAGTTTTCCTTTAAGGTACAAAATTTTGGATGTTTGTGTACCTTCTTTTGAAACATCCAAAATGGCACGAATGTCAAACATAAATCTTTCGAGGAATGAGTCTGGGCATTAATGAACAGCACAATGAGCTTGAAATAAAACAGCTTCAAGGCAAGCATGCTAGTTGTGATCATCTTGGACATGTGCTCCTATTACAACAATATACGTGATAAAAATTATTGAAATGTTATTGGAGTTCTATATAACCCAGGACAGAAGCAGAATGACATCCATTTATCTTTTCTGTATCATTGTGGTTTTTCTCTTTTTTTATATTTTACTGAAAAAAAGATCCTACTCTCTTTTGACAACATCGATTAAAAAATGAGCACTTTTTTCTAAAATAAAAATTTCTAATGTAGACATCAAAGTTACTTTCCATGGCAATAAACCAAAATACATTAATGTGACATTCTAATGCCTGTTGTTTTAACCTCCACTAAGACAGTATAATCTATGCAAATTCATGACAAAATTAAAACTTGTTTCTTTAATTACATGCTCCTAGAACTTCTCTTTGACATCTTCTCACAGCCATTAGATTTGTAGATTTTTGAGTTGTACCATTGCTCAAATTCTTTTTTATACACAATGCGACTCTATCAAAAGTCTCATTCATGAGATGATTGGTAATCCAAGCATGTTTTCAATATTTTTCTATTGTTATCAAAATTAATTGCTTATCAAGGGTGATGCTTTATAAATATATAGTCAGATGTCAATGAAAAGAGTAATACTGATGAATTATAAATGGAAATAAATTTCTTAACATGAATTAATTAGGTGTAAGAAATTAATTTTTCATATCTTTTGCTACTTCATTACCCACATTAATGCATTAAATGAAAAACTATTTTATGTTCCCTAAGAATTGGTTAAATCATTTGTCAAAACAGGCCATGGAAAATCTTTTTAGATCTTCCCTTGTCTTGTTTTAATATAATTTTGACCAGATGCCACTTTTATTGTTTTTTTCTATATTTGAGATCTGGCTTAATAATTCAATGTCTCTTGAGCAATAGACTACTCAGCTTATATCCAAATAATGTTTTTCTCTTGTTTGTATTGAGATTGGTACTTGGGGGCAGCTGTGAAGTATGCCTGAGAGCTTGTAAATAGAGGTAATGAGATTGTTCTTTGAGAAATAAATTATAAAATCAATAGATAGTCTATCAGAGCAGAGAAATATAGTCAAATGAAGAGAAAACCAATTTACTGGCAGGGTCAGTGTAAGACTTGACTGAACACACAAACACATCTAAAGGAAAAATAATAATCAATGGAGACATTATTCAGCCTAAAGTCAAGAAAAAGTGACCCAGAGAAGCAAACATAGATAGTGTCAATTCTAGACACAGAGAGAATATACTGGCTAATGGACTTGTGGAGAGTCATGCTTCAGGCATGAATTACTTAAATTATATAACTCACTTCTGTTGTGATTCTATTTTCACTAAGGACCCTTCCCATTAAAGTCTGATTTTCCTTGAAGATCTGCCTTTGGGAGACAGAACTTGTTCTGCTGATGTGTTTGCAATAGGACAACCCTATTTCTATTTGTAAATTAGAATTCTAATTTTATACATTATTCTCTTTTAGGTTAATTAAGTCTGCTCCTTGAAAGATAGGTGACTTAATGCTCACATTTAATAGTTTTCCCCAACTTTGTTGATATAATTGACATAGACTATAAACTTATAGTTGCATAAGTTTAGTGTGTAAAATTGATGATTTGACATGTATATATTACAAAATGATTACCATGATAAAGTTAGTTAACACATTTATTACCTTAAATAGTTTCTACTTTTTGTGTGTATGTGGTGAGAACTTTTAAGATTTTTTTCTCTAGCAACTTCCAAGTATTCAATGTAGTACCGTTAATCATGGTCACCAATGGCTCCTCAAGACTACTCATCTTATAACTAGAAGCTTGTACTATTTAATCACCTTCACTCATGTTCCCTACTCCTCTGCTTACCCCTAGGAGCCACCAATCTACTCTGTATTGCTATAAGATTTTTTTTAATTACACATATAAGTGAGATCATACAGTATTTGTTCTTCTCCGTTTGACTTATTTTACTTAGCATAATGCCCTCAAGATTCATCTATGTTGTTACAAATGGCAATGAAGATGGGAGTGCAGTTATCTCTTCAGATCCTGATTTCATTTCCTTTGGATATGTAGCCAGAAGTGGGATTGCTAGATCATATAGTAGTTCTTTTTTTAATTTTCAAGGAACCACTATACTGTTTTCCATAGAGGCTGTACATATTTACATTTCAAGCAACAGTATGCAAGGGTTCCCTTTTCTCTGCATTCTCACTAGGACTTGTTATCTCTTATTTTTTTGATAAAAGTCATCCTAACAGGTGACTCATTGTGGTTTTGATTTGCATTCTCTGATGATCAGTGAGCATTTTTTCCTGTGTGTGTTGGCCATTTGTATAGTTGTTTTTGAAACAAAAAATGTCTATTCTGGCACTTTGCCCATTTTTAAATTATTTGTTTTTCTTCTATTAAGTTGTATAATTCCCTTGTATATATTGCATATTTATTAGATATGATTTGAAAATATTTTCTTTCTTTTCATAGGTTGCCTTTTCTTTTTGTTGATGGTTTATTTTGCCTTGCAGAAGCTATATTGGATATAATCCCTTATTATATTTTTGCTTTTGTTGTTCATACTTTTGGTGTCATATCTAACTGCCAAAACTGTCAAGGGGGTTGTCCTGTTTTCTTCTATGAGTTTTATGACTTCAGGTCTTATTTTTAAATCTTTAATCAATTTTGAGTTAATTTTTGTGAGTGGTTTAAGAGAAATTTCATTTTATGTATAATTTCACTTTTTGTGTATGGACATCAAGTTTTTGAAGAGACTGTTTTCTCCCCATTGAGTGCTGTTGGTTCCCTTGTCAAATATTAGTTGACTGTATTTGTGGGTTTTTATTTCTGAGTTCTTAATTCTATTTGATTAGTCTGTGTGTCTGTTTTTATGTCATACTGGTTTTTACTATAATGTTTTGATTACTATAGCTTTGTAGTATAGTTTGAAATGAGAAAGTCTGATGGCACCAACTTTTTTCTTTGTAAGATTGCTTTGGCTATGCAGGGTCTTTTGTGGTCCCATTCAAATTTTAAGATTTTATTTTTCCTAATTTTATAAGCAGTGTCATTGGAGTTTGAGAGGGATATCATGACTTTTGATTGTAAGGTGATTTTAATAATATTAACTTATCTGATCCATGAATACAAGATATCTTTCCACTTATTTGTGTCTTCTTCCATTTCTTTCAACAGTGTTTTTGTACTTTTTAGTGTATAAATCTTTCTCCTTCTTGGTTAAATTTATTCTTAAGTATTTTACTCTGTTTGATGCTATGGTAAATGGGAATGTTTCTTTATTTCTTTTTCAGATAGTTTGTTGCAGCTTATTTTTATATGTTGATTTTGTGACCTGCAATTTTACTGAATTGGTTTATTATTTATAATAGCTTTTTGATGAAGTTTAGGGTTTTCTAAGTATAAGATAAAGCCATCTGCAAACAAACAATGTTACTTCTTCCTTTCCAATTTGGGAGTTTTTTGTGTTTTTTTTTCCTAGTCTGATTACTCTGGCTAGGACTTCCAGTACTATGTTAAATAAAAGTGGTAAGACTAAGAATCCTTTCTTGTTCCTGCTCTTGGTAAAATAAAGTTTTAAGTTTTTAATCATTTAGTATAGTGTTAGCTGCACAAGGTGGGAGACCTGGGTTCGATCCCTGGGTTGGGAAGATCCCCTGGAGAAGGGAAAGGATACCCACTCCAGTATTCTGGCCTGGAGAATTCCATGGACTGCATAGTTCATGGGGTCACAAAGAGTCTGACACCACTGAGTGACTTTCACATCACGCCATGTTTAGCTAAGAGTGGCATTTTGTTTTTTATCTTGCATGTCTGATGACGAGACTCACTTCTTAATGATTTTACCACCATAAATTCAATTCTGAGATGTCTAGGAGGAGAAGGATAGAGAAAGAATGCTTTTTAGTGAGGCTCAATTTCACTGTTGATGCTGAAGCTCCAATACTTTGGTCACTTGATGTAAAGAGCCAACTCATTGGAAAAGACCCTGATGCTGGCAAAGATTGAAGGCAAAAGGAGAAGGGGACAGCAGAGGATGAGATGGTTGGATGGCATCACTGGCTCAATGGACATGAATTTGAGCAAACTTCAGAAGGTAGTGAAGGATAGAGGAATCTGGCATACTGAAGTCTGTAGGGTCCCAAAGAGTCAGAAACAAATTAGTCACTGAACAACAATAACAATTTCACCATTTTCTTTGAAAATTCTTGTTTTTAATTAATTTTTTTATTGAAGGATAATTGCTTTACAGAATTTTGTTGTTTTCTGTCAAACCTCAACATGAATCATCTCCCCTTTGAACCTCCCTCCCATCTCCCTCCCCACCCCACCCCTCTAGGTTGATACAGAGCCTCTGTTTGAGTTTCCTGAGCCACACAGCAAATCCCCTTGGCTCTCTATTTTACACGTGGTAATGTAAGTTTCCATGTTACTCTTTCCGTACATCTCACCCTCTCCTCCCCTCTCCAATGTCCGCAAGTCTATGTCTGTTTCTCCACTGTTGCCCTGTAAACAAATTCTTCAGAACAATTTTTCTAGATTCTGTATATGTGCATTAGAATACAATGTTTATCTTTCTCTTTCTGACTTACTTCACTTTGCATAATAGTTTCTAGCTTCATCCACCTCATCAGAATTGGCTCAAATGTGTTCCTTTTTATGGTTGAGTAATATTCCATTGTGTATATGTACCACAACTTCTTTATCTATTCATCTGTTGATGGGCATCTAGGTTGCTTCCATATTCTAGCTACTGTAAATAGTGCTGCAATGAACAGTGGGAGACATGTGTCTTTTTCAACCCTGGTTTCCTTGGGGTATATGCCTAGGAGTGGGATTGCAGGGTCATATGGTGACTTTATTCCTAGTTTTTTAAGGAATCTCCATACTGTCTTCCATAGTGGCTGTTAACAATCTACATTCCCACCAACAGTGCAATAGTGTTCCCTTTTCTCCACACCCTCTCCAGCATTTATTGTTTGTAGACTTTTTGATGATGGCCATTCTGATCCGTGTGAGGTGATATCTCACTGTAGTTTTGATTTACATTTCTCTGATAATGAGTGATCTTGAGCATCTTTTCATGTGTTTGTTAGCTACCTGGATGTCTTTGGGGAAATATCTGTTTAGGTCTTTTCCCCAATTTTTGATTGGGTTGTTTGTTTTCCTGGTATTGAGTTGTATGAGCTGCTTGTATATTTTGGAAATTAATCCTTTCTCAGTTGTTTCATTTGCTTTTATTTTCTCCCATTCTGAGGGTTGTCTTTGCACCTTACTTATAATTTCCTTTGCTGTGCAAAAGCTTTTAAGTTTAATCAGGTCCCACTTGTCTACTTTTGTTCTTATTTCTGTTATTCTAGGAGGTGGGTCATAAACAAATTGAAAGATAAAAACTATATGACAATCTAAATAGACGCAGAAAAGGCCTTTGACAAAATTCAGCACCCATTTATGATTAAAACTCTTCAAAAAATGGGCATAGAAGGAACCTACCTCAGTATAGTAAAGGCCATATATGATAAACCTACAGCAAACATTATTCTCAATGGTGAGAAACTGACAGCATTCCCCCTAAGACCAGGAACAAGACAAAGGTGTCCATTTTCACCACTAGGATTCAACATAGTTCTGGAAGTCCTAGCTACAGCAATCAGAGAAGAAAAAGAAATAAAAGGAATCAAGACTGGAAAAGAAGAAGTAAAGCTCTCACTGTTTGCAGACGATATGATACTGTACATAGAAAGCCCTAAAGATAGTACCAGCAAATTGCTAGAGATAATCAGTGAATTTAGCAAAGTTGCAGGATATAAAATCAATACACAGAAATCACTTACATTTCTATATACTAACAATATAAATGAATGAATGAAAATAAATGAATGAAAAATCAGAAGGATAAATTAAGGAATCAATCCCATTCACCATTGCAACAAAAATTCTTTATATAAAGCATAAAGACACAGTGGGGCTTCTCATTTTTGCTTAAGAAACATTGCTCAAAATTTGGTCTAAACTCTGTTTATTATGCTTTTCTATAACCAATTCTTTTATCTATGTGATAGATCAATGGTATATTCAATGATGTTATAATGATATGGGCTATACCAGAGTACTATAAAAGTTTTCATTTTCACCTACAAGTATATATTTTTTTGCATATATGTTGAGAGGCAATCAATAGAAATGAAAAAACTCCATATGTAAAAACTGTTAGCATGGCATCTTGCTTTTGGTTTGTATTTTAGAGTTTATAATTTCACTTTAATTTTTTTCTTGATCCCTTTAAGCACTGTGTAAAAGATATGTGAAAAGTATTATTATTTTCAGTAGATCATGAAACTGTGACTCAGAGTTTAATTGACTAGCCACGGTCACACGACAACTCAGAAAAGGCAGCCAGCACAAGCAGTTATGCCTTCAAACACTAAACTGTCCCTCTTCCAACTGTTTTACTCTTCCTTGAGTATAGAATTAAAGAGATTAAAAAAAAAAACCTTGATGCCAGAAGCTAAATATTGAATAAAACTCATTAAAAAAAATCCTTAAATTTGACTAAAGTGTAAAAAATTTATGTTCATTTGTTTTCATGCCTAACAATAATGAATATAAATGCACATTTCAATACCAGGGTTCCTGGTATTGTCAAACCAATGGTTTAGTGAGGAAGACAGTCATTATGCACACAATCAAACAATTGACTGTGTAAGTGTGATTGTGATAACAGACTGTGGACTTGAGAACTTCTCCTGGGAGTGACATTTAAGCTGACACCAATTGGAAAGAAAGTTAGCCAGATGTAGGACATGGGCGAGGAAGGAATTTTTCTATCCAGAAACTACCAAGTTTAACTTAATTATCTTAAATTAAAACAGAGAAATTTGAATTCTTCTTATACAACTTTTTGTCAATATCCAGATTCTGACATGAGAGAGATATAAGATGGGAGAAAGAAGGAAAGAGATGGTGATTTAAATAAGCTGATCCTTGATAATTAATTACCATGGTTTCTTGATTCCCATTAACATAGTTTTTAGCTGAAACTTTGAATAATGAAAGCCCCACAAGATTTGGGGATGTCTAACAGAACATTGTGTTGCAGTGAAAATGATTAGTTAGAGGTCCAAACATAATTGTCTTTTTTTAAAAATTGTCTTAATAAGTCACTTAACCATTCATGATAGACAAGAGAAGCCACAAAAGACCACAATTCTAAGACCTTCAGCTTTAAGTTTTCAAAAATTCATTAGTAAAGGAGGAAGTTGAAAGCAAAGTGTAAAATTATTTTTTGTAGAGGTCTCAGTTATTGTTAGTCTATGTTTATGGATTTGCTTTGAATTAATTCTTCTTGATAGCATTAGGAATATTTTGAAGGAGTCTTCATACAGAGATGATAATAGGTATCTCAAGACAAAGCAGAAATAACCAGAAATTACTTTGAAAAAAAATTTTGACCATAGGAGACTAAATAGCTTTCATTATAAGTAGAACAATAAATAGAACCTAGACCCAGATTAACTGGAAGCTTGGAGAATGGATTTATTTATTTTTGCCAATTATTAAAAATATTTAAAAATGAACTTACCTTTTTAAAGACATTTTTATACCTATGTATTTTCTGATTATAATAATAGGTGCTTGTTTTGGAAAGTTGGAAAATAAAAACAAAATATTTTAGGTTTCATGGAAGAAACAATAGTAGCTAGTGATTAAAAAAAAAAGTGAAGTAGCTCAGTCTTGTCGGACTCTTTGCAACCGGTGGACTGTAGCCTACCAGGCTCCTCCCTCCATGGGATTCTCCAGGCAAGAATACTGGAGTGGGTTGTCATTTAGTAATTCAACAACTAGGTACCAGTTACATTTTAATATATTTCCTTCAAGTCCTTTAAGAATGTGTGCATGTATGCTAAGTTGCTTCAGTTGGGTCTGACTCTTTGTGATCCCATGGCCTGCCAGGCTCCTCTGTCTATGGGATTTCCCGGGCAAGAAAATGGTGTGGGTTGCCATTTCCTTCTCCATCAGGAATGTGTACACATAACTAAATATATAAAAAAATGACAGTACTGTGTATAATATTTCAGATTTTGTCAGTTATATTATGAACTTTTGCACATAATATTAAATATTGAATTTAAATTTTTATTTCTATACCCTACTGTACTTTAACATGTAGATGTGCTATGCATTGTTTACCTATTGTTAGATATCTTAAATGTACTATTTTTTTTTTGCCTTCATAAATAATGCTTGAGTAAACAGCCTTACAAAAGGGTGTAATTTTTTGCATAGATTCTTATAAAGGAATATTTAAAATATATTAGGAATGTTTAAAATATGTGTTAATGTTTATACCAAAAGAGTATGAATGTTTAAAATGTATGGTGGCTCAGATGGTAAAGCGTCTCTCTACAATGCGGTAGACTCGGGTTCGACCCCCGGGTCGGGAAGATCCTCTGGAGAAGGAAATGGCAGCCCACTCCCGTACTATTGCCTAGAAAATCCCATGGACAGAGGAGCCTGGTGGGCTACAGTCCATGGGTTTGCAAAGAGTTGGACACGACTGAGCGACTCCACTTTCTTTCTTTATATGTATTACAAAATTTCATGTTCATATGCCTCATTTTTATAACAATTTGTAAAAAATTTATGTTCATTTGTTTTCATGCCTAACAATAATGAATATAAATGCACATTTCACTACATCTTATAAACCTTAAAAATCACTCATTAAATTGTACCTAGTAATACGGACACACTGAAGTACTATGTTTGCATTCTTTCTTACCTAAAATCCTTGAGCTTGCAGGAAATTTATTAAAAAAAATTAACTTGTAGCATAACTGAAGTTAAAATAAGGAAAACATCAGCAAATAAAATTTTGGTAGAAGTTCCTGAAAATAAAAAATGCAGATGCCTTTGGGCTCTTGGAGAAATGAGAGAAGGGAAAACCATAGCTCAAAACTATTGGGAAAGCTACTGCAGAAAGAGGGAACGATTCCAGGGATATTTCAAGCTTAGAGTCAACACATAGAAAGGCAGGTGATGTGTGTGCAGGAGTTATCAACTGAAATATGCTTGTGTATTTGCACTCCCATCCTTAGATTTCTCCTGAAATGAACTGAGGTGTTTAGAGTGAGCACCTAGAGTGAATGTCACTACTTTATTCCCCTAGTTTAATTGCCTGTACCATCCCTTCCACCTCAGGGCAAAGCCATAAAAAAGGGGAAGAAGAACAGTCTGGTTGCTTCTCCAATTTTGTCTACCTTTCACGGTATATCTGCCTTGTGCATTCTTTAGAACACTTGAGTAATTTTTTGTATTTGTCCAGAGTATATATTTGTTACCAGCATAAACCAGAGGCTTAATCTGAACAGAGATTATATCACCATACAAGAGACAAAATTCTTTACTTTAGTTTTTGTATCTAGACTAGTAGCATAATAATTTTGCATGCTTGCTACTTTTAAATTTGTTTTTAAATGAAATTTATTTTAAAAGGTGATTAATTGAACTGTATACCATGTAAAGAGTGATATAGGGTTATAAATTTAAATGTAATTACCTCTAAACAATATTGAGTAACATAAGCAAGTATAATTTGTTTCAAAACAGAAACAAAATAGAAAATATATATTTGAGTAAGTATATCTATTTTTAAGTTTTAGAATAAGTTTAATACCATGTAAGACAAATATCTTCTCATTATTTTTCTCTTTCTCATTTTTTTTCTTAAAGATATTATATAAAGAAGTTTAAAGAAGTTCTGTTTCATTGTTTAGGCAACAGAGAATAAATGAGATTCTATCCCCCAAGCTATATTATGATTCTTTGACCTTCAGTTACTTAAATGATACTATTTTTAGCATGAAAGTCTGTTTTTTCCCATTGCCAGTCATGAACTTCATGATAAAGATCTGGGACAATTATAGAATTTGCAACTTTGACCAAAACATAGGTGGCCTCAGATTGAAGAGTGAGAAGTTAAAACCAAAGAAAACTGACAGCTGTCCCCCCAGAGCTGTTGCCTTGTGCTCAAATCATGGGAGATTCAAAGCCAGCTCAGCATTTCCCAGAGCCTGATATTTCATCACAACTCTGTCAGCACAGCTTGATCAATGTCTTCAAGGTAAATGTGGAGACAAATGCATGATTAACTTCAAGTATTTGTCACTGAGACCAAACTTGGAACAGTCCTGGGCAGGGTGATGGATGTCACAGAGAAGCTTCTCTGTATCTGCCAGTCAAATGCAGTGAGTGTGAAAGTATTTAATGATATAGAAGAATCCTCATTGCTCACCTTCAACTTCCTTGAATTTTCCTGGGCAGTGCTAATATTCTGCAGTGCCAAATGAATGTGTAGCCAAGAAAGGGGAGTTAAGGACACAGAAGGAAAAAGTAAAGACACATTCACCTCAATTTACCTCGATATTTGGACTTCCCAGGGACCATTTTCTCTTCCCACGCCATTTTACAAAATAAAACACACACATGTATGTAACTGAATAACCTTGCAAGGTGGAACCAACTTAGGATTTGTATCCAGAAGACCTGGGTTTGGTCTCAGTTCTGCAACTCACTAGATGTGAGACCTTCAGCAAGTTGTCTATCTACATGTTGCAAGTTTCATTATTCTCATCAAAGAAGTGGAAATAATAAGGCCTAATTCATAGGCTTTCATTACGATTACATGAAAGTACCTGGAGTGAAGCAGGAAAGGCCTTAGAAAGGCTTAAAAGAAAAAGCACAGATAAATGTTTGTTTGTACATTTTTACAATTGTGTGGAAGGAAAGTCAGGGGATTCTTCTCTACTGCTTGTCAAACCAAGAAGAGGCTATTTACAGTACTAGTTTTACTAATAAAATTCAAATAGTAAACAATTATAATTTTATTACACACACACACACACACACACACACACACACACACATACATACACTGGGCTTTCCAGGTGGCACTCGTGGTAAAGAATCCACCTGTCAATACAGGAGATGTAAGAGATGTGGGTTCAGTCCCTGAGTGGGGAAGATCCCTTGGAGGAAGAAATGGCAACCCACTCCAGTATCCTTGCCTGAAAAATCCCATGGACAGAGGAGCCTGGAGGGCTACAATTCATGTTGCAAAGGGTCAGACACAAATGAGCGTCTGAGCATATATATGTATATATATAGTTTGGTTTTTTTAGTGAAGTGTTTCTTTACTGTTAGGCAAATGCTACATTAGTTAGTGTCAAAACTAATGGTCTTGTTTTATTTAGAAAACATGCTTCTTTCTGGCGAGGATTTTTCCATCCTTCTGTTGTAATCAGCTGACTTTTAAAATACTACAATATCATAATGACATTTATAAACTATAATTCTTTTAATAAATAATCTTCTGCTATGTTCAATGGCTGAAAAATATTACTTGCTATATATTTGCAAAATGGATAGTTTCTTTTCTGATCATTTAATGGGGACGTCTGAGAATAATTTGACTTCTGAGATTCTAATTTGCTGTTAAAAGATTCCAGTTTGTATTCTTCTGTAAGACCACCCCAACTGAAGAGGATGATTCCTTTGGCAAAGATGCTGAACTCTCTAGGATTCACCTAATTCAGGAGCACACTTAGTGTGGTGTTAGATGCGGCGGAGGCGGGGGGCGTGGGGGAGGACGGGGATCACAGTCTTTGTGGGAATGGACAATACAGTTCTAAAATTAGTGGTTTTGGGAGTCAAAGCTTTCAGTTTCAGACTCAATGTCACAACTTTCTAGACATTGTTGGGGCATCGCCGGCATCTGCTGTATTAATTTGTACTTTGTTGCCTTTCTTGGGGAGTTTGAAAATGTGAAAATCTGTAACTAAATTTGGGAAAATATTTTTACTATAAAGATGAAGCCAAATTTCTTCAAATCATATATGTTTATTTCTTAAAAAAAATACTTGTTTAATAAACTACTTAAGCCTATAATTCTTTCCTTCTGTAACACCAGTCTCACTCTAAAAACAATGAGGAAACCTCCTTGAATGTATTATAATGTATATATGCATATGTGTAATATATATATGCTTCTCTGGTAGCTCAGACTGTAGAGTCTGCCTACAATGTGGGAGACCTGGGTTCGATCCCTGGGTCGGGAAGATCCCCTGGAGAAGGAAATGGCAACCCACTCCAGTACTCTTGCCTGGAAAATCCCATGGGCTGAGGATCCTGGTAGGCTACAGTCCATGGGGTCGCAAAGAGTCAGACACGACTGAGCAACTTCAATTCACTTCACTTAATATACATATATGTATATATATGTAGATGTTTTATACATATATTATGCTATTTTATGTATATGTGTATATGTATGAATGGATAAATCTCTGTGTATGATTTACTGTGTGCGTGTGTAGAAGATATTAAAACAGGGCTTTTGCTCTCCTGTCAGCTGAAGCCCCACTGAAAAATGCTGAATTCCATGCACAAACTCTGTATTGACAACTGTCAATTGTCCCAGTAGATTTGTACCAGTAGAAAGACAAATATACTTGTTGGGTCAATTGAATAAGATTCCTTTTCCAAATAATACAGAAGGAAGTTGGTACAGTCGGCAGTTGTCCTCAGGACATTTATGGAGGTATTAGCTTCCAGATGTCAGCAGGGCAGACAGTTGTGAAGGGCAACGTCTGAGTCAGTGAGAGCCTGTCAGAGTCTTGGGAGGCATGCCAGTCAACTCCCTTCCTTAAGTCAGCGTTCGGCATGCTGTAAGTGTGGGCCTGGGGCATGTCTATAGACCGTACCTAAGTCATCCGATGTGTGCTGAGAAGACCGCTCTTCTGAGCTAGGTGTATTTATCTCATGAATCTCAGGATTAGACAACACGTAAGGTGATTGCTGAAAAAGGCAGAGAGCAGAACCCTCGGGCATGAATACATGTCTTATTCATCACTCGTCCTTTCCTGGCTGAGCAAGTCCCGTCCAGATAAACTCCTGAACGTGAGGCTCTAGAATGGGAACCAGGGCCACTTCCCCAGAGCTCCCTGGAAGCTGTGTTGACAGAATCTTAGACCAATCATGGGGGTTATTCTTCAGCCAGCAATGTGGCTATGTGGAGTTTTCCCACTCTTTCCTTAACTTGATGGCTTATTCTGGAATTTCACTACATATTTTCTTCAGGTGTCTGGATATTTTTTAGTGGGAATGATTCAGAGCTCTGTGCCCTCGTAGGACTGAGAAATATCTAACACCTTCCTCTGTCTTTCTATCCCTTCACTGTCCAAGGAAATTTATCCAGTTGGGACAAGGAAGTTTGCAGTCCTGTCAGCACTCTCAGAGCTCTAGTGAAGTGAAGAAGCACAACATGACAATTTTTGAAATTAGAATGGACATATGTACACTACCATGTGTTAGATAGCTAGTGGGCAGCTGCTGTATAGCGCAGGGAGCTCAGCTTGGTACTCCGTGATGACCTAGCGGGGTGGGATGTGGTGGGCAGGGAGGCTCAAGAGGGAGCGGATATATGATACACATAGCTGATTCATGCCTTTGTACAGCAGACGCTAACACAACACTATAAACAATTATATTCCAAGAAAAAACAAACAAAAAAAAATGGGGCAAAATGTTAAGGACAAGTTCAGTTCAGTTCAGTTGCATCCGAATCTTTGCAACCCTATGAACTGCAGCACGCCAGGCTTCCCTGTCCATAACCAGCTCCCAGAGCTTGCTCAAACTCATATTCATTGAGTCAGTGATGCCATCCAACTGTCTCATCCTCTGTCACCCCCGTCTCCTCCTGCCTTCAATCTTTCCAAGCATCAGTGTCTGGGTAAAGAGTGTTCACCATAATATTTTTATTTTTGCAACATCTTGTAAGTTCAAAATTATTTCCAAATAAAAAGCTTTAAAGATAAAAAAATGTAAAGTAGTTGACAACCATCCCAGTAGTCTTCAAGCTTTATGTTAGTTTTTCATTTGGCTTGGGTTGGCAGTTAAGGGATTGACTATTTAAAACAGATGAGTGCAGAAATGCCTTCCTGTATCAGGTGCATAGCTTCTTTAGCAAATATTGTAGAAATAAAAGTACTTTTGGATAACTCTGAGACCTCAACTTTTAACAAAAATTAAAAATGGTATAGAATCAAATAGATATGTAAGTAGGCCCACCGGTAGAGCCTTGATATTTTTACAGATTTAGCCAGTGGTCTGTGTTCCTCAGTATAGCAGCTCAATGGGACCATACCAGCACTGATTTCCAGGGCAACTTCCTGGCACGACCTTTGGCTTGCTTCTCAATATTACTCCTATTTCTGTGCATTCTTACAGTTTGCTGGTCGCTTCTTGGACTCCTGTTCCTTCTAAGTCATTTCCTTTCACTTTTCAACCTCTGACTGCGTCACATGGGTTGGTTGTTCATTAGCCACACCAAATAGCTCAGTGAATATTTGTAGTCTTCCACTGGAGTGAGTCAAGCTACAAGGCAGGTGAAGAAAAGGAAGGAGAAAAAATAGATGAGTCGGCATGGGTGGCTCTGCCTTTGTATGCACTTCCTTTTAGATGCTCAACATAAACACTAAATGGGCCAAAGACTGTTAATATTTGAAAAGATTCCCAGCTCTTTCAAGATCTTCTGCTCTTTTTATATTATTAAAAGCAACTGAGGGGCAGTGGTTCATGTGATTTTCCCTCTCTTCTTTTGCAATGACAATTTTTTGCAGAGCTGGTTAAAGGCAAAGTAAAAAAAAGAGGAAGGTTTCCTTATTCAGCTTCTGGGTTTTGCCAGTACATCCTGTGTGATTCTGATCAATTGTATAACATCTCATCTGTGAAATGTAGTATTGCTTCTCCTCAGGATTATGGATTCAATGGGTAGTTTGTGATTTTCTACTTTGGTCCTGAATTCTGGAGTTGAAGCAATGAACGAAAAAGATAAAGGCCCTGGCCTTGAGGTATTTATATTCCAGAGAGATGTGCAAAATGTAAATAAATAAGTAAAATATATAGTTCATCAGCCAACTCAGTGGACAATAGATGAGCGAACTGTGGGAGATAGTGAAAGACAGGGAAGCCTGGCATGGTATAATTCATGGGGTTGCAAACACTTGGACATGAACTTAGCAACTGAGCAACAACAAATGGTTCATTAGATGGTGATAAACCCTTGAGAGAAAAAATAATTGAGACATGGGGTGGGGGAGAGTGGGAGACTTGTATAATGACAAACGCTCATATCAGAAACGCCTTCTCTGAAACTGTAATCAACTTGAGAAAAGACTGAGGGAAGAAAATAAGTGAGGGAATTCTTTCCCTCTCTATCTGTAAACTAATTGTATGTCACAAGCATGATAGTGATTGCAGTTTAGTTGCTCAGTCTTTTTCGACTCTTTGTTACCCCATAGACTGGAGGCACCAGGCCCCTCTGTCCTTGGGTTTTCCCAGGCAGGAGTAATAGCGTGGGTTGCCATTTTCTTCTCCTGGGCATCTTGCTGACTCAGGGATCAAACCCGAGTTTCCTGACTTGCAGGTGAATTCTTTACTGCTGAGTCATCAAAGAAGTCCCATCAGGAGCATGTGGCTCCCCTAAATCAGAGATTTTTGCTTCTTTTATTTACTGCTATATTTCCAGCACCTAGAATAGTATCTGCTATTCAGAGAAGGTACATTGGTAGCTCAACTGGCAAATAATCCACCTGCAACGCCAGAGACCCTGGTTCAGTTTCTGGGTTGGGAAGATCCACTGGAGAAGGGGTAGGCTACCCACTCCAGTATTCTGGGGCTTCCCTGGAGGCTCAGCTGGTAAAGAATCTGCCTGCAATGCGGGAGACCTGGGTTTGATCCTGGGTTGGGAAGATCCTCTGGAGAATGGAATGGCAACCCACTACAGTATTCTGGCCTGGAGGATTCCATGGACTGTATAGTCCATGCAGTTGCAAAGAGTCGGACACAACTGAGTGACTTTCACTTTCATATAAATAGTTGGTGAATGAATGAATAAATGGACAAGCCAATAAACTGGGAAAGTAACCAGGGAAGTTAGGAGAACAGAGCAATTGTCCTGGAGGTCAGTTGAAGAAAGTGTGAAGGAGGCTGTGATAAACTCTCAAATGCTGCTCACAGGTTGGAGAAGATGAGCACAGAGAATAGCACTCTTGTGGCAGAATTCTTAAGCAGGTATTCCACCTCTCAGTCCTACAGTGCACCAGGATGTGTGCTGACAGCCTCCATTTTGCTTTTCCCAGGGTGGGACTGTAGTTCAAGCTTGCTGTCTCTTCCTAGCCTGCAGATTTGGGCCAACTTTCTTTGCTTGCTCACTAGCCTTTTGCCAAAGCTCCCTCTTGCTGCCACTGGGAAGCTGCACAGAGAGCAAGCAGGAGGGATGGGTGGGTGAAGAGCATGGGATATTGGGGTGCCCATGGCCAGTTGGGGGGATTTGAGGGTGAGGTGCCCCAGAGGCTTGTGGGAAGGTTTTTGATGGCGTCCAGGGCTTCCTAGGTGGCGCTGGTGGTAAAGAACTTGCCTGCCAATGCAGGAAACATAAGAATAGTGTGGGTTGGACTCCTGGGTCAGGAAGATCCCCTGGAGAAGTAAATGGCAACCCACTCCAGTATTCTTGCCTGGAGTATTCCATGGATAGAGGAGCCTGGCAGGCTAGAGTCCATAGGGTTGCAAAGAGTTGGACAGGACTGAAGTGACTTAGCATGCATGCATGACTTGGTTAGTAGGATGACCCGTATCCCTTTAATGCCCTCTGTGAATCCTATCTGTCACCCTCCCAGCCTCCTCCTGCCCACTTATCATACAGCTCGAGGCTCAGCACCCTGGATGGAGTCAGAGGAAAGGGCAGTGTCCTGCACAGGCACTCACCCACACATCTCACTGTCCCCTGCAGGAGATATCACGGGCCAAAAAGTCTCTCTTGGCACTGAGCTGTGCTGTCTTGGGAGCAGGGTGATGCTGGTAAAATCAAGCTCTTCGTCTTGCCTCCTCTCCTGTATCTAGTCTCCAGTGGTGAGCTGGAACTTCTTCCCTGGTTCTTGTACAACACAAGAACCTCTTCAATCTATGTGTGATAGTCTGAGACAGCACTCTCCAGGAGCTCCCGGACTACAACTGCGAGGAGCTGAAGCTGGTCCCTGGGCCACTGCAGGCTCCACAGCCAGGACCGAGGTCTGTACACCTATTACCTGATGGACTCATGAATGAGGCTCCCCCTGGCTTTCTAGGTATTTGGGGCTGGATTCTACAGCTCCCACAAAGACTTTTGTCCATAGCTGGATGCCAAATAGGTATTGCGGGAGGGATAGGAGTGATTTGCTGATATCATAATTCTGCCCCTTGTGTTCTAAAACGCAGTCGTTTGAAACGTGGTTATGGAGACTGAGAAATCCCACCACCTGCTGTCTGTAAGCTGGAGATCCAGGGAAGCTGTAGTGTAATTCAGTATGTCTGAAGACCTGAGAATCAGGGAACAATGGTGTGAATCTCAATCCAAGGGCAAGAGCTGTTGAGATGAGTTGTTCCGGCTCAACTAGTGAAACAGGAAAGAAAAGGCTCATTCATTTTAATGTCAGAGAAGGGAGAGTATTTGTATCCTAATGTGGATAAGTAATTGAGTTTAGTGGTGGGAGTGTGAGGTAATATTTTTCTCATTTTCATTTATCTTTAAATTTGAACTCACTAAAATTGACTCCTTGTTATGTGCAATTCCAAGGCTTTAACAAAGACATAAAGTCTTGTGTCTATCATTACCATCCTGATACACTCCAAAAATTCTCTTGTATTGCTCCCTTTCAGTCACCTCCTCTCCTATTTCCAGTCCCTGGCAATCACTGATCTGTTTTCCATTCCTATAGTATTGCCTTTTCCTAGAAGTCATAAAAGTGGAAGCATATAGTTTGTAGTATTTTAGGTCTAACTCCTTACACTATGAAAAATGCATAGGAGATTCACCCACACTGTAGCATGAATCAATATTTTGCTCCGTTTATTGCTGAGTAGTAGTTCATTGTATGAATGTACCACATTTTGCTTATCCTTTCACTGGCTGGAGGACACCTAGGTTGTTCTGCTGCTGCTGCTGCTAAGTCGCCTCAGTTGTGTCTGACTCTGTGTGACCCCATAGACTGCAGTCCACCAGGCTCCCCATCCCTGGAATTCTCCAGGCAAGAACACTGGAGTGGGTTGCCATTTCCTTCTCCAATGTGTGAAAGTGAAAAGTGAAAGTGAAGTCTCTCAGTCGTGTCCGACTCCCCGTGACCCCATGGACTGCAACCCACCAGGCTCCTCCATCCATGGGATTCTCCAGGCAAGAGTACTGGAGTGGGGTTCCATTGCCTTCTCCTCTAGGTTGTTCTACTTCTTGTCAATTCCAAATAAAGCTGTTATGACCAACTCATACAGATTTTAGTGTGAACACAAGTTTTCTTTTTCTTTTTTGATAAATTCCTAAGCATAGCGTTGTTGGCCCTTACGGTAGATGTATGTTTAACTCAATAAGAAACTGCCAAATTGTTTTCCAAAGTAAAACCAACAAGGTATGAGCACTTCAGTTGCTCCATGTTCTCATAAGCATTTGGTATTGTCAACATTTTTTGTCATCCCCAAATAGGTGTGCAGTGATTTCTCACTGTGTTTTAAATTGTATTTGTTTAGTGTCTAATGATGGTAGACATCTTTTAATATGTTTATTTGTTGTTTGTATATCTTTTTTTGGCAAAGTGTCTAGTTTCTTTGCTCAATTTTAAAAAAGGGTTGTTTCATGAAAGAAAATATTGTTGAGTTTTAAAAGTCTTTTCACATATTCTGGATACAAGTTCTTTGTCAGGAATGTGATTTGAAAATATTTTTTCCCAGTCTGAGACTTGTCTCTTCATTCTGTTAACAGAATCTTCACAAAACCAAAGTTATTAATTTTGATGAAGTCCAACTTATTGATTTTTATTCATGGATTTTGCTTTTGATGATGTACCTAAAATATTAGTCGAAATACTGTTTTATATTTTCTTCTAGAAGTTTTTTGTTTCATCTTTTCACTAGATCTATGATTCATTCTGTGTTAATTATTTTATGGTGTGAGACATAGTTTTTTTTTTTTTTTTTTTGCATAAGCATGTCCAGTTTTTCCAGCATCATTTGTTTAGAAGACTTCCCTTTTCTCATTAAATTGTCATTGCACCTTTAAAAAAACAATTTGTAAAAATAATTTATTACACTTTTTTGGCTCTTTCTGATTACATTTATTTTCTTTGTAAAATAGGCAAAATCATCATCTGAATATTAGGAGGGTAGAATTTTTGGAGCTTGAGAAGAAAGAAGATGTACAATTAATTCAACAAATTGTAAATATATCTATTGTGTACCAGATACCATTTTAATTTCCATGCATACATTGGTAAGCAAAACAGCAAATCTGCCCTCATAAGATTCGTTTCCGTATATTCAAATAATATGTAGGAAAACAGGTAATTAAAGTAAAAGGAAATGAAATTGGAATAGCAGGCAACCCTAAAGCCCCACTTGGGGATAGTGGTTATGAATTTAAATTGAGAGCAGTCAGCAAAGTTTTAGGTCTCTTCTCTTTATTCAGCTGCTTATATGTCAGCGTAGACTGTAGACTGGTTAGACATTTGATTTAACTGGGGTAAAAATTCCACCGAGAAAGTATGTTTCAGGAAGAAGGTGGCAAGAGGATTGAGAGTGTATGTGGGAGACTAATTACAGCGAATAGTCTTGGAATCCCAACCAGGTGAGGAAGAATGAGCATGAAGAAAGTGATAGCAGTGAAACACGGGTCGGGTTTGGAAGCAATGGTGGATCATAGGATTGCTGGAGAGAGAGCAGGAATGAGAGGGAAAGATGGAAGGTGGTAGTCAGTGAATGAGATCCTAGAAACTAAGATTATGGATGGCGAGAGTGGTCTAGTAATGACAAGAAATGAAGTTTTGGGGGAGATAGAGGAAGGGCAGGATTATTGGAGGTGAAGTGGTCAAGGAATTAAGAGACCAAGATTTGGGAAGTGTCAGTGAAATATTGTAGCATTCATGGACACTGAAATCATAAATATCATTAGAAGCACAGTGTCAGTGGGTTAGATATCAAGCCAGGTACTACAGTCTTCTAGGACTGAGGTGAGACTGAGAGGCCTGGATGGAAGTAGGTGACTGCATTCAAGAGGGATGTCTTAGTCTCCTGTGGCTCTAAAATTTTATTACACTCCGTTCGCTGCCTTTAGAAGCCTGTCTTTGCATATTTTCTGGATGTTTGAAAGATCTTCTCTTTGCTTCTAGTCTTCTATAATTTCACTATGGTATTTTGTGAACTCTTAAACTGCTAATTCAGGTCCTTTTGCACCTTGAAAATGACTTGAATGATTTTATTGGCTTCTTCCCTCTATTTTCTCAGCTTTTTATTTCTGAAGCATTTATTATTTAGATATTGAATCTACTGAAAATTTTCTGGCTTTTTTTTTTTTTACTTTATTCTTTTTTCCATTTTCTTTTCTTTTGGGCATACTTTCTAGAAGATTTCCTTATTCTAAACTATCCATTGAGGTTTTCATGTCTAATCCTCTTTTTGTAAACTCTGAAAGCTATTGCTTTTTGTTTTCTGAATGTTTCTCTTTATAGGGGCTTCCCCTGTGGCTCAGATGGTAAAGAATCTGCCTGTAAGGCAGGAGACCCAGTTTGATCCCTGGGCTGGAAAAATTCCCCTGGAGAAAGGGAATGGCTACCCACTACAGTTTCTTAATACAGCACTCTGTAAATAGGATGTGGGTTCATAGATGCAATAACTTATCCTCTCAGAATAGTGATGTTAAGATTTATAATATTTTCAAAGTCTTCTCATTCTTACATAGCTCTTGTTTTTCTTTTAGCCCAAATTGCTTCCTTCCTGTTTTTGTTGGTTTTTGCCTTTGATTTTACAGGCTTGAAAAATGTCTGGTAATCCTTGGTTCAGAGCTTATATTTAAAATTAAAGCAGTGAAAAGTTGATTGGAAACTCTGAGTTGTATAGGTGGGGTTTATCAATTTAGAACTT
Source organism: Cervus elaphus (assembly GCF_910594005.1). NCBI lineage: Eukaryota > Metazoa > Chordata > Mammalia > Artiodactyla > Cervidae > Cervus > Cervus elaphus. The sequence continues at coordinate 21,302,172 of NC_057842.1, read as the reverse complement.
TTTAATGGGATTTTGTCTGAGGGTTATTTGCTGTCTGTATTGCAGACACTTCCTCCTGAGATATTCAGAGTGCCTATAGATTTTTTTTTTCATTTAACTCTATATAGCTGCTAGAGTTTGGGGGGCAGAATGAGAGAATAAAGCTTTCCATGTTCAGTATACTGCTTTTAACTTAATTTCTGTGTATGTGTAGAATCTCAGAGGGCAGTATTTTTGATACTATCTCCAAAAATATATACCTCTAAAGTGCAAATAAAAGCCATAGTGAGATGATACTTCATACCCATAGGATGTGATAATATCATGGGATTAATAGTTGGGAATATCATTCATTGCTGGTGGGATGTAAAATGGTGCAGCCACTTTTGAAAATAATCTCTTAGTTTCTAAAAATGATGACAATAGAATTACCATGTCATAGGCATTTCACACCAAACGGAAATAAAGCCTCAGTTGAGTTCAGTTCAGTCGTCAGTCACGTCCAACTCTTTGGGACCCCCTTGGACTGCAGCACACCAGGCTTCCTTGTCCATCACCAACACCCGGAGCTTGCTCAAACTCATGTCCATTGAGTTGGTGATGCCATCCAACCATCTCATCCTCTGTCGTCCCCTTCTCCTGCTGCCTTCAATCTTTCCCAGCATCAGGGTCTTTTCCAATGAGTCACCTCTTTGCATCAGGTGGCCAAAGTATTGTAGCTTCAGCTTCAGCATCAGTACTTCTAATGAATATTCAGAATTGATTTCCTATTTAGGATTGACTGGTTTGATCTTGCAGTCCAAGGCACTTTCAAGAGTCTTTTCCAACACCACACTTCCAAAGCATCAGTTCTGCAGCTCTAGCTTTCTTAATGGTCCAACTCTCACATCTATACATGACTACTGGGAAAACCATAGCTTTGCCTAGACGGACCTTTGTCAGCAAAGTAATGACTCTGTGTTTTAATATGCTGTCTAGGTTTGTCATAGCTTTTCTTCCAAGAAGAAAGCGTCTTTTAATTTCATGGCTGCAGTCACCATCCGCAGGGATGTTGGAGCCCAAGAAAATAAAGTCTCTCGCTGCCTCCTTTGTTTTGTCATCTATTTGCCATAAAGTGATGGGACTGGATGCCATGATCTTTGTTTTTTGAATGTTGAGTTTTAAACCAGCTTTTTCACTCTCCTCTTTATAAAATAAATAAAACATATATTTGCACAAAAGAGATAAACTAAAAGAAATAAAATATATAAATATTAATAAAATAAGAATAAAAGAAAAGAAATAAAACATATACTTGCACAAAAACAAGTACACATATACTCACAGCAGTATTTTTGTGTTCAAAATTGCTCCAAAGCAGAAATAAATGTCCATCAGTGGAAAAATGGGTCAACAAAATGTGTATATGAACAATGGAGTACTATTCTACAAAACAAACACTGCTACATACTGCACCACAGATAAGTTAAAAATGCTATGCTAAGTGAAAGAATCTTCACAAAAGGGCATATATTGGGTTAGTCAATTTATATTAAATGTTGGGCTTCCCTGGTCGCTCAGCTGGTAAAGAACCTGCCAGCCAATGCAGGAAACACAAGAGATGCGGGTTTGATCTCTGGGTAAGGTAAATCCCCTGGAGAAGGAGATGTCAACCTGCTCTAGTAGTCTTGCCTGGAAAATACCATGGACAGAGGAGCCTTGGAGGACAGTCCATGGGGTCACAGAGTCAGACATGGCAGCCCCCACACACACATACGCACACACAGAGTATTAGGTGAAAACATAGGGACTGAAAGCTTAATTAATTGCAATTTAATTAATTAACATTTTATACATTTAATTAATTTGATTAATGATTTCTTAGAGCTGGAAGGAATGTGGGGTTGGGTGTAGTTAATGGGTATGGTGTGTCTTTTGGGGTATGAAAATCTTCTAAAATTGTGATGACAGTGGCCCAATTTTATGAATATATGATAAACTATTGAATTATATACTTTAAATGAGTAAGTAGTGTGATATATGAATTCACAGTAAAGCTGTCACAAAATGTAACTATAGTTTTCTGTCAGCATAAGAGAAAGCTTGTAACGTCAAGGCATTGTAATAGATGAGATCTGAGTCTTAATGATTTTAAAGCAAGTTTTCAACCAATTCTTATGCTTTTAGTGCTCATTTAACTCCTTTCCAAAATATATTTTTTCCTCCAAGTTATTCATGTGTTTAGGGATCTCTGTTTAAATGAGATTGCTTCTTAAACTTTTCATACCAAGGGTTTCAGATTTGGCTTTTTCAATGTGCCAAGTTAGTTACCATTTTCCCATTTGCCTTCCAGCTTTTAAAATAGTTGCTCTGTTTTCTTCTCTTATTCTGTTTATTGTAATGGGTTTATATCTTAAAAGACTCTTCACTGAAATGTAATCAAGTTTTAGGAGGAAGTAAAAATAACATATATGTTCACTCAACAAACTTTATCTGGAGGTCAATAGGCTCCATTAGTTTGATTTTAAAACTCATATTAAAAGGAGGCTTGAATTCTTAACATTAATATGCTTTCATCATTTGCTATTATTTTCTCCCAATCTGAGGGCTGTCTTTTCACCTTACTTATAGTTTCCTTTGTAGTGCAAAAGCTTTTAAGTTTCATTAGGTCCCATTTGTTTATTTTTGCTTTTATTTCCAATATTCTGGGAGGTGGGTCATAGAGGATCTTGCTGTGATTTATGTCAGAGAGTGTTTTGCCTATGTTCTCCTCTAGGAGTTTTATAGTTTCTGGTCTTACATTTAGATCTTTAATCCATTTTGAGTGTATTTTTGTGTATGGTGTTAGAAAGTGTTCTAGTTTCATTCTTTTACAAGTGGTTGACCAGTTTTCCCAGCACCACTTGTTAAAGAGGTTGTCTTTTGTCCATTGTATATCCTTGCCTCCTTTGTCAAAGATAAGGTGTCCATAGGTCCGTGGATTTATCTCTGGGCTTTCTATTCTGTTCCATTGATCTATATTTCTGTCTTTGTGCCAGTACCATACTGTCTTGATGACTGTGGCTTTGTAGTAGAGTCTGAAGTCAGGCAGGTTGATTCCTCCAGTTCCATTCTTCTTTCTCAAGATTACTTTGGCTATTCGAGGTTTTTTGTATTTCCATACAAATTGTGAAATTCTTTGGTCTAGTTCTGTGAAAAATACCGTTGGTAGCTTGATAGGGATTGCATTGAATCTATAGACTGCTTTGGGTAGAATAGCCATTTTGACTATATTGATTCTTCCAATCCATGAACACGGTATGTTTCTCCATCTGTTTGTGTCCTCTTTGATTTCTTTCATCAGTGTTTTATAGTTTTCTATGTATAGGTCTTTTGTTTCTTTAGGTAGATATACTCCTAAGTATTTTATTCTTTTTGTTGCAATGGTGAATGGTATTGTTTCCTTAATTTCTCTTTCTGTTTTTTCATTGTTAGTATATAGGAATGCAAGGGATTTCTGAAGAAACAGACAAAGGATTAATCTCAAAAATATACAAGCAACTCCTGCAGCTCAATTCCAGAAAAATAAATGACCCAATCAAAAAATGGGCCAAAGAACTAAACAGACATTTCTCCAAAGAAGACATACAGATGGCTAACAAACACATGAAAAGATGCTCAACATCACTCATTATTAGAGAAATGCAAATCAAAACCACAATGAGGTACCATTACATGCCAGTCAGGATGGCTGCTATCCAAAAGTCTACAAGCAATAAATGCTGGAGAGGGTGTGGAGAAAAGGGAACCCTCTTACACTGTTGGTGGGAATGCAAACTAGTACAGCCTCTATGGAAAACAGTGTGGAGATTTCTTAAAAAACTGGAAATAGAACTGCCATATGACCCAGCAATCCCACTTCTGGGCATACACACTGAGGAAACCAGATCTGAAAGAGACACGTGCACCCCAATGTTCATCGCAGCACTGTTTATAATAGCCAGGACATGGAAGCAACCTAGATGCCCATCAGCAGATGAATGGATAAGGAAGCTGTGGTACATATACACCATGGAATATTACTCAGCCATTAAAAAGAATTCATTTGAACCAGTCCTAATGAGATGGATGAAGCTGGAGCCCATTATACAGAGTGAAGTAAGCCAGAAAGATAAAGAACATTACAGCATACTAATACATATATATGGAATTTAGAAAGGTGATAACGATAACCCTATATGCAAAACAGAAAAAGAGACACAGAAATACAGAACAGACTTTTGAACTCTGTGGGAGAAGGTGAGGGTGGGATATTTCAAAAGAACAGCATATATACTATCTATGGTGAAACAGATCACCAGCCCAGGTGGGATACACAAGTGCTCGGGCCTGGTGCACTGGGAAGACCCAGAGGAATTGGGTGGAGAGGGAGGTGGGAGGGGGGATCGGGATTGGGAATACATGTAAATCCATGGCTGATTCATATCAATGTATGACAAACCCACTGGAAAAAAAATAATAATAATAAAAAAAAGAAAATAAACTCAAAAAGACAAAAAAAAAAAAAATTAAAGCTGAGAATGCATAGATAAATCAAGAGGGTTGTTTTGACCCCTAAAAAAAAAAATATGCTTTCATATCTGGGACTATTCTATGTTCAACTGTCATTTGTGGCACTGGTAGTTTATAAGAAAAGCAGTTAGGCAACGTGGCTTAGTGGCATTTTTAAAGTTCTTTGATTCCTCTTTTTATTGATATATGGCTCAACAATTATACTAAAACTGAGTACAACTGGATGTATTCCAACTGTTTGTTACTTGAGGGTTAACATAAAAATATATATACTATTAGCTAAATTACTGAATTATTTCCTAATTTACTAAAATGATTAACTTAAGTAAAAACACTTAAAATTGTTTTAAATAACTTGAAAAATCCTAGCAAGCCACATTAATGCACATATTAATAAATTTAGATACTGAATCATTAGTTTTTGATTTCAAGTGCTCATTTCCTCTGACTAGCACTAAAATTCTTCTTTCTTAAATGTCTGTGGTAATATTTTCTATTCTGACTTGCAATACATTATGTATAAATCCCCCTCTTCATATCTTAAAAGACTGTGGATATAAATTTTAGAACTTTATTTTTATGTTCTCAGGCTTGAGAGTTTTCCTCGTCTCAGTTTGTGAGATGTGCACTGGCGAGGAGACAAAGATAAGTATCCAAATCATGTTTCTATCCCATGTGCCCCAATTTTGTGAATATTTCATCTCAAAGTGTTTTTTTTCCCCTGGTTCATTTATACAGTCTTCTCAATTCTTGGTATTTATACACATTGGTATTGCTATCTATGTATTTTATCAGTCATAGTTCAAATATTTCAGAATTGCCTTATTTTAGAATCAAACAGAAACTTTGGTAAGAGCTAAAATTCTCAATTTCCTTCCTCAAAATCTATTAGATAATGAGAAAAAGGAAATTTAAGTAGTTATACCAAAATTGAATTTGGGGGAACCATATCAAATAGAAAAAATGATGCAAGCTTAAGTAGTTTCTTTTAGAAAGAATCACAAAGTAGTTTCATTATGTTTAGGAAAGATTATTATTGAAATGTCTCTAAGATAAAGTGGTAAAATTAAGAATAAGTGATTATTTGTATGTTAGGGTCATAGAAGGGATGGCCAGGATTCTTTTTATATGTACTATAATAAAGGAACAAAGTCTCTCTATAGAATGGTTTCTACTTACTTAAATAATGGAAAGTTGCTTTGATTGTAATGCAAAATTCATATTTGGAATTCACTACTGTTCAGTTGTAATTGAGACAAATTCTCCACTGAGTTTTTAAGAAGTTGAATAATATTTATTCAGCAATCATTTTTTGCAGTTATGCAGTATTGTTCCTATAGACGTACATGGTGCTGTTTCATGCAGAAATAATTATTCCGAACAAATGAAGCCCACGCCCAGAAGAACTAAAGTCTCGTTTTATGCATATTAGGATGAGAACAATGAAATGTCATGGCACAGGATATAACCGAACCTCTTGTGGTCCAGAAAGAAACGATTTCTCCAAAGACAGCTTCAAGCATTTAACTGTCAGGTCTTTCTGGACGGAGGCTGTCTTCCTAAACCATATGGATTAGGCTGCTGGTGAAACTGTTTTCTCATCTTCTGTTATATGTTTACTTTCATTAACAAGTAGTTTGAGTCCTAAATTAGTACAAAACCTTTGTGGTGGTTATAGACACTATGTGAAAAGATGTATATTAACAGAAGCATATGAAAATGCCTCTTTATTGACCTCTTTTATTAAAATGGGAACTCCTTTTAGAGCAGTTATTGCTCTCATTATTACTGTTGTTATTTATAGCACACTGCCCTGGTGGCTCAGATGGTAAAGAATCTGTCTGCCATGCAAGAGACTAGGGTTCAGGCCTTGGGTCAGGAAGATCCCCTGGAGAAGGGACTGGCTACCCACTCCAGTAGTCTTGCCTGGAGAATTTCATGGCCAGAGGGCATCCTAGTGGGTTACAGCCCATGGGGTCTCAAAGAACTAGACATGACTGAGCAACTAATAGCCCACACACATAGGATCTTACCTTATTATCCTGGACACTCGGCCAATTTCACCACAAAAATCGAATGAATCTGGAATTCTGCAAATTTCCATGTTTCTCCAATTAATTTCATAAGCAATTTGAATCAATCAATGAATGATGCAGTATTTGTTATATCCCCCTTAATGTATACAACATTCTACTTGGTTCATAAAGAAAAGGACACAATCCAATAGAGAAATATGATTTAAAAAAGAAGAAATTAAAACTGGTTAAAAAAAGCTAAACTGTGGGGTCATAGTTCCAAAAGCTAAATTCAGAGAAGAAAGATTAGCATGTAAGGGAAAAGGTGGGGAAAGATCCAAAGAAAGGCTGGGAGTTTGGGTATCTAGCACAGGAATATGTGAAAGGTTTTAAAAAGGTGTTTCAGGTAGAGAGAAGAAATGCAGGAAGCAAGTGTCAGAAATTGAGAATGGAGGGTAAAGGTCACATAATTCTCAGTCACCAGGACAAAGAAAAGTTGATGAAGATAAAATTGTTAACCGTGCGTGACTCGGACACACCAGACCGCATAGAGTAACCATGACATGGATGCTCAGACAAGGCTAATGCCTTGACATTGACCCTGGTCCCTCCTTTCGGTGCCGAGTGATGCCCCACCATGCGGGCATCATGTAGAAGCTGTCCACCTGCCTTTGCTGTTACTGCTCTTGGCTCTGGAGGTGTTTGATGATGCTTCCTCTGAATGACCATGGTTCACTTGGGGCACTTAGACTGTGGTTGTCATTGTTTAGTCACTGAGTCATGTCCAACTGTTTGGGACCCCATGGACTGCAGCACGCCAGGCTTCCCTGTCCTTCTCTATCTCCTGGACTTTGCTCAAACTCATGTCCATTGAGTTGATGATACCATTCAACCATCTCATCCTCGGTCACCCCCTTCTCTTCCTGCCCTCAATCTTTCCCAGCATCAGGGTCTTTTCCAATGAGTTGGCTGTTCATATCAGGTGGCCTGTGGTAGGCTGAATAATTGCCCCCAGAGATATGCACATTTTAATCCTTGGAACCTGTGAATATTACTTTATATGACAAGATTGACTTTGTATATGTAATTAAGTTAAGCGTCTTCAGAAAAGGAGTTTATATTTGATTGTCTGGGTGGAACATACACATAATCACCAGTGTAGTTAAAAGAAGAAGGCAGAAACAGACTTGATGACAGAAGAGAAGGCAATGTGGTGACAAAATCTGCAATTGAAGGTATGTGGCCACCACTAGAAGCTGTAAGAGGCTAGGAATAGATTCTTTCCTGTAGCCTCTCAACGGTCAAGTACCAATACCTTGATTTTAGACTGATGAGGCCTTTCAGACTTCTGGCCTCATAAATTTCCATCGTTAACACTAGGTTTGAGCACCAAGTTTGTGGTTATGTGTCACAGCAGCAACAGAAAGTGAATGCACATTTGAAGCTTCCTAACTCAGTCAAAGTATTTGTAAATATAGGAAGAGTATAAGTAATCGCTGGGTTAAGTAAGGAGCAGTGGTATCTGGGACTGGTGACAGGAAAGGAGTCTGAGGAGTTACTGCTGTGGTTGATGAACTTACTCTGATGAGAGCAGAGAACTTTTCAAAGGAGCCCACGAGCTGGGTACTTCAGCTGAGAAGGTGTGGCATTCTGTGGGACAATATGTGTATAAAATGGGTCTTCTCTGGTGGCTCCATTGATAAATAATCTGCCTGCAATGCAGGAGACTTGGGCTCGATCCTTGGCTCGGGAAGATCCTCTCGGGAAGGAAATGGCAACCCACTCCTGTATTCTTGCGGGGAGAATCCCATGGACAGAGGAGCCTGATGGGCTACAGCCTATGGGGCTGCAAAGATTCGAACATGACTGAGTGCAAGCACCCATATGTATAAAATGAGCAGAAGCTTAGGAGACGAAGCAGATGATGAATTAATGGTCTGTAGTGGTAGGATAGTTCTGCTAAATGGAGGGGTGGGTCGAAGAAAGTAACCATCACGTGAGAGGGCTTGGAGTTATGAACCATCAAGTCCTATGTTCAGTGATTTTAAGGAAAAAAAGAGAAAAACTTTTTTTGAAATAAAAAAGAGGAATTTATCAAAAGAGGTGAAGAGGTACCATCCAGACACTGAGTCTGGAGGCTGTTGGTAAGGATGATAGAGGAATTACAGAGGAAACTAGGTAAGGGGTGATGAATAAGAAAAGGCAGACGGTTACAAGTGGTAAGATATGGGTATTTGCAGGAGAAAATGGGAGCATAGGAACTTTACAGGGAAAAGGGTGATGATGAGATGACAGGAAGATGATCCTTGTGGATCATGACCACAAGGACTGAGAGTCAAGGTGTCTGTCCTGGGAGGTAGTGTGAAGTCTACGCACAGGTGCATTAGTGGTGAGACTCCCGTGGGCACATGGCTGCACACCTGTGGGGCCATCGACAGGGTCCTGGCTTCTGGCATCTGTGTGGAGGTGCAGGTCTGTATTCAGAAGACAGTGGAATTCCATGACACCCAGTGAATAGGGATTCTATTGAGATGAAATAGCTTCTAATATGCTTCTTCTTGGAGGGGGGCATGGCAGCCCACTCCAGTGCTCATGCCTAGAGAATCCCCATGGACAGAGGAGCCTGGTGGGCTGCAGTCCATGGGGTCTCAGAGAGGTGGACACGACTGAGCGACTAAGCACAGCACCTGCTTCTTCTCGAAACTTTCTCTTCACTTATGTCTATCAAATCATGCTTAAAAACTTAACTAATTTGAAGATCATTTAATTGTTTTCCCCATGAATAAGCCTTTCTGTTATGGCTTTGTTTATGATTGAAAAATAAGTATAAACTATCTTTTTCTTTATTGAAGTTAGAGTTGTTTAATAATATTGTGCCAATTTCTGTGTATGTGTGTTAGTCGCTCAGTCGTGTCTGACTCTTTGCAACCCCATGGATTGTAGCCCACCAGTCTCCTCTGTCCTTGGGATTCTCCAGGCAAGAATAGTGGAGTGGGTTGTCATTCTCTTTCCAGGGGATCTACCTAAACTGGGTCTCCTGCATTGCAGGCAGGTTCCTTGCCCTTTGCTGTATAGCAAAGTGACTCAGCTCTACACATATATACATTCTTTTTAAAATATTCTTTTACATTATGGTTTATCACAGGATGCTGAATATAATTCAAAGCTGAAACAGACTCAGACATAGAGAAACGGCTTGTGGTTGCCAAGTGGAGTTGGGAGGGAGAGGGATGGACTGGGAGTTTGAGGATGCTAGATGCAAGCTATTACATTAAGAATGGATAAACAACAAGGTCCTAATGTAAACTATCTTTTTAATAATACATGCCTTATTGATTCATTCATTATTTATTGGTTGCTGAAACTGAAATGTCCTGGTCAGTGAAAAAATATTTCCAACTTTCTGCAGTAACTGTGACTCTCACCCCTAACCATAATTTGGACTCTTAGGATGGAAATGCATAACTTTATTTTATTTTATGTTTTTTTTATAGTAGGAATTTACTATGTTTGCTTATAAGGACAGTAATTCTGGTGCAGGAATACATCCTGCTGTGATGCAATTCCATAGTCATATTAAATCCAGGTGCCCCTAGTGTTATTATACGAGGCTTTACCAGACACTTTGTCAAAAGCAGAAAGCACATCCATTCACAATGCGGATTCTTGAACATTCCATCTGTGTAGGTGTAAATGTCCATACCGCCCCAGCTTTGCTTCAGTTACCTCTGCTCGGATCCATAGTTTCAATAGCTCATCAAGTTATTAATGTGAACCCCAAATTACACGTAATTTCCCCAAATTTAAAGCTACTCAATAAAATAAACAAAAGCAGGGTTTCATCTCAATTCTCCTCCAGTGAAGTTAGGATTTGATGAGAATTGAGGTGAGAATTGGTAGGATTTGTGAAGCCACACTGTAAGTAAAATCGGCAACCTTGGCTCAGATCCATTTGCTCTGATTACAAATGACTCAATTTAACTGAAGATCACCACCAGACATTGTTATTAGATACAGTTGTGAAATGATTTGCTGTAGCAATAGGGACTTTTAGATCTTGGGTACATAAAAAATTTTAATGAAATGGGCATTTAAGGATTACCATTATAGTATATCATGTAGTCTATGATTCAAACATTAAATTATTTTTCCATAATAAACGAGGATGGATGCAAGGTCTGGGATTTTAAAATGAGAACAATATGTTGTTAATAAAATTTAAGCTCCCTGGCTTTCTTTTGTCTGAGATAGTAAAACAAAAGATATTTAGAAAGAGGGCAGGATTCCTCCTTGCCATAGACTGTGAGACGCTTGACGATTTGATGCCTATGACTGATCTCAAGAATATATGAGATATATTGGGCAGAATGTATCAACAGTAGACACCCTAGTAACAGTTCCACTGCAGGGGGCAGTCTCTAACCATTGTGATCTCATTCTTCTGACCAGTGGTTTGTTTAGTTGTGGAAGCAGCTTGGCTCCACTAGAATGTAAGCTGTATGAAGACACGAGGTTATTTATTTATTTGTTTGTTTACTGTCGAATGCACGGATGTATCCCTAAAACTTAGAGCGGTGACAGGCCTATGGCAGATACTCAATAAATAATTGAAAGAAAAATGAGGGACACATAAAGAGAGAGAAAAAGAGACAAGGGGAAAAGGAAGGATAGAAAGAAGGGACAATGGGAGGGAGAGAGAAAGGGAAGAAAGAAGGAAAGACAGAATAGATTTAGGAAGGAAGAAAAGAACAAAAGGAAAGAAAGGATACAGAGGGACATGAGAGGAGAGGATTGCTTGGGTTCCTGGAATCAGTCCATTGACTTCTCTAGTACTCTCTGCTCACTTGATTTGAGCAAGGATCATTTCTCTCTTGCTTTTGGCAGTCATTCTAAGACCATAAAGACAAACAACCATAGAAAAGAATTGTGATCATGTATAATAAAGAGATAGGAAAACACCTGAGTTCTTTTTTCCAGTTTAATTGGGATATAATTGACACATGTCACTGTATAAGTTTAAAGTGTGCAGCATAATGGTTTGAATTACATATATATTGTGAAATATATATTTAGTTAGCATCCATATCTCATAGATTCAATGAAAAGAAAAAAATTTTTTCTTGTTATGAGAATTTGCAGTATTTACTCTCTTGACTTTCATATATGTCATACAGTATTAGCTATAGTTACCATGTTGTACATTATATCCCTAGTTCTTATTTCTCTTATAACTGGAACCTTGTACCTTTAGGTCACCTTCGACCAATTCCCCCTCTCCCCACCCCTTAGCTCTGGTAACCAAAAATCAATTCTCTTTTTCTATGAACTTTAAAAAAAAAATCATACATAAATGAGGTCATACAGTATTTGTCTCTCCCTGTCTGACTTATTTCAGTTAACAGAACCCCCTAAAGGTCTATCTGTGTTGTTTCTAATGTCAGGAATTCCTCATTTTTATGGCTGAATATATTCCATTGTGACTACATACCACAGCTTCTCTACCCATTCATTCATCGATGGACACTTAGATTGCTTTCATGTCTTCACTATCATGATGATGCAGTGAGTGCATGGGAGGGGTTAGAGACATCTTTTCAAGTTAGTGTTTTTGTTTCCTTTGCATGTATTCCCAGTGGGATTGCTGGATCATATGGTAGCTCTATTCATAATTTCTGAAGGTCCGCTCTACTGCTTTCAGTAGCAGCTGTATCAGTTTAGTGTCTTACCAACACTACACAAGGCTTCCCTTTTCTCCAATATCCTCACTATCATTTGTTATTTTGATGATGACGTTTTTAACAGATTTGAAGTGATATTTTATTGTGATGTAGATTTAAATTTCTCTAATGACTAGTGACACAGTGACAGACTTTATTTTCCTGGGCTCCAAAATCACTGTGGCTGGTGACTGTAGCCATGAAATTAAAAGATTCTTGCTTCTTGGAAGAAAAGCAATGACAAACCTAGACAGCATATTAAAAAGCAGAGACATTACTTTTCTGACAAAGGTCCAGATAGTCAAACCTGTGGTTTTTCCAGTAGTCACGTATGGACATGAGAACTGGACAATAAAAAAGGCTGAGCACCAAAGAATTGATGCCTTCAAATTATGGTGCTGGAGAAGACTCTTGAGAGTCCTTTGGACAGCAAGGAGATCAAACCAGTCAATCCTAAAGGAAATCAATGCAGAATATTCATTGGAAGGACTGATGCTAAAGCTCTAATACTTTGGCATCTGATGCAAAGATCTGACTCATTGGAAAAGACCCTGGTGTTGGGAAAGATTGAGGGCAGGAGGAGAAGGGGTTGACAAAGGATGAGATGGTTGGATGGCATCACTGACTCAATGGACATGAGTTTAAGCAAACTCTGGGAGATAGTGAAGGACTGGGAAGCCTGGCATGCTGCAGTCCATTGGGTTGCAAAAAGTTGGATATGACAGAGCAATTGACCAACAACAACAAACTGACTAAGTGATGTTGAGTATCTTCTCATGTGACTGCTGGCGATTTGTCTTCTTTGGGAAAATGTCTATTCAGGAAGTTTGCCCATTTTTAATGGGATTATTTGCTTATTAGCTATTGAGTTGTATGAATTTTGCTTATATCTTTTGGATGTTATTCCTGTCAGATATGTGGTTTGCAAATATTTTTTCCCATTCCATAGGTTATCTTTTTACTTTGTGGGTTCTTTTGCTTTGCAGAACCTTTTAGTTTGATGTAGTCCTACTTGCTCTTTTATTTATTTATTTATTTTGTTGTATGTGCTTCAGGTATAATATCTGTAAAAATTAATAAACAGAAAACCCCAATTAAAAAGTTTAGAGACCAGAAGGGAGAGCTCTCACTCTCTGAAATGATAGAGCCCAGTGGGAAGAAGAAAGACTCTAGGACGCAGCCAATGAAAAACCATGGGCTCTTGGCTTCCTGCAGCCCCCCCACCTGTGTTTCCCCATCTATAGAAGCCTTCTCCTTCCCTTGCTGTGCAGCGGACTTGCATGTGACTCACCAGAGGGGCAGACCCTGATTTGTAATTCTCTGTGCATTTCCGAATAAACTCATCTTTGCTGGAGAAATATATGGCAGCCTTTTTGTTTTAGGTGAACATTTTGGTGGCCTACAAGGGGGCCAGAGAAGATGCCAGAGCTGGTTCTGGAACGGGTGAGGAAACAGATGCAGTAGCCTCTTTGAGACCAAAGTCACTGACTTTTCTCTCGCTGGCCCTGAGGTTGAAGGTGCATCTTTTTTTCTGGATCTGAATCCATGCCCTCTTTGGGTTTGAAGTTCTCCGGGTTTTATTCAGGATCTATTTTAAAGTTTTGTCTTTCCTGTTAAGGCCTTGTTTTGTGAGTGAAGGCTCCTTTGGCATTTCAGTCTGATTTGAGGATCAGACTTTCAGCTCATTCCTTTGGGAACAGAGGCTATTTCTTTGAAAATGTGCCAGATTTTCAGCCTTCGGTTTATTTCTTTCCAAGCTGAGCTCTGGAGACTGGCCTTTTCTGGGACCAAGCTGTCTCCATAGGGCTGACTGGGATTAGCTTGCAAGTTGTTTGAACTGAACAGTTTGTGTTGAAAGTTGTTTAAGCTGTTTGAATTTGTTCTTTAGAGAAAAACCCCTTAGAGATAGGATCCCAGTTATCTAAGTTTTTGGAGGGTGCACCTCCTGCAAGGACTCCAGCTGATTTTATATTTAAAAACCAGTCTTTCTTTGTGCATGTTTCTAATGAAATGGATTGATCTGACTAAAGACAATTTAGAATATCAGTGGCCATTATGGGGAATTCTGAAATTGCAAAATTTTAGTTTCTTAAAACTAGATTGGACAACAGTAGCTCAAAAATTTCCAGAATTGAAAGGAATGCTTATTTCACTTGGTTCCCAATGTTATAAAAATTCTGAAATTGCCTCTCTACAAAATAAGGCTTTAAGATTAACTGAGGCAAACAGATGATTAAAGAAATATAGAATGGCCTCAAAGCCTCAGGTCCTCCTCCTTGGCTTCATGATCTCAGGATCCACCTCTGGCCCCATCTTGTCTCTCTCCCTCAGCTCCTCATGATCAAACGTCACCTCCCACATCATCTTCTTCCTTCACTTCTATGTTGCCTGTGCCTCCTCTATACAGTCAATCCCCCCATACTAATTCTCTTGCCAAACTCCTTTTCTCTGACACTCCTCCCAGAGTTTCAGAAACTGTCCCTTTAAAACTTAACTGTCTGAAGATCCAGAAGCTAAACCCTTGATTTCTTATATTCACTAGACTAAAGCTGAACTTCAAGCCATAATCAAAGATTTTCCCAAAGTAGCTGAAGATCCTCACAAATTTGCTGAGGAATTTAATATAGTCCTTCAAACTTTTCACCTTGGATTCTCTTACATATATCAGTTACTTCATGTGCTGTTGGTGAGGGCCAGGTCCAATATTGGATAAAAATTGCTAATTAGGAAAATTCTAAAAAGGTTTCTAAAGTTATAACGGGGAGACCAGTCTGCTAACTTATTACACAATCAGGCTCAAGAAATTGCTAGGTGATTTCCCTGAGCAATTCCTAGGACTTTTCCAGAGCCCATTGACTGGAACAAAATTCAGGATTGCACACAAAAATCTAATGAATCTGTTCATGATTATTACGTTTGACTTCAGATAGATTTTAAAGAAAATCCTGATCTTTCTTCAGATGTTGATTTCACTCAAGTAGCTTTAACTCTATGTTTATTAATAGACTGCATGCATGCATGCTAAGTCACTTCAGTTGTGTCCAACTCTCTGCGGCCCTATGGACTATAGCCCACCAGGCTCCTCTGTCCATAGGATTCACCAAGAATCCTGGAGTGGATAGCCATGTCCTCCTCCAGGGTCTCTTCCCAACCCAGGGATCGAACCTGCTTCTCCTGTGTTGCAGGTGTATTCTTTACTGCTAGGCCACCAGGGAGGCCCATTAATGGACTGAACAGGGACAAAAAGAACCAGGATGAGGTGGGAAACTAGGTCCATTCCTGATTTCCCTGGCAAAGCATCTCTCTCACACTCTTGATGAGTTGCCTCAAAGGAAGTCCACCTAAATTCTTAATCTTCAACTTCAACAAATGAAGCCTATATATGAAACCAAAGCTCTCTTAGTTTCTGCTATAATTATAAAAATCCAGAACATTGGAAAAGAGATTGTTACGTATTTAAGCACTTTAGTGCTTTCAACCCTCTAACTAGCCTTTCACATATCCTTCCAATTCTTAATAATGGGGTTCTGAAGAGCTACAGGGGCTCTTTCCAATCCTCCTGCTTAATTGGCTTGGAGCACATTTCTCCAGATTGTAGGAGAATCTCATCCAGCCCTAATTGACAGAGCAGCTACACTCTTGGTGCTCAGCCCCACTGCTATAAAGCAGCTCCTGCCTCAGAGTACTCAAATAGTTTAAATAGTGGGATCCTTAATGAAACTCAGGAGGATCCTCTCTGAACATATTCCTTTTTGTTTAGGCCCTTTGAGAGATATACACCCTTTTCTTCTTTCTCTACTCCTATCAATTTATTAAATTGAGAATTCTAAGAGGAGTATCATGCCAGATTTACTTTCTCTCAAAAAAAAAAAAGGAAATAATTATAGAATTTAACACTAATCAGTGAAGTAACCACCAGGGGAATTAAATGACTCTTAGATATATTTTATTTGTTTTGTCTTTAATGATGGTGCTAGAACAAATTCTGAGAACATTGATCATATGTCCCTATTGTTTTGGTTACCACTTACTTTCCTTAGGGGCAAAATATTCAACTGATTTTGGCAAAATTTGCAGCACATCTCTTATTACAATTCAAATAGATCCCTCAAAGCCTCTTCCCAGAATTAATCAATACCCATAAGTAAAGAAACCATTTAAGGAACAAAGCCCATAATAGAAAATTGCAAGGTTTATTGACTTATTATCTGTGTACTAGCTTCTGCAATGCACACAGGTGGTGCAGTGATAAAGAATATGCCTTAAGTGCAGGAGATGAAGCAGACATGGGTTCGATCCCTGGGTCAGAAAGATACCCTGGAGAAGGAAATGTCAACCCACTCTAGTATTCTTGCAAAATTCGAAGGACAGAAGGCCTGGTGGGGCCCAGTTCAGTTCAGTTCAGTTGCTCAGTCATGTCCAACTCTTTGTGACCCCATGGACTGCAGCACGCCAGGCTTCCCTGTCCATCACTATCTCCTGGAGCTTGCTTAAACTCGTGTCCATCGGGTCAGTGATGCCGTCCAACCATTTTATCCTCCGTGTCCCCTTCTCCTGCCTTCAATCTTTCCCAGCATCAGGGTCTTTTCCAATGAGTCAGTTCTTTGCATCAGGTGGCCAAAGTATTGGAGCTTCAGCTTCAGCATCAGTCATTCCAACAAACATCCAGAACTGATTTCTTTCAGAATTGACTGGTTTGATCTCCGTGCTGTCCAAGGGACTCTCAAGAGTCTTCTTCAACAGCACAGTTCAGAAGCATTAATTATTCAGCACTCAGCTTTCTTTATGATCCAACTCCATCATCCATACATGACTACTGGAAAAACCATGCCTTTGACTAGACACTTTGTTGGCAAAGTAATGTCTCTAGTTTTTAATATGCTGTCTGGGTTTGTCATAGCTTTTCTTTCAAGGAGTAAGCGTCTTTTAATTTTGTGGCTGCCGTCACCATCTGCAGTGATTTTGGAGCCCAAGAAAACAAAATCTGTCACTGTGTCCATTGTTTCTCCATTTATTTGCTGTGAAATGATGGGACCAGATGCCATGATCTTTGTTTTTGAATGTTGAGTTTTAAGCCAACTTTTTCACTCTCCTCTTTCATTTATATCAAGAGGCTCTTTAGTTCTTCTCTTTCTGCCATAAGGGTGGTGTCATCTGCATATCTGAGGTTATTGATATTTCTCCCGGCAATCTCGATTCCAGCTTGTGATTCATCCAGCTTGACATTTTGCATGATGTACTCTGCATATAAATTAAATAAGCAGGGTGATAATAGGGTGATAATATACAGCCTTGACAAATACCTTTCCCAATTTGGGACCAGTTCATTGTTCCATGTCCAGTTCTAACTGTTGCTTCATGACCTGCATACAGGTTTCTCAGGAGACAGGTAAGATGGTCTGGTATTCCCATCACTTTAAGAATTTTCCACAGTTTATTGTGATCCACACAGTCAAAGGCTTTGGCATAGTCAATGAAGCAGTAATAGATGTTTTTTTCTGGAATTCTCTTGCTTTTACTATGATCCAGCAGATGTTGGCAATTTGATCTCTGGTTCCTCTACCTTTTCTAAATCAGCTTGAACATTTGGAAGTTCTTGGTTCATGTACTATTGAAGCCTATCTTGGAGGTTTTTGAGCATTAGTTTGCTATCGTTCAGGATGAGTGCAATTGTGAGGTGTTTTGAACATTCTTTGGCATTGCCTTTCTTAGGGATTGAGGTGAAAATTAATCTTTTCCAATCCTGTGGCCACTGCTGAGTTTTCCAGATTTGCTGGCATATTAAGTGCAGCACTTTCACAGCATCATCTTTTAGAATTTGAAATAACTCAGCTGAAATTCCATCACCTCCACTAGCTTTGTTCGTAGTGATGCTTCTTTAGGCTCACTTGACTTTGCACTCCAGGATGTCTGGCTTTAGGTGAGTGATCACACCATTGTGATTATCTGGGCCATGAAGATCTTTTTGTGTAGTTCTTCTGTGTATTCTTGCCACTCCTCTTAGTCGCTTCTGCTTCTGTTAGGTCCATACTGTTTCTGTCTTCTATTGTGCCCATCTTTGCAAGAAATATTCCCTTGGTATCTCTGATATTCTTGAAGAGATCTCTAGTCTTTCCCATTATTGTTTTCCTCTATTTCTTTGCACTGATCACTGAGGAAGGCTTTCTTTTCTCTCCTTGTCCATCTTTGACACTCTACGTTCAGATGGATATATCTTCCTTTTTGTCCTTTGCCTTTCACTTCTCTTCTTTTCTCAGCTATTTGTAACGCTTCCTCAGACAACCATTTTGCCTTTTTGCACTTCTTTTTCTTCAGGATGGTTTTGATCACTGCCTCCTGTACAATGTATTGAACCTCCGTCCATAGTTCTTCAGACACTCTGTCTGTCAGATCTAATCTCTTGAATCTATCTGTCACTTCCACTGCATAATTCTAAGGCATTTGATTTAGGCCATACCTGAATGATCTAGTGGTTTTCCCTAGATTCTTCAATTTAAGTCTGAATATTTCTATTAGGAGTTCACGATCTGAGCCACAGTCAACTCCCAGTCTTTTTTTTTTTTTTTGCTGACTGTATAGAGCTTCTCTATCCTTGACTGCAAAGAATATAATCAATCTGATTTTGGTATTGACCAACTGGTGATGTCCATGTGTAGAGTCTTCTCTTGTGTTGTTGGAAGACGGTATTTGCCATGACCCATGCATTCTCTTGGCTAAACTCTGCTAGTCTTTTTCCTGCTTCGTTCTGTACTCCAAGGCCAAATTTGCCTGTTACTCCAGGTATTTCTTGACTACCTACTTTTGCATTCCAGTCCCCTATGATGAAAAGAACATCTTTTTTGGCATTAGCTCTAGAAGGCCTTGTAGGTCTTCACAAAACCATTCAACTTGAGCTTCTTTGGCATTAATGGATGGGGCATAGAGTTAGATTACTGTGATATTGAATGGTTTGCCTTGGAAATGAACAGAGATCATTCTGTCGTTTTTGAGATTGCATCCAAGTACTGCATTTTGGACTCTTGTTGACTCTGAGGGCTACTCAATTTCTTCTAAGGGATTCTTTCCCACAGTAGCAGATATAATGGCCATCTGAATTAAATTCGCCCATTCCAGTCCATTTTAGTTCATTGATTCCTATAATGTCAATGTTCACTCTTGCCATCTCCTGTTTCACCAGTTCCAATTTACCTTGATTATGGACCTTCGAGTGTCTGAGTGTCTCTTGAGGAGGCACAGATCAACAATGGCTTGCAGCAGGTACAGGGGCTCTGGCTGCAGCACTCTGGGAGGTGCAGTGTGTGGCAGAAGTCCTCTTCGAGGAGTTTGCCATTAACCCCACCATAGAGCTGCTGAGCAGATGATCCACAAACTGGAGGACAATTATACCAAAAAAGTTCTCACACCGTTGCAAAGATTCTAGGACCCACAACAGATTTCCCCACCTGGGGATCCAGCAAAAGGACTAAGAACCCCCAGGGAATTTGATTTTGAAGGCCAGTGGCATTTGATTACAGAACTTCCATAGGACTGGAGAAACAGACTCTTGGAGGGCACATACAAAACCTTGTGTGCCCCAGGACCCAGGAGAAAGGAGCAGTGACTCCACAATAGAATGAGCTAGATTCGCCTGTGAGTGTCCAGGAGTCTCTGGCGGAGGTGTGAGTTGACAGGGGCTGGTTGTGGGGTTAGGGGCGCTGAATACAAGAGTCCTGGGAGTCATGGCATGCTAGCGTAAGTCCTTTTAAGGAGGACTTTGGCCCCAGGCAAACTACAGGGAGGGAACACAGCCCCACTCATCAGCAGGAAATTGGATTAAAGATTTACTGAACATGACCCCACCCATCAGAGCAAGACAGTATTCACCCATAGCCAGTCCCTCCCATAAGGAAGTTTCCACAAGCCTCTTATCCTTATCCATCAGAAGACAGACAGAATGAAAACCACAATCACACAGAACTAACCAAACTGATGACATGGATCACAGCCTTGTCAAACTCAGTGAAACTGTGAGCCATGTCATGTAGGGCCACCCAAGATGGATGGCTCATGGTGGAGAGTTCCAATGAAATGTGATCCCCTGGAGAGTGAGTGAGTGAGTGAAGTTTGCTCAGTTTGGTCCAACTCTTTGCAACCCCATGGACTGTAGTCCACCAGGTTCCTCTCTCCATGGGATTCTTCAGACAAGAATATTGGAGTGGGTTGCCATTTTCTTCTCCAGGGAACCTTTTGACCCAGGGATTGAACCTGGGTCTCCTACATTGTAGGCAGACTTTTTTTTTTTTTTTTTTTAAATCATCTGAGCTACCAGGGAAGTTCACTGGAGAAGGAAATGGCAAACCACTTCAGTATTCTTGCCATGAGAACCCATGAACAGTATGAAAAGGCAAAAAGAAACAACACTGAAAGTTGAACTCCCCAGGTTGGTAGGTGCCCTATATGCTACTGGAGAAGGGTGGAGAAATAGCTCCAGAAAGAATGAAGGGGCTCCAGCCCATGGGGTTGCAAAAAGTCAGAACTGGACATGACTGAGCACACACACACAGCATAGCTTCTGTAATATTTCCCTATACCAGTGAGAAAATCTAAGAGTTGAGAGTGGAAATCCAGAATATCTGAGCAACAAACAGCATTATTATCTCTCAACACCCTGTTGTTCCTAACCCTCATGTGTTATTAATATACATTCCCACCAGAAGTAAATTCTTTACTGTAATTGGTTTAAATGGTACATTCTTTAATTTCCAGCTGTTCAAGCTAGCTAATGCTTTTTTGCCTTCATTTAGGAAGAAAAACAATTCTCCTGAGCACTAATGCATCAGGGTTTTACTGAGGGTCCTTATTTCTCACAGACCCTAAACATTGATCCGAGTGATTAAAAAGTTCCTTTAGAGGTTCTACTTTGTTACAATATGTGGATGATTTGCTTATTTTCTCTCCTCAAGCCTCCTCCAATAAAGACAGTATCCATTTGCTAAAGCTGTTAGCCTTAAAGGGATGTAAGGTTAGCAAAGAAAAATTATACTTTGTCTAATACAAGATTTGATATTTAGGGTATCTGGTATTAGAACAAGGGCTGTAACTAAATCCAGATAGACTTCATGGTGTCCTAAGTTTTTCAAAACTCAAAACTAGAGTTCCAGATGGCTCCTGATCTACCATCTCCACAAATGCCAGCAATGACAGGCCCCTGAATGGTTCAGATGCAATGCTGCATGTGAGCTGGCTCCATTCCCTTAAGGGTGCACTCTCCTTGGTCATGGTAACCTTTGCCCTCGTGAGAAAATGAATTGCAACCAAAGAGGCCAGAGCTGTGGCTTGGTGGGGGTCAAAGTCTCCAGTAGGGCAATCAAGGGGCATTGGCTAGAGCCCCAGGCAATTTCAACCTGTTTCCTCCACCTCACAGTTGCGTCTGACTCCTTGTGACCCCATGGACTCTAGCCTGCCAGCCCGTGGTATTCTCCAGGCAAGAATACTGGATTGGGTAGCCATTCCCCTATCCAGCTGTTCTTCCTGGCCCAGGGATCGAATCCAGGGTTCCTGCATTGCGGGCAGATTCTTTACTATCTGAGCCACCAGGGACGCCCACATTATTCCTGGGAGTAAGCACACATGTGCACTCTCTTCAGGAGTGTAGTCTTGGCTCCTTACAGGCCTTCTGTAAGTCCCATGGATTTCAAACCAGTTAAGGGGACTTGTATTCTCAGCACTGGACCCAGGGTTGGGGTGCTCAATGTGTGGTTTGAACTCCAACTTCCCCAAAGAGGATCCCTGTGTTCATGATTTCACCCTCCTCTTCTGTGTCCCCTCCTGGGTGCATGGGTCCCAACATGATCACTTCTTCCTTTCTACTTAACCCCATGTAGACCTTTCTTTACAGGCTTGGTTGTAGGAGAATCCTTCTTCCAGTCTCCATTTTGTTTTTCATTGAGAATTGCTCCATATGTAGCTGTGTTTTTGATGTCTTCATGGAGGAAATTGAGCTCTGTGTCCTCCTACTCCACAACCTTAAACTCCTCAGAAATATCATTTTTAAAAAATGTATAATTTAACAAGCTTACATGTTTAATTTTGGTCCCCAACATAATTAGAACTCATTTCAAAGCAATTCAACTTGTGAGCCAGTTTTGAGAACAGAACCTCTCTCAGTAATTCAAATAGGAGATTGCAGAAAAGTTAGAAGGTTTAGAAGAGCAAAAGGAAAAAGAGAGTTACTTGAGGTCTGAGAAGGAGAGGGAGGAGAAGGGGGAACCAGATGAGAGTGAGAGAAAGGATGAAGGGAGGAGGAGGAGGAGAAAATCTCAGAGATTAGAAACTGTGAATGAGTGTCTTTCCATATATTCATGTATCCCTTTGGATTTTCTTTTTGTGAATATAAAATACCACCCAAATAATTTGCCCATTTTTCTATTGAGATTCTGCCCTTTCGTATTGATGTACAGGAGCATAGAAGTTCTTCATTTCTTCTGCCAGCTTTTTTTTTTTTTTCGTTGTGTGTTGGAAATCTCTTTTCTTACTCTTCCTTTTATCTCCTTTTTGGTATCTTGATAAATGGAAGTTCTGCATTAACTGAGGTAGAATTTAGCAGTAGTTTCCTTTGTGGTTAAGACTCTTTCTGTCTTTTTTGAAAAATCCTTCCCTTTCTGAGGTTGTAAAATATTATTCTATATTACATCCTAAAAGCTTTATAGGTTGACCTTTCAACATTTTGGAAATTAATTCACCTAAAATTGATTTTTTTATTTTGGTTGTAGAATATTGTGTCAGTGTCCATTCTGGAAAATAGAAATCATTCCAGGTACTTCAGTAAAGCATTGCTTCAAGAATCAATTAGAAAAATAGTGGAAGGACTGAAGAAGCCGAAGGAAGAAGGAGGAAGTCTCTAGTGAAGCAAAAGTGAGGAGGAGTTGCTACCCAAAGATCAGGAAGCTGCCTAATATCCTTATGGCTGAAGCCTCCAGTCTAGTATCAGTGAGACAATAGAAGGTTATGCTGCCAACAGGTGAAGTTGGAACAGAACAAGACACTACACACTTACCCTCCTTCTGATGCTGCTGAGCCCTGCGGCAGCTACAGATCACCTTGTTTCTGGGCATTTTATTTATGTCATTGTTATAGGAGATGCAGAAGAAGGAAAAAAGTTTCTAGTTTTCATCAGTGCTTCTCACTGGGAGAATCTCAAAGAAAGAAAATTGACAAGAGGGTTTCGTTCACAGAGAGTGTAGGTGAGAGACAATAGATACTGCCTTGCAGACGCCCAGGCTGCCTTCCCTCTCTTGCAGAGATTATCTCTTACCCACCCCCGCTGCACCACCACCGTCCCACACTGGGTTCATATATGGATGGACCTGTTTGGGGCTCTCTATTTGGTTTCGTTTGTTCATTTTCCTATTTCTGCTTAACTGTTTTGTCTTAAAAGTACATCATGATATTTTCTTAAGACCCCCTATCTAGTTTTACATCAGGAGTGTTTTGGTTCTTAGGCCTTTACATTTTTATATAAATTCTTCAGTCCACTCTCCAGTCCTCAAGAAGAGAGGCTGACATTTTGATTGAGATTTCTTTGACTCTCTGCATTACTTTGGATAGAACTGACATTGGTAAAATTAAATCTTTCAAGTAATGAACGTATCTATATATTTAGGTTTTGTTTTCTGTTTTTCTGTAGAGTTTGTCATCTTTTTCCCTGTAGTGGTGTTACATATATATTGTTAAGTTTACTTGTATATACTTAGAATTTTTGATGCAGTTTAAAATGTCTCTTTTTAATATTTTTCATTTGTTATTTTTATACAGAAATGTAATTGATTTTATTATTTATTTTGTATCCAGTAAACCTACTATGTGCTCCAGTTAATTCTAGTAGTTTACTGAAGTTTTGAGGTCTTCAGATTAAAATTTTAGAAGATTTATAAAGCTCTTCAATTAATTCAAATTGTTTACCTAACTTTACAGCTGTTTAATACTATTGATGTGATGTAAAATACAAAAACAGATTAACTACTTTTTGTTGTGGTAGTTTGTATTGATCAGATTGATTTCAATGACTTAGTCTGCCTTTATTGGAAATGACATCACTGATATTTTATTTAAGTAACTTTTTATGAGTTGTAAAGGCTTGGTGACTTAGTCTTATTCAGAAATTCCATTTTCCTTTCTATTTGGAGGAGTATAGAAGAATAATCAGTCTCTTATCAGCTCAAATTCTATTTTTTTATTGAGTAGAATAAAATATGCTTTTAACAGAGAATTATGCCATCCTATTTTACTAGGCTTTTTTTTTTTTCTGTGTTACTTTCTTCTTCCATTTGTCTCTTCCTAATCTCTCAATTTGCATGGTATCAATCTATGGTCCTAATCATAGGATATGTATTATATTTGAGAAATACCAATAATTGAGGCAGTTGTAAAGATATTATATTCTGAACTACCACTAAACCTAATAAAAGTCACAGATACACCCTTATCCATTGGTAGAAAAGCCCAGTTGAATTTCATATTGCTTCCATATCAGTCTTTTTATTCTCCTGTTTCACTTACATTTAATTCTGATACATTTTTTTGTCTTGATATATTCTTAATATTTTCTCCCTTTAGCTTATCTCCTGAGATGTATCAGGAATCCCTCAATGTCATTTTATCATACACCTGAGATCTTTACATTATCTCAAGAAATTGAGATCAAGAGCAATGCACTATCAAGAAATATTTAAGAAAATTTCATTTTGATTAAAATTTATATTAAAAGTATTGTGTATACTTTCATGAAGTGATAAAATAAGGCAGGTACAGTTAACTTACTATTACCATCCATAGCTGGCATTAAAAACACCTGTCAAATCTATCCATTAGTTGTCACATTATGACAAATTCAGAAAGTATAGTAATTCTTAAGTTAGCAAGAGTTCTGACATATCCTCTCTTCAGCTTGTTATTAATATTAATCCATTCTCACATAAGACTTGACAATGACATTATGAGAGATGATGGACTAGCTGTGATCATTTACTGAAGCTTCTGAATTAAAAGTAATAACACCCTGTAGAGAGGATAGAACAAATTTTGTCTAAAGAATAGGATGTGTTATAAAAAAGTATCTCTAAATACCTTCAGTTCTTCAGTGAAGAGTTTTTCTTGTTTGAAAGATTGTTAGATTGAATCATCTCTGAGGAGGAGAAATATTAATGGTTTTGTATAGAATATCACAAGCATGCAGTGTTGGATATCATTACCCTGCTATCATCAATTGTTTGTTATGTTTCTTTTAGCCTTTCAGTTCTATCCCTTAATGTCATTAATTTAATCTTTTCTTTAATAAGAGGCTTCCCTTCTTAGACTATCTGATGCAATTTCAATGTGTAAACTTTTCTTTTGCTTGTTAGGTAAAGGCTCAGTGGTAAAGGGTCCACCTGCTAATGCAGGAGCTACAGGAGATGTGATTCCATCCCTGGATTGGGACAATCCCCTGGAGGAGGAAATGGCAATCCACCCCAGTATTCTTGCCGGGATATTCCTATGGCCAGAGAAGTAGAGTCCATGAGTTTGCAGAGCTGGACACGACTGAGTGACTGAGCACTAAATAATTTTATTAATTTATTTACTGCTTACTAAAATGCCAAATTATAGCTCAATTTGCTTAAGATTGACATTTCATCAGCCCTAGCTGAATTTTCAGTATCAGTGAACTGCAACTGGTTTGTTGCCATTGGTATTTGCTCTCCAAATTAACTGCAATGTAAAGTACCAGGCGGGCTACAGTCCAAGGGTGGCAAAGAATTGGACACGACTGAGCACACAGAACACACAGAAAGGTTAGCTGGAATCATAAATGGATTGGATTGGCTGTATTTTCTTCCTAAATTTCCTCAAAGTATGTATTCATTATAGTTGTTTTATTGTCCAGTCACTAAGTTGTGTCTGACTGTTTGTGACCCCGTGGTCTGTAGCATGCCAGGTTCTCTGTCCTCCATGATCTCTTGGAGTTTGCTCATTCATGTCTATTGAGTGAGTGATGCTATCTAACCATCTCATGCTCTGTCATCCCCATCTCATTTTGCCTTCAATCTTTCCCAGCATCAGTATCTTTTCCAATGAGTCAACTCTTTACATCAGGTGGCCAAAGTATTGGAGTTTCAGCTTTTGCATAGGTCCTCCCAATGAAAATTCAGGGTTGATTTCCTTTAGGGTTGACTGGTTTGCTCTTTTTGCTGTCCAAGGGACTCTCAAGAGTCTTCTCCAACACCACATTTCAAAAGCATCAATTCTTCAGCACTCAGTCTTTATGGTTCAGCTCTCACATCCATGTGACTACTGTATAAACCACAGCTTTGACTATACAGACATTTGTTGACAAAGAGATGTCTTGACTTTTTAATATGTTGTCTATGTTTGTCATAGCTTTCCTTCCAAGGAGCAAGCATCTTTTAATTCACTATAGACAGGTGTCTTTTGTTGAAGCCACTATTGGCTCCTTCATCCTGTCCATCTATAGGAACTGTAAATGAGGAGGATAGCAATTCCCAACAATGGTAACATGGCACCAAGGAATATCTCAAGTTGTTCAAAGGAGAATAAAAATATGTCTCTCAAGCTCTGAAATTAGAATGAATTTCAACAAACATATGAAATTAAAGTTTGGGTTAAGTTTAAGTTACTATTTTGTCTGGGTGGTCTATGATGATTTTAGAAAAAAAAAATACCTTATTTTGCTCTTTATTGTACTTTCTCAAATTCAAGGTGTGTTTGAATTTTCTTTGTAAAAAATATATGGAAAAATACAGGAGAATCTCTTCTCTGAGTGAGATTAATTGTGCATATATTTCAAAGATGTTTACTTCCTAATAGCACAGAAGCTTAATTCGTTTCCATCAATGGAGGAGAACCAGAGAGTGATTTCTGTCTTTTCTCTAGGATAGTGTTTCTCAAACATGGGTAATTTTACACCACCCAGAGTACAATTTATGATGACTGAAGGCATTTTTGGTTGTCACAAGTGTTGTTGAGGTGCTAATCAGAGATTAGAGACCAGGGATGCTGTTAAACATCATACAAGGCATGGTCAGTCCCCCCAATCCATGCCCTTAGTGCCAATGTTGAAAAGTCCCATTCTGGCTTCTTTAGCATTATGTTGAGCAAATTGAAGACCTCTGAACTACTGATAGCTATTTATAAGCTCTGCTGCTTTAAGTAGAGGTGATATATTGAACTAAGAAACCATTCAATAGGAGTGTATTTTAGTGGGGGTGGGGAGTGTGTTTTTACCATCCATGCCATAGCAGATGGTCCCTTTCACTGGCCAAATATGCAGAGGAGATTTCTGGGAAGAGAAAATCATCCAAACTGGCAGAATGATGTTGAAATCTAGGTCTGTGTGGAACTAAAACCATGCACTTTGGAAATTCCTGTTGTTATAGTCTATTTTTAGGGTGTTTTCATTTAAGAGTGTCCTCTGCATATAGGTGACTGAACAGTTTTCCAAGTCTTTATTTTCATCTTTCAGTTTAAAACCACAATTCAAGATTAGCAGATTTTCTGTTAAAGAGGTTCATTATCAAGTCTTATGCTGCACAAATGTGGAAAATAGCATATGGAAGTATCAGAGTGGAAGTAAATATAGCAATACTTTTCAAAGATAAAAATGGTTTCAAACAAGGAAATGTGAATAAGATTGTGTTACTTCTGCCATCCTTTCTGGGAGCAATCATGGTATAAATTGGGAAGATATCAGAAGTTTCCAGCTATTAACTCAGAATCAAGTCTGTCTTTCTGTTTGGAGCTGTACTTGCTCATACTCCTAGCATTTTGGCAACTGTGTTGCCTGTCTCTGAAATCTAATTTTCTCACTGGGAGAATTCTAGATCCCTAATCTCAGTCTCTCTAATGCCTGAATGCTGCTTGTTTGTGAATATTGATTATAGGCTTCCAGATTTACATGCTAAAATCAGATGCTGCTTTGATCTCTGCTTATTTGTTCCTGTCGTTATCCTCTTAAGCTGATTCTTCTGTCACAAACCCAATTTTTATATTTACATCCTAAGTAGAATTTTGTTGAAACAACAATCTTTCTACACTTTCATGCTGTATACACATTTAATATCTTGTGCACAAAAACATACATTTCTTATCCATAATCTACATTGGATCTTCTGCCAGTAGAATGTTTGCTAAAATTACCAAGTACTCTGTCACAAAAACCCATCATGATAAATTCCCAAAACTAGGACTTTGCAAGTCATAGTCTCTGGTCACAATAATTCATCACAATAATTCAATTAAAAGTGAACAGGTTAGGAAAGATTAACCTATTTAAAATTAAATTTCTGAATGAAAAATGAGCTGAACATTGAATTTTATGTTATACTTAAGTTTATAAAAATATGAATAATTTGATGAGTACCAATGTGACACAGTTAAAGCTGGGACTTAAACTAAATGTATGACTTTAAAAGCTTTAGTTAACAAGCAAAGTTTAAAAACAAGTCAGTGATCATCTTAGAAAACTAGAAAATACTAGAAGTAATACAACTAAAAACATTTTGGAGAATCAGCAAAGATAAATGCTGGGATTAATCAAATATAAGGTGAAAGAGTAAGTATTGTTGGCTAAACTATAAAAATCCTTCTCTCAAGAAAGACAAATAATACTAACAGGCAATTTATAAAAAAGAGTATTATAAATGTAAATATAAATCTCACCACTTCTCAGGGAAATATGAATGCAAATAATGAAATGATGTTTTTCAACCATTAATTCAGTAAAATATTATGAAAAAATCATCTTTTATGAGGTTGAAAGGCATTTTCAGTTGAATACAAATAGTTAACAATATTTGGTGCATCATGTAGAGTTTTTTCCCAAATAAAACGTGAGCATATTCTTTTATTTATCAATTCTACTTCTAGCGATCCATCTTACAGAAATCAGTGCATGACTATGTAATCAGTACTGTCCTTCAGTGTGGGTTACCGGGGCCCCGTTTTCTGACTGTGTTCTTCAGAGGGCTCAGAATTGCAGGGGTCAATAAGTCATGGTGTCTGGAAGTCTTTGGTCCTTTGCCCCCAGCCTGGATCATATTCCATATCCTCACAGCTCAGAATTCCCTGCCGAATGACCCGTCAGCTCCCAGGTTCCGATTGGGCTTTTCCCCCAGTCTGTTTTCTCTCGGCATTTCTAAGCAAAAGGCGTGGTCAACTGGAGACCATTCGCAGGAGGAGAGTCTGTAAGAAGAGGGCAGGTGGGGCGAGATGTTAGGACAGGAGTGTCCACAGGGAAGGACAGTAGGTCTTGTGTTATAGGGCTGTCTCCAGCGTGGCCTGAGAAGTGGGGCAGGTGGTGGGCAAGTGGCCAGATGGCACATTTCCATCTAGGAGTTGAAAATTTCAGGCTGGACTTCCAGATCATTGTGAGAGTACATTTGTCAAAGTAGGAAGATAGAATTTATCTTATACAACAATTTCTTAGCTTAATTTTCCTTGTTCAGGCACTCAGTCGTGTCTGACTCTTTGTGACCACATGGGCTGCAGCATACCAGGCTTCCCTGTCCTTCACTATCTTCCGGAGTTTGCTCAAACTCATGTTCATTGAGTCGATGATGCCATCCAACCATCTCATCCTCTGCCGTCCCCTTCTCCTCCCACATTCAATGTTTCCCATCATCAGGATTTTTTTCCAAAGAGTCAGATCTTTGCATCAGGTGGCCACAGTATTGGACCTTGAGCTTCAACATCAGTCATTCTAATGAATATTCAGGGTTTATTTCCTTTAGGATTCACTGGTTTGATCTCCTTGCTGTCCGAGAGACTCTCAAGAGTCTTCTCCAACATCACAGTTTGAAAGCATTAATTCTTTGGCACTCAGCCTTTTTTATGGTCCAATCACATCTGTACATGACTACTGGAAACATAAGGACCTTTGTTGGCAAAGTGATGTCTTTACTTTTTATTACGCTGTCTGTCAATGCTTTTCTTCGAAGGAGCAAGCAGCTTTTATATTAGCTTAATTAATAACTTCAAATAGACATAGGATTTATGACCCTCTACTTGTACTCTTTCCCCATGCCAGCAAATGTTAGAGGAGGACCAGTATGCAATGATGTAGGTTTGATCAAATTTTTTGCAGATTGTTTTATTACATAACCTAATTTGCCACTAAAAAACCAATGCTAAAGTAACATGTGGAAGGCATATGCTATAGGATACTACACAATCATTGTAAATAATTTTATGTTTGTAAATATTGACTTGGAAAGATCACATGGTTATTGACAAAAATTGTAGAACAAATAATTAGTATGATTGCATTACTGTAAGCTCGAAAATAAAAACAAACTAATGTAACTTGTGTATGCTTGGATAAACATAAAAGATAGTGTGAATGGTTTCATACCTAACTGATAATATTGACTTCTCAGGAAAATGGCATTGGAGTAAGGTAAAAATATTTATTTTTTATTACTTGAACTTCTTTATCTATGGAAATGTAACAGCTATGAATTCTTTTATAGTTTTAATAATATGTAAAATTCTTCTTAAAAATGAGATAAGAATGACATTCTATGGGTGCAATTTAAAGGCATGTTGAAAGTGAATTGCCTATTAAATTTTCCTTGCAAATGGGGGAGACAAGGCAGCAGCATAGTTCCATTCTCACTGTGGTCCTTTACGGTAAACATTGACTCTGACCAAGGGACTAAGGATGATGGATATCCTGGTGCTTGCACTGTAGGCTTATACAAATACTCTCTGTATCCCTTAATTGATTTTGAACAAAAATCATTCACCTCATTCTGAATTTTCCATGGGTACTATTTAAACCTATTTACTTTTCAAAACAGCATGAGGCACAGGGATATTTTATTGAATTCTTAGTTTCCTTTTTTGTTGAAAGACCAGTCTTCACTGGTTTTCATGGTGATTTTACAACCTTTCTTTGCTCCTTATACTCCTTCTCACTTTCCCCAATCTCAGGAGGTGACTATTTCATTGTCCTCAAGAAAGGTGAGCCCACCTAGTGGGACCTCCAAAGGCATTCTGTCAGCAAACCCAATAATATGCCTCCCACTCCTTTCTCCTCCCCTAATTGCAGGGAAGTCCTTCCTCCTGCCCAGAACTAGTCCTTGCATTTATCAAGGACTGCCCTGGATTGGTCTGATCCAGTCCTGCCTTCAAAAATACTCTTGTCTTTCGTCTATTTCCTCTCACTTTTGACTTATCATATTTTCTTGACTGAATTATCTTCACTACACATGTATGATCAACACCTTATAGAAGGATCTCAGCTTCTTCATCACCCTTCAGCTCTTTTCTCCATTTCTCCAGTAAGTTTTTTTTTTTTTTAATAGTTGGAGGCTAATTACTTCACAACATTTCAGTGGGTTTTGTCATACATTGATATGAATCAGCCATAGAGTTACATGTATTCCCCATCCTGATCCCCCCTCCCACCTCCCTCTCCATCTAATTCCTCTGGGTCTTCCCAGTGCACCAGGCCCGAGCACTTGTCTCATGCATCCAACCTGGGCTGGTGATTTGTTTCACTATAGATAATATACATGCTGTTCTTTCAAAACATCCCACCCTCACCTTCTCCCACAGAGTTCAAAAGTCTGTTCTGTACTTCTGTGTCTCTTTTTCTGTTTTGCATATAGGGTTATCGTTACCATCTTTCTAAATTCCATATATATGTGTTAGTATGCTGTAATGTTCTTTATCTTACTGGCTTACTTCACTCTGTATAATGGGCTCCAGTTTCATCCATCTCATTAGAACTGATTCAAATGAATTCTTTTTAACGGCTGAGTAATATTCCATGGTGTATATGTACCACAGCTTCCTTATCCATTCATCTGCTGATGGGCATCTAGGTTGCTTCCACGTCCTGGCTATTATAAACAGTGCTGCGATGAACATTGGGGTGCACGTGTCTCTTTCAGATCTGGTTTCCTCAGTGTGTATGCCCAGAAGTGGGATTGCTGGGTCATATGGCAGTTCTATTTCCAGTTTTTTAAGAAATCTCCACACTGTTCTCCATAGTGGCTGTACTAGTTTGTATTCCCACCAACAGTGTAAGAGGGTTCCCTTTTCTCTACACCCTCTCCAGCATTTATTGCTTGTAGACTTTTGGATAGCAGCCATTCTGACTGGCGTGTAATGGTACCTCATTGTGGTTTTGATTTGCATTTCTCTAATAATGAGTGATGTGGAGCATCTTTTCATGTGTTTGTTAGCCATCTGTATGTCTTCTTTGGAGAAATGTCTGTATAGTCAAGCTTCTTGGAAGTATTGTCTATTCATCTATTTCTAAGTTGCCAACCTGAATTCACTTCCCAACTTGCCTCCTTCTGGCTTCTGTTATCATCACTTTGGTAACCACCAATCTGTTATTTGTGTCTGTCAATTTTTTGTTTTTCAGCTAAACAAAAAATTAGCTTTTGCTTTGTGTGTTCATTTGATTTGTTTTTGTTTTTTCATTTTTATGTTTCACATATGAGTTAAGTCAAAGTGTCCTCATCTTTCTTGACTGTCTAGCAGCATCTGATAGAGTTCACCACTTCATTCTCCTTGAAACACATCCTTTTTCTATTGGTTTTCTTTTTCTTTC
The DNA here is from genome assembly GCF_910594005.1 of Cervus elaphus. NCBI lineage: Eukaryota > Metazoa > Chordata > Mammalia > Artiodactyla > Cervidae > Cervus > Cervus elaphus. The sequence continues at coordinate 21,269,335 of NC_057842.1, read as the reverse complement.
TTTAAAAATTCCTTTTTTATCCCTTTGCCAGTTTATCTTTTCTCATCTGATACTTAAGTGTTAAAGTGCTTTGTTGCTTAATTCCTTGGGTCCTCCATTTTTCTGAGCTGCTATTTATTCTGTATATACTCTCCCTGGTAAATCTTGTCTATCCCCAGTTCTTTTAAGTGATATTCATGGGCTCATGTATCCTAAATTTGGAACTCCCGTACAGACCTTTATTATTGAGGTCACCTTAGCATTGGATGCCTTCAAAGCCACTTCAAAGCCATTGCTGTCAAAGCTACTTCACAAGTACTTATGATTAAAATCTCATCTTTCTACCTCCTCCCCCAAGCACCTATTCTAATATTATATATCCAGGGAATCAGAAGATCATCCATTGTGTTATTCAAGTGAGGAGCCAGAGGTATTCCTTGATTCTACCTCAGTACTAGCCATTTTTCTCTGTCTCTGCCACCACACAAAACTAGGCAGGCATCTATTCTCATAAGGAACAGTCAAAGAGCCTCCCAGTTGGTTTCCTACTTTTCTCTGTCTCCAGTCAGTTTTCCAAATAACAGCTTAAGTGATCTTTTGAAGCTAAGTGTTAGGGTCTCAGTCATGTCCTACTCTTTGCGACCCCATGGACCATAACCTGCCAGGCTCCTCTGTCTATGGGATTCTCCAGGCAAGAATACTGGAGTGGGTTGTCATTCCCTTCTCCAGGGGATCTTCCCAACCCAGGGATCGAACCCAGGTCTCTTGCATGGCAGGCAGATTCATCACTGTCTTAGCCACCGGGGAAACCCTTTGAAGATGAAATCAGATCATATTACCCCTGTTTAAAATTCTTCCTTGGCTTCTCATTGTACTGAGAACAAAATCCAACATTTAGGGTGACCTAAAGATCCTGAGTGTTTCTTCCACTTAATCTCACTTGTCTACCCTGATCACTGTACACAAGCTTAATTGGCCTCATTGCAGTACATCACACACATCCTTTCCCATTTTATATTATTTTTTTCCTTTCCCATTTTAGAAGCACGCACTGTTCCTTTTGCTGGGTATGCTCTCCTGTCAAATCCTCATAAGACTTCTCATGAGTTCAGCCTGACTTTAAATGGTACATCCTCAAAGTACCATTTGTTCTGTTCTCCCTTACTAATTTTACATCTAGCATTCTTCTTAGTTTGTACTCACACACTTAGATGATTATTAACTCTTTCCCTCCCTAGACTTAAGATCCGTGTCTGTGTCATATATCCCTACCTGTATGAGTGATCAATTTCTAAGTAGTGTCTGACCCTTTGCAACCTCAAGGAAGGTGGCCCTCCAGGCTCCTTTGTCCATGGGATCTCCCAGGCAAGAATACGAAGTGGGTTGCCATTTCTTTCTCCAATATCACTGTCTACATAGTGTCAAACATAGTGTCTCACCCAAAGCAGATGGCCAACAAGTGTTTATTGATTGATGAATGTAAGATGAGAGAGTTAATGGTATTTTGGAGAAGTATCACACATCTATGAAAGATTTCCATTGTTTTGCAAAAAAAGTGCCTCATTAGAATAGCTATTTAATGCCTTTTATAAAAACTGTTGTTCAATTGACAAAATACAATCCCTTGAAAAGCATAGAGGAAGAAAATCAAGACACACATTTCAGACCCCATTAATAGCACTTTGATGAATTATTTCCAGAGTTACTCTGTTCTCCTAGCCATCTGTTTTAGGTGATAAATGAGCAAAGACTACTTTGGACTGAAGACTACTTCCTGTGGCCTCTGAAAATAGGGTCAAAATTATTAGGGCATATGTAAGGATAATCCTTCTTTACTCCCTTCTCCTTTCCACTCTCTTCTTTTCTCAAATCTAGCTGAGGCAAAGAAACACTCTTCCATTGTTTATAACAGTAGAGAATGCTCTTTGGTCAGAAACCCAAATAGAGTCCACATTTGAGCAGGTGCCTGTCTAAAGGTACTATATTCCTTATAGAGAATGAAAACAGGGTGTCTACATTTACAAGACATTTCTGATGTGTGATTTAGAACAAGGAGGATTTCATTAAGAGAGGAGAAAAAATGATAGAAAACACATTTGAATATTATTTCAGAGAGACTTGGAGATTCAATAGGTATAAAAGCTAAAGGAGAGAGAATGGTAGTGATGGGTCTAACTCTTCAAACTTAAGCCACTGGGATTGAACCGTGGTATCCCACATTGCAGTCAGATTCTTTACCAGCCAAGCCACAAGGGAAGCCTTAGTTTTACTAAGGCGATGTTGTGTTCTTCTCTAGTTGTTACATGGGGAAGGAAAGTCAGGGACATAAATGGTGCCCAAAATGAACTCTTAAAGTAGGAAGCAAAAATGAGCCTGAGTGTCAGGACAGAGGAAAATTTTCCTGCTTTAGGCACCACATCAAACTTACGTTCATGGAGACAAAATTACATTCCTCTTATTCAAGGAATAAGAGGAAGTTCCACTTGCCATGGATATTTACTAAATGCAATGATATCATGTGGCTTATCTTGATGAAAATTGAGTTTCACTAAATAGGCGCTTTAGGGGAAAAACTTAAAAATAAAACTATTTGGCAAACTGTGAAAAGCCTTTCTTTTCAGAGTGTTGTAATCTAGTTTTTAGATTTAGCTGAATGTCATAAGAAAACTGAAAAACAGTCTACTGATATTAGCAGCAATGGCAGGAAGCTCAAATCATGAGAAACGAGTTTCTCTCATTATTGTAGCTTTAGGAATTAACACTGACATATCCATTTTTCTGTATTACTTCAACATCTGGCCTACAGGAAACATCATGATTTGTCAGTGCTGCCAGTAGACACAGCCCATCAGTGATTTAAAACTAGTGAAGGAGAAATTTTGAAATATTACAAGGGTCTTCCACTTTCAATAATGCCTCTCATAACTTCTAAAAGCAACTTTTCTTTTATGCTTTATTGTATGAAACATGTAGATTCACGTGAGATATGCTTATGTTGTTATAAAATGCATTTTTATTATGTGTAATCTGCAGTTGAATTCAGAGATTAATTCATGTCTCAAAGATCTCTGTGTCTCAAGTGACTTGAATTCCATTCTTGGAATTTATTACATTTCTCTTAACTTAAGCCCTAAACTTTTGGCAATTGTGTGCCTCCCCTTTGCAAGTATTTGAAGACCGAATCACCATGAAACATTTTTTTTTGTAATTTTATTTTTTAAAGTTTTTATTGAAGTATAGTTACTTCAATGTTGTATAAGTTTCTACTGCACAGAAAATTTAATCAGTTATATGTATACATATATCTCCTCTTTTTTGGATTTCTTTCCCGTTTTGGTCACCAAAAAGCACTGAATAGAGTTCCCTGAGCTATACAGTAGGTTCTCATTAGTTTTGTTTTATACATAGTACCAATAGTGTAAATATGTCAATCCCAATCTCCCAATTCATTGCACCTACCCCCTATTTCCACCAAGGAAGCTTTAAAGTCCGAGATCATATTGAACTCTATGTAAACCCTTGGCAACGGCAGTAGGTTATTCTCTGCGATTCCTTCCCACTAACTTGGTTTTTGTTTCTGGAGTAATTGGTGTGATCTTAGGATTCATTTAGAAATAAGGTGACCATAGGTTCCCAGTTTGTTCTAGAAGTCTCTCCGTATATGTCCTGTCTGGAGTCCTGTTTAGTTAGTGCTTCCCTTTTTTTTTCTTCTCAAAAGTGTCCCTGTTTGGGTAATAAGAAATATATGGTCACTCTATTGGTAGCTGAGTAGGTGAAGATAGAACCCTTGCTGAATTCTCTTCTTCCCAAATGCACATCTCTTGTGTTGCCTTCTTTCAAATGTATCATTTTAAGAATCTCTGTTCCTTCTCTTTGTCAGAAGCTGGGAGCCGCATACACTGAAGTTGGGGTTTCTTAGGCCTGAGAGTTAAATTGGAAAGTTCTCAGCCAAGGCAACCAGTGAAGTGAAAAATGAAGAAAAAAAAACTAAAATTGTACAGGAAAGCTAAGATACATAGAGTCAACAAGGGAGTGTTGAAGACATAGAAAACCAAAACTCTAACTGAAATTGGAGTCAATAGTCCAGAATTTGGTCCCAGAGATGAAAACAAATGCAAAACAGATGGCAATTTTCATGGTCTTTGGCCAGAAGTAATGTTATACTCGAGGCATCTTTTTAAATGACTCTGGCAGTGTGTCACTCAGGGCTTCAATTTTACTTAAAAGGTGGGAGTGTTTGAGCGATATTTGTCTCAAATGAATCATTTTCCTGGTAATTTCAAGTCTTCTTTAAAAGCCTACAGACTTTTTTCTTGTAAAGCTTTCTTAGCGGGTCTCATTTTCCAGTCTTCTACTGTATGTTTATTTAAGCTAAAATTTAGTTTATCACCTTTGTTATATTTTTTAGTTATCCTTAGAGAATACAGTTGTGAGAACTAAGAATAAAAGGATTCTACTTAGATGGCACTAGTGGTAAAGAGCCTGCCTGCCAATGCAGGAGACATAAGAGACATGGGTTCGATCCCTGGGTTGGGAAGATCCTCTGGAGAAGGGCACGGCAACCCACTCCAGTATTCTTGCCTGGAGAATCCCATGGACTGAGGCGCCTGGCGGGCTACAGTCCATAGAGTCTCAAAGAGTCAGACACAGCTGAAGCAACTTAGCACGTGTATACATGTGCTTGTAGAACTCCCTCTCATTTTGATGTTCACTGTGGGTCAATGAACATGATTATTTATCTAAATCTATTGACCTATCCTGCCTTCAACACTCCATGTCATATTTCTAATCCCACTTGGTTTTAGCTCCTATTCAAGGTCATGGGACTTGTACACAGGGAAGGATGTGAGGAACTCTTTCTGAATGCACCCACTGTTCTTGGTGTATGCCTTGGCTTTCATACTTACTCTCCCAAACTCCAGTTTTCTTCCTTTCTGCTTTATTTCTTTTTGAAATATTTTTTAGGATTCTAGATTGAATATTTTTCAACCTCACATTGTTTAGATCAGCTAGAATTAAAACTTGTCTCCTATGAGTAAAAAACAAGGGTCAGAGTTTGTATCCAGCCATCATGCTTCTTTTAGCTTCTTTGCCTGCACTTTTGTTTCCTTCATGAACATCCAGTACTAACAGAATACTCTTAAAGTATGAGATATGATATATTCAGTGGGTACAGATTTTTGATGGCCAGTTTTATTTTTAACTCCTCCCATAAATAAATATAAGTGCTAGAGATTTTACATACAGCTCTCTCAACCTCTACCCAACCAACAAATAAATACTCCTCTCCCAGACAATAGAACTGTTTTCTGAGTTTTATTACAATAAAAACTATAACTGAATTTTTGAGATTAGCTTTGAAAGCATGGTTTATCTGAAGCATAAATGCAAAGTTGTACCTAGAATATAAAAATAATCTAGCAGCTGGAATGAGAAAAATCTTTACATAAATATCCTACTAGCTTAAAATATATAAACATTCTAACTCAAGTTCTAAACCTTCATTCTACTGAATTTCAATAATGATATGGTTCAATAGAGCATGGTGAGCTCACTAAACTCTTTCTCAAGATGTATTACAGATAGGATTTATGAAATTTAGAATTTCTATTTCCATACAATGTTTCTGTAACCAACATTTAACATAATTTGTTCGTACAAGGACTAGTTGAATGTGCAAGTATAATTTCTCAGTTAATGGGAGTAAACACAAGAAAATACAAATTTCAACTAATTGGTACTCTTGTTAAATGTTGGTTAAAGTGTCACAGAAGATTGTGTAATATTTGTCTTCTACACATACTGTGTTTATAAACCAACTTGAGGACAAACAAAAGTTGAAAATGCTATATTTTTATCACCCTGGAAGCTGGATATGGTCGTTTGACACCTTGAAAATTTACCAGGCCTCTATCATGAAAGTGACCCAAATCTACCCTTAGGACAAGAACCTTATTTTGCTATTTATTAAACATGTAACTTAATCACTAATTCTGCCTATATACTAGTTAGTTCAGCAAGTAGAGAATAAAGGAAAAAAAAAATAGATTTCTACGTTCTCTGTGGTGTTTTGGCAAATGTCAATTTAGTTGCCATAACAAAAGGAAACATTTTGTGTCCAGCTGAAAGATCTGATCAAGGGTTAATGGTCAAGGAAATATTAACTCAAAATGGATTAAAGACTTAAAACTGGAAATCATAAAACCTTGAAGAAAACAGGGAAAACTTCTTAATACTGGTCTTCACAATGATTTCTTGGATATGACACCAGTGCAAAACTAGATGAAAAGGACTACTTCAGATGTAAAGATTCCATACAGTAAAAGAAATAATAACATGAAAAGACAATCTATGGATGGGGGAAGTAAATTTGCAAATCATATAACTGGCTAGGAATTAATTTTCAAAATACATAAGGACCTCATGCAACTCAAAAGCAAAAAAACAAAACCAAAACCAAATAACCTGATCTAAAATAAAAAGGAAAAGGACTTATATAGGTATTTTTCCAAAGAAGAATACCAAACCTACAGATATTAGAGAACATCACTGAACGTTAGTTCAGTTCAGTTCAGTCAGTCGCTCAGTCGCGTCCTACTCTTTGTGACCCCATGGACTGCAGCACGCCAGGCCTCCCTGTCCATCACCAACTCCTGGAGTTTACTCACACTCACATCCATCGAGTCGGTGATGCCATCCAGCCATCTCATCCTCTCATCCTTTTCTCCTTCCACCCTCAATCTTTCCCAGCATCAGGTTCTTTTCAAATGAGTCAGCTCTTTGCATCAGGTGGCCAAAGTATTGGAGTTTCAGCTTCAGCATCAGTCCGTTCAATGAATATTTAGGACTGATCTCGTTTAGAATGAACTGGTTGGATCTCCTTGCAATCCAAGGGACTCTCAAGAGTCTTCTCCAATACCACAGTTCAAAAGCATCAGTTCTTTGGCACTAAGCTTTCTTTATAGTCCAACTCTCACATCCATACATGACTACTGGAAAAACTGTAGCCTTGACTAGATGGACCTTTGTGGGCAAAGTAATGTCTCTGCTTTTTAGTATACTGTCTAGGTTGGTCATAACTTTTCTTCCAAGGAGCGAGTGTCTTTTAATTTCATGGCTGCAGTCATCATCTGCAGTGATTTGGGAGCCCCCCAAAATAACCTCTGTCACTGTTTCCACTGTTTCCCCATCTATTTGCCATGAAGTGACAGGACCAGATGCCATGATCTTAGTTTTCTGAATGTTGAGCTTTAAGCCAACTTTTTCACTAAACATCAGGGAAATGCAAATCAAGACCAGATGAGGTATCATCTCACATCTGTTAGGATAGCTATTATCAAGAAAGCAAAATGAAAGAAATATTGATGAGGTTATAGAGACGTTAGAATTTTTGTGCAGTATTGATGAGAATATGAAATGGTGCAGCCACTGGAAGAACAGTGTGGAGGTTCTAAGAAAATTAGAAATAAAATTATCATGTGATCCAGCAATGCCACTTCTGGGTATATACTCAAAAAAAAAAAAAAAAAATGAAGTCAAGATCTTGAAGAGGTGTCTGTGTTTATTGTAGCATTATTCACAATAGCCAAGATATGGAAATAATCCAAATGTCCATTGACAAATGCATGGATAAGGAAAATGGAATTTATTTAACCTTAAAAGAGAAGGAAATCATGCCATTTATAATAATATGGATTGACCTAGAAGACATTTGCTAAATGAGTTAAATCAGTCACAGAAGGGCAAATACTGAATGATTCTGCTTATAGGAGGCATCTAAGATGGTCAGACCTGTAGAAATAGACGATAGAGTGGTGGTTAACAGAGGATGGAGGGAAAGGGGTAGGGGGATCGTTTTTCAGTGGGTGTAAAGTTATAGGATACAAGATGGTAAGGCCCTGAAATCTGCTGTAAAATATAGTGCTTGTAGTTAGCAATAAGGTTAAACTTTTAAGAGGATGGATATTGTTTTAAATGTCCTTATCAAAACAAAACAAGTAAGCAAACTTGGAGGAAACGGAGTTGATACAAAAGTTTGTTACTTTGATTATGGTAACACAAGTGTATACATATGCTCAAACTCACCAAAAGGGCTTCCCTTGTGACTCAGCTGGTAAAGAATCTGCCTGCAATGTGGGAGACCTGGGTTCGATCCCTGGGTTGGGAAGATCCCCTGGAGAAGGGAAAGACTACCCACTCCAGTATTCTGGCCTAGAGAATTCCCATGGACTCTATAGTCCATGGGGTCACAAAGAGTCGGACACAACTGAGCAACTTTCACTTTCACCAAATTGAGTATATTAATTATGTGCAGTTTTTAGTATACTTCAATAAAGCTGGGGGTAGGGGAAAAAAGGTCAAGGGAAGTTGAAATGCTTGGAAAGAAAGGGTTATTTGCCTAAATAAGTGGCATAATTAATTGCATTATTTTGAAGATTGGCATGCTTCTTACATGCATGTGTAGGTGGTAAGTTGCTTCAGTTGAGTCCAACTCTCTGTGACTCTGTGGACTGTAGCCTACTAGGCTCCTCTTTCTATGGGATTCTCCAGGCAAGAATACTGGAGTAGGTTGCCTCCTCCACAGGATCTTACCAACCCAGGGACAGAACCTGCATCTCCTGTGACTCCTGCATTGCAGGCAGCTTCTTTACTGCTAAGACACCAGGGAAGCCCTGCTTCTTACATAGGTTAGTTTAAATGCTCCAACTGTACATTCAATGACCTATTAAATGGTAAAACATTATCCGTCCTTTATATGAGACCGTAAGTGTTACTTGCTCAGTCATGTCTGAATCTTTGTGACTCCATGAACTCTAGCCTGCCAGGTTCCTCTGTCAATGCAACTTTCCAGGCAAAAATACTGGAGTGCCTAGACATTCCCTTCTTCAGGGGAATCTTCCTGACCCAGGGACTGAACCCAGGTCTCCTGCATTGCAGGCGGATTATTACTGTCTGAGCCATCAGGCAAGCCCCATATGAGAATATAGGTAAAAATGATTGGAAGATTATTAAAAGTGAAAGAAAATCTGAAAAGGTCATGTAGAATCTTTTGGACTTTCACTCTCCACTGAAACACGAGAATATGTGTGATCTTAAACTGCCCTCTGGACTTGGAGAGGCGATGCCTTCTTGCCAAAAATTCATGCCTTTATTGAAAGGTATTCCTAACCTTCTTCTTTACCATTTTCAGGATCATAATATAGAAAGAATTGAAAGATTTTCAGAATAGTGTTTGTTTTGCTAATCATGTATGGAGAGCAAGGTTTGAGACAAATTTATCAGGAAGAACTTAATAAAAGAAGTGTTGGATTCAGTTATATCCATTTGCTAAATACAGCTAAAGGAGTAATTTTAACTGGTTATTAGTTTGAATTGCTGAAGGGCTGCTCTTCATTGAAATAATGAATCTTCAAAATTAATCCTTTGTCCTCTCCACCCCCCACCCCGTGATCATAAAGTCCTTTTTATAGAAGCTGGATAAGGATGTCTTCTTATGAATACTAATTAACATATTAAGTTGTCAAATATTCACTTCATGTAGAAAGATTTTGTTATTATTGTCATTATCTGCTTAATCTCAATTTAAATTAAGGATACTTTTCTCTTCCTTTGAAAAAAAAAATCCAGATGATTAACTTAGAGTTCATTGACTAAGTAAAAAAATTAAAAACAAAACAACAAAAAAACTATTACAGAATAGTATTAGCCTCTCAAAATAAAATCCTACAAGAAAAAAAGAGATCTTAGTATTTCTAAACTAAAAATAGTACTTACTGAGATATAGCCTTTAGAGCATATCAGGGGCTTTTCTGATAGCTCAGTTGGTAAAGAATCGCCTGCAATGCAGGAGACCCCAGTTGGATTCCTTGGATGGGAAGATCCGCTGGAGAAGGGATAGGCTACCCACTCCAGTATTCTTGGGCTTCCTTTGTGGCTCACCTGGTAAAGAATTCGCCTGCAATGCGGGAGACCTGGGTTTGATCCCTGGGTTGGGAAGATCCCCTGGGGAAGGGAAAGGCTACCCACTCCAGTATTCTTGGGCTTCCTTTGTGGCTCACCTGGTAAAGAATTCGCCTGCAATGCGGGAGACCTGGGTTTGATCCCTGGGTTGGGAAGATCCCCTGGAGTAAGGGAAAGGCTAGCCACTCTAGTATTCTGGCCTGGAGAATAGTCCATGGGGTTGCAAAGAGCTGGACATTTCTGAGCAAGTTTCACTTTCTCTTCAGAGCATATCAGAGGCTGGGTTCTTTTCATTGTGTTGAATATAATTAGTGTGTGTGTGCTCAGTTTTCCTTTATTTTAATAATATTAAATATGGAACACAGTCATCAAAGTCAAGTTTTAGACAAGATGCTTCTAATGCATTTATTTACAATATGAAAATTTTTATCTGCTGAGACTTTCATGTATGCTCATTTTGTGTTATATACATTTGCTAGAAGAATGGGGGGATATATCAGCCTGAATTTACACATCTTGCCTCCAAAAATTTATAGCATGAATTTTTAACAAAATGAAGCTGATATCTGAATTTTATAAGCCAATGAGTCTGGAAAAATCACAAGTTGTTAATTAGAATTTTCAGTCTGAATTTTAGACTATCACTTTGAATTATGTGGTGTTAATACAAATTTTTCATCCTTATTAGATTATTAGCCTCAGTAACTTTAATTTAGTAACAGATAAATTGCTCGGTAGTGCCACACAGATGTTTAATGCTCTTGTATAAATTCATGCTAATAATTTTTATTAACTGAATCATTTTGGTTTTTTGATAAATTACATAAAGCAATGCTTGGGCAAGTCCAGAGACCAGATTTAAAGACAGGAAGCAAACAGTTGGGATAAGAAGAATTTCATTGTTTGCAGTGAGATACTTCAGGGATGGGAATGATGCCTTATAATACATTGTTATAAAAAGGTTCAAAAGAGAAAGCACACAATGAAAACTTAAATTTGTAAATAACTGTTCAAGATGACTGGGGCATACGCTAGGGTGAATATAAGATAAGCATTTGATAGGGAAAGTTTTTAATGAGTTAACTTTTAATTTTTGGCTGGGCTGGGTCTTCACTGCTGCATGTGGGCTGTCTCTAGTTGTGATGAGTGGGGGATACTCTTTGTTTTGGTACATGGGTGGCTTCTTTTGTTGCAGAGCATGGGCTCTAGGTACATGGATTTCAGTAGTGTGGTATGCAGGGTTAGTTGCTCCGTGGCATATGAGATCCTCCCAGACCAGGCAGTGACCCCACGTCCCATGCATTGGCTCAACCACTGACCACTAGGGAAGTCCTGATGGACAAGGTTTTATGCCAGTAAAAATGCATTTGTTTGGAGAACAATCCAATCCAAACACATGAGGAATTCTCTGGTGTTGGTGCTTACCATCTTCATTAGTTTTCTAATGCTGCCGTAGCAAACTATCACAAGCTGGCTAGCTTAAAAGAACAGAAATTAATTTTCTGAAAGCCAGAAGTCCGGGACCAAGATTTCAGCAGAGTTGGTTCATTCTGAGGCCTCTGAGAGACAACTGGTTCCATACCTTTCTCCTAGTTTCTTGTGAGGGCCAGCAATCTTTGGAGTTCTTTGACTTAGAGTTGCATTGCTGCACTCTCAGAATGTCTCCAACTGGTATTCTGTTTCTTCACACAAACGGCTCAATACGACTGGGAAAATCACTTTTTCATTACAGATGAACTCCTCAATTCATGATGAAATGTAAAGAGGTCTTTAGTGCTACCCATCAATCCTATCACTTTCCCCTAATCAGCTCACTTTTCACTTTTCTTGACAGTTAATTCATACTGTCTCCTCTGTCCTCAAATCTCCAACTCCTCTTCTACTCCCTGTCTCTCACTTAATAACTGGAAAACCAAATGCAGAAAAAAGGAAGTTCCATCTCCTATCACTCCATGCATTTACATACTTTTTTATTGTTCTACTTTTTATAAGCTTTATCTTTATTTTTATTAGAAATACTATATGTACAAGTTGAAAGACTATTTGAACAAGAGAAAAAAGTCTCCAAAGCAAGAAATCCTTCTTAAGAATATATGAGTGGGACCTCTCTGGTGGTCCAGTGGTTAAGATTTTGCCTTCCAATGTAGGGGTGTGGGTTCAATTCTGGGTGGGGAGCTACAATCCCACATGCCTTGTGGTCAAAAACAAAGCATAAAACAGAAACATTATTGTGAAAAATTCAATAAAGACTTTAAAAATGGTTCACATAAAAAGATACGTGAGTGATATCTTAAAACAATCTTTGACCTCAAATATGCAAATAATATTAAGACATTACTTTTCTTGCAGCTGTGCTTGCAAGGAAAGTGGTTAAAATATAGACCTGTAGTTATCATAATTTTGGTAAGGGGCAAGTCTAAGTAAGGGGATACTAAGCCATGAAGGAGGGCTAGAGAAATCTCAGATATTGCCTTCCTTTCCATCCTTGATATGATTTGAACCATTTTTTTAAACAAACAAACAAATTTTATAATCATGTCTTTGTCGCTTACATATCTCTGTGAATGGTGATGTTGGCTCATAGTGGTTTGAGAGTCAAGGCTTGGGAATCAGAGCCCTAGATTTAGTTTCTGCTCCACCAGTTAACCCAGATGACCAGCAGAAAGTCCCCTCACTTCTCATATTCAGGTAACACACCTAAAAGTTGAGATACTAACAGAATTTACTAGGGTAGTGATGTCCCCAATAAGGCTCCAGACTCTCCTCTTCCCCAGGAAGACATGGATCCAACAATACACAGAGCAATTCATTTCATGAGAAATCTAGATACCAGTAGATAGACTCCAGCAGCTGCACGCCATTTGAGTGCAAAACCAGCCAGATCAAAGGCAATAGGAAAATGTGTGGCAATCGCTTACGGTAGCTCTCCCCAGCTCAATGCAGTGTGGTCACGAGAAGAGTCTCAGCTTCTTGCATCTTGCTGTATAGGGAAGGGGAAGATTGACATATACATCAAGCTTGCAAACATTTTAAGGGGTTGCCTGAGGGACTGGTTTTTATCTTGCCTGAATCTAACTGCTGACAGGAAAGGGCAAAAAATTTTGGGTCACAGAGAACAGGTTTGGACAAACACACACTCTCTTGCCATAGTCAGCTCCCACAGTGCAGCATGGAGCAAATAGAAGAAACCCTGAACGCGCAGCTTCTCCCTGGGGAGGGAAAGTGTTGGATCATATATTTAGCATTCTAGTTTTTTGAGGAAAGTGAAAGTTGCTCAGATGTGTCCGACTCTTTGCGACCCCATGGACTTTATAGTCCATGGAATTCTCCAGGCCAGAGTACTGGAGTGGGTAGCCTTTCCCTTCTCCAAGGGGATCTTCCCAACCCAGGGAGTTTTTTGAGAGGGCTACGCCAAAGGGACTGGTTTATGTCTCCCCTGTGTTTGAATCCTGATGGAACTTGGCATAATCTAGATGCTTAAGAGCTGCTGAGAGTGAAAGCTGGCTGAATATTTTGCTGTTGCCCTAGTGGACGATATAGCTTGGCAGTCTCCCCCTCAGAAAGGGCTTGAAGAATGGTGCAGACGTTAAACTTTCAAGGTTCTCAGTGGTCTGTCTAAGGGATTGGTTTCTGTCCTGCCTCACTTGGAGCGCTGGGTGGACTCTGGCTGCTGAAGACAACAGAGAGCACAGTGGTTTGAGGCAGCTACAGAAAACCTGCAACATCACAGATACAAGAGTGAGCAAGAGTTGTGAGCTCCAGAAAACAAAAACACCAAATCCCTCCAAGCAGGGATTTGAAATCACTTTTTCTTAACATAGGTGTTTATTGCTATGAACTTCCCTCTCAGAACTTCTTATCCTGCATTTCATAAGTTGTGGTATGTTTTATTTCCATTTTCATTTGTCTCAAAATATTTTTTGATTCTCTTTTGATTTCTTTTTTGACCCTTTGGTTGTTCAGGAACATATTGTTTAATCTTCACATGTTTGTGAATTTTCCAGTTTTCCTCTTGCAACTGATTTTAGCTTCATATCACTGGGGTTAGAAAATATACCTGATCTGATTTCAATATTTTAAAATGTATCTACCTGTTTCGTGGCTCAATACATAACTTATCATGGATAGAACCTGAGAGAAATGTTTATTCTATTGCTTTTGGGTGGACTGTTTTGTATATGTCTATTGAGTTCATTTGGTTTATAGCGTAATTCAAGTCTGCTCTTTCCTTATTAATTTTCTGTCTGGATAATAGATCCACTATTATTGCATTTCTATCTATTTTTCCCTATATGCTATATATATTTAGTGCTTCAATGTTGTGTGCATGTACATTTACATTTGTCTTATCATCTTGAAGAATTAGTTCCTTTATCATTATATAGTACCATTTCAGGGATCACGGCCTTGTTGTGGCAAAGGGGCTTGTGTAACTCAATGAAGCTATGAGCCATGCCATGAAGGACCACCCAAGATGGATGGGTCATAGTGAAGAGTCCTAAGAAAACATGGTTCGTGGGACAAGGAAATGGTAACTCACTCCATGGATAGTATGGAAAGGCAAAAAGATATGACACTGAAAGATGAGCTCCCCAGGTTGGAAGGTATCCAGTATGGTCTGAGGAAAAGCAGAGGACAATTACTAACAGCTCCAAGTAAGAATGAAGTGGCTGGGCCAAAATGGGAACAATGCTCAGCTGTGGATGTGTCTAGTGGTGAAAGCAAAGTTCAGTGCTGTAAAGAACAGCATTACATAGGAACCTGGAATGTTAGGTCCATGAATCAAAGTAAATTGGATGTGGTCAAACAAGAGATGGCATCGATATCTTAGGAATCAGTGAACTAAAATGGATGGGAACAGGCAAATTCAATTCAGATGACCATTATATCTACTACTGTGGGCAAGAATCCCTTAGAAGAAATGGAGTAGCCCTCATAGTCAACAAAAGAGTCTAAAATGCAGTACTTAGGTGTAATATCAAAAACAACAGAATGCTCTTTGTCTATTTCCAAGGCAGACTATTCAACAGCACAGTAATCAAAGATTATGCCCCAATCACTGACTCCAGAGAAGCTGAAGCTGACCAGTTCTTTGAAGACCTAAAACACCTTCTGAAATAATACCAAAAAAGATGTCCTTTTCATCATGGGGGATTGGAAATCAAAAGTCAGAAGTCAAGAGATACTCACAATAACAGGCAAGTGTCGCCTTGGAGTACAAAATGAAGCAAGGAAAAAGTTAACAGAGTTTGTCAAGAGAACATGATGATCTTACCAAACACATTTTTCCAAAGATACAAGAATTGACTCTACACATGGACATCACCAGATGATCAATACCAAAATCAGGTTGATTATATTCTTTGCAGCCAGAGATGGAGGAGCTCTATACAGTCGGTGAAA
This sequence comes from Cervus elaphus, assembly GCF_910594005.1. Classification (NCBI taxonomy): domain Eukaryota; kingdom Metazoa; phylum Chordata; class Mammalia; order Artiodactyla; family Cervidae; genus Cervus; species Cervus elaphus. The sequence continues at coordinate 21,253,993 of NC_057842.1, read as the reverse complement.
ATAAGACCAGGAGCTGACTGTGGCTTAGATCATAAGCTCTTTATTGCAAAATTCTGGCTTAAATTGAAGAAAGTATGGAAAACCACTAGGCCATTAAGGTATGACTTAAATCAAATCCCTTATGATTATACAGTGCAAATGATGAGTGGATTCAAGGCATTAGATCTGGAATATAGAGTACCTGAAGAACTATGGACAAGTTCATAACATTGTACAGGAGGCAGTGACCAAAGCCATCCCAAAGAAAAAGAAATGCAATAAAGCAAGGTGGTTGCCTGAGGAGGCATTATAAATAACTGAGGACAGAAGAGATGCAAATGACAAGGGAGAAAGGGAAAGATATAACCAAATGAATGCAGAATTCCAGAGAATAGCAAGGAGGGATAAGAAGGCATTTTTAAATGACAGTGCAAAGAAATAGAGGGGAAAATATGATGGAAAAGATTAGAGATCTGTTCAAGAAAATTGGAGATATCAAGGGAATATTTCATGCAAAGATGGGCTCAATAAAGGACAGAAATGGTAGGGACCTAACACAAGCAGAAGAGATTAAGAAGAGGTTGCAAGAATACACAGAAGAACTGTACAAAAAAGGTCTTAATGACCCAGATAACCACGATGGTATAGTCACTTACCTAGAGCTGGACATCCTAGATTGTGAGCCTTCAAGTGGGCCTTAGAAAGCATTACTATGAATGAAGCTAATAGAAAGGGTGGACTTCCAGCTGAGCTATTTCAAGTCCTAAAAGATGATACTGTGAAAGTGCTGCCCTCAATATGCCAGCAAATTTGGAAAACTTGTCCATAAAACTGGAAAAGGTCAGTTTTCATTCCAATTCCAAAGAAGGTCAATGCCAAAGAATATTCAAACTACCATAAAATTGCACTAATTTCACATGTTAGCAAGGTTATGCTTAAAATCCTTCAAACCAGGCTTCAGCAGTATGTGAAGCGGGAACTTCCAGATGTACAAACTGGGTTTTGAAGAAGCAGAGGAATCAGAGTTCAAATTTCCAACATTTGTTGGATCATGGGGAAAACAAAGGAATTTCAGAAAAACATTTACTTCTGCTTCATTGACTATTCTCAAACCTTTGACTGTGTGGATCACAAAATCTGTGGAAAATTCTTAAAGAGATGGGAATGCCAGAGCACCTTACCTGTCTCTTGGGAAACCTGTATGCAGATCAAGAAACAACAATTGGAACCAAACATGAAAAAACTGAGTTTTTCACAATTGGGAAAAGAGTACAACAAGGCTGTATAATGTCACCGTTCTTATTTAGCTTATATATAGAATATATCATGTGAAATGCCAGGCTGGATGAATCACAGGCTGAAATCAAGACTGCCAGGAGAAATATCAACTTCAGATCTGCAGATGATACCACTCTAATGGAAAAAAGCAAAGAGGAACTAATGAGCCTCTTGATGAAGGTAAAAGAGGAGAGTGAAAAATCTGGCTTAAAACTCAACATTCAAAAAACTAAGATCATGATATCTGGTCCCATCACTTCATGGAAAATAGAAGAGGAAAAAGTGGAAACAGTGACAGTTTTTGTTTTCTTAGGCTCCAAAATCACTGCAAATGGTGACCACAGTCATGAAATTAAAAGATGCTTGAGCTTTGGAAGAAAAGCTATGACAAACCTAGACAGCATATTAAAAAGCAGAGACATCACTTTGCTGACAAAGGTCTGTATAGTCAAAGATACTTTATCAGTAGTCACATATGGATGGTAGAGTTGGACCATAAAGAAAGCTGAGCCCCAAAGAACTGATGCTTTCAAAGTGTGGTGCTGGAGAAGACTCTTGGGAGTCCCTTGGACTGCAAGAAGATCAAACCAATCAATCCTAAAGGAAATCAGTCTGGAATATTCATTGGAAGGACTGATGCTAAAGCTGAAACTCCAATACTTTGGCCACCTGATGCAAAGAACTGACTCATTGGGAAAGACCCTGATCCTGGGAAAAACTGAAAGCCAAAGAAGAGAGCAGTAGAGGATGAAACGGTTAGATAGCATCACTGACTCAGTGGACATGAATTTGAACAAACTCCAGGTGATCCTGAAGGACAGAAGAGCCTAGTGTGCTATAGTCCATGTGGTCGCAAAGGGTCAGACGTGACTTAGAGATTGACCAACAACAAACATATAGGTATATATACATATAAATAATATTTATATATATTTGGGCTACAGTTATTTCTAATACTTTCATCTTTTAACTTTTATACTAGAACTAAATATGATTTACATATCACAGTTTGGTATTAAAATATTTTGAATTTGACTATATATTTAAATTTACCAGTGAGTTTTATAATTTTGTATGTTTTCATGCTGTTACTTGATTTTATCTCAACTTCAGGAATTCACTTTAGCATTTCTTCTAAGTCTAATCTAGTGATGTGAATGCTTTCAGCTTCTGCTTGTCTTGGATGTCTATTTTGTCCTTAATTTTTGAAGGACAGCTCTGCCAGGTATAGTATTCTTTGTTGTATTTTCTTGTTTGAGCACTTTGAAGACATTGTTCATTCCCTCCTGGATTCTAAGTACACTGATAGCCTGATTTCTGAGTACACTGATAGCCTATTGGAGTTTCTGTGTATATGATTAATCTCTTTTCTCTCGTAGTTTTCAAAATTCTCCTCTGACTTCTACAAATTTGAATATAAGCTATCTCTGGGTAATCTCTTGGTAGATACTTCTTTGGGTCCCTTGAGCTTCATATACCTAGATGTCCATATCTCATCTAAGATTTAGGAAGTTTTCAGACTTTGTGTCTTTAAATAAGCTTTCTTCCCCTCTTCTCTCTCTCTCCCCACTTTCTGGAACTCTCATAATGCATATACTTATTTATTTGTTTATGTTCTACAGGTCCCATATGGTTTCTTCTTTATCATTTCCCCCCCCCTTTTTTTCATCTGACTAATGTAACATACCCTGTTTTCAAGTTCACTTTGATCATTCTGCATGATCAAGTCTGCTGTTGAAGCTTTCTTCTGATTTATTTTTTATTATTTTAGTTATTTATCTCAGTTCTGTTATAATCTTCAGCTCCAGGATTTCTTCCTTTGTGTGGGTTCCTGTTTCTCTATTGAACACCTTTTTCTATTCATGAGTTAGTTCCTGATCTCATTTAGTTGTCTATCTGTGTTCTCTTGTGTCTTGTGTAGTGTCTTTAAGATGATTGTTTTGAATTCTTTATCAGGCATATCATATCATAGATCTCCATTTCTTTGGGATAAATTATTAGAGCTTTATTAGTTTTTCTTGATGGTGATATATTTGCCAGATTCTTCATGATCTGTGTAGTGTTTTGTTGACGTCTGTGCATTTGAAGAAGCAAACACCTCTTCCAATTTTTTACACACCAATTTGGCAGTAAAGGTTTTCTATTAACAGGTATTACCTTAGGGATCACAGTTGAGCAAGGTTGGAGCTGGGTCAGGTGACAGTGCTAAGTCTACAGTGGAGTTCACAGTTTGTGGGCCTGTTCCTTAGATGGGATGAATCCTGTCTGTTCCCTGTGTAGACAGGACTACGTCTAGCATCTGCATCAGTAGGGTTGGTACTGGAACAAGAGTTCACCTCAGGGTCCACATGTGATAGACTATTAACTGATGCTCAGATGGGTGTGGTGCCCCTTGTATCCCCGGAGGGCTTTTAACAGGTCTGTGAACAGGTGCCCAGGTATAAGGAATCAGCACTGGAACATAGCTGAGAGTGGCTGGAAGCAACCCAGAAAGCTGCTTCAGGTTCTGTAGCTATGATTGAGGTCTGCATTTCTCCCGATGGAAGCATGGATGGGCTTGCCTTCTGCTGGGTTCCTCAGTGGGCAGGACTGCCTTTGATCCATAGCTGAGTCAGGATGGTTCACAGAGTTGTTCCAGGGTCCATATTTGGAATAAGACCAGTGGAATGCCTCCAGGGGTGTGAGTGGGAATTTATCCTTCTGGGTCCAAAGTGGACAGGACCACTCTTGGGTAATGACTAGAAGGCGTTGGAGCTAGGTTATGGGACTGCCTCAAAATCCATAATCAGAACAAGTTCACCAGGCCTACTTGTGGGTACACAGACAGGCATATCTCCTGGTGGATTCCTTATTTGCAAGAGGGTCCTTAGTCCTTGGCTGAGAGTGACTGGAGCCTAGTTACAGGACCATTTCAGAATCTGCAGTTGAATTGAGATTAAAAGGACTCTTTAATAGTTTCCATTGATTGGTCTGTCTGTTTTTGTGCAATACTATACTGAAATGTGAAGTCAGGTGGGGCTTAGAAAGCATCACTATGAACAAAGCTAGTGGAGGTGATGGAATTCCAGTTGAGCTATTTCAAATCCTAAAAGATGATGCTGTGAAAGTGCTGCACTCAATATGCCAGCAAATTTGGAAAACTCAGCAGTGGCCAAAGGACTGGAAAAGGTCAGTTTTCATTCCAATCCCAAAGAAAGGCAATCCGAAAGAATGCTCAAACTACCACACAATTGCACTCATCTCACACACTAGTAAAGTAATGCTCAAAATTCTCCAAGCCAGGCTTCAGTAATATGTTAACCGTGAACTTCCAGATGTTCAAGCTGGTTTTAGAAAATGCAGAGGAACCAGAGTTCAAATTGCCAACATCCACTGGATCATCGAAAAAGCAAGAGAGTTCCAGAAAAACATTTATTTCTGCTTTATTGACTATGCCAAAGCCTTTGACTGTGTGGATCACAATGAAGTGTGGAAAATTCTGAAAGAGATGGGAATACCAGACCACCTACCCACCTCTTGAGAAACCTATATGCAGATCAGGAAGCAACAGTTAGAACTGGACATGGACCAACAGACTGGTTCCAAATAGGAAAAGGAGTATGTCAAGGCTGTATGTTGTCACCCTGCTTATTTAACTTATATGCAGAGTACATCATGAGAAACGCTGGGCTGGAAGAATCACAAGCTGGAATCAAGATTGCCGGGAGAAATATCAATGACCTCAGATATGCAGATGACACCTCCCTTAAGGCAGAAAGTGAAGAAGAACTAAAAAGTCTCTTGATGAAAGTGAAAGAGGAGAGTGAAAAAGTTGGCTTAAAGCTCAACATTTAGAAAACTAAGATCATGGCATCTGGTCCCATCACTTCATGGGAAATAGATGGGGAAACAGTGGAAATCAAGTATGGTTTGAAATCAAGGTGCATGATATCTTTAAATTTGTTTTTCTTTCTCAAGCCTGTTTGGCTTTCAAGGTCTTTTGTGGCTCCATCCAAATTTTAGGATTCTTTTGTTCTATTTCTATGACAAATATTATTGGGATTTTGGTAAGCATTGCATTGAATCTGCAAATTGCTTTAGGGAATATGACCATTTTTGCAACATTAATTTTTCCATCCATGAGCACAAAGTGTTTTTCCATTTATTTGTTTCTTCTTCAATTTCTTTCAATAATGTCTTACAGTGTATAGGCTTTTCACACACTTGGTTAAATTTATTAATAGGTATTTTATTCTTTTTGGAAGTGTTAGTGGGGATTGCTTTCTTAATCAGATTGACCTCTTGAGATTTTTAACATCCTAAACAAGCACAGCAAACCTCAGTGGGAATTTTGGAATGATGCATTTTGCAATCACATTTGACCTAGAACTTCTTTTCATTGAGCAGTTAACAGTGCTACTATGCAGGATGAGTCCACTGGGAAACTTTGGTGTAGAAACACTGTCAATAAACAGTGATGGCAGCTACCAACGTAAGTACCAAGATATGACTCAGTTTATAGTATGGTCTTTAGGTTTATTAGTTTCTGAAATGTAAAGTGCTTACAATATTTGAGGCATTTCTGGCCTGACTTATTTCCTAAGTGCTTCACTCATTAAGATCCACTATCTTCAGCCTTCTTACTGGTATTATGTGGTCTGATATTCCTCTGGGTTTTCCTGGTGGCTCAGACAGTAAAGACTCTGCAACACAGGACACATGGCTTTGATCCCTTGGTGAGTAAGATCCCCTGGAGAAGGGAATGGCTGCCCGCTCCATCAATGCTGAAGAATATCAAGACTTGTGATCATCATTTGTTGTATTTCTAGGTTGACCCCTGAAACCCTGAACAGTTTATGATGTGGGTAAAGGAAAATAATCTACCGGATTATTATATTTTCATCTAGTAAAATGACTGAAATGTCACTATGACAAAGACTGTCATCTTGATACATATGCTTCCCCCCACCCAAAGATTTTATATTCTATAATATATTTCATTCAAAAGCACTGAAAATAAATGATGGTTATTTAGCAGTTGGTAGTAGATTTTGTTAAGGAGGTACCCATACCTCCTTTTAGGATGAAGTGCTTATTTTCCAAATTGCCAGATTGCATTAACAGCTCACTGCTGAGGGCCTCCTCAGCAATTGCCCTCAGCAACAGAGAGCAGCTTCTCCCCAGAGGGCAGTCCACACCCAGTGAATAGTGTTGCAGGATATAAAGGCCAGGCTCTACCTCAATTCTGGGCAACTCTAAAGGCCAGTCTAGTTCAAATCTCCTTGTGAATTCAGTTGAGGCCTTTATTGCAAGTTCATCATGATTTAATCTCTTCCTTTCCCCGATTGTGTTTCCTGCATTCTTCTCACAGGTGCTTGTCCTGCTCAGGAAACCTTCTGTACACAAATCTGTATCTCGTAGACTGTTTCCTGATGAAACTGACGTAGGGCATACTATTTTCCACAAGAATCTAGACGTATGTAGAAGAAGTATGAACCTGAACCTGTATCTATTAATATTTGAGTCTATTGAGGCCAATATCTGTAGTCTAAATATCTACAAGTGATATCCACCTGAATTGCAGCAAACAAAATATCGTATACACATAGCCATCATGACCTTTCCTAGGAAACTGATCTTTGCTCAGATTGTGAGTCATTTTCAGTCATTCGATACTAAGCCTAAATCAGCTATGGAGAAGAGGTGACGCTAGTTTTGACTCCTTCAGTGTGGTCTGCATTTCTAGGTGAAACATTTGGACCTTTAAATTCTGCCAAATTCTTTACCACCTATCAGGCTAAGTCTGGAGCTATAAATCTAGAGAAATTCTTCTAGTTTTGAGAAACAATGCTATATAGAGAAGGGCTATACTTCTCTATATGAGGTAATTTTAATGAAAGGGAAGTGAATTAGGGAAAGTTGAGGGGAGGAAATGGCATCATTTGACTTTAAATAGTGACTCCTGGGTTATAATAATCACCTCCTTTCCCACCTCCTCTTTTATTTACCAAACATGATTATGTGTCAGACACTGTGTATTTTTTTTTTATAAGAATAACTGACTTTTTTTTCCATTTATTTTTATTAGTTGGAGGCTAATTACTTTACAATATTGTAGTGGTTTTTGCCATACATTGACATGAATCAGCCATGGATTTACATGTATTCCCCATCCCAATCCCCCCTCCCACCTCCCTCTCCACCCAATCCCTCTGGGTCCTCCCAGTGCACCAGGCCCGAGCACTTGTCTCATGCATCCAACCTGGGCTGGTGATCTGTTTCACCCTTGATAATATACATGTTTTGGTGCTGTTCTCTCGAAACATCCCACCCTCGCCTTCTCCCACGGAGTCTAAAAGTCTGTTCTGTACATCTGAGACACTGTATTTTTATCTAGTCCTGCGAGATAGGCTTTTTACCCCCATTTAAAGATGAACAAACTAATGTTCACAAAAATCAAGTACATCAAAGTCACCTAGCTATTCCTAAAACTACATTCTTTCCATTATATGTGTATAATGGAAAGTGCGTTTTGTGCTCCTTTGATCAAAAGAGTTAACTATTATTTGTATTCAAAAAGTTTCAGTGGTTTAATCCAACAGAATTGTGAATTACTTTCAACACACTAGTTAGGTTGAATTTTGTCTAAGGTATAGACGAGTAGATAATTTCATACTTGGGGCTATAACTAAGAGGAGTAATGGCAAAAGCAATAAAAATTTCAAAGAGATTTCTTACCCTTTTAATGAGAACTTTTTTCCCCCTGTAGAGTAGCTAAGCATCTTGGAAAGAAAAATGCAAGTGCTCATTGAATGCATTGACTTGTAAATGGGGAAAAAAAAAGGTACCATAATTATACCATTAAATATAATGAAAACACCATTTATCAAGTTGATTATTCAAGATTAGGTAAATTAAATTGGCTACCATAGTCACTGGGTTTTTTATTGGTCATTATTTTTAGAGTTGAGAAGTTTGGAAAAACTCAGAATTACTGTGAAAACTATTCCTCTGGAGTTAGAATATAACTGCCTGTGGGAATAGAAGGAAAACTCTTATTATTATCTCATCTCTACATCATTTCTAAGGCTATCTCAGGGGAGAAAAACAGTTGTATGAAAAGAGAATGAAGAAAGTAGAAATATAAGAAATTTAACTGTTCCCTTGGTAAGTACAATGAAGCCAATAAGAATTTAAGATAAAGTTTAAAAAAACCTCAGGCTTACACATAATCAGTCTAGGATGAATTTGGAATTGTAAATTAGGCTTATTTTATGCTGATGCATTTTATAGAAGTAACTATGTTAAATTTTTAATATTAATGCTATTGCTAAATTAGGTAGTAAAATTAGCAAAATGGAAATCAGGAAAAATGATGTTTATCACTGAATCACTGATTTTTAAATATAATATAAATATTATGTAGGTTTACATGAACTTTATAATGATAGGATAATCTTAAAAGTATATATAGATTTAATAATTCAACAGGATAATCATATTATTTACAGTATCCATTTTGAAATATGCTGAAATAAGGGATATGTTGGCAGTGTAGCATAATCTCAATAATCATAGACTGGGGTAAGTCAGCAAGAATGTTTCAGTAAAATAAATTTTCCATTTTCACATTTTAATATGGTTGTAAATAAGAAATAGGATACAGATAAACCCATTTTGGAAAGAGATTTGAAAGTATTAGTAAATTTCTGTTATGTTTTAAATGAGCTAATAAAGAGACTAGTCAAAGGAAACCAATGATAGTCCCTCAGTAAAATAAATTCATTTAAGATGTGAAAATTACTTTATGAAATTATGTTTAACTTTTCATATAAATTAACTTAAAATGAAGCATACTATTTGATTATGATGATTTCTTGGAATTTTTCGATGATTAATGTGTGCACAGATGAGTAAAAACATTGCTATTTTATACATTAATATTTCAATGACTCGTTCAGATATTTTCATTCAAACATATACTAGATATGACTTCTTTCCTCTGAGAATAAGAATAAGCATTCCAATGTGATAAGGACATGCTTATTTCAGCTATTGTTCCGGCAGTTATACTTTGTGGGTCCAGTTGCTGCCAGTGTAATTAATTATTTGTTGACTAATGATTCAAAAGCAGTTTTTGTTTTTTTTTTAACTGTCCCTCATTCAGTTTCATACTACTAAAGTCATGGTTACTTAACAGGTTACTTTCAAATGTCAGCTCTAACAGCAAGGGAAAAGATAGAATTTGGTTGCATGGAAACCATGAAGAACTAAAATGAACTTCAGATACAACCCATTTTTGTATAATTCTGTTTCTTTATTCTTTAACAGTAAAAATATTGCACGTCACATTCAATGTATATATTGAATAGTTTTAATATACTTCATTTAAATTTTTTTAAACTTTATTTTATCACTAGTTCATTTGGATAGAATGGCAGAAAAAAATAAGAAACATGATTTTTCTCATTTATCAGAATTTTTGAGTACTGGAATCTCATTTTATTCTAAAAATAAGTCTATGGCTTAGAGCATAATATTGGGTGTTATTTGTGTAAATCTTTAAATAAGACAAACGTTTTTCTCAGACTCCTTTCCTCTTAAAGAGATATTATGCAGATCATGTTTTTTTAAAAGAAGAAACTAATAAAAATCCATTTCCATAACTGCCTGCAAAAGCAAGCTCTAAGTACTGACTGCAGAAGTATTAGCTTGTGGTGGTAGGCATGAACTCTCCTCTCGTGAAATCTTCCATGAGAAGCACAGAGCCTGAAGAGAGAGAAATGGGCTTTTACAAAACAAATCATATGAAGACTTTGAACAAGTAGAGAATTAGGTTTTTCAAATCAATTTTTCTGCTGAAATTTCATGCTGTCTCCAGAACAACTCTGTGATTTAGTCAGGGCGACTTTTTTTAAACACTGACGTTGCATTTTTCTCTTTCATCTCTAATAATCTTGTCATGCTTTTGATCATCACCTTGGCTCAAGACTGCCTTACTCTGCACACTGGTCACGGGAATATGATCCTTTCTGGGGCTCCAGGTTATGATCTTTCCTCATTGCTCTCACAGTGATCTTAACCCAGGGCACTGAGTAAGGCTTCCCTTTTCTTCAAAATATTTACTAATCTTGTTGCCATTTGCATATTTGCAAAGTTCTTTATGTGATTTTGATACACATTCTGATTTACTAAGTATTATAGTTTAAAATATTCAAATTTCTCCAGATCCCTTGGTTGCCTGTGCAAATGAGGCCAAGAAAAGGAACAAAAAAGTACAGATTATTTAAAGAAACAAAAAATAATGTAATATTTTATAAAAAAAATCATTATAAGAGCATTTCATATTTAATGAAGGGCTTGCCAGCATATTTCTAGTTAAGGAAATTTAGAAGTAAAATATTCAGTAATGAAAAGATTGTTCTAGAATGTTCACTGACAGGCCTTGACCTGCTAAAGAAATTTGCACAATATTTTAATGAATTATAACTGATAAAATGTGAACAATAATATATAGAGTTAAACTAAATGGAACAGATTACATAGGAGAGAGTGAAACTTCACGTAAAAGACATCTGGAGACAAAGTAATTATTAAATAATTATGTAGTAAATTATGTTTTTTTACCTTTGCCAGTGGGAAAACTCTATTTCCTGATTAGCTTTAAACTTTGTTAAAAAAAAAAAAAAGCAACTTTCAATAAAGTTAATCAGTCCATCAAAAAATTGAATCAATATGACATACTAGAAGAATGAGGATGGATTTATTAATTACCCTAATTCAACTTTTGAAAGTTTCAACCTCCACAGTTACTTTGGTTACTGCATGATTTTATAATTTGAAAACATAAAGGTACTGATCTGTCAGTGCCATAGATAAGGACTTTGCATTTCTAAGGCCTGGCAATGATTCTCATTCATTCTCTCTCCCTTTCTTTCTCTCCCTCCCCTTTCCCCACATATCTTACACATTATATAAATTTTTATAATATTTCACAATTGGGGAAGAGTGAACCTGAGTAAGCCGAATGCTAGGATCAGTGATTTCAATTATATGTATATTCACCAGGATCCTTACTCAGCAGGATCCTTACTCATATTCCTCCTTATTTCCCCAACTACAATCACCCTCAGATATCTATTAGCTGATGGATCCAATTGTTCATTTTCTTTAATTTCATTCCCAAGCTGTGAAGTACTGCTCAACAAATTTCCATGCTAAGCCGATAACCTTCCCAAAGACTTCGTGCTTTCTAACTCCATTGGGAAGATCCCCTGCAGAAGGAAATGGCAACCCAATCCAGCATTCTTGCCTGGGAAATCCCACAGATGGATGAGCCTGGCAGGCTACAGTCCCCGGGGTCCAAGAGTCGGACGCAACGACTAAACCGACTCCATTGGAAGCACCAACCCTCCCCCGCGCCCCGGCCCCCATGCTTGTTCATGGTCTCCATCTGTTTCTAGTTATTTTTTTTTGATGGGGGGGTGGAGAAACATACTCAGTAGCTTTTCCAAAATTTATTCTTCTTATCAATGGCATACTGCACCTTTTCAAAGCTGCCAAGAAGAAAATATAAACATCAGACAGGACTAGTTCCTGTTTTTGCCCCTGTACTTATATATGGCATCATCCATTTTGGCCTCCTTTTCTGCTCTTGAAATAAGAGGGGTTGATTGTCCCTTCCCAGTTTAATCATTCTACCTTTAGGCAATGTGGTAGATAGAATAATGGTCCTCGACAAACGTTGATATCTTAATATCTGGCAATTATGAATATATTACCTCATATGGCAAAAGATCCCCTTCATGGATCACAGCCTTGTCATGGTGATGGGGCTTCTATAACTCAATGAAGCTATGAACCATGCCTTGCATGGCCACCCAAGACAGATGGGTCATAATGAAAAGTTTTGACAGAATGTGGTCCACTGGAAGAAGGAAAGGCAAACCACTCAAGTTTTTTTGCCATGAGAACCCCATGAACAGTATAAAAGGGAAAAAGATATGACACCAGAGAATGAACCTCCCAGGTGGGAAGGTGTCCAATATGCTACTTGGGAAGAGTAGAGGGCAATTACCAAAACCTCCAGAAAGAATGAAGCAGCTGGGCCAAAGCAGAAATGGCACTCAGTCGTGAATGAGTCTGGTGGTGAAAGTAAGTCTGATGCTGTAAGGAATAATATTACATAAGAATCTGGAATGTTAGGTCCATGAATCAAGGTAAATTGGACATGGTCAAGCAAGAGACGGCAAGAGTGAACATTGGCATCTTAGGAATCAGTAAACTTTAATGGACAGGAATGGGCAAATTTAATCCACATGACTGTTATATCTACTACTGTGGGTAAGAATTGTTTAAAAGAAATGAAGTAGCCCTCATAGTTCACAAAGAGTCTGAAATGCAGTACTTGGGTGCAGTCTCAAAAATGACAGAATGATCTTGGTTCATTTCAAGGGCAAACTATTCAACATCACAGTAATCCAAGTCTGTGCACTAAACAGTGATGCCAAAGAAGCTGAAGTTGAGCAGTTCTATGAAGACCTACAAGACCTTCTAGAACTAACACCAAAAAAAGATATCCTTTTCATCATAGGGAATTGTAATGCAAAAGTAGGAAGTCAAGAGATACGTGGAGTAACAGGCCAGTTTGGCCTTGGAGTGCAAAATGAAGCAGGGCAAAGGCTGACAGACTTCTGTCAGGGAACACACTGGTCATAGCAAACAACCTTTTCCAACAACACAACATTGACTCTACACATGGACATCACCAAATGGTCAACACCGAAATGAAATTGATTGTATTCTTTACAACTGAAGTTGGAGAAGCTGTATACAGTCAGCAAAAATAAGACCTGGAGCTGACTGATACTCAGATCATGAACTCCTTATTGCAAAATTCATGTTCAAATTGAAGAAAGGAGGGAAAACCACTAGACCATTCAGGTATGACCTAAATCAAATCCCTTATGATTATACAGTGGAAGTGACAAATATATTAAAGGGATTAGATCTGGTAGCCTGAAGAATATGGACAGAGGTTTTTAACATTGTACAGGAAGGCAGTGACTAAAATCATCCCAAAGAAAAAGAAATTCAAGGAGGCAAAGTAGTTGTTTGAGGAGATCTTACAAATACCTGAGGATAGAAGAGAAGCAAAAGACAAGGGAGAACAGGAAAGATACACCCAGCTGAATGCAGAATTTCAGAGAATAGCAAGGAGAGATAAGATGGCCTTCTTAAATGAACAGTACAAAGAAATAGGAAACAATAGAGTGGGATAGACTAGAGATCTCATTAAGAAAATTGGAGATATCAAGGGAACATTTCAAGCAAGGATGGGCACAATAAAGGACAGAAATGGTAAGAACCTAGCAGAAACAGAAGAGATTTAGAAGAGTGGCAAGAATATACAGGAGAACTAAACAAAAGAGGTCTTAATGACCTAGATAACCACAATGGTGTGGTCACTCACCTAGAGCCAAACATCCTGGAGTGTGAAGTCAAGTGGGCATTGGAATACATTACTACAAACAAGCTAGTGGAGGTGATGGACTTCCAACTGAGCTATTTAAAATCCTAAAAGATGATGCTGTGAAAGAGCTGCATTCACTATGTCATCAAATTTGGGAAATTCAGCAGTGGCCACAAGACTGGAAAAGATCAGTTTTCATTCCAATCTCAAAGAAGATCAATGTCAAAGAATGTTCAAACTACCATACAGTTGCACTCATTTCGCATGCTAGTAAGGTTATACTTGAAATCCTTCACGCTAGCTTCAACATTATGTGAAATGAGAACTTCCTGATGTACAATCCTGATGGGTTTAGAAAAGGCAGAGGAACCAGAGATCAAATTGCCAATATCTGTTGGATCATAGAAAAACCAAGGGAAGTCCAGAAAAACATCTGCTTCTGCTTCATTGACTACACTAAAGCCTTTGACTGTGTGGTTCACAGCAAACTGTGGAAAATTATTCTTCAAGAGATGGGGATCCCAGACCACCTGACCTGTCTCCTGAGAAACCTGTATGTAAGTCAAGAAGCAACAATTAGAACCTTACATGGAATAACTGACTGGTTCAAAATTGGGAAAGGAGGAAGACAAGGCTGTATATTGCCACCTGTTTCTTTAACTTATATGCAGAGTACGTCACGGGAAGTGCTGGGCTGGATGAATCACAAGCTGGAATCAAGACTGCCAGGAGAAATATCAGTGAGCTTAGATATGCAGATGATACCACTCTAATGGCAGAAAATGAAGAGAAACGGAGTCTTGATGAAAGTGAAAGGAGAGTGAAAAAGCTGGCTTAAAACTCAATGAATCAAATAACTTAAATCTTGGCAAAGATCATGGCATCCAGTCCCATCACTTCATAACAAATAGAAGGGGAAAAAGTGGAAGCAGTGACACATTTTATTTTCTTGGGCTCCAAAATCACTGCTGATGGTGACTGCAGCCATGAAATTAAAACACATTTGCTCCTTGGAAAGAAAACTATGACAAACCTAGACAATGTATTTAAAAAGCAGAGATATCGCTGTACCAACAAAGGTCTGTATTGTCAAAGCTATGGTTTTTCCAGTAGTCATGTATGGGTGTGAGAGTAGGACCATAAAAAGGGCTGAGCACCAAAGAACTGATGCTTCTGAATTATGGTGCAGGAGAAGACTCTTGAGAATCCCTTGGACTTAATGGAGGGAAACTGGTCAATCCTAAAGGAAATCGATCCTGAATATTCACTGGGAGGACTGATTCTGAAGTTGAAGATCCAATATTTTGGCCACCTGATTTGAAGAACTGATTCATTGGAAAAGACCCTGAAGCTGGAAAAGATAGAAGGCAAAAAGAGAAGAGGGTGGCAGAGGATGAGATGGTTAGATAGCACCACTGACTCAATGGCCATGAATTTGAGCAAACTCTGGGAGACCATAGAGGACAGAGAAGCCTGGTGAGCTGCAGTCCATGAGGTTGCAAAGAATTGGACAAGACTTAGAGACAAACAACAGCAATGGCAAAAGAGACTTTAAGGATTAAGTGGAGGATCTTGAGATAATGAGATTATCCTGATTGTCTGGGTTGGCTCAATTTATTCACTAGAGTCCTCATAAGTGGGAAGTCAGAGAGTCAGAGGAGACATGAAGATGTGAGCAATGGAGAGAGAGATTTGAAAATACTCTGGTTTTGGAGATGGAGCCTCAAACCAAGCCACAAACAAAGGAATGTAGGTAGCTTGCTTGAAGAAGCAAGGAAACGGCTTCTCCCCTATAGCCTCCACAAAGGAACACAGCCCTACTGACATGTTTATTTTCAGTCCCATTAATCCCATTTCAGACTTTTGACTTCCAAACGGTCAAGATAATACGTTTTTGTTGCTGTAAGCTACCAAGCTACGACTTCAGTAGGAAACTAATATACTAATATCTCAGTTTCCATCACTTATACTGGAATCTTATTCCATTATCTTTTCTATTTTCTTTACATCAAATATTGCCTGTTCCTTTAGCTCCTTCTTTTTAAGTAGCAGTGAAAGAAGTTTTTGTTAACTTTCTGCTAAAAGTACTGATTTTATATCTCTTTCTTTCAGCATCATTTTCTTTAAAGAATAGTTTGTGTCTTCCATGCTTGCAGCTCAAACCTTGGTAATCTAGTTTCTGACTTCTGCCTTACTCTGAATGGCTTTTCTAATCTCCATGGCAGTTTCTTCTTATTTGATGAACAGTTGTGACCTCCTCTGGCTTCCCAGGTGGCCCTATTGGTAAAGAACCTGTCTGCCAATGCAGGAGATATAAGAGACATGGGTTTAAACCTGAGGTTGGGAAGATCCCTTGGAGGAGGGCATGGCAACATACTCCAGTATTCATGCCTGGAGAATCCCATGGACAGAGGATCCTGGCAGACTACCACTCTTAGGGTCACAAAGAGTCTGACACAACTGAAGCAATTTACCATGCATGTATGCATGCAATGCATGGGTCATGGTTTATAGTTACCATTTTGATAATTCTTTCTGGAATTCTTCACAGGCTCTTTTTCCTCTGGCCATTGCTTATATGTTGGTAGATGACTCAAGGTCTAGTCTTTTTCTCTCTTTCATTTTTGCTTCCGAATAAACCTTGGGTGATGCCATCTACTGTCATTGTTTTAGCACTTATAAATGGACAACTTCTAATCAGCCAGTCCCAACTTTATTCTCGAGTTCCAGATATACTTATTTACTAGACAGTTCTGCTTGAATTTTGTTGGGATCCCAAATATTATTTAAATAGAGAGATCCTTTTCCTTTTCAGTGTCTTATAGGAGAAATGGGGATCACCTGGAACTCCCTCATGGTACTTTTCATTCCCTTGTGCTTGGTTGAGTCTATTTTACTAACATCAGCCAAATTAATCTTTGTATCCCCAAATTTCTGCACATTTGAAAGGTCATCTCATATTTCTCTAAAATATTTTATTTTTTATTTATTTTTTTTCTAAAAGATTTTAAAACCTCCTAATTTGTCATTCTGCCACAGACTTTTTACACTTTCAAATGCATCTTTATTCTGAACCATCATTCCTAAAGAGAAGTCTGATGATGTCTTTGCCTTGTTTAAATATTTCTTCTATATTCTTGTTGGCAAAATAAAGCACACATTTCTTAACATTGTCTCTAAAGTCTGTTCTGTACCTCTAGCTAACTTTCCAACCTCCTTCCTCTCCATCTCAGATACCGTGGGCTCCAAATTCAGAGAGTTGCTCCTTATTTAGTATATCTGCTTGGTTCTTTTTAAATTATGTCTTTGTACACATTCTTTAAAAAAAATTTCTTCTTGCCTATTTGTTAAGTGCAAACATGCCCTTTTCTTTCAATCTTTTCTCAAGTAGCAGACTTAGTCACTAAATGTATGTTTCCAGATTTCTCTGTTCCTGTCTATATAATATCACTTATTGCATTGCATTAATTAATAAGTATTTATTAGTTTTTTAATTTTGTCTGACTTGTCATTGAATTATTTAAGGACAGTCTGTGTCTCATGCTTATAAGAGACCTAGTACCTAGCACCATGCTTGTGTGTGTTTGCATACTCAGTTGTGTCTGACTCTGCGACCCCAAGGACAGTGGCCCACCATGCTCCTCTGTCCATGGAGTTTTCCAGGCAAGAGTACTGCAATGGCTTGCCATTTCCTACTCCAAGGGATCTTTCCAACCCAGGGATAGAACCCGTGTCTCTTGTAGGTCCCTCATTGGCAGATGGATTCTTTACCCCCTGGGAAGCCCCCATGCTTGACAGATAAGAAGCAGTAAGTATAGCTTAGATTAGTGAACATCATAAACTGGTGTGAAGAAAAGATCATGTAATGATTTTCTGAAAACACTCAAAGTCTTTAAGTAAAAGTAGGGGAAGTTGTTGTCAATGGTAAAAATGTTGCCTGCAGTGTCACTAAACCAAAGATGTTGCAGCCATTAAGCCGTCACATCACAGCTGTCCCTACTGTGAGCCCTGAGGGAACTCAGGATAGAAATAGGATGCCTCCCACCAAGCCATCAGTCACCACAGCCATCCCCACAGTGGCGCCCCCGGGATGAGAAAGCCCAGGATACTGGCCCCGGATTGCTGAGGTGCACATCGAAGGAATGATATCGGGGACCCCAGACTCATGTCTTCCCATTCATAGACAAGTGCTAAATTCCTTCAGCTATCTAGCTTTTTGCTTGTTTGTTTGTTTATTAACAGTAAACTTTTGTTCTGAGCACCTGGTCTTTGTCGCAAAAGTTCCTATGTGTCGTGGCTCTATCCTTACCTCTTTGGAGCAGTTCCTCAAAACTATCTGAGAGGCTACCTCCCCGGCTTGAAGTCCTTAGAAAATCACCAAATAAAACATAATGCTCAACTTTTAGGATGTTCTTTTTTTTTTTTTCAGCTGACACTGTGAAAGAAATGATTATCAAAGGAAGCATATTTGGGCTGATACGGTCATGGAAAAAACAGTTCAAAGATTTGATGTTCCTTATGAGGAAGGTCCACTGCTTTTCCTTAGGTGGCACACACAGATGAAAAGGATGAGATCTGTGCTTTCAAGAGGTTACAGTCTGTAAAGAAAAACAGTTACGCGAGCAGTTTGGTGGAATAAGGGAATATAAAAGCTATGATAGGTGTGTATGCTGGATATTAGAATTGTACAAAATAGGTGTGATGAGTTCTTTATGAGGTTAGATAAGACTTCCTAGAGTAAGTAATTAGATAACAAAAGTAACATTTTTGAGGGAAAAAGACATGTTAATATCAGAAATTGTATTAATACACTGTCAAATGGATAATGCATTAAGTAGAAACTTATGCATTCCTTCTGTAAGCCAGTTGAACACCTTATATTCATGTACATTTATATATTCAAAATCTGTATTCTGATTGAAAATTTTGCTTATTACTAATTGGTGTATCTCACTGATTTCATTAAGCAACCATATTGAATTTATATGAGTGGAGAAATTGAAATATTTCATTACAAACACTGATCTAATTATGGTGGAAAGAGATCAAAGCATAGAGTCAGGTGAAGCGATAGAGCTCCTATTGGGCCTGGCATCATTTCACAGAAAGTTCAAACTGTTCTTATTCCCATGTTCTTTAAAAATGTGATCAAAGGCACTTAGGTCTCTCAGGCCACACAGTTTGAAACTCACCTCACAGAACAGACTCTGAAAAGTCTATGGGGATAATATAATAGCACCAGTCAATTACTGCTCTAAATTAAACAAATATCTCTGTTAATAATCATTAAATTTCATGCAGATCATTAATTTAATAACTTTACTCTGTATCTTAATCCCATTGAGAGAAACTTAAGTTGCATGCTAATAGTATTTTTAATAGCTATTTGTTTCAATTTTGATACATAATGAGGCTAAAATGTCCACATGCATTTGATATTGAATTTTTTCCCCAGAAGAATACATGTGCTAAAGGAGAAAAGTAATCATGATACACGATGAAGATCAGATGGTTTTGAACTTTACTATGTCTGGTTAAGACAAATTCCCAAAACGTATTTGTTTCTTTGTTAGGATTATCTTAGCTGTTATTAAGATTTTGTACATTCATATTAACTTCATAATCAGCTGGTGAAGTTTCTTTGAAACTTTTAAGGTTTTTATTGAAATTACATTTAATCTATACATTAATTTAAAGAAAACTGAAATTTTATGTCAGTTGATGAACATGGTATATATCTCTATTTGTCTCTTTTGTCTCAATGTTTTAAAAAAAGTCTTATACAGTATTTTGTTAAATTTATTCCTAGCTATCTATTTGTATTGTTGTTGTGTGGTATCTTAACCTTCTTCATTCTCACCCTGGAAAAACCTGCCCAAGAATTTTCTAGCATCATTATTTTAATTACATTAAGGACTGGAAAGCATTTATTGACCAGAGAAAGTATCAATAGTGCTGTATACACATGATATAATATTGTACGTAATTTAAATTAGGTGGAGAACAGTTTACACAAGAACACAACTGAATCTTAGAAACAAAGTGCTTTTGGGAGAAAAAAAAGAATTTCAGAGGGCTATGTATATGCAAAAAGAAACAAATTGAGTGCTAATAGTGCCTTAGCAATATTCATATATATGTTAGAAGTGTTTTAACAACCAGAATGATAAGCTCAAAATTCATGATAGGATTTACATTTCAGGGTAGTAAAATGGAAGATAGGCAGGATTAGGGAAGAATAAAAAGCATTTTCAAAAGGAGAGATAATAGTCTGATCTTGAATTTGGATGGTGGTTCATGTATGTCTGTGAATTGTGAACTCACCTGACCACCTTACCTGCCTCCTAAAAAATCTGTATGCAGGTCAAGATGCAACAGTTAGAACTGGACATGGAACAACAGACTGGTTCCTAAATGGGAAAGGAATACATCAAGGCTATATATTATCACCATGCTTACTTAACTTTTAGGTGGACTACATCATGTGAAATGCCAGGCTGGATGATGTACAAGCTGGAATCAAGATTGTTGGGAGAAACATCAATAACCTCAGATACACAGATGACACCACCCTTAAGGTAGAAAGCGAAGAAGAACTAAAGAGCCTCTTGATGAAAGTGAAAGAGGAGAGTGAAAAAGCTGACTTAAAACTCAACATTCAGAACACTAAGATGATGGCATCCGGTCCCATGGCAAATGGATGGGGAAACAGTGGCAGATTTTATTATTTTTTGGGCTCCAAAATTACTGCAGATGGTGACTGCAGCCATGAAATTAAAAGACACTTGCTCCTTGGAAGAAAAGCTATGACAAACCTAGACAGCATATTAACAAGCAGAAACATTACTTTGCTGACAAAGGTCCATCTAGTCAAATCTATGGTTTTTCCAGTAGTCATGTATGGATGTGAGAGTTGGGCTATAAAGAAAGCTGAGCACCAAAGAACTGATGCCTTTGAACTGTGGTGTTGGAGAAGACTCATGAGAGTCCCTTGGACTGCAAGGAGATCCAACCAGTCCATCCTAAAGGAAATCATTCTTGAATATTCATTCGAAGGGCTGATGTTGAAGCTGAAACTCCAATACTTTGGCCACCTGATATGAAGAACTGACTCACTGGAAAAGTCCTTGATGCTGGGAAAGATTGAAGGCGGGAGGAGAAGGGGATGACAGAGAATAAGATGGTTGGATAGCATCACTGACTCAATGGACATGAGTTTGAGCAAGCTCTGGGAGTTGGTGATGGACAGGGAGACATGGTGTGCTGCAGCCCATGGGGTTGCAAAGAATCGGACACGACTAAATGACTGAATGGAACTGAACTCATGTATGTTCACTTTATTATTATACTTCATTAAGTTTCATGTATCTTACATCCATTATTTTGTATGCACTAAATAATGGTTAAGAATTCACAAAAAAATAACAGATCACTAAGAATTACTGTAAATCCTTTTAGTGTTAACTTCTAAACCTCTTATATAAGGCCTGTGAACACCAAATCTTTGGAAAGAGGCTTTCATGAGCTTTGTATGTAGCCTTAGACATAATAAGAAATGTGTTTTTTAATATATTAAATTGAGTCTGTGATTGAAAATATGATACTCTTTGAAACAGAATATGACAGTAGATTATTAGAATATCAATATTATAATATTATTTTCTTCATGTCTTTACAAAGCTATAATTTTTTCCAATGAGGTCTACTCTGACACCTCTATTCATTACTGTAAACTTCTTTCCCTATCCCCTAACCCTGATCTTCTTTTTCTTTCTTCTTATTCATAACACTTAACATCTTTGATCATATTGTTTAGTTTGCTTATGATATTTAGTGTTTAGCATCTATTTCCTCTCACTAAAAGGCAAGTTAGCTTCTGAAATGGTCAATTATGCATCACTTCTCCTGGTATTTTTGTCTTGGTGTAGTACTTACCCATTTTGAATCATGGGTGGCCTTTGCAACAGACAGAATACTGTTGAAGTGGTTTTGTATGATTCCCAAGTTAGGTCATAAAAGCATTTTGATTTCTAACTTTCCCTCTCTTGGATCATTTACTCTGGGGAAATCCATCTGTCATATCACGGGGACATTCAAATAATCTTGTGGGAAGAGTCACATGGGGATGAACCAAGGCTTCCTGCCAGCAAACAGAAATAACTTGCCAGCCATTTAAGTGATTCACTTTGAGAGTAGATTTTTCCAGCCCCAGTCATGCCTTCAGATGATTGCATTTGGCTCCCATTTTGACCACAACTTTAAGAGAAATGCTTAAGCAGAATCACCCAGGGCACCTGTAAATATTAGACCCGCAAGGAACTACGAGAGATAACAATGCCCTATTTTTTAATCCAGAAAATTATGATTTAAAAATAAAGCCATAAATGTGATTATAAAATCCTCTGTTAAAACCTCAGAAAGATATAAGGTAGTAACTCAAAGAACTATTCAGTCAAACAGCTGGGTTTTGTTCTCACAGCTTCCACATAACCTGAAGGTAGAAAGTATGCTATCTTGAAGATGCTTATTGGCGTAGGTTTGTCAAATGAAATGAACCCCAATAAGATTCATAAGAAAGCAAAGAAATTTTGTGAGTTATATAGACAGGAACACTGTTAGCTTGATCTGTAAAGGGCAGAGACAGTAAGAATACAAAGAGGAATTTGAACCTTCAGTCATTTTACATACATGAAGCAAACATAAAAATTACTCAGCTGTGAACACAAGCTACATTTCCTGACAAGGAACAATGATTGGGAAGGCAGAACTAAGGAACCAGAGTCTCTGGAGCAAAGAACCTGACTAATGAAGGACAGACAACATATGCCTTATGGGATTTCAGAATTGCTGTGGACCAGTGAAACCTACATGCCTCCTATCTTTTGAATTTTTCAATGAGAAAGCCTATAGTGGTTATCCTTTGCCTCTCCCAAAAATTGTTTGCTGGGAGTGTGGGTTGTAGATACCTTGTCTATTTAGTTCACAGGTCTTCATATTGAGAACTCAGAACCGGATTCAAGGAGTTTTATTTGCACTTGATTTGATTTAGATGGTAAATTTGGGTCTTTTACTGATGTTATAAGGTATTGAGATCTTTGAGGGGTTTGGGAGGAAATGATCATTTTGCATATGGGAGAAATGTGAACTGTTGTAAGCCACGGGGCAAACTGAGATGTTTAGTCTACAAATTTGCTCACGACATTATTCATATTCTTGCAATCATGCCTTGTGGAATCCCACCCAAACTGAATCATGGCTAGCCTATGTAATCATTGTTGATGATTCATGTTATTCATGTCTGACTCTTTGCAACCCCATGGACTGCAACATGCCAGGCTTCCCTGTCCATCACCGTCTCCTGGACTTTGCTCAAACTCATGCCCATTGAGTCAGTGATGCCATCCAACCATCTCATCCTCGGTCACCCCCTTCTCCTCCTGCCCTCAATCTTTCCCAGCATCAGGGTCTTCTCCAATGAGTCGGTTCTTCACATCAGGTGGCCAAAATACTGCAGTTTCAGCTTCAGCATCAGTCCTTCCAATGAATATTCAGGACTGATTTCCTTTAGAATTGACTGGTTGGATCTCCTTGCTGTCCAAGGGACTCTCAAGAGTCTTCACCAGCATTACAGTTAGAAAGCATCAATTCTTCAGCACTCAGTTTTCTTTATGGTCCAACTCTCACATCCATACATGACTACTGGAAAAACCACAGCTTTGACTATACAGACCTTTGTTGGCATAGCAATGTCTCTTCTATTTAACATGCTTTCTAGGTTTGTCATAGCTTTTCTTTCAAGGAGCAAGCGTCTTTTAATTTCGTGGCTGCAGTCATAGTCTGTAGTGATTTTGGCGCCCCAAAAAATAAAATTTGCCACTGTTTCCACTTTTTCCCCACCTATTTGCCATGAAGTAATGGGAACAGATGCCATGATCTTTGTTTTTTGAATGCTGAATTTTAAGTGAGCTTTTTAACTCTCCTCTTTCACCCTCATCAATAGGCTCTTTAGTTCCTCTTTGCTATTATTAAAGCAACAGATGGTTTTATGACTTCTGAGGTAGGCAAGCAATTTGTTTTCCAATTTTAATCTCAGGGAACTACAAAAGTTCTTGTTACATAGCAGACATTCAATAGAATTTTACTTAAATAAAAAATAAACACTGATAACATATGTTTTATTCACTATAATAGATTACTTTGAAATAATTTCTACTTTGTTACTCTTTGTTCATTCTGTCTGTGAATTTTAGCCATTGTCCATTGGCAGTAAGAGGACTTTAAAGTACTTTTACCTTCAGGGAGGAGACAAACAGCTGTTTTGATGATACAGACTGATGATCACATCTGTATCATCAGTATAACTTACTTTCTAATATACAATCATCTCTTCTATTTTCAGCTGCCACTTGTGTGTATCTATCTCCTATCATTTACTGCAACTGAAGCCTTCTGTTTTATTTAAGTACCTTACTTAACTATGTGGTATTGAGATACAGACTCTTTTTAAACACACAACTGCATTATGATACAGCTCTACCCCTTCCAGCCAACTAGTGAGCATTTTCTATGCATCATTTATTGTCTTATTTAATCCTTAAAATTCTATGAGTTCCATACTAAGAAATGGAGGAAAATGGGACCTAAATAAGTTTAAGAGATTGATAATAAGAGGCAGAATGTGAACAAAGGCAATTAGACTCCAAACACTATGTTCAGTGAACATCAATTCACTGTGCTATCCTGCCTTCGATTTTAAATCTAACACCTAATTTCAGATGGATGACCTTTTAAATGCAATGAATCCAAGAAAAATCTCTGAGGCATGCTTGTTGAAGAAGTAATTATCTTTCACATCCTTTGGCATGTTATGAAGTAGAAACTTTGACTTTAAAATAGAATACCTGTCTTTTAAATAGAATGCCTACTAATATTTTATAAAAAGGCAGATTTTTTAATGTTGCATACGATCGATGACAAAAAGTAATCCTCATGTGCCAATTAGCTCTGAATAAATTTCTAATTTTTTACTCATAAATATACATCAAGAGAGTGGCTTTTATGGAGATACCACTTTACTTGGGTAGTAGCCAATTTTAATAATGTTGCCATTGATCAGAAGCACAGGTCAAACTAGGCGTTTGCTACATTGCTATGGGGCCAGGAGGAGAGAATTTCTAAAATCCTTCACTAACAGAAGCTTATATTAAACCCAGTCAACAAAATGTGTTTTAGCATGCAAATTAAAAAGATAAAACAAACAATAAAGCCAATCTTGACTTCCAGATGGCTGGTCATTGAACTTGGTTAGTTTAGCTTATATGTCTAGACTTAATAGGCAGTATGATTTATTGAGAAAAACAATTGAGCAGAATCATCTGATTTCATTGCTAGTTTTCTATAGAAACATAGGTATATTCACTAAATTAAGACTTAATAACTGCTATATTAGAACTACAAAACAAGGCAAAACAAAATTTCAAAGACAACACCAAAAAAGATTCTTTTGTATGCTTCATGTCTCACATAGGTCTGTGGGAATTGTGGGGATTTCTGATTGACAAAGTCACTCAGTGACCCAGATTGATGGAGACTTTACCTCTTGTAGATGCAACATTTGGACACATGATTCTGGGGCTTTAATAGAAGAGAAGAGGGATTCAGAAGGCACAGAAGTGTTACCTGCTTGGACTCATTAGAAACACATGGCACTAGTACAAAGGAAACAGAGAGATTTACATGCATATTTTATATAGATCTGTCTGAATTCACTAATCTTATTTTCTTCTGGGTATGTCTAATCTTTCTGTTAAACTCTAGTGAGATTTTGATTTTAGATTTGCATTATTTTTCTTCAATTTTCAGTTGATCCTTTTTTATAGATTTCAATTTGTTAGTTAAATTGTCTGTATTTTAACTTACTCTGTCAATTTTCCCTTTATTTTCTTGAACATATCAATAACAATTATTTGAAAAGTCTTCAGAGATATGCTAATATCTGGATCACCAGTGAGTGTACTTCCATTGTTTATTTTCTCTCTGGTTCTTTTGTCTTGCTAAGTAATTCTGTATTTAATGCTAGACAATGTGGATACAAATCTGTAGAAGTTTCAAATTAGGTTCTCTCCTTCCAGGGAGTCTCCGCCACTGCTGGGCAGAGAGATGGGTGGCTGATAACTCATCAACTAACTTCAACTAGATACTGGGCACAGTCAGAGCCACATTGTAGCTCTGAAAAAATCTCAGTCTATCTCAAGGTCACACGTGCTCCTATGGGGTTTTCAAGTAAGAGTCTGGTGTATTCTATGTAGGTCTTTTTTTAAATTAAGGAACCAAACTCTAATTTTGTTTTAGGTTTTTCCTTAATTAGGGAGAAGACCTACGTAGAATACACCAGACTCCTACTTGAAAACCCCATAGGACAGCCCTAGCTGTCTCTGGCACTGCCCAATAACTTTCCCTTCTTCTCCCAGATAGAAAACAGACAACTCCTCTTTGAGACAGCCCAAGATTCCAACAAGTCACTGAATCAAATTCAAACCTGTAATCTCCAAGAGACATAGTGTTGCATTATGAGTCATCTTGAGCTGGAGATGTATGAACTAAAAAGACATGTTACCTACTCTCTGCTCACCTCAGTTTACAAAAAAGGAATGGGAACAGGATAAAGGCAATAAACAGCCCCACTGGGGAAAAAGAAGCCTGATGGCACACAGCAGCCCCTGGTCTGTAAGCAATTCCCGAGTCCCATTTGACCGACATTTTAAGACCTCCCACCCTGAGGTGGCAGAGGTTCTTTGATTAAGTTTCTTATTCTGCTCTCGAAGACTTCTTATATCTATAATCCTCCCCACTGTTTGGCTCTGCCATCTGTTTCTTCTGTTCTATTGTTCTTGGCTTAGCTGAAACAGCAATTGAAAACTATGTCCAATTAAAAGCTTTCTTAACTTATTCCTTCCCATAATTTTGAGGATCCACAGTGCTTTCTAGTTTGCTTATTTAGTCTGGAATAATCCAAGATATTTATTAGTCAAAGTTATGGTAAGCATTCCATTCAAAATTTGGTAACTGAAAGTTGCTTAGTCATGTCTGACTCTTTGCAACCCCATGGACTGTAGCCTGCCAGGCTCCTCTGTCCATGGAATTATAAAGGCAAGAATGCTGGAGTGGTTAGTCTTTCCCTTCTCCAGGGAATTTTCCCAACCCAGGGATCAAATGCAGGCCTCTGCATTGCAGGAAGATTCTTTACCATCTGAGCCACTGGAGAAACCCAAGAATGCTGGAGTGGGTAGCCTATCCCTTCTCCAGGGGATCTTCCCGACCCAGGAATTGAACCAGGTCTCCTGCATTGCAGGTGGCTTGCAGGAAAATTCAGTAAGCATCTGATTTATTTGTTTCCAGTCAATTCCATAAGTCTAGATTCTGCTTTATTGTTTTGTTTTCTTCTTCCAGATGTTTCTCTTCAAATATTAGAAGCTGTCTTGAGGTTCTCCAGAACATATCTGTCATCTGCACCTGTAATATAATCTTTTTCCTCTTTCATTTTATCCAGTAGAAAATATATACACACCGGCCTTTGTCTCTAAGCCAATTTTAATCCATTCTCTTAATGTTTGAGTCTGTCAGTTTTTTCAATCATACAAGGCCTGAATTTCTGATTGCAAGTTGACTGATTCTCCCTGTGGTAATCACTTTCTTAAAATTTACTGTTGAACATAGCCAATAGCAAATAGCATACATTGCTTCCCTGGAGCTACTGTTGGTTGCAAATTGGCTCGCATACACAGAAGGTAAGAAGAAACTGAAGAAGAGACAGACCAGATTGGCAGGTGGCAGTTTAACAAGGAGGGTGTCCCTCATAGCTCAGTTGGTAACTCATCTGCCTGCAATGCAGGAGACCCGGGTTTGATTCCTGGGTCTGGAGAATCCCATGGATAGAGGAACCTGACAGGCTACAGTCTATGGGATCACAAGAGTCGAACATGGCTTAGCGACTAAACCACCACCAGTTTGATAAGCAAGGGAACTTACAAGTCCTGTTTTGGGCAGCTGCAAGAAGGGTAGATCTCTGAACCCACCTCCAGAATCTTAAAGTTTAAGATAAAGGCTGTAACTGGGCTCAATCATATATTCCACATAGATGATCTCAACAAAACAGTGCTCTTTCAAGGCTGTGTCCTTAAAAATGGCTTCCACTGTGGGAACAGTGGGCAAAACATACATTCCAAGGACTGGGTGAGAGGGATTGAGGAACCTTTGACAGGCCAGATCCAGCTCATGTCTTTTAGATGACCTCCTCTGACAGCTACAAGTTCAGTAGTACATCATCTTTTTTTTACTTTATCAGCATTGCAAATATATAGCCTCTGGGTAATTGTATCTTCCGTCTTTACAGCTCCTGATATTGGTTACTTTGCCTATGACCACAGGTCAGTGTCAAATAGGTTAAGCTTTGTTACACCAAGAACACATTTTAGAATGTAGATGAGATGAACTTTTAGGTCCTCCTAGCTAAACAAGGAATATGCTAAACTATGGCTCTGTGCTTAACCAGTAATTTATGCTTTATCCATTTCCTTGATAGACAATAGCTTCAGAATATTAGAGGAAACATGATTTGTCCAATACAGATAACTATTCCATTTTAGAGCAATGAAAACTTCTTCTCTCCCTGCTCTCTGCCCAAAATATCTCTCACAATTCTATTACATACTTGAGCATTTACTCCAATATTTAGATTACACTGAAGGAGATGGGAATACCAGACCACCTGACCTGCCTCCTGAGAAACCTGTATGCAAGTCAGGAAGCAACAGTTAGAACTGCACATGGAACAACAGACTGGTTCCAAATCAGGAAAGGAGTACGTCAAGGCTGTATATTGTAACCCTGCTTATTTAACTTACGTGCGGAGTACATCATGAAAAATGCTAGGCTGGAAGAAGCACAAGCTGGAATCAAGATTGCTGGGAGAAATATCAATAACCTCAGATATGCAGATGACACCACCGCTATGGCAGAAAGTGAAGAAGAACTAAAGAGCCTCTTGATGAAAGAGAAACAGGAGAGTGAAAAAGTTGGCTTAAAGCTCAACATTCAGAAAACTAAGATCATGGCATCTGGTCCCATCACTTCATGGGAAATAGATGGGGAAACAGTGGAAACACTGACAGACTTCCTTTTCTTGGGCTCCAAAATTGCTGCAGATGATGATTACACCCATGAAATTAAAAGATGCTTGCTCCTGGGAAGAAAAGCTATGATCAAACTAGACAGCATATTAAAAAGCAGAGACATTACTTTACCAACAAAGGTCCATCTAGTCAAAGCTATGGTTTTTCCAGTAGCCATGTGTGGATGTGAGAGTTGGACTATAAAAAAAACTGAGTGCTGAAGAATTGATGCTTTTGAACTGTGGTGTTGGAGAAGACTCTTTAGAGTCCCTTGGACAGCAAGGAGATCCAACCAGTCCGTCCTAAAGGAGATTAGTCCTGGGTGTTCATGGGAATGACTGATGCTAAAACTGCAGTATTTTGGCCACCTGATGTGAAGAACTGACTCATTGGAAAAGACCCTGATGCTGGGCAAGATTGAGGGCAGGAGAAGAAGGGGACAACAGAGGATGAGATGGCTGCATGGCATTACCAACTCAATGGACATGGATTTGAGGTAGGTTTGGAGGTTGGTGATGGACAGGGAAGCCTGGAATGCTGCAGTCCATGGGGTTGCAAAGAGTCGAACATGACTGAGTGACTGAACTGAACTGAACTTTCTAACATGTGTTGCTTATGCAGACAGTGAAGCAGGTTAGATTAAGAGCAAATGAAACAAAATGGCCAACTATTTTCCCCACATTTTTGAAAAAAATGCAAGTAGCAGCCAATATAATAGAATTTTTATGAGTTCAGGGACTATAATTTCTTCATTAAACCTCTGGGTTATGTTTACATTTTAATCAAAACTGTTCATTTGAGGAAAGAGTAAGATTGATTACCACTGTTATAAGAAATGCTAATTTAAATATCCTTTATTTCTATTCCCTGGTGTTATGTTGATATTAAAGAACATTTTCTCAGTTAAAATGCAACATTTTGTTTTTCTCTACAGAAGGCAGACATTCATTTTGTATTCTGTAGCTGGTGTCTTTAACTATATTTACTTTGTCTTTCTTGTGGTGGTAAAATTTTTTCTGTATAGTTTAAAAGTGTTTGGGGATTAAAGTGGGAAGGAAGGGAAACTTCCCTCCTAATGTTTTATGCAATTTGTACAACTTGGGTTCTGTAACAAAGAGGGCAATTTCCAATTGATTGTGTGTTTGCGTGAGAGAGAGAGAGAGAGAAAGGCTGAAATATTACCTACAGGTAAAAAATATTCATTTCTAAATGAGTAAGGACAAAATATAAGTGAAATATTTTTTCTGGACATGGACACATGATTGTTATGAGTCATACTATCATTTGTTTATAAATATTTTTAAAACATAGAAATTCCTGTGTACAGTTTTGTAAGTCTTATGGAAAATTTGAAGAATTACTTTATTAAGGGAAAGCCCAAGAGAGTGGATGTGTTTATCATCTACAGAATAAAGTCCAGATAGCTCAGCAGGACGCGATCTGGCTACCTCCCTCCCCAACCCCATTTCCAGCATCTCATGAGACTCAGACCTCTGTGCTGGCATTACTGAATTGTTTGCATGTCCAACAAAATGCCACACTTCATTAGAATGCCATCATGTCTGTCTTGCACTGTTTTTCAGCTTTTTTTTTTTTACTGTGGGAAACATGTTCATTACATTATGAATATGCATTGTTTGTCATATATGTATTAGTGTGTTGTTTGATGCATGACGGTTTCCCCAAGTAGACTGTGAACTCTGTCATCAAGGACATCACTGAGTCCCTGCATGTGATGTGATACTCATCACATGATTTTGTTTTTGTTCAGTTGCTATATAAAGTCTCACTCCTTGAGACCTCATAGGCTTCAGCAAGCAGGCTCCTCTGTCTTCCACTGTCTCCTGGAGTTTGCTCAGATTTATGTCCATTGAGTTGGCGATGCTATCTAACCATCTCATCCTCTGCACCCCCACTTCTCCTTTTGACTTCAGTCTTTCCCAGCCTCAGGGTCTTTTCCAATGCATCATCCCTGGTGGCTCAGCTGGTGAAGATTTTACCTGCAATGTGGGAGACTTGGGTTCAATCTCTGGGTTGGGAAGATCCCCTGGAGAAGGGAACAGCCACCCACTCCAGTACTTTGGAGAATACTGGAGAATTCCATGGACTTTTAGTGTGTCTGTATTTAAACTTTCACTTTACATCAGGTGGCCAAAGTTTTGGAGCTTCAGCTTCAGCATCAGTGAATATTCAGGGCTAATTTCCTTTAGGATTAACTGGTTTGATCTCCCTGCAATTCAGGGGACTCTCAAGAGTCTTCTCCAGTACCACAATTTGAAAGCATCAGTTCTTCAGTGAATAGCTTCTTTATGGTCCAACCCCCACATCCGTACACGACGACTGGAAAAAAAAACACATAGCTTTGATCATATGGACCTTTGTCAGCAAAGTGATATCTCTGCTTTTTAATATTCTGTCTAGGTTTGTCACAACTTTTTTTTCCAAGGAGCAAACATCTTTTCATTTCATGGCTGCTGTCACCATCTGCAGTGATTTCAGAGGCCAAGAAAATAAAATCTGACACTGTTTCAGCTTTTCCCCCATCTATTTGCCATGAAATGATGGGGCCAGATGCCATGATCTCAGTTTTTTGAATCTGAATTTCAAGTCAGCTTTTTCACTTTCCTCTTTCAGCCTTATAAAGAGGGTATTTAGTTCCTGTTCACTTTCTGCCATTAGAGTGGTATCATCTGCATATCTAGATTGTTGATATTTCTCCTGGAAATCTTGACTCCAGCTTGTGACTCACCTGGCCTGGCATTTCCCACGCATAAAATTTAAACAAGCAAGGTGACAACATACAGCCTTAACGTACTCCTTTCTCGATTAGGAACCAATCCTTTGTTCCATATCCTAACTGTTGTTTCATGTTCTAAATGTTTTTTCTTGACCTGCATACAGGTGTCTCAGGAGACAGGAAAAGTGGTCTGATATTTTCATCTCTTTAAGAATTTTCCAGTTTGTTTAGGCACTCAGTAATTGTCTAAAGATCAAAAGAATGAACTGCCTTTGTTATCTGTCTTTGAGTATAGGCAATGAAGCTTTTAAATGAAGATTACTATAAGAAAGTTGTTAGTTTTTGAGAGATCTTTTCCTAGTTTTCAGTTTTTTGCTTTTCCAAATAAATGGGAGAGACAGCATTGTTTATTGAATAGTAATTATGTGCAAAATATTGAACTATGTTTGCACAGATGCATGATGATTAGCTTCATCTTTTCTTTTGGGAAAATTATAGTTCAAATAACGACTAGAATTAAAAACATGAAAAATACAGAAGACAAACGCAATTTTCCAAAAACTTAATTTGTCTTAATGCTAAGACCCACACTAGTAATTCAGAATGGTTTTTTCCATTGAGTTTTGATTTTGGTTTTCTTTCCCCAAAGGCATTTTATGATACCTATGTGGAATGGTTTACTCTAATTAATTTGGAAATGTAGCTTCATTTCTACTTCATTAATGGGTGAGAAATCCAGAACATGTAGCTATGATGAGGAAGGAATATAGAGGAAAAACAGTCACCAGGAGAGCTTCAGAAGATAATTACTCCTGATTCTAGATGGGTCTCCTGTCAAGTCAAGTCCTCACCGTATCTTTCTTGTCCTTCTCATCTCCTACAGGATAATAGGTCCATTCTCAGCACTTACTGTCACCTTAGTGCTACTTTGAGAACTGATTTTTATTTTCTTACCTGAATATTCCTTCAGTGAAAGTGAAAAAAAAAAGTAGGTATAGAATAGTGAGTGAAGTTGAAGACTTTGACCATTTTTCCCAAAGTATGTCCATAATTGAAGTTTTGCACAATTTGACCAAGAATTACTGATCCCTTCTAATGTTGCATAGTATTATTTGTTCAAAACCAAATATTTTTAGAGTGCCTGTTAAATACTGGAACCGTTCTAGGGAATGGAGTTCTAGCATTGTCAATCAATAATTCCCACCTTCACAGAGATTACAATGTAGTAGAGAATCTTAAGAATTATTAAAATGGGGGCTTCTCTGCTGGCTCAGTGGAAAACAATTCAACCACCAATGTAGGAGACATGGGTTTGATCCCTGGGTCAGGAAGATCTCCTGGAGAAGGAAATGGCAACTCACTTCAATATTCCTGCTTGGGAAATCCCATGGACAGAGGAGCCTGGCAGGCTCAGCCCATGGTGTTGCAAAGAGTGGGACATGACATAGTGGCTAAACAACAACAACAGAGAATCTTACTTTCTAGCGTCTGCTTTTCCCATTGCTGTAAAATTTACTTTTCATGTAAAACCCACTGTTACGTATGCTTTGCAGCACACTTCTATAATAGCCTGGTGGACATAAGTGGACCTAAAAAGTTTAGCCTCTACTGCCTCTCTAACTTTATATCAGTGTTTTGAAAATAATACAAATTTATTTCATAGTTCTGTAGTTAAAAAATTCCAGGTTAGCTCAATTAGTTTCTTTGCTCTGGATTTCACGAGATTGAAATCAAGACACCAGTCACCTTGGGCTGTCTTCCAGGCTCAATTTCCAAGCTCATGCAGGTTGTTGGCCTCCGTCGGTTCCTTGGGGTTGCAGGACTGAGGTGCCTGCTCCTTGCACACTGTCAGTCGATGCTGCCCTTAACTTCTGTAGCCGTATGCCTTGCTTTTTGACCCCTTCAAAACCAACCATAGGGGACTGAGGTCTTCTCGTGAATTGAATTTTTCTGACTTCCCCCTCTTTCTTCATCCAGTCATAATTCTCAGCCTTTAAGGATTCATGTGATTAGGTCAGGCTCACCCAGATAACTCCAGAGAATCTTTTTACTTTAAGGTCAATAAATTGGTTATATTAACAAAGCCTTTTTGCTTGCAATTTAACACATTTCTGTGTTCTGGGAGTGAAGTGATAGATATTTGGGGGGGCATTGTTCTAACTACTACAGATTTCAATTTGGTTATAATCTATTCTTCCTCCTTACACTGCTATTCTCCCTCATAAAAATGTTCTTTCAGACATTATAAATCTATAATCAGGTTAAATAAATTTCTTATAATGATTAAGTGTCTCTCTCTCTCTCTCTCTTTTTAACTCCCATGCTCTACACTCTTTTAATTTGGATATCTTCTATATATGCTTTCTCCGGGTCTCAGCTAGAAGTGCTTTCTTTATGGAGCCCATAGGACCTCTCCTGGATCTCTCATAGAACTTTGAGCCTTATCTAAGCATATGAATTATAATTACCTTCTAAATTACCTCTTTCAGTAGGACAGTGGTTCTATATTGTAGGAGAGGAAGTTATTCAAGTCCAGCACTCAGCCCTGTGCCTGAAATAAATTAGTCAAGAACTATTTGTTAAATGAAAATATGACTAAACACTATTTTATAAGCCACTATTTATTTATTTCTTGAATTGGCTTTAAATTCTGTAAGGAAGCGATTTTGTCCTAAGAGTCTGTATCTGTGCTGCCTACCAGTGTTTATACCTGTAGTAGTTTAATAAAAGTTTCGATTGGTTGAGTGCAGCCAAGAGAACACTTGGTTCTTCACAGAATAATCAAATAGTAAATTAACTGTCATCAATTTATAGACTTTGTGTTAATTAGTACAATTATAAATCAAACATTTTGAATGTTTGTTTAGAGTCTGTGAAACTAAATTCAATTTATCTAGAGTGTTTATGGGCTTTCCTGGTGGCACAGTGGTAAAGAATCCACCTGCCAATGCAGGAGATGCAGATTTGATCCCTGGGTTGGGAAGATCCCCAGGAGAAGGAAATGGCAACCACCCACTGCAGTATTCTTGCCTGAAAAATCCCAAGGACAGAAGTGCCTGGCGGACTACAGTCCATGGGGTCACAAAAGAGTCAGACACAACTTAGCAACTAAACAACAATGCAAAAGAGTTTATAGGCTTAAGCTTCCGCTTCCACTTTTGCTTCTGGGTGTAACATTTATTTCCTTACAGTGAATAAGTCGGTTTCTATTCAGATTGGTTACATTTTCAGTCATTTGTTACAGATTTGTATCCACATTTCCTTGAAAAAAGGATTTTAAGTTGGCTAACTTGCTTTATTTGAGTTAAAATGCCAAGCAATGCACAATGGATTCATTCAATTATAGAGTTCTGTCTCAACCAAATTGCTCACATCTCACACTACATATTTTGTGGTTCTTGGAGTTACTCTATTTATTTATAGAGCAAACTTTCTGTTATTCTGCCTGAACTTAACTTTAACTAATACCTCCATATGTTTGTTAGTTATGGTTATTAAAGCCATAAATAATTCTGCATTTACTCTGAACGACTAACAAAATGAGAATTTAGCATAATCAATATTTATTGTGTCTGTATTATATCTACTTTATGAAAATTAGAGAGCCATATAGTATGCAGGTTATGTGAACTCTAGATTAATAAAACTCTGTACTTAAATTGCACAAGTGGCAAAGAATCGTCCTGCCAATGCAGGAGATACAAGAGATGAAGTTTTGATCCCTGGTTCGGGAAGATCCCCTGGAGGAGGAAATGGCAACCCACTCCAGTATTTTTGCCTGAAAAACTCCAAGGACACAGGAGCCTTTTGGGCTATAGTCCATGAGGTCACAAAGAGTCAGACACGGCTGAGTGGCTGAACACACAAACTTAAATAGCATACCTCATTTGCTAATTATATGGGATAGCAGAGTTTACTATGCGCATTTAAAAAAAATAGTGTCATTGGGTTATTTTAATGGCTTTTGTTCTTTATCAGAAATTCTACCCTCAATGCCTCCAGATCCAGTACGAATAAACTGCACACACTGAATTCAGAATATAAGCATCCTTAGAGATAGCTCATATTTTCTTCATGCTTGGCCATTGCGTGCTCATTGCCTTAGGAATGGCACACAGTAGCAGAAAGGAAAGGGAAACGAGAGTCTTTCAAGGGGTCTGTTTCACTAGCACAGGAGGAATGGAACTAGCTCAGAAAATAAGAATTGGGGGGAAATATCATAGGTAAGAGCAGAGCTTCATATCTAGCCCAGGCAACATTTTACCCTTTGGGGAAGGGAGAGACATCAGAAGGCACACGTTTTGGTGGATTTTTCTATGCTCTGCCCCTGGATCAAGCTCCAAGAGGGGTCAAATGACAGTGGATCTGAGGTTGCTGATAGCAATGAGTACATGGGTAAAGGTCCAGTAAGCGATGAGACCTCAGTGGGAAAAAGGCCTGTAGAGGGGAGTTCCTAGGGCTCACTGGCCCACTGTGGCCTGAGACAGAGCAGTGATTTCATCTAACCTTGAAGAGCACGGAAATGGCCAACAGCCTCTGGACTAGAGACAGTCACATGGATATGAATAAACGAGGTGTTACAGCCAGCAAGGAGGACTAGCTCACGGGGACGCACATCTACAAGAATTTCAAGGCAATTTTTTTTGGCCAGCTTTCATCAAGATTCTGATGAATCCTGTGATTGACAGTGTCTGTGTCCCTCCCAGATACATGTGTTGGACTCTAACCCTCAATGTGATAGTGTTTGGAGGAGGAGCCTTTGGGAGGTGATTGACTCATGAAGGCCGAGAACACTCATGAGTGGGATCAGTGCCCTTATATATTAAAAAAAAAAAAAAAAATGCCCAGAGAGCTCCCACACCAACTCTGCCTTGTCAGCATACCGCTGTCTATGAACCAGGAGACAAGTTTTCACCAGACTCCAAATCTGCTGGAAAGATGATCTTGGACTTTCCTGCCTCCAGAGCTGTGAAATATAAATTTATGTTGTTTACAAGCCATCCATTCCATGGCATTTTGTTACAGCAGTTCAAATGGACTAAGATACACTTCCATATCATGCCTTCTCCCAAATCACACCACACCACACTCACACAAACATACACACACTCTTCAGGACTTGACCTATGTGAGACTTTCAAAGTTTAGAGGCAACCTTGAGAGCATTAAGAGGGGAATATAGCAAATGCATTGAGGCCAAATTTTCACTTATCCAGTAGAGTAGAAATTAAGCTCATTTAAAATAAACTAATACATAGCATTATATTTCTAAACACAATGCATCTGAAGACTTTGATTTTTACTCCCTGTATTTAAAAAATGTGATCCAAAGGGCTTATGTAATGTGCACAATACTACACTGCAAAGTAGAGCCTGGTAAGAATCTAAATGTCTGACTTTCATTTTAATACTTTTTCCCCAACTGACACAGTTGCTAACTGTGAAGGTTAAGTTTAGTTTTTAATTGTAATATAGCCAAATCTTTGATACCTCTGAGCGACTCTGTCAGCTCTTAGTCTCATGGGTACTGAATATTTTTAATCTTAGTTTATGCATCCAATATTACAAGTCCAATCTACTGACAGTCCATTTTAGAATATAGCCAAGAATACAGAGCTTCCCAGCTGGCTCAATGGTAAAAAATCCATCTGCCAGTGTAGGAGCCACAGGAGATGGGAGTTCGATCCCTGGTTTGGGACGATCTCCTGGAGGAGGCAATGGCAACCTACTCTAATATTCTTGCCTGGAGAATCTCCTGGACAGAGGAGCCTAGCAGGCTACCATCCATGGGATCACAAAGAGCTGGACATGACTGAGTGAATGAACATGCCAGAATACAGTCTAAATTTAATATTTACTTTTCTAGATGTAATCAGAGAAGTAGAGTGGATACTTGACTTCGTTAAGCTGAAAGTTGTATATGTCTATGTATAAAAAACATTGCTAACCTGTTAGCCTTTTGTTTCCATTTGTACTTTGTGGTTTATTTCCTCAGGATAAGTTACCAGTCAGTAGGACACACATGGCTATCACAGGATGTGAAGAGAGATCCTTTCTCATTAAGCTACCTGGGCTTTTGTTGGCCAGGGAAAATGTAGTCCCAGATAACTGCTTCAGTGAAAGATTCCTGCTCTCAACGATATGACCTTTCTACAATGTTCCCAGAAAGTTTAACTGGAACATGATACCATGTGCCGCAGGTCTGAAGTTGTTATATTGATTTCAGATTATTTTGATAACAAGAAAGGCAGAACATAAAAAAAAAAAAAAAACAACTACTGTTTTCATTTCTATTAAGCATCTTGTTCAGAAGAGTTCTTCCTACATTTAAACTATTACCTGAATGGGATAGATTTTGAAGTATTTGGAGGCAGAGAAGAGTGATTCCATAGGGATCACTGCTGCAAAATAAAAACAATGAACTCATTGATAGCTGAGGTGAAAGTCTGACTGGAATTTCTAAGGTGTATTCAGTTATCACTTGTACTCACCTATATAACACTCAGTCTCTTCCTTTAAACTTGAAAAGCCAGATTTCTTAGCTTTCTTCTAATGTTGATTTCTCTTGATATCTGGCAAAATTAACAGTACAGTATACAGGCTGTCATGGGCTTCCCCAGTGGCTCAATGGTAAAGAATCACCTGCCAATGCAGGAGACTTGAGTTCAGTCCCTGGGTTGGGAATATCCCCTGGGGAAAGAAATGGCAACGCACTTCAGTATTCTTGCCTGGGAAATCCCATGGACAGAGGAGTCTGTCCATGGTCTCAAAAGAGTCAGACAAGATTTAGTGACTAAACAACAGTAACAAATACAGGCTATCTCCACACTAGGTTCCTCCAAAGACAAAGTGGATCAAACATCCTGTGCAATAATTTTGGAAGAGGTGAGTTTAGCAGCCACTTGTCTTTCTGTTGATGCAAAGAGACAACTCTGGCCATATGACCCAGCAATCCCACTCCTGGGCATACACTCCGAGGAAACCAGATCTGAAAGATACACATGTACCCCAATGTTCATCGCAGCACTGTTTATAATAGCCAGGACATGGAAGCAACCTAGATGCCCATCAGCAGACGAATGGATAAGGAAGCTGTGGTACATATACACCATGGAATATTACTCAGCCATTAAAAAGAATTCATTTGAATCAGTTCTAATGAGATGGATGAAACTGGAGCCCATTATACAGAGTGAAGTAAGCCAGAAAGATAAAGACCAATACAGTATACTAATGCATATATATGGGAATTAAAAAAGATGGTAACAATAACGCTATATGCAAAGCAGAAAGAGACACAGATGTACAGAACAGACTTTTGGACTCTGTGGGAGAAGGTGAGGGTGGGATGTTCAGAGAGAACAGCACTGAAACAAGTATACTATCAAGGGTGAAACAGATCATCAGCCCAGGTTGGATGCATGAGACGGGTGCTCAGGGCTGGTGCACTGGGAAGACCCAGAGGGATGGGATGGGGAGGGAGGCGGGAGGGGAGATCAGGATGGGTAACATATGTAAATCCATGGCTGATTCATGTCAATGTATGGCAAAAACCACTACAATATTGTAAAGTAATTAGCCTCCAATGAATAAAAATAAATGGAAAACAAAACAAAAAAAAGAGACAACTCTAATCAGTCAGCAGCCTCTTTCAATGTGCTTCGATCCTTCCTGAGTATGTGTGTGTGTGCATGTGTGTGTATGTGTGTGTGTGTGTGGAGGGGGATTTGAGAAGTGTAATGCCTGACTCTATATTCCCATATTTGTACTGTCCCTGTGGTCACAAGACTATCACACTTAAAAGTATTATCCTCACAGTCACACCATTGACCAGCGGTGAGCTTTGTCTATCTGAAAAGGGTTAAAGCAATGTGTTGGTAAATGTTTAAAAAAAAAAAAAGTGGAAAGTATTTTTCCTCCTTTCTTATGCCATTACTTTTTAGTTTAGTATTCTGATCATACATTATTCAAAGAAATGGATCAGCAGTAAGTTGCCTTTCCACATCTTGCCAATATGTGGCAAGTGCTATAAAGATGTAAGCTGATGTTATTATTATTTTTGAGGTTACTATTAATGACAATGATTGGTTTCATGCTTGAACACCTTAAATAGCTTTATATTTATTAGAATAAAATCTAAGTTTCTAGTTGGAGGCTACACATCTCCCTACCACCTGACGTTTGCCTCTGAGAATCCAAGTGGGGCCACTATGCTCAAACATGCCAGATTTTTTCCTCCCTCAGTGCTTTGTCTGCGGCCTTTTCTTCTGCCTGGAAAGCTTGACTACTCATTCCTAATTCCTCTCTAAGACTGGTTCTGTCTCTTCAAATCTTAGCCTAAATATCTCGCCAGACAGACCTTCACCATACTCAACTTACAGCCCTCATTCTCCTCTGACAGATTTCTCTGCTTACTGCTTTTATAGGGATGGTCTAGTATATGCTTATGTGAGCCAACGCTTGTATACTTATAGTCTCCCCCGACCCGAAAGTTCCATGAAAACTGGGATTTGTTTTTACCCTGAAGGTGACCCAGTGCCTAGGACAATGTCTGGTACACTGTGGACTCTTCATCACTGTTGCTTCTTTTGCTTTTGTCTTCTTCCAGTTTTATTGAGATGTAATTAACATGTATAACTTTAAGGGGTACAGTCTGATGACAAAAGTTTGTTGAGTGAAAAAAAAATGAATAAGAAAAAGAGAGAAAGATGATGGAAAGAAACAAGGAAAGAAAAGGAAGGAGGGAAAGAAAAAACTGCTTCTTTTTCAATATATGAGATGGAATAGAAATGAGGAAGCAAACGTTCTTAATTATACGAGGCTGCTTTTTATTCTTTTTCATAGTTGTATTCCCAGCACTGTGCCTAGCATTTAATGAGGTCACACAAAATGTTTGTAAAAAATATGAATGAATCCAAAAAAGGGGGGATATGTGTAAACATATAGCACACATAATTCACTTTGCTGTACAATGGAAACTAACACAACATTGCAAAACAACAATGTTGTTGAGAAGCAATGTTTCTCCAATAGAAAATAATTAATAAGAGAAAGTAGAAATGAAAGAATGAACAACTATATTGCTGTTTAGTGTCTGTCTAAAGCAAAGACTATCTAAAAAAACAGGCATCTCTCAAAAAGAAACTCTGAATAACTAATGGTAAGTGGTTTTAGGATGGCAGGCCTCAGGATAAGAACCCCTGAGCAATTTGCACTAGTGTTGGAAGCTGTGAAGTTGAAACAGCTTTAGTTCCAATGAAAACTAGGCAAAGCTATGCTGTAAGTGTCTGTGATTTTGGGAGCTAGTTCCATCTAAATGTAGATTTTCCATTTTCTGTTTAATCTCTGTGTGTATAAGCCTATTGTGATTTTGCCAAAATGAAAAAAAAAATGTACATTTAAATTGAATCCGTTTGGGGGAAAACATAAAACTTTTGAAAAAAAAGTTTTTGTCAATCTGAGGCAGTTTCAACTTTGTTTATCTTTAAATAACTAAAAATATGGACACGCTAAAAAAGATGAATTAGTCAGATTGTACTTGAAATGTTAGTCTTGATTCTTACTTGCTTTCTGTATGTAAGTTCACCAAGGGAAACTCTAAATGGCATCTAGACAAGACATGTTTAAGTTCTTTTGGTCTCCAGGGTTACTATTTCTTCCATCTGTACACTAATCCTGTTAGTTGCTCAGTCATGTCTGACTCTTTCTGACCCCATGGACTATAGCCTGCCAGGCTCTTTTGTCTATGGAATTCTCCAGGCAAGAATACTGGAGTGGGTTGCCATTCATTACTCCAAGGGATCTTCCTGACCCAGGAATCGAACCCGAGTTTTGTGCATTGCAGGCAGATTCTTTTACCGTCTGAGCCACTAGGGAAGCCCAATGTGTTAGACACTCAGTTGTGTCTGACTCTTTGCAATCCCATGGGTTCTGAGCCCACCAGGCTATTCTGTCCATGGAATTCTCCAGGCAATAACACTGGAGTGGGCCGCATGTAAACTGGTGTCAGTTTATGAGAGAATTACTTGAGTTGTTTTGCTTATTGTATTAGAAAAAGGAACTATTTTAGCTGAGTGAAATAACTCCCTAGACATCCCCTGTGGACTGACTGGTGTTAGAAATGTTCATGGCACATCGCTTCTCGGCCTTTTGGCTAAGATCAAGTATAGAAATGTTCAGGGCACAGAGAGACAGCTCTGATTCCTTTGTGGAGCTCTTACATGTTGTTCTGTGCCCCATTCAGAGGCTGAGAGTAATGTCATCTACTGGTATCCCTGTGACCTGAAATTTCTGAAAGATAAGAAGTTTTAGTAAAATAAAAACAAAATCCATAAGCACCATCTACTCTGAGCCAAAAAGTTCATTAAAAAAATCCTACAATACCCCACAGCAATGTTTTCCAGTCTCTTTACAAACCCTGCCATGCTTTCATGTCTAGGTCTTCCGTGGTCAAGCAAAGTTATCTCTTTCTCATCTGTCTGGGAAAATATTTAGCTTTCATGTAGGATTCTCCATATTAGCAAGGGGAGCTTGGACGCCCTGTTGCTTGATTTGGTTGGAGACTGCTCTGCTTGCTTAAGAGGACCACATTTTTATAAAAATATGGCAGATCTAGTTCCTTCTCTTGGAAGCTATCTAACCACTATGGTCAACAAGAATGGATGATAGCACTAAAACAAAGAAAAGCATTGCATGATGAACAGTTTTGTGCAAGGGGTATGGGTGAAGGTGCTGATTTGGGATGGAGTTGTGATCAAATTAGGAAAGTTGTTTCTTTATTTATGGCTGTATTTCATCTTTGCTTGTGCACTTCTCTCTAGTGATGGTGAGCAGGGCTACTTTCTAGTTGTGGCCCTTGGGCTTCTCATTGCAGTGTCTTCTCTCATTGCAGAGCACTGGCTCTAGGACTTTAGTAGTTGCAGCTCACGGGCATTATTGTCCTGTGGCATGCGGAGCCCTCCTGGAGAAGGGATCAAATCCATGTCCCCTGCATCGGCAGGCAGGTTCTTAACCACTAGACCACTTGGAAAGTCCTTGTTTCTCTTTTAAACAGAGTTGCTCTGGAGCTGCTCATTCTGAAGTCATAAGGAAACATAGAGACAGATAACAAAGTGTTTCCAGAAAAAAAACAAAAACCTGCATAAAGAAATAGAAATTGTTCACGGTTAACAAAAAAACCGCCTGGAACAGGAAAATCTCCTGGAGTAGGAAATGGCAACCTGCTCCAGTATTCTTGCCTGGAGGATTCCATGGACAGAAGAGCCTGGTGAGATACAGTCCATGGGGTTGCAAAGAGGAGAACATGGCTGAGTGACTGAGCACACAATAAGAAACTGCAGATACTAGAGAAAAAGTCTACCAAATAATAAACCTCTGGTAGCTGCAAACAGAAGCAAAGTACTTTCAGATTAGTTACATGCCTTAGATAAAAGGGGTGACCCTGTCACAGAAAGATAGCCTATAGGAAGAAAAGGGTGGGATGTAAGAATATCAGTTGAACAGGATAATCTAGCTCTGTTTGGATAAACCAGGCTAACAATTGATGATCTGCGACTCAAAGATGTGCAGTTTGACCAGCACAGGTTTCACAAAACTTGAAAGTGAATGTTTTTGTGTGATGCTAATACTCCTAGTTGATTATGTCATTTTCAACTGTCTTATACTTGTCCCATTTATATGCTTATATGACCTGTATGGCCCCTGTGTGCATCTGAACTTGAGACACAAGAAGGTATCTTCATATGTTCTTGGAGAGGAGAGATGGGATGCTTAGATCAAAGCCTCACTGATAGCTTTTGCAGTTCATTCTATAGAATTATGCTTGGATCATCATATCAGTAATGAACAGTGTATAGTTCTTATTGAATAGACTTTTTAATACATGCTTTTGCTG
This sequence comes from Cervus elaphus, assembly GCF_910594005.1. Lineage (NCBI taxonomy): Eukaryota > Metazoa > Chordata > Mammalia > Artiodactyla > Cervidae > Cervus > Cervus elaphus. The sequence goes on along the minus strand of NC_057842.1, from coordinate 21,210,485 downwards.
TTTTATAAAGGCTCCAGTTCAAACTCTCTTCAGACATTGGTCGTTATATACCTGGATTGGGTAGACTTCAATGGTCACAGAAGCTGAAATACCTTCAAGTACTCCTCAGTCACAAAGTGCCGTCTCAGTATGGTTTGTGTAGGCTTCATTATGCCGCAGGTAGTATTCTTGCCTGGAAAATTCCACGGCCAGAGGAGCCTGGTGCACCACGTCCATGAGATCACAAAGAGCTGGACGTGATTGAGTGACTGAGCACACACACACACACTAAACACTGCCTCTGTCTTTTCTTTCCTGCCTTACCCCAAGTCCTCCTTTTGGAGTCCAGCTTCTTCCCCATGCTGACTGTCACCAATATATTTTCAATTTTTCGTCAGAACTGAAGTCATTTCTCTCCAACCATGGTGACCGTCTTGTCCCTCGCAACAGGTTGAGCATCCCTTCCTCAAAGGATAATTTGTTCATAATAATTCCAATTTTTTGTTCACTAACTCTATCATGGCTCACTGAACACTTCTTTGTGAAACGTCTCCTAAGAGGACATACACACATCCACAAACATATACACATAAATATAAGTGTACATAGATCTACACACGTAAATACACACACGTATGTGTGTGAGTGTCTATGTGTGTTTATATTTTCCCCTCCATACGCACCTTTTAAAGAAAGATAATTGACAGGAACCTACACTCCAGGAGCTTTGTCTAATGAACTCACCACAGTTCTACCGGTGAGGTATTTTAAGTTTTGAAAATAATTTTATAATTGTGGAACATGAGGTTAGAGCATATTCAATTCAACATTTCTATTTCTCCATGTTATTTCACGTTGATCTCTACAACAGACATTAAGATGGTTCAGATTTCACTTCTCTTTACCTTACACTGGCAAAAACAGAAAACACTGTATTTGATTATATATGTATATACATTTTACTATGCAAACAAAGAAATAAAAACTCAGAAAACAGTTTTATTATGCATGTGTGTGTGTATATGTGTGTGTGTGTGTGTATGAAGTATGTGAAAGGGTTAGTCACTCAGTCATACCTGACTCCTTGCAATCCCATGGACTGTAGTCTGCCAGGCTCCTCTGTCCTTGGAATTCTCCAGGCAAGAACACTAGTGGGTTGCCATTCCCTTCTCCAGGGGATCTTTCTGACCCGGGGATTGAACTGGGATCTCCTGCATTGAAGATGATTTCTTTTACCATCTGTGCCACCAGGGAAGCCCATAATTTATATTATATATGTGTGTGTGTGTATATATATATATATATACATATATATGTATATATATATAACTATGTAAACAAGAAAAAAAACTCTTCTAATTTTTGTTGTTGTTGCATGAATGCAACCAGAAGAGTGTCAAGGTATATTGGATGATTTCAGCTTAGTTTTAACAGGGAATGAAATCAGAACCCACACCTGCTAAGGAAGAGAAATGATCTTACACTGAAGTGTGCATTGAAAGTCATTTAGAGTAGCAAATCCCTGTCATAGCTCTGAGACTTGTTCTGTCAACCGCTAGCCGTCAATAGCGTTCATCCTGTCACTGTGATTGAAGGTAACATAGCTTGCTTGATGGAAACACTTCCTCTTGAGGAGAAAATTGATAATGGAGTTTTTTTTTCGTCCCTGTAAACAAAAGAAACACCCTTGTCATCTTTTATCTTGGCAAAGTATTGAAATATCTTAATTGAAAATAACAGAGAGCAAAGTTGTTTTAATGTTTATGAATTTTCCACTGAGGAGGGAATCCCTGTGGAGTCATTCTGCTGATTTTCTTTTGGAGATTAGACTTTCTGAATTCAAAACAGAAGTAAAACTATTGTTAATTTTCCTTAGCTTGTTTTACTTATTTTTAATATCAAATATGTTGACATTCATAATATTTGTGACCTGGTTCTGTTGCTTGACATACATGCAATATACAAATTATGTTACAAAATAATTGAATGATACAATTATTCTGCTGTTTATTCTCACGCCAAGAAATGAAAGGGAAGAGCAGGGTACATGAGTCAAGCACAGGAGCCTAATCTTTCCTCCATTTTACACTGAGAAGGAACAGATTTCTGTGATGTCATTCTATTTATCTTTAATCTCTATTTTTGTGTTATATTTACACAGGGTTACAGACTTGTGCTTTCAGCAATTCAACCTAAAAATATTCCCATTACAAAACACCCAACATGCTAAAAAGAAAAAAAGCAACAGCATGCAACATTTAAAATACAAATCTGTTTCTGAAAGAAAAAAAAGAAAGCCTCAGAGAGTGAATAAGATTGTTGTTGTTTTGTTATTGCTTAGTCTCTAAGTCAAGGCTATGGTTTTTCCAGTGGTCATGTATGGATGTGAGAGTTGGACTGTGAAGAAAGCTGAACGCCGAAAAATTGATGCTTTTGAACTGTGGTGTTGGAGAAGACTCTCGAGTCCCTTGGACTGCAAGGAGATCCAACCAGTCCATCCTGAAGGAGATCAGTCCTGGATGTTCATTGGAAGGACTGATGCTGAAGCTGAAACTGCAACACTTTGGCCACCTCATGCGAAGAGCTGACTCTTTGGAAAAGACCCTGATGCTGGGAGGGGTTGAGGGCAGGAGAAGAAGGGGACGACAGAGGATGAGATGGCTGGATGGCATCACTGACTCGATGGACATGGGTCTGAGTAAACTCCAGGAGGTGATGATGGACAGGGAGGCCTGGCATCCATGGGGTCGCAAAGAGTCGGACACGACTGAGCGACTGAACTGAACTGAACTGAACTGAGTCTCTAAGTCATGTCTGACTCTTTTATGATCCCATGGACTGTAGCCCGCCAGGCTTCTCTGTCCATGAGATTTCTCAGGCAAGAATACTGGAGCAGATTGCCATTTCCTTCTCCAGGGGATCTTCCCAACCCAGGGATCAAACTCACATCTGCTGCACTGCAGGCAGATTCGTTACCCCTGAGTCACCTGGGGCTTGAATAAGACGGGACAGCTACAAAATAGTTTCAAAATCACAAGCTAATGCAGGGTTACCTTGAGGATATTTGGTGATAACAGGGACTTAGATCTTTGGGTTTTAAAGTCTTTGAAGAAAACATTAAAAAAATATTGGACCCAAGCAAGTGAGGGGATGGCAAACCTTACTTTATGTTGCTTATAGCCAAAGTCTATGACTTAGTGAAACTGAGAAAAATATCCAGCAAATAACAAAGGGACATAATAACAGAACTTGTCCTTGTTGGACTTGGTCCAAGTGGAGAAAAGCATAGCCACAGGTTTGCACTCATGTCGCCAAGACAAAACTTTGTCTCCTTGTGTGACACGCAAAATCTCACTGTGAGAAATTATTCAGAGTGCTCCTACTTTGCTAAAACCCTGGTAAGTCTGGTGAAATCTACCTCTTTGGGAGAAATTTGCACTAATCTCTGGCCTTTCCTGGTTCTCACACATTAAAGCCATGAAAATCTGAGTTTTATGTTTCAAGTCATGAAACAGATGGGAAAATAATTCACCATAAGCAAGAGTCAGAAATAACAAACAGCAGGACTGGAAAAACAATGTTTAAATAATTAGAAATTATCAGATTTAAAACATGAAATGACTGTGATTAAAATATTTAAACAAAGGAGAAATTTAAAATACAATCAAAGAGAGGCAGGCTAACAAAACTTACTTGAAAATTTATTTTAGAGAACCAAAGATATTATTGAGTACTAATAGTGGTGAACAAAAAATTTATAAATGTGGTTATATTTAAATAAATATATTTGTATAAAACTCTTTGTACAGAATGTTCTACATTTTCAGAGATAAAAAGCTAAAGAACAAAATTGGTTGAATAAGAAGGTAAATTTGAAATTGAAACTTTTGTGTTGCCAAGAAGAAAGCTGAGATTTTCATTATTAACTTTGGACTTTTTGTGAAATATCTATGTATCAAAAGTTAAGAAATTAATGAAAGAAAAGAAGTAGCATGTAGCATTTCCATTATAGCAGTAAATAGGGCTGTGGCAAAAGAATTAAATAATCCAAAATTAACTAACTAAACATAGTAAATGGAGCATAAATAGAAAAAATATGAAAAAGACAATTTCAAATATATAATAATTGTAATAATTGCAAGTGGATTAAATATCTCCATCTATTAAAAATCTCAGATTGGATACTTTGAAATCCAGTTGTATGCTATTTCATAAAGATAAATATAAAGCATGTAAAATGTAAGAACAGAGAAAGGCAGAATGTACAACTGTAGAACAAATGTACCTGGGAAATGTTACTGAAAATAGATGTACTTAGATTCGTATCAGGCAAAGTATGCTTTACTTTAAAAATTATTTTTAAGGAGAAAAGATTCAATTCAGCAAGAATATTAGCCATTCATAAATGTAGATGTACCCAACCCAGCCTCAAAATACAGGAATCAAAAATTGGCAGATCTCCTATGGGGATCTTATAAATCCACCAAGGGAAAGAGGTTTTTAATGCAAGTCTTTCATTGACTGATCAAGCAATAAAGTAGCAACAAGTAAAAATATCATAAATAAGAGCATTTTCCCCCCTTTTTCCAGATAATAACTAATCTTGAACTTCGTCAAGGACAGAACTTTAGTCTCTACCTAAATTGCACCTCCTCAGAAGTGTAACCCACCATATCTGGACTTCCCTTCCCATTCCCATCATTCTGTATTCTCTATCCCAAATTGTTCTTATGGACCTTTTATTAAACGACCAATTGCCAAATATTTATTTGTATATGGCCTTTCTCCTTTAGTCCTCACATCCCAAATGCCCAGATCACATCCTGGTACGTTGCAGTTGTTTAATGAATATTTGTTGAGCAAACAAATAAATTTAGTGTCTTGGCAATGTCCTCTTTATGGTTAAATTCTTCCCTCCCTCTTCTTCCCTTTTCCTGAAAAACTCCTAATTGTGTTCTTGACATTTGGATTTCAGATTGCTCAAGAAATTGGGTTCCCTCAGCCTCTGTTCCATTCTTTCATAGCATCTTTTCTTTTTATAAAAATAATCCACATTTGCTTAAGTTCAGTTCAGTTTAGTTTAGTTGCTCAGTCGTGTCCGACTCTTTGTGACCCCATGGACTGCAGCACGCCAGGCCTCCCTGTCCATCACCAGCTCCCGGAATGTACTCAAACTCATGTCCATTGAGTTGGTGATGCCATCCAACCATCTCATCCTCTGTCATCCCCTTCTCCTGCCCCCAATCCCTCCTAGTATCAGGGTCTTTTCCAATGAGTCAGTTCTTCGCATCAGGTGGCCAAAGTATTGCTTATTATTGTTTACATTATTATTTACTTATTATTATTACATTTGCTTATTATTTTTTAAATTATTTTTTATTAGAGTATGGTTGCTTTACAATGTTGTGTTAGTTCTACTGTGTACAGCAAGGTGAACCAGCTATACATATACAGATGTCCCCTCTCTTGGATTTCGTTCCAATTTAGGTCACCACAGAGCGCTGAATAGAGTTCCCTGAGCTATACAGTAGGTTCTCATGAGTGGTCTGTCTTATACATAGCATCAATAGTGTATATACGTCCATCCCAATCTCCCAGTTCCCCCCACACCCTCTTCCTCCTTGGCATATTATCCTATGGTTATAAGCAGCATGATAAAACAGGAAATAGGATTAGAGAGATGAGAGCCACGGTAATAATAGAAGGGCTCTTGAAGTCTAGGACCAGGGCAGTCCTTACTCATTCGATTTTTTTAAGGAGAATCTAGGGGTAAATGAAGGGTTGGCTATGGGGATAATGGGAAACAGGGCCAGTCAGAGGAAGCAACAAGTATAAATGCCTTAAGGCAGTAATGTTCTTTTAAAAAAAATTGTTGATTTACAACGTTGTGTTAGTTTCAGGTCTCCAGCAAAAGTGAATGGGTTATACACACACATGTGTCGGGCCATGCTCAATTGCTCGGTCATGCCAGAGTCTTTGCGACCCCATGTACTGTAGCCCACCAGGCTCCTCTGTCCCTGGGATTTTCCCAATAAGAATCCTGGAGTTGGTTACCATTTCCTCATCCAGGGATCTTCCTGACCCAGGCGGAGAACCCGTATTTCTGAAACCACATTTCCTTCATTGCAGACAGATTCTTCACCTCTGAGCCACCTAGGAAGTCCACATACACATGGATCCACTCTTTTTTAGATTCCTTTTCCCATATAGGCCATTGCAGAGTATTGATTAGAGGCCAATAATGTTCTTAATGGGTTCTAGGAACATCAGTGAGCCCAGGGTGGCTGAAGCAGCATGAACAAGCGGAAGGATAGAGAGCGTTAAAGTCAAAGGGAGATTTTTTTTGGACACATGATGTCATTTTAGTTTTTGCCTTTACCCCTGCAATGGACTGGGTGGAGGGGGAACGGGCTGGCTGTGGGTTCTGGCCAGATCCTGCAGGTACAGTCTCAGAATGGCCACGAGGTGGCGCCAGAATGCACAGGCTGTGCCTGGGGTGTGGTTCAGGGCTGGGAGCTGGAAGGTCTTAGCGAGACAGGCATGATTTCAGTTCTTGGAAGTCGATTCTAGTGGGATGGGAGTGGAGCGCAGACAAGAAGAAGGTATGGTAAGCACATGCTACTTCCTATGCTTATAAGCAGCATGGTTATAAGCGCGTGGACTGACGAGGTGAGGCTTGATATTTAAAGACTTTGGCTTTACTCTAAGATGCTAAAGCCACAGGAAGGATTCCCTCTGCTATGTTGACCGAAGCAGGTGAAGGGTAGACAGGGAGATTGGTTAGAAAGGGACTAAAAGAATCAAATCAGAGAAGATGGTAGTTGGGATCAGGTAGGAACAAGAAAGGTAGTGATAAGCAGTCAAATTCTGGACACATCAGGGAGTCTTAAGTCAGCAGGATTTGGTGAAAGAGTGAATACAAGGTGTGAGAGAAGCAAGCAGCCCACAATAATCTGGGGTCTGGCCTGTGTATCTGGAAAGATGCAGTTTCGCTTTCCTGGGGTTGGGAAGACCATAGAAGAGCAGAGCGGGCGGGGCTACGTCCAGCAGGAACACAGACTTTGGACACGCTGAAATGTCTAGTGGACACCCAAGTGAAGAATTTGAGATGGCAAGTGTATATAAAATTCTGGAACTCAAGGAAAATGTCTAGGATGGAGATGTAAATGAAATTATCAACATGTAGATGGTATTTAGGGGCTTCCCAGGTGGTGCTGGTGGTATAGAAACCGCCTGCCAATGCAGGAGACATAAGAGACGAGGGTTTGATCCCTGGGTCAGGAAGAGCCCCTGGAGGAGGGCACGGCAACCTGTTCCAGTATTCTTGCCTGGAAAATTCCATGAATAGAGAAGTCTTGAAGGCTACAATCCATAGGGTCACAAAGAGTCAGACACGACTGAAGCGACTTAGCACGCACACACACAGATGGTATTTAAAACCATCTGGAGGGTGAAAAGACATGGAGCTTGATGACTCAACTCTGGGTAATTTCAACAGTTAAAGGTCGAGGAAAAAAGAGAGAGAGAAAAGAAAAACTTACTTGCTGGAGGGGGTGGGGGGTGCAGATAAGGAAGCACCAGCCAGGCAGGAAACCTAAAGAGGGTGGTGATCAGAGTCGAGTAAGTGAGTGTTTTAAGAAGATGGGAAGGATCAGTGTGAAATGCTAATAAATGAGGTACGATCATTTGGGGACGACCAGTGTGTCTAGCTGTGGGGAGGTTATTGGTGGTCCCAATATTATTGAAGTAACAGGTAAAAGCTTCTTTGGAGAAGGTACAACAGGGGGTGGGAATAGATATTTTAGCGACCGTATGAACAACTGCTTTGAGAAGTGTTGCTTTCAAAGGAAGCCGAGAAATAATATAGTAGCTGGAGGGAGATAGCACTCAACGTGGTTGAAATCCCCTCATCTGTGAGAACGAAGAACTGTGATAACAACTTTGTCCATCTTGTTGACTGCTTTTTGTCTAATGTAATGGTTGACCCAAAGCAAATGCACAATTAAATTTTTCTTGAATAAGTGTCATTTCATGTAAAAGTGTAACTGATAATTCTTAAAGCTTAGAAAGTTTCAATGGATTTTGCTTTTTCTTTTAAATTGAACAAGAATATGCATCTTCTTGCCGATTCCCCAGTGGACTCAATTATGCTCAGCACCACAAATCACCTTTATTAAAATAAAATATGAATATGACAAATTAATTCATTAAAAATATTTAGTTAAGGTAGCTTTATTATCTACAGCACAGTTTTTCAAGTGATGAAGAAAAGAAGATAAAGGTACTTTTCCTCAGCAAAGTAGATTTGATCTAAATTTTGAGAGCATCGTGGTTATTGTTTAGTTGCTAAGCCATGTCCAACTCTTTTGCTACCCCATGGACTGTAGACCAACAGGCTCCTCTGTCCATGGAATTTTCCAGGCAAGAATACTGGAATGGGTTGCCATTTCCTTCACCAGGGGATCTTCCTCACCCAGGGATCAAACCCATGTCTCCTGCTTGGCAGGCAGATTCTTTAGCACTGAACCAACTGGGAAGTCCTTGGAGAGTACCAGGAAACTAGTAAGTCTTTTTACTTGTAAACATCTTTATTTTATTTAAATTTTTTATTATTAAAAAAAAAATTGGGGTCTGTTCCATGTGGCTGTGGGATCTTAGTTCCCAGATAAGAGATTGAACCCTCGGCCCACAGAAATGAAAGCACCAATTCTTAACCACTGGATTGCCAGGGAATTCCCTTAAATTTTTCTTTTAAAATTGAGATATATTTATCATACAGCACTGTATTAGTTTCAGTGGTAAAACATAATGATTCAGTATTTGTATATATTGAGAAATAATCACCATAGTAAGTCTAATTAACATCTGTTACTATGCATGGCTACAGCTTTTCTTCTGATGAGAGTTTTTCAGATTACTCTCTGTACTGTACTTAGATGCTCAGTCATGTCTGACTCTTTGTGACCCCATGGACTGCAGCCCTCCAGGCTCCTCTGTCCATGGAACTCTCCAGGCAAGAGTACTGGAGTGGATTGCCATGCCCTCCTCCAGGGAACAACCCCAGGGATCGAACTCAGGTCTCCGACATTGCAGGAGGATTCTTTACCATCTGAACCACCAGGGAAGCTCTCTAAGCAACTTCAAATATATAATACATACTGTGCATTACCTCCTATGACTTATCAATTTTATAACTGTAAGTTTTTACCCCCCCTTTACCCATTTCACTGACCTCCTAACCCTCACCTCTGGCAGCAACCATCTGTTCTCTGTATCTATAAGTTTGGTTTTCTTTCTTTTTTTCTTTTTTTAGATTCCACATTTAAGTGAGATCATACAGTATTTGGGAATTCCCAGGTGGCGCTAGTGGTAAAGAATTCTCCTGTTGATGCAAGAAATACAAGAGACACAGGTTTAATCTCTAGGTCCCAAAGATCCCCTGAGTAGTTAATGGCAACCCGCTCCAGTATTCTTGCCTGGAAAGTTCCATAGACACAGGAGCCTGGCAGGCTGGGGCTGCAAAGAGTCAGATATGACTGAACACATACAGTATTTATCTTTCACTGACTTATTTCACTTAGCATGGTGCGATCACGGTCCATCTATATTTGTCACAAATGGCAAGATGCTCTTCTTTTTTAATGGATGAATTATAGTCCATTGTGTACATGTATGTATGCCACTTCTTATTTATCTATTCATCTGTTGATAGACAGCTATGTTGTTTCCGCATCTTGGCTATTGATGTAGTACTGCAATAAACATTGGGGTGCATATATGTTTTCAATTTCCTGTCTCATTTCCTCTTGGGTAAATGCCCAGAGTGTTATTGTTGGATCATATGGTAGTTCCATTCTTAATTTTTTGAAGGCACTATACCACAATGGTTGCACCAATTTACATTCTCACCAACAGTGCACAAAAGTTCCCTTTTCTCCAACCTTGCCAACATTTGCTATTTCTTGTCTTTTTGATACTAGCCATTCTAACGTGTGAGGTGATATTTCACACAGTTTTGTTTGCATTTCTCTGAAGATTAGTAATGTTGAGCATCTTTTCATGTATCTGTTGACCATCTATATGTCTCCTTTGGGAAGATGTCTGTTCAGATATCTTCCCATCTTTCAGCTGGATTATTTTGTTTCCAACTCAGTTGTGTGAATTTTAAAGAATTTATTTTGGATATTAACTTCTTATCAGACATATGATTTGCAAACATTTTCAGTAGGTTGACTTTTCATTTTGTTAATCCCTTTGCTGTGCAAAAGCTTTCTAGTTTGATGCAGTGCTATTTTTAAATATTCACTTATATTGCCTTTGCTTTCGGAGTCAGATCCAACAAAACCATTGTCAAGGCCAATGTCAAGGAGTTTATCACCTATGTTTTCTTCTATGAGTTTTATGGTTTCAAGTTTTTAGTCCACTTTGAATTAATGTTTGTGAGTGTTTTAAGGTACTGGTCCAGTTTCATTCTTTCACATGTGACTGTCTGATTTTTCCAACACCTTTTGTTGAAGAGATTGTTGTTTTCTCTCTGTACATTCTTGACCACTTTGTCATAAATGAATTGACCACATATGGATGGGTTTATTTCTAGGTTCTGTATTCTGTTGCATTGGTCTTTGTGTCTGTTTTTATGCCAATACTGTCATGCTTTGAATACTGTACCTTTGTAGCAGTTTGAAATCAGGGATAATGATACCCCCAGCTTTATTAAATCTTTACCAAGATTGTTTTGGCTATTTGCAGTCTCCTTTGGTTCTGCACAAATTTTAGAATTCTACTTCTGTGAAAAATGCCAGTGAAATTTTGATCGGGATTATACCGAATGTGTAGATTAGTTTGAGTAGCTTGAATTTTTGAACAATAGTAATTCTTCCAATCAATAAGTGTGGAATATCTTCATTTGTGTCTTGTTCAGTTTCTTTCATCAATGTCTTACTGTTTTCAGTGTACAGGTCTTTCATCTGCTTGATTAAATGTGTTCATAGGTATTTTATTCTTTTTGATGCAAAGTTGTAAATGGGATTGTTTTCTTAATTTATCTTTCTGATAGCTCTAAATCAGTGTGTAGAAACATAACTGTTTTTTATACACTCATTTTGTATCCTACACATTTAATGAATTAATCTATTAGATCTAACAGTTTTTGATGGAATTTTGGGGGTTTTCTATATGTATTAATAATGTCATTTTTAAGTAGTGACAGTTTTATTTTTTTCTTTCCAATTTGGATGCCTTTCTCTTCTTGTTCTTGCCTAATTGCTCTGGCTAGTGCTTCCAGTACTATGTTGGATAAAAGCGGCAACAGTGAACACACTTGTCTTTTTCCTGATCTTGAATATGATGTTAACTGTGGGTTCATTTTCCAGGCAAGAATACTGGAATGGGTGGCCATTCCCCCTCCAGGGTATCTTCACAACCCAGGGATCAAACCATTGTCTCTTAGGTCTCTGGCATTGGCAGGCAGGCCCTTTACCACCAGTGCCAACTGGGAAGCCCTGGGTTCATTATATATGGCATTTATTATGTTGAGTTAATGTCCCTCTATACACACTTTGTTGGGAATTATTTTTTTTTTATCTTAATCATGAATAGAATTTTGTCAAGTGCTTTTTCTGCATCTGTTGAGATGGTCATATGAGTTTCGTTCGTATGGTGTATCACATTTTGGCAGATGTTGGACTATCCTGCATCCTTGGATTAAATCCCACTTGATCATACCTTGTGATCTTTTTAATGCATTATTGAATTTAATTTGCTCAGATTTTGTTAAGGATGTTTGCATGAGTAACATTAATACATCCCAAAATTAGAGAAAAACATTTTTCTCAAGTGTGAATGAATTGCTTATGAAAACTGACCGTTAACACTACATGAAGCAAGTTTTGATGCATTTTAAGAGATGAGCTTCAATCAATCAGTGATCACAAAGCATCTCAGTTATAAAACAAAAAGAAGACATAAGACAAAATAACAGCATAAACACATTTTTCAATAAATAATGAACAAAAAGAAATTATGATGTAAACTGTGAAATATTTAATATTGAATGATCACAAAATGTAAAATATCAATTAGGAAAAGAAAGAGTGTGCAGAATAAACTTCAAGGTGATAGAGCTATATTTTACGTCAATTTCTCACATTTGTGGGGTTTGTCTGCTCTTCTATGTCAGTGAAAATGTGCTTGACAATGATTAGGAGTGAATCAGAGATGTAAGAGCAGAGGTCAAGTGTTGCTTTGGGTATTTTAAAGGAAACTAGGGACTCTCCAGGTGGCGCTAATGGTGAAGAACCTGCCTGCCAATGCAAGAGACACAAGAGACTCTGATTCGATCCCTGGGTGGGGAAGATGCCCTGGAGGAGGGCACAACAACCCAGTCCAGTGTTCCTGCCTGGAGGATCCCCCGGACAGAAGAGCCTGATGGACTACAGCCCATTGGGTCGCAGAGAGTCAGACACACCTGAAGTGACATAGCGCAGCAAACATAGCCACAGTGTGAAAAATAATCCATCAGACTGAACTGACACAAAGGCTGCTTTACCAATGTAGAAGGAGAAGACCAAAGCTTGGAGGTGCTGCATGAAATCTCTCACAGAGGAAGCAGCTCTCACACAGCCCAGAGTGGGACCAGATGCAGGCTCCTAATATGTGCTTTCTTCAGTAATAAAAGGCACTTACTTATTATGGCTTCCAAAACAATAGCTACACCATAATAAAACCTGAGAAACAGGGATGGGTATGAAGACCTGAAAGATGAATTGCTGTCCCTTAGGGGATCAACTAAAAATGTTCTTTAAATGACAGTGAGCAAGATTAAGAGGTTGTGGAGTCAGAAAACAAGCAAGGACAAGAACCAAACCACCCTGCAAATGGGTTTCCAAAGACAGAGTGGAATCTAACTGCCAATGTGTTCCCAGTCTCCAAATGGGAGTGATGTCTAGCTGTTTCATTATTTCACACAAAGTCTAATTGAACTGGAGTATGAACAAGAAGTGATTACATTTATGTTGAAGAAAATGATTCATATTGTTGCATTTCACATTCATAGATGGTGCTCCTGCTCACTTGTTATTTAGTCGCTAAGCTGTGTCTGATTCTTTTGCAACCCCATGGACTGTAGCCCACCAGGTTCCTCCTGTCCATGGGATTTCCCAGGCAAGACTACTGGAGTGGACTACCATTTCTTCCTCCAGGGGATCTTCCCGACCCAGGGATCAAACCCGAGTCTCCTGCATTTGCATGCAGGTTCTTTACCACTGATCCACCAGGGAAGTCCACTGTTGCTCATGGCTGCATATTAATGTGGATAACTCAAAAATGTGTAGCCAATATTTCCAAAGATAATACACATACAGCACACTGTGAATGAACCCACAATCATGGAAAATGATCAGACTTTATCTTAGCCTTCTCTAAAGGAGTTCATATTATCAACATGGTAATTCAGGTTTCTTATTGAAATGGTTTAAAATGTAGGGATTTCAGACCAGAAAAATATTTTTGTGACACAGAGATTTCTGTTGTAATGGCATATTTCAAAATGGCATTTTACTTGTGTGATGAGAAATAACTGCTATAAAGTCATACCCTGAGTCTAAACAGTGAAGAGGAGAATATCATTTTCCCATGTTGAGTGAGGGCAATCATTCGTCTTACTTCCCTTTTCCCTGTGAAGGGCCCAAATCTCAATTGAATGAAAACTTCCATAGTAAACTGTTGGGTAGGGAATCAGGGTTCTCTTCTGCCCTGTTAAATGACTGGTTCCTGGGCAGAACATCTATCTTCTCTGCTTTTGAAATCATCAGATATCTGTAAGTGGGTCTTACAGTCCAGCTGGCTGGTTTCCAAAGCTTTCATTCATTTTTCACTTAGGAAATGTAACCTTAATGTGATTTCAGGTTATGTGAAACAGAATAGGATAGTGCAGTATGAGAATATTTCCTGTTTGGGGATATTTCCCTAACTCTAGCCTCATCCTCTTACTGCTACTCAGCAAGGTATATACTATGAGCAGAACTATTAATCACCTCTATGTTGAAAATGTAGAGCTATGTATCACTGTGTAGTGAAAAAAAAATACTGCGGTAGAAAGTTTTCTTGGTTAGCTGGTAAGGAAATTGAATTTCACAGTAGTAGAGAGATTTATCCATTGTAGAAACTTTAGAAAATGTACTTTAATGAGGAAAAAATCATTTATAATTCCACCACATGGAGCTAACTTTTGTTAATGTCTTGATTTTTTCAAAAATTAGAAAATAGCCTGTAGCAGTAATTCACTTTTTTAATTGAGTTCATAATGAACAGTTCTTACTGTTACTCACAAATACTAATGATTTCAGTGTTCCATTGTATAAATGTACAGTAATTTACAAAACTAGTGGCTCTTTATTGTAAATTTAGCCAATGTCCTTTATATAAGTCTTGATCATATATGAGTACATTTTCTTAGTTTTTCCTTAGGACATGGTTTTGAAGTGGGACCCTAGATTTAAGGGTACAAACATAAAAATATCATTGGTATACACTTCAAAACTCTACTGATTTGAAATATCTTTACTGTTATATTTATTTATCCATTTATTGCTTCTTCCAACAGATAATGAGGTTTTTGGTGGTCCAGATACTATTGGCAATTGTAGGAATACATCCCTGAATATGGCACTATCTCTTACATCAAGGAGTTTACATTTTACTGGGAGAGACGTACAAGTAGGCAATTACAATTCAGACAGAGAGCAGCAATGTTAGGGTACCATCACCCATGAAAGCAAGTGGGTAAATGTAAGTAGTTTTAAGTCCAAGATTACAAGGTCATGAGAAAGAAATAGTCTTCATATGAGAGGAAGTAAGTTCCTCAGGGAAAAGCCAAGATTCAGTTAGAGACACCAAGAAAACAGATTTTTCTGCTAATAGACTACGAATTTCAATAGGCACGGTGAAAGTTTCAGGATTTGAAGACAAAGAAGAGAAAGAGAGAGATGGTGCAGCCTCTTTTGCGTAGAGAGGAAAAGATGCGGGTGATCTGAGGGTCTGTGGTTTTTTATGTCATAACATAACCAGGATCAAAGGGCACAGTGAGATAAGCTCCAGAGGTTAGCAGATAGTAATTGTTGGGTAGAGAGAGGTGAGTTTTCATAGAAACCCTTCCTCTTCATCTCTGAGCAAGAAGTAACTTTCTTTAAAGCATATTAAATATTGGAAAAACAAGAATATTTCATAGAAGTAAATGTATTATTTCCTTTTAGGGTTCTCTTGCCAGCAAGTTGTCTCCTCTTGGAGTTTATTCCCTCACTTTGCTACACATGGAGGCACCTTGTTGCTCTGGATGTAAACGATGAGGAACCATTTGATGGAAGTAGAATCTATGCTTCACTCCTACCCTGTCCTACCAGAACTGCATGGTCCAAAGACGACTTTCTCTAATGAAGCTCAGAGCTCCCAATTTTCCACTTTATCTATCATAAGCACAAGCACGGGAGCAACAGTAACATGACTGACATCCCTAAATGGAATCAACAGTAGCCTGTGGCCAAGGAAGGGGCAGAGTTTGGTTTATAAAAATATTTAAGAGACGAGCAAAGTCCATACTGACATAAGTGCATTGTTAACCAAAAGTCATTTTGCAATGGATTTCTATGTATTTGTCAATATATGGTCAAAACTGGGAAAGAGGTACCAAGAGATCTCCAGTGAATCATCCCAGGCCAAACATGCTCCTCCCAGTTACCATTGTACAATAACAGCTGTACACCTTCCTTGCGACTGGGGTCATTTCTCTCTGCCAGGATGTCTCTGTTCCTTATATGTTGCTCTCTCGCAGTGTCTGTAGTAGAAATGTTTTCTTTGGTGAATCTCAGGACCTTCACATCTGCAAAGCATAGTGTTGTAGGGATGGGAATCCAAATTCTCCAAGTAGACCACGGAAAGTGAAGCTACCCAGGGCTTCACCAACTTTCACCCCTAGAATCCTGGATCTCCGTATTCTACTTAATAGTTAAACAACAACAACAACAAAAACCCAAACCATTGTTGATTTAGGACGCATTCAATTGTTCAATTGCTAAGTCATGTCCAACTCTTCACAACCCCATGGATTGCAACACTCTGTACTCCTCTGTCCTTCATTATCTCCTGGAGTTTGCTCAATGTCATGCCCATTGAGAGGGCCATGCTATCTAACCATCTCATCCTTTGCTGCCCCCTTCTCCTTTTGCCCTCAATCTTTCCCAGCAACAGAATTTTTTCCAGTGAGTTATCTCTTCACATCAGGTAGCCAAAGTATTGGAGCTTCAGCTTCAACATCAGTCCTTCCAGTGAATATTCAAGGTTACTTCCTTTAGGATTGACTGGTTTGATCTCCTTCAAGGGACTCTCAAGAGTCTTGTCCAGCATCATGACTCAAAAGCATCAATTTTTGCAGTATTTCTCTATCTTTGCATGGTATCTTCTCCAAGTTGGTCCCTATGCTGTGCCTTGAAAAGGTCATTCTATTGTGCTATTAGGTGGTGTGTTGTGTTACAGGACCAGTAGCTCCTATGTTCATATGCATGCTTGTTCACCTTCTGTTCTGCAAAGTGGGTTACTTGGTCCAGTGCAATGATTGATAGGATACAATGTCAGAAAAACCAAACCCTGAGCCCTGAGCCAGTGGAGCTGGTTCAGTCACTATAGACAGAAGAGAACATGTGCTAATGAATCACTGCCACTTCCAAAGCAGAAATAACTCAGTGTCATCAACTTGACTCAAAGGGGCTACTGGCCTACTAGAGGGATGGTTTCATTTGGAAACTCTGTCTCGGTCTCAAGATGGCAGGTTGGGCATCTAGTAGTGGCAGCAGCTAGATAATCCCTGGTGTCTTTTGGATTCAAAGACACATCTCCATCCCTTCTCTCGTGATTATTACTCTATTTGTGTTCCCACAATGTGAGCGCTAGGGCAGACAATGGATGGTTAACGTCAGATGGTTGAATCATCATGTCTACTTGGATATTTATTGCTTTTTCTGAGGGAGGATGTTTTCTGCAGGAAATTGCATGTGACACAAAGATCTTCTGATCTTCTTTATTCCCAGATGTTATCTATGTCTCTTGTTTCCATTCTTTCAATTTTTTCCCTTCCACACCTCTGATCAACAAGACAGGCTATTCTCTGTTATCCATAAATCTGTATATATTCTTATTTCAGGACACTTCTCTATACATGAAATTGATGACCAGATGCATTTCCCAAAGCACTGACATTTGGGACAACTGTCCTTACTGCTCTCAGATTTACACCCCTGAGCAGGCTATACTGCAGCAGGACTAAATTTTTGGCTTACAGCAACATTAGAGCAGAAGAATTTTATGAACCAACCTTGTTTTTTCTCCACTTCTGGCAATCATGAACTGAGGGAGAGAAGCTAGTGATTTAGCACATGATACAGAAGTCTATGTCAAGAGATGGTGAGGGGCAGAGAGGCGTGGCATGCTGCAGTTCATGGGGTCACAAAGAGTTGGACATGACTTGGCAACTGAAAAACAGCAGTAGGGGCCTATGCAGTTTACTTGCCTCTCTGAGCCCATTATACCCAATTCTCTATAAACCATTTCCATTTGATGATGGATTACTACTAGCCTGTCCAAACATATGACTAGTTGGGCCTGTAAAAAATCCAGCTATTATAGCTCTGGCTACATATATTCTGGCTGGTCTCTATCCACCAGGACCCAATAGTGTAGCAGTGATGATTTATTTGGTGATGCATATTTTCTGCTGAAGCTGTATGGTTGTGCTCCAGAACCCTAAAGACCTCACTTGTAATTTTCCTATTGGGACTTGCCATAAATTCTATGCCACAAAATTCTCCACTATCGATACTTCTAAGATGGGTGAATTAAGTGGGGTTTCTTTGGGGAGCACCATCCCTGTGTTCCATAGGCGTCTAAGGTGACATTCATTTATACTATTTCTCCAGAGATACAACATTATTTTTAATTTAGTATCTTGGCCGAGAAGTGAAGTTTCCACTTGACTTCTCTGCTTTAAAACTCTTACCTTTCAGAGTCCTGGAGGAGGGCATGGCAACCCACTCCAGTATTCTTGCCTGGAGAACCCCCATGGACAGAAGTGCCTGGGCGGGTCAGGTCTCAAAGAGTAGGACACAACTGAGCGACTAGGCACAGCACCACTCAGAGCAAAAACCCAATGTGGGGATTTTGCCAACTGTTAAGTATTTTCATGCCAACTATTTATCTGGAGCCCAGGAAAATAACCACCAAGTAGGTGATGACCTGATGGAGCCACTAAGACCTGGATCTGTACTAGGACTTGACGTGATTCCCATAGAAACCTTTTCCCCCATTATGCTAATGGAGGATGATGAGGCCATTTCAGGTCCTTAGGTCGACTTGGACCATATCTCCAATAGTCTTTGAAGTATCTGGATATTCTCTATTGTACAGTGTACATCCCCCAAGGGAATGACCATGCTGCCCTTTGTGGAAGGACCGGGAGAACCATCATCGTGTAAGTCTTCTGCGGTGCTGTGGAGTCCTTTCTCCCGAGGACTTGGACCTTCCCAGTCAGTGGCTCTCAGGTCTTAAAACTGGCCTTAGTCCAGAAACTGAGCAGGGATTGTGACACCGTATTGGAGCAGTTCCTCTCAGATTTCGGATTGCTTTTTCTTGATTTCCATTCTTGTATAGGAAGCAGCAACCCGCACCAGTATGCTTACCTGGGAAATTCTATGGACAGAAGAGCCTGGCGGGCTACAGTCCACGGGGTCACAAAAGAGTCGGACACGACTTAGTGACTAAAACAACAACAAGTTCTTGATTTCTGTTCATTGTATCAATTAATAATTCCCTGGTTAGTGGCTCACCCGTTTTACTCTGGAAACACTGTATTCTGTAGACTGTCATGTCTGTACTGTCATATCCAGAGCTCCCAGTGGGTCTAGCACCTTGGTTGTCACTCCCATCTTGCTTCTTATTAAGAGATCAAGAATCGAGTCTGCATTATTTGTGATGATTACACATTGCCAACTGTCCTTTAAGATTTAGTGATGTTATCATCCTCACTGCTGTCAGGAGACATTTTTTAGCTAGCTCTTGAGGTGAGTCCAATGTGTTGCTAAATTTAGGAACCATTGGTTTCACATACTAATATGATTTTGACTTTACATATGACATTGTATCTTGTTAACATATGCCAATGGAAAAACCTATCTGTAAAGTTGTACTCTGTTATTTTAGATCCATTGTTTTAAAAAATAGTCCCTGGTTCAAGATTTATCACAGAGTCATCTACTGATTAGGAGCACATATTTCAGACTGTGTTTGAATTATTATTTTTTTTTGGTTCAGTTTGTTAAAATAGGTAAACTTACACTCCAGTTCAGTTTAGTTCAGTCGCTCAGTCGTGTCTGACTCTTTGTGACTTCATGGACCGCAGCATGCCAGGCCTCTCTGTCCATCACCAACTTCCAGAGTTTACGCAAACCCATGTCCATTGAGTTGGTGATGCCATCCAACCATCTCATCCTCTGTCGTCCCCTTCTCCTCCTGCCCCTAATCTTTCCCAGCATCAGGGTCTTTTCAAATGAGTCAGTTCTTTGCATCAGGTGGCCAAAGTATTGGTTTCAGCTTCAACATCAGTCCTTCCAATCAACATTCAGGACTGATCTCTTTCAGGATTGACTGGTTGGATCTCCTTGCAGTCCAAGGGACTCTCATGAGCCTTCTCCAACACCACAGTTCAAAAGCATCAATTCCTCAGGGCTCAGCTTTCTAAACTTACATTAAGTAATACAGTTTGCAAACTAAAAATATGTGGAGTTCTTTATATTCTTGTATTCAGAGAGCCTTTTTTCTTATAAGGTTCTCCCCCATGGTATGTATGTATAATACACATTTTAGCTGTAAACAGTTTCATTTAGGATCAGTCCATTTCCTCTTTTATCATATATAACATTCATTTACTATCTCTTTATTGAGATCACATATGCTTCATTTAATATTTACTTGTTTCTCTTAATGTTGGTTAAGGTATAAATTGGGGCTTCCCAGGTGGCTCAGTAGGTAAAGAATCTGCCTGCAATGAAGTAGATGCAGGCAGAAGTGAGTTTGATTCCGGGGTTGGGAAGATTCCCTGGAGGAGGGTATGACAAACCACTCCAGTATTCTGGCCTGGAGAATCCCATCGACAGAGGAGCTTGGTGAGCTACAATCCATGGGGTCACAAAGAGTCAGATATGACCCAAGTGACTGAGCACGCATGCATGCAATGTATAAATTAGGTAAGTGTGTCTGTTTTTCTGTACTATTATTGACAAGATTATTGAAAGGGCAGAGGGCAGAATCTACAGTGTGCCTGCTTCACAGTGATCCATGAATAAACACTTTGGGGCTGGAAGTGCTCAATATATTTGTTCTGTCATTCAGCTCACATTTTATTTTGTTCACAGAGGATCATGAGAAAGCTTATCTAATGCATTGCTGAGAGATACTAAGTCTATGGCATTGTCTTTGTTGTATTAAAACAATATTAATAGTTACCCTTTGATGAAGAGCTTTCTGAATATTTTGCTTAAAATATCTCATATAATTGTCATCACATCATTTGAAAAGACCCTGATGCTGGGAAAGACTGAAGGCAGGAGGAGAAGGAGATGAAAGAGAATGAGGTGGCTGGATGGCATCATCAACTCATTGGACATGAGTTTAAGCAAACTACAGGAAATGGTGAAGAGTAGGGAAACTTGGCAGGCTGCAGTCCATGGGGTTGCAAAGAGTCAGACATGACTGAGCGACTGAAACAACAGCAAGAACTTTTATTATACTCATTTTACATGTTTAAAAAACTAGGTATAAGAGATTAACAGCTTTCCTCGTAGCACAGTCGGTAAAGAATCTGCCTGCAATGCAGGAGACCCAGGTTTGACTCCAGGGTCAGGAAGATCCCCTGGAGAAGGAAATGGCAACCCCCTCCAGTATTCTTGCTTGGAGAATACCATGGACAGAGGAGCCTGGCAGGCTACCGTCTATGGGCTTGCAAGAGTCGGACCCGACTTAGTGACTAACACCTACCATAAGAGATTAAGTGATTTGTCTGTAGTAGTTATGGGCTTCCCTGGTGGCTGAGGGTTAAAGAATCTGCCTGCATTGCAGGAGACACAGGTTCGATCCCTGAGTTGGGAAGATCCCCTGGATGAAGAAAATGGCAATCCACTCAAGTATTCTTGTCTGGGAAATCCCATGGACACAGTAGCCTGGTGGGCTGCAATCCACAGCATCGAAAGAGTTGGACACTTAGTGGCTAAACAACAGCTGTAGTAGTTCACCTTTGGATACTTCTGACTCCAAAAAATATTGCCCAAATAGCAGTTGTACCAAAAAAAAAAAAAAGAATTGATTAGTAAAAATCCCAAATCATCATTTGTGCAACTTTAAAGTTATCATTATCATAGTGCTGTGCTTTCTATTTTACAGTTTTGAGTTTCTGACTTACTTTCTAATTTATATTCTTAAAATCTTTTCTGTATTTTTTTTAATAGAGCTTCCATTTAGTTAGTGCCAATAATTTATTTTTTTACTTTTATTTTTTCCATTTATTTTTATTAGTTGGAGGCTAATTACTTCACAATTTTGTAGTGGTTTTTGCCATACATTGACATGAATCAGCCATGGATTTACATGTGTTCCCCATCCCGATCCCCCCTCCCGCCTCCGTCCCCATCCCATCCCTCTGGGTCTTCCCAGTGCACCAGCCCTGAGCACTTGTCTCATGCATCCAACCTGGGCTGGTGATCTGTTTCACCCTTGATAATATACTTCTTTCAATGCTGTTCTCTCAGAACATCCCACCCTCGCTTTCTCCCACAGAGTCTAAAAGTCTGTTTTGTACATCTGTGTCTCTTTTTCTATTTTGCGTATAGGGTTATTGTTACCTCTGAAAATGAGTATACTACCCAAAGCAATCTATAGATTCAATGCAATCCCTATCAAGCTACCAATAGTATTCTTCACAGAACTAGAACAAATAATTTCACAATTTGTATGGAAATACAAAAAACCTCAAATAGCCAAAGCAATCTTGAGAAAGAAGAATGGAACTGGAGGAATCAACCTGCCTGACTTCAGGCTCTACTACAAAGCCACAGTCATCAAGACAGTGTGGTACTGGCACAAAGACAGAAATATAGATCAATGGAACAAAATAGAAAGCCCAGAGATAAATCCACGTACCTACGGACACCTTATCTTCGACAAAGGAGGCAAGAATATACAATGGAAAAAAGACAACCTCTTTAACAAGTCGTGCTGGGAAAGCTGGTCAACCACTTGTAAAAGAATGAAACTAGAACACTTTCTAACACCATACACAAAAATAAACTCAAAATGGATTAAAGATCTAAATGTAAGACCAGAAACTATAAAACTCCTAGAGGAGAACATAGGCAAAACACTCTCTGACATAGTGCCAATATTTTAAATAAACTATTCAGAGAGACACAACTGGGGAGAAACTATCTTCTAAAGAGATTCCTGAGACTGACTGGAAATTGCAATTAAAATGAAATAAACAACTTGACAAATATTGCAAAATTAACATTTCTCCAGATGTGGGTACTATTAAGAGATGGATAGCATTCCACTGACTTTATCATGTATATTAAAATTTAAACATTTGTCATCTGTTCTATCATTTTCATCAGATATTTGAAAGGAATTTTATTAGATATTTAAAAGAAAATTTGTAATATTTCCATATAAATTAATTTCATTATTCAATTCATTTAAATCACAATGTAGACTGTAACATCACTTCTATATATCTTTATTGAGTTGTTAATATATGTTTTGTCAGCATATTTTCAAATAGACAAAAAAGATTTAGAGAAAATGGAACACAGGTTGTACATGTTTTTGTAGTCCTCACTTCCTAGTGTACAGTGAATGTTTTGCTATAATAGCAATAAAAATAAGTATTGATTTGGTTTGGGACCACATCTGTTCTTTTGCCATATAAAATTTTTTGTTAATTTACTAGTTGGAGTGCTTTTTAAAAATATAGTAATAAACATGTTTCAGTTCAGTTCAGTTCAGTTCAGTTCAGTTGCTCAGTTGTGTTAGCATGTTTATTTCTATTTAAAAATTGAATCAAATTGTTTTGGTCAAATTCAATATGCAGAGGGGGTTCCATGGCATTTAAACATTTTAAAAATTAATATTGACTAGTGAAAGACAGTATGCAGTCAGTCATAATCTCCAAGATATCATGAAGTCTATAGGTATGTTAGATACAGGTACTGTTAGATATTTTAAAGAATGAACATAGCTAAATAAGGACAAGGAATAAAAATCGAAATTTTGTAAATCAATTTTCCAAAACTTAGAAAGTCTAGGTATTAGAGGCAATAAATAAGCTTATAAAGTGAATTCTATAGTAAGTTCAGTTATAAAGGAAATATAAACAAAATATGGGCAGGATATCTGCTAAAACATTTCCTATTTTCTATAAGGATTTTCTTGAAATTTGTAAGATTGCATATTTTCATACCTGGAGTTTTTAGGATAAGACTTAATGAATCCCCTCATCTGCTAATATGCAGTGTAATTTTCTAAGGGAAGTATATAGTATGCAGTAATCTTCATATTTATTTGACATTATAAATCTTATTCTCAGATCATTTTTACAGACCAGCAGTCTACTCTGGGAAGTGCTGCCCTAGTATGACCAGAAAAGAGTAACCTGAACATGTAAGAATGGTGTTAGGGCAGTCATTGTATATGTGCGTGAAACAGCTCAGCTTGCTTTAACAGCATAACATAGGGTAGGAATAATAACAAGGGGGCAATGCATTTTCTTCATAAGGCAGGCAGTGACTATTATGGAATGGCAGCAACACTCATATTTTATCACCTCTGCTAGTAAGGGGTGATTTTCAACATGCCTTAAATAGGACACGCATTAAGAGCAAATAGAAGATTCAAGAAAAGTGAAAGTTTTTTTTAATGAATCGAATATGTTTAAATCCTGGAACTTTAAAAGAATCTTGAGATTCAATCTTTGCACTAACATCAGTAAGCTTTAAAAATTTGTGGGGAATATAAGAGATGAGAAGTGGGTCAATGTTGGCCAGATTCTTGAAAACAATAAGTGAATTTAAGAAAAATTATATTAAGTAAATCACCTGATCTCCCTTGGCTTTAATTATAAAATAAACTAATTATTCTAAATGCTTCCTAGAGTTTCTTCCAGTACTGACATTCTGTGTTTTCATGTTTGTAAAACTTCTGTAAATCTCTGACAAGAATTACGATGAATTTTAAACAAATGGAGTCTGTGTTTGGTGAGTGTGTGTGCGCTTAGACTGGTGGATGGATGATGGGGAATTTCTGGGTTAGTGCAGTGATGATTAGACAAGAACGTTCTTCCAAATGACCTCTAAATGCCTATTTGTTGTGGTTGTTTATGGGGACATACAAAAGAAAAAATAATAGCAGCAAAGGAACTTGAACCTGCATAAATTGAATATCGTATGCAAAGTCTATAGGCTGAATTATAGATGGTGATGAATTTCAAAGCACAACCTTGGACTTCACATAACATATACCAATCTCTTAACTAAAGTAAGATAAATGACTTGGCAAAGAGTTAAGTGAAATATGAGTCTGCCTCCAGTTGACCACAAAGTTCTGAGCCACAGGCATTATGCTAAGTAGATAAAATTACATTTTAATGCTTCAATCTCAAATATGTGCCAATGAGAAGAAGCAGGGATTTTTTTTTTCTTTTTTTCCTCTAAGAAAAAGAGGAAGGACTAAAGGAATATATATTTAAACCCATAATGAGGTTTAAATCATCTAAATCTTTAAAAATTTTTCAGCCATCCAGAATCAGAGTCATGCCCCTCTCATTTGATTTCCTTTGTCTGTGTCTCTTTGAGTCTTCTTCCACAATACAAGACTGTTGCTTGTGAAAATGGGAAGTAAACTAGCTGCATTATGGGATATAATAGTGAAAGCAAGTATTAAAAACAGGAACAGAGACTGAAAAAAACCATCATGTGCAACAGATGTTTGCATTGACTATATTAGAGGGTTATAGATCTCAAAAGGACTTGTATGCTATTTTCTTATTTTTATTTTAAATTAATTTTTATTAGAGTATAATTGCTTTACAGTATTGTGTTAGTTTCTACTGTACAGCAAACTGAATCAGCTAAACAATGCATACATCCCCTCTCCCCTTTTTTGGATTTTCTTTCCATTTAGGTTACCACAGAGCCCCGAGTTCCCTGTGCTATACAGTAGTTAGCAGTTACTAGTTTCTCACTAGCTACCTATTTTATACATAGTATCATGTATATGTTAAAAACCTTAAAAAATCTAGATTGCTTCCTCCTTTACTCAAAACTTTCCCCTTATGTTTAATACTTGTCTTTCATTACAAAACTCCATCAGATGTAGCCACTGGGATTGAAAAGAATCCAGCTGATGCTTCATGGGGTTTTCATATTTAACATTTTCAAGCTCAGTGCATTCCATTAGAAGAATCAGGGATAGAGTCTTTTTCTTGTCTTTTTTCTTTTCTTCTCCAGAGAAGAGAAGGATTAAGTAATACACTTTTCAACCCAACATGAGGATGAAAATTCTAACATAGCTTTCTAATATGGAATTAGCTTTTTAAAAATAATATCGGAGTCCTTATCACTGGATATTTCCATTAAGGGAGGAGGCTTTATCAGGTTGATATGTTAAAGCAGATTTTTGCACTCAGTGAAGCATTCAATTAAATGACTCCAAAGTCCATTCCAATTCTAATAGTTTAAAAATCCATAAATATTCTCATTATTGTGTGCCTTCCCTGTATGCTTCAAGAGTGCAGTATAAATCAAATCAAAGTTGTCTACTAGACATTGTTGTTTGGAGCTACTTCATGGAGAAGTTTGCATGATAGTCCTTTTTTAAACAAATCTCAAAACTATTCAATCTGCAGCCATGCACCCATAAGATACAAGAATATCCAATCACTGATGGCTTTTATTTTTATTTTTTTTGGCTCCACCACGTGGTGTGGGGAAATCTCAGTTTCCCAATCAGGGATCCAGTCTGTGCCTCTTGCAGTGGAAGCACAGAGTCCTAACCACTGGACCACCAGAGAAGTCCAGAGATGACATTTTTAATTGAGATGAAAACTACTAAAGATCCATCAAGAGATGAACATTGGATGTTGGAAGACAATTGCAGAGATACAACTAGCCAGGTGTAAACCAATCAGTTCAGTTCAGTTCAGTTGCTCAGTCGTGTCTGACTCTTTGTGACCCCATGAACCGCAGCATGCCAGGCCTCCCTGTCCATCACAAACTCCCAGAGTTTACTCAAACTCATGTCCACCGAGTCAGTGATGCCATCCAGCCATCTCATCTTCTGTTGTCCCCTT
Source organism: Cervus elaphus (assembly GCF_910594005.1). Lineage (NCBI taxonomy): Eukaryota > Metazoa > Chordata > Mammalia > Artiodactyla > Cervidae > Cervus > Cervus elaphus. Next base: position 21,184,072 of record NC_057842.1, on the reverse strand, counting down.
CTCCTCCTGCCCCCAGTCCCTCCCAGCATCAGGGTCTTTTCCAATGAGTCAACTCTTTGCATGAGGTAGCCAAAGTACTGGAGTTTCAGCTTCAATATCAGTCTTTCCAATGAACACCCAGGACTGATCTCCTTTAGGATGGACTGGTTGGATCTCCTTGCAGTCCAAGGGACTCTCAAGAGTCTTCTCCAACACTGCAGTTTAAAAGCATCAATTTTTCGGCACTCGGCTTTCTTCACAGTCCAACTCTCACATCCATACATGACCACTGGAAAAACCATAGCCTTGACTAGACAGACCTTTGTTGGCAAAGTAATGTCTCTGCTATTTAATATGCTCTCTAGCTTGGTCATAACTTTCCTTCCAAGGAGTAAGCATCTTTTAATTTCATGGCTGCAATTAACCATCTGCAGTGATTTTGGAGCCCCAAAAAATAAAGTCTGACACTGTTTCCACTGTTTCCCCATCTATTTCCCATGAAGTGCTGGGACCGGATGCCATGATTTTAGTTTTCTCAATGTTGAGCTTTAAGCAAACTTTTTCACTCTCCTTTCTCACTTTTATCAAGAGGCTTTTTAGTTCCTCTTCACTTTCTGCCATAAGGGTGGTGTCATCTGCATATCTGAGGTTATTGATATTTCTCCCAGCAATCTTGATTCCAGCTTGTGCTTCTTCCAGCCCAGCATTTCTCATGATGTACTCTGCACATAAGTTAAATAAGCAGGGTGACAATATACAGCCTTAACGAACCCCTTTCCCGATTTGAAACCAGTTTGTTGTTCCATGTCTAGTTCTAACTGTTACTTCTTGACCTGCATACAGACTTCTCAAGAGGCAGGTCGGGTGGTCTGGTATTCCCATCTCTTGAAGAATTTTCCAGAGCTTGTTGTGGTCCACACAGTCAAAGGCTTTGGCATAGTTAATAAAGCAGAAGTAGATATTTTTCTGGAACTCTCTTGCTTTTTTGATGATCCAATGGATGTTGGCAATTTGATCTCTGATTCCTCTGCCTTTTCTAAAACCAGCTTGAACATCTGGAAATTCAAGGTTCACGTACTGTTGAAGCCTGGCTTGGAGAATTTTGAGCATTACTTTACTAGCATGTGAGACGAGTGCAACTGTGCAATAGTTTGAGCATTCTTTAGCATTGCCTTTCTTAAGGATTGGAATGAAAACTGACCTTTTCTAGTCCTGTGGGCACTGCGAGTTTTCCAAATTTGATGGTGTAGTGAGTGCAGCACTTTCACAGCATCATCTTTTGAGATTTGAAATAGCTCAACTGGAATTCCATCACCTCCACTACCTTTGTTCATACTGATGCTTCCTAAGGCCCTCTTGACTTCACATTCCAGGATGTCTGGCCCTAGGTGAGTGATCATACCGTTGTGATTATCTGGGTCTTGAAGATCTTTTTTGTACAGTTCTCCTGTGTATTCTTGTTATCACTTTTTAATATCTTCTGCTTCTGTTAGGTCCATACCATTTCTGTCCTTTATTGAGCCCATCTTTGCATGAAACCTTGATATCTGTAATTTTCTTGAAGAGATCTTTAGTCTTCCCCATTCTATTGTTTTCCTCTATTTCTTTGCATTGATCACTGGGGAAGGCTTTCTTATCTCTCCTAGCTATTCTTTGGAACTCTGCATTCAAATGGGTGTATCTTTCCTTTTCTCCTTTGCCTTTAGCGTCTCTTCTTTTCACAGCTATTTGTAAAGCCTCCTCAGACAACTATTTTCCCTACGTTGCATTTCTTTTCCATGGGGATGGTCTTGATCACTGCCTCATGTACAATGTCAAGAGTCTCCATCCATAGTTCTTCAGGCACTCTGTCTATCAAATCTAATCCCTTGAATCCATTTGTCACTTACACTGTATAACCATAAGGGATTTGATTTAGGTCCCACCTGACTGGCCTAGTGGTTTTCCCTACTTTCTTCCATTTAAGTCTGAATTTGGCAATAAAGAGCTCATGATCTGAGCCACAGTCAGCCTCCAGTCTTGTTTTTGCTGACTGTATAGAGCTTCTCCATCTTTGGCTGCAAAGAATATAATCAATCTGATTTCAGTTTTGACCATCTGTCGATGTCCATGTGAAGAGTTGATTGTTGTGTTGTTGGAAAAGGATGTTTACTATGACCAATGTGTTCCCTGAAATGACTCTGTCAGCCTTTGCCCTGCTTCATTCTGTACTCCAAGGCCAATCTTGCCTGTTACTCCAGGTATCTGTTGACTTCCTACTTTTGCATTCCATTCATGATGAAGTAGTCAGAGGAGCAGACAGGAGGATGGATTGTTTCATCCTCAAAAATGAAGAAAAATACAATAAGAGAAACCCACTAGTGTCAGGTTCTGGCAGTCACTCAGAAACTGTTGGGAAAAGAAATATTTCTAATTTTAAGCTTGAGGGTGAACAATTGCTTATTACATCCCAATGGAGACAGTCTGAGCTGTGCAACAAAGGGAGGGAAATTTGCCTTCCTCATTCCTACACCCTCTGAGGCACATGCCACCCTGTTTGGAGGGACCTACCGTCCCGTCTTCCTGGGTGTGAATGAAACCTGCTCTGTGTGGAATAAGGCAACCTTATTCACAATCAGGATTCCACAGACACCCATGCTGGAAAGATATTCCAGTGTATGTCTGTCTCACTAGAAGTCTGGAGAGGGAGGGTGGGAGGAAGAACTAAAGGCCAGAGCAAGGAGGTCGCTCAGCAAAATGAAGTGTGACTTTCCAGCAAACAAACATTGGGAGTAAGTGCTGTAGACTTATACACATTTGATAAATTAACTAGTCAAAACATGTTCTTTTTTTTCTAATTGATGACTGTAGTAAAATTATGAGCAACTTTTGATCAGGTGTCCTGAGCCTTTCTGGTCCTGTTATGACCTTGAGAGCAGACCTCTGTGATGCAGACAGAGGGTTGAGGTTTGGATCTGGTACATCTCAGCCCTGGCTCTGGCTGCTGACAATGAAAGAATACACCTGAGTTAGTCAGGAATCAGTAATTCAGTATCCAAGAAGTCAAACCCAGGGACGTAATTGCTGTTGAAGGCCACAGAATAGCTCATGCAAACTAGCCATCTTTCTACTGTGTCTCTCTATTGCAGACAGCATTCAGATGGAAGGAATATGTTATGGGTAAAGGCTCAGGTAAACTGAATTCAAAGGCTAAATGTGCCAATGACCTTTGACAAGTTACTTAATCTCTTTATGCTTTTGTTTTCTCATTGGTAAAACAACAATAATGTTGGTACTTATAGAGATTTAAGTATTAAGTTAGATAAATCATGTAAAAATGTCTAGCATGTAGTGAGCACTCAATAAATTCTTATGAACATCATTATTCTTAATGGGCTGGCTTCCTAGGTGGTGCTAGTGGTAAAGAACCCACCTGCCAATGCAGGAGACATAAGAGACATGGGTTTGATCCCTGGATCAGGAAGATCTCCTAGAGGAGGGCATGGCAACCCACTTCAGTATTCTTGCCTCGAGAATCCCATGGACAGAGGAGCCTGGTGGGCTATAGTCCATAGGGTTGCAAAGAATTGGACAGGATTGAACTGAGCACACCCTCTTAATGCTACTACTTGGTGTCCCAGAGAAGTCTTCTAATGTTAAAAGGAGGGGTAAATCAAAGTAGAGGATATGCAATCTAGGAACCAATCTATTGCTTCAAATATCCATTCTTTGTATTTGTTCTCATTATTTACCAAGTCTTGAGAGAATGAAATGTTACATTTCTTTTCTTGATTGTAAGAAAAACTTTATGCTGTTTCTGGTAGTGAAAGGGTCTATCATGAAATAAGAAATGAAAAAAATTGCTTGAAAATTACTTACATGGAGAAACAATAATTTTTTAAAACGTTAAGAAAGATGAAAGTGTCTTCTTCATTGTGCCTCTTCTTATCTAGGATTCTCTCCACTTTGGAAGTTACAAATCCCTGCTTCAGTGACTTTCAGAATTCTGAGGGTTGTTTATCTTTTTTTTTTTTTTTTAAACTCTATTAGTCTTGGGAGTAACAGAGTGCAAAAAAATTTGAGTTGATGTTGTCAAATTGTTCATGCTCTAAAGGCGGAAGTAAATTGGTGCATTTCTGTAAATCTAGTAAAACAGTTCTGGGAAGTAAATAGCTTCCTTTTGAAGATTAAAAGTTAGCTTTGCCACAAATTCACTTAGTGGAACCAGGAGGATTAGAGACAGAGTGCTATGCAACTGATGCTATTCACCACGGCTCACAAGGACACTGGGGCCCCCGGTGTGGGGGTCCCTCAGGTGAAATCTTGTTAAAACAAATCCCATTGCAACAAAAATATCTGAATAACCAAAAGTAAGTGGAGCCAGGGGATGGCACTCTTACTGCAATGCCATCCCTGCAGGGGAACTTGTAGCCCTATCGCAGCAAGAAGGAAAGAAGATCTTTGTCAAAGTTTGTGGTAACAGGATTGAGCTGTACTTAGCTGCACCATGTAAAATGAAAATGACGGAAAAGCAAAAATGAAAGAGACACGTGAGATGGAGGCTGCCATTTCCTTAGCAGCAAGGGAGGAAGTGGCTGCCTTCATTTAGGAAAACTCAATGGTCCGGGTGCTTAATCAGTGTCACTTGGGTACACATTCTGCACATATGAGTAAAAGGTTTTTGATAACATGACATTGTATAAGTCACTGAAATCACAATAGCGTTAGAAGTGAATGCTGTTGGATATCATCCAGCAATTTCAGAAATCAGCAGTCTTGAGCAAGCATCTTGCAAGACATGTATAACATCGCTTTAGGGCAACACACTTCTAAAATCAAGTGTATTCATCAAGAGAATAAAAAATAGATTCAAACAGGAGACAAGGGAGCAAGTTAGCAACATGGAAACATTATACAATCTACTTGAAAAATTGCTGCAGTCATCCTCCACTGGTGGTAATTTAGAAGAGAGGCAGAGGAAAAGAAAGTCCAGTGGAGAGGGTAGAATTGAATATGTTTGCTATGATAATAGAAAGCATCTTTTGATACCCAGCAAAAAGTATATTCACATCATCAGATCCGGCACTGCTCAAGTCGTTTCTCACTGTCTGGCATCTTTCCTGTAACTTTTCAGGTCTTGGCTGGTGGCCCAAACAGGGGGCTAAGAGAGGAGGGGATGTCACTCAACAGTCTTTAGTTCTTAATTAACAGGAGCCCTTTAGGGATATTCAGTCTCCCACTGCATGTCAGTTAAAAGCACCCAAATGAGTTCAGTGTGTAGAGCAAAACTGTTGCTTACTTGGCTTGAGCTATTTTTCTCAAATGCTGGATTTCCTTTTTAAAGCAAAAGAGTCCTGTGTCAATTCTGGGTGTGCATTTTTGTTTGTTTAGCAACACCTAATCAAATTAATAGACGGTATATCCATATCAATAAGCTTTCATGAGATGAGAGCCCTTCTGAGCAAGAGTTACAATTAAAATGCACTTTCAAACCTTGCAATTCAAAGTATGTCTGCAGACGAGCACATAGTGTCACCTGGGAGAAGACAAGAAATGCGAAATCCTCAGGCTCAACCTCAGACCTACTGAATCAGCATTTCCCCAGATTTCCCCTATACTGAAGCCCATGACAAGGCTATGGTTTTTCCAGTGGTCATGTATGGATGTGAGAGTTGGACTGTGAAGAAAGCTGAGAGCTGAAAAATTGATGCTTTTGAACTGTGGTGTTGGAGAAGACTCTTGAGAGTCCCTTGGACTGCAAGGAGATCCAACCAGTCCATCCTAAAGGAGATCAGTCCTGGGTGTTCATTGGAAGGACTGATGCTGAAGCTGAAACTCCAGTACTTTGGCTACCTCATGCAAACAGTTGACTCATTGGAAAAGACCCTGATGCTGGGAGGGATTGGGGGCAGGAGGAGAAAGGGACGACAGAGGATGAGATGGCTGGATGGCATCACCGACTCGATGGACATGGGTTTCAGTACACTCTGGGAGTTGGTGATGGACAGGGAGGCCTGGCATGCTGCAGTTCATGGGGTCACAAAGAGTCGGACACGACTGAGTGACTGAACTGAACTGAAGCCCATGAATATTAATTTGAGAAGTACTGGTCTCACATCAAAAAGACTCTTCCTCTGGTCTTAATGAATTTGTGTAAGAATTGCCTGCACTTTACCAGTCATGTTTCCATGTTCAGAAATATATTAGAATATTTTTGTAAAATTTATGCCTCTGATTTTTCCTTAACTTGTAATTGGAATAACTTACCTTTGAAACTAAGTTGAATGTGTCTTAATAGAATTTCAACTTTTTTCTTTCTTCTTAAGACCTTAGGGCTTGATTTAACTTTTTTTCTCAATTATGAATGAGAATAATAAAATAATTACACAGAGTAAAGACAGGGATGGATTGAGGAAAACTTGAACCACTTGATAAAGGGAGAAAAAGTGTTTTGATTTTATAAGTGGGGATGTTTACTCCACTAATTTCAAGGTCGTGGGTAAGATCTAATTTCCCCTTTATCCATTAAGTGTTTTTCTACTGGATATTTTAGGTGAATGTCTCATATTTCTCATTTGTTTTAAGATGTTTATACATATCTGTAAAAACTTTTAGGTGGATAAATCCTAAGCTTAACCCTAAAGAAAAATAACTTCTGAAGTGTATTCTTAAGTCAGACCATGCGTTCTTAGTACCTTACTTTGAAGAACGGAAGTTTAGAGCACTTAAATTCTTAGAATGGATTTCCTTGGAATACATGATCATTAAACTTGGAAACTACTGCTTGCTCTCGGCTCCTCTTTGCAATGCACATCAGCAGCTTAAAGATTCTGAGAAATCCTACAGTAAATGTTTAGTCCAACCTTAACCAAACCACTTATCCCACCATGATTTCTGTTGAAATTCTATGGCACTCAAATAGAAAAACTCAACTACATGTTCCTATGAATATTTTTCCTTGATCACAAATGTAAGCTATGAGAATGAGTTTTAACAAGAAGGGCCATAGCTACTTGAGCAGAAGGAAGGGATTTGAATCATTTAGGATATAAGCACAGACAATATGAAAGTGTGAAAGTTCTTTTACAGTCCAATCTAAAGTCAGTCCTGTAGTCTGGCTTTGTAGCATAGAATGGAGCTTGGGATGGGTGAATTGGTGTGTGTGTGTGTGTGTGTGTGTGTGTGTGTGTGTGGTGTTAATAGAGATAGGTGATAAGAGAGGCATAACCAAGGAACCCACTCCTTACGTTTGGTGTTTTGTTTGTTAGCCTTATTGACCTGGAGGAAAATACCTATTCTCTGAAACATCTATAAGGACTTAGGTTTACACAGGAAAGTCATGTCCGGGGAAGACATTATTACTGAGGATGAGCTGGAGATTCTGGGAATAAAATAATGTGTTTTGAGAGCTAATAAATGGAGACCTAGAGCAAGGTGGTTGGAAGAGTACTGGCGTCCAATAGCCAGATCTGGTTTTCATTCTGCTTCAACCTTGTCCTAATGGTATTGGACACACCTGGATTTCCCTGACTGCCCGTTCTTTCATCAGTAAAAATGCAAGGAGTTTCAGAGTAATTGAAAGGATTAGAGACTATAAAGTTCCTGGCACACTTAGGTCATAGTGGGTGGCCAATCAAGGGTAGCATGATTATCATTTTAACTTACCACTTACTGGGGACCTAGGCCAGTTGCTGTGCTGGGGCTGTGGGCATGCTGATCTGTTTAGTGTCTGGGGAGTTAGGTGAAAAGCTTTGTGGCACTCAGCCAGACACCCCTTGATAGACCTCTTAGAGTTTTGTACAGATTACTGAGATAAAATTACATGAATAGAGAAATTTCATGTGTGTTCAGATGAATACATAAAAAAATACTGTTTCTTTGTTGACCAGAAATAAACATTTCAAAAATCATATTGGGGTCAAAAAAATATCTCCACTGGAGAAACCTGAATTATTTCTAGTCTTTTTACCTTTATACATTTTCTTAACTGAGGATTTAGTAAAAAAAAAAAATATATTCAACTTGAGACACAAATCTTTAAAAATTCCTAAAGTTATACCCTTGGACTGCAAGGAGATCCAACCAGTCCATCCTAAAGGAGATCAGTCCTGGGTGTTCATTGGAAGGACTGATACTGAAGCTTCAACACTTTGACCACCTGATGAGAAGAGCTGACTCACTGGAAAAGACCCTGATGCTGGGAAAGATTGAGGGCAGGAGGAGAAAGGGACGACAGAGGGTGAGACGGTTGGATGGCATCACCGACTCGATGGACATGGGTTTGGGTAAACTCCGGGAGTTGGTGATGGACAGGAAGGCCTGGCGTGCTGTGGTTCATGGGGTTTCAAAGAGTTGGACAATACTGAGCGACTGAACTGAACTAAACTGAACTGAAGTTATACAAGCACATTGTCAAAAGAATTGAGAGTTTCTGAAGTTTTACAATTAAATGTTTCTCTTCCTATGTGTTAGTCACTTTTTTCCCTCCACTGATAGTTTTTTTTACTATTTCTTCAAAGGCATTTTTTGCATGTATCATGAGTGTCTATCTCTGCATACTTTCTTACTACAAAGGCAGCATAACACATATGTATTGTGCTTGTTAGATTTATAATACATCTTGGAAAGTTGCTGCTGTTTTTAACAATTCCATAATATTTCATTGTGTGTCTATACTATAATTTACTTAACCAGTGTCCTATTAGATATTTTCAGTCTTTTACTACTGTTAACAATGCCACAGTAAACACTCTAGTAAATAAATATTTCCATTTGCAGATAGCAACTATAGCAGAAGAGTAAAGTTATTGTGGTAGAATTGCTAAGACTCTAGTGTGCCTTTTTAAATTTGGTAATTATTGGTAAATTGCTTTCTACAGAGATTTGTTCATTGTTCTAGCAAAGTATCAAGTACACTTTTCCTACAAAGCATTATAAATCTGTCATCAGATATGTTTATCATAGTTTAATTTGTTATTCTCTCATTTTGGTAGTTTAGTCACCAAATGGTGTCCGACTCTTGTGACCCTGTGGACTGTAGCCTGCCAGACTTCTCTGTCCGTGGGATTTCCCCAGGCAAGAATATTGGAGTGGGTTGCCATTTCCTTCTCCAGGGGATCTTCCTGACCCAGGGATTGAACCCGAGTCTCCTGCATTGCAGGTGGATTCTTTACCAACTGAGCCACCAGGGAAGCTTGAGTGGGATTTAATATCTTTTAAAATGTACTTGATATATTTCAGATCTATTTATAATTTGTCCTGTGAAATGTCCATTTGTGCCTTTGTTCACTTTTTCTTATACTATTCATTATTTTTGGAAATTTGCAGCAGGATTTTATATATGAAAGAAATTACCCCATCATCTGTAATATAAGTTGTCAATATGTATTTTATAGCTTGATTTAGTTTACACTGCTTTTGTTTTGTGATTGCTTTTTACTTGCATGTAATTTCTTTTATTTGCCTTTTCTTCCACATATGAGTTTTATATCACAGTAAGGCTTTATCCTCTTATTATTTCTGTGATTCTCCCATGATTTATGTAGTATGTTCACAGAATGTTTTCAAATATAAACTGCTGACTCATCCAGATTTTGTTTAGGTGTGAGAAGTGAGATTTATTATTTTTTTCCCAAATATCTCTTCAATTTTCTTGACACAGTTTGTTGAATGGTGCCCATTCTCTACTGATATACTTTGCCGGCAGGAACAGCTGCGGTCTAGGCATGGAAACAGAAATCACTCTAGGTAGGTTATTACAGAGAACTTAACACCGAGGATTCATTACAAGGGTACCAAATAAGGGATAGTGAGGCAATCCAGAGATTAGCAGCAGCAGAAGGCTGATACAACTCCTACTACTATAGTGATTAAAGCAAGAAGCTAAGCATCAGAGCTGGGAAATCAGTGCTTCCACTGAGAGATAGTCGTCCAGGGTTGCCCGGTGGGGTTGAAGATAATGGAGGTAGTGGCTGTCCTGCAGAATCAGGAGTCATGGAGAAAAAAATTCACCTGAGGTACATCCCAGATTTTCCCCCTTCCTCCCTGTTAAGCTCTGTCAGTGCCTGTCGTTGGATGAACATAGCCAGAAGACTGAGAATACAGGAACTTGGAAATGTAGTTCTATGCCTTTTTCCTAGGAAAAATGCAAACATGGGAATTTGGGGATATCAGATCAAAGACTCAGTTCACCAGCATATCTTATTTGTTCCCTTATTTGTCTACCTCTTTATATATCAGAAGTATATTTCATTTTATTTTTTTGCTGTAACTTTATAAAATACTTTTTTCATCTCAGAGGACTAATTCCTTGTTAATTTTCTTAAAATTGAATTTGTATGATTCTTCCCATGCTATTTTTCCAAACTAAATTTCAGATTGGCTTCTTTACTTCTAAAAAGTATTCCGTTGTAATATTATTCAACATATTGAGTTACAGAGTATTAAGTAAATTCACATAAGTATATAGAATAATTTATAGATAATTGATATTTATAGGATGTTGAAGATTCCTATAGAGAAACAAGATATATCTTCCTGTTTATGCCAGACTTCTCTGGGTCTTTTAGTAGAGTTTAAGGTTTTCTTCAAAGTGATGATGCTTGTTTATTTCTAGGAACTTCCTTTTTTTGGGGCTATTTTGTTATTATTGTTTTGGGTTGTTTTCTTCTACAGTACACTTTTATCTGGCTGTTGGTGACTATGAGAAGGTTATATTGTATATATTACTTTTTTAACCTTACAGAATGGTTTGTAGTAGTTTTCAGTTGATTCTCTTGAATCATATTTAATATCAACTTCAGACAAGGGTGATTTTTACTTTCTTCTTTCCAAATTTTATAACTCTTATTTCCTCCTTTATCTAATTTTATTTGTTCTTCCAGAGCAATGTCCATATATTTCGGTGACAATGGGTATCATTGACTGACTCCTTAATGAATAGGAATGATTTCTCCATATCAAACATAATATCTTTTGTGGATAAAGCATTTCTTTCCAAAGAGCAATTCAGAGATAATCTGAGGCATCAAGTCCTCTTTTTTTTTTTTTTTTCTGAATTGTGCTGCAAAATATTCTAGTCTATATGTAAAGCCTTTTGAATTGTAGTTCCCTGACAGAGTTCTTTCTTCTCCATTGTCAATTAAATAATTTGGAGTTTCTTACACCTTGGAAGAACTTTATTATTTTATATTTTTCTTGGAAATCATTATTATCTTGTATGTTCTAAATCTCATCTGTGTAGATTTGAGCAATGTAATCTCAAATGAGTCATTAATGCAAACAGCCCACTCATTGGAAAAGATCCTGATGCTGGGAAGGATCTAAGGCAAAAGGAGAAAGAGGTGGCAGAGGATAAGATGGTTGGATGGCATCATCAATTCAGTGAACATGAACCTGAGCAAACTCTGGGAGATAGTGAAGGACAAGGGAGCCGGGCATGCTGCAAGTCTGTGGGGTCACAAGAGTCGGACACTACTTAGGGACTGAACAACAACAAAAATCTCAAATTATTCTAATTTTCTTTATGTCTGTCATTATTTACCTGTTACCATTTCTTACATTATGTACTTATTTTCCTCCTTATTTCCATGAATTAATGCACAGTACTTTGTCTCTTTTATCAATATACAAGCTTATGTATTAGTTTTGCTAGTTTCCTTTTTTCTAGTTTATTAATGTCTGCTTCAGTCTTTATATCCTTCTGCCTATTGATTTTGTATTTATAGTGCTCTAACTTTGAAAATCTGCTGTTTGAAATTTGCATTTCCCAGAGTACAGCATCTGGATGGTTTTATATTGCTTTATTTTCCTCACTGTATTTGGCATCCTTTTCTTTTTCTTTTTTTTTTTTTTTCCATTTATTTTTATTAGTTGGAGACTAATTACTTTACAATATTGTAGTGGGTTTAGTCGTACATTGACATGAATCAGCCATGGATTTACATGTATTCCCCATCCCGATCCCCCCTCCCACTTCCCTCTCTACCCAATCCCTCTGAGTCTTCCCAGTGCACCAGGCCCGAGGCATCTTTTTCTTAAATCCTACATATTCTGTTGGAGTATTACATATGTCTCCTGGAGTTGGCAAAGATGAAGCTTGTCTTTATCTTATTTTGTTTATTAATCTTCTAGTTTTGTTAAAACGTCTTGTCTATATATTTCTTATTCTTATTGTTTTGGTGTAATTTTCCTTAGGAGAGGGGAGCAGTGAAAAATTTCATTGCTATCTTAAACCTGGAAGTTCTCTAAAAAGCAAGTATTAATATTTTTGTCTTTGGAAACTCTTTATGCTAAGAAGCTCTCTTTTACTATTTCAGAACCATTCCTAAGTAATGGTTCTGTTACTTTAAAATGTCAAACTATTTTTCCAAATAAAGCTTTATTTCCCTCATGAATTTTTGGAAATATCTTAACTCTGTTTTAAATAAATAATTCAAAAAATGTATAGTAAATCATATCAGTTTCATAAAATGCTAGGATTCTGGTCCTGCGGGAAAAATACAAATGATTAAGATATTAATGATAGCTATTTTATCTCTATGAAATGTAAAACTTCACCTTGATGAAAATTTATGGAACAAAATGCTTTTTCTTGGTTAAATCCTGATAATTAGTTTTAGAAACTCTATTTTAATAGCAGATACCATTTATCTGTTATTACTGAAGCCATTTACCACAGATTGGGACTTGAACCCACATGGTGGGACTCGAACACAGACGAAACCTAGTCTGGGACTCGAACCCACATGGCTGGGACTTGAATCCAGCCAAAACCCTGCTTAGGACTCAAACCCACGTGACTGGGACTCAAATCCGGCCAAAATCCTGCTTGGGACTTGAACCCATGTGACTGGGACTGGAACTCAGCCAAAACCCATGATACCTGGTTTTAGGACCTAATGAAGCTAAGGTTCTTGATGTCTCAGTGCAGAAAGAATTCAGTGAGAGACAAGGTGATAGGTTAAGAAGGGGGTTTATTCAGATACAGAGAGAAACACACTCCACAGATGGAGTGTGGGCCATCGCTGAGGGTGAGTGCAGCCCTGAAGTTTTTATAGGCAGGGTAATTTCACATGCTAATGAGTGGGAGGATTATTCCAACTATCTTTGAGAAGGGGCAGAGATTTCCAGGATTTGGGCCACCGCCCGCTCTTTGGTCTTTACACAGTGCCTTGGAACTGTCATGGCACCTCCTGGGGTGTCGTTTCACTTGCTGATTCAAGATCAAGGTCTAGTCTTGTCTGCCAGCTTGGTCCCATCTGATCCTAACTGGTTTATGTTGTGTCCTTGGGCTATGTCATTCTTTCAAAAGTCGGGCCCTGCCCCTTTCCCTCCTATTACTCTGAGTTCAGTTCAGTTGCTCAGTCGTGTCCAACTCTTTGCGACCTGATGGACTGCAGCACGCCAGGCCTCCCTGTCCATCACCAACTCCTAGAGTTTACTCAGACTCATGTCCATTAAGTCAGTGATGCCATCCAACCATCTCATCCTCTGTCGTCCCCTTCTCCAGCCTTCAATCTTTCCCAGCATCAGGGTCTTTTCCTATGAGTCAGTTCTTGGCATCAGGTGGTCAAACTATTGGAGTTTCAGCTTCAACATCAGTCCTTCCAATGAATAATCAGGACTGATTTCCTTTAGGATGGACTGGTTGGATCTCCTTGCAGTCCAAGGGACTGTTGCATTACTTCCTGCCAAAGACTTCACTTAATGCAACATACCACTTAATCCTCATACCAACTTTATTAGTGGATATTTATTTTCAACAGTCAGTTATCAGGTATATATTGACTATCTAGCAGCCTCTCAGGCCCAATGATAGCTTAGGATGAATGGTGTTGGATTTATGATCTCCAAGAAGATTTAGCTTCCAAATCAGGGACCAGGCTTGATTACTTAGAGCTTTTGTGTGGCAGAAGTTTCATGACAGTGAAAAAGGACAGAAAAAGCTTCTGATACAGACATCAGAAGGGGAATGGAGAGTGCCCCCCTCTCTAGTCTTAGCAAGGGAGACATATACTTTTTCAATTGGTTACAGTAAATCAAAAGAATTTCTCAAGGTTTTAAAGGTTTTAGCTGACCCACTCCCACAAAATACATTTTAAAATAACAGGATTAGAACTAACAGTAGAGAGATCTTACCAGGCCCTCTCCCACAATACACATTTTGAGATAATAGGATTAGTTAGAAGGTTCTTAAAAGGAAGAAATATGTCTTTGAGCAGGTTACACATGTATAGAGTTTAGTTTAGTCTTAGTACAGAGTTTAAGATGAGTTGTTTTGTTGTGTAATAATCAACTCTGGGCTCAAAGAAAAAATGTTTTATGTGACTAAGAATGAGGAATGTAGAAAAAAAAATTGTCCTCTTTTCCTCCTCAAGATCCCCAGACCCCTTTCTCCTCCTCAGGGACCCTGGACTCCTTATCAACTTACCTAAGAATTAACTCTCTCACCAATGTCTTACAAATCGAATTACATTCTGTGCCCTTTGGAACCTGTTTTTCTTTCTCCTCTTATGTTTCCTGTTGCTTTCAATGGCTTTATTAAACCTCCAGTCATCCAGGCTTAAAATCTCAAAGTTAATATAAATGCTCTCTCTTCCCCTACATCAAAAAATATATAATATTTACACTTATTTTCTTAATTGCTATCACCATTATCATTATTCCTTAGCCTCTCACTTCTTCCTGCAGTTATGGTGGCAGATTAAATGTTCATCTTTTGGAAGCTCAATTCTCAGCGAGGTATTCCTTTGCATAGAAATTTTCAGTGTCTCCTCACTGCTGGTAGGGTTAAGTCAAAAGGCCATAGCAAGGATCTATAGCAAAAGGCCATAGCAAGCATGACTGGTTCTTATTTTCTAACATAATTTCCCAGTATTCTTGTGGTAGGCATCAACTATAAAAAAATAATCTTGACATATCTTGAAGCATCAGGGAGGGTCAGTCTTATATAAGGGTGGAATTGACTCTACCTATGGCAAATTTTAACCTTAACATTTAATTAATTTATGTCAACATTTCAGTAAAGCCACCCCAGATAGTAATTTACCCTAGAGCCAAGACTAATAAAACATATTACAGAAACTGTACCATCTTTATTTTTACACTTTAACTTTTCAAAAAGAATTTGGGGTTTCTTTGAACAAAACCACTGTGCACTTTTGTAAAACTCTGTTCATTGCACCCTAAAGTAGATATACACATATAATACAATTGGAGAAGATCCAGACAAAACATTTCCCATATGAAGACAGAACAATAAGCCAGAAGTTCTTCAATCAGGAAAGGGGAAAATGGTAAAGTGTTTGGATTATAGTGTTTAATGTCCAATGACAGATGAATGGATAAAGAAGATGTGATACGTATATTGTGTGCTTAGTCATGTCTGACTCTTTGTGACCCCATGGACTGTAGCCCACCAGGCTTCTCTGTCCATGGCATTTTCCAGGCAAGAATACTGGAGTGGGTTGCCATTTCCTCCTTCAAGAGCTGTTCCCAACCCAGGGATCAAACCCACGTCTCCAGTGTCTCCTATATTGGCAGGCAGATTCTTTACCACTGAGCTACCTAGGAAGGTGTTTCTGCCATGAATAAACTGCTTGTTTATTGTCTTTGCCCCTCAGCCTCAATGTGTGTGTGTGTGTGTGTGTGTGTAATTTTCCATGGTGTTTTGTGTTTCTTGCCCAAATTCTTTTGGATAAGTTGAATAAGAACCTGGACTTTTGGTAAAGTCTTTCTGGTATCAATTCTCTCAATATATGAGCAGTCTGAGTATGAAAAAACGTTTGGTAGATCTAAGCATGAGCTGCAATCTACATGTAGTTCAACATCTTATGAGTAGAAGTGGGATTTTGTTTTGTTATTCCCTTGTTTCTTCGCCTGATTGTCTTGGTGGGGTGTGTAGACAGAGGCAACTAAACATCAAGGCTATACAATTAGCACAGTGCAAGGATAGGTTCAGAGGTTCAGGATTTTGTTACTGTATTATTGAAGCTAGTACTTTTAACTTGCACTCATGATACCATTACAATTTTACTTTCCAGTAGAAGAAAGGAATATTCTTTTTTCAAGATATCTTCATAATCTTGAAATATTAAGTTCTGAGTGACAAATCTGTTCATTAGTATATCAGTTTCTATCATGTAGCCCATTCAGTTGATAATGAAGCATAATTAGAACTGTTGGAGTGAACATTTAGAGATCCTAAAATGCATATTATGCTTTTAATAAAGTAGAATTATCCAATATTCACATTTTTTTTCAAATTCTAACATGCCCAAGGCTGTCAGATATAATCATTTTTACAATTTGACATGGATTCTGGCTCAGGTCAATTTTCAGTGGAAACTTCAGAGAGAAATAAAATGTCTTGGAAAGATGACACATCTGTATAACATAGGATATATTAAAAATGATTTCAAAAGGATGATTATATTCTTTCGAGGGACCTTGATGTCAGTATATCTTCAAAGCAAAAACACATCTGAAAATTTAATAGTTAGTTCACTATGTAGTCACCACTTGAATTCTGTAGTACTTTTCAATTTATTCCTTTAGAGAATGGCTTTTGCCATAACTCTCTGCCTCTGTTGCAAACAAACTGGACTGAAAAATAGTGTATTCTAAGCATAACATTTTCTCCTCTATAGCCCAGGCCTATTTCTTCAAGGACAGTATAGTCTTGCAGAAATATTACCATACTAGGTGGTATTTATCTAGCTTAGAAAGGGTGGATTCATTTAATTAGATATTATTTCAAGTTAAATTTCAGGTCACCCAACTCAGTTGAACTATACTATTTCTAAGAATATAGAAACTGTTACCAAATAGGGAGAGTCAAAGAGGACCTTTCCTCATGGGCCTCAGTTCTTGGTAAGGACATAAATAAGAATCTAAGGTCTTACATGTTGCAAAAACAAGATTATTAAACAAAGAACAGAAGGAACACCTCAAGGGAGAGGTGGGCCAGGCCAAGAAAGACACTGGTACCGGAAAGACGAGGTAGGGGGATTTCAAGACAGGACTTTTACATATTCATCTAGATGGGTGGGGCTTGACAGTTTTGAGTGACAGTTGCAAGTTACATAATGACAGGATGTATTGCATATTTCTTTCCCATAATTTACTTTGTAGTGATAAGATGTATGTATGTATAGAATATTTATGAATCCTTAAGGCTCCTGGCTACCTAAGATCACTTGAGGACACAGCTGTGCATCAAGGGCACGTTTGCTGGAGTTGAAGTCGCTGTGGTTAATTTGTAGTCACTGTGAACCTAGGGACTGTGGAAGTTGGAAAAGTCTCTTTGGGTTTTTTTTTTTTTTTTTTGTAGCATATCTGTGAGCTCTCATGGGCCACACTCGGACACATCTAGGGTGGGGTTTAGAGATGAGGTTGAAGCATTTTTTGGCTAGGGAACACATGGTTGCTCATGCCTAACTTCCTACCTAACAGAAACCAGAGTTGCAATCTCTCTCTGTCTCTGTCTCTCATACACACACACACACACACACAAACACACACATGCACACAGATAAAACCTTTGTATTTTTCCATGTATGGCCCTTCCTTCCTGACTTTTGCCAGAGTAAGAGAACTCTTTTAACTTGAAAAATGGGAATGAGTTTCTGTTCTAAGATATTACAGAAAAATAAGAAACAACACTTTGTTTCCTCTTGAGACCCTGTTTTCAACCCTGATTGTACATTACAATTATCTGAGGAAATCAATTTAAAATACTGATGCATGGGCTTTATCTCAGTCCAGTTGAATCATAATCTCTGGAAGTGGGGTCCAGGTGCTAGTTCCTCTTTAATATCATAATTCCTGTTTAATAAATTCACATTATTAATGGACTTCGTATGTCTCTACCAGGATGAGTCTAGTTTCTGGAATTCTACCATTCACAACTTGCTGGAATAAAGTTCATATTGCCTCATCAATAAATGTTTAAAGTATGCACTCTTTCTCAAAGATAAAATATTTGAAGTATTTATTCTAGCCATTATCTTTATTATAATTTCTTGAAAAGAATGATGCCAAACAAATGTTCCTTGAAATGATACTCAAAATAATTTTGTGGTTATATTAACTTGCAATGAGGGAGAGGTCTGGAATGCTGCAAGTTATTTGCACAGAAAAAAGAGACAGGTTGCATACATTCTGTCTTGTTTAAACTAATCTCATTCACTCTGTATGTATACTTACATTGTCAAGGTCAAATCTGAAAGAGATCATTTATTCTTTCTTATACACCTGTTAATTTCCATGCATCCATGCATTCTCTTGATATTTTTTAAATGAATAATCACTTTCTCTAAACCTGCAGTTAGTGTTTAGGGTGATAAAAATGGTCAATCGTAAAGCAATGAAGTAGCTGGAAGAAATGCTAAGCTTATAAGTTTTACCCTGCCTTTTCATAAAAGTTAATAAAGCTACCAAGGGAGAGGATATGCAGATGTGGAAATGTTGTAAACTCTAGAGTAAGATAAACCTGCCTTTAAATCTCCTGTTTTTCACTCACACCCACAGCAAGTGCACTGGCAAGTCTGAATCTCACCATCCCTGGAGTTATAATAGAGGACAGGGAGGCCAGGCATGCTGCAGTTCATGGGGTCACAAAGTGTTGGACATGAAAGTGTGACTGAATGACAACAAAATTGTACAATATGTATTTAAGATTTACAGCTTGATGATCTGATATATTGTACATACTGTGAAATGATCACCACAGTCAAGCTAATTCATGCATCCCTCACCTCACACAGTTGCTATTTCATCCTTCCTTTTTTCTTCTTTCTTTTTCTTTCCTTTCTTCCTTCCAGAATAGTTAAGATCTACCCCCTTATCAAATCCCAAGTATACAATACACTCTTGTGGTGACTATAGTCACCATGCTGTACATTAGATCTCCAGGATTGATTCCTCTTGAATAACTGAAGCTTTTTGCCCTTTGATGATTCTATTTCCCTCTCTCCCTGCCCCAAGCAGCCCCCGTCCCCTGTGTCTATAAATGTAACTACTTTAGATTCCACATATAAGTGAGATTGTTGCCAAAAGTGGGGTCTGTTTGCTCATGGCTCTAAAGCCAATAAAGAGGCAAGGTTGATGGAAGGGAAAGTTGGCTTCAATTTGGATGCCAGCAACTGAGGCAGGGGAGGGGGAGCAGGATGGGCTCTTATTCAAAGGCTGATTCCATCCCCTGACTCGGGCAAGAGCTTTTATAGATGGCGGGAGGGGGTTACCTGCAGAAACAGCACAATCAGCTCTGACGGTCATCTTGAAACGGTCATGTGGTGGTCTGATCAGCATCTTGATTGTTTTAAGTGCAGTTAGTCTTCAGTTCCAAGGCTGTTTTTTCCATTTCCTTGAGGCCAATTCTTGGAATTGTGTGTTTATGTCACAGCTACCGTTTGGTCATCGAGTTGTTAACTTCTTCCACCCGGTAGGGTTTTCAGTATCTACAAGACGACTCATGGGGTATGGCTCCAAATATTATCTATAGCCTTTGAGAAGGAACTTAAGGTCCTTAACTATGCTTAATGACTAAGTTATCATTTTTTGGTCCCTTTTGACTGGTTTCCTTTGTTTCTGCATTTTCTTACTTAGAGACATGAGAGGCAAAGACCATAGGGTCCTGCTCAGTTTCAAGATCACTATTTATCTCTCTGTTTGGATTATTTCACTTAGCATAATGTTCTCCAGGCTCATCAATGTTCACAAAGTGAAGAATTTTCTTCTTTTTCAAGGCTGAAATACTTTTTAAAGTATAAACCTTCCACTTGCTTCTTATTGTAATTAGAATCAATTCCACATGCCTTATCCTAGCACTAAAGTGTTATCATCTTCTATTTTCCCCCCTTCTCATGTACTCGTCATTCACACAACTGTCCCTGGAACAGGCTATGCTGGTTCTCATCCATGGTTTTTGTGTAGATAATTCCAGAACAAGGGCTTAAGTCATGCCTTCATCAGGATATGACAAAGATAATATTTTGCAATTCTGTTACTTCATCTCTGAAGCTTTTTTCCTTTTCTTTCATGAGATCATGAGAAACTCATTGAAACTATCTAGAAATTATTCTCGGCTATCTAAACTGGGAGAGTGGTGTTACTCATTGTAAGCATTTAAAGATTATTAAATTAAATAAATATTAATCAAGTTAATGAACTTCCCATTAGAACTAAGATTATAACCATTATCAAGCATGTGTAATATGCCAGACACTATGCCAAATACTCTAAAAGATAAAAAAGTAAATGAGAATAAAACAGACTTTGCTCTTAATTTTTCATCTGGAAAGAGGATAATGCAACTATAATTATAATGCTGCTACTAAGCAGAATATGTGTCATGAGAACTGGAATTTAAGGGCTAGGGGTTTTACAAATAGCAGGTGTAATAGGTCTGACTCCCAGTGCAAGCAACGGTGGTTTAACAATTCACACATCTGTTCCCCAATCTGTTAGACTTGTTTCTCTCTAATCGAATTGAAATAAAAGTTAGGTTTGGGAATCAGGGAATTGAGGAATACTTCATGAGGGAACTGGCATTTGAGCTGGACCTGTAAAATGAGAGAGATAATTGAATGTGTTGTTATTTTTCTCTTTCTTAATTTGGTCATGGTTTCACTAAGTAAATAAAATGAATTTTTTGATTTTGTAGAATTATGTTTTCCAAATATTAATGATTGAATGGCAGTATTCCAATTTTTTAAAGGAAAATAGGACTCTAGTCTCTGAAGTGGGAAGGACCTTGGACAAGCAAAGTGACCTCTCTAAGCCTTCCTTCCCTTCTCTGAGAAATATTGAATTTGTATGACTGTTTAAAAGGTTAGAGGGAATTATGCACACTATCTGACATATTTGAAGTGAAGTCGCTCAGTCATGTCTGACTCTTTGCGACCCCATGGACTGTAGTCTACTAGGCTTCTCCGTCCATGGGATTTTCCAGGCAAGAGTACTGGAGTGGGTTGCCATTTATGCTTAATTAATGCTAGCTCCCACTTTTGCTTTTCAATAACCCAAGAAACTATATGTTAGAGAAAATAGGCAGAATTGTGGAATAGTTAAAAGTACATAATCTGCAATTAGATTGCTTTGATCAGATGTCCTTTTTGTTTGAACTCTGGTTCTGCCACTTCAATTGCTTTGTGATTTTTGAGTAAGTAACTTAACATTCACTTTGCCTCTTTTCCTTCACCTGTTAATTAAGGGTTATAATATATCCTATCTCAGAGGGATATTATGGGGATTACCTCAGATAATTCATATAAAGTGCCTGGTATGTAGTAAAAAAAATTCATTTTTATAATAGTAATTATTATTTATACCATTAACTTAGGCTTCCCTGGTGGCTCAGATGGTTAAGAATCTGCCTGCAATGCAGGAGACCTGGGTTTGATTCCTGGGTTGGAAAGATCCACTAGAGAAGGGAATGGCTACTCGCTCCAGTATTCTTGCTTGGAGAATCACATGGATAGAGGAGCCTGGTGGGCTACAGTCTGTGAGATCACAAACAGTTGGACACAACTGAGTGAATAACATGTTAACTTTCACTTTCATGCCATTAATGCTAAAAGAAGTTAATGCTAAAAGGATGATCTACAGTATATGATAGAGCAACACATACTAGGTAAACAAGTAAATAGACTCGGCTAATCACATATATAGTTCTGAAGTGCTATTTTGAAGCACCTGCCATTTGATATTCTCATTTTATTTGGTCATCGTACCAGTGTTTGCTTTTGACAGTAGTTATGGTTCATGATTCGTTATGATCTGTGTTTATCTCTGAGTTTTAAAATATGGTGAGAGAGATCAAATTCAGGAAGTGATGGAAGCTTGGGTCTCTATTTGTAACAGCTAAGAAAGATGAGTGCAAAGGAAAAATAACTTTGTTAGAGGGAATGCCTTCAGAGGTCCTAAAGAGTTAAGGTTAGAACTTTGCTTATAGAGCCGGCAGAAATAGAGGCAAGATTGTTGCCAATAAGAATTTCCTGCTTGAATATTTCTGCTTAAATTGTGTTATATTAGTTGACTGATTGCTTTTCCCGAGCTCAGATTCAGGTCCTAAGTATAGAAGAACAATTTTAGTGAAATATTTATATGTAAAATCCCTTTACGAAAAATATTTTACTTTTATATAATTATCATTCTTTGCTGGCTTATTTAAAATAGTGTATAGTTTGAAAATTCTGGACCTGAAATTTATATTCCCTAAATATGCATGAAAAATTACTTGGTCCACCTCAGTAAGAAATGAGGTTTATTGATTTAATTTTCCCTCAGCCAGCAAGATAAGCAGAAAAACTGTCACTGGCAGAATTTTGGAAGAGAAAGTTATTATACCCTCTGCATTTAACTTCCTAGTATAAATTTCATATGCAAATGGGACCTGGCAAAGATCTGCCTGTTTGTCCAGGGAAGGGGAGAGCTACGTTGCTCACTTCAGAACCCAAATAGGCCACAGGCTTATCGTGCATGCCTCAAATTACCTCCTTGGTCTTCTTTTCATGCCTTGTATGTTCTAGCCAAGTTAGTGACAGCACTCTTGTTGCATCTTTTATTTCCCCAGATCTTTTATTCTGCATGCACAATCATCTCCATCTGCAGAGTATCACCTCCATGTCCACATAGCCAAATCTAACTTGGCATCTAATCTCAGTTCAAATGCAACTCATCCTTTCAAATCTTTTCTAAAGTTTTCAAGGTATGATTCCATACTTTAAAAAATAAAAATCTCCTTACTCTTCTTAAGTACTTATAATATGGCATTTTATTCAACAAATATTTACTGTGTGTGTACGGTGTGCCCAAACCTCTGCATTAGCAATATTTGGGGGGTTAAAATGACCAGAAATCCTTGTAAACTGAATAAATAAGCTTATGTTGCATATTAGATAGTAAAAAATGCTAAAGAACAGAGTGCAGAGAGAGAGGGGAATAGGAGGTGGGAAGACAGCAATTTTATGTGGTCAGAAGAGTCCTGACAGAAAAAGAGACACAAAGAGTAAAGGCCTGAAGCATGACATGCAGACATTTAGGAGGAGACATTTAGGCTGAGGAGAGTGTAAGAATGGGGACTCTGTGGGGGACCACAGCTTATGATTGTCAGCAGGTTAGGATCAGAGTGAGAAAGAGGGAAAGGTAGGATGAGAAGTCACAGAGATGAGGAGTTGGGAGTTTTAACAGCGTGTGAGTAAAAGTAGGCAGAGTGTATAGATTGTTATAATGACTGATGTTTTCTCAGTGTAGATGATAAACTATTGAAGTGTTTTGCTTACCACAGTTGTTGTTCAGTCACTCAGCATGTCCAGCTCTTTGCAACCCCATGGACTGCAGCACGCCAGGCTTCCCTGTCCCTCACCATCTCCTGGAGCTTGCTCGAACTCATGTCCATTGAGTCAGTGATGCCATCCAACCATCTCATCCTCTGTTGTCCCCTTCTCCTCCTGCCTTCAGTCTTTCCCAGCATCAGGGTCTTTTCTAATGAGTCAACTCTTCACGTCAGGTAGCCAAAGTATTGTAGCTTCAGCTTTAGCATCAGTCTTTCTAATGAGTATTCAGGAAAATATTCTATATTTTAATAGAAGCAACAATGAAGCAGTGAGAATGTGGGTTCTAGAAATATTTTGAAGATAGAACTTATGGTGACTATTGAAAGATTGGAGATCAGAAGCAAAAGAAGAGCAGGTGTGACTCCAAGACCTGTGACCTGAAGAGTAACTGGAAACAAGAGGCTGCCTTTATTTGAAATGGAGAAAGCTATAAAAAAGGAGGAGGAATTGGAGTACCTCCAACATTTTCTTGTCCCTGATGGTCGTTTTGGCTATGCAGGTTCTCTTGTGATTCCATACAAATTGTAGATTATTTTTCTATTTCTCTGAAAAATGCCAGAGGAATTTTGATAGGGATTGCATTGAATCTCCAAATTGCTTTGGGTAGTATAAACATTCTAACAATATTAACTGTCCCAATCTGTGGACATGGAATGTGTCTTTTTCAGTTTCTTTCATGAATGTCTTATAATTTTCAGTGTATAGATTTTTTAACCTACTTGTTTGATTTGATTCCTAAGTGTTTTATTCTTTAAGATACTCTTGCAAATGGGATTGTTTTCTTGATTTCACTTTCTGGTGGTTTATTGTTAGTGTATAGATATAAAAATGATTTTTGCACTTTGATTTTGTATCCTGCAACTTTACTGAATTCTTTTATTAGTTCTAATAGTTTTTGGTTGCATTTCTAGGCTTTTTGTATTCTTGGTATCTTGCCATCTGCAACAGACTATTTTACTTCTTCTTTTTCAATTTGGATAAATTGCATTTATTTTTCTTGCCTAATTGCTCTGGCTGGAACTTCCAGTATTATAGTAAATAGAAGCAGAGAGAGTGACCAACTTGGTCTTATTTCAGGTCTTGGAGGAAAAACTTTTAGCTTTTTACTAATAAGTATGATGTTAGCTGTGGTCTTGTGATATATAACCTTTATTATGTTATTACATCACATATGGCCTATCTTATTGAGTTTTAATCATGTATGGATGTTGGATTTTGTCAGATTTTTTTCCTGAGTCTATTGAGGTGATCAAGTGATTTTCTTTTACCCTTCATTTTGTTTGTATGGTGTGTCACACTTGTGGATTTGCATATACTGAAACTTCCTTGCATCTCTGGGATAAATCCCAATTGACAGTGGTGTATGATCCTTTTAATGCATTGTTGAATTTGGGTTGCTCATATTTTTGAGCATTTTTGTATCTGTGTTCATCAGAAATGCTGCTGCTGCTGCTAAGTTGCTTCAGTTGTGTTCGAATCTGTCCGACCCCATAGACTGCAGCCCACTAGGCTCCTCTGTCCCTGGGATTCTCCAGGCAAGAACACTGGAGTGGGTTGCCATTGCCTTCTCCAATGCATGAAAGTGAAAACTGAAAGTGAAGTCACTTAGTTGTGTCCGACTCTTCACTACCCCATGGACTGCAGCCTACCAGGCGCCTCTGTCCATGGGATTTTCCAGGCAAGAGTACTAGAGTGGGTTGCCATTGCCTTCTCCATCATCAGAAATAATGGTTTGTAATTTTCCTTTCTTACAATGTTCTTTTCTGGTTTTGGTATTAGAGTAATGCTGACCTCTTAAGTTAAATTTGAAACTGTTCTATCCTCTTTGGTCTTTTGGAAGAGTTTGAAAAGGATTAATTTTGATTCTTTAAATGTTTGTAGAATTCATCAGTGAAGTCATCTGGTCCTGGATTTTCACTGCTAACTCAATCTTCTCACTACTAAATTATCAGTTTAGATTTTCTATTTCTTCATGTTTTAGCCTTGGTAATTTATGTGTTTTTTAGGAATGCATCCACTTCTTTTAAGTTATTTGATTTGTTGATGTGAATTGTTCTTAGTAGTTTCTCACGATCCTTGTATTTCTTAGTTATAAGTTGAACTGTCTCCTCTTTCATTTCTGATTTTATTTAAATCTTTTTTCTTCCTCATTTGTCTAGTTAAACATTTGTCAATTTGTTTGTCTTCTCTTAAAAATATCACGGTAATCCAAGTCTATACCCTGACCAGTAACGCTGAAGAAGTTGAAGTTGAACAGTTCTATGAAGACCTACAAGACCTTTTAGAACTAACATCAAAAAAAGATGTCCTTTTCATTACAGGGGACTGGAATGCAAAAGTAGGAAGTCAAGAAACACCTGGAGTAACAGGCAAATTTGGCCTTGGAGTACAGAATGAAGCAGGGCAAAGGCTAATAGAGTTTTGCCAAGAGAACGCACTGATCATAGCAAACACCCTCTTCCAACAACACAAGAGAAGACTCTACACATGGACATCACCAGATGGTCAACACCAAAATCAGACTGATTATATTCTTTGCAGTCAAAGATGGAGAAGCTCTATACAGTCAGCAAAAAACAAGACCAGGAGCTGACTGTGGCTCAGATCATGAACTCCTTAGTGCCAAATTCAGACTTAAATTGAAGAAAGTGGGGAATGCCACTAGACCATTGAGGTATGACCTAAATCAAATCTCTAATGATTATACAGTGGAAGTGAGAAATAGATTTAAGGGACTAGATCTGATAGACAGAGTGCCTGATGAGCTATGTATGGAGGTTCATGACATTGTACAGGAGACAGGAATCAAGACCATCCCCAAGAAAAAGAAATGCAAAAAAGCAAAATGGCTGTCTGAGGAGGCCTTACAAATAGCTGTGAAAAGAAGAGAAGCAAAAAGCAAAGGAGAAAAGGAAAGATATTCCCATTTGAATGCAGAGTTCCAAAGAATAGCAAGGAGAGATAAGAAAGCCTTCCTCAGTGATCAGTGCAAAGAAATAGAGGAAAACAATAGAATGGGAAAGACTAGAGATCTCTTCAAGAAAATTAGAGATACCAAAGGAATATTTCATGCAAAGATGGGCTCAATAAAGGATAGAAATGGTATGGACCTAACAGAAGCAGAAGATATTAAGAAGAGATGACAAGAATACACAGAAGAACTGTACAAAAAAGATCTTCATGACCCAGATAATCACGATGGTGTGATCACTCAACTAGAGCCAGACATCCTGGAATGTGAAGTCAAGTGGGCCTTAGGAAACAACGCTTTGAACAAAGCTAGTGGAGGTGATGGAATTCCAGTTGAGCTATTTCAAATCCTGAAAGATGATGCTGTGAAAGTGCTGCACTCAATATTTAAGCAAATTTGGAAAACCCAGCAGTGGTCAAAGGACTGGAAAAGGTCAGTTTTCATTCCAATCCCAAAGAAAGGCAATGCCAAAGAATGCTCAAACTACTGCACAATTGCACTCATCTCACACGCTAGTAAAGTAATGCTCAAAATTCTCCAAGCAGGCTTCAGCAATATGTGAACCATGAACTTCCAGATGTTCAAGCTGGTTTTAGAAAAGGTAGAGGAACCAGAGATCAAATTGCCAATATCCGCTGGATCACCGAAAAAGCAAGAGATCTCCAGAAAGACATTTATTTCTGCTTTATTGACTGTGCCAAAGCCTTTGACTGTGTGGATCACAATAAACTGTGGAAAATTCTGAAAGAGATGGGAATACCAGACCACCTGACCTGCCTCTTGAGAAACCTGTGTGCAGGTCAGGAAGCAACAGTTAGAACTGGACATGGAACAACAGACTGGTTCCAAATAGGAAAAGGAGTACTTCAAGGCTGTATATTGTCACCCTGCTTATTTAACTTATATGCAGAATACATCATGAGAAACGCTGGGCTGGAGGAAGCACAAGCTTGAATCAAGATTGGGGGAGAAATATCAATAACCTCAGATATGCAGATGACACCACCTTTATGGCAGAAAGTGAAGAAGATCTAAAGAGCCTCTTGATGAAAGTGAAAGAGGAGAGTGAAAAAGTTGGATTAAAACTCAGCATTCAGAAAACTAAGATCATGGCATCTGGTCCCATCACATCATGGGAAATAGATAGGGAAACAGTGGAAACACTGCAGATGGTGATTGCAGCCATGGAATTAAAAGACACCTACTCCTTGGAAGGAAAGTTATGACCAACCTAGACAGCATATTAAAAAGTAGAGACATTACGTTGTCAACAAAGGTCCATCTAGTCAAGCCTATGGTATTTCCAGTAGTCATGTATGGATGTGAGAGTTGGACTATAAAGAAAGTTGAGTACTGAAGAATTGATGCTTTTGAATTGTGGTGTTGGAGAAGACTCTTGAGAGTCCCTTGGACTGCAAGGAGATCCAACCAGTCCATCCTAAAGGAGATCAGTCCTGGGTGTTCATTGGAAGGACTGATGCTGAAGCTGAAACTCCAATACTTTGGCCACTTGATGCAAAGAACTGACTCATTTGAAAAGACCCTGATGCTGGGAAGGATTGAGGGCAGGAGGAGAGGGGGACGACAGAGGATGATATGGTTGGATGGCATCACCGACTCAATGGACATGAGTCTGAGTAAGCTCTGGGAGTTGTTGATGGACAGGGAGGCCTGACGTGCTCAGTCCATGGGGTTGCAAAGATTCAGACAGGGGTGAGTGACTGAACTGAACTGATAGTTATTTAATATGTTTGTTTTTAATCCTTATATTATAGTTATGAATGGTTTATCCACCACCATTACAATATTAGAACATTCTGAATATAACTCTCTCCTAGGTTTACTAATGAGTTTTATACTTTCGTATATTTTCATAATACCAATTAGTAACTTTGCGCAGTGGCAGTATCGTAGCCAATGAGGTTTATCCGAGGCGTGATTATTGCTAATTGAAAACTTTTCCCATATTACCAATTAGTGCTCTTTTTGTAAAAACTGGGAGAGGTGGTTATTTTATCTACTATGCAGAAACCAACAAAGAAAGTCAAGGAAAATGGAGAAACAGAGGAATATGTACCAAGAAAAGAACTAGATAAATCTTCACAAACCCATCTTAATAAAACAGAGATAAGTATTTAACCTTATAGAGAGTTATGTAGAAGACAAACTTCTTCAATTAGCCCCCTTGAGCTCCTGGTTGCATCTCAAATCTCTGTGATAATCCAAGCTGCCACCTTTGCTGTTAGTGGCTTCATGTGCTTGAAGGTGTGCCAGGATCTATCAGTATTTCTAGGGGAGGATTGTAGTCAACACCTAAATGCAGGCTGTCTAGAACCCAGACCTTCAGGAAGCAACTGGGATAGTATGTTGTAAAACTTCTAGGGAGAATGGAATTCAGACATTTTCACCTGCTCCCTTTCCTTTGAGCCACAATATATAGCAGTGTGGGGGTGCTCCTGTGCATATTTTTGCTTTTTCCTGGAGGCCTAATGAATGAAAGCCACAAACTGTCTGAGCTGATTGACTTGGGGGTCTGTCTGTCATTTCACAGCTATAGATTTTGGGGCAGTAGAGGTGTGGACAAGCTCCTTCCAGGGAGAAACTGGTCCCCTGGTCTTACTGTTGGGCAAATTGGAGGCAGAAAGCAGGGGAAGTGCCCACCAGTCCTTCTGACCTCTAGGGAAGAATGCAGTCAACATTTAGATGCGTGCTAATTAGAAGCTGCACCATCCAGCAGAAGCTTTTAAAATATGCTGTCAAAACCTTCCAGGGAAAGACTGGAAAAAAATGATTTTTTTTTTTTTTTTGGTGATCCTTCTGTGCTTAGTCTGGAGGGATAGCCATAGCAAGTGCTGGATCATCAGCCTGTTAACAATTGTTTTTTTTCCCACTGCAGTCCTGTGGGGACATATGAATGCAATTGTCACTGGTGATCAGAGCCAGACCATCTCTCATGACACAGCTGCAAAAGTTGGCATGCCAGATGTGTGTATCAGCTCCTTACAGGGAGATATTTGTGACTTGGTTTATCATTAGAGAGAGTCAGAAGGAGAAGGTAGGAAGTGCCTGCTGCCTCTTTCAGGCTCAAGGATCATTGGCATTAACATCTAGATGTGTGATCATTAGAAGTTGGATACTCAGGTAGAAGCTTGTAAAGTATGCAGTCTAACCCCTTCCATGTAAAGACAAGGAGACAGGCATTTTTGTCTTCTTCCTCTGCAATAAACCCTGGAAAGATAGCTGTAGTAATTCCTGGAAAGATAGTTTCTAAGATTGCTTCTTAGGAACTGCTGCTTTGTCTGCTGTAGTCCTGTGGGACTATTGAATCCAAGACCTACGGCTATTGGAAGTAGGTGATTTGGTGGCCCCACTCTCAGATGGCAGCCGTAATAAATGGGGTGTTAGAACTCGTTTCATATCGTATTTAAAAAACCTAGACTACTTATTTTTTCAGGTTTTTCAAATGATAGCACACATCTTGACTCTGGTTCAAGATGATGATGTAGGAAGCTCCTGACTTTCCTTGCTCCCCTGGCTGTGCTGTGTGTATAGTCACACATAAAGTAATTTCCTCTGATGGAAATTCAGAAAACAGCTAAGTGATTCCTATGCATCAGGTGACTGGGAGGAGAATACCCACACTGAAATTGGTAAAAATCCTAGACTACTTATAGGAGGGCATGGTAACCCACTCCAGGATTACTGTCTGGAGAATTCCTATGCACATAGGAGCCTGGTAGGCTTCGGTCCATGGAATTGCAGTGAGTCAGACATGACTGAGCAACAACACACACAGACTATTCAGGTAGAAATTATTAGTAAAAGACAGTTGCTACATTAAAACACCAAAGTTTAAATTAGACTCTGGATATATGATTATATCATATCCTGGAACAGTCCCGTCCCTTGTAGTTCTAAAGCACTCATGATATCAGCAATTCATCTAGCAATATATGTGAAGTGAGTTCATTAAATTTGGCTTAGTGATGAAAAAGGCACTTCTTGCAATTTTTCTACATCTATTTTATTTTTTCAAGACATATCAAGGGTACATTATGTTCCAAATTAATGCATTTTATTTCTTAATGCAACATTGAAATATCATTAATATATTTCTAATATTTTCTATATTAATTTTAATATTGAAATCATGTTTTATTTAAAAAGACACAGAGTTATCACAAGGATACATGAGATATTATAGTAATCACATAAAATACAGTTTGTTTCTTAGGCAACACTATATTTTAAGAAGGCTGCAACTATTTAACATTTAGCTTTATACAATTTTCCTCTTTGGTTTAGATCAGAACATTTATACCAAATATCTTTTAGTTTATGATGCTGAAGATCTGAGAAGATTAAAAAAAGAAATTTATTCTATCTATTGTGGAAAGAATGGATGAGAATGGGGAGATTTCCATTTTTCTAGAGCAGGTGTTTATTTACATAGTTTTGTCAAGATTAGATGAATAAAACAATATTGCTAAATCTACACACTAGAGGCCATTTGAGTACAATTTACCTTCATGTTACTAATAAATAGCTTGACTGGCTCAGTCAAAGAAGTAAATAATTTTGAGTTTTGGATCAAAATGATTCTTCATCATCTCTTTGCCAGACAATGTATATTCTGTAACTGGGTATAAAACAGCTTTCCTAGCAGAGAATATCATGTGCAAAACCTTGGGGCAAGAAGTACTGAGGTTCTTTTGAAGAACTATTAAAGACACTCTAATGACAAGGGTTCTTTAACGCTATGGAAATGTGATCAAAATATACTGTTACATGACAGGACAAGGCTATGAAACAATATCTGTAGCATTTTGTTATTTCTTTATTTTTTTTTTTTTTCTAAACAGACCTTTAATGACAGACCTTTAATGCAGTGTGGTTGGACCTAAAGGGTGAATGGTCTAGGGCATTGGGGACAAAAGTCAGGTCATCAGTAGGCTGTCTGAGATTGCTGCTGGCGGTAGCCACCCCGGTGCATGTAGCCCTCATTTTTCTGGTAGCCGTCTTTCTGGTCTCGGAAGTAGCCACCATAGGTACCCTGCTTGTGGTCAAAGACCCGCTCATTGTTCTCCACTAGGCTGCCCAGCTTCTCTGCCAGCTGCAGGGCCAGGTTCTGCTGGGCGGTGGGCTCCGTGCGGTGCATCACCACAGTCTGCGTCGGCTGGTCCAGGGAGGCCATCAACTCCTCGTTAATGATCATCTTGCTGATGATGGAGTGTACCGTTGGCAGGTCCAGCTCAAACATGTCGGACAGCGTCTCCATGCTGATGGAGTCGTAGACACTGCTGTAGGTGAACAGGTAGGTCCGCAGCGACTCTTCCTGGATCTTCCTAACCAGCATGGTTCTGACTTTGTCGGCCTCTGGGAAAAGGTCCCACACTTTGCCGTTCATCTTCTCATTGATGATAAAACTGTGGCAGGTCTTCCAGTCGCCCATCTTCATGGCCTTGGAGGCAGCGACCACATGTTCCCTCATGGACTCAGGGGGGCCCAGCAAGGGCTGCCGCTCGCCCACCCGCAGCTGGTGATGGAACTGCTTGCTGATCATGCGTCGGCGGGCATCACTCTCGTGGGCGGCCATGTAGGGGATCTCCAGGAGCATGGCCGACACCAGGTAAACACATTCCAGCAGTTCCAGGTTTATGTGCAGGTGGAAGGGCACCTGCCGGCGCCGCTCCACCTTCTCCTGCTCCTGGTTGCGCTCCTGCAGGCTGCACAGCAGCAGACCCTGGCCCAGCAGCTCCTTGGCCCGGCCGCTTGACTGGATGTCCAGCAGGGCGTTGTGCGCATCCTTGGTCAGGCCTTGGCGGAAGGCACAGATGCCCAGCTGCACCATGGTGCGGTTGTACAGGATCTGGACTGGTGGGTCTGCATGCTGAATGTTGTCCTGCAAGTGGCTCATGAGCATGAGGTCCCGGGCCTGGTACCAGCGGGAGTGCAGGGCATGATGGTAGATATGGCAGAGGATGGCACACTTGCGGATTCGGTCTGTGCGGTCCTTGGCATAGATGTACTTGCACAGTCTCTCCATTAGCACAGCTGAGTCCTCACCCTCATTTTCGGCCTGATCTTGCTCAGACTTTGAGGAGCCCTCAGGCGGGGTAAGCTGCCGCTGATGAGCCTTGTAATCAAACTTGTAGTAGGTGTGGAGAATGCGCCTCAGGTAGATGCGGCAGATCTCCTCAGTGGTGCCCTTCTCCTCCAGGTAGCGCTGCACACGCTCAATGATGGCACACACCTGGGCCTCGTCCTTCAGGTGCTCCACGTACTCTTGGGAGTGAGGATCAGTGTTCTGCATTATTTTGGTAAATTCTTCATCCATTCGTTCCACCAGAGTTAAGATGCAGCCACGAACACGCAGTGGCTGGTCTGCATTATGCAGGTTCTCACTCTCTTCCAGAATGTTCTCTCCGACAAAGATGTTAGGGTTTGCAAACAGGATGTCCATCAGCTCATTGATGCAGTCCAGACACTTCTGCCACATCTCAGGCTTCATGTATGTGGCCAGGTTGGGGTTGTAGTCATAAAGAGAGGCAATGATGTTGAACTTGATCTTGACGATGACGCCCTCTCCTAGGTTGTTTTCAGAGGCAATCTGAACCAGCAGCTGCAGCAGCTCAATCTGGGCCGCACGATCAGTTCCTTTCTTGCCTCGTGCCTGTAGGATCTCATTCAGTTTCTTGATGACAACAGCGTGGGTGATCTCAGTTCCCTTGGCAAACATTTTTGGCTTCTCCTTAACGAGGGGCACTCCACCTCGGACACTCTCCCACTCGCCACCCTCATTGTCTTCCTCCTCCTCATCTGGGCGCCTAGATTTCCTGTCGTGCTTCTTCTTGGCTTTGTCCTCCCGTTTCTTCTCAGCCGCCTTCTTGTCCTCCTCTGTGGTGGGGGCCTTTTTAAGGAATCTTGAGGCCAGCACAGTCTGTTTCCCTTCTTCCTCTTCTGAGTCTGAATCAGAAGACGTGGAACTTGTATCCCAAGCTTCTGAATCTTCTGAGTCCTCATCTTCATCCTCCTTTTTGAGGAACTTTCGACTCTCCCCAGAAGGGGCTTCTGATTTCTTCTTTAGAAAAGCTGCAGCAGTGACTCCGTCATCATCCTCATCCTCATCTGAAGAGCCTTCTGAATCCTCCTCATTCTTCTCAGCATCTTCATCTGCAGACTGCTCAGGGTTCTGCTTGTAATTTGTAATATGAGACTCAAAATCTCGGTTGTATTTTCGGATCTTCTGGCGCAGAGTGCTTAGGGCCTTGGCATTATTCTTGTTCATCTTCTTCTTCCCTTCTTTATCTTCCCATAGCTCATTAAGATAGTCCTCCAGGTCAGCTAGGATCCGGATATAGAACCGGGGGACACCTTCCTTGTCCACAATGCTCTTAGCCTTCCCATATGCTTTTCCCAGGAGCTCAAACTCTTCCAGGCACTTGGTGACATCCCGAATCTTCATGGCATTACGGATGGTCCGGATAAGGTTGGTCAGTTCCTCAAACCTTTTATCCTTGGCACTTCGGACAACTCTCTTGGTATCTTCTTCATCCTCACTCAGCAACAATGGCTGTTTGCCGTAGTTACCCCCGACAGGTTTGGTGACGAGCTCCTCCCCGGACAGGGACGACTCAGACTCGCTGTCCGAACCCGTCGTAAAAAACCGCGACATGGCGACGGCGCTGAGCGGCTGCGGCCGGACGCTAACCCTGCTCCCCTTTTCCGAAGCACGAGGCTCACGAAGTACGCAGCAGCTGAGCTCCCAAGTCACACTCTTTGTTATTTCTTTAAATAGCTATATGTAGGCTCTTAATATAATGGTTAAAAATTTAGTCTCTAAAGTCAGACTGCTGGGTTTTATAGCCTCGCTGTATCATTGGTTAGCTGTGTCACTTGAGCAAATTAAAACCAGGATATGGGAGGTGAGAGGGAGGCTCATGAAGGAGGGGACATATGAATACTTAAAGATGATTCATGTTGATGTACAGCAGAAGCCAATACAACACTGTAAAGCAATCATCCTCCAATTAAGAAATTAAAAAAATACAAAACAGGATGTGCCTGTGTTTTCTTATCTCCCAAATGGGAATACTAACACTACCTTCCCTAGTGCATATGGGAAGATTATAATATAAGCTTATGTGATTGAAATATTCAGAAAAGTGCTTAGAACCTTGTTCAATAAGTATTAACTATTATTAGCATGTTATTTTGAAGCTGAAGTGCCAATACTTTGGCAGCCTGATGCAAAAATGACAATTCATTGGAAAAGACCCTGATGCTAGGAAAGATTGAAGGCAAAAGGAGGAGGCAGCAGGGAATGAGATGGTTAAATAATATTACTGACTCAATGGACATGAATCTGAGCAAACTCCAGGAGACAGTGAAGGACAGGGAAGCCTGGCGTGCTGCATTTCATCGGGTCACAAAGAACTGGACATGACATAGCAAGTGAACAACAGCAATCATATTTCTAGCTACTTCTATCAGAAAAGACACGTGAATGTTAATGGTATTTTTACAGATTGCAACATTGAAGTGAATTTTAATTTCACACCTCCTCACATGTACTTTATAAAATATCTGCTATGAACTGTACACTATAGAGTTCTACCTTGAATTCTATCTATATTAAGAGACGATTTCTAAAAATAGGTTGTGTTAAAGTAATTTAATAGGCATTCATTTTTACAACTTAATCTGAAAGAAGCATTTGGATTATTCCTTTGCAAGTAGTAACTCTGCTGTTAACAATTCATTAAGTGAAGTATAAGGGTGCATTTGCTGAATAAAATATGCTAAAATATTTGTAGGTAGATATAATTGCTTTCATAATTGTAGCAAAGAGGATAGATGTTTCAAAAATATCCATATGGAAGGTGCTTATCACTTTTTTCCTTTTGATTCTTGCTTTTTTTTAATTTATTTTTTTATTGAAGGATAATTGCTTTACAGAATTTTGTTGTTTTCTGTCAAACCTCCATAGAATCAGCCACAGGTATACACATATCCCCTCCCTTTTGAACCTCCCTCCCATCTCCTCCCCATCCACCCCTCTAGGTTGATACAGAGCCCCTGTTTGAGTTTCCTGAGCCATAGAGCAAATTCCCGTTGGCTCTCTATTTTACATATGGTAGTGAAAGTTTCCATGTTACTCTTTTCATGCATCTCACCCTTTCCTCCCCTCTCCCCATGTCCATAAAACTATTCTCTATGTCTGTATCATCATTGCTGCCCTGTAAGTAAATTCTTCAATACCATTTTTCTAGATTCTGTATATGTGAATTAGAATATGATATTCATCTTTCGCTTTCTGACTCACTTCACTCTGTATATAATAGGTTCTAGGCTCATCCACCTCATCAGAATGGACTCAGATGAGTTCCTTTTCATGACTGAGTAATATTCCATTGTATATGTATACCGTCACTTCTTTACCCATTCATCTGTCAATGGGCATCTAGGTTGCTTCCACATTCTAGCTATTGTAAATAGTGCTGCAATGAACAATGGGATACATGTATTTTTTCATCCCTGGTTTCCTCAGGGTATATGCCTAGGTGTGGGATTGCTGGGTCATAAGGTGGGTTTATTCCTAGTTTTTTTTTAAGGAATCACCATACCATCTTCCATAGTGGCTGTATCAATTTACATTCCCACCAACAGTGCAAGAGCGTTCCCTTTTCTCCACACCTTCTCCAGCATTTATTGCTTGCATACTTTTTGATGATGGCTATTCTGACTGGTGTGAGGTGTTGATTTGCATTTCTTTAGTAATGAGCGATGTTGAGCATCTTTTCAAGTGTTTGTTAGCCATCTGTATGTCTTCTTTGGACAAATGTCTGTTTAGGGCTTTTCCCCAATTTTGATTGGGTTATTTATTTTTCTGGTATTGAGTTGTATGAGCTGCTTGTATATTATGAAAATTAATCCTTTGTCAGTTGTTTCATTTGCTATTATTTTCTCCCTTTCTGAGGGGTTTCTTTTCACCTTGCTTATAGTTTCCTTTGCTGTGCAAAAGCTTTTAAGTTTATTCAGGTCCCACTTGTTTACTTTTGTTTTTATTTCTGTTACTCTAGGAGGTGGGTCATAGAAGATCTTGCTTTGATTTATGTCATCAAGTGTTCTGCATATGCTTTCCTCTAAGCATTTTATAGTTTCTGGTTTTACATTTAGGTCTTTAATCTATTTTGAGTTTATCTTTGTGTATGGTGTTAGGAAGTGTTCTAATTTCATTCTTCTACATGTAGCTGTCCAGTTTTCCCAGTACCATTTATTGAAGAGGCTGTCTTTGCCCCATTGTATATTCTTGCCTCCTTTGTCAAAAATAAGGTACCCATAGGTGCATGGGTTTATTTCTGGGCTGTCTATCTTGTTCCATTGGTCTATATGACAACTGTAGCTTTGTAGTATAATCTGAAGTCAGGAAGGTTGATTCCTCCAGCTCCATTCTTCTTTCTCAAGAATGTTTGACTATTTGGGGTCTTCTGTGTTTCCATATGCATTGTGAATTTTTTTGTTCTAGTTCTGTGAAAGATGTGCCGGGAGCTGGCACACAAGATCCCACCCATGACAAGATCATGAGGAGAAAACCTGACAGGCAAGGCGGATCAGGTTTTCAGGGATTCTGAAAAGCTGCCCCCGGCGCTCACCTTAAAGATGATATCTGTCTTTCTGATGCTTGCTTCAATAGACTACTCCCTAATTTCTGTGACACAGGCAGAAGGCCTTCCCCGATCCCTTCCCAAATAAGAATCAATTTAGAACTTTAATCAATAAGTTTCCCTGGTGGTGGTATTTTATGAGATAATTTAGGGTGAAAGGAGTGTTTTAATTTAAACTCCTTTGCTGGTATTTTAGTTTGTTTGGCAAATGCGTTTATGCCCTTGGTACTAATATGCATGATTGCTTATAATACCCTAATCATAAAATAACATAAAGAACCTGATTATATAAAAGCTCTAGTAGACATAGAGCCTTTTTGAAGGGTGAAGGAGTCATATTAGAAAGCATAAGAAAAATTATTCTAAAGGTGGTTATTGGGTTGATGTTTGCTTGCTGTGTTTTTGCTCTTAATGTGCTAAGGTTGTGTTATGGAAACCACTGTTAATATAGTTAAAGGTCTAGAAAAATAAGAGTTTAGCCCTAGTGTGGTAACAATGAGATGGTTGTTAATTGTCACCCAGGAGAGGTGACAGGCAGAGGCTGCCTCACCAAAGTCGCAGAGTCAGTGTGGGGTAAACTTCTTAGATAAACACAACTGACAACTTCTGCAGAAGGATTAATTTTTATGTTAACAAGGTTATACTTCTACTCTGTACTGTTGCCCTATGAGACTGCTACCCTTCAGTTAAGGTCACCACAGAAACGGAAAATAGGTTTACATTCACCTGACCTGCATAAAATGTTAATGGGCCCCAAGGCCAGAAGATAATGTACAAGACCCTCATAAACAAAGAAGTATGCAGAAAACACCCTGGTTTCGTGAAGAGCAAGCTGGTGTAATGTTAAACTATCTTCCGCTTAGAGATGTACTAACTTAGGGTATAAAAGCTACCCTAGTTAGATGTACTAACTTAGGGTAAAAAATAAAGCATTGCCAGACCCTGCCTGACTCGGCTGCACCCCCCGTCTGGTCACTCTCTCTCTCTCTCTTTCTCTCTCTCTCTCCCTCGCAGACTTGGCCCTATCGAGGCTGGTCTCACGTGTCTTCTCTTGCCGACGCCGTTCATCCTGAGGGTACCCCCTGGATCCTGACGAGGCTGGACCCCAGCAAGGAAAAATGCCATTGGTAATTTGATAGGGATCACATTGAATCTGTAGATTGCATTTGGGAGTATAGTCATTTTCACAATATTCTTCCTACCCAGGAACATGGAATATCTCTCCATCTGTTTATGTCATCTTTTATTCCTTTCATCAGTGTCTTATAACTTTCTGTGTATAGTTCTTTTGTCTCCTTAGGTAAGTTTATTCCTAGATATTTCTTTCTTTATTGTTGTAATGGTGAATGGGATTGATTCCCTAATTTCTCTTTCTAATTTTTCACTGTTAGTGTAGATAAATGCAGGTGATTTCTGTGTATTGATTTTGTATCCTGCAACTTTCCTAAATTCACTGATTAGCTCCACTAAATTTCTGATACTACCTTTAGGGTTTTCTATATACAGTGTCATGTCACCTGCAAATAGTGAGAGTTCTACTTCTTTTCCAATCTGGATCCCTTTTACTTCTTTTTCTTCTCTGATTGCTGTAGAGAAGACTTTCAGGACTATGTTGAATAATAGAGGTAAAAGTGAACACCCTTGCCTTATTGCTGACCTTAGGGGGAATATTTTCAGTTTTTCACCATTGACAATAATGTTTGTGTAGGCTTACCATATATAGTC
The DNA here is from genome assembly GCF_910594005.1 of Cervus elaphus. Classification (NCBI taxonomy): domain Eukaryota; kingdom Metazoa; phylum Chordata; class Mammalia; order Artiodactyla; family Cervidae; genus Cervus; species Cervus elaphus. Next base: position 21,145,412 of record NC_057842.1, on the reverse strand, counting down.
TTATGTTGAGGTAGGTTCCTTCTATGCCCATTTTTTGAAGAGTTTTAATCATAAAAAGGATGCTGAATTTTATGAAAGGCTTTTTCTGCATCTATTGAGATTATCATATGGTTTTTACCTTTCAATTTGTTAATATGGTATATCACATTGTTTGATTTGTGTATATTGAAGAATCCTTGCATTCCTGAAATAAACCCAACTTGATCATGGTGTATGAGATTTTGATGTGTTGCTGAATTCTGTTCACTAAAATTTTGTTGAGGATTTTTGCATTTTTGTGTTGTGTTTGTTTGGTTTTGGTATTACGAGGGTGATGGTAGCCTTGTAGAAGGAGTACGAAGTGTTCCTTCCTCTGCGACTTTTTGAAAGAGTTTTAGAAGGATAGGCATTAGGTCTTCTCTAAATGTTTGATAGAATTCTCCTATGAAGCCATCTGGATCTGGGCTTTTGTTTTTTTGGGAGATTTTTGATCACAGCTTCAATTTCAGTGCTTGTAATTGGGTTGTTCATATTTTCTATTTCTCTCTGGTTCAGTCTTGGAAGATTGAACTTCTCTAAGAATCTGTCCATTTCTTCCTGGTTATCCATTTTATTGCCATAGTAGTCTCTTTCAATCCTTTGTATGTCTGCATTGTCTGTTGTAACCTCTCCTTTCCATGTTTAATTTTGTTGATTGATTCTTTTCTCTTATTTTCTTGATGAGTCTGGCTAAAGGTTTGTCAATTTTGTTTATCTTCTCAAAGAATCAGTTTTTAGTTTTATTAATCTTTACTCTTGTTTCTTTCATTTCTTTTTCACTTATTTCTGCTCAGATCTTTATGACTTCTTTCCTTCTACTAATTTTGGGTTTTTTTTTGTTCTTCGTTGTCCAGTTGTTTCAGGTGTAAAGTTAGGTTGTCTATTCAATCTTTTTCTTGTTTCTTGAGGTAGGACTATATTGTTATAAACTTCACTCTTAGGACTGCTTTTGCTGCAACCAATAGGTTTTGAAATGTTTTCACTGTCATTTGTTTCTAGAAATTTTTTTATTTCTCCTTTGTTTTCATCAGTAATGTGTTGGCTACTTAGAAATGTGCCGTTTAACCTCCATGTGTTTGTGTTTTTTATGGTTTTTTTCTTGTCATTGATATCTAGCCTCATAGCGTTGTGGTCAGAGAAGATGCTTGATAAGATTTCAATTTTTTTAAATTTATTGAAGTTTGATTTATGACCCAAGATGTGGTTTATCCTGGAGAATGTTCTATGTGCACTTGAGAAGAAGGTGTATTCTTCTGCACTTGGATGGACTGTCCTGAAGATATCAATGAGATCGTGTCCTCTAATGTATCATTTAAGCCTTGGGTTTCCTTATTGATTTCCTGTTTTGATGATCTGTCCGTTGGTGTGAGTGGGGTGTTAAAGTCTCCTATTATTGTGCTACTGTCAATTTATCTTGTTATGTCTGTTAGTGTTTGTCTTATGTATTGAGGTTCTCCTATATTGGGTGCATAGATATTTACAATTGTTATGTCTTCCTCTTGGATTGATTGCTTGATCATTATATAGTAGCCTTTCTTATCTCTTGTAATCTTCTTTTTTTTTTTTCATTTATTTTTATTAGTTGGAGGCTAATTACTTTACAATATTGTAGTGGTTTTTGTCATACATTGACATGAATCAGCCATGGTTTTACATGTATTCCCCATCCCAATCCCCTCTCCCACCTCCCTCTCTACCCGCTCCCTCTGGGTCTTCCCAGTGCACCAGGCCCGAGCACTTGTCTCATGCATCCAACCTGGGCTGGTGATCTGTTTCACCATAGATAATATACCTGTTTCAATGCTGTTCTCTCGCAACATCCCACCCTTGCCTTCTCCCACAGAGTCCAAAAGTCTGTTCTGTGTCTCTTTTTCTGTTTTGCATATAGGGTTATCATTACCATCTTTCTAAATCCCATATATATGTATTAGTATGCTGTAATGTTCTTTGTCTTTCTGGCTTACTTCACTCTGTATAATGGGCTCCAGTTTCATCCATCTCATTAGAACTGATTCAAATGAATTCTTTTTAATGGCTGAGTAATATTCCATGGTGTATATGTACCACAGCTTCCTTATCCATTTGTCTGCTGATGGGCATCTTGTAATCTTCTTTATTTTAAGGTCTATTTTGTCTGATATGAGGATTGCTACTCCAGCTTTATTTTGCTTCCCATTTGCACGGAATATATTTTTCCATCCTCCCATCTTCAGTCTATACGTGTCTTTAGGTCTGAAGTGGGTTTCTTGTAGACAGCATATATATTGGTTTTGTTTTGTATCCATTCAGCCAACCTGTGTCTTTTGGTTGGAGCATTTAATCCATTTCCATGTAAAGTAATTATTGATATATATCTTCCTATTGCCATTTTCTTAATTATTTGGGGTTGATTTTGTAGATCTTTTTTTCTTCTCTTGTATTTCTTGACTATGTAGGTCTGTTTAACATTTGTTGTAAAGCTTGTTTGATGGTGCTGAATTCTCTTAACTTTGCTTGTCTGAGAAGATTTTTATTTCTCCATCAATTTTGAATGAGATCCTTGCCAGGTACAGTAATCTTGGTTGTAGATTTTTCCCTTTCAGTACTTTAAATATATCTTGCCATTCCCTTCTGGCCTGCAAATTTTCTGCTGAAAGATCAGCTGTTAAATGTATGGAGTTTCCCTTGTATGTTACTTGTTGCTTCTTCCCTTGCTGCTTCTAATATTCTTTCCTTGTGTTTAGCCTTTGTTAGTTTGATTAGTATGTGTTTTGGTGTTTTTCCTCCTTGGATTTATCCTGTATGGGGCTGTTTGTGCCTCTTGGGCTTGACTGACTATTTCCTTTTCCATGTTGGGGAAATTTTCAACTGTAATCTCTTCGAAAATTTTCTCATGGCCTTTCTCTTTCTCTTTTTCTTCTGGGACCCCTATAGTTCAAATGTTGGTGCATTTGATATTGTCCCAGAGGTCTCTGAGACTATCCTTAGTTCTTTTCTTTTTATTTTTTTTACTTTATTCTGCTTTTCAGAAGCTATTTCTATCATTTTATCTTCCACCTCACTGATTCATTCTTCTACCTCAGATATTCTGCTATTGATTCCTTCTAGAGTATTTTGAATTTCATTAATTGTGTTGTTTGTCTCTGCATGTTTATTCTTTAATTCTTCTAGGTCTTTGTTAACTGATTCTTGCATTTCGTTTTCAAGATTTTGATCATCTTTACTATCATTATTCTGAATTCTTTTTCAGGTAGTTTGCCTATTTCCTCTTTATTTATTTGGACTTCTGTGTTTCTACTTTGTTCCTTCATTCGGGTAGTATTTCTCTGCCTTTTCATTATTTTTTGTTTTGAATATACACATATACATATACACCCAGGAGCAAAGTCAAACCAGTCCAACAAAAATAAAGTACAATTGATTAACCTGGCAAACAAAAGAAATCAAAAATTTTATTTACCAGTTAAGAGCAAAGCTAACTAAAGCACAAACTGGAAAGCAAAACTAAAGCAAGGTGCCAAGTGGGGAATAAAGCAATGAAAACAAAACTAACAAATGTGTTGAGAAGAAAGGAAAGAAAAAAAGGAAGAATAGATATGCAAAGTTAAATAGAGGTAGAATTAAATAGAACCTCTCCTGAGGCTGCCCTGGAGGACCTGGGTTTGCCCCGTGAGGGCCAGGTGTGGAGGTGGTGCAGCTGCTTGGGTCTCAGGGGTTCTGGCAGCACCAGGTACTCAGGGGAGTTGGCGGCTAGGGCAGCAGGAAATACAGCGCTCTAGGAGGGTAAGGCAACCAGTGCTGGCCCATACACTCCAGTATTCTTGCCTGGAGAACCCCCCTCCCTGACAGAGAAGCCTGGCAGGCCACAGTCTACAGGGTTGCAAAGAGTTGGACACAACCAAAGCAACCCTGCAGGCACAGGTTCAAGATTTTTTGCCTGTGGCAGCTCTGCCCCAGTGAGAGTTGAGCGTGAAGGTGGTACAGCTGCTTGGCTTGCGGGGACCCTGGCAGTGCCAATTGTGCAGGGACACAGGCTGCCTCTGCTGCAGGAAGAATGGCCCGATCAGGGTCTTTTTTCAAGCCTCTTGTAGCTGGCGATCAGAAGGCCTCTTTGGCCAGTCTTTCTCTGTAGCTCTGCCCATTCAGGCACTTAGAGGGCTTCTTTGCCTGGGGTCCTTCTCTGTTGTTTGGCACTTAAAGGGTCTCCCTGGGTGAGGTCCTACTCTGTAGTTCAGTGCCTCAGGCATATGATGGGCCAGCCTCTCTATTGTTCAGCTGGTGATGCTGGTGTGTGGGGAGAGAGAGGCTGTGGTGATGGCTCCATCGCCTAGGTGTGACTTAGCAGTATCGCCTTGCTTCCATGGCTGCCTGGCTTTCCTCCATAGGCATTTCCCACCGCAATCTCCTCCCTCACATCCCTCCATCTGTCTCTCTGCGGTCCACAGCATCGCTCACCCTGAGATTGCTCCACAAGCCCTAAACTTCAGCTCCCAGCTGCTGCGCTTTCCAGGGGACCAACCAGCGTTCCTGTCTGGGGTGAGTATGGCTGCAGCAAGGACTATCTGATTCTCATTCCACTTAGGCTGCTACAGATCAGCTGTTTCACTCTCAGCCTTAAATGTTTCTCCTCTGAATCAGACAGTTGCCCCGATGTGGGGATCAAACCCCTGCTTTAGTTCCCCCACCCAATGAGGGCAGGTCCAGTCCTCCTAACACTCCTGATTTTCCCCCTAGTTCCTTCATCCTACCTAGTTTTGTGTGGGTCTATATATAATTTTTTCTGCTGGTCAGGTATTTTTCCTGTCTGCTCTCAGCTGGTGTTCTGCATGCACTTCTGTGTCTGAAGCTGTATTCCTGATGTATCCATGGAGAGAGATGTGCTCCACGTCCACTTACTCCTCCACCATCTTGTTCTCCTCACTGTTTTTTGTTTGTTTGTTTGTTTTCAGTTGGTCTTTTCTGTTGTTCATGAATAAACTGGCAGCAGCAGAGGGGAAATTCCATTGGGAGTTAAGACTGAGTATTCTGTCATAGTGGGCTCCCTGGAGGCTCAGACGGTAAAGCATCTGCCCGCAATGAGGGAGACCAGGGTTCAATCCCCAGGTTGGGAAGATCCCCTGGAGAAGGAAATGGCAACCCACTCCAGTACTCTTGCCTAGAAAACTCCACTGATGGAGGAGCCTGGTGGGCTACAGTCCATGGGGTTGCAAAGAGTCAGACACAACTGGGCAATTTCACTTTCTTTCTTATTCTATCATAGTACTTCTAAATTTATTAAGCTGTGTGACCTTGAGAAAGTCATTTAATATCTCTTTGTCTGCAATTCTCCATCTACAAGTGATTAATTTAATATCTGGCCTGCTGTAGATGTGTTGCTGCGAAAATCAAAGTGATGTTAAATATCAAAGTACCTACAGAAGTATTAAGTCACTAAATACATGTGAACTATTATCAGCTTCAAAAGTGTAAAACTTTGCTGTTGTTATAACTGTGAATCAATATTTCCAAAGGACTTCAATACTAAGATATGGGAATACTGACTTGAATTTTGCAGTAGAAATTATGCATTCCTCAGTTTCAATGTCTAGCAGAGGAGACCAGATTATTCAAGCCCATTCTCCTAGTGGGGACAAAGAGAAAATCTGGACATATTTTACGTTTAAAAAATTCTGCCTGAAAGCACTGGGGATACAATAATACAGTGAAGACCTACATGGTGAAGATCACTGAAATGAAAGAAATAAAGTGAGGAAAACCTGGCATTTGTGGCTGCTTTCACCTCACTTTGTCAATTTAAAAAGAAAAGAGTGGCTTTTTTTTTTTTTTTTTCCCCTATGGAAGCTGAGAATCTAAGCAGATGTTTTGCTGTCTTGGAGCTAAGGGACAAGAAAACGTGGAGTAGATGAATGACCATGAAGAAGGTAACTATAGTCCTATGCTTTGCTCTATGACCATAATGGGGAATAGGAGTAAGAGTGAAGAGGAAATAACATGGCTCTTACAATCAGAAAAAGTGGTTGTTTATAGCTGATTTATTCATAATTGCCAAAATTTGAAAGCAATCAAGATGACCTCCAGCAGGTGAATGGATAAACAAACTGTGGAACATCTAGACAATGGATTATTATTCAGCACTAAAATTGATGTGCTAACAAGCCATGAAAAGGCATAGAGGAGCCTATGTTAAATTCAAGTTGCTAAGTAAAATAAGTCCAATCGGAAAGGTTACATACTATGATTCCAACTAAATGACCTTCTGGAAAAAGAGAAAGTATGAAGGCAGTAAAAAGGCCTATGACTGCCAAGGTTTGGAGGGAGACAGAAATGAATAAGTGGAGCAGAAAGGATTTTTAGGGCAGTGGAAATACTCTATATGATTTTATAATGATGGGTATATGTAATTATATTTGTTCAAACACATAGAATGTACCACACTCAGGGTGAATGCTATGGTCTTTGAGTGATACTAATGAGTCAAAGTAGGTTTATCAGTTGTAACAAGTGGACAACCCTAGGTGGAGGATGTTGAAGATGGGAGAGGCTATGCATGTGTATGGATAGGGCCTTTATGGGAAATCTCAGTATTTTCTTTTCAATTTTACTGTAAAGCAAACATTGCTCTAAAAAGTAATGTCTTAAAAAATGGGTAGCTGTTTTGCAAATAGACTCAGTTCAGTTCAATTGTTCAGCCGTGTCTGACTCTTTGCGACCCAGTCTTCCCTGTCCATCACTAAATCCCGGGGCTTGCTCAAACTCATGTCCATCAAGTCGGTGATGCCATTCAACCACCTCATCCTCTGTCATCCCCTTCTCCTCCTGCCTTCAATCTTTCCCAGCATCAGGGTCTTTTCCAGTAAGTCAGTTCTTCATATCAGGTAGCCAAATTATTGGAGCTTGAGCTTTAGCATCAGTCCTTCCAATGAATACTCATGACTGATTTTCTTTAGGGTTAACTGGCTTGATATTGCAGTCCAAGGGACTCTCAAGAGTCTTCTCCAACACCACAGTTCAAAAGCATCAGTTTTTTGGTGCTCAGCTTTCTTTATAGCCCAACTCTCACATCCATTCATGACCACTGGAAAAACCATAGCTTTGACTAGATGGATCTTTGTTGGCAAAGTAATGTCTCTGCTTTTGAATATGCTCTGTAGGTTGGTCATAACTTACCTTCCAAGGAGTAAGCATCTTTTAATTTCATGGCTGCAATCACCATCTGCAGTGATTTTGGAGCCCCCAAAAGTAAAGTCTTCACTGTTTCTGTTGTTTCCCCATCTATTTCCCATGAAGTGACAGGACCAGATGCCATGATCTTAGTTTTCTGAATGTTGAGTTTTAAGCCAACTTTTTCACTCTCCTCTTTCGCTTTCATCAAGAGGCTCTTCAGTTCTTCTTTGCTTTCTGCCATAAGGGTGGTGTCATCTGCATATCTGAGATTATTGATATTTCTCCTGGCAATCTTGATTCCAGCTTGTGCTTCATCCAGCCCAGTGTTTCTCATGATGTGCTCTGCATATAAGTTAAATAAGCAGGGAGACAACATACAGCCATGGCTTATTCTTTTCCCAATTTGGAACCAATCCATTGTTCCATGTCTGGTTCTAACTGTTGGTTCTTGACCTGCATATAGATTTCTCAGGAGGCAGCTCAGGTGGTCTGGTATCCCCATCTCTTAAAGAATTTTCCACAGTTTATTGTGATCCACACAGTCAAAGGCTTTGGCATAGTCAATAAAGCAGAAGTAGATGTTTTTCTGGAACTCTCTGGCTTTTTCTGTGATCCACGGATGTTGGCTATTTGCTCTCTGGTTCCTCTACCTTTTCTAAAACCAGCTTGAACATCTGGAAGTTCTTGGTTCACATACTTTTGATGCTTCACTTTGTGAATTTTGAGCATTAGTTTGCTAGCCTGTAAGATTAGTGCAACTGTGTGGTAGTTTGGCATTCCCTTTCCTTGGGATTGCAATGAAAACTGACCTTTTCCAGTCCTGTGGCCATTGCTGAGTTCTCAACATCTGCTGGCATATTCAGTGTAACACTTTCACAGCATCATCTTTTAGGATTTGAAATAGCTCAACTGGAATTCCATCACCTCCCCTAGCTTTGTTCATAGGGATGCTTGCTAAGGCCCGCTTGACTTCGGACTCCAAGATGTCTGGCTCTAGGTGAGTGATCACACCATCGTGATTATCTGGGTCATGAAGATCTTTTTTGTATTGCTCTTCTGTGTATTCTTGCCACCTTTTCTTAGTATCTTCTACTTCTATTAGGTCCATACCATTTCTATCCTTTACTGAGCCCATCTTTGCATGAAATGTTCCCTTGGTATCTCTAATTTTCTTGAAGAGATCTCTAGTCTTCCCCATTCTATTGTTTTCCTCTATTTCTTTGCATTGATCACTTAGGAAGTCTTTCTTATCTCTCCTTGCTATTCTTTAGAACTGCTTTCAAATGGGTATATCTTTCCTTTTCTCCTTGCCTTTATCTTTTCTTCCTTTCTCAGCTATTTGTGAGGCCTCCTCAGACAACCATTTTGCCTTTTTGCACTTCTTTTTCTTGGTGATGGTCTTAATAGACTATTAGAATGTAAAAACCAATCACACAGAGAAAGATTTAATTAATTAGGGTGTTAATTTTTATTTATGTAAAACTGTGCAAAGCAGTTGCATTTTTCTATTTAACACACACATTAAAATCCTGGGTTCTAGACATTATCATCAACTTCATTTTGGTAGTGGGAAAACCAAGTCTTACACAGCATAAATAATTTTCTCAAACATTGGATCTAGGGTTTGGAAATAAGCAGCCTTCTCTGGAGCTTGTGTTCTTGGCTATATAAAGAAGTCAAAATGAAAAATGAAAGTGTTAGTCATTTAGTTGTGTCTGACTCTTTGCAGCTGCATGGACTGAAGCTTACCAGGCTCCTCTGCCTACGGAATTCTCCAGACAAGAATTCTTGAGTGGGTAGCCATTCCCTTCTCCAGGGGATCTTCCCTACCCAGGGACTGAACCTGGGGCTCCTGCACTGCAGGCAGATTCTTTACCATCTGAGACACCAGGAAAAATTAAAGAAGCCAAAACAATTCCACAAAGAAAATTTTCCATTCAAGATTTTCAAATCAGGCAACTGATGTTGGTGAGGAAAAACTGCCTGTCATATCAACAAAAAATTACAGATTTTCAGGGCCACAAGGGATGTTGGATACCATCCTTCTATCTGAATACTTTCTATCAAATGATAAATCAGCCTCCTTCTGGATATCACTGATGATAGTTAGCTCTTCATTCTAGTAAATCGTACCACATTAGAAGAAATAATCTTTTTGTAGAGCTGAAATTTGTGGGGTTTTGTTTTGCTTTGTTTTCACTTCCAGTCACTGGCTTTCTTTCATTGATTTATTCAGGATACATCTAATTCATATCACACTAGGTGGTGGTGGTGGTTTAGTTGCTCAGTCGTGTCCAACTCTTGCAATCCCATGGACTGTAGCCCACCAGGCTCCTCTGTTCATGGGATTCTCCAGGCAAGAATACTGGCGTGAGTTGCCATTTCCTTCTCCAGAGGATCTTGCAGACCCAGAATTGAACCCTGGTCTCCTGCATTGCAGGCAGATTCTTTACTGACTGAGCTATGAGGGAAGCCACATCATACTAGGTAGTTCTGATATATTTAGATAAATCTATCAAGTTATGCATGGGGCTTCCCTGGTGACTCGGTGGTAAAGAAATTGCCTGCAAATGCAGGGGACAAAGATTCAATCCCTGGGGTTGGGAAGATCCCCTGGAGAAGGAAATGGCAACTCACTCTAGCATTCTTGCCTGGGAAATCCCATGGACTGAATAGCCTGGTGGGCTAGTCAATAGGGTTGCAGAAGAGTCAGATATGACTTAGTGACTAAACAACAATCAAGTTCTACACAACTTCTTAAAGCTAAGCGTTCTCATTCTTTTTATTTCTCATATTGCACAATACCAGGAAGATTTCCTCATGCTGGTTTGTCAGTGTCCGTTATTGGTTAAAACTGGGAAATTTAACAGGGTACCTGGAGCTAAAAAGAGATAACTTATGTCTTAACTTACAACTTAAGACAACTTATCAGGAATGTGATAAAGTCTTGTTCTTTGAAATCCCCTTGAGAATTCAAAACAGCAATGTTCTCAGTTTTTCTTGTGTTTACTAGAATAGACCCTCTTTAGAACTGCAAATTTTGTTTTTAATTTACTAAAATATTATATTCTCTTTTTTGGGCTCAGAAAAGTAAAATTTCACAACAGTGTTCTGTTTTCAATGTACACTTATTCCTTCAGAACATATTCCTATCAAAGGAATTGCTGGGTAAGAATTTGTCTCAGCTAAGATAGAGGCTAAGTTGCTATAACAAAGAAAACCCCCCAATACAATGGCTTGAGTACAATAGAATTTTATTTTTCAGAAAACAGTCCAACCAGCAGGTCACCTCTGCCTCATGGAATCTTCCTCCGTCTTGTTCTTGTTCAGGCACTGCCTTCACCTTTGTGATCAGCACCATGCCATGTCCAAAATCCACTTTCTAGCCCAGAGGAAAGAGAGTGGCGGTCCAGGGCCAGCAACTAGACTTTTAATTTGGAACTGACCCAGAAGTCGTATATAGAATTTTTGCTCACATTTCCTTACAGAGATTGGAGTCAGATAGCCACGCAAGTTGCCAGAAGGCTGGGAAATGTGATCTCTAGCTTTGATGCCACTTTTCCAGCTTTGGCTCTCTTTCTGTGAAAAGAGCAGGGATTAAAATTTGGTGTCAGTCAGTCATCTCTGCCGGGCTTCCCAAGTGGCTCAGCAGGTAAAGAATCCTCCTGCCAATACAGGAGACAGATGCAGAAGGTGTGGGTTGGATCCCTGGGTGAGGAAGATCCCTTCGGAGAAGGAAATGACAGTCCACTCCACTATTTCTGCCTGGAAAATTCCACGGACAGAGGAGCCTGGTCTGCTGCAGTTCATGAGGTCACAAAGAGTCAGACATGACTGAACACACACACAAACACACGCACACAGTGATCTCTGCCACAGAGATTATATTCATTTACTTTTATAAATCTTGAAATATTTTTCAAAGTTGCTGCACAAAATGTTCATTAATTAAATCTCTTCAAAATGTTAGTAACTGTATTTTATTAATCAGTAATGCAAACCAATCAAAGATTTTAATGATATGAAATCATTAATAAGATTAACATCAACAGGTTTAGGAAATAATGTAATTGACTATAGCAAACATCTCCATTTATAGAAACAGAAGAATGTAGGTATATGAGGCATTTACATATTGCCACAAGCATTGGTGGTCTCCTAGGCTTTCGTGAGTTTGGTTTACAAAAAGGTTGGAGAATACAGCTTCATCTTGTGGGTTGGTTAAATGCAGTCAGTTAAGACGACTTCCTATGTACCACCTTTTCTGTGGAACTTGTCGTTTTGTTCTGAACACCACCTCCCCAATGTGCACTTAAAACTATCCTATAATAATGTTGAAATTGAAAAAATTGAGAAAATGCTTCATATTTCTCATGGATGCTGGTTACTTTTGAGTAAATATTGCCTACACTGAAGAGTTTTTTGCTAATTTTTTGCTATTATATCTAATATGGCGTTCTCATATATAAGATAATTCAGTGGAAACCAAAGTTTTCATACGGGCAGTGATTTGACAGGACTTCAAAATAAATGATAATAGACATTAATAAAGTAACCAAAACCTCAATCTGCATTTCTCTGATCCCAATCATAGACAGAAAGTTATGCTGCTCATTTCTCACATGCTGGATTCTATTTTCTTTCTCTCAACCAATTTTCTGTTCATGTTCATTTTTTTAAGTTTTGCTTCAGGATAGTCCTCGCTGACCTGTGCAAATTCTGAGGGAAGAAGGCAACACACAGAGAATTTTAAATACAATCTTGCTCTTGAACTGGAGATGGCCAGTCATGCAATAGAACCTGATCTAGGAGAGTTCTGTACCAAATACAGTGAGTAGGAAAGAGATAGTACCTGATCTCCAGGATCTTACACTTAAGTTGGTAAAGATCGTGCCTGCATGCTCAGTCGCTTCTGTTGTGTCTGACATTTTGCAACCCTATGAACTGCAAACCTCCAGGCTCCTCTGTCCATAGGATTCCCCAAGCAAGAATGCTGGACTGGATTGCCATGCCCTCCTCCAGGGGATCTTCCTGACCCAGGGATCGAACCCAAGTCTCCTGCTTCTTCTGCATTGTAGGTGGGTTCTTTTTTTTTTTTTTTTTGTAGGTGGGTTCTTTACCCACTGAGTCACTGCGAAAGCCCCGGTAAAGATTAAATATACTCTAAAAGCAACCATTTTAAAACTCTAAGTTTTAAAATATTAGAAGCCATGATTCATTTCTTTTCCTCATTCTAATATCCATATAATCAAAAAGTCTCTTAGAGTCTGACTTCTCCTTCCCACAGCCACCAGTTTATAATCATCCCAGCAGTTTTCTTACTTGTTCTGCTGGCTCTCATCTTCTCTCTTTCCTGTCCACTCTCACGGAGAGTCCCTCCACTCTTCTTCTTACTTTGGAAGGCATATAGCAAAATTTGTTGATAAAGTCACATATGGGTAAAATAAAACACAGCTAAGGCGAGGATTCAGTCAACATGCATATAACCCACCTCTGAATCAGTCAATACAATATGCTCTCTCCTTTCTCCACATTCTAATGGGATGTGCTTACTCTATACCCTTAGGAAAGACTTAGATGTCGGGGATTGAAATCTGATAATGTCATTCCCATTTTCAGTTTTACAAACCTTCCAAATACCCTCAAGATGGAAAGCCTGAACTCTCTTTCATGGCTGTTGGAGTTTTTGATGTGAAGTGGCCTTGTTCTCTGTGTTTACCTCTCATTATTATTGGCTTCATGTGCTGAAGGCTGGCATATTAAACTACTTGCTGTTACCCACACCTTGTACCTTTATTTGCCTCTTGTTTTTGTAATGCTATTTTGTTCCTAGAAGCAATATCCCTTTCACTTTGATTGTAAATGCTTCCTTGTCTTCCACAACCCCAGCCTGAAAACTAAGGTTATCACTCTCAAATACTCTCATAAAAACCTTTATCTTTTTGCTCTTAATCCTAATGGCACTGTATTGTTATTGCCAGTGCACACTCCTTGAATACAGAGGCTATAGTTATGTTTTCCTTTTATGCAGGTGGCTGGAAGAGTATCTAATGTAACAAATATACAGTCATTATTTTGTTGAAATGAGATTTATAGGAAGCAAGTTATGGTATAGATTCAATATATTTGTGCCAAATTAAGAAAAAGAAGGTTTTAATATTTAATGAAGCATTTATACTATGCCAGGCATCAGTGATACCAAGGAAAACATGGTAAAATACCTGATATTTGAGAACTCACTTTAGTGGGTTTCCATAAATCTTATTTAACTAGCACATTTGTTACTATCACCTTTTTAGAAAATATGGGGACAACCCCGTGTTTTAACCCTGGGCTGGCTCACAAATAATTGGTAGGGTTGTTTAGAGAAGACAAGAATTTGCTCTTGAAATTAAACACCCATTAATCTAGTAGAAAGAAATTGGGCTGACTTTCCAAAAAAGGACCTATAGCACAGAAAGGAATATAGAAAGACTTCTTTGAGATGAAATGACTGAGTAGCTTGGATGTCATGAAGGGGTTCTGAGGTGTAAGTACAACATATTAGGTTTGAGGACAGTTAAGTGGAATCTGAGCTGTTGGACAAAGATTTGGAGAAATATAGACCTGACTCACTAGCTTTGGTTGAGTAAGATATAGATTATTCTAGTAAACTAATATACAATATAATAGATGATTCACATACAAGGTCTGGAATGAGCTTTTATTTACATATGTGGGTTAAAGAAATATACAACAAGAAGTTTGAAATTATAATGAAAATGTGAAAAACACATCAAAATATCTCCAACGATGACAACACATTTCAGAGCCTAATAATTTTAGTCCTTAAAATTTCAGTTAAATGCTCATTGTGGGATGAATAATTTTGGCCTTTAATGGCTTTGTTTCAAAGCTCTGAAAATTATTACAAGTGTAGAACTTTGTGAGATTTAATATTTTGAGAGTGAGATAATTTAAAAATATACTTTAGAAGTATTGTCCTTATATATTTGAAAGCTATCTAGAGAAAATGCTAACCTCCTGATCTTCATATTCACAGAAAATAGAACAAAAAGATAGTGTCTTTATCGACGCAGAAGAGATTTAGGGAGAATACAAGATAAACCTTTACATGTACACTAATTAGAGATTGCTAAACACATTTACTTGGACCCTCAGAGAGGAAGTATTTTGAAAGTGATATGGGTTCCAATATACTGCTTAAAAAATGTCTTTTATAGACCTAGATAGCATATTAAGGGGCAGCGACATTACTTTGCCAACAAAGGTCCGTCTAGTCAAGGCTATGGTTTTTCCAGTGGTCATGTATGGGTGTGAGAGTTGGACTGTGAAGAAAGCTGAGCGCCGAAAAATTGATGCTGTTGAACTGTGGTATTGGAGAAGACTCTTGAGAGTCCCTTGGACTGCAGGGAGATCCAACCAGTCCATCGTAAAGGAGATCTGTCCTGGGTGTTCATTGGAAGAGCTGATGCTGAAGCTGAAACTCCAGTACTTTGGCCACCTCATGTGAAGAGTTGACTCATTGGAAAAGACCCTGATGCTAGAAGGGATTGGGGGCAGGAGGAGAAGGGGCTGACAGAGGATGAGATGGCTGGATGACATTACTGACTCGATGGACATGAGTTTGACTAAACTCCAAGAGTTGGTGATGGACAGGGAGGCCTGGAGTGCTGCGATTCATGCGGTTGCAAAGAGACGGACATGACTGAGCAACTGAACTGAACTGATAGTCCTATTATTTTCAAGACAGAATAGTACAAGGGCTCCTATCATTTTCAAGAGTGATGATTAAAAGGGCCTCTATAATTTCCTGGGAAAATTTATTTCAGGTTCATTTTACATTTGCGAGCTCATCCTAGCTTCCTCCGAGAAAACTGGATTTTTGGTATTTGAGTAGCAAGCGTTAGATGATTCCTTAAAGGATAATCTCTGAACATTAGCTGCACCACTTTAAAATTGTTGATAGCTGCTAAAGTAGCTAGCCACCACTGTCCTTCAAGAAGGGTATTTAAAATAAAGACTCTTCCAGATTTCTGGCAATTTTAGTTTAAAACATATATCAATTTTTAATTCAGCTTGTTTAGAACCTTTCTAAGAAAAGAGGATAAGTCAGGAGTGGAAACAAAAAACTAGAGAGAGGATGCATAGAAGAGCAACAGGAGATGGGTAATAGAAGCAAAAATAGGAAGGAAATACAAATTAGAGGAGAAAGAGGATTTGAAGGAGTACAAAATATATGTTGTGTACTGGTTAAATTGAGACTAGCTACTATGACTGAGAAGTCTGAGATCTCAAAAACCTGCATCTACATCAGTGGTTTTCAAAATGTCTCCAGACCGCCACCATCAGCAGCACTTGGGAACCTGTTAATGTGAAAGTCGCTCAGTTGTGTCTGACTCTTTGCAACCCCATGGACTGTAGACCGACAGGCAACTCTGTCCATGGGATTTTCCAGGCAAGAATACTGGAGTGGGTTGACATTTCCTTCTCCAGGGGATCTTCCCAACCCAGGGATGGAACCCGGGTCTCCGGCATTGCAGGCAGAGTCTTTAGTTGCTGAGCCATCAGGGACTTGTTAGGCATGCACATTTTGGGCCCCCACCCAGAACTCCCGAACCAGAACAAAAGAAATGGGATACTGCAATCTTCTTCTTAACAAGCCCTCCAGGGGTTGCTGATATGCGCTAAGTGTGAGAATCATTTTTTATTTCTTGCTCATGTAACTGTTTATTGAAGATATTCAGCAGGTAACCTCAAGAGTTCAAGTCTCGGCTTTCCGTGATCCTTTGGCTTTACTCGCCTCTTTGTCTGTATAGTCCATTCTGAGCAGCCCTGATTAGACCCCGATTCTGCTTGCTGGGCTTCCCTGATAGCTCAGTTGGTAAAGAATCCACCTGCAATATGGGAGACCCTGGTTCTATTCCTGTGTTGTGAAGATCCACTGGAGAAGGGATAAACTACCCACTCCAGTATTCTTGGGCTTCCTTTGTGACTCAGCTGGTAAAGAATCAGCCTGCAATGCGGGAGACCTGGGTTCGATCCCTGGGTTGGAAAGATCCTCTGGAGGCGGGCATGGCAACCCACTCCAGCATTCTTGCCTGGAGAATTTCATGGACTGTATAGTCCATATGGTCACAAAGAGCCAGACAAGACCAAGGGACTTTTGCTTCACTTCACTTCTGCTTGCTGGGGGCACTCCTTCCCTCATCTAGGGTTTTGGGAGGATCAATATTGGTTTATTCTTTTCCTTGGCCAAATCTGAAGCATATTTCATGGTTTTAAAACTTTAATAGCCCATTTCTTGTTCTTAACATTTTGTTGCTTTAATGTCAAAATAGCCATGTTTATTTTCATTTGTTTATTTCCTCCAGGCTTAAGTTTTCTTAGGCAATGAAATTTCTTAAAAAATTCCTATGTAGTCTGATTATATAATTGATTTTAAAGATTTTCTCTGCTTTGGCTTCAAAATCACTGTGGATATGACTACAGCCACAAAATTTAAAAAATGCTTGCTCCTTGGAAAAAAAGCTTTGACAAACCTGTACAGTGTTTTAAAATGCAGAGACATCACTTTGTCAACAAAAGTCCATTTGTCAAAGCTATGATTTTTCCAGTAGTCATGTATGAATGGGAGAGTTGGGCCATAAAAAAGGCTGAGCACTGAAGAATTGATGCTTTTGAACTGTGGTGTTAGAAAGACTCTTGAGAGTCCCTTGGACAGCAATGAGATCAAATCAGTCCATCCTAAAGGAAAATAGCCCTGAATATTCATTGGAAGGACTGATCCTGAAGCTGAAGCTCCCACACTTGGCCACCTGATGCAAAGAGCTGACTCATTGGAAAATTCTGAGAAAGACTGAAGGCAAAAGGAGAATAGGGTGGCAGAGGATGAGATGGTTTGATAGCATCACCAACTCAATGGACTTAAATTTGATCAAACTCCTGGAGATAGTGGAGGACAAAAGAGCCTGGTGTGCTGCAGTCCATAGGATTACAAAGAGTCCGACACGACTTAGCGACTGAACAACTACAATAGAAATGTTCTCTATTCTATTTGCCAGTAACTACATCCAAAATTCTTTCCTAAGAATAATTCTTAAGACTGATTATTCTTCTCTTTTTTAATCTTCTTTCTCTTCAGTTAATAGTGGTACCTCAGGGCTCTCTGACACAATGTGCTTGGGTAGGGAAGTATTAGTGCGTATTTTGCTGCAAGGCTGAGTTTTACTGTGATTTTGGTGCTCAAAATCTTTCTTGGTGTTATTTTATATTGAGGTGTAAAAGAAGTTGTTTTTTTCAACTCTGCAAGATTTTAGATTTCTTGACTCCCTCTGTCCTTTCATTTTTTTTTAACTTGCAAAATACTGTTTGCCTAAGGCTATCTCTTCCTTCTGTACTGCGAAGCATAGCCAGTAAAAATCACTATTAAAAGCTGTCATCTTGTTTTCCAGTTTCTTTCCCTAGTGCTACAAGCTCATGGTTTCCCCAATATATCAACGCAGGTGGTATTTTGGCCAAATGTCCTACCACAGTGGGTTTCCTGCTTCCATTGCAGTTTTCTTGCCACTAGCCACCTGACTTAATAGCAACCACAGCATCTCACTTCAAGGTACCAATTTCTGCTAGAGATGAAGTTACGTGAGCTTATGTAAACATAATCTTTGATTCTCAGAGGCTTTATACAAAGGAACTTTATCCTTGGTTACATAAGAATTCAAGGCCAGTAATCACAGATGTTTAGGATTCAGGCTTCTTTCACCTTATAGCTTTGAATTCATCTTCCTCCAGGTCCTCTGGGTCTTGTACTAGTGAGTGGGGAAAGAGAATGCAGAATGACAGCAAGTCTTCCATGGACAGACCTAGAAGGAGTATTTTTTCACTTCTGCCCATCTTCCATTGACCAGAACTCGGTCAAATGGCTGCTCCTAACTTCCAGGGAGGCTACGAAGTTTAGTTAAGCTGGATGCTTACTAGTGAAATAGAGCTTTATTTTGTGGTGAAAGGTCTTTTCAGGATCTGGCACATGAAAGATAGAAATGATATGCAATAGGAAAGGGGAGTGTGGGAGCGTGATAAGGAGGAAGAGGTGTTGAGAGAGAAATAGAAGATACACAGAAGAAAGGAAGGTTAGGATGAACTTTAATCTTTGGAATTTTGACCTAAGATGTACTGTATTTCCTTTCTTTACAGATTAAAAAATCAAATTTTTAAGAGCCTGATAACTTACCAGGCCAAGAAAAGTTATTTTTACCCCAGTGTTCATAGCAGCACTATTTACAATAGCCAAGACCTGGAAGCAAACTTCCAGGTTCATTGATAAGTGTTCATTGATGGATAAATGGATAAAGAAGAAGGGGTACATATATATGATGGAATATTACTCAACCATAAAAAATGAAATGATGTCATTTGCAGCAAAATGGATGGACCTAGAGATTATCATACTAAGTGAAGTAAGTTAGACAAGGACAAATATCATATGGTATAACTTAAAAGAGGAATCTAAAAAATGATACAAAATAAAAATAGACTCAGAGGCCTAGGAAACAAGCTTATGATTACCAAAGAGGATAGCATGGATTGGGGAGAGATAAATTAGAAATTTAAGGTTAACATATACACACTACTATATATAAAATAGATGAACAACAAGACCTACTGTATGGCACAGGAACTATATCTAATATCTTATGGTAACCTATAATGGAAGAGAATCCTAAAACTAACATATGTGTGTGTGTGTGTGTGTGTGATAGAATAATTTTGGGGTTGCTGCTGCTGCTAAGTCACGTCAGTCGTGTCCAACTCTGTGAGACCCCATAGACGTCAGCCCACCAGGCTACGCCGTCCCTGGGATTCTCCAGGTAAGAATACTCAACTAACACAGTATTGTAAATTAACCATACTTAAATAAAAAATGGTTAAAAAATGAAATATTATTCTTATAGTCAAATCCAAAGATGACTGAAAAGAAAGCCTATGATCTTTCCACTTGAAGATACACCCATTAACAAAATATACACACACATCCATTGATATCTATTTGTGTGTTACAGACCAAGAGGCAAAGTGATATTTGATACTATTCCCAGAACTTCATTTATTCTACCTGAAGTTTTTCTTTAGGAGAGATATATAGCAAGAAGAACACACTTAACAGTTGTTAGCAACTTGATTAGTTAAGAAAATATGCTCAGTTAATTTAACTTGAATATAAATTGATGACAGTATATCACAAATAATCAAGACTTTTTTGTTTAAAAAGATACATATTTATAAATAGAAATGAATTAGTTTTTATTATTACTCTAGAAGAGAAATGAATTAATTCTCTTTATTAAGGTCACTATTTTTCTCAAACTGAAACCTTAACCTGGGCACCATGGAAAATCTGGGTGTGAGCCAACTGTTTTTGTTTGGTCCTTTGAAGAATAGAAGTGCTCCTAAACCACTGTGTAAACAAGCTTTTATACCAGTTGTGTATATTATTGTCTGGCTAAAACTCTAAGCCTCTTAACAGCTCATTTATTTTACCATGTAAACAAAAATTCAGACATCTAATTTTCTTCATATGCTGGGTCTTTGGAGAGAAATTCTGCCCTTAGATGACACTCTTTTGGAAGGCTGGTTCATTAGTCTTCTTATTCAGGAATGCATAAACTTGTATTGTTCTAAGATTTTTTGTAGTTCTTTATGTTTCTAGCTTGGAAAACAACTGAAAATTTCCACTTTAATTTGTGGAGACATTGAAATGTTAAAAGATAACCTGTGAGTTTGTGTCTTAGTTTCTCAGACGTGTCCAACTCTTTGAGACCCCATGGACTGTAGACCACCAGATCCCTCTGTCTGTGGAATTCTTCAGGCAAGAATACTAAAGTGGGTTGCCATTTCCTTCTCCAGGGGATCTTCCCAACCCAGGGATCAGACCTGTACCTCCTGCGGCTCCTGCATTGCAGGTGGATTCTTTACCATCTCAGTCACTGTAATCTAAGGCATACTGCAACATTTAAGAGTGTATTTGAGCAAAAATTTATTTGACTCTGACAGTACCAAACTGCAAGTGGCTTGGTGACAGGAGTGGAAGAGAGACTTCTGTAGAGAAAGTTTTCAAACAAAAAGAGGAAATGATTAGATTGGCCATAGCTTAAAGTCTACTCGGCTCTTTGTTGTTGATTATCCTTCAAGTTCTGATTTTGTAAACTTGAGCATTTCCAGGCTTAGATTTTGTTTTGCTTATCTAGTCCGCCATGGAGTTCAGTTCAGTTCAGTCACTCAGTCGTGTCTGACTCTTTGCCACCTCATGAACTGCAGCACGCCAGGCTTCCCTATACATAACCAATTGCTGGAGCTTGTTCAAACTATGTCAGTCGAGTTGGTGGAATTAGAGCCTCCTCAGTCTAATCCATTTAACACTGTGTAATATATAATTTAAATTTACAGGGACCTCAGAGTCTTTATGTTTTCACTGATACCTTGTTACCTAGACGTGGAAAAAAGAAAACCTCAGAGAAACATGTGACTTGCCAAGACTAACCCACTCTTTAAAGTCAAAGAAGGCCCTAGAACATAGGCTTTGTTATTCTAATTTTGTGATCCACCCCGCCCCCCTCCCCTGCCAATTCTTGCTGACTATTCTGTGTTCTCCTCTTGAACAGGTAAACAGAGTTATTGGAAAATGTTTTTTCTACCTATACTTGATTCTACACTTATAAATTCAAGGTATTTAGAGAATAGGCTATCAAGTGCTTTTATAGTTGTCACACTTAAGCATCGATGAAAGTGAAGTGAAAGTGTTAGTCTCTCTGTTTTATTCAACTCTTTCTGACCCCACGGACTGTAGCCCGCCAGGCTCCTCTGTCCATGAAATTCTCAAGGCAAGAATATTGGAGTGGGTAGCCATTTCCTTCTGTAGGGGATCTTCCAGACCCTGGTTCTCCTGCACTGCAGGATTTTTTTACCATCTGAGCCACCAGGGAAGCCCAGATACCCAAGTCCAAAACATAGAGACCTCAAATAGATGACCAACCACACTTCCAACAGTGTCATTTTTGCTAGTTGTGTTTCACAAACATCAGGCAATGTAGTTTAATTGATAATATAAATGATTTCCAAATATCCATCTTTGTGGCACTCCATAGTCAATAGGGTCAGATGGTTTGTGCAATTCATAATATATTTAGTAGCATGTAGGCAGCTTTGAAAGAAAGATTGGTGTATGTTATGGGCTTAAAGGCTGAAGAAAGCAGTTGAAGCAAATAAGCACAAGGTACTAAGTAAATTTACAGCAGCACATATTATCAGGTGCTAGAAACTGGGTTCAAAGAAATAGAGTTGAGAGAGTTAAAGATACATTTTAGAATTACTCAGTTTTTAAAAAAATAAATAAAGCATATAACTCTTGAATGAGATAAAACTTTTTTTATAATAAATACTTTTAAAATAAGGCAGCTATAAAAATTTCCTTGCCAAGAAGAAAAGAAATATATTTTAAAGTAAGACTAAAGGCACATAAATTTTTGGCTGTAAAATGTTAGCTTTTCTCCAAGGAGAAATGAATTGGAAAAATGCTCACTGGGGTACTTTAAATGATAAGGCTCTATTTTAAAAAAAATGGGATCAGTTGATAGAAAAGAAGGAAGATAGTCATTTCCTTGAGGTTTAATGTAACTCATAGAATTGTATAGATGTTTTATAGGAAAATGAGCTTTTTCATTGATAGTTAACTATAAAAGTACCAACTTTGTAAAATAGTATTTTTTTTGGTCTCAATTGTGAAAGGAGAGTGACTATGTTATACTGATTTATTAGTCAGTTGCTGGTATTAAGAACTAGCTATGAACTGTGAAACAGATGTTAAACATATTATTGAAATGATTCTGTCAATAGAATGTTTGATAGGGATAACTATCTGAATGTCTTAGTACAAATTTAATTATGTTTTATTTTGGAAATTATGTCTTAATACATGTCTGCATAGAGTAGGTTAGTGAATAATACACTGAAATAGGCTTCCCTGGTGGCTCAGATGGTAAAGAATCCCCCTGCAATGTGGGACACCTGGGTTTGATCCCTGGGTGGGGAAGATCCCCTGGAGGTGGGCGTGGCCTCCTACTCCAGTATTCTTGCCTGGAGAATCCCATGGACAGAGGAGCTTGGCGGGCTACAGGCTCCTCTTCATGGGATTTCCCAGGCAAGAATACTGGCCTGGGTTGCCATTTCCTTCTTCAGGGGATCTTCCCCACCAGGGATGAAACAGGTGTCTCTTGCATTGCTGGTGGATTCTTTACCACTGCACCACCTCCAGCTGTGAACCTCCACTAGAGCCCAAAAATGTCAGTTAGAGTCAACTTTTCAGAAGCTGATTGTCCAGTTAATGTATTTCCATTTTTTTTTCAATATTTGTTGTTTCTTTTTCATTGTTAGCAAAAAGAAGAGGGAATGCTTTTGAAAGTGAAATGTGTAGATTTGTGTAAAAAACTAACCTGAATTTTAGGCATAGTTGAAGATTAAGAAAACCTCTTAATTTAAATAGATGGAACATTTCTTGAAGATTTCACTTACTCATATATTTTATGCCTGAATAAACTACTTTCAGTTGGCTTGTGTATTTCTACCTCGCAATAATGAAAATGAAAGTGAAAGTCGCTCAGTGGTGTCTGACTATTTGCAACCCTATAGACAGTTCGTGCAATTCTCCAGGCCAGAATACTGGAGTGGGTAGCCTTTCCCTTCTCCAGGGAATCATCCCAACCCAGGGATTGAACCCAGGTCTCCCATATTGCAGGTAGATTCTTTACCAGCTGAGCCACAAGGGAAGCCCAACACTGGAGTGGGTAGCCTATCCCTTCTCCAGCAGATCTTCTCGAGGCAGGAATTGAACTGGGGTCTCCTGCATTGCAGGCAAATGCTTTGCCAAGTGAGCTATCAGGGAAGCCAGATGTTGTCAAACAATGCCAGAAATACATTTAAAAAATAAAAATTTTCAATAAATATGGGAGTCTACAATGATAGACAAATGATATCTTACATACTAAATTCTTGATCATTTCTTTCTACTGTTAAACAGTAAACTAAGGTACTTCCAATTCAAATCAGCAAATTATTACCTAAAAATAAACTTTGAGATTTGTTCTTCTCAGAGATATTTATTTTATGTAATTCATATAATAATTATCTCATTTTTCTACTCTATAATTAACTAGAAATTAGCTGATAGTATCTGAACAGGGATTAAAATGTTTTCCCTATACTCCCTAATTTTCCAAAGTATTGTGTAGGTAAAATTTCATTATATTTAAAAATGTTTTTACACTGATGCATATATAATTACTATATTTGATAGTCCCCAGTCAATAAAAGATATCTTTGAAGGTAATGAAAGAAGAAATATAAGCTTGTAATTTGCTGTGTTTAATGACAGTAATAGAAGTGTGTCCACTTTAGTAATTACAAAATAAAAATTCATAGGAATGATATTAAAAAGATAACTTTTAAATGTTATCTTTTACTTTATGTCAACTATTCGATGATCTTTTAGACTGATCATTTAAAGGACAAGCATAATGGAAATCGATGGCCAGGATAAAATGATGGAAAATACAGATTTAAATTTCTCCATTTCAATCAGTTTCAACCAGTCACCTGCTTAGTGATCTTCACAGTCATTTTAAAGTGATTGAAATGAATTTGATCATACAACAAACAATGACTTTAAAAGAATAAAAATAAACATAAATGTTTTGTGTTCTTAATAAATTAAAATTTCCATTCAGTTTGATAAGTAATCTGACATTGTAACATTCACATTAATATTTTAGCCCACTTTGGGGGTTACTATTTTTACTAATATTGCTGTACCTAATGACTTACACTTTTGTACAAATAACTATTCAGGCAATCAACTGTAGATATAATAAGCATTTCAAAGAAGAGAAGAGATATGTGCGCTTAAGAATTATCTGTTCAGGTTCATTGCCCATTTCCACAGGAGTGTTAATTTCCTCTAATTTTTTTTGTAACAGACATAACAGACTATTAGCCCCTTGATAATGCAGCATAGTAATTAGACACAGAGGTCTGACCCAGACAGCCTGAGTTCACTTCCCAGCTTCACCATTTTTCAGCTGAAAAATACGGGGCAATTTTCTTAACCCTTTTTTACTTCTCTCATCTGTAAAATAATGGCAATAATACTATTCATCTCTCAGTATTGTTAGCAAAGTTTTAAATGCCTGCTACATGTAAAATTCTTAGAAATTCTATTCCTTGATTTCCTCTTCCATAAAACAAGGATAATAATCATAATACCATTTTATAGAGGTGTTCAGAGAGTAACTGCTTTTATGAGTTAAGTGATCAGAATGGTGCCTGACATTTGCTAAGTGGTATGTAATTGCAAGTGTTACTAGTATTTTTGTTTTTATTATCATTTTATGGTTATTCTAAAAATGCCTAGTGTAAAATAATCCCCTTATTATTATTATTATATAGTGCAAATAATTGGGTTTATGGTATTTTCTCAAGTTTTGAATTTTTCTACAATGGTAACATTTTATAGATAGATATATGTTAGTTATATCATTGCATTCTTTACATGACTATCTTAACTGGCTTGTGCTGCCATAACAAAATATCATAGACTGAGTGGCTTAAATGATACACATTTATTTCTTGCAGTTTTGGAAGCTGGGAAGCCCACGATTAAAGTGCTAAGATTTGTTTACTGGTGTAGGACCTCTTCCTGGCTAGATAGCTGTCTTTTACTGTTTCCTTACGTGAAAAAGATACACAGCCAGAAATACTAAGATACTAAGATATCTGGCCACATGCATGCGTGCTCAGTCAGTTCAGTTGTGTCCAACTCTTTGTGACTCTGGATTGCCGTCCATCAGGCTCCTCAGTCCATAGGATTCTCCAGGCAAGAATACTGGAATGGATTGCCATGCCCTCCTCCAGGGGATCTTCCCAATTTGGGGATCACATTGCAGGTGGGTTCTTTACCTGATTCTTTCCACTGGGGAAGCCCCTTTCCTCTTCCTATAAGGACTCTATTCTTATCGTGGGAACTCCAACCTTATGATCTCATCTAAGCCTAATTACTTTGCCAACAAAAGTCCGTCTAGTCAAGGCTGTGGTTTTTCCAGTAGTCATGCATGGATGTGAGAGTTGGACTATAAAGAAAGCTGAGCGCTGAAGAATTGATGCTTTTGAACTGTGGTGTTGGAGAAGACTCTTGAGAGTCCCTTGGACTGCAAGGAGATCCAGTCAATCCTAAAGGAAATCAGTCCTGAATATTCATTAGAAGGACTGATGCTGAAGCTGAAACTCCAATACTTTGGCTACCTGATGCAAAGAGCTGACTCATTTGAAAAGACCCTGATGCTGGGAAAGATTGAAGGCGGGAAGAGAAGGGGACAACGGAGGATGAGATGGTTGGATGGCATCACTGACTCAATGGACATGAGTTTGAGTAAACTCTGGGAGTTGGTGATGGACAGGGAGGCCTGGCGTGCTGCAGTTCATGGGGTCGCAAAGAGTCGGACACAATTGAGCAACTGAACTGAACTGAACTGAAACCTAATTACCTACCAAAGAGCCCACCTTCAAATACGACCACATTAGGGATTAAGATTTCAGTGAATGAATTTGAGGGGGGATCACAAACATTCAGTAGGTAACAATGACTATTCACTTAAACCTCTTTCTAATCTTGTAAACTTGATCCTTTATCATCCCACTTTACAGATTAGGGAGATACTCTCCTTCAACTTATAATTGGAAAATTGTTTTAACTTTCCATATTGGGTTTAGGATTGATCACTGCTAAATTTTATAGGAACAGTTATAAAACTTTGGTAACACTTTTATGAATATATATACTTTTTTTCTGGGCTGGAAGA
This sequence comes from Cervus elaphus, assembly GCF_910594005.1. Lineage (NCBI taxonomy): Eukaryota > Metazoa > Chordata > Mammalia > Artiodactyla > Cervidae > Cervus > Cervus elaphus. The sequence goes on along the minus strand of NC_057842.1, from coordinate 21,119,349 downwards.
AGCACAAGCTGGAATCAAGATTGCCGGGAGAAATATCAATAACCTCAGATATGCAGACGACACCACCCTTATGGCAGAAAGTGAAGAGGAACTAAAAAGCCTCTTGAAGAAAGTGAAGGAGGAGAGTAAAAAAGTTGGCTTAAAGCTCAACATTAAGAAAACTAAATCATGGCATCTGGTCCCATCACTTCATGGCAAATAGATGGGGAAACAATGGAAACAGTGTCAGACTTTATTTTTGGGGGCTCCAAAATCACTGCAGATGGTGATTGCAGCCATGAAATTAAAAGATGCTTACTCCTTGGAAGGAAAGTTATGACCAACCTAGACAGCATATTTAAAAGCAGAGACATTACTTTGCCAACAAAGGTCCGTCTAGTCAAGGCTATGGTTTTTCCAGTAGTCATGTATGAATGAGAGATTTGGATGGTGAAGAAAGCTGAAAAATTGATGCTTTTGAACTGTGTTGTTGGAGAAGACTCTTGAGAGTCCCTTGGATTGCAAGGAGATCCAACCAGTCCATCCTAAAGGACATCAGACCTGAGTGTTCACTGGAAGGACTGATGCTGAAGCTGAAACTCCAGTATTTTGGCCACCTCATGCAAAGAGCTGACTCACTGGAAAAGACCCTGATGCTGGGAGGGATTGAGGGCAGGAGGAGGAGGGGACGACAGAGGATGAGATGGTTGGATGGCATCACGACTCGATGGACATGAGTTTGAGTAAACTCCAAGAGTTGGTGATGGACAGGGAGGCCTGGCATGCTGCGATTCATGGGGTCACAGAGTCGGAAATGACTGAGCAACTGAACTGAACTGAACTGACACTTTATTTCTATAGTTTGATGGGGAAATGATGTCCAAAATAATAAAACAAAGAGCATCATATTTATCATGTTTTATTTTTAATGCAAAACATTTGTAAAATAGTAAACAGAAAAAACTAATTACATGGTTAAGATTCTTTTTATCATTTTGTTAGCATAAGCACCATACTTTATTTAGCTGAAACTCTATTTATTTGAGTGCATATATAATTCCTATGTCAACTATCCACCATAATTCATGTGATTAATCTTTTTCAGTCACTTTGTTATTGAAATTAGACTATAAAATATCTCTAGTCTTTTAGCATCCAAGCATTTTATCAAAATGTGTCATTATTGAAGAATAGTGTCATAAACCATGACTTTACCTTTTTTAAACATACATTTCAGCAGTATGTTTTGCTTTATTTCTGATTCCATTGGTGGGGGGATGGAAGGGATCATAACTGTGGAACTAGCTGGCCATGACTGGAATTAAACACATAGAAATCTTTTCATTACACCCTCTGGACTCTTGTTGTTTGATTAATATGGTTCTAAGGACTCTGCTTTCTCTGTAGAATGAAGGCTTGTTTTTTAGTTTAGTTTAGTTTTGTTTTGACACTCCAAGTACTTCTGATTAGAAAATGGAGTTGGTTTCCTTTTTTCTTCATATTGCTGATTCCAGATAATGTCTATTCTATCTTGCCAAATCTTTGCTATTTTTTTTTATACTCATGATAATATTTACTGTCTTCTCTTCCATTTCTCTGTGAATTTTTCTTCCTTTTACAGTTCTTGACTCAAAGTCATTTTCTCTATCTTACTCCCATTGTCATTCATGACGACTTCACCTCCATGAGGAAGACTGTTTGTCCACCTTGGCATTAAAGTCTGCAATGATGTTTCTCTCATTTCTGCTAGCTACTAAAATCATTGCATCTTAGCCATTGCTTCCCTAGAAGCTCTGAAAGCATAATTTCAAACATTTCACTCTCTTCCCAACATCTGTCACCATCCAGTCCCACTGATATGATTCCTCAAGGTCATTGAAACTGCTGGTCCACTAATCCTATAATTTTGTTACTATTCATCATCCCTCTTCTAACTTTACTCAATTTATATTCGATGGTATTTTGCTCTTGCAAAGGTGCTTATCACCTTTGATCTCTGAGGTCCTCCACCTGAAACAGTTCAATTCCTGCTGAATCCAATCACTCAACTTGTTCCTGTCCACATCCCAAACAGTTAAATTCTGCAGAGAAAAATCACATAATCGGAATACTTGGCTTTATTTTTAGTTCATAATAACAAAACAAATATTTGTGTAACATTACTGAGAGATTCTAATATATTCCTAGTGAGCTCTGAGTCTCTCTCTCCTAGATCTGTGCTCTTTAGGGTACAGACATGAACTTATTTGTGAACAATTTATTCGTGTTAATGACAACTGAAGTTTAGAAACTAATAAGAAGGGTTTGCAAACTTTTAAAGTAATTTTAAGGAGTAAGTCTAATTCTCTTGAATCTGAAGTTAAAATAATTTGGTTCATATTTTGTCTGACTTTTTAAAAACTTAATTCAGTATTTTATTTTTATTATATTTTATAAAAGTATATGCACATGATAGATTGGAAAGTAAAATAAATGACCTATTTTACACATGGTAGTGTATATATATGTCAGTCCTAATCTCCTAAATTGTCCCTTCCTCCTCTTCTCCCACCCTCTCTACCTTTCCATGTCCTTTCTCTACCTCTGGGCTGTGTCTCTACTCCTGCTCTGGAAATAGGTTCATCTGTACCATTTTTTTTTTTCTAGATTACACATACATATATGTGTTAATATACAACATTTGTTTTTTCTCTCTTAGTTCACACAGTATGACAGACCCTAGATCCATCCACGTTTCTCCAGAGACTATTTCACTCCTTTTAGTGGTGGAGTAATATTCCACTGGGCTTCCTATGTGGCATAGTGGTAAAGAATCCACCTGCCAATGAAGGAGACACAGGAGACTTGGGTTTGGTCCTTGGGTTGGGAACATCACCTAATGTGGGAAATGGCAACCACCTCCAGTATTCTTGCCTGGAAAATTCCGTGGACAGAGAGAAGCCTGGCAGGCTACACTCTACAGGGTCACAAAGAGCTGGACATGAGTGAGAACAGCAGAGCCCAGAATATTCCCTTGTATCCATGTCCCACATCTTCTTTATCCATTCATATGTCATTAGACATTTTTAGGTTGTTTCCCTGTCCTGGATATTGTAAATAGTGCTGCAGTGAACGATGATGTACACGTGTCCTTTGATTTATGGTTTTCTCAGGGTTTATTCTAGTGGGAACCTGCCGTAAAGCATAGGAAGCTCAGCTTGGTACTCTGTGATGATGGGTGGATGACCTGGGAGGGGATATATGTATGCATATAGCTGATTCACCTCATTGTACAGTAAATACTAATACAACATTGTAAAGCAATTATATTCCAACAAAAACTAAAAATAAGAAAATTTGAAAAAAAAGAATATAGGAGATTTTTAAAGATAAATAAATGATCTTTTATCAAATAATTTGAGAAACACTGTCCTAATTGTTTACTGCATGCCTTCTTCTCACTTCTAAAACCTCCCTTATTCTGGTCATAGTCTTGCAGAAAGTCTAGGTGTCTTACACCTCACTGAACAAGACAATAAAAGCTGTGGAATGGGCACTCCCATCTCTCCCCATTACCATGTTGAGAGGTTGAGGGTTGTACCCACCTCTTCCCTATTGCTACCCTCCCTGTTCAGGGGGAGTGATCCCCTTCTCCTATAAATCCCACCCCTCACTTGTACTTCAGAATCTTTTTCACCTTTTCAGAGATTTGCTCCTGCAGTTTTCCATTTCCTCACCAGCATTATTACTCTCTTCCTCTCTCCTGGATTATTTCCATGAATCTTGCAAACATGCTGTCATATCTCTCATCTTAGAAAGAAAGGAAAACAAAAGCAAAAGGAAAAAATATAGATCTAAATTCAATATTCCCACAAGGTTCTACTCCATATCTGTACTTGCCCTTCACAGCAAAAGTTCTCAAAAATGAGTATTGGCTGATGAGCCTTTCTAGAGACACACTCTAAGTGTGGCAAAATTGGGAGGAGGGCACCCCAGATTCTAGACTCCCATTATAATGGTCTGCCTGTCCTGTGACTACATGCGAATTTCACACAAATCAAAGGAGAGATTTGACGATTGTTTATTTGATGGAGGCAGACAGAACAATAAGCCTCATTGTCCACACTTTTTGTTAAGTATTTCCCTGGGCCATTCAAGGTCTCAAAGCATCAGACTAGAGCAGCTACTGAGGGTCTTCTGTTGGCTACTCCCCTGTGGCCCCAACCAGCTGAATCACGTGGAGGGCTTGCTGCTAATGGGGAGGTTTTGAGGCAGAATGAGGCTAAAGGAGTCTCTTTCTCTTAACGCTGTTTATCTTTTTTTTTTTTTTGATTGCGCTCGATCTTCATTGCTGTGCATGAGTTTCTCTAGTTGTGGCGATCAGGGGCTACTCTTCACTTGTGGTGTGCGGGCTTCTCATTGCGGTGGTTTCTCTTATTGCAGGGCACAGGCTCTAGAGCATGGGCTTCAGTGTTGTGGCATGTAGGCTGAGTTGCTCCATGGCATGTGGGATCTTCCTGGACCAGGGATCAAACCCTGTATCTTGCATTTTAGGCAGATTCTTTACCATCGAGCCACCAGAGAATCCAACACTCTTTATCTTGATTGACTATCTCATATTCAACCCTCTACCTCTCGCTGGGACAGGGCAGAACCTGTCAAGAATGCAGCAATATTTCTAGATGAATGAATCCTCCAAAGAAAGGTTAATCAAACTATATTTTATTTTAAAAAGTTGGTCACTAAAGTGTGTTTTACTTTCTAAAAGTAAACATCTGCAAATCTGCATAGTCTGCAGTAGTGAGTAAGGTGCCATTTGTTCGATGAGAAGAAAACCTGGAAAACACTGATGAACATTTTCATGAGAAAATATACCTCTTTCTGGTGAGGCTAAGGAGAAAAATATAGGGTTGAATGATAAGTACTTTTTCTTACATTCATGATCCATATTGATATTTCAAGATACTCTGTTTATAATTATTTGTGGATGTGTGTCCTGGCCTTAGCAGAAAAATCATTTTGAAATAACTTAAACCTCAGTGAATTGTAATATGAGTATTATTTTCTGCTAATTTTTACTTAGATTAGATCTTTGTTTTACTGAACTCCTAAATAGCTATCAAAATGAGAGCCCACTTCTGCTTTACATTATCTTTTTAACAAAGGATATGAATTCTTTACTAAGTTCAACATTTTTTTTTGATAGACAAAATTGTAAGTGATCTTCTGTTCTAATACTTAAACATATATTTAAAACAGTTATGATCAGTGGCTTTACAGCACAAAGACAGAAAACTTAAGCAATGAGGTCATCACATCAGATAGTTTTGAAGTGATCTTTCATACCTTGTTCTCTGTATTAGATAATTACAAACATGTGCCACTCAATTAATTTTTTGAAAACTAAGCCAAAAATGAAGATATAGTTTATTATTAGTGTGAGTATACACATAGTCTTTTATTACTGATTTCAAGTTTGTGTAGGTTCTAACAGTGATCATCTATTACTTGCTGTGCCAAATAAGATTCACTTACCCCTATTCCAACTCTAACTATTTGCTTATGACAGGTGCTCCATTAACAGACTACTGCTAATCCAGTCATCACTGATCAGCAACAGATGAGTATTCGATCCATGGAATGTCAATTGAAGCCGTTAGTTTGAAATTTTCAATTTGGTGCCAAAGCGAGCATTCTCTTGTGGTGAAGCTGATCAGAAAGAATGAAGACAACATATAGGAAGAAGCAGAGATGAGAATTGGAAATGGGGTACAGTTTGCCTTGATTTCTCAGTTCTGGTGCCATTGAGCTTTTACCGATTCCCTTCCTATACTTAATAAACCCAGTAAATTCTCCTTTTACCTAAGGAGTTTGGAATGAATTTTGACATTTTCTACCAAATGGTTCCTAATTCCATCTGGATTGTAATTATTATTCTCTAGCTATGTACATCTCAATAAAAAGAAGGATGTTTTCACTGTCTTGTTAAATCTTTTCGAGTCAGTATTTGCGGTTGAGTTGGTATCAAGCTATCTATCCTTAAAGAAGTGCTATCCCTTTGAAGTAGCAACTGGCAGAAATTTGTCAGGAAGCAAACATGATAAACTGAGGAACTAGCGCATTAAAAATTTTTTTTTGGTAAGAAACAATGTCTTAGTGGCATTTACTATGAAATTTAGAACTCAATGTAAACTCTAGAAGAAAAGACGTCTCATTTTACAAGGCAGCTGATTACCTAGGCGAGTACTATGAAGTTATTGTCAACAGTCTTCATGTTAAAACTAAACTGTGATCAAGAGCATCTTTTTTGGGGGTAAGAAGCTATGAAAATTTCAAGTCCTACTCCCTGCAGAGGGAGTAAAACACAATACTGCATCACTCTTTTCTTCACACTAGATTTATATTAAAGTGAAAAATTATAAATTTGAGATCACATGTTTTTGTTTTCTCTTATCAAAAATGTGCTTAATTAGATATTTAATAAAGACCAATTCAGATTATGATAGCAGGACTGCTTTGCACAGAGCCTCAAAATGTCATAATTGTATTGATGAGTCATGTGTTTCTATTTTATAGATCCATCCTTGTCCTTCAAAAGGAGCTAGTAGTAACATACTGGCTAATGCCACATTCAATTTTATTCTTTTGTGTGGCCTGATTTGTCTGCAAGATGATATCAATTTAACACTGTTTGGAAGATTTAAAATAATAGAAATAACTCTTGCTCTGAAGAATCTTTAGTAACAATTTATAATGAATTCCCAGGGAAATGACAAAGTCAATTAAATTGTGTTTCTTATATACACAATAAAAATGTATATTAAAGAGAAGTCTATTTTGGAATGAAACATAACACTTGGAATGGAAAGGCTTGATGTTGAAGGGGTAATGAGGAACACAATGGGCAGAGAAAAGATCCAAAGCTATCAATATTCACAAATGATATGGGCTACATGGTTATTAGCTTGAGTGAATCTATCCAGAAATAGTTAAATTCTTGTCTATTTGGCCATCATGGAAAAATACCCAGATGTATTTTCACCAAATTTGTTGTGTTTATATGTGATGGTCTGACTTAAAAATTGTTTAAAGTATACACTTTAGAAGTGCTATGGTAATAAGCCATCAGAGACAACTGTTTGGAGGCACTTAGAAAAAGGCAACTTCATGGACGGATTCAAAGGTGGTCCATTTGAAGGTGAAAAGGAAGTGGTAAGTCTCTCAAAAACATCTGAGAAAGGTGTGGGCACTTGGGACCTCCCTGATGGTCTGGTGGTTAAGACTCCACGCTCATGTTGCAGGAGACTTGGTTTCTGTCCCTGGTCAGGAAACTAGATGGTACAACTAAAGATCCCACAGGCTGCAGCGAAGACCCAGCACTCAGCAATTAAGATCCCAGATGCTGCGACTAAGACCCAACAAAGCCAAATTCAAGAAAAAAAAAGTTTTGGGTACTTAAAGACAGACATCTTGGAGAGCTCCTTATGTGGCAGTTGAGTGACAGGCCCGAAAGGCCACCAGCCGTAAGAGGAATCCTTCTTCATAATCAGCTAAAAGTAACAACTTGTGAGTGGAAATAATACTTGGCTGCCAACTGGGAGAAAAATAGCAAATGTTTCAAGGTGTCAAGGAAGAGGACAGAAAACAGTTATCTTATATATGTGAAGTTCAACTTGATTTTGCTGCCGAAACTAATATTGATTTAATGACTAAAGAGTCTTACTAAATAGAATTCTGAAATGGAAAGGTGAACCTAAAACCATATCCTTTTCCAACTGTCAAGTTTTGATGGAAAAAAAAAATACTTAAAACTGAGAGTTTCTGAGACATATATAATGCAGCATTATTCAGAATCCAGATGCGGCAGGTATTTCAAGTCACCAAAATGCTACTGCACATACAAATGACTTTTTTTTCTTTTTTCACTTTTCTCTGTACTTCTATTTAAGGGCTTCCCAGGTAGTGCTAGTGATAAAGAACCTGCCTGCCAAAGCAGGAAAGATAAAAGACTGGGTTCAATCCCTGGGTCCGGAAGATCCCCTGGAAGAGGTCATGGCAACCCACTCCAGTATTCTTGCCTGGAGAACCCCATAGACAGAGAAGCCTGGTGGGCTACAGTCCATAGGATTGCAAAAAGTCAGACACAACTGAAGCATGCACGCACCTCTATTTAAATGAACTATTTTCTCAGGAGAGGAAAATCTAAATCTACCAACACAAGCACAACCTTGGTTGTCAGCAGACATCCCTGCAGACCTGCTGTTCATGTCTAAGCCGCACCCTGCTCTTCAGTCACAGTTCATGCTGATTATTCTGTGTCCTGGTTTTCATGATGGGGCAGCCACTGGGGCCTGCCTTGCCATCAGTATGGAGTGGGACAAGCTATCGTCAGGGGCTTTTCTGCATCATAAGGGCCTCTGGTAGATCGAGGATGGGGTTATTTCAACTTTGCCTCTGATTGGAACTAATTTGCCACCACTTCTACCCCACTTGTGCCCCCTTAACACTTGTGATAACCGTGTTATCACTGAAGGCTTCATGAGATGATGCCACCTCCTCTGAGTTCCATACAGGAATTTGGGCACAGACCCCTTTTGCTCTCCAAACCCCCAACCCATGTATTAACTTCTTTTGGCCTTCTCTACTGCAGTTTCATTGCTAAGAATCGAATCAATTTGTGGACTTCCCACCTTATTTCTCTTCCAGAGAAAAGAATTGATACCAGCTTCTGCTCCATCCGGCTGGGGCCATTCTGCCATATAAGTAAGTGGAGGACATTCACTTTTTTTTTTTTGGTTCTTTTTTTCCCAACCAGCAGTTAAGAAACACCTGAAGAGGCTCAACGTTTTCTTCCCCTTACTCTTGACCAGATATCAAAACCCATGGTGATATAAAATGTGAAAGTGAAGTGATAGTAGCTCAGTCCTGTCCAACTCTTTGCAACCCCATGGACTGTAGTCCATGGAATTCTACAGGCCAGAATACTGGAGATCCAGGCCAGAATACTGGTAGCCTTTCCCTTCTCCAGGGGATCTTCCCAACCTAGGGATCGAACCCAGGTCTCCCACATTGCAGATGGAATCTTTACCAGCTGAGCCACAAGGGCAGTCCATATAAAAAGACACAGGTTTAAAAAGACACATCCTCTATCAGCCCGGTATCCATGATTCACTACGATGAGCATAGCGCAACCTCCAGTTACCAACCAGGAACACACTCACTGGACTTTTACTCATTCATAAAAGTAAACTTCCCTGGCCTTCGTTGCTGTTGCTGTTCAGTTGCTAAGTCACGTCCAACTCTCTGTGGTCCCATGAACGGCAGCACTTCAGGCTCCTCTGTCCTCCACTGTCTCCCAATGTTTGCTCAAATTCATGTCCTTTGAGCAATGCTATCTATCACATCCTCTACCTGCCCCCTTCTCCTTTTGCCTTCAATCCTTCCCAGAATCAGGGGCTTTTCCAATGAGTCGGCTCTTCACATCAGTATTGGAGCTTCAGCGTCAGCTGAAGGAGGAGGAGGAGGCAACAGCAAACCACTCCACGAGAACCCCATGAGCAGTTGAAAAAGCCAAAAGATACGACACCAGAACATGAGCCACCAGGTCAGAAGGCGTCCCTGGCCTTAAGCCATGTGAACCTGGAGTTTGTTATAGCAGCTGATTTAACTGAAAATTATATTTTATTCTAGGGAAACCTTGAATTTTACTGATTTTAGAATTTGTCTCTATGTATTGAAAACCAAGTTTCAGGAATGCAAAACCAACAAAAAAAATAACTTTTCTATCTTAACCCTCTGGTTCATACAGGCTGAATATAGTTTGTCACTCAAGACTATTTTCTTTGATGTAACTCTAAAGAGCATATTTTAAACCATGAAATAAATTTTTTTTTTCTCCCATAGCTATATTAAACTTTCTCCCAAGGAACAGCTGTACAGAAAGGTATTTCTGCCTCCTAAACGGTGAAAGGGCCCAGCAATGGGAAATGAGGCATGGGGGTAGGGTTTGAGAGAGAAACTTCAGTTAATTTTCTGGTCCTCAGTTATTATAAAATAGTACTGAGACAGTCATTACATTTTATATGGGGAAAGACAATTTCATGAATGCAGTCTTTCAATCCCTACACAGATGCCTAAGATCCGCCCTGGGCCTGGAACATTTTATTGCAAAGAGATAAAGAACTCTCTCAGCCTGTGCTGGGCATTTCTTTCTGTTCAGGAATCTTTGACCTGTTCTGGACCTGATGTATACTTTTTTTATTCTGCTTAAGTGTGGTGCATGATAGGGCATCTGGCCAACCCACTGCTATTTTTGTTCTGCGGGGAGGGAAGAAGACTCTTTTGCTGCAGCACAAGAAGGGTGTGCGCATGTGGGATGGGGCCCGGGGGACTGGTGCTCACTACTGAACTTGACCTTGCTCTGCCCCTCCTCCAGGTGAGGAAAGTGGTGCTCACACACTGTTTGTGTGAGTCATGTCTGCCTTGGTGACCCCAATGCCTGCAAACCACACAGTGGTGTGGCATCCAGGGACTGCTGCTGCTGGGGGTAAGGCCAGATGTTACTCACTTGGCATTTTCAAGTGAAGGCAGGTACTATTTTTCTCCCTGTGATACAACTAATTCCTTAGAATGACCCCCTTATTTTCAAATGTTTGCAGTTCCTACTAAGCATTTGTTTCATCTTTGATTATATTATTGGAAGTCTCAAGGGTAGGTGGGCTTCTGTGGTGGCTCAGGTGGTAAAGAATCTGCCTGCAATGCAGGAAATCTGCGTACAATTCCTGGGTTGGAAAGATCCTCTTGTGGAGGGCATGGCAACCTTCTCCAGTATTCTCGCCTGGAGAAGTCCATGGACAGGGGAGCCTGGTGGGCTCGCATGGGGTCGCATGAGTCAGACACGACTGAGTGACTAAGCACACACAAAGGCAGGTACTGGAATTTCCAGATGCCTTGGTCACCTGATGTGAAGATCTGACTCATTTGAAAAGACCCTGATGCTGGGAAAGATTGAAGGTGGGAGGAGAAGGGGACGACAGAGGATGATATGGTTGGATGGCGTCATTGACTCAATGGACATGAGTTTGAGTAAACTCTGGGAGTTGTTGATGGATAGGGAGGCCTGGTGTGCTGCAGTGCATGGGGTTACAAAGAGTCAGCCATGACTGAGCGACTGAACTGAACTGAACAGAACTGAACTGAATATTCATTGAGCTTCCCAGATGGTTTAGTGGTAAAGAATCGCCTGCAAGGCAGGAGACAGAGGTTAGGTCCTTGGTTTGGGAACCCACTCCAGTACTCTTGCCTAGAAAATCCCTTGGACAGAGGAGCCTGGTGAGCTACAGTCCATGGGGTTGCAAAAGAGTCAGACACAACTTCACAACTAAACAACAACAGTATTCACTGAGTAGTTTCTGAGAGGATTAACTCTATATATCATTGCTCCAAGATGTGTAGAGAACAGAAAGGATTTTTTTCATTATGTGTAAAAAAAGTGTAACGTGTAAAAAAGACATGTAAAACAGTTGAAAATATTGCAATGCCAAAATTAATTGTTTGGCAATTTTAGTTTAATTTTCACATTGTGTTTGGGACTAAAGATAGGATAGAGTTTAGTTTTGAAATAGAGATTTATAATGATTGTCATCATAATATTTTACAATATCTATAAAGTAACTGTTTTGTTTTTTGTTTTTTTCAAGATTTTTTTTTTGATGTGTACCATTTTATAAATCTTTATTGAATTTGTTACAATATTGCTTCTGTTGTTTTTGGTTTTTTGTTCTTTTTTTTTAAATTTTTATTAGTTGGAGGCTAATTACTTTACAATATTGTAGTGGATTTTGTCATACATTGACATGAATCAGCCATGGAGTTACATGTATTCCCCATCCCAATCCCCTCTGTTTTTGGTTTTTTGGCCACAAGCCATGTGGGGTCTTAGTTCCCTAAAGTGAAAGTGAAGTCGCTTAGTCTGTCCGACTCTTTGCGACCCCGTGGACTGTAGCCCACCAGTCTCCTCCGTCCATGGGATTCTCCAGGCAAGAATACTGGGGTGGTTGCCATTACCAGGGATCAAACCTTCACTCCCTGCTTTGGAAGGCTAAATCTTAACCACCAGACCACCAGGGAAGTCTCTAAATAACTGATTTTCATAGAACTTACTTCTCCAGTACAGCATACCAAAAGCCTAATGTCTGTTTAGGGTGATAGAATATAAACTGACAGCAAACTGATAAATAGGAATAAAAGACAGCCTGTGCCATTGACAAAGGCAGGCAGGCAATGGATGCTACTGTGGGTTGAGAAGCAGGGAATAATAAAATCAAGGCGGCGTTTTAGACATAAAGGTATACTTTATTCTAATTTAGCCTGGACTCATGGACAATCTTCCAAATAAATAATTTAGCTGTTGGTTTTAGTTACTGGATATTGCACTGGGATGTGTGCCATTTTAGTAGAAGACAGCCACATTTTTAAAAAAGCATAGTAGTGCAATGTTAAATTAACACTTCAGAAATATGGCTTCACAAAGAATATGCACATTTGCAAAATGCAGTAAATACAATCTCCTGGTATCTAAGTATGACTGTAAGTCCTATTAAAAATCAGTTCTATAAGAAAATTGATATAAAGATCCTTCAGCTGATTGATCTATGACTCTGTGCATTTCAATTGATTCCCATTTACTACAGAAACAAGACTCATAGTACTTTGTATGATCCTTCATCTAAAAAAATAATATTGAGTTCCCATCCTGTGCCAAGCACTATTCCCAACGCTGGGGAAACAGCAATAGGAAGACAAGTGAGATGAAGTGTCTGCCCTCCTAAAGCTCACATTTTACTAGAGGAATAGACAGACAATAGCACTAGTTAAGATGTTTTGGATTGTTGTAAAAGCTATGAAGGAAATAAAATAAGTTATACAAAAACTAATGATTGTAGTCCTAGGATGGGTTGGGTGATCAGGGAAGACCTCTCTGAGGAGGTCACATTTGAATTAGGAGCTTAATAATAAGGAAGCAGTTGTGAGAAAATCTAGTTCAGAACATTCTTGGTAGAAGGAAGAATATAGAATCTGAATCAGAAATGAGATTCACTATGTCCAAGAAAATAAAAGATGATGGAGATGACTGTACCATGGTAGTGTGAGGGTTAGAGTGGCAAGGAGGGAGACAGTGAAGGAGTCAGGAACTTAGATGATAAAGGGTCTTTTGAACCATAGTAGGGGTCTTGGGTTTTATTTTCTGTATAAAAGGAAACCATTGGAGATTTAAGCAGGGAAAATGGATCATCCGGTTTACTCTTTATATGATTATTTAGGCTATTGTGTGGGTGATGGTTATAGAGAGGAAGATGGGGAAAGGTTGGAAAGTTATTAGAGTAGGTTAATAAAGACATGGGGGCAAAACTGGGGTACTGGCATTGGAGATGAAAACATATAGATGGGTTTAGGATAGATTTTAGAGTTAGAATTATAAGAGTTTTAAGAGACTGAGTGGGAAATGAGGGAAAGAGAAAATTCAAAGACTTTTTGATTCTTGGTTTAAGCCAAGAGATGAAAGATTTTTCCATTTATTGAGATCCAGTTGACTGGATAGGAAGGATCTAGGGGATTCAGTAATTCTAATGGGACCGTGTTTTACACAATTACTGGACATGCATGTGGAGATATCAAGTATGCAATGGTGTTAGTTGTCTGTGGAGCTCAACAGAGGTTGGAGTCAAGACATACAGGTAGGGCAACAGAATGAACATGAAATTGAAAGCCACGGGACTAGACAAGAGGAAAGTTTGAAATGAACATAGATACAGTCCAACATTTGTAGCTCAAAGGAGACACAGTGAACAAAGTGATGGATAAGGAGTAGTGAGTGGAACAGATGAGTGTGATGTCTCGGGAGCAAAGGAAAGGGAGCATTTCAATAAAGAGGATGTGAGAACTGACCAGCTGTGTTGCCCGTGGTTAAGAAATGGACTAAGAAGAGGGTGGACCCAGCTGACTTGGAAATGGTGATGAAGTTTTAGATAGAACACCAAATGTGGGATCCATGGAAGAAAGATTCAATAAGCTGGATTTCATTAACATTATAAACTTTTTCTTGGCAGGACACTGTCAAGAGAATGAGAAGGTAAACTATAGCCTGGGAGAAAATGTTTACAGAAGCACAATTGATAAAATATTGTTATTCAGAATGTGCAAAGAACTCTTAAAACTCACTGATGAGAAGATAAGAAAACAAACATCCTGATTGAGAAATGGGTCAAGATGTTAACAGACACTTTACCAAAGAAGACATGCATATGGTAAATACACACATGAAAAGATGCTCCTCCATATCATGTGTTGTGAGGGAGATGCAAAGTAAAACAACAGTGAGATGTCACTACACACCTATGAGGATGGCCAAAATCTGGAACACTGACAATAGGAAGTGGTGAGAGGAATGGAGATCAACAGGTGGTGGGAATGCAAAAGGGTGCAGCCACTTTGGAAGACAGTTTGGCAGTTTCTTACAAAACTAAACATATTGTTACCATTTGATCAGGAAATCATGCTTCTTGGTATCCACACAAAGGAGTTAAAATTCATGTCCACATAAAATCTTGCTTGAACATGGATGCTGTGAAATAAAATTATCTCCTGCCATATCAATAAACAAGAAATGTCACAGCCATCAGCGATTTCTGGCTTCCAAATGTGAATGAGGGCTCCCAAAACTATGATCCAGCAGATGCTACCACCCGCCATGGTGATTGCTGAGGAGCTGGGGAAATGCAAGAATCAAAGTGAGCAAGGAAACAGGATTGGCCCCAGATAACTGAGGTGCAAGAGCTTCCCAGGTGGTGCTAGTGATAAAGAACCTACCTGCTAACACAGGAAACATAAGAGACATCGGTTTGATCCCAGAGTCAGGAAGATCCCCTCGAGAAAGAAATGGCAACCCAGTCCAGTATTCTTGCCTGGAGAATCCCTATGGACAGAAGATCTTGGCGGGCAACTGAGGTGCATATGAAAGGAATGAATTCTGTGAGCCCAGAACTTGCATCTTCCCTTACATAGAATGCTAAATTCCTTAACTTGAATCCTGATCTTTGATGTTCAGACTGCCTGCTCCCTTTGTTACAAGCTTGTATATAGACTGACTTCCCCACCCTGGAACACTTTTCTCAGAGCTACTGAGATGCTGTCTCCCAGGCTTAGAGTCCTAAATATTCCCACCAAATAAAATAACACTCTGCTTTTAGGTTGTGACTATATGTTTTAGCTGATGATGTTTATAGTGACTTTATACATAAATGCCAAAACTTGGAAGCTACCAAGATGCCCTTTAGTAGGTGGGTAAATAAACTCTGGTTCATTTAGGAAATGGAATATGCTTCAGGAATATTGCTTGACTTAGACCCAAGTCCAAGCTCACTCTGCTCTCCACAACACAGGCCAATGAATCTGAGAGATGAGGTATTGAAGCAAGGAAAACAACTTTATTCGGAAAGGAGCTGACAGAAGATGGCAGGCTAGTGCTTCAAAATAACCATCTTATTGGGGTCTAGATGCCAGGTTCTTTTATAGATCAGAGAGAAAGAAGCAATGAGGAACTAAAGTCAAAAGGCAGAATAGAGAGGGAGAAGCAGTGGGGAAGTCAACTGAAAGGGTCTTCAGTCTTGTAAAACGTCTTCAAGGGAATGGGCAGCCTTTGGAAGGGGTGTATGGCTCTCTTCTGTTCATAGCTGGGCAGGGACAATCTCTCCATGAGCTGAACAAAGGCACTTTAGTT
The DNA here is from genome assembly GCF_910594005.1 of Cervus elaphus. NCBI lineage: Eukaryota > Metazoa > Chordata > Mammalia > Artiodactyla > Cervidae > Cervus > Cervus elaphus. The sequence continues at coordinate 21,103,613 of NC_057842.1, read as the reverse complement.
TACAGTTAGGCAGAGGGGCAGGGTCCTCAAGGAAAGCCACTAATAAGATTTTAATAACAAGGCTGGCCTTAATCAAGAACAGCAAGGCTGAGAGCCAAAGAATTGATGCTTTTGAACTGCGCTGTTTGAAGAAAACTCTTGAGAGTCCCTTGGACTGCAAGGAGATCAAACCAGTCAATTCTAAGTGAAATCAACCCTGAATATTCATTGGAAGGACGGATACTGAAGCTGAAGCTCCAGTATTTCGATCACCTGATGCGACGAGCTGACTCATTGGAAAAGACCCTGATGCTGGGAAAGATTAAAGGCAGGAGGAAAATGGGACGACGGAGGACGAGATGGTTGGATGGCATCACCGACTCAATGGACATGAGTTTAAGCAACCAGGAGATGGTGAAGGACAGGGAGGCTTGGTGTGCCGCAGTCCATGGGGTCACAGAGAGTTGGACACAACTGAATGACTTAAGAACAACAAATTATAACAATAACAACAAAAAGCAAGTCAAAGAAAATTTCCAACATGGAGTCAGAATTGGCTTCCTCCCTGCAACAGAATGGAATGAACTATTAAAGTCATGAAATGACATGGAGGAAACTTAAATAGGTATTACTAAGTGAAAGAAGTCAGTCTGAAAAATCTACATACTGTATAATTCCAACTATTTGATAGTCTGGAAATAACAAAGCTGTAGAGATAGTAAAAGGACCAGTGGTTGCCCAGGGTTAAGGAGGAGAGGGATAAATAGGTAAGCACAAAGTATTTTTAAGGCTGTGAAAAGACTCTGTGTGATACTCTGATGGTGAATATATGTCATTATAAATTTGTCCAAAGCTATAGAGCATACAATAGCAAGAATAAATCATAATATGATTATGATATTTCAGTGTAATTCATCAATCACAATGAACATACAATTCTGGTGATAACAGGGAAAGTTGCACAGATATAGGGACGGGGTGTATATGGGAAATGTCTGCATATTTTCCTCAGTTTTGCTGTGAACCTAACGCTATCTAAAAACATATTCTTGATTTTTAAAAATACTTGAAAAAGAAAAGAATAGAGAGGTAGCTATTGATTTGAACAATATGGGGGTCACTTGTTCCTATGGAAAGCTGGGGATAAAAGCCTGATTGTAACAGGGGTTCTGGAGAAGGAAATGGCAACCCACTCCAGTATTCTTGCCTGGAGAATCCCATGGACAGAGGAGCCTGGCAGTCTACAGTTCATGGGATCTCAAGAGTATGACACGACTTAGGGCTATTTTTTTTTTCTTTTTTTTTTTTTATAAAAGGAGCTCAGTACAGGAAAGTTGAGAAAGAAGAACTAGTGAATATGGACAAAAAATGGAGTAGGAGCACAGAGGGGCATGGTGTTCAGTGAAGTACACTTGCATTTAAAATTATACATGTATATAACTAGGAATCTGAATGAGAATGGAAACATGAGAGAAAGAGAAGTTGATAAACCTGCCTTAAGTTTTTCTTTCATTTAATGAGAAATTTAATGTTAATTCTTTAAGTTTTATTTACATAAAGCCCCAAATATTTTGCCTCTATTACTTGAAAATAACCTCATTTTGGGGGAAAGTTTCATAAGCTCTGTTTTATTTTCTAAATTTTTATTTTTGTCCTTTTAGCTTTAAGTTACAAGACGTACTACTAACCACTAGAACACCAGTTTCAGAGTCTTTGTTTTCATAAAGATCGATACAAAACTTTATAGGTTTTCATACAAATTTTGTTAATTCCCAATCTACCAGTTAAGTTTTAGAGTAGCAAAAGTAGTAGTGTATGGGAGAAATATGAAGACAAAAAAAAAATGATAAAAACATTTTCAGCCATGATTTATGACGTATGTGGAATTGATGGAGTTGAAATATACATAAATCTGTTAAATGGAAATATGGCAGATAAAAGGCACACTCATGCTTAGTGAGATTTTGTGATGGGTGTAAATGAGCCTGAGAGGTGTTGTAGCCTGAGATGGTATCTTATGGTTAATTGGTAGGTGAGAGATTGTGAAATTATCAGAAAATAATCACACAGACAGGTTTGCTGACACTAAATATGACTTTATTGAAGTTTACTTGTCCAAGAAAATGTAGTTTGTGTTATTATATTCCAGAAAAGAAAGATGCTTTATAGATTAATCAGCCTCATATGCATTTTTGGTCAAAGCTGGCTTTGTTAAATATTCATGTAACTGCTTTTGTTGGATTGCTCTTGCTAGAGTAGAATTACATTTCCAATTTATTTTCAGAAAATTTTATATTCTGAAATATATAATTTCAGAATTATATTTGTGAATATAATTCAGAAATTATATTCTTCCCCCGTTTTGGATATTACATAATCAATGACTGACTCATTGACCCCTCTAAACAGCTTGGGCTAAAGGTTAACTGACATCTCTGGAAGTCCTCTTTATGATGCAAATTGCCTGAAGGAACACTTCTCACCTAGGAGATCTCTCCACCTAAAGCTTAGCCAATATTCTAAACAGTGTTCCATAAATGTGGGTTGTACAGCTGAAAGCCCTGTCCAGGAACCTGGATGGATGGAGCACTGACCCCAGGTTGTAGTGTTGGTTATGCCACTCATTTGCTTATGAGATCACACTGAGGTCATCTAGTGTCTCTTGTTTGTCTATAAATTTGGGATAATGCTACCCATTGGATAAAACATGAAAGCCTTTGAGAAGAGTAAAGTGCTAGGTATTTTATGTTGATCTGACTGGTTCTGTAAACGTAGTTCTCTTTTCCTTCTGTTCAGTCGTGTCCAACTCTGGGGCTGCACGGACTGTAGCCCACCAGGCTCCTCTGTCCATGGAATTCTCTAGGCAAGAATACTGGAGTGAGTTGCTGTGTCCTCCTCCAGGGGATCTCCTCCGCCCAGGGGTGGAACCCGCCTCTCTTACATCTCCCGCATTGGCAGGCGGGGTCTTTATCACTAGCGCCACCTGTGCTTCTGCGCTTGGTCGCCCAGTCGTGTTCAACTCTTGCGACTCCATAGACTGTAGCCCGCCAGGCTCTTCTGTCCATAGGATTCTCCAGACAAGAATACTGGAGTGGGTTGCCATTTCTTTCTCCAGACCTCTCCAGGAGGTCTTCCCGACGCAGGGATCGAACCCAGGTCTCCTGCATTCCACTCAGACTCTTTACCAACTGAGCTATGACGGAAGCCCGATCTGGGAATCCCATATTCTTCTCTCTTTCAACCCTTATTAAAGTCCCCCATTCTAGTTACAACTGTTGTTCTTTACCCAGTTTCTGAACTGGAGACAGAGTTGTCTGACCTTGTTTCTCCTCTTCTTTGCATCATTTCTTAGCACTGACTGCACACATGTATTTTATGTCTTATTTATCACACTCTCCAAACACAAGCACATTTCTTCATCTCTATATTGATTTTTTTTTTTTTTAAGTTCTTGCAGGTAAGTAAAATCTACCAAATTTTCATTCCCCTATTATGGAGGATTTTGAAATCTGGTTTTATTTATAGACACTATCTGCTGAAGAGTCAATATTTAAAGGAAAGGCCATATGTGCCAATTAAGTGAAATTCATAATTTTAAGAGAATTTTAAAAAATCAGTTAATATATCAGTAGTTTCCAAAGAGTATGAAACTCAGTCCCAGGAAAGTTATTATGAAGTTTTAGAAAAAGGGAAATAAACATTTTATATGCCACATATATAAGAAAAAATGATCACTAAAAAATATGAAAAAGAGGAGTGTTACAGTTTAATGTCACTCTTGCTGTTAAATTTTTTTTTTTTTTAATTTTTGCCTTCTCTCAGAATCAAAGACATACATTTTGGTTGGAAAAAAGTGTATTGATTTTTCTCTTTCTTTTGACTCACTAAAAGATGCCTTTCAGTGAGGCACTTTCACTAGAAAGTGCCTTACTCTTGTGTGATTGAAATGAGTTTTAAAAGCCAGAGTTGACAACTCTTAACAAATGAATGGATCTGTGGCTTCTTCTCTCTGAATAGTGCATTCTGAGAATGATCAATCCTATCTCCTTGGGTGATATGACAGAAGTTAAGTCTTCTTATGGTGTGATGTTATTTTTGAGTGAATTTTAAAGCTTTTTTTTCACTGAAATTTAGTGGTATATTCTTGTGTTGTACTTGAATTACTTTTATCTTTGTGAAACTTTTTTCCCCTACATTTCTTTTTCATTTTTTTTTTTTGCAAATATAAAAACAACTTTGGTCCTTAAGAGAATTGTCTCCCACAGTATGGCTATCAGGCAATGATAAAACCTGGCTCAAAAAAAAGATGTTTCCTGTGTGAAATGATTGGTATTTTTGAGAAGGATCACTTTCAATTTCATCTTGGAAAAATGTCCTTTCTGCTGGAAATGAAGTTCATTGGGCTCTGAATTCACAGACGCCTTACCAGAGAACAGAAGACTCAGACTCTGAACAAAACTTGATCATCTATAATGGTCTGCCCACTGGCGCTTCCTGGTATTGATCACAATAGGCAGATAGACACTTTGGCATTGTTTTTTGAGGGGCTTCCCAGGTGTCTCAAGTGGTAAAGAATCTGCCTGCCAATGCAGGAGATGCAGGAGATGAAGGTTCGATTCCTGGGTCTGGAAGATCTCCTGGAGGAGGAAATGACAATCCACTCCAGTAGACTTGCTTGGAAAATTTCATGGATGGAGAAGTCTGGTGGTCTATAGTCCATGGAGTTGCAAAGAGTCAGACACGACTGAGTATGCGTGCTTGTGTACACACACACACACACACACACACGTTACAAATAGGCAGACAGGAAAATTCTTCTCCTTATTTGTTTTCCCCACGATAATTTCTTCTGCTTTTACTGAGTACTACTTCTTGTTTCCACATATGTGGAAAGGGATTGTGGAAAGAATTTCTTTTAGGGTGTTCATCAGGGACACCTGTGTTTGAATTGCTGACTTTATCATTTATATGCAGTACACACTTTTGCTTCCTCATGTGTAAAATGGAAAGAAGATAGCCCCTTCCTTACAGGGCTGCTGCCTGGATTAAATAAGGTATCAAAGCGTTCAGTGTTTTGGAGGAGCATTAAAAGCATATGAAGCAGTATCTAATATCATCATTATGCCTTTCTTAGTCCTTACCTGGTCCTGGGTTGGTGAAGAGAGATGAAGTGTTAAAGCATGAATTCAGGCTTATGAGGGAGCCATCAAGGCTATGTCTCTTTCTCCTCTGCCTGATGTTCTTTCTATCAGCTTTTCCCCATTTTCTTCACAGGGCATAGCTGAAGTCTACCCATCCTTGAGGCATCAGCTTAAATGCCTTTTTCTGTTTTGCTTGCCTAAGCGAAGATTGGTTTCCCATTATGGGCTCCTAAAATGATCTATACTTCTTTGTACACTCATCACAATTATAATTGATTGTGCAGTTATTCTTTTCTACTCTATCAGCTTCATGGGGGCAGGAAACTATCTTTCTAGTTGGCCAATGTATTAGCAATGCCTAGCGTGTTATGAGCTGGAAAGAAACCTGTTGAGTCAGTGTACTGAGAAAGACAATGTCAAGGCCTCTGCTTCTCAAAATTTGTCCATGCAAAGACTGAAGGGCAGTGTCCTGGTAGCTTAAGGGTTTTTCTACTAGCATCCTCTGCCTTCTTACCTCATCACCTCATCCTCTTTGATTACCTGGGATAAGCAGGTGAGTCTCCAACTCAAGCATGCTTCTGTTTTCACCATGGAGAAGGCTTCCTAAGGTCTGCTCACCAGTAGTGTATCAAAGTCTGCCTCTCCTGGCATCTTTCCATCTCACCATTTCTCCCTGAAGTTCTTGCCAAGGCCCTATTGTTTTTGTTGTTGTCATTACCAGTGTAATAGCATATGTATCAGGGGAAAAACCAAAATTCTCTCCATATCCTTTATATCTGACTCCTTAAAGTGGAAAGGAGCTATGTCCCCATGATCAGGTCTGCCCAATTTTAAAGAACATGTGGACCACAAACCCTCCCTGTATAGACGTAGCCTGGATTGTTGGACAAGTCCATTCAACTCAGTTCTACAAACATGCTCAGAGTCACTATGGCTTGCAATCTTGTGTAAGTAAGTCACTGATTTAGAAAATTATATTCTAGGTTTCAGATCTATGCGCTCTCTCAGGAATTTCCTCCTTTCTTTCAGAACATGAAGCTCTTTACCTTTGGAGGCAGAAGGGTTTAGAAGTGATTGAGTGGCAAAATAAAAAAGAAAAAGTTAGATGTTAAAATGCATGGTGAAACAGTGATCAGTGAAAATCCCAGACTGTTTCAATAAGTCTGATGAATACTTTCATAAAATGTCTTACATTTTGCAGATTAAGGATCCACATTTTTATCGTTGCTGTGTTCATCCTCAGCTTTCTTATACCCAGGGAAGACATCAGGGTCACTAGCAACCTCACTCTTTTCACTAAAGTGAAGACAGGAACAGGAACTAAGGTTTAGTTACTTTCAGAACATGATCACTTTCAATAGAACTGTCCTTTTATAGTTTGTTACCAACAAACAGTGAGGAAGCTGCATTTTAGAAACTACATACATCATTTTCTTATATATTCTTTCTTTATATTACTCAGGATTCTAGCACTTGGGGGAAAGGGAAGAGTGGAGGACAGGCTAAATTGGGAAGTGCTCAGGACATGACCGATTATACCATCTCAGCTCTACCAGTTGTCAGCTGTGTGTTCACAAAACATAAGCTACTTTTCTGTTTCTCAGTTTCCTAATCTGAAAAATAAGGATAATAGTAGCATCTATTCCATAGAGTTATTCTGGGAATTTAAATGAATACATTGACATGCGTCTCGGGAGTATCCAGTAAATGCTAGCTATCATAGTTAATGTCACTGAATTATGAGTATGTTTTCTTTCACATGGGATTTGTATAGCTATGTTTTCACTCAGTAATGGGCTTCCCTGATGACTCAGCAGGTAAAGAATTCGCCTGCAATGCAGGTTTGATCCCTGGTTGGTGAACATCCCATGGAGGAGGAGAATGACAACCTACTCCGGTATTCTTGCCTGAAAAATCCCATGGACAGAGGAGCCTAGAGGGCAATAGTCCAGAGTCGGACACAGCTGAGGGACTAAGCAGCACTTGGTAATGTCAGGCAAATGTCAGGTAACGTCAGGCTGTACAAATGCAAGGAGAATCTTGTGTACCTGTTCTCATGTATCCCAGCTACAGCCTAACAATTATCATTTTATTTAATTGCAATTTGCACATTTTTAATCTTCCTATAAAAATGATAAGTGATATTAATAAAATAGCTCTAGGGTAGTATTTAAAGTAACAAAACTTCTTTTAGCCAACACCTGATCAGTGCTTACAGCATGGCAGTCATTGTTGTAAATGCTTTCAAATATGTGGACATGGAGGGGCAGGGTGGGATGAATTGGGAGATTAGGATTGACGTATACGCACTATCATATGTAAAATAGACAGCTAGTGGGAACCTGCTATAAAGCACAGGGAGCTCAACTCGGTGCTCCGAGGTGACTAGGTTGGTGGGGTGGTGGGGATGGGAGGGAGGTGTGAGGGAAGGGATATGTATGCTTATAGCTTATTCACTTTGCTGTACAGCAGAAACTAACACAACGTTATAAAACAGCTATACTCCAATAAAAAAAATAAATAAATAAAAAAAAAACAAAAAAAATTAACTCATTTAATTCTCACAATGACACTGTGAGATAGGCATTATTATTATCCCCCTTTTCCCATGTGAGGAAGTATGTCTTAGAGATGTTAAGTTTCTTTCCAAGGTCATCCCATTAGTGGCAGAATTTGACTACCTAGAGAATATTGACAGGCAGCATAGCAGAGGGGTCACCAGTACGGACTCAAATCACATGACCTGGGCTTACAATCCTAGCTTTGCCACTGTGGGGAAGCCAGTTATCCTCTCTCTAAAGTGAAAAGAAGGAATTACATGATATTAACATGCTGCTGTTAGCCTTCTTTAAATATATTTCCTTCAAAAAGTAATCCTAATTTAACAAGGAAACCAGAGCAAAAGTAGCTGGGAAACATTACTACATATCCATCAATCCTCAGTGGTAGTACAATTGGCTGTCAAGATTCTGATAGCAGACATCACACATGGGACACGAGGAATGACAAGTTACCTCACAGCTTTGCTTTTATGTTGTTCCTGTCACTAACTTTAATATTGATAAATCACTTTTGAAAGAACTACAGAAATCATGAAGATGTCATATGTTAGATATACTTAGTATCTCTGATGGTTACAAGTAAATGGCCAATGATATTCACACCATAAATAGAGGCTGGTTACAACAATTAAGGAGAACCTAAGGTTAGAATGAGACTTCCCTAGATGATTCACTGTCCAATGTAGGAGACGTAAGAGACATGGGTTTGATCCCTGGGTCTGGAAGATCCCCTGGAAGGGGGCATGGCGACCCATTCTGAGTGACTGAGCATGCATGCACTCAAGGTTAGAACAGATGAACATGTTCTGTTGCCTGAATCTTATATATTTTATTAATGGAAGACTGCATTTTAAGATGTGGAACCTATCAGGAGGAATAACCCAAGCAACAAAAAATTAAAAGGAGCTATAGGGACTTCCCTGGTGTTCCAGTGGCTAACACTCAGGGCTCCCAATGCAGGGGGCCTGGGTTTGACTCTTGGTCAGGGAACCAGATCTCACATGCTGCAACTAAAGAACTCAGGAGCCTCAGCAAAGACTGAAGATCCCACATACCACAGCTAAGACCTGGCACTGCCAAATAAATAAATATTAAAATAACAAAAAAATAAAAGGGAACTATAAAATCTGAAAAGACTGGTGGAAGAAAGTTGATTCTTTGATCCAGGTTCTGTCTTTTGAATGATCACCCCAAATTTTTAGGGACAACAGTAATCATTGAAATATGTTGTTTCTGATTAGTGTGTAAATATAGAGTTTTAAGTGAATTTTACTTGTAAAAGCAATAGAGATTTTAATGTTAAGAGAAATAATTCAAAAGTACTTTGCAAATATTTTAAATTGGTATATGTGCTGCTAAGTCGCTTCAGTCGTGTCCGACTCTCTGCAACCCCGTAGACGGCAGCCCACCAGGCTCCTCTGTCCCTGGGATTCTCCAGGCAAGAACACTGGAGTGGGTTGCCACGTCCTTCTCCAATGCATGAAAGTGAAAACTGAAAGTGAAGTCGCTCAGTCGTGCCCAACTCTTAGCGACCCCATGGACTGCAGCCCACCAGGCTCCTCCCTCTATGGGATTTTCCAGGCAAGAGTGCTGGAGTGGGGTGCCATTGCCTTCTCCAGTATATGTGCCTTCTAGCCTAACTGGTGGAGAAGGAAATGACAACCCACTCCAGTGTTCTTGCCTGGAGAATCCCAGGGACGGGGGAGCCTGGTAGTCTGCCGTCTCTGGGGTCGCACAGAGTCTGACACGACTGAAGCGACTTAGCAGCAGCAGCAGCAGCCTAATTGGTCTTTTGATAGACACACAAAAAAATAAGAAGTGAGAAATTCAATTATGAGTTCATTGATAGCAAGGAATATATAGACTACAATGGGATTGCTGGCTGTTTTTTTTTTTCTTTTAATGAGGAAAAGTCTTCCAGTATTTATGAATAGAGAACTGGGAAAGTTACCAATGCCCGAGTTACTAATACAATGGAAAAAGAAGCTCAGCCACTATTTCATCTCCCCTTCCTGATGAAAACCCATAGCTGAGGCAGAAGAAGCAAGGAGGTGGTGGTGATTAGCTTGGAGTGAACACATAAAGCTTAAACATATGCTCAGGAACCCTTGGAATAAAACCAGTGAACCTTTCATTGTGTCCCAATAATAGTGACCACAGCTGTTATCATCCACTAAATCCTTATTCCATGTTAGGGATTTTGTTAAGTATCCATTGAATACCATTATCTCATTTAATCCACCCCAAATTCATATGAAATAGACACTTTTTAAATCTTCATCTTGAAGGTGAGGAAATTATGCTCAGAACTTTTAAACTATTAATTATAGCTGCTTGAAATTTATCGCCTAGTTCTGACACTGGGGTCTTTTCTGAGTCAAACTCATTTAATTTTTGTATCTCAGTGGGCCCTTCTTTCCTTATTTTTTGAGTGCCTTGTAATTATTTTTTATTGAATTCTGGACATTATGAGCACATCACACACACAGACTGAGTTATAACAGTTTTGCATAGAAATGTGTGTGTGTCTCCTCCACTAGGCTGTTAATATGGAGACTTGACCAGCCCCACTATGGTTCAGCTGGTTCAGGGGTTTTTTGTTGTGACAATTGCCATCAGTGTACCACCAGCTTCAGATTTTTCTAGCAGTACTTTAGGCTCAAAACTGGCTTGTGCTTTTCTTAATATTCCTATCCACCCTCAGCTTTAGCTTTCTCTGTTGCTCTTGCACATGAAAGGGAGTCTTCCTTGTCCTGTTCTTTCCAGTGGTAGCCTGGTGCATGCATGTATGCTAAATTGCCTCAGTGGTGTCCAGTTCTGTGCAACCCTATAGACTATATTCCGCCAGACTCCTCTGTCCATGGGATTCTCCATGCAAGAATACTGGAGTGGGTTGCCATTTCTTCCTCCAGGGGATATTCCCGATCTAGGGATTCAGCCTGTATCTCACATCTCGAGCTTTGGAAGTCAGGTTCTTTATCACTAGCACCACCTAGCCTGCTGGTACTTAGTAATTTGTGTTTGAGATCTTAATTTTAAGGGGCAGGGGAATTTTGTTTTATTTTGGTCCAACTTCAAACTCAACCCAGCTTGGTCTCATGGTTGAAATTTTCTTAGTGAACCTGCCTCACTACCCAGGGAAAGCAAACTGCCATGGACTTGTAAGTGGACCTTGGAAGGGAGAGAGTTCCCAGCCCCCTCTCACAGTGGTAGGAGGTCTATTATGGTCTGACTCCAGGACAGTTTCCTATTGCTATGCCAGGGATATTGGTTCATCTTCAGGTCTGCCCTCAAGTGGTGGTTTGTGCTGCAACTTCCCAACAGTTTAGGGCTTTTGTTCCATGAAGAAGAAAGCTTTAAGTGGGGACTTATGCCTTTTCTCTAGAGGTGGATATTCTCCTTATACAAGTGGGCACAGTCATGAGAGGGTTCCTCTTCTATCCAAACACGTTCCACTTCTTTTTTTTGAGCTCCAGCAGGGTCCATGGAGAACCTGTAAGTAACATGAGTGCCTGGTGTCTGTGGCTCCCAGGGGTTTTATGCCCTTTGCTAGTCCATAGTTGGACCTTAGAGATTTCTTTAAAAAAACAGATACATTCGTCTAACCTCTTGAACAGCATCATACTCTCCCTGTGTGTTGCAATACTCGTGTTTGCAGGAATCCTCTTTCCTTGGGTTCCAAGCTAATTGGTTGCCCCAAGACCTCAGTTCTCTGATAGGTTCAAAGAAGTTACAGCTTTGTAGTTTATCCAGTCTTTTCTTGTTTTCAGTGTGGGAGCATGGTTCTTCCCCACTTTCCACATCATAGACATAAGTGAAACTCCCAATTATTTCTGAAACTAATATTATATACTTGTCTTAGGATAGGTTGTTCCAGATACAGGTAATTAGGCAGAGATTCAAGTGTGAGCGATTTACTAAGAAAGAACTCGCAGAAAAAACAAGTGAAGTTATAAGAGAAAGAGGAGAAGGAGGGGAAAGGAGTCCAGAAAGGATACAGTTTTGGTGACATCTCGGACTGCTTGATCCTTTGGTGAACACTGGAGCACAAATTGTACTTGATATATCCTGACTTGAGGCAAGAGAGCTGAGTTTTATAGTCCAGTAACTTTGGAGCACTAGCTGTGGGCTTTTGTGGGGTAGCATGTAGACCACCTGCTTCAGTGTCCATGAGAGAGGGCAGGTGTGAGCCATTAGCAGCAAAGAATGCAGAAGCTGAGAAAGGCATGGCTGCTATAGTAACACACTGCTTTATCAATACTAATGATTCTTATCTTAAATGCTGTCAAAGTAATGTCCATTTCAGTTACTTACTGATGTCACATTTTTTATGCCTTTTATTTTCAACTTTTCTATATGCTTGCTTTAGTTGTGTCTCTTGTGAGTAACCAAAACTTGTCATTTCTTCTGATTTATAATGATCACAAATCAGTTATGTATAAAATGTTTATATTAATAGTGATATAGATACATTTTATTTAATTCTACCATCTGAATTTGATGTTTCTGTTTAGCATCATTTTTTTGCATCCTCTATGGGACTCTAGAAGTTATATTTCTATTTTCAGTAGAATTTTAAACTATTTAACTACATAGCTAACTTTTTTCCTGCCAGATTGAGATTTTTCAATAGTTTAGTCCTCTTCATAAACACAGGTCCTAAATTATTTTACAGATACTTGCAAGCCTGAGTACTAAGTCACTTCAGTCATGAAGGACTGTTTGTGAACCCAAGGACTGTAGCCTGTTGGATTCCTCTGTCCATGGGATTTTCCAGGCAAGAATGGGTTGCCATGACCTCCTCCAGGGGATCTTCCTGACCTAGGGATCCAATATCTCTTGTGTCTCCTGCATTGGCGGGGGGTGGGTGGGGTTCTACCACTAGCACTAACTGGGAAGCCCTAATAAATACTTAGTGAACCCTAATATGTTCTAGGCACTAAATTTTACATTTTAGAGATAAATGAAATCATAGTGAAATTGATTTTCATGGCAATGGCATAGTTATTTTGTTAGTTATTAGCTAATCAAATTCAGTGATGTGTTTTATCTATTTCTGTGCACATTGATGTTCTTACATCTATGCCTTTTCTCTGAATATTTGTGTGTCTGAAGTTTTCTTTTTGATTTTTCTTAAACTCTTGCAAGATACTTTAGTTAGATATATAATCTTAGACTGAATTATTTTCCTGCTACACTTTGAAGATATTCCTTATTGTTTAGCACTTCTTATGAAAGGGAGAAGTCTCTGTTGGTTTGCTGTTTTTTTGTGGGTAATGTGTCTTTCACACACTTCAAATATATTTCCTTTCTACTTCTGTACTATAGTTTCACTATATTGTGCACTGATTTGGATCTATTTATTTATCTCCCTAGTACTACTTAGAGTGCAACCTCTTAACTCAGTTCTCAAAAATTATCTCTGGGCATTAATAGTCTGCCATTCCCTTCATTCTCTTCTTCCAGAACTCCTATTAGTCGTAATTAAGCCTCACTCAAAACTGTTTTTCATGTCTTATACATTTTCAGTTTTGCCGCAAGAACCCTTCAAGCTAGGCTGCAGCCATGAAATTAAAAGAAGCTTGCTCCTTGCAAGAAATACTATGACAAGCTTATCATGTTAAAAAAGCAGAGATATCACTTTCCTGACAAAGGTCCATCCAGTCAAAGCTATGGTTTTCCCAGTAGTCAAGTATGGATGTGAGAGTTGGACAATAAAGAAGGCTGAACACCAAAGAACTGATGCTTTCAAGTTGAAAGGACTAATGCTGAAGCTCCAATACTTTGGCCACCTGATATGAAGAGTCGACCCATTGGAAAAGACCCCGATGCTGGGAAAGATGGAAGGCAGAAGGAGAAGGGACTGACAGAGGATGATATGGTTGGATGGCATCACTGACTCAATGGACATGAGTTTGAGCAAGCTCTGGGAGATAATGAAGGAAGCCTGGCGTGCTGCAGTTCACAGGGTCACAAAGAACTGGACAAGACTTAGCAACTGAACAATGAATAACAACATTTTTAATATTAAAAAAATTATTAATTACACTATACTTCATCTTGAGTGAATGTCCTAATTCATTATTCTCTTTGACTATTGGTTAGAATTTAATGTAACACTGATCAGTATCAGTTATCTATCAGTTCAGTTCAGTCCAGTCGCTCAGTCGTGTTGGACTTTTTGCCACCCCATGGACTGCAGCACACCAGGCTTCCCTGTCCATCACCAACTCCTGGAGCTTACTCAAACTCATGTCCATCAAGTTGGTGATGCCATCCAACCATCTCATCCTCTGTCATCCCCTTCTCCTCCTGCTTTCAATCTTTCCCAGCTGCTGCTGCTGCTGCTGCTGCTAAATCACTTCAGTTGTGTCTGACTCTGTGCGATCCCATAGATGGCAGCCCACCAGGGTCCCCCGTCCCTGGGATTCTCCAGGCAAGAACACTGGAGTGGGTTCTTTCCCAGCCTCAGGGTCTTTTCCAATGAGTCACTTCTTCACATCAGGTGGCCAAAATATTGGAGTTTCAATATTCAGGACTGATTTCCTTTAGGATTGACTGGCTTAATCTCCTTGCAGTCCAAACGACTCTCAAGAGTCTTCTCCAACACCACAGTTCGAAAGCATCAACTCTTCAGTGCCCAGCTTTCTTTATGTTCCAATCCTCACATCCACACATGACTACTGGAAAAACCATAACTTTGACTAGATGGACCTTTGTTGGCAAAGTAATGTCTCTGCTTTTTAATATTCTGTCTAGATTTGTCATAGCTTTTCTTCCAAGGAGCAAGGGTCTTTTGATTTTATGGCTGTAGTCACCATCTGCAGTGCTTTTGGAGCCCAGGAAAATAAAGTCTGTCACTGCTTCCATTGTTTCCCCATCTATTTGCCATGAAGTGATGGGATCAGATGCCATGTTCTTAGTTTTTTGAATATTGAGCTTTAAGCCAACTTTTTCGCTCTCCTCTTTCACTTTCATCAAGAGGTTCTTTAGTTCTTCTTTGCTTTCTGCCAAAAGTGTAGTGTCATCTGCACATCTGAGGTTATTGATATTTCTCCTGGTAATTTTGCTTCTAGCTAGTGCTTCATCCAGCCCAGCATTTTGCATGATGTACTCTGCATATAAGTTAAATAAGCAAGGTGACAGTATGCATCCTTGACGTACTCCTTTCCCAATTTGGAACCAGTCTGTTGTTCCATGTCCAGTTCTAACCGTTGCTCTTGACCTGCATACAGGTTTATCAGGAAGCAGGTAAGGTGGTCTGGTATTCCCATCTCTTGAAGAATTTTCCACAGTTTGTTGTGATTCACACAGTTAAAGGCTTTAGCATAGCTAATAAAGCAGAAGTAGATGATTTTCTGAAACTCTCTTACTTTTTCAATGATCCAGAGGATGTTGGCAATTTGATCTCTGGTTCCTCTGCCTTTTCTAAATCCACCTTGAGCATCAAGTTCTTGGTTCCTGTACTGTTGAAGCCTGGCTTGAAGAATTTTGAGCATTAGTTTACTAACATGTGAGATGAGTGTAATTTTGTGGCAGTTTGAACATTTTTGGCATTGCCTTTCTTAGGGATTGGAATGAAAACTGACGTTTTCCAGTCCTGTGGCCACTGCTGAGTTTTCCAAATTTGCTCACATATTGAGTGTAGCACTTTAATACCATCATCTTTTAGGATTTGAAATAGCTCAACTGGAATTCCATCACGTCCACTAGCTTTGTTCATGGGGTGCTTCCTAAGACCCACTTCACTTCGCATTATGTCTGGCTTTAGATGAGTGATCACCCCATTGTGGTTATCTGGGTCATGAAGATCTTTTTTGTATAGTTCTTCTCTGTATTCTTGCCACCTCTTTTTAATACCTTCTGCTTCTGTTAGGTCCATACCATTTCTGTCCTTTATTGTGCCCATCTTTGCATGAAATGTTCCTTTGGTATCACTAATTTTCTTGAAGAGATCTCTCATCTTTCCCATTCTGTTGTTTCCGTCTATTTCTTTGCACTGATCACTGAGGAAGGCTTTCTTAACTCTTCTTGCTATTCTTTGGAACTCTGCATTCAAATGGTTATATCTTTCCTTTTCTCCTTTGCCTTTAGTTCCTCTTCTTTTCTCAGCTATTTGTAAGGGCTCCTTAGACAACCTTTTTGCATTTCCTTCTCTTGGGGATTGTCTGTAGCTTATAATAGTCACTCCACTTCTCCTCCATACAAACTTTAGATTAAAGCAATCATTTATTTCTTCATGATTGTTCAGGTTTGCCTGGCTCCACTGGGTGATTCTTCTTCTGATCTGGCCTTGACTTGCTCAAGGCAGAGTCAGCTCAGCTGGGAGGTATGTTTCAAATGGCCTCACTTACCTGTCTGGCAATTGATGCTCGTGTTTGGCCAGGATGCTTTGTTCCTCTTGCTCATGGAGCCTCTCATTCCCCAGTAGGTTGTGTTTGACCTGTTCACATGATGAAGGAAACACTCCAAGAGGTTGAAAGCAGAAATTGCAAAGCTTCTTAAAGCCTAGACTTCAAATTTACATGACATAGTTTTACCCAACATTTATCAGTTAGAGCTAGAACAAGGCCAGCCCAGAATTGAAGTGGTGGAAAATTAGATTCTACCTGTTAGTGGGAGAAACTTCCAAGTTATATTTCAAAAGAATGTGGACAGAGAGAAGTGTAGCTTTGGGGAGGGGCATTATGGAAGCAATCTATTATAGTACCCACCACCTATACCAAATGGCTCATATTTTTCCCATATGCAACATATATTGAAAGTGCCATTGTTCAGTCACTAAGTCATGTCATCTGTTTGTGACCCCATGAACTGCAACATGCCAGGCTACTCCTCATTTGCAGCCCTTCATGGACAGCCACTCTCGATCTGGAGACTTGAGAGGTAAAGACAAACCACACACATCATAAAACCCAATATATGTCACAGTAAGACAGGGACAGATTGACTACAATCAGTTCAGCTCAGTTCAGTTCAGTCACTCAGTCATGTCTGACTCTTTGCGACCCCATGAAT
The DNA here is from genome assembly GCF_910594005.1 of Cervus elaphus. Taxonomy (NCBI): domain Eukaryota; kingdom Metazoa; phylum Chordata; class Mammalia; order Artiodactyla; family Cervidae; genus Cervus; species Cervus elaphus. The sequence goes on along the minus strand of NC_057842.1, from coordinate 21,086,914 downwards.
CGCAGCACGCCAGGCCTCCCTGTCCATCACCAACTCCCAGAGTTTACTCAAACCCATGCTCATCAAGTCGGTGATGCCATCCAACCATCTCATCCTCTGTCGTCCCCTTCTCCTCTTGCCCTCAATCTTTCCCAGCATCAGGGTCTTTTCCAATGAGTCTACTCTTTGCATGAGGTGGCCAAAGTATTGGAGTTTCAGCTTCAACATCAGTCCTACCAATGAACACCCAGGACTGATGTCCTTTACTATGGACTGGTTGGATCTCTTTGCAGTCCAAGGGACTCTCAAGAGTCTTCTCCAACACCATAGTTCAAAAGCATCAATTTTTCAGCGCTCAGCTTTCTTCACAGTCCAACTCTCACATCCATACATGACCACTGGAAAAACCATAGCCTTGACCAGATGGACCTTTGTTGGCAAAGTAATGTCTCTGCTTTTTAATATGCTGTCTAGGTTGGTCATAACTTTCCTTCCAAGGAATAAGCGTCTTTTAATTTCATGGCTGGAATCACCATCTGCAGTGATTAGCTGCACCTAATTGAGAAGGAGAGAAGTGGAATGAGGAGGAGAGCAGTCCCCAGACCACAGCAATCTTGAAATCCAGCTGTGTGCATTTGTCAGAGCCTCCCTTTCCAGGGTAAGGAAATGGACCACAGCAAAAGCCTAATTTTTCTGTGAAAGATATTCTCATCCTGTTTCCCGACAGTAGAAATTTGGGCTCCCAGAGACATATTTTTATTTTGAACTGCTCTGTTCCCTGTAATTGAAGCTGTTAGAACTCTCTCAAAAATATTTTGGACTGATTGTGAATCTAATTGAGATTTCCTCCATGCTCCAACAGTCACATCCATGATTCTTTTATAATAAATCACTACTTACTTTGGGCCCTATCTGAGGTTGATGTGAAATAATATCCTCAAGATTGTTAGAAATCTTTTTGTATGCTATGAGGGTTTACTGGGAACTCCCATAAATCTCTTTGTGTTCTTAATTAAAGGTCCTGTAGCCACACATCTGATTTGATCTTTACTCTGAGACCACAGCTGCAAAGTTTAGAAATCTGAAGTGGTTTTATTTTATAATTCTTTATGTTTCCTCTCAATTATGCTTGACAGCTGAGTGGTTCTTTCTTTAGCTCGTCTCTCTCATTCTGTATTTATTGTGGACAGACACAAAACACCAGTTGTGAATTTCCATGTCCTGCTTGGATATTTCCTCGGCCAGATTGATTAATTCATTGAGTACACTTTTTATCTTTCTAGCTATTGAAGGCTTAACTTTTGCCAGTAGCTTTTAACCACTGACCCCTTCTTTACACAAAGAACAGTTTTTCATTGGTTTTTTAATTAATATTGAGGATTTTTTCACTGTCTTAAAGTGTTCATCCACCACTTAGTCCCAGGGCCAATCCTAAACTTTTAGGTTTTTGTTATGGCAGCACCTGATTCTGATTTTTGTGTCAGTTCTTAATTTCTGCATAACAGGTCACTTCAAAACTGCATGGCTTAAAATAACAACTATTTGTTGGTTTAATTTAGTTGGACATCACTTATCTCGTGTGGGATCACTTACATGTGGTTTTGGTCATCGGGAACTTCACTGGGATAGATATTTCTGGTTGGTCTCAGTTTCGTGTCTGGTAGTTGATGTTGGCTGTAGTTTTCTGTTTCTTTTCTACATGGCCTCTCATCCTTCTGAGCCAGGAACTGGCTTCTTCACATGATAAAAGATTCATTTAGTAAGAGAGAAAGCATAAGTTCAAGACCTCTTAACACCAAGCTTAGGAAGTCACACAGTGTCACTTTTGCCATATTTTCTTAGTCCTTGCAAATAGATCCAAGGCATCTTAAAGAGGTGAGAGACTGTTAACAGGCTAATTCTTAACAGAAGGAGCAAGGGTACCATGTCTCAAAAGGGTGTGGAATGAGGGGGTGATGATTCATTGAGGGCCATTATTCTGACAATCTACTAGAGCTTTTATTACAATGACTCTATTTTTATAGCAGATTTCTAGTGAATTTTTTTATTATGCACTATGCTTATTTTATACAAATCTCTCTGATTTAATATTTTCTTTTAAAATTTTTAATTAATTGTATATGCTAATCATAACTTTAGCACCTTAAAGATATTTACTTTAAGATGTTTATCAAATTGATTTCATATGCAGTGATTTTATGTTTCAGTGTTGTTTTTTTGTTTTTTTTGTTTTTGCCTTTTTGTTGATGTGCACAACTTTCTTCAAACAGTTCTAAATTTTTATTTGTAGCTCATTTTGATAAGAAAGGATTCTCTCTCTTGCTCTCTCTCTCTCTTTCCATCTTTCTCTTCCAAACACTTTCTCCCTTCTTACTCCTTTGTGATTTCAGTGGTCTGAACTGTGTTCCACAGAATCAGCATCTAGAACAGGTTTATCATTTTGCTTTTACTACTTTGTGGGTATTGTGGGTCCAGCTATTTACAGAGTCAGTCTGGGTTGATTTCTTATTTATGAGGTTATATTTGAGTGCTCAGTCACTCAATCATGTCTGACTCTTTGTAACCCCATGGACTGTAGGTCCCCAGACTCCTCTGTTCATGGGATTTCCCAGGCAAGAATACTGGCTTGAGTTGCCATTTCCTTCTCCAGGGGATCTTCCCGACCCAGGGATCGAAACTGTGTCTCATGTATAGTGGCAGATGGGTTCTTTACCACTGAGCAAACTGGGAAGCAATTATGAGGTTTGTTTATATCCTTCCACCTCCACAGCACACATGCTCCTATAAGACCTGGTCACAGAGAGCCATCAGCAGCAATCGTTCTTGCTTCTTTCTTTAAGAAATGAGTCTAAATTAGACTCCAGCAGAAGAAGGACTCTTTTGGTCTCTATTAGCCATCTGTAACTAAATTTCAGCCTACATCTACGTTTTCCCAAACCCGAGATCCAGCAAGCCCCTGTCTTCATTCTCCTCACTGCTTTGTATTTATGTTCCTTTTTCATTTTACAAAAGTTTATCTTTTTCTAAAGGTTCATTCTTTTGCTTTTCTCTTTTTATGTTTTATATGTTGCTACTATGTATGTGTAGTTAAGAAGGTATAAAAATTGTGGATTTACTACACCAGTTTTGCTCCATTTTTTCTCAGCTCCTCCCTAAATTCAGAAAAAGAAAATGTATGTTGCACAAAATTATTTAAAATTAGCCTGACATTTAGCAAAGAATCAATCATTGTGTCTCTTGAGTAATTTGTTGCTGTTGTTCAGTCACCAAGTCTTGTACAATTCTCTGTGACTCCTTAAACTACAGCATGTAAGGCTTCCCTGTCCTTCACTATCTCCCTGAGTTTGCTCAAACCCATGTCCACTGAGTCAGTGATGCCATCCGACGATCTCATCCTCTGTCATCCCATTCTCCTTGTGCCCTCAATCCTTCCTAGCATCAGGGTCTTTTCCAGTGAATCAGCTCTTTGTATCAGGTGGCCAAAGTATTGGAGTTTCAGCTTCAGCATCAGTCTTTTAAATGTATATTCAAGACTGATTTTCCTTTAGGATGGACTGGTTTGCTGAGTTTTCCAAATTTGCTGGCATATTGAGTGCAGCACTTTCACAGCATCATCTTTTAGGATTTGAAATAACTCAGCTGCAATTCTATCACCTCCACTAGCTTTGTTTGTAGTAGTGTTTCCTAAGGCCAACTTAACTTTACACTCGAGGATATCTGGCTCTAGGTGAGTGATCACACCATCGTGATTATCTAGGTCATTAAAAACCATTTTTGCACAGTTCTATGTATTCTTGCCACCTCTTTTTATCTTCTGCTTCTGTTATATCCTTGTTATTTCTGTCCTTTTATGTGCCCATCTTTGCATGAAATGTTCCTTTGATATTTCTAGTTTTCTTGAAGAGATCTCTAGTCTTTCCCATTCTACTGTTTTTCTATATTTCTTTGAACTGATCACTTAAGAAAGCTTTCTTATCTTTCCTTGCTATTCTCTGAAACTCTGCATTGTTTGTGTTGAGTTCTGTCCCAAAGGCCACAGGTGGAAGGCATTGCATGAAGGCCACAGAAGCAGAGCTCAAAATCAAGGACATCTCTGAAGCTGACTGAGTCCTTTTGTAACTGTTGATAAAAACCCCCTGACAACCTAACAAGCTCCCTGATTCCCAATTAGGCAAGGATGCCCACTACAGTAAATACCCTATAGAACCCCAACCAATCACCTAACATCAACCTTCTAGCAGGAATTTTCTTTGTTTTGAGGCTACAAAAATTGGCTATAAACCCATGAAAATTGTCAACTCTCCCTGGCTTGTAAGGAGGTAAGCCTACTGTGCTCACAGTGCCCACTTTATCTTTGCTTTTTGTTCTTAATAAACTCACTCTTTTCTGAAGCATGCTGTGTCTGGAAATTCTTTTCCAATCCGCACTCAAGACTACCTCAACAGTTGGGTATATCTTTATCTTTCTCCTTTGCCTTTCACTTCTTTTCTGAGCTATTTGTAAGGCCTTCTCAGACAACCACTTTACCTTCTTCCTTTTCTTTTTCTTGGGGATAATTTTGGTTACTGCCTCCTGTACAATGTTGCAAACCTCCATCCATAGTTCTTCAGGCATTCTATCTATCAGATCTAACTCCTTGGATCTATTCATCACCTCTACTGTATAGTCATCAGAGATTTGATTTAGGTCATACTGGAATTACCTAGTGGTTTTCCCTACTTTCTTCAATTTGAGCCTGAATTTTGCAATAAGGATCTAATGATCTGAGCCACAGTCATCTCTAGGTCTTGTTTTTGCTGACTGTATAGAACTTCTCCATCTTTGGCTGTAAAGAATACAATCAATCTAATTTTGGTATTGACCATTTGATGATGTCCATATGTAGAGTCATTTCTTGTGTTGTTGGAAGAAGGTGTTTGCTATGACCTATTCATTCTCTTGGCAAAACTCTGTTAGCCTTTGCCCTGCTTCATTTTTGTACTCCAAAGCCAAACTTACCTGTTACTCCAGGTATCTTTTGACCTTCTACTTTTGCATTCCAGTCCTCTATGATGAAAAGGACATCTTTTTTGTGTGTTGTTAGTTCTAGAAGGTCTTGAGGGTCTTCAAAGAACTGATCAACTTCAGCTTCTTTGGCATTAGTGGTTGGGGTATAAACATGGATTACTGTGATGTTGAATGGTTTGCCTTAGAAATGAACAGAGGTCATTCTGTCATTTTTGAGATTGCACCCAAGTACTGCATTTTGGACGCTTTTGTTGACTATGAGGGCTACTCAATTTCTTCTAAGGGATTCTTGCCTACAGGAGCAGATATAATGATCATCTGAATTAAATTCACCCATTCCAGTCCATTTTAGTTCACTGATTCCTAACATGTCGATGTTCACTCTTGCCATCTTCTGTTTACCTTGCTTCATAGACCTAACATTCCAGATTCATATGCAATATTGTTTTCACGGCATTATTACCTCCAAATAGCCTATATTCAGTGGCCATGTTGTAAAAGCTTACAGTGCTATAAGAGTTTTTAAAAAAATGTTTCAGATTGGGTTGAGTAATATTGTATTTACCATTCTCAGGGATATCATCATTTAACATTAAATCTCATATAGAACCTAGTGAGCAAAGTCCTGAGGCACACAAACCTGCAGTGTGTGTGCTGCGGAGAAGTGGAAGTGTGACTACTGAGACAGCTAAATAAAATCCACTCTTTCCAAGGTCATCTTGTCTCAAGCCCTTAAGGCTTGCAATCAATGCAGGTTGAGGTTGTATTGTATTTATGCAAAAAGGGTCATCATGTGTCAATGGGACTATATGGTTCTAATCCCTTATCTGATTTTTTTGCATTCTTTTACAAGATGTAACTGAACAGATAAGATTTCATCCAAGGACACACAATGGCAGAGCAATAAGCAATGTAATAATTGTTAATCACAGGAGAGAGACTAGTTACCTTTTGCATTACTTCTGTCATTATGTTTTTGTGAGTGGGTTGTGGTGGTATCAATGAGACAAGAGAGAAGGAACTGTTTTCACTTTCTCTAGGCTTTTCCCATGCTTTCAGGGTGGACTAAGGAGAAAAGGCTGGGTTTTCCTAAAATGTGTCCAGGAGAAGATGCTTTCTATTTTATGAAATCGTAAAATGGCAAAGAAGTTGGAAGAATATTAATTTTCTATTCTCCTGTCCATATTTGAAGAAAGATTGAGTTCAGACTGTTTACCAACATAACACCAGCACATTTGCTGTTTAGTGGTTATATGCCTGTTACTGAAATTTATTAGAAAGTGGATCTGCTGGTATTTGGAAGCTTTTAACAAAAATCCCAGGAAACAAGAGCCTTCTGAACAATCTAACATTTTCTGTTCATCTGTACTTTGTTGGTGCATTCTGTTCATTGTCTTTTCTTGGTAATGTAACAAAATATTGCAATTGTGTCACACCCTGATGAGCCATCAAGGATTGGCTGAGGGAGTAAATGTTCAGTCCTCATAAGGAGATTTCAAAAAATACAGTATTTTCCTGATTTTGCTTTTACCATGAGAACATTCTCCTTGGGAAGTCTGATAAGAAAATATTCCCTGCACAGGCTTCAGAGTTTCTCAAGCCACTAGCAGCCTCTTGTTATAAGTAAGTATGCAGCATTTCCTCTTTCCGTTCGACTTGCTTTTGATTGAGACATTGCTACATTTGCTGTTTAATATTCTACTGTTTCTATCTTGCAGAGAACAAGATGGCAGAGGAGTATGTGGACGTGGAGTACATCTCTCCAGGAATATACCAGGAATACACTTCAGACATGAAACTGCATGCAGAACACCAGCTGAGAGTGGATGGGAGTAGCGGACCAGTGGCAAAGAATATATAGAACCACACAAAACTTGGTAGGACAAAGGAACTATGGGGAAAAAGAGGAATGTTAGAAGGACTGGACCTGTCCTTGGTGGGTGGGGGAACTGAAGCAGGGGTCTGATACCTACATCAGGTCAATTGTCTGAGTCAGAGGAGAAACATTTAAGGCTGAGGGTGAAACAGCTGATCTGTGACAGCCTAAATGGAATGAGAATCAGACAGTCCTTGCCACAGCCATACATACCCCAGGCAGGTACATGGATCCCCTGGAAGGTGAAGCAGCTGGGAGCTGGAGTTTAGGGATTGTGGAGTAATGCCAGGGCAAGAGCTACTGTGGACTATGGAAGGACAGGTCCAGAGGATGTGAGGGAGGAGACTGTGGTAGGAAATGCCTATGGAAGGAAGCCAGGCAGCCATGGAAGCAAAGTGATACTGCTGAGTCATGCGTGGGGGGGTGGAGCCATCACCACAGCCTCTCTCCCCGCAGCCAGCATTGGCCGCTGAACAGTAGAGAGGGTGGCCCATCAAATGCCTGATGCACTGAACTACAGAGTAGGACCCCAGCCAGAGGGGTCCTCTATGTGCCTGACAAGCAAAACAACAGAGAAGGACCCAAGGCAAGGGAGCCCTCTAAGTGCCTGAATGGGCGGAGCTCTTAAAAAAGACTGGCCAAAGAGGTCTTATGATCGCCAGCTACAAGAGGTTTGAAAACAGACTCTGTTAGGGACATAACTCCTGTGGTGGAGGCAGTCCATGTCCCCGCACACTTGGTGCCACCCGGGTCCCTGCAAGCCAAGTAGCTGTGTACCTTCGTGCTCACCTCTCACTGGGGCAGAGCTGCCACAGGCAAAAAAAAAAAGTCTTACTTCTATGCGTGCGGGGTCACTTCCGTCGTGTCTGGACTCTGCAACCCTGTAGACTGTGGCCTGCCAGGCTTCTCTGGCAGGGAGGGGGGTTCTCCAGGCAAGAATACTGGAGTGTAGGGGCCAACACTGGTTGCCTTACCTTTCTAGAGCACTGTATTTCCTTCTGCCCTAGCCACCAACTCCCCTGAGTACCTGGTGCTGCCAGAACCCCTGTGACCCAAGCAGCTGCACCACCTCCACACCTGGCCCTCATGGGGCAAACCCAAGTCCTCCAGGGCAGTCTCAGGATCAAACCCCAGTGGATGACCCACGTGCAGAAGTGGAAACAAAACCACAGTTGAAACCCAGAGGCGGTGTTGCTAAAGAAGACCCAAAGCCTTCCCACCAGCTGCACAAGCTGCAGATTAAATCCATACAATCATCTAGGCAGACTCGTGTCTATGGAATGTATAAAAGGGCATTGAGAGCTCCCACAAAAGAAAATGCACTAGTTCCGATAGCTGTGGACATTGGAGGCAAGAACACACAGGAGTAGGACCAGATTAGAATCTGAGCCACCCCCACAGCAGATTCAGAGATCAGCATGGTGTTGGAGGGTATCCTAGGGAGGTGAGGTGAACTCTGACAGCAGTGACTCAAGAAAAACATTTATTATTCTTATGTTTTGACTTGTTCTGTAGATTCTTTTGGATTTTTTCTTCTTTTTTTTCCCATTCCCCCTCCCCCCACCCTTCTGTTGTAGTTGTTGATTTTATTGACACTATGAAATCTAATTAAGCTTTTGAGCTTTTTTTTTCCTTCTCAGTCACATTTTTTATTGTTGTTATAAACCTCTGCTTCTACACTGGGCTTTTGCAGTTCTGTGGAGTTTTCCTCTTTTTTTTTTTCCCTTTTTTTATATTTAATTTTTAATTTTTTAAACCTATTATTATTTTTCTACATTTTTTCTTTTGTTTGCTTTTCCTACTGTTCTTTCCCCCTTGCAGTTAATCTTTAATGTGTATAAACCTTCTTTAGGTACCTCTGTTTAACTCTGCATAGCTATTCTTCCTTTCTTTTCTTTCTTTCCTTTCCTCTCAACATATTTGTTAGTTTTGTATTCATTGCTTTATTCCCCAATTGGCACCTTGGTTTAGTTTTGTTTTCCTGTTTGTGGTTTAGTTAGTTTTGTTCTGGTAGATATAATTTTTGGTTTTCTTTGTTTGCCAGGTCAATCTATTGTGCTTTATTTTTGTTGGACTTTTGATTTTGCTTATGGGTGTATATGTATACATGTATACTCAGTCATACTTTTTATTGTTGTTATAAGACTCTGCCTCTGTACTGGGCTTTTGCAGGTTTGTGGAGTTTTCTTTTCTTCCCCTGTCCCCTTTTTCTTTCTTCTTCCATTTTTTTTCTTTTTTCTTTTTTATAATTTTAATTTTTTAAAAAACTATTATATTTTTCTACACTTATTCCTTTGTTTGCCTTTCCTACTGTTCTTTTCCCCTTGCTGTTAATCTTCAATGTATATAAATCTTCTTCATCTACCTCTGTTTAACTTTGCATATCTATTCTTTCATTTCTTTCTTTCCTTTCCTCTCAACGTTTTGTTAGTTTTGTTTTCATTACTTTATTCACCACTTGACACCTTGCTTTAATTTTGTTTCCCAGTTTGTGCTTTAGTTAGTTTTGTTCTTAACTGTTAAACATAATTTTTGATTTCCTTTGTTCGCTGGCTCAATCTACCATACTTTATTTTTGGTGGACTGTTTTGACTTTGCTCATGGTGTATATGTATATGTGTATATTTCATTGTTTTAATTACTATTTGCCTGATTTTGTAACTGCCATTTGTCTGGAGTTCATCTTCGGTTTCTTGTTTTTGGGTATTTGTTTTAATCTCACTTAATACCATAACAAACCACTTTTGGAATCTTCATTCTTGACCAGAGATCAAGCCCTGCAAGACCCTAGACTACCAGAGAACTAACCCAGGTCTCCCGCATTGTAGGCAGATGTTTTACCATCTGAGCCACCAGGGAACTGAACTAACCCTATGGAGCATCAAATAATGAGAACTGACACAAAGGAAACCACTTGAATACAAGACCTGGCATCACCCAAACACCAGTAGCACCCTGTGCAGGACCCCTATCAAAACAACAAACAAAACAAAAATACAAATCAATCATCAGCAGTCAGGATTACAACCTCACTCAGCCTTGCCCACCAGAGGAAAAACAAAAAACCAACAGAAACCTTACCCCATAGGAAGCTTACACAAATCACTGGACCAGCTTTCAGTTCAGTTTGACCAACTTTAGAAGGGCAGAAAACAAACAGAAGAAAAAATTAAACCTTGAAGCCTGGGAAAAGGAGACCTCAAACACAACATTAAAAAATAAATAAATAAATAATGAAAAGGCAGACGAATGCTACTCAAATGAAGGAACAAACTAGAAACACAGAAATCCAAATAAATGAAGACGAAATAGGCAAACTACCTGAAAAAGAATTCAGAATAATGATACTGAAGATGATCAAAAACCTTGAAAACAAAATGGAGAAAAAGCAAGAATCAATTAACAAAGACCTAGAAGAATTAAAGAATAAGCATGCAGAGACAAGCAACACAAGTACTGAAATTCAAAATGCTCTTGAAGAATTAAATAGCAGAAAATCTGAAGCACAAGAATGAATCAGTGAGCTGGAAGGTGAAATAGTGGGAATAACTTCTGAAGAGCAAAATAAAGTAAAAAGAATGAAAAGAACTAAGGATAGTCTCAGACACCTCTGTGACATTATCACACATACCAATCTTTGAATTATAGGGGTCCCAGAAGAAGAAGAGAAAAAGAAAGGGTATGAGAAAAGTTTTGAAGAGATTATAGTTGAAAATTTCCCCAACATGGAAAAGGAAATAGCCAATCAAGTCCAAGAGGAATAAATAGTCCCACACAGGATAAACCCAAGGAGAAACACACCAAGACACATACTAACCAAACTAACAAAGACTAAATACAAAGAAACAATAGAATATTAAAAGCAGCAAGGGAGAAGCAACAAGTAACATAAAAGGAAACCCCATGCACTTAATGGCTGATCTATCAGCAGAAACTCTGCAGGCCAGAAGGGAATGGCAGGATATATTTAAAGTACTGAAAGGGAAAAATCTACAACTAAGATTACTGTACCCAGCAAGGATCTCATTCAAAATTGATGCAAAGATAAAAAGCTTTACAGAGAAGCAAAAGTTAAGAGGATTCAGTACCACTAAATCAGCTTTACAACAAACGTTAAAGGGACTTATATAGTCAAGAAATACAAGAGAAGAAAAAGGTCTACAAAATCAACCCCAAACCATTAAGAAAATGGCAATAGGAACATATATATCATATATTACTTTAAATGTAAATGGATTAAATGCTCAGAAACTATAAAATCCTTAGAGGAAAATGTAGGCAGAATGCTTGATGACATAAAATCAAAGCAAGATCTTCTATGACCCACCTCCTAGAGTAAGGGAAATAAAAACAAAAGTAAGCAAGTGGGACATGATTAAATTTAAAGCTTTTTGCACAGCAAAGGAAACTATAAGCAAGGTGAAAAGATAACCCTCAGAACTGGAGAAAATAAAAGCAAATGAAACAATTGACAAAGGATTAATTTCAATATATACAAGCAGCTCATACAACTCAATACCAGAAGGAAAAAAAAAAAAAAAAAAAACCCAACCAGAAAGTGGGAAAAAGCCTAAACAGACATTTCTTCAAAGACATACAGATGGCTAGCAAACACATGAAAAGATGCTCAACATCGCTCTTTATTAGAGAAACAATGAGACTTAACTACCTCACACCGGTCAGAATGGCCATAATCAAAAAGTCTACAAACAGTAAATGCTGGAGAGGGCGTGAAGAAAAAGGGCTGTTCTTGCACTCTTTGTCGGTGGGAATGTGGATTGATACAGCCACTGTGGAGGATGGTATGGAGATTCCTTAAAAAAACTGGGAATGGAACCACCATACGACCCAGAAATCCCACTCCTGGGCATATACCCTGAGGAAATCAAAATTGAAAGAGACACATGTATCCCGTTGTTCATTGCAGCACTATTTACAATTGCTGGAACATGGAAGCAACCTAGATGTCCATCGACAGATGAATGGATAAAGAAGTAGTGGTAAATATAATGGCACGTTACTCAGCCATAAAAAGGAATGCCTTTGAGTCAGTTCTAATGAGGTGGATGAACCTAGAACCTATTATACAGAATGAAGTAAGTCAGAAAGAGAAAGATAAATATCACATTCCAATGCATATATACGGAATCTAGAAAAATGATACTGAAGAATTTATTTACAGGGCAACAATGGAGAAACATATAGACAATAGACTTATAGACATGGGGAGAGGTGAGGAGAGGGTGGGATGTACGTAAAGGGAAACATGGACACTTACATGACCACATGTAAAATAGATAGCCATGGGGAATTTCTTATGTCTCAGGGAACTCAAACAGGGGCTCTGTGTCAACCTAGAGGGGTGGGATGGGGAGGGTGACAGGAGGGAGGCTCAAAAGGGAGGGGATATATGTATACCTGTGGCTGGTTCACGTTGAGGTTTGACAGAAAACAGCAAAATTCTGTAAAGCAATTATCCTTCAAAAAAAATAAATTAAAAAAGATTCTTTTGTTTCTCTTTTTAGTGAATGGGTATAGTAGGCTTATAGATCTGACATTCAGCCTGTCAAATTCTATTACTTTAACAGTATTCTTTTTTTAAAGCATGCTCTAGGTAAATACATCTCATTGTATAATAATGAAATTTATTATTCTATTTTCTATGTCACTTGGAAAGTACGAAGCTATATTTTCCTTCTGGCTATCTAGCAAATTTCAGAGAGCATTGAGAACACTCTGGGTATTAGGTAAATTATTTTTACCTTAAAAAACCTTAAATCTTGATTCTCTAATATTGTTTCACAATGCAAATTCAATTTCTAATATGATGAGTTTGTATCAGAAGTATAACTATGAAATAAAATATTCTTGATGAAATAAAATTAGTTTTAAAACTTATTTGTGTGTTCTTAACTTTTAAAACTTCTTTTCATGTAAATCGTTAGTGATACAACATATAGAAATACACATTTCAAGTGAAAGGAAATAACCTATGTAAAATACATTAATTGAACTTATGCATAAAAAGTACCATTTTTTTTCTTCATTTGCATTCAACTATCTCAATATAGCAAATACTCATATTTGGAAACTCCTCAAAAAAAGTTCAGTAGGGAGCTGTGCTTCCACTTAGGATATAAAAAGTCTGCAAGAGAAAGTAACTCTCACCTTAAAAAGAAGAAAAGAGTAATTGTTGCAATGAAAAGGAAAAAAAAGAGGACTGAGTTTTTTTTTTTTTTCCCCTTCCTTGAGAACAAGAAAATAGAACAGTGAGCAGGCCTGAACATTCCTAGTTTTTTTCCTTTCAGTTCAGTTCAGTTCAGTCGCTCAGTTGTGTCCGACTCTGCGATCCCATGAATTGCAGCACGCCAGGCCTCCCTGTCCATCATCAACACCTGGAGTTTACTCAAACTCATGTCCATTGAGTCAGTGATGCCATCCAGCCACCTCAACCTCTGTCGTCCCCTTCTCCTCCTGCCCCCAATCCCTCCCAGCATCAGGGTCTTTTCCAGTGAGTCAACTCTTCACATGAGGTGGCCAAAGTACTGGAGTTTCAGCTTCAGCATCAGTCCTTCCAATGAACACCCAGGACTGACCTCCCTTACGATGGACTGGTTGGATCTCCTTGCAGTCCAAGGGACTCTCAAGAGTCTTCTCCAACACCATAGTTCAAAAGCATCAATTTTTCAGCGCTCAGCTTTCTTCACAGTCCAGCTCTCACACCCATAAAGGACCACTGGAAAAACCACAGCCTTGACTAGATGGACCTTTGTTGGCAAAGTAATGTCTCTGCTTTTTAATATGCTAACTAGGTTGGTCATAACTTTCCTTCCAAGGAGTAAGCGTCTTTTAATTTCAAAGCTGCAATCACCATCTGCAGTGATTTTGGAGCCAAAAAAATAAAGTCTGACTGCTTCCACCGTTTCCCCATCTATTTCCCATGAAGTGATGGGACCAGATGCCATGATCTAAGTTTTCTGAATGTTGAGCTTTAAGCCAACTTTTTCACTCTCCTCTTTCACTTTCATCAAGAGGTTTTTTAGTTCCTCTTCACTTTCTGCCATAAGGGTGGTATCATTTGCATATCTGAGGTTATTGATATTTCTCCCAGCAATCTTGATTCTAGCTTGTGCTTCTTCCAGCCCAGCGTTTCTCATGATGTACTCTGCGTATAAGTTAAATAAGCAGGGTGACAATATACAGCCTTGACGTACTCCTTTTCCTATTTGGAACCAGTCTGTTGTTCCATGTCCAGTTCTGACTGTTGCTTCCTGACCTGCATATAGGTTTCTCAAGAGGTGGGTCAGGTGGTCTGGTATGCCCATCTCTTTCAGAATTTTCCACAGTTTATTGTGATCCATATAGTCAGAGGCTTTGGCATAGTCAATAAAGCAGAAATAGATGTTTTTCTGGAACTCTCTTGCTTTTTCAATGATCCAGTGGATGTTGGCAATTTGATCTCTGGTTCCTCTGCCTTTTCTAAAACCAGCTTGAACATCTGGAAGTTCACGGTTCACGTATTGCTGAAGCCTTTTTTCCCTTTAACTGCTGCTAACTCTGCATGTCTGTAACTAAGTTTGCTTTTCTGTCCCCTAGCAGGAAGCAATAGTTAGAACTGGACATGGAACAGTAGACTGGTTCAAACTGGGAAAGGAGTATGTCAAGGCTATATATTGTCACCTTGCTTATTTAACTTATATGCAGTGTACATCATGTGAAATGTCAGGGTGGAGCTGAAACCAAGATTGCCAGAATACAAGATGAAATCAAGATTGCCCAGAGAAATATCAATAACCTCATATATGCAGATGACACGACTCTAATGGTAGAAAACAAAGAGGAACTAAAAAGCCTTTTGATGAAGGTGAAAGAGGAGAGTGAAAAAGCTGGCTTAAAACTCAGCATTCAAAAAACAAAGATCATGGCATCCAGTCCCATCACCTCATGGCAAATAGATGGGGGGAAACTGGAATCAGTGACAGACTTTATTTCCTTGGACCCCTAAATCACTGCAGACGGTGACTGCAGACATGAAATTAAAAGACGCCTGCTCCTTGGAAGAAAAGCTATGACAGACCTAGACAGCATATTAAAAAGCAGAGACATTGCTTTGTCGACAAATGTCTGTATAGTTAAAGCTATGATTTTCAAGTAGTCATGTATGGATGTGAGAGTTGGACCATAAAGAAAGCTGAGCATGGAAGTATTGGAGCTTTTGAACTGTGGTGTTGGAGAAGGCTCTTGAGGGTCCCTTGGACTGTAAGGAGATCCAACCAGTCCCTCCTAAAGGAAATCAGTCTCGAATATTCATTGGAAGGACTGATGCTGAAGCTCCAATACTTTGGCCACCTGATGCAAAGAGCCAACTCATTCTAAAAGACCTTGATGCCTGGAAAGATTGAAGGCAAGAGGAGAAAGGGATGACAGAGGATGAGATGGCTGGATGGCATCACCGACTCAATGGAGATGAATTTGAACAAGCTCTGGGAGTTGGTGAAGGACAGGGAAGCCTAGCGTGCTGCAGTCCATGGGGTTACAAAGAGTCAAACATGCCTGAGAGACTGGACAATAACTCTCCAGGAGCTACAATTCACCTATTTTCCTTTGAATCTATACTAAATACATCCTGTATATGGTGTTTACACCTTTCCCCTTGTAGTGACATATCAGAAAGAAGGCCACAGAGCACTTAACTGCGAGACTCTATTACTGGGTTACTGATGCCAGCCTATGACTATCCTTAAAGCAATGCAAGAGAAAGAAATCAAGATCTTAACACCTTTGTTCCTCATCACCAACTCCTGACTGTGAGCCATCATCTTGTATGAGTATATAAGCCCCTAGGCTCTTCATTTGATCAAAGCTATGGTCTTTCCAGTAGTCATGTACAGATGCCAGAGCTGGACCATGAAGAAGGCAGAGAGCCAAAGAATTGATTGATGCCTTTGAACTAACTGTGGTGCTGGAGAAGACTCTTGGCTGGATGGTATCACTGATTCAGTGGACATGAACTTGGGCAAACTCCAGGAGATGGTGAGGGACAGGGAGGTAAGAAGAAAACACTTAAAATTTAATATGTTATTAAAGGTTGGGTTTGGGCTAGAATGAAATTTAGAACCCCTCAAAAATCCAGACTCAAAGGAGTGTGCATTCACTTTCCTTTTCTTTCTCATTCACATCTACTGGATGATTTCTACCACAAGAAAGACTAAGAACAGGGCAGGGAAGAGCTACCCTCAGGAGTATATGTGTGTGTGCTCTCAGTCACGTCCAACTCTGCGACTCTGTGACAATAGACTGCCGGGCTCCTCTGTCCATGAAATTCTCCAGTCATGCAAGAATATGGGAGTGGGTTGCTATTGCCTCCTCCAAGGGACCTTCCTGACCCAGGGATTAAACCCAGGTCTCTTAATGTCAGGTGTGTTCTTTACCATTAGTGTCATTGGGAAGCCCAATAGATATCATAAGAACCATCAATAAACACATGAACATATGTTCAGTATCACTGGAATTCAACCTTAGAAGACTGTCCAGTGGACCAAATTATGATAATGTTTATGGCCAAAATCATCCAAAAATTGATAGTATCGAGTTTGGCAAAAATGTGAAGTAACTGGAACTGTCATAAACTAATTATAAATGCACTGCTGGTGGGACTGTAAAATGTTACAACCCCTCTGAAAAATTGTTTGGCATTTTCTAATAAAGCTAAACATACACTTATCTTATGGCTCAGAAATTCTGCTCCTTGATATCTCTCCAAGAATTAATAACACATTTCCCACACCAGGACCTGTACATGACTCTCTCAGCTGTCAAATTCTGGAAACAACTCAAATTCCCATCAACTAGTGAATGGCTAAATAAATTGTGATATATCTATATACAGAACACTGTTTAGCAGTGAAAAAGAGCACACTTCAGATACACATTGGTGTAGAAAATGGCAACTCACTCCATTATTCCTGCCTGGAAAATCCCATGAACAGAGGAGACTGACAGGCTACAGTCCATGGGGTCACAAAGAGTCAGACATGACTGAGCATGCATGTATTTAGATATACAAGGCAAGATGACTAATTCTTAAAAACTATATGCTAAGTAAAAGAGGTCAAGTCCAAATGGCTACTTACTGTTTGATTCCATGCATGTACTGTTATGGAAGAGGAAAAGCTATGTGAAATTAAGCAAGAAGTAGGAAATTACATCTATGACTTCCAGGTGCTGTAAGGAGGGGAAAGGTTTGAATCCAAGGAAACACAGGGGAAGTTTTGGGGATGATGGAAATTTTCTATATTTAGATCATGTTGGTAGTTAGCTGGTGGTTAGCTTATTAAAATGTATTGACTCTGTATTTCAAAAGGGAAAATTTTACTCTCCTAAATTTTATCTCAATACTCCTACCTTAAAATAATTTTCAAGTTAGATTTACACTGGAGGAACAAGAATTCTTTCATCAATCAGTGTTCATTTTCTGTTCAATTTCTCTAATCAAAAAAGTATTGCTTCTCTGGAGGAACTTATATATGGAGGAGAGAATTAATATATATGAAAAATTAATAAATTCACTAGTAAACATCTGAGCACCTTTTCTCAGCACTTTTCTAGATGGTGGATTACATATGCGAGATCAATGATAACCACTAACTTTTGCTAGGCACACACACACATCAATGTACATGCATTTTAGTATGTATACGTGTATTCATTTGCTAGCATTGCCACATAAGATACCATAAACTGGGTGGCTTAAGCAACTGAACTTTATTTTCTCACAGTTCAGGAGGCTAGAAGTCCAAGATCAAAGTGCTGGAAGTGCTATTTTGCAGAGGTTTGTTGTAGGTCTCTTTCCTGAGCTTGCAGACAGCTACCTGCTGGCTGCCTCTTCACATGGCATAAATACCCCTGGTATCTCTCCTTGTATTTCCTCTTCTTATTAGGACACCATTCAGATTGAATTAGGGCCACCCTAATAGCCTCATTTAAATTTGATTACCTCTGTAAAGACCTTGTCTCCAAACACAGTCACATTCTGAGATTTTGGGGGTGAGGGCTTGAAAATATGAACTTCGAGGGGAGATTATTCAGCCCATAATAGCAACTATAAAACTGTTTCTTATAACTTAAATGAGTTAGATATTATGGCCATTATACAGATGAAGAACTGAAGCTTTGTGAAGTTAAGAAAGAAACATTCATCATTAAGTCTTTCAATTTTCAAAAATAGATACTGTATTTTTTTCCCATTTGGAGGGCTGTCTTTTAAATAAAGTATAAAAGAAGCAACAGACAAAGGATTAATCTCAAAAATATATGAGCAACTTCTGAAGCTCAATTCCAGAAAAATAAATGACCCAATCAAAAAATGGGCTAAAGAACTAAACAGACATTTCTCCAAAGAAGACATACAGGCGGCTAGCTAACAAACACATAAAAAGATGCTCAACATCACTCATTATCAGAGAAATGCAAATCAAAACCACACCGAGGTACCATTACACGCCAGTCAGGATGGCTGCTATGCAAAAGTCTACAAGCAATAAATGCTGGAGAGGGTGTGGAGAAAAGGGAACCCTCTTACACTGTTGGTGGGAATGCAAACTAGTACAGCCACTATGGAAAACAGTGTGAAGATTTCTTAAAAAACTGGAAATAGAACTGCCATATGACCCAGCAATCCCACTTCTGGGCATACACACCGAGGAAACCAGAATTGAAAGAGACACGTGTACCCTAATGTTCATCGCAGCTCTATTTATAATAGCCAGGACATGGAAGCAACCTAGATGCCCATCAGCAGACGAATGGATAAGGAAGCTGTGGTACATATACACCATGGAATATTACTCAGCCATTAAAAAGAATTCATTTGAATCAGTTCTAATGAGATGGATGAAACTGGAGCCCATTATACAGAGTGAAGTAAGCCAGAAAGATAAAGACCAATACAGTATACTAACACATATATATGGAATTTAAAAAGATGGTAACAATAACCCTATATGCAAAACAGAAAAAGAGACACAGATGTACAGAACAGACTTTTGGACTCTGTGGAAGAAGGTGAGGGTGGGATGTTCTGAGAGAATAGCACTGAAACAAGTATACTATCAAGGGTGAAACAGATCACCAGCCCAGGTTGGATGCATGAGACAAGTGCTCAAGGCTGGTGCCCTGGGAAGACCCAGAGGGATGGGATGGAGAGGGATGTGGGAGGGGGGATCAGGATGGGGAACACATGTAAATCCATGGTTAATTCATGTCAATGAATGACATAAACCACTACAATATTGTAAAGTAATTAGCCTCCAACTAATAAAAATAAATGAAAAAAATAAAATAAAATAGCCTACCTAGCTCCAGAGTGAGATGGCCTCAATTATAATCAAAGCTCTGTCTGCTATATGCTATTTTGGGCAAATCTGTTAACACCTCTAAAACTTAGTTTCTTAATTTTAGAATACAGGATAATATAAGTTACTTCATAGAATGGTTAAGATGATTAAATGAGCTAATTTATGAAAGGACTTAATTCATTGTATGGCACTTAATGTGAAAATTTAATATGAACTGACATTATCATTGCCATCACTCTCAACCCTGTTATCATTACCACCATGACATCATCATCATTACTAATATTAATAAAAGAAATATGTTATATCTATTCTATATTAAATTATATGACTATAATGTAAGAAATATAATGTAAGATACAATGGCATTCACCTAAAAATTAGACAGTACTGTATATTGCAAACAGTTGCATCTAAAAAGTGAATCTTTATATGAAAATAATTTAAATAGTAATGTTTATATCACCTATAAAAATGTAAAACTATGGGGAGATAGGAAAGACAAATACAGTTGACCCTTGAACAATGTGGGTTTGAACTGGCAAGTCCACTTATATTCTGATTATTTTCAGTAAATATGTACCACAGTGCTACATAATCAGTGGTTACTTGAATCCTTGGATGTGACATCATGGATACAGAGGGCCAACTATAGTTATACATGGATTTCAATGTTATGGTGGGTCTGCCCTCCTAACCCCTATGTTATTTAGGGTCAATTTTAAGTAATTACTAAAAGGAAGTAATATAGACAATTGCACTAAATATGTCTAACCAGCATTTTATTTTATATTTGAACAATCTAGAGACCTCTCACCTTAGGTAATAAATATATTGTCAATAAAACCTACGGGAGTCATAACCTTACTCCACTTTAGTATGGAATTTAGGTGAGGGAATTCTCACACTGTGTGAAGCTCTATAAAAAGCAGGACTGGCCAGAGGAGAACTTCATAAAAATAGTCATCAATAACACGGATCTCTATGTTCCTATTTATTTAAACGTAACAACCTCTTTAGAGGCAATATAATGATGATGATATATTTCTGTGTGAATTGCCAAGAGGTGTCTTTTGGGCCTCATAATTCACAAAATATGAGCCATTTACTTCTCTGAGGGCTTTCCATTTGAGTTAAAATAAAATAATTGAAACATAAAAGAACATAACTAGAGAGTTCTCAAAATACCTCCTAAGGTCATCATAAAGATCATTTTACAGGAAAATGTCCCTGAACATCCGTGAAATCTTTTTCAAATGTTATCTTATTTCTAATGCTAGACACTTTTGAAGAGCTGTAAATAGCAATATAAATGCACATCAAATGCATATAGGGGAACTATTTTATTTTAGAAGCAAATAACCAGCAAGACATGTTTCTTAGTATTTATTACTAAGTTATTATCATTACCTATTGATTGAATTTGAAATAATTCCAAGAATACTTTCCAAACACCAACTAGGTGAACTGCCAATGAGTAATGTGCTTACAAAGTAGTAAGATAATTGAAAATGGGCCCTTCCTTCTCTCAACTTAGAGTTTAGAATATAAACACAAATATATTGACCAGGGGTAGTTGCTTACAGAGAGTTGAATGTGCTGTAAACATTCAATTCACAGGAAAAAATTTCAGTGCTGCCCATTGATAACTAAGCAGAGTGTAGCTATTAGGAAATTTTTAGCAGAGAACGTTCAAGGCAGAATGAACATTGCTGAATGGCCAGAAGAGCAACAGAGTATGTACAAACAATAATGAGAACAATATAACAAGAGCACTGTATCCCTGGGGGAAGACTCCAAGAATTACAGCTGGAACTAAGACTGGGTTTTAAGGAGGGATGAAATATTAATACAAAGGGTCTTGAATATCAAGCTTTAGCAATTCATCAGAAGTAACTCTACAGAGAATCAAAATGATTAGGCATTCAAAAAGTCTTCAGTAAAGCTGTGAAAGTGGTTGAACTGGGGGTGTGATTTATAGGCAGGTTAAACAGACAATTTAATAACCTAGGCTGCTGCTGCTGCTGCTAAGTCGCTTCAGTCGTGTCCGACTCTGTGTGACCCCATAGATGGGGGCCCACCAGGCTCCCCCATCCCTGGGATTCTCCAGGCAAGAACATTGGAGTGGGTTGCCATTTCCTTCTCCAATGGATGAAAGTGAAAAGTGAAACTGAAGTCGCTCAGTCGTGTCCGTCTCTTAGTGACCCCATGGACTGCAGCCCACCAGGCTCCTCCATGGGATTTTCCAGGCAGGGGTACTGGAGTGGGTTGCCATTGCCTGCTCCAATAACTTAGGCTAGTCCTCCTTAAACTTTCTTAAATGTGTCAGTTCAGTTCAGTTCAGTCACTCAGTCGTGTTACACTCTTTGTGACCCTATGGACTGCAGAACACCAGGGCTCCCTGTCCATCACCAACACCCGGAGTTTACTCAAACTCACGTCCACTGAGTCGGAGATGTCCATCTCATCCTCTGTTGTCCCCTTCTCCTCCTGCCTTCAATCTTTCCCAGCCTCTGGGTCCTTTCCAATGAGTCAACTCTTCGCAACAGGTGGCCAAAGTATTGGAGTTTCAGCTTCAACATTAGTCCTTCCAATGAATATTCAGAACTGATTTATTTTAGGAGGGACTGTTTGGATCTCCTTGCAGTCCAAAGGACTCTCAAGAGTCTTCTCCAACACCATAGTTCAAAAGCAATTCTTCGGTGCTCAGCTTTCTGTATAGCCCAACTCTCACATCCATACATGACTACTGGAAAAACCATAGCCTTGAAGGTTTTTTCTAGTCTAACCATAGACTAGACAGATCTTTGTTGGCCAAGTAACATCTTTGCTTTTTAATATGCTGTCTAGGTTGGTCATAATTTTTCTTCCAAGGAGTGTCTTTTTATTTCAAGGCTGCAGTCACCATCTTCAGTGATTTTGGAGCCCCCAAAAATAAAGTCTGACACTGTTTCCACTGTTTCTCCATCTATTTGCCATGAAGTGATGGGACCAGATGCGATGATCTTTGTTTTCTGAATGTTGAGCTTTAAGCCAACTTTTTCACTCTCCTCTTTCACTTTCATCAGAGGCTCTTTAGTTCTTCAATTTCTGCCATAAGAGTGGTGTCATCTGCATATCTGAAGTTACTGATATTTCTCCCAGCAATCTTGATCCCAGCTTGTGTTTCATCCAGCCCAGTATTTCTCATGATATACTCTGCATGTAAGTTAAATAAGCAGGGTGACAATATGCAGTCTTGACCTACTCCTTTTCCTATTTGGAACCTGTCTGTTTTTTCCATGTCCAGTTCTAACAGTTGCTTTCTGACCTACATACAGATTCCTCAAGAGGCAGTTCAGGTGGTCTGGTATTCCCATTTCTTAAAGAATTTTCCACAGTTTATTGTGATCCACACAGTCAAATGTTTTGGCATAGTCAATAAACCAGAAATAAATGTTTTTCTGGAACTCTCTTGCTTTTTCAATGATCCAGTGGATGCTGACAATTTGATCTCTGATTCCTCTACCTTTTCTAAAACCAGCTTGAACATCTGGAAGTTCATGGTTCATGTATTGTTAAAGCCTGGCTTGGAGAATTTTGAGCATTACTAGCATGTGTGATGAGTTCAATTGTGCAGTAGTTTGAGCATTCTCTGGGATTGCCTTTCTTTGGGATTGGAATGGAAACTGACCTTTTCCAGTCCCATGGCCACTGCTGAGTTTTCCAAATTTGCTGGCATATCAAGTGCAGCACCTTCACAGCATCATCTTTTAGGATTTGAAATAGCTCAACTGCAATTCCATCACCTCCACTAGCTTTGTTCATAGTGATGCTTCCTTAGGCCTACTTGACTTCACATTCCGGGATGTCTGGCTCTAGGTGAGTGATCACACCATTGTGATTATCTGGGTCATGAAGATCTTTTTTGCATAGTTCTTCTGTGTATTCTTGCCACCTCTTCTTAGTATCTTCTTCTTCTGTTAGGTCCATACCATTTCTGTCCTTTATTGAGCCCATCTTTGCGTGAAATATTCTCTTGGTATCTCTAATTTTCTTGAAGAGGTCTCTAGTCTTTCCCATTCTATTGCTTTCCTCTATTTCTTTGCACTGATCACTGAGGAAGGCTTAAATGTATACTCACATCAAAAAGAAACTTCACCCCCACTTCCCAATAGATATGTATCTACACATATATATTTAGTTATTTCTTGTATATATTGTAAAAACATTCACAGAATTAGGAAGGGGATGAGAAAAAGTTAAGTAGGAATACAAGTTCTACTTTTTTCTTCTCAGAATCTCAGTGGATCATCTGATACCACTTGGATTGTGTTTCAGAGATAATAAAACATTAAGATGATAAAACTTAGAAATAGTGAAATAGAAAGAAGGTAAAGTATGCAATTGTGATTATTACCTCCTTTTATACAGAGGAAAAGTTCTGGATCAGCCTCCTTCTAATTTCTGGAAAATTGACTATTTTTTATTTCATATAATTGTAGATTTAAATGAGTTGTCAATTAGTATGATCCCTGATGGTTTGGCATGGAAACCTTCGAGTCTTTTCAGAAATAAAGCAACTTTCATTACAATTATGTTCAAAGACAGATGAGAAAAGAGAGATTTCATCATCTCCACTGATGTTTCAGTGTTACAATATGAGATCAAATACTTGTGGCCTTAGCTTTTCTCTTGAGTTAAGTAATGTTACCTGGCCAGACCTGATAGGAAGGTAGAAGCTTTTTCTTTTATTTTTGCAAAGAGGCAGTATTCTATTAATACTAGGTGCATTAAAATGTATCATTTCACTGAACATCTGGTGGGTAGGACAAAATACTCTTTTCTCACTAACTAAACTTGTTCTATGTTTATTTATTTTTAATTTTTTTAAAAAAAGTTGGAGTATATTTGCTTTACACTGCTGTGTCAGTTTCTTCTGCACAGTAAAGTGAATCAGCCATATATATATATATATACATATATGTGTGTGTGTGTGTGTATATATATATATATATGTATGTATGTATGTATGTATGTATATATTCTGTCTTGGATTTCCTTCCCATTTAAGTCTCCACATAGCACTGAGTAGAGTTTTCTGTACTACACAATGGGTTTTCATTAGTTTTCTGTTTTATACATAACAGTGTATGTATTTTAATCCCAATGTCCCAATTCATCTCACCCCTCTCCCCTTTCATATCCATAGGCTTATTTTCTACATCTGTGTCTCTATTTCCCAACTAAATTTTTTTCTGTAAGAAGTTGCTTTCTTGGGAATGACTGACTGTTAGATAAGCAGGAATGAGCCACAAGTCAGAGCAGTAGGAAATTTCCTTTCTTTTGTCACTGGTGTAACTCTGTGAAGAGTCTATGGAAAGATACATTGAGTTTGTGTGATATCCAAAGAATCAAAGAGAAGTGAATCAAAGTTAAAAAATAAGTTTTAAAAAGTATTTCCTAAGGTTAAAATAGAGCATGGGAGTGAGTTTAATAAATAGCCTGTTCTGTGCTCAGTTGTGTCTGACTCTTTGTGACTCCATGTACTATAGCCCACCAGGCTCCTCTGTCCATGGAATTTTCCAGGCAAGAACACTGGAGGGGGTAGCCATTTCCTCCTCCGGGAGATCTTCCCCACCCAGGAATTGAACCCAAGTCTCTTTAATTTGCAGGCAGACTCTTTACCACTGCACCACCTGGGACAGAACAAATCCCTGCAGAAGTGGAATCACTAAGTAATTGGGTATGTGAAAGTTAAATTTTTTACAATAATTTCAAACTATTTTTTCAGTATAATTTTAGCAGTTTTTTTCCTAATGCATGCAGTTATTTTTTAAATTTTATTTTCTCTCTTTTTTTTTTTCAGTAGGTCCTTAGAGAAAAGACAGGACATAGGAAAAATCTTGTGAAGGGATATGTCTAGGAATGCTCAATGAAGGACAATTCATAACAACAAAAACTGGAAACAACCCAAATTTCATCATCTAGACTACAGATAAAGTATATTTGTAGTATGGGCTATTACACCACAGAGAAAATGAAGACACTTAGGGCATCCCTCATAGCTCAGTTGGTAAAGAATTAGCTTGCAAAGATTCCCTGGAGAAGGGATAGGCTACCCACTCCAGTATTCTTGGGCTTCTCTTGTGGCTCAGTTGGTAAAGAATCTGCCTGCAATGTGGGAGACCTGGGTTCGATCTCTGGGTTGGGAAGATCCCCTGGAGAAGGGAAAGGCTACCCACTCCAGTATTCTGGCCTAGAAAATTCCATGGACAGTCCATGGGGTCCCAAAGAGTTGGATACGACTGACTGACTTTCACTTTCATAGCTATAAGCTTTAAAACAGAGTATTACATTTACTTGCTGTGTAAACTTAAGCAAATAAATTTCCTTAAGCATTTTTTTTATAAAACGAGAATCATTTGTTTGGAAGGTTTTGTACACTGAAATAATGCATACAAAATGTCTGAAATATCTTTAACATAAAGTATGCTAATTATCTGCAAAAGAAGTAAAGACACACCTTCCAAATTAATGTACTTTTTTATGTCGCTTCAGCTGTTTTCCTATCCACCCCCACAACCCTTATTTCCTGCCATCCCATTTATGTGACTTCTCTGTAGGTAATCACCAATTAGAATCAATAGATATGATTCTTCAATACATCTCAAGCTTCCTGCATATTCTCCCTTAAAACACTGAATTCATGGTATCTAAAGCATAAAAAGGTGAACATATATGATTCAATGATTTTAGATCTTTCGTGTTTTTCTTTTCTTGATACCTCAAATGTACAAATTCTATTTTATCAACCAGAATAATTGGCTTGGTTTTTCAGTTTCTCATACTGACTTAGGAAATTTTCAGTCCAAATATTTTCAAACATATTTCTCATTATTGGAGGAAACATGTGAGTTGATTAGTTTGAATGCTGGTTTCTGTGTAGGAACTCTCATATGATTAAACCAGAATAAATCTTATAAGTGATTATAAGATTCGCAGGAGATGTAGGAGGCATGAATTCGATCCCTGGGTCAGAAAGATCCTTGGAGAAGGAAATGGCAACCCACTCCAGTATTCTTGGCTCAGAAAATTCCATAGACAGAGGGGCACGGCATGCTACAGTCCATGGGGTTTCAAAGAGTCAGACACAACTGAGCACACACACACACACACAAACACACACACACCATGGGGTTGTGAAGAGTCGAACATGCCTGAGTCCACACGCATGCATAAATATTGTTAAAATCTTAACTATTAATAGAAAACACCTGTTTGGCAAAGTCAGACATCAAAAACAATATCAAAAGTTCCAAGGGGTAAGAAGGTAAATACTTGAGGAAGCAAGGCTGATAAGATCACACTAAAAAAAAAAAAAAATCTTCCATTTAAAATTTGACTTTATTCACCAAATATAGTAACTTGATGTAAAATTAAAGCATTAAGTGCAGAGGAAGAGGATGAAATGGATGTCACTAATTCAGCAAGCGATGAACAGTCTAATTTCAGGCACCTCTGCAGAAAATCTCCTCAACATGTTCCTTCCTCTCTGTCAATCCAGCACTTTAGGATTCATCACTGGCCATGGGACTTAGAGTTGGGCCAACCATGAGAAAAGAAACAGCCTTCTTAGCAAGGAAAAATGGCTGTTGAAACAAAGGGCCATGAAGTAAAGAACTGCGTAGTCTGGCTTATGATCCATATACTGCTGCTTGGCCCTGGTCCCACAGTGAGGTGCATATACATCTGTGTATGACTTGTGTGTGTGTGTGTGTATTACTGGGCTTGAAGAAATGGATTATGAATGAGTTCAGAGTGGGACCAAGAAGTACAGGGAAGCCTTTGTTTTAAGTAAAAATAGTGGCCATTTGAGATAAGCAGGTTATATTGAAAATACATGTTTCAAGAATAATATTCTAAGAAATTCTATATTGATTGGTTTAAATATGGGACTATTAATTTTATTGGCGAAGGGAATATATCAGAGGTATCCTATGAAAAACTGCATTTTGTAATTTGAAAATTTTACTCCATAGCAATTATATTCAAAAGCTCAATGTTATAGTCATGTAGGGCATGTTTTCTGTAGATTCTGAAATTTCAACTGAAATAATATCTTTCTTTCAGTGACACAGAAACAATAAGAAGATATCTAATTGCTGCTATATATAAGACATTTAGTGATTTTAAAGAATTTAATTAACATTTTTTAAAAAGACAAAATCAAAGAAGAATTTGGCTCATATAAATTTTTACTTCCTCCAGCAAAGATGTATGTATGCCAAAAAGCCTACTGTTTTCATAGCAGCAAGGGAAAAAAAAGGAAACGGCAAATTGTAAAAATTCTGAATCACATGCTTATGCTATCAACTGAAGAGCTGTTTTACTCTCTTCTTTTGTCCTGATCTTTTATGTATTTGCTTGGTCAGTCAGTCGTGTCCGACTCTTGCAACCCCATGGACTGTAGCCCATCAAGCTCCTCTGTCCATGGGATTTTCCTGCAAAAATACTGGAGTGGGTTACCATTTCCACCACCAAGGAATCTTCTCGACCCAGGGATTGAACCCATGTCTCCTGGTTCTTCTGTATTGTCTACAATTTTTTCTTTACAGCTGAGCCATTGGGGAAGATTTTGCCCTAATCCTTTACATATGGTTAGTTACTAATTTTAGTTGACTCTGCCCCTTTAATCTCTCCTGTATTTTCCCTACTATACTAATCCTACTTTTATTGCCCTAGTTCAGACCTGTTCCATCTAAATGAGAAAAAAGAAAAATTGGACATATTTATAAAACACCCTCATGGGACACACAGAATGCAGGATGAAAAAATCTTCACTGAAATTGAATACTTTGAGTGAAAAGTAAAGAAACTCTCAGTGTTATTACCATTGTAAATCTGCTCTGTTTTCTATTATGAAAGACATCCTTATCCATCATGTGGCACAAAGCAGAACATTGCGCTATATTTTAAATCCTCTCATTTTATTGTCATGTGTAATCAAATTTCAAATGATATCAATATTATTTACTGTATATTCCACAAGTGTTTATTTTTCTTCTTCTGCACTATCACCATTATACTAGATCTGTTATTACCTCTAGCTTGAACAATTACAACATGACTTTATCTCTTTCTATTCAGTATATCCAATCCAATCTATTATCAACTTGGTAGAAAGAGTGATCCCATAAAATGTATTTATAGAGATATGTGCGTTGGGTCATGATGGAGTGGCTACAATCAAAATTGGTACAAACAACTATAAAAACATTCAGAATAGAAGCAACAGCTAATTAAAGAGACTGGATACACCCAATAGATGGCTCAGAAAATGGAGAAAGGGAAAACGCACAAATAGAACTGGCTTTCTTCCTGCACACAGTTTTAAAACCATTTTGTGGGCTGTGAAGCACAAGAAGAGAACATTGGTCTAAATGGATAAAAGAAATTGAATCTGGGCAATAGAAAGTTAGATAGCAATTTGGGGTTGCTAAGGTTGCTGGAATTGGCAGGTCAGACCATTGGAAACAGGGAGATGAAGAGAAAGAGCCCTGTAAATCTTGGGAGTTTTATTCCTGCCTGTATTCAAATCCTTTCAACTAAGCTTGATTACTCATTACTCGGATGAAATGCACTTGATCATGATTTATAATCCTTTTTTCTTCCTTTTGCTGGGGATAGAAGGAAAAGCCAGTAGATTTTTTCATATTTAATTTTTAACTAATAGATATTCATTTTAGAGCATTTTTAGATTTAGGGAAAAATTAATCAGATATTACAGAGTTCCTGTATCTCTCTGCCACCCCAAATTTCCCCCATTATTAATATCTTGCAGTCATATGGTACACTATTTGTGTGCTGTTGAAGTATAGTTGATTCATAATATTACATTAGTTTTAAATATTCAACATAGTAACTTAATATTTTATAGATTATACTCCATTTAAAGTTATTATAAAATATTACTATAATCCTTGTGGTCCACATTATATCTTTTTATCTTATTTATTTTACACCTAGTAGTTTGTAGCTCTAATCTCCTATCCCTACATTACTCCTCCCCCAAAACCCTCTAACCACTAGCTTGTCCTCTGTATCTGAGTGTCTGTTTGTTTTGTTATCTCCATTTATTTATTTTTTAGACTCCACATATAAATGAAAACACAGTATTTGCCTTTCTCTGTCAGACTTATTTCACTAATCATAATAGCCTCCAGGTCCCTCTGTGATGTTGCAAATGGCAAAATTTCTTTCTGTCTTAATAGCTCTGTGTGTATATATATACATGCATGAATGCTCAGTCACTTCAGTCTCACTGGACTCTTTGCTACCCTACAGATTGTAACCTTCCAGGCTCCTCTGTCCATGGGGATTCTCTAGGCAAGAATACTGGAGTAGGTTGCCATGCCTTCCTCCAGGGGTCTTCTTGACCCAGAGATCAAACCCACATCTCTTATGTCTCTTGCATTGGCAGGCAGGTTATTTTTTACCACTAGTGCCACTTGCGAAGCCATAGATAGGTAGATAGATAGATAGATAGATACACACACACATATACACACAATTACTTCTTTATCCATTCATCTGTTGAGAGATATTAAGATTGCTTCCATATCTTGGTGATTGTAAGTAATATTGCTGTGAACATTGGAGGACATATACTTTTCAAATCAGTGTTTTCTTTTATTTGGGTATATGCCCAGGAGTAGAATTGCTGGGTCATATGGTAGTTCTATTTTTAGTTTTTTGAGGAAAATCCATACTGTTCTCCACAGTGTCTGTACTAGTTAATGAACTAATATTGATGTATTAGTATTAACAGAAGTGCATAGTTTACATAGAGTTCACTCTGTGTCATATAGTTCTATGGTTTTTGACAAATGTATCATGTTATGCATATGCCATCAGTGAATTATTCTGAATAGCACTACAGCTTTTCCCTTTCCAGAATATCATATTATTGGAATTACTTGATAGGTAGCATTTTCATACCACCTTTGTTCGTTTAACAATAAGTATTTAAAACTCTTCCGTGTCTTTTTGTTGTTTGATAGCCCACTTTTTATATTACTAAATAATAATTTATTGTATGACTATACCAGGTTTTGTTTATCCAGCCACCTATTGAAGAATTTCTTGGTTGCTTCCAGTTTTTGTCAACTATAAATAAGGATGTAATAAACATGTGTTTGCAGGCTTTTGTGTACACGTCATTTTTCAACTCAGTTGGATAAATACCTAGGAGTGTGATTGCTACATCATATATGTGGTAAGACTAGATTGAGTTTTGTAAGAAAATACCAAAGTGACTTCCAAATTTGCTTGCAAAGTTACATTTTACATTCTCACCAGTAATGAATGAGAATTCCTACTGCTTCACATCTTTGTTAGCATTTGGTATTGTCAGTGGTTTGGATTTTAGCCATTGTAATAGGTATGCAGTGGTATTTCATTGTTTTAACTTGTAATTACCTAATATCACATTTTGTTTTATCTTATCATGAAACCAACTTTTGATTTTATCTTCTAACCTTTCATTTATCTTTTTCTATTTCAAGTTCCATTTGCTTTGCTTTTCCTAGTTTTTTACAGTGGAATCTTCAATAATTGATTTTGGAGTTTTCTTTCTTCCTAATACAAATGTTTAAAGCTCTAAATTGCCATGCAAGCAATAATAGATTTTGACATGTTGAATTTTTGTTTTCATTCAGTTCAAAATATTTTCTTACTTGAATCTTAATTTCCTCTTTGATTCATTGTTATATAGAAGTACACTGTTTAAGTTCCAGTTATATTTGCCAATTCCCTTTTTGTTTATGACTATTTTTGATTTTTAAATTAATTCCATTTGGTTCAAGAACATACTTTGCATGGTTTCAATCCTTTTATGTTTACAGAAATTTGTTTTATGGCCTAGAATATGGTCTGTTCTGGATAGTGGTATGTTAATAGATAGATTTAATTTCATTAACTCAATAGTGCTTATTTCAGGGAACTGTTTTAAAGTTCTATTTAAAATATGATTTGGGGTAAATACTGTGTCTTCACAGTTAGTTACAAATTAATTATTATTTTATTTAACTTATTTGAAAAATTCTCTCGAGGTAACATGAAGATTTTATGATTACAAGACATACACACACATACACACAAACAGGGAGATTGAAATTGTTTGTTAAAATAATGACTTGGGATTCTCAAACTGATAGAATCTGTATAGCATATTTCTTTGGACTGAAGAAAGAAGGTGACTTTTCCCAAAGATAGTTACTTGCCTATCTGTTAGGAAAATTGCAGTGAAAGTTTGTATTTACACTGCGTACATTTTAGATACCGCAGTATAAGTGATGTCTCCTTAGATGTGCTGTTATTGTGCCCTGTGAAATCCATACAACCACTGGCAGTTGGAATTACTTATTCTTACTCCTCAAAGCTAAACTTCACATAGCTTTTAATTGATTTATACCTACTCTCTACCTCGTTACAGGTTCACTTTGAGTGTGTTTTCATGTAGGAGTGATTTGCGTTTTGTTCTTCAGTGTAGCCAATCTTTTCTACCCTGATTACCAAAGGCCATCAGTCAAATGCCCTTTTTTTGGTCACAAACAAAATTGAAACTCTGAACTTACTACTCCAAACAGTGTCCTAGATAGAACAATTTAAATTCTACTGAGAACAAACACAGGAAATCTTAAAGGAAAAGCTCCATATGGTTCTTCCTGGATGTGATCATGCTTTGAGGAGATTGTTTCTTTGCTTTGCACAATTTATATTGCAGTAGACACATTAAAAAGCATTTCACAGTTGCCTAAAAATCTAAATGTTTTAGAGAGTTACAAAATCAGAATAGTCCTTTAATCACTACTTTCAGGTTAAAAAAGAAAATCTATAAGCATTATTGTGTTATGGCCTGAAGCGCTTTGCCAGTAAGATCTCCTACCAAAATCCCGCTTGAAACAGAGAAAGACAGTGAACTTTAGCAGTCCTTTTTTCACCCAAGAAATGATCTTCTATAGGAGGTATGATAGGAAATAAACTTGCAGAAACCACTATAGGTGCTTGAATGCAATTATGCATGCAAAATATACTGCCGCTATGATGAAACTTCTTTGAGTCTCCAAATTAAAATCTTATTTTCTATTTAAATTCCTATGAAATATAAAGCTATATCACAAGTGCACAAGCTTTTCAGAAAGTGGTTTCATTTAATTCAACAAATATTTATATCAGAAGCAAGTTTTAAATACAATACCCTATGAAGGAACAGCTGAGTGGCAACACTGATCACTGCTTTCCCTTAGGCAAGCTATTAACTTAGTCTTGGACTAAGAAGGCACTAGACTAGTGATGGTTCTACTCTAATTCTAAATTTCTATGAATTAAAGTCATTTGTAATAACCAGCTAGCAGCTTTTTATTGGAAAAAGTTAAGACCAGGTTTGAGATTTCTCTCTTACTGTGTTGGGTAGTTGCCTCCATTTTAGTGGATCAAATTGTCACAGAGATGGAATCACTGAATTAGAAGATTTTAGAGTTGAAAGAATTTTTAGAGATCATTAACCCAATGCCCTTATTTTATAGACAGAAAATGAAAGTTGGAATGGTTGGGTACTCTGCCTGACTCCCTTAGGGTCCCAAGTCTCAACTTCCAGGTAACATTTTCCTTATAGAGAAGATTTGCAGGTAATGGCTTTTGTCTTGCTAAGCAAGAATTAGTAAGTTGCACCACCCCAATGCGTTACATCTCTTTCTGTTTGGATGAAGGGGGAAAAAAAATCCCACAACTATATTCTTATCTTTTTAGGAGATCAAGGGGAAAAATTAAGATCTTCTGTTAAATTGCATCTTACAACCATTTCCATCGTCTCAAAACCTGTCAAATGAAGGAGAAAATCACTCTCTACAAGGGGGTGCAAAGAAAAATTTTAAATTCACCATGTGTAAAGAAAATTGAAACTCTGAACTTGGAGTCATGATCTTTATAAGTCCATAGGGACTGCTTTTACAACATTCCAAAAGGCATCTTGAAATCCTAACAGAATATCCCAAATCTCTCGATCCACTTTTCCCACTATTTATTAGTGAGATAAAAACAATAATTTATATCTATCCTTACTTTGGTTTTAGTGCCCATGATAAAACTCCCATATAAAAGTCTACACTAATTCTTTCTTTGCTGTGGCCATGTGCTTCCTCTGCTCTTAGGCAATTGCCCTTCCCTCTCTCCTGAGTATTTTTATTACGTCCTTGGCCACCCTTAATCCTTAAACATTTCTCTGAATGGGACCTTCATCTACTTTCTCTAAGGAAACCTGGATCTCCTAAATGCTCACTAATTTTTCTAAATCTCCCCATCCCCAGAATGGCTGGAAGTGGGTTCACGGTGTTAATTGCTCCCTTTGCTGCTTCAGGATCAGCACTCCACCACCTTGATGAGAAAACAAATCCTGTCATTAGGGGCTTGGACAATCCAACTGCTTCTCTGCTTCTCAAGCACTTCCTTGCAAGCATTATCCCCACATGCAAACTGAGGCAACATTCCCATAGGAGAGAGTTGGGAACAAGAGAGAGGGAAAAGATCAATGAAAAGGGAGCAAAAGTAAAGGTAGGCTCCTGAGGCATGCAACTTCTGCACAGACTTAGTTTTGCAGCCGCCTTGGACAAGACAGCATCCTCAGTTTTCTATGGGACTGAGCTACCCACACCGTTCTTCAGGGACCTTGCTTCTATCTTATACAGCTTGTTGTTGCTTGACTAAACCAACCTTTGCTAGAATTATTGATACAAAAGTGACGATATGGTTGTATACTATGTAGGGAGTTCTTACATTGAACTGTGCCTCAGATCCATATTTACTAGCAATGCCAGTGTTCTGCATTCAGTTTCTTCTATCACTTACCAGAGGTGTTCTGTTCTCTTTTATTCTCACTTCTGTTTTTAATTCAGTGTATTCAGGTTCAGGGACTTCACCAGTGGTTCAGAGGTAAAGAGTCCACTTGCAGTGCAGGAGACACGGGTTTGATCCTTGGGTTGGGAAGATCCCTGGAGAAGAAAATGGCAACCCACTCCAGTATTTTTGCCTGAAAAACCCCATGGACAGGGGAGCCTGGCAGGCTACAGTCCCTGGGGTCACAAAAGAATTGGACATGACTTAGAGAGGAAACAACAACAAATAAAAATAATAAATGTTTGTATAGAGTTTGGGCAAATATACATAAACCCATATAACCACTACACTGTAAAGGATAAAGAAATCATTCAACACTTGAAATAGGTGCACATATATACTCAGCTGAGCTTACTGCTTTCTTCAGGTGGGGGATTTGGGGTAAGCAGAGCAGAATGCAATCTTATATAGTGTGTCTGGGAAGCATGCGTGTTTAGTTGCTCAGTCGTGTCTGACTCTTTGTGACCCCACGGACTGTAGCCCACCAGGCACCTCTGTCCAAGGGATTTTCCAGGCAAGAATACTGGAGTGGGTAGCCATTGCCTTGTCCAGGCGATCTTCCCAACTCAGGGATGGAGTCCAGGTCTCCTGTACTGCAGATGGATTCGTTACCATCTGAGCCACCAGGGAAGCCCTTGGGAAGCATGAAGTTCAATAATTAATGTCATGGAAGTTCAGAGACATGGATGACTTAACATTACTGTAGGTAGGTAAGATTGGTGGTGATTGGGTAGCTTTCAGAATTGTGTTCAGTGGAAAGAGTCTCTTCCTGAAGGGCTGCCTATCAGAAAGGAAGGGATTTTATGTTTGTTTGGCTTGCATAACCATGTTTACCAAAGTAAGTTGTCATTAGTTGATTAAGCACATTTAAAACTGGCTCCATGGGTAAATGTTTATGATGACTAAAAGGCTGTCACTTATTTATGGAGAAAGTTAAGAATGAGTTCTGGTTGCTCTTATTACCATGGAAACAAACAACCGATTTTATTTCGAATTTTTTCCTACAGTGCAGGACATTTTTTATTCATAGTTCTCCATTTTGTTTCTTTCACCACCAACTGGAATAAAGCCCACTGGGAATCACTCAGCTCTTCCTCGTTATAGCTGATTTCCTTCAAGATGAGGTTGAGTTTCAGATCTCCTTTAAGGTGAATTTTGTTAGTACATGTATGGTTCTTGGTTGGATTATTGATCAGCATGATTATATTCTGCTTTTGTCTTTGAGCTGTCTTTTGGATCATCTATCAGGATAGAGACCGCATATAAACATTTAAGGTTATGGACAATAGAAATCATTAATAAACAACTCTGAGAAAAACAAACAAGCAAACAAAAAGCTATGGGATGGAAAGGCCTTGTAGAATTAATCCAATGTCTTTCTAGCTTGCTCAGGAAAGCAGATCCCAATGACTCTCTGAGTCTACTTAAGTAAGCAGCCTGACTTTCTTTTTCATTTAGATACAGATTCATTTTATGAGTTGTGTTATTAATAATTCAGATATGACAAAATAAGCTAATCATGGCACAGATCAGATGTTTCCCTTAGTAGTTAAAAGAAACTCCTATGTTGTCCAATTGTTTATATAAGGAATTTAAACTTATTTTTGTGCTATATTACTTATTAGAACATTCAAATTACGGACCCATTTTGAGTTGCCTAACTACTCTGTGGTCTGTTCCACTGGTCATTATTTCTCTACGAGGGATTTCATAACTTATAAATCTGAAGACGAGCAGAAGATATTAGGGAGTCATCCACTTAGAGCAGCCTAAGAGCCTTGCAGAATGAAAGCTTTGGTTCTCTGTGAACACTGAAAGAGCTTAGATTTTCACATAGAATAAAGAACACAGGTGCTTCCTGTGAGAAGTGAGTAAATTTTGTGAAGATGTAGGCATACTGTTTTTAAGGTTTTTTTGAGACATTCATTTTGGCATCCCCAAAATGTCCTATTCTCTTCTTCTGATGCCCTAGAGTTGCATTATCTGCAAGAAATTTGTTATTAGGAAAATCAGGTGGCCAAAGTATTGTTTTGGAGCTTCAGCTTCAACATCAGTCCTTCCAATGAATATTTAGGACTGATTTCCTTTAGGATTGACTGCTTTGATCTCCTTGCAGGTCAAGGGACTCTCGAGATTCTTCTCCAACACCACAGTTCAAAAGCATCAATTCTTTGGCACTCAGCTTTCTTTATGGTCCAACTCTCACATCCATATATGACTACTGGAAAAACCACAGCTTTGACTATAGGGACCTTTGTCAGGAAAGTAATGTCTCTGCTTTTTAATATGCTGTCTAGGTTGGTCATAGCTTTTCTTCCAAGGAGCAAGCATCTTTTAGTTTCATGGCTGCAGTCACCATCTGCAGTGATTTTGGAGCCCCCCAAAATAAAGTCTGTCACTGTTTCCATTGTTTGTTCAAGTTCATCTCTTTGCCATGAAGTGATGGGAGTGTGTGTGAGTGAGTGAAAATTGTTCAGTCATGTCTGACTCTTTGTGACCCTTTGGACTATGCAGTCCATGGAATTCTCCAGGCTAGAATACTGGAGTGGGTAGCCTTTCCCTTCTCTAGGGAATCTTCCCAACCCAGGGGTCAAACCCAGGTCTCCCACATTACAGGCAAATTCTTAACCAGCTGAGCCACAAGGGAAACCCAAGAATACTGGAGTGGGTAGCCTATCCCTTCTCCAGGGAATCAAATTAGGGTCTCCTGCATTGCAGGTGGATTTTTTTTAACCAACTGAGCTATGAGGGAAGCCTGAAGCGATGGGACTGGATGCCATGATCCTAGTTTTATGAATGTTGAGTTTTAAGCCAGCTTTTTCTCTCTTCTCTTTCACTTTCATAAAGAGGGTTTTTAGTTCCTCTTCACTTTCTGCCATAAGGGTGGTGTCATCTGCATAGAATATTTTAAAAGTAAGCAAGTTTACGTTATTATAAGGGGGAAAAGGTAAGATAAATCAGAAGTATATAAACTTGTAAGTAGAAAATACAATTAAAAGGATAAGAAACAAAAGTGTGCAAAGTTGAGTGTAATGATCAGTGGTTTCAAGTATTTAGGAGAATCTGGTTTTGATGATGCTGATTATGAGCTCTTTACTGTCTCTTGCCATTGTTTATTCTGAGGATCTTGGTTTAGCAATATACTTGTGGGGTTTTCTGAATATCTCCCACTGTTAGAACTTAACTGGTATAACTTACCAATTCCAGTAAAATGCCTTCTGCTATTCCAGAGGTTTCACAGTAATGCAGACATTGAATATTTTTTAGCAGAATTTATAAATAACTGCTGGTAAAATTGTCCCTTCTTACTGGATAGAATAGTTAGAATGTTCTACATTGGGAATAGGGTATCCAGTCTATTAGCTACAGGCTATGCTGCTGTTGCTTTAACAGGGAGTATTTCAACCTTCCAGGAATACTGTTATTTGTGCATATTTATCACCCAGAAAGAAGTTATTTAAAAAAAATCAGAAAATGCTCAAATGTTCTCTCAGCATTATTCCAGTCTATGCCTTGCTTTTGCACTTTCCCCCAGAATTTTGTTAGCTGTGAATGAGGCTATATTTTGTTATCCTTAAATATTTTATCCATCAGTGTTTAATATTGTGGTCATTTTGCCCTTACTGGGATGAATTGGATCACCTGGTGGAGAATTTTGACAAGCGTTCATTTCAAGTTTTATCAGATGCTTTCCCAATACCATCCTGGCTTTGTCAGATCTTAGCCACACAAATGACGTGTTCCTATGTTTCCAAAATGATGGTTCCCTATGTTTCTTTTCAGAATTTAAAAGACAAATTTGAGTATCTATGATGGAATTTTGAACCCTTCTATGAATTTGATATATTACTTGGGAGGTTCCTGCATAAGAACTTCAGACAGAGCAGAATGATCTGCTAAAGCGTTTCCTCTGTGGCTTCTTTTCACTGTGGGTGGTAGTCTTCCTTTAGGACAGTGTTTTCATGAAAATTTTTTTGTTTTGATTGTAATTTTTGGTAGCTCTTATCAGTGTATATAGTTATAGTATATTTTAGTTACTTGACAAGTCCTAGTTCAGTTTAGTTCAGTTCAGTTCAGATGCTCAGTTGTGTCTGACTCTTTGTGACCCCATGAATTGCAGCACGCCAGGCCTCCCTGTCTATCACAAACTCCCAGAGTTTACTCAAACTCACGTCCATCGAGTTGGTGATGCCATCCAGCCATCTCATCCTCTGTCGTCCCCTTCTCCTCCTGCCCCCAACCCCTCCCAGCATCAGGGTCTTTTCCAATGAGTCAACTGTTCGCAAGAGGTGGCCAAAGTACTGGAGTTTCAGCTTCAGCATCAGTCTTTCCAATGAACACCCAGGGCTTATCTCCTTCAGGATGGACTGGTTGGATCTCCTTGCAGTCCAGGGGACTCTCAAGAGTCTTCTCCAACATCACAGTTCAAAAGCATCAATTCTTCGGCTCTCAGCTTTCTTCACAGTCCAACTCTCACATCCATACATGACCACTGGAAAAACCATAACTTTAACTAGATGGACCTTTGTTGGCAAAGTACTGTCTCTGCTTTTTAATATGCTGTCCAGGTTGGTCATAGCTTTTCTTCCAAAGAGCAAGTGTCTTTCAATTTCATGGTTGCTGTCACCATCTGCAGTGATTTTTGGAGCCCAAGAAAATAAAGTCTGTCACTGTTTCCATTGTTTCCCCATCTATTGGCCATGAAGTAATGGGACCAGATGCCATGATCTTAGTTTTCTGAAGAGGTGACAACAATTCTGCAAGATGGAATAGACTAATTGCTATATGTCCAAAGTGGAATTTGTTCATATATTAACAATTAAAAAAAAATAGAACCAGTGTCACAATTAGCACAAACAAGAACAAAAACAGCAAACCAACATTTGTTTAGAAAATGTCCAAACGATGTGTTCTTGTCATAGAAACATAGAATTCAGAAACCAATCAGAAGATTCTCCTGCATTGGGCAGGGTAAAGGAATTGCTGAAATGATATAAAAGTTCAAGTGGGACCATTGTATCTAAGGGAAATTAAAGTATGATATGGGCTTCCCTAGTGGCTCAGTGGTAAAGAATTTGCCTGTAATACAGGAGAGGCGGTAGATGTGAGTTTGATCCCTGGGTGGGGAAAATTCCCCTGGAGTAGGAAGTGACCACCTACCCCAGTATTCTTGCCTGGAAAATTTCATGAACAGAGGAGTCTGGTGGGTACAGTCCAGGGGGTCACAAAGAGTCAGACACAACTGAGCATGTACACATGCATGCAAAGTATGATACATGAGCATTTATTCTACTAATTTAAAGACTGCAATTGCTCCAAGTTTAAATATGTCAAATTTTAGGGAACTGATAATTTAGCCCAGAAAGTGCAGGAAAAGCATAAACACATGAGTTTTGGAAAGATTATATAATATATAATACATATATTATACACACACACATACATGCTCTTCACTGAGAATGACAGCCTAGTATGCTTAAAAATAAATTGTAGAAAAGTCCCTATAGTCTTCTTTTTGGTAAAAATCTCTAGAATGTAAACAATAACATTATTTCCCTTATAATGAGCTTACAAATCTTCACAAAGATATATAGAAGCATGCAACATATACACAGTGTTTTGATAGTTCTGAGAAATGCTTTTTTATTTTGTTATTGCTTGGGAATAAATCATATTTGCTACTATTAATTCACAGCTCATGGAATTGTAGAGAATTTTTCATATGGAGAGATGCAGCATGCTCCTTCAGTATTTAGCCCACCTATTTGTATGAAACTTAAGAATATTAATAATACACAGATTTCTCTAACAAAAGCATTGTAAATCTCTGTTTTCTAACATCAGTAAATTTTATATTTTAAAATTTTTGTTAGACTAAGATTACATATATGTGTGATAATATTGTACACTTTTATCTTGACAGAGCTTGACTTTTTTATGTGCCATATCATTTATTCTTTCCCCTACAAAAAAATAAAATGTAAACAACAGCACAGAAACAAAAGTGAAACTGTTATGACAGTTTGGGGAAATAGTAGTATCCTCTTTTTCTTCATTGTTAGATTAATTACTTTGCTCATGCTCAGTCGCGACCAACTCTTTGTGATTCCATGGACTGTAGCTCTCCGGACTCTTCTGTTCATGGGATTTTTCAGGCAAGGATACTAGAGTGGTTTGCCGCTTCCTCCTCCAGTGGATCTTCCCGACTCAGGGATCAAAACCAGTTCTCCTGTGTCTCCTGCATTGGCAGGTGGATATTTTACTGGCTGAGTCCCATTAGCCACATGATAAATTATAAATAATTATCATAATTTGTAATGCATGGATGCTTTCACCTTATAAAGTCATATTTTCTTGAATGATACGTAAATATTATTATATATTAATAATTATATAATATAATAATAAAAAATAATAATAAAGATGTATTTTTAAAACAATAAATTTTTAAATAAAAATTTTGAAAATAATTATTATACTTAATAATATAAATATTATTATATGTTTATATAATAAATATATAATATTTCTTGAATAATATATAAATATTTCCAGTTCTTTTATAGCAAAATAACTACTTCAAAAATCAGCAGCAATGATTGTGTAATGTCAAAATGTGTTAGTAAGATAACGTGGCCATATCATATAAGAATGTAAGAAAATACTTTAAATTATCAGTCATCTAGCTCAGGGTTTCAGGAGGTTTATTCTGGAGCTGTTAGTGTCATGGTGAAACACAAAAAGGTCTATAAGCGAGGCTGTACTGGCCCAGGTGGGTTTGGCTGGCATGGTAGTCCTCACAGTGTGTAAAGCACTGATCCAAAAGTTTCAAGCTTTCAGCGAAAAAGTTAATGCTACAAAGATGAAATAGTGTTAGGAAAAGTTATAGAGCCTGGGAATTATTGCAGAACTATCTGAATTAATTAGAGGATCTTCAACATTCAGTAGCTTATGAATTATGTGAAGGGAATTGAGATAAAGGAGAGGAATTTAAAAGGAATGCCTTTTCTTTGCACAGAGTTAATTCATCATAAAACAGTGTTAAATTTACACAGCAAATTTGGAGACCAAGATCTTTATACTGTAAATCTAAAATCATGCTTTGTGTTAGAAAGTTCCAGACTCCCTCCAAGAAAAATTTAACAAGGGATTTGTTATCCCCGATGAGTTCGTTTAGTTGAAAGTGTTTCTCAAATTACTTGGAACGCTGCCAATGGTTTAGGGCAGTCCAAGTTAGGTAAATCTGGATTTTAGCTCAGAGATCAAGGTGGATAAGGGCCATATAGGGCATGGCTGGCATCTGAGAGAGGAGGACAGGGGCAGGGGTAGCAGTGCAGGGGAGTAGCAAGAGGAGACGTTCCAGAAAAGATAAGTCACTTCAGCAGGAGTCACTAGGTCAGAGCACTAGGTCGGGCCTCAGTAGGGTTTGAACTTTGTATTCAAGAAGTGTGCCCTTGCTGCTATTTCTTACTTGTTTCATAATCAGTAAAAATAAAATGGGGTTAATAATTGTAGCAGCCTTGTAAGGTTCTGCTGTGAAGACAGAAGACAGAACAGTGTGAGGTCTCCCTCTGTTACAGACATTATCAAAAGGAAGGTGGAAAGACTGAAATAGGACCCAAGGGCATTGGAGATGCCTTTCATCCACTTTGCAATTTTGGGTCTGACTTCCCCACGGAAGAAATACTCGGGAATTCTGTTTCCTAATACCAAATGTCATGAGGCAGGATGCACAAGAATATGGAACTGATAAAATCTGTGGTGGACAGTCCCCCAAACTTGAAGACAGGAAAACAAAAGAAAAACAAGATCCAGAATCAATTCAAAGGAGTCAGTAAAACTGAATGCTTTGATGGAACAGAAGCACCGCTATAAGTCATTTGTACATTTCCATTTTGAAGGACTAATGTGATAAGCTCAGTGAAGAGTTGCTTAGGATATCAGTCCCTCAGAACTCAGATCCAGGTTTCTAGGTGGCCTCTGTAGGGGTACCTGTATTCCCAGGTATCCTGGGTACATAACCCTGTGCCTGCTTCCTGTGACTGCTCTTCAATACAATCACCAACTTAGTAACCCGTTATAGACAAAGTATATGTTTTTCCCCCCAAACATTTTAATGTTGTTTACCAACTCTCACGCTCTCCCTTTGCAATCAAAGAAATATTTGAGGAGTCACTCTACTCTGAGACAAGAAGTATTATGGCACATGGCAATGTTAAGTCCTTCATAGATTTGGTGTAATTAACACATATATGTGGAATCTAGAAAAATGGTGCAGATGAACCTATTTGCTTAGAAGGAAAAGAGACAGACATAGAGAATGGAACCGTGGACATGGAGGAGGTGGAAGTGTGGGCTGGGTGAATTGGGAGAGAAGAATTGACATATAAACAATACCAAGTGTAAAATAGCTAGCTAGTGGGAAGCTGCTATAAAGCACAGGGAGATTAGCTTGGTGCTTTGTGATGACCTAGAGAGGTGTGCTGGGTTTGAGGTGGGAGGCAGGTCCAAGAAGGAAGGGATATATGTAAACATATAGCTGATTCACAACATCGACACAGCTTTGTAAAGCAACTTACCTCAATAAAGAAAAAAGAGAGAGAGAGGGATACCCCGGTCCTTAATTTGTCCAGGTCAGACACAACTTAGCGACTGAACGACAAAAAAAATCATTTTACATAGCAAGTGATTTAGAACAATTCTCATTTTTTCTCTATTCCACTGAAAAGTTCTCAAAGACACAAAAGGTAAACCAGCTATATGAAAAAGTGAATGTTCAGCCTGTAATTCTCTTTTAATAAAAACTGTACAATGTTGAACTAAAAAAACATTTTTTGTCTCTGCCCTAGAAAAGATGGGATTGAGCTTAGTAATAAAGGACAGCATGAAATGTTTAGATGACTTTTCCCAGATGGCGGGATTCACTGGAAGCTGGGCACACATTTTCTGTCCTCTAAGTTGATGTACGTTTACATCATTTAGGTCACTATATTGGTCGCTCAGTCATGTTTGACTCTTTGTGGCCCCCATGAACTGTAACCTACCAGGCTCTTCTGTTCATGGGATTTTCCAGGCAAGAACACTGGAGTGGGTTGCCATTTCCTTCTCCACGGATCTTCCCAACCCAGGGATCGAACCTGGGTCTCCTGCTTGGCAGATGGATTCTTTATCATCTGAGCCACCAAGGAAGCTCATTTAGGTCCAGTGAGAAATTAATGAATTGCTCAGTGTTCATCCTTCAGCATGGCTACATCACCCTCTGTGTTTTCTCACACATAAAAATCCCCTTATAAAACGACAACAGCTGAGTTCATTGCAGGTTTACTTTTGTTTAATATCATGACTACAATTTTGGTAGCCTTTGTCCTTGGAATAAATTTTGTTTTGATTTCATAAATTTCTTGTTATGTTTGAAAATCATAAAGAGCCTGGAGTCCATTTGCTGCATTTTTCTTTGGAAAGTGAAATACCTCAATGATAATTGCAGTTTGGGGATAAATAAGATATATGGTTATAATGTTTGATAAATGCCAAAGATTTTTTTTCAAAAACAGTCAAATATGATGCAATTATATGAATTCTGTTTCTTGAGGACACAAATAGATATCTTGGAGACAAACAAAAATTGCAAAAAAATCAATGCTAAATTATATTTGTAGTAAAGTAATTGAAAGTTATATTACTGTTTAGGAAAACCATTCTGCTAAGCAGAAAGTTGGAAAAAACTGCCATGGGTGGGTGCTGAGAGGGACTCATGGTGCTCTTCATTTTTAGATAGTTGACCTAAAAATAAATGAAATCTTAGAATTGTTTAGGAAGTTTTGGCACTAATAAATGTCTCTATCTTCCTCTTGAATAATCTGCAAATCTCAGGTTGCTTTAATTTTGATCAAAAATGCAAAACCTGAAGCCATTGCCTATTTGTTTAAAACTTGAATCCATTGCATATTTGTTTACAGACAAATCACTCTTCATCAAGTTAAATGGAAATAAATTTGAGTTCCTTGGAAGCAAGGATTTGTCTTCTGCCTTCTGGTAATCTCTGTTGTACTTATATCTGTACTTGTCATATGTGTACTTCTGTACTTTCTGACTTGAGATTTTGTGACACATTTCACCATTGCCCTTCTTCTTAAGCCAGAGAAATTGAAATAGGGTGTTCTGTTTATTTTTCTTTTCTTCTCATTCCTTTAAAATAGATCAACTTATTTGTTTTATTATGTAGGGCATAACATTGATTATCTGTATTGAAACATTGTATGTACTGTAAGAAATAAATGAATTCCCTCAAAGAATCCTAGAAATAGGCATTGATTGACAAATGGCGATGCAGAAAAAGCTCCAGATCATTTCTTATGATGGGTATGTGACTTAGCAGAGCACACGCACGCATGATGGTAGTTTATGGGGAAGGATGGAGTCTGACACCAGCTACTTAAAATTGCATCTGGAACCAGTGGTTCTCAAGTATTTTTTTATCCTATTTATTCCTATGTTATATTTTTAGTTCTGTGGTCTTTGGTTTTCCTCTTAATGGTTATCCTTGAGGCTACAACATTCATCTCTAACTTATTAACATTGAATACAAATTAGTATTTTTTCACTTTATAATAATGCTTAGAACTCAAACTTTAAAGTCCATTTATTCTCTCATCGTCATATATTTCAGCTCC
This sequence comes from Cervus elaphus, assembly GCF_910594005.1. Taxonomy (NCBI): domain Eukaryota; kingdom Metazoa; phylum Chordata; class Mammalia; order Artiodactyla; family Cervidae; genus Cervus; species Cervus elaphus. The sequence continues at coordinate 21,042,089 of NC_057842.1, read as the reverse complement.
CTGGTAAATTATTTCGCATTATTGTGTTTTTATGAACATGCTAACCACAGTTATCTCAAAGTCTGTGTCTAGCAACTGCAATATTTAAATTGTCTGAATTCATTTCTATTTATTATCTTGTTTTTCTCTTTTTCCTGTCTCTTGGTATTATTGGTAATTTTTAAACTGAATGTTTGACATTGTGCATTTCAAATGCCCTGGTTGCCTCAGTGCAGGGGTTAACAGTCAGCCGCCTGTTGCTCTGGTTAAGCCATGAGGAGATCACCATGGGAAAAGAATAAAAACAAAATGTAGCAACACAGCATAACCCAAAGAAAAGTACATCGGGTTGATCAGTTGGGGTTGTCATGCCCTGCTAAGCTAAGGAAAAATATAGTGTGAACCTGGGAATCCCAGGTCAGCGCAAGTTCAGAAGGGTGCTTGTGCACATGCTAAGATGTTTTCCCAAAGCATATGCAGGTCTGTGACTTCCAGCTATGTGATAGCTCTTGTAAAAGGAAATAACAAAGATAGTTTAAAGTAATCAATACAGTGGGAGACATGACCGGGGACATAGGAGGTTGACTTCATCGTAGAACAACAGATGCTTTCTGCTTTCCAAGACACTAAATAAAAGTGATGTGGCTCTGAGGAACAGGGCTCTTGACCCAAGAGGTCTTGTGTCCTCCGGTCCCATCTTTAAAACTTTCATTCTGTCTCTAGTTTCCTTTCCCCAAACTGTGCATTGACCACTTTCGATCCCTACCTGCTGTGCTGGCCGCAGCTCCTCAGCACCTCCTGAGTAATTTCAAGGAATTTTAACAATCGGATTCTTGATTCCTAACTTTGAAAATTTAAGCTTATAAAGTAACAGAAATGTCAGAAAACCTTTTTATATATTAATGTCTCTCTATTACACATTATATTGTATGTAGATATTAAAGCATTATTATTCTATATTAAATTTATTTCTCCCTCTGGTCACACAAAACATTTTCTCCTTAATGAAAAACTAATGAAAACTTAATGGAAAACTTCTATTACATGTCATTTACCACTCTCTTTATAAAAGTTGTGTGTGTGTACTTAGCTGCTCAGTCGTGTCCGACACTTTGTGACCCCAAGGACTGTAGCCCGCCAGGCTTCTCTGTCCATGAGTATTCTCCAGGCAAGAATCCTGAAGTGGGTTGCCATGCCCTCCTCCAGGGGATCTTCCCAACCAGGGATTGAATCCAGGTCTCTGCATTGCAGGCAGATTCTTTACATCTTTACCATCTGAGCCACCAGGGAAGCCCTTATAAAAGTTAACTGTAGCCAAAAAACAAGCAAAAATTTACATTTGAAAGGGAGTTGTTATCCCATCGGTTTTACAAGCTTATCAGTTTAACTGCAGACTTTTTTTTTCCTGCCATTTCCTTTCTTTTTATGATCCTGTCACTCTCCCAGGGCTATTATATACTGATACAAAGAAGATTAAAACTGTTCTTTTACCTTTCATATTCTTTAAAATCTTAAAACATTGTGAATTTGGGCTCCTTTCTATGTCTGCAGTATTCAATGAATCAGAAAATTAGACTTTAAAATTAGACTTTTTCTTTCTTGCTAGTGTCAGTCTTATGCTTGTCAGAAGATTACATTCTTTTAAAGCCAGATTTCCCACAAAAAAGAATATGTTGACTTCACTGACAAATGCATCTTGGTAAGATGTATACAGGAGGAAATCATGTAAGAAACAGTTGTGAGGGGAATAATGGGCTTGTCAGCCTGCTTAGAGTTTTATTTTTTTTTAAAGGTACTTAATACCCTCTTACATTAATATGAGCACTAGATATCTAACCCTCAAATAGTGACTGCTAACGATATTTGCAGGAGGGCATGACATCAAAAAGAACATCTAGAGAATAGCAAACCAGAGGGATGTATGCAAGGGAAGCCAGCCATCTCAGGCTTAAAGGATTTGGGATGTAATTATTTCAGATCTGGAGAAGGAAATGGCAACCCACTCCAATACTCTTGCCTGGAGAAGCCCATAGGCAGAGGAGCCTGGCCGGCAACAGTCCATGGGGTCACAAAGAGTCGGACACGACTGAGTGACTAAGCAGGCAGGTGCATATTTCAGTTCAGAACATTTCAGGGGACTCTGTTTCTCTCTTTTCATTCTCCCTATCTTGACTAGTGCAGACCTCAGGTCCAAATCCTAACAAAGAATCTTCAAAGCAATAGGCCTCCAGAACTAACTTTTGTCCCTGCAGCACCAAAATTCAATGATCTCACCACCACTGCAGGAGTGCGATTTTCCAACTCACGATGCACTGAAGATACCAGAAACTTCAGCAGAGAGAAGAGGATAGGGAACCATCCCGATCCTTTATCACCTAAAAAACACACAGACAAAGAAAGATGAAAGTAGTTTGACACCTATAATCCCTTGAGAAGAGGACTGAGGACCTGGCTGTCATCCTAAAGACCACTTGAGGGCACACAAAATAAAAGAAACAAAGTCAAAAGTTACATCAGACATGCTGTCCTTGAAGCACAGAAACAAAGGCTGGCCCTGAGAAAGGCCAGCTCACAAGACAGCAGAGATAAGGTCTGAGACCTGGGAGCATCAGAGCAGATTTAAAATATCTGAATTTCCAGAATAATTGACTGTGAAGCTGTTATAGCTCCTTCTGTCTGGAGTGCTCTTTCGTGTTTTTTCTTTGTTAGGGAAGCATATTGTTCAGGCCCTACAGAAGCTCTCTTAGCACATGGCAGTAGTTAAAATTGTGAATCGTGAAGGCAAACAGATCAGAGTTCAATTGCCAGCTGCCCCTTGTTAGTTGAATGAACTGGATCAATGTGTTCAGCCATTCTGAATCTCAATTTCTTTATGTGTAACTTCCTATCCCACAGGAAATTATATCTGTTGGCAATGGGCAGAACTGCGTCTTGTGGGTAATTCTGTAGACATGTTAAAGAGATATTTGAAAAATCAACTTTGTGTTTTGGGGATTGAGATTATGAAATACGGACTGACTGACCTTGAGGAGCAATCTTAAGGACCATGACTTAGAGAAGGTATCATTTTGTTCCATTACTGTGGGCATAGGATTGAGGGCAGCATATTTGAGTTGGTCCATATAACAAAGGGCTTTCCCGATAGCTCAGGGGGTAAAGAATCTGCCTGCAATGCAGGAGACACAGGAAACATAGGTTCAACTCCTGGGTTGGGAAGATCCCCTGGAGGCGAAAATGGCAACCCACTCCACTATTCTTGCCTGAAGTCCCATGGATAGAGGAGCCTGGCAGGTTACAGTCCAATTGGTTTCGAGTCAGACACAACTGAATAACTAAGCACATGTAACAAGATCCTAGGTTGATCCCTATGTAAGCAGAGGACTACTCCTATGTATTTTATAATACATATTCTCTTTGGAACATGCATTAAACATGATAACATAATTGTCACCATCAACAAAGATTTGTTGGTACCTGCCACATTCAGTGAAGTGGCTTAGGTACTGGGAATTCAACCCTCTTCAAATTCAGCAAAGAGCTGGACACCTAATTAGCATTGAATTACAACCATACCTCCCCTCTGACCATGTACACAAAGAATTGTTGCTACTAAATTATGTTTAGGTCTGATAACATCAGTTTTTTATTAATAGTCTTCTAGGAAAGATCCCTAAGAAATTTGTTGAATTGTGAGAATGCTGTTGATGAGATCACAAAGTGTTCTCTATGCACAGCCTCAGGATAAAATTCTACCTGATCCTAGTTTAAAGAATAGTTGTAATTCTCTTAAGGAATTGATTTGTTTTTATCCCAGGGATATTGTGCTCATGTTAAGTGACAAGGATTACTTGCTTGCAACTCGTTTATGGAAAAGCACTAAACTATAGCCCAATCGTGGTTCTGTGCTGGCAAACACAGAGTAATTTGGGAAAAGTTGTGGAGGTCCATGCTGAACTTTCTGATGGACAGCCCTGGAAACTGATGCCATCCCTTAGGTGTCCTGGAAGATCAGGGAAAGGACAGCAGAAGACCTATTGCATGGCTGTAGGCACAGCATCTAATTCCTTCCTAATGTAAAACTGTGTCCCAGTCACCGTTCCCTGAATTGCATTTGTACATAATACATACATAATAGAGTCTTATTACATAATGGAGTCAAATTGGACTTCTTAGGTGGCACTAGTGGTAAAGAACCCACTGCTAATGCAGGAGCTATAAGAGAAGGGAGTTCAATCCCTGGGTGGGGAAGGTCCCCTGGAGAAGAGAATGGCAACCCACTCCAGTATTCTTGCCTGAAGAATTCCATGGACAGAGGAGCCTGGTGGGCTCCAGACCATAGAGCTGCAGAGAGTCAGTCACAGCTGAGAGATTAAGCAGCTGCAGCATAATAGCAGACACAGGGTCCATTTCTAGCAAACATTTTACAACAGGCAGAATAATGGCCTGCAATGATGTCCACACTTTAAACCCCCACGACCTGGGATACTTTCCATGGCATCAGGTACTTTGCCAATATAATTAAGATTATAGATCTTGAGACAGAGAAAATATTCTGGATTATTCAGGTAGGCCCAGTTCGATTGAGTCCTTAAAAGCAAAGAACCTTTAGACAGAGAGAGAAGTGGGGTGGAGGAGGGGTGGAGAGCAAGAAATGCAATGTTGCTCGCTTGGAAGCGGTAGGACAGGGGTCATGGGCCAAAATGTAAGCAGCCTCTAGAAGCTGGAAAAAAACAAGGAAGTAGATTCTCCTCTCGAGCTTCCAGAAGGGAAGGAAGCTTGATTTTAGTCCTGTGAGACACGTATTGGACTTCTGGCCTCCAGAACTATAAAATAACAAGTTTGTGTTGCTTTAAACTACTATATTCAGGGTAATTTGTCATAACTACAATAGAAAACTAATGCTGGGATATTGGTTGATGAAGCAAGATAAAGAAACCTGTGATCCCAGTGTTTGCCAGCATGGGACAATGGCCAAAGAGGGGGGAAAAAAAGAAGAGGAAATATTAAATTTTAGAAGATTGATATAATTTCCCATAACCAAACTACATGACATTCCAAAAAAGAGGATATAGGAAACACAAGATAGAAAGTAGTAAAGAAATAATGTAAGATTCCTGGAATTAAGAGAGGATATAAGTCTTCTGATTAAAGGGTCCACTAATTGCTCAGCCCTGCTAGCTCAGATGATAAACTATCTGCCTGCGGTGTAGAAGGAAGACCCAGGTTTTTTCCCTGGGTTGGGAAGATTCCCTGGAGAAGGGAATGGCAACCACTCCAGTATTCTTGCCTGGAGAAATCCATGGACAGAGGACCCTGGGGGCCTACAGTCCATGGGGTAGTAAAGAGTCGTGTATGACTGAGCGACTAACACTTTTCACTTTTTCACTTTGTTTCAATTTCCCAGCACATGAATGACAGAAGACCTACTACTGGCTGCCTCACTGTGAAACATCTGAATAATTTCAGAAATAGGAAATGATGCTAAACACTTTGAGATGATAAATGACCTTTATAAAGTAGAGAAGGTAATACAAAGGGCAAGCAACATCTAGTAGTGAAGGTCAATGGAGAAATACACTCAAAGCTTTGAGGGAAATTATTTTCATAAATTTTGTACCAAGGTCAAATTATCAATTAAATGTGGTGACACATCAACCTCAGACTGAAGAGAAATCTGACAAATTTTCTCATGCACGTTCTCAGGAAGTCCAGGGAAATGGAACAGTGAACCAAGAAACAAAAGATTTAGGAGAGTGGAGCCTACTCATAAAACAAAAGCAGCCACTGGACTGCAGCTCAGCCTGGCTGAGGTTGGCAGAGCAACAGACAGAGCCGCCCACCCTCACCTGGAGGAAGGGGGCCTCCAAAAGGTCGCCTTTGGGAAAGAAGGGATTAGATTCCAAACCTGCGCTCTGCTGTCTGAGGCGCTTCAGTTGTGTCCGACTCTTTGCGACCCTATGAACCATAGCCCACCAGGTGCCTCAGCCCATGGGATTCTCCAGGTAAGAGTACTGGAGTGGGTTGCCATGTCTTCCTCCAGTGGATCTTCCTGACCCAGGGATTGAACCTGTGTCTCTTACGGCTCCTGCATGAGCAGGCAGATTATTTACCACTGGCGCCACCTGGGAAGCCCAGATTCCATATCTACTCATGCCTTATTACCTCCTCTGCTCCATCTCCTCCACACCATCACCATCTCACGTCTGATCCAGTACATACTCCTCATAGATGCTCCCCATATGCTTCTAGTACCCCATATGTTCTAAGTATAGCATCCAGAGCTGTCTTTTATTTAACCATTTTTAAAAGCGGGCTTCCCTGGTGGCTCAGATGGTGAAAGAATCTGCCTGCAATGCAGGAGACCCAGGTTCAATCCCTAGGTCAGGAAATTCCGCTGGAGAAGGGAATAGCAACCCACTCCAGTATTCTTGCCTGGAAAATTCCATGCACAGAGGAGCCTGGCAGGTTACTGTCCATGGGGTTGCAAAGAGTTGAACATGACTGAGTGACTAACACTTTCAAAATTGAAGTAAACTTACAATGTTGTGTTAATTGCATTAAAGATATATATATCTGAATATGTATATATATTCTTTTTCATATTCTTTTCCATTATAGGCTGTTACAAAATATTGAGTAGAGTTCTCTGTACTATGCTATACAGTAGGTCCTTGTTGCCTGTTTTATATCTGTAGTTTGTATCTGTTAATCCCAAACTCCTAATTTGTTCCCCCATTTCCCTGTTGGTAACCTTAAATTTGTTTTCTGTATGAATTTTTTTCTGTTTTACAAATAAGTTTATTTATATCTTTTTATTTTATTTTTTTTTAGTTGCCACATATAAATGATATCATATATGTCTTTCTCTCTCTGGCTTACTTAGTATGATAATCTTTACGTCCATCCAAATTGCTGCAAATGGCATTATTTCATTCTTTTTATGGCTAAGTAATATTCTATCATGCTTCCCTGGTGGTTCAGTGGTAAAGAATCCACCTGCAATGCAGGGGATATGGGTTCGATCCCTGGATCTGGAAGATCCTCTGAAGAAGGAAATGGCAACTCACTCCAGTATTCTTGCCTTGGAGATTCCATGGCAGGCTACAGTCCATGGGGTCATAAGAGTCAGACATGACTTAGCCACTAAATCATCACAACAATATTACATGTACCACATCTTCTTTATCCATTCGCCTGTCAATGGACACAGGTTTCTTCTGTCGTGGCCACTGTAAATAGTGCTTCTATGAACATTGATGTGCAGATATCTTTTCAAATTATAGTTTTCTCCAGATATATATGCAGGAGTGGGATTACTGGATCATCTGGTAGCTGTATTTTTAGTTTAAGTAATGTTCATACTGTCCTCTATAGTTGCTGCATCAACTTATACATCCCAGCCAATAGTCTAGGAGAGTTCCTTTTTCTCGACATCCTCTCCAGGATTCATTATTTGTAGATTTTTTAATGATGGCCTATGCCTCACTTTTCACTTTTATGCATTGGAGAAGGAAATGGCAACCCACTCCAGTCTTCTTGCCTGGAGAATCCCAGGGATGGGGTCGCACAGAGTCGGACATGACTGAAGTGACTTAGCAGTAGCAGTATGCCTCCTATATATACCTCCTTGGAGAAAGAAATGGCAACACACTCCAGTATTCTTGCCTGGAGAACCCCATGGACAGAGGAGCCTGGTAAGCTACAGTTCATGGGGTCGCAAAGAGCTGGACACGACTGAGCAACTTCACTTTCACACCTCCTTATAGCTTTGATTTGTCTTTCTCTGATAATTAGCTACATTGACCTTATTATCGTGTGCCTGTTGGCCTTCTGCGGGTATTCTTTGGAAAAATGTCTATTTAGGTCTTCCTCATTTTTTTTTTTTTTGATTGGGTTGTTCTTTTTCTGACATTAAGTTGTATGGACTGTTTGCGTATTTTAGAAATTCATCCCTGTCTGTAGTAGCACTTGCAAATATTTTCTCCCAGTCCATAGGTTGTATCTCTTTGTTTTGTTGATGGTTTCCCAGAGCTATCTTTTTAACACATAAAGCTGAACATGTTACTCATTTGCTCAAAATGACTTCCCATTGGAGCAAAATTCCATTCCATGGCCCATAAGCACCTAAATGCTCTGGCCACTGGCTGATACCCATTCCAATTTTATTTCTTATCATCATTCCCTTTCTCACCTTTTTTTAACAGTAATATCCTTTTGGTGGTTCATTAAACATGACAAGCACTTACTCAGATCGTCAATCCACACTTCGTTTAGCCCTCTGCTCAAAGGTCTCTTCAGAGAGAACTGATCACTCTGGAAAAGCCTTTCCATTACTCTCTGCTACCCTCTCTAACTTCATCCTTTTCCTTTATTGCATTTATCATTACCTGACATTAAAAGTCAATATCATTTGATTTTGTGTATTTTTCATCTCCTCATCTTAATGTGAACTGCCTCAGGGCAGAGATTGTCTTTATTATTTATCCTGAGGCCCTATCACCGAGAACAATGCATGACTCACATTAAAGGCTAAATAAGCTTTGGGAAATTTGGGGATGTGACAAAAAGGAGTAAAGCATAAATAAGCTGTATTATCCAGCCTAGCGTCCAGAAGTCATATAAGCCTAGCATTCCCCCTGCTTCCTAAAGAAATAATAAGTCACATAATGATGTACATGTGGCTTGTTAATTTCTAACTTTTAGAATAAATTACATACAAACAAGTGTGGCTATAGAAATGAATGCTAATATCTTCTCACTTGATAATGTAAAAATGGATTTAGTTTCCAAAAAAAATAAGAGATTGGACAGAGCTGGAGTGGAGCATGAAAGCACAAATTTCCCATCATAAAAATGTATAGGCCAAAAAAAATACCATTTATTGATGATGCAACAAGAAATGGTAATAGAAGTATGTTGCTGGAAGTTGAACAATTGACCAAAAGACAAACAAACCCCCAAAGTGAAAGTAGTGATGTAGTTATATTTTGAGAAGGCAGGACAGGGGATTTGGAGGGTGTTTATCACCCTCTATCACTGCACAAATTGTTTTATTTTTTAATTAATTAACTAATTTGGCTGCACTGAGTTTTATGTGCTGCCTGTAGGATCTTTAGTTGCAGCATGAGAACTCCAGGCTTCCCTGGTGGCTCAGATGATAAAGAATCTGCCTGCAATGCGGAAGACCTGGGCTCGATCCCTGGGTTGGGAAGATCCCCTGGAGGAGGGCATGGCAACCTATTCCTATATTCTTGCCTGGAAAACTTCCATGGACAGAGGAGCCTGGTGGCTACAGTCTGTGGGGTTTCAAAGAGTCAGCCATGACTGAGCAACTAAGCATGCACATGTGAACTCTTAGCTGTGGCATGTGGAATTTAGTTCCCTGACTAGGGATCGAACCCAGGCTTGCTGCATGAGAGTGCAGAGTCTTAGCCACTGGACCACCAGGGAAGTCCAACGAACTGTTTTTTTTTTTTAAGTGCACGTGTCTAGTCTCAATGCAAAAGGCTCTGCTTTTCGCACACACAATGTGGAGCCCAGAGAGGTGCCATTTGTTTTTGTGGGTGAGGATGGTCTTGAATTTATTTCGCTTGTGTTTTAAATTGACATTCAGTAAAGTGGACTTTTGAACTCACAGTTCTATGAATTTTAGCATGTGTATAATGAAGGAAATGTGACCATACAAGAGTGGCACTCGGGAGTAGTTTGGGCTGATGAAGCTGTTCCATATCTCAGACTGAAGTGGTTACAGAAATACCAGAAATATGCCACCTTAAGGCATATAGCACAAACATGCAGTTTATGGGCTGCACTTTGAACACCCTTCTTGTAGTTCTTTATTATGTCATTGTTGTACCCAATCCAAATGCCACCGCCTAGTCCATAGGCAGGGTTTCCCTGGTGGTGTGAGTGGTAAACAACCTGCCTACCAATGCAAGAGACGTAAGAGGCACAGGTTCGATCCCTGGGTTGGGAAGATAATCTGGATGGGGACATGGCAACCCATTCCAGTATTCTTGCCTGGAGAAACCCCTGGACAGAGGAGCCTGACGGGCGACAGTCCATAGGATCTCGGGGAGGTGGACATGACTGAAGTGATTTAGCCCAGCACAACACAGTGCATAGGCAACTTCATGACCAAGCTCTTCCCACCTCTCATCTGCACTTACTTCCCTGTTCACCAGTATGCACAACAGACTCTCTTTAGATTCAATAATTAGTCCCACATCTATGTCTTTGGTCATGCCTCTCTCACCCTCTGCAATGCCCCTCTTTTTTTCTTACTCCCCAAATTCAGCTCATTTTTTTCAGGTCACAATCCAAGTCTTACTTCCACTGTGAATTTTCTTGAAGGAGTAAACTTTAGTCTTTTTAAATTTCTAATATTCTACTGTATTTATCCCCATAGTTTAGTTCTTAATGGTTCTCTAATTCATTTGGAAGTTTTTATTTTCTCTATCTAAAATAAATGGAAAGCTCTGTGAATGCCTTCCTTGTTCTTTGGATCTCCCTTCAGTGCTTAGCACAGAGACGAATACACAGAAAGCTGTTAAAAACATATTATTGATTGAACAAGGCGGTTATATGTCAAGGTCACACCTAAGGCAGGATATGTCTGAAGAAACGTGGAGTTCAGAAGTTACAATAGAAATATAGTAAATAGCGTGGTGTTCTTTAAGGGATGTTTAGAAAAAATATTTTTGAAGTCAGAGACTTGGGAATTAATAGAGAGAGATGCATAGTCAGGAAAACCTCTTTTAAATGGTAGCTGAGTTTACAAAGAATCTGGAAAACACACAGAACACAGTGTAGATTTTCTACACTGGCAGGCTTCCAACTGCCATCACTAAACCCCACAGTGTTTGGAAAAACATCTAATAAAAGCTATGGATCATGGCCTGCTTTCCTGCTATTTTTCAAAAGGTAAGATAGGAGTAAGAAAGGCCTCTGGAAACTTGCAAAATTGAGCCTTACCTAAACATAGTCAGAGAAGTGAAGTGAAATGGAGGAAGGGTAACAGATAGCTCTGACTCATCCAACACAAATTGACCAGATGACCCTGGCAACTCTGCATCTGTCTTCCCCTCTGTAAGAGGAGGAAAAGGGGCCAGAACACAAACAAGCAAGCTTTAAATTCTGGCATACCATGATTCTAGCTCCGTCTTGCTTTTTCTTGGAACTTTCGGTGATTTTACAGAATACAAAATTGAGCAGAATACAAAATAAAACAATTTCTAAGTTCATTCATGTGGAATTTCTATAGCACCTATATTTTAGCCCATAATAGAATACACATTCAGGAAATTTCTGTTTCTTCTTATTGGATAAATTGATTCTTCTTTTGAGTCTTATCCATGTGTGTCTGACTTCATTTAGGAATTATATTTGGTTCCCTGCAGTAGCATTATGTATTCTTGCAGACTGTCTATGTCCAGGCATTTCCAAGAAGGACAGGGTTTTTTGTTTTTTTTTTTTCTTTTTTTTTTTGATAAAATGTTGTACACTTCTGGTTGCCTTGACTCAAGGTTTTATTTGTGTTCTAAGGTCACAGGATGGGCAAGAGATTTGCAGCCTCTCAACTAGAAAGTGGGAGAAAAAATGGTGGAGGGAGGTGGTCATCACTCATCTTACACGAGATCAGTCTTACCAAATCCGAATGGTATAATGAACTCAGTAGAGAAAATTTTCCTTAAAAGCCAACCTGTTGAATCTCTGCTTTATGTAAAAGGCACTTTAGAGACTCTGTATACCTATTCAGGCATGTTTGCCCCTGTATGCACGCTAAGTTGCTTCAGTCATGTCTGACTCATTGCAACCCTATGGACTGTAGCCCTCCAGGCTCCTCTGTCCAGGGGATTCTCCAGGCAAGAATACTGGAGTGGGTTGCCATGTCTTCCTTCAGGGGATCTTCCTGACCCAGGAATTGAACCCATGTCTCCTGTGGCTCCTGAATTGCAGGTGGATTCTAAACCATAGAGCCACCAGGAAGCCCAATCATTCATGTTTACCCATGTGCAATAAAGGTTGTCTGTACTTGGAGGTAGAACATCTTATACTCTGTTTCGCTCACCCTCAAAATGAAGGGCTAATTAAATGTAGGTCTTGCAAGTAATGAGATCTCAACTTTCGTCACAGGAGATGAATACTGGGTACACTATTGCTTACGTTTCATTGCATCCACTATGATGGGCATCCCTGTAGGAGGCCTAAATGAAACTCTATTTCCCCCTGAATAGTAATGGATTTTCTGCTATGTTTAACATTCATTGACTAGAAAAGACTTTATGGCTTTAAGAATTAATAAAATTGAATTTAGTAACAGCATATTATAGTTTCTAATAAAGTATAGATGTGTTCTATTTTACGCAAACCCAATATCAAAAATTCACACTTACAGTGAACAAATGAAGGCATAGGGATTTTCCAAGAGGTCCAACAAGGTGCAGCCCCATCAGATGGAGGCTGGGGACTTGTTCTACTTGTAGGGCTAAAAGAAGATAATACTGTCCCTCTATGAGACTATCTTTAGTGATAGGAAGTGTTGAGTTTAAGCTGGACCATACATATGACCCATGCAAACTCCACAGTGGCACATCAGAGAGAACCAGACAAGTGGAGAATGTGCAAGGACCACCAGTTACCTAATATAAAAGATGATTTATTCTTTCATCCTGCTTCTACATGGGAGAATGAAACCTGAAAAGGAAGGGGGAGGAAAATCCTAGAAACCAGGTACTCTTTTGATACACTACAAGATGTTGGAGTGTGTATGTGGAGGGATGATGGGGTATGAACTGACCAGGATGCCATAAGGATGCTGCCCAAGCAAGAGACCTGGATTCAGGATGAAGGACACAGATGTCAGATCTTGTGATCTGTCCATCCTCATCCATGTCAGCTTATGCTTAAGATGACAAGATATTTTGATGACTGTTTAAAGTCACCTCCAGAGGGAAGAAGGTAAGAGGTATACCCGTCAGGGAAAGAAAGCATGAAAGACTGGGGGTGAAGGAAAAGGGAGTCTTCGGGAGAAAGCAGTGGGCTGGATCTAGCAGCACAGCAGAGGGTCAAGGTTATGAATGAAAACTCTGAAATAACATTGCTTGGGTTTGAATCCTCTACTATCAACTGTTTGACCCTGAACATGCTGTGTAACACCTCTGTTCCTGAAGATTCCTCATCTCATAAAATGGGGCTACTGAAATACCCTCCAAACAGAGTGCTTGTGAGGATTTACTCCATTCGTGAATGTTTTAAAAACACTTAAAACACCTCAGGTTCTAATACGTACTTCCTACATGGCAATTTTAATTATCACTACCCATGAAAAGAAAAAAAAAAATCCCAAGAAAACTGTGATAATTAATGAGTCATCTCAAACTCTGGAGTGAGACCAGAAGACAAAATCCATTCACAAGTAAACAGGAAAAGCTGAAGGGTATGGCTTCTTTGGTGGGTCAGATGGTGAAGAATCTGCCCACCATGCAAGAGACCCAGGTTCAATTCCTCGGTCAGGAAGATCCCTTGGAGAAGGGAATGGATACCCACTCCAGAATTCTTGTCTGGAGAATTCAATGGACAGAGGAGCCTGATGGGCTACAGTCCATGAGGTCCCATGCTATAGTACACAGGGTTGCAAAGAGTCAGACATAACTGAGCAACTAATACTTTCACTTTCATGGGGAACAGGAGGGAAAGTTTTTCTTTTCAGAACAACATGAATTAGAAATGTTATCTGCTTCTGTGTCTTGGACCAAACTATGCTGTCTCTTATCCATCAGAGAATGGAAGTAGAACAGAATACCATATTCAATACTACTGTATTGAAGCTCTATGGAGCTTGGGCTGTGACCTTCTGAATCATTCATCACCTTAAGAGAACCCTTTCCCTGTGGGGAGGGGATTTGAACACAACTGCTCCATTGCTGAAAATACCAGGTCTTACCTCATTCACTTGTTTGAATAATGAGAAATAACTACAACTTTTGACTTTATTGAGGCTATAACCTTAGAATGATAACAATAGATTCTACTCAAGATGGTTGTGATGATTGTAAATCATATCTGAAAACTTTCTTGTGTTACTTCATGCCTGCGATGGAATAGGATTCCCTGTTGAAGCTCCAAGAAAAAATGAAAGGGACAATGGAGTTGACTGCATTCTCTTAGTGAGCCCTTAAAAGAAGGGTGGGCATCATTTTTTGTTTGGGGGGCTTGGCTAAAATTTTTTGTTATTAGTTTCTAAGCTGGGTGGGTATGGAAAGGTTTGTGAATCAAAAGGTCTAGGTATCGAAAGGTTACATTTAAAGCAGATTTATTATTAAAATGAGCAGTACAAGGTGGTCAAAAGTATTAATGTAAGTGTTCTGACATGAAATGTGAAGGTTAGATCTGGAGGAGTGCTGACTCTTAAACACAGTTGTGAGCCTGAATCTCTTACCTGCTTAGAAGGGTGAAGTCATTCCTACAGGAAGGAAAAGGGGCACCTCAGTGGTTACAAAAATCCTTCCAGATTCACTTTTCTAATTTGGACCCTCATGCTAATTGGTCCACTGATGGGCAAAGAGAAGATACATCTCTAAAAACAGTGAGATTCTAAGTTTTCACTTACAGAGTCAGTTATTGAACTTCTTGGTTCTGGTGGAGCCTCAGAAATAACAAGAATGCTGCTACAACCTCAAGGTTTCCCAAGAGCATATTCAAAATTGACACTTAAAGCTGTATTAGGGTCATTGTTACCATCTTACTAAATTCCATATGTATGTGTTAGTACCTCTGTATTGGTGTTTTTCTTTCTGACTCACTTCACTCTGTATTGATTCATGTCAATGTATGGCAAAAAACCACTACAATATTATAAAGTAACTAGCCTCCAATTAAAATAAATTAATTTTTTAAAAGGGGATAATAAACCAAAAGATATAAAAATAATATTTAAGCAAAATAAAAAAAAGCTGTAACAGGAGGGTAGATCTCATGTTAAATGTGGTGTTCTCACATATTGTGGTGTTCTTACCACAATAAAAGAAAAAGATACTTAAGAAAGACCACTTTCCTGCCTGTACCCCAGTTCTGCTCCCTCTTCTGAGTCCATTTGCTTCTTCACAGGGCTTTTCTCACATTTTCCTCTCAAATTTAAAATTACTAAATATTTTTTATATCCAAGGAAAATTGTATTTCTTTTTATAGGCAGACTGATCAATGTAAAACATTTGAAGGCATTCAAGGCCATTCACCAGAACTTCATTCCTGGGCATAATGCTTTGCTATCTACTTATGTATTTAATTATATATGTTGAAATATTTTATATTCTTGCCACATAGCACAACCTCAAACATCTTCCTTGTGACTAGAGTCAGTGCTATTTTTCACTAGTCTATTTTTACTTCAATATGAAAATGACATTCACTTTGGCATATTGGCTGTTTTTCCTCTTTTCTTTCCCTTAGCAGTAAGTCTGGGGCAAGGCGTGGAGGGGACTTTAGGAGCAGGTTGAGTTCACTTACTGCTTATAACTTGTTGCCCAGTGTTTGTCTGTCAGGGCTACCATAACAAAGTCACGTAGACGGATGGCCCAAACAACACAGTTTTCTTTTCTGACTGTTTTAGGGGCCAGATGTCTGAGAACAGGTACTGGCAGGACTGATCCCTTCAGATGCTTCTGTCCCTGGCTTGAGGAAGACCTTCTTGCTGCTCTGAGTTCACATGGTCTTCCTCCATGTGTCTGTGTTCTCATTTCCTGTTCTTATAAGGCCACCAATCAGATTGGATAAAAGCCCACCCTGATAACCAAATTTTAACTAAATTACCTCTTGAAAAGTCCAGTCTCCAAATGTAGTCATGTTCTGAACTACTGGGAGTTAGGAGTTCAATCAGTGAGTTTTGGTGGGGGTTGCAATTCAGCTCCTAACAGCCCCCTTCTTCCAGATGCAAGGCTTGGGCTCTCAGTTCTGAATGTTGCATCTCTCTTTTCCCTTCCATGTTCTGCCTCCTTCCTCTGCCTTTAAGAGCTCCTGTGATTACATGCCTATCTGGATAACCCAGGATAATCTCCCTGCTTTATAGAAAACTAATTAACAACTTTAAAAGACTCTCACACCTTGGAAGAAAAGCTATGACCAACCTAGATAGTGTGTTAAAAAGCAGAGACATTACTTTGCCAACAAAGTTCCATCTAGTCAAAGTGGTGGTTTCTCCAGTGGTCATGTATGGATGTGAGTGAGTAAGTGTGCTTAGACTTGCTGTCCATATCCCTCTGTTTTTCCTTCAGTGCAAGAGAAGAAAAGAGACCCCCCTTTATCCCCCAGGTTGAGTCACATTCTCCAATCCACTTTTTATCCAAACTCGTGCTTTGAGATGATTAATTTTGCAAGTGCCCCATAATCTACAAGAAAGGCTCTCTGGATAAATGCACTCACAAAATCATTGTCATCCATGTTTTCTTTCAGAGCTAGCACATAATTCTCCTGTGATGTCCCTCAGGCAATCTTTGGAGAAGAGGAAAAAGCATCTTATAACTCAAACAATTCCTCAAACTGAAAGAGGAGAGTGAAAAAGTCGGCTTAAAACTTAGCATTCAGAAAACTAAGATCATGGAATCTGGCCCCATCACTTCATAACAAACAGATGGGGAAACAGTGGAAACAGTGACAGACTTTATTTTTGGGGGCTCCAAAATCACTGCAGATGGTGACTGCAGCCATGAATTTAAAAGGCACTTGCTCCTTGAAAGAAAAGTTATGACTAACCTAGACAGCATATTAAAAAGCAGAGACTTTACTTGGCCAACATAGGTCTGTCTAGTCAAAGCTACGGTTTTTCCAGTAGCCATGTATGGATGTTAGAGTTGACTATAAAAAAAGCTGGACACTGAAGAATTGATGCTTTTGAACTGTGAAGGAGATTCTTGAGAGTCCTTTGGACTGCAAGGAGATCCAACCAGTCCATCGTAAAGGAAATTAGTCCTGAATATTCATTGGAAGGACTGATGCTGAAACTGAAACTCCAATCCTTTTGCCACCTGATGGGAAGAACTGACTCATTTGAAAAGACCCTGATTCTGGGAAAGATTGAAGGTGAGAGAAGAAGGGGACGACAAAGGATGAGATGGTCGGATGGCATCACTGACTCAATGGACATGAGTTTAAGTAAACTCCGGGAGTTGGCAATGGACAGGGAGGCCTGGTGTGCTGCCATCCATGGGGTCGCAAAGAGTAGCAAACGACTGACCAACTGAACTGAACTCAAACAAGAGCATCTGCCTTACTCTAGTTGTGCTGCTGTGTGAAAACCAGAGGTTTATTTGAAGTCTTCTAGTATTTTCTACAGTATAGCATTATAAAGATGTTGATATGGAAGATTTCCACCTACCCCTACTTTATCCATAAATGTTCAATATTTATCAGCCTGAGTTTCACATAAGCTTTTAGTTGAACCAATGTTAGTAAACAATCCTATTGTAATTATCAGTACAAGTTGGTTTATACTGTATATTGCAGAAAACTTTTGCTACTTGCCTGTAAAGGCAGAAGAGAAAATCATATTAAATTTGAAATAAAAAGTTTTTTAAAACAGTCAAACCTTGCCAACATATTAAAGTCACGGTTTGATAGACAGATTTTGTTGTTGCCACCCGTCACCTAGCCTCCCATGTTCTGCTGGTCAGATGGTAAAGAATTTGCCTACAAAGTAGGAGCCCCAGATTCAATCCCTGGGTCAAGAAGATTCCCTGGAGAAGGGAATGGCAACCTACTCTAGTCTTCTTGCCTGGAGAATTCCATGGACAGAGGAGCCTGGCAGTCTACAATGCACAGGATTGCAAAATGTCAGACACAACTGAGTGACTAAGCATGAATCAAGCACCCTGATTTTGCTGTATATACCCATCCTTGTCCTGAATTTAAATCATCTGTTCACATAAGGCTTCACAACTGTTCCTGGGGTGAATGTGGGACTCAGGTCTTTCTAATCGGAATGTACAATTCTTTGACCACACTGCTTGATATAAGGATGAGCATGTGATGAAATCAAAGACTGTGAGAAACAATGAGACTTTTCCCCTAGAGTTGCAGTAGAGGTACTTTGTTTTCCTTACTGTCTTGAAGCTGGAATGGGGTTGTAAGCCAGGGGCTTCTTGTGGCCACCTTGCCACCATGGGCAACCTGAGAATGAACAAAAGAAAGATAAAGAGGTTAGAGCATGGGGTTATGATAACATTTTTAATAATTTTATTGGATTGTAGTTGATTTACAGTGTTGTGTTAGTTTCAGGGGCACAGTAGAGTGATTCAGTTATGCATTTACAATATAATCATTCTTTTTTCAGATTCTTTTCCCATATATATTTTTACAGAATATTGAATAGAGCTCACTGTGATATACAGTAGGACAGTAGGTCCTTGCTAGTTATCTATTTTATCTGAACCTCTGAAACAAGTCTTGCCTATAGTTAACCCAACTTTGAACTGTTCAAATCTGTAAGCCAAAGAAGTTCCTCTCTGGTTAAGCAAGTGTGACTTGAGTTTTCTGTATTTTGAGTTAAACAAGACAAGCTCCTAAGTTCATATGTTCTACAATAAGAACTTAAACTCATCTCTGAAAAGTTCTTAGTGACTTTCTGAAATACAAATGTACCTTTCATTGCCACACAGATAAGTAATGCAGCAGAAAATGTCAAGATGCATAGTTTAAAGAATGACATCTATGTATGCCAAATTATTAAATATGTGGACTTTTTCTAATCTCTAAAGCCTAAACTATGTTGGAGTTTTATATGCTTTGAGCAACTCAGTGGTCCCAGTAGAATTGGTCCTATTACTACTCTGGTTGTATTTTGAGAACGACACCCACACAAAAATTACTTTTTCTCAAAGAAGTTTCTTCATGGATTTCCTTTGCCTCTTGAATACAGAGCAATAACACAACATATTGGGATGAAAATGCTGGAAGGGACCTAAAAGATCATATAGTCATCTCATTTTATAATAAAGAAATTAAGAATCAAATATCTAAATTGATCTTTGATTAAGTTCAGTCACCCTAATTGTTAATGGCACTGTGGGATCCAGTTGCCCAGACTCTGGGAAGTGTCTCTTTTCCTCAGCCCTCTAGATTCAGGCATGATCTTTATTTACCCACTACTCAATTTTCACATTAGAGGAAAAAATAATGTTAGAGTAGAATCATATTATACCTTTTGCTCATTTCTGTGTTCATAAACTAGTCATTTTAGGGTAATGTCCATGAAATCAGCCATACATAGCACAGCCACAGATGACCTGAATGGCTTTTCGTTTAAGTCATTTCATTTAGTGCTAACATTGTGTATAATCACATCTGAAAGTATTATATACTTTTCAAATTTCAGAGGAGGTATGTCACTTACAAATTGTATAACAAATTGCTCTAGAACTTAATGACAAAATAACTATAATTTTATTACATCTCGAGATTTTTGTGTATCAGGAATTCAGTGCATTCTTCTGGGCAGATTCAGCTCTTTTTAGTCTGTCATAGTGACAGGACACATGAAAATATAGTGGGGGTCTTGACTTGGGGACTTTATGTCAATAAGAGCATCTGTTCTTACTTTGGTAAGAAATTGTAATCTTTGTATGCTCTTACTATAAAGATTCAATGATTCAATTCAATCCCATTGAATTCAATTCAGTCATATGCAATGAAATGCACATACTTCATCAATGACTGTGATTAGAATAAAGCAAGCCTGAAGACATGATTCTCCCGGTGAAGGGTCAAGTTTGGGGTAACCTGAACCCTGATGGGAAGGGTCTAGAAAAAAACTGCTTTCTAGTTTCAAGCCAACCTCTAACAAGCTGAGATACTTTGGGCAAATCAACTTACCTCTTTGCACTTCAGTTTCTTTATTAGGAAAAAGAGGACAAGGCCATTTTGAAGGCCTCTTCCAGCTATTGCGTGGTATGACCCTTGATTAATGTTTTCACTGCCTCATAAGGATTTGTTACTCCTAAGAAATTAGAATTCCCATAAATGGATTTTACTGAATATTTCTTTTAAGTTTGCATCCAGTATTCCTCCAACCTGCCACATCCTTGAAGAGAAGTAACACTACTTTATGTGTTAGTCACTTGTTGTGTCCAACTCTTTGAGACCCCCCATGGACTATAGCCCAACAGCCTTCTTTGTCCAGGGGATTCTCCAGGCAAGAATACTGGAGTGGGTTGCCATTTCCTTCTCCAGAGGATCTTCTTGACCTAGGGATCGAACCCTGGTCATGTGCATTGCAGGCAGATTCTTTACCATTTAAGCTATGCTACTATGTTCATTTTTAATATATGTGGTCCACTTTATCTGCTCTGATATTCTCCATTTCAGTTCTGGGCCTCCTTGCTGAGGCTTAGAAACAGACAGCTAATTGCAGCAGACTGTGCTGGGAACTTTGGCCACATGCTACTTGTCCACTAAACTCCCAACGAAGAGCACATGTTGACTTCACCACTCATGTCTATTGAAGGTCACTCCGAAATTGCCCTTGCCAGGAACTGTGACTCACAGATAAAAGATGCTGTGGGCAGTGAACTCTCCCCAGAGCCATCCCGCACAGAGACAGAATGCTTTTGTAACACCCACATACCCTGTATTTTATGCTACAGATGGCACTTTAAGCTTCCACTTATAAAGAGTCACGGTCAAGCTCAGAGGTCAGAGGCACTGAATAAAACCAGTATCCATTTAATGGGAACTAGTGTTTGAAATACTTTGCTACTTTAGTAAACACTCTGAGCCCTGTAAGAGCCTATAACAGGTCCAATGGAATGACCTCTTTAAACCACTGCAAGTTCATTTACACACTCCTTGTAATAGATCCTTTTGTTCAAGTCTTCTTTGAGCAATTGCTTTCTCTGTACTAAGCTTCAGAGCATACACTCTATCAAAGCAATTTAAAAGGTCTAACATTTTTGAAGAAAAGGAAAATGCAGAAATCGGCTGACCTCACAGTCAGTGTCCTGCTTGAAAAAGGCAGAAAGCTTACCAATGAGATGTGAATGTTCTGCCTTCTTTAGGAAATTAAGGGACAGAGCTTTTTATCCTAATTTTATCCAGGTGCCCAGATCCTATCTATGGATTTCTCCATGATAGAGGAGAACGGTTTCATAAAAACAGCAAGATGATTCTCAATCTTCACTTCACTTCACTTCTCCTACCTTATAGCTCTTTCATTAACGTGTTTGAACTTGCTCTTCTTTTTTATATCATTGGTATTATGTATTTTCTTAGTGAAGCTTACAGGTTGATGAGTGCTCAGCAAATAAGGGCCTTCTTTTGCACATAAAATTCTTCTTCCTTTTCGGTAAAAATCTATCCCATAACTTTCTGCCCTGGCCCTGTACTACAACCTACGCTCAATGTCCAACCAGGTCAGTCTGAAGATACTCTGAAACAATTCATGACACTGTGTAGGGGTTATATTCTTTTCTGTCCAATTTGTTCCAGTTCATGTTTAATTTTATTCAACTCCTGAGTTTTATTCCTGCCTGTTCTTTCCCTAGGACTTCAGTTTTGGTCTTGCTCTCTCTGTGTTTGACACTACATGATCATCATTTTTGGCTCAGCTTTAAATTTCTGGGAATCTTTTTTCAAAGTAACTTTTTGTGGAATAATTTATTCCTGCTTCAGTCTTTGGGGTCAAATTCTTGATCATGGTCCCTTAGGCCAGTAAATTCACTGTATCTTCCCAGTGCAAAGAGGAGGGAGATTTAGTAATAATTTTGTATAGCAGCATGTTTCCCTGTGTGTTGTATGTATTCTGGGTGCCCACCCTCCCAATCTTTTCATGTTTTTTCTTTGCTCCTCTTATCAGTCATCTTTAAAGTTTGCATTGACACAGGGCATGATGAGAGTCTTTCTAGAGCCCAAGTTTTATCTCTGGGCTAGGGTACAGAGCATAGGTTGCTTCTTTACCTTGATATATAATGCACTGACGTAGTAAATGCTATGAACTGCTGATAGCCCAGTATTGATTTCCTCTCTGGAAGTCCCTCTTTAGCTGAAGGAAGCTGCCTTACCCAGATTAAGTTTGTGCCACAAGGGCATCCTAAGACTGGTTGATCTGGGGACAAGACCCAGTCTCCTTGCCCAGAATTGGAACATGCTAAAAGGTCCATCCCAGCTTCAACTACCCCTGAGTCTCTACTGTAACTGCATTACAGAGCAGCTTATCCTTCAGCCCAGTCCTGTTTCCTTTGCTCCTTTGAAGGTATTTTTCCGTTTGATGAACACTCTCTGATAAAACCTGCACGTGATCTTGTTTTTGTTTGTTTGGTTTTTTACTTTTTTAATTAACTTTTTGGAGTTTATAGTTGCTTTTGGAGTAGAAATCCACTCCAGTATTCTTGCCTGGGAAGCTCCATGGACAGAGGAGCCTGGCAGGCTGCAATCTATGGGATCGCAGAGAGTCAGACATGACTGAGTGACTGAACAGTGAGCGCACATAGCTGCTTTATAATGTTGTGTTAGCTTCTGCTGTACAGAAAACTGAGTCAGTTGCATATCTCCCCTCATTTTTAGATTTACTTCTCATCTGGGTCACCACAGAGGATTGAGAAGAGTTTCCCACACACTGATCTCTTTACTGGAAACTGTGCCTAAGACAATGGTGTTTTTTTCTGGCAATTAAATGTTAATTAGGGCTCCAAGGCTATGTTTCTCAAAACAACCATTTCAACAGGTCATGATATCTTATGAAATTCGTATGTTGGTGTCATAACAATGGATTCAGTATCATCTTGAATGTGAACAACATGTGTTGATAAGCAGACATGACTGGAAAACAGCTACATTTACAAGCTTCAAATAACAGAAACTGAAGCAGATATATATAAATAGCTGCACAGTGTTGCAAATGTTGAAGTACACAACAAAAATCATTGCATTTTGAATGAGTTTCCATAAACAACCTCTTAAAACATGAGAATCCTGTTTTCAAAAAAAAAAAATGTGAAGAAGATAATTCTTAACAATTTTGGGTGGGTAAGTGCAAGAAGCAAGACTCAAGTCAGGCCTCTTACCACTAAGTATGAATGCCGCATGCTAAGTCACTTCAGTCATGTCCCACTCTTTGCAATCCTATGGACTGTAACCCTCCAGGCTCCTCTATCCATGGAATTCTCCAGGCAAGAAAAATGGAGTAGCTTGCATGCCCTTCTCCAGGGGATCTACCTGACCCAGGGATCAAACCTGCACCTCTTATGTCTCTTGCATTGGCAGGTGGGTTTCTTTACCACTAGCACTACCTTATCACAAAATATAGTGAGTAATTTTTTTTTAAGTTTAGAACCTGTTTAGAAACTATGAGGAAGTTGAGTTGGTAGACAGATAAATTATCTCTAACTTATTTTTAAATTTTACACCAAAATTTGAGTTTATGTTTGTGCTTCTGGGGCAAGGGTAGGTACTCATGTATAGAAAATTTTCAAGATAATAGTTTAATGCTCTCTTAGTTTTATAAATTTTAAAACAGAATATTAATATTCATCCCTACCCACTCACACAGTTAAAGCTCCCTTCTAATTATGCTTATGGATGACTTGTCTCTTTCAGTTTCTCTATCTGTAAAATGGAGATAACAATACTTACCTTCCTCATATGGGTGTTGAGATGATGAATTTCCTAATGTGCATAATGAGCTTTGAAGATGAAAAGCTTCATGTAAATGCTGAATGTTATTATTGTGCATAAATTTATGAGGTATCACAGGTGCATGATTCCAAAGAATACATTAAAGCTAAAATTCATTGTGAATAATCCTTGAGGTTGTAAACCTGAATTAAATATAAAGGTAAGAGGCATCCTCTAAACATTAAACACAGATGGTAATGATTTTGTTCAGATTTTCCTTGTATATAGGTTGGCTATATTTTATAATTAGACAAAAAGCTAAATAAGCATCAGTTTTTAAAGGTGTTTTAAATAACATTTATTTCTTAAAAGTTAACATGCATACATAAACCAAAGCAGAAAACAAAGTCATTCATAATCAAAGCCTACTGTTTGATGTGCTCTTCTAGGTCTCATTTGTGCATTTTCACAACTAAGCATCCATTTTATGTAATTAAAATCATACAGTTATGTATCATGCTGTTTCACACATCATGAATATTTACTATTCCAAAGTCCCAAAGCTATGAGTATTTCGATAACCAAGAAGGCACTACACCACCTCAATCTGGAAGGAAAAAAAAAATGTACTCCTGAATTTCTTGAGCTCGTCTGTCAAAGCTGTCTCTGTTCTTAAAATTCTCAACTGTAAAACTTTAATAAAAGAATGTTTCTTTTCACTAATTTTGTGACTTTGGGAATTGACTGGTACAGCATTATGACTTTACTCCAACTCATCAAAAATAAATTTTTTTTGCCAAAAGTCATATAATTATAATATTCTTGATCCTTATATGTGCTCTTGGTTGCCCAAAAAAGGTATATTTTGTTTAATGTACTAGTTTTGCCTCAGGGAAAATAAATCCTATTACTATGATGAAATTCCCTTGGTTTCACAAAGTAACTCTTGCATGTTTCTTGACTTTGTGCTGTAGTAATGGATTTCAAGATAGATGAGAGATGGGTTTTTGCTTAACTGGTGACATGTGGCATTTTATTCCCAGGCAGCTATCTGCTTGGAATATGGTTTGCTTCTCCTTGGCTCCTTGATCTCCTGAGCACAGAGGAACTTGGCCTTATGCTGAACGTCAGTGTCAGGCCACTTTCTGGTTTATTCCACCCACCCTGTGGTGGGGAAGGGACTTGCCTCTCATGCACCCAGAGAGAGTCAAGCAGTCTTGAGAGAAGAAAGATTTGTCTTTTCTTTTAGAATGAAGTAATGCCATTTGCGGCAACATGGATGGACCTAGAAATGATCATAGTAAGTCAAGTAAATTAGATGAAGACAAATATCATATGACATCACTTATATGTGGAATCTTAAATATGACATGAGTGAACTTATCTACGAAACAGAAATGGACTCACAGACACAGAACACAGACTTGCAGTTACAGAGGGGTGGGGAGTTAAGGAAGGGAAGGATTGGGAGTTTGGGATTAGCAGATGTGAGCTATTATATATGGCATGGGTAAACAACAAGGGCCTACTTAATAGCACTGAGAACTGAAAAAGAATGCATATATGCAGTGGTAAAGAATCTGCCTGCAATGCAGGAGCTGCAGGAAACATGGGTTTGATCCCTGAATTGGGAAGATCCCCTGGAGGAGGGCATGGCAAGCCACTCTAGTATTCTTGCCTGGAGAATCCCAAGGACAGAGGAGCCTGGTGGACTATAGTCCATGGGGTTGCAAAGACTCAAACATGAAAGAAGCGACTTAGCACATACACATGTGTGTGTGTGTATATATATATATATATATATATATATATATATATATATATATATATATATATAACTGAATCACCTTGCTTTACAGTAGATTTTAGCACAGCATTGCAAATCAACTATAGTTTAATAAAATTTTTGTAAAAGATTTAGATCCTTTTTAAACTTTCACTTTCAGTGGTTTTAAATGCAGGTATTTGGGGAACTGGGGTGGCCAGTTTGGGACACAGTGAAGAAATGTCACACTGAAGACTCCTGCAGAGACAAACCCCTCTCCTTCTGTTGCTTCATGGTACTTCTGTAAGGAATTGTCATCATTTATTACACAACCAATCTCTAGTCAGGAGGATGTTCAGGCCAGTGATGCATATCCCTGAGTAACAGTGAAAAATAGTGTCTTCCCTCTTCAGAGGAGCATTAATTTGTTTTAAGCCTTAGGCCTGCTGGCACAGTAGACAAAGCTATTTACTGAAATAGGGCTTCTTGTCTCCAGAGCTAAAGCAAGTCTAAAAGGATGGGATTAACTCCATGTGAAATGAAAGCATCAACTCTCTATTATAAAGTGCTTTAAATAATTCAAATGAAGGTAGCATAAAACTTACAGGCTTTCTGAGATAAGTAAAACATGAGTTTGGCCAGGGTGGAGAGTTAACTCCCTATTTTGAAGGCTGCTTCTGGAACAAGATCAGAAGTGGGCATTTATTCCCTTATTCATTCAACTTTTTTTTTTTTTTAACATTTTGAGACAGTGCTATATATCAGGACTGTGATTCATGCAGGATACAAAATGAAATCCCTGATCTTCCAAATATTATGTCTAGGGGAAGGAATCAAAGAATTGGAGGGGGTTGGATAAAGAAATCGCATTACTATCAACAACGTAGGTCACCCTGTGCTTCAGCTAGGTTGGATCATCTGCAAGCAGATGGAGAAGAGGAGGGAGGGGGTGAACGAAGGAAAGGGAGGAAAGAATAAAAAAGGGTAACTTTTTTCAAAACGCAAAAACAAAACAAAAACAAAAATAATTTAACTCCTAGAAATTCAGGACAGATGCTAAATAATCTCAAGTATCCACATCTATAGCCTTTTAATTTTCTTCCCTTGGTTATCTGTTTGGGAGGCTCCTGAGTTGCTGCTGTGTCCTCATTCATAGCTCTGATGAGTTCACTGAAGTTGATGAGAATCTATTAAATCTAAGAGAAACTTTGAGACAGATCTAATTGTGCCACACAGCTTGTGGGTTTTTAGTTACCTGACCAAGGAAAAAACCCAGGCCCTCAACAGTGAAAGCAGAGTCCTAACCACTGGGCCATCAGGGAATTTCCCAGAGAGATTTAATTTTGAAACAGGTATTATTATAGACCATTTGATTTGCAAGCCAAGATGTTTTTGTTTTTTTTTTAAATATAGACATTTCATTTACATTGAGGAAATGGAAACAAATTTAAATGAATCATATCTATTTTCTCTATCTTAATAGGATAAATGGTATTCTAGGTAGTATTCAAAAATATAAAAAATGAGAGGATAAAAGATGTGTCGTTATCAAGTACCTACGAATGAGACAATCCAGTTTGGAAGAAAATATATTTATCAGAGATTACATAATTTTCAGTTTCTTATACATATTTTTTCTTTTAAAAAAAGGAAGCTTGTAAAGGAAAGGGCCATGAATATCTATTATGTGCCTACTTCGCTTTAAAACTTTTAACTACCTAGATCTTGGATGAAAAGTTCATTAAAAGCTTCTCATTATTACATCGCCTACATCAATTTCTCTCCTACCCGGAGGTCTGTTCTTTACATCTGTGTCTCTTTTGCTATCTTGTATATAGTGCCATCATTACTGTCTTTCTAAATTCCATATATATACATTAATGTGCTGTATTGGTGTTTCTCTTTCTGACTTCCTTCACTCTGTATAATGGCTCCAGTTTCATCCACCTCGTTAGAACTGATTCAAATGTGTTCTTTTTATAGCTGAGTAATATTCCATTGTGTGTATGTACCACAGCTTTCTTATCTATTCATCTGCCAAAGGACATCTAGGTTGCTTCCATGTCCTAGGTATTGTAAACAGTGCTGCGATGAACACTGGGGTATATATATCTCTTTCAATTCTGGTTTCCTCAGTGTTTATGCCCAGCAGTGGGATTGCTGGGCCATACAGCAGTTCTATTTCCAGTTTTTTAAGGGATCTCCACACTGTTCTCCATAGTGGCTGTACTAGTTTGCATTCCCACCAACAGTGTAAGAAGGTTCCCTTTTCTCCAGCCTCTCCAGCATTTACTGTTTGTAAACTTTTTGACAGCAGCCATTCTAAGTGGCATGAGATGGTACCTCATTGTGGTTTATTTGCATTTCTCTGATAATGAACAATGTTGAACATCTTTTCATGTGTTTGATAGCCATCTATATGTCTTCTTTGGAGAAATGTCTGTTTAGTTCTTTGGCCCATTTTTTGATTGGATCATTTAATGTTCTTGTATCAAGTTGCATAAGCTGCTTGTATATTTTGGAGATTGATTCTTTGTCAGTTTCTTCATTTGCTATTATTTTCTCCCATTCTGATGGCTGCCTTTTCACCTTGCTTATAGTTTCCTTCATTGTGCAAAAGATTTTAAGTTTAATTAGGTCCTCCCATTTTTTAATTTTTGTTTTTATTTCCATTACTCTGTTTTTATTTCCATTACTCATAGAGGATCTTGCTTTGATTTATGTCAGAGAGTGTTCTGCCTATGTTTCCCTCTAAGAGTTTTATAGTTTCTGGCCTTACATTTAGCTCTTTAATCCATTTTGAGTTTATTTTTATGTATGGTGTTAGAAAGTGTTCTAGTTTCATTCTTTTACAGGTGGTTGACTAGTTTTCCCAGCATCACTTGTTAAAGAGAATGTCTTTTCTCCATTGTATATTTTTGCCTCCTTTGTCAAAGATAAGGTGTCCATAGGTGCATGGATTTATCTCTGGGCTTTCTATTTGGTTTCATTGATCTATATTTTTGTCTTTGTGCCAGGACTATACTGTCTTGATGACTGTGGTTTTGTGGTGTAGTCTGAAGTCAGGCAAGTTGATTCTTCCAGTTCCATTCTTTTTTCTCAAGATTGCTTTGACTGTTTGAGGTGTTTTTTTTTTTTTGTGTGTGTGTGTTTCCATATAAATTGTGAAACTATTTGTTCTAGTTCTGTGAAAAATACCATTGGTAGCTTGATAGGGATTGTATTGAATCTATAGATAGCTTTGGGTAGTATACCCATTTTCATTATATTGATTCTTCCAATCCACAAACATGGTATATTTCTCAATCTAATTGTGGCATTTTTACTTTTTTTCACTACTGGTGTGTTTTCCATTTCCAGTTGATTCTAAGATACAACCAGTGTTGAAAACCACTGCCCTGGAAGAGAATCTGAAAAAAATAGATGTATATATATGTATAATAGATCGCTTGAAACTAACACACCATTGTAAATGAACTATACTTCAATATAAAACAAAAATTAAAACAACAACACTCCCCTAAACCCTCTACTGCTCCTTTGGAACTCACAGTGTGTTTTATAAAATCTCCTACATACTAATCTACTTCTTCCAAAGTTTTCCTCTTCCTGCTGTCACAGAAACCAGGCTACTTCGTGAGGGTACTCTTTCCTTTGCATACTTCACCTCCCTCCTCAGACTCCAGAGCCTTCTCCCTTCACCACAGTCAGATGAGGACCTTGATTAGATTATGTCTCTGATTAAAGAACAAGAGCAACCAAAGAAAAATTCCTCATTTTCCCAAGGCATATCTTTCCCTGTCCTTATTTCTGTGCCTGTCAGTGTCTTCCCTGCTGATAGAATGATGAACTTGGACATGCTAGCATAAAAGGCCAGTCCTTCCATCACTTCACTAGCCTCTCACCTACTCAAGGACTTTGATGCTGAATTTAACTCCTCTGTCTCCTCTGTCACTAAAATTTACCTCTCTGTTAGATTTGCATCAGTGGGGTTGATATTTAAATAATCTCGATGTCAAGCGTTAGCACTGATTAATTATTATGGAGGTGACTGAAACCACTTGTGACCAAGGTGAATATCATCTGACTTGCTCATCATAAAATCAGCATCTCTCAATATCACCTTAATAAACACCTTCCCTTGATCATACAGACCCAGCCTCCTTCTCAGATCCTCTTTATACTGTCTCCTATGTGAGAACATATTCCATTCATAACTTCAATTTCTTTGTATGTCCAACAAAGTTAGCCTAGGTACCCAACTAACACAATCGGCTATATAGTACTGTACTGCAATGGGTTTATCATACTTTTCATATAAATAATACATAAAAAACAAACACAGAAATTAAAGAGAACATTTTAATTTTGAAGTACAGTACTTGAGAAGTACAGTAGTGCAATACAACAGCAGGCATACAGGGGCTGGCAGTGAACAGGCATGAAGAGTTACTGACTAGAGGAGAGAGAAGGGGTGGGAGATGGGAGAGCTGAAGGTTCAGCAGCAATAGGAGATGGAGGGCAAGCTGCAATTTCACTCATGCCTGACGCTGATGACACAGGTTCTGGTTCCATGCTGGATTCAATTCTATCTACCCTCTTGAGAAAATGATTCAGTGATGTTTGAGTAGTAGCTCTCTTTTTCTTGTCATAGGTAACAAGGCAGCACTATACTGCATTGTGAATGGCTGCTACATGCTTTGTGTATCATTCTACATTTGGGTCCTGTGGCTCAAAAGTTAACAGTGCCTCCTCAAATACAGTGCCTCCTGTGATTCCCTGTGATGCGAATCTGTTCAGTTCTGTTACTTCCTCCTCTTTTCCCTCTTTGTCCTTTCTCTGGGCTTCTAATTCCATCAGATCTTCATTAGTAACCTCCACGTTCACATCTTTGAAAGTTCTCAACTTAAAGGTTACTATGTAGGGGACTTACTATGCAGGGGACTTAATCCTCATGTTGTTGTCTTTACCTACTATCTCTTCATCCTACAGATTGCTGCACTTCCTACAATCAGGTATCACCTCACTACTTCAGTAAAATACCTCTTATTGAAGGTCACAGTATTCTCCACATTGCTCTTTGGGGGCTCAGTTCTTGAGCTCTCATCCATCTTACTATCTCAGCAGCACTCCATATTATGCTGTGTTCCTTGAAAAACTTACACAGTGAAATTAAGATGAGATGGACATTTTTGCATGTATGTAAAATTTCAGTTGGTGTGTTGTACTTATTGTTCTGAAATAATGATGAACATGACTTGTTCAGAGCTTCAAAGAAAATATTTGTAAATCCCTGCAAAAATGTCAAACCATGAAATAATGCTTTTTTATGAAATCATGTTAGTTAAGGCTCAACTATTTGACTTCCATTACTGAAGCAAATAAAATGCATCCAAAAAGATGACTTGAGGGAGGAGAGTGTGTAAAATGACTAGAAAATTTCTTATCCTCATGTTTGGAGAGCCACGAAATGTCTGATTATCTAGAAGGATAGAAATAAAATATTGTTTATCTTAAGACAAAACAGAAAAACTATACAAAAGAGATCTTCATGACCCATATAATCATGATGGTGTGATCACTCTACTAGAGCCAGACATCCTGGAATGTGAAGTCAAGTGGCTTCACATTCCAACAAACAACAAAGCTAGTGGAGGCGATGAAATTCCAGTTGAGCTACTTCAAATCCTAAAAGATGATGCTGTGAAAGTGCTGCAGGAAATATGCCAGAAAATTTGGAAAATTCAGCAGTAGCCACAGCACTGGAAAAGGTCAGTTTTTATTTCAATCCCAAAGAAAGGCAATGCCAAAGAATGCTCAAACTACTGCACAATTGCACTCATCTCACACACTGGCAAAATAATGCTCAAAATTCTCCAAGTCAGGCTTCAACAGTACATGAACCATGAACTTCCAGATGTTCAAGCTGGTTTTAGAAAAGGCAGAGGAACCAGAGATCAAATTGCCAACATCCGCTGGATCATCAAAAAAGCAAGAGAGTTCCAGAAAAACATCTACTTCTGCTTTATTGACTATGCCAAAGCCTTTGACTTTGTGGATCACAACAAACTGGAAAATTCTTAAAGAGATGGGAATACCAGACCACCTTACTTGCCTCCAGAGAAATCTGTATGCAGGCCAGGAAGCAACAGTTAGAACTGGACATGGAACAACAGACTGATTCCTACTGGTTTCATAGGAAAAGGAGTATGTCAAGGCTGTATATTGTCACTCTGTTTATTTAACTTATGTGCAGAGTACATCATGAGAAACACTGGGCTGGATGAAGCACAGCTGGAATCAAGATTGGGGGAGAAATATCAATAACCTCAGATATGCAGATGACACCACCCTTATGGCAGAAAGCAGAGAACTAAAGAGCCTCTTGTTGAAAATGAAAGGGGAGAGTGAAAAAGTTGGCTAAAAACTCAACATTCAGAAAACTAAGATCATGGCCTCTGGTCCCATCACTTCATCACAAATAGATGGGGAAACAATGAAAACAGTGACAGACTTTATTATTTTGGGCTCCAAAATCCATGCAGATGATGACTGCAGCCATGAAATTAAAAGACACTTACTCCTTGGAAGAAAAGCTATGACCAACCTAGACGGCATATAAAAAATAGAGACATTATTTTGCAACAAAGATCTATCTAGTCAAGGCTATGGTTTTTCCAATAGTCATGTATGGATGTGAGAGTTGGACCATAAAGAAAGCTGAGCACTGAAGAATTAATGCTTTTGAACTGTGGTTTGGAGAAGACTCTTGAGGGTCCCTTGGACAGCAAGGAGATCCAACCAGTCCATCCTAAAGGAAATCAGTCCTGAATATTCATTGGAAGGACTGATGCTGAAGCTGAAACTCCAAAACTTTGGTCACCTGATGTGAAGAACTGACTCATTGGAAAAGACCCTGATTCTGGGAAAGAGTGAAGGCAGGAGGAGAAGCAGACAACAGAGGATGAGGTGGTTGGGTGGTGTCACCTGCCGGGAGCCAACACACGAGACCCTACCCCTAAAAAGGCCATAGGGGAGAAAACCTGACGGGCAAGGCGAATCAGGTTTTCAGGGGTTTTCGAAAAGGCCAGCTCACGAGATCCCACCCATGACAAGGTCACAAGGAGAAAGCCTGACAGGCAAGGCAGATCAGGTTTTCAGGGATTTCAAAAAGCTGTCCCCGGCTCTCACCTTAAAGATGATATCTATCTTTCTGATGCCTGCCTCAATGGACTACTCCCTAATTTCTCTGACACAGGGAGGAAGGCCTTCCCTGATCTCTTACCAAATAAGAATCAATTTAGAAATTTAATCAATAAGTTTCCCAGGTGGTGGTATTTTATGAGATTATTTAGGGTGAAAGGAGTGTTTTAATTTAAACTCCTTTGCTGGTAGTTTGTTAGCCAAATGCATTTATGTGCTTGGTACTAATATGCATGATTGCTTATAATATCCTAATCATAAAATAGCATAAAGAACCTGATTATATAAAAGCCCTAATAGATATAGAGCCCTTTTAAGGGGTAAAAGAGTCCTATTAGAAAACATAAGAAAAATTATTCTATAGGTGGTTATTGGGTTGTGATTTTCTTGCTGTGTTTATGCTTGCTGTATTTTTGCCTTTAATGTGCTAAGGTTGTGTTACAAAAACCATTGTTAATATAGTTAAAGATCTAGAGAAATAAGAACTTAGCCCTAGTGTGGTAACAATGAGATGGTTGTTAATTGTCACCCAGGAATGCCAGGCAGAAGCTGCCTCACCAAAGTCACAGAGTCAGTATGGGGTAAACTTCTTAGATAAACACAACTGACAACCTTTGCAGAAAGATTAATTTTTGTATTAACAAGAATATAATTCTACTCTGTACTACTTTCCTATGACACTGTTACCTTTCAGTTAAGGTCACCATAGAAACAGAAAATAGGTTTACATTCACCTGACCTGCAAAAATGTTAATAGGCCCCAAGGCCAGAGGATAATGTACAAGACCCTCATAAACAAAGAAGTATGCAGAAAACACCCTGGTTTTGTGAAGGACAAGCTGACGTAATGTTAAACTATCTTCCCCTTAGAAATGTACTAACTTAGGGTATAAAAGCTATGGTAAAAAATAAAGCATTGCCAGACTCTTCCAGACTCTCTGCACCCCCGTCTGGTCATTTCTCTCTCTCTCCCTCGCAGACTTGGCCCTATCAAGGCTAGTCTCACGTGTCTTCTATCTCTCGCCGACGCCATTCATCCTAAGGGTACCCGCTGGATCCTGCTGGGGCTGGACCCCGGCAGTCACCGACTCAATGGACATGAGTTTGAGTAGGCTCTGGGAGTTGATGATGGATGGGGAAGGCTCGCGTGCTGCAGTCCATGGGGTTGCAAAGAGTCAGACAAGACTGAGCCACTGAACTGAAGACAAAACAAGAAATAAGTCTTCCATAATTCAACTTGGGACAGACGTATTACCCTTTTTTCTTGAAAGGGAAGTAGTTTGACATTCTAAAGATTAGGGCCAGAATACATGAAATTATTATGAGTTTGCTGAAAGAATAGATTTTAGAAAACCTGTGCCTTGAAAAGGCTGAAAGGATTCAGGAAACCAAAATTATTAACTATAATAAACACTAAAGTTATTTTTGCAATGGCACCTCTAATTAGTCCCTATTGCTGCAAATCTAGCCAGGCAAGCTGTGCACAGTCATCATATTTAAAGTTTCTACCATGGCTGAAATGGAGATAAGCTAAACTCTGGGAGACTTATGTAAGCCAGATACGACTGGCCCTAGTAGGCATCTTCTCTTCTCTCTACTCCCATCTGAAAGGTGACTTTACACTTCAAAACAGATCTAAATCCAGATTCAATTTGATATGCATTCAAAAGAGGCAGCTGTTTTCCTCAAGTTTCCATAAGGACGTGAGGAATGTCTCTTTATCTCCCACAGCAGAACTTAATAAAATATTTCTAAAGTTTCTGTCATTTCTCAGAAAGTGGCTTTCCTTTGCCAGTCACTCATTTCTTCTCTGTCTCTTCTCTAACTTAAGATTTTGGATGCTCTTTGCTGCTTCTGCTCTCTCCCTCAACTTTGAGAACCCATGTCCAGCAACAACCAAACAGTGGTGTCTGCCCCCTAAATATTCCTCTGCCTTTCCAGTCTTCGTTGCCTCCTCAGAGGGCTCTTCAAGGTTTCAAAATGACAATCCACTTATCATATAACATTATACCAGCTTAATAGTTAATGTTATCTTGCTAACTTTTAAAATGCTTAATAAGAAACTGGGCTTACTTCAACTAAATGTCTCAAAAAATTAACATAAACTTTTGTCTTTAGAGTTGCTATGAAGGGCCTCGGCACCAGAGATGTGGAATGAGTTTGTGTTGAACAAATTTGCATGGAACCTTGCCCATGGATCACAATCTGGAGTTTACTACCACCCTTTAGTTACAATAGGCAGATTTTACAGTTGAGTTTTCATCAAATTTCTCTCTTTTATGCAGTGTGGAATGTTTCTAAAATGTGTTTTCATCTCACTCTTCTGAACATATCTTCTTTTTAAAGGCTAGTCAACAAATGTGTGCTCATGATGAAGTCATAGCGTGAAGCTGAGAGGCTACATAGAACTGTGGTGGTGGTACCTCTGACCTTGACAGACAGAAGCTATGATCGAAATCTGAAGGTCAAACGTGTCCATGACACATTGAGGTGTTTGGGGGTTTCTGGAACCATTTATGGAAGTGCCATAGAAGAATGTTAAGACAGAAGAGGAGTTAGAAATATATGCCTAGCTCCAAATAAAGACTTCATAATCCAAATATAGAAGCAGTTTTAAACAAAGAGCCCTGTGTCTGTCGCTTAGGCTTTTCTTCCAGCGTTATCCTTACCTGGAGAATGCTCACATGTGTGCATAAACACATATACAAGTAAACATACTCTCTTCCTTTACCAAAGAATTCTGGTCTGAGTCCTAGGTAAAACCATGTTGCAAGTAAGAGTAGAAAGAGTTATTCTTTACTAAAAAGATGATCAGGGTGAAAAATGTAATTTTAAAAGGAGTTGAAAGGTAATCTTCCTATTTTTGTGAGGAATGAAAAATTAATTGCTTGAGAGCCCAGAAGGCTCCTAAGAACAAGGCATCCATTTGGTAGCTGAAGGCCTCGGGGTATCACAAAAGAGCTTTCTAGAGTGGTGGCAAAGGGCCAGGTGGAAAGGAAACATCACCAAGCACAGCATTACCTGGAAAGGTATCTGAGATGCAATGGAGCTGATAGAATCAGTATGTTTCTCCAGGCCCTGGAAATGCAGCAAGGCATTCACGGACTTTGGTCCGGTGCTAGGTGCTGGGATACAGCACAAGAGAAACAAGGTCCCTGGCCCTCGCTCTCCAAGAGACAGGATCAAGTGAAGAAGATGAGGATCAAGCAAACAATTACACAAATGCTCACTTAACTCTGATTTCAATAAGTGCTCAAGAGAAGTACAAGGGCTAGGTATACAATGGAGAAAACTAATCGTTTGGAGAGCCTTAATGGGAGACATATCTCCAAGGAAACCAGAGCTAGACAAAACCAAACCACCAGACACTATATTGGTATATAAGAGGATCTGACTGTGAGTACAGGTGATATTCCCACACTGAGTTGAGGGTTTGGTCTTTCAGTAATAGGAAAAGGAAAAGGCCACTTTCCCTTGCATGCATGTTCAGTTGTCATTTGTGTCTGACTCTTTGTGACCCCGTGTACTGGGAAACTCCAGGCTCCTCTGTCAATGGAATTTTCCAAGTAAGAATACTGGAGTGGAGTAGGAATACATTTCCTATTTCAGGGGATCTTCCCAAACCAGAGATTGAACCCAGGTTCTCTTGTGTCTCCTGCATCTGCAGGTGGATTCTTTACCACAGCAGCACGTGAAGGAAAAGGCAATGAAATATAATTATCACTGAACCAGTAATTTTAAATTTACCCTCAAGTTCAGAGGGTCTGACACTGTTCATGCGTATCACTGTAAGTGGTTCCTATTTATAACTACGTGTCTTTAGCTGTAAACATAAAAGGGATTGTTGGGATTCAGTAATGGGAAATAACTAGATACAAAATTCTGATCTTAACAGGTAAAAAGTATAGATTGTCTGTGTGTCTTAAAACAAGCTTAGTAAGTCACATTACAATGGATATGTTCTATCTTTTCATACATTCTTGGGTAGATCCTCAGTTTTCTGAAATTATAATTAATAAATGTAAACCAATAATTCACATCCTATGATCATTCTCATTTATATTCTATTATTCTCATAAACATGAAACATTAGGGGGAAAAGGGACTTTTGAAATCCAGTTGAACCTTACATTTTGTTGGGAATAGAAACCCAGAGAGTTATGTGATTTAACATTATCTGAGGGCAGTTCAGACTCTGCGTGAGCCTTGCCTGCCAGGCTTGCAGTCTGCATGGTTCCATTCCAGATGCTATTAGCTTTTTGCTTACTCTCTATTTTGTTCATTAGCATGATCTGGGGAGCTGTATTTTAACTTTCTGGTCTCTCTACTCCCTTTTATCCTCATTCTTTTCTCATTTTTTAAAATGATTATTTTGCCTCTCTTTTTTCGCCTTACAATCTTTCTGATTTTATCATTCCCATTTACTTATCATTATATGAATAAGAGAGAATGCGATTACAGAACAGCAGTTAGAAATGAATTATTTATTAGATGTTAATAGTGAGAAACAGCATAAGAAGAGAACTTGAGAAAAGCGAGAAAACACAGAAAATGAGAAAGTCCTGATCTTTGATTGTGAGAAGATCCTGCAGCAGGAAAGCGCACCCCTATTCTTGCATTATAATAAAAATCACGACATCTTTTGTTCTACTGAAAATATTAGTAAGAAATGAAATTGTATTCAAAACACAAAACTTTATTTTTATTAATCATGTATATTAAAGTACATGTAAAAATCCCCAAGTTCCAACTGTTTTATGCTTTAAAATTGCATTTCTCCTTTTAAAAATATGTATTTATTTATTATTTATTTATTCGATTGTTTCACGTCTTCATTGCAGCACATGGGATCTTCGTTAGTGTCATGTGAGATCTTTCATCGTGGCAGAAGGATTCTCTAGTCGTGGCGGGCAAGCTCAGTAGACGCAGGGCTTGGGCTTAGCTGCTCCACAGCACGTGTGATCTTGGTTCCTTGATCAGGGATTGAATTAATCCTTTCCCTATATTGTAAAGTGGATTCCTAACCACTGGACCACCAGAGAAGTCCCTGTATTTCTTAATATATGAAATTATTTATTCTTATTAAGTGGAAAAAACTCATTCTTAATGAACATTGAACTTTAAAATAAAATTATTTAAATGACTATAAATTTTAATTAAAATTTTGTTCAATATTTTAGTAAAATAAAAATGTTTCCAATTAAAGTGTTAAATGTCCATCAAGCTGTAAGACAAAAATCATTGTCAAGATACATGTGCTGCCTAGAACTACATTTGCACAAAACTAAGAGAATCATAATTCTTGAAGAATATTTCCCAGGTGCCATTTCCAGTGTTGCAAATACCATGCCTGTTTGCCAGGACCTGCATAACTATACTTTGGAACAGAAAGAGAAACAAGAAAATTAGTCTTCCCATAGCTGGGACATGAAACATTATAATGCAAGAAACTTGAATTT
This sequence comes from Cervus elaphus, assembly GCF_910594005.1. NCBI lineage: Eukaryota > Metazoa > Chordata > Mammalia > Artiodactyla > Cervidae > Cervus > Cervus elaphus. Next base: position 21,004,085 of record NC_057842.1, on the reverse strand, counting down.
CTGCTGAGTTGTGCTCTTTCCCTCTGACCTAGACACTCTGTTGTTTAAATCCTCCTAGCATTCTGAAATAATACAACTTAACAAACATTAACGTTGGCTTCCCTAGTGGCTCAGTTGGTAAAGAATCTGCCTGCTATGCAGGAGATCTGAGGTCGATCCCTGGGTCGGGAAGATCCACTGGAGAAGGAAATGGCAACCCACTCCATTATTCTTGCCTGGAGAATTCCACAAAGGAGCCAGGCAAGCTACAGCCCATGGGATCACAAAGAGTTGGACATGGCTATGCAACCAACTTTCACAAACATTCATGATATTTGAGGAGTATCATGTTTTATTTTGAGGACAGAGGGCAAGAGCATGGAGAAATGTTTTCTTAAAGTCTGAACAGTGTTAATGAGAAGAGTGAACATTTAGAGTCTCAGGTACAATGTGCCACATTAAGTGCAGAAGACTGCATGGCACAAGTGTATATATGTTCTTTAATTGTGTGTGTGTCTGTGTGTGTCTATCTGTGGGGTTCTTCAGAGCACAGGATTCAGAGCAAGGGATCCTTTCTTTTCAGTCATAGTGTAGTGCTGCTGACAGTCTATTTTCTCTAAATGAATATTAATCACAAATACTGGTTGAATTTATCTAGTGGAAATATGTTTATAAGCTATAATTAGTAGCATTAAGTATAACATTTAAAAATGTTGACAAAGATACATGTTGGAAAATAATTCACTATAGAATCATCTACATATATAAACAAATATACATCGGTTAAATACACACAAATTTTATTAATTAGGATTAGGTTGGGCTGAAAGTAAAAGAAAATCCCACAAAACAGAATCTTAAATAAAATAATTTATTTCTCTAGCTTCCCTGGTGGCTCAGTGGTAAGGAATCTGCCTGCCAATGCAAGAGATGCAGGTTTGATCCCTAGGTTGGGAAAATCTCCTGGGAAGGAAATGGCAACCCACTCAGTATTCTTACCTGGAAAGTTCCATGGACAGAGGAGCCTGGAGGGCTATACAGTCCATGGGTTCGCAAAAGAGTTGGACACAATTTAGTGAATAAACAACAATAGCAGTTTATTTTTCACGCAAGCAAAATCCAGAACTGAGTTGGTAGCTGTGCTCCAAAACTCAGGCTTCTCTCTGCCATCATCACATGTGGCTCTTGACTCTGCATTCTAAGAAGGTAGTATCCATAAACTAGGGAGCAGATGAAGGGAACCCTGAAAAGGGGGCAAAAGCAGGACACCAATGGTATCTTAAGGACATTTTCCAACAGCTTCCATGTGACATTTCTTCTTAAATTTCATTGGCCAGAATCAGCCACATGATCTCATCTAATGGCAAGGAAAAGTATTCTGTACAGCAAAAGTCTCTCCTGGTGCAGAAGGAAATGCAAATACTAAGTAATGATAATCACTTTTGCCACATTTATTTTACACATTTATATGTCAGTTATTGATACCCTGTAATTCATAATACTGCAGAATAGTTTGCATCCATGATTCTTCTCCTCTAAGATATTTATCAAACCCTTTGCCAAAAATATCTGAAATTTTAGCATCACATGTTTCCTATTTCAACTTTATCATGTTCACTCCACTTTGTGCAGTAATTTAATTCCATGTCCAGGCCAGTTTATTCTGGAATAGCCCATTTCATTATGTAGCACTGACTAATATACTACTGGTAAAGAATGTTCTATATTTGCAATTGTGTTAAGTTTAGTCTTTAAATATTCCAATTGCCTTTTGACTTTTTTGTTCCATTTTATGAATGTATTAAAACTTTGCAAGTGTGACACTGTGATATCTTCTGCAAAAAACACACATGCAAATACCTTCTGGCATTGTGGTGGCAGAGATTTTAGTGTGCAGCCTGACTTGAGGGCATAAAATGTGTCTGGTTTGATTATTACCCAAAATATCTTGCCATACTCGATGCTATTCACTCTGAGTTTACTTTTCTACTTCATTAATAAATGTCTCCATCCTCAACAAGTACAGCTATAAAATTAGGGTTAAAATGGTTGTTGTTTGATTCTGTTTCTTTTAATACTTTCCTTAACACATTATATGTGTTTATGCATTTATTTCATTAATTTGGTTATTGCTGATGGACTTTATGTCTCTTTTTCCAGATTCTAAATCTGATATAAGGAAAGTATGTGACTAACACGGTGCTTGGAAGATAGGAGCTCAAGAAAATCTGTTCAATATATTAATTAATGATTTATACTGTATGTGCATTAATAACAAATATATTCCACTTGAAAGAAGAAAAGTTTTCCTTTCAAAATCTGTATCCATTTTTTTTTTTTTAAATCAGGAAGACTCAAATAAGACAAGGGGACTGAAATGCTGTAACCATTAACTGTGCGTTCTGCCTGCTAAGTCCCTTCAGTTGTGTCCACCTCTTTGCATCCCTGTGGGCTGTACCCTGCCAGGCTCCTCTGTCAATGGGTTTTCTCCAGGCAAGAGTACTGGAGTGGATTGCCATGCCCTCCTCCAGGGGATCTTCCTAACCCAGGGATCGAACCCACATCTCTTACGACTCCTGCACTGGCTGATCTTTACCACTATCGCCACCTGGGAAGCCCAACCAATAACTATACTTGTATATGATAATCAATCATCTCCATACTCCAACCTCTACTCAAAATAGTGAAAGAATTCAACAAAAGTAGGGGAAGCATAAGTTTCTGACATACATTTTGGGTAAACATTAGAATTTTAATTCCATGGAGGCCAATGTGATACTCCTGAAAATCTTTAACAGAATAATATAAATCGATTATTTTGAAGTAGACTTTTGCTTTGAAATATTTCAAGAAGTTAGGCAATCTATTTTAGCTCTAAGATTCTACTGAAGATGTCCCCAAACACAGCATTGTATTTAGTCCTCAGTGGGACAGTTGAGGGGTTTCCCTGGTGGCTCAGCGGTAAAGAATCTGCCTGAAATGTGGGAGACTCAGGTTTGATCCTTGAGTTGGGAAGATCTCCTGCAGGAGGGCATGACAACCCACTCCAGTATTCTTGCCTGGAGAATCCCATGGACAGAGGAGCCTGGTGGGCTATAGTCAATAGGGTCGCAAAGAGTCAGACAGACTGAGCGACTAAGAAGCAGCAGGACACTTGAGATAAGATGGAACCCTAAAAACCTGGTGGCTGCAATTAACAAATTACATCAGTTACCAAGATCGTTCTTCCTGTAGAGAGTGATAAAAACATTTCCACCTAACAAGTCTATTTTCTATTTCATACTCCATCCTATTGCTGTTATCCTCAAACCCCTCAATCACATTTGCAGCAAATACATTTTGGCAAAGGGCAAAGGAAATAATTTTATATGCCTACCTTGAACTTGCCATAACTTTGCCATGCTAAAATGTATCTGTAGCCATGGATGAAGTTTACAGTAGATCTTGGAATTTCCTGATGGTCCAGTGGTTAAGACATTGTGCTTCCACAAATAAGGGCTCGGGTTCAATCCTAGTAAGAGAACTAAGATCCTGTATGCTGTATGGTGAGGCCAAAAAGAAAATAAAAACAAATAAAATAATAAAAAGCTTTAAAAAATAAAGTAGAACTGCACTTTTGCCTCATTTCCTTGGTTTATGAACCCTGGATTTTCTGCTGTTCAGGTAAAATGAACTTATGGTTATATTAATATGTATAAAGAAATGTATAAGCTGAATTTGGACTGGGATATATAAGGATGAGTCAAGAAATTTACACATGAACAGCTCTTGCATACACTTTCACTACATAGATTTAGGGGAAAAAATGTAATAAAGTATGTGGCTAACTCATTTTACCAACTGCTATAAAAATTTTTCCAAATATAAATATTTATATTGCTTTTCACTTCTTTTAGAAATTAAAATTCAGATGATCAGATTCCCTCTTCTTAATTTATCTGGACTCAGCATCTCTACAAATTTACTACTTCTTGTTCTTGCTGCTTTTTAGTCACTCAGTTGTGTCCAATTCCTTGAGATCCCATGGACTGTACCCCACCAGGCTCCTCCGTCCATGGGATTCTCCAGGCAAGAATACTGGAGTGGGTTGCCATTTCCTTCTCCAAATTTCCTGCTTACTCATAGTTAATTGTATAAAAGATACCCAAATTATCATATTTTTCATAAATCTAACTGTATGTATCCCGTTTTATAATTATAAATGTGACTTGTTTGAAATAATAAGAAAATGACTTGCTTCTCCTTGCTCATAAAAGACTCTTGGAAAAACTATTATTATTCTGCAAGTAACAGAAACGGTAGAAGTTGTTACAAAATAAGTTTCTGATTTTAACAAGAAAAACACATAGAACTGTTTAATCTTCAAATGGCCTTCAAAGCATTTGCTAATTAACATTAGTCTTGAGGTTATTAGATGTGGTTCTTGATATATTAGAGAAGATACATTGGTGTATGTGTATATACCCATTAAAGGAATGTATACATGCTAAGTTGCTTCAGTCATGTCCGACTCTTTGTGACCCTGTGGACTGTAGCCCACCTGGTTCCTCTGGCCATGGGATTCTCCAGGCAAAAATACTGGAGTAGGTTACCAATCCATTCTCCAGGGGATCTGCCTGACCCAGGGATCAAACCCTCATCTCTCACGTATCCTGCATTGGAAGGAAGATTCCTTATGATTAAAGGCATAGATTTTAAAAATTTTTGCCTTATTAATATAGTAGATATTTAAGATAATTTTTAGTGCTTATTATGATTTAAAGTTCTGTCCATGTTGTGAATTTTAATGTTTAGTGAAGATTTTACTTTAAGCTTCTTAAAATTGTGACTTACAGCCTTTCTGGGTTTTCTGGTATTCAGTGAAGAAGCTAGAACAAAAGTGGACCCAATCATCCTTAAAGTCTTATGAGTTATTAGAATTGTTCAAAAAGTAAAAGTCAATTACAAGCATGATTGATTGATAACAATGTACCATAAAGCAAGTTAGCTGAAAAGATTAGTATTCAACTTTTCAAGAGACTTGTAAAAGAAAGTCTCGGGGACACAACTTATAATCAATGTCAAAATTTATCCAAATCCATCAATTGAGTCTTCTTTTATGCTCTCAGAACACTTGAGAAATGTAAGTATTAAAAAAAATGGCAGAACAGTGCCACTGCCTTGTTAATCGGCAACGACTTTGTGAAAAGGCTGCCATGTACGGATGAAGGCTGGAAAGTGTGGCCCTCCTCCACCTTGGGATTTGGTCCCACACAATTACCTGGGCGTCCTCACCTGAACCAAGAAGACTTCTCAATTTTGAATTTGAGAGTTAAAGAATGACGCCAAAAGAAAAAGAGTGACAAGGAATCTAAATAAACAGAAGCAAAGTGTTGGAAAACGTCTAAAACAAGGTCATTTCAAATACTCTTATTGGAATCTTATAGAGACAATATTGCTAGGCACATAGCTTTCATTTAGAAAAACCATGATGCTTTCCAATGAAAGAAGAGTTTATTAGAGACGTTTATCAAATATTCATTTACTCAACGCAATGGAGCTTACATGGAGTTGGAAAACTAGTTGAAATTTTAAGACATTTTTAAAGAGAAAACTTTAAATAAGTCCGTAAGATGTATCAGTGTGACAAAAGGATTGTTTGGATGAATGACAAAAATAAATGAGATTAAAGAATGTCTGTGAAGATAGTTCTGAAATTTGAACACAAGTTTCCAGGAGGCAAACCTGGGAGAAATTCTAACTGGGTTCATCTACCGCTTGAAGGTAGATGCTGCTGTATTCTCTCTTCTATAGCTTTTTCTGTCTCTTTCCCTCTCTCTGCTCCTGTCTCTTTCCTTCCACAAAGTTCTCAACTTCTGGTAAAGTAGGTTTTTTGTTTTTTAATTTTATTCAATCTGTGAGTCAGTCACTGAATTGACAAGCATTGATATTTACCAGGCTTATGGAACTAAGTCTTTTCCTGACTAGAAATGGAAACTCATGCTATTCTTTGCCATCAAAAACAGTATGCTTTTAAATTTGTGCTGCAATATCTAAAGTGAACTATTTAATTTACTTAACTAAGCAAACATTTTGACATGTAGGATGACCGATTTACCTTTTTGTTTGTTTTAGTATGTATGTGAAGAAATTGACTTTACATTCTAATATGACACGAACTCCAAATATTTGATAGTGAAATTTAAATATCTAATACACAGAATTGTTTTTACTAAATTATTGTATATTCATTAGATTAAGGACTAGGAAATGGCAACCCAACTCCAGTATTCTTGCCTGGAGAATTCCATAGACAGAGGAGCCTGGTGGACTACACTTCATGGGGTTGCAAAGAGTTGGACATGAATGAGCGTCCAACAGAGACGCTGAACAACAGAGACACCAAAGTAGATATTGTTTTTGTCTCCTTTTATTATGATCTCAGAGTAAACTTGTCTGAGGCTGATATTCTGTGAGATTGTTTATCTCTAACATGAGAAAACCACAGACTAGTGATGACTAGTCTTAGATGATTAGTCTTAAATTCTTAGATGTCAGGAGTTGCTGATTTTTTTTTTCCTCTCAATGGCATAAGGCATTGCCATCATGTCTGTTTCCACAAGATTTAATGCTTGTGAGCTTTGGCTAAATCTGGTCATAGACTAAGATTCCTGGAAAATAAGATCTAAAAATAACCTAAGAAAAAACTTATTTACTAGTCAATTGTATTACTAAAGAGTTTCTATTTCCTTTGGGAAAAATGCCTACCTGTAGTACTAGGAGCTTCGCAGATGGCACTAGTGGTAAAGAACGTGCCTGCCAATGCAGAAGAGGTAAGAGATGCCAGTTGGGTCCCTGGGTCGGGAAGATCCCCTGGAGGCGGGCATGATAACCCACTCCAGTATTCCTGCCTGGAGAATCCCATGGACAGAGGAGCCTGGCGGGCTACAGTTCATGGGGTTGCAAAGAGTCGGATAGGACTGAAGCAACTTAGCACCCACACATGTAGTTATTACTAGGGATGGTTTCTCTTTCTTGTTCAAGTATTAAAAATATCCTTGGTCAGCATATCTGTTGTGACCTGACCTTGTTTTTCTCCATTTGAGAAATGCAAGCCTTAACTGGCTTAGGAGAAGTTAGTTGCTGAGGGTCAGGAATGTACTGGCTGTTTCAGCAGGCTGTTTCAAGGAGAAGCAAAATGTCCGTGAAATAAACCATACAGGATCAGAAAAAGGGCTATCACTGCAAGAAGTGCAGAACCAATCAGGTCAGAGGTCAGGCCTGCAAAGAACGAAATCAAGTCCCTGTGAGGTGATAGGGCCCAGAGATGGGTCAAAATGAGGAACAAAAATGAGGTACACGGAAGGGTGGGAGGAGGAATAGATTGGGAGTGTGGGCTTGACATGTACACACTGCTGTATCTGAAATAGATAACCAAGGAGGACCTACTGTATGGCAACCATTCTGCCTTTTTGCATTTCCTTTTCTTGGGGATGGTCTTGATCACTGCCTTCTGTACAATGTCACAAACCTCCATGCATAGTTCTTCAGGCACTCTGTCTATCAGATCTAATCCCTGGAATCTATTTGCCACTTCCACTGTATAATCGTAAGGGATTTGATTTAGAAATTTAGGATTTGATTTAGAAATTTTATTTAGAAAGAAAACACATAGACCCCATTAAAAATGTTCATATGAAACTGATATGATTGACGTGTTATTTTCTTTTTTTTTTTTTGATGTGTTATTTTCAAGTGAATGTTTTCCAAAACCACAGACCATACAATGGCAACAAAAGACACCTCAGAAACAAAACAGAAGATATGTATTGAGAGCTGAAACCATGTGTAGAGTGCTTTGAAGGTGGTGTCTGACATGCCTGAAATGATCCTTGGATCCAGGCAATAAAAACTGACTATCCAGGCTTGATCTTTCCTGCCTGGATTACTCTCAAGGGGCCTCTTTCCCTTCCTCTAGCTCCTCTTCCACTTAGCATTCATGAGGATTGTTTGCCAAATAAAAATTGGTTCATGTGTTGCCCCAACCTAAAGCCTTCTATAACTTCAGAGACTCCTATTTTCCATGTCAGAGCACCTCTCTGTATTCCGTGGTTGTTTTTAAGAGATCTTGAAAGGTATTTCATCTTTTTAATGTTTCTTTGGGATAATAATTTATAATCTTGGTTCAGCAATGATCAGAGGCTCCTGTACCACAGGACTTTTTAGAGCTGTGATTCAAATGTGGGACTCAGAGCTCCCTCTTCTCATGCTATGCATTTTAAGGCCATATTAAGATCACAAGGACCTGTTATACCAAACAATGCTATCAGAAATGCCTCCAAGTCCAGACTCACTGATCCTGTATGTGAGGACATTCGTGATCCAGTCCCTGCCAAGACCACCCATTTCCATATTCCCAAACCTGTCTGTTCCACACATGTTGTCCTGTGATTTCTTCAAGGTACTTTATCCACTCCACCATTCCCTGCATGCCTCCTGCAAAAATAAGTCTCTATTGCAGTGCCAGTCAGGTGACCAACATAGAGCAAGCCTGATTAGAACAGAGGATTAAATTTATGTGTTGCTGCCTCATCCAATCCCTACTGATTAATTTTAATTCTTCTGGCCTATGCTTATAATTATTTTCCTATTAACTACATTGTTAGCCTAACTGGCATTACCAACCTTGACTAAGTGTTCCTTACATTCTCAGCGCCAAGATGCCCTTGAGGGCAGACTCCTGTCATGGGGTACTGAATTTCTATCAGTGCCTGACACATGAAAAGTGAAAGTGTGAGTCGCTCAGTCGTGTCTGACTCTATGTGACACTATGGATTGTATCCTGCCAGGCTCCTCCGTCCATGGGATTCTCCAGGCAAGAATACGGGGGTGGGTTGCCATTTCCTCCTCCAGGGGATCTTCCCAACCCAGGGATCGAAGCCAGGTCTCCTGCATTGCAGGCGGTTTCTTTACCATCTGAGACACCAGGGAAGTCCATATACTAGGTGCCTGTTCAGTATTTGCTGACTGAATTCGACTGTTTCTTAAAAAGATTTTTTGATGTGGACCATTTTTTAAAGTGTTTATTGAATTTCTTACAATATTGCTTCTATGTTTTTTGGTTTTTTGCCCCCAAGTTCTGTGGGATCTTCGATCCCTGACCAGAGATCGAACTGATGTCCCCTGCATTAAAAGGTGAAGTCTTAACCACAGGACCCCAGGGAAGTCCCTGAATTTCACTTTAAATAAAAGATTTCTCGTTCCAAATATCTACCTTTTTGTATTGACCTTGTCTGCTTGGACAGTTGTTTTTGGAAAGAGAAAGGAAGTAAATTTTAAGAAAGTATTCTTTTCTCCTTTCTCCTATTATAAACCGCTGGGTCATAAGTATTGCAATACTTTGTGGCAGTTTCTCTCTGAAGCCTTACAGTTAGTCATTTTGGTTAAAAATGTCCTTACCGATACATGTCTGGCATGATAAGAACTTTGCGAGAGAACAAATAAAATGTTGCCAAGAAATATAGCCACAGGAACCAAGCTCTATTTTTTTTTCTGCTATTGTTGTTTCAAGGTTAAACGCTAGACTGATAAAAAATGTATAGAATTATGGAATTTGAAAAGATTTGAAGTGACTTTAAAGGTCATTTGGCTCATCACTTTACTGAATCCCAGTATTTTTGCTACCAAGTGGACATGCATTTTCTTTTTAGGCACAACAGCTCCATTGGTAGGAAATTAAGCCCTGTCTCTCTTGTGGTACATCTGACTGGTGTGAGAAGTCTTTCTATTGACACATATTCATACACACACACACACACACACACACACACACATATGTGTGTGTGCTCTATCATGCTCTAAGAGAGCAAAAGGAAAAATTTCCCACCCTTTGCCACATGGCAACTATTTAAATAGTTCTCTTCTCTAGACATAATCAGCCCAAATTCTTCAACTCTTCTGTATCTGCCTCCAGTTTAACATTCAATTGCCTCCTATGGTTTCTTATCTCAACAATTATTTTGTTACTTTTAAAGAATGGCATACAAAAAATGAACCCTAAATTCCACATGTGTCATAATCAGCACTTAAAAATTAGAAACCTTAGTTAAGCTACTATAATTTAATTACTATTGTTTTTATACAATGATATTAAACTATTGAGAATTTTAAGGTTGTGCTGTCCTCTGCACCTCTTTGGCCTTCATATAATACTATGCAATTTATCAACCCATGTGCTCCATTATGTAGTCATGAATTTTGACCTTTGGAACCATATGTGGAAACTTAAATTTATTCTTTGTTTTTAAAAACATTTTCCCAGTCTATTGTAATATTCTATCATGGTTTTGTTTTCTATGAAACATTTACTGAGCATCTAAAAGGTATAAGACTCCATATGAGACAGTGAGGATGCAAAAACCTGGAAAAACATATTCACTGCCTTCTAGAAATTAGAATCCTTTGAGAGAAGACAGGCGGTAAAATCAGTAATTACAGGACAACTTGGATACAACTTGAACCAAGTTAAACAGTTAAGAAGGGTCCTGGGAGCATGATAGTAATAATTTCATTTCAGAATCACCTCTACCAGGATTCTCTAGATGTATGTTTGCAAATGTACTTTGAAGGAGACTTTCTTTGCTTATGAAAATGCCCTGGGGCCATTGGTTAATTTGGGCTAAATCTCAAGGGAAGATTAACAATGTACACCAAGACTGGATAACAAAAAGGATGAAATTTTATGTGTTGCTACCTCATCCAATCCCTATTGATTAATTTTAATTCTTCTGCTCTCTGTTTATAAGTATTTTCCTATTAGCTACATTGTTAATCTAACTGGCATTGCTAACCTTGACTAAATGTTTCTACATTCTCTGCCATGTATTTTCCTTACCTCTAAGCTTGTTTACATGGTTCTTTATTCTAAGAACATTCTTCTCCAGTCCCAGTTTGCACTAAATACTCTGCATCTTGAAGTTTCAGTTATGATGTCACACTTCCTCCTGAAAGAAAGTGAACGTGAAGACGCTCAGTCATGTTTGACCCTTTGTGACCCCGTGGACCGTAGCCCACCAGGCTCCTCCGTCCATGGGATTCTCCAGGCAAGAATACTGGAGTGGGTTGCCATCCTCCTGAAAATCATCCATAAAACAACCTCTCAAGTTATCCTTCCTGGGTTCCCATCCAGTGTCTACCATTTAGTACCCACTGGCAAATTAACCTCTCTGCCCTTAGATTTTTCATCTGTAACATGTAAGAAGATATCTCTCGTTTTATGGATTAACTGACACAGTGCATATAAAGACCTAGTACAGAATTTAGAAATAAGTAGAAGTTAATTATTTTATCATTTTCATGATTGCAATTACCTCTTACTTTCTCTATGTCTTGTACTCAGTCTTAGCAGAGAATCTTTATGGTTCATTATTTAATGCCTTCCACATAATAACAGTAACTGAAAAATATTCATGGTATATGAATGGACAAATAGATGTGGATACAAAAAATATATCCACAAATACATAACAAATGTGGATATAACAAATATCCTATGTTATAAAGGATAAAAGGTCTAGAAAATGTCTCTTCATTTTGCTGATTTTATTATTGTGTTTTACCATAAAAGCTGCAAGGTCATAGCATTAATGCAAATTAAAGTTAAAATTTGTAATTCAAGCCAGGTTTGAGGTTTAAATTATGTTCAGATATTTCTGCTTCTGACCAGAGAAGCAAATATTTGATATCACTGCTAAATTCTACACTTCAGTGTTATGTGTTAGCAAATTAAAAATCTTCTGAAAGTTGTTCCTCTTTTTGAGTGTATTATGAAATATTTAAGTCTTAGATAGTTTAATTCTTCCTTTGAAAGCAACTTCCTTAACCACAGACATTTAGGTATATTAGACAAAATGTACCAGAATAATATTTCTTCATCCATAGTCATGGACCCCCTAAAATCACCTGAAACTTTGTCATTTTATTGGATTGTACATTTGCACAGAAAACAGTTCTTGCTTTCACACATTTTCAAATGTTTTCTGAACTGAGATTCAGTACATTAAAACCACTAATGACTTAGCGTTTCTGGAAAGACTGCCCCTTCTGCTAGCAAATTCCTTAGTAGAAATGTGGTTTGGTTGTTGTTTAATTTTGTTTAAGTTCTTGATTATTAAAATATTTGCATTTATAGTTTTGGTAAACTCAAATTAGCTTCCAAATCTTAAAGTTAAAAGAAAAACCTCTGATGAATTTTAGTACTAAGAGATGTAATAACAGAAGAATTCATAGCTTGAAATCATATAACAAGAGAAAAAAGTGAAAATAATAACCATCAGTAAGAAAAATGAGAAATACAGATTTGAAAAATAAGTACAACTGGAAATGAAAAAAAAATTCTTGAAATAATGAGTTGAAGAGGAAGTAAGTCTCAGAAGAAAAAGTGTAAATGAACTAGAATATAGACCTGAGAAGATTACTCAAAATGAAGCATGGAGTGGTAAAAGGAAACAAAATATAGAAATATGAGATACATATATCAAAAGCATTCAACTTAAGAAGGAATGGAATTACAGATGAATAGGGAAATCAGTAGGAATGGATAGGAATTTTCCAGAATTTTAATGAAAGGCTTTTATATTCAAAATGAAGAAAAATATAATCTGAAGCAAGATGAATAAGGAGTCCATAGCTAGACATATGAACAAGTTATAGTGAAAATGCAACACACACATGCACAAAAAAAATCTTAGAGAAAGCAAATAAATATAGTAGGCAATCCCTGCTTCTGTCTCAGATGTGTGTGTGTGTGTGTGTGTGTGTGTGTATGTACATGCAAGTGTGTGTGTCTATTGTTCCAGTCCTTCCACGGGCCATAATCTGGAGCTTCAAAATTAACACAGCTTATCAATGCAATACTTAAGAAGCCAAACATGCAAAGTACCCACCTTTTGCCACACTATGTTGCAAATGGACCCTTTTAATTAAAATCTCAGATATCATACATTTGTTTTTAAGTATCTTAAAGAACATGTTTAATTTTTGGCAACTTGTCTACCTCAGGATTTTTTGTCCACTTTCGTTTTGCGTTTCAGATGGCTCAACCCATGCTTAGTTAAGAATGGTTCATCCCAAGATGCTAGTGTTGACTGATTGGTTCCAAGGGCATCTGGAGTTTATTTGTGATTGGACATATTTTGTTACAGGCAAGTAAAAAATTGCAATAAAATACAGTTAACTCTTTCAGATCTTAAAACTTCTAAGTGCTCAGCCACTCAATAGTGCCCAACTCTGCAACCCATGGATTGTAGCCCACCAGGCACCTCTGTCCGTGGTACTTTACAGGCAAGAATACTGGAGTGGGTTGACATTTCCTTCTCCAGGGGATCTCCCAACCCAGGGACTGAACCCACATCTCTTGAGTCTCCTGCATTAACAGGTGGATTCTTTACCTCTAGCGCCGCCTGGGAAGCAAACTTTGTAAAACTAAACCAAATTAGTCAATTCTGCTTATTAATTAGCTTATTGTAAATTAACTAGCACTATTTTAATCTCATAAACCCTATCAAATTGTATTATCCTGATAAAGGGGTCTTTTTAAGTATGTTAAGCAGTAACTCTTCAATAGCGAAGGACTGCTGTAGTTCATCTCTCTTCTCACAATATATACTTATTATGTGCTTTATAAATCTTGCATGCTGTTCTTGAAAATAAAATTAAGGCTCTACTAGCTATGGGGTCGCACAGAGTCGGACACAACTGAAGCGACTTAGCAGCAGCAGCAGCAGTGCTTTAAAAACCTAACATGGTAAACATTGAAATATAAAGTAATTGCAAAATAACGAGGTGAGGAGAGCCATAGGATCTCTTCCCAGGGAAATAACCATATCTGGTTTTAAAAAAATCTATCAATCAACCTATGTATCTAGATATCTTGAAATTGTCCTTAGTGGTAGTGGAGAAGGTTGTTTAGTTACTAAGTCATGTCCGACTCTCTTGCAACCCCATGCACTGTAGCCCGCCAGGCTCCTCTGTCTGTGGGATTCTCCAGGCAAGAATACTGGAGTGGGTTGCCATTTCCTTCTCCAGGGGATCTTCCCGACCCAGGAATTGAACCCAGGTCTCTTGCATGGCAAGCAGATTCTTTACCGACTGAGCTATGAGGAATGCCCCAATGCAGCAAATGAAGATACAGTTAGTTATTCAGAGAAATTTACTAAATCTCAGTGAGGACAGCGAGAGTTTTTGGCGTTTGAGCCACAGCTCGGCTCAGTGTGATGGAAGCTCCACTCAGAAGGAGAAGGTCCAAGAAGATGGGGCTCCCTCCTGCTTAGCTCCCAGTCAAGGCATACAGTATCCACCTAGGAGGGGAAGGTCACCAAGATTTCTCATCCCCCTCTCTGTCACAGAAGACCCATTCCAGGCAAGAGCAGCTGAGATGTCAAACCTGGGGCTCTCTTCCTCTGTCCAGCCCCTACTCACAGGGTGGAAAACACCCCAAGGATGGGAGTCAAATAACACCAGGGCCCAGTCCATCACTTCTTCTCTCTTGTAGGGCAGAAATTCCAGCCTGGGAGATGTAGCAGGAAGCTCAGCAACACTGCCCCCAGCCCGGCACCCACAGGCAAGGATGTTGCTCTGACAGAGGTGGACCATTGTCCTTGTCCCTGGCTCCTAAGTGGGACAGAGGTCTCACCCACAGAAAGTAATAGGCCATCAAACAGAGAGCTCTTGTCAATTTAAAAAATATGTACAATGTGAGAGCTGTGAGCTAAGTTTTATATGGGGCAAAGTTAGGACTGTAGCCCAGGAGACAGCATTTCAGACAGTTCTGAGAAAGTGTTCCAAAGAGGTAGTGGGAAGGTCACTATACAGGTGATTTTGGTGAAGGGTGAATACATGTAGTCAAGCACATATTTCTGGCAGAGGGTTTCTGCTAACCAGGAGGAGCAGTTATCACCAGGAAGGGTTTTAGGGATTTTAAGGATTTTCTAGACATGGGGAGATATAAGAATTGGGCTCATAAAATAGGCTCCTGAAAATATCTATCTGAAGATTGGTTCTGCCAGTTTTTCACAGAGCACCGAGTTCCTCATTTCGGCTCTCCACCCTGAACTCCTTTCAGCCGGTGTTGAAAATCAGCAGCTGCTGGAAATCGGCAGCTGCAACAGCACATGATTTATCCTTGTAGTGCTAAGTGCCAAGTGCCAATTTGTAATTGACACTGAAGTTCTCCTTGACTTTATAGGTTAGCCTAAGGGGGCTATTCGGAGAAGGCAATGGCAGCCCACTCCCGTACCCTTGCCTGGAAAATCCCACCGACAGAGGAGCCTGGTAGGCTGCAGTCCATGAGGTCGCTAAGAGTCAGACACGAGTGAGCGACTTTCACTTTTCACTTTCATGCATTGGAGAAGGAAATGGCAACCCACTCCAGTGTTCTTGCCTGGAGAATCCCAGGGACGGGGGAGCCTGGTGGGCTGCCGTCTATGGGGTCTCACAGAGTTGGACACGACTGAAGCGACTTAGCAGCAAGGGGGCTATTGAAAACAAAGGAATTCTGGTGATAAATAATTAGGAGAATGTGAGAGTAACAAACTAAACTGAAGACTAGCCATAAGTTCACCAGAGAAAAATCAGAGAAAGAATTGCCCCTGGGGTTGAAACAAGCCTCAAAGACTGACCTCAAGCAAAAGAACCCGAGTTTAATTGAGTAAGACTGCAGAATGGTTTACACCCAGAGCATTGTTGAAAACAGCAGAGAAATCAACTAACAAACTAGAGCATCTAACAGCTGGGTGTGGTACCTGCAGAGACAGTTGGACAGAGATCAGGGCAAGAGACAAATCCCTGCTAGAGCCGCTGCCTTGCCCGGGTGACCGAGAACCTGAGGGACAGCATCAGAGGCTGCAACTCCGAAGGAAATCGACTTCTTATTTTTTTTTTTTTTTCACCATTTATTTTTTATTAGTTGGAGGCTAATTACTTTACAATATTGTAGTGTGGTGCATTGGAAATAGATTTCTATAAATACTGCAACCAAGTCACTAAACAAACAAGCAAGCATGTCCGAAAGAGGAGGTGTGGAAGGAAAATCATTATCCAGAGTCGCTACAATATTTTACTTTCTACAATATCCAGTTTTCAGCAAACAAAATGTGAAACATTCAAACAAACAAGAAACCCATACACAGGGGGAAACTGCAAGCCTTTCAGAAGACCCAAATGTTAGATACACCTGTCAGATATCAAAATAACTACTATAAACATATTTTAAAAACTAAAGAAGACTATACTAAAAGAAGGAAAAGGAAGGGATGATAACATAGCTCAAAATAGAGCATATTGATAAAAGGAAAGAGATTATGAAAACAGAATCAAATGTAGAAATTCTGGAGGTGAAAAGTACAGTACATGACATGAAAAAAGCTCCCTCTTTCCTCTATTTTGCATAAAGGGAATTAAAGTATCATCTTATTTACCTTTGAACATTCCTGTCTAGTAGCAATAATTAGCAATAATTGTCCCATAATTTCCAAATTTACTTTTTTATTTATTCAATTATCTACTCAACCCAAAGTGTACAGTCTTCAGAGTGAACTCAAGTGATGTGTATGTATTTTAATGGTTTATTTTGCATATGATATGGTAACTGAAATATCACCATTTTTCTATAACTAGAAAGAGTGAAAGTCAAATAAACCAGGTGAGTAAGCAGGGGATATTAAACATGGTTAACTTTAGAATAGAGCATGTATTCATTCTTTCTTTTTTTTTTAATTTTTTTTATTAGTTGGAGGCTAATTACTTCACAACATTTCAGTGGGTTTTGTCATACATTGATATGAATCAGCCATAGAGTTACACGTATTCCCCATCCCGATCCCCCCTCCCACCTCCCTCTCCACCCGATTCCTCTGGGTCTTCCCAGTGCACCAGGCCCGAGCACTTGTCTCATGCATCCCACCTGGGCTGGTGATCTGTTTCACCATAGATAGTATACATGCTGTTCTTTTGAAACATCCCACCCTCACCTTCTCCCACAGAGTTCAAAAGTCTGTTCTGTACTTCTGTGTCTCTTTTTCTGTTTTGCATATAGGGTTATCGTTACCATCTTTCTAAATTCCATATATATGTGTTAGTATGCTGTAATGTTCATTATCTTTCTGGCTTACTTCACTCTGTATAATGGGCTCCAGTTTCATCCATCTCATTAGAACTGATTCAAATGAATTCTTTTTAACGGCTGAGTAATATTCCATGGTGTATATATACCACGGCTTCCTTATCCATTCATCTGCTGATGGGCATCTAGGTTGCTTCCATGTCCTGGCTATTATAAACAGTGCTGCGATGAACATTGGGGTGCATGTGTCTCTTTCAGATCTGGTTTCCTCAGTGTGTATGCCCAGAAGTGGGACTGCTGGGTCATAAAATGAGGTACCATTACACGCCAGTCAGGATGGCTGCTATCCAAAAGTCTACAAGCAATAAATGCTGGAGAGGGTGTGCAGAAAAGGGAACCCTCTTACACTGTTGGTGGGAATGCAAACTAGTACAGCTGCTATGGAAAACAGTGTGGAGATTTCTTAAAAAACTGGAAATAGAACTGTATTCATTATTAACATGGTTTTCAGTACATTAAATGCAATGCTCTATTTCCTGCATTTCTAGCTGAAGTTTTTCACTCCCCATCTCATACTGAAAACTTGAAATTAAGATAGAGTGTTTTACAAAGTTATCTGATCAGTGTTAATGTTAAAATCAGAACCTTTTGCTATACACATTACTTGTTCAGTGTTTTGTTTTAGTAAGAAAGAATGTGCATTTAGATTGTAGAAACCAAATTTATCAATTTCTCATTAACTTTGATATTCAGCTATTGAGGTTAAATAGCATTTCTAAGTAAACATTAATCTTTTTAGTGTTTCCAAATATCCACATTTAAATAGATATTTAAATTAAATATAAACATGCAGTTTGATACAATAATATGTCTTATTTTTATGATATCATTTATGTAGTCTTTGTCAGAGAAGCCTAAAATTAAAAGCAAATAAAACCATTAAAACTTCAAATATATATTTGACATTCCAGAATTTAATGGGCAGTAAATTCTACTCCTTCTGTGAAGAACAGATCTGGCATCAAAAAATATGCAGTAATCAAAAAAAAAAAAAAAAAAAAAAAAAATATGCAGTAATCAGTATGATTTTTAATGAAAAAAAGACAGAATAAAGAGATTCTTACCTCTTGGTCTCTGCAAGATTCTATGTATAAAGTGGAGACAATGAAACTTTATCTTAATTACATTTAGCATCCTTTGTTCCTTCACTTTGTGAACAGCTTTTCCATGTGATTATTCTAGTCCCTTAGGGATGATTGGCATCTCTATTCAAATCTAGTAAATAATAATGATATATACTTAGACACGTGTCAGACTACCTGTAAATTTGTTCAAGACTTTGACCCATTTTATATTGGTTCTTTTATTCATATATAAAAATATTTTATTTTTTATTTAAAAAATTTATTGACATATAGTTGGTTACAACATTGTGCCAATCTCTGCTGTATAGCAAAGTGATTCAGTCATAGACATATCAACATTCTTTTTCTATATTCTAAAAGAGCTTTAAAATGGAATTAATTTCTAATTTTGGTAGTTAAATGCATGACACCAGATTCAAACCCAGTCTCAAACTGTGACTCCATCTGCCATTCTTCCTGCCTCAGTTTTCTCATCTGTAAAACATAGATATTAAAAACCCTTGCCTCATAGCATTATTATGAAAATTAGTGTGGTAATACTTCATGTTCCAGATAATTACTGATGTATTGCTTGCTACTTTATCCTTAAAACACAGGTTCATATATGATTTTCAACTATAAATTAATTTAAATTAATATCAGGATAATTTAAATGATACTCCTGACAGAATGTTGTGTCATAAAAAATAACTACACACACAAACACACACACAGGATTTCTATTGAAAATGAGTCTTGTTACTGGAAACCATCTTTTTTGTTGATATAAATGTCCTCTAAGGGTTTCATTAGAGGTTTCATTAGACCTGGAGAAGGAAAAGGCAGCCCACTCCAGTATTCTTGCCTAGAGAATCCCATAGACAGAGGAGCCTGGTAGGCTATAGTCCATGGGGTTGCAAAGAGTTGGACACAATTGAGTGACTTCACTTCACTACATTTCAAGGGTTTCATATCACATAATGGAGGCAAGTCATGCTTCCTAAATCAAAATCTCACATTTTTTTGAAGACTATTCAAAACAAATTTATAAACTTTGGGGTTCATTCTAATTATGTCAAGTTCAAATCATGCAAAGTTTGGAGTCATAGTATTAAGAGTAAAAACTAATGTTGGTTGATCTATACAGTGGACCCTTGAACAACAGGGCTTTGAGCTTCATGGGTCCACTTACATGCAGATTTTTTCAATAGTAAGTATCACAGTACCACACCATCTGCAGTTGGTTGAAACCTCAGAACTGCAGGTACCGAGGTATCTTGGATACAGAAGTCTGACTTTAAAGTCATATGTGGACTTCTGACTGTGCAGGGGGTCAATACTCCTAACCCCACCTAGTTCAAGGTTAAGGGTATTACCACAACTAGTACACCTGTAAAGATAGTGAAACTTGCCCCCTGAGCTAAGTCCCAAAGGATCACAAAAGCAATTTCTTTGTAGCTTTTCTCTGTGAACTCACTCACATAAAAAAGGGGAAGGGCATCATCTCAACACCATTTGAGAAGGGGGTTGGGCACAGATAGAAGTCAGTCATTAATGATACTACACCTCAATTTGAATGTATGCAGTTTATATAATTGCATGATTTATATGCTGGGAAAGATTGAGGGCAAGAGGAGATGGGGACAACAAAGGATGAGATGGTTGGATGGCATCACTGACTCAATGGACACGAGTTTGAACAAACTTCAGGAGATAGTGAAGGACAAAGAAACCTGGTGCGCTACATGCAGTTAATGGGGTTGCAAATAGCCGGACACGACTTAGAGACTGAATAACAATAACAACAACAACAATGACTTATATTATTGTCTTAGAGTTGATCATCCATGTTGACCAAGAAATACAGAAGGCTGCAGATAAGAAAAAAGTTCATTTGTGCTCTTAGGACTTGCAGCTCAGGAGACAAGAATTGGGTTAAACTGAGAACATTCAAGGAAGGAGCTTATAAAGACAAAAGTCATGAGGCTGTTAAACTTGTTAGGCAAGAATTATAATTGAAAGAAAGCATTTGTCCTTAAGGTATAGGGTGACACAAGTTATTTAGGGTAAGGATTCAATAAGTAACTTGAGTTTCTGGAACACTGGGCAGGTGCCCTGTGTTAAGACAATAAGTGGTCAAAGTTCTGACCCCATCTGTGCTGAGACCTGCAGAAGTTATACTTACTTAATGGCCTCCTGCCTTGATTTTAGAAAGTCTCTTGTTAATACTGACTGCATTTTGATTTTCCTTTCATATCACTGTCCCATCAAACTACTTCCTCTGTTAAAAGCATTCTGTTGGTAATGATTACAATTCTCACGCCCATAGTTATTTATGCAACATGTTGTTTCTAGCTTTTATGGCTAATTTAAATATCAGTCATCTCTCCTACATAGTCATTCACTCAAACTATACTGTTACAGTTTTATGATATGCTGTTGTGAATATAATACTGTTGAAAACTTTATCTCGGGGCTTTAAAAAGAAACACATGTTTAATATTTACTGTCAACAGAAATGCTTGACTCTTTATTGATGTATTCTTTTGTGTCCTAAGAGGTTGCACCACAGAAAATCAACAGAACTGCCATATATGAAGACACTACTGAACTCGGGGGAAGCTTGAACACAGGTGTGTCTTTAAGAGCCCTGGTTATCCTCTTTGGATGAAAGGGAGAAAATCTTTAGGTTAAACAATATCAGAGATTCTTCTTTGTTGAATATGTTATTGAACTAGGTTGAAATAATTCTTTTACAAAACCAAGGGGTATGAATGCTCACCAGGGTGCAAATTTGATAATCAGCTTAAAATCTTTCACTAGTCAGGTAATACAAGACAAATATCTTTGCAGCTCAATCTTTGCATTGATACTTCAAGTAGTCTCATCGCTATGGAAAACCATAAATCACTCATCCTTCATTCCATAGAGTGACAAAAAAATGTGAGGTTAGAAATAGACAGGTTAACAGTTTTCTGTTAAGACTGTTGATGTCAATGGATTATAACACATTTTAGATGTTATTATTCTCACTTTTTCTTAGAAATTCACCAACTGCATTCTGACTATTCTCTACAGATTAAGTTCAGTATTTGTTCTAGTATTTTAATATAGAATAATTCATATCAATATTAAAATAGATGACTCTGCTGAAGTTTGAAAGTGACGAGCCCAGTGCTGGGAGAAGGGTGCTGAGGAGCTGGGGAAATTCTGAGGATCTAACACATCCTCTTCCCCATGAAGGGTCTGCTCTGGGAGTGTGATGGTCTGTGCTCAGGACTTCAACACGCTCTTCTCAAGGGGCAGGGGGTGTGCCAGAAAGAGAGGAAGAAAGTGAAACTGTGAAATTGCTCAGTTGTGTCCGACTCTTTGCGACCCCATGGACTGTAGCCTACCAGGTTCCTCCGTCCATGGGATTTTCCAGGCAAGAATACTGGAGTGGGTTGCCATTTCCTTCTCCAGGAGATCTTCCCAACCCAGGGATTGAACCCAGGTCTTCCACAGTGTTGGCAGAGCCTTTACTGTCTGAGCCACCAGGGAAGAGAAACAGGGTTCTTATCCAGAGATTTCCTTCAATAATGAGGTAGATTTCATTCAGTAATAATTGACAGGAAGGACATAACTGGGGAGACCCCAGCATTGGATATAGGGACAGTTTCTCTGAGGACCTATGAGGATAAGAATAACCATGTATTGGAACCCTAGACTGAAATACCTCAGCAAAGGGGACTGGCTCTCTCACTGAGAGAATACAAATATAGGTGATGCCATGGAAAAGTCAAAGGCTCTTTGTGCAAGCCAAGATCTGTTATGTCCAGCCAGATGGGCATCCACTGGTTTTCAGTGGGAGAAGAAGAGAGTTCATGTGGTTGCCTGTGTGTTTGCTGATTGAGCAGGAATGGACTTTGAGGATAAGTCTCTGGTTTTAGTGGTAATTCAATTGTGGAGACATCTTCCTCAGTTTATTTTTCCTGATGTACAGCAAAGTGATTCAATTATCCATATATATATATATATATATATATATATATATATATATATATTCCTCTTTTACATTATCTTCCATTGTAGGTTATTGTGAGATATTGAGTATAGTTCCCTGTGCTGTACAGTAGGCCCTATTGGTTATCTATTTTATATACAGTAGTGCATATATGTTAATCGCAAACTCCTAATTTATCCCTCCATTCTTTCCCCTTTGGTAACCATAAGTTTATTTTCTATACCTATATCTCTGTTAATTTCCAAGGCAAATCATTCAATATCACAGTAATCCAAGCCTATGCCCCAACCTGTAACGCTGAAGAAGCTGAAGTTGAATGGTTCGATGAAGACCTACAAGATCTTTTAGAACTAACACCCAAAAAGATGTCCTTCTCATTAGAGGGGACTGGAATGCAAAAGTAGGAAGTCAAGAAACACCTGGAGTAACAGGCAAATTTGGCCTTAGAGTAAAGAATGAAGTAGGGCAAAGTCTAATAGAGTTTTGCCAAGAGAACACACTGGTCATAGAAAACACCCTCTTCCAACAACACAAGGGAAGACTCTACATATGGACATCACCAGATGGTTGACACCAAAATCAGATTGATTATATTCTTTGTAGCCAAAGATGGAGAAGCTCTATACAGTCAGCAAAAACAAGGCCAGGAGCTGACTGTGGCTCAGATCAAGAACTCCTTATTGCCAAATTCAGGCTTAAACTGAAGAAAGTAGGGAAAACCACTAGACCATTCAGATATGACCTAAATCAAATCCCTTATGACTATACAGTGGAAGCGAGAAATAGATTTAAGGGACTAGATCTGATAGAGAACCTGATGAACTATGGACGGAGGTTCGTGACATTGTATAGGAGACAGGGATCAAGACCATCGCCATGGAAAAGAAATGCAAAAAGGCAAAATGGCTGTCTGAGAAGGCCTTACAAGTAGCTGTGAAAAGAAGAGAAGAGAAAAGCAAAGAAGAAAAGGAAAGATATCCCCATTTGAATGCTGAGTTCCAAAGAATAGCCAAGAGGGATAAGAAAGCATTCCTCAGAGATCAATGCAAAGAAATAGAGGAAAACAACAGGATCGGAAAGACTAGAGATCTCTTTGAGAAAATTAGAGGTACCAAGGGAATATTTCACGCAAAGATGGGTTTGATAAAGGACAGAAGTGGTATGGACCTAACAGAAGCAGATGATATTAAGAAGAGGTGGCAAGAATACACAGAAGAACTGTACATAAAAGATCTTCACAACCCAGATAATCATGATGGTGTGATCACTCAACTAGAGCCAGACATCCTGGAATGTGAAGTCAGGTGGGCCTTGGAAAGCATCACTATGAACAAAGCTAGTGGAGGTGATGGAATTCCAGTTGAGCTATTTCAAATCCTGAAAGATGATGCTGTGAAAGTGTTGCACTCAATACGCCAGCAAGTTTGGAAAACTCAGCAGTGGCCATAGGACTGGAAAAGGTCAGTTTTCATTCCAATCCCTAAGAAAGGCAATCCGAAAAAAATGCTTAAACTACCGCACAATCACACTCATCTCACGCACTAGTAAAGTAATGCTCAAAATTCTCCAAGCCAGGCTTCAGCAATAAGCGAATCATGAACTTCCAGATGTTCAAGCTGATTTTAGAAAAGGCAGAGGAACCATAGATAAAATTGCCAACATCTGCTGGATCATCAAAAATGCAAGAGATTTCCAGAAAAACATCTATTTCTGCTTTATTGACTACGCCAAAGCCTTCAACTGTGTGGATCACAATAAACTGTGGAAAATTCTGAAAGAGATGAGAATACCAGATCACCCGACCTGCCTCTTGAGAAACCTATATGCAGGTCAGGAAGCAACAGTTAGAACTGGACATGGAACAACAGACTGGTTCCAAATAGGAAAAGGAGTACATCAAGGCTGTATATTGTCACCCTTCTTATTTAACTTCTACGCAGAGTACATCATGAGAAACGCTGGGCTGGAAGAAGCACAAGCTGGAATCAAGATTGCCGGGAGAAATATCAATAACCTCAGATATGCAGTTGACACCACCCTTATGGCAGAAAGTGAAGAGGAACTAAAAAGCCTCTTGATGAAAGTGAAAGAGGAGAGTGAAAAAGTTGGCTTCAAGCTTACCATTCAGAAAACTAAGATCATGGCATCTGGTCCCATCACCTCATGGGAAATAGATGGGGAGACAGTGGAAACAGTGTCAGACTTTATTTGGGGGGAGCTCCAAAATCACTGCAGATGGTGATTGCAACCATGAAATTAAAAGACTCTTACTCCTTGGAAGGAAAGTTATGACCAACCTAGTTAGCATATTAAAAAGCAGAAACATTACTTTGCAAACAAAGGTCTATCTGGTCAAGGCTATAGTTTTTCCAGTGGTCATGTACGGATGTGAGAGTTGGACTGTGAGGAAAGCTGAGTGCCGAAAAATTCATGCTTTTGTACTATGGTATTGGAGAAGACTCTTGAGAGTCCCTTGGATTACAAGGAGATCTAACCAGTCCATCCTAAAGGAGATCAGTCCTGGGTGTTCATTGGAAGGAATGATTCTGAAGCTGAAACTCCAGTACTTTGGCCATCTGATGTGAAGAGTTGACTCATTGGAAAAGACCCTGATGCTGGGAGGGATTGGGGGCAGGAGGAGAAGGGGACGACAGAGGATGAGATGGCTGGATGGCATCACCAACTCGATGGGCATGAGTTTGAGTAAACTCCAAGAGTTGGTGATGGACAGGGAGGCCTGGCGTGCTGCAATTCATGGGGTCACAAAGAGTCAGACACGACTGAGTGACTGAACTGAACTGATGACTCTGTTTCTTTTTTGTAAATAAGTTCATTTGTTTAGAGTCCACATATAAGTTATGCCATATAATATTTATGTTTCCTTGTCTGACTGGCTTCACTTAGTATGATCATCTCTAAGCCCATCCATGTTGCTGCAAATGGCATTATTTCATTAGTTTTTGTGATTGAGTAATATTCCATTGTACAAATGTACCACATCTTCTCTATCCACTCCTCTGTCAATGGACATTTATGTTACTTCAATGTCTTGGCTATTGTGAATAGTGCTGCTATGAATATTGGAATTTATGTAAATTTTTGTGTTACGGTTTTCGCCAGGAATGGGGTTGCAGGGTCGTATGGTAGTTTATTTTTAGGTGATATTTTTAGTTTTTTCAGGAACTTCCACACTCTTCTCCCTAGTGATCCGTGTGCTTAGTCACTCAGTCATATCCACCTCTTGTGGCTCCACAGACTGTAGCCTACACAGGTACTCTGTTCATGGGATTCTCCAGGGAAGAATGCTGGAGTGGATCCTGCTCCTTAGTAGATGCACCACCAATTTATATTCCCACCAACAGTGTAGGAAGGAATCTTTTTTTATTTGTCCACCAAATAATCTGACAATATCAATCACCACCAGAAAGCAAGTTCCATTTGTGTATGAAGGAGAACACAGTTCTCAAATTATATGACTCCTCTGGCCAGGATTGTACTTGGACAATCACATCACAAACATAGAATCCCAGCATCTAATAGGCCAGGAGGACTTAATTCTATTGTGCTATAGAACACAATCCATAGAAAAGAGTTCAATGGTAAGAATAGAATGAGGCTCAAATACAGAAACAGCGATCTACAAATATTTTTGAATTAATATAAGCTTTGACTTTAAGAAGTTATGATGATTAAATTTTGAATATTAAGCATGATATACTCATTCAAGTGCAAAAATTTTCTTGTCTAAAGACCTCATGTGAGCATCCTCTTCACATGAGCTATCCTCTGATAGCTTGATTTAATCAATCTCCACAGAAACATCAGGGTACAGTATCAATAATTACGTAAGATTTCATGTGATGATTATTTCTCAAATTTTAATATTCTTTTCCAATGTTAGTTGCATATATCTTGAAAAGTAAAATATATTAACTTTATAAAAGATATGTAACTGCAATGGTGGAACCCGCAGTTTCCATTAGAGACTTAGGTAAAAATGGTCAGGGAAAGATTAACTCTCAGGCTTTGATAAATAAAATGTCCTGGGGTCATTTTTTGCAGATCCTATTTGAGATCTTTCTTTTGATCTGCTCAGAATTCTTGTGTTTTTAAACAAAATTATTTTTATAAGACTATGAAATTTTCTTTTAAAACATATGCCAAACATTTCAAAACAAAAGTGAACCATCATCAAAGGAGATCATGATATAGGAGGAAGCTGAGGAATTGGTTCACATAAGAGATACTGTCACATTTCAAAAGGTTCTGTAGAAAAATGATAATTGACATTTCAAAGCTGAGACACAATTGCATGATCATCAGCAATCCAAGATCTATGTCTAAGAGTCAGAGGGAGGAAAAAGTCCAGTGAAAATTTGAGTTCCCCTGTTCCTGTGGAAAGTCCATGTGGATCTCATGGACAGTAATTGGATTGCATGGAAAACCCCTCACTGATATGCAACTGTCAAAATGTCTGGCAGGAATGGAACAAATGCTGACTTTTCAGAGTTGTGAAATAATCATTTGAGCAAAGAAAATACAGCATGCAAGAAATTAGCTGTGTTGAGTCAGTTTTCTGAAAATTGCCCCTTTGTGTCCAACTGACAATGAACAGGGTACAGGTAAGTAATCAATCACTCAATTTATGAAACAAATATAATACTGAAGCATTATATCAAGTGGTCTAGGAAATATAAACAAGCATAAACCTAACTCCCTCCAGGAGATTATAAACTTATTTTAACTCATAAATAAATGACTTCTAGGTAACTATAACTCATTTATTGAATGGCATGAACTCCATAGAAGCATAAACAAGAAAGAGCTTTATCTTTCTCCCACTATTACCTTCAAACATACCATCAGATCACCTTTTATCACATGTGGAGAAACTGAAAATTTTATTTTAAGGTATTAAAAGGCTGATCTACTTAAGTCCCCCAAACTCATATGTTTTTGCCCTGCCAAATAAAGATGGCGTAGCTTCTAAAGGCTGACATTATAGACTACTTTAAGTAAACTCTTTTTGCATTTATGCCTCTAATTCCTAAGAACATATGTGGTTTCCCCTGTCTTTCTTGCTCAATTCTAGCAACAGGATAAACCAGATATTTGAAGATCTGTAGGTTAGCAAGCATCCAGCCAGTATAGAAGATACCTGTCTCTCCAACCTTTTGGATGCCTCTTCAACTTGGATTGATGGTGAGAAAGCAGACCCATCTCTCTAATCCTACAGATTTCATTAAAAAATCTTCATGATAAATCTCTAGCCTTGTCCTACAAAGGCTAGTTATGGGAGTGACAGAAACTGGTCAAAGACCACATTGGCTACCTCTTAGTATTTCCCATGGATGTATTTAGGAACTCTGCTTAGAATTTAAGATATTTGTCATCCACTGTCCCATCTTTTAGGGTTTAGCTACTATTCTGGGGTAACACAGATTGTGTTGTTCCATATCCTATTCTAGTAAGTGTAGTGAATAAAGGATCTAGCTTTCCTAATTTATATCATGGGGGCTGATTTGCCTCAAAGATTCATGAAGCATAAAGTTCAGGACATCTTATATGCTTCCAAGGTCCTGTGCCTCATTTTGTATCTATAATTTTGTATTCTTCCCCTTAAAGTTGTCTCTCTTAAATATGTAAGCTTTAGGGCATACGGAAATTGGATTTACTCCTGAGAGTACATGATTAGTTGAAGAACATTAAGTTCTCTAACTTGAGAGGTGGCCAAGTCACTACTGTGACTTTCAGGGAAATCTACAAAGGAGGACTTTAAAGATTTCTCATTGAAAGATTTTTTAAGGGAGACTATATTGTGGAAATAATATAGATTCTATATAGACCTATAATTTTTAAAGGACTCTAAGAAATAGCAGAGTATCTCAAGGAAAAACTATTGCTGTACTATCACCAATATGCTATTTTCATGAGATCAAAGTTTTCCTTCTAGAATAGGGCATAATAGTCTATTTCCATTTGTTGTTAACTAATGCAGCAGTATATGTGCTTTCTCTCACTTCCAATCGTTCAGGCATCTTATTTGATCCTTAATCATAAATGTCATTTTAGGAATGCAGTACATGGGAGCCAAGAGATCCTCTTTTCATACTAAATTTAACCCAAATTGCACATATATTAAATACCACTGTGTCTTTTCCACATGTATTTTTGGTGACATCTCAACTTAGGATCTCATTGATAATGTACCACCTTCTTTATTAACAGACTATTTTCCCTTCTAATTCTGTCCGTTGTTCAATTTCTGTTCCCCTGTTCTAGTCTTATCTTTCTGTGTCCGTTTAGGAACATACAAAGAACTTCAAAAGCCATTTTTGTCTTTGTTTTACTTCTGAATTTTTCTCCTTGGACATTATTATTTGTTTTACTAATGCTTTTCAGGTAACTTTTCAATGTGCTTTGAAGTGCTTCCCTTTCATGTAAAACACTTCTTCCTATCAAAAAAAGAAAAAAATTGCCACTCATTTGTTCAGTTCTGTGTTTGTGAACTACTGTTGCTTTGTAGTAAAAGCTGAGCTATTTGGTGTCCTTTGCATTCACAAGGAATATAAAAAGCCTTAGGATCACAAAATGGCTGATTCGGGTGCGCCAGGCTCTCGCAGAAACCCGCTGGGAACAAGAGGACGTGCTTCTCGAATGCGCAGACTTCAAGGCAGTGTCTATTTGTCTTCCAACATGCCACGTTTCAAACCCATCAAGGGGATACCGCTTCCTTCTACTTTTCCTCTACCATTACTCTCAAAATGTCTTCTGACCATTTATGTCCTAGAAGCATGACAAACTGTGATTTTGGAGTCTGGAGGCAGCCACAGCTTTAATAAATGTGGACTGTTGTTTAGTTGCTAAATCTTGTCTGACTCTTTTGTGACCCCGTGGACTGTAGCCCGCCAGGCTCTCTGTCCATGGGATTCCAGGCAAGAATAATGGAGCGAGTTACCCTTTCCTTCTCCAGGGCATCTCCCCAATCCAGGGACTGAACCTGCCGACTCTTGCCAAGTCTCCTGCAATGACAGGCAGATTCTTTCCTACTGAGCCACCAGGGAAACCCAAGAAATGTGGATAGGGGAAGTTAAAAAAAAGAATATAATCATCATTAAAAGAGAATATAATTCTAACTGCATATTTGGAGAATCAAGAAGACTCACATAAAGAGCTCTGTAATGGAAAGGCAGTCGATCATTCTTTAATATTCACTAAAACAATGAAATATTTCTTGCAGTTTTTCTAAAAAATTTTACCTTAAAATAATGTTTGTTACCTCATATTTTAATAGTATACCCATGTAGATGAATCTATATGTGTGCATGTGCTGGTAACAATAAAATATGGTAGATATCCATTAGATGAACTTTTGTGTTTTGTTTTGTTTTTTTCCCCCTCAGATCAAGAAATAAAAACAAAACTAACTGAAAATCCTTTTATCTAACTTCAAGCAACAGACTTATTCAGAAGTCTTATTCAAATTATTCAGCTAGGAATCGGTTTAATCATTACTCCTTTATGAAGGTCTGAAGACATAAAATATATATATTTTCTTCATTCTAAAATACATTAACTTTTTCTAGACTCTATTTTATCTTTATATTTAGATAAAATATCCAAAGACTATATTCAGCATCCAAGGGCTGATTCTAAACCCATACCAAAGCAAAAATAATAAAAGTGATATTGCTTTCTAAAAGCACATAAGCAATAGCAGACAACTTAGGTGAACTAATTCTTGAATCTAACACAGCATTTTAATTTTGTGTCAGCTCCCATGCCATACAGTCACAGTACAATTTGAAATTCTCAGAGTTCTTTTTCATAGAAAATATTAATAACTAAAACTGGTATCATTTGAGAGCATAATAAAATGTTTCTAATGACAGATTTGTAATTGTTCTCAGGATGTCATTCCTCTAGTTTAATGCCTTAAAATAGCAATTACAATACTCTAAATCTAATTTATTAAGATGACAATAATGGAATTAGGGGATGAATGCACAGATAAAAATCTCTTCTCTAAATGAAGAATAATTATTCCTGCTGGAAAATTATCAGAAACAATTTTGGGCTTCTCTAATATCATACTAGGTAATTTGCTATATTTAATGGGATAGTAAATATTTACTACTCAGTAACTCCTGTAAAATTCAATACAGTCTACAAGTAAGATTAGTGAGGGAATATGAATGTTATATTAAAATATCACACTAGAGTTTACTTTAGAGTAGAAGTGCACTTAGAAATAATATGGTCTAATCTCATTTATGAGTAAACCGAATCCCAAAGAGGCTAAAAAAGGTAAGTAAAAGACTACATTAATAGGGAATTGCCTGGTGTTTAGTGGTTAGGACTCTGTGCTATCACTGACAAGCTCCTGGGTTCAATACCTGGTTGGAGAACTCAGATTTCACAAGCTGAGTGACCTGGCCAAAAACTAATAGAGTATATTAATAGTCTGTAGCACTGGTAAGATTAGAGTCTAGTTCACCTAATTTCACGCTCAGAGGACTGAGCTTCACCAAGGACTTATTACTCAGGCAAAATTGGGAGCAGAGCTTGATCAGTTAACAAATGAAGCCTTGGTCATAAAAAGAAGGCAACTCTCTGAATTTTCCTCTGTTCCTAGAATAAACGTTTTATCCAAAAAAAAAAAAAAAAAAAAATAGAGGTCATTGCTTATCAAAGCATTCAAGCTACCATAACTTGCTTAAATCCTTTCTGAAGATTGTTAAATTTTTGTAAATTGTCAAATTTACTTTACCTCTTCCCCAAATTGAAAGCAATCTAAACATGTAGTTGTGGAGACTTGTGATTTATCTAATTAGTGCAGCTGCTAAAATTGCCTGGATCTAGATACCCAATGGCTTAGCCACTTTCATTCCTGTGTACATACCCACCAGAAATGCACACACATGTGTATCAAAATAAATGTGCAGAAACATTCATAGAAACTTTATTCATAACAGTCATTAAGATGAAGCAATCCAAATGTCCAATAGTTCTTTTTTTTTTTTAATTGGGACACAATTGCTTTACAATGTTGTGTTGGTTTCTACTCTACAGCTGAGTGAATCAGCTATATGTATACATAATGTGGATAAATAAATTCTGGCTTATTCATGAAATAGAATAGTACATAACAATGAAAAATGAACAACTTCAGTTATATCCAACAGCATTGGTGTTTCTCACAAACCCAGAGTTTAGTGAAAGAATCAGGGACAGCAAAGGATAAATGCTGTATTTTCTATTTACATGAAGGGAAAAATGATCAAAATGAATGTGTTTTGTTAGAATTCACAATTATAATTACCTTTGAGGAGGAGAGAGATGAAGTGCTTTGCAGGGGGTTGCTGGCAATATTGTACTTCTTGACTAGGGTAATGTGACAATTTTTCAAGTTGTTAAACTTGAGATTAGTGAACTTTTCTATATGCATGCCATATTTCAATAGAAGCATCTTTAAAATGCTATTGAGGAATGTACAGTGATGATAGGAAATAAACATGACTTTTTATAATTATTAAAACAATTTTAATCATTAAAGAGATCTTAATCATATACTAAAATATTGATATGTATTAACAAACATATTCATCATAATTACCTCTAGGTAACATTAAAAAGCAGAGACATTACTTTGCCAACAAAGATCCATCTGGTCAAGGCTATGGTTTTTCCAGTGGTCATGTATGGATGTGAGAGTTGGACTGTGAAGAAAGCTGAGTGCCAAAAAATTGGTGCTTTTGAACTAGGGTGTTGGAGAAGATTCTTGAGAGTCCCTTGGACTGCAAGGAGATCCAACCAGTCCATCCTAAAGGAGATCAGTCCTGGGTGTTCATTGGAAGGACTGATGCTGAAGCTGAAACTCCAGTACTTTGGCCACCTCATGCGGAGAGTTGACTCAGTGGAAAAGACCCTGATGTTGGGAGGGATTAGGGGCAGGAGGAGAAGGGGACGACAGAGGATGAGATGGCTGGATGGCATCACTGACTCGATGGGCATGAGTTTGGGTAAACTCCGGGAGTTGGTGATGGACAGGGAGGCCTGGCATGCTGTGATTCATGGGGTCGCAAAGAGTCAGACACGACTGAGCAACTGAACTGAACTGAACAGCATTATGGATAAGTTTAATTTTCATCTTTTTACTCATGCATTTTTTTTGGTTGATTTATACATGTATTTTTATATTCTACCACTTGATTGACTCCATGAGGGCAAGGATCTTATCTGTCTTGGTCACCGCTGTGTCCCCAGCATCATGCATGTAATAAGCACTCAATAAATATCTTTTCAATGAATAAATTTATCAATAAATAAACTGACTGAGTAAATGTGAGTTTCTGTCTCCCAATCTTGAAGATCCTGGGCCTTCTTTGCCTAAGTTGCATAGAACAAGGTGATCTTGTAGACTCTCCCACGCTTGATGACTCTTCTTTTGTCCTTCTCCAGGAAGACTTCCCTGATGCTGCTTTAGCCAAGTTAGAAACATTACATATGTGTGTGTGTGTGTGTGTGTGTGTGTGTGTGTGTGTGTATTACTTTTTAGGCCTTCCTGGGTAGCTCAGTTGGTAAGGAATCTGCCTGCAATGAAGGAGACCCTGGTTTGATTCCTGGGTTGGGAGGTTCCGCTGGAGAAGGGATAGGCTACCCACTCCAATATTCTTGGGCTTCCCTGGTGGCTCAGATGGTAAAGAATCCACTTGCAATGCAGGAGACCTGGGCTTAATCCCTGGGTTGGGAAGATCCCCTGGAGGAGGGCATGGCAACCCTCTCTAGTATTCTTACCTGGAAAATCCCCATGAACAGAGGAGCCTGGCGGGCTACAGTCCATGGGGTCACAGAGTTGGACATGACTGAGTGACTAAGCACAGGAGAGCATTATTTTTTAATGAGAGAGTTGTAGCATTCACATAATGATGCTTAAGTGTATTATCAAGCAATATAGACTGTTTCAACATCTTTTCAGCTAAATAGTGCAACATATGCTGACAAGTTATATATTGCTTTTTTTCTAAAATTCTTGGAGTTACTTTAGGCTTTATCTATTGAACTCTATTAAATCATTCTTCTTATCTAAAATTCAATAGGAATTTTTCTGCAAAAGTTATTGAAAACCCAGAATAGACTCAGTTAGTAAAATATATAGACTATAATAAATAAGAGGATATGCACAGCACTGATTGGGTACACTGCTGAATTGTTTGCAGTAATTCAGAAATCTCTATGCTCCATAACTGCCTCAACACAACTTGCGGTGAGCCTAGATGAGTAGCTCAGATTATAACATTGACCCTCAAAGAAGAATCATTCAGTGGCAGAGGGATCCTTAAACTCAGCCTTATTTGGGTATCAACCAACCAAGCGAAAATAACTGATGTTGAGTCTGATTGCTCAAATCTTCTGTCCTAGATTGAACAGCACAAGATAGAAACCAAGCTGTTTGATTTTCAAGATGTATTGGCACAAAGAATCCCACATTTCCCATTGATGTCTGGCTTTGAAAAGAATTTGGGGGCAAAAGATGTCATAACTTTTAAATCTATGTGTTGATGCAGCACAAAGGCATCTCAAAGAGGACAGATGGGAAAGGTTAAGTTTAATTCATATTAATTCATATAGTTTTCAGGAAGTAGAAAGATCTTGAAATGTACCAGGACATAATTCACACTGAAATCTCATACAAAACTTTTATCCCACAACACCTTTCTCAGAGGACTAGATCATGAAATTCCCTCTTAGATCAAACTAATCCTACTATTGTGAGCTAGATGCTTCACTGAGTACACTTTCCTGGAAGAAGCACAAGAAAAACCAGGTATCGCCTGGTTTTAGGATGGTATCGCCACTAGGTGGAACAGATCTCCAAATCCATGTACTTCTGAACTCCACATTTTTAGAATCAAAGTCCAAGTCTAATATTTAATCCTTTCTTTTGATGTTACCACTTATATTCTCCCACCAAATTAGATAACTCCTCTGAATCTCAATCACTGTTTTGTTTTAATCTCTAAAATGTGTTTACTTAGAAGAGTGATTTCCAACCTCACTGATTATTAGAATCACAGGAACAGAATCTTAAACTTGAAGATTTCTAGTCCAGGAATGAGAACCCATGGTTACACTTGTAAAATCTAAGATTGGTAACTACAGTCCACATTGTCCTTAAGAAAGATTACAACTTTAAATGCAAATGACATGTCAAAGGGCTTCCCAAGTGGCACTGGTGGTAAAAAAAAAAAAAAGCAAACAACTCACTTGCCAATGCAGGAGACATAAGAGACATAGGTTCAGTTCCTGGGTGAGGAAGATCCCCCTGGAGGAGGGCATGGCAGTCCACCCCAGTATTCTTACCTGGAAAATCCAATGGACAGAGGAGTCTGGAGGACTATCGTCCATAGGGTCACAGAGTCAGACATGACTGAAGCAACTTAGCACTCACACACAATTTGTCAGAATGCTGTTCAAAAATGAGGTGCCATTACTTTAGTGGTAGTGCAAAGTATCTTGTTCTTTGGGTTCCTCTCTGTGAAATTCTCTTCTCAAATGCAAATATGTGACTGTAGGCATGTGTAAGAGGTGACCCACTCTTATTACACTAATACATAACACTCCAATTTCAGATTTTTTAAAAAAAGGAAAGTCAGAGAAAGAGATGGCAGCACAAAATTTCCTGACATTTTCTCTGAATGTCACTCACCTCTTGTGTTCTTCTATTTTATTTTCTCTGATACTATCTTTTTGGTCCCTTGTTTTTATTAATTAATTAGCTATTGATTTACAATATTATATGAGTTTCAAGAGTACAACATAGTGAATCAATATTTTTAGAGCTTATACTCCACTTAAAGTTATTATAAAATGTTAGTCATCTTCCTTATGCTGTACAGTATATCATTATAGCATATTTACTTTATACATAGTCTTTTGTACCTCATCATCTCCTATCCCTGTATTTCCCCACCTCCCTTCCCTCTTCCCACAGATAGCTGCTCGTTCGTTCTCTACATCTTGGAGTCTGTTTTGTTATATTTATTCATGTGCAATATTTTTTAGACTCCACACATAATTGATAATACAGTATTTCTCTTTCTCTGACTTATTTCACTAAGCTTAATATGCTCCAGGTTTGTCTATGGTGTTGCAAAAAGCAAATTTTTATGACTGAATAACATCTACTGTACATATATGCCACATCTTCATTCATTCAC
The DNA here is from genome assembly GCF_910594005.1 of Cervus elaphus. Classification (NCBI taxonomy): domain Eukaryota; kingdom Metazoa; phylum Chordata; class Mammalia; order Artiodactyla; family Cervidae; genus Cervus; species Cervus elaphus. The sequence continues at coordinate 20,968,661 of NC_057842.1, read as the reverse complement.
CTGTTGAAGCACATTTCGGTTGCTTCCATATCTTGTCTATAGTAAATAATGCTGCAATGAACATTGGGGTGCATGCATCTTTTTGAATTAGTCTTTTTGCTTTTGTCTGATACATACTCAGAAGTGTAATTGATGAATCATATGGTAATTCTATTTTCAGTTTTTTATGGAGTCTCCCTACTGTTTTCCATAGTGGCTGCACCAATATGTATTTTCACAAAGAGTGTATTAAGGTTCTTTTTTCTCCACATCCTTGCTAACAGTTGTAACTTGTCCTTATTTTGGTAATGCCATTCTGACAGGTGTGAGGTAATATCTCACTGTGGTTTTGGCTTGCTTTTCTCTGATGATTAGCAACGTGGGGCATCTTTTCATGTTCCTCTTGGCCATCTGTATATCTTCTTTGAAAAAGTATCTATTCAGTTCTCCTGTCCATTTTTATTTGGGTGGTGTGTTTTTTTGATATTGAGTTGTATGAGCTGTTTATATATTTTGGATATTAACCCCTTATTGATCATATAATTTGCAAATATTTTCTCCCATTCAGTGGATTCTTTCATTTTGTTCATGGCTGTCTTTACTGTGCAAAAGCTTTTGAGCTTAATTAGGTGATATTTGTTTATTTTTGTTCTTTTTACTTTTGCCTTAAGAGAAAGATTCAAAAAAATTATTGCTGCAATTTATGTAAAAGAATGTTTTGCCTGTGTTTTTTCCCAGGAGTTTTAGGGTTTTAGATTTTACATTTATGTCCTTAATCCATTTTTAGTTTATTTTTGTATATGGCATTAGAGAATGTTCTAATATCATTCTCTTACATGCAACAGTCCAGGTTTCTTATTGAAGAGACTATCTTGTCTTTATCTTACATTCCTGCCTCCTTTGTTGTAGATTAATTGACTATAAGTGTTTGGGTTTATTCTTGGGTTTTCTATTCTGTCCCATTGATCTATTGTCAGTTTTTGTGCCAATACCATACTGTAGCTGACTTTTTGATTACTATAGCTTTATAGTGTTGTCTGAAGTCAAGAAGCATGATACCTCCAGCTTTGTTCTGTTTTCTCAGCATTGCTTTGACTATTTGGTTTTTCTGCACTTTCAAATAAATTTCAGGATTGCTTGTATTAGTTCAGTGAAAAATATCATGAGTATTTTGATAGTAATTGCATTAAATCTATAGATTGCTTTAGGTAGCATAGACATTCTAACATTAATTCTAATCCATAAATACAGAATATCTTTCCAAATCTTGGTATCATCTTAAATTTCCTTTATCAATATTTTCTAGATTTTAGAGTATAAGTCTTTCACCTCCTTGGTTACATTTATTCCTAGGTGTTTTATTATGTTTGATGTGATTTAAAAAAAGATTGTTTTCTTGATTTTCCTGATAATTTATTATTACTGTATAAAAAAGCAGCATATTTCTATATATTAATCTTGTACCCTGCAACTTTACTCAATTCATTTGGGGTCCCTTGATTTTAAAGGGCAGTTCAGTCAAATGTCTAATCCAAATGTCATAAATAACACATTCACCTTTTTTTCCCACTTATGCAATGTTTCCTCCAATCTTTCATTTTGATAATTACTATTAAAGCTATGTTTTTTCAAAGAAATATAGAAATAGGTGGGGAGAATTTTTTCCATAGCAAACAGTAGGACTTATAAAGTATGATCATCCCAAATTAAACCTCAAGAAGTCTCTTTCTGAAAACTCTCATGATAGGAAAACTGGGAGAAGAAGGAAATTAAATTTTATGATAAAAGAAATTTGGAAGCCAAGTATGCAAGCACATTTTGAATATTTTAGTATACTGAAATAAAGCAACAAAAATACCAAAACAATATCCACACCAGCTTATGTATGTTTAATTAATAAGCATATATTAAGAATAGTTCCATATATTCATTTTCACTAGATTTCTAGAAAATCTCTCCTTTTGAACCTTTAATAAATACTCATAAATTATGGATACTATGAATATTAAAGTGTATATATACCATGCCTCTCCATTTAAATGTTAATTTCTTTATGATTTTAGCAGAGATATTGACTGTCATCTCTTTGGTCTCAGTCAATTACCAAGTATTTTCTATGTACTTACTAATTATTTTCCATCTTCATAGATGTCCCTTTGCTCAACTGGACAAATGCAATGGACTCCCAACTGGTTGATTTAGGTTTTTCAGTAAGAACTTTCAGTGGTCTTTGAATATATCTGAAATCTTCACTGTAGCATATAACATAATTGCATAAAGATGGAGAAGAAATCTTATAAATAACAATTTTATGGTACCTAATTAAAACTTAACTTTTTGTTGATAAAATAACAATAAATATATAATACACCAAGAGGATACATTTCCCACTGTCCTACAAAGAATAACATTCTAAAGTGAAGAGTAGATGTAGGGATTTATTAGGCCACTTTTCTCCTGATAAAAAGAACAGTAACAATAAAACATACGGAGTGTGTGTGCATGCTCAGTCCAGTCTGACTCTTTGTGACCCCATGGACTGTAGCCCGCCAGATTCCTCTGTCCATAGGATTCTCCAGGCAAGAATACTGGAGTGGGTTGCCAAGCCCTACTCCAGGGAATCTTCCCTACCCAGGGATCGAACTAGCATCTCTTATGTCTCCTGCATTGGCAAGGGGTTCTTTGCCACTTGTGTCACCTAGGAAGTCCAACTGTATCTTTAGCTAACTTTATTTGTTCAAACGCATGATCTATGGATATGTGATATGTAATAAAGATATACTACAGGGAGACATAAGTTCATTTTATGTGCCAACTCGGTTAGGTTATGGTACCAGATTGTTTGATCAAATATTCATATATTGCTTTGAAGGCAATATGTGGATGTGGTTAATATTTATAACCAGTAGACTTTAAATAAAGGGGATTACCCCCAATAATGTGGTAGACCTCACCCAATCAGTTGAAGGTCTCAAGAGCAAAAACAAGCGTTTGTAGTTTTTGGAACTGGAAACTGTAGAAAAGAAAGAGTTCTGCCTCAAGACTGTAACATAGAAATCTTGCCTGAGTTTTCAGTCTGCTGGCTTCCTCTATAGATTTCAGACTTGCATGAACCAATAGCATGAACCAATTAGCAAATTTCTCACTCTGACTGTGTGTACATCCTATTGCTTCTGTTTCTGTGGAGTATCCTGACTAATACACTAAGTAAAACCTCCAAGACAAATTCCTCTCTGATTTTTCTTAGTCGTCTGAAGAAGGCAGACTACAGCCGACTTTTACTTTTCCCTGTTACGGTGTAGAGCAGAGCCAGGCTCAGCCCCTCACTCTGTGGCTCCCTTTAATTTCCCTGGGGAGACCTGCCTGACCACTAGACATGAAGGCTCACATCTCATTGACCAGGACTAGCTTCACGGCCCCACTCAGGAGACTTACTTTTTTCGTCTTAGGGGATAAGTGATATCTGAATCCACATTACAGCACTCTTCTCTACTAGTGGTATGTAAATGATTGACATTCAGAAATTCATTTAAGGTAGGTAAAGTAGAAAGTTGAACATTTGCCTAGTAGATCCACCTAGGATCTGAGCAATCCAGGTAGATAAGATGCTAGAAATGATAAAGACAATTTTAATAATGTATATCAACATTTCTATCTCTCACTATTGACTTTAGCTTTTGATTAAGTGAAATATTTCCTAAGTCCTTTCAAAGTGATATATATTTGGCAAATACCAGGTCTTGCACAGCCAAAGCCAAGTGAAATAGAGGAGACTTAATTGTCTAACTGGGGTGTCTGCAGTAACAGAAATCTCCTTTCTAATTTGGCTGAACATTTCCAGCCACAGTTGGTGAGGAACAAAATACAAATATGTTCAAAGTAAATAATTTAAGGAGTGATTATTTATTAGTCTGTTAGTAGGAATTAGATCTAAAATAATTTTGTTTCTTACATATCTGAACTTGAAGCAACATTTCATGGTGAGGAGTGTTAGATCTGAAGCTCCACTCCCTGGATTCAAATCCTGGCTTCGTGTTATCTTTGGCACTCCTTAAGCTCCTCCTGCCTCAGTCTGTCCATCCATAAAATGGCTTGATACTATTAAAACTTACCTCACATGTTGGTTGTATGGATACAGCACATAGAATGGTACCTGGAATACAGTAAGCGCTTACAGTACCTGTTATTATTAGATACTACCTGACACTGGCTAGTTCTTTTCATCAAACAATTGCTGCATCAGTTTTTGTATACAGCAATCAGTTAGCAGTTGGATGGGTAACAATCCAGACCTAAGCTTGAGTCCTAGATCTACAAAGAAAGTCAGGCGACCTTGACAAGCTACCACCTACATTTTCCTGGTCTAGGAAGTGGACCTAACACTGGCCATACCTATATCATTATGAAAATCAAGTGTGATTATATTTACTGAATGTAAATGATAAAATCCTATGCAGTTATCTTCAAAATAGTTAAAATTACTTCTGCAATTTATGTTCCACAACCATGTGTGAAAGAAATCTTTTTTAAAGTAATTACCCATGGTTATTTTTGAGTATATAAGGGTCCATTTTCCTTACTTATGGAGAAAAGGAAACTTGTCAACCAACATAGTAGTGAAACAATTATTTAAGCAAAGCTGGATTTCTCTGTTGTTCCCTCTTATTCTACTGCTTTCACTTTTTTTTCCCCATTGTTGATGCCCATGAGCTCCAGAAACAAATTTGTCTAATGTCCCGTCCCTGCCTCATGGCTTGTCAGTTTCTCTTCTCTGCACTTGCCCTGGGTGTTTTTTGCTGTCCTTTGTTCCCTCTTTGGACTGAGTCTACATCAGATTAGGACAAGAGATAATCTACACAGAGAATAATGAACATCGATCTTCCCATTTAGCCCCCAAATGCCTACCACAGTGGAACAACTTAATATTTGGTGTAAGAAAACCTAACAGTCACACTAAAAACAACATCAAACTGTGTTTTTACGGAACTATTTCTTCAGCCATTTGAATCTGTTCTCTTTCACAGACTTTTAAACTAAAATCACACCATGGTTTTACTGCTTTGAACTCCATATATTTTTCTGAAAAGAGAATAACAATATAAACATTTTAAAGTTATAGGGACAGCCCTCAGATTGGGAGAAAATAATAGCAAACAAAGCAACAGACAAAGGATTAATCTAAAAAAATATACAAGCAACTTCTGCAGCTTCAATTCCAGAAAAATAAATGACCCAATCAAAAAATGGGCCAAAGAACTAAACAGACATTTCTCCAAAGAAGACATACAGATGGCTAACAAACACATGAAAAGATGCTCAACATCACTCATTATCAGAGAAATGCAAATCAAAACCACAATGAGGTACCATTACACGCCAGTCAGGATGGCTGCTATCCAAAAGTCTACAAGCAATAAATGCTGGAGAGGGTGTGCAGAAAAGGGAACCCTCTTACACTGTTGGTGGGAATGCAAACTAGTACAGCTGCTATGGAAAACAGTGTGGAGATTTCTTAAAGAACTGGAAATAGAACTGCCATATGACCCAGCAGTACCACTTCTGGGCATACACACTGAGGAAACCAGATCTGAAAGAGACACGTGCACCCCAATGTTCATCACAGCACTGTTTATAATAGCCAGGACATGGAAGCAACCTAGATGCCCATCAGCAGATGAATGGATAAGGAAGCTGTGGCACATATGCACCATGGAATATTACTCAGCCGTTAAAAAGAATTCATTTGAATCAGTTCTAATGAGATGGATGAAACTGGAGCCCCTTATACAGAGTGAAGTAAGCCAGAAAGATAAAGAACATTACAGCATACTAACACATATATATATGGAATTTAGAAAGATGGTAATGATAACCCTATATGCAAAGCAGAAAAAGAGACACAGATGTACAGAACAGACTTTAGGACTCTGTGGGAGAAGGCGATGGTGAGATGTTTCGAGAGAACAGCATTGAAACATGTATATTATCTAGGGTGAAACAGATCACCAGCCCAGGTTGGATGCATGAGACAAGTGCTCGGGCCTGGTGCACTGGGAAGACCCAGAGGGATCAGGTGGAGAGGGAGGTGGGAGGGGGGATCGGGATGGGGAATACATGTAACTCCATGGCTGATTCATGTCAATGTATGACAAAACCCACAACAATATTGGAAAGTAATTAGCCTCCAACTAATAAAAATAAATGAGAAAAAAAAAAGAAAAGATTTACAAAAAAAAAAAAAGTTATAGGGACTTTATATTAAAACACAATTGGAAAAACAACTATGCAGCTATTCTGTAACACTTTGGTATATTCCTCTACTTTCTTTCACTACCAAATTGATGTAAGAATTTTACTATCAAATTGATATGACAGTTAAAAGAGAATAATTTGAAATATCCAGACAACTACTTGTAGATTTCCCTACTGTTCCTTCACTTAGTCTAGCTAAGGATTCTTAAGGATATTTTTGCTAATCTCCCATATCCTAGTTGCCTTTTGGCTTTTGCCTTTTATAGCCCTGATAGAGTCTCCAGTGTTTAATAACTAAACATAGGCAATTTTATAAAAAAAAAAGCTATTGAACTTGATTTCGGAATATGTGAAGTGATTGGACAATATCTAGAGGCTCTGTTTGATGGAGTATATGTCTCTCTAGTCCTCTGGTTAAATAGCTTTTCCTCTTACACTTTACAAGCCCTATTATGGCCCCATTCATCAGGTTCACTCATAATTTCTCCAGTGTTTGCTGTTTGCTATTCTTTCCTTCCCCATCTCTCCATCTGCAGAAAGTATAGCTCTCTTGACTTAGATCAGAGATGAATTCTTCCATAAAGCCTTTCCTGATTGTCTAGTAGGAATGAACCTTTCCCTCCTTTAATTTTCAGTTTCTTAGCCTATTTAGCACAAATTGCTGTACACAACCATAACTACTAAAGCTGATTACAAATTATCTTAGGCCAAGGACTTTGTCCATCTCGTTATTGTTGTTCAGGCACTGAGTTGTGTCTGAATCTGCGACCCCAAGGACTATAGTCCACCAGGCTTCCCTGTCCTTCACTATCTCCGGGAGTTTGCTCAGATTCATATCCATTTAGTCAGTGATGCTATCTAACCATCTCATCCTCTGAGGCCCTCCTCTTCTCTTTGTCATCCTGTATGTCCCTTAGTACAATGCCTTGCAGGTAGTTGGTTGTTATAATAATAAATCTGTATAGGAATATTTTAACCAAAAAAATTTATTGAGTAAAATAGCACCTAGATGAAAGAATTGTATTAATGGGAGATGATACTTGGTTTCCAGTGATGAAAACTGAATGAAAGTTCCATTGAGGTAAAACTAAGAGACAAAAATATGTACAAAGAGGAGAAAGCAAACTAACATTCACTGAGCATTATGTTGTTTTCCTGTGGCTTCTATAGCAAATTACAACAAACTTGGTGGTTATAATAAAATAAAAATTTATTGCCTCAGAATTCTGGGCCTGGAATTCCAAAATCCTCTTCTCTGGGCTTATATCAAGGTATTGGCAGTGCTATAATCCCTTCAGAGTCTCTTCAGGAGGATTAATTCCTTGCCTCTTCCAGTTTTTGATAATTGCTGACATTCCTTGGATTATGGCCACATCCCTCCAATCTGTCTCCTTGGTTTCATTACTTTGTCCTCTTCTGTTTTTGCTTTTCCTCTTTCCTTCACTTTTTAAATTTTTTTTAAATAAGGGCACTTGCAGTTGCATTTTGTACACACGGACAAACGATCTTCCCATTTCAAGATTCTCAAGCTACAAAGATCCTTTTTCCATAAACGGTAACATTTAAAGTTTTGGGGGGTTAGAACTCTATATCTTTAGGGCCTTTATTCAGCCTACTACAAATACCAACCAGACATATTCCAATATGTGATTTTAGTCAATCTTTACAGCTGTCTGTGAAGAAGTTATGGCTGTTCCAATTTATAGGCAAGGCCATTGAAATCCAAGAGATTGGTTGACTTACCCAAAGGTACATTCAGTAAGTGGTTGATTATTAGATTTAAACCTAACTGTCTGGTTCCAGATTGATTTTGTTTTTCTGCTATATCCTAGCAGTAAATACACAGTAGCTTCTTAATGAATGTTTGTTGACATAAAAGAAAACCTTCATTGAGATTATGAAGTTTGCTGCTTAATCATTTTGTCACCATTTCTTTTTCTATTTTTATTTTGTTGCCACCATTTCTAAAAGTTCATTGATTTTTAAAACATCTTTATACATCAGATGTCTCTTCAGAAAGTTTCCTAAAATGAGTGCAGTGTTGTCTCCCAATGGATTACTACTGAGAATTGGAGGTAGTTTTGTCAATGCAATCCAACATCAGGGCTGTGAAGATTTCATGTAGATTTCCTGAAGATTTCATCTTTCAAAAAGAAAAAAAAAAAAGAATTGAAAATCTGAGAGGGTGAAAATAAACACCGAAGTCATTATCTACAAAATCTGAAACCATCCATCCTCAATTCCGTCAAAGAATGTTGAGAATGAGCTAGCTATTTTATCACTATGAAATAATGAGGTTTCTGTAAGTACTGAGCATAAGGTTAAAATTTATTCCAACAGTTTTCTATATTCTCCCTGATTCCCCCAAAGTCCTAGATAGATGCCTGTGAAGTTGTATTACTTCACATTCTGGTACACATTCTAGTGAGGTCTAGGGACATGGCTCAGCTGGTTCTCTGATTTCAAAGGGCCAAAATTATTGGCAGGACTACATTCCTTTCTCAAGGCTTTGGAGATAAATTTACTTCCAAGCTTATTCAGAATGCTGGTAGAATTCAGTGCCTTCTTGTTGTAGGACTGAAGTTCCTGTTTTTGTGCTAGCTATTGACTGGGGGTTGCCCATGGCTTCTAGAAGTTGCCTAAATTTCTAAGCTCATGACCCGCCCCCTTCCTCTACCTTCAAAGACAGCAATGGTCAGCTGAGTCTTTCTTAGGCTGTAAATGTCTCCCATCTCCCTTTTTGCATCATGGCTCCTCTTATGCCTTATATCACATCTTTTGACTGACATTTTTACCTTCCTTTTCTTTTTTTAAGGGGTCATATGATTATATTAAGTCCACCAAGATAAGCTTCCTATCTTGAGAGCAGTTGAATCATAACCACACAATCACTTCACAGAAGTAACTAGACTAGTGTTTAATGGATTAACCAGGGGACAGGAACATTGGGAGAACATTTTTAGAATTATTTCTAAAATAGGTGTACAGTCTCAGTGAAAGTGTACTTTTAGTATTAACTCTACATTTCTAATTTTATAGATTAGATTACTCAGGAAGGGCGTATAATACCAGAAATATGGAAATATTAATAGCTGTCTATTTCCCTGAATACAACTGAAGGGCACAATAATGGAAGGTTCAGACACATGTAGTCACATTTTCATCTCACATATGAATACTGATAGTGAGTAAAGGTTAGACACAATTATAAAGAAATGACTTTTCCTACATGTGATAATTCAGTGTTACATTTATCATGATAAAAAACGTTATTATCACTCAAAAATATGATACAATTTACACCATAGCATATTGTCTTAATGTGAATGCTCTCATAGAATAAGGGTAGCCTTTCTTTTCTCCAGGGGATCTTCCCAATCTAGGGATCAAACCCAAGTCTCCCACATTGCAGGCATATTCTTTACCAGCTGAGCCACCAGGAAAGTCTAAGAATACTGGAGTGGATAGCCTTTCCCTTCTCCAGCAGATCTTCCCAACCCAGGAATCGAACCAGGGTCTCCTGCATTGCAGGCAGATTCTTCACCTGCTGAACTACCAGGGAAGCCATAGAATAAGAGTGAGTGTGATGTGAGAAAAAAACTTTTCAAGAGCAGATGAATTTTCTCACCATGCAATTTCCCCTTCATTTAGTTGGAAACTGAATTTCAGATAATAAGGAAGTGCTAGGGGATGACTGAGCCACAAGATGGAGAGAGCCTGGGTCACTGGGTCTCCACATGGAGAAGACCTCCTGCCAGTCAGGAACACCTGCACTGGATAGTTGTGTGAGCTAGAAATATACCTCTCTTGTGTTTAGGCCTTTGTACATTTTGGATACATTTTTTTTCCCAGCAGCTGGTATCACCCACCCTTATATATTCTACGTTTAGTCTACCCTAGAATTCACAGCATAAACTATGCTGCAAACTCTCCAGTCCTTGACTCTTTAAATCACATAAATCCTTATCACTCTCAAAATTTTCTCAAGGATATCATTTATGTTGTAAAAATGAAGAGTATATTCTGGAACTCAAAGCTGAGAATTTGAAACAAATACTAAAATTTTTTGTGCATTGTTTCTACTGGAGCAAAATATTTTAACCTCATTTTCCCCAAGTTTTAGTAATGAAAGAGTTGTAGCACAAAGAGCAAAATTTAAAGTAGTATAAGAAATACATGGACAGAAATTCTGAAATATTATTCTTTTGTACAAAGTTAACTAAATAGTTCAGGATTTCCTTGGCATAAAATTAAATTCAAGATGAAGGAAAAGTAAACAGGTCTTTTTCATGGAGAGAGTCTACATTTAGAAGTAGATTATGATATGGAGTTTAAACATGCTGACACTTATAATACAGTCCTTCTAGAAAAGAAAAGAACTTTCTGGGATCCCAGTAAATAAGGTCAGTGAATGCTAGTGCCTATGATCATGGGTCCATGCTGATTTTAAGACTTATACAACCAGGTAGTTCTTTCCTTAAAATTTCTCATTTGAACAGAAGGCTTTGAGTAAGATATGCGAAGTAAGAGGAGATAATCTGAAGCTGATACATGTATGACAGGGTTATCAAAAGTAAAAACAAGGTGAAAAGACAAATCCTCAGAATGGGAGAAAATAATAGCAAATGGAACAACTGATGAAGGATTAATTTCCAAAATATACAAGAAGCTCAATGCCAGAAAAAAACAAACAACCCAGTCCAAAAGGGGACAGAAGACCTAAACAGACATTTCTCCAAAAAAGACATACAGATGACTAATAAGCATGAAAAGATGCTCAACATCGCTCACTATTAGAGAAGTGGAAATCAAAACTACAATGAGGTATCACCTCACACTGGTCAGAATGGTCATCATCAATAAATCTACAAACAGTAAATGCTGGAGTGGGTGTGGACAAAAGGAAACCCTCTTGCACTGTTGGTGGGAATGTAAACTGATACAGCCACTATGGAGAAGAGTATGGACATTCCTTAAAAAACTCGGAATAGAACTACTGTATGATGTAACAATCCTACTGCTGGGCATATACCCTGAGGAACCATAATTTAAAAAGATGTACCCCAATGTTCATTGCAGTACTATTTACAATAGCTAGGACACTGAAGCAACTTTAGATGTCCACTGACAGAAAAATGGATAAAGAAGTAGTGGTACATATATACAATGGACTATTACTCAGCCATAAAAAGGAACAGTGCATGGGGTTGCAAAGAGTTGGACACAACTGAGAAAGGAAAAGGAAAGATGAGTCAGTTAATACACTATTTCTAGTTACTACATTATCTAAAGTATAAGGATTTTCAGAAAGCCAAATATTTCACTAAGAAAACAGAGCAAATATAATTTGTAACCATAGTGACAACTTAATTTAACATGGTCTTTTATATATGATATTCAGACTTAGGATTATTTACAAAATCACATTATTTATTTTTCTAAGAAGGCAATGAACAATTGTGTAAGCAAAGGCAAATTGCATTATGTCAACACAACACTGAGTTACATTTAGTTATAGAGAGACTGATGAAGGTGGGTGAGAACTCAGATTCAAATCATTACTCAGAATGTTCATTAGGAAAACAGATAGTCTTAGAATTACATTATTAAATCAATCCATTTTAAGTAAAATTTATCCAAGTCATTTAACAATAATTTATCATTGTACCAGAAACAACCAGGTGCAGGAGGCATTTTGGAGAAATGACCTCCTAAGTCTGCTGCGCTGTGCTTAGCTGCTCAGTCATCTTTGACTCTTTGTGACCCCCATGAGCTGTACCCCACCAGGCTCCTCTGTCCATGGGGATTCTCCAGGCAAGAATAATGGAGTGCCCTTCTCCAGGGCATCTTCCCAACCCAGGTCTCCCACACTGAAGGCAGATTCTTTACTGTCTGAGCCACCGGGAAAGCCCATGAACACTGGAGTGGGTAGCCTATCCCTTCTCCAGGGAATCTTCTCAACCCAGGAATTGAACCGGGATCTCCTGCATTGTAGGTGGATTCTTTACCAGCTGAGCTACCAGAAGAGACCTGCTATCACACTACTTACTTTCTAATAAGGAGAGACAAGAAAGAAAGCAAAGAAGAGAGAGAAAGGAGGAAGGAAGAGTTAACAAGTAACTGTCAAATGTTGATGGAATTAATTAATGAATAATAATAGCAGAAAAGAAGTATACAGATGAAAACCAATGAACATATTCTCAATAGATCTTCCTGGTTTTAATCAAGGAAATAAAAGCATTATGAGCATGATGCAATCAAAAATTGGGAAGCTAAGGGTCTACAAAGAGGAGCTGGAAGATTTTTAAGCAGTCATTATAAATCATTAGGCAGTTCTCCTGAAGCGCAGGCACAGGAGGACATGTCAAAGCTTAAGGATATCTGGAAACAAGGACCATCGAGTTGCTGGAGTGGGCTGCAGTGTTGGTGTAGAAGTGATTCCTCAGTTACTCTCCTTGTGAGTTCATAGTTAAGCACGTGATGGGCCTGGAAAGCTGTGGTTCAGGAGGGTCAGTGGTCAGGAAGAAGAGAAGAATTCAGAGTAGAGAAGAGTGAGGATACACCAGGAGCCATCTGTACCTCTGCATCTATTTCTCTGCCCCCAGCGATGATGATCTTCAGAGAGTGATGGCTATTGCTTCACTAGTCCAAATCTGATGCAAATTCTCTTGTGGCCAGCTCCAAGTTGAGACCACATAGGGAAGAGGATTCTGAGACATGCAGTCCCAGATTAGCTAAGATGACATAATTCAGACTCTCCCATTAGACTTTTGGAGTATACAATTTCACTTTAAGGTATGTGGTGTCTAGAGTTCCTGTTTATAATGTGCCATTTCAAAATAAGCTCAAAAGCAAAAATAATTACTTTTGGAAATGATCTTAAAATCAAAGTCAGTAAGTACAAAACTATAAAGTCATAAAATCACTTTCAAGTCTCCTTTTGGTGATTTTGTAGTTTGCTGATTATCACCTACTGCTTTGCACTTTGCAAATATCATTTCAAATTTTTATGAAATTCCCGCAGGGTGGTGGCAATTTGACAGAGGATTTTTTTCTCACTTTTCTGAAAAAGGTAAATGAAGTATAGTGGCTCTTGCAACATTCATGGTGAAGTAAACCCCCGAAAGATGCTAAGATGCTAGTCTGATGACTGCTCTATTCACCAGTCTGTACAGTGAGCACAATTTTCTCTGATGTAGGAATTCAGGACAGATATCAAAGGATGAGACAAATTTATCTCCAAGAGTAGTATGTACTCTCATTCCTTAATTGCATAGAATAGATCTATATAATTGAGATCATCTTTGCCGAGTATATCAAGGACTGGCAACCACACCCAAAACTCTGGAAACCTTCATAGCATGAAAATAATTAATTGCACACTTCAAACTGAAAGAGTGGGCTTTTGCATGATTTAATAAATGTGATTTGTGGATGTTCCAATACAAATTCACTCTATTTTATAAATTCTCTGGAGCCTCAATATTGTTTCCATTCTCTAATTATTAATAACCAGAGTCAACTTATTTGATTTTTAACATGAGTCATCTATTATATTTAGACAGCCACTGTAAATAAAACAAAATGATTTGAATTAGAGAGATATTTGATATTAAAGACAAAGTCTTAAACTGATTTGTAGTTAAAGTGACATTTTTACATTTTCAAATTTAATATGATCAGAATCTTGTAAGATAATATTCATACCAATGGAATACTTTAAATTGACAACTGTTATAAAATTGAAATGGAAAAATGTAGTTTCTGCTTCAAAAGAATTACTATCTTAAGGTCAGGCTAAATGTATTTTTTTCCTCTACATCTATTAAGTAGATTTAGACTGCATCATTAAAATGAAAGAAACCTCTATATATTATCTTTAGAGAGTGATGGGAAATGCTTTAAGAAGAGGTAAATTACATATCAAAGAAACAAATTTTACTAAAATAAAAATGCAGAGTTTCAAGTAAAAAGATATTTCAGCAGAAGTGCTAGTTAGGTTCTTACTGGTATATTCTTTGATTAACAGTTGAAACAGTTGGAAATCACTATTCATTACGTTAGTGTTTAAAAAAATACCTCTACAGGACATTGGCAGTGACCCTCTCTGGAGTAAAAATAACCTACATAATGGTTGTCTTTGTCATAAAATACTTATTAAGAAAATGTGTACTTGGAAAAGTTTTATATGGAAGCAACTGCACCAGAAAAAAAGAAAGTTGTCAATAACCAAGTTTGATCTGCTATTTTTGTAGGCAGTGTTTGACCTCACCACTATAGGTCTATTTCACAGTGACAATAACAATGAAGAGGTCATCATTAATACCAAAGAACACTAAGCTAAGTCAAAACATTAAATAACTTTTTAAGTTCATTAGATGTACTTTCTTCATCCATAAATATGAACTAATTCTTACTTAATTCTAAGAGTTGTGAAGATTAAATGTGATAATCCATGAAGAAATATCTATAATCTATTGACACATGGTGTATGTACACTAAATGCTTATTTTCTTCCTTTTTTCCTTGAGATTTACTTATTATGGCACTATTTACAAAGTCAGTTTATTTGCTTCAAAAGATTCATTCAAGTATAAAAAGGACCAAGAGGAACACGGAGAACAAATATCACATGGTCTTAACATGCAACATGTTATTTGCATTTCACAGAATAGGAAAAAAATGTCACTATTGAGACTGGTGTTTTCTACTAACTTATACCAGTAGCCCACCAGGTTCCTCTGTTCATGGAAGTTTCCAGGCAGGAATACTGGAGTGGGTTGCCATTTCATACTCCAAGGGATCTCCCCAACCCAGGGATCAAACCCTCGTCTCTTGTATCTCCTGCATTGGCAGGGGGATTCTTTACCACTAACGTCACCTGGGAAGCCTCTGTAAGATGTAGACAAACCAGCCTCTTACTGGTTTCACAACATAAGAATGTCTTTCTCAAGGACCTAGGTGCCATCTCTGAAATTATCAGGAAAGGCAGTACCCCTATCTCCCAGTGGGGGAATAGCAACCTAACTTGGAAAGTAGCAAACACAGATGGCTTAACCACAAAGGGAAACACCTGCAAACTCAGGAATGACTCAATGGTCTAGACACATCGCATTGACCAAAGACATTCCCCAATGTCCTCCAGTACTTTTCCACTAACTCACCCTAGCTCTTATAATCTCTGTTTCCTTTTGTTTCAGTGGAGTTGAATTCAGTCTCTCTCCATCATTCCAATAGTCTTGAATAAAATTTTCCTCTCTGTGCAACTCTGCCTAGTACCATTTTTCCTTGACAATTCCCTTCCTAGCAAGTAAGTCCTATAGTTCATCATTAAAATAACACCCTTGCCAATATCTTTAACTCATTTGTCTGTCTTGCCTGCAAGCCCCAAATCTGTATAATCAGCCTCTTCAATGCTTTGGTTGGAGAAAAATGAACAGCCAGCTAACTCACTTCACTTCCTGCCTGCTGACTTAGAGTCCTAGAACACCATTTCACCCCTTTGCCTGTGCACACCTCCTTACCACATTCATTTTTCAGCAGATGACATCATTTCCTCTTCTACTAGAAAATAGAAACCACTGAATAAAATTTCCACCACCTTCCACCATCTAACCACTTGCATCTGGGACTTTACACTCTGCCTTCCCTACTGTTGTAGTTGATAAGCTGGCTGTTCCTAGATCTCAGGCTACGCTTTCACTGTCTCCTGGAAATCAGTCTCCTCCATATTTATTCAACAACACAGCTGTAGAAACTCTCCCCAGCTCAGCTCTGCGTTACCAGTTTTCGCAACTCTACTCAATCAGGCCCATTATCATGAAATGTGTTGTAGATATTCTTATTTTAAAATAATAATTCTAAATCCCCTTCCAGATACTGATATTTATTTCTGTTTCCCTTTTCAGCAAGTCTTGGGAAGGTGTTTTGAAGTTCTTTTTTCCCATTCTCTGTAAATGTCTTGTATTCAGACTTTGGGCTTCCCTTGTAGCTCAGTCAGTAAAGAATCTACCTGCAGTACAGGAGACCCGGGTTCGATCCCTGGGTTGGGAAGATCCCCTGGAGAAGGAAATGGCAACCCACTCCAGTATTCTTGCCTGGAGAAATTTCATGGATGCAGGAGCCTGGTGGGCTGCAGCCCATGGGGTCGCAAAGAGTCGGACATGACTGAGTGACTAAAATTTACTTATTCAGGCTTTAGCTCTCACCTAGCAAAACTGTTATTTTCTAGGCCATGAATAAACTTTAAGTCCAATTCTAAGTGCTCAATTTATTTGACTTGCCAGCTGCACTTGGCATAATCAGTATTTCCCACACTTTCCTCAGGTGGCTTAGAACACCAAACTGTTTAATTTTCCCCTTAAATAACCGACTCATCTCTCCCAGCATTCTTTACTGGTTCTTGCCGTCTTTATACTCTTTAGGTAGTGTGACTGGAGGTTTAATTCTCTTTCTTTCTTAATTGAACTTACTCCCAGGGGATCTCATTCATTTTAATGATATTAAATACCATCTAGAGGAAAACAGTGCCCTCATTTTTTATCTCCAGCTCAGACTTGTCCTCTGAATTCTAGTATTTATCGAACTACTTACCAGGCATTCTCATTTGGCTATCTAATGGAAACCTCAAGCATTACATGCCTAAACCCACACTCCCGATTTTCATCCCAAACCTGCAATTTCAGGATCTTCACCTTCTCTCTGTCAATGTCAATGTCAGCCCTTCATTTGCTAGACAATGAAGGGTGTGGGTGGGATGTGGGAAATCACCTTGATTCCTGTTATTGTTTGTTTCACAGAGTAATGGTTTACAAATGGAAGATATTAAAGCTTTGTACAAAATACACCAAGAGCTTCCTGCCCCATAGAAGGTGAAAGCCAAAGGCCTCCCAATGGCCTCTAAGGCTTCATCTGGTCAGTCTCTCAGTTACCTCTCTGAGCTCATCTTCTACTGCTCTCTATATCTGCAGTAACCCCGGCTGCCTCTTAAACAGGGCACACATTCTCCTGCCTCAGGATGTTTAGGGTTGTATTCATTTTGTGTGAATACTCCTCTCGCAGATTTCATGGCTCAGTCTCATCATCACTACTCCCCTGACCATCCTATTTCAAACTGCACCCTTCCATCACTCTGTGGAATTCTTACTATCCGATACAATTCATATTGCTCTATGCGTGTATTTATCATCTTTTATCTTAGTTTAACATAAGCCTTGTGAAAATAGAGAATTTTTTTTTCTCTTGGTACCTAGAAAAGTGGCACCTAAATATTTAAGAAGAAAGGGAAGGAAGGAGGAAAGAAGGAAATTAATTTTAATTCTATAATAGATATTAAGAATCAGTCATCGAGGTGGTAAATATCTTCTTAGCCTTTTTAAAAGTTTAAAAATTTTCTTTTTAAAATGTCATTGCATATTTGTCAGCTCTTAGAACTCAGGTAAGAGAGAAGATAGGACCCTAGCTTGAATATAAAATTTGAAGGAGATATAAAAGCACACATCCTCTTTCTCCCACTTAATGCTGCCCTTAAATGGACTTGATCTCAAAGCCCCATCCCCTCACATCCTATATAACTGTTAGAAAGGGTTCTATTCCTAGAAATTATATGAATACATTATCTTCCTTTCTTAAAACTCTTAACCACTAAGAAAAAATTAGCCCAGCTGGTCAGGTTGAGTTTATTGCAAGACTTAATTCTTGGTCATCTCCCTCGGTCTGTTCCTCAGTTTGATGATTCTATATCTTGAAGTCACTCAATTAAAATAATAAACAGCCTCAAGAAGATATTGATTCTTAAAAGCAAAATTTGTTAATGTGCCCTTATTGTAATAAAGAATATATCTTTCCCCTCATCAGGAAACATGCTTTACCATATTTAACCTCTAATATCTCCTCATAATAATTTTTTATTAAGGACCATGATGCTAAATTCCTGCACTTAAATTCCTATAGTGGTTCTCTATTACTTTGCAGATTAAGTCCAAAATTCTTACAGTTATATAATTACTATTAAGTATTCAATCTTATAACGAGCTTAAGTTTTAATGATTCAGCTTAACTTCTGTCTCTATTTTATCATCGTGGAGGAAAACTTCAGTCTCTTCTGAAATTATATATTTGTTTCTATCTGAAAAACAAAATTACTTTTACTAAAAAGCGGGGATATTACTTTGCCAACAAAGGTTCGTCTAGTCAAAGCTATGGTTTTTCCAATAGTCATGTATGGATGTGAGAGTTGGACCATGAAGAAAGCTGAGCACCAAAGATTTGATGCTTCTGAACTGTGGTGTTGGAGAAGACTCTTGAGAGTCCCTTGGACTGCAAGGAGATCAAAACAGTCAACCCTAAGGAAATCAGTCCTGAATATTCATTGGGAGGACTGATGCTGATGCTGAAAATCCAATTCTTTGGCCACCTGATGCAAAGAACTGCCTCATTTGAAAAGACCCTGATTGGGAAAGACTGAAGGAAGGAGGAGAAGGGGATGACAGAGGATGAGATGGTTGGATGGCATCACCGACACAATGAGTTTGAGCCTGAGTTTGAGTTTGGACATGAGTTTGAGCACGCTTAGTCCATAAGGTCACAAAGAGTCAGACATAACTGAGCAACTGAACTGAACTGAACTGAACCATTTAAAGTAGTACCCACTCCCCATACATACCATATACTTACCTGGAATTTATTGTAGTACTCGAGTCTTAAGTTGTGTCAAGGAACAAGCTGAGGGAAGGAGGACAATGTGGTCTTTGACTTTGCTCCAGTATTTTGACAGTGAGATATACATCGCCCACTTGGTTTGGCTACTTCAAGCTCAGTGACTTGACACTATTCCATGCCACATGGAACACGTGATACTTGGAGAAAGAGTCCAGGGTTTTATCTTCCTAGACACATGACACACTTCTCTCTTGGGACTTGCTAGAGCCCTTGTGAGATGCTGGGAGGTTTTCCTGTTCTCAAGACTGACCTACCCATCTCTCTCGTGGTCTCTCTCCCTCTCTCTCTTTCTCCCTCTCAACTTTTCTTACTTTACCTCTCCCTCCCTGTCTTTATCTTTCTCCATCTCCCTTCTTTCCACAGTTCAAGGGATCGCTTCTGAATCTAGGGGCTTGTAGACAGAAACCTCATGCTCCTCACTGGTATTCTCAACACACATTGTTTATGCCAGGTATCCACTCCCTATTTGATGCATCTAGATTCTGAAAATAAAAATTTTAGGGAGGGGCTTGTAAGTTTTGTCCTATTATTACCTCTAACATATCCTTCATGAAACATAATGATTACAAAGTCCACTAGCTTCTTCAACAGAAAGACAGGCAAGCGGAGTGGCATTATGACTTAAGATCAATAACACAGTTGTTATGATGGGATTCCCACTTCATCTCTTCACTCATCCCACCTTCTCCCTACATTTCCATAACATTAGATGGTTCATAACTCCCTACATTCATTCACTCAATCATATATGTGAATCTTTGAAGAATGAGCTTGTCCTCTGTCTCCTCTCAATGACTCTTCATGTGCAAAAAGCTATGTGTGCAGTATGTTGAGAGAAAAGGAGATAGGGCTGCCTCTGCCAACATGTTCATTTTTGGGTGCATCTCCCTCTTTCTAGAGGAGAATGTCAGTGTAAAACTTTGCATTAAATAGTGAGAAAGTTTATTTTTTTTCAGATAAAAGCAAACATATAAATGAATGTCTGTGTATATACACATGGCTGCTGTTCAGTGGCTAAGACATGTCCAACTCTGCAACCTCATTGGATTGCAAAATGCTAGGCTTCCCTGTTCTTTACTATCTCCCAGAGTTTGCTCAAATTCATGTCCATTGAGTTGGTGATATCATCCAACCATCTCATCCTCTGTTGCCCCTTCTCCTCCTATCCTAAATCTTTCCCAGCATTGGGGTCTGTTTGTGTATATGTCTGGATACAAGTACATGTATCTTTAAAAGCAGGAGTATTCTGTTTAACTTTCACAAGAATCTGTTGGCCGTTCTGTGGACCCTTGACCTGTGTACACACTACTTTGGAGACTGCTATTTATTATACATTCACCTCTAACATTTTATGCATTTAAGGTGCCATTTTAGTCTACTGGTACCAATTTTTCAGACATATTACAACACATTACTCCTCACCTTGTTGTTGTTGCTTAGTCACTAAGTTGTGTCTGACTCTTTATCCCATGAACTGTAGCCCACCAGCCTCCTCTGTCCATGGGATTTCCAAGGTAAGAATACTGGAGTGGGTTGCCATTTCCTTCTCCAGGAGATCTTCCTGGCCCAGGGATCAAACCCATGTCTCATGCATTGGCAGGTGACTTCTTTACCACTGAACCACCAGAGAAGCCCCACTCCTCAGCTTACCTTACATCAATTATTTGATATGTTTTGGAGAGAGATTAGTCACCTGAGAGTAACTGTGATCACATTAGTGTTCTCAGCAGAGCTTCTACAGATCATTTCTTCCTGTGGCTTACCTCTGGAGGTGAATAAACCTCCATCTTACAAAGATGATGATTACTTTCATCATCATCTGATGATATATAAATATCTGATATGATCAGATATATATGATATCTGATATATAAAAGGCTAATATTTTCTGACCTTGCTCCTTAATTCTGAAGATGAATCTCCCTATAACCTAGTTAGGACTCATCTGCAAAAACCCTCAGTTAAACTCCTTGGAAACGAGTTTTTAATAGTAAAGATTTGGATTACTACCATTCAAGGATGTTTTTAAATCTCTATCTACAATGTATACAAGGATAGAACTTTTATTTTCTCAGTTATAAGTAGGTTCACAGTAAAGTCTAGAGATTCTTCTATATTCATTGGTCTGCTCCATTTAACTTTGTTCCCAGCATCTATTTTAAATCCTGCCAAGGTCATTAATGATTGTGATGGTGCTAAAGTGTCTGATCACCTTTTAGTGGTTATCTTGATCTATCAGCAATTATCAGGCTAGTTTGCCCTAAGAAGGCCATTATCTCTCTGAAAAGCATCTCTCTCAGTATTCAGACACTGACAAGTCAACCTTTACCTGCTAAAGATTCAATAAAGACTCTTTGTGATAACACATTTTTCTTTTTGTTGTGGTTGTTTCTATTTCATTGTTGAAAGAAATTTCTAAATTTATTTTTAATTGAAGAATAATTGCTTTAAAATACTGTGTTGGTTTCTGCCCTATAGCAACATGAATCAGTCATAGGTATACATATATTCCCTCCCTCCTGAACCTCCCTCCCACCTCCTACCCTATCCCACCCCTTTAGGTTGTCACAGAGCACTGGTTTGAGCTCCCTGTGTCATACAGCAAATTCCAGCTGGCTATCTCTTTTACATACAGTAGTGTATATGCTTCCACGCTACTCTCTCCATTCATCCCACCCTCTCCTTTCCCCCGACCCCTGTCCACAGGTCTCTTCTCTATGTCTGCATCTCCACTGCTACCTTGCAAATAGGTTCATCAGTACCATCTTTCTAGCCTCCATGAATGTGTGCTCAGTCATGTCTGACTCTTTGCAACACCATGGCCTGTCGTCTGCCAGGCATCTCTGTCATGGGATTTTCCAAACAGAAATACTGGAGTGGGTTGCCATTTCCTCCCCAAGAGATCTTCCCAACCCAGGGATTGAACCCTTGTCTCTCATGTCTCCTCCATTGGCAGGTGATTCTTTACCACTAGTGCCACCTGGGAAGCCTAGATTCCACATATATATGTGTTAACACATGGTATTTGTTTTTCTCTTTCTGACTTACTTCATTCTGTATAATAGGCTCTGGGTTCATCTACCTCATTAGAACTGACTCAAATGTGTTCCTTTTTATGGCTGAGTAATAGTCCATCATACACCACAGCTTCTTTATCTGTTCAACTGTTGATGGACATGCAGGTTGCTTCCATGTCCTAGCTGTTGTAAATAGTGTTGTAATGAACATTGGGGTACATGTGTCTTTTTCATTGTGATTTTCTCAGGGCATATGCTCAGTAGTGAGACTGCTGGGTCACATGGATAGTTTATTCCTAGTGTTTTAATAAATGTCCATACCATTCTCCTTAGTGGCTGTATCAATTTACATTCCCACCAACAGTGCAAGAGGGTTCCCTTTGCTCCATAACCTCTTCAGCATTTATTGTTTGTAGATTTATTGATGATGGCCATTCTGACTGGTGTGAGGTGATATCTTTTTGTAGTTTTGATTTGCATTTCTCTAATAAAGAGCAAGTAGGTGGAATTAGAGTACATCTCTCTTCACGGATGCTCCAAGACATTTCTCTTGCTCACAGTTCTATCCATAGAGCCTTACCTCTCACCATTCTCCACCTCTTACACTTTATTCCAACCACACCCAATTTTTTTAAGCCTCCAGGATTTTGCAAATGCTACTCCTTTCTGTAATGTTCTTTCCATATCCTCCATAATTAACATGCAGCCCAGATCTCTGCAAAGTCATCTCTGTACTCCCACAAACATCTTCTTTGTCTGGATTTCAGCCCTCTCTTCTGTATTTCAAGCACTTCCTCTATGATATCTAATATTTAACTAGTTCTGTTGTCAAGTTTGTATACTGACCTTTCCATAAGATAGTAGGTTCTTTTTTGTGTAGTATAGAGACTTGCAAAGATGAGCCATTCAATAAATGTTTGTTGAATAAATTAAAGAATAAATCTCCATTCTTCTCCTTTTCCTTTTATCCTAACCTTTCACATTTCAGTATTTTGATACTTTGAAAGTGAAATTACTTTAAAAGATCAGAATCTCATAACCCTCTGGTGTGCTAATACTTGTTTGTTATTTATAAAAATAGCAAAAGAAAACATATATTTTTACTTTTGATTTTAATACTATTTGATATTGTTGATATTGAAAACAAAATACTTTTCCCATAAATTATAGAAAATAAATTAGTGGACTGAATAAGATAGAAATCATAGTTCTTTTAATCATTTAATGAATTAAAATTTAAAAATAAGATACACAACATAAATTGTAATTTTTCTAAAATTCTTTAATTTTTTAGAGATCTTGCCAGATGTCTACTTTCTTGCCAGTATTCTACATTCACTGAAATATAATTTGTAGGCAGGAAGGTTTAAATACTAAGCTTTGCTTATTAATGCACTGAATTAGAACAGCTCTTAAAACGAAAAACAACTAAATTACAGCCAGCATGAAGAAATTGGATTCAGTGATGATTGCGATCTTTAAAGCTTGTGACCTTACATTATTCTGTCACATGCCTAAGGGCATTAAAAGTACTCTAAATTAATTTTAGGAGCTACACAATACTGCTTCCTTTAATCACAGAATCCAAGAGGAGTATGCTCCTTGGTGCTCTGCTATCATATTTTTAATCTTCTTAACATGATTCTGTAATGTGTCCTGTTTATAGAGAAGCTCTAAGGACTTTTTTCCAGAATTATTAGTTTTTAAGTCTTGTCAGTAATATACACTTTTCATAGCTTCTCTCAAGATTTCACTGAAATGAGAAAAACATTTTTTCTTTGCATCATATGTTCAATCAACCTGTCTTCTCCATGTTTAAAGATGCCTAAGGGTTGCCAGTGAGAAACAGTGATGCTCATATATCTTAAAGATCTCTGTGTGCTTTCAAAATGACATAAACTTATTAAATAATATTTAACTTGTGGCAAGCACTGTAATTTTCACAGTAACCGTTTATGCTTCACCACTCACTGTATGCATATAGCATTCTCTTCTCCAGGACATCTTCCCACCCAGGGATTGAGCCTAGGTCTCCTGCATCGCAGGCAGATTCTTTACGATCTGAGACACCAGAGAAGCCCCATGGATAAGGCAACTGAGTCCTAAAGAAATTTAGTAACTTGCCTGAGGTCAGAAAGTTGGAATATGACTTAAATAAAGCCAAACTTACAGGAAATATGGTGTGGCCATAGACAACCACTCCATCCTTACTTTCTTCCTTCAAATTAAACCTAAATGAACAAAAATGTACTAAAACTAGTGGAAAAATTTACATGAGTCTTGGACACTGAATAGAGAACAAAGTATTATTCCTCCTAAGCCAAATAAGTTCCAGATATGATGCCAATATCACTAAAAATAGGCTTTTGAGGAAAAACACTATCTTTTGTGGAGGAAGACTTAGCATATCCCTGAAAGCAAATGGAAGAGGCAATCCTAAGAGGTTAGGAAATACAGGACTATCTGCTGAACCAGTTCCATAAAAGACACAGACATACAGTGCAGGAGAGGAAGCTGGCCTGAGCAGAAGGTTTTTCCAGTGGTCATGTATGGATGTGAGAGTTGGACTATAAAGAAAGCTGAGCGCTGAAGAATTGATGCTTTTGAACTGTGGTGTTGGAGAAGACTCTTGAGAGCCCTTTGGACTGCAAGGAGATCCAACCAGTCCATCCTAAAGGAGATCAGTCCTGGGTGTTCATTGGAAGTTGATGAGATGAGTTGGGATGGACAGGGAAGCCTGGCGTGCTTTAGTCCATGGGATCACAAAGAGTCAGACATGACTGAGTGACTGAACTGAACTGAATATCCTTCCTAGCACTTGTTTCCACCTCAGTCCCCATCTCAGCTTGCCCCTTACCCTCCTGAATGCTTGGCACAGCAGTGTCTGTGCCCCAGAGCTGGGTTCTCTTTGTCACATACACTCTCATTCTCCATGATCTCATCTAGTCTCATGGCTTTCAACACCATCTAATCACTGATGACTCTCAAATTATGTCTCCAACCTGACTTTCTATGGTGAACTCCAGACACACATCCAACTGCTTCCTTAGTCTATCTTCTGGAGTATGCTGGAGGAATCTGAATCACAAATATCCAAAGTGGAATTTCTGAACTTTTCCCACAAATCAGCTCTACTTGAAGTCTTACTCATTAAAGTCAATAGGGATTCAACTTTTTAATTGTTGAGGTCAAAAACCTAATGTTCAATCTATAAGCAAATATTGGATATGTAAAATTTGTGCTTAAATACTAATAATAGTGCATATTTGGGAGCTGGAACTGAGAGGATGGAGATACAGATGGGGGGAGACATTTCACTTTCTCTGTTAATTTTTTTAAATAAGTGAATGTGTTCATGTATGCATGCTAAGTAAATTCAGTTGTGTTCAACTCTTTGTGACTCCACTGACTGCAGCCCGCCAGGCTCCTCTGTCCATGGGATTCTCCAGGCAAGAATACTGGAGTAGGTTGCTATACCCACCTCTATGGGTTCTTCCTGATCCAGGGATCACACCAGTATCTCTTACATCACCTGTGTTGGCAGGCAGGTTATTTACCACTAGTGCCACCTGGGAAGCCCATGAATGTATTACCTATAGAAAAGTTTACTTCTTAGGCTGAAGTAAATATGGATGCATGGCTCAAAGGGGCAATGACAAAAGAAATGTTAACACATTACCCCCATGAGAAGAAAAAAAATTGCGTATGTGCATTTTTGGAAGGACAATTTAGAATTTTATTATCTGCATTATGATCCATACCATAAAACAACACAATCTTTATCATTTGAGCAAATAAACAGCTTATATAGATGGAGTGCTGAAAAAAATCATTTATCTATTAATCAATTTCTGTATTTATTGCTTTTTGTGCCACCAATCGAAAGTATTTATCTGTTAAAAAGTCCATAAAATTTAGATAAGCAATAAATCTCAAGAATTAAGGGCAGCCCCAATTTGATTCTATTCCTCCTGTTTGAATTCCCATCCTTAAATTTCAAAGCATGCCAAACCACATTTTGATATTTTTGGTTATAATATTTTGAAATATGCTGTTATAGGACCCTCGGTTCAGTTCAGCTCAGTTGCTCAGTTGTGTCTGACTCTTTGCGACCCCATGAGCTGCAGCACACCAGGCCTCCCTGTCTGTCACCAACTCCTGGAGTTTACTCAAACTCATCCCATTGAGTTGGTGGTGCCACCCAACCATCTCATTCTCTGTTATCCCCTTCTCCTGCCCTCAACCTTTCCCAGCGTCAGGGTCTTTTCAAATGAGTCAGCTTTTTGTATCAGGTGGCCAAAGTACTGGAGTTTCAGCTTCAACATCAGTCCTTCCAGTGAACACTCAGGACTGATCTTCTAGTTAGGATCTCCTAGTTAGATCTAGTCCCTTGCAGTCCAAGGGACTCTCAAGAATCTTCTCCAACACCACAGTTCAAAACATCAATGCCCAGCTTTCTTTATAGTCCAACTCTCACATCCATACATGACCATTGGAAAAACCATAGCCTTGACTAGAGGGACCTTTGATGGCAAAGTAATGTCTCTGCTTTTTAATATACTATCTAGGTTGGTCATAACTTTCCTTCCAAAGAGTAAGCATCTTTTAATTTCATGGCTGAAATCACCATCTGCATTGATTTTGGAGCCCCCCCCAAAATCTCTATTTGCCATGAAGAGATGAGACCAGATGCCATGATCTTAGTTTTCTGAATGTTGAGCTTTAAGTCAACATTTTCACTCTTCTCTTTCACTTTCATCAAGAGGCTCTTTAGTTCTTCTTCACTTTCTGCCATAAGGGTGGTGTCATCTGCATATCTGAGGTTATTGATATTTCTCCCCCAATCTTGATTCAATCTTGTGCTTCATCCAGCCCAGCGTTTCCCACAATGTACTCTGCATATAAGTTAAATAAACAGGGTGACAATATATAGCCTTGATGTACTCCTTTCCCAATTTAGAACCAATCTGTTGTTCCATGTCCAGTTCTAACTGTTGCTTCCTGACCTGCATACAGGTTTCTCAAGTGGCAGGTCAGATGGTCTGGTAGGAGCGGCGGCCATGAGGAGATATCCCATGTCCAAGGTAAAAGAAATCCCACTGAGATGGTAGACCCCTCAGGAAAAGAATAATACAATGCTTAGAATTAAAGATACCAAGAAAAAAAATGTCATCAATAATCCCATGGTGTATGGTAGAGAAAATGATAAACAGTGGGTTTCCTTTTAACTTCCATCCAAAACAATCAGTGGTAGGAAAGCTGGGGAGTTCTGTTCTCAACTCTGATGGGTAA
Organism: Cervus elaphus; assembly: GCF_910594005.1. NCBI lineage: Eukaryota > Metazoa > Chordata > Mammalia > Artiodactyla > Cervidae > Cervus > Cervus elaphus. The sequence continues at coordinate 20,941,401 of NC_057842.1, read as the reverse complement.
CAAACTTGGAAGTCACCTGTCCCATAACAAACTGAAAATAACTGACTTCTTGGGTCCATTAGAGAATTTGGTCACAGGGCAAATGGTCACCTGAAATCTAAAGAGAATGGTGAATATGGAGAAACCCAAGCAACATCATCTTAGAGCAGAAACACTGAAGCCATTAAGTGGATGGAACATTTAAATTATTTTGACAAATTTCTGGAAGCTTATTCTGCACTAACTAGCATGAGACTAAGAAACTCCTGGGAGCTACAGTTGTAGGGAGACCTCCTCCTTTTTATGGGTTTTATCTCCAGGGAAGCTACTAGCTTCTCATGGTGAAGATCAGAAACAAATCCCAGGGACTTCCCTGGCAGTGTAGTGGCCAAGACCCCACACTTCCAATACAGGGGGTCTGAGTTCAATCCCTGGTCTGGGAACTAGATCCCACATGCCGCAACTAAGAGTTTGTATGCTTCTGCAAGAAAGACAGAAGACCCCACATGCCACGTCTAAGACAAAGAACAGCCAAATAAGTAAAAATAAATATTTTTTTTAAAGAATCAAGTCCCTTTATGTTTCTGGCAGGAATAACAGAAAAGTAGCCATTTTGAAATATGTTCAAAGCATGACAAAGGACTTCTCTCCAAAGGAAAAAAAAATTATCAGAACCTTATCTACATGGGCAAATGGCAATCAGCTAAACCCATTTCTAACTTTCTTATTCCCCTTATGTAGATGGGGGAGGGGGAAGCTAAGGAAGCAAAACAAAGTCATAGCCTAAGTATACAGGCCATTCTTTGACATAAATCATAGCAATATTATCAGGAAATCTGTCTCCAAAGGCAAGGGGGAAGAAAATAAACAAATCAGATCTAATTAAACTAAAGTTTTTACTTAGCAAAAAAAAAAAAAATCAACAAAATGAAAAAGACAACATATGAATTGGAGAAAGTGTTAGTCACTCAGTTGTGTCTGACTCTTTTGCAAACCCATGGACAGTAGCCCACCAGGCTCCTCCATCCACGGAATTTTCCAGGCAAGAATATTGGAGTCAGTAGCCATTCTCTTTCCCAGGGAATCTTCCTGAACCAGGGATTGAAACCAGGTCTCCTACACTGCAAGCAGATTCTTTACCAGCTGAGCTAACAGGGAAACCCTATGAATTGGAGAAAGTATTTGCAAATGATATGACTGACAAGGGGTTAAAATCCAAAATATACAAACAGCTCATACTACTCAATATAAAAAATGAGCATAAGACCTGAAAAGACATATTTTTCCCCAGAAAAATATTCAGATGCCAAATAGGTACATGAAAAGATTCCCAGTATAGCTGATCACATACAAATACAAATATTAATACAGACCACAGTGAGATATCACCTCATACCTGTCAGAATGGCAATCATCAAAAACATCACAAATAAATGTTGGTGAGGATGTAGAGAAAAGGCAACCTAGTAAACTATTGGTGGGAATATAAATTGGTGCAGCCCCTATAGAAAAAAGTATGGACTTTCCTCGAAAGACTAAAAAAAATTTATCTACCACATAAGCCAACAAATCTACTCTTGGGTATATATCTGAAGAAAATGAAAACACATATATCTAATGAAAATGAAAATTAATTTGAAAAGATACACGCACACCAATGTTCATAGCAGCATTATTTACAATCGCTGAGATCTGGAAATAAGCTTAATATCCAGCAACAGATGAATGCATAAGAAGACAAGGTATAAAGGTATGTCTTATGATAGCTCCATTTCAAAGGCAGGTCCAGTTCTTTATGGCCCTTTTCCCTCATGATACTGTACTTTTGTCAGGGTTGATATCTCTTCCAACACTGCTTAACTCTGCCCTTTATCCTAAGGACATAACATTCATCATTATGATTTGAGCCACAGAATGCCAGCAGGTCCAATGCTGTTTTGCTTTTCAGATGAGGAATGAGCTTGTTCACAACATCACAGAGGAAACAAAAATCCTCCTTCGTGCCAAAAAACTCACATCCACCTTCCTCTTTAGGTTTTGAACAGAGCGTCTGCTCTGAACTTAACAGAAGCAGGGAAATTGTCAGAATGAAAACAGTATCAATTAAAATAGCCTGTTGAGTGCCAAGCCAGATTTGTTTTACAAATTAAAGCACAGAGAACAGGACGCTGTGTTGTTTATAAGATGGAGGCAATTTCCTGGGGTTATTTTTAAACCACGAGCAGAAATTCTCCCTAGTTGTCAGCACCTCCACAGATAGGAACTCATGTGTAGGACATAATTATTAGAGGCAGCGTAATGTGTAAGCAGGGTTCTCCAGTGACTCTGCGGTAAAGAATCCACCTACAATGCAGGAGATGTAACAGACACTGGTTCGATCCCTGGGTCAGGAAGATCCTCTGGAGGAGGGCACAGTAACCCACTCCAGTATTCTTGCCTGGAGAATCCCATGGACAGAGGAGCCTGGGGGCTACAGTCCATGGGGTCACACAGAGTCTGACACAACTGAAGTGAGACGGAGCATGTTCTCAGTGTGTGAGCAAGAGAATTTAGTTTAGTAGACAAAACTCTTAAAATAAGAAAATGAATGTGGTTCACTGATTAGTAAAGCATTACTGTCTGACTTTAAAAGACTTGAAAAACTCAGGAAAGTATAAAGAGAAAGCAAATAACCCGCATTACTCAGCATTTTAGTAATTTTGAAACATAATAATTTTACAGAGCTGAGATCTAAGTGAGCACAGTGTTTCAGTTTGGCATCCCATTATGAGAATTCCGGCAGTTTTAATAGTCATCACTTACTTGGATTGGATAAAAGATATCCTAAATTTTTTTTTATAGTTCCCCTATGGTAAACAATGTAAAGATATTCAACTTTAATTAAACCCTTAATTTTATCACTTATAATAAGCAATATAACTATTTTCTTTTCAAAATGTTAATTAATATTTTCAACTAATTGGTAATCTGTATCCTCCAGGGGTGAAGGAGCCATTCTTATGAAAAGCATCCTTGTGTCTCTTTAATATGAAAACTCAGTCACCACATTGACCATCAGATGGTCTCTCATGGTCAGATTGATGCAGGTACAAAAGATGTGTGCTGTAGAAGTGTGTGTATTTGTAAACGGGATGAGGATGTTTACGGGAAAGTCGTATTTGCAATTTTCTCCTTTCAGTATTTTTTAAATGACATTCAGGAAAGACTGATTCACACACTGAGGTTCTTGTGGAAGAGCCTTTAGAAATAGATGTAAATAAAGCCTTTTCTTTTTGTTTATAGTACATATATTGTGATCCCTTCCCCCCTAAGAAGGTTATATATTAAGTCGCTTCTGTCATGTCTGACTCTTTTATGACCCCATGGACTATAACCAGGCTCCTCTGTCCATGGGATTCTCCAGGCAAGAATACCAGAGTAGGTTGCCATGCCCTCCTCCAGGGGATCTTCCTGATCAGGGATTGAAGCCGAGTCTCTTGCATTGGCAGGTGGATTCTTTACCACTAGTGTGACCTGGGATCCTTACTGATAGCCCATAGGAAAACTGAATCAAACCCCTAGGAAATAGCTCTAATACTTATCTATCATGCTTTTACTGTATGCCTGTTTTAGTTCAGATTCTGCAGTTTCTTTAAGCAAAAATATGATGATGTCGTTTCAAGTTATGAGAAGTAAAATAAATGCAATAGATAAAACACAAAAGAAAATTAAAACAGTGTTAATTTAGCTAAATTTATACTTGCTGACAGTAACAAGAGTAAGAGCAACTCATTTATTAATTGATAAATTAAGCGTATTCACATTGATTTGAAACCATGCATATTTAATAGAGCTTAACTTTGCCTACCCATCATTTTTGTTGGAAAAATACCACTTGGACTTTATTTGACGGCTAATAAGCCCAAAAAAGAGTGGGAGGACTGAATAGTACATGTCAACCACAGAGGACTGTATTTTTCTTTTCAGTAAAATGAGCCTTATGTGACAAGTTCTTATACTTTCAAAGCTCTCTATGGCATAATTCTGCCTGTTATAAACATGTTCTTTTTTAAAATATCTATTTCCATGTCACAGAAAGTAAAACACTAACAAAATGTAACAACTATAGAAAGACTCATTATATAAACTGAGCTTCCCTTCAAATTTACTTCTGCTTCTTTCTGGATGAAAATCCATGTTAAAATCGTACACAGCACTCCTGTATTCCCTGTCATAGTCCTCAAACAGTAAAAAAAAAAAAAAAAAAAAGAAGAAGAAGAAAGAAAAAGAGTTTTCAGGACTTCCCTGGTAGTCCAGTGGAAGATTTTGCTTTCTAGTGTAGGGAGCATGGATTTGATCCTTGGTTGGGAAGCTGAGATTCTACATGCATAGCAGACAAAAACAAAAACATAAAACAAAAGCAATATTGTAATAGATTCAATAAAGAATTTTAAAATGGTCCATATCAAAAAAATCTTCAAAAAACGAAAGAGTTTTTTCTCTCACCCTTGAGTATTTTCTCCTTTGTTAGCATTTTTGACTCTTATCTTTTCCATTAAAGTGATAAACTAGTGATGTAAAGGCTATCACAACTGACTAAAAGGTAATGATTTGCGAAGGATTAGTTCAGCTTTATTTGTAATATATTCAGATGATTTTAACCTGTTTTTCACATATTGTACTTTTAATATACTATTTTATTCTAAAATATTCTAAAAAATGGAACTTTAGGTCAATTAAGTGATATGCCATTAGCCTAAGCAGTGCATTTATAATGGAAAAGAGAGATTAAAGCATCATGTATCCCTTCAAATATCCCGTATATGTACTGATTGTGATACTTGAAATTCTACTGGAAAAGAAATGACTCAGCAGAGAATCATGTACATTGTATAAACCAAATAAATTTCTACAAAATAAATTATCTCAAAGAAAATACACTAATACCAAAATATGTTGTTGTTATTGTTGTTGTTTAGTTGCTAAGTCATGTCTGACTCTTTCATGACCCCATTGACTGTAGCCCAACAGGCTCTCTGTCCGTGGGATTTCCCAGGTAAAGACACTGGAGTGGGTTGTGATTTCCTTCTCCAGGGGATCATCCCAACCCAGGGATTGAACCTGTGTCTACTGCATTGGTAGACAGATTCTTTACCACTGAGCCATCAGGGAAGCTCAAAATATAAATATAACTATTTATTTTCCTATACTTCTGAAATGTTTAAGTTCATTCAAAAAATCATTGATGATATAAGATGAAGTCATTAAAAAATAATTGTTTTCTTCTTCACTTTAGATAATTGAGGATATATTTAAATAGAAGTACCTGACCAAGGATCTCTCCATTCAGATGATTTGAGAAGGGACAGCTGCGTCCTTCAGGCTGTTCTTGAAATTTATTTTTTTAATTAATTTAAAAAATTAATTGGAGTATAATTGATTTACAATGCTGTGTTAATTTCTGCTATACAGGAAGTGACTCAGTTATACATGTGCATGGGGTGGATGTATGAGTGTTCAGTCGTGTCGGCCTTTTTCCAGCCCACATGGACCAGAGCCTCTCAGGCTCCTCTCCCCATGGGATTATCCCAGCAAGAATACATATGCATATACCCACTTTTTAAGATTCTATTCCCATATAGGTCATTAGAGAGTGCTGAGTGGAGTTCCCTGTGCTATCCAGTAGGTCCTTATTAGCTATCTATTTTATATATAGTAGCATGTACATGTCAATCCCAATCTCCTCCTCCACCTTTGTATACGGATCTGCATGGTACATGCTAAGAGCTCAGCCCTGTGCAACTCTGCCCACCAGGCTCCTCAGTCCATGGGATTCTCCAGGCAAGAACACTCAAGTGGGTTGCATGCCCTCCTCCAGCGGATCTTCCCAACCCAAGGATTGGACCTGTGTCTCTTATATCTCCTGCACTTGCAGGCGGGTTGTAAGGACATACTTGATCTTAACTACTTGAAGCATAATTGTGTCATATTTAGATAGAGAACAGAATGATTGCAACACAAATGGCATTCAAATTTTTTCTGCTACGAAATTTTAAAGCACTTAGAGCAGGTCTTAGTTTTGCAATGCCAATTATAATGAACAGCTAGATATAAAGGACATATATTTTCACTTTCCTACAAAAAATGTAATATATATTAATATATTTAATGATAAAATGCAAATATGTAATTATATAATTTTATCATAATAAAATTCAAATAATGCACATTAATCCAGGGAAAAGGTTTGAAAATCATATACCAGACAAGTGGTCAACATCACTTTTTGACAGTCTGATATTTCCCCTCAATATCGAATAAAGGTTCCCAATTAAACATACATGAAACTGTAAATGTGATTTATAAAAATCCCTTCTCCTCCCCTAGGTTTCTCTAGTCTCAGGGGATGGTACCTTCATACACACCAATAACTCAAACTCTGTATTACAAATGTGTGAAACAACCTCACTTGAAAGGGGTATGGGAGGAATATGCTGAACTTTGAAAGTCAGTGGATACTTTAAAGTCTAAAGGAACTCTACATAACAACTTACTCTGTGTAATCCAGTTGTTTCCCCAGGAATGGAAAATAATCCTGAAACCCTTATGAATGTATATGGACTTTCCTGGTGGCTCAGACAGTAAAGAAACTACCTGGAATGAAGGGGACCTGGGTTCTATCCCTGGGTCAGGAAGATCCCCTGGAGCAGGGCTTGGCAACCCACTCTGGTATTCTTACCTGAAAAACCCCATGGACAGACAAGCCTGTCAGGCTACAGTCCATGAGGCTGCAACAGAGTCGGACAAGACTAAATGATTGACACACGCAGGCAAGCATCGTTCCCATCACAGTCTTTCAAGAGTGTAGGCCATGAATGCGCATTGACTAGTAAAAGGGCTGATCCAAAACTATGTAGAAAATGTATAACACCAGAGTATTTTTTAGTGCCAGAAACTAAGGTTATGCTAAAAAAAAAAATCAAACTAAAAACCCAAACTGAACCAAAGTAAAACAGAAAGACCTGCAATAATGAGAATATACCAGAGGGACAAAGGATACAATGATAAGAGATCCAAATGGCCAATGCTAGAACAAGATTAATAACATATTTTTGTAATGTAACTTAGAGGTTAAAATAAATTTGCATTAGTCCATACTGATATAAAGAAATGACTTATTTAAGAAATAAATGGGGGAGCATAGACAATTTATAGGGACAGTGCACACTTAAGGAGGTGGTACGTGACTCTCCACTTTAAGTGCGGCTTACAGATGGTAACTTCCTCCCGGAGAGTGTAGTGTGGAAGTAGGGTGGGGGAAATCACTTTACAATGACCATCACCACTTTAGACACACGAGCAAAGTGAATGTCGACAGTCAAGCTCACACTGATAGAATGTGATGTGACTGGCACTTTACCTCTGTGGTCCTCCTCCTAAAACCCATAACCATAATGTAATCATGAGAAAAAAACATCAGCCAAATCCCAATTAAGAAACATTTTACAAAGTAACTTCAAATCTGTCAAGGTCACCAGAAACAAGGACATTCGAAGAAACTGGCATAGCCATGAAGAGCTAAGGAAACATGACAACTGAATGCAAGGACTCAATGTAATGCGATATCCTTAATTTAGTTTAAAATGAATTTAGTTTTAAAATGAAGGAAATTGGCATAAACTATGATGTTGCGTGCATGCTAAGTCACAGTTGTGTCCTCCTTTTTGAGAACCTATAGACTGTAGCCTACCAGGCTCCTCTGTCCATGGGATTTCCCAGGCAAGAATACTGAGTGGGTTATCATGCCCTCCTCCAAGGGGTCTTCCCAAACTAGGGATCAAACCCAGGTCTCTTATGTCTCCTGCATTGGCAGGTGGGTTAATTTGATTAATACTAACATATTGGAACTTCCCTGGTGGTCTGGTCATTAGAACTTTGCTTTCCAATGCAGGGAGCATGAGTTCAATCCCCAGTCAGAGAACTAAGATCCCTTGTGCCTTGTGGCCAAAAACGCAAAACATAAAACCAGAAGCATTACTGTAACAGATTCAATTAATTTAAAAATATGGTCCACATAAAAAATCTTTAAAAAAGAATTACTTATGAAAAAAACACTAATGCACCAATATTGGTTCATTAGTGCAGTGTTAGTCACTCAGTTGTGTCTGACTCTTTGTGACCCCATGGACTGTGGCCTGCCAGGCTCCTCTGTCCATGGAATACTCCAGGCAAGAATACTGCAATGGGTTGCCATGTCCTTCTCCAGGGGATCTTCCTGACTCAGGAATTGAACCCAGGTCTCCCAAATTGCAGATAGGTTGTTTACCATTTGAGCTGCCTGGGAAGCCCATAGGTTCATTGGTTGTGACAAATGCAGTGCATTAGTTATGGCAGTTATGTATTAATTAATATAAGATGTTAAAGATAGAAAAAAAATTCTGTACTATCTTTGCAATTTTCTGTAAATCTAAAATTATCTGAAAATAAAAAGTTTATTTAGAAAAAAATTTAGTGTAAAACAAGTTAGACATAAAAAGATACATACCATATAGACCGATTTGTGTGTGAGTCAAGGAAACAGTATTCTAACTTCTAGTAATAGAGAGTAAGCATATTAGAAATTTCCTGGGGCCAAGGATGGAGACTGAGGACTTACTCTGTTGATCTGAAGGAATATTTGAGGGTGATAAAAGCATTCTTTATATTACGTCGCTGTGTGTGTGCATGTATTTGTCAAACACATTAAACTCTACAGCTAAAATGTATACATTTTATTATATGTAAAACATATTTCAATAAAGTAAATTTTTTTAAAGAAGGAAAAAATTATCCCATGCTAAATATGTGTAATATAACCATACTCCTGGGTAGAGAGAATCTATCTTGCAAAATTGAGAAAAGATTTACTTATTACTCCACATATCTTAGATTGCTATTAAAAAATAGCTGATGACTGATTTGCTTCATGTTCCTTCAAACAAATGTTTTTGTTTGTTTTTTAATGATTAGAGACTTTTTCTTTTGTGATTTTGCTTTGACCTTCTCATTATGTGACTACTTCCTTTGTGGAAAATGACCCTCTCAGAGGGCCTGTCTGGACAAAAATACTATAATTAATTATGCTATACAAAATTAAGATAATAGAACTAGTAGCTATGTGGCTAGAATACATTTCAAATAATGAGATTCATACATGCCATTTAATCTTGTTCTGAAAGCCTCTCCAATTAAATAAGAAGCCAAGAGAGCTATTAATAACAGAGGGCTGAACACCACAGTGAAGTGTGGGTGCTGACTTCTTAAACTAACAGGAAAAGAACAGCTTTTTAATTGGACTGGATGCTGTTTTGCTAAAGTCACCAGGAAAAAAAAAAAAAATCATGCCTTGGCAGCAAAATACTTCCTGTCCATACCAATGATGAAAAGTGAAATAGAAAAAAAAAAATCCCTTTTCTTTCCATAGGGACTATTGACAACCATGTGTAGTCATTCAGACATGCATTTACTGGTGCCCATGAGGTTAAGCAGATGGACAAGGAAATGGCAACCCACTCCAGTATTCTTGTCTGGAAAATCCCATGGGCAGAGGAGCTTGGCGGGCTACAGTTCACGGGGTCACAAAAGAGTTGGACATGACAAGCAACTAAACAACAACAACGAGGTGCAGTACACTAGACGTGAGGATACACTTTCCTATTATAAATCCCTCTAATACCTGGTGGAAACCAAGTTGATAACAATCTCAAGCCAAAAAATGTGCTGCCCACTTCTTTGCAGAGCCTACAAGTGATCTAGACTTCTGTGTGGGCTAGGATTTTTAAAGAATGAGGCAATATTTGAACTGAATAAAGGTCATATGTAGCTTTACTTGAAATACAAACAGATTTTCTTTTATCCTAAAAATACTCTAGCTCCATAAACATCCTAATCTGGAAGCTGCTCTTGTGAGTCAGATGTTGGAATTACCAAATGACCAGTGTAAATTCTATAGCTATACTATACAATAGAAGGAAGATACCCTCTTCCTTTCTAGCTTCCCTTTCATAATTAAATGCAGAAACAAAAACATAAAACACTTTATTCTAATAATTAATACACATTTCCCTCTGAGATATGGCACTTCAATAAAACTAATGTTCAGAATTTCATTTTCATGAAAATGTTCTCATTATAATTAATGAAGGAGGCATTGGTAAATTGAAACTTTCCTCAGATATAAAATGAAGATAATTAGTGGTCTTGCTTTAAAAATAGCAATGATATAGCCTTGAAATTGGTGCAAAGATATCATTTAATAGATAAAAGTTCAATAAAATAAGGGATGCAAATAAAGCTATCATTCTTATAAACAGGAAATTTTACACCATGTTGCCTAAAGGATTCTCGATCCAGATAAAGTGAATTAATTCAAAGTACATTTTTAAAAAGTTCTAACTGGTAGATAATTGATTTACAATGTTGTGTTGGTTTCTACCATAGAACATCACAAATCAGTCTCCCTCTCTTAAACCTCCCCTCTTAAACCTCCCTCCTAACCCCCACCCATTTCTGCCCCTTTATGTCCTCACAGAACTCCAGGCTAGGTTCCTTGTGTTATATACCAGCTTACCACTAGCTATCTATTTTACACTCGGTAAGTATATACATGTCAAAACTACTCTGTCAACTCATCCCACTCACTTCTCCCCCGCTGCGTCCTCAAATCCATTCTCTATGTCTGTGTCTCCATTCCTTCTCTGAAAATAGGTTCATCAGTACCATTTTTACAGATTCTAAATATGTTCTTTAATATATTATATCTGTTTCTCTCTTTCTGACTTACTTTACTCTGTATAACAGGCTGTATATTCATCCATCTCACTACAGTTGACTCACATTCATTCCTTTTTATGACTAAGAAATATTCTATTGCATATATGTACCACAACTTCTTTATCAATTCATCTCTCAATGGACATCTAGGTGACTTCCATGCTGTGGCTATTGTAAATATTGCTGCGATGAACATTGGGGTACATGTGGTTTTTTTATTGTGGTTTTCTCAGGGTATATGCCTAATAGTGGGATTGCTGAGTCATATAGTAGCTCAGATGGTAAACAATCTGCCTGCAATGCAGGAGACCCATGTTAGATTTCTGGGTTGGGAGGATCCCTTGGAGAAGGGAATGGCTACCCACTTCTTTATTGTTGCCTGGAGAATTCCATGGACAGAGCAACCTGACAGGCTACAATCCATGGGGTTGCCAAGAGTTCCACACTACTGAGCAACTATCACTTTCACTTTCACGGTAGCTTTATTCCTGGATTTTTTAAAGAAATTTCTATACTGTTCTCCATAGTATCTGTATCAATTTACACTCCCACCAACAGTGCCAAGGTGTTCCCATTTCTCCACATACTCTCCAGCATTTATTGCTTGTAGATTTTTTGATGATGGCCTTTCTGACTGGTATGAAGTGATACCTCACTGTAGTTCTGATTTGCATTTATCTAATAATGAGTGATGCTGAGTGTCTTTTCATGTGTTTGTTGGCCATCTGTATGTCTTCTAAATGTCCATTTAGGTATTCTTCCCATGTTTTAATTTCTTGTTGTTCAGTCGCTCAGTCATGTGTAACTATTTGCAACCCAATGGACTGCAGTATGCCAGGCTTCCCTGTCCTTCACCATCTCCCAGAGCTTGCTCAAATGCATGTCCATTGAATCAGCGATGCCATCCAACCATCTCATCCTCTGTCATCCCTTTCTCTTCCTGCCTTCAATCTTCCCCAGCATCAGGGTCTTTTCTAATGAGTAGGCTCTTCACATCAGGTAGCCAAAGTAGTGGAGCTTCAGTTTCAACATCAGCCCTTCCAATGAATATTAAGGATTGATTTCCTTTATGATTGACTAGTTTGATCTCCTAGCAGTTCATGGGATTCTCAAGAGTCTTCTCCAACACCACAATTCAAAAGCATCAACTTCAGCACTCAGCCTTCTTTATGGTCCAATACTCATATCCATACATGACCCCTAGAAAAACCATAGCTTTGACTATATGGACCTTTGTTGGCAAAGCAAAGTCTCTGCTTTTTAATATGCTGTCTTGGTTGGTCATAGTTTTTCTTCCAAGGAGCAAGCAACTTTTAATTCCATGGCTGCAGTCACCGTCTGCAGTGATTTTGGAGCCCAAGAAAGTCAGGAAGATAAATGGCCTAGTGGTTTTTCAATGCTTTCTTCAATTTAAGTGTGAATTTTGCAATAAGGAGTTCATGATCTGAGCCACAGTCAGCTCCTTGTCTTGTTTTCACTGACTGTATAAAGATTCTCCATCCTCAACTGCAAAGAATATAATCAGTCTGATTTCGGTATTGACCATCTGTTGTTGTCTATTTGTAAAGTCATCTCTTGTGTTGTTGGAAGAGGGTGTTTGCTATGACCAGTTCCTTCTCTTGGCAAAACTCTTTTAGCCTTTGCCCTGTTCTTTTTGTATTCCAAGGCCAAATTTGCCTATTAATCCAGATACCTCTTGACTATCTACTTTTGCATCCAGTTCCCTAAGATGAAAAAGACATCTCTAGGTGTTAGTTCACACTGTTTCATGAATAGTATGAAAAGGCAAAGAGCTATGTCACTGAAAGATCAACTCCCCTTGTTGGTAGGTGCCTGATACATAGTACTGGAGACGAGTCAAGAAATAGCGCCAGAGGGGTGAAGAGGCTGAGCCAAAGTGGAAACAACAACAGGTGTGAATGTATCTGGTGAAAATAAAGTCCAATGCTGTAAAGAACAATATTGCATAGGAACCTGGGATGTTAGGTTCATGAATCAAGGTAAATTGGAAGTGGTCAAACAGGAGATGGCAAGAGTGAATATCAACATTTTAGGAATCAGTGAACTAAAATGGATGGGAATGGGCGAATTTAATTCAGATGACCATTATATCTACTACTATGGGCAAGAATCCCTTAGAAGAAATGAAGTAGCCCTCATAATCAACAAAAGAGTTCAAAATGCAGTACTTGGGTGCAATCTCAAAAAAGACAGAATGATCTCTGTTTGTTTCCAAGGCAAACCATTCAATATCACAGTAATACAAGTCTATGCCCCAACCACTAATGCCAAAGAAGCTGAAGCTGAATGGTTCTATGAAGACCTAATGACCTTCTAGAACTAATACTAAAAAAAAGAAGTCCTTTTTCATCATTTTTTGATTGGGCTGTTTGTTTTTCTGATATCAAGCTGCATGAATCACTTATGTAGTTTGGAGATTAATCCTTTATCAGTTGTTTTATTTACAATTATTTTCTCCCATTCTGAGACATGCTTTTTCATCTTGTTTATAGTTTTATTTGCTATGTAAAAGTTTTTAAATTTTATTAGATCCCATTTGTTTATTATTGTTTTTACTTCCATTACTCTAGTAAGTTGGTCAAAGATGATCTTGGTGCAATTTATGTCAAAGAATATTTTGCCTATGTTTTCCCCTAAGAGTTTAAAAGTTTCTGACCTTACATTCAAGTGTCAAATTACATGTTTTTATTTAATGATCTGCCCACCAAGATATTGGAGACCATTTTCAGTGGAATGGAACAGAAAGCTCTATTTTAAAAGTAAGTGGAAATTTTGAAATAAAGTTTACAAGTGTGCATGTGTGCTAAGTCGCTGCAGTCATGTCCAACTCTTTGTAACCCCACAGTCTGTAGTCCGCTCCTCTCTTCGTGGGGTTCTCCAGGCAAGAATACTGGAGTGTGTTGTCATTCCCTTCTCCAGGGGATCTTCCTGACCCAGGAATCAAATTTTCATCTCTAACGTCTCCTGCATTGGCAGGCGGGTTCTTTACCACTAGCGTCACCTTACAACTAGTACTTGTTAAATTGATAAGATTTTAATCAATACTTGTATTGAAAATTCATGCTTGGGTTGTGCCCTCATCTCTGGGTTCCAATCATATAGCAAGGATGGAGAAATTTGATGAGGTTAGCATCTCAGTGCTAGAATGAGATCCATAGGGGCAGATGAAAGCAACAAAGAAAAGGCTAAACAGAAGCTATGATAGAAAGTCCCAAGGCTTATTAAATGCTTATGTGTCCAGTACTGCTTTTAGTGACTTACAATTATTACCTTATTTCATCCTAATAGTCCTAATGAAGAGCCCATGTAGGACTCACATTTAAGGTTGATTCTGCCAAGAAATAATCCCAAACATATTAGAAAAACAAATACAAATAAAAAGTGAACAATGTTTTATCACTCTAGATAGGATTTAAATCATAGATCAATTTAAAAATAACTTTTTTCATTTAGGACTTCCTCCTTTTCCCTAAACAAACAAACAAAAAAATGAGGAAAGGATATCTTTAAATATATTAAATCAACATACAAGAATCAATGCAACAGTGGCTGTTAGATGAAAGCAACTTAATAAAAAAAAATCCTATAAAGGATAACTATGTTCAAAATATTTTAAAGATAAGCTAAATATAATGCTGGGAAGGATTGTGGGCAGGAGGAGAAGGGGATGACAGAGGATGAGATGGCTGGATGGCATCACCGACTTGATGGACATGAGTTTGAGTAAATTCTGGGAGTTGGTGATGGACAGGGAGGCCTGGTATGCTGCGGTTCATGGGGTCGCAGAGTCGGACATGACTGAGTGACTGAACTGAACTGACTGATGTTCAAAATATTTTAAAGATAAGCTAAATATATATATATGTATGTATATATATACTGTGTAATACATATGTACACTATATATTGTCACATAATATATATGTAGAAAATGTATAGTATAGTATATGCATATCTTATACGGTAGCAATGTCATGTATTTTATATATATATTATATATAGATGGCAAAAAAACTATTTTCAAATACATACTATATATGAATTCTCCAGAACTCTGAATTCAAAAGTATCAAACCCACACACCTTAAATACTCCATACTGAAACTAAAGACAAAAGCTAATGAAAAATAATATTAAATGCTAACATAGAAGAGATTACCTAAAGGTAATGGACAATTAGATGAACAGCAGTATTTCATTTGCATTGTTAAATTCTAGAAGGGAATGAAATAAAATACTCCAAGTGCTGAGAGAAAATAACTATCATCTGTAATATATTCAGATACAGATATGTTCAATAATAAGAGCAGAGAATAGCTGCTGACCACCTAGAAATATAAAAAGCCAGAGAAAATGAATGGGATGTGGTTAAGAGCAGATATTCTGTAGCTGGATTGCTGGGTATGAATCTGCTGCTGCTGCTGCTTAGCGGCTTAAGTTGTGTCCGACTCTGTGTGACATCATGGACTCTACCCCACCAGACTCCGCTGTCCATGGGATTCTCCAGGCAAGAATACTGGAGTGGGTTGCCATGCCCTCCTCCAGGGGATATTCCCAACCAAGGGATTGAACCTGCATCTCCTGTCTACCTACACTGGCAGATGGGTTCTTTACCACTAGTGTTACCTGAGAAGCCAGGTATGAATCTGGATTTGGCTAATTATTAACTAGGTAAGCTTGGGCAAGTTACTTAACCATTCTGATTCCTTATTTCTCATCTATAAAAATGAGGATAAATGCATGCTATAGTATTGTGATGAGGATTAAGTGAGTTAATATAGGTATAGCACTTAAAAGACTGCATGGTACACAATTAATATGCTACCCTGGGGTCCCCAACCCCCAGGCCATAGACTGGTACCAGTTAGGAACTGGGCTGAACAGCAGGAAGTGAGAGGTGGGCAAGCAGGTGAAACTTCATCTGTATTTGCAGCCACTCCCCATCTCTCTCATCACCTCCTGAGCTCTGCCCCTGTCAGATCAGTGGCAGCATTAGATTCCCATAGTACTGCAGATCCTACTGTGAACTGCACATATGACCGATCCAGGTTGAGTGCTCCTTGTGAGAATCATCCTGAAACCATCCCTTCTCCATCCCTGTTCCATGGAAATATTGTCTTCCTCGAAACTAGACCCTGGTACCAAAAAGGCTGAAGACTGCTGTGCTATACGGTATGTATATATATACATGGTCAATGTGTGTATATACATGGATGTATATGTACACACTTATATGCATATGTATATATGTGCATGTATGTTTGTGGGGCTTCCCCAGTGACTCAGGGAGAAAGAATCTGCCTGCAATTCAGGAGACACAGGTCCCCTCCCTGGGTAGGGAAGATCACCTGGAGGAGAGCGTGGCAACCCCCTCCAGTATTCTATCTTGCCTGGAGAAGCCCATGGACAGAGGAGCCTGGCAGGCTATAGTCCATAGGGTCACAAAGAGTCAGATGTGACTGAAACAACTGGACACACACACACACACACACACACACACATAGAAGCATGCATGAGGAATGTAACTATTAAATGTAACATTTATGGGTTTTTTATTTTCAAAAAATGAAAAGTTTAAGGAAATGTTACATTACAGTTAAACAATGGAAATTATAACGGTGAGTGACAGTGTAATAAAGTAGCTACAAGCATAGAAAATGGAACCAGATGGCCTTGACTCAAATCCTGGTTTCCATCTGACTGACTATATAACCTTGAAGAGTTCACATAATCTCTGTTTCATTTTCTTCATGGAAAAAACAATGGCAATAGTAATATAGACCTCACTGGATAACTGTAAAGATTAAACAGAGTTAATATGACATGTCTAACAATGTAATTGTAAATGAATACACTTAATCTACATCTATTACATGAATGAAAATCAAAATCAGAATGTTAAATGAATGAAAAGCATGGCATAGAATGTTACATGAATGATTCCATTGTTGAAAAGACATTAATTTCTTTATCATATATTTTTGCAATCATATGAAGTAACACTACTTGACATGTAAGGACAATGAGGAAAAGACATGGGATGCAAAGGGGCAAAAGAAGGCTACATGGGTTTATTTCTTTAAAAAAGACCTGAAGCAAATAAGTTGTTTTATATTTGCTTAATCTGAGTAGTGAATATTGGTTGTTCATTATATTTCTACAATTTATGAATATTAAAATTTCTTATTTTAAAATTATCAAATAAAAAAATTGTTCTATATTTTTCTATACTCTAAATAGTTTAATAATATAGGTTGTTAAAAGTTTTCCATAAAATAATCTGGGTCTGGCATATTTTTCAATAGTAGATCTTTAACTTTTTGTGAATTTCATGTGTATTTCAATGTGTGTGAGTAACTAAAATAATATTTATTAGTCACAGGTTTATTACAAAAAGATCCAACAGATCTTGGTTAAAGGATCTGAGTTTGTATTGTTCTGATAATTTGTATATTCTTAGTGCATAAATGAGTATGTTTAGAATCTTAGATTAATGCTGTAAAACATTGAACCATAGCATACAGAAAAGAGATTGGTCTATAGTACATGCTCTATAAATTATGTTGTTGTTCAGTTGCTAAGTCACGTCTAATTCTTTGTGATCCCATGGATTGCAGTGCACCAGGCTCCTCTGTGCTCTACTATCTCCCATTTGCTCAAATTCATGTCCATTGAGTCATTGACGCTATCTAACCATCTCATCTTCTGCAACTCCCTTCTTTTGCCTTCAATCTTTCCCAGCATCAGGGTCTTTTCCAATGAGTTGGCTCTTCACTTCAGGTGGCTGAAGTATTGGAGTTTCAACTTCAGCATCGGTCCTTCCAATGAATATTCAAGGTGGATTTCCTTTAGGATTAACTGGTTTGATATACTTGCTGTCCAAGGGATTCTCAAGGGTCTACTCCAGAACCACAGTTTGAAAGCATCAATTCTTAGGCCCTCAGCCTTCTTTATGTACCAAATCTCACATTCATACCAGACTACTGGAAAAACCATAACTTTGATTATATGAACTTTGTCAGCAAAGTGATTTCTCTGTTTTTTAATATGCTGTCTAGATTTGTCATAGCTTTCTTCCAAGGAGCAAGCACCTGTTCATTTCATGGCTGCAGTCACTGTCTCAGTAATTTTGGAGCCCAAGAAAAGAAAATCTTCCACTGTTTCCACTTTTTTCCCAACTATGTGCCATGAAGTGATGGGACCAGATGCCATGATCTTAGCTTTTTTTCATGTTGAGTTTCAAGCCAGCTTTTTCACCTTTATCTTTCATTCTCATCAAAAGGCTCTTAATTTCTCTTTGCTTTCTGCCATTAGAGTGGTATCATCTGTATATCAGAGGTTGTCGATACTGTTTGTGCTTCATCCAGCCTGGCATTTCACATGATGTACACCATATAGAAGTTAAATAAGCAGAGTGACAATATACCGCCTTGATGTACTCCTTTCCCAATTTTGAACCAGTCTTTTGTTCCATGTCAGGCTCTAACTGTTGCTTCTTGACCTGCATACAGGTTTTTCGGGAGACAGGTAAGGTGGTCTGGTATTACTATCTCTTTAAGAATTTTCCACAGTTTGTTGTGATTCACATAGTCAAAAACTTTAGCATAGTCAGTGAAGCAGAAGTAGATGTTATTCTGGAATTCCCTTGCTTTCTCCACAATCTAACACATGTTGACAATTTGATCTCTGGTTCCACTGTTGTTATTTATTATTTTTATGTTGATTAGTATTATTATCATTGCTGTAATTGATATTAACTCCTGCTACATTTGATTCCCAGAAAACAAATTTTAGGTCTTAATTTGATATAACATAATGCAAAATAATGCATGAAGCAGAAGTTGGGAAAAATAGCTAGTCTCTGCGAGAATTTAGATTTGCTCCCTGGCATTCTGATGTCATATAGAATCTAACTTTATTCCTTGTGCCAGCAAATCAGGTTTCTGAGGTGGAAGAGCCCAGTGACACTGATATACTCCTGAGCTTGGCAGAATCACTAAGCTAAACGGGAAGCCATGAAAGATGGATGGAGAAAAAGTTCCAGTTAAAATCCTAACTTCCCCTCTGATCTCCTATGAAAAACTTTACTCTCATTACAAAACTTCTGTGGCTTACCTTCTATAGTGTCAGATTTCTTAATTATACCAAATCTTTGGTATCATTAAGTTTAGTTAATAAGTTGCCTTTAAAATATTTAGAAAAATAGCAATCAGTCAGAATAACTGTATAATACCAACATGAAATAGTAAAAATCTTGATCACAATGTTTGAAAATATACTCATTCAATTTATGTAGTCACTATAACAAATTTACTTATAATCGAATTTTGCCCTACATCTACCACATCTAAGGCACAATATTGGGTACAGGGACCATGAAGCTGAGTGAGACAGAGGCAAGCAGAGGGTACAGATATGTAAACTCATAATCACAACTCCCTGTGATATTAGTAGCAGTCGTGGAGGGACACAGGAGGAAATGCAACTTGAAAATGCTAAAAACCAAAGCTCGAAATAAGTCAGTTAGATCCTGAATCATGCTTACATGAGCTTCACGCTTTAGTGAAAAGATAAGAATGATTTCTAATTAGTCTTTCGATTGCTTGGTTTTAAATGTGTGCTTCTAAACTGCAAAAATGTGCTTAAAAGCAATTTCTCTCTCCATTAAATTAAGTACCCTCTCTAATCTTCTTTAAACTACTAAATTTATTTTAATAAAGCTTTTCTGTGAAGATAATGTAAAGGTAAATGAGGAATTTGAGTTAATAGAAAAGTACAGCTTTCAGCAATTAACGTCCTGAGTATAGAGAGCCTCACATGCCTCTGAACTCAAGGCTACAATTCTCCCCAAAATATGTAAGACCAGGGTTAAGGTTTCAGTCATTCTGAAACCATTCAACTAACTTGTATAAAGATATTTCAATATTTCTTTGTTTGATGTGAGAATTTCTGAGAAAAATTGGAATGACAAGATAACTTTTGAAGTATATTGCAAATTGTTAGACTAATATATACACTTAACAACTAAATGTTCTGGATTTTTAAGCCTTCAATTTCCATTATTATCACTGATGATAAAATAACACTTATCTCAAAGTTTTAACTCTTGAGTACACTGATTTCCTCACTTATTTAAATTTAGCAGAACTAACTGCCCATAAACACCCAAGGTTTTACTTGACTACTAAAAGTTAAAAGGTCATATACTAAGTTTTGGTTTCTGGTAATGGTTGAGTAGCTTAAAATACTTCTACTACTACTACTAATAAACTCTGAAAAAAAATATTTAAAAGAAGCTCTTTAAAGAACTTAATGCAGGCAGGAGCTAGAGAGAATATGACCCTTGAAGTGAAAGTGAAAGTCACTCAGTCATGTCCGACTCTTTGCGACCCCATGGACTGTACAGTCCATATTAACTAATTTTCCCTTGGGACACTCCCTCCTCCCCCACAGAAAACCAAAGATAATGCTCACAAAGTCATAGCAGTTATTGGTTTGAAGACTCAGGGGTTTGGATTTCAGAATTATCACAGAGGCTGGAAAAATTAGGAAGGCAGCATCTCAGAAAGGAGGGCTCACAGACAGGGAACCCTAAAAATCTTTATTCAAACTCTCCATCCATCCATGATGGGCTTATGGGCTGGGAGACTCCAAAGAGCCCAGAGAGAAAACAATAACTAGACGGTTGCAAGTGTTGAAGAAAAATATTAACAGCTTCTTAGCATGTATGGATGTGAGAGTTGGACTGTGAAGAAAGCTGAGCACCGAAAAAATTGATGCTTTTGAACTATGGTGTTGGAGAAGACTCTTGAGAGTCCCTTGGGCTGCAAGGGGATCCAACCAGTCCATCCTGAAGGAGATCAGTCCGGGATGTTCATTGGAAGGACTGATGCTGAAGCTGAAACTCCAGTACTTTGGCCACCTCATGCGAAGAGTTGACTCATAGGAATAGACTGTGATGCTGGGAGGGATTGTGGGCAGGAGGAGAAGGGGATGACAGAGGATGAGATGGCTGGAAGGCATCACCGACTCGATGGACATGAGTTTGAGTAAACTCCGGGAGTTGGTGATGGACAGGGAGGCCTGGAGTGCTGCGATTCATGGGGTCACAAAGAGTCGGACACGACTGAGAGACTGAACTGAACTGAACTGAGTGGAAGAAAGAATCTGGAGCTTAATCCCTCTAAGATAAAGAGGTTTGGTAAACACTCCAGGCTTTTTACTAACCTTGAAGGTGGGTTCCAGCCCAGGACTAAGGGATTTGATCAGGAAGGCAAATCTCCTCTCAGAGACTGTGGAAGGATCCTGGGAAGGGGAAAGAATGGAAATATGAGCTGAAAAATACAGTTTTCCAGTGTTTTCCTAAAACATTAGAAGTAGGTACTGAAAACTGTGATTTTCAAACTAAAAGAAAAGTCTAGTATGAATTACCAAAGTCATCAGATATATGGTATACTGTACAGGGAAATGAGTTTACACTCCCACTGGCTCTCACACGGCATTATCATTGAGTTCAAATGTAAAGCTTTTATAGTAAATTTGGTAATATCTGAAAATTGTAAAAGATGAGGGCTCCCCTTCTAGAACATTTCTTACAGTAATAATGTCCTAGGTTGTTCCTAAGAATGTGTACACCGATGTTCACTGACACTTTTTGATAAAACAAAATACTGTAAAGAATCTAAAAATCTTCAATGAATGTATCCATCAGAATTGTGGTCAGAGACAGACCACTAGTTCCAGTTGTGTAATTTGAGATCTCAGTGAAGAAACTATTTAAAAACATGTTGGCAAGATGTTAGCAAGGTACAGGGCAAATGGTGCTAGAAACAGGAGGAACAGTGACCACCTCTGTGACTAAAAGAGAAGGAAAGATGGTCCCCAGGAGACAAGGAGAGAGGGCCTCCTTCACAAGAGTGAAGACATTTGGTCAAGGAAGGTAGGCAGTCCCAGAAAAACTTTGAGAGGGAAGAGACACTCTTCCCTTCCCTCTAATGTGCTCCTGATGCTTTCTTGTGGCCCAACCAAACTGAAAGTCAAAGGGTAAGGGAGCTTGTTGATGTGGTCTATGCATGCCAGCCTCCAAAGACACAGAAGAAAGTGGACAAAGTGGCAAATAAATCTGCAAGAGCAAATAGAAGATATCTACACTTGATGTGAATTACAATGTAGCTTGCATTATTCCATTAAAATAAATCAGTGCATTTAAAGTAAAAAAGACCAATAGCTGAACAAGATGAAAGTGTTGAGTAGTTAAGTGGATACATTCATAAAAACATTAGATGTATAACAAATGGATGACATAAACATCTATATATTCTATCTATATCAAAACTCATATATATAGGTTATAACCATCCCTCTCTCTGTATTGACAAAATGAAATATGTTTGAGAATATATATGCCAAAATATTAACTGTGTTACTTCTAGGATGTTGCTGTGTACCGGCATCGGAGAGAATGAAAGTCTTTTATGTTTTACAGTTGTGTAACTTTAATTTTTCTTTTTTTTTTAGCTCCACTATAGCATGCAGGATCTTAGTTTCCCAACCAGCTGTCAAACTTGCACTACCTGCAGTAAAAACACAGATTCTTAGCCACCTTCCTTAAGCACCTTCCTTGGACCACCAGGGAAGTCCCTGACTTTAATTTTTTCAAGAGAACATAGTACTTTTTATCATTATGTTTTAAACACATAGTTAAATGAAGATAACCTAAGGCATGAGAAGAAAACAATTAGAAAGCCATGGCCATTAGGATCATGCAAAATTTCAGTAAGAAGATATTCTGTCATCTCATTTGACTTTTACACTAGTTAACTAATCTTGCAGATGACAGAAATGGGGTAGCAAAGTATTTACATTTCTCAGGTTATCATTGAGGACAAGCTGAAGAAATGTGTTTGAGTTGATCATGCACTTAGGAAAGTTTGGACCCCAGACTTAAGTGATATTTTTGACGACATGCTCTGTCTTCTGACCCTGTTCCGATCACTTTTATATCAGTGACATATCAAGTTATTATGGAACACGGTGACTCAGACATAGCACTGAGCAAGATATATGATCTAGTGATGGAATGTGGAGCCAAAAATACACAGACAAACAGAACAACAGACCGATATTACATCGGTGTAAATGTACATCATTTACATCATCTAGTGTAAATGTAAGATCCCAAACTTGAAATAAAATAAAACTACTCACGTATTTCCAGGATCAAGTAAACATGGCTTAGCAGCAGCACATATTTAACTTGAATCAATTAAATCTGTCAACAGAATAATACGGCTTACTGTAAAACTCAATTGATTAAAACCACATTCATAAAATAACAGTTGCCAGGAGGCTATTCAGATTAACTAAGAATTCTGGATTATGTGGAGTAAGCTCAAAGAAGAACACCAATGATGGTAGCAGAGTTTTAAAATCATACCTTATGGACACTGGCTAGAAGATCTGTCTTTATGTGAGGCCAAAATTAACTACATGATACAAAGCACAGTAGCTGGATTCAATATAGAAGACTCGAGCCTTTGCGTGGTCCTAGAGCTAAGGTCCTAAGTTAAAGCCAGTGAGTGATGGATGTACAAGGAGATTGCAACTCAACACAAGGAAGATGTATCTGACAGAGTATGCTGATCAGAATGGACTGTCTTAGAAGTAATGTGATTTTGGGAGATAAATTTGTAAATAAGATTCAAGCAATTGACACCTTTTGAATGCTTCAACCCTAGAATTCTGTGGTCCCATATACTTCCCTTTTTTCATAGATGAAAATATAACTTCCTCTGATCTCCACATCAGCATTTTGATGCTGAATTTATATTATTCTGGTTTTTATTTTCACCGTACGATGAACACCTGGGATGTGAGGGAGATTTATAATAAAAGGACCAGCTTACTGGGCTGCTGAATTCCTCTTCAACTGCAGGTAAAAATTACTTCCAGTTTTCAAAGCTCCTCCTGGACTCTCCCTTCTGTACATACATAATGTTCTACCTGTAAATATCTCTGCTAGGTTTTTTCTGCACCTTTTATCTTTTCTCCTCTGGTGTCTCATTTCTGAAGGCTTATCTTTTGGGAACTATTCACTTCTGCTGATTGCTGAGTTTTACTTCCAAACTTCTCTTTGACTAAGCTGTGACTGACACTCCATTCTGGGACCTTTCCCCTCTTATTAATAATGCCTTTTATTCTCTTTTCATTACATATCATCCAAGGGAATATGTAGTTCAGTCTTTTCAACTTTCAAACCTCTTCTTCCATTACTATCTTTAAGTTTTATTCATGTATTCCTCTTTAAAATACATTTCTATGGAGTCTATATATTTGTTACCATTTTACCAAAACTGTGTTTTAAGTATGAAATGTTTTTAATGTAAAATATTTTACTGTATCTGGAACACATGACAAATTTATTTCCCCAGCCATGCTTTTCCAATATGTATTTCTCTACTACCAAAATCTATTTCTCCCCATGGAAAAGAGATATTCATCTTATTAAATGTAACAACTATTAGAAAAGATATGCTAGAAAGCTCATAACTTTGCTCTAATAATTCAAGCACAATTATTCAAAGAAAGATGGTACAAACCAGTAGAAAACAATCCTACTCTTGGCCAGTTGAACATCTGGAGACTACAGAAGAATGTACAAAGAAGCTCAACATTTGAACTATATATCTGATTCATATATTCGTTTGACTTATAGATTTCAAGCCATAAGGTGTTTGTGGAATGTGTGTTGTATGGGGTGTCCTAACTGGCTTTTCAAGTTTATATAATTTGTCTTAAATGCTTAAGTATACTTAAGGCCAGTGTTTTAGATTCTCACGATACCTCATATAGTCACCCTTCCTGTGGCCAATAAGGAAAATGTTTTCCTTTTACAGAGCCTTCTTTCTCCAGGAGACCAAAAACTCATAAGCCTGGTTGTTCTAGATATTAGCTTCAACAAGTTGTCAGTAGTTTGGTTCAACACCAAAACCAGATTTACTTCTTGAAACATCTCCTTATTAGATGCAGAATCATTCTCTCAATATTGCATTGAAATATGGAATGAGTTAAATATCTTCAGTATGTGCTTGGGCTCCAGAAAGCCAAATGCAAATGAGAAAGAAAACAAGGTTCTACTTTGCAACAATACACTATCATTTTCTACATTTCTCAAATTAAATATCTGGAGAGCTGGTCATGTGTCATACATGCACTTGATATTCCACTAAAATCAAACCTTGAGTATGTAATAAGAGTACCTTTAAAATAAGTTTTAGAAGTTTTAAAAGACAAAATGCATCAAAATTAACATTCTCACATCTAATAGTGCAAGCCTGGGAGACATACTTTACTATGATGGTGGTGAGCAGGTGAGGAGGAAAGAAGATTATGGCCGTGAAGTGATTCACCTCAGTGCTCATAAGTTGGTAGGCTAGTTATCATCTCCCAAAGATGCCCTTTTCCTTCTTGCCTTTGAAATTTTACTTCCTTGGAAGTATTTGTCATAGTGTACCTATCAGCAAGTTAAAATTTACCTACAAAATTATTGGAAAGGGTGGCATTTCTACTTCAGAGAAAAGTAACAAATATTATAAACCAAAATTCTTCCCCAGCTTGTTTGTAAGATTTCATGATATATAATTTTTGTTTGTGTATAGTTGTTGTTTGTGATCATTATCCACCAGAAAACTTTATAGCATGTTAGTTTAGAACCCTCAGTATGGCAAAATTCTTACTGGAAATTTTGTAGAATATAGACTTTCAAATAAATCCCAGTAAGCACTTGATAACAAAATACTATGCCTAATGTTTGAAATTTTTCATATAACTAGAAAAAAACTTAAAATTTGTATAGAAACAGAAAAGACCCTGAATAGTCATACAGTCTTGAGAAAGAAGGATGGAACTGGTAGAATTATACTCCCTGGCTTCTGACTATACTATAAAGCTACAGTAATCTAAACAGAATGGAACTGGCACAAAACCAAGAAGAAGATCAGCAGAGCAGGATAGAAAGTATAGATATCAAGCCAATCTCTTATGGTCAATTAATCTGCCACAGGGGAGGCAAGAATATACAATGGAGAAAAGACAGTCTTTTCAATAGGTGGTGCTGGAAAAACCAGACAGCCACATGTAAAAGAATGACATTAGAACATTCTCTAATATCATACATAAAAATAGATTCAAAATGAATTAAAGGCATAAATGTAAGACTGTATACTATAAAACTCCTAAAGAAAAACATAAGCAGTATATTCTTTGAAATAAATCTCAGCTATATTTTATGGATCTTATCTCCTAGAGTAATGGAAATAAAACCAAAAATAAACAACTGGGACCTAATTTAACTCAAAAGCTTTTGTACAGCAATTGAAACCATAAACAGAAGTAAAAGAAAACCTAAGTACCGGGAGAAAATATTTGCAAACATTACCAACAAGGGATTAATTTCCAAAATATACAAACAACTCATACAGCTTAATATAAAATGGGCAGAATGCCTAAGTAGACTTTTCTCTGAAGAAGACATACAGATAGGCAATAGTTACATGAAGAGATGTTCAATATCACTAATTATTAGAGAAATTCAAATCAAAACTACAATGAGATATCATCTCAAACCAGTCAAAATGGCCCTCATTAAAAAGTCTTCAAATAACAAATGCTGGAAAGGGTTTGAAGAAAAGAGAATCCTCCCACACTCTTGATGAGAATATAAATTGGTTCAGTCTCTCTGGAAAATAGTATTGTGGTCCCTCAAAAAATCTGAAAATAGAACTATGATATGATTCTGCAATCCCATTCTTGGACATATATCTGTGGAAAACTCTAATTTGAAAAGATACATGCATACCAATGTTCACTGAAGCACTATTTACAGTAGCCAAGATATCGAAGCAACCTAAATAGCTATCAACAGATGAATAGTGAAGAAGATGGGGTGTATATACACAATGGAATATTACTGAGCCATGACAAGAAATGAAATGATGCCATTTGCAGTAGCATGGATGGACCCAAAGATTACCATAGTAAGTGAAGTAAGTCAGACAAAGACAAATATCATACGCTATCACATTTATGTATGTGGAATCTTAAAAACTGATACAAATGAACTTATTTGTAAAGCAGAAATAGACTCACAGATGTAGAACACAAAGTTATGGTTACCAGAGAGGAAAGGGTAAGGAGGGATAAATTAGGAGTTTGGGAATGACATACACATACTACTATGAATGAAATATAGAAGCAACCTGCTGTGTAGCACAAGGAACTATATTCAATATCTTGCAATCACCTATAATGAAAAGAATCTGAAAAAGAATATGTGTGTGTGTAACTGAATCTTTTGCTATACACCTGAAGCTAGCACAGCATTGTAAATTAACTACAATTCAGTAAATATGGATAAAAGTGAATATGCAAAACATCTTTATGTTCTCCAAAGCTTTTCTCTCTGCTTGCTTTATAACTAAATAAGCATTCAAAGGAGTTTTCCCAAGAAAGTTAATTAAACAGAGACCATGATTTCAGTATTTAGAAACTCATTGATAATTGAAGATATTTTAAAGTTGGCTACATCAAAAGTAATACTTTTACTCAAATTATTCTAAGTAGAACCAAGTAGTGGGAGTATTTCCTAACACATGCTGAGAAGTTAACAGAAATCTGGAGGAAAGACTTTCTAATTCTTTTATTATATCTACACATATTGCCTCCTTGATTACAAACATTCAAGAGCCTCACAGGATATAAAGTTCACATTTTTGTGAGTGATTTTTTGTCTAAATTTTCACTACATTCTTCTATCCCGTTTAGTTCCCAACAGATAACAGCTGCAATCACTACCTGCTTTTCTATTAGGTTTCTTCACATTCCTGCTTTGGACATTACTAACAGATGTTTCCCTGTTTTCACTTCCTGCTGTCACCCTAAGTTTATGACTTTCCTACACATGCCAGGTCAAATCTCATTTCCTGCTTGAAGCCTTCCTAGATCCCAGGAAAGCATACGTGATATCTACTTTGGGGAATCAGTACATTTATTATCTATGTCACTGATTTTACGTTATACACATATTATGTTTAGCCTGTGTTGAATTGCCGACTTTACTTTTTCGTGTGTTGCATTATATCTTCCAAGCAAAGCTGTGTGTTTCATGGAGTTTTAATGTAATTTATAGCTGTACACAAATTAGTCTTCTATGAAGCCCCGGAGGAGCCATCACAGTATTATTATGTAGGAGATGCTTAAAACGTATCAACATTAAGCCAATGAATGGAATTTCCTGAGAGGAAAATATATAGTATTGTCAAGTTTTATAGGAATAAATTTAAATATGCACCTGGATTGGACTAGGCTGGTACAAATAAGAAGGATAAAATACAAAGCAATTCCATTAAATAGCTGAAAGTTAGGAGGATGGGATGCTAAAAATCTGAAGGCTATCTGGAAGAAATAGAACATCATACAGAACATAAGTGAAAGATTCAGAGAATATTTGGAAGTATATTAGTAAGTGATAGCTAAAGATTGAATATTTCTAACAGGGGTAAATAGACACAAGGAAGCATTAGCCTTTCCAGCTGGAATTCCAGTTTGTTTCTTTCACTCTGGATGTACCATCCACAGTGGGCAATTCTGTGCCCTCTGGGTGTTTGCAGTATAATAAGAGGCACTTGGAATAAGGGCATTTTGGTGCAATCGAAATACATTTCTGACTTGATGTAAGAGGTGTGTCAGAATTTCAGGGATGTGCAGAGAGAAGAAAGGCAAAAAGGGAAGGGCTATTTATCAAAGTGCTGTTTACCAAAGTCCACTTAGCAGAAATACTAATTGAGAAAATAGTGCCTGAAGGAGGAAAAGCTCCAGAGAGCTCTTAGCAAAATGATTAAGTTATTAGATGATCTTCCACCAGTAATGGCTGCCTTAAGACTGAAGAGGAAGTGAGACAGACATAAATGCTTGTGAAAAGGGCAAGTGGGCTTTCATTCTTTTAACTTTCTCCTTTGAATGATTAACTTTTTTTCTTTTGGCGGAGCTTCGTGGCATGTGGGATCTTTGTTCCTCCACCAGGGATCAAATGTGTGTCCCCTGCAGGGGAAGCATGGAGCCTTAACCACTGGATCTCCAGGGAAGCCACATAAGTGAGCAGCTTTTTACACAGGTCTGGCCAGGCACATAAACAACAATAAGCAAGAACATTTAAGATTAATCAAAAGCATCATGGATTTGCTGCATCTTGAGCTGACTGTCACCTCCTGTATGAAATATTCCCTGATTATTCCCTCCCTCTCTACCTTCACAAGATGTGTGCATGTTTTTCTTGGAATTTAACCATGACTGTTTACTAATACAGGCAAATATGGTGATGGTGGTGGTGGTGTCATTACCATCAACACTGTATTCATTTTTGCTCTAATATGTCCTCCTCATCTTCTTATCAAATAACAAGCCCATCACACTTCAAAATTTCTACAACTTATGGAAACAACAAGAGCCAGGGAGCTTCTTATACATGCTAATTTCTCCCCATCCAAAAGAATTCTGTTTTTCCTAAGTGTAAGGAAATTCTCTCAAACCCATCTACACTATTCCAGTCCCACAGTGGCAGCTGCCTTTCCCATGGATTCCTGATTTGCAGGTCCAGGTGGCGTGTCCTTCCAAAGCCCCAATTCTAGGGAATAGTCAGTCTTTCCTGGTAGGTGTCAGGATGCTCATGATCTGAAAGTGGCTACTCTGAAACAAATGTACTTACTAACTGTGGCTTACAGACTCCAGTCAGGAGGTGGCAGGGACTTTTCACATTAGTACAGTACCATCTCTACCATTCTTATATTGACACCTCCCTACGCCACCAACGAAGTAGGTGGGTATTTGGGGACTTAGTGGATTCAGTTCATCGTTAAGAAAGTGAAACTGAAATCATAAGACCAGAATAATATATCAAGTGGAAACATTTCTGCTCTAGTGACCACTCACGTTCCTACTTGATTTCCAGAGCATAGTTATGTGAGAGGATGGCTTTCAGTTATCTGGGTGCCCTCCACACCCAGGTCAGAAGACCGATTTGCACGTCAGGACCACTACAGACCTCCATCAGTGGAAGGTGAGGAGGGTGGGCAGAACAGTGGACAAGTTAGCTAATGGATGTCTCTCTGCTCTGGAAATCAAGTTTTTGGCCATGTTCCTACTCAGTTGAGCCGCCAGACCATAACAGGGAAGATCACTGAGTTCATCCCCAGTGATGCACTCTCCAGAGTCAGATGCATTCAGTGAAGCTGTGAACCATCAGGATGAACTGAAAGGCATGGCTTCAAGGAACAGGATACTTTGGTGTGGATATGCATCGATTCTGTTGTGTTTCCTTCACAGACCCCACATTTCTTATAGCTTGATGAAACACAAGCATCCTTAGTTCCCTTTCCTAATGCGCTTCTGAATAAGAAAAGAGAATATGATCTTTTCTAACCAGGACCCCCACTCCCCATGATTAGTCACATCCCACCCCTTCCTACAGCAGGTATCTTTTGTTCTGTTACAATTGCTGCAACTTCTTTAGGAGATGAGCTGCCCCTCCATTGACTATATTGTCTGATTCTTATCTGAATTCCAAAGGTGAGGGGTTATTATCCCCATTTTGCAAGCACTGAGGAGCACACTCTTTTTCCCAATGTCTGTAGTGGAGTCTAGAGGCTCTACATCCACAGTTCTGTGTCAGGCTGCCTCTTAGTACCCACTTAATGACATCTAGATACTTACAAAGAATTATGGACGTATAGAACTAGGGTACAAATATGTTCTAAAATATTGCTCCTGTTCATCAAGCTATGTAAGCATTAAAGGCAGATTTCTTAGGAAGGAGAGAATCTTTTTTTTTTTTTTTTTCTCTTCTGCTTGCTTTGGTGTACCACACCTTCTGGATGGCTTTAAGGCAAGTGGGGTTTGCTTCACCAACTGACGTCCTCAGATGCTTTTCCTGGGTGTGTGTGGTTTGGGAAAAAAATCAGTCAGATTGTAACTGAAAGTGAGGTCTGGCTGCTTGCTGCTCAAAAGTCAGTAAAGGGACCAGGTTGGTGGAAAGGAAAGTTTTTGTTTCTTTGTTTTGTTTTGTTTTTAATTTTGGAGGCTGGCAACCATGGATGGGGGTGGATGCCTGTCCAAAGGCCGACAATCAGTGGGCAAGAGCTTTTATAGATGGAAGGAGGAGGCTACGTGCTACCTGTAGAAACAGCATAGTCAGCTCCCACAGTCATCCTAAAAGTGATTATGCAGTGGTCTGATCAACATCTTCTTGATTGTTTCAAGTACAGTTAGACTTCAGTCCCAGGGTTGGTTTGTTCCCATTTCCCCGAGGCCAAGTCTTGAAACTGTGGCAGCTCATGCTGTGGCTACTGTCTGGGCATCTTGGAACTCACTTCTCCACCTGCTGGGGCTTTCAGTATCTACAAGACAGCTCATAGAATATGGTCTACAAAATTATCTATAGCCCTGGAGAAGGAATTAAAGGCCCTTGACTTTGTTTAATGACTGCATTAATATTATTTGGTCTCCTTTGTTTTCCTTTGTTTCTGCATTTTGTCACCTCTCTGAGTAAACTTATTCTTTGGCTAAAGTTTTTCCATAGACTAAAGGCAGGCAGAGGACATGGAGGTCAAGGAACACAGGATGCTTCTATTCAAAATCATCAGCAGCTATGTTTTTAAGGCATCATTGTGCACAAAGGTTTAAATAAAAATTCTGTAAAGAAAAAAGACTCCCAGGTGAAAATATATGCAGCTTTTAATGTTAGAAAGACATTAGTGGAAAAGATTAGTGTGGCTAAAAATTCAGTCAAATACTCAGGAATTTCTTTTTCTAAGGCAGAATTATATACAAGAGTTAAAACAAAAAAATCAGAAAATAAGAATGAGTCTTGCATGAAAATATGAACAGCTTGAAATGTTAGAAAGAAAACACTGGAGAGAATGCTGTGAGTAAACAACAGTTCATTACACTTGTTTTGTGGGAAATACTTAAAGAAAAACTTTCCTGAACAATAAGAGGCTTACCTTTTTTTGAGTCTGATATATTCTTCTGTGTGTCTGTGAGGCAGGAAAAGACCATGTTCTTTAGCTGTGTCATCTTTCTTCTAGAGCAAATTGAAAAAGGATATTTGAATCAGCTTTTATCTTCTTTATCGATTTTCAGAATCATTAATATAAACTCACAGAGAAATTTCTGAGACATCTGATCCTTTTCATTTCTCTATTCACAGCAGCTGCAATTGTAAGTGTATTACCTTGCAGAGACATAACTTTAACGTTAATGAAATGCATTATCCAGCTGTAAACCCTCCTAAACTGAAAATAGACTATGAACATGGACTATGTTGAATTAGGGTCAAAAAAGTTAAACAATTGAAAGAAAGGTTATTCCATGGAGAAGATGATTAAATCTATAGTTTGGAGAGGCCAGTTATTCACTTTGTATATCCATAATACGTGTTAGAATATACGGTGCCCCTCCCCTCAATAAACTGATTTTGAAATTAACGAAAGGCTATCTCACACATAGGAAAGATTCCATGGAAGATGTGACATTTGAGATATGCCTTGAAGATGATGGCTCAGACAGCAAGGAGTCTGCCTGTAATGCAAGAGACCCGGGTTTGATGCCTGGGTCAGGAAGATCCCCAGGAAAAGGGGATGGTCACCCACTTCAGTATTCTGGTCTGGAGAATTCCATGGACAGAGGAGCCTGGCAGACTTCAGTGGGGGTCAGAAAGAGTCTGACAAGACTGAGCGACTAACAACACTAACTGTTGAAGATGAGTAGGGTTCGAAAGGAGGGATGATGCTGTGTGAATATTGCATTAAGTGTTTAACTGAAATTCTGAGAAAAGGAAGAGGATTAGTACCAACTCAGTAAATCACTTTTGCCAAGGAATCCAGTAATCAGAGAACAAGGATCAGTGTGGCAGCATTACGTCAGACCAGTGGGGGGAAAAAAAAAACAAAAAACAAGAAGCAGAAAAACCAGTTTTCTTAGTAAAGAAATTGACCATAAGTTCAAGTGAGAAGAAATAATCCTAGAAAGAGAGAAGAGATAGTGGAAATGAAATGGCAACAGTTTTTGCAAGAACATGGTAGGAAGGCCCATGATGGCAGGAAAAAGGACTGGTTGGTCGTCCCTGTTAGCTCAGCCCCTCAGGGACTCATTGTGTATTGAAGGAATGAATCACTGATTGACTAGATGAAAGCCATAGTGTATATGAATTTATATCTATTGAATGAATGTACCCATTGAGAGTATGAATGTAAGATGAGTCAGGCTTACTCTGACATTCACATAAATACTAACTTAGGAGGAGCCAATTTCAGGGAAAGGGGATATGTTCATTTTAAACAAATTAGGTTAAAAAAAGTCCAGCAGGATATCTGGTTGGATGTGTCTAATGGGCAGTTGAAAATAGAGTTTGTTACTAAGGAAAGAGTATGTTTGTTGAAATAAATGAGAGTCATCTTTCTAAAAAATACTGATTTTTTATTATCTAGATATGTGAGACGATTTTTCCTCATCTTTATTATTGTAAAATAAGTTTTCCACTTGAATTTTTCTACTTGATTCACTCTCATTCTGTTCAAGTTATCTATTGCTGCATAGCAAATGACCTTAAAACTTAGTGGCTCAGACATCAACTTTAACCACTCAGTTATTTATATTCTAGGGAAATTAAAACAAAGGTCAAATAATCCCAAGATTACACTGAGAGATTTTCACAGTGCCAAGGTGTCATAAAGCAGAATAAAAATGGATTTTAGAATTGAATGTTACTGCAACTCTTGATAAGTGTGTATACACACACACACACACATATATATATACACCCTATAGTTATTTATTTAAATAAAGGAAGGATGACAATGTTATTAATAAAATATGTTTTATGGTCAAGTTTTTTGGGAAACTTTTAATGGAGTTAACTTCTGAGGTTTTATCTAAAGATATGTTAAAAGTTTTTCAAGCTATTACCTAACAACGCTATAATCTCTGTGTGAGCATTATAAGGATCCATTATTGTACTGGGGAGTAATAGTTCTTTATCGCTTTTCACTCCTGTGCCTTCCTTCAAATAGTAGGCTGTCAAGAACCTTTCTGATGTAATTGCAATTATAAGTAATAGCACCTCCCACCACCTGTAGTTTTCTGTTTCTTATCTGGTCTGTGCTCCAAAAACACAAAAGAAAAACTACTTTGGAATTTCATGATAAAAACAAATTCTAAAATTTTCTGAAGATGCTTGATCCAAATGGCTAAAAATAAGAGCTAATATTTTCAAGTTCTACTTTTGGGCCAGTGTTTAAAAATTCACATGTCTCATATTATCTGATTGTCATCTCTATCCTATAAGATCAGTATTATTATTACCCCTATGTTATAGATGAATCAAATGAGACTTAGATAGGTCATTCTCACATAAGCAAGAATCCCATGTGAAGTTTGCTTGTTTTTTTTTTTTTTTTAATCTGAATTCCCCCTCAAAAATGGATAGAGCCACTACATAGGCAAACAAAATACCCATGGCAACATTTGCTACAAAACAAGATAACCACAAATTCTCATGAATCTGAAATATGATTGGAAGGGGATTCAACTTCTAACAGCAACTGAGTCTATATAGTATTAGAGACTGTGTGTTAGAATGCAGAAAATGACCCAACATGACCAGCAGAAATTTAGATAGGACAATCTATGAACAAAGGTGGAAACTGGGAGGGGACTTTGCAGGCTCCAATTCTAAGGTGAGGGGAAAGGAATTGTAGGAATCCCAATGATGTTGGCAGGTCTAAACCCTTTCAACCCACATGATTAGCCAACTGGAGCTACTTGAAATTCACAGTCCTACACTGAAGAGAAACTACTGGGAGGAATATTCAAGTTGATTTATATCTCTAAAATAATTAAACACGAGATCTGTGAGCTCCCATTTGGATTATTGCCCTGGGCCTTGCAAATGTCCATGGTGGGTCTCATACTGAATATTAAGCATGAAGAGAGCAACTTCATGGCAAGGATGTCAAGAAATTGCAGTATATAGGTGCTCCTCTAAAAACCAGGGGACCTCGAGTCCAGGCTGTCTTAGGAAATTAATTTTCCTTAGCTGATCTGAGTTTCAGAACACAGAATAATGTCAATTTTTTCTAACCATATAAGTATAGGTCATATATTAATGGCTTTTATTTTTCAAAAAGTGGAAAAAGAAACTTTTTAAAAAGATGTTCATGGTTTGTCTCTTATATTTTCAAAAGGCTTTACAGATATTCAGAGAGACTAAAATGTGATGTAATGAAATTTGCCATAATGTGAAGAAATTTTCTTTGTGGCTTTCCATCAAGTGGACCTCATATCATGAGGAAAGTTATTCTCAGCCATATACTCTTCTTTCTGCAAATACACACTTTGCACATTAAACTTTCCTTGTTTATAAATTAAATTTATTTTCAAACCATAGTTGTAATGGAGTTTTATTTTTTCGCTTTCCCAAAGAAGATTCATTTATTCAGTAAGGGGGGAAAAAAAGAGTTTTTAGCATAGAATTTTAAAACTGTCTTCACTATTGTAATAAAAAAGACACATGACAGAAAAAATTAAAAGACCATCTAGTGGATAAGTCTCCAGGCTGGAAGCTCATGTCTTAAATTTCTGAGCTCCAGATGGAACTCCCAAAATATGTGATTCTAACACAGGATGAATTTTCTCACCATATTTAGCTTAAAAGGTTTGTCCCGAAGGGCAGAATTTCTATGAGACTCTACTAGTTTCCTTGGGCTGCAGTAACAAATCACCTTGTACTTAATGACTTAAGACAACAGAAATTTGTTCTCTCACAGTTCTGAAAAACAAAAAATCTGAAATTAAGCTGTTAGTAAGCTGTGCTCCCTCTGAAGGCTTTAGAAGAAACTCCTTGCTCACTTCTTCCAGCTTCTGGTGGACCAAGCATTCCCTGAATTGTGGCAACATAACCAATTTCTGTCTCTGTCTTCACACTCTCTTTTTCTGTGTGTGTGCATCAATATGTCCTTTCTTCCTATGAAAAAACCTGTCACTGGATTAAGATCTAGGATGATCTCCTGTCCAGATTCTTAACAGTTACTTTGGCCACGTGATGCAAAGAACTGACTCATTGGGAAAGACCCTGATGCTGGGAAAGATTGAAGGCAGGAGGAGAAGGGGATTACAGAGGATGAGATGGTTGGATGGCATCTCACCACCTCGATGGACATGAGTTTTAGCAAGCTCCAGGGGTTAGTTAAAGACAGGGAAGCCTGGTGTGCTGCAGTCCTTGGTGTTGCAAAGAGTTGGACACAACTGAGCGGCTGAACTGAACTGAACTGAGAAATATTATTCTGTACTCTTTCAATATCATAGTTAAAAACATAAAAATGTACCTACCTATGATATTTAATAAAAAGAGACATTTACATCTTGAGTTAATTCCTAGTCACAGTATAAGTAAATACAATTTTATTATCATAAAACATTGTTTTAGAAAAAATTGATATTTCAGAATTGTGTGATTTTTATTATTGAGGGGATAATTTGGTACCTTAAAACTAAAAGTAAAGTCAGAAAATTATAAAATAATTTAATGTTTTCTACTGGACTATAGCTATATTATTATTATCATTATTATTATTATTAAATGTTTTTACATTGTTCATATTTGGGTTCAATCAATTGTGAGATCAGTGACCTGTGAATATGAAATATACCCAGGGAATTTTTTTAAAGTGGAAATTTTCTGTAATATAAAAGGAGAACTGAAGAGAAAAAATGGTCCCTTTAATTTGGGAATTCTTTTTTATATTTCTCAAATATGAAACCTAAACAAAAGTGATCAACTTACAAATAAAAGGGTGACATCTCATTCCTAATGTGAAGAAGCAGAGGAAATTTTTAAATTAAAGAATAACAGAAAGGAGCATATTATTGCATATGTTATTTTTGTCTATAAGAGAGCATGGAGGAATGTTCATAGCAATGCTATTTACAGTAGGTAAGACATGAAAGCAACCTAGATGTCCATCGACAGATGAAAGGATAAAGACGTTGTGGTGCATATATACAATGCAATATTACTCAGCCATTAAAAGACACATCAGAGTCAATTCTAGTGATGTGGATGAACCTAGTTCCTGTTACAGAGAGGGAAGTAAGTCAGATAGAGAAAAACAAATTTTGTATATTAACGCATTGTTGGGGGAGTGTGTAATTTCCTCGGTTCTGTCTCGCCACAGCAAAGATTTGAAATGGCGGACCAGTGAGACCTCGGTTACAGCTCCGAGTTTTTTTGGGCAAGCAAAGGAAAGTACACCCTCGAGGTGTGAAGGTGGGCCGACCCCAAAGGAGAGGCCTCGATCCATCGTGGCTTCCTCTTTTTATACGTTTGTCTCCTCCCATCCTTTTGTTTCCTCCCCTCCTTGAGCCTGCCCTATGTAAACTGGGTTAGCCAGGAGGGCTGTTTGCTTCACCTGAGGTTCTCACTCTGGTTCTCAGATTTTCTTTTGTTCCATTTTCACAGGCTTTTTCCTTTGTCTTTTAGCCACTGCCATTTTGGACTCCTTTTCCTATTCTAACTACCTAACATTCCCCCCTCAAGAGATGGGGGGCCCAATTCTTTGGGAATAGGGGCATCAAGGTCTCTCCGGATACTTCCTGCTGAGCTGGGATGGCGAGGGGCATTGGGCCTCCCCCTTTTACTAGTCTCAAGCTTCAGAGTCCTTATAGCGGTGTCCATCTAAGGGTGAGGGATATTTTCCATGGTCAGGTGTAGTTTTGTATATCCTTGTTGAACTGGCACTGCATGTTATAGCTTGTTGACCTGGGCAGAGACAAAATGTGTTAGACAATTGACAATACATAGAGCAAACATAAGCAGCACTAATATGGTGATAACAGGGATTAGTAGGGGCATTAACCAACTCCAAATCCCCCCTCACCAGGAGAAGGATCCACCAAAGAGAGATTGTAGCAACCCCAAGAACTCTCCAGCTCGTTCTTTGAGATCCCATAGGATCTGAATGTTTTTCTTGAGGACAGTGAGACTTTAACTTGGCTGGAGGTATTCACCCAGAAACAACATGTCTCATTCAAGATGGCTCAAGTCCCTCTTTGTTCAGGGATCAGGAGATCTATCTCCTGTCTGCTTTGGAGTACAACCCCTGCCAAGCTGTGTTGGCTCATTAGAGCTATCCTGAGAAAGTTTATCCTCAGAAACTTAATTTTGGGGGTTTTCATTAGGATGAAGCTCATTTGTAGTACTGAATAGGTATCTGAGATCTCCCAGAGACTCACAGGTAAACTGAGTGTCTTCTTCTGCTTTTTTCCATGGCTTGACTCATGAGTAGTGAATCCAGGAGTCATGCCCTGATACCTTGACTGCTGTGGGGGAAGACAGTATTACAGAGTAGGGGCCCATCCATGTGGGCTGGAGTTGACCCTTTGGGAGCCCATCTTTCCAGACCTTAATTAGGACTTGAGTCCCTGGAACATATAGTGGTGGCTCTTTAGAATCTTTTGAGTCCTGGTTGACACCCCTCAAGTGTATATCTTGTTGCAATTGCCCAATGGCCATGCTACAAGGCCAGAGGGTCTGAGCCTCTGGATCTAGGAAGAGGTCATTGATATAAACAAAAGGTCTCCCATATAGCATCTCATAAGGACTAAGACCAACCCGTTCCTTAGGGGCAATATGGGTGCAGAGGAGAGGTAGTGGTAAAGCCTCCTTCCATCCCAGGGAGGTCTCCTGGGTTATCCTTTTTATCGCTGATTTTAAGAATTGGTTGGCTCTTTCTAGTTTTCCTGAAGACTGAGGCCTCCAGGCACAATGGAGATAATAAGGAATGCCCAATGCTTTAGAGACCCCTTGGGTGACCTTAGAAGTAAATGATGTCCCATTGTCACTTTGTAATGATCTGGGCAGACCAAATCTCAGAATGATTTCATGGAGCAGTTTTTTTTACCACCTTCTCAGCAGTCACAGTCTGGTTGGGAAAACTTCAATCCATCCTGTGAATGTATCTATCATGACTAGTAGGTATTAATATCCTTGAGAAACTGGCATCTGGGTGAAGTCCATCTGCCAGTCATCTCCTGGGTAGGTCCCATGTCGTTGGATGGGCTGGGCCAGCTGGGGTCTTTGAGCTCCTTGGGGATTGTTTAATTGGCAAGTGGGACAAGAGGAGATCACTTGCCTTATAGTCATTTGGAGGCCTGTTCTTCTGAAGGACCTTTCTAGTTTTTTTGAAGGGCCTTCTCCCCTAAATGAGTGGTGACATGTGAGGAGTGAACCAACTTCCTCTGGAGGTTCCCAGGCAGAAAAAGGAGTCCCTCCTCTTGGAACCACCCCATATGGTCTTGAAAGCCGTCACTCTTAGCTTTAAGAGTCTCATCTTCAGTGAGAAGGGGTTTCTGGCAAATTAGTCTGTGGAACTAAGGTGGCAACCACTATTAGGTCATTGTTCTGTAACATTGCTCTCTTGGCTGCCTGATTGGCTGCTTGCTTCCCTCGTGACACTTCCGTGCTCCCTTTCTGGTGCCCTTCACAATGGGAGACTGAAACCTCAGTGGGCAGATGGACTGCCTCCAAGAGCCTAAGGATGATCACCATACTTGACTGGGGACCCTTGGGTGGTCAGGTGGCCTCTTTCTTTCCAAATAGCAGCATGTGCATGTAGAACCAGAAAGGCATACTTGGGGTTGGTGTAAATGGCTACTCTTTTCCTTTTTCCCAGCTCTAAAACTTGAGTCAGGGCTATGAGCTCAGCTAACTGGGCTGAAGTACCTGGTGGCAAAGGTTTAGCCTCTACGGTCTCAAAATTGGAGACTACTGCATATCTGGCTCTTCTTTTTCCATTCAAGACAAAGCTGCTTCCATCAGTGTATCAGATTTCAGAGGATCTTCCAACAATCCCTCTCAGGGTTTTGTCCAGTGGTCCAAAGTTTCAAGGCAATAGTAAAAGAGGAGAGAGCCCTCTGGCATAGGCAGGAACATAGCTGCGTTAAGAACCTCACAAGGGGATACAGTCAGGCCTGGATTTTCCATAAGCATTACTTGATATCTGAGGATCCTTTGATGAGGCATCCATAAATGGCCTCTCTGATTCAGGAGTTCTTTCACTTGGCGGCTGGTAAAAATAGTTAGTTTGCCCCCAAGAGAGAGTTTTAAAGCATATTGTATCAAGACTTCAATAGCTTCAAGATTTCAAAGGCAGGGAGAGATCTCTTCCCAATAAGGGAGTAGGACACTCAGGGACCACCAGAACCTGGTGGGAAAATGTTTGTCCATCACAGCAACAAAGAAGTGCTCAGGTGAATCTTTTTGTAAATGTTTTTCCTGTAGCACCCAAAACGGTACAGGTTTGGGAGGAGAAGACTCTGGAGCAGGAGGTCAGGACTGAGTAGGTAACCCCTGTGTCAACCAAGAAATTCTCAGACCTACCTGCCACATCCAGGTGCACCCTTGGCTCCAGCCCCGTGATGGTTATCTGTGACAGGCGGGCTGGCTGGAGTGGGCTGCTTCAATCCTGTTGAACCATCATGAGGGAAGGCTTGGCTCTTGACCTTGAGACTCTTGGGTCCCGAGGGCAGAGTGCTGCCTACTGTCTCAGTTGATGGCATTTGTAGCAAGCCATTTTAGGAGACTTGTCACAGTTTGGACACTCTTTGGCCCAATGTCCCGCCTGTCTACAAGTTAGGCATTTGCCTCATGCCTTGTCCTTTAAGGACTCGAGGTTTGCCATAGGGCTTCCCTGGAGGGCGGCCAGCATCTGGGCACACATTGTCTCTTTCCTTTTCTCCTTTTGCTGGGCCTTGGCCTCCCTCTCCTGTTCTCTGATATAAAAGGTATTGGTGGCTGTCTGGACCATCTCATTTAAAAAGGCAGCAGGGTTCTGCTGCTGTAGCTGTTGTAACTTTATCCTTATGTCTGATGCACATTGAGACAGGAATTTGTCCTTTAAAATCACCTGTCCCTCATAAAATTCTAAATCCAGATTGGTAAACTTTTGGAGTGCCTCTTTTAGCCTTTCCAGAAAGGCAATGGGATTCTTATTGGGCTCCTGAGATATTGCTGAGACCGGGCACAGTCCCACAACTTACAGACTTCCTTCTATTTCCACGAATGGACTTCCTTAAGGGTGAGTCTTTCTGAAGCTTATCCTACCCAGTACTGTTGCAACCTGAGAGCTAGGCATCCCCGGGTCAGGGTGCAGATCCCCAGGCAGGTTGAGGCATGACAACCTCCTGGAGATCGAATGCCCAGGCAGGTTGAGGCATGTTGGCCTCCTGAGAATTGGGTCCCTGGGCAGGTCGAGGCATGTCAACCTCCTGGGACTCCTGGATGGGCAGATTCCTGAGCAGGTTGAGGCATGACAACCTTCCGAGGACCAGATCCCTAGGCAGGTCAAGGGAAGTCGACCTCCTGGGACCCCCAGGCTGGAGTTGGGAATCCACAAAGTCTCCAGTATGACTAGCGCCAAGCAGGATTAAGGGATTGTAATCTTATTGCCAGTTTGTCCACCGCAGATGGGAATAGATACCATGATGTAAAGGAATCCAAACCTGGGAACCTGGTGAAACAGCCATAACATCCTCTTATTGCTCTGAAGGAAT
Organism: Cervus elaphus; assembly: GCF_910594005.1. Classification (NCBI taxonomy): domain Eukaryota; kingdom Metazoa; phylum Chordata; class Mammalia; order Artiodactyla; family Cervidae; genus Cervus; species Cervus elaphus. The sequence goes on along the minus strand of NC_057842.1, from coordinate 20,899,953 downwards.
GTAAGTCACTGATTTCTTCCCCTAATCCTTCATAAGAGCAGTTCAGGGTGTTTCCAACAGTAAACATTTCATTGTCATAGACCCACTTTAGGTAATAACAGAAGTAATTACAGAGGAGTGGGTTATCTGGTCCTGTTAGGGGCTTTAAGAGTATTTTAATAATAAGCTGGGTGGAGCAATGTTGCCTACAAGGGGGCAGGGTCCTGGTTGTAGGAGTTAGTAAGTGGCTTAAGGACAAAATGATAAGAGGCAACAGACCAGATGTTCCATAGAAGTGGAGTGGAGATTCGATCCAGGCAGTATGTTTAGCTTTAGAAGAAGGGTGGTAAGGGTTTGGGCCCAAACGGCCTGCAGGGCTAACTCCCAAAGTGGCAAACATTGTCCCTGGAAGCCCAATTGCCCTTGAAGGGATGCCACCAACAGATGGACTTCTAGCAGGCATTGTGTGCCTATCACCCGCCCTAGCAGGTTCACTGAGAGATGCTATTGTTGCACATTTGTAGGAAACATGGAATATGAAGGCCTGAAGACCTACAGGGATTGGATATTATACAGTATTTCCCTCCCAAGGGGCCAGTTATTTCTGGTTGTCCCTCCAGAAAATTGTACAGGCAACATTGTGGGCCTGGATGGGGCCAGGAAAAGAGCATGAAACAGGAGTGAAGTGGACAGGGCACAACTTTTTAAAGAATGACACAGCCCACGGGTATAACATAAACCAATTAAATTCAAATGGGTCCAAGATGGTAGACAAGTCAAATTCAACTAAACCTTGATCCTCAATCTGCAAGCTAAATGACACAACCAGAGGCGCCATGACATTTCCAAGGCATTATCAAAAGACCAAGGAGTGGGTGGTTCCCCAATTGTTGAAATGGTCCTCCCACTCATTAGCATATGAAATCACCCAGCTCATAAAAGCTAACCACAGCACATTTCATGACCGCCATACTCGCCCTCTGAGATGGCACACACTCTGTGGACTCTGCTTCTCTCTGAATCTGAACAAATCTACCTCTTACCTATTGCTGTGTCTCTCACTGAATTTTTTGCAATGAGACATAAAGAACCTGAGTTTCATTAGGTCCTGAAACCAGGCACCATGGGTTTTAGCCAGGCTCAAGTCCTGGTAGGACATGACAGTGACTAAGCATAGCACAGAGTTCCTGCCATATGGGTTTGAGTCCCAGTTGTAGGTAAACGGTTTCAAACACAACTTTCAGAAATGAAAAGATGATGACCTGCCCAATACTTTGTAAACAGTGGCATAGATGGAGAGAGGAGCTGAAGGACAGGAGGAAAAAGCAGTGCGGAAAAGTGTTGAGGAACCCCTTTCATAACTTTCTGGAAAAGCTGCTAAATGCCTGACCTGTGCCCACAATTTTCATTGATCTGATCCTTGGCACAAAGGAGGTTAAGGACAGAGAACCCTCACTCATTTGGGCAACAGCTACTGGGGCGCAGCAGATCGTGGAGCCTTCAGGACACACTGGGGAGTAGCCCCTGCCAGAGACCCTCAGTTGCATCCACTGCTGCTTGCCTGTTTGCAAGGGGCTCAAGGAAACAAAAGAGAGATTGTAAAGGAATTAAGAGTTTGTCAGCTATACGTCCTCTCAGCCACAGCGATGAGGACCTCCTACCTTAACCGGAGGTCTTCTGGAATCTGAGACTGAGCTGCGTGCACTTTCGGGCAAGTTTTTATTGTCCCAGTTTGCAGCACACTGGGTTTCTTGTCACTTCCACTGCGCTGGATTTCCTTTGCGTTCAGCTTCCACCACATGACTTTTCACCAAGTTGAGCTTCCGTTCAACTCCACCTCCACCTTGCAAGGGCCAAGCTGTGGTTGTTTCAGCCAGGTTAAATCTGAGCCAGGGCATTAGAGATGTCAGGGGAGTGTGTAATTTCCTCAGTTCTGTCTCACCACAGCAAAGATTTGAAGCGGTGGACCAGTGTTACAGCTCGGTTACAGCTCAGAGTTTTATTTGGCAAGCAAAGGAAAGCACACCCTCGAGGTGTGACGGGGGGCTGACCCCAAAGGAGAGGCCTCAATCCATCATGGCTTCCTCTTTTTATACATTTGTTTCCCCCCCCCCCCCCCCCCTTGAGCCTGCCCTATGCAAATTGGGATAGCCAGGAGGGCTGTTTGTTTCACCTGAGGTTCTGACTCCGGTCCTCGGATTTTCTTTTGTTCCATTTTCCTTTCTTTGTCTTTTAGCCAACACCATTTTTGACTCCTTTTTCCTATTCTAACTACCTAATAGCATTATATATAGAATCTAGAAAAATGGTACCGATGATACTATTTGCAGGACAGGAGTAGAGTCACAGACATAGAGAATAGACTGAACACAGTGGGGGAAGGAGAAGGTGGGACGGAGTAGAGGGTAACATTGACACATATACTTTACCACATGCAAATTAGATAGCTAATGGGAAATTGCTGCATAACAGAAGGAGCTCAACCTGGTGCTCTGTGACAACCTAGAGGAGTGGGATGGGAAGAGTGGTGGGTAGGGGGCTGTTAAAGAAGGAGGGGACATATGTATTCTTATGGCTGATTTACATTGTTGTATGGCAGAAGTCAACAGAGTATTGTAAAGCAATTATCCTCCAATTAAAAATAAATTAAAAAAAAGAGAGCGAGATCATGGAGGGACTTCCCTAGTGGTCCAGTGGCTAAGACTCTGCACTGCCAATGCAAGGGCTAGAGTTTGATCCCTGGTCAGGAAACTAGATCCCTCACACTGCAACAAAGGTCAACGATCCCACATGCCAACATTAAGATCCAGCACAGAAAAATAAATAAATAAAATTTTAAAAAGAACCTGGAATCTTCAAGTGCAAGAGAGAAAGAGGAAGGGGAGAGAAAGAGGGAGAGGTATGGAAGTAGGAAGAGAGAGAGGGGGAGAAAGAAAGAGATCAGAGAGACAGGAGAGGTTTCGGAGACAATGTCTTCTGTCATATTTAGCAGTGTTATGCTATTTCTCCTCTTGTAGTCTAGTAGGAAATACTTGTGTTTCTTCAACCTAAGAGGAAGAACTAGCTGAAAGGGAAGAAAGCAGTAAAGACTAGAACACTGAATTGGTTAACTTAATTGGTTTGTAAGTCTGACTACCCTCTCTGTTTCTTTCTCTGCCAACAGTATAAATTCCACACAATCAAAATTTTACCCTACCTCATAGAACATTTTGCATGTAAACTCTAGGAATTGACCCTTGGGAAAGAGAACATTGGAAATCTTATGCTCTTTCTCAGAAATGGCTCTTAAAATGCTGAATAATCTCATTTAACAAAGACACTGATGTTCAACTAACATTGTATCTTCCCCACCCCCCGCCCCCTCATTTTCCAGTCCCTTTGCAGGTAGGAGGGACCGTGTAGCTAATCCCAATTAATGAGAGGTAACCTGAAGCACTAAGTGTCATTTCTTATCTGAGGTAGGAAAAAAGTCCTAATGATTCTCCAGTTCCCCCTGAGGGTAAGAGGAAAGGTCACATGTTAGTAGCACAGCTACAAGTTTTAAACCATCTGGATCTCTTGAGTCACCACATTTAGTTCAGTACCCTGGAGAGTTCTAATCCCCTATAGCAGTACATGACTGAAAAATGAACTTTATATTTTAAGTCATTGTGATTTGGGGGTGGATGGAGTATAACGACAGTATGCATGTGTGCACGCTAAGTTGTTTCAGTCGTGTCCAATTCTTTGGGACCCTATGGACTGTAGCTCACCAGATTCCTCTCTCCATGGGATTCTCCAGGCAAGAAAACTGGAGAGGGCTGCATATCCTCCTCCAGGGGGTCTTCCCAACCCAGGGATCAAACCTGTGTCTATCACATCTCCTGCTTTGGCGGGTGGGTTCTTTACCACTGGTGCTACCTAGGAAGCCGTAGTATAAACCTATCCTAATATGTTAAATATTTCTAGGTTGTTTGGGAATTGGTGAAGAATCCCTTAATAGATGTCAATCAAAATTGAACTCTACAAAGTAGGCAGACATTAGATAAATTTGCATTTGAAAAACTGCACTCTTTTTGATGCTTTGTGGTGTTTATATTACTGTTAAAAGGAAAAATATTCTTGTGATTCAGGGCATGCATATATTAGTAATCATTATTTTCAGTTTTACAAACAGAAAGATCTGTGATTACAAATTCTTCTTGTACTTTCCTTAACCCTCATTAACTTAATTAATTTTTCCCCATTTTTTAAAAGTTGCATGGAAACAATTGGAAATCATAAATTTCTTGATATCAAAATTTTCTTCTAGATATTTATAAATAATATATATATAGCAAACTTCACAATCTTCTGTGGCTGGATGGCAGTTTTAGCAAAACCAAAATTTAAACTCACATAAAATTTTTTGTGTTTTTTATTTTTTAAACTTTGATGAAACTAATATGATGGATTTGGGAAAGTCACCAAAAGTCATCCTGACCCGACCATAAAATACATTTTCCTTTTTCACAGGATCATATGAAAATTATAGACTACGACCATCATTCCTAAGCTCTGTGGATCACTTAAGTGACTGAGCCTGTTCTCTACTAAATTTTTGTATCTGCATTGAAACATCATTAGATATGATATTAGAAACAGCATTAGATATCTGGATATAAAAATGGACAAATGATCCCCACCTACCCCCACTTCTAACCTGTGTAGATTAATAGTGTTTACTAAAATAACTTGCAACTCTAAGGCTTTTGGGGCATTAAACTGCACATGGGCCTCAAAGCTACAATAACTACTTGTACAGGCTCTCTTAGTAAATATTGGTAACCTCCACTGGTTACAGATAGGTAGGTGGGAGTTGTATATAATTTTCCTTCCAAGATATCTTGGTTAGATGAATAAATAGTTCAGACTAAATTTCCCCAAGCAGGAAGAAGATCTGCCTGTCCAATAGATAATAGAAGCCCCTCACTTCTATATACCCATGTCTGTGCTCAGTTGCTCAGTCATGTCTGACTCTTTGCAACCATCTGGGCTGTAACCCACCAGGCTCCTCTGTCCGTGGAATTCTCCAGACAAGAATACTGGAGTGGGTGGCCATGCCCTCCTCCAGGAAATCAATCTCCTGCATCTCTTGCATTGCAGGCAGATTTTTTACACACTGAGCCACCTGGGAAGCCCGATATATAGTATACTTGTATTACAACCCCAGCAGTTAACATCTGTTGCAGGATTTTCTTTTTGCTATGAGTATCAGGAAATAGTAACTATCTCAAGCCATTTAGACTAAGTCATGAATTAGATAAAAGAGTCAACAGCTAACTGTATTTATATGCACATTTCCATACCTTCAGATTGTACCAAAAAAAAAAAAAATGTCATTCTAAAAAAGCATTTTATTCGTTCAAATGAGAATTGAATGGAAGCTGTGGGAGACACAAGAACTTTTTACTGCAACAAAATAAGCTATTTCTCAGAGATAAAAGGAACATTAGTAAATCCATCAAATGTGCTCTGAAAGTCCCTCAAAAGCTACATTCCAGGTGGGTGACAGATCCACTACTGACTGTATCTATGGATTGACCTTTTTTTGCAAGAGAATTAAGGCAATATGGTTCTAAAATGAATAATTAGATCTTAATTAAGCTCCTGGGTTTGTAATTAGTAGGCAGCAGTGATGGCGTGCTCTTCATTATAAACAGGCAGCTGCATAGTCATTTATTCTGGTTGTCGAGCGCTTTTGCACAAAGGCAGGGTAAATAACCTGTGGAAATTAGGAGCCTTTTTTACTTTGCCTACATCAATTCAGCAAGTTAGTTTTATTGTTTAATTTCAGTTGAGGTCAGAATACTGAGGGCAATTTTAAATATGAAGGAAAGAAAATTTTCATCCAGAATATTTAACAAAAGAATAAAACCAACAAACTCCATCCTTCTGCTATCCCCATTCCTGCCTGGCCCCTGCCCCGACTCTCTACACAAAACACTGAGAGCTCCAGCTCATTAAACCTGAGCATCCCTTTTCCTTTAAGCCCTCTTTCCCTAAGAAGTGAAAGATGATCAGAGACCACGGTGAAACAAGGAAACTGCAATAAATTGCAGTGTATGTTTTGTAACACGACCTGGTCCTGCTATTAAAAAGGAGATTCTTGGTAGACGCAAGGCTCAACAACAAAAAGTCCTTCTCCTGAAGTGTTCTCGGACAGGAATGGACGATTTCACTCCCTTTTACCAGGCTCTCTATGAATACTCTTTGAAGGGAAAATCATAGTGCTTTTCATAAACGTCCTTTCAGTTTTCTCCCCAAACTGCATCTGTTGCTTTTCTGATAGCCTGATGGATCACAGTTTATTAAAAGGATTCTATCTACAAAGGAGGAGGAATTATTATGCTGCTTCAAGATCTGGTTTCTGAAGGGGGCAAGAATGTCATAAACTAGTATCTTTCTTCTATTTTACCTTGATTTTACATTTTGACTTGCGTCTACTTGAATTAATAATAGTAAAATAAACAGACTTTTCTACATTCTGAATAAAAACTTTCTAGTTAATTCCTTTGAAAGCTGAATAAAATTACAGGTAGAATACATTTATAAAGCACAAAGCATTATATAAACATAATCATATATATATATATCTATATACATAGATAGCAATTGATAATTACCTAGTAAAGTCAGTTGTAACTAATAGTTGATTTTGAAAGCATACAAAATATAAACATCCATATAATAACAAAAGAATAAGATCTAACATTTTTGAACTGATACATATAAACCAACTACAATTTGGGGTGTTTAATATACATAGTTTCAACTTCAAAATGATGCAATTTATGGATTTTTATTATCTTAGACTTACAGGTGAGGGAACAAGACACAGAAAAGTTAATGAATTATGTAGAATAAGGTTTAAGACTTATTTTTGATTGATCAAGTTGACTTTTACCAAACAGATTTATTGAAATATATATGCATATATTTACATTTTATTTTAAATGTACATTTTGCATTATATATTGTGGGGTTCCCTGGTGGCTCAGATGGTAAAGAATCTGCCTACACTGTAGGAGGCCCATGTTTGATCCCTGGATTGGGAAGATCCCCTGGAGAAGGGAATAGCTACCCACTCCAGTATTCTTGTCTGTAGAATTCCATGGACAGAAGAGCCTGGTGGGCTATAGTCCATGGCATTGCAAAGAATCAGACACAACTGAGCAACTAATATTTTCACTTTTGAATTATATATTACTTATGTTTACATATTTATACATTATAGCTTAATATATACTTTCATGTTATATATTTTATATATTTAATTAAATGTCTAGTTGCTAGTTAATTCAATTCAATCAGTGAAAAATGAGTGTTTTATTAAACTCTATTCTACATAAATACCTTTCTGTGCCTGAGTGTGTGTATGGTGTGTGTATGTGTGTCTGTATACAAAGTAGAGAATATATAAAGATATATACATATTTATATGAATCTGGGAGAAATAGCCATAACCTCAGATATGCAGATGACACCACTTTTATGGCAGAAAGCGATGAAGAACTAAAGAGTCTCTTTAGTGAAGAGGAGAGTGAAAAAGTTGGTTTACACTCAACATTCGAAAAACTAAGATCATGACATTTGGTCCCATCACTTCATGGCAAATAGATGGGAAAACAATGGAACAGTGACAGACTTTATTTTTTTGGGCTCCAAAATCACTGGAGGTGGTGACTGCAGTCTTGAAATTAAAAGATGCTTGCTCCTTGGAAGAAAAGCTATGACCAACATAGACAGTATATTATAAAGCAGAGACCTTATTTGGCTAACAAAGCTCCATCTAGTCAAGGCTATGGTTTTTCCAGTAGTCATGTATGGATGTGAGAATTGGACTATAAAGAAAGCTGAACACTAAAGAATTGATGCTTTTGAACTATGGTGTTAGAGAAGACTCTTAAGAGTCCCTTGGACTGCAAGGAGATCCAACCAGTCCATCCTAAAGGAGACCAGTCTTGGGTGTTCATTGAAAGGACTGATGCTGAAGCTGATATTCCAATTCTTTGGCCACCTGATGTGAAGAACTGACTCTTTTGAAAAGACCCTGATTCTGGGAAAGATTTAAGGCATGAGGAGAAGGGGACAACAGAGGATGAGATGTTTGGATGGCATCACTAACTCGATAGACATGAGTTTGAGCAAACTCCAAGAGTTGGTGATGGACAGGGAAGCCTGGCGTGTTGCAGTCCATGGCGTCGCAAATAGTCAAACATGACTGAGTGACTGAACTGAACTGAACTGAACTGAACTGAACCTGCTAACAAGCGTCCCTGATGGCTCAGTGGTAAAGCACCGCCTGCCCATGCAAGAGATGCAAGAGTCATGGGTTCGATCCCTGGGTCAGGAAGATCCCCTGAAGAGAGAAATGGCAATCCACTACAGGATTCTTGCCTGGAGAATCCCGTGGACATAGGAACCTAGTGGGCTACAGTCCATGGGGTCGCAAAAGAGTCACACACGACTTAGTGACTAAACAACAACAAATCTGCTAACAAGACCCATCTTCCCCTGAAAAGCACATCTATCCCACCTTCCCACTTTAATAAGGCCCTGAATATTTCCCCAATAAAACCTAAGCTTCCAGCATGGATCTGATTTGGTAATAGAAAAACAGCTCTTTAAAAGAGCTGCTCTGTTGAAGGCTAGCAGTTCCCTTGAAACGAGGTAATAAATGCCAACTCCTTTTTATGGCAAATGAAATTGATCTCCTTCTTAAATACTTTCTTTCATAATACTAGATATATCGAAAATGATACTCCTAACAGCAATTGCTATTTTTAGGTTTATAACTATAACAGGTGCCTTCTCTGATCATGTAAGTATTATTTTACTTGCACCAAAATATCACTGATTTTTAAGGGTGATAACAATATTTAAAGATAATGCTAAAAATACTTAGATCTATTTAACTGTAGGAAACAGACCTTTAAAACATTTAGGAAAATTCAGTAGTAACTTTCATGTTTTTTATTTAGATCTGAGTCAACTGGTTTATTTTGGGTTTGCTTGCTTGGGTTGATTTAACTGTTTTAATCAAAGGCCAGAGTTCAAGTGTTCTGTACCTTCTCACACCCAGATTAACAATGACTTGTGAAACTGTGTCTTTTTTTTCTGGAGCCTCGGGCAAAATGTGCCTTTGTTGTGTTAAGTAGGGTAACACTTGTTTTAACAAGCCAACACCCACATTTCAGTTCCTTAGTACAGCAAATATTTATTTTTCAGTGATAAAAGGACCTGTGCAGGTGATTTTGGTTGGTGGGGTAGGGCATTCTACTCCATAAAGTCATTCAGGGATCCAGAATATTGGAAGTTATACCATCATCAGCCAGGTGGCACAGTGGTAAAGAACCCACCTGCCAATGCAGGAGATGTAAGAGGCAAGGGTTCAATCCCTGGGTGGGGAAGATCCACTGTGGAGGGCACAGCAACCCACTTAAGTCTTGCCTGGAGAATCCCCATGGACAGAGGACCCTAGTGGGCTAGGACCCCTACAGGGTCGCAAAGAGTCGGACACAGCTGAAGTGACTAAGAACAGCACAGCACCATCACCAACACGTCTTCTAAGATCGTCACAGATTGATATTCATTCAGCTGGCAGAGAGAGAAAGCAAAAATACAAAACTATTCCCATCTCAAAACTACCTTGACCCAAGCTATCATATACTGCATCTGTTCCACTGGCAGGAATTAACTGCAAGGTCCTACTAAGATGTAAGGGTGACTGGCAAGTAGAATCCATGACAAGGCAGTCATTTATTAAAAATAACTTCAAACTATTGAAGTGGATTATGAATATTGGATAGAAGAGCAGTCCCCACTCTTGGCAATTACTTCCCAAGCCATGTTTAGAGACCTCTCAATATTTTAATAATGTATTCATTTTATTCTTATGAAATATTGTGAATGAGCTTGTAAATCATGCTGTAGAAACACTGATTCGTTATGCTACAAATAAAGTATAAACTTTCACAGGCTTAACACTGGTTACGATCAATGCAGTCACAATGGAGCAATCCGCACAAAATATCATGATATATGACACTACTTTCATGTACCTGTATTTGTTGTAAGCATGATTTGTAACCCAGGAGATAAATATGTACTGCTAACCCTTTTTATATAATAGATACTTCTCTAAAACATAACTGTTCTAAAAAATATCCCTTTCAGTTATCAATCTATTGTTTCAGAATGATAAGCTAATACACAATTTCAAGGAAGGAGACATTAATCAAGAGAGCATATTCATTCATAGAAAAACATAATTTGGCTCTCAAGATACATAGTTATTAACTACTGAATGAATCCATTATGTTTTACAGATAGGAATTCAAAAGCTATTGTCCGTGATCATGCCACCTAGGGTAAAATAAGATCTGAGGATCATCTCTTCCTGCCCTGTGTTGCTCTGAATCCAGCTGACATCTTAGGCAGGTTAAGGTTGTCTGGAGCTGCTGTGGTGGAACCCTGAGCTTTACTCTATGGCTACCTCTGAGGGTCTTTACTGTAAGCTGCAATGAATTAGAGTACCATTGGCTATGAGGATTAAAAATAATGCATTGGTTTGGTCTGGGGCAATGTTTTAGTTGTTCATCTTCTTTCTTGTTATTCAACAAAATCTGTTTTAAAAAATGAAGAGTGTCAAACTCACAAGAGAAGAGAAAAAATATTTTCTAGATAGTCAACACGATATGCAAGTTAACACAATAGCAATGGTTCCCATTGTTTGAAGTTAGGGGGCTTCCCTGGTGTCTCAGACAGTAAAGAATCCTCCTGCAGTGCAGGAGACCCGGGTTTGATCCTTGGGTTGGGAAGATCCCCTGGAGAAGGAAATGGTACCCCCCTCCAGTATTCTTGCCTGGAGGATCCCATGGACAGAGGAAACTGGAAGGCTACAGTCCATGGGGTCACAAAGAGTCGGACAAGACTGAGTGACTAACACACACTGGACCAGTAGGTGCTTTACATAATGTTCTCTCAAGGAATCATCCAATAATCTTTTGCAGTATATATTGTCAGCACATATTACCTATTTTACAGATGAGAAGATGAGGAACTGAATACATAAGGGGCAGAGCTGGCATTCATATTGAGGAATGTCTCACTCCAAGTCACTCTCTCTCCCATGCTCATACTTGACTCTCATAAATTTCAGAAGAGGACATGTAGCTGATCTGGTATGTGGTACTGTTAGTGGGAGACTTTAGGTATACTGGAACAATGATTGCTGTACATGCAATTAAATTCTTGGTGCTGAGGCTTGAAATGCCCATTTAAACACCTGAAACATTGAAAAGGTTGTGTTTTAGAAGGTGCCCTTTGATTGTCCATATGTGGTAACATGTAGGTACAAGGTAATCTTTAGAATAAGCCTGTTTACGGAGACAGAAATGAGACTCAATCAATATGTTATTTGCATAAGACAGCTTCCCTGAAGGCACAAAGACACTTCAAAAATTAATTTTTAGAGAGGATTTAGAGTAAAATAAATAAACAAAATGAAAATGATATCCATCAGAATTCAATTTTGGGGAAACTAAGAACTGTCACTATAATCTTGAGAATAACACCCTTTGGCCAGTACCTTTATTTCCTACTTACATTAGCTATTGCCCTTGTAACTATCTATTATCTGTGTGCCCAGATAGACTGTAAGCTGAAAGAGGACAGCACCCAAGTCGGTGTTAGTTATCAAGATCTCTGCATCTAGCACAGTTTCTTCATTAAGTTGGCTCTTAATAATACCTATTAGGGATTTTCCTGGCAGTCCGGTGGTTAAGACTCTATGCTTCCAATGCAAGGGATGCAGTTTGATCCCTGGTTGGGGAACTAAGATGCCACATCCTACTTAGTGTGGACAAAATAATAACATCTGTTAAATGAATTGGTGCATGAGGTACAGAAAGTCATTAAAAGTATTTAAATAAATTAATACAAGCTAATGGCAAAATTCGAGCAACACAGAAAGGTATAGCATACTTCCTACCAGGCTTCTATCACACTTTTGAATTCCCCAGAAGAACATCTGTTCGTCATTTCTTACAAAATTTTCTGAATTTTTATAAGCGTGTACTTACTTTTTTTTTTCTCAGCACTTTTTTATTTTTATTTTTTCATTTATTTTTGTTAGTTGGAGGCTAATTACTTTATTTTTATTCAATATGGTTGATTTACAATATTAGTCTCAGGAGTAGAGCATAATGATTCAGTCATTTTTCACATTATACTCCACTGAAAGTTATTAAAAGAAAAGGGCTATAATTTCCTGTGCTAGATAATATGTCAAAGGAAGACAAAAACCGTACGATATTACTTGCATGTGGAATCTAGAAAATAAATGAATGTATATAGTAACATAGAAACAACTCACAGATACAGAAAAAACACAAGTGGTTACCAGAGGAGAGAAGGAAGGGGCAAGATGGGGGTATACATTAAGAGATACAAACTACTGTGCATAGATAAACTACAGGGACATACAGTACAATCCAGGAATACGGTCCACATTTTGTAATAACTGTAAATGGCATATAACCTTTACAAATTCTGAATCACTATTCTGTATGCCTGAAACATATATTATACACCAACTACACTTCAATTAAAAAAAAAGAAATACATATAAATAAAAAAAGGTATATAGAACAAAGATATAATGTGTTTACTTCTTGGTACACTTAACTACCAGATAAATATATTAACATACAATGTAAATATATTTATTTTTATATATGATCAAATCAACAATCAATTATTTGGACAAAAAAGGTAGAGTTTGGTTGAATTATTCCAGTCCCTAATAGGCTATATTCTATATATTTCTAAAAATGAAATCCTTATATCAACCCATTTGTTTGTGATTTATCTCTTTCTTATAACCTGGAGTAGGAAATGGCAACCCACTCCCGTATTCTTGCCTGGAAAATTCCATGGACAGAGGTGCCTGGCGGGCTACAGTCCACGGGGTCCCAAAGAGTCAGACAAGTAGTAAGCTGAAGGCAGATCAAAACAACTACATTTCAACATCAGCTGAGTTTTCAGATGTAGGAGAAATAACAATAGGCGTAAGATTTTACACACAGATTTCAGCAGAGGTTCTTGATCGTAGTTCTTCGACAGTTTTAGCAATGACAAAGAAATTTATTGTATCTGAGTCATGTAGGCATAAAAAACAAGGAACCCGATAGATGCAAACAACCCTGGCCAGAGGAGACACAGGAGGGCGCTCTGACACTGCAGAGATCTTAGGACACTTAATTAAGTCTAATATAATTTGGTACTGGGTGATTAAATGTTTTTGTTGTCTAGGAATATTTTATGAATTACGACTTAAAATAATAGGACGATCAGTTATGACCTGGAAATTTTTGTTCTATATTGGTATACCGTCATATGGAATTATTTTAGAAGAAGCTAAACTACAGGTATAGAATTAGTATTATCTAGGCGTGTAAAAATATATGTAGAAAAACTAAACATAGTTTAATTTTCTTATGAATATATATCTGCAATCACAGTAGAATTCATCTTATAGCATAGTGAAGGTCATTTATAATCTATAGCAGTTGTACACATAAGCAATGTAATGTAATGGCCCATCAATCCTAAAGAAAATCAGTCCTGAATATTCATTAGAAGGACTGATGCTGAAGCTGAAGTTCTAATACTTTGGTCACCTGATTCGAACAAAGGGCTGACTCATTGGAAAAGACCCTGATGCTGGGAAAGAGTGAAGTCAGGAGGAGAAGGGGATGAAAGAGGATGAGATGGTTGGATGGCATCACTGACTCAATGGACAAGAGTTTGAGCAAGCTCTGGGAGTTGGTGATGGACAGGGAAGCCTGGCGTGCTGCAGTCCATGGAGTCGCAGAGTCAGACACGACTGAGTGACTGAACTGAACTGTACACATAATATTCTTTGATGCACACCCAAATCTGAATCATGCTGGTCTCTATTTTACATACTATTTTTAAAAAAATTTATTTTGTTATATGTGGCATTTTGAAGGACTGCTCCTATTTTCATTCAAAATTTGTGTTTTTTTCAAAAATATTTTCCTGATATTCCATAATAATGGAATATGTCTTAACCTGCTTGGGTTTTTTCAAAAATATTTTCCTAATATTCCATAATGATGGAATATGTCTTAACCTGTTTGGGTAATTTCCATGCATCCTGAGTGACTTCCGTCATGTCCAGCTCTTTGTGATGCTATGGACTTGCAGCCTGCCAGGCTCCTCTGTCCATGGGATTCTCCAGGCAAGAATACTGGAGTGGGTTGCCACGCCCCTCTCCAGCGAATCTTTCCAACCCAGGAAGGAAATCCTTATCTCTTGTGTCTCCTGCATTGGCAGGCGGGTTCTTTACCATCAGCACCAGCTGGGATACCCACTAGGTAGTTTAATTTGTGTCTTTTTGTTGCCTGCTCTATTTCTATGGGTTTCCCTGGTGGCTAAGTTGGTAAAGAATCTGCCTGCAATGCAGAAGACCTGAGTTCGATCCCTGGATTGGGAAAATTCCTTGGAGAAAGAAATGGTAACCCACTCCAGCAGTCTTGCCTGAAGAATCCCATGGACAGAGGAGCCTAGCGGGCTACAGTCCACGGGGTCATAAAGAGTTGGGCACAACTGAGTGACTAAGCAGAGCACAGAGCAGTGCATCTATGACCAACTAGCAGGGTTTTCAATGTGGTTCCCAAAGCAACAGCATCAACACTGCCTACTGTCTTGTTTTGAGTTCAGAATTTCTTATCTCACCCTGACTTGTTAAATGAGAATCCACATTTTTAACATGGTTCTTAGTTTGATTAAATATGCACTAAAGTTTGAGATGTCTTGTGGCCCCTACTTCACTACTCATCAAAACCTAAAGAACTCCTTGGTTTTGGGTAGAGTTGGTCATGCCTTTTCCTGGCAACACAGAGAAGGCATGTGACCCAACCTTGGCCAATCAGAGCACTACCACTTTAAGACCTGCTGGGTTGATTCAGAGGTAGTTAGACAACCCAGCTCATGCAGATCAGCATCTTCCAAGGAACTTTCACCAAGGCTCCCAAAAGCAGCTCTTTTTCTATTGTTTCCTCAGCTTTCAAAATCGAGTTCCATAATTCTGATGGCTAATACTCATCATAGAGATAGAGCCTCCTACAAATGAAGACAACCCAGAAGAAATGAAAGCCAAGAGAAGAGGAAGGAGCAATGGGAGAGAGAGAAAGGTGAAACAGGAGAGAAGAGGTGAGGGGAGAGGAGAAGGGAGGAGACAGGAAGAGAGGAGTGAAAGAAATGAAGGAGAAGACAGAAGGAAAATTATCATTAAGCCCCCGAAACTATCTGCGCCTTAAATTAGCATACCTAGGGGATTTCTCAATTACCTAAGTCATTAAATTCCATTTCTTAGGTTAGAGTTGGCTTTCTGACACTTGCAAATGAAAGTGTCCTAATTGTACGGATGATAGAAGTGTTTCTATGAGGAATTCAATTACTGAACTACTAGTCAGCAGTCTCGTCGTGTGCCTTACATTTAGAAACATGCTTTAATTGTCAGCCTTAGCCTAATTTACTCTCTAATGTATTCGACAAAGCACGATCATGTTTTACATTCCTGAATCTCAAAACATGTGCTTTATCTTGAATAATTAAAAATGCAGTTGCTACTGATCTGGCTCTAACGGCTGCCTTGGTAAGGGCTGATGAAAATGCCAGGGATTAGTGTTTTTACTTGGTTATTAAAGATTCTGAGCCTGAACTACTTATTACCATCATGATTTTTCATTCTCTTCATGTTTTTCTGAAAAGCTGTTTAATGACATTGACATACTTAAGTAAACAGACTTAAGAAAACAGATGGAAAAAACAAATCTTCCTTCCCTTCCCACACTTCCTATTTTTTGCCTTCTTCCTCAGCCTGATTTTTGTCCCCTTATTCTTCACTCTCACCCTTTCTTTCTCTATTTTTATTCCTGGGCCATGTAGTGGGCATCATCAAAGACCAAATTCTATCTTTTAAATCAAATTATAATTAGAGTTTTTCATTTTTCCCACGCTATGAAATTCTAGCTATCCAATTGTCCAGTAGATGTTAGACATTACATGTCCTCTTCATGGAAATGTTCAAAAAGACAAGACATTGCAGAGAAGAGACTAGTGCTAATTAAATATGTTTGTATCACTGAACCAATGTAGTCATTTGAAAATTATATATATATATATTTTATAATAAAACACATATACATTTTCCTTAAAAAAATACATATATATTACCATAGCAAGTCAGACTTGAGTGTTGAGTCAGCCTAATGGCAGTATTAGTTCTTAAACCTACAGGGAGAAGGTACCCTTACCTATATCCTATAAATCCATTTTAAGTTAGAAATATATTCTCTAGAGAAAGAACAAAGTCTATTTTTCATTGAGTTAGTCAAGAAGCATCTATTGAACATTGCAATGTTTCTCAGTTTTGTGATTAGAGCGAGGAGCAGCAAAATGGTTAAGTCACTGTTCTTTCTTCTAATACAATGTGATATGTTAGGGAAGTAGTACGGGGTTAGAGAGATCTGGGAGGGGATGTCTCAAAAATTTTACTGGGGATTTGTGTCAAAATATCCAGAAGACTGGATTTTCTCCTATCTAACCCCAATTTAAAGATGTATCAAAATTTGGAGTGGTCTTCCTGAAAAAGTTTTTTAAGGCCTGGTTCCTTCCAATATACTCCAAACTTACCAGGATTCTCACCTATCTGCAAGCAACTGATGATGTTTCCAAGGTATTCTAGGAGCAGAGAATGAGACAGGAGATAGATGGTCCCCCCAAGGGTCAAGTGACTGGAGATTCATTCACTGTGGACTAATACTTCAAGATGAGAATGGCGGGACAATTGACAGAGAAGGTTGGGCCCTACCCAGATAGAAGAGACCATGTATTTCTCATTCTTGAAGTCAGGAGACCTCTCTGAATACACATGCACAGAAATGCTCCTTGGAGGTCAAAGGGGAGTGATGTTAACTGATGCTCTTTACCCATAGGCCTTTTTGGTGGAATCCATCTTGGCTAAGAGATGAGTGCACATACATGGGACGATCCTGAGATATTCCAAATATGGAATCTGAACCAGGCAAATCAAAATGATTGGCCAAAGGAAAACCAGATGAAATGGCCCATAAAAGTAAACCATGAGGGAGTGACTCTCTCTGAGTCTGCCTGTGTGTCTATCCACATGTACTGTACTCTTTCTCTCCTCCTGATAAATACTTATTTCACTACTTGCCCTCTTTGTGGAAATTATTTTTATGCAAAGCTGAAGGTCCAGGGCCTCGTCACTGATCACTGGTCTAGTGGCAAGGATTCAGCTCTCACTGCTGCCACCTGACCTCAATCTCTGGTCAGGAACTGAAGCCCAGGCCATCTGAGATCAATAAAGGGCAGTTAGTTCCGTGCAGGGTGAACTTGGAGAACTTGGGAGTTTCTAAAGTCTGTTATTATTATTACTTTTGTGTTTGAGGTAGGCCTTGAAGGATTAGAACAATGAAAATAGTTGGAGATATAAAGAAAAGAACATTTCCACTGGTGAAAAGGGAGATGTGATAGTTATCAAGCTTTTTAAAGCTTTTTCCATTTGCCACAGACACTCTTCAGGTCATAGACAAGAAGACAAGGGATAGAGATGATGTGGTTTTCCTATGGTTTCATAGGAAATGAAAGATGGGGCTGGTATGTGAAATCCAACTTTCCTGTCAAAGACTATGTTCTAAACCTCCACAAATGGTTTCATAGAAGTTTATTGCACCAAGGCCACTCCTCATTGTGGTTTATTTCTTTCATTGCCTTTGTGTGCCCTATAAGTTGGGGGCGGGGGGTGGTGGTGAAAGTTGACCCCATAGCGTAGTAAAGTATCTAACTCCTAATATATTAATGTTGACTTTTGTTCTTTCAGAGCCTACTGTCTAAAGAATTTTCCTCAAAAATCTATTTCTTTGATATGTCATATTTCTTCCTCATAATGATTTCATGTGTGTGTGTGTATGCGGGACTTTGTGCATACACATACAAAAGTATATATGTATGTGTGTGTGGACTGTGGATAGGATCTCTACAACTTCATGCCAACACTCTGGTTGCTTCTGTCTGGATATATTCTATCACCAGGCAGATGGTGTGTTATTGATGGGGCACTTGCCATGGTCTAATGCAAGGACAGATGCTTAGCAGTTTGTTGAACTGTGGTTGAATGAACACCAATGAAATAATCCTTCAGGATGAACATTTCTTTCTGAACAGAAAGTGAGTGACTTGGTTTTTTAAAAGATTTTGATATGCAATATCTACTCTGTAGAGAAAATAAATATCTGGTCTCAACACGTTGTTTAGCATGAGAAAGTCATGTCAAGGAATATTTCTTTGCTCCCATTCTTCATAAGCCACTCCATGCCCATTCAGTCATGTCCAATTCTTTGCAACCACATGGACACGCCAGAATCCTCCATCCGTGGGATTTTTCAGGCAAGAATACTGGCGTGGGTTGCCATTTCCTTCTCCAGGGGATCTCCCCAAACCAGGGACCAAAACCACATCTCTTGCATTTCCTGCATTGGCAGGCAGATTCTTTACCACTGAGCCATCTGGGAAGCATAAGTCAGTTTATTCAGTCCCAAATTCATTATCAAAATGTTCTGACTTTTTGTTATCCATCCTTTGATTTTATTGCACGTAAACTTGAAGGGACAGAGGAAATTTCAAATATGAATAGAGAAAGAGAATGCAGTGGTCACAGTAGAGCAGATACCTTATCTAGCTCTCTGTGTGAATTTCCACCTCACAGCTCACCGAGACATAAAAAGAGGCAGACTTCACTCAGTTGGAAAATTCCACATTCTGCCTTTACAGCCCACCCCCTCCTCTGTCAAGGATGGCTCTAAATGCAATAAGATTATGATTTAAAGGAAAGCACAGTGATATTTTAAAAGATTTTTAACTGAAAATAATCTGTATATTTATTGTAACAAAATATTACATTCAGTTCATTCAAAATAATTCTAGTTGGAAAAATATAATCCATAATGTATGCTAAGGTCAATGAGATACAGGAGAAATCCTCAGTAAATGTTAGTTATGTAAAGTGAGGTTATTTGTACAGTTTTCATTTACTTGCACTTCCATTCCCATGATGAAAACATTTGATATCGTAAGTAAGTTTAACCTTTCCATTTTAATCAGGTTTTCTTTGGGGGGGCAGGGTCGTCTTGTATTTTCACTTCCTGCTTGGTTATTATGTTATCTTTACAGAATTCACATGAGAAAAAGGATTGTTTTGTCTAAGTTGACTTTAAAAAGGTATTTTGTGCTGCTTTCCCATTCACATGTCATTAAAGGCCAAGCTATTTCAAGTTAAGAAGCAAGGAAGCATATAGCCTGAAATCCCAGTGGGAAGACAAAAGGTTTCAGTGGAAGTAGTTTATTAGTATTCCCCATAAATATGATCATTAAGTGAGATTAGATCTGTTAAGATATGCATTTAAAGATTCTGCATGTGCAATTTCTTTCATTTGCTTCCACAATATATTTTCTTTTGGAAGTAGATCTGTAGTCTAGTGAGTATGTTTTCTGTTTATAGAATTCTGCTTTCTCATGTAAATGACTTGCACTAGTGAAAAGCAAGGCGGTTCTACTTCTATGCAGTAGAGAAATGAGAAACTTTTTAGGGACAGGACAAAGAATGAGAAGCCGAATAGGGAGGTGGAATTATTCTTTTCATTTGTTTATTTTCAAAATTTGTTTTTTATGGAAGGGTAGTTGATTTACAACATTGTATGTTTCTGGAATGCAGTAAAGTGATTCAGTTTTATATATATATATATATATATATATATATTCTTTTCCATATGGTTTATTACAGGATATTGAGTATAGTTCCCTGTGCTATACAGTAGGACCTTATTGTCTATCTGTTTGATATATAATAGTTTGCATCTGCTAATCCCAAACTCCCAATCTCTCCCCCACCACACACACACTCACCCCTTCTCCCTTGGCAACCATAAGTCTCTTATAAATAGACATTTCTCTAAGGAAGACATACAGATGATCCACAGGCACATGAAAAGATGCTCAATATCGCTAATTATTTGAGAAATACAAATCAAAACTACAGTGAGGTGCCACCTCGGATCTGTCAGAATCGTCATCATTAAAAAGTGCACAAAGAACAAATGATGGAGAGAGTGTGGAGAAAAGGCAACCCTCCTCCACTGTTGGATGGAATGTGAATTGGTGCAGCCACTATGGAGAACAGTATGGAGGTTCCTCAAAAAAATTAAAAATAGAGTTACCACATCATCCCACTCTTGGGTATATATCCAGACCAAATTAATTTTAAAATGTACACACACCCCAATATTCAGAGAAGCACTATCTACAATCACCAAGACACAGAAGCAACGTAAGTGTCCATCAACAGATTAATGGATGAAGAAGAAAACAATAGAATACTACTCAGTCATAAAAAAGAATGAAATAACACCACTTGCAGCAACATGTGTGGACTTAGATATTACCATGCTAAATAAACCAGACAAAGAAAGATAAATAATACATATTACTTATATGTGGAATCTCAAATGTGACCCAAATGAATTTATTTATGATACAGGGACAGACTCAGATGTAGGGAATCATTCTAATTGTGGCCAATCTTAATAGAACTAGAGAAGCTGCTACAAGGAAGTGAAGTCCTTCCAACTGCCAGGATCAGACATTTCATTTTCCACCAGGAACTTGCAGAGTATAGAAATAGTGCTTATATTTGTTGGGCAGTCAGAGCTGAAAAAATATACTATTTTAGGCATGTATAGATCTGACAAGCTGATACTCATAATTTTTCATTTATTCTTGACATAAACATTTCATTGGTTTTGAGAGCTGTGCTGTCATCAATTATTCCAACAAATTGACCAAAGTCCTCTTAGCAGATAAAATCCTCTAGAGTCCTATTCACACTGCCCATCTGTAGCTATGTTCCTTGTTATTTAATCAAACTATTCTGTCAAGGTATTAACCATTTATATATGAAGAACTAAATATAAGAATTATTAGGTCCAGTCCCTACATATATGTGTTCAATCTTAAAGACTTCTACTGCAACAGGGAAGCGCCAACTTTGACTCCCTGTTGAATCTGTTCCTTGGACTTTAACCTTTGTTTTTCACTGCTTTGAATACTATAATCATACATAATGGACTGTCTCAGAGAACTCTGCCCCTCTGCTTGACTGTTCAACTAAAATGCCTTTGTTTAACTCATAGGGAGATAATCTCACCCTGTGAAAAGAAGAGATTAACATATAATTTCTAAAGACTGGCCATTCCTGGAGATGTTTTGCAAGACAGGTGGCCCTTTTTACTTTACTTCCCCATTGCCACTCCCTCTCTATTGTACCTTTTCATTTTACTTCCCCACTACCTCTCTTTCTGGTTCTACAAAACAACCTGGTTTCCCAACCGCAGGAAGATGGTTATTTTGAGACATTAGTCGGCTATCTTCTTGGTCAGCTGGCTTCCAAATAAAGTCATATTCCTGCCTCAACACCTTGTCTCTTGGATTCACTGGCCTTTCATGCGGTGAGCAGAGTGAACTTGGACTCTGTAACAGTGCAATTTTAAATTGAATTCTTTTTCAACCATACAACTGAAGACTTTAGTAAAACATCAGTAAGTAATATAAACACAGAAGAAGAGAGATTAAGGTGGAAACGAGGGATTGCAGAAAACTTCCTTAGTGTTTCTTCAAAATAGACTTTTTATTGTTAGGTAGTTAGAATAGAAAAAAGGTGTCCAAAATGGCGGTGGCTAAAAGACAAGGAAGAGAAAAGCCCACGAAAATAGAACAGAGGAAAGTCAAAGGAAGGTCCGAGGACCGGAGTGAGGACTTCAGGTAGAACAGCGCTCCTGCCTAAGCCCAATTTGCATAGCGCAGGCCCAGGGGAAGAAAAAAACATATAAAAAGAGGAGCCAAAGGGCTCTTTCTCTCTCTCTCTCTCCCCTGCCCACCACACACACACACTGCATGCTGGCGTGCTCCTCCACTCTCCTCTCTTCTTCGAGGATGGATTCTCCTGCTATCTTCTAAGTAAAATAGAGCTGTAACACTGATTTGTCTAAGAGCCATGACACGGTTT
This sequence comes from Cervus elaphus, assembly GCF_910594005.1. Classification (NCBI taxonomy): domain Eukaryota; kingdom Metazoa; phylum Chordata; class Mammalia; order Artiodactyla; family Cervidae; genus Cervus; species Cervus elaphus. The sequence continues at coordinate 20,877,782 of NC_057842.1, read as the reverse complement.
GTTCAAGACCCGAGAGCTGTGATGCGCTGAGGGCTTTAATGTCCGTCACTCCAGATCATTGTTGTGATGAGACAAGAACCAAGGAGCATACACTCGCCTGACATTATTTTAGAATAGTTTTAGATTTACAGAAAAGTTGTGAGGTGAGTACAAGAAGTTCCTGTATACCCTACACCCGCATTTCTCTGTTGTTAACACCTCTTATTACTGTACTTTATTTTGTCACGACTAATGAACTGATATCATTGTTTTCTAGTCACTCAGTCATGTCCAACTCTTTGTAACCCCATGGACTGCAGCATGCCAGGCTTCCCTGTCCTTTACAATCTCCCAGAGCTTGCTCAAACTAATGTCTGTTGAATCGGTGATGCTATCCAACCATCTCATCCTCTGTCATCCCCCTCTCCTCCTGCCTTCAATTTTTCCCAGCATCAGGGTCTTTTCTAATGAGTCAGTTCTTCGCATCAGGTGGCCAAAGTATTGGAGCTTCAGCTTCAGCTTCAGTCCTTCCAATGCATATTCAGGATTGATTTTCTTTAGGATTGATCTTGCAGTGCAAGGGACTCTCAAGAATCTTCTCCAGCACCACAGTTCAAAAGCATCAGCTCTTTGGCACTCAGCTTTCTTTATGGTCCAACACTCACATCCATACGTGACTACTGGGCAAACCACAACTTTGACTAGATGGACCTTTGTCTGCAAAGTAATGTCTCTGCTTTTAATATGCTGAATTAAAAATATGCTGTATTAAATATGCTGGTCATAGCTTTTCTTCCAAGGAGCAAGCATCTTTTAATTTCATGGCTGCAGTCACAATCTGCAGTGATTTTGGAGCCCAAGAAAATAAATTCTGTCACTGTTTCCATTGTTTCCCCATTTGTTTGCCATGAAATGATGAAACTGGATGCCATGATCTTCATTTTTTAAATGCTGAGTTTTAAGCCAGTTTTTTCACTCTCCTCTTTCACTTTCATCAAGAGGCTCTTTAGAACCTCTTCACTTTCAGCCATAAAGGTGGTGTCATCTGCATATCTGAGGTTATTAATGTTTCTTCTGATATCATTACATTGTTATTAACTAGAGTGCACACATTTTTCAGATTTCCTTCTTCTATTCCAGGATCCCATTTGGGCTATCACACTGCATGTAGTTGTGATGTTGCCACACCTCCCCTAGGCTGTGCTAGTTTCTCACTTTTCCTGGCAGGATTAGGCTGCAATGATGGGTTTTGGGGAGATTTATGGTCAGGCCACTCAAAATGGCTCTTGTCTTGCTCTCTGTTCATCCCTTGTCTAACCAGTGCCTGCTTCACCTACACCCTAGGCACATAACAAACCTTCCTAACGTTCTTGCCCCAGGCCCCATCTAGTGATTTTTCTTATCAAAGAGACTGTGAGAGGTGTGTCCGTCTACTGGCTTCCCTGGTATATAATGAGCCCCCCTGATATTATTTCCTTATAACAGGTAATCTCCTCCTTCCCCCTGCTGCCATGTCCTTCCCACTGTGTCCACTGCACACGGCAGGGTGTCTCTCATACCTGTAAGCTCCCCCATCCACTAGACTATTGACGTTATGTTGCTTACTCCATGCTCTTTCTTTGGTCTTGGCTGAGCAACCAGGAGACTGAGGAAACTCCTGCGAGTAATGAGATGTCAGAAAATATGACTAGGAATGAAAAGTTGCAGGGGCTATCCACTATCATGTGGGGCTTGAAAGTTCCAGAGGTGATCCTGAAAGCAGCAGGAGAAATCCCGGGGTGGCCATCCAGAAGTATTGGGGGCCCTGTGCTGGCTGTCTTTGATTAAAGGGAGCTGCCAAGAGATCTGGAGAACAATGGCCCCCAAAGGTTCTGCTATTATGTCAAAGTAAGACTGTTGTGATTGGTTAAGCTGGCTTTCTAGAAGGAATTGATATTTCTCTTGTGCCTTTGAGACGTAAATGACCTCTCTGGCATCTCTAGAACTTTAATCTTATGTGATTTCTAAGAGTAAAGGAGAAGAAAAGAGCTTTTCAGATAAACTCTATAGACATAACTATGTTTTGGAAATCTCTGTCTTAAATAATCTCTCCAGATTTTGGTAACTTGAAGCTAAAGGAAGTTAAAGGGAGAAAATTCACTGACTCAGGAATCTCAATATTTTGGGGAGTTCCAGATGAGAAAAATCCACCAAGGCAGAGCCTGATAATAGGCCTTTGGGCTGGCTGTCCTGGCCTGGAGAAGCCTTTTGGGAATTCAATCTGAGACTCCTGAGGATGTCCCCCTCTGCCAGTGTGGAGGGACCTTTGTGGTCAATTGACAGGACTTATTTTGCAAACAAATTAGTTTTAACTTGGCTGTGTTTGGTAAAGATGAGAGTAATTGTAGAAAGAACAATATTACGCTTCAGTGGATGTTAAATTCTAGTTCTGTTAACTGAGGTCTGTATTTATTTCCCTGATGCTCTGGACAGAAAGAAAGTTATCTAGTACAATTGTCAGAGTATAAATACTATGAAGTGACACTGCTTTAAGTCTGCTGCTAAAAGCACATGTGCAATGCTTGTGTGACAATTGGGTATAAGTGATAAAATGCATAGCACATAAAGTGTTTCCCTGTTAATACCTCTGAGCCCATTCAGGAAATCTGATTAGTTTTCCCCCAAGGTGAATGACCAGGTGAATATAAGGGAGGCCTAGCACCTCAGGGCATAATGGGAACCTGGGAGAGGAGCTAGCACTCCAGAATTTACTGATGGATATTTTGATCATCAATACTTTCAATTGAAAGACTTGCAATCAAAAGAGGAAAAGATTGGGAAATCTACATGTAGTGAGGCATGGGGAAGTTATTCTTCCTTATACATAGTTTAACTTAAATTTTCCTGACCAGAGCAGCCTGTTTTGTGGTCGTTCAGACAGGCAGTGTGCATCTGCTTTGGCCATTGAGGACAGGAAGGCATTTGACAGTCAAAATGCAGTAGTTATCATTCAAACATCCAAGGTAAAACTAGGTGGCCATTGTATACTTGATTTTGGACATGCTCTTGTATTACTGAAAACTTGAGTTTTTTGAACTGTGTTGCATGCTCAGTTCCTCAGTCATCTCTGACCCTTTGCAGCCCCATGGACTATAGCCCACCGGACTCCTCTGTCCATGGCATTTTCCAGACAAGAATACTGGAGTGGGTTGCCATTTCCTTCTCCAGGGGATCTTCCCAACCCAGGGATTGAGCCTTCATCTCCTGCACTACAGGTAGATTCTTTACCACTGAGCTACCAGGGAATCCCAAACTGTATTGCAGACCAAGACAAAAAACACAGGTGAGTGTGATATCAACCCTGAACGTGGTTTGTATTTTGCTTAATTGTCATGATCTCCCCTGTTCTGTGCCTGTTAGATGTCTTATATTTCGTCCGTAGCCCAAGAGGAGGAAACCTATTTGAGGACTGAGCAACAACACTGGCCTCAGTGCTAAATGAGTCTAATCACCGGTTCCATGGTGAGAGGCCATTGTCGTCCTCCTCTGGACTCTGTGAAAAGTTGAGCCGGCTACTGTGGCTATGTGGGAAAGACTCACCATCTTCCTGTCCCACATGCCAATACGTCAGAAAGACCCAAAACGTTACTGTACATCTGACTGCCCACGAGCGTCCTGGACTAATTGGATTAATACTTACCATATTTGAAAGTCTTTTTACTCATTGTATTTATTTCCCGCCTTTCTGTCTGACTTCTCTAGCTTTAGTTGATAATTTTATATCATTTTATCTCCTTAGTATGTTGACTATATTAAAACTTCAGTGGTTGCCCTACAATTTGCAACTTACATTTTTATCTACTTTAAGTCCACTTTCAAACAACACTATATTCTTACCATGTAGTATAGGTACCTTGTAAGAAAGTATTCTCAATTTCTCCCTGCTTCCCCTGTGACATATCTGTCACTCATTTCACCCATCAATAATGACCTAAAGTTGCTGCTGCTAAGTCACTTCAGTCGTGTCCAACTCTTTGCAACCCTATGGACCCTTGCCCACTAGGCTCCTCTGTCCTTGGGATTCTCTAGGCAAGAAAACTGGAGGTGGGTTGCCATGCTCTCCCCTAGGGGATCTTCCTGACCCAGGGATTCATCGAACCCACATCTCTTATGTCTCCTGTATTGGTGGGCAGATTCTTTACCACTAGCACCACCTGTGAAGCCCAATCACCTAATAAATTGTTCTTAAAAAGTTATCTTTTAGATCAAATAAGAATTAGGAAAAAAATATTTAACTTTTATTTATTCTTTCTTCAGTGCGTTCCTTTCTTTATGTAGATTCAAGTTTCTGACCTTTATCATCTTCCTTCTCTCTAGATAACTCTTAATATTTCTTGCAGGGCATTTTGGCTGGTGATGAATTCCAGGTCTTGGTTTTTAAAAATTTCTCCTTCACTTTCAAAGGATAACTTTAATAGATACAGATTTTTAGGTTGATTTACAATTTTTTTTTCAACATTAACTTACTCTCTTGCTTTCCTGTTCTCTGGTTAAGAGGTCCACTGTAATTCTCATCCTTGTTCTTAAATAAGGGTTTTTCCTCCTCTCTTTTCTCTTTACAATTTCTCTTCTTTTCCTCCTCCTCCTCCTTCTTCTCCTTCTTGTTCTCATTCTTCTTCATTCCTGTGCTTTGAATATGACATACCTAACTGTAATTATTACAACCACATTGAAAGGAATATAGACCCTCTTGTTTTAAGAGTAGGTCATTTGCTGAATAAATATTTGAGTAGACATGTACCAATGGAAACTACTTTGTACAATTCTTGTAGGTGATGCTCATGTGAAATGTTATGAGATCAACATCTCCTGGACCTGTGGCAGCTCTGCAGAGATATGACTCATTTTCCTGAAATAGGACTTAGGAAGAAAAGCAAAAAAAGTGGAAAGATCATGAGCTGTGGAGTAGGATAGTCTCATGTTCAATCTCACCCTGGATATTATACTGATGAATCCTCAGGAGAGTCATTTCATCTCTGCAAGCTGTATCTCATTGTCTGGGAAATCATACTCAATACTCATGGTTATTTTGAAAGTCACAATACATACTGTGTATAAACATACTGCAAATAAAGCATCTGACGCATAGCACTGATTAAAAAAAAAATTAGGTTTGTCTTTTTCCTCCCCACCTCCTCCCCTTTCTCTTCATTCTAGCCTTCCTTCTTCTCTCCTTACTCCTCCATCTCTTCCCTCTCCTACTCCTCTTCTTATTCCTCCTCCTCTTTTCCTCCTGTTTTCTTTTGCTTCTCCTTCTCCATCTCCTTCCCTTTATCCATTTATCCTCTTCTCCTACTCTTCCTTCTTCTGTTCTTTCTTCTCCTATAAACTAAAGCACAGAATCTGGGATTTAACTAGGAATATAGTAAGGAGAGTAGAAAGAGATCTTATGTGCCAAGACTATGCAGGTACCATGTAGGGGGTAGGTAGAGTAGAGGCAAATGAAAGAAATCAGCAAGGTATTTACAACCTGTGCCTGGATTGGAGGATTGGAGCATAATAGTCTCAATGCAGTGAGTAGATTGGAACAAGTTTGGCCAATAATCTGACTGTGGCATAGAATTTTTAATTTTGTCAACATGTCTGGTATTATATTCTTTGGCCCATCCCTTACTTACTGTTATTCCTTCTGAGAGTTCCAGATTGCTTCTGAAGAGAAAGGACATGGATTTAAGCCAGAGTGCTAGAAATGGGATCAGGGCAGTGCTCTTCTGGGCCCAAACAGGTGGCATTGGCATTATAGTATAAAATAATACAGCTTTATGGAGCATGTAAGTCTCAGGGTGGCATAGTCAGAGCTATTTGGCGACCTACAGATTATTCTACATCTGGTAGTTTTAGGAGACTGTGTTTTGTTTGTAATGAGCAATCCCTTTCAGGAAGTGGGGAACGCTACCACAACTCCACATCTAAATTCTGGATCCCTAAATGGCACTTGTATTACTTCTGAAATCACAGATATGGAAAAAATGAGAGAGCTTCTAATAGGGTTGTGACTTGAAAGCAAGCATCTTCAGAGAACGACAGGCATGCTTACTTTGTCTCTAACTTATTTACTCAGCTATTAATATGCTCCAGTGACATCATTTCATAGAACCTTCTTGCCTGACACTGGTGCTCTCAACCTTAATATATATTATCATATCCTGAGAAACTCTTTAAAAATACCAATGCTTCAGTTCAGTTCATTTCAGTCGCTCAGTCGTGTCCGACTCTGCGATCCCATGAACCGCAGCACCTCAGGCCTCCCTATCCATCACCAACTCCCGGAGTTCACCCAAACCCAGGTCCATTGAGTCAGTGATGCCATCCAACCATCTCACCCTCTGTCGTCCCCTTCCCCTCCTGCCCTCAATCCCTCCCAGCATCAGGGTCTTTTCAAATGAGTCAATTCTTCATATCAGGTGGCCAAAGTATTGGAGTTTCAGCTTCAACATCAGTCCTTCCTATGAACACCCAGGACTGATCTCCTTTAGGATGGACTGGTTGGATCTCCTTGCAGTCCAAGGGACTCTCAAGAGTCTTCTCTAACACCACAGTTCAAAAGCATCAGTTCTTCGGCACTCAGCTTTCTTCACAGTCCAACTCTCACATCCATACATAACCACTGGAAAAACCATAGCCTTGACTAGATGGACCATTGTTGGCAAAGTAATGTCTCTGCTTTTTAATATGCTTAGGCTGACAATTTTTTTGAGGCATTAGTAATTTTTTAAAGCTCCCAGGTGAACCAATATACACCTAAGTTTGTAAACTACTGCCTTACATACTTAGTATTACCTTCCCATGTTTATACTGGAATTTTATCCCATTGTCTTTTGGCTTGTCTTTTGTGGCAATGAAGGACATCTGGTCACTGGTATCCTGGGACAGTTCTACAAATGTTTGAAAATAAATTCACCCCTCAGGCTTGCCTGAACTCTATCAACCTAGAGCCTTTACTTTACTTCTTAGAAGGCTTTCTACCCTTTTCATTATTTTTGTAATTCTCATGAGGAATTCTCGCAACTTTAAATCTCTTGAAAGGCAAAAGACAAAAGTTTAGGGAAAAGAATAAGCTTTACTTTAACTATAGTGGTAAAATTTATTGCCAGCATTTACCCTTTATTCCCTGGTCAAAATATTCTTAAAGTGTACTCATAGTTTCTATTTTTGAAATAGTTATTGTCTATTGAACACCAACGATTGGTGTCCAGCTTACAATCTGATATAATTCAACTTTTCCCAAAAACTTACGTGAGAGATTTCCCTAGTATTTTGAAGCTTTCTGTTGAGAAGAGACTACTTATACATTACATAGAATTTGGGAGGATAATAGAAGACACTGTTAAGCAATAAGTCTCAAAGAAAGATTTTGTGAGAAGCCCGTTTCTGTCTTATTAGAGCAACGTTTAGGTATATTGGATTCCTGCTTTAAATTCTGCCTGAAGCTTGTCAAATGGAAGTAAAAGCAAGAGGGAAAAAGTACCTTAAGTTTCAACTATTGAGCAAAAGGTAAAAATTTTCCCAAAGCAATGAACCATTTACTTTCTACCAATGTTATCTGAGGGAAAAAATATCACTAGATGAAACTTAGAAGCCAGAATACACACTCAGTCTTCACAGACACCAAAAATTCTGGTTCAGGGAAATCAGAATAGAAATCTTCTCAATATAAACTTGATTGAATTTTTGGCTCTTATTCACAAATTAATTTGGCAGAAGATTGGCAAGGACATATATCTCTTTCGGGAATTCAAAATCCGCTCCAAAGCCAGCATAGCACTATGTAAGCTGGACAAACTCTGTACTGTAAACGGGTAAAGAGACTTATCCTAAAATAAAGAGTGGATACTATTTTAAGATGCCAAAAAAATAGCAGTGAAAACTTACTATACTTGCTGATGTTAGGTTTTAAGTGAGAGACGAAATAAACATTCCTGCCTATGAGTATGCATACTACACACTTGAAATAATAAATAAACAATAATGGTAACACAAAGTGGATTGAAGAATCACAGTAAATTTTTTCAGTTAATTTTAGACCAGGAGCTGACTGTGGCTCAGATCAAGAACTCCTTATTGCCAAATTCAGACTTAAACTGAAGAAAGTAGGGAAAACCACTAGATCATTCCGGTATGACCTAAATCAAATCCCTTATGACTATACAGTGGAAGTGAGAAATAGATTTAAGGGACTAGACCTGACAGACAGAGTGCCTGATGAACTATGGACGGAGGTTTGTGACATTGTACAGGAGACAGGGATCAAGACCATCCCCATGGAAAAGAAATGCAAAAAGGCAAAATGGCTGTCTGAGGGGGCCTTACAAATAGCTGTGAAAAGAAGAGAAACAAAAAGCAAAGGAGAAAAGGAAAGATATTCCCATTTGAATGCAGAATTCCAAAGAATAGCCAGGAGAGATGAGAAAGCATTCCTCAGCGATCAATGCAAAGAAATAGAGGAAAACAACAGAATGGGAAAGACTAGAGATCTCTTCAAGAAAATTAGAGATATCAAGGGAAAATTTCAGTCAAAGATGGGTTTGATAAAGGACAGAAATTGTATGGACCTAACAGAAGCAGAAGATATTAAGAAGAGGTGGCAAGAATACACAGAAGAACTGTACAAAAAAGATCTTCACGACCTAGATAATCACAGTGGTATGATCACTCACCTAGAGCCAGACATCCTGGAATGTGAAGTCAGGTGGGCCTTGGAAAGCATCACTATGAACAAAGCTAGTGGAGGTAATGGAATTCCAGTTGAGCTATTTCAAATCCTGAAAGATGATGCTGTGAAAGTGTTGCACTCAATATGTCTGTCAGCAAATTTGGAAAACTCAGCAGTGGCCACAGGACTGGAAAAGGTCAGTTTTCATTCCAATCCCTAAGAAAGGCAATCCAAAAGAATGCTCAAACTACCGCACAATTGCACTCATCTCACACACTAGTAAAGTAATGCTCAAAATTCTCCAAGCCAGGCTTCAGCAACACGTGAACTGTGAACTTCCAGATGTTCAAGCAGGTTTTAGAAAAGGCAGAGGAACCAGAGATCAAATTGCCAATATTTGCTGGATCATCGAAAAAGCAAGAGAGTTCCAGAAAAACATCTATTTCTGCTTTATTGACTATGCCAAAGACTTTGACTGTGTGGATCACAATAAACTGTGGAAAATTCTGAAAGAGATGGGAATACCAGAGCACCTGACCTGCCTCTTGAGAAACCTGTATGCAGGTCAGGAAGCAACAGTTAGAACTGGACATGGAACAATGACTGGTTCCAAATAGGAAAAGGAGTACGTCAAGGCTGTATATTGTCACCCTGCTTATTTAACTTATATGCAGAGTACATCATAAGAAATGTTGGGCTGAAGGAAGCACAAGCTGGAATCAAGATTGCCGGGAGAAATATCAATAACCTCAGATATGCAGATGACACCACCTTATGGCAGAGAGTGAAGAGGAACTAAAAAGCCTCTTGATGAAAGTGAAAGAGGAGAGGGAAAAAGTTGGCTTAAAGCTTAACATTCAGAAAACTAAGGTCATGGCATCTGGTCCCATCACCTCATGGGAAATAGATGCGGAGACAATGGAAACAGTGTCAGACTTTATTTTTTTGGGCTCCAAAATCACTGCAGATGGTGACTGCAGCCATGAAATTAAAAGACACTTGCTCCTTGGAAGGAAAGTTATGACCAACCTAAATAGCATATTAAAAAGCAGAGACATTACTTTGCCAACAATGGTCCATCTAGTCAAGGCTATGGTTTTTCAAGTGGTCATGTATGGATGTGAGAGTTGGATGGTGAAGAAAGCTGAGTGCCGAAAAATTGATGCTTTTGAACTGTGATGTTGGAGAAGACTCTTGAGAGTCCCTTGGACTGCAAGGAGATCCAACCAGTCCATCCTATAGGAGGTCAGTCCTGGGTGTTCATTGGAAGGACTGATTCTGAAGCTGAAACTCCAGTACTTTGGCCACCTCATGCGAAGAGTTGACTCATTGGAAAAGACCCTGATGCTGGGAGGGATTGGGGGCAGGAGAAGGGGACGACAGAGGATGAGATGGGTGACTGGCATCACCGACTCGATGGGCATGAGTTTGAGTAAACTCTGGGAGTTGGTGATGGACAGGGAGGCCTGGCGTGCTGCTGGGGTCACAAAGAGTTGGACATGACTGAGCCACTGAACTGAACTGAACTGAACTGAATTTAGAAATAGCTAGTCACAAAGAGACATCACTGATCACATAAGAAAAAATATTTAAATTCATCCACATGTATATCTGTCAAGGAAATTTTATCTATGTTGGGCCCTTTGGGGCTTCCTTGGTGGCTCAGACCATAAAAAATCTACCTGCATTGCAGGTAGACCTGGGTTTGATCCCTGTGTCAGGAAGATCCCCTGGAATAAGAAATGGCAACTCACTCCAGTATTCTTGCCTGGAGAATCCTGTGGACAGAGGAGCCTGGTGGGCTACAGTCCACAGGTTGCAAAGAGCTTGACACGACTGAGGGACTAACACACACATGCACACTGGGCCCTTTGAGGCAGATTGAACTGGAAGAGGATTCTATTTAATGCAGGGTCTGAGTTTCATGAGGGAAAGCATATAAATCAATTTGTATGATCCATAAAATTAAGTTATAAAAGTTACTGTGATCAATGTTGACTGAACAGATACTATTTTGAGGATCATCTAAAACTAATTATCATGTCAGGGACCTGCCACTTAAAAAAAAAAAAAAAGAAAGAAATATTGACTTTAATGTTGGTGATTAAAGAGCCAAAAAATTATCATCTACCTAGAATGCTCTCCACTGTGTGATGCCAAACTGGTGTCAATGTCAAATCTGCTATGTTAGGTGCCTCAGAATTCAAAGTTTTCGTAGATGCTCTGGAGGAGCTGTTCTTGACCTTTTCACTGTCACCAGTTTTCCGATCCTAATGCTGGGTCCACATTGCCCTGGTTCTCTGGAAGCATCAATTTTCCCTCACTCACACATCGTCAGTCATACTTACTCAGGAATGTGAATCAAGGCACAGAACCTGGGGCTTGCATGCTGAGTCATGTGAATGACAATACTCTAGGGGAAGACCCTCAGACTCGGATGCTACAAGCCCTGGATCCAGTTTCACCCTTTCTTTTTTTTATTTTTTCATCTTTTTTTTTTCATCCTTTCTTAAGAGTTGCTTCTTTGATATTTAAAATATTTCATCAAATATCCAGTATTCTTCCCATAAATTTCCTTCTGATAGTGAAAATTTCTCATGCTGTAGGTATCTTTTGTTTTGTTTTGTTTTTATTGCTCAGTCACTAGGTCGACTCTTTGTGACCCCATGGACTGCAGCAGGCCAGGCTTCCCTGTCCTTTACCATCTCCCGGAGTTTGCTCAAACTCATGTCCATAGAGTCAGTGATGCCATCCAACCGTCTCATCCACTGTTGTCTCCTTCTCCTGCCTTCAGTCTTTCCCAGCATCAGGGTCTCTTCCAATGAGTAGGCTCTTCCCATCAGGTGACCAAAGTATTGGAGCTTTAGCTTCAGCATCAGTCCTTCCAATGGATATTTAAGGTTGATTTCCTTTAGGACTGACTGGTTTGATCTCCTTGCTGTCCAAGGGATTCTCAAGAGCACCACAATTCAAAAGCATCAGTTCTTTGGCACTTAGGCTTCATTATGGTCCAACGCTCAATCTATACTACTAGAAAAACCATAGCTTTGACTATATGAACTTTTTTCAGCAAAGTGAATTTTTTTTAAAGGATTTCTTTATTAAGTAAGCAATCACAGCAGTAGAGCTGAGAAAAGTCTTCAAGTAATCAGCTAGTTAGGAGCTCCTTCACTGCATGTGAAGAAACTGACTCTGCTTGAGTCCATTGTTTTTTCTTTTAATATTTATTTATTTGGCTGCATTGAGTCTTAGTAGAATCTTCAATGTACTATGCAGGATTTTTTGTTGCTGTGCACAAATTCTAGTTGTGGCACATAGGTTCTGGAACACACGTGCTTAGTTGCCCCATGGCATGTGGGATCTTAGTTCCCTGACTAGGGATTAAACTCATGTCCCCTGCATTGCAAAGCAGATTCTTAACCATTGGACCACTAGGAAAATCCCTGTTTGAGTCAGTTCTAACATCTACAAGAAGTAGAACTGACGGATGATGACCTGGTTGCTACTTTCACTGGGTGTTCCCTTCTAGTTCCCATGGTTTACCTCGGTTACAGCAAAGGGTCATGGAGTACCAGCCTCTTGGTCCACATATTATATTCCCTTCTCCTTATGCTAAATTTCTCACTTTTCATATTTCTGAATTTTTTTCATTACTTTCACTTTATGACTGAAGCAAAAGGACCAAAGATTTTCACAAATGCTCTATCTAGGCAAAACCCCAAATTAAGCCTCATAGATTACTATTTGTATACAGAATGTACTTGGATATGGCGAATTCAAAATTACAAATTAATCAATTAATTAAAAAATATATTTACATGATTAGTGTGTGCCAGGCAATATTCTAGTATCTATGGGATAGAATAGCAAATGTAGATAAATCCCTGCCCTCTTGGAGCTTCTGTTATAGTATGTATGTATATAAAAAGATATGTATATAAAAGATAAAGTCTATTACATTGGACTGAATACCAAGATGTAAAATATAGCAGAGAAGGGAGGTAGGGATGTGTGACGTGGTACTATAATTTTAGAGGGGGGCCCTCACTTGGAGGATGACATTTCAATAAATGCTCATAGAACTAAAGCAACAAGCTACCTGGAAACAAGCAAACCAGAAACTGAGAATAGCATGTGCAAAGGCCCTGGGGCAGGAGTACATCTGGTTCGTGCCAGAGACATCAAAGAGGCTGGTATTGCTGATGCAGAGTGAACAAAGGGGAAAGACATAGGAGACGAGGCTAGAAAGATAAAGGAGTCTCAGAGACACAGATCACATAGAACCTTACATTCTACTGATTTTTTCTTTTACCCTGATGCAATGCCATTGTGGGGATCCAGGAGAGGAGAGATGTCTTTGTAACCACCTCCCTGCAGCTGCTAAAGTCAGAAGCAGGGAAATAAGCTAGAAAACTGCAATAATCCAGAAGAGATAATGATGGCAACAGAGGGGTGAGAAGTAGGATTCTGGATGGGTTTTAAAGATGGAGCTGATAGGATTTACTGATGAATTAGATGCAGAGTACAGGCTTCCCAGGTGGCTCAGACAGTAAAGAATCTGCCCAGCAATGCAGGAGACCTGGGTTCGACCCCTGGGGTGGGAAGATCCCCTGGATAAGGGAATTGCTACCCACTCCAGTACTCTTGTCTGGAGAATTCTATGGACAGAGGAGTCTGGCAGGCTACAGTCCACAGGGTTGCAGAGAGTCGGGCATGACTGAGTAATTAAAACATGTGAGATAAAGAGTAATTAAGGAGTCTTCCAATGTGTCCACCTAAGCCACTCAAAATAGAATTGTCATTTACCAGCAAATACCCAAAGATTAAAACAGATTCTATAAAAATAAGACTGTGATGTAGGGTGCCTGCAATTAAGGATATTCCAAGTGGAATTTTTTTTTTTAACTGTCTATCACGTGCTCAGGCACCACTGAGTGGGTCCTGTAAGCTTATGTCTGGATATGGATGTTTGTATCCCAAATTCTCAGAGACATAACCATCTACAATTACTCATCTTCCTAGACAAGGTGAATTGCATGCTTTGATTGTTTTTGAATTTACAATATAGTCAAGTGACTCAGACACAGTGACACGGCGCATTTTTCCTGATTTTCCAGTCCAAAGCATTGGTTTATAAGTGAAACTGATTGTTCGAATGTTAAATTTCTCGTGGCAGGGCCTCAACTATGGTTGTTAAATGAACTCCCAAACACAATCTTATTACAAATGCTTCTTGGATGATTAATCATTGTATTTAGAACTAAAGTTTATTCTTTACTGTTATTTCACCAAATATAGCAGAAAAGCATTTAACTGATAGTTAACAGAAAACATAAGGAATCAGAGAAATTGATTTAAATTCAACATGCTCTCATTTTTGTGCCAACTTCAAGTACATCTGTGAAAGTGAAAATTTTCTTCCCAAATTAAACTAATTTCAGATGAGAGATTTATCTTGTTTTCCTCTACCCCAATAATGGACCATCTGTTCAATGGCCTTGACTTTCAATAAGCCCAGAAGAGCACAGTGCCACCCACTAAGAGAGAAAGAAGAATTATTTTTCTCTTGTTTAGATACAGTGCCCACTTCCAATAAATGTGAACCATTCTTTCTTCCTGTTTCCTGTAACCCTTAAAAACAATTGGTCAGTTTTTACAGAATGAAGCCACCTTTATGGCTGCACATTTATTTCTGGTGTTGGAACACAAGTAGACTCGGCATTTTCAATTTCCTAATAAAAAAACAAATTTGTTCCTTTCACTAAAAAAAAGAAGGAAGCTTTTTCTTTTTGTATTGTTGTTTGGAAAGATGACTTTCCCATCTGAGTTTCTTTTAACTAGATTCCAGAATCATCATATTCATTATTTATTTACTCAATCCTTCCCTTACTCCTTCCTTCCTTCTGTAAGCACTTATTAAACATCTAGTAAACGTGAGACATTTGCTGGATTCTCAAATAAAAAATGAATAAATCAGGGTCCACCTTTAAACAGTTTACAGTAAAAAAAAAAAAAAGAAAAAAGATAAGCAACTGAATACAAAATAAGTGACGCTGTTCTCAGCAGGACTGATCTCCCTATGAACTTGCTACTTCCACAGACTCCAGACTCTTCTGGCCCCTCCAGATTCTTCTCTATGTAACAGCCACATTAATCTAGCAAAGAAAGATAAGGTGGTGTAATTCTCATGTTCAGGAACTTTCTTTGGCCTCTCGTCACACTTAAATTCTGAAGCCCTTAGTGAGGTCACACATGACTTGGCTCAACTATCTCTCTGACTCCGCCCCCCCCCCCCCCCCCCCCCGCCACCATCATGGTGCTCAGAACACACTGACCTACTTGCTCTTTATAGAGCTCCCAAACATGTTTCCACCACAGGGCCTTTGCACGTGTTTCTGCATGCAAACTATGCCTTCAAGTATCTGCTCAAATGCCATCTCCTCGACATCCTTCATTGACTACCCAAGTCCTTTCTGTATAAAAATTAGGGAAGGATTCTAATGATATTGCACCACTTTATTTTAAATACCATTTATCACCTCTTGACAACATGTTTCTTTATGGCATAATCCACGTTCCAGATTTTAAGTGTCATGCAGGAAGGAATTTTCTTTCTGTTTTGTGTTTATATTCTTAGCTTTTAGAAATAGGCCTGACATAGAAGAAGCACTGAACTAATACTAGGTAAATGACTTCACAAATTATGGAAGCACAGATGGGTAGGTGGCGTGAGTGGCAAGCTAGAGAATTCAGGGAGTAATTCACTGAAATAACATGTGAATAAGTTATAAAAGATGAGCAGGAATTTGATTGAGGGGGAAGAAAAGAAAGGACATTTTAGGAAAGATATATGTGTACAAAGCAATGATGTGATGAATTCAATTAACCCAAGGCATGGTGTGCTTGGGGGAAATTTTGTATGTAGAAGATACCAATATGGTGGTCATTACTGTTAGAGAAATGATTTAGAAGAGTGGAGTTTCTCTGAGGTTAAGCTTCAGGGAAAACCAAGAGATTCTAACTCCGGATAACGCCTTGCTTTAAAACAATCTGTCCTTTCCTCTAAACTTCTTATTGGTGACAAATATTTCCATGAAGAATTTGCATTCAACTTTAATGAGTTTACGGTCATTAGTGGTTTTTAAGGAATGAGCCTTTTGCCATTCTTTTATTAAAATTATCCATGAACAGACAGGTGTACTCTGTTCCTGCAGGCTTGAAATTACATCCTCTTTATCTTTCCCTCCCTCCTAGCTCCAAGCACAGTGCCTGACACATGATTAGGAGCTCAGTAGGTAATAACTAGAGAAGTTCTAAATTTTTTATTTCAAATCTAAATATTTTAAATGAATCAGGAGCACTATTTAGCACATCTCTACAGCGCTTTTGTAAAAGGAATAACCATTTTCATTTATCCATCTGAATTATCTATTGCTGGAAGTATTTAAAAGGGGCCTGTTTCTGACTGGTCCGAATGGCTAGTCATCATGTTCATGGTGGCTTCATGTCACTGCCGTCCTTCAGAGACCAGGAGAGAGGCCATCTCCTCTAAGAGGGGTGTTTTGTTTTCAACCCCTGGAGCTCTAAGATTCCTCAGCACCACTTTGGTACAAGTCACCCAACTTTTTCTAAGGACTGAGATTTATAAGTGTGTGTTATTGATATTTCTTCTGCCACCCACCCATACTTGGAGTTCCTCAAGGGTGGGAATAGCTATTCGTGATTAACTATATCTCTAGTATCTAACACATCTAAGTATCTTTCACTTATTCAGTTAACACTTATTTCTGAGGTCTATGTAAGTTAGGCACTGTTTGTTGTGCTTTATTTAGGGTGCAAGACAATGAACCAAAAGACAAAACCTCTAGTGTTTTATATCCTAGTGGATGTAGGAGTTAAAAAAAATGAATAACATACGTGGTGTATGAGAAGTTGATAAATATTTAGAATATTAAAGCATGGAAGAAAGCTAGTGATGTTGTCAAGCAGAAGCCTGCAAGTTAATATAGGGTGGTCTGAGCAGCCTCAGAGAGAAGATGGCACTCACTTGTGAATAGACCACAAGAAAGTGAGGTTAAGGACTTCCCTGGTGGTCCAGTGGTTAAGAATCTTCCTTCCAATGCAGGGGGTGTGGGTTCGATCCCTAGTCCGGAAACTAAGAGCCCACATGTGCTGTGCTTTGTCGCTCAGTCGTGTCCAACTCTTTGCCACCCCCTGAATTGCAGCCTGCCAGGCCCCTCTGCCCATGGTGTGGAGCAGCTGAGCCTGCACATTGAAACTAGAGGGAAGCCTGAGCAGCCAAAAAAAAAAAGAATGTGAGGTTGAATGCTTGTCTCTAGCCATTTTCAGCTGCCTTGATACGGATGGTTATTTAGAGAGAGACTTCTCCAGTTATGGAAAGCAACAAGTTAGAGGAAACCTGAGGTGAGGGTATGGCTGGAATGTTCTAGAACAATAAGGAGGGCTGAGTGGCTGCAGCAGAGGAAGTAGGGAGGAGAAGGAAAGGAAACAGATCAGACAGACAATGGGTTTTCAAAAAGTAGAGCATCTTGTAGGGGATGCAAGGATTCTGACGCTTATTAGAGTCTATCTGGGTCACCAGAGGATTTTGAGCAGAATGACATTACTTGACTTGCAAGATTACTCTGGCTTGTGCATTGAGGATCAAGTGTAGGTGGGTGAGGCAGGACTTAGAATAGGAGGTGCTCATGGGATGCTGATCAAGCCACTTTTTCACCAGAGATGGGAAACGGACTGAGCGTGAGAGGAGGCTTTTTATGGGCTCCTGAGTTCCAGGACTCCTCTAACTTTAGTTGTCTGCACACTTAGTTGTTTGCCCTTTCAAATCACCAAAGCCTTTAACCTATCCTGAGCTTCCTCTCCTGAAAGCTGAATCCTGGCAAGTTTCACTTCATACATTTTTTTACTTTACATGTTTTGCCTTTGAGTGTGGGCAAGACACATCACTGATTAGCGAATTAAAATGTACTAATTGTACATGATCTCTTCTAAGGAAAACAGATGGTTGTGTTATGAAAGAAGGATGATTTTAGAAAAATATCCAACTGTGAATGAAAACACGTCTGGAGATAATGCAATGCCAATGTAGGGCCTTATTTACAATTGTGAAAATGTCAAAGTTTCCCTGGAGCTCCTATGCCCTCTTTTTTCATGCTCACCCCTTTTCCAGGTAGCCTCCTGACTGCCCAGGGCTTGCATCCACAATACCTCCATCTTCCTCACACTTACGGAAATGTACACACTACAACCTATTCTTTATCTCTTGTGTTTTGCTAGGTGCCTAAGGGTTGAGATGATTTTCTCATGAGATATGGCTAAGGAAGGATTATTACCATCCTCAAACAATGTCACAGTTAAAATGACTAGTATATATTTGAGGAGGTTGAGCACAGGTAGTTTTGATTTAGAAAACTGGTTGACACCTTTCAAACCACCTAGAATGGAAATACCTAGTTGGACCAAATGAATGACCATTAGTATCCTTGGGAACACTGCAACCTTGGATAAATGTAGGGCTTATTGTTAAAGAGGAAGCCAGCAGATCAGAGGATGTTTGCCTTTGAAAACAACGATTATTAAAGTCACAGAGGAGAGAGGCATGCCATCACAGGGGAAACATGTGGGGAAGAAGTGGGGTTGGATAGGAGGCTAAGGGAAAGGGAAATACAAGGACAATAGCCTTTCCTGTGGTTTCCAAAGGACAGAATGGGCGAGCAGAGGAAGCATGCTCAGGCTTGGCTGGTTTGGATCATTTCAGCAGCCTCTGGGGTCCAGGGACTATTCCTACTTAGCTGGCACCTGGCCCTGGAGTGATTAGGGTAGGTGGATGGTACCCAGAATGTGAGAGGCCTGGGAGAGCCCGAAATGAAGTGTTGGGATGTGGGCTCTGGATCAGTTGGTTTACATATGAAGGCGGTGCACTTAGCCCAGTACTTCCCTACCTCGAGGAATTGGCTAGCCTTGGCAGGAGCAGTCTCTCAGGGATCAGCAAGGAACCAGAGCAAGGGATCAGAAATTCAGAGACACATGGTAAATATAGACACTGAGGTATATGTCTATCTCCAAAAGAGTGTCTCCTGGGCATACTGACACACATCTGAGAACTCCCAGCAGAAAAAATATGAAGTGGATCCTCCCGGAGTATGAACCATGATAAGCAAAACAGATGTATGGATTAGGTTTGAAATTTCCATTACATTTCACCACAAGAGAGATTTTCCAAGGTTTCAGATTATAATTACACTACCTTAGAACTGGCCAGGCTGCAAACCTCTCTATTTGAAATGAAATCCTCAAAAGGATCTTTGACCCGCTCATGATGGTAGACACTTAGTATGTGCAAGTGTGTGTGCTCAGTCACGTCTGACTCTTTGCGACCTTGTGGACTGTAGCCCGCCTGACTCCTCTGTCCATGGAATTTTCCAGGCACGAATACTGAAGTGGGTTGCCATTTCCTATTCCAGGGGATCTTCCCCACCCAGGGATCAAACTCCTGTCTCTTGTGTCTCCTGTATTGGCAGGCAGATTCTTTACCACTCTGCCACCTGGGAAGTCCAGATACACAGTTTTGTCCACAATAAAGGTCTAAGCAATTTCTGACTCATATTTGTACATAAAAGTTGTATGTCTTCTAAAAATCTCTTCATATAGAAAAAATAGTTGCTGTAGCTCATACTTTAATTACACCAAAGTGCTCTTTAAAAACGTTCCAGGAGACCACACTGCAATCGCATTTTAAGTCCTCCCCCTTGCCATTTGCTGAGCTGCTTGGTATTTCTTTATTTCACTGAACAATATCCAGGCAGCTTCAAGAGAAAATCCATTAATGCCCTTAAATTTGCATTTGTATAGCAGCTTTTCTCAATTCTTTAAACGGTATGGAGGAACACATTATGACAGCTCCCAAGCACCCCTAAAGAAACACAGCGTTGGAAACTAAGAGAGGTCTGTGAATGACCTGGAGCCACTTGAAAAAATCAGGTGAAGGACCTGCCAGACTGCTGCTAGCTATGGGAGACACGATGCTCATTAAGAAACCCCATTGGCTCATGATTTATTGATTGCAGACCAAATATCCTGGAGGACTCATAAATTACTCTTTAAATGGGCTTTTAAACCCCTCTCCTACATCCCACCAATGGATTATGCTTTAGACACATTTGCACCTGATTTAATCTATGTGAAAATTTATCTGTTCTTCCTATCTCATTACTTAAATTGTTTTATAAAAAGATTATGTAGCTAGAATATATTTAAACAACAGGCTTTATTTAACAAGATATTGTCAGTCCTATTAAATTCTAAAAATGATTTTCAGATAGATCTTATTTCAAATCTAGGCTTTAATATTTGAGTGAGTTGCTAAAATGGTTTCTGGATGTAGGGGTTAGGGCATTCACATGGATCAAACTATGAATATTTTTATTGTAAAATAGTTTTTCTTTCATTTGGAGGAGAAAAAGTTTAAAGTATCAAAGTATCAGAATTTTCTCTATTTCCCCTGATATGAAAGGTATTTAATAGTTTCCCTGAATGCTTGAATCCAAAAAAATTGTCAGCATTCCGTGCATGAGGTATGAGGCTTAAACAAACCAACCCTGCATTTCCAAACAATTTAGAAGATTTAAAGTAAAATGATTCCATGCAAATAACAAGCTGAATTTAAGTAGAAAAATAAAACAAAATAAAGAACAGATGGGCAAACAACATGAGGCAAAACAACAGAGTAATTTATAAAACTACAAAGCTAAATAAAAGCTGAACATATTAAGGTAGAACAACAAAAAACTGGAAGAAGATAAAGCATCTTCTAAGTGTTATTCATTCATTTATTCAACTACAAACTCTCATTCAAAATGGTACTACTGATGGCCTAGTTGTGTTAGACATTGAAGAAAACAAACACGCCAATAATTTCTTCATCATGGAATGTAAAGACTATTTTGAGAAGACAAATGCCAGATAAGATATAAAAAAAGGACAGCATGAGTGAACATTAAGTATAAACTACTTTAGAAGAACATAACTGCTCTGGAGGATCAAGGGATGAAGGCTTATTTCCTGAGACGATAGTGTTTAAGCAGAGATGTATAGGGTACAGGGTTTCCTTGGTGACTCAGACAGTAAAGAATCCTCCTGCAATGCAAGAGACTCGGGTTCGATCCTTGGGTCAGGAAGATCCCCTGGAGAAGGAAATGGCTACCCACTCCAGGATTCTTTCCTGGAGAATTCCATAGAGGAGCCTGATGGGCTACAGTCCATGGGGTCGCAAGAGCCGGACATGACTGAGTGACTAAGTACACACCCATGCTTGTAGAGGGTGCAAGGGCATTAGAGAGTGAGTGATGTCACAAGACAGAGGCAGAACCTTGAAGTTCTCAGTCAGGAATCTCAGTTTTACACTGAGAGAAACGAGAAGGCGTAGATGGGTTTCAGTGAAGAGGTTTTAAATCCGGGCTTTCCTGGTGGCTCAGATGGTAAAGAATCTGCCTGCAATACAGGAGATCCAGGTTCGATCCCTGGTTCAGGAAGATCCCCTGGAGAAGGGAATGGCAATCCACTCCAGTACTCTTGCCTGGAGAATTCCATGGACAGAGGAGACTGGTGGGCTACACTCCATAGGGTCGCAAAGAGTCAGACACAACTGGGCAACTAACACTCACGCTCACTTTAAATCTACACTTAAAACCAAACAAATCAACAAAAGAAACATTGGCAGTAGCATGGAGCTGGGTTGTTAGGCAGTGATCAATGTGGGTACCATGTATGAGGCTATTTATATAAGAGATGAGGACTTTTTGGACTAGGCTACTTGAAGTGGTTCAGGACTAGAGAAACATAGAGGAAGTGAAAACCACAGCACCTGGACATTGATAGCATGTGAGTAATAGGAGATAGGAAGAATCAGGAAAGATCCTTAAGTTTTTAAATTCAGCAAATATATGGTTATTAGGGGCTTCCCTGGTGGCTCAGATGGTAAAAAAATCCACCTGCAATGCAGAAGACCTGGGTTTGATCCCTGGGTTGGGAAGATTCCCTGGAGAAGGGAAAGGTTACCCACTCCAGCATTCTTGCCTGGAGAATTCCAGTGACAAAAGAGCCTGGAAGGCTACAGTCCAAAGAGTCGGACACGACTAAGTGACTTTCACACATTTCACGTGGTTGTTAGAGGATTTATTGAGGCAGGAAACACTGGAGGAAGAAGAACTTATGCAAGAGTGCATGAATTCTATTTTGGACATGTTGGATTTGAAGTGTTACATGACAGCCCTGTGTCATGACTTGCAAGATGTTAGGTGCATATAGTATAAAAGGTGCAGTCAAAAGAGGTCTGGGCTTCTGTCAGCCAGCATGAGCTGGATTCTGTCGCAGCAAAATTTCAGGAAATTAAAACAAGTTTTGTTTCTTGCTTTTGATACACATCCACTGGAGATCAAGAAGGGAGGTTTTTCAGATTATTTACTCAGACACCCAGGCTGACTGAAGTCTTACTTGGTTCTGACGCTGCCACCTTTACTGGGGGCTTCAGTGTTGACCACGGCAAGGCAAGAGAGTATGTAGCAGGCACATCAGCTCAACAATATCCTGACCTCAAGTGACACTTGTCATTCACGTTTGCATTACATCAGCCAAGGCAAATTAAATGACCTCTGCTTGCAGTTTCCAATTATTTTCTAGGAAGAGATCCATACATTTTTTTAAAAATATAAATGCTAGTAATATCCACCACAGAATGGATAACATCGTTTCAGTTGATCTTAACATATGGCCCTTGTGGTGAGTGCTTATCATGTGTGATGCCCCAATATATTCCCTAAATTTTGGTTACTCCTCACAATGTTAATCTGTCTTTCCAAGACAGAGGACAGAATATTTATATTCTAGGCTCTCTTGCAGTTTTACATGAAGGCATGAGACTAGATTTCTCCAGTCTTTCGCACCCACTTGAGATTTGCCTTAGAAAGTTAGAATTGTGAAGAGGTGACCGTGAAAAGAGGAATACAGACTCTGGCACATGTGATGACAGAGACTTTGGTTCTTTCTGGGTGAGGAGGGGAGGAAGGCAGTGGAACAGCAGGTATCTAGTCGTGAGGGCAGTCAGTCCCAAGTGGCATGGCCATGGTATCTCCTCCAGAGGAGCCCCTTAGACATAGGTCATCCCTTCTTGATGAGTAGCTTCAGAACGTGACCCTCTGACTGTTCCGTAATTTACATGAGCTCTATGATACCCCTTTAAAAATTATTTTTCTCCTTACATAAATCAGAATACTTTATAATGTTTGCAAGTATAAACCAGATCAATATGGTATTTGATCCCAGGAAAGGCCACAAGCCCTCAAGGAAATGGGAATCAGTGAATGGGTTATTTAACCTGGTTAGGTTTTAAGGCATTGAAGATCTAGTTAGTAGGGAACTAGGAACTCCAGTGGCTAATGGCAGAGAATGTGAAAGAATTACATTCTCTTCCTCAATGAAATGCCTCTGGAAGACAAGACTTTGGAAAAACATATAGCTGTTGATAAAGAATGAGTAGGTAGGGAGGATTAAGGATTATAAGGAAGACTGACTGCTTCTAGCTGTATTGCGGAGCTTGAAAGAAAATGATAAGATCAAAGTTTTAAATTCTTGGCTCAAGGCAGAGAAAGAAAATTGGGGACTCGCTGTGTCTGTCAAAAGCATTTTTTTTGCAACAGCAAAATTGACGTAGCTAAGGATAAAACATCAGGCCTGATGCTCTGGGTGGCTGAATATCAGATTAGCTCGAATTCACCTCTTTGTCAGATTCTTTAGTAGTAGCATATTGAATGGAAAAAGAGTTGGACACCAGAGTCATAAAGAAGGTATTTGGAAGAATCCTAAACACCCAGACCTTATGGATTGTCTTGCAGGCAAAACAGGACCTCTTTTCCAGTCTCTTTAGGCCTCAGGACCCCTAAGATAAAAGTCTTGCAAGCAGGGCCAATTTTCCATATGCATCTTCTTGTCACTCCTTATTACCTGTAGTCTATAGCTAGAGTCAATCAGAAATTTTAATTGCTTCCTCATTTGGTTGTTTATAAGGGTAACCTGTGCTAAATGAAGTAAAGAGAGTATAAAATTCTGTGAGTTAAAGCAGAAGATCAATCTGATAAACTATGGACATTTTTGGAGTGAATTTATCATGGGTGACTCTAATTCCCAAATTGGTTTCCTGAGAGGACCCCAAAGACTGCAATGCAGCTAATGGTGGAAATGCATTGGGAAGGAGAGACTCAGTGTCGCTGAAAAGTAGGGTGGTGGTTGTTTTTGGTAGTCTTCAAAGTCCTTTGGGACACGCCTTTTGAAATGAGCTCCTGAGTTCAATGGAGCAAGCAATTAAATAAGTTGATAAATGAAAAGCACTTAGAAAAGTGTCTTGCACAAATTAAGCAATCAATAAACCTTAGCAGGGGTTCTCAGGTGGCGCTGGTGCCAGTCAACACAGGAGACCTAAGAGATGAGGGTTCAGTCCCTGAGTCGGGAAGATCCCCTGGAGGAGGGCGTGGCAACCCACTCCAGTATTCTTGCCCAGATAATCACATGGACAGAGGAGCCTGGTGGGATACAGTCCTTAGGGTCACACAGAATCAGATTCGACTGAAGTGACTTAGCACAAGCACAAACCTTGGCTATTGCTACTCTTCCATTAAAGGATCTGCACCATTTATGAGGCAAACCATACAAAACAAAGAGAAATATCCATTTTGTTGAGTTTTGGACACCAACTCCAAGGGTATACTACTGGCTGAGCCACTTCTGTAATTCACTAAAAAAGAGGGCTTATTGGATGTCACCTGACTAACGGGTATCTTAGGCAGCTTGGTCTAAAAGTGAAAGTGTTAGTTGCTCAGTTGTGTCCGACTTTGCAACCCCATGGACTATAGCCAGCCAGGTTCCTCTGTCCATGGAATTCTCTAGGCAAGGATACTGGAGTGCCTTGCCATTTCCTTCTCCAGGGGATCTTCTGGACCCAAGGATCAAACTCTCGTCTCCTATATTGCAGGCAGATTCTTCACTGTTTGAGCCACCGGGGAAGTCCATGGTCTATTATAACAAAATACCACTGACTGAGTGGCTTAAACAACAGATTCTGTTCTCACAGTTCTGGAGGCTGGGCTGTTCGAGACCAAGACACTAGTATAGTCAGTCCTCTCTCATGATCTCATCTGAACATAATTCACTCCCAAAGCCTCCACCTCCAAATACCATCACACTGGGGTTTAAGGTTCCAATTTATGGACAAAATCCATCACAAGGGAGGTTTTCCACGAAAATATTTCAAAGTAGACCCTGTGGGTTTGCAAACATCCTGTTGCTATTTCTATAGTTCCTTCTGACAGTTGGAATAGTTACAGTCAGTAACTGGCATGAGCCACAGATTGGATTCATAACTGATGGAGCAAACTCTACTCTAACAGGCTAAATGGAAGTTACTGGATCTTTTCTTTGTCTTTAAATCTAAAAACCAAAGTGGTATCATGTCTCAGGTCAAATTAAAGGATTTATATTCCCACCAAAAGAGCAGTTGACACGAAACTTTCTTACATTTAATTAGGTGTTAATTCTAATTTCAACTCATCTTCTAAATGCAGTCTTATTTCATGTGGAAAATTAGAAAACAGGCTGAGAATAGCACCGGGAATGAAGCAATAAACATGGTAGAGAGCAACAGAAACAGTTTGCTTTCACCTGGGGCAAACAGAAGTACACCTTTACTATCTTGTCTTAGAACTACATTACATCTATGCCTCTGTACCATAATTTACTCTAGGGGGAACTTGATATTCTCATAATGTTGGAGAGTATCAACCAAGTTCACTCTATTGACAGCATCATGAGAAAAGGAATTTGAAAGGAGTATAAGAGGGATGTCTATTTGTTTAATCTGTATGCTGAGTACATCATGAGAAATGCCCGGCTGGATGAGTTACAAGATGGAATCAAGATAAGCAGGAGAAACATTAACAAGCTCAGATATGCAGATGATATCACTCTAACGGCAGAAAGCGAAGAGGAACTAAAGAGCCTCTTGATGAGGGTGAAGGAAAAGAGTGAAAGAGCCAGCTTAAACCTAAATACTGAAAAATCTAAGATCATGGCATCCAGCCCCATTACTTCACGGCAAATACAGGGGTGAAAAGTGGAACTGGTGAAAGATTTCATCTTCTTGGGCTCTAACATCACTATGGATGGTTACAGCAACCATGGAATCAGAAGATGCTTGCTTCTTGGCAGGAAAGCTATGACAAACCTAGACAGTGTGTTGAAAAGCAGAGACATTACTTTGCCAACAAAGGGCCATATAGTCAAGGCTATGGTCTTCCCAGTGGTCATGTATGGATGTGAGAGCTGAACTGTGAAAAAGGCAGAGGGCCAAAGAATTGATGCCTTCGAACTATGGTGCTGGAGAAGACTCCTGAGAGTCCCTTGTACAGCAAGGAGATCAAACCAGTCAATCTTGAGGGAAATTAACCTTAATAACTCTTTGGAAGGACTGATGCTGGAGGTGAAGTTCCAGTATTTTAGTCATTTGATTCTAACAGCTGACTCATTGGAAAAGTCCCTGATGCTGGGAAAGATTGAGGGCAGAAGAAGAGGGTGTCAGAGGATGAGATGGCTGGATGGCATCACCAGTGCAATGGACATGAACCTGGTCAAACTTCGGGAGATGGTGAGGGACAGGGAGGTCTGGTGTTCTGCAGTCCATGGGGTTGCAGAGAGTCAGACACGACTGGGCGATTGAACAACAGCAGCAGCAAAAGAAGGCTTTTTAGTTGGACCAGACCCAGTGAAAGCAACCTGCTGGTGAGCCCAATGAGAACTAATCCAATTTGCCCAAAGTATCTGTGGCAGAAAGAGATGCTGTATAACGCCTCTTAATAGGAGAATCATAGTATAGGCACCCAAGATTTTGAAGCAAAATTTTAGACCTCTTTGCAAGTAACTCTTTCCTTATAATTAACCATTTCTGGCCTTCTAATAGAAACAAGATTATGGTAGGTACAGAATAGCTAGCAATAGAGCACCAAATGACCTGCTCTTAGATTCATGAATTTGGGGTTACCTAATAGTCCAAGCTTGGAGAAGGAAACGGCAGCCCACTCCAGTATTCTTGCCTAGAGAACCCCAGGGACGGCGGAGCCTGGTGGGCTGCCGTCTAAGGGGTCACACAGAGTCGGACACGACTGAGGCGACTTAGAAGCAGCAGCAGCAGCAATAGTCCAAGCTATATAATTGAATATGCCCAGCAGTAGCCCATCAATTAGAAATCACATATACATGTTTGACCTCAAACAGGTCCCAAAAGATGAATAAGTTGCATAAGCAAATTTGTCAATCAAAAATAAAAGAATCTAGAAATTGAGGTGTGGCCAAGATGGCAGAGTAGGAATTCCCTGACCTTACCTCCTTCCATGAGTATACCAAAATTACAACTATTTACAGAGCAACTATCTATGAGAACGACAAGAGCAGAAAAGATTTTCCACAACTGAAGGTATTAATACAAAGAAGAAACCACAAAAGATGGGTTCAGTTCAGTCGCTCAGTCATGTCCAACTCTTTGTGACCCCATGAATCGCAGCACGCCAGGCCTCCCTGTCCATCACTAACTCCCAGAATTTACTCAAACTCATGTCCATCGAGTCAGTGATGCCATCCAGCCATCTCATCCTCTGTCGTCCCCTTCTCCTCCTGCCCCCAATCCCTTCCAGCATCAGGGTCTTTACCAATGAGTCAACTCTTCACATGAGGTGGCCAAAGTATTGGAGTTTCAGCTTCAGCATCAGTCCTTCCAATGAACACCCAGGACTGATCTCCTTTAGGCTGGACTGGTTGGATCTCCTGGCAGTCCAAGGGACTCTCAAGAGTCCTCTCCAACACCACAGCTCAAAGCATCAATTCTTCGGCACTCAGTTTTCTTCACAGTCCAACTCTCACAGCCATACATGATTCACTTTGTTGTATAGCAGAAACTAACACAACACTGTAAACAATTACACTCCAATAAATACATTTAAAAAATGGACAACCAATGAGGACCTACTATATAGCACAAGAATTCTGATCAATATTATGTAACAACCTAAATGGGAAAAACAATTCAAAAAAGAATAGATACATGTTTATGTATACCTAAATCAAATCACTTTGCTGTAACCTGAAACTAACACAACATTACTAATCAACTATATTCCAATATAAAATAAAAAGTTCTTTTCTAAATAAATAAAATAGATAAATAATAAGAACCTATCATATAGCACAGGGAACTCCACTCATTTCTCTGTAATGACCTATACTGTAACAGAATCTAAAATACTGGACAAAAAAAAACTACACACTACCCAGTGTAGATAACCTACAAATGGTAACATAATCACAAGGAGTGAGGGATCCGAGCTTCCCAGCATGGGGGCCTGCACCAGGAAGTTGAGTCCTCCAAATGTTTGGCCTTGAAGGCCCAGTGACTTGCATACTGGAGAGCAATCCCTATCAAAATATCAGTGGCATTTTTCACATAACTGAAAAAAAAAAGTCAATTATTTTATTTTAAAAAGGGCATCAAATATAGCCACAAAAAGACAAAAAATAAACAAAACTGGACAATAAAGTGAAAAAGACCGTTTTTAAGCAATACACCATATAGTTCAGCATAATTATTGCAGTAGGGAAGGAGGTTCAAGGTAAACTAAACTCAACTTCAATTTTTACAAATGTGACTAGGCAGAAGGACAGAATGAGGGAGTGCAGTGGGGACCTGAAGAAGGCTTGAGCAAAGCAGGGAAGTGAAAAAATTACAAAGATCTGGTCACATACATGCACTTAGGCCAGCTGTGTCTGTTAGCCGGCAATTATTAAAGTCAGGATTCTTTCCTATCACAGAGATTGGCTGACAGTGGCACCATCGTTCCTAATGATGATTAGACTTCAAAGGAGGGAACTTTCAGGACCTTGAGAAGACATTCCTGAGTTGTAGGAGATACTGGTCTATCTCAAAGGAATAAGGGAAGGATTCACCATTGTATACACATTTTTTAGTACATACTCTAAGAAAGGCATCTACTCAGTGGCTCAGTGGGTAAAGAACCTGCATACCAACGCAGAAGTCATAAGAGATGCAGGTTTGATCCCCAGGTCGAGAGGATGCCCTGGAGAAGGAAATGACAACCCACTCCAGTATTCTTGCTTGGAGAATCCCATGGACAGAGGAGCCTGGCAGGCTACGGTCCACAGAGTTGTAAGGAGTCAGACACGACTGAGCACGAACGCATGCTAAGAAAGAAAGGTCAAAGGTCAACCTGATGTGGTATTGGCTAGAAAAAACAGTATATTCTTTGGGCAGCCTGGAATTTTCTTTCATCCTAGGGGTTAGGGTCATCCTCGGGATGCGTGCTGAGCTGTTACAAATTATGCTAGTGCTGCTCAAGTCTTTTACTGTGTGTGTGTGTGTGTGCGCGTGTAGGAGACAAACAAATAATTAGACAAACACATGTGTGTGCTTGGAGTCTGCAGTCCTTTTGGCTAAAGTTGAGACTTTGTCAAGGAGAGGTATCAGAGGAGGCCAATCAGATTTTGGTCGAGGAAAGAACATTTTTAACTTCATAATTCCTGTGCCCTACTGATTTTCTCCTACCATTCCCCCATAAATTTACTTTCATAACTCATGAGGAGGTCCTACTACATAGGTCCCCACCCCCCTGGGCCACAAACTGGTACCAGCCTGTTAGGAACTGGGTCACACGGCTGGAGGTGGGTGGTGGGCACCTGAGTGAAGCTTCATCTGTATTTACAGCCCCTCCCTGTCACTTGCATTAATGCCTGAGCTCTGCTTCCTGTCAGATCAGCTGCGGTGTTAGATTCTCATAGACTGGTAAACCCTACTGTGAACTGTGCATGACAGGGATCTAGTTGCTCACTCCTGATGAGAATCGCCCTGAAACCACACCCCCACCCCAATCCAATGGAAAAACCGTCTTCCATGAAACCAGTCCCTGCTACCAAAAAGTTTGGGAACTGCTGCTATAACGAATAGATTGAGAAGGAAATGATTTGAGCCTCGTTCACGTGGCGTGGCCTTGCTGGTACTAATCAGAATGGGACCGCTGTCACATTAAACCCATTCAGAGGTGGCCATGATGAAAAGGAATATCCTCTCCAAATACAGAAGTTCAAGTGACATATTTTGTGTTCTGCTGAGTCTAGAGGAAGAAAAAGTGAAAGTGAAAGTTGCTCTGTCGTGTCTGACTCTTTGCGACCCCATGGACTATGCAGTTCATGGAATTCTCCAGGCCAGACACTGGAGTGGGTAACCTTTTCCTTTTCCAGGGGATCTTCCCAACCCAGGGTTTGAACCCAGGTCACCCGAATAGCAGGCAGATTCTTTACCAGCTGAGCCACAAAGGAAGTCTCAGTCTAGAGAGAGAGATGGTAAAGGTTGGCTCTGTGCTGACTCATGAGTAATAAGCAATAATTTGACTAGTTGGCCTGATGTTTGATGGAAGAAACTTGAAGTTTTGGTTAAAAGGAGATTTGGGGTTAGATTTATGGACTTATTTCTTACATGTATCCCTAGTGAATACTCTGTGAAAAGTCCACATCATGGAACCGACTCTCAGTAAGCAGCTGGACAGAATGACCTGCCTGGTGGATGAAAGTCTGACCCCTTCACAGCCACCCTAGAATCTGCCCAGTACACTCATGATAAAGTGGCCATGGTGCCAAGGACAGTGCATTTCGATATATTTCCACACAACAAGGCTGCTCCAGACACCACAGCTGCTGATTACCTGATTTATCTGCAGCAGGAAACAAGCCTAAACCCCACTAAGTTTCTATACCCCAAAGAAACTCATCCAGTTTTTTGTGGTAACTTAATTACACAGGGCTGTTCCCACTATGGCATAGAAATTTGTCCTTAGTAGGATAAATGCTTAATTTGAATTTATTTTTGCCTCCCTGCTCATTCTCCTTCCTTCAGCACCACCGTTCACAGAGTTTATGGAATGTCATGCTTACTGTTCAGATTTCTCACACAGCAGTTCTGCCTTTTTGCAAACTCATTTTTCAGCAAAAGTAATAAATCAGTGGGCCAACTGTCATGAGACTCACTGGTCCTATGGATACTATGATTGATGAAATGTTTTCTTCCTTCTCAAGAAGGTGACAATATATTTGTTTATGGGTAGTTGCAATGGGACAAGTGGTGGCATGTTGCATTTGGAAGATTAATTTTGAAAGAAGGATATTAATGTCAGGTCAGTAAGCGTGGACTGCCTTTGCCATTTCTGGTCACCTAATGTCACCTAATCTCCATACTCTGAATCCTATCCAGCTAAAAAAACAAAACAAAACAAAAAAACTCTCAAATTTGTTGACTCTTTGCAGTCCGAGTGGGGACAGCCACAGACGTGAGATCTAAGTTCCCCCGATCAGACACAATTTGAGAGACTTGGATCACTACGTGAGAAATGTGAAGAGCTTGCTGTGTAGTGGGAAGCTTAGAGACAGAGCTATCCAATTCTTCAGAGGTGGCACTAGCGTTTTCACTAACACATCTTCCTAGTGGGGGTACTCTTTCTGGGATTAGCTTTACAGCCTGTCTCTCTGATTTTGTGAGCATTCTAACATGAATAAATTCCTTTACTGCTGAAGATAGTTGATGTGAAGCTGTTTTCAATTAGGTCCTCTGACTCATAGAGCAAAATCACAGTCACTGAAACCATGGTGACAAACGTTTCTCCTAGAGAGAGAGACTGTACAAAGCAAAAAGAAATCCTGAGAGTAGACCTCCAAGGATCTTCACACGGACTCATTGTGTGGAGGAATCAAAGCCAATGAAAGAGAAGGTTACGGAGTTGTCAGGGAGGTGGGGACACCATACAAAGAGCACAGGCCTGAGCACCTTGCCCCCAGCCTTGTGCTAACTTGAAGTTAGCATCATTCTAAATCCTTTTTAATTATTCACTAAATTTTCTTTTGTATAGTTTATAATATCTATATGCATTCATGAAAATATTTTTAAAATTATTTTTAATTCTGTAAAAAAAGTTTTCATGCTGTATGTAGTCTTTGGGATTGATTAATTTTTACTTTCATTCATGCTGCTAAATACCATTATAGTTCCTTTGTTTTAATTGATGGACAATGTTCTATTGAGTGAAGATATAATTTATTCTGATGATATAATTTATTCACCCACTTTCTAATTATGAGCACTTGGGATTTGATATTACAAGCAGTGATGATATGAACACTCTTGAATTAAGAAATGTTCCCTTTTGCACATGTGGAGAGGTCTCTTCTGTATATGGACTTAAAAGTGCAACTGCTTTATCAGAGGATATTTGTTTATAATTGCTCTGAGTATTTGTCAGGCTTTGGTTTTTAGGATTTAAAACTAAACTGAGCTAAAATAAGACAGTGAAGAAATAGGAAGATCATTTCTTCTTCAACGGTGCTTTGAAAATATATGATCTTTATTTGACTTGAAAGACTTCAACAGTAAATGAACATAGAAAAATTATGGATGGGCTTACTTGTACTTTGAGAAGCTCATTTGGTCATGATGCTCTTTGTTTCTTTGTAGCCACTGAGAAGAAATTCACCTTAATTACAAATCCAGTACCATATGACAAAGTTATAACCCAACATTCTGCAGGTATATGACAGGTAAGAAGACAGGCAAGGAGCAATTATACCTGGAAATATTTAAAATATTTACTCCATTGTAAAGAACAGTTTTCAGAAAAGAAGATCTCTGTAACCATTACTGTATCAATTCTTGCCTCTTTTATTTTAGCATTTTACATTTTCAGTATTTTTCTAAAATGTGATATACTAAATGCTTCTGCATTATCTCTACCTGCTTAATCATTTCCACAATAGCTAGGATGCCAGTAACTTTATATCAAACATGAAGCTGGTGAAAGTCAAATTGTGTTGAATCTTCTTGCAGTGGGGAATCCAAGCTAGTACTTGTTATGTAATTGCCTGTTCAGACATGCTTGTAAACACTGCCTTTACAATAGATGCGTTTTGACATTCTAATGGATTTTCCATATTCCCTCTGAGCAGCAGCTTGACTTGATGAGGGTCCTTCAGACTATTAATAAATCCTGCCATCATTCTGCCATAATCGATCACATTTACAACTATGCTTCCCTTGCCCCATTTTGAGAAGAAAATAGAGATAAAATATTTTTTCATATAATCCTTTTGAATGCACATTAACATTTGCTATGAATTACCCTTTGTACTGTCTGCAGAAGTATCCAGGAGCAAGAAAGGAATTATCTGTTCTTTGAATGATTAAAGGTTTAAAGCAGCCACAGTAAACAGCGATTATAAGACGTGAAGAAAAGTAAACTAAGCCCTTCTTTCAAACTTCTGATTTTCATCCCCACTTTGGTATCCTCTTCTTTCTCTTGAGCTGGCAAGAGAGGGCCCTCATGTAGTTAGTTTCCAAAGTATAGAATAACGTAGCAACCCATGCTGGAGTGCAATGGCTGCCTGGTCCTTCTTTCCTACAACCAAAATCAGTAAGAATGATAACGTTATAAAATATTTTAAAAGCAATAGAAAATAATGAACAAAAGCCCATAATATTTGTTCATTCATTTATTCAAGTCCATCACAATATTATGAACCCAATATGAAAATCCTAGGTCCTTCTTTCCACTATGTTTGAGCAATACACATAAATTCCTTTAAGATAAGATATTCTTTAGATGGTATTTTCTTTTAGACATAAAGGTAAATAAATATGACACTTTGGTCACTGATGGTTGTATAACTCTTGATGTACAACCGTTCTTTTTTTATTAATTTGTATTGGAATATAGTTGATGTTTAATGCTGTATTAGCTTCTGTTGTACAGCAAAATGAATCAGTTATACATATTAACTGATATACACATATTAACTTCTTAGATTCTATTCCCATATAGGTCATTACAGAGTATTGAGTTGAGTTCCCTGAGCTATACGGGGCTCTTATTAATTATCTAATATATATTACTGTGTATATGGGCCTTCCCTGGTAGCTCAGCTGGTAAAGAATCTGCCTGCAATGCAGGAGACCCTGGTTCAATTCCTGGGTTGTGAAGATCCCCTGGGGAAGGTATAGGCTACCAACTCCAATATTCTTGGGCCTCCATGGTGGCTCAGAGGGTAAGGAATCTGCCTGAAATGTGGGAGACCTGGTTCAATCCCTGGGCTGGGAAGATCCCCTGGAGAAGGGAACAGCTATCCACTCCAGTATTCTTGCCTGGAGAATTCATGGACAGAGGAGACTGACAGGTTATAGTCCCTGGGGTTTCAAAGAGTCAGACGTGAGTGAGTGACTTTCACTAACTTACTGTGTATATGCCAATTCCAATTTCCCAATTTATTTTCCCCCATCCTTTCCCCCTTGGTAACCATAAATTTGTTTTCTACACTTGTGACTTTATTTCTGTTTTGTAAATAAGTTTACTGTACCAGTTTTTAAATTCCACATATAAGCAATATCATATGATATCTCTTTTATGACTTATTTCACTCAGTATGATAGTCTCTAGGTCATTCCTGTTGCTGCAAATGACATTATTTTGTTCTTTTTCAAGGCTGAGTAATATTCCATTGCATATATGTGCTACATCTTCTTTATCCATTCCTCCATTGATGGACACTTAGGTTGCTTCCATGTTCAGTGCAAACCTGTTCTTTAGTAATCTAGTTAAAAACAATAAAAACTCATGGTTGTCAAGATAGGAAAAGCTCTGAAGCTTCTATTGACAGTCTATATGTAACACCCTGGCAGTATGTACCTCAAATGAGTTGGGACACAAAAGTTCATTTATAAAGAGGCTAACTGGAAAGTGGAAAATATTTTACATAAAAAATCTATTACATATTGAGATAAGATTTTTCATCAGGACCCAAAGCCAACTTACTCTAAGATTCACCTAGTGTACTCTGTACTGTGAGTTGACCTGTAATTATTCACAATCGGTACTATTCCTTTTTCCCCTGAGGAACTCACTTTCTGAATTCCAGCTCATTCTCTACCTAGCGAGTAGCATTTAGAAATAAGATTTCTACAGAATAGAATATATCTGCTCCACTTCTAGATTTGCAGACCTGTATTAGGTTACAGTCTCTGAAAGTGAAGGGAAGAACACTAGGCTGTGGGTGCCTTGGTTATATAGTCACCCACCTACTTGTGTGTAGATCATAATTTGAGAAATGGATTGCCATTGCAGAATATGCTCCAAACCTTCTAACTCTAATGTATGGGAACGAGGAAATGATTGTTCATTTATAAATTAATACAATAATGTATCACTAATTACTAACAAATTACCATGTATAGTATATAATTGTACTAAACATCAGGATCTAAGTTTAGAAAGACTCTGCTGAAGTGTTCAACGTATAAAAGACAATATCAAGACTACCTACATTAATTTAAAAAAAATCAGTGGTTTAAGCTCAGCCAGTCAACTAATTGTGTGACTCAGGCTTGCTGCTTCGTTTTTTGGCATGTTTTGTCATATATAAAATGAAGGCAATGAACTAAATGATACTGAAGTCCTTTTAAAGTTAAAAATATTTGGACATTTAAAAATACTCACAAAAGTATGAATGGTGGCTCCTTGAAGTGAATGGTGCATTTCTGTCATAAGCTCTTACATGTTATTAGATTTGTTATTAGATTGCAAGATTCCTGGGGGTGAGGCAGTGCGCCCGATACCTATTCACAGCAGAGGAGAGAGCTTCCAGTTAAGCTGGCAGCATTTGGAATCACAAGGGCCCAGGGGCACGGAGAATTTAAGCTCCATCCAGGCAGAGCAGACTGGGAGATGGTGGATCATGGTAGATTATGCAAATAGGAGTCCTGGTCTTTTAGCGTAAGATTACTGGTCAAGTCACAGGGCACACGGACTCTGGTGTGGTTCGGCAAGCGTCAGCTCTAAGTGCCGCTGGACGCTCGCAGAACTGTAGGAGGAGATATGCATGTATGGTCCTGCCACATTCTAGAGGGCGCTCACAGGACACACAAGTAATAGGACTGCAACCCGGGGGCTTATTAGTAAGGGATTAGCAGTTCTAAGCTACAGAAATTGTCTCTGGGTAACATAAACAGCAAATTAATGCCACTGAAGAACATCTGGTAGGTCCCAGACCAAACTGGGAAGCTGAAGATCAGTTTTAGAAAAAACAGAAAGCAGGCAGCCGTGGGAATCTAGTAGCGAGAACCGTTCCACCACCTCATCCCTGCGCTGCAGCCGTTGATAAATGAGCTATCGCTGGTTTCAGCGAGGCTGCACGGGATTCAGGTTTAGAGAGGGGTTTTCCACCTGGCTCGGCTTGTGTCATGCAAACTCCTTTCAGCTAGGAAAAAAGGCTTCTTGGTTTTTCAGTATTCAATAAAGACTGTACAATGGAACAAAGAAATTCACAAAAGGAAATGAAGACGTTCTTTCCAAAAGCAGGGGAACTAACGTCCACTTTCTTGATAGCATTTAGGACCAGGATTCAGATTCAATAGGATAGCGGAATGACAATCAGGAGTCAGTACAGGACGCCTAGTGTGTGAACCACACACAAAGAATCGTCTGTCCAGGTTGTAGGCACGTGAAACCCGGAGTCCCTGCTTCACAGGAAAGTGATCTCCTAAATAACCCACTCTTTGGGAATTTCACTGACTTCAGACTCCTGAAGGACTGATTTATTTATGGCAGGTCAGCAAATCAGAGAATATAATAAAGCATGATGCAGTTTCCAGCATGCTTAAATTATGGCTAATATTTATTAATTATCATTAATATAACTGGAAGACATTCAGGCAGAGAGTTTCATGACGGCTCAGCTATCAGTCCACTTAGAATTTATGTGGAACATATGGAATAAAAAGAGACAGGAATATAAAGTTTGTCTAATACTATCTGTCACATTCTGTGTGACTCTGGAAAGTTCTTAAACTCTGTGTCTGTTTCTTCATTTGTAAAATGGAGCTAATAGAAGTAGTAGTATTGACCTGTTTTAGAGGGTTGCTATGAGGGTTAAATGAGCATATATATATAAAGTGCCTGGTGCATAATAAACACCATATATGTCTTAGCTCATGTGCTTCTTAGGGCTGTTATTTTAACTTCACAGTTCACAAAGTACTTTTCACAGACGTTATTTCATTTCATTCACATAAACAATCCTATGGTGAGATTGTCCTTTAAAAAAATTAACAATGAAGAAATGGCGTTTTCATTTATATGAAAGGATGGAGCCATGCCCTCATCTTTTAAGTCCATGTACTAGACTTCGTTACTGGTGTTAAAATACATATCACAGGAAGACCTCCATGAAGACAGGAAAGAGACAAAACTTCTGCTGCTGGGCAGTCACATTTATTAATAAGGAGTAGTTACACTGAACAATTTTAGTCTAATCATTTATGCAAACATTCAGAACAAATATGTTTCCCAAGCAGAAATAGATACTCTTTGTTCTCTCCATTTTAAAACTGAAACACAGATGCTCTACGTTTCAGAGAGAAATTCAGAGTGTTAAATAACTTGTCCTGAGTCATGAGATGGTGGGGCCACTGATGGCCCCTCTGTTCTCTGTCCTTCCATCCGCCCACAGCCCACCTCCCCTCCCATCTGTGAATCCGCAGTGTCTTCCCTTCTGAGCTTCACTGTTGTCTCATATGAGAAAAACAGAAAGCTCTCAAATGAAACCTGATGCAATGCGAGCTGATTGACAGGATCGAGTGCCAGTCAAGGTCCTTTCATCTCTTTTCCCAGATCAAAGAAAAACGAGTCAACAAGAGCTGCCTAAACTTTTGGGGGGAACATGCCACTGAGGTGCTTTAAATTATTTTTTATGTCTCTTTCCCATGATGTAACGAGGTATAAAGACATTTTCTTCCTACCTCATAAGATAGTTTAGAAATGTCAACTGGATCATATCCACAAACCACAAACATGAAATAGAGACATTTTTTCTATACTTACAACAGAAAAACATGATTGTAGAGCCAATATAGAGAAACTGTGCTTCACATATATTATGCCTTCCCTGTGTAAGACTTAGGAATTAACTGTAATCTGTATACGGTTGTCTGATCTTGATCCTCACATTTTGAAAGATTTAACTTCCTTTATCCTCAGAAAGTGTTATTCACACTGGCTTACACAACATCAGATATAGAAAATAACTTTTATGTCTATTTCATTTAAATGGACTGTGTGCTCAGTCGTGTCCGATTTGCAACCCTGTAGACTGAA
Organism: Cervus elaphus; assembly: GCF_910594005.1. Classification (NCBI taxonomy): domain Eukaryota; kingdom Metazoa; phylum Chordata; class Mammalia; order Artiodactyla; family Cervidae; genus Cervus; species Cervus elaphus. The sequence continues at coordinate 20,839,802 of NC_057842.1, read as the reverse complement.
GCCCACCAGGCCCCGTGTCCATGGAATTTTCTAGGCAAGAATACTGGAGTAGATTGCCATTCCCTTCTCCAACTGCATTTACATAAATGCCGCCAACTGGATATCTCTGGGGTCTTACTGAAGTTCTTTTATTCTTCCAACTACAAAGGGCTATCTTGATCATCCCCATTTTACTCAAATGGAGTGTAAATTTCCCACCACTGTAATTGTCACAAACATGTGCTGGATGTGTCTAAAATGAATTCCTCAAAAACAGTACACCCTGGAGTTTTACTGTCAGGGTAACTTTATTCTGTACACTTAAGTTTCCACTTTTGCAGAGTTAGGACATGGCAGCTACAAGTAGCTAAGTGCTCAGAGGGCAGCTTTTGTGATTTTTTAAACTCAGGTTTAGTTGCTTTACCATGTTGTGTTAGTTTCTGCTGCATAGCAAAGCGAATCAGTTATACATGCACATATATTCCCTCTGTTTTTGGATTTCCTTCCCATTTACTTCACCACAGATCATTGACTAGAGCTCCCTGGGCTATACGGTAGGTTCTCATTAGCTATCTATTTTATACATTACAATGTATATGTCAATTCCACCTCCCAAGTCACTTCAACCCCTTTCCCCTCCTTGATGTCCGTATGTTTGTTCTCCATGTCTGTGTTTCTATTTTGAGTGCAGACTCTTGACTCAGTTGTTCATTGCCTATTTGGATCTTGCCTCTGATTTTTGTTTCCAGCCTTGTGGCCATGAGCTAATCACTTACATGCTCTGGGCTTGCTTCCTCATCCAACTGGGCACGATAATACCTCTCTCATAAGGTTGTTAGAAGGATTAAGCAAAATAATAAAGGTCAAGAACTGAGTGAAGTGTCTAGCACATACCATACTAAATGCTGAGTATTATGACCAGACTTAATAAATGATGGTGCAAAGGCACATGGATTAGATGTTAGCTGTGGAAGAGACTTTATTTAAAATGAAAGTAGGTCATAAGCCAAGCTCATACTAGCCTCAGAAATTATTTTTAACTTTTCACATGGAAATAATATCAATACATTCATTGGGAGCTGGAGACATTCTCACATTTCTATAATTACTTTTTTTTTTTTTTTGGTATAATCAGAATTCCTGTATTTTCTCTGAATAGTCTCTGGAGCTCTTTCTTAGACTTTGTCATGTTGCTTGATAAGATGCCCAGTCAGCTGTGGCAAGCCAACTACTTGGTCATGCGCCGCTGTGGAAAGGGACAAACCACACGTGTTAATGGACCGTGATTACTCCTCCCAGGAGAGTGACCTCGCTCTGGAGTCCTCTAGAAACTGCACTCTGCCCTCAGTGCAAATTAGCTTTCAACACTTAAGGACGACGAGGTATGTTTCGTCAAATCAGAGACAGTTTCAAGAGGTCTGACGGAAGGAATGTTGAAGTTGAGTGTGCGTTTGAAAGGGAAAGGAGAACAAATACATCCCCTTCCGTGCTGGTGGAGTGTCTGGGGTTCCGAGTGTTCCTGAAATGATTAACCATTCATGAAAACGTCTTAGCAAGTCCTTAGAGCTAAAAGCAGTGACGGCTCTGTTCCCTCATCACATCAGGGGTGCTGTCCTTAGGTCACTCTGATCACAGTAATGTGATAAAGACTCAGAAAGTGGTGAAAATAAATTAAGCCCACAGTTGAGAACAGGCCAGTGTTCACCAATTATTTATTTATAATTCTATATTCCAGAAGGATTGAAAAAAGATGGAATTTCAACTCCAGGGTTGAGAAACAGAATCATATAACTAAGCTATGCTTACTGTAACTAAGCTATGCTTATTGTATGTATAAAAACAGATCTCCTGGAATAAGAGAAATATTCTGATACTATTTTCGATGCTTAATATCTCACCTTACAAGTAACATCCTGTCAGCATCTCTGCCTGCTTCTTACTTCATACTAAGACTAACACAGAAAGCTATAATTAGTTTATATCTAAGCTCAGATTATAATAATTTTTTAAAATACCACCAACAGAGAGTAATTATTTTAGTAAAGGAACTAAAAGCTAAGTGTAAAGATGTTCATTTTTAAAGTGCTATTCAGGTTGATGTTTATAAAACTGCTACTCATTTTAAGTAAATCATGAATAAATTAGTTTTCCCAAATCCTCCTTTGGAATTTTAAGGTACTCAGTAGGGAAGTTTAAAAATTCAGTCATTTGGGATGACTGAATTTCTACTTTCTGAATGATATTATATGTAACAAGCCCTCCTGTTCAGTAAAAACAGTGATTACAGCAATAGTTCTTAAACAATGCGGGGGGGCTTGATCAAATACAGATTTTGGGGCTCCGCCCTAGCCTTGCTGTTCCTAAAGTAAGTCTGGGGTGGGGCCCTAGAACTTGTATTCCTAACAGGTTCCCAGGTGTTGCTGATGCTGCTGGCCTGGGGCCCACATTTGAGAACCACTGCTTTATGCCGGAGATAACTCGGGTCACTGTTATGTCTGTAAATCTTGATGCTAAAATGGATTCACTATGAGAGGGAAATGGTAACCCACTCCAGTAGTCTCTCCTAGAAAATTCCATGGACAGAGGAGCCTGGCAGAGTGTAGTCATGGGGTCCTAAAGAGTAGGATATGACTGAGCATGCGCGCGCGTGCACACACACACACACACACACACACACACACACGGAATAAAACTATGGACTAAAATACATCAGAAGTTCACCAACTGATTAGGTAGCTACAACATAAATTAGATTAAAATATCAAAACAAAATATTACAAATTCAGAAGATGTATCATTATAAAATCAATTTTGATGTCTTGAATGTTAGGCTAATTTTTTTTTCCAAGTCTTGCTTCCTATTAGTAGTTGACTCTTAAAACAACATAGGGCACATTTATATTAAATGACAGACAAGAGACCGAGGTTATTTCCTATGTACCAATCATATTCTATAATATTTAGACAATTTTTAAAAAGTAGCCCATTTATTGGCCAGATAAAGTTAGTGTTGTCCAATCCTATAAATAATTTTAAAATAATGAATTGACTTTCAAAAATAATAAAAATACTATTTTTCAGTATTAGGTAAATATCATCATCCTAATAATCTCCTTCACCAAACTATTGATGTTGTTGGGTTATTATACTATTAAAAGAAATTTGTTTTATAAATATGATAAACATATTTTCATATGTACAAGTAATTCGCTTTCACAAAGTTGGTGCTTAATAGTTGTTGAATAAATGAAACCACATTTTCACAAATCACAGCTGTCAGTATTTTAAAAAATCTGCAAATATACACAAAAATCTGGAAATGTGAAAGGATTTTTTGTTTGCCTCTTTAGGAATATACTGCCCTTGTTTATAGGACGGCAACAAACATGATTAAAAAGTACAACAACTTGTGAAAGAACTGCATCTCTTTACAGGTCCAAGAACAAAACAATCAGATGTGTTTTCTCTCCTCACTGAGCTGAGATCAGCCTGCTGATGGTCCACCTACTTACTCTGTCTCTAGAGAGAGATTTGCAGTTTTAGAACATGATTCTTCAAAGATGCTTTATAACACATCTAAGGAGTCTTAACTATAGTAAAATGTTACAATCCAGAGAAGGACAGCTGCTCAGTCCAGGTTTAAGAATCCAAAATAAGCTAACAATGAACCACCATCCTAGAAGAAGGCATATCATGCTTCAACAACAATTACAAAGGTATTTGGGAGTTTCATGAATTGCCAGGACAGCTGTTAAGGAGAGTGGACTGCAAAGACTAAATTCCTGGGGGCAAAACCCAAGAGGTTCCTTCCTGGTTTGTCTGAGTTTCTCGTCTCTAAAATGGAGAGAATAATGTTACCTCTCACATAGGGTTGTTGGGAGAATCAAGTGAATGAATATAAGTAAAATGCTTACATCAGTGTATCTGTTTATTATAAATATATGTATTTTATATATAATAAATATTATATGAGTGTAACACTTAACACTTTTATGATTTTCTCCATTTTTAGGAGTCCTCCCTATCCTCTTTATTTTCCATCCTATCCTACATCCAATTTCATTGCTGCCCAAAGGTGACTACCAAGTCTTCATTGCTACAACATTCTTAAATACTGTTAATTCTAGCTTACATCATTCATTCTTTTTTTTACCATTTTATTGAAACAGATATGTGTCTCATTTGATCATCTTTTCACTAGCAAGAGATTCAGACCTCAATACTAAATATACTGCACAATTAACAGTGTTACAGATGGAAACACAGGATAATGAAGGATTAAGTATTGTATAAATGACTGAAGTTGTGTTTACATAAAAGGGAAAGGTGTTCGTCACTCAGTCGTGTCTAACTCTTTTTGACCCCATGAAGTCTAACCCACCAGGCTCCAATACTGGAGTGGGTCGCCATTCCCTTCTCCATGGGATCTTCCCAACCCAGGACTGAACACAGGTTTCCCACATTGCACGCAGACTCTTTACCAACTGAGCCACCAGGCGAGCCCAATACCAAGTGGAAATGAAATGTACCTCCATACTGTACACTGATGATGACCCCCAAACCTTATCTCTTCTTTTGTGATAAACATACTTTTTAAAGCTAATTTTCAGACCATGAAGCTTTGAAGACTATTGGAATTATTCTTAGGGTCATTATGTTACTGAGCTTAAGCTCACTCTGCTTGCCACAGGACAGGCCAATAAGTTGGAGATGAGGTGTTGGGGAAAGGAATAATGACTTTATTTGGAAAGCTGGCAGACCAAGAAGATGGCAGTCTAATGTCTCAGCATAACCATCTTATTGGGGTCTGGATGTCAGGTTCTTTTATAGAGTCAGAGACAGAGAGAGAGGGGTGAGGAAGTAAAAAGGTCACAAGTCTTGGAAATATCTCCTGGAATGGCCAGCCTCAGAGAGGGGATGGATGTGTTCATTTCTTCCCTCCTGTTGCCATGCCATCCACAAGTGGACAGGGTCAGGATGTTTCCTGAAACAAAGGCACTTTTGGTTTAATATTCAGACAGAAGGGCAGGGTTCACTGAGGCAGGCCATTATGTATACACAGCATCCTTTTATGGAACAAAAGCAACAGGAAGCAAAGGTTAAAGTAGGAGAAACATCCCAGCAGGGAGTCAGATTTTTGTTCTTCCCTGTAACTCATGCTGGCTGACTGCAGTGGGGGAAGGGCCACTGCCCTTGCTCCTGTGTTTACCAACCTCTTCTAGTTATTACCGAAGAGAGAGGATGGGGTGACGTCATGGGATTTATACAGATCTTCAGAGGTGTTCCCAGGAATTCAATACAAAAGAAATTCCTTCTAATTTAGGATCTAAAATATCCCTCTTACGTTCAACTAGTATGTAAGGTGGAACACACTATTGGCGCCAATTCTCCACCCTCTCATGGATCCAGTGCCCACTGCCATGTAACTCTGCCAATCTCCCTAGTTGAGGTGGAGGGTACTTGTCTGTCCTCTTCCTCCGGGCTTGACCCTTTGATGGACCCGGTCCATACACGTGGGCGGAAGTAACATGTGCAGTTTCTCAGCCTGCCCTTTTCCTCTCGCCTACCTGCCACCGCCACAGCAGATCTTCCTGAGCAGCTGCTTCTCTCTCCTTCCACCTGGGACCCAGGCTAAGCACATGTGGACGAAAACAAAGCCCTGTATACAACACAGAGCCTAACCCGGTGGGATCTGCTGGGGGCGCAGGGTTTTCAGCAGGCGCAGATGAACTGACCCCCACGTGACCCACAGACATCGAGAAAGCAACATTTATTGCTGTATACCATTAAGACTTAGTGGTTCTGTGTTATATAACAAAGTTGACTGATAGATTTTGTTTCAGTATTACATAAAAAAAGGTTTTATCTTTTGTAGAAAGATAGAAATAACTCCACAAATATGCGTCAGGCAATGATTTTTTAAAATACCAATGACATTCAGGAAAGGTAACTTGTGAAACAAACAATCTCACATATAATTAATAAAGCAAATCTGTATTTGCTAAATTGCACTATAGGAAAGTATATAATGTATGCTAATTAAGTTAGTTGGTTATCATTTTAATAACTGACAATGTCAATGGAAGTGGGTAACTGAGAAATCCACCCAATACTTTCAATAAGTATAAATATACCTTTAATAAACATAAAGTATATTTCTAGACTGATGTTGGAATTTGTGAAAATATCCTTAGTGACTTAATTACATGTAATAACTACATTTGAACAGTAACAGGAATATTTTATATAATCAACAGAATCAAAACAAAGATTTGTTGAAAAACAAAGATTTGTTGAAAAACAAATGGGACATTTAAAATGATTAGTACTTTCAAAACGACTTGACAATATGTTAATTATATGAAATTAAAGGCCATTAGCTTTACAAATGCTAAGAACTTTTCTGTTTCTACATGAACCCCATGTAAGACAATAGAGAGTAAGTGAAACTAAGAAAAATTTTTGAAAGAATCTTATTTATAACCACTTATTTTAAATGCTCTGTTGGTAAAGTAACAAAACATAAGACGTCTTCTGTTACCTTTTAGCACCTAGTAAATGAAAATCTTTTAAAATGCAATTTTTTAATCAGAAAGACAATTTATGATCCATTTTAGAGAGTAACAGAACTAGACTGCATTGAGTAACATATTGCAATATACAGTTTCATAGGACTAAGGCAGGGCATTCTCAACTGAAACTGGCTGATTTTAGTGCAGAAATATGACTCATAATCTTTTTATACATAGTTTAAGATTACTGAATTCAATTAATGATTGTCCTTAGGGATCCATTTAAAATGCTCATTTAAAAATATTCTTGAAAACATTTAAGCACAAGATCTTCATATATTAAACTTTAGTATGCTTCTGATTATTTGGTAAACTGCTAAGGAAGTGAGTTATTTCCAACAGTTCCTATGTCTACTGAGTTCAAGAGAATGCCTAGTCTCCACAAATAAAAAGTAAATAAAGGAAATGCATCAGAGAGTTTGAAAACAGTTTCATCATGCTTCTGAAGAAATGTCTTGATTTCCTGATCCTCATGCCCCATTCTTGAAGTGTTGTCTTCTTTGTTTTCCTTTAGAAGAAGTTCCTCCAGAGCCCAGAGCACAGAGAAAATATTCTCATAGCGTGCCACATCGTAATTGGCTTGTACCTACAGAAAAACAACAAACTCCTTTAAAAAAATATTGCAGAAGCTTAGCTCAGAAAAAGCCAAATAAAGGGATCAAATGTTTTTAACAAAAAGTAAAACACTTGACTTATTTCACACCTTCCATCTTCCTGTTCCTTTGACTGGGGTTGGGAGAGAAAGAAAAAAGGAGAAAATTTTTTCCAAAAACTTTATGATCTTGGGCATGAGTTTCTTTCCTTACCTTTACAAAGTTCCAGACCTTTCTCTACACTGTTGCTATAATTTGTTACTCAGATGAATTTGTGGACACTTGGCAAAGAGTCTTACACATACCAAGTCTTGTGTGTTGAATTCAACCTTTCCCCAAGGACTTCCAAAGCCCGATACTTCTGTCAAAGATAATATAAGGATCTTTGTGGGCTGGATTCTAGGAACATGTTTCAAATATCAATATAACACAGTTCTAAAGCACTTAGGGTTATGACCTATAAGCAACCAGATGTAATCTCATCCTGAGGCTATACAAGCCAGGAGGGCGTATGATTAAATTTGAATCAGATACATGGTCATGAGAAAAACATGTATATGTTTCTTGTAAAAATTATTATTTGGCTTAGATGGCTTAAAGTGAGATAAATCAAAGGAAGCCCTAAAAAGCACACAAAGGAAAATAGAACATAAGGGAATACAAGAAGCATGTACCGATATAAACTGGCTTTCTCATTTCTTTATTAAGAAATATGCTGGAAACATTCACCAAATTTATCCACTATAGTAATACATAAATGAAGAAACATTCTTTTAGAGCTCAGAGGAATGTATCATCAACAAGGCTGTCTGATAAAGAAACAAGTATATACGGATAACTGATAATTTTGATTTTTAACTGAGGTATAATTGACATAACATCATATTACTTTCATGTATACAATGTACTGATTCAATATTTGTATATACTGCAAAATGATTTCCACAGGAAGTCCAGTTAACACCAGCACACAGTTACAAAATTTTCTTGTGCTAAAAAATTTCAAGTTTGATTTTACTAGCCCCTTTAAAATATGCAATACGGGGTTATGAACTATAGTTACCATGCTGTACATCCACATTCAACCTTTTCAGTTTTCAACTAGAAATTTGCACCTTTTGACTCGCTTAACCCATTCTGCACCAGACTCTCACCTCAGTTCAGTTCAATTCAGTCACTCAGTCGTGTCTGACTCTTTGCAACCCCATGAAGTGCAGTACGCCAGGCCTCCCAGGCCTCCCAGGCCTCCCTGTCCATAACCAACTCCCGGAGTCCAATCAAACTCATGTCCATTGAGTAGGTGATGCAATCCAACCATCTCATCCTCTGTCGTCCCCTTCTCCTCCTGCCCTCAATCTTGTCCAGTATCAGGGTCTTTTCATCAGCTCTTCACATCAGGTGGCCAAAGTATTGGAGTTTCAGCTTCAGCATCAGTCCTTCCAAGGAACACCCAGGACTGATCTCCTGTAGGGTGGACTGGTTGGATCTCCTTGTAATCCAAGGGACTCTCAAGAGTCTTCTCCAACACCACAGTTCAAGAGCACCAATTCTTTGGCGTTCAGCCTTCTTTATAGTCCAACTCTCACATCCACACATGACTACTGGAAAAATCATAGCCTTGATTAAATGGACCTTTGCAGGCAAAGTAATGTCTCTGCTTTTTAATATTCTGTCTAAGTGGTCATAACTTTCCTTCCAAGGAGTAAGCATCTTTTAATTTCATGGCTGCAATCACCATCTGCAGTGATTTTGGAGTCCAGAAAAATAAAGTCAGCCACTGTTTCCACTGTATCCCCATCTATTTGCCATGAAGTGATGGTACCAGATGCCATGATCTTAGTTTTCTGAATGTTGAGCTTCAAGCCAACTTTTTCACTCTCTTCTTTCACTTTCATCAATCAAGAGGCTTTTTAGTTCCTCTTCACTTTCTGCCACAAGAGTGCTGTCATTTGCATATCTGAGGATATTTATATTTCTCCCAGCAATCTTGATTCCAGCTTGTGCTTCTTCCAGCCCAGCGTTTCTCATGATATACTCTGCATATGAGTTAAATAAGCACGATGACAATATACAGCCTTGATGTACTCCTTTTCCTATTTGGAACCAGTTTGTCTTTCCATGTCCAGTTCTAACTGTTGCTTCCTGACTTGCATACAGGTTTCTCAAGAGGCAGGTGAGTTGCTCTGGTATTCCTTTCTCTTTCAGAATTTTCCACAGTTTATTGTGATCCACAGTCAAAGGCTTTGGCATAGTCAATAAAGCAGAAATAGATGTTTCTCTGAAACTCTTGCTTTTTCGATGATCCCGCAGATATTGGCAATTTGATCTCTGGTTCCTCTGCTTTTTCTAAAACCAGCTTGAACATCTGGAAGTTCATGGTTCATGTATTGCTGAAGCCTGGCTTGGAGAATTTTGAGCATTACTTTACTAGCGTGTAAGGTATGTACAACTGTGCAGTAGTTTGAGCATTCTTTGGGATTGCCTCTCTTTGGGATTGGAATGAAAACTGACCTTTTCCAGTCCTATGGCCTCTTCTGAGTTTTCCAAATTTTCTGGCATATTGAGCACAGCACTTTCACAGCATCATCTTTTAGCATTTGAAATAGCTCAACTGGAATTCCTCAGACAACCATTTTGCCTTTTTGCATTTCTTTTCCATGGGGATGGTCTTGATCCCTGTCTCCTGTACAATATCCCGACCTCTGTCCATAGTTCATCAGGCTCTCTGTCTATCAGATCTCGTCCCTTAAATCTACTTCTCACTTCCACTGTATAGTCATAAGGGATTTGATTTAGGTCATACCTGAATGGTCTAGTGGTTTTCCTACTTCCTTCAGTTTAAGTCTGAATTTGGCAATAAGGAGTTCATGATCTGAGCCAGAGTCAGCTCCCCGTCTTGTTTTTGCTCCCTGTATATAGCTTCTCCCCATCTTTGTCTGCAAAGAATGTAATCAATCTGATTTTGGTGTTGACCATCTGGTGATGTCCATGTGTAGAGTCTTCTCTTGTGTTGCTGGAAGAGGGTGTTTGCTATGACCAGTGCGTTCTCTTGGCAAAACTCTATTAGCCTTTGCCCTTCTTCATTCTGTACTCCAAGGCCACATTTGCCTGTTACTCCATGTGTTTCTTGACTTCCTACTTTTGCATTCCAGTCCCCTATAATGAAAAGGACATCTTTATTGGGTGTTAGTTCTAAAAGGTCTTGTAGGTCTTCATAGAACCATTCAACTTCAGCTTCTTCAGCGTTACTGGTTGAGGCATAGGCTTGGATTACCGTGATATTGAATGGTTCACCTTGGAAATGAACAGAGATCATTCTGTCGTTTTTGAGATTGCATCCAAGTACTACTGCATTTCGGACTCTTTTGTTGACTATGATGGCTACTCCATTTCTTCTAAGGGATTCTTGCCCACAGTAGTAGATATAATGGTCATCTCAGTTAAATTCACCCATTCCAGTCCATTTTAGTTTGCTGATTCCTAGAATGTCGACGTTCACTCCTTCCATCTCCTGTTTGACCACTTCCAGTTTGCCTTGACTCATGGACCTAACATTCCAGGTTCCTATGCAATATTGCTCTTTACAGCATCGGACCTTGCTTCTATCACCAGTCACATCCACGGCTGGGTGTTGTTGTTGCTTTAGCTCCATCCCTTCACTCTCTCTGGAGTTATTTCTCCACTGATCTCCAGTAGCATACTGGACACCTACCGACCTGGGATTTCCTCTTTCAGTATCCTATCATTTTGCCTTTTCATAGTGTTCATGGGGTTCTCAAGGCAAGAATACAGAAGTGGTTTGCCATTCCTTTCTCCAGTGAACCACATTCTGTCAGACCGCTCCACCATGACCCGTCTGTCTTGGCATGGCTTGGCATGGCTTAGTTTCACTGAGTTAGACAAGGCTGTGGTCCATGTGATCAGACTGGCTAGTTTTCTGTGATCGTGGTTTCAGTCTGTCTGCCCTCTGATGCCCTCTCTCAGCACCTACCATCTTACTTGGGTTTCTCTTATCTTGGATGTGGGGTATCTGTTCACCTCAGGAAACCACAAATCTGTTCTTTATTCAGAGTTCAGTTGTTTGTCTGTTTTTTAGTTCTACATATAAAAGGGACCATACAGTGTTTATCTTTTACTATTTGACTTATTTCACTTAGCATAATGCCTCAAGGTCCACCTATGGTGTTGCAAATGGAACAATTCCATTCTTTTTTATGGCTGAATAACAGTCAATTCCATACATGTATATACACCCAATTTTTTTTTTAATTTATTCATCTATGGATGGCATTTAGGTTGTTTCCATGTCTTGGCTATTTGGCTATTATAAATAATGCTGCAATGGACATAGGGGTGCACATATCCTTTCTAATTAATATTTCAAGTTAGTTGATACTAATACTCAGGAGTGGGAACTGTTGGATCATACAGTAGTTCTATTTTTAACTTGAGGAAACTCCACATTGTTTTCCATAGTGGCTGCACCAGTTTAGATTCACACTAGCAGTGCACAAATGTTCCCTTCTTCTCCACATCCTCACCATCATTTGTCCTTTGATACTTTGGGAGTTGGTGATGGACAGGGAGGCCTGGTGTGCTGCGGTTCATGGGACTGCAAAGAGTCAGACACGACTGAGTGACTGAACTGAACTGAACTGAATAACCATTCTAACAAGTGTAAGGTGATAGCTCACTATGGTTTTAAGTTTCATTTTTCTGATGATTAGTGATGTTGAGTATCTCTCACGTACCTGTTGGCCATGTTTATGTCTTTGGAAAAATGTGTATTCAGCTCTTCTCCTAGTTTTTAATTGAACTGTTTTTTTTGCTACTGAGGTATATAAATTCTTTATGTATTTTGGATATTGGTCTCTTAACAGGTATATTCATTGGAAGGACTGAAGCTGAACCTCCAATACTTTGGCTGCCTGATGTGAAGAGCTGACTCACTGGAAAGGACCCTGATGCTGGGAAAGATTGGGGGCAGGAAGAGAAGGGGGTGACAGAGGATGAGACGGATGGATGGCATCACTGACTCAATGGACATGAGCTTGAGCAAACTCTGGGAAATAGTGAAGGACAGAGAAGCCTGGCGTGCTAGAGTACATGGGTTCACAAGGAGTCAGACACGACTTAACGACTGAACAACAACAATATGATTGGCAAACATTTTCTCCTGCATTCAGTAAGTTGCCTTTTCACTTTGTTGATTTTCTTTGCTTTGCTGAAGCTTGCCGCATGATGATTTCTGCTTTTGGTATGAACCTCAGAAAATAACTGCCAAGACTAACGTCAGGGAGCTCACTTCCTATGTTTCTTCCAGGAGTTTTAAGGGTGTAAAGCAGGCAGAGTGTGTCTTGGTTTCTTTCTACGTGCTTTGAGAATCTCTCTTTGGGCACAGTTAGCTCTGCTTCAAGTGGGCTGGGGTCCCCTGAAGTGACCCACTTTTCCATGCTGTTGTGGACTTTACTTTTACCAGAATTTATCTGCTTTGGGTTCCATGTTTATCCTAAATGCTCATTCTTGTGATAATTAAATGGATGAACTCCTTTGCTCCAAGATATTTATATCTCAAAAAACATTAACTTGAAATTAACTCTTCTCTTTGGAGACAGCATACGTTTAACTTACAAGCGTCAGTAGCCCTCCTGCTCACTGTGACTAAGATGGCATGTCTGTGGGGGGAGGTCTCTCCAATAGTTCCCAAGTTCTATCTCACTGGCCGCTGCCCACTCTGCCTAATCATATGTTCAGAAGCTTTCTGGATTAGTGCACAAGCTGAATAAAAAGTAAAATAACTGGTACTAACATGACGGTTGATACCCTTCTACTGTATTTTGGGGTAATTTTTACATTTTTAGTGTCAAATTAGACTGAACCATACCAGTGCAGGAAAATCCCCAACAGAAGTAAAATATAATCACTTGGGAAATGCTTAAGTATTTTAAAGTATGAACACATACTAGGAAGATAGAATGAAACCCAGTACACAAGCACAATGGCTCTGTACATTCAACAGAAGGCTCTCAGCCTGTCTCTCTATCTCGGTCTTTTAGAAGTGAAGATAAAATTGAGAGTTTCTATAGTCCCATGACTACTTATTACTCTCCCATTTTATAAACTAGGGGACCTTTGGAAGAGGAAATACTTTTCTGGTAGGAAAGTCATCATATATTTCTGTAGGTTACTTTCAGAATTAAACATGCCTTATGTCTATTTTTCTATTTCTGAGTTGGGCTTGTGAAAGTCAAAGTATACTAATATTTATTTAGTAGTAAAGAAATATTAACATTTCTTTACATGCTGCAAAATTTTAGCTCAACACTTACATTATGAAATTCATGCTACAGACAAGTGGCGCCTGTTTCCTAATTGTTTCAGTTGAAATTCAGTCTAGCCTAACTTGACATTTTTGTAAAGACTTATTATCTTTGAAGCAGATATATCTACTTCCTTACCCTCTTCCCATTTCTCCCTCCTTTTTCATCAACAGAACCTCAGTTTTGTTCAGAATGAAAATGGATCAACTAAAAATGTCTATTTTCCAGTCTCTCAAGGCTAATTCTGGTCAAACAGATGTAAATAGAAGTGGCTGGGTAGGGCTTCTGGGAAAGCTCTTTAATAGCAGGCAAAACCCAGTGGAATGCCCTTTTTCCTTCTCTCTTCACCACTTGGAAGGAAAGGTGCAATACTCGGAGGTCCAGCAGCCTTCTTGTGAGCATGAGGATGAAGGCTGCCATGATCAGCAGAAAAGGCCGGATTCTAGAAAGCATTGTGCAGCTCCATTTACCCACGAGGGATGGGTGTATCTTGCTGCACTGTGCTGGGGTTCCCTTCTTCTGATTCGGTCTTTTAAAATCATAACCTTGAGACTTCATGTAGGCAGGAAGGAAATTAAATTTCCTTTGTCTTACAAAGATGCTGCCTGCTGTTTCTGACACAGAAGAGCAGAGATGTCTAAAGGGACAAAGCTAGGCACTCCTTGGCAGCCGACCACATAACAAAAGTTACTGTACAGAGGTGTGGCTCACAGTTTACTGCTAAAAACTGAGAATGTAACAGTTCATTATGTTCAACAGTTTGATAATTTATGTGGGCCAGCCAAGAGCACGCAGACGTACAGTCTGACACTTTCAGAAATAAGCATGCAGCTACGGAAGGGATGAAAACACAACATGACATTATTCTAATTGCTACAAATGCAAGAGATGAAGAAGAAAATTGGATCATTACAGGGCAGAAACCAAAGAGTCTAGGTGACTAATCTAAATGTTACATTAAATGTTCATGGAATATAATATGCCACTGGCTCTGTATCCCACATGCCAGATTTTATTAGACAGAGGCAATAAGTAAGATATAACTATAATTAGTAGTTTGTAAGAGAATGAATTCAACACAGTACTATAAAGGAAAAGGTCAGTTGTCATTGTGATGATTAAGTGAAAAAACCCCTAAGTTTTAATAACTCAGCCTTTTTTAATTATTAGAAGGCAGTAGATTTCAGTCAAGGAGCTGAGGAGGATGAAGGTAACTCTCTGTCAGCTACTCACTATGCAGCTTTAGCTTCTGACGCCCAGGAACAGGCGGTAAGAGAGGCCAGCACAACACTGCACGCGGCCCAGCTAGCAACAGGGCCTGAGAACAAAGAAGCACCACGTGCGTAATGCACATACATACATGACACGCACACACACAATCAAGGAGCTTATGTTTGCAACAGAACCCTACAACCTTGGTGCCAGACCCACACTGAGGGCGTAGAAGGCAAAGGCTGACCAGAGCCAAGTAGTTAATTAGGGAGGATTTCTTAGAGATGAACTGTGAGCCAAGCCAGAGGGAGTGAAGGGTGTACACTGGTCAGTGACCTTTTGATCAAAGTGCCAAGTCCAAAAGAATAAGAAGGATTCAATGGACATTAATCCATCTTGTTTTATCCAGATAATGACATAGTTAATCTGCCTAAACGCTGCATCCCAGAGACTGGTTCCAAGGGGCTTATGTCTAATTTGTGGGTAACTTAGACTAAAAGTTCTAACTATTAAAAGGGCTAGCATCTGGGATATTGACATTTTGCCATATTTCCAATAGGAAGTAGTTTAACAAGTGTGAAACATGTATACATAAAAATATCAATTAAAGGGGGTATATATGATAGAATTAAAAATCTGTCTTAATTAGCTTTGTTTAAAAAAACGATGCTTTTCTCATTAACCAACTTTACCTACTTTTCTGAAATCTGTTTTTTGAGGCTCAATATTAAAGACACAGCACAGGATCACAAACTTTCAAATATGTATTACCTATCATCATCATCATCACTATGTTTTTACCCAAAGTGAAAAAAATATCACCTTATCCCTATGGGTCTCTGAAGCTAGAGGAAAGCTACTGGTACTACTCAAGTACCGTACCGTGGTCAACTGTTGGGAGCATTTCAAGCTCCCTGTGAACTATTCCTGTAGAGGTGTGTAGAACCTGAGGATGCACCTTTATCTTCTTTCCTTTAGCAAGAAAACTCTTCATAGATGGCAGTCAGCCAGCAGACAATTCCTTTTAGCGCAGAAGCGTCACAAGTGTTAGTCACTTAGTCACGTCCATAACAAGAAACCTAAATGTAAGACAATTAACATCTTTCTGATATCAGAGTTTGGGTTAAACACGGTATTCTAAAGGAAATATAAAAAAGGCCCAGTTATTTGACTTGGGTGAGATGGATCAAACTGTCCAAGTCTCGCTGTTGTTCAGTCACTAAGAGGTGTCTGACTCTTGCGACCTCATCAGCACGCCAGGCTTCACTGTCCTTTACTACCTCCAGGAGTTTGCTTAAACTCATGTCCATTGAGTTGGTGATGCCATCCAACCATCTCCTCCTCTGTCGTCCCCCTCTCCTCCTGCCCTCAATCTTTCCCAGCATCAGGGTCCTTTCCAATGAGTCGGCTCTTTGCATCAGGTGGCCAAAGGATTGGAGCTTCAGCTTCAGCATCAGTCCTTTCAGTGAATTTTCAGGGTTGATTTCCTTTCAGATTGAGTCCTTGATCTCCTTTGATCTCCTTGCAGTCCAAGGGACTCTTAAGAGTCTTTCCAGCACCACAGTTCAAAAGCATAAATTTTTTGTGCTCAACCTTCTTTACAGTCTCTCACATCCATACGTGACTACTGGAAAAACCATAGGTGGTAAGGTGAAAGAAGACAGTGAAAAAGCTGGCTTAAAACTCAACATTCAAAAAACTAAGATCATGGCATCCAGTCTCATCACTTCACGGCAAACAGATGGGGAGAAAGTGGAAGCAGTGACAGATTTTATTTTCCTGGGCTCCAAAATCACCGGGGACAGTGAGTGCAATCATGAAATTAAAACAGGCTTGCTTGTTAGAAAGAAAGCTATGACAGATCTAGGCAGTGTATTAAAAAGCAGAGACATCACTTTGTCACAAAGGTCCATATAGTCAAAGGTATAGTTTTTGCAGTAGTCATGTATGGATGTGAGAGTCAGACCATAAAGCAAGCTGAGAGCCAAAAAATTCGTGCTTTCAAATTGTGGTGCTCAAGAAGACTTTTGAGAGTCCCTTGGACAGCAAGGAGATCAAACCAGTCAATCCTAAAGGGAATCAGTCCTGAATATTCATTGGAAGGACTCCTGATGCTGAAGCTTAAGCTCCATTACTGTTGCAAAGAGCTGACTCATTTGAAAAGACCCTGAGGCTGGGAAAGGCTGAAGGCAACAGGAGAAAGGGGTGGCAGAGGATTGGATGCTTAGGTAACATCACTGACTCAATGTACAGGAATCTGAGTAAACTCTGGGAGACACTGAAGGACAGAGGTACCCGGCCTGCTTGAGTCCACGGAGTCGCAGAGAGTCAGCCGTAAACGACCGAGAGACTGAACAACGAACACCATTCCACTCAGAGAGGCTTTTTCACTACTTTATGCCGCAGTGTTAAACTCAGTCTCAGGCTGGAAACTCCTTCCAAGCATTTTGAGAAGCAAATAGATGAGTTATTTGTCTGGACTTTCATCACAGTAGTTCTTGACAAAGCAGTATAAGCCAGATGCCTGTTATTACCACAAGAATGCATTAAGTGAGAGACCAGGGCTCACAGACATGAATAAAAGCAGGAACACTTAGCACTTTGCAACATTACGTGTCTGTCTGCCTCACGCTCCACTTCTCGCCCTTCAACCCTACTGCAAACACGGACTGGGTACCTTCATGTGCCAGATCCCACTAAGTATGGGAATTCAAAGAATAGGACTGGATCCTATCTATACGAGGAGAACTCTTTGTATGCATCTAGGGAGACAAAGACATGACTGACTCACACACACACACACACACACACACACACAGACAAAGAAGTAGAAAATAATGGCAATGCAGAGTACCTGCCATTATGTGCTATCAGTTCAGATCAGTTCATCTCATTCACTCAGTCGTGTCCGACTCTTTGCGACCCCATGGACTGCAGCATGCCAGGCCTCTCTGCCCATCACCAACTCCTGGAGCTTGCTCAAACTCATGTTCATTGATTCGGTGATGCCAAAGTACTGGAGTTTCAGCTTCAACATCAGTCCTTCCAATGAACATTCAGGACTGATTTCCTTTAGGATGGAATGGCTGGATCTCCTTGCAGTCCAAGGCACTTTCAAGAGTCCTTTCCAACACCACAGTTCAAAAGCATCAATCCTTTGGTGCTCAGCTTTCTTTATAGTCCAACTCTCACATCCATACATGACTACTGGAAAAGTTATTTTTAAGAACAAGGAAATGGCATAATAGAAATAATCGTTGAATGAAAGAAAAAGCAATAATGCTATAATCATGTGATATTGATTTTTTATTAAATATATGTATAACATTTAGTGGGTTTTTTTTTTTTTACTACTCCATGAAATACTTGTGTGTAATTGTAACTATGATTATAATAATTATAATTTTTACCTGAAGGTACTCTAGAGAATTTTTTAAAAAATGAAAGATCCATATGGAATGCAGAAAATTTAGGAGAAGGAGCTAGACTTCAATCTATGAAAAAGTTAATCTGGTTTGACTTTTTTCATTACCTTCATGCTGGGAAGCTGTTGGGGAAATGCATCTATTATAAAAGTGCTAAGTGGTCCTGAGGAAAGCTTTGGTATGTCGAGCTGATGAAAGTCTCTACCTGATGACAAATGTAAAGAAAGGAGTACAGAAACAGAGGATCTAAGCCTTCCATTCTCTCCTTCAAAGAACATCTCAGTAGATATTGCCAGCTGCATGCTGAGATGGAAATTGTACAACAATGACAAGAAGCATGTACTGGAAAAGGAAACGGCAACCCACTCCAGTATTCTTGCCTGGGAAAACCTGTGAACAGAGGAGCCTGGTGGGCTACAGTCCACGGGGTGTTAAAGAGTTGGGCACAATTAGCGACTGAGCACGTGGCTTCAATATACTTTAAGCGTCACAGGCTCAAGGTGGAATTACGTACGTGAATAATCACAGTACAGTGGGATGCATTTATACTGTAAGAGTGTTATCGTATTGGCATTGCTCCTGGATGAGTTACAATCAAAAACATGAGGAATGTGCTCAGCACATAATCTCAATGGAGAATGCTGAGCACCTCTGTTTTAAACTAGCAATGGCTTACAAGGAAAATCAAATATATTATGGGAAATGAAGTTAATTTAAATGCATTGAATATCAAAAAGCAGGAGAACAACTCTGTACACATACATTAATACACAGGTTATAAAAGTGCTTCTCATCTTTTTAAGATATGCATTGCAAAATAAAAAAATCAAGTGTTCTGAGGAGTATCACATTTGTAAAACAGATCAGTTAATTTAACCAGCACTATATGCACTTGGTTATATGTTTATAAACAATTATTTTCAGAAAAAAAATAATGTTCCCAAATAAGTTGATTATCATTGGTTAATTTCAAAGAAATGTTTAATAAACACTGACCACATTTTAAATGTAACTATATTTGTTTTTTAATTTCAGTCTGAAATTACAATAAATTTTACCTTTGTTTAGAAACTAAACTATGCTGCTAACATTAGAAAGGTGATTGATTATTTATTGAAATTCAACCCCAAGATGTAATATCTGGATCTGATATAAAAATGACATTAAAAGCTTTAAAACGATATATTCATTAGTACAAAAACTCTCCAAATACTTCAAGGAAGTGGTTTCAGCAATAAAAAAAAAATGAAGATCTTATTCAAAAACTTTTTCATACTTGAATTCAAAATATAAAGAAATGAAGCAGTTTCTTGTAAAATGCTCCACCTTGGGGGAATAAAGCCCACTTCTCTGGATGCCTAACTTTCAGACATCAACTATCTTTGGAATTTGCAGACCCTGAGACAGAAATGGCCCCCAGGAGACTGTTTCTGGTGGACTGTGCGTGTGACCCTGCAGGAGGGTCACTGGGGGTAACTAAGGACGAAGACTGTATGTGGTCCTCAGTTAGATGCTCTGAACGCCTGTCATGAACTCATTCTGCTGGTAACAAGGACAGAGGAGAGAGTGCTGCTCCACGAGAGGAGAAGTGAGAACGGACAGCAAAGGAAAGCCTAGAAGACTCAGACTGGGTCTTCCCGAATGGAAAAGGAGCTCCAAATGCCTCAGTGTGCCTCAAGGACATAACTGAGGCAGCACAGACCAACAGCAGATGCTGGTTCTGAAAAATGTATCAATGACACTTGATACATTCAGCTTAATAAACTGAATTTACTGTAGCATTCCAATAACATGTTAAAGTTTAAAAAGTATCTTACTCATGTGTGCATGCTTCCCTGGTGGCTCAGAGGTTAAATTGTCTGCCTGCAACGCAGGAGACCCAGGTTCAATCCTTGGGTTGGGAAGATCCCCTGGAGAAGGAAATGGCAAATCACTCCAGTATTCTTGCCTGGAGAATGCCATGGACAGAGAAGCCTGGTGGGCTACAGTCCACGGGGTCGCAAAGAGTTGGACACAACTGAGCGACTTCACTTACTTACTTACTTACTCATGAGGAAAATTTTCTTATGCAGAATAGTTAAGTTTTGCAGTGATCTTACAAGGTACGATATACCATCAGAAACATTATTTATTTTAGCATAACTAATAAGTCCCTGGGCATTATCCATAGAAAATTACTACAAAAGAGTTATTCTTGGCAAGTACACTAGAAAGTTTAGTAGCAGTGTCTTTTCAAATATACATTGTGTTTTAAGAAAACTTAGAGAAAATGTACCCAAACTAGATACACAACTTATTTTAGAAAAAGGTATATACACATATACAGATACACACACACACACACACACACACACATATATCTGTATATACAATTGCATATAATTAATATGGACATAATTACTTATAGGATTCATGAGTATGCATATAATATTTCAGCAACAATAATGTTTTATATACATAGTCTTGAATCAGTTTTGGAAAAACCTGCACAGCCTTCCATGAAATAAGAACTCTGGTTTAAAGGTATATTATTTTTCATAAAAGTGTAGGAAAAAGAAATTCAGTAAGCACATATTGTATAATGAAGCATTTGCCTCATCTTTGTCCTTGGAATTTCCTGAGTGAAAGGAGTATCTTTGTGATTCATGGTGGGGTCCTTGGCTCCTACATGAGATGAGTGAGTGTAGGCAATGGTCATCTGCAACACCAACCATGAAATTAGAAGACCGAGCAGAGTCAGCCTAACTTCGGGGAAGGTGGGGGCTGGAGACTGAGTTCAATCATGTGGTCATTCGTTCACTCAATCACCTCTACATAGGAAACTCCAATGAAAACTCTGGCAAATGATGCTGTGTAGAACTTTCTGGTTGGTGGACACACTAATACACCCTGAGGATGCTGCATCCTGATCCCAGGAGAGGGGGTCGTACAAGTTCTGTGCTTAGGACTCCCTTGAACCTCCCACTGCATCTCTCTCCATTTGGCTGATCCTGATTTGTATGTTACAATAAAATAAGTATAATACTTTCCTGAATTCTGTGACTCATTCTAGTAAATTATGAAACCCAAAGGAGTTAGCAGGAACGCCCCCCTCCCCCACATTTGTAGGTAGTTAGTGAGAGGCACAGACCCTCACCCCTGTGGTGGCTGGCATGGGAAGTGAGGGCGGTCTTATTGGAGACCACCCTTTGACTCTGTAGGGTCTGCACTAAGTCCTGGTAACTGGCATCAGAACTGAACTGAACTGGAACCCACTAGTCTGTCCTGAAGTAGAGGCAAGTTACACAAAAGTATTCAAAAGATCTAAGGCATCACAAAAATGTAAAACTTCACAAGATGTCCCCCTCAACTTTCACACTTGTTTTTACTGAGGTATAATAACATACAACGTTGTATTAGTTTTAGTTATACAACATAATGATTCAATATCTGTAAGTATGGGAAATGGTCACTATAAGTCTAATTAACATTCATCACCACCACAGAGTTACAAGTATTTTTTCTTGTGATGAGGACTTTTAGCATTTATTGTCTTAGCAAATTTAAAACACATGATGCAGCTATTTTAACTAGTTACCACGCTGTATATTACATCCTCATGACTTAGGTGTTTTGTAACTGAAAATCTGGACTTGTTGACCATCTTAATCAATATGGCCCACCCCATTCCCCTGACCTGTGATATCTATGAGCCTGCTTTTTCTGTCTGCTTCTTCTTGGTCACCATCCATCACCACAGACCTGATCCCCTCTACACATCTGGCCCACTTCTAGGCTCATTGCCCTCTGATAACCACTCATCTGATCTGCTTTTGTGTGTGTGTGTGTTTTTTTTTTTTTATTCCAGACACAATGAAATTATACAGTATTCGTCTTTCTCCATGTGACATACTGCACTTAATATAATACCTTTAACTTATATATGCAGAGTACATCATGTGAAATGCCAGGCTGGATGAAGCACAGGCTTGAGTCAAGATTGCTGGGAGAAATATAAATAACCTCAGACACGCAGATGATACTACTTTAACGGCAGAAAGTGAAGAGGAACTAAAGAGCCTCTTGACGAGGGTGAAAGAGAGGAGTGAAAAAGCTGACTTAAAACTCAACATTGAAAAAGCTTTAGATCATGGCATCTGGTCTCATCACTTTAAGGAAAATACATGGGAAAAAGCGGAAGCAGTGACAGATTTTATTTTCTTGGGCTCCAAGATCACCGTGGATGGTGACTGCAGCCATGAAATTAAAATATGCTTGCTCCTTGGAAGGAAAGTTATAACAAACCTAGACAGCATATTAAAAAGCAGAGATATCACTTTGTCAAAAACAGTCCATATAGTCAGCTATGGTTTTCCCCCCAGTCATGAACTGATGTTAGAAATAGAGGAAAACAACAGAATGGAAAGACTAGAGATCTGTTCAAGAAAATTAGATACCAAGGGAACATTTCATGCAAAGATGGGCTCAATAAATGACAGAAATGGTATGGACCTAAAAGAAGCAGAAGATATTAAGAAGAAGTGGCAAGAATATACAGAACTATCAAAAAAGATCTTCATGACCCTGATAACCATGATGGTGTGATCACTGACCTACAGCCAGACATCCTGGAGTGAGAAGACAAGTGGGCCTCAGGTAGCATCACTACGAACAAAGCTAGTGGAGGTGATGGAATTTCAGCTAAGCTATGTCAAATCCTAAAAGATGATGCTGTGAAAATGCTGCACTCAATATGCCAACAAATTTGGAAAACTCAGCAGTGGCTACAGGACTGGAAAAGGTCAGTTTTCATTCCAATCCCAAAGAAGGGCAATGCCAAAGAATGTTCAAACTACTGCACAGTTGCACTCATCTCACACACTAGCATGGAGAAGGACATGGCAACCCACTCCAGTATTCTTGCCTGGAGAATCCCATGGACAAAGGAGCCTGGTGGGCTACAGTCCAAAGGCACTGCAGAGCTGGACATGACTGAGCAATTAACGCACACAAACACACGCTAGCAAAATAATGCTCAAAATTCTCCAAGCTAGGCTTCAACAGTATGTGAACCGTGAACTTCCAGATGTTCAAGTTGGATTTAGAAAAGGCAGAGGAACCAGAGCCCAAATTGACAACATCCGCTGGATCATCGAAAAAGCAAGAGGGTTCCAGAAAAACATCTACATCTGCTTTATTGACTACACCAAAGCCTTTGACTGTGTGGATCACAATAAACTGGAAAACAGAGATAGTAATACCAGACCACTGGACCTGCCTCCTGAGAAATCTATATGCAAATCAACAAGCAACAGTTAGAACTAGACATGGAACAACAGACTGGTTCCAAATTGGGAAAGAAGTACGTCAAGGCTATATATTGTCACCCTGCTTATTTAATTTATATGCAGAGTACATCATGAGAAACGCTGGGCTGGATGAAGCAGAAGCTGGAATCAAGATTGCCGGGAGAAATATCAATAGCCTCAGATATGCAGATGACACCACCCTTATGGCAGAAAGTGAAGAGGAAATAAAGAGCCTCTTGATGAAAGTGAAAGAGGAGAGTGAAAAAGCTGGATTAAAACTCAACATTCAAAAAACTAAGATCATGGCATCTGGTCCCATCACTTCATGGCAAATAGATGGGGAAACAGTGGAAACAGTGACAGACTTTACTTCTGGGGGCTCCAAAATCACTGCAGATGGTGACTGCAGTCATGAAATTAAAAGATGCTTGCTCCTTGGAAGCAAAGTTATGACCAACCTATACAGCATATTAAAAGGCAAAAACATTACTTTGCCAACAAACGTCCATCTAGTCAAGGCTATGGTTTTTCCAGTAGTCATGTATGGATGTGAGAGTTGGGCTATTAAGAAAGCTGAGTGCTGAAGAATTGATGATTTTGAACTGTGGTGTTGGAGAAGACTCTTGAGAGTCCCTTGGACTGCAAGGAGATCCAACCAGTACATCCTGAAGGAGATCAGTCCTGGGTGTCATTGGAAGGACTGATGCTGAAGCTGAAACTCCAATACTCTGTCCACCTGATGTGAAGAACTGACTCACTGAAAAAGACCCTGATGCTGGGAAAGATGGAAGATGGGAGGAAAAGGGGACAACAGAGGCCGAGATGGTTGGATGGCATCACCGAGTCAATGGACATGAGTTTGAGTAAGTTCCGGGAGTTGGTGATGGACAGGGAAGTCTGGCATGCTGCAGTCCATGGGGTGTCAAAAAGTTGGACACGACTGAGCTACTGTACTGAACTGATGAACTGACGTGAGAACTGGACCATAAAGAAGGCTAAGTGCCATGGAACTGATGCTTTCAAATTTTGGTGCTGAAGAAGACTCTTGGGAATCCCGTGGATGGCTAGAAGATCAAACCAGTCAATCCTGAAGGAAATAAACCTTGAATATTCATTGGAAGGACTGATGCTGCAGTTGAAGCTCCAATACTTTGACCACCTGATGTGAAGAGCCAACTCACTTGAAAAGACTCTGATGCTGGGAAAGACTGCAGGCAAGAAGAGAAGCGGGGGCAGAGGATAAGATGGTTGAATGGCATCACCGACTCAATTGACAGAAGTAGAGCAACTAGATCATTCTTAATTTTTCGAGGAACTGCCACACTCTTTTCCATAGTTGATGTATCAATTTACAGTCCTTCCAAAATGCACAACGATTCCCTTTTCTCCACTCCGTCACCAACATTTGTAATTTCTTATCTTCTTGATGATAGTCATTCTAGCAAATATGAAGTGATCTCACTGTAGTTTTGATTTGTATTTTCCCAATAATTGGTGATGTTGGGCATCTTTTCCTGTACCTGCTGGCCATGTGTATACCATTTTTGAAAAAAAAATGTCTATTCTGATCCTCTGCCCTTTTAAACCAGGTTGTTTTTATTGTGTTGTATAAATTCTATGTATTTTGGATACTAATCCCTTAGAGGATATAAAATTTGCAAATATTTCTTTGACTGATTTGGTGGCTTTTAACTTTAATTATGGTTTCTTTCACTGTGCAGTAGCCTATTAGTTTGACGGAATCCCATTTGTTTGTTTTTGCTTTTCTCCCCTTAGGTTTGGAGCTAGATCCACAGAAACATGGCTAAGACGATATAGATGGGTTACTGCCTCTATTTTCCTCTAGAGATTCTACAGTTTCTGATCTCACACTTAAGTTTCTAATCCATTTTAATTCTTATGGATAGTGTAAGATAGTGGTCTAGTTTCACTCTCATAAGTGTGTCCATCAATTTTCCCAACATTTACTGATGAGATTCTCCTTTCGTCACTGTATGCTCTTTGGTCATATATCAATTGTCCATGCACGTGTGGGTTTATTTCTGGGCTCTCTACTTTGTCCCATTAACCTGTGTGTCTTTTTCTGGCACCAGCACAATGCTGTTTTTATTACCGTATCTTTGTATTACTTTAAAATCACGCGGTGCTATACCTCCAGTTTTGTTCTTTTTCTCAAGATTGTTTTGGCTATCCAGGGTCTTTTGTGGTTCCATATAAATTTTAGGATTACTTGTTCTAGTTCTGTGAAATGCACCATTGGAATTTTGATGGGGATTGAACTGAATCTGTGGATTGCTTTGGGTAGTATGGGCAACATTTTAACAGTATTAATTCTTCTAATCCAAGAATATGGAATATTTTCTATCTACTTGTGTCTTCTTCACTTTCTTTCATTAGTGTCTTATTTTCAATATACAGTTCTTTCATTTCCTTGGTTAAATTTATTTTCTAGGTATCATATTCTTTTGATGCCATTATAAATTAAATTTTCTTAATTTCTCATTCCGGTAGTTCATTATTAGTGTACAGAAACACAATGATTTCTATATGTAGACTTCATATTCTGTGACTTTTCTGAATTAATTTATTAGCTTTGATAGTTTTTGGGTGGTGTCCCTTAAGGGTTTTCTATATGTAGATTCATGTCACCTTCAAATAGTGAGAGTTTTACTTCTTTTCTGATCTGGATGCCACTTAATCCTTTTTCTTACATAATTACTGTAGCTAAGACTTCCAAAACTATACTGAATAAAAGTGATGGAAGTGGGCATCCTTGTCTTGTTTCTGATCTCAGAGGAAAGGCTTTCAGCATTTCATCATTGAGTATGATGTTAGCTATTGGTTTTTCATATATGTTTTTTACTTTGTTGAGATACATTTCCTCTATGCCCAGTTTGTTAATGGTTGCTATGACAAATGGATGCTGAATTTTCTCACAGCCTTTTTTTCATTTATTGAGATGATTTTTATTCTTTGTTAATTTGATTGATTACGAAGACTGGTTGGCAGACATTGAACCATCCCTGTATCCCTGGAGTAAATTCCACTTGATCATGTTCTTTGAGCCTTTTAATGTACTATTGGATTGTTTGCTAATATTTTATTGAGAATTTCTGGATCAGTGTTAATCAGGAATACTGGGCTGGTTTTTGTTCTAAGTCATAAGAATACATCATATATGCAGAGTACATCATGAGAAACGCTGGGCTGGATGAAGCAGAAGCTGGAATCAAGATTGCCGGGAGAAATATCAATAACCTTAGATATGCAGATGACACCACCCTTATGGCAGAAAGTGAAGAGGAACTAAAAAGCCTCTTGATGAAAATGAAAGAGGAGAGTGAAAAAGTTGGTTTAAAGCTTAACATTCAGAAAACTAAGATCATGGCATCTGGTCCCACCACTTCATGGGAAATAGATGGGGAAATAGTGGAAACTGTCAGACTTTATTTTTTTGGGCTCCAAAATCACTTCAGATGGTGACTGCAGCCATGAAATTAAAAGATGCTTACTCCTTGGAAGGAAAGTTATGACCAACTTAGATAGCATATTAAAAAGCAGAGACATTACTTTGCCAACAAAGGTCCGTCTGGTCAAGGCTATGGTTTTTCCAGTGGTCATGTATTGATGTGAGAGTTGGACTGTGAAGAAAGCTGAGCTCCGAAAAATTGACGCTTTTAGACTGTGGTATTGGAGAAGACTCTTGAGAGTCCCTTGGACTGCAAGGAGATCCAGCCAGTCCATCCTAAAGGAGATCAGTCCTGGGTGTTCATTGGAAGGACTGATGCTGAAGCTGAAACTCCAATACTTTGGCCACCTCATGCGAAGAGTTGATTCATGGAAATGACCCTGATGCTGGGACGGATTGGGGGCAGGAGGAGAAGGGGATGACAGATGATGAGATGGCTGGATGGCATCACTGACTCGATGGACATGGGGTTGAGTAAACTCCGGGAGTTGGTGATGGACAGGGAGGCCTGGCATGCGGCGATTCATGGGGTCGCAAAGAGTCGGACATGACTGAGAGACTGAACTGATAAGAATACATATATTTTGCAAAAACTTTCCCTCATATCTCATACTTTAGTGACCTCACACAATACAATTTAATTAGATGCCCCTTGCTTTATAAAATCCTTTCGTATCACTTAGATGTTTCTTCCTTCTGCTCAAAAAATCCTTCAATTTGAACAAACTATGGCATACACAATACAAAAGGTAAATATAACTAACAAAGGAGTTAGGAATGGAAAGACAAAACTAGCAGATCAAGACTACTCTTAAGTAGATCTATTTGCTGTTCCTATTAAAACCAAGGCATAAATGCCATCACATAAAGCTCCCAATGTGGAGAAATCAAATTAGCAGTGTGTTTCTGTAAATTTGATCTAAGCTATCACTCAATGTATTCAATGAGTTAGAAGTCATTAGAAAGAAAAATTTTAATTTCCATTTGCCATGATTTTAGACAATAAAATAAATTAAAAAAAAATTAGTTTATGTCTCAAGTGTCTTTTGCTAAACACTAGACCCAGAAAGAGTTCTATGATCGGAGAATTTGGAAAATAGTACATATTGCAATTCTCCTCCCCTAATTCATATTGACATTTTCAGAAAGTTTCAGCAAATTAATCAGTTTAGTAAAGCATTTTGAGCATAGAACATTTTAAAATCTATTCATGGAGAATAAGCATTCTGCAGAAAATACTGTTGACATTGCTAAACAACAATAAATGTCCAATCTTCAAAAGACAGTAAATGGAATCACAGGAAAAAAAAAATTTTTCAAATGTTGAAAATATGGGATCATACTGATGATTATCTAATAATATCATAAATACATTTATTCCAGAAACTGAGAAATCATTTCCACAGGCTGCATATGTAATTTTAATGAAAAACTTCACCTACAATCAATTTGATTTTCTAAGAGTAGAATCTAGCCATTTTCTTCTCCAAGTACTTTCTAGAGCAGAGCTAAAAGGCCTCTTCACTAAGGTAAACAACTCAGAAAGGAAAATTTCTATCCATTTTCCTAGAATTGTTTTTTTTTTTTTATTTTTAAGAGAAATCCATTTGTAAGTTTTCAAGCATTTTCTTTATGTTTCAAAAAGACACTGACATTCCCCCAATGCCAGCCTGGTTATAACGTGTACAGAGGGGGATGGGTGGTGTCTTCTTCGTGAGTAGTGTCACCCAGAAGGTCAAGGGCACTCTGCTAAGTTCTTTGTGGATTCTTTCAAAGTAAGCAAAAAGAGAAGTGATATGCTTTTCTTTTTGTTCATACTTTTTATCTTTAATATAAGTCTTCTGGAAATGTGGAAATTTTCTCCTATTAATCCCTCCCAAGTTATAATTATTAAAACACATTCTTCATGAAAAAATGGCAGAAATACTAAGTTGTATAAATAATTTTAAAATGAACATCCACAATAATGTCCACAAGAGAAACACACACAGTTCTTGCCATGATAGTCATTGTACTCTAGCAAAGTAGACACAGATATTTAATGAGGGATTACCTCAAGAATTTATCATTCCAATTGTGTTCAGTTTTGCAATGGAAAAATGTAGTTCTCTGAAACTGAAAGACCTCCACTTATTTCTACAATATTTATGTCTGTCTGTTGTTCTGCTTCTCAGCAGTTTCTTGGTTTTTCATCAATTATAAAATCTATGTCATTCTAAGGCACAACTGTCCCTTCAGAATAGACTATTCTGAGAGAGCTGAAGTACGCTGAAGAGTATTTGTTCTCCTTGCTCTGGGTTTGCTCTAGACACGTCAGGGACCAAATTTGGATGTGGAGCGACAGAATGTGAAGTCTCAACTAGTGAGGGAAGTGTGCGTGCGTGCTAAGCCACTTCAGTCGTGTCTGACTCTGTGCGACCCTATGACTATAGCCCGCCAAACTCCTCTGTTCACGGGATTCTCCAGGCCAGTAGAATGGAGTGGGTTGCCAAGGCCTTCTCCAGGAGATCTTCCCGACCCAGGGATCGAACCTATGTCTCTCAAGTCTGCTGCACTGGCAGGCAGGTTCTTTACCACTAGACAACCTGGAAGCCGATTTGTTAAAACAGACTGTGGCCCTGACTCTCATGTACTCCTGCAGATCATGCCTATCATGGCATGTCCTCACTGTACAGATGGAACTGAATTGCGCTTCTGAAGCAGCAGCACAAGTCTACACTGCAGATGGCTTCAAAGGTCACTGGTAGCAGGGGATTCTTCTCCAGCCCAGTCATGGGGCAGCTGCAGAATGCAGACAAGGACTTCCCAACCTTTACACGAGACAAGGATGCTGTTTGCTACATGATGGCTGTGAAATCAAAGACGTAAGTTTGTGTGCTCTAATGTGTCCTAAATTCAGCCTTTTGTATAGCTTCAGAGAATACCTAAAAGATCGATTTAAAGAGGGAATAAAACACATAATTAATTTCTAGTTTGGCTGAATTTAAGCCTTGTGATTTGGTGTTTTAATTTGTTGATGTGCCTGGTATTTTCTACATAAAATGCAAGTTAATTCCAATGTCTTGTAATTCCATTTACATTTCATGTCTTCATTTTCTAATTCTAATAACTGCCTGACTCAGTTTTAGAGACACAAAAGTAGACACTTTGTACTGACACTCTGAAAACTTTTATAGCCCATAAATACAAAATGGCATTACATTTTGTGTAAAATATTTATATGAGGAAATGCCATATACACATTTTTATCTTAAATTCAAAAGAAAATATTTTGTGTGTGCTTCTTTATTTATTTTGGTTCATTTGTTTTACCAGGTTACTTAGGTTTAGAGAGACATCATAGCTTTGCCATACATACCAAAGGAATATCCAGTCTCCTGAACAATTCTGCTTTCAGTATTATTGAATAAATTTGGATTCTGATTGTTTTTAAGTGTTGACAATTGTAGAACAGATACTTGGGTCACTGACTATAAGATGCTCATGAGACTTCAAATGTTTTCCACCTTAAGTGTCTATATATTATCACATCATACACGTTTTTACACAAAAACCTGGAGTATAACCTAACTTTTAGGAAGTCCATACCTAGACCTAGACCCCTGTTGTATGACGTTAAACCATATCAAATTTTCTGTATTTGACTGTTGTGATCCACAAACCAGAAACTTTATATGGTTCAATGTAATACTATATGTATTTTTATATCAGTAAATAAAATTTACTTTAATGGTTCATTTGATTAAAAACAATATGAAATAGAACAAAACAACAAACCTCTGAACAAGTATCTGTAGGTCATTTGAAATCAAATCATCCATTATAAAGTGGGTATTTATGATTTGGCTAGCTAATGGTCAACCATCAATTGCAACATTTTCTAAGTTTTTTTAAAATGTAGACTATTTTTAAAGTTTTTAAAAATTTATTACAATATTGTTTCTATTTTATATTTTGTTTTTTTGACTGCAAGGTTTATGTGATCTTAGCTCTCTGAACAGGGGTTAAACTCACACACCCTGCCTTGGAGAAGTCTTATCCACTGCACAGCTAGAGAAGTCCCACAACTTTTAAAAAGATTGCTATCTAAAGATTTCAGGCTTCCCTGGTGGCTCAGATGGTAAAGAATCCGCCTGCAATGTGGGAGACCTGGGTTCGATCCCTGGGTTGGGAAGATCCCCTGGAGGAAGGCATGGCAACCCACTCCACTATTCTTGTCTGGAGAATCCCCATGGACAGAGGGGTCTGGCAGGATACAATCCATGGGGTTACAAAGAGTTGGACATGACTGAGTGACGAAGCACATCTAAAGATTTCACCGTGTCTCTTAAAAATGCATTATAATGCTTATCTTTTCTGAAGACTTACACACTCATCTTCAATCTATTAATTGTGCACTTTAGCTAAAAACCTATTTCATATCATTTACAATATTCATTAGGCAAAGTCCTGAGTTGATTATTTACTGTTGAACACTTCAAGTTTGGAAGACTGACAATCAATGATACTTAATTTTGGTACTTAATAGTGAATTCTTTTTTATTTGTCAGCTTACAGGTAGTCAGGCTTTCAAACCAGCAGGCTATTTATTTATTCCAGAAGTATACATATGTCTTGGGGGGGTGGGGAGAGAGAACTATAAATGACAGAACACAGGCAGAAGCCCAGTGGATCACCTCTTTCCCACTGAGTGATATAGACACTACTGCCCTGATGACCTTCAGGGCTTGGCGCAAGGAAGTCTTTCAAAAGTGGTCACAGCAAAAAAATTGCTTGCTTGCTGCATTTTATTGCTAATTTGCTATATTAAATTTTAATTATTAAAGATGGAACATCATTAAATACTCTCTTTCTACTTACTTTCATCAGGTTCAACATATTCTGATTTTACCGCCTCCGTTTCACCATGGAAAATATCAACAGTAGTGCAGTTTTCAAAAAACTCATACCATGCATTATCTTTTTCCAATTCTCACTTAAATCTCTTTGTTTTCAATTGTGTTTCAATAGGAATAAGAGACCTTTGAGAGAAGGGAGGACCACTGTCACATTTTCCAGTGCCTCTTCCAGTGCTCCTTACCCAGCGAGCTTTCCAGGAAAGGGAATTGACTACTCAGTTTCTGGAGCATCACTTTTTTGCCTCCAAATCAAAACCAGCCAGGGGACAAATTGAGTCAATCTGTCCCTCAGTCACAGAAAGTGGTATTTTCAAAACACTCATTTTTCAAGTGGCTAGATCTGACATTTCTGATAATCAATATTTAAGATGGTTATTCAAGTCCGACCTATAAGCCATCTACTTGAGTATGTATGTGAATTAAAAAGGCTGACAGATCTCAGTGTGTGAGGGAATCTTCCCTTGTCAGCCATCAATTGGATGACACTTAGGGAAAATGGCATGATTTCTCTTCCTTTTGAATGCTGGCATTTCAGCTGTCAAAAGATTATCTTCTGAAATATTTGGCCATGGAAATCTGAACAGTGGCCTTGGTGAATTGGATCTTATCAACACAACTTGGAAGGATAGGGAATCTATCTTCTGCTGTAGCAGAAGAGTTATATATGCATATATATAATTAAGAGTTTTATATATGTATATATATATATAACTTCTTGTTAAGCAGTTAAATTCAAAGTGGGTATTTCTAGGATTTTCATCAGAATGTACTTTAAAATTCCATTTTTTCTTAATGTTTAATAAATGTTCCACATTCCATCCTAAGCCTTAAATCTGTGGCTGCTTCATAAGTGGTATTCACTCTACAAAAGATTAACAGAACCCTTGTACTAATGGAGCCTAACATGAGCCTAACATTTGAAAATTTCACTGTGCCTTTCCTTTTCTTTCTCCTCTTTCTCTTCTCTTCCTCTCTCTAGGTTAATTTTTTTTTTCTACTATTTCTCTTTCTAATTTAAGAAGTACTGTCTGAGACACTTTGTCATTGAAATTGTTATGGTCTGTTGCCTCATATTTTGCTAAGTCAAGATGATTTATATTTTTAATGGCTTTAACTGATCAATAAACAGATTGTCTTGGCAGCAACAATATGGGGTTGCTACTACTGGGCATATTATGAGGAGAGGTCATATTCAGAAGAAGGTAGATTCACTGTCAGGCTAGCAACCTGACATACGAAGTTTTATTTAAACCACAATGGGTTAGGTAGGAAATCTATTTTATAGATCGAGAAACAGTGAAGTTGACCTCGGTCATCAGATAGCTATGATTTTCTCCAGGTCTCTATGGCTCTGAAGCCTGT
Organism: Cervus elaphus; assembly: GCF_910594005.1. NCBI lineage: Eukaryota > Metazoa > Chordata > Mammalia > Artiodactyla > Cervidae > Cervus > Cervus elaphus. The sequence continues at coordinate 20,806,684 of NC_057842.1, read as the reverse complement.
GTTCTCTTCTATCCTAAACTCCAGTATCTCACGGTGTGACCATGACCTTTATCATCACATTTCAGAAAAAAGATTTGAAGTAGATAAATTACCTAATCTCTCTGGATTACAAATTGTCAAAAATTGAGGATTAGTCATTTTTCAATTATCCCTTGAGCACTGTGGTTTGAAAACTTTTGAAAAGTGCCCCGATTATATGGTATATGCATCTCTTGTGCCGTATGCTTGGCATTTTGCCATGAAATATGTATTTCAATGCAATTCTTCATTCTTTGCACAGTCTTAAGATCTGTTAAATTCTGTTGCCACAGAACAGTTTTAAGACATTTGTTCAGTATAAAATAATATGGATCAGTATTAACTCACTGCTTGCCATTTAATATGGAAACCCCATTCCCAGACTGAATTTCTGACCTATTAAAAGACACTGACAAAAAAAAAATAAATAAAAGACACTGACAATGGCTAAAACTGCTCTCTGTTCAGTCTGCAGACCCTTTTCAAGACTTGTTTCACAATTTCAGAGCCATATAATGTGATTATGTAATGGGAAAGACTAGAGATCTCTTCAAGAATATTAACAGATACCAAGGGAAGGTTTCATGGAAGGATGGGCATGATAAAGGACACAAAAGGTAAGGACCTAACAGCAGCAGAAGAGATTAAAAAGAGGTGGCAAGAATACACAGAAGAACTATACAAAAAGGTCTTAATGACCCAGATAACCACGATGGTGTGATCACTCACTTACAGCCAGACATCCTGGAATGTGAAGTCAAGTGGGTCTTAGGAAGTGTCACTGCAAACAAAGCTAGTGGAGGTGATGGAATTCCAGCTAAGCTATTTTAAATCCTAAAAGATGATTCTGTAAGAGAGCTGCACTCAATATGCCAGCAAATTTGGAAAAAACAGCAGTGGCCGCAGAACTGGAAAAGTCAGTTTTCATTTCAAACTCAAAGAAGGGCAATGCCAAAGAATGTACAAATTACCAAACAATTGTATTCATTTCGAACGCTAGTAAGGTTATGCTCAAAATCCTTCAAACTAGACTTTAGCACCACATGAACTGAGATCTTCCAGATGTACAAGCTGGGTTTAGAAAAGGCAGAGGAACCAGAGACCAAATTGCCAACATTTTTAGGATCATAGAGAAAGCAAGGGAATTCCACAAAAACATCTACTTTTGCTTCACCTGACTATGCTAAAGCCTTTGACTGTGTTGATCACAACAAACTGTGGAAAATTCTTAAGAGACGGGAATACAGACCACCTTAGTTGTCTCCTGAGAAACCTGTAGGCAGGTCAAGAAGCTTACATGGAGCAACTGCCTGGCTCAACTGGGAAAGGTGTATGTCAAGACTGTATATTGTCACCTGGCTTATTTAATTTCTATGCAGAGTACATCATGCGAAATGCCAGGCTGGATGAATCGCAACGTGGAATCAAGATTGCCAGGAGAAAGGTCAACAGCCTCAGATAGGCAGATGATACCACTCTAATGGCAGAAAGTGAGGAAGAACTAAAGAGCCTCCTGATGAAAGTAAAAGAGAGGAGTGTAAAAGCTGGCTTAAAACTCAACATTCAAAAAACCAAGACCATGGCATCCAGTCCCATCACTTCATGGCAAAAATAAGGGGAAAAAGTGGAAAACAGACAGAATGCTATGCAGATGAACTCAGGAGATGAGGGGTTTCCCATGACGGGACCAGCAGGGGAAGAGAGACTGTGGCGGGGACACCTTTGGAAAGGAAGCAGGCAGAGCCCTCCAGTAAGGTGAACTGGGCTGAGTGACGGGGTCCATGTACAGCCTCCAGAAGCTGAGCCTCCACCCTTCAGTCATGAGCGTTTACAGCAAACAAACAAAACAGGTACCTCCCTGCTTTCTTCAGGGCTCACAAGAGACAATTCTACCCCTCTACATAAACATCTCTCCTGAATGGAACTTTCTATGTTATAGTGTACCATGTGTATCTAAATCTACAAGATTAAACTGAATTTAAAATGAATATCCTGCAGCATGATTATAATTTCACAAGTTTCTTTTTTTATGGACTTATGGTTCTTTCTTGTTTTGTTTCTTTTGTTCCTTTTTCTAAATAGGACAATAGAGCACTGGATGTCAAAAGCTTTGTCACTTGCTCTGGAAAAGTCCTCACTCTCCCCTGAGTCTTATCTCTTCATTTGTTAAAAGAAGGACTGGCTGTGAAGTACCTAAGTACTTTAACCATCTTTAGCTGTAAAATTCTATGGTGATCAAAAATAAGGTAAGGCTCTATCTGAACATTAAAAAATCCAACTCATGGCACTAAGTCTACAAATAAGAAAATATGTGTGGGAGATGTATTATTCTTGGTATAGAAGTCTTCTTTAAACATGATTCATGTTACATTAACTAATGGAATCTCCTTCAAAGGAAACCTACAGTTTTAAAGCTAATCTAAAACAATGGTATTGCGGTAGTTAATTAAAAGGAAGAACTAGTTTTAATAATTTATTATCAGAAAGCATTATGCTAAACAGATATTCACTACAAATTTAGGGCACATTTTAGAAACTACACTCCTCTGTTGTAAAAAAGAACTTTTAATAATGCAACTACCTGATGAAAACTAGCATATCACAGCTTCCCTCAGAGTATAATTATAGTTTTGCTGGCTGTGTAACATTCAGGTTCCTAGACAGCCTGGGTGGCATGTAATTAGCTGTCTTCTCCTAAAACTCTCCGTGAACCTCTCTGTTAATGTTAAAAAAATAAGAAGTTCTGAAATTAAAGAAAGTCGTATTAAGGATATATCCATTTAACTTTACAGCTTGGACATATTGCTTTATGAAGTAAAGTGCTATTCAGTGGATCTCACTCTACACTTAATTGGTGGTTCTCTTGTTCACTCCCATTGGCATTCTAAACATGCGTTTAACATGCATCACTAAAATGTTTACACGTGAAGGGAACCACTCGGCCCGTGTCCTTTCTGTACCCCCCTCACCCCATCTGCTTTTCTGCCTGAAGTCGGGCACACACCGCAGTCCTGCCCACTTACTCTCCAGTGGATGGTGGGCTCGCCCTCAGAAGCCTCACACTGTCCAGCCTGACCTCCGGAGCCCCGACCCGACGGAGTGCCCAGTGTGGGGAGAGTGGGTGGGCGCTCCACCCAGCCCGTACCTCCCGGTTCAAGAAGCATGTGTTGCGTACCCATGTCCACCCATGAGATCAGCCGCTCACGGACTCACCACATCCTCGTCCCCAGCGCCTGCAGCCACGCGGCCTCTTGGGCTTGCTGCCCTCCTCCGGGACCCTCTCATCACCATGTATTCGGAGCCCACTCCCTCCCTGGCTGGTGTTCAAATGTCATGTCTGCAGAGAGGTCCATCCTTCCTAAGGCCATGGCCCATTCTGGACACCTGCTCACTGCGACTTACTTTCCTTCATAGCACTTATTACTTGACATTATCTATATGTATCTTTTCTTCTTTTTTTTTTCTGGTTTCCTCCACCAGTATGTAAGGCCCAGGAAGTACTTTGTCTGGCTCACTGCATATTCCCACCATGTACGCCGGTCTCTGGCACGGAGTCATCATTCAGTAAATAAATGCTGAATGAGTGAGTGACTTTTCTGAGGACCTCCTCTGCTGAAGGCACTGGGCTAGGCCAAGAGGGGGATACAGCCAAGACGAAGCCACATTCCAACAGTAGGGGAGCAGACCCCAAACAAGGACACAGCTGTGCTAAGCATAGGACTTGCTCTTCAGCTGCAAATCCCCGCCTTTCCACCCCAGGGGGCGGGGGACGGGCATGCTGCGCTTCATCTGGGGACCCCTGCTGGGGATCGGGGGTGATCACAGACTCCGCCCTGTGACCCCCTACTCCACATATAGCCAAGATGCTTTTCCAGTCTTAAATTCATTCTCTGGAGTGTCTGTTCAGCAGCTTTTCCTGTCTTCTGACTTCAAAGACCGGGGGTAGGGGTGGGGGGGATGCAGGCAAGAGGTAGGCTCTTATCTTCCTTTCTTTCTCATTACCGTCAACATCTGTACTTTTTCTACTTTCAAACAGAAATCACCTAACGATTCTTTAGGAGAAACAAGGGGGCATGGAGAGAAGACTTTATTGCACAGTGCTCTAGACTGTGCTTTTAATAAGGCTTGCTTGTTTAATGTTGCAAAGTAAAAAACTATGGCTTCAAATATATATGTACACGCATGGAAGATTTTATTTACATGTATATTACTGCTTGTGTATAATGGCTTAAATACCCACATTTTTTCCTTTCTTTTTAAGTATATGTACTGCTGATTCATTCAGAGAGACCCAGTAGTCTAGCTGACAAAAGCACATAACATCAGTCTGAACACACACCAGGGAAGCAAAGCAAACTAATATACATTCTATATCCTGAGCTTTCTTATACAATCTAAAAACTTTAAACTACTATATTTACTTGTATAATTAATGATATCAGTATAAGATCTGTAACCAGAAAAATGCTTCTTCTACTTATCAACTGCTTATCTTTCCTGCTATTCACACTTTCCTCTTTAACTTTTTTCCTGCACATGTACCTCAGCTTCTAAAACTCACTGGCCACAGAACCTGTCAGAGTAGTGTTTCCCAAACTGTGTTTGATGAAAAGATGTTTCATAAAAGGAGTTCATGGTCAGTAAGTTCAGAAATATTCATAGTAAAGGACCTGATAGGTTCTGCAGTATATACATATGAATACATTTATTTAAGCCAACGTTTCCTACACCTTCATTTTGAATGTCTTCTTCACAGAGTAAGAGCTAGTGAGACAATGACTGGGGAAATGCCAGCGTCCAGTCCTTTGGATCATACTCCTCTTTTGTCATCATTCCCCACCTTTCCTTCTCCCAAGTCTCTGCCTCTGTGATGACACTGCCCATCACTCAGAGCCCACTGCAAACCTACTCCTGGGGGATTGCCCTGTATTCCTGCCTCCATCTTCCCTGCCCTTCCTTCCGATAATCATCTTTTCCCAGATCGACTATGTAGCAGACTCTGGGCTTGGTTCCCAGGATGGAAGGCCGAGAGACTGATTAACTACCCTTGAGGGCTGCTGGGGATGTGGAGGAACACTGAACTCAAGCTAAGCGGATAACTGGGCTGAACCAGGAAGAATTAGGGAAGTGACCCAGATATGAGGGATATAGGATTGTGTGTGTGTGTGTGTCTGGAGGACTGGAGGAGTAACTGGGGGGAGGGTTATTTAATATACGTGACACATTATGTGCAAACACAGCTTAATTTATTATAATAATCTTCAGATTTCCCTGCCTTCTCTAGAACCTAGGGAGAAAGAACAGAGGTGGGGTGTGAAGTGAGAATTAGTGTAGGGATAGGTAAGGCTTAGTATGATCATGGAGGGCTTTGCCTATTAGGCATATTGAATTTATCCTTTAAGCCAGAGGTTCTCAACCTAAACTGTGCTTCTACATAACCTGGAGCTTTTAAAAAATGCCCACAGATGCACACAGCATCAGTTCAGGAGGCACTGCACAATGCTCTATACTTTGTCTTTAATAGCTTGTTTAATTTTGCAAAATTAAAAAAAAAAGGTTCTATATATCTTTTCTGGCATGGAAGGCTTATTTTATTTACAAATATTAATATATTATTGTTGGTGTATAATGACTTAACATACCCAAGATCTTCCCTTCAAGTATCTGTATTGATTCTGTGTTCATAGAGTCCCTGAAGTTTAATCGCCAAAAGCACATAATATCAATATCTTGGAGTAGGCCCCCCCCTTTTTTTTTTGTATTTTAAACGTCACAGTGATTTAATATGCAGGCAGCATTGAAACCACTGCTGGATGCCTTGGAAACTCTGAAGGATACTGAGAGATTTTGAAAAGTATGAAACATGGGTTCTATTTTAGAGCTATCGCTTCAAAGGAAAACAAAAGATACTTGTGATTACAGAATGATGTTTAACCCTGAGGATCCTTGGCACTCACAAACTATCCCAGAAATATTTGGTGAAAGAAGAAACTGGAACCACACAAAACATCTGTGTGGATGCCGCAGACCGGGCTTCCCAGGCTGACCAAGGCAGGAGTGGCAGCAATGGGAGCAGAGCTCTCTAAAAGGGAGAGACAGCCAGACAGTACCGTCTCAACTCTCACCTCTTCCGTCTATCCCCTTCTCTGTGGACCGTCTGGTACACAGATTTGGGGCATGAGACTGGAATTAAACAGACCTGGTTTCTAATTCCCATCTGATACACACAACTGTTCACGCTGGGATAAGTGATTTATTCCCATTAAGCCTCAGTCTTAGTATCTGTAAAATGGGGATGATGATAAGACAAATGAGGTAATGGTTAAGCATCACTAGTCTAAGCTTGATATAGAAAGAAAACCCACTACTAAGTGTTCATGGAAAAATCTTTACAACTGACATGCACCTCCTGGGAATCAGTCAAGAAATCACTCTCCCCCGTCTGTTATATATTTGGCCATCAAACACACCAACTATAAAGAAAAGTTTCACCTACAAAGTATAGCTGTAAGCACACCACAGGCATATGGACAGTCTTTTTTAAGCAATGCCAATACAGCAACACAAAAGCGTGCATAGCTCAAAACCTCACTCAAATGCACTTCCCGGTGAACTGTGAAGAGCAGCATGCCGAAGAGGGACTGTGGAAGGTCAGAAAAGGGCGCGGCAGACCGCAGGACCAAAACCAAAGGGCCCCAAGCAAAGCAAGCTACAGAGAATACGGTGACCATTATAATAGTATTAAAATGTCAAGTCTTATAGAAAATACAATATCCAACTGTCAATCAAATATTCACAAAAGGGGATCATATTTAGATGGCTCAATGTACACAGTAAACACAAAAAGACACAGCCCACATGATCTAACCAGAACAAGAGACGCTGTAATTAATAATAAAAATATGAATAATAACCAAAATATAATACTTAAGAATAACTAAAGAGCACAAATACTGCCTTGGGCATTTTATGTGTTTTTGCTAATTTAATGCTGTCAAACATCCCCTGAAGTATTTAGATTGTCTGCATATTACAGATGGAGCTTTAAAAAGATGCATGTCTTGTTCAGCTAATTAGAGGTGAAACCAGCACTGAAATTCAAGAAGTCGTCTGTCCAAACTTTCAGTTTAACTACTATTCTGCAATGCCTCTCAAACTCTTGGAAAAGAAATTTTATTTCTCAGACTGAAACTTTAAAATGCAGTTTTTTTTTTAAGGCAATTCATGAAAGAAGAAAAACTTAATGAAGTGAAAGTAGAAATTAATGATTAATGATTGATAACCAATATATACACTAAAGATTCACATTATTTATTTATTTTTAATTTATTTTTTAATTGAAGGATAATTGCTTTACAGAACCTTGTTTTCTGTCAGACCTCACGAGGGCGATCTGGCTGTGACCTGCCACCCCACTGATCGCCAGGGTGGATTCGCTGATCTGGCTGGCTAGGCGCGTGTCCCTTCCCTCCTTAAAGTGCCCCATGCGCATCCTCCCGAGGCTGTGTGCTCGGTCGAAGAGCACGACCATCCCCAATAGAGGAGGACCCGTCTTCGGTCAAGGGTATAGGACTAGCTGTGCTCCCCGGCTAGAACCTCCAAACAAGCTCTCAAGATTCACAGTTTTTTTTTGAGGTGTGCACAATAATAACAAATGACCCTACAGTCTAATAAAAAATATAATTAGCAATATCGCTTCTACTAGGAAGAGCAATAACAATATAACAGCCTGCTGGTATGCAGAATTTACTATGTGCCAGGCACTGAGGTAAGCACTTCAATTTGTACTACATCCATTAATCCTCACAATAAACTTTCCTAACAAATACCCTACATGCTTGCTTAGTTGCTCAGTCAGGTCTGACTCCTTGTGATGCTGCGGACTGCAGTCCGCCAGACGCCTCTGTCCGTGGGATTCTCCAAACAAGAATACTGGAGTGGGTTGCCATTTCCTTCTCCAGGGGACCTTCCTGACCCCGGGATCAAACCCGTATCTCCTGTGTCTCCTCCACCGCAGGCAGATTCTTTACCACTGAGCCACCTAGGAAGCTTGATAAACACTGTAGCAATACTCAAATTTTAAGGGAACTGAGTCTCAGAGAATTTAATTAACTTGTTTAAGTCACTCCATTACCAAGTGCCTGCATCAGGTTCTGAACTCATGCCCTCTTGATTCCAGAACCGAAACTTGTATGATTATATTGTACATGTAAACAAATATCTAAAATTAAGAACAAGAAAGTACATGTAACAAAATAAGTGAAGAATATTACAATTTATTAGAGAATGTTAGGATAAATTTTGTGACACAGAAGTTAAAATCTCTATTAAATGACTGATTTTACCTGGAAAATGGAATTGATCCAAGTTGATATAAGAATTCATTTAAAAATGCATAACCATAAAAAAATTTGCACTGCTGTTTTAAAATAAAGCAAAAACCTTTCAATGAAAGAACAGGTCTAGATCATTTTATAGGTAAATGTCATCAAGCTTTAAGAAGAGATAATTCCATTAACATGTAAACCTTTGCAACCCACCAAAAGGGCACTAGAGACCAAGACAGACAAACAGGGATGGCATTCAGAGGGTGAAGCAGACGATAAACTGTTACCATGAAGAATGACAACTTCAGATCAGTTCTATGAGTTTGATGGGGTAGAGAGGAATTCTGCTTCAGATGTGACTGCCAGCCCTCTCTGAGAATGTGACATTGTTATGGGAGCAATGATGTGACAGGCTAGAAGTAGCTAGATGTGATAAGACAGGCAGAGAGCTGCATTCAAGGGAATAACAAAGAGAATAACCTGGAAAAATACCCGGAGGCAGGAGTGCAAGGAACATGTGCAAGAAATAGAAAAAAAAGACAAAACAAAATAATAATAGTGAAGAGGGAGAAGGGGATGAGATCATTTTGGAGAGGCAATGTTGGTCATCCAAGTGACAGATGGTGGTAATGGGGGAGATGGTGACATGTGGAAAGTTGTGAATCGTCTTTTGTAGGTGGTGGCATTCAATATACATATGTAATATGTTATATATATCGCACATGTATTGTACACACACACATATATTTATTTTACTCAATATGATCAGGTAGGCATAAGAAAATGCAAAATAAAAACTCTTCTAGAAGGGGTTTGATATAATGAAACGAAATATAATAAAAGAAATTGAGGTTGGGCAGAAACTGAAGTTGGGCAGATAAACCAAAATAGAGGTTTATTAATAATGAAAAGATAGCAAAATAAAATCATTCTACAGCATTTCAATCCATGTTGATGATCCCTGTTAATACCTCTTTGAGTGTGAACTGATCTTCTAGTTAAATACACTGACCAAAATGCTTGCTGAATCTTTCTAAACTATATTATGGCTCCTTTTTCCACTGGAATCCTAAACCAGCTAAATAATAGGCTTAGGGACACTTAGCAGCTTTGATCAGTTTTCCAAAGATCTAGGTGGTGGGGTGGTTTCAGGATGATTCAAGGGCATTATATTTATTGTGCACTTTATTACTATTATTATTTCAACAGCTCTACTTCAGATCAGGCATTAGATCCCAGAAGTTGGTGAACCTCTGCTTTATTTACTAAATATAAGACACGCTTCTCTGAAAGTGACTGTGAAAAATCTGTGACATGAAATTTGAATTAAATCAGAAGGGGAGAATTGACAGATCCCACCACCTCGATCTGTGGAAAAACTGTCTTCCATGAAACCAGTCCCTGGTGCCAAAAAGGTCTGGGGTTCCTGCGTAGACAACAGGGGAATAAAGCCATCTCTGCTGATAACTGATGAGGAATGCTAAGTCTCAGTTTATTTATCTGCAAAATGACAACCCCAATACCCATTGTGCATGCGGCAGTATTATCACGAGAAGCAAATTAGTTAAGTGATGTGAAAGAAATTTTGGAAATTTTAATATGTAAGATTTGGTTATTTTATAATAATTTATAGTTCTCAGAAGTACATGAATTCAATAATGTATTGTGATATCAAATGAAACAAAAGTTCATAGAGTCAATTCAGAATGTTCAGATAATTTGCACTGGATTCTTAAGAACAGCAGGTTTATGATGGAATGATCAGTCTGGATCAGAAGTTCACTATTGCTAACACACTGATGGGCCAAAAGGCCTTCATCTCTAAAGTGTCCATGTGGGGTTCTCTAAATCTTGCAGTTCAAGTGGATCTCTGAGTACATGAAACCAAAACCTCAGCTGAAACTAAGAGATTGTTTTCTCCATGATTTAATTCTCATATTGTTCAACTGATAAATCGTGTCCATGAACATGCAGCACGCCAGGCTTCCCTGTCCATCACTCTCTCTCAGAATTTGCTCAAAGTCATGTTCATTGAGTTGTGTGGGTTGTGTCAATAAAAATTCTTCCCTCACCAAAGTCTACTAAAATCCTGCTTACTTCCCATTAGAAGTATTTAAGAATTCAGAACACTTGATTAAAACAGATTATCAGAAACTTAAAATCTATCCTGTTTAAACTGTATCCATTCATAAGAATTATAGGCAATTCTTTTCCAGCAGGCAGGAAGAAAGACACTATCAGAAACTCGAAAGTAACATACAATGGAAATATATAGAAGAGATTTAAAAATAACTAACTATGCTGCAGTCCAAACTGTTCTAGCGAGCCAGAGATGTTACTTCTTTCTGAGGTCTATATAGACTTTTTAAGATTCTCATATTCAGTAAACATGTCTTCCTAACTGTAGTTCCTTAAAAGCTTTCTCAAATTTCTTTAAAAAGGCAACTGTTGTTTTTGAACACTGTAATTAGTCAATTAATGTTATGGAAATCTGATCTAGCAGGATCATTTTAACTAAAGGAAGGAGAAAAGTTTCTGGTGATGAATATGTAATTTATTGTTTTAAATAGCAAAATTGCTATGCTATAGCAAATAAATTAAATTCACTTTTAATACTTGATCATTTTGGCATTAGAGTTATTTTTGCAATCAATATTGTTAGAATGCATATTAATTTAAACTGTTCTGGACAACTGAATATGCCTCTGACCATTAGTAACTATATTCATTTTCGGGAAAGTGTTAATATGTATCTAAGACCAAGTGCATTTATTAGGTGACATACTTTTAATATATCTTGATGGCTAAAAAAAGTCTCAATCTTTTATCCAAATGTAACAATGGAAACCAGTCTCATCATTTCTTACACAAGAACATTTCTTTACAATTGATTAAATAAAAATTCCTAGACAGCTCTCTGTTAGCTAACTAAAGCAGTTTTATCATTTTAGACAGAAACAATCATGCACTGTCTACATGACTAATAAAAGTATACTTGAAAGTGATTCTTTCCATAATTTTAGGCATTATTTACTAATATGAAAATATGGCATTTCTGTATTGCATAAATTGCTAAAAAATACATATACAAAGGCCATTGTTCCTTATGTAGTTTACTTAGCAGGGATCTTAGCACTGTCTTGAACATCTCTCTGCACAGTGTTCCCTCTAAACATGGCTAAAACGCGGTTACATCAAAAGGAATTTTGCATTTTAAAAGCAAAGAAATTCTTTACCAAATGTAGCATTTTCATATCATTTTAGAAAAGAACTTCAATTGGTAAAATTATTTTACGGAGATGGGGAAAAAAAAAAAACACCTGATTCAAAAACTTTAAAAAGGAACTTGAGGCAATTCAGACTAGTAAATTTTGCAGCTGGCATGAGCATTCTGGATTATGTGGTCAAAGTGGCCCCAATGCCAAATGTGACAAGGTCAGACGGGCCAGAGGACAGATAAAAACTAGGTATAATCCATGAGGAGGGCTAATTCCATCACAACTCATCTAAACATATGACTTTGCTTTAAAGGGGGAAGAAATAGGCAACAAACTATGTCATGGAATCTTCGAAATTGCAATTTCTAGGGAATCCTCAAGAGTACCTTCAAATTAGTGTCTGTGAAATCAAGTAAGTGAAATCAGATAATCTGTATCAAATCAACAGGAATCATTCTATGGTGAAGTCAATATCCTACTCCTTTGAACAATGCTCTTTGTCCAATCAATTCATCCGTGACACCTTTTTGTTCCTTTCTTCCAAATGCTAAATAGCAACCAACATTAAAATGTATCCCTATTTTTAAAATATTTGCCTCTGTAAGTCTTTTATGAAGTCAATGATTACCAAAATGAGAAATTCTGCCTTGAAAATGAATCACTGTATTATAACTTTGAAATATATAGATGTCCCAAATTATCACTATAATATAATCTGAAATTTCTGCTCATAAGAATCAAAAAGAATTGCTTGATGATGTGCTTTACCAAATGGAAAAAAGGATCTAAAAAATGTAGATATAAAAACAGAATACACACACTCAGACATTTATATAAACAACCAACCAATCAAATAAGGAGACCAGCACAATGAAGTATTTAGTCCAAACAATTAAAATATATGATGCAAAAGTACTAAATAAATGGAACTAAGATCTTATTTGGGTTCAATATGGAGGGTAATAGTAATGTGCTAAAGGTAGAAGCAGGTGGGAAGAATGTGAATGCTTAGGCCCTTTTTCGTTTGGGGGAAACGATTAACTCTAGGCACTGCTTCAAAAATTATACAATTCAATATATTTATAAATAGAATGTATAATTTTAACACTAGTAGAAGGAAATATACCCTCTATGTGTTATTAAATAAACAAGAAAGGGATAACAAAAATAAATAGCAAAATATGATGGTAAACAGAAAAAGTTAAAAGATGGCAGCTTTAAACGCTTCCCCTTAGCACACTTTGCAGATATTGTGTGTGTGTGTGTTTAACAAATCACGTTTGTGGTAACCCTGCATGAAGTGAGTTCTGTTAGAGTCATTTTTATAACAGCATGTGCTCACTTTGTGTTTTTGTCACACTTTGGAATGTTCTCACCTTATTCCTTTTTCATTATTTTATTTGGTAGGGTGATCTGTGGTCCTTGATCCTACTACTACAACTCAAGCAAGGTTCAGATGACAGTACTTTTCAGCAATAAAATACTTTTAATTAGGGTATGTACATTGTTTTTTAGACCTAATGCTATTGTACACTTAACAGACCACAGTATAGCACAAGCATAACTGTTATATGCACTGGAAATCAACAACTCTGTGTGACTGGCTTTACTCTGGTGGTCTGGAATTGAACCTGCAGTATCTCTGAGGTCTGCCTGTACCTAATGGTAAGGCACAAGACAACACATCATTGTTTACCTCATTTAACCTGATCTCCAGTTAGATCCCCAATTGCTTTCTTCATGAGGCTTATCAAAATGTTGTTATTATTTTATTCTTTATTCTTCAGAGTCTCCGTCACCATGTTCACTAGAATGTAAGCACCTCAAGGGAACAAATTAACACCTTTTAATTCACTAATTTATCCTTAGTAACTTACATAGTGGTATATGCTACTTAGATAAGCATGAAATCAAACTAAGCAAAGAAAAGTACAAAAAATCTGGTTGGAACACAGATACAATGGGACAATGCTAATAAAAATCAAGCAAGCATGGACATACAATAGATAAAACAGAGCCAAGATGAAAAGTACTGAATAACACACAAAAAAATTTTTTTTTGTATTGAGAAAAATTGTAATTCACTACAATGATATATTGGTCCTTTACCAATATAGCTGCAATAAATGACCAAACAATAAAACCTGCCAAAAATAAAAGCAACACATGTGTCTACAACCATAGTAGAATAATTTAACATTTCTAAGGTCGTGAAAGATGAAGGCAAAACATAAGTCAGCCTATAAATAATTTGACCAGATAATTATCACAAATGGCACTTGTTACCACAGAAAGCAAAGTCAGTCCTTGCCTGGATGGGCGCCACATCTGTGGATTCAGCCAGCTGTTGGTCCGATCTGCTGTAAGCACAGAGTTGGCAGATGTGGAAGGCCAGATGTACTGCGCCCTTTCATATGAGGGAGCTGAGCGCCTGTGGATGTTAGTGTCTGGGCTGGGGGGAAGGGCCCTGGAGTCAGCCCCCCTGGATACTGAATATATTCGAAAGATACATTCTTTTGAAATAATCCTGAAACAGTGTTTTTCAGTCATCAGGTTACAAAGAAATTACAAAACACACCAAAATGTATAAGTCATAAAGGCCGTGCTAGACCATAAAGCAATTAAATTGGAATTTAAAAAGAAAAGCATAGCAACAATGCCCACAACAAATTCAAACCACTTGGAAATAAAGATACATGGTGTGTGGCTGGAAGAAAAGAAAATTCTGTTAAGAATGGATTATTTTTATATTAAACTGGAGAATCACTGCAGTACCAGTGAAAATCCTAAGAGGATACTTTAATGATCCCACAAAGTTGGTTGTAAAGTTCACTAGGAAGAGAAAATCAAAGTTATTAATAAAAGGATAAGTAAAATTTAAAAAAAGAACCATATTCACACAAATGCAGAGTGCTACAAAGCCTCATGCTATGCATCAGATACATGGCAAATCAGCTCTATTGAAGAGGCCACACACCATTTAGGATTCAGTTTGAGACAACTTTACTCTATAAAAGCAATTACTACCAATTGGTAGTAGAAGTCAAAATTTTTAGGTATTCTAAAAATATAAAAATTAGTACTTTCTTTGAATTCTATATAACCTGAGTAAGTAATACATCCATTAATTTCCTGAATTTTCATTATTTGTCAGGTATTTTCTCCTTAATACATAATGACCTTCATCTGAGTCATACTGCAGAGTTTCCAGAGTTTTTTTCACATACCTGATTGTAACATACGTGTGCAATAGGTACATTAATATCATCCTACTTCATAGATAAACCCACAGCCCCAAAGTTTAGTCTGCCCAGACCTAAGCGGCTGTGCCACAGGCCTAGCTCTTGCACTCCACACGCTGCAGCCCTGAGGAGGCCGAAGGAGACCCTGATGCGTGGCTGGAGACAGAAGGACATGCCTGCAACCACGTGACACGCTCCCGAGCCCAAGTCCCTAAGTGGGTTATCATGAGTCTGCTTCCCTTCTCCATGTCTCCATTTCTCAAATAGTTGCCAAGGTTAATTTCATGAAGCCTGTCCTTCCTGATATATTTGAGCAAACTTTCAAGGGTACAATGGCATACACAGACGGGATTTCATGGGAACATAAGACAGAGATACCCAACAGAGAGAGAGAGTCAGGCAGGCACCTGAAATGAACAATGAGGACTCAGTAAAGAGAAAGAAGGCAGGGCTTAGGGAATGATAATCTCCTAGTGAGGGAGTATCAGCCAAGGCAAGCACGTCAGAAAGACGTGCTTTCTGCCTGGACACCCTGTGCCAAATGAGGCTGGAAAGGCAGATGGGGCCAGTTCATACAGCAGCTTGTCTATCACACAACGGACCTTGGATTTAGCCTTGGAACTAATGAGGTGCTGCGGAATGGATGCAGGTGGAAGGTGAGTACTGCTGACAGAGCCCTGTGGAAGCTGGGTGAAGAACTGATGCTCGGGGTCAGATCATCAGCTCAGCTGGTAAAGAATCTGCCTGCAATGTGGGAGACCTGGGTTCGATCACTCGGTTGTGGGAAGATCCCCTGGAGAAGGGAAAGGCTTCTCACTCCAGTATTCTGGCCTGGAGAATTCCATGGACTGTACAGTCTATGGGGTCGCAAAGAGTTGGACACAACTGAGCAACTTCCACTTTCAAGGAAATCCTATTAGGAGAGAAACAGCAAATCCTTCTTACAAGAATGCACAGCACCTATCTTGAATTCTTTGCTGAAGTTCTAGTAAGCTAACTGATTCAGTTACAACTCCCGATTCTACTGAGATGAATACACCATCACAGTCTTCTTTCCTCGATAATGCGGTTTCTCTTGGAATGTGGCGACTTTTCTGAAACTACCTTTTAATGGCAGAGTTCTCCACTGTATTTCAGCAAAGTCTTTTAAATCTACGTGCTCTGTTCCTCTTCAAAGAGTAGAGCAGATTATTTAATGGCCTAGAGTCTGGAGTCAGACAGACTTGACCTTAGTAACCACGTGACCTAGAGCAGTTTATCCCCCCTCTCAAGAGTGGTAACGTAAAAATAATATATATCTTAACGGGGTTGTAAGGTTTAAATGCAGTAATTTTCACAAGTATCTAGCATAGGTTCCACGAATAGAAAGGGCTCAAAAATAATATTAATAGCAGCCATCATCATCACGATCATTATGGCAGCACAGATTGATACTTAAAATCACGGGGCTCTGTAACCAGTAAGGTTTGAGTCCCAGCTCAGATACCAGTTTCTGATCTCAAAAATTATCTGCCATCTTATCTACATAATTGGAAAAAAAAAAAAAAAACGGTACCTTCACCAGAGGTGTTCTGAGGATTGAATGAGACAATGTAAGTCAAGTGTGTATCTCTGGGCTGGCATTCAGCAAGCTGTCCGGGCATGTTTACACCACCGTGGTCACCACCACGACCACTACCCCCCGTCAATGTCAGTAACCACTCCTGAGCTCAGTTATGAGTGTAATAGGCCAGACACAAATGTCAGTCTTCACATGTATAAAGTCTTCACATAAGCTACTAAAATATGCAAACATGTATTTTAACTAAAATTACTTTCTTCCTTATCTTTGTTTACAACAATCGTGTTTTGGCCTTCAAATAAAAGTGATACTTCTTTTTTTCCTTCTTAAAAAAGATATACCATGTGACCAATGAGATAAATACTTGATAAGCTAGACTTTATTAAAATGAAAACCTCTGCTCTGTGAAAGACATTGTCAAGAAAAGAAGGCAGGCCACAGAGGTGGAGAAAATATTTACAATAGACACATCTGATAAAGGACTATTACCCAAGATATACAAAGAACTCTTAAAACTCACCAAGTAGGAAACAATTCAATTAAAAAAAAAAAAGGGCAAAAGATTTTAACAGACACCTGACCAAAGAAGGTACACAGGTGACCAGGTAAGTACATGAAAAGATAATCACCATCCTCTGTCATGAGGAAAACGAATAAGACGACAAGAGATCACTATGCCTCTAGAAAAATGGCTAAAATCCAGAACACAACAATACCAAGTGCTTGTGAGGATGCGATGGAAATTCTCATTCATTACTGGTGAACAGTGGGAGAGCTACTTTGAAAGACAGTTTGGTGGTTTCTTACAAAACTAAACATATCCCTATCACATGATCCAGCAATTGTGCTCCTTGCCATTTACCCAATGGAGTTAAAAAATATATCTACACAAAAACCTGTAAACAGATATTTAGTGCAGCTTTATTCATAATAGCCAAAACCTGGAATCATCCAAGATGTCCTTTAGTGAATGAGTGAAAAAATAAACTGGAACATCTAGACTATGGAATATTATTCATCACTAGTGGGAGTTGGTGATGAACAGGGAGGCCTGGAGTGCTGTGATTCATGGGGTCGCAAAGAGTCGGACATGACTATGTGACTGAACTGAACTGAAAAAGAAACTATCTAGCCAGCTATGAAGAGATGTGGAGGAACCTAAATGAAAATTACTAAGTGAAGAAGCTCAATTTGAAAAGGCTAAATACTGTGTAATTCCAACTATATGACATTCTGGACAAGCCAAGATTATGGAGACAGTAAAAACATCAGTGGATGGCAGTGGTTTGGGGAAGGGGAAGGTATAAAGCGGCAGCACACTTAAAATTTTTAGGTCATGAAACTACATTTTGATGCTATTAATACAATGGTGGATACATGTCATTATACATTTCTCTAAACCTATATAATACACAAAACCAAGAGTAAATCCTAATGTAAACTATGGACTCTGGGTAATCATGACATTTCAGTGTATTTTCATCAGCTGTAACAAATGTACTACTCAGGTGGAATGTTGACAATTGGGGAGGATACGCATGAATGGAAATAAGAGGGGACATGGGAAATCTCTGTACCTTCACCTCAATCTTGCATTGAATGTACAACTGCTCTAAAAAGAAAGCCTATTAAAAAAGACATGTATGGTATAATGGGAATTGAGATAATGTAGATTAACAAACAATAAATAAAAACCATTAATCTACCACTCTACAATTACTGCTGATATTAACACTGTATTGTTATTCAGTCATTTTTTATTTGCTTCTGTTTTTCTTTTTTTAAAAAGAACATTTCTTGACACAAGTCTTATATTGAGCCCAGTGGCCAATGCCTTAATCTCAAACACTGAAGCAAAATTTTGGGGTGTTTCCATCTCTTGTTTAGACTTAAAGGGTAAATTGACTAGCATGTCTTTAACAGAGCAAATTCTCAAATAAAAACCTTAACCAGAATCCAAATGATTTAGAATCATCAATTAACTTGTTCCCCTAACTCAATGTTGTGCTTTTAGGAGAAATATGAAAATAGAATAAGAAAAAAGCATAATTTATTTTTAAGAGAAGTTCATGGTCAATAGAATTACTATTAACACAGTCTCTTTAGTTCAGCTGAAGTCCAAGGCAAGTGACATTCACCAGCATCACTCTTCAAAACTATCCGGAAAATATGTAGTTATGTTGAACTTATTCTTAGTTAAATATAAAACCCAATTAACAAAGATAGTCCATTACTTGGATATTCCAATAAAATATTACAGTTTTTGAAGAATGAGAGTCAACAAAAATGGGTGTTCTCAACATAGTTACCTTTTAGATCGTACTTTCTAAGGCTCTAATTTATTTGTGAATCTTTTAACAGAATCTAATTGATTGACTACTTTTTTGAATTTTTTTTTTAGCTTGCAGGATCTTAGTTCTCTGACCAGGGATGGAACCCATGCCCTCTGCAGTGGAAGCACGGAGTCCTAACCACTGGATGGCCAGAGAATTCCTTAACAGAACCTAATTTAGATCCCGATATAGAAAATATGTGAGACACATTTGCAAGGACTCAGGCAGGGCTTTGAATTTAACTCTTCCACAGAGACTGAGCTTAGTACTTGGACAGAGAATCTATGGATCCTGCAGACCTTGATCTGTCAGAGTTTCAATACAGTTTTCAAAGCACTCAGATACACACTGTTTCATAGACTTTTCATGACCATTTAAGTATGTGGTGTAGATACTGTTAACTCTGATTTATAGAAAAGAAACAGAGATTCAGAGGTATTAAATGACTCTTTTCCTATGGCCCCAAACACTGAAACTGCAAAGTTTGCAGGGTATCCTTGTTTTGGCTACTGTGAGAATAAACAACCTTGAGCAAGTCACAGAACCTCACTGGAGTCCTTTTACTAGTAAAACGCAGGGATCAGTCTGGACGATCTTTCCTCTCCCACCCAGCTCTACTATTCTGAGTTATGACCCTCTGGCGCACAATGCTCTTAGGCCCTAACACTTAGTAAGTAACAGGAAACCTTACTGTGCTGAAATTAACTCATCGTATTGGCTTTATTGATCTCTTCCTCTCAAAGTGTGGTTCACAGACTCTTGGGGGGCTGAATACCCCTTCACAGAGTCTGTAATGTTCAAACCGTCAGAATAAAACTAAGAACTCACCTTTTTCACTGTGGTAACATAAACGTGTGGATACCAAAGCAGAGACAGGGTGAGATGGACTGAGAGACCGGGGTTGACGTATATGCACTACAATGTATAAAACAGAGAACCGACGCGATCTACTGTACAGAGCAGGGAACTCTATTTAATGTTCTATGGGGACCAAGATGGGAAGGACCCCAAAAAGAGTGGATCTATACTGACTGACTCTGCTGCAGAGCAGAAACTAACACAACACTGTTAAGTAACTCTACTCCAATAAAAATTAAAAAAAAATATTGTTAGGATTAAACAAAGTGATAATGGGTCAAATTATGAGCCCCTCAGCACCAAATCAAGCAGTGGTATCAAACTATCTAAGCAGCTACTGTTTTCTTCATCATCTGGCAGTACAAACAGAAGTAAAAACACAACAAACAAAAACCAACAAATGCTAGATTCAAGAACGTCCTTGATGGAGCAGTAAAAATTATATTTTTAAACAGCCATTCTTGAATGTGCATCTCTTTAATCGTCTATATGACAAAATTGGAAGTAGGCATAAAGCACTTCTGCTGTGTGCCTAAGTATGATGGTTTTCACAAGAAAAGTGACTTGGGTGATTGTCTGAGTTGCAAGCTGAACTAACTTTTTAGATGGAACAACATTTTTACTTGGAAAAATGGCTATCAGAAAACTATGAATGATATTAAACCATCATTTCAAAGAAAACAAGTGACAGTATTTGTAACTGATGCTAAATTCAAGTTTTCAAGCAAAAATCAGACATTTAAAAAACACATATTCACCACAGTGGGCTGTAAAGTTTTCTATTACTTAAGACACTTCTGATGACCAGTGGTAATATGAACAGATATAATTTTTTGTTAGTACTCTGTAATGAAATGTGTCAACATTTAGAAGATACAGAACTTGGTGACCCAATAGTTTCCAAATAATTCATGCATGGGTAAAAGATCTGTTCAAAGTTCAAGTGGATCTAAAGATTACAGAGTATGAAAAGCTCACTGTTGTGACTTCAAATCAGTTGATGCCCAGAACAAACACATTTGGTGTTTCTCATCTTTATTGCTCATGTGCTTCCCCGTTCCTACAATTTTCTTCCATTTTTCACTGTGTCTCATTATTCTCATTCTTGAAGGTCTATAAAATCTTGCATAAGATTTAGAAGCACTAAAAAGCATGTATGCATTTTTGTTACATATAACAAAAATACACTACAAGCCAAATCTTTCAAATCTCACCTCCCTTAAGAAAAACAAGTACCTGTTGCCCATTTCCCACAAGGTATTGGGGATTCACAGTTTCACAGAATGCACTTTCTTCTTGGAGGAGAGAACTGCGTCCTGCACACTCTCTACCTGAGAACCTCCCATGGCAGCCTGGTCTCCCGTGGTCTCATTCTCCACAACAAGAGCACCAATCACCTGAAACCTCTAAGTTCCACGTCTGTCTGTATCTCAGTATATGCCGGCATACACCTCACTGCTCAGGAAGACCAAGCCCTTTGAATGTCTGCTTGATTGGCTGAAGCACAAGGAAAAATTCACTTGCTCCGTGTCCATAGTTTATAAACATGAAGATTTTTAAATTATTTATTTGCTGTATTTTTTAAAAGTCTGTGCAATTATTTGTATCCCATCTTGATTCTTTTTTTGTTGGTGGTGGATTGTAACATTGTGAGCAGACTGCTAAGCTGTTCTGCATGTGATGTACCAGTCTGTTATGGTTGTGACATAAGCTGTGTAAATTCTGTGAGTATGTATGCAATGATACAGTCATTAAAAAAATGCCTGTGACTAACTCATGATGCATGGCAGAAATGAAATCAATAATGTAAAGCAATTATCCTTCAATTATAAATAGCTTTTTAAAAAAAATCAGGCAAATTTAAAAATAGGAATCAAAACATACAAAATTGTTATATATATATATATATATATATATGCTTTATACATATTTTGAATTGTGAACACTGATCTTTCCCTGGGCTAGTGATATGTGCCACAACACTCTTGTGATGCTCTGTAGTTGCTGCTACATTTGGCCAGGCACTCACAAGGGTAAACAATCACATTTAAAAGCATTCTGCATCCATATGGCCATTCTACTTTTCACTTTCAGTACAGTATTCAACAAATTACACATGAGATATTCAATAGTCTGCAATGAAAGAGGTTTTGTGTTAGATGATTCTATCAACTGCAGGCTAGTTAAGCGCTCTGATCACATTGTAGGTAGGCTGGGCTAAGCTCTGATACTCCACAGGGCAGGTGTATGAAATGACTTTTCAACTTATGACAACCCATCATAAGTCAAGGAATATCTGTATCTCTTCCTCTGCTGCTCCAGAGAAACCTTGGCTCTGAACTAGCAGTGGTTCAGAGTTTCCTGGAGAGGGAGCTTAGACCAGGGGCACGACAATACAGCAGAGGGGACCTGCAGACTCACAACCGCCGAGCTCCCTTCCCAGAGACGCTGGCAGAGCTGAGCCCGACGCCCACAGCAGGGACCTTCACAACATGCCCTCACTGCCCTTTCTTCTCCACTTTTCATCCAAGGAGTTTTCATTCTTTCTTTCATGTATTGAACATGTACCCAGCACTCCTGCAGGCACTGTTCAGGGTTAGGCTCCTGTCTCCTAGGCCCATTAAGCTTTACTGTCGTCTGGTCCCTATGCTCACTGAATGAACCATCTAAGATCCCCCATGAATAATTTCTTGGTCTGTCAATTGCAGTAAACTTCACCACCTGCTCCATAACCAGTAGCTAGAAGTGACTATCCCAATTCTAAAGTCTTAACCTCTAAACTTCCACATGCAGAACATATCTTTCCTTTTTTGTTATTTGTTTTTTTTTTTATTTTCTAGATTTTACACTTGACATCTCAGGCCATCCAAAACACCTCTTTATCATGGTACCTTTGAGTTTCTTTTTTTTCCTTGTCTTATAGTGATATAATTGACTTATAACTGGATTAGTTTAGGTGTTCTGCTTATTGATTTGATATTTTTAAAAATTTATTGTGAAATGATTACAATAAGTTTAAGTTAACATCCATCACCTCACATAGATACAAAGTTTTTCTCTTATGATAAGAACTTTAAAGGAATACTCTCCAAGCAACTAAATATATAATGAAGTATTGTTAACTACAGTCACCATGCTTTATATTACATTCTAGAACTTACTTATCTTTTAACTGGAAGTTTGCATCTTCTGTTCACCTCACTCATTCCCCCAAGACTCCATGAGATAATATGATATTTGTCCTTCTCTGACTTATTTCATTTGGTATAATGCCTTCAATGTCCAACCATGTTGTCAACAGTGGCAAAATTTCTTTCTTTTTATGGTTGAATAATACTTTATTGTGTGTACATATCCCATTGTATGTATATGCACACTGTATCTATATTCTGTTTTTTTAAGATTCACTCATCCAGGGATAGACAGCTGTTTCCATATGTTGGCTGCTGTCAAACATGGCTACAGTAGACATAGGAGTACAAATATCCCCTTGAGATCCTGACTTCATTTCCTTTAGATTTATTCCAGAAGAGGAACTGCTAGTTTGTACAGTGGCTCTATTTTTAATTTTTTGAGGAACCTCTGAAATGTTTTCTACAGTAGCTGCATCGATTTATGCTCCCACCAACAGTGGACATTTTCTCCACATCCTTGCCAGCACCTGTCTCCTGTCTTTCGGATGACAGTCATTCTGACAGGTGTGTGTGTGGGTGGTGATATCTCACTGCAGTTTTGTTTTGCATTTCTATGATGATGAGTGATGCTAAGTACCTTTCCATGTATGCATTGGCCCATAGATTTTCTTTGGGAAAATGTCTACTTAGACATTCTGCCCATTTTTCAAAGCAGATCTTTTTTTCTATTCTATTATATTAATTCTTTATATATTTTGGATATTAACCCTTTATCAGAAATATGATGTGCAAATATCTTCTCCCATTCCAAGAGCTGCCTTTTCATTTTCCTGATGTTTTCTATGTAGGAAGCTTGCTAATTTGATGTAGTATCAGTTTATTTTTAATTTTGTTTATGTTTTTGATGTCAAATTCATTCCTTTCTATTTCTTCAATAGGTACTTTATAAAATACCAAATATGTGCTTCAAAGAAAAATACAGAGAGCCACAGATCAGCCTTTCGCCTGAAATCATTCTTTTTAGGTATTCAAAGGATTGCTGCACAAATTGAGGAGATCTAGCTTCTAATATTCTTTTCTTTCCTTTTTAATTTTGAGTCAATCAGAGTTTAGAAAGTAGTGTGTTTTAAGGTCAGTGAGAGTAGCTGATTTCTCTCTACTTAAAGTGAAAAAATCCTGATTTGAGCAACACATTTTTTTTCCATAGGTGAGATACAGAGAGAAAACAATGGATAAAACATTTTTGCTAACTTCAGTGCATTAGGAAAAAAGACATGTAAATGATACTTAATTATAGTTATTTCCAATAAAACATGCTAATATTTATCATACAGGGACAGGAGTGGGAAGGATTTGGGTGCCTTTGCTTGTGGTGATTAAACAAGACTTCTAAGAAGGCGTTAGGTTTCAACTGCATCACAAAATTGTTCAGAACAAATAAAATTTTACTTGCCAGAGGGAACAAAAAAAAATCAGGAAAGGATCCATTATTGAGATATACTCAGATTTTCTCATGACACTGAAATGACTCTGATAATCCCTTTTCAGTACTGATAGACCTCAATCTGACAGCCGTGGTAGCAATACGCTCTCTCACTTACAGAAAAGAAGTAAGAAATTAATCATATTTAATTGACATTTTATTGCCAGCACAGCCAAATAAAGCAGAAGTAACTGGCTTTATTTTCTAGACTTCCTCAAAACCTCTTGAATTAATTATGCTTTAAGGCACAGAGCTGTGACAGCCATTGTACACCTGGTCCCCCCACAACTGCTTGCCCCTGTGTGAGACGAATGACTCTATACACCAGCTCAGAACACCGATTCTTTTATTTAAGCACAGTGAATTTTTAAAAAATTAACTCTCAAAATAAATTAGTAAGGAAATGTTCCCTCCCTCCTTCAATTCCTAGTAAAGGCACAGAACCCTTAAAAGGTGATAGGGATTCTTGCTACAAACGACTTCCCCTAAGAGTCCACCAATTTGGTACTAATGAATCTGTGAGGGTAAAACAAACTCTTAAGTGAGACGCTGATGAAGCTGAAGAGAGAAACATAATCCATGACCTTCCTGCAAATCTTTCTGTACATGCCGAACGACAGGCTGAGGGTCAGGAGCACTGGTGCCTGGTGAGATGTGCAGAAGCTATGGACGTGGTCAATGCCTGGCACGCCGCTCCTGCTTTCTGGTGAACTCATCAAAGCACAGTGGCCTAGGATACCAGGGTCCATGTTGGGTCAGCAGAAGAGCAATGGACACGGGTGCCACCATCTGCTCCCCTGGACCGGGCTGGGAGAGGGGCTTCTCCTGTCACCCGAGTGAGTGCCCAAGCCAGGGACAAATGACAGACAACTGTGGGAAAATCTCGGGCAGATCCAATTACAACTTTCTCATAAGAAGATGAGGAAAAACGCAAACAAACCAAAATACAGATTCCATGAGAAACACTGACAGGAAACACAAGAAGAGGCAAAGAACCCAAATATTAACACAAGGAGGAAGAACATGAAGAAAAAGACCTACTGAGGAGACCAGCGTAAACAGAGGGAAGCTCTGAGAAAGGAAGGACACGCTCAGTGGTGGGAAAGGACACAAGCCAGTTATGAAAGGGGGAAGCCAAGAGAAGATGGAAAGGCAAGAGGATTTAATTATAGGGAGCATATAAAAATGAAATAAAAATGGAATGTGGTGACATGCGGCAAATTTATGGGAACTGAAATTCCAAAAGGAAAACTGAAATCCACATTGAAGACAGTAAACCTAACAAGTGCTATTACAGAAAAATCAAATCAACGATGAAGGAAGAACTTGAGAATTTTTAGTTGACATATCATGGGTAAGGGCAAAGATATTAAAATAAGAAAATATGATACATATAGAGCATGTCAGCTATAAACTACAATGATTGGTCTTTTTGAAGACATAATTTTTAAAAACATTTTCTTAAAAAATTCTCAATGAAAATCTACAGAGTTCTATTTTTGAACTTGAAAGAGTTATTGTCAAGGCCATTTAGGAGTATGAACAGGAAGAATAACTAATAAAAAGTAATTGTAACAACTGTATATTAAAATATGTACTAAAACTATAGTAACTAAATTAGTGTAGTAGTAGTGTGGGAACCCACAGGTGAGATTAATGAATAAACTCTATATGTGAAAACAAAGTATATACTAAAGGAAGCATCACAAACCACAGGAGAGGCCCTGGCCTTAGTCAACACATGACAGGGAAGTTGAATTCTTTTCCACTTAGAGCCTCAATTCGCTCCATGCATCAATATATTTTCCAAATATATTAAATAAATATAGAAAACCAAGATAAAAGATGAATCAATTTCCAACAATATGATGGACCAGGCGACCAAATTTACCCTCATGCTATGATTACCTAAAAGTATTAAATAAACACATTCTCCCTCCCACACTCATTTGTTGTTCAGTCTGTCCATGGGATTTCCCAGGCAAAAATACTGGAGTGGGCTGCCATTTCCTTCTTCAGGGGAATCTTCCTGACCCAGGGATCAAACCGGGGTCTCCTGCATTGGCATGTGGCTTCTTTACCACTTAGGCACCAGGGAAGCCCCAAAGAATTTTTCATATCGTGATTTAAAAAGCTATGGGCCATGATTATGTCAAGAAAAAGACAAGCACAAACAGATTCATGAGCCATTCTAACGAGCATCGGCACTTAGCCGTGCTCTATGTGGGCATCTGCGCTTTAAAGCCTTGAGAGGCTCTCCAAGCTAAAATGGTAAAAGGGCCAGAAAAGTGAAGTGATTATGACACAGTCTATCTGAAGAGTACCCATAAACCACATGGTGGGTTGGCTGCCACTCTTCAGACTCTGATTCGACTGAGGACAAAAAAAAAAAAACCAAAAAAACAACTTCTCACCAAACAGCAACTGCATCTGATTTTAGAATCAGGCTTGGAAGAGTGGATTTTCCAAAGCCACTAAACTAGTTAATGATGGGAGTCAGAATGGAACAGGGCCCCCCACCAGCACTCTGCTCTCTGTCCCCACATTTTGACAATTCTATCAGATCTCTGTCTTCATACATGATCAGATCGTGAGTAAATTCACAATTATTTTAAAACATTAGTGCATCAATTCTAAGAATAACTCATTTTCATATTTTGAGAGGACATCATAAGTAATCAATCATCCTGGTCTTTTATCATACATTGATTATGCTCTCTAGCATGAACCAGACAGAAATTCAAGTGCTTATTTTGAATGATGTTTTCTTTAATAGGTTAAAAAAGTCTGCCTATATCTTTATAGCTTTCCCCTTGGTTGTTTTTTTCTCACCAGGCCTATAACTCTAAATTTAAATAGAATAAAGGTGCAATTAAAATTACCAAACACTTTGAGACTATTTTGGTTAACAGAGATTTTGCAAAATAAGACATCTTATACATAGACCAGAAGAAATTTTACTTTTAGGCAAAAATAAAACAAAATAGCCACTTATTTACCCAGTGTTAACTTCTCAGTATATCATTTGAGTGGAAGCTGTACTCCTCAGAAATATTGTAACCGTGTTTTATTTTAAAATGTCACTATCTATGTACCACGCGACCATAAAGCATGCATTTGAAGTAAGCACGGTGTCCAAAACTTCACCAGCTTTCTAAAAGGCTAAGTAAATATTTTTAAAATCAACATCAACACCCCACCACCCCACAAACTTACAACAGTCAAATCTGTAAAGCCAATCTTGGAAACAGAGAAAACATCACATGATACCTAACGTCTCTCCCAGAGACGATCAGAATTTTCACTGCCCCTCTCAGAAGCCCCCACGGCCATCCTCTCCCCTCTCCTAGGCTCTCTTCGCACTGCTTTCTGCACACAGACTGGGCTTCTTTCAGTTTTAACCATTCTTGCTATCAGCATATGCTGACACGACCGTGACCACGATGGAAGGTGCTGGAGAGAAAGCAGATACAAAAGCAGACACCTCCAGGACTCCTTCCACAGTCTCCAGCTCAAGGGCCTGCTCCCAGTCTGCTGGCCGGAGGAGACGTTTCTGCCCAAGGTTCTGGGAAGATGCTGTCCTAAAACACAGCCTCCCCCTTCCTCTCCTTCTTCCCACCACACCTCTTCTCACCATAATACAATCTATTTGTTGAAGAAAATGAGTTGTTCTTCCTACACAGTCTAGATTTTTTACTAAAGACATCCTCATGGTTAACTTAAAAATCCTCTGCATTGCCTGTAAGTTTGTAATTCATTATAGAGCCTTCAAATTTGTTGATAAGACAGACTACTCCAGAAGTCATATGGCATTTAAATTAAAAAAAATTTTTTAACTGGAAGATAATTGCTTTACAATATTCTGTTGGTTTCTGCCATATATCAACATGGATCAGTCACAGGTATATGTTTGTCCCCTCGCTCACGAACCTCCCACCCACCTTCCGCCCCATGGTACTGAGGAACCCATGTGCAGGGCAGCCAAAATGGGACTGCTCTGACGGCTCAGTGGGTAAAGAATCTGCCCGCCAGTGTAGGAGACTCAGGAGACTTGGGTTTGATCCCTGGATCAAGAAGATCCCCTGGAGAAGGGCATGGCAACCCACTCCAGTCTTCTTGCTTGAAAAATCCTGTGGACAGAGGAGCCTGGTGGGCTATAGTCGAAAGGGTTCCAGAGTCGGACACAGCCGAGCAGGAGCACAAGATGACGATGGATTCACACGGCATCTTAACCAGGCATCTGATCCCGAAGCGAGGCTCTCAGCCAAATGACTGAGCTGACCCTTGGAGACATCTCCTAAAAAGATCGAGCCTCCACGTGGCAAATGCTCAAGCTAACTTTCATCTCTGTTGTCAGCTGAGCTCACAGACAGAAGTTCTACCTTAATAAGAAGTAGCACTGAAACA
Organism: Cervus elaphus; assembly: GCF_910594005.1. Taxonomy (NCBI): domain Eukaryota; kingdom Metazoa; phylum Chordata; class Mammalia; order Artiodactyla; family Cervidae; genus Cervus; species Cervus elaphus. The sequence continues at coordinate 20,778,103 of NC_057842.1, read as the reverse complement.
TATATGTTACCATATATAAAACAGCCAGTGGGAATTTACTGTATGACGCAGGAAGCTCAAATCTGTGCTCTGTGATAACCTAGAGGGGAGAGACGGAATGGGAGGTGGGAGGGATCAAGAGGGAGGGGACAGAGAAATACTTATGGCTGATGCATGTTGATACACGGCAGAAACCAACACAATATTGTAAAGCAATTATCCTCCAACTAAAAATAAAATAATTCATTAATTTTTAAAAAATTAGCTATAAAAGCGCATTCAGTGATGTGGAGATGTTTAGGCCAATAGTACATTCTGATAACCTTTAAGCCTTATTTTATCCTTACCTAGTAATTAAATAACTACTTGCATCAAAAACACTGGTAAAGAAAAAACTGCCCTGATCTGAAATAGAGCTCATGGTTGGGAATTTCTAAGTCCTTGTTAATCAATTCAAAATTAAAAGGGAAGAGCCATGCTAAGGAACCATAATCCCTACAATGTCCACTTGGGCATAATTTGATGCAGAATCTATTCTTCCTGATGGACTGACGGCTGACTGCACCAGGCTTCCCAGATCTTAGATCTCAAAATATGCATAATTGCAGAAAATAATATGGTTCCTCTCTCAATTGAAATAGGTCAGCTGTTTCTTGCTCTGAGCTATGATTATGTTTTCTTTTTATTTTATTAAAAATGCTTATTTTGTTGCTACATCTTGCACTGATGTAAAAAACTAGTTTACTTTGAAGAAAGTATGCATAAACTCATTCCATATTCAGAATCTTTAATTTGTATGTTCTATTTTTATAAATGAGTTGCTTAGCTTTTATTTTATTTAACAAGTTAAACAGACATCTGAAATGTAAAAACGCCTCCTGATGTAAGCAACTGAGTTTTTACTTTTCTTCTGTTAATAAGCTTTACTTCTGCTAACAGGATTTACTTCCAATTAAAAATCTATTTTAATGCAGAAATTTCATTTACTTTGTAAACATTAGACTTAAAAAGTATTTAACATGAGTATGCATATAATATTCTAAATTCAGATTTCACCCCAAACTTATCACTATTCTGAAAGCATAGTCATTTTTAATAGCTTGGTCACTATACCCCAAAACATGCTGAAAGTTATGAACTATTAATATATCAAAGGAGAAAACATTTCTGTAAAAAAGCCATTAAAAACTGAGGTTTCATTTGAAATGAATATAGTTCTGATACCCAAGGAGACTCTTTATTTTAGAATCTATTTTATATTTTTAGTTCTGAAATATTTTTTCAACATAAAACTGTTTCACAATGCAAAAAGCATAGCTCTGGAGTACACAAATTATTATGTTTTTAATACTCATTAACATTTTCTTACATTTATTTCAGATTCTGTATTTTTAAAAGAAAATTTAGCAGTATGAATATACTGGAGACACGTTTTCTATGTGTGGTGTGTGCTAAAGTCTTGTAAATAAAATTGTGAAGTCTGGTATATTTGGGTCTCTTCCCTTCTTGGATACTTCCTTCTTCACTGTAAATCAAAATTATGCTTCAAAGCATATCAGTGTTAATACTTGAAGACTTAATTTATTCATTTTAACTGCCAGAGAATACTCATGTTAGCCCTACCACACCCAGCTATCTCTGACAATGGACACTATTATTTCCAATTTCCAGCTATGACAAAAATGCTAACATGCACATCTCTGCAGTGTCCTGTGGGTAATATACACAGTATCTTAGATACGTGTGTGTGTGTGTGTGTGTGTGTGTGTGTGTGTGTGTGTGTGAGACTTTACCAGGTGATGAGCTCCACGTAATATACACAGTATCTTAGATACGTGTGTGTGTGTGTGTGTGTGTGTGTGTGTGTGTGTGTGTGTGTGTGTGTGTGTGTGTGTGAGACTTTACCAGTTGATGAGCTCCACGTCCCCACACAATCACTAACACCTGATATTGTTGTCAAATTAAGTTTTTTAAGTTAATGTCAACAGAAATCAATATGAAACATACTGCTGTTTTCTAGACTTGCATTTCCTGCCACTGCTGAGGTCAAACATCATTCATTCATGTTAGTTTTCCTTCCGTGTTTCTTCTTCTATTAAACTGCCTTTTCATATTGTTAGCTCACATTTCCTTTCTACTGAATTACTTACCTCTTCCTATTGGAATGTAGTTTATTGTATAATATATAAAATTATATAATTATAAACTGTACAGATTCTTTCAATGAAATACCATAACCCTGTTTACTTGCAAATAACTGAAATATACCTTTATAAAAATTTTTTCTTTCTCAGTTGACTCTGTTCCATAAACAATTCTAGCACAGGCAGGCTTCGGGAACTTGACAGCCAGCTGGGAGGAAGAAGATAAAGCTGCTGGTACTTACTGGGGATATGCCCTGAGAGAAAGAAAATAGATTGATGACCAGGCCTGTCTCCTCCTCAAGTGGATCTCCTGGCAACTGTTATTAGAAGAAAATTTTATCTAGTGAATGTCCTTAGTGGGGAGTTCCTAGCAAAATATTACTTAGCTAAACGGACTCAGAATCTATGAGACACAGCCCCTTGAAGGCAGCCGTATGAGCTGTAAAATTCTCCAAGTTATAAAATGAGACGTTTAACAACATAAAGCTCCCTCTGCGTGAGACCCCCACACAATCTGCTGTTCGAGGCTAGAGAGACATGTCTCACAACAAGGATCTTAGGAAACGTGTAGAATGCCCCACGTCTCTTTCTGCTTCACCTGTGCCCTTGCCTGTTTCTGAAATAATTAGTAAAGCTGGTATTGAATAAGGCCTCTCTGATTCACAGGATTCAACCTGAAGTCCAATCATGTGTGTGCTCACAAGTGTGGACGGCAATTCTGACCCTCACTGAATCTCCATACTGCCTATTTCTGGACTCCTTCTATCGGATTTTACTTGACACATCACAGAAAAGGTCTATCGATTGATTGCAGTTTCTTTAAAAAATACTATCTTTGCCACTTTCCTACTTATTCTCACCTCAAGGCAACAGGTAGGTTTACAGAGCTCTGATGGGTAGTCAGGATTGGAGTAGGATTCTTTAACAACCATATAAAGTTAAACTAAACAGTTATGCCTCTTTTTCCATGTTGCCTTTCTAATGCCTTTCTATTAACAAAACACTCTGCTTTTGCTAAAATTTAGAAATGAAATATACCAATAAACCAACTTTCAATAGTAGAAAATTTTCATAATGCCTGATAAGAAGGGTGATTCTGTGAAAATCAAGTACCATCTAGATATCTAGACAAACTTATAAACTTATTAATAAAATTCTAAAAAATGAAACAGAAAACTTTCTAAAAATGTGTCTATTGCTTCTTTTACAGTGAGAACACCCCCATGTTTTCTCTGTAACAACTTGTGAACTGGCTGGCTTTTCCTAAATGATAGCTGTTTTAATTCTATCTGAAAAGAGGAAGTCATTCAAAGAAGGAGTTACTCACAAAATTTTGTAACACAGAGACCCACTGGCACAATGTAAGAACATTAAAAACCAATGTCTTGATTCTGTTCTCCATTTTGAGAAGTGAAACAATGCAAGTTCTTAGAAAATCAACATGTCAGAAGTCGGAATACTCCTGTGGGAGTCACTTTTCAAGTTATTTTTAAAACAAATAGAAAACTAAGGTGACAAGTACAAGATGGTGAATACACAACAATCATGATGAGAAGACAAATTCTTCATTTTAATCAATTGATAAGAAAAGACTCCAAACAGGAGAATACAAGATACGTATTTGTCAAAATATTAGTAAAGTTTTATGTTCAGCATCATGCAGTTTTTTCAAGACCTAAGAAAACTGCATTCTTATAAACACAGCCATAAAAAAGATAACATTAGAGGATACAAATCCACTTGCACATAAATCTAATTCACTGGAGCTTACATATAAAGAATATATATTAAAACTGAGTTAAAACACTTGATTTAGAAAAGTATTGAAAAATTTTACTATTATAACTATTCTGGATTCAGAAAAAAACTGTTAAATTTCAAATGCTTTGTTTTAATTGAGATGTAGTCTACAGACAGTGGAGTGTCCAGAACTTCAGTGCCCATTTTGATGAATTGTGACAATCACATTCAACTATCCTTGTAACCACACTCTAATCCTTCCTGCTCCTTTTTAGTCAACCCCAGAGACATTGCCAAATCAACCACCACTCTGGTATCTTCCACCATACATTAATTTTGCCTGTTTTGGAACTTAATAGAAATTTAATCAAACCTTGTATGTTCTTTTAGGTCTGGTTTACTTTTCTCAGCCTAGTATACTTAGATTTATCCATGCTACTGTGTGCTGTTGACTCAATACATTATATGGCTGAACAGTACTCTACTAAATATACTGATTTACTTATTGATCCTCCTGTCAGTGGAATGGAGTTGTTCTCAGATTAACACTCTTAAAATTAAAGAGACTATGAACATTTACAGATAATTTTTCTTGTCAACATAGCTGCTGAAGTGTTTGGCCATATGGTAAGTACACAACTGACTTTCCAAGGAACTGTTAGTCTGTTTTATATTCTCACTAGCAAGAGAAGACTCTACACATGGACATCACCAGGTGGTCAACACTGAAATCAGATTGATTATATTCTTTGCAGCCAAAGATGGAGAAGTTCTATACAGTCAGCAAAAACAAAAGTAGGAGCTGACTGTGGCTCAGATCATGAGCTCCTTATTGCCAAATTCAGACATTAATTGAAGAGAGCAGGGAAAACCACTAGATCTTTCAGGTATGACCTAAGTCAAACCACTTACAATTATACAGTGGAAGTGACAAATAGATTCAAGGGATTAGATCTGACAGACAGAGTGCCTGAAGAATTATGGATGGAGGTTCATGACACTGTACAGGAGACAGGGATCAAGACCATCCCCAAGAAAAAGAAACACAAAAAGGCAAATGGGTTATCTGAGGAGCCCTTACAAATAGTTGAAAAAAGAAGAGAAGCAAAAGACAAAGGAGAAAAGGAAAGATATAACCATCTGAATGCAGAGTTCCAAAGAACAGCAAGGAGAAATAAGAAAGTCTTCCTCAGTGATCAGTGCAAAGAAATAGAGGAAAACAATGAAATGTGAAAGACCAGAGATTTCTTTAAGAAAATTAGAGATACTAGGGGAACATTTCACGGAAAGATGGGCATGATAAAGAACAGAAATGGTATGGACCTAAAAGAAGCAGAAGATATTAAGAAGAGGTGGCAAGAATACACAGAACAACTATACAAAAAATATCTTCATGACCCACAATGGTGTGATCACTCACCTAGAGCCAGACATCCTGGAATGCAAAGTCAAGTGGGCCTTAGGCAGCATCACTACGAACAAAGCTAGTGGAAGTGGTGGAATTCCTTTTGAGCTACTTTAAATCCTAAAAGATGATGCTTTGAAAGTGCTGCACTCAATATGGCAGTAATTTGGAGAACTCAGCAGTGGCCACAGGACTGGAAAAGGTCAGTTTTCATCCCACTCCCAAAGAAAGGCAATGCCAAAGAATGTTCAATTTACAGCACAACTGCACTCATCTCACACGCTAGCAAAGTAATGTTCAAAATTCTCCAAGCCAGGCTTCAACAGTACGTGAACCGAGAACTTCCAGATGTTCAAGCTAGATTTAGAAAAGGCAAAGGAACCAGAGATCTAATTGCCAACATCCACTGCATCATCGAAAAAGCAAAAGAGTTTGAGAAAAAACATCTTCTGTTCTACTGACTACACCAAAGTGTTTGAATGTGTGGATCACAACAAACTGTGGAAAATTCTTAAAGTGATGGGAATACCAGATCACTGTACCTGCCTCCTGAGAAATCTGTATGCAAGTCAAGAAGCGACAGTTACAACAGACCTGGAGAAACTGGTTCCAAATTGAGAAAGGCATATGTCAAGGCTGTATATTGTCACCCTGTTTGTTTAACTCATATGCAGAGTACATCATGCAAAATGCTGGGCTGTATGAAGCATAAACTGGAATCAAGATTGCCAGCAGAATTATCAATAACCTCAGATACGCAGATGACACCACCCTTATGGCAGAAAGCCAAGAACTAAAGAGCCTCTTGATGAAAGTGAAAGAGGAGAGTGAAAACGTTGGCTTAAAGCTCAACATTCAGAAAACTAAGATCATGGCATCCTGTCCCATCACTTCATGGCAGATAGACGGGGAAACAATGGAAACATGAGAGACTTTTACTTTTTGGGCTCCAAAATCACTTCAGATGGTGACTGTAGCCACGAAATTAAAAGACGCCTGCTCTTTGGAAAAAAAGTTATGACCAACCTAGACAGCATAATAAAAAGTAGAGACATTACTTTGCTGACAATTGTCCATCTAGTTAAAGCTATGGTTTTTCCAGTGGTCATGTATGGATATGAGAGTTGGACTATAAAGAAAGGTGAGGAGGAGCCAAGATGGCGGAGGGATAGGATGGGGAGACCAGTTTCTCTCCTACAAATTCATCAAAAGAATAACTGAATGCAGAGCAAACTTCACAAAACAACTTCTGATCGCTAGCTGAGGTCATCAGGTGCCCAGAAAAGCAACCCATTGTCTTCGAAAGGAGGTAGGACAAAATATAAAAGATAAAAAGAGAGACAAAAGAGCTAAGGACGGAGATCCGTCCCGGGAAGGGACTCTCAATAGAGGAAGTTTCCAGACACCAGGAAACCCTCGCACTGGCGGGTCTGGGGGAAGGTTTTGAATCTCGGAGGGCAACCTGACTGGGAGGGGAACAATGAATAAAACCCACAGATTACCAGCCTAAAAGCAACTCCCAGCAGAAAAGTACCCCAGACGCCCGCATCCGCCACCAGCAAGTGGGGGCGGAACAGAGAGGAGCCGGCGACATTGCTTAGGGTAAGGACCAGGCCTGAGTGCCCTGAGGACAATCGGAGGGAGCTTGTGTGAATTACCAACTTAAACTGTGGGACAGTAAGAGAGAGAGAGAAAATTAAACGGCCGGAACACACTGCCGGCCATTCGCAGAACAAACGGCCCGAGCAAGTCCAGAGAAGAGCTCGCAGGCTGCGGACTGACCCAGCCCTGCCGGAGGCTGGAGGCAGAGGGGAGGGGAAAGGGGCAGGCTCGGCCCCAAGGATCGCATCCCCTACGGCACTGCAAACAGGCCTCTAGTTTCTAACCAAAGACCTCCTGAGATTCTAGATGGTCGACATCCGCCGGGAGGGTCACGGGGAGACACAGGGCGCAGGCATCCGACCGGCCCGGGGTGGACTGGGGCTGGGGACATGGAGGTCAGAAGGCGCACAGACCTGACGGGCGCCGGCGGAAACTGAGGCTGGGACCGCGGAGGGGAGAAGGCGCGCCGCACCCGGGGAGAGTGCGCCCATCAAGCCCCTGGCTGCCTAAGCCGCTCGGATGGGGAAGGCACAAAAAGCAGGCGCGGCTTTTTGTTCCACGCTTTTGTGGAACACCCGAGGGCTGGAACCGCGCGCAGCGCAGGGCACGCTCCATATAGAGCAGCCGGGAGCCTGAGCAGCGTAGATGGGAAAGCAGTGCCAGCAGCTCCCCGCAGCGCGAGGGAACTAGCAACCTGAATAAGAGACCACCTCCGCCCGCCTGTGTCAGGGCGGAAATTAGGCACTGAAGAGACCGGCAAACAGAAGCCAAATAAACAAAGGGAACCGCTTCAGAAGGGACTGGTGCAACAGGTTATAATCCCTATAGGTAACACCGACTACACCGGAAGGGGCCTGTAGATATCGAGAAGTGTAAGCTGGAACGAGGAGCTATCTGAAACTGAGCCGAACCCACACTGACCGCAACAGCTCCAGAGAAATTCCTAGATATATTTTTACTTTTTTTTTTTAAAGAAAAAAAAAATTTTTTTTTCTTTTTCATTTTTTCTCTTTTATTTTCTTTTAAAATTCCCTATTACTCTCCCATTACTCCTTAACTTTCATTTTCATAGACTTTTATGATTTTTTTAATTAGGAGAAAAAATTTTCTTTCTTGTGTTTTTTTTTTCTTCCTGTTTCTCTTCTATTTTCTATTTTTCTTTTTCTCTTATTTCCTTTTAAAGTCCTCTATTACTCCTCTACTACTCCTTAATTTTCATTTCCATTACACTATAACCTTACAAAAAAAAAGAGAGAGAGAGAAGCCCTATTTTTAAACCGAACTTCATATATATTTCTAAAAATTTTTTTTGTGTGTTTTGGTTTTTGTTTTTAATATAGTATTTTTAAGAGTCTAACCTCTACTCTAGATTTTTAATCTTTGTTTTTCAGTATATGATTTAAATTGCGGACATTTAAGAATCCAAGATTCAGTTCCCATTTTCATTCAGGAGTGTGTTGATTATTCTCTCCCAATCTTGACTCCTTTTTCTACCTCAGAACACCTCTATTTCCTCCTTTCGCCTTCTCTTCCCAATCCAATTCTGTGAATCTCTGTGGGTGTCTGGGCTACGGAGAACACTCTGGGAACAGACAACTGCGTAGATCTATCTCTCTCCTCTTGAGTCCCCCTTTCTCTCCTCCTGCTCATCTCTATCTCCCTCCTCCCTCTCCTATTCTTTATGTAACTCTGTGAACCTCTCTGGGTGTCCCTCACAGGGGAGAATCTTTCGCCATTAACCTAGAAGTTTTATTATCAGTGCTGTATAGTAGGAGAAGTCTTGAGACGACTGGAAGAATAAAACTGAAATCTAGAGGCAGGAGACTTAAGCCCAAAACCTGAGAACACCAGAAAACTCGTGACTACATGGAATTTTAAGTAATAAGAGACCGTCCAAAAGCCTCCATACCTACACTGAAACCAACCACCACCCAAGAGCCAATAAGTTTTAGAGCAAGACATACCACGCAAATTCTCCAGCAACGCAGGACCATAGCCCTGAACGCCAACATACAGGCTGCCCAAGGTCACACCTAACATATAGACACATCTCAAAACTCATTACTGGGCACTCCATTGCAGTCCAGAGAGAAGAAATCAAGTTCCACGCACCAGAACACCGATGCAAGCTTCCCTAACCAGGAAACCTTGACAAGCCAATCGTCCAACCCCACCCACTGGGTAAACCCTCCACGATAAAAAGGAATCACAGACCTCCAGAATACAGAAAGCCCACTCCAGACACAGCAATCTAAACAAGATGAAAAGGCACAGAAATACCCAACAGGTAAAGGAACATGAAAAATGCCCACCAAGTCAAACAAAAGAGGAAGAGATAGAGAATCTACTTGAAAAAGAATTTAGAATAATGATAATAAAAATGATCCAAAATCTTGAAAACAAAATGGAGTTACAGATAAATAGCCTGGAGACAAAGATTGAAAAGATGCAAGAAATGTTTAATAAAGACCTAGAAGAAATAAAAAAGAGTCAATTAAAAATGAATAATGCAATAAATGAGATCAACAACACTCTGGAGGGAACCAAGAGTAGAATAACAGAGACAGAAGATAGGATAAGTGAGGTAGAAGATAAAATGGTGGAAATAAATGAAGCAGAGCGGAAAAAAAGAAAAAAGAATCAAAAGAAATGAGGACAACCTCAGGGACCTCTGGGACAATGTGAAACGCCCCAACATTCGAATCATAGGAGTCCCAGAAGAAGAAGACAAAATGAAAGGCCATGAGAAAATACTCGAGGAGATAATAGCTGAAAACTTCCCTAAAATGGGGAAGGAAATAGCCACCCAAGTCCAAGAAACCCAGAGAGTCCCAAACAGGATAAACCCAAGGCGAAACACCCCAAGACACATATTAATCAAATTAACAAAGATCAAACACAAAGAACAAATATTAAAAGCAGCAAGGGAGAAACAACAAATAACACACAAAGGGATTTTTATAAGGATAACAGCTGATATATCAATAGAAACCCTCCAGGCCAGAAGGGAATGGCAGGACATACTTAAGGTAATGAAAGAGAATAACCTACAACCTAGATTACTGTACCCAGCAAGGATCTCATTCAGATATGAAGGAGAATTCAAGAGCTTTACAGACAAGCAAAAGCTGAGAGAATTCAGCACCACCAAACCAGCTCTTCAACAAATGCTAAAGGATCTTCTCTAGACAGGAAACGCAGAAAGGTTGTATAAACGTGAACCCAAAACAGCAAAGTAAATGGCAACGGGACCACACCTATCAATAATTACCTTAAATGTAAATGGGTTGAATGCCCCAACCAAAAGACAAAGATTGGCTGAATGGATGGATACAAAAGCAAGACCCCTATATATGCTATCTACAAGAGACTCACCTCAAAACAAGAGACACCTACAGACTAAAAGTGAAGGGCTGAAAAAAAATATTTCACGCAAACGGAGACCAAAAGAAAGCAGGAGTCACAATACTCATATCAGATAAAATAGACTTTCAAATAAAGGATGTGAAAAGAGACAAAGAAGGACACTACATAATGATCAAAGGATCAATCCAAGAAGAGGCTATAACAATTATAAATATATATGCACCCAACACAGGAGCACTGCAATATGTACGGCAAACGCTAACGAGTATGAAAGAGGAAATTAATAGTAACACAATAATAGTGGGAGACTTTAGTACCCCACTCACAACTATGGATAGATCAACTAAACAGAAAATTAACAAGGAAACACAAACCTTAAATGACACAATGGACCAGCTAGACCTAATTGATATCTATAGGACATTTCACCCCAAAACAATCAACTTCACCTTTTTCTCAAGTGCACACGGAACCTTCTCCAGAATAGATCACATCCTGGGCCATAAATCTGGTCTTGGAAAATTCAAAAAAATTGAAATCATTCCAGTCATCTTTTCTGATGACAGTGCACTAAGATTAGATCTCAATTACAAGAAAAAAATTGTTAAAAATTCAAACATATGGAGGCTAAATAACACGCTTCTGAAAAACCAACAGGTCATAGAAGAAATCAAAAAAGAAATCAAAATATGCATAGAAATGAATGAAAATGAAAACACAACAACCCAAAACCTATGGGACACTGTAAAAGCAGTGCTAAGGGGAAGGTTCATAGCATTACAGGCTTACATCAAGAAACAAGAAAAAAGCCAAATAAATAGCCTAACTCTACACCTAAAGCAATTAGAGAAGGAAGAAATGAAGAACCCCAGGGTTAGTAGAAGGAAAGAAATCTTAAAAATCAGGGCAGAAATAAATGCAATAGAAACTAAAGAGACCATAGCAAAAATCAACAAAGCTAAAAGCTGGTTTTTTTTTTTTTTAATTTTTTTATTAGTTGGAGGCTAATTACTTCACAACATTTCAGTGGGTTTTGTCATACACTGATATGAATCAGCCATAGATTTACACTTATTCCCCATCCCGATCCCCCCTCCCATCTCCCTCTCCACCCGATTCCTCTGGGTCTTCCCAGTGCACCAGGCCCGAGCACTTGTCTCATGCATCCCACCTGGGCTGGTGATCTGTTTCACCATAGATAGTATACATGCTGTTCTTTTGAAATATCCCACCCTCACCTTCTCCCACAGAGTTCAAAAGTCTGTTCTGTATTTCTGTGTCTCTTTTTCTGTTTTGCATATAGGGTTATCGTTACCATCTTTCTAAATTCCATATATATGTGTTAGTATGCTGTAATGTTCTTTATCTTTCTGGCTTACTTCACTCTGTATAAGGGGCTCCAGTTTCATCCATCTCATTAGGACTGGTTCAAATGAATTCTTTTTGACGGCTGAGTAAAATTCCATGGTGTATATGTACCACAGCTTCCTTATCCATTCATCTGCTGATGGGCATCTAGGTTGCTTCCATGTCCTGGCTATTATAAACAGTGCCGCGATGAACATTGGGGTGCACGTGTCTCTTTCAGATCTGGTTTCCTCAGTGTGTATGCCCAGAAGTGGTATTCCTGGGTCATATGGCAGTTCTATTTCCAGTTTTTTAAGGAATCTCCACACTGTTTTCCATAGTGGCTGTACTAGTTTGCATTCCCACCAACAGTGTAAGAGGGTTCCCTTTTCTCCACAGCCTCTCCAGCATTTATTGCTTGTAGACTTTTGGATAGCACCCATCCTGACTGGTGTGTAATGGTACCTCATTGTGGTTTTGATTTGCATTTCTCTAATAATGAGTGATGTTGAGCACCTTTTCATGTGTTTGTTAGCCATCTGTATGTCTTCTTTGGAGAAATGTCTGTTTAGTTCTCTGGCCCATTTTTTGATTGGGTCATTTATTTTTCTGGAATTGAGCTGCAGGAGTTGCTTGTATATTTTTGAGATTAATCCTTTGTCTGTTTCTTCATTTGCTATTATTTTCTCCCAATCTGAGGGCTGTCTTTTCACCTTACTTATAGTTTCTTTTGTAGTGCAAAAGCTTTTAAGTTTCATTAGATCCCATTTGTTTAGTTTTGCTTTTATTTCCAATATTCTGGGAGGTGGGTCATAGAGGATCTTGCTGTGATTTATGTCGGAGAGTGTTTTGCCTATGTTCTCCTCTAGGAGTTTTATAGTTTCTGGTCTTACATTTAGATCTTTAATCCATTTTGAGTTTATTTTTGTGTATGGTGTTAGAAAGTGTTCTAGTTTCATTCTTTTGCAAGTGGTTGACCAGTTTTCCCAGCACCACTTGTTAAAGAGGTTGTCTTTTTTCCATTGTATATCCTTGCCTCCTTTTTTTGAAAAAATAAACAAAATTGACAAACCATTTGCAAGACTCATTAAGAAACAAAGAGAGAAGAACCAAATTAACAAAATTAGAAATGAAAATGGAGAGATCACAACAGACAACACTGAAATACAAAGGATCATAAGAGACTACTACCAGCAGCTCTATGCCAATAAAATGGACAACTTGGATGAAATGGACAAATTCTTGGAAAAGTATAACTTTCCAAAACTGAACCAGGAAGAAACAGAAGATCTTAACAGAGCCATCACAAGCAAGGAAATCGAAACTGTAATCAGAAATCTTCCAGCAAACAAAAGCCCAGGACCAGATGGCTTCACAGCTGAATTCTACCAAAAATTTAGAGAAGAGCTAACACCTATCTTACTCAAACTCTCCAGAAAATTGCAGAAGAAGGTAAGCTTCCAAACTCATTCTATGAGGCCACCATCACCCTAATTCCAAAACCAGACAAAGATGCCACAAAAAAAGAAAACTACAGGCCAACATCACCGATGAACATAGATGCAAAAATCCTTAACAAAATTCTAGCAAACAGAATCCAACAACATATTAAAAAAATCATACACCATGACCAAGTGGGCTTTATCCCAGGAATGCAAGGATTCTTTAATATCCGCAAATCAATCAATGTAATACACCACATTAACAAATTGAAAGATAAAAACCATATGATTATCTCAATAGATGCAGAGAAAGCCTTTGACAAAATTCAACACCCATTTATGATAAAACTCTCCAGAAGGCAGGAACAGAAGGAACATACCTCAACATAATAAAAGCTATATATGACAAACCCACAGCAAGCATCACCCTCAATGGTAAAAATTAAAAGCATTTCCCCTGAAATCAGGAACAAGACAAGGCTGCCCACTCTCACCACTACTATTCAACATAGTGTTGGAAGTTTTGGCCACAGCAATCAGAGCAGAAAAAGAAGTAAAAGGAATCCAGATAGGAAAAGAAGAAGTGAAACTCTCGCTGTTTGCAGATGACATGATCATCTACATGGAAAACCCTAAAGCCTCTACCAGAAAATTATTAGAGCTAATCAATGAATATAGTAAAGTTGCAGGATATAAAATTAACACACAGAAATCCCTTGCATTCCTATATACTAACAATGAAAAAACAGAAAGAGAAATTAAGGAAACAATACCATTCACCATTGCAACAAAAAGAATAAAATACTTAGGAGTATATCTACCTAAAGAAACAAAAGACCTATACATAGAAAACTATAAAACACTGATGAAAGAAATCAAAGAGGACACAAACAGATGGAGAAACATACCGTGTTCATGGATTGGAAGAATCAATATTGTCAAAATGGCTATTCTACCCAAAGCAATCTATAGATTCAATGCAATCCCTATCAAGCTACCAACGGTATTTTTCACAGAACTAGACCAAAGAATTTCACAATTTGTATGGAAATACAAAAAACCTTGAATAGCCAAAGTAATCTTGAGAAAGAAGACTGGAACTGGAGGAATCAACCTGCCTGACTTCAGACTCTACTACAAAGCCACAGTCATCAAGATAGTATGGTACTGGCACAAAGACAGAAATATAGATCAATTGAACAGAATAGAAAGCCCAGAGATAAATCCACGAACCTATGGACACCTTATCTTTGACAAAGGAGGCAAGGATATACAATGGAAAAAAGACAACCTCTTTAACAAGTGGTGCTGGGAAAACTGGTCAACCACTTGTAAAAGAATGACACTAGAACACTGTCTAACACCATACACAAAAATAAACTCAAAATGGATTAAAGATCTAAATGTAAGACCAGAAACTATAAAACTCCTAGAGGAGAACATAGGCAAAACACTCTCCGACATGAATCACAGCAGGATCCTCTATGACCCACCTCCCAGAATATTAGAAACAAAAGCAAAAATAAACAAATGGGACCTAATGAAACTTAAAAGCTTTTGCACAACAAAGGAAACTATAAGCAAGGTGAAAAGACAGCCCTCAGATTGGGAGAAAATAATAGCAAATGAAGCAACAGACAAAGGATTAATCTCAAAAATACACAAGCAACTCTTGAAGCTCAATTCCAGAAAAATAAATGACCCAATCAAAAAATGGGCCAAAGAACTAAACAGACATTTCTCCAAAGAAGACATACAGATGGCTAACAAACACATGAAAAGATGCTCAACATCACTCATTATCAGAGAAATGCAAATCAAAACCACAATGAGGTACCATTACATGCCAGTGAGAATGGCTGCTATCCAAAAGTCTACAAGCAACAAATGCTGGAGAGGGTGTGGAGAAAAGGGAACCCTCTTACACTGTTGGTGGGAATGCAAACTAGTACAGCCACTATGGAAAACAGTGTGGAGATTTCTTAAAAAACTGGAAATAGAACTGCCATATGACCCAGCAATACCCCTCCTGGGCACACACACTGAGGAAACCAGATCTGAAAGAGACATGTGAACCCCAATGTTCATCGCAGCACTGTTTATAATAGCCAGGACATGGAAGCAACCTAGATGCCCATCAGCAGACGAATGGATGAGGAAGCTGTGGTACATATACACCATGGAATATTACTCAGCCATTAAAAAGAATTCATTTGAATCAGTTCTAATGAGATGGATGAAACTGGAGCCCCTTATACAGAGTGAAGTAAGCCAGAAAGATAAAGATCACTACAGCATACTAACACATATATATGGAATTTAGAAAGATGGTAATGATAACCCTATACGCAAAACAGAAAAAGAGACACAGATGTACAGAAAAGACTTTTGGACTCTGTGGGAGAAGGCGAGGGTGGGGTGTTTTGAGAGAACAGCATGTATATTATCTACAGGGAAACAGATCGCCAGCCCAGGTTGAATGCATGAGACAAGTGCTCGGGCCTGCTCCACTGGGAAGACCCAGAGGGACTGGGTGGAGAGGGAGGTGGGAGGGGGGATCGGGATTGGAACACATGTAACTCCATGGCTGATTCATGTCACTGTATGACAAAACCCACTGCAATGTTGTGAAGTAATTAGCCTCCAACTAATAAAAATAAATGAAAAAAAGAAAGAAAGAAAGAAAAAATGAAAAAAAAAAAGAAAGTTGAGCACCGAAGAACTGTTGCTTTTGAACCGCGATGTTGAAGAAGACTCTTAAGAGTCCCTTGGACTGCAAGGAGATCAAACCAGTTCATGCTAAAGGAAATCAGTCCTGAATATTCATTGGAAGGACTAATGCTGAAGCTAAAGCTCGAATACTTTGGTCACCTGATGTGAAGAGCTGACTCATTTGAAAAGACCCAGATGCTGGGAATGATTGAAGGCAGGAGAAGGGGACAACAGAGGATGAGATGGCTGGATGGCATCA
Source organism: Cervus elaphus (assembly GCF_910594005.1). NCBI lineage: Eukaryota > Metazoa > Chordata > Mammalia > Artiodactyla > Cervidae > Cervus > Cervus elaphus. Next base: position 20,762,107 of record NC_057842.1, on the reverse strand, counting down.
CCACCTCGATGGACATGAGTTTGAGCAAACTTCGTAGTAGGTGACTGACAGGGAAGCCTGGCCTCCTGCAGTCCATGGGGGTGCAATGAGTTGGACACAACTTACTGAGTGAACTGAGCAATTTATGACTTCCCAGAACCTCTTTAATACTTTGCCATGTTAATCTTTTTTACATTTAGCCATTCTTGTCACTGTCCATTGCATTTCTCTGCCGACTAATCAAATCGCACTTTATTCAGGTATTTACTGTCCATTCCCTTGTAGCTTAGTTGGTAAAGAATCTGCCTGCAATGCAGGAGACCCGGGTTTGATTCTGGGTCATGAAGATCCCCTTTAGGAGGAAATTGCAACCTACTCCAGTATTTTTGCCTGGAGAATCCCATGGACAGAGGAGCCTGGTGCACTACAGCCCATGGGGTTGAAAGAGTCACATACGATCTAGCGACTAAACCACCAGCAGTATGTATTCTTTCATGCATTTAAATATCTTGCTCACTTTTTATACTGAGTTGCTGATCTGTTCTTTCCTGATCAACTTATCTTAAGATATGTCTAAAATCAATAGGCCACAAGTGTGTGCTGTATTTCAGGCTTATCTACTTGGTAGCTTTTCCGTAAACTCTAGGATTTTCTCTGTTTCTAAACATGATGACTCTAAATTCAGTTTTACTGCTTCCTCTCTCAAAGTACAGCAGTCTTATTGCAGTGGCAAGGCGGGCTCGTACAAGGATAACTGCAAGTGAGGAGACAGAACATTCCTTCCTTGTTCCTTACCTTTGGTGAAAAGCATTCAGTCTCTCACCATGGTATATCCATTAAGGTTTTCACAGAAAACAAAATTTATTGTGCTGAGAGTTTCCTTCTGTTCTTACTTTTGTATTTTCTCGAAAAAATCATGAATGGGTGGTGAATTTTGGCAACTGATTTTCCTGCATATACTCAGATAATGTGGGTCTTTCTGTTAATATTATGAATTATACAGATTGTTTTATGAATGTGAAAACAGCTTTTCTTTCCTGAGATAAATCTCACGTGAACATCATGTACTATTTTCTTGTATGTTGCTGAGTTCTATTTCAAATTCACAGTAAGGATTTTACTTCTGTGTTCATGTGAGAGAGTCTGAGTTTGTTTTCAGTTTTGCTTTGTTTTCCTGCAATGTCTGTCTAGTTTTGACATAAAGTAACGACAGCCTCAGGAAATGAGTCAGAAATGTTCCTTATTCTTTCAGTCTCTAAAGAGAGTTTGGGTAGTTTCTTGCTTAAATGCATAATAAAATTTATTTGGCCCCAGAGTGGTCTTTGTAGAGAAGTTCATAATTTTAAATACACTTTATTTAATTAGTGTAATTTAGGTTTTCTACTTTTTCTTGAGTGAGTTTTGGTAATCTTCAGCTTTCAAGGAATGTGTGCATTTAGTCTATATTGTTGAGAACACTGCCAAAATTTTTTTCATATTTATATTTACTTATTCTATTTTCACAGTTTTCTTGGTATATACTGCTTTTATATTTATGTTGAAATTTCCTGTTTGTCTCCTTCTTATTCATGTTTTATTTTTCTAATCGAATGAAAGCTTCCTTAAATTCTATAGTGCTTTAAAACTTTCACAAGTTTCACACACATGATTTTAAGTCATCCTATAATAGCCACTTTTTCCTCCTATCCCTGTATTGTCCCTCCCCCACCTTCTCCCCACTGGTAACTACAAGCTTCTCTTCATCTGTGGGTTTGTTTCTTTTTTTGCTATATTCATTAGTTTGTTGTATTTTTTTACATTCCACATATAAGTGATGTATTTGTCTTTCTCTGTCTTACCTCATTTAATATAAGGTTCTCCAAGTCTATCCATGTTGCTACAAACGGCAAGATTTTATTCTTTTTGTTATTGCTAAGTAGTATTCCAGTGGGCATCTCTGTGTGCGTGCAGTCACATCTTTATCTACTCATCTCTCGATGGACACTTATGTTGCTTCTGTAACTTGGCAATCATAAATAATGCTGCTATGAACACTGAGGCACATATATCTTTTAATTAGTATTTTTTGGATATATATACCCTGAAGGTGGAATTGCTGAGTCACATGGTAGTTCTATTTCCAGCTTAATGAGAAACTTCCATACTGTTTTCCACAGTGGCAGTACCAATTTACATTCCCACCAGACTGTGTACAAGGGTTTGCATTTCTCCACATCCTTCCTAACACCTGTTATTTGTGTATTTTATGATGACTACCATTCTGAGAGGTGTGAGATGACATCCCACTGTGACTTTGATTTACATTTGCCTGATGATTAGTTATGTTGAGCATCTTTTCATGTGCCCATGAGTTAATCAGCTATTTTTGATGTTGAGCTGTATAACTCCTTATATATATTCTGTATTATATATATATTCAGGATTAATTTCCTAGAGGATGGACTGGTTTTATCTCCTTGCAGTCCAAGGGACTCTCAAGAATCTTTTCTAGCATCACAATTTGAAAGGATCAATTTCCACTTAGCATTCACACCCTGAATATTCATAGGAAGGACTGATGCTGAAGCTGAAGCTCCAAAACTTTGGTCACCTGATACAAAGACTTAACTCACTGGAAAAGACCTTGGTGCTGGGAAAGACTGAAAGCAAAAGGAGAGCATGCAGTAGAGGATGAGATGGTTAAACAGCATCACAGACTAAATGGACACGAATTTGAGCAAACTTCTGGAGATAGTGAAGGACAGGGAAGCCTGGCATGCTGCAGTCCATGGTGTCACAAACAGGTGGATGCAACATGGCAACTGAACAACAATAATGTTCTTCCAGCAGCCAGCTACTTTACCTGTGAATCAACCAGTTCTCTTTGTGGTGTGTTGCCAAGCTCTGTTAGAATACGTCTAAAATAGTCTTTATCCTAGAACTATAAAGTACTATAGTGCTAAGGTCCAACATTTTAGGGTCTCCACTGAATGCCTTATTAAACAAGGTCTTGGTTTTATAGCTGGATAGAATCTGGATTATCCCAAGCACTGTGTGAGGTCTGGCTATTGTTCAGCTCAAACTCTTTGTAGTATTTCTTTTCTGAGTAGTTTTCCTTTATCTGGCCTTGTGAAGTGTCCTCCTATATATGTGCAGCTTAATAGTCAACAAGAAATCAAGAAAACCTCTGCAGAAATTACTTGAACTCTTCCTTTTCAGAGTTTTCTTCTCTCCATGACCCTGACCCAGAATTTCCCTACATCAGTTCTCTGGAACTCCAGACTCTGACCCACCAGTTCAGTGAGAGTGCTGGGACTGGTGGGCCTCCAGGCCAAAAGTCAAGGCAATCATGGGCTACATTGTTTATCTATCTTAAAAATCACAACTCTGTATTGCTTATTGTCTAACACTCACTAATTCGTGTGTCTGTCCAGAGTTTTAGCTATTTACATTGGGAAGGGTACTCTGTATGTCTAACACTCTTTTTACTAGGTTCAAGAAATTTTATTTTAAAAAGACAATTTGTTACACTTTTTCCAAAAATTCATCTTAATATGCAAATTTGAGATGCAAATCTCCAATAAGAATTGCGTCAAAGGAGCTTGCATAACTCAGTGAAGCTACAAGACATGCCTTGTAGGGCCACCTAAGACAGAGGGGTCACAGTGAAGAGTTCACAAAATGTGGTATACTGGAGGAAGAAATGGCAAACCAGCTCAGTATTCCTGCCACGAGAACCCCGGAATAGTATGAAAAGTCAGAAAGATATGACACTGGAAGATGAGTCCCCCGAGGTCAGAAGGTTTCCAACGTGCTACTGGGGAAGCGCAGAAGGCAATTACTAACTGCTCCAGAAAGGATGAAACAGCTGCGCCACAGTGGAAATGACACTCCACTGTGGATGTGTCCAGGGGTGAAAGTAAAGTCTCATGCCATAAATAACAATACTGCATAGGAACCTGGAACGTTCAGTTCATGAGTCAAGGTAAATTGGATATGGTCAAGCAAGCAGGAGTTAGCAAGAGTGAACATTGAAATCTTAGGAATCAGTGAACTAAAATAAACGGGTTATGGACAAATTTAATTCAAGTGACCATTACATTTACCAACGTGGGCAAGAATCCCTTAGAAGAAATGGTATAGCCCTCTGTGGGGAGAGAGCAAATTGGCGTGTTCAGGCTCTCTTACCCCACGTGTTGTAAATAATGATTATGTCACAGATCATTCATAGCACTGTGCATGCACGTCGCGAGGTGCTCACTTGGTGTGGTACATGTGTGTGAGCTCCACCTAGAAAGTGGCAGCATCACCGCTGCATCACGGCTGTGTCCACTGGGCCAGCCACAAGTGGAGAGAAGCTGTGTTATGGCTGCCATGCCCGCAAGGGGATAGTAGGCATGCCTGCAGTTCCTATGACTCCTCAAGTCTCTGTCCAGCCTCGTAACTCACACCTTGCCTACGCTGGGTTCAAGACAACCGGTGCCATGAACAAGATCAGCAACACACCCTTACAGTCAACAAGAGAGTCCAAAAGTGCAGTCCCCAAAACGACAGAATGATCTCGGGTCGTTTCCCTTCCACATCATGGTAATTTAGATCCAGGCCACTAATGGCAAAGCAGCAGAAGCTGACTAGTTCTATGAAGACCGATGAGACTTTCTAGAACAAGCACCAAGAAAAAAGATGTCCTTTTCATCCTAGGGACCTGAATGCAAAACTAGTAAGTCAAGAGATACCTGGAGTAACAGACATGTTTGCTATTCCAGATACTTGGAATAACAAACAAGCCACCTCGGGCTTCCCTGGTGGCTCAGCTGGTAAAGAATCCACCTGCAATGCAGGAGACCCAGGTTTAATCCCTGGGTTGGGAAGACACCCTGGAGAAGGGAACAGCTACCCACTCTAGTCTTCTGGCCTGGAGAACTCCATGGACTACATAGCCCATGTGGTCACAAGGAGTCACAACACTGAGTGACTTTCACTTTGGCCTTGGAGTACCAAATGAAGCAGAGCAAAAGCTATCAGAGTTTTGTCAAAGAAAATGCTGGTTATTGCAAACACCCTTTTCCAACAACTTGAGAGACAACTCTACACAGGGACATCACGAAGTGGTCAATAATGAAATCAGATTGATTGACATTTATAATATTCATCTAACATCTAATAGTAAAATAAAGCTGGTTTTTCCTTGCTAACTCTCCCACTCCACAGCACTTTTCTGAGTCCCTGTTCTCTTTCTGACTATGATTCCATGATTGCCATATAGTGATAGTCCCCTAATTTTTATGTTTGTCCCTCTTTGTCTCAAGTTTTAATTTCACATTTCTATGTTTGACAACTTCAATGTTTCTGCCTATTCAATATATACAAAATAAACTTTTTCTGTTCTCCAAGAAGCACTTTCCATTTTCCTAATTCTACTTAGTGACATTCATTTTTCCTCTTAGTTTTATAATATTAATTTTTACACTGATTGTCCTCTCTCCTTCACATTAAATATTTCCTGAGTCCTTTGTACAATACCTCTTGTATACAAGTGAGTATTTCTATTGCTGCTTGTAGAAGATTTATTGCATTGAGTGTCCCAAATATATGGCTTCCTTACATTCATGCCCCTTATATTCCCTTCTACTCTAACTCCATCTCTTACCACTGTTTTACTGAATTTCTGAGCCTTACATGTAGTAGACACCTTGAACTGACTAATCGTTAGTCATTATATACTCTTTTATAGTAAAAAAAAAATCTGGAAAAGTATAAAAGTAAATTTCCTATATTTCCTTGCTGCTCTGGTTCTGAATATGCTGTTAAGTTTAGAAATAAATGCACACAGAAAAACTGTATTAGCTGAAACTGAATCACACAGTGAGATTCAGGCTCTTTTATGGACCTTGTGTCTATAGTAGGAGCTTCTGGAGTCAGCAAGCGGCTTCATGATCATGATGGTGAGGGCAGCAATTCCTCTGAAACCAGATTTTGCTCAGTGATTGTGGCAGGAGGTTGTTCAGTCACCCAGTTGTGTCTGACTCTGCAACCCCATGGATTGCAGCACACCAGGCTTCCATGACCTTCACTGTCTCCCAGAGCTTGATCAAACTCAGGTTCACTGAGTTGACTGTGCCATCCAACCATTCGTTGCCCTCTTTTTCTCCTGCCCTCAATCTTTCCCAGCATCAGAGTCTTTTCCAGTGAGTTGGCTTTTCACATCAGGTGGCCAATAAAGTATTGGATCTTCAGTATCCATCCTTCCAATGAATATTCAGGGTGGATTTCCTTTAGGATTGATTGGTTTGATCTCCTTGCTGTCTAAGGGACTTCCAAGAGTCTTCTCTAGCAACATAGTTAGAAAAGACCAATTCTTTGGCACTCAGCCTTCTTTATGGTCCAACTCTCACATCTGTACGAGACTACTGGAAAAACCATAGCTTTGAATATACAGACTTCTGCTGGTTAAGAGATGACTCTGCTTTTTAATATGCTGTCTAGGTTTGTCATAGCTTTTCTTCCAAGAAGCAAGCATCTTTTAATTTCATAACTGCAGTCACTGTCCACAGTGATTTTGGACCCCAAGGAAATAAAGTTATGGAAGGGACCTAGGATTTTCTTCAACAATTCCATAGCTCTTCATGCATTTTTTCTTTCTCCTTAAATTGACTAGAGTAAATTCTGTCATCCATTAGTAAGAATGCTGATGAGTAGTTTCCTTGTCTTTAAACCATAATACTAATATCTTGAAAGGTTATTAAAATAATTGAATGGGACAATTCATGTAAAGCATGTTAAGACATATTATCTGCCAAAAACTAACTCTTGTTTTTGTGTTTTCACTCTTGTTTTAAAGTTGCTTAACAATCAGAATGCCTGGGTTTGAATCATGGCTTGTAGCATATGTTCTTTCTGCAAGCTTGGTCAAGCTGCTTAACTTTTCTACGGTTTGATTTCTTTATCTATAAACTAGGTAAAAAGCAAAACTACTTCATGTAGTTTGGCAAGGGAAGCCCAAAATTAATGACAATATGTTAATAATTTTTTTTCCTGTACTTTGTTATTCTCCACACAAATCTGATTCCATCAAACTAATTTCCCACATTGATTCCTGTTTTAATGCCACGAGCTCAACCTGTTTCCTCAGAGTTGGGCACACCTTTTAAAAATAACACTCAGTATCCTGACATTATATATTCTGTGTTTTTCAATTCAAATCCATTTTCAAGCTGTTCCTTTTTCATGCAATCTTTTCAAGGACCTGTAACCTACCTTGATCATTTTCTTGGTCTTGCAAACTCCTACAAACAGCACCATGCATTTTAACACAACACTGTTTTTTTCCATTAGTAAATGTGCCTTATTTCTTTCTTAAAAGGATTTTTTGCTCATTGAGATCATTAGTAACAACTAATTAAAAAAAAATCTAACAGAGCTCTTACAAGACTTCTCCATTTAACAGTGACTTGAAAAACTATTGACTAGATGATTCACCATGTCATTGACTGAAATCAATTAGATTACACAATATTTTGTCATTAAATGTAGAGAACTTAGATGTATGAATTTGGTTAAGTGTTTAATATTATATACACAATTTTCTTAATATTAATTTTTTTCTCTTTACCAAAACACTTCTGTCTCTAATTTCCTTTGATTGTGCTTACTTCTACCATAGAAACAATAATAATATTAGATGAACTGACAAAATGAACACAGAAAATATGTCACTGTCAACATTAAAACATGAGAATGACTTCTGTTCCTCAGATACATTTGTTAGCAGTGACATAAGACTCACAGATAAAAGGGCTTAGAGAATCGTATTCAAACTTGGTTGCACAATGGAATCACCTGGTGAGCTTTAACAGTATCGATGCAGTAAGCCCCCTACATGTGAACCTTCGAGCTCGCATGTCCAATGACATGTTAGTTCCCGTGCCTGGTGTGCACTGCCACATGCGTGCGTCCTCCACAGGTGTTGTGCTTCTGTGTACATTATTGCACACTACCGCACTGAATACAGAGTATGGTATCTTTACTTCAAGCCCAGGGTGTCCAGAAGCAAGTGTGAAAGCAGGGGTGAAGTAGCTGGCACTACTGGACTTTTCAAGGTATTGTACAATAAGATTTAAAATGTTTTACTTTTTTGTGTTTGCTTTTTAAGTATGTATTATTTGTGTGAAAAGTGTTATGAATGTATTACTGTACAGTACTGTATAGCCAAGCCAATTGTGTTAGATGGCTACTTAGGCTAACTTTTTTGGACTGAGAAACAAACTGGACTTACGAACATGCGCTCAGAATGGAACTTGCTTGTATGTAGGGGACTTAGGGTAATGTGTCAGCATGCTAAAAAGCAGAGATGTTACTTTCCCGACAATGGTCTGTCGAGTCAAAGCTATGGTTTTTCCAGTGGTCATGTATGGATGTGAGAGTTGGACCATGAAGAAAACTGAGCACCAAAGAATTGATGCTTTTGAACTGTGGTGTTGGAGAAGACTCTTGAGAGTCCCTTGGACTGCAAGGAGATCCAACCAGTCAATCTTAAAGGAAATCAGTCCTAAATATTCATTGGAAGGACTGATGCTGAAGCTGAAACTCCAATCCTTTGGCTACCTGATGTGAAGAACTGACTCATTTGAAAAGACCCTGAAGCTGGGAAAGATTGAAGGTGGGAAGAGAAGGGGACGACAGAGGATGAGATGGTTGGATGGCATCACCAACTCGATGAACATGAGTCTGAGTAAGCTCTAGGAGTTGGTGATGGACAGGGAAGCCTGGTGTGCTACAGTCCATGGGGTTGCAAAGAGTCGGACACAACTGAGTGACTGAACTGAACTACGGTACCTGCGTCTTAACCCCAGAGACCTCCATTTAATTCGATTGGCATACGCCTTGGCAACTAGATATTTAAAGTCAGTCAGATGAGTCTCATGAGCAATTAGAAATAAGAACCATTGGTCAGAGGTTATTCTCCACTCAGTATCCACTCTTGTTCACTTTCCTCTCACTTTAGGAACACACTACTTGCTTGGAGAGGCTTAAGGCCACTCCTTTGTCATTACTAGTAACACCTTTGGCACATATATACCAGTAAGGGCGATAAAATGGTATTATTTTGAAAACTATTTTATGAAAATATCTTTCTGTAATTCCAGCAGGCATTAACAATATTCACATATTACTAGAAAGAAGGTAATGATGAAAAGATCTGCCTGGCAAAAAGAGAGAGGAAGAAAAGGAAAAACAAGTTTACAGCTGCATTAATTAACTATAAAAGAAAGTTACAGTTTCAAGTTGTATGTACCTGGTCGATGGCACCCAGATCATCAGCAAAGCTGTTTACTTCTGACAGAAGCAGAGATATTATAGATCTTCTCAACAAGCTGCAACTTCCCAGGGTTACCAGACTCTGCGAGACATAACGCTGCACCTGAAACTACAGATCAAAATAAGTAGGCTTCTACTTTCTGTCAAGTCAGGTCAGAATATATTTAATGGGCATTTTCTAAGATTTACTACTGAGCTCTCTGCTGCGGGGAGCACAGAAAGTGTCAACATATTTCTGGGTCAGTCTCAAGCAAAACTGTGAAGTAGATAGATTATCACGATAGAAGCAATGAAATTTTATAGCAGTTAACATTTTGAAATGTGTGACAAGGTTCTAAAATGGAAGTTTTAGCTGAAGGACCAAAAGATCATATCGTTTAGATGATAGACTACATACAAAATGAATCAAGGGGATGACAAAACCAGACTCTCAGACCCTTAACCATTAAATATAGATATGGAGCTGTAGAGGTAGAGATAAAAAGGAAAGAGGAAAAGGTCTGAAGATGTCTTTGGGGAGAGGCCCACCTCCACGCTGCAGAGGGACGGGTGTGGGTGTCTATTCTGCACAAATCAAAAGAGAGGTCATTTAGAGCGAGGAGAAAAACATGTGGGACTCTGATTTTCCATCTAGAGGTAGCAAAAGAACTTATCATTCAATAAATTTCAAAGGACAGTGGGAGACAATAAACTATATCCCTTATAGTTATTAGGAGAATTGCCACTTGATTATCATTCACATTAAGGTACATATAACTCATACCTCAATTTTCATTAAATCTTTGCTTTAATATATCTGGGAGAAAGGAGGCTTCAAGGAGTATCTCAAAACACAAAAATAGCATCTACCTTGCCACTGCACTCTATGAGCTTAAAATCATATTGGGGAGACACTGCTTTTCTATATAAAATATTTAAATGACAATGCTAAATAACTAATGCCATATGACACTAAGAAATGCCATCTCTGTCCTTTAGGATGGACACTTAATGTAGATATTTCTCAAACTGATATTTTAATGATATGCTTTAAGAGCTAATCAGTGACATTAAAAAACTGAATAGATTATAAACTTCAAAAAGTGTCTATTATAAATCCATATGTGTATAACTAGCTGTTAATAATAATTTTCTAAATCAACTTACCAAATTTACAACTAAAACCACATCAATTTATTATCATAGCAAATCACAGTTATTTATCAATTATTTCCTAATAACATAAGTAGCTAAGACTCCCATCTTTTGTAACTCTTTAATATCATTTATTATATATCCCATTTTTTATAACATTTTTCTTTGTACCTGAAATAAAGAGTGCTCTTAGCTAAGTTCTGAAAAACTTCTATTGAGTACTTCACAGATGATGCAGTTGTTTACTTACCATTTTTCCTTAATATCTAATCTTTAGGGGATAGCTTAAAGAGAAGGTAAATTTCACAATAAAATGGACTTTACACAGTGGGGATGAAGTGAAGGTGTGACAAGCTGCAGACCCTGGGGCCCAACACTTGCCTGAGTCAAATCCCAGCTCCACGCTTACCAACTTGTACTAACAACTTACTAAACCTTATATGTCTCAGCTTACACTTCTGCAAAATACTGACTGGACAGCAGCACCTACATAGAGTCCTGCATGTGAAGTTAAGACAGCAAAAATGATTAACATAGGGCCAGGCCCCCAGTAAGTGTCCATTAAGTGTTAAATGTTACAATGTAGGATAGTAATATAAAGGCACTGAAGGTTATGTTTAATTCATTGACCCTTGAGATGTTAAATACTAGAAATAAAATCATTTGTCTAGAGTTAATACAGTCCTTTTAGAGGACACCGCTGAGAAGGAAAGTTCATCACAAAGCGTTTTTCCACTGTATGGCTGTGAAGTAAGACTGTTCTCCGATGTGACTGAGATCCATATGAGAGCAGAGACTAAGTGTATAGCCATTAGGATGATTTAAAATTCTGTGAATATTATTATAAAATGGTCTCTATTCTTCCTTCCATTTTAATTGACACTTGCCCTTTTGTAAATTGCAGGGAACTGTGAGAGAGGCTGAACTGGAGCCTGGGCTTTTATCACGTATGAGGCGACTGCAGTGGAAACCAGAAAAGGGCTTGTCAACGCCTCCACCACCCTTTTCTACTCCACAGCGCCTCTTATCTACATTTCAGGGACAGGAGGGCTAGAAAGAAATTTTGCAGATTCCTCTGCAGTTAGGATTCGGGATGTGATCTGAGCTCTGCCAGGTAGAGCACTCATTTGGGAACTGGATACTGCAGTGCATTTTAGAGTAAGAGAAGCAGGGCGCAGTCTGTAGCAGAGGCGGCGTGATTCTGGCTGATCCTGCAGCGGGTCCAGAGGACTCCTTCATCTCCAGGTTCTTAAACTCAGTAGAAGCCGCAGGATACTATTTTGGTGACCCACTGGCTTAGGGAGTCATCCCTATTAGCTCAAGGTTTCCCAAAGGTGCTTGGATCTATATATTCACCTGGAGGATTCGCAGACCTCAGTGACACATTGAAGTACTGGATTATCCAGGAGTGGAAATGCCTACCCACATGCCCAATAAATTTGCCTATCTGACCTGCACAGGAAATTGAAGGATCCTGGAGAATGCCAGTGAATTATTATAAAATTAGTCAGGCGGTGTTTCTACTTACACAGCGCTGATGACGGTTCCAGATGCAGCTCCCTGCCTCTGACACTTGGGAAGGCAGGTCCTGACCGGGGGAGTTTGCATTTACCTAGGATGCTGCAGTGTGCTTCTCCTGTCCTGTCCAGGCTGTGGCAACTTGCTGGCGCCACGCCATCATTCCGTTCACAGGATTCTGATTACTGAACTGGTCCAAGGACAGCATGCCAGTGCACTGGACGGATGGCACCATGCTGATATGGCAGGGCTCTGAGCGCCCCAGTAAACACACATGCATTTCAGAGAATGAGCCCCAGAAACTCAGGTGCCTGGTGCACTTGGCAAGTTTCGGGGTCTGACACACGTTGGAATACACTCCCCAAATGCAAAACATGTTGCTTTAGATGTAGCTCCCATCACTAATAAAAAGATACAATACTTGATGTGCCTCTGGATATCTGAGGCAACATATATCCCTTTGGTTTTTTTACTTAGATGTACAGACTGAGAAATCACAAGGCTGTGAATTTCAAGAGGGGCCCAGAAGAGCATATAAAGATCTCTAGAAGCTAAGGAAGAAGTTTGCTCCTCTAGGTGACGAACAAGAATGGATCTCATGACCAATAAGAGCCAATACCCCTGGAGCTAATCAGTATATTCTGTGAATTCTGCAGCCGTGACCCTAATCAGATAATCACAAAGGAGGGCATGTAGGTTTGGGGAGAAAGTCATACCTTTCTTGACAAGTAAATTTTATCCTTTATAGAAAAAAAAAAAAAAGAAGAAACTTCTTGCTTATGCTATTTGGCCCCAGTAAAGACTGAATGAGTTCCTGACTGTGGACACCAAGTGACAGTATGCCCAGAGCTGCTCATCTCAACCGGGTGTTATCTAAAGTCAAGCATACATGGCAATGTCCCATCATTCAGTTCAGTTCAGTTCAGTCACTCAGCCGTGTCTGACTCTTTGCGACCCCATGAACTGCAGCACGCCAGGCCTCCCTGTCCATCGCCAGCTCCCACAGTCCACCCAAACCCATGTCTATTGAGTCGGTGATGCCATCCAACCATCTCATCCTCTGTCGTCCCCTTCTCCTCCTGCCCTCAATCTTTCCCAGCATCAGAGTCTTTTCAAATGAGCCAGCTCTCCACATCAGGTGGCCAAAGTACTAGAGTTTCAGCTTCAACATCAGTCCCTCCAATGAACACCCAGGACTGATCTCCTTTAGGATGGACTGGTCGGATCTCCTTGCAGTCTAGGGGACTCTCAAGAGTCTTCCGCAACACCACAGTTCAAAAGCATCAATTCTTCGGTGTTCAGCTTTCTTTAGAGTCCAACTCTCATATCCATACATGACTACTGGAAAAACCATAGCCTTGACTAGACGAACCTTTGTTCGCAAAGTAATGTCTCTGCTTTTTAATACGCTGCGTAGGTTGGTCATAACTTTCTTTGCAAGGAGCAAGCGTCTTTTAATTTCATGGCTGCAATTTCATCATTAAGTAATTGTAATAGATCAAAATAGGGATCAAGCAGGAACAGAAAGCATGGGTAAAGTTTCCTTGGGCAGTTAGTTCCAACTAGAATACCACTTCATAAAAGGTTGAATAGTAGGAAACATGCTCTAAACCAGTGACCAATATACAACGTTCCTTCCCCCACATCCAGAATACACAGGTTCAGGAATCAATGTATGAAAGTGAGGCTGGGAACTCTCAAGAGACATCTAATGATTTATGGGCAAAGTGTTATTCCCATCCTTGTGGCACTGAATTTCTCCCTAGAGGTCTACATAAGCAAGTGAAAAATGCTTCCTACTGACTGACCCAGCAGTAGTTTCATGAACTGGAAGTTGAGGTTTCCACCTGGCTACATAGATTTCTTCATGCTACAACACCATTGGCAAAAGAGAGGTTCCTGGTGCAGCTGACTTCAGTGTGGAAGAAAACAGGGATTTACAATGTGATGGAGCAGGGAAGACTATACCTGGGATTTACAATGTGATGGAGCAGGGGAGATTATACCTGGGATTTACAACATAATGGGGTAGGGAAGATTATACCTGAGATCTACAATGTGATGGAGCAGGGGAGATTATACCTGAGATTTACAATGTGATGGAGCAGGGAAGATTATACCTGGGATTTACAATGTGATGGAGCAGGGAAGATTATACCTGGAAGCCAGGGACTGCCCTGTAGGACTGACACACCCGAGCGGCAGAAGTAAACAGAATACTACAGCCAGCTTCATGAGGTCAGACCCTTCAGAGATGAAACTGTATAAATCAACTAAGGTTCTGGCTGAGGACGAAGGGGAATGTGATTGGCAGTAGAAAAGAAAGTCAATACAAATCATAGACTCATAACCAGCTGTAGAACTTAAGGCCATGATGGGTTACTTTTTCCTTCCTCTGTGCTTGTGTGCGTGTGACTGTGTGCATGTATTTCATAATTTAGTCCATGAATTACAAAGTCTCAAACTAGAATTGTGTCTGAACTAGCACGGGGATGATTACCATCACATCACATCACATTACATCACATCACATGAAAGGACCAAAACTTTGAATCCTTCCTTTTGAAGAGAGGTCTACAGATTTTTGTTTCCACAGAGCTGGCACATTATGTTTTCATAACACAGTGCTGTTGCTATTGAGATTTGAGGGAAGTTCGAATATGGGAAAATGGAGCATATGAATGTTGAATAATTAAGAGGAGTGGTCCACAGCTGATAGACTGTAATCACCACTCAAATATTCTTCAAGCACACTTCAAGCACTAAAAAGGCTAATACTCTCCTTCAGAGATGGTTCTGGATATAATTTAAATGTTTGTAATTAGTACATCTTATTTAAGACATCGTGGAGAATTATTAATACTTGAGGAGAAAGGCAGGTTGTAGGGCATCCCATTTGAATGATGATAGTTTCCTAGAAGGTATAGCAGGATTCTGGAACAGCTGGAAGAATTCTTCCTGAATCATGAGATTCCTGATGATAAATCTCTATCATTTGAGACCAGCAGTTTTGGAGACTTCTGTCTCTACGCTGCCTCCATCAGGGCAAAAGCAGCAGCAGGACTGATTCCGTGGGTGTGTTTTACAAGAAGGGATTTTAAGACAAATACTAAAACTGGGCTTAAATGCTAGTACTAACCCAAAAGCTACAGATTCAGTAGAGAAAGAGAAAATATTTAAAAGAACCAAGTAAAGATTCAAGAATATGTGACATAAAAACTCAAGGTGGATGAGCTCAGGAGGACAATGAAGATGAATGAGTAAAGAGTTGATATACTTGAATACAGGTCAGTAGAATTTATGCAACTTGAAGAATGAACAGCATCTAGGGACACGTGAGACAATATACACAGCTCCATTGTAAGTGGATTCAGAAGGAAAAAAGGGGCCGAACAGGCAGAAGATGTTTGAAGAAACAATGGCTGAAAACTCTGAATCGGGTGAAAGACAGATTAAATGTACATTAAATGTACACATTCAAGAATCTCATTAACTTCAAGCAATTAGTATTAAAAAAAAAAAGCCTAGGCATATCAGGGCCAAATCCTGAAAACTGTGGATAAAGAGACAAACTTGACACCAATCAGAGAAAAATGACCCTTTACAGGGAACATAACATTACAAATAACAGTGGACTTCCCATCTTAATAATATAATCCATGAACATGAAATATGTTCTCTTTAATTTCTTTTGTTTTCTTTAATTTCTTAATATTTTGTGTTTTTAAGCAAAGATATCTTGTACTTTTCTTGAAAAGTTATTATTTTGTTATTTTTATACTAATACAAGTAAATTATTTTAATTTCATTTTACACTCAATCAGTTTTTAAGTATGTATTTAATATATAACTTTTCTGAGTATGTATTTTTTCTTAAACATGTGCAAGAACCTTGGGTTAGAAACAACTGAATTATCAATACATTCCTCCTAGAGTAAATAAGATAAATCAACAAGCCTAAGAATTGTGGGTGGGAAGTAAAAGAAAATTACATACATCTTCTTTGACTTCCTTTTTCCTTAAAAAAAATCAGCCATTAACGATTTTAAATAAAATATGTACTAAAATTATCATCATTAAAGTGATACAACTATGTACCATTTTCATGAACATTTGGGACACACTATGGATTCTGTAATCACCTGTATGTTCTCTAAAATTCCCATCACAGAGCCTCTCAGGATGCTTCTATAACTTAGTGTAGCTTGTTTCTCTCTGCTGCTGTAACTACTATATGACACTTATAACTCTTACTACTAAAATTTCCACCTCAGAGAGGTGAGATCATCTAGTCATTTAGAGTTCAGACTCTGGATCCAGACTCCTGTTCAAAACGTAACTCTGCAAACTATTCCCTATGTGACCACTGCGAAGTAACCACACTTCTCTTTACCTCAGTTTTCTCATCTGTAAAAGGAGATTAAGAAAAGTTACAATTTCATAGGCTTGGTTTGAAAAATAGATGAGTTAATACATAGGACTTGTAACAGTGCTTGGCACACAGTAATGCCCAACGAATGTTAGCTATTTTCAACATCAAGAAAAGATAACAAAATGGAAGTATGTAAGAATTTATCTACAACACAGAGTCACAGATAGACAAAACAAACTTATAGTTCCCAAGGGGGAAGGGCGGGAGGAACAGATTGGAAGATTAGGACTGACGTGAACACACTGCTATATATAAAATAGATCATTAATAACGACCTACTATATACTGTGCATACTGTGCTTAGTCGTGTCTGACTCTTTGAGACCCCATGGACTATAGCCCACCAGGCTCCTCTGTCCATGGTGATTCCCCAAGCAAGAATACTGCAGTGGGTTTCCATTCCCTTCTCCATGGGATCTTTCCGAGACAGAGGTGGAACCTGGGTCTCCTGCATTGCAGGCAAATTCTTTACCTTCTAAGCCATACCACATGGAATGCTACTCCATGCTCTGTAATGGCCTATATGGGGAGAACAATCTTAAAAAGGTGGATATATGTATATGCATAACTGATTCACTTTGTGCACCTGAAGCTAATACACAGTGTAAATCAACTATACCCTAATAATTAAAAAAAAATGGAAGTATAAAAATGCCTTAAAAAGATCCCAGTTGCAGCTTGATGAAGCCCTTACATCTGTTCTATCCCATTGCTTCTCTCAAGGAGGAGAAGCACAGGCATGACTGGGTTCCCGACAGATGGGCCAAAGAAGGAGCAGGCTGGAGAAAGGCATACAGGACCTGCTTCTTCAGCTTGAGATCCCAGGGAACTTCATCTCTTTGTGATTACAGTGGTAAGACACTCTCAGAGGTGTCTATCTCCTAAGAGGAGTACTCAGTTTACAAAACAAAACAAAAAAGAGGGCAGGAAGGGTGATGTTAGGAGAAACAAGGTGTGGCCAAGAACACCAAGATCAAGCTCTATTTTTGGCCAGAGGTGTACACCTATGTCTGACAGAGGTACATCCCAACCCTTTAACAGAAACTTCCACATAAGCCTCCATCATAGTAGGATTTTTGCTCTAAAGACTGTGCATAGTCTATCAACAAAATTCTGGAAACCTCAGAGGTACCACTAAGTGAAAATCTATAAGCTAGAGCTTGACAAGTTTCCAAAGGGGAGACCTAGCTTTGATAACACTGGTCAGGGTGGGAGGTGAGGCTTATAAGACCAATGAAGTGTGTTTAAAAAAGACAGTAAGAATAGACAAGTTCAGACCTTGTCAGAAGAACAGCAAGAAGTAACAGGCACTCTGGCAAGCAAGTTCAACACATGAAAGGAGGATCTCAGGAGAGGTCATGGTTTGAAGAACCGTGATCCAGCTGTAGACCGCAGGAGCTCAGTTCTGAGGATAAACTAAGAAACAGGGAAGGCTGACAATGCAGGGAACCAAGCAGAGGGAAGTGAGACCGGACTCAGTTCCCATGCCTGCCAGAAAGAGGCAAGCCCCAACATATGTTTACTGAACTGGAATGTGAGGTTATCAGTTCTACAAACACGACTGACTGAAATGGAATTATCCAGGGCTCCTCAAATCCTTGCCATAGGACGGCTGGGAGCCCAGGGCTTGAGGGAGAGCTGGGCACACAGACACGGGTCAGGTGACTGCTGGGAAAACAGGCCGAAGGGCCAAAGCCCAACCATGTGATGACACTCAAGTACTGCGTGTATCATGGAGCTTCAAAATAAAGCGAGGCTTCTAAAAAAAAAATCAAAAGGCAGGCAATTATCTGATTAGGGTTAGAGCAATGAGGACAAAGAAGGGGCAGTTTCACTGTGAAAAAATGGTGGTACAGAGCTAACAGATGACAAAAAATCATGTATTTATCATACTTTCCATTTTTTCCACTCAAAGGGATGATCTTCAATTTGGAGATAATAAACATTAATAAAAATCAGAGATAATATGAAACAGAATTAGAAGTTCAAATTCAGTGATTATTGGGGTAGAGAAGATGTTAAGTACTTTGCAAAACTGCAGATGGGATGCAAAAATACTGTGAGAATTGAACTAATTGAACTAAAGTCAATGTTTAATGAATTTTATCCTAAAGTATACAAAGCACTTGAAGGTTAATTGATAATATATTCATGATAACTGCTGAGAAGTCAGAAAAAGGCCCTAATGGAATAGAAATGAGCAAGTGATACATGGGTTTCAAAAAAATATGAAAGTAGATGTCTCAACTCATAGAATAATATATATGTGGATGCTGGGACAATTCTAGGACATTACTATGCAGAACATTTTTGATAACTAAGAGAAGCATACAGAGTCCAGGAGGAAAGTACATCAATTAATAAATATCAAGTACACTACCCTGATATAAGCATGCTCCGGAAGCTGGTGTTGGACAGGGAAGACTGGCGTGCTGCAGTCCATGGGGTCGCAAAGGGTTGGACATGACTGAGTGACTGAACTGAACTGATACTACCTTAACTCCTATCCTATTAAGATAGAGTTGCTATATGCAATCAAAAGAAGGCCCAGACATAAAATGCATTGATTTCAACAAAGGCTCTGAGCAAGCCTTTAGGATTTCTTGTGGATACAATAGGGGCCACATGAGTTTCAGGCTGGGTGAATGAACTGCATATGAACTGTATGACTGGATCGTAACTGCAGGGCCTCCTCTAACATCATGCTACACCATCTGACCCTTTAGTCATATTTTTAATTAATAATTTCAACAAAATACTGCAAATTAAAATTTAAACCATGTAATACTAGGCAAGAGAGCTGGTGCTGTGGTAGCAAAATAAAAAAAAGTAAAGCAAAATGATAATAATAATAAATAAAAATGAACTCCCTAAGCTATAATCACTAGTCCTAACTAAGTGAAATTTAATACGGATATATATGAAGTTATGTTTATTTAAATTCCTAGCCTGCTGAAAACAAGAACTGCAATTATAGATACTGAACATATCTTGTTTTAACATGCTAAGAACTTATCCAGGATGCAGCTAAGGACAATTAATGTCCAGAAAAATCCAAAAGCACCCCCCAAAGGGAACAGTGGCACCTTCAAAAAATTCATTATATTTCTTAGATTTCTTCTGTAGGCTTGGACATGGGACAGGCAATAGTTTCAGTTAGGCTTTGTCATTTTGTTCAAGCCAATGTGACCGAGAAATCTGGAAAGCTCTGGGGCTCTACCCTATAAACTTGAGAACAGCCATCTGCCTACACGCAGAGTGGATCTTGCTTATTTATGACCAACTTCTCAACGGCAGCAGATTAACTGAACAAATTTTCATTTCCTTATCATTGGGGACTGTGTGACATTTGAATGGAAGTCAAAAGTAAATAATAATAAAAAAAAACCATGGCATTTTACATGCTCAAAATGATCTGAGGGGGCTGCGGAAATCATCTGCCTTCTCATTTAATCAGCTGGTTTGTATCCTTGAGTCACTGACATGTTTTTAAAAATGTACACACACTGCTAATAAGAGGTACACCCTATGACACTTCACGGAAGAATAACAGCCAATGGCTGGGTGCTAGCATGTTCACAACTGAATTCTGTGAAACAAATTCTGAAGAAAACAGTTTGAGATCAAAGGTATATAATTATCACTGAATAACCGAACATGTGGCAGAGATTGGTTATATGGAAGGATTGCCCTGCATATGCATTAGGTTGCTGAACCATGCCTTCTATTTCCATGATACCTATTTGCATAACCCTAATAATGAAGGAAACTAAGTTAAACCGACTAAAAACGTCTATCAGAACAAGAACTATGCTGGTTTCTTCTAAGCATATTCTTAGAAGAATATGCTTCTTAGCAAATTCTTCTAATTTGCCTAGGAATTTTAACAAAAGAGTTGGGATACTCCATCCAAGAACCCAATAACATTGATAGTGGCATTCCCCATTTTTAACAGTATTTGAAAAATAAAGCAATTAAGACTCAGAAATGTTAAGATGACATGGTGAGTGGCAGAGTCTAGTACCAAATTCAGAGTTTTTAAACATCTGAATGCCTTTTATTGTTGCTGCCAGTAATAAACCTTACAGAATAACACAGTAACAGAGTAACAGAAAATAATACCAGTAAAACTACCCTACAATTTATTAAGCTTTTATGTTGCTTTATGTACAACGCTTAGTGTTTATACATCATTTAATCTTCAACCCTAGGAGGTATAATCTTAATCGAAGTAAGAGGGTCTCAGTTAAGAGAGAGTAATTTGTTCAAAGTTAGATATGTATCCTAAGAACCAGAATTCTCTTGTGCTATTAACCACTGTATGCCTAAAGCTACCACAGAGACATAATGAATGTGAAAGACCCCAAGAGCATTCATGCAGAATGTTCAATCGCTTGCCACATTTTCATGTGAATGTGATTACCACACTGAATTAAGGAGACCACTGCTGCCCTGTGCACCACCAACTTTTGTTAACGGACCAAAGATGGAAGCAAGCTGAACTGTGAGGTTAAAGGACCCGAATGCACAGGTACAGACGGCATCGGCCTTAAATCTGGGTGGAGAATGAACCCTTTCCTACTCCCTGAAGCAGTAACATTATGCTTCACCTTGTGTGTTTGCCTTGTTCAGTAGCAAAGTTGTGTCTGAGTCTCTGTGACCCCATGGACTGCAGCATGCCAGGCTTTCCTGTCCTTCACTATCTCCCGGAGCTTGCTCAAACTCATGTCCATTGAGTCAGTGATGCCAACACCCATCTCATCCTCTGCCACCCCCTTCTCCTCCTGCCTTCAGTCTCTCCCGGCAGCAGGGTCTTTTCCAATGAATTGGCTCTTCACATCAGACGGCATCAGGTAGTATCAGGAGATACCAAGGAAACACTTCATGCAAAAATAGGCACAATAAAGGACAAAAACAGCAAGAACCTAACAAGCAGAAGAGATTAAGAAGAGGTGGCAAGAATACACAGAACTGTACAAAAAAAGCTATTAATGACCCAGATAACCACAATGGTGTGGTCGTGTACCTACAGCCAGACATCCAGGAGTGTGCAGTCACATGGGCCTTAGGAAGCATTACTATGAACAAAGCGAGTGGAGGTGATGGAATTCCAGCTGAGTTATTTTAAATTCCAAAGATGACGCTGTTAAGTGCTGCACTCAAAAAGTCAGCAAATTTGGAAAACTTCACCCCTTTATTTCCCTATTTTTCTAGAGATAATATGCAGTAATTATATAAAGCAAGAAACCAAAGTCTGTTTAGAACAAATACATAGACATACATATATAGAGAAAGAATATGTTATATGTACATATACATACATACATATATAATGTTACTCTAGGAAATCTAGGAAAATAAACAGGTATGATAACCCTATTCCCATAAATGTTACAAGCACATCTATAAAATTTTCAAAACAAGCCAATATTCAGCCATACAAACTGTAGCTATTAATATAAATCTGGATTATCAGGATGGAGGTGACCTAGTACTCAAGCAATTTAGAGTTAGAAATGTCCAGGGAATTGATCTCTGGAACTAATCAAGGCTTATAAAACATATGAAGGGCCCTGCCACCGCCCTAGCTCTCCAGGGTCTGAGCAGTGTAGACCTGTGCTGTGGAACAGAAGCTGTTTTACAAAGGTCTTAGAAATTCAATGTAACCAGAGTGAAGGTAAAAAATCCAAACTCAGTTAAAGTAAGTCACAGTAAACAATTTTCAAAGGTTCTCACTCAAATGGAAAAATATATACTACAAAAAATAAATATGCTGTATAATTTAGAGTAAAAGTTATGGCTACAATTAATTACCTAAAATGCTGTGATTCTTTTCTTGTCTTTATGGCTGCACTGCACAACATGCAGGATTCTGATTCAAGGATTGAACTTGTACCCCCCTGCACTGGAAGTGTGGAGTCTTTTAACACTGGACTGCCAGGAAAGTCCTAAAATGATGTTTTTAAATAACTGGATGTGTTAAGATTCCCTATGAGGTAGGAGAATATTTATGAAAGTGCCTGGACTCTAAAGAACAGGGCACAATAAAAAACTATTTCTTTAATAAATTTAAGTTCTAATAGTCGAAAGTAAATGGTTACACATGTATTCATTCTTCATAGCAAATAATGACTGAGTGTAGTCATGTGCTAGTGACTGAGCTAGTCCCCACTGTCACTTGGATTCAATGAAGAAGAAAATAAGATTACTTTTGCTTCAGTATTTACTTCTGCTTACAGTTGGCAAGATAAGCTTAAAAGCTTTCAAAATGCAATCCGGTTTGATTCTAATGTGAAAGGATTCTTCTCAAAAACATTTTGAAGTGAACACGTCACTGGTGTATCTGTATCATTAATGAGGGTAGAGAACATTTGAGAAATTGAGAAATGGCTTTGACGAAAGAATACTGTAATATGACTGCTGATTAGATATAAAACTGGTTAATATCTTATAGGACAAACCCCTATCCTAACCTCCAGGCTAATAGTTTTGTCTTCTTTTTTTAAAGCTTTGAAAGGTTTTATGCATATATGCCTTAACGCAAACGGCTATGCCTCACACGGCTTACCAGTCCAGCTATAAAAGAAATTATTTGCATCTATACTAGATAGCATTCTTTGTGTTAATATGGAGCTTTGCAGAGGCAGGGCTCTGATAAAGTACATTCCCAGACATTTCAATTATCCTTGGGTGATTAGCCTGTTAGATAAGGCCCTAGTATGTCACTGAGATGATCAGCCAATCATTTGCCTTATTTCTAGTCTTTGGTAATGCATCTTAACACTATATAAAGCAATATATTTAATGCACTGTTGAATTCTTAAGAGGAAAAGAGAGATCCTCAGAAGCCAAAAGAAAAAGAGGAAATTCAGAACAATAAGACAAAATCAGAATTATCTTTTAGAAATGGGTAAGGTGGGGATGCCTGTCAGCAAACCTGTCAAGTACTGATAGCACAGAATTCTCAACTAATGTCCGGGCCCTTCTAACAGGTGGGAAAGCCTGCGATTCCCTAGGTTAAGTTCACAGGGCTTAAGTACCAAGGAAAGGTGGTCTGGAGAACATCAACTAGCAAGACAATCTTCCAAATCAGTAATAACAATACTAGTGGTAGACTAGTAATAGTCACCTGTAAGAATGTGCAAAGTCAACTATGTTTACATGGGATCTGTATTTTAAAATTATACTACTGAGTATCCCATGAACACCAAACTGAGAACAGCTATTTCTTCTGGCAACGAGAAGATGCAAACATAAAAACACTTAAGATGTACAGTTTGATTATTTGATGCAACTGCATACTGTGAAATGATTACTATGGTAGGGTTAGTAAATACCTCCATCATCTCACATAATCACCATTTCTTTTTTTCTTTTTTTGTATTGAGAAATCAACTCTCTTAGGGAATTCCCTGGAGATCCAGCGGTTAAGACACCACACTTGCACTGCAGGGGTTATGAGCTTGATCCTTGGTCCCTGATTTGGGAACTAAGATCCCGTAAGCAGCGTGGTGCAGCCAAAAAAATACTCTCTCAGCATCTTTCAAGCATATAATACAATATGATTAACTATAATCACTATGCTGCACATTAGATCCCCAGAACTTGTTCTCTCCCGTATAACTTGGTAAACGCCATTCTACTCTCTGTTTCTATGACTTCAGCTTTTAAAGGATCCGCTTATAAGTGATATCATATGGCATTTGTTTTTCTCTGACTTATTTCACTTAGCATAATGCCCTCTGGGTCCATCCATGTTGTCAAAAAATGGCAGGAGTTCCTTCTTTCTTATGACTGAATAATATTCCATTGTATGTACATATACCACATCATCTTTACCCATTTATCTGTAGGCAGAACCTTAGGTGTTTCCTTCTTCATCTTGGCCTTTATGAATATTGGTGCAAATGAACACAGGAACACAAACATCTCTTCAAGACCCTGATTCCATTTTCTTTTGGATGTGTGCTCAGAAGTGAAATTAACAGATCACATGGTAGTTCTGTTTTTAATTTTTTGAGGAACCTCCAAACTGTTTTCCATACTGACCGTGTAGTTTACATTCCCACCAACAGTGCACCATGATTCCCTTTTTTTCTACATCCTTACCAACATTTGCTATTTCTTATCTTTATTTTTTTTAATGACAGCTGTTTTTAAGTGTCATATCTTATGTGTGAGGTGATATCTCCTTGTGGTTTCTGTTTTGCATTTCCCA
This sequence comes from Cervus elaphus, assembly GCF_910594005.1. Lineage (NCBI taxonomy): Eukaryota > Metazoa > Chordata > Mammalia > Artiodactyla > Cervidae > Cervus > Cervus elaphus. The sequence goes on along the minus strand of NC_057842.1, from coordinate 20,737,529 downwards.
GATGATTTGTGATGTTGAGCATCTTTCCATGTACCTGCTGGCCGTATGTGTGCTTTCTTTGGGAAAAAAGTCTGTTCAGTTCCTCTGCCCATTTTTTAATCAGTGTTTTTATTTTTCTATTGAGTTGTGTAGTTTTTTAAAAATTTTCTCCCATTCTGTAGGTTGCCTTTTTATTTTGCTAATTTTTTTTTATTTGCTGTGCAGAAACATTTTAGTTTGATGTAGTCTTACTTGTTGAATTTTGCCTTTGTTGCTTGTGCTTTGGTGTAAATTATGGGTCTAATTTCAGTTTTCTGCATGTAGTTATCCATTTTTCCCAACACAATTTGTTGAAGAGACTATCTTTTCCCTATTGAGTGTCCCTGTCCATTGTCAAATACTAGTTGACCATATATATGGGGGTTTATTTCATCTCTATATTCTGCTCCATTGGACTATGTGCCTACTTTCATATGAACACCATGCTGCATGAATCAATGCAGCTTTGAAAATGATGCTTCTAGATTTGTTCTTTCTCAGGACTGCTTTGGCTATTTGAGGCCTTTTGTGATTCCCTACGGATTTGAGGATTGTGTTTTCTATTTTTGAGAAATATGCCATTAGAATTTTAATAGGGATTTCATTTAATCTAAAAATGGCTTTGGGCAGAATGGGCATTTTAAAAGTATTATTTTTCCTGATTCATGCATTTGGATTATTTTTCAATTTATTTGTATTTTCAGTTTCTTTCATCAAAGTCTTATAGTTCTCATGTACAGATCTTTTACTTCTTTGGTCACATTTATTCTATAGTATTTTATTGTTTCTGATGCTTTTGGGAATAGCACTGTTTTGTTTTTTTTCAGGTACTGCATTGTCTGTATAGGAATACAAATGATTTCTGTCTGTTTATATCATGCAACTTTACTGAATTCACTGATAAATTCTAACTGTTTTGGTAGAGTCTTGGAGATTTTTTATATATAAGATGTATCATCTGCAAATGGAGAACAATTATTTTTCTTTTATGATTTGGATGCCTTTTATTTCTTTTTTTGTCTAATTGCTTAATTTTAGAAGAAATGTTTTCAATTTTTCACTGCCGATGTTGGCTGTGGGCTTCTCACATGTGACCTTTATTACACTGAGGTATGTTCCTTCTATATGCAATTTATTGAGAGTCTTTATCATGAAAGAATATATTCTGTCAGATGCTTTTTTAGCATCTACAGAGGTAATCATATGATTTTTATTTTTAGTTCTACTAAACGATGTATCACATTTATTAAATTTGCACATGTTGACCATGCTTGCATCCCAAGGATAAATCCCACTGTATCACGGCATGTGATTTTTCTAATGTGCTGTTGAACTAATTTTGGTAATATTCTGTTGACAACTTTTACACATACGATTATCAAGGATATTGGCCTGTAGTTTCTTTTTCTATGCTGTCCATATCTGGTTGTAGTATTAGGGCAATGGTGGCCTCATATAATGAGTTTGAGGGTGTTCCATCTTCTTCAACTAAATGAAAGACTTTGAGATAGACTGGCATCAGTTCTTCTTTAAATGTTTGGTAGAATTCACCAGGGAAACAATTATAAGACTACTCTCAAGGAAAACAATTCCAATTTAGTTCTTCAAGATACCCTCAGATTAAATTCAGATAAACATGGGCTATTAATAAAACTGACCAAATAAACTTGAAAATAAGCCATCATCCATTAAACAGGAATAACAACAAATTTGGATCTCTGAAGACTTCAGAAATTAACTATCAAATATAAGCTATAAAGTAACTAGGAATAGTGATGAGATTGGGTGCATTCAGGGTGGTATAGATTCAATGCAATACCTATCAAGCTACCCACGGTATTTTTCACAGAACTAGAATAAATAATTTCACAATTTGTATGGAAATACAAAAAACCTCGAATAGCCAAAGCAATCTTGAGAAAGAAGAATGGAACTGGAGGAATCAACATACCTGACTTCAGACTATACTACAAAGCCACAGTCATCAAGATAGTATGGTACTGGCACAAAGACAGAAATATAGATCAATGGAACAGAATAGAAAGCCCAGAGATAAATCCATGAACCTATGGACACCTTATCTTCAACAAAGGAGGCAAGGATATACAAAAAGACAACTTCCTTAACAAGTGGTGCTGGGAAAACTGGTCAACCACTTGTAAAAGAATGAAACTAGAACACATTCTAACACTATACACAAAAATAAACTCAAAATGGATTAAGGACCTAAATGTAAGACCAGAAACTATAAATCTCCTAGAGGAGAACATAGGCAAAACACTCTCCAACATAAATCACAGCAGGATTCTCTATGACCCACCTCCTGGAATATTGGAAATAAAAGCAAAACTAAATAAATGGGACCTAATGAAACTTAAAAGTTTTTGCACAACAAAGGAAACTGTAAGCAAGGTGAAAAGACAGCCCTCAGAATGGGAAAAAATAATAACAAATGAAGCAACAAAGGATTAATCTCAAAAATATACAAGCAACTCCTGCAGCTCAATTCCAGAAAAAAAAAAAAATGACCCAATCAAAAAATGGGCCAAAGAACTAAACAGACATTTCTCCAAAGAAGACATACATATGGCTAACAAACACATGAAAAGATGCTCAACATCACTCATTATCAGAGAAATGCAAATCAAAACCCCAATGAGGTACACACCAATCAGAATGGCTGCTATCCAAAAGTCTACAAGCAATAAATGCTGGAGAGGGTGTGGAGAAAAGGGAACCCTCTTACACTGTTGGTGGGAATGCAAACTAGTACAGCCACTATGGAGAACAGTGTGGAGATTCCTTACAAAAACTGGAAATAGAACAGCCATATGACCCAACAATCCCACTCCTGGGCATACACACTGAGGAAACCAGATCTGAAAGAGACACGTGCACCCCAATGTTCATCGCAGCACTGTTTATAATAGCCAGGACATGGAAGCAACCTAGATGCCCATCAGCAGACGAATGGATGAGAAAGCTGTGGTACATACCATGGAATATTACTCAGCCATTAAAAAGAATTCATTTGAATCAGTTCTAATGAGATGGATGAAACTGGAGCCCATTATACAGAGTGAAGTAAGCCAGAAAGATAAACACCAATACAGTATACTAACACATATATATGGAATTTAGAAAGATGGTAACGATAACCCTATATGCAAAACAGAAAAAGAGACACAGATGTACAGAACAGACTTTTGGACTCTGTGGGAGAAGGCGAGGGTGGGATGATCTGAGAGAACAGCATCAAAACAAGTATATTATCAAGGGTGAAACAGATCACCAGCCCAGGTTGGATGCATGAGACAAGTGCTCAGGGCTGGTGCCCTGGAAAGACCCAGAGGGATGGGATGGGGAGGGAGGTGGGAGGAGGGTTCAGGATGGGGAACACATGTAAATCCATGGCTGATTCATGTCAATGTATGACAAAAACTGCTACAATACTGTAAAGTAATTAGCCTCCAACTAATAAAAATAAAAGGAAAAAAAAAAAGTAACTGGGAATAAAAAGCCGATGTTTGAAAAAAAAATAAAAGCAACTGGAACTGAGAAATAAAATATAAAAAATTAAAAACAGAGTGAAGGTGAGAATCAGATTAGTCACAGCTGAAGGAGAAGGTAGGTAAGCTGGGAATGGACATACAGAAATCACCCAAAATATAAGGGTTTGTTTTCAGGCTGTACTACATGGCACACAGAATCATGGTTCCCTGACCAGAGATTGAACCCATGCGCCCTGCAGTGGTTGCACAGAGTTTTAACCACTGAGCCACCAGGGAAGCCCCTAGGATGTTTAAGACAAGAATATAGGTTAAGAGATAGAGAAAATAAAATGAAAAAAAAAAAAAACAGAACATATGTTTATATAGAGTTTTGATTTTTTTAAAGAGAGAAACCTAGAGAAGAAACAATATAGGAAAATATAAAGGAAGAAAGTTCTCAAGGTATAAGGAACAACAAGAATTTATAGATAACAGAAGCATAACCATATCAACAGAAAAGAACACCTAGACTGGTAACATAATTCCTCAACAGCAACAATTAAAGTCACTCTCTCTGGTGTATTACCTTCAAAATACCTAGAAAACAACACTTACAGAACCATACTAAAGGGACCCCTGAAACTTGGACACTTCAAAAGGAAAATGGTCTCAGGAGTCTCTTTTTCTCTGGTACTTGGAAGAGGTCTGTTTCCCTTTTTTATGTCTATTTATTTTAAAGCAGTTTTTAGACATACTTTTATATTCATTTTAATCTGCATCAAAAGAAACCTTATCCTGATTCTGACATTTATTGGATATGTTAGTAAAACTACAAAGTGCATAGTGAGAAAAAGGATAAAATAGGGGAAAAGTAAATAAGGTTTAGGCTCTCAGAAAGTGCATTTGAAGAGCAAACTCAAACTTAACCAATTCATGGAGGAGATAAATGAAGAAGAGACGATAAGAAAAGCAGGTACATACACTTAGATAAACCATTCTCAAAGAAGAAAACAGAACAAATGAATCAGAATAAATCCTCACAGCTCAAAGTAAAGAAATCCTGCGAGAAGATTTCTAAAACAAACAAAAGATCAGATACAGAAGGGGTCCCCAGGCCCGGGGCCATGGACCAGGACCAGGCTATGGCCTGTTAGGAAGCAGGCCACACAGTCTAAGGTGAGCAGGGGTGCAAGCAAGGCTTCACTGTATTTACAGCCACTTCCTATTACTCACGTTAGCTGCACCTCCTGACAAATCAGCAGTGGCATTAGATTCTCTTAGAGGTTCAAGCTCTACTGTGAACTGCACATGGGAGGCATCCAGGTAGTGCACTCTTTACGAGAGTCTAATGCCTGGTGACCTGAGGCAGAGCTGAGGCAGTGACCCTAGTGCAGGGGAGAGGCTGTCACTGTCTCCCATCCCCCAAGATGGGACCGTCTACCTGCAGGAAAACAAGCTCAGGACTGCCACTGATTCTGCTTGATGGTGAATTGCAAAAGTATTTCATTACACATTACAACGCAATAGTAATAGAAATAAAGTGCACAATACATTATAGGGGACTGGAATGCAAAAGTAGGAAGTCAAGAAACACCTGGAGTAACAGGCAAATGTGGCCTTGGAGAACAGAATGAAGCAGGGCAAAGGCTAATAAAGTTTTGCCAAGAGGATGCACTGCTCATAGCAAACACCCTCTTCCAACAACACAAGAGAAGACTCTGCACATGGACATCACTAGATGGTCAACATCGAAATCAGACTGATTATATTCTTTGCAGCCAAAGATGGAGAAGCTCTATACAGTCAGCAAAAACAAGACCGGGAGAGGACTGTGGCTCAGATCATGAACTCCTTATTGCCAAACTCAGACTTAAATTGAAGAAAGTGGGGAAAACAACTAGACCATTCAGGTATGACCTAAATCAAATCCCTTATGACTATACAGTGGAAGTGGAAAATAGATTTAAGGGACTAGATCTGATAGACAGAGTGCCTGATGAACTATGGATAGAGGTTCATGACACTGTACAGGAGACAGGGATCAAGACCATCCTCAAGAAAAAGAATTGCAAAAAAGCAAAATGGCTGTCTGAGGAGGCCTTACAAACAGCTGTGAAAGAAGAGAATCGAAAAACAAAAGAGAAAAGGAAAGATATACCCATTTGAATGCAGAGTTCCAAGAACAGCAAAGAGAGATAAGAAAGCCCTCCTCAGCAATCAATGCAAAGAAATAGAGGAAAATAACATAATGAGAAAGACTAGAGATCTCTTCAAGAAAATTAGAGATATCAAGGGAACATTTCATGCAAAGATGGGTTCAATAAAGGACACAAATTATATGTACCTAACAGAAACAGAAGATATTGAGAAGAGGTGGCAAGAATACACAGAAAAACTGTACAAAAAAGATCTTCATGACCCAGATAATCATGATGGTGTGATCACTCACCTAGAGCCAGACATTCTGGAATGTGAAGACAAGTGGGCCTTAGGAAGCATCACTACGAACAAAACTAATGGAGGTGATGGAATTCCAGTTGAGCTATTTCAAATCCTAAAAGATGATGCTGTGAAAGTGCTGCACTCAATATGCCAGCAAATTTGGAAAACTCAGCAGTGGCCACAGGACTGGAAAAAGTCAGTTTTCATTCCAATCCCAGAGAGGTAATGCCAAGGAATGCTCAAACTACCGCACAACTGCACTCATCTCACACGATAGTAAAGTAATGCTCGGAATTCTCCAAGCCAGGCTTCAGCAATGCATGAACTGTGAACTACCAGATGTTCAAGTTGGTTTTAGAAAAGGCAGAGGAACCAGAGATCAAATTGCCAACATTCGCTGGATCATCAAAAAAGCAAGAGATTTCCAGAAAAACATCTATTTCTGCTTTATTGACTATGCCAAAGCCTTTGACTGTGTGGATCACAATAAACTGTGGAAAATTCTGAAAGAGATGGGCATACCAGACCATCTGATCTGCCTCTTGAGAAACTGATATGCAGGTCAGGAGGAAACAGTTAGAACTGGACATGGAACAACAGGCTGGTTCCAAATAGGAAAAGGAGTACATCAAGGTTGCATATATTCACTGTGCTTATTTAACTTATATGCAGAGTACATCATGAGAAACGCTGGGCTGGATGAAGCAGAAGCTGGAATCAAGATTGCCGGGAGAAATATCAATAACCTCAGATATGCAGATGACACTACCCTAATGGCAGAAAGTGAAGAAGAATTAAAGAGCCTCTTGATGAAAGTGAAAGAGGAGAGTGAAAAAGTTGGCTTAAAGCTCAACATTCAGAAAACTAAGATCATGGCATCCGGTCCCATCACTTCATGGGAAATAGATGGGGAAACAGTGGTTGACTTTATTTTTGGGGGCTCCAAAATCACTGCAGATGGTGACTGCAGCCATGAAATTAAGACACTTACTCCTTGGAAGGAAAGTTATGACCAAACTAGACATCATATTAAAAAGCAGAGACATTACTTTGTCAACAAAGGTCCGTCTAGTCAAGGCTGTGGTTTTTCCAGTAATCATGTATGGATGTGACAGTTGGACCATAAACAAAGCTGAGTGCCGAAAAATTGATGTTTTTGAACTGTGGTGTTGGAGAAGACTCTTGGGAGTCCCTTGGACTTCAAGGAGATGAAACTAGACCATCCTAAAGGATATCAGTTGGGTGTTCATTGGAAGGACTGATGTTCAAGCTGAAACTCCAATACTTTGGCTGCCTGATATGAAGAGCTGACTCATATGAAAAGACCCTGATGCTGGGAAAGATTGAGGGTAGGAGGAGAAGGGGACGACAGAGGATGAGATGGTTGGATGGCATCACCGACTCGATGGACATGATTTTGTGTAAACTCTGGGAGTTGGTGATGGACAGGGAGACCTGGGGTGCTGTGGTTCATGGGGTCGCAAAGAGTTGGCAATGACTGAGTGACTGAACTGAACTGAACTGAACTGAAATATAATGCACTTCAATCATCCTGAATCCATCCCAACCCCCAGTCTGTGGAAAAACTGTCTTCCATAAAACTGATCCCTGGTGTCAAAAAGGTTAGGGAGCACTGAGATATAGGAAAGAGAAAGATTTCTTCAAAATCAACATACTGAAACTAACACCAAGATATATCTTGTAAGCATTCCGTTCAGTTCAGTTCATTCGCTCAGTCGTGTCCGACTCTTTACGACCCCATGAATTGCAGCACGCCAGGCCTCCCTGTCCATCACCTACTCCCGGAGTTTACTCAAGCTCATGCCCATTGAGTCTGTGATGCCATCCAGCCATCTCATCCTCTGTCGTCCCCTTCTCCTCCTGCCCCCAATCCCTCCTAGCATCAGGGTCTTTTCCAATGAGTCAACTCTTCACATGAGGTGGCCAAAGTATTGGAGTTTCAGCTTTAGCATCAGTCCTTCCAATGAACACCCAGGACTGATCTCCTTCAGGATGGACTGGTTGGATCTCCTTGCAGTCCAAGGGACTCTCAAGAGTCTTCTCCAACACCACAGTTCAAAAGCATCAATTCTTCAGTGCTCAGCTTTCTTCACAGTCCAACTCTCACATCCATACATGATTACTGGAAAAACCATAGCCTTGACCAGACGGACCTTTGTTGGCTAAGTAATGTCTCTGATTTTTAATATGCTATCTAGGGTGGTCCTAACTTTCCTTCCAAGGAGTAAGTGTCTTTAATTTCATGGTTGCAGTCCCCATCCGCAGTGCTTTTGGAGCCCCCCAAAATAAAGTCTGACACTGTTTCACTGTCTCCCCATCTATTTCCCATGAGGTGATGGGACCAAATGCCATAATCTTAGTTTTCTGAATGTTGAGCTTTAAGCCAACTTTTTTCACTGTCCTCTTTCATTTTCATCAAGAGGCTTTTCAGTTCCTCTTCACTCTCTGCCATAAGGCTGGTGTCATCTGCATATCTGAAGTTATTGATATTTCTCCCGGCAATCTTGATTCCAGCTTGTGCTTCTTCCAGCCCAGCATTTCTCCTGATGTACTCCTGATGTACTCTGCATTTAAGTTAAGTAAGCAGGGTGACAGTATACAGCCTTGACGTACTCCTTTTCCTATTTGGAACCAGTCTGTTGTTCCATGTGCAGTTATAACTGTTGCCTCCTGACTTGCATACAGATTTCTCCAGAGGCAGGTTAGGTAGTCTGGTATTCCCATCTCTTTCAGAATTTTCCACAGTTTATTGTGATCCACACAGTCGAAGGCTTTGGCATAGTCAATAAAGCAGAAATAGATGTTTTTCTGGAAATCTCTTGCTTTTTTGATGATCTAGCGGATGTTGGCAATTTGATCTCTGGTTCCTCTGCCTTTTCTAAAACCAACTTGAACATCTGGAAGTTCTTGGTTCACGTATTGCTGAAGCCTGGCTTGGAGAATTTTGAGCATTACTTTACTATCGTGTGAGATGAGTGCAGTTGTGCGGTAGTTTGAGCATTTTTTTGCATTACCTTTCTTAGGGATTGGAATGAACACTGACCTTTTCCTGTCCTGTGGCCACGCTGAGTTTTCCAAATGTGCTGGCATATTGAGTGCAACACTTTCACAATATCATCTTTCAGGATTTGAAATAGCTCAACTGGAATTCCATCACATCCACTAGCTTTGTTTGTAGTGATGCTTTCTAAGGCCCAGTTGACTTCACCAGGATGTCTGACTCTAGGTGAGTGATCACACCATTGTGATTATCTGGCTCGTGAAGGTCTTTTTTTGTACAGTTCTTCTGTGTATTCTTGCCACGTCTTCTTAATATCCTCTGCTTCTGTTAGGTCTATACCATTTCTGTCCTTTATCGAACCCATGTTTGTCTGAAATGTTCCCTTGATATCTCTAATTTTCTTGACGAGATCTCTAGTCTTTCCCATTATGTTATTTTCCTCTATTTCTTTGCATTGATCTCTGAGGAAGGCTTATCTCTCCTAGCTATTCTTTTAAACCCACTTAAAAAAAAGGCCCTTATTTCCTAGGGAAGCTGTTGGGTATTTTTAACAAAGGAAAGCTACCAGCCAATTTCCAGTTCTAAACCATCACTTAAAAATATTTCCCTCATCATAGTTCAATGTACTCATGGAGGAATAAAAGGCAAAGAGAAGAAAACTTTGAATGGAAAGATCTTGGGTGATCAATAATCAGTTATCATATTACAGCATATTACATTAAAAGTAGATTAATGGGTAATTTTTAAATCCTAGGAATAATACCTAAAAATAATACTAACATACATTAATGTTCTGGTCAGGTAATGATTTTTTGTTTTAATTTCGAGCAATAAAGTGATTAAGACAAAAAATCACTTATGTAAGAAGTTGAAAGTACCTTACCAAAACATTAAGTAGAAAAAAAGTGAAAAAATATTGCAAGAAAAAAACCTATCAAAAATGACATAAAAGAGTTAATGGTTAAAAAAAAAAAAAAGTTAATGGTGCTAGTCAAAAATACTTAAACCATTATTTTAATAATGTTTTTAATAATATTTTAAACCAAAAATACTTAAAAAAAAACTTAAAACCTTATTCAGTACCCAAAAGATTAAGTGCAAAAAATATGAATAATTATTTCATACAGAAGTGGAAACAAGAAATATTTACATACAAAAATGTTCTATATTGCAAAATAACCAAATTAAAAGTATCATCTTATACCTATTAAATTGAATCATAATATTTAAATAATGTGAATGAATGAAATACTGTATATGTACATTGGAATTGTATTTTTAAATAGTTAAACATCCAACAGTGTGGGAACATGTAACTTAGGTTGTATCTACTGAAAAAATATCATAAATATTGAAATTATGTAGTAAAACAAAATTCTTATAATACACATCAGAAAAACATAAAAAATAATGGTATAAAAGATAAAGATGCCACAAAAAAAGAAAACTACAGGCCAATATCACTGATGAACATAGATGCAAAAATCCTTAACAAAATTCTAGCAAACAGAATCTAACAACATATTAAAAAGATCACACATCATGACCAAGTGGGCTTTATCCCAGGAATTCAAGGATTCTTTAATATCTGTAAATCAATGTAATATACCACATTAACAAATTGAAAGATAAAAACCAGCTTTTAGCTTTGTTGATTTTTGCTATGGTCTCTTTAGTTTCTTTTGCATTTATTTCTGCCCTGATTAAGAATGAAACTAGAACACTTTCTAACACCATACACAAAAATAAACTCAAAATGGATTAAAGATCTAAATGTAAGACCAGAAACTATAAAACTCCTAGAGGAGAACATAGGCAAAACACTCTCCGACATAAATCACAGCAAGATCCTCTATGACCCACCTCCCAGAATATTGGAAATAAAAGCAAAACTAAACAAATGGGACCTAATGAAACTTAAAAGCTTTTGCACTACAAAGGAAACTATAAGCAAGGTGAAAAGACAGCCGTCAGATTGGGAGAAAATAATAGCAAATGAAGCAACAGACAAAGGATTAATCTCAAAAATATACAAACAACTCCTGCAGCTCAATTCCAGAAAAATAAATGACCCAATCAAAAAATGGGCCAAAGAACTAAACAGACATTTCTCCAAAGAAGACATACAGATGGCTAACAAACACATGAAAAGATGCTCAACATCACTCATTATCAGAGAAATGCAAATCAAAACCACAATGAGGTACCATTACACGCCAGTCAGGATGGCTGCTATCCAAAAGTCTACAAGCAATAAATGCTGGAGAGGGTGTGGAGAAAAGGGAACCCTCTTACACTGTTGGTGGGAATGCAAACTAGTACAGCCGCTATGGAAAACAGTGTGGAGATTTCTTAAAAACTGGAAATAGAACTGCCATATGACCCAGCAATCCCACTTCTGGGCATACACACTGAGGAAACCAGATCTGAAAGAGACACGTGCACCCCAATGTTCATCGCGGCACTGTTTATAATAGCCAGGACATGGAAGCAACCTAGATGCCCATCAGCAGATGAATGGATAAGGAAGCTGTGGTACATACACAACATGGAATATTACTCAGCCATTAAAAAGAATTCATTTGAACCAGTCCTAATGAGATGGATGAAGCTGGAGCCCATTATACAGAGTGAAGTAAGCCAGAAAGATAAAGAACATTACAGCATACTAACACATATATATGGAATTTAGAAAGGTGATAACAATAACCCTGTATGCAAAACAGAAAAAGAGACACAGAAATACAGAACAGACTTTTGAACTCTGTGGGAGAAGGTGAGGGTGGGATATTTCAAAAGAACAGCATGTATACTATCTATGGTGAAACAGATCACCAGCCCAGGTGGGATGCATGAGACAAGTGCTCCGGCCTGGTGCACTGGGAAGACCCAGAGGAATCAGGTGGAGAGGGAGGGGGGAGGGGGGATCGGGATTGGGAATACATGTAAAAAAATAAAAAAAATAAAAAATAAAAAAAAAAAATAAAAAAATAAAAAAAAAAGAAACTTCAAGACTTAAAAAAAAAAAAAAAAAAGAAACAATGCAGCTAAATCATTTGGCACTATAAAGTAATATAACATGATTCTGACTAAAAAAAAAAAAAAAAAAGATAAAAACCATATGATTATGTCAAGAGATGCAGAAAAAGCCTTTGACAAAATTCAACATCCATTTATGATAAAAACTCTCCAGAAACCAGGAATAGAAGGAACATACCTCAACATAATAAAAGCTATATATGACAAACCCACAGCAAACATTATCCTCAATGGTGAAAAATTGAAAGCATTTACCCTAAAATCAGGAACAAGACAAGGGTGCCCACTTTCACCACTACTATTCAACATAGTTTTGGAAGTTTTGGCCACAGCAATCAGAGCAGAAAAAGAAGTAAAAGGAATCCAGATAGGAAAAGAAGAAGTGAAACTCTTGCTGTTTGCAGATGACATGATCTTCTACATAGAAAACCCTAAAGACTCTACTAGAAAATTACTAGAGCTAATCAATGAATATAGTAAAGTTGCAGGATATAAAATAAACACACAGAAATCCCTTGCATTCCTATACACTAACAATGAAAAAACAGAAAGAGAAATTAAGGAAACAATACCATTCACCATTGCAACAAAAAGAATAAAATACTTAGGAGTATATCTACCTAAAGAAACAAAAGACCTATACATGGAAAACTATAAAACACTGATGAAAGAAATCAAAGAGGACACAAATAGATGGGGAAATATACCATGTTCATGGATTGGAAGAATCAATATTGTGAAAATGAGTATACAACCCAAAGCAATCTATAGATTCAATGCAATCCCTATCAAGCTACCTACGGTATTCTTCACAGAGGTAGAACAAATAATTTCACAATTTGTATGGAAATACAAAAAACCTCGAATAGCCAAAGCAATCTTGAGAAAGAAGAATGAACTGGAGGAATCAACCTGCCTGACTTCAGACTATACTACAAAGCCACAGTCATCAAGATAGTATGGTACTGGCACAAAGACAGAAATATAGATCAATGGAACAGAATAGAAAGCCCAGAGATAAATCCACATACCTACGGACACCTTATCTTTGACAAAGGAGGCAAGAATATATAATGGAAAAAAGACAACCTCTTTAACAAGTGGTGCTGGGAAAACTGGTCAACCACTTGTAAAAGAATGACACTAGAACACTCTCTAACACCATAGACAAAAATTAACTCAAAATGGATTAAAGACCTAAATGTAATACCAGAAACTATAAAACTCCTAGAGGAGAACATAGGCAAAACATTCTCCAACATAAATCACAGCAGGATCTTCTATGACCCACCTCCCAGAATACTGGAAATAAAAACAAAAATAAGCAAATGGGACCTAATGAAACGTAAAAGTTTTTGCACAACAAAGGAAACTATAAGCAAGGTGAAAAGACAGCCCTCAGAATGTGAGAAAATAATAGCAAATGAAGCAACAGACAAAGGATTAATCTCAAAAATATACAAGCAACTCCTGCAGCTCAATTCCAGAAAAATAAATGACCCAATCAAAAAATGGGCCAAAGAACTAAACAGACATTTCTCCAAAGAAGACATACAGATGGCTAACAAACACCTGAAAAGATGCCCAACATCACTCATTATCAGAGAAATGCAAATCAAAACCTCAATGAGGTACCATTACACGCCAGTTAGAATGGCTGCTATCCAAAAGTCTATAAGCAATAAATGCTGGAGAGGGTGTGGAGAAAAGGGAACCCTCTCACACTGTTGGTGGGAATGCAAACTAGGACAGCCACTATGGAGAACAGTGTGGAGATTCCTTACAAAAACTGGAAATAGAACTGCCATATGACCCAGCAATCCCACTCCTGGGCATACACACCGAGGAAAGCAGATCTGAAAGAGACACATGTACCCCAATATTCATTGCAGCACTATTTATAATAGCTGGGACATGGAAGCAACCTAGATGCCCATCAGCAGACGAATGGATGAGAAAGCTGTGGTACATACCATGGAATATTACTCAGCCATTAAAAAGAATTCATTTGAATCAGTTCTAATGAGATGGATGAAACTGGAGCCCATTATACAGAGTGAAGTAAGCTAGAAAGATAAACACCAATACAGTATACTAACATATATATGGAATTTAGAATGATGGTAATGATAACCCTATATGCATGACAGAAAAAGAGACACAGATATATAGAACAGACTTTTCGACTCTATGGGAGAAGGCGAGGGTGGGATGATCTGAGAGAACAGCATCGAAACATGTATATTATCAAATGTGAAACAGATCACCAGTCCAGGTTGGATGCATGAGATAAGTGCTCAGGGCTGGTGCACTGGGGAGGGAGGGATGGGATGGGGAGGGAGGTGGGAGGGTGGTTCGGGATGGGGAACACATGTAAATCCATGGCTGATTCATGTCAATGTATGGCAAAAACCACTACAATATTGTAAAGTAATTAGCCTCCAACTAAAAAAAAAATAAATAGAAAAAAAAAAAAAACAACAACCAAGCGATGGTTTTATAAATAAATTTTTAAAATGTGTGTATCTTTATGATGACCAGTAATGAAGTTGAAGCTCTGGAGAAGAATTCTGAAAATGAATTCAATGTAATTTGAGAATCATAATGATGTTGATGTTTCTGTTTAAAAATCTCCAGACAACATGAAATTAAGAAACCAATTAAATTGAATCAAATCTAACTCATACCATTGTATATCTAATGAGACATACATTATTACTTTATGAAAAGATATACAATATAAGACTCCTATTTTGATAGGTCCTCTAATGCTTTCCAGATATGGTATAAAGAAAAATTAGTTTTAAATAAATTTTTACAGGGATACTCATTATAAACACTAGTTTCAAATAAAGACTTAACAGCAGTAAATGTACAAAGTACCAAAAGATAATGCAATCTTGAAACATATGCTATGTAGTGAAGTAAATTTTCTGGACTAATGGGTAGATGGCAGGAATCATATTTTTTAAAATAAAAAAACCAAAATGAGCTCCAACTTAATAAAACTTTGAAAAAGCCATGTTCTGTCGGCTTCAATGACTTGGCTTATAGACTCTGATGAGTAGGTTCTTACACATTGACTAAGGGCTCTGCCGCCCATGAATAACCCAGTTCAAGATAACAAGGCCACTGAGCAGAAGGAAGCGGGCCCTGCCCAAGTAAGTGATGGGGCATGCCTGGGGCAGCCCTTAAGGACTTGGTAAGCTTTGGGATACATGAGATCTCTCCCCATATTATCTAAGCCCTGTACCCTAAAATCAGTTTGCCTGTATTATTCTGTCCTCTATTAGGGAGGAAAAGAAAAGAAAAAGAGAGGGAAAAAGTAAAATCATTTTTCAAGAAGAATCTAAAAATTTTGAGTAATGAGAGTAAGATTACAGAAATATGGAACAGGCTGCAGAATGTACATGGAAAACCTCCTTCAAGATGGTACAGATTTATGGGGAATGAGAGAGTGCAGGCCAAGTCCAGAGACAACCTGGCTGGCCATCAGTGAAATCAGAACTGAGGTCTGCAGAGACATGAACAGAAAGGCAACTCTGATGAGGATTCAGCATCAGGTGGGTAAAGTCACACTGGACTTTAGAAATGAAATCAAAGGATCCTAAGCTCAAAGATGCTCCTTGCACTTCAAGGAACTTTACCATTCTATCCTCACAGAAAGCTACCTCTTTCAGAAGGATGAAGGGGACTGTCAAGAAGGAAAATTTAACACAAAGGTGGGCTTTTATTGCCTATTTCTTTCAATTTCTTTTCTGAGTTATACTAAGGATAATGTACATATAAGAATAAAATGGAGCTACAGAAAAATGCTAGAAAGCAGGAATATTTTACAAAGCAAACAAGAAAACACATTTATATTGAAAACAAATATATATATATATATAATATAAATAAATAAAAATATTTAAACTACACAAACAAATCAGTGTCTTCCAACAACAAATACAGGATGAAGTACAACTTTACTCAATAATGTGATGAAATCACATCAATGACAAAACATTGAGCAGAGCAAAGGAAGACACTAAAGAATACTTACAGGATTTTACTTACAAAAATTTCAGAACCAGACAAAACTAAACTATAATAAATTCTTTAGAAACACAAACATACGTGTTATAACTATTTCAAGAGAGGAAGTTACTGGTATAAAAGTCAGAAAAGTGTTTATGTCCAGAGAGAGAGAGGTACAGGCAGAATTTTATTTCTTGACCTGGTGTAGTGGCTACATGGGTGTTCATCTTCTAAACATTTTTTTTAAATGTGAATGCTTATGTGTGTGTGAGTATGCACGCAATAAAGCACTTTTTAAATTTTATATTGCTATAAAGAGGCCTAAAAATGAATAATGCAGTCATCATACTCTTGCAAACTCGACAGCACATGACAAACACTCGGCCCAGGAATATGTGGGTCAGTAGAAAGGGCCAGGCATTAAGAAGCTTGGTAGAAGAACCAGGTCTTTAGCACATTCAGTAGTTGAGTTTTCTTGTGAGGTGATACTGAGCACTGTTCTAATGAGAAGAACAGAGAAGTCCTGATTCATAAACTCAAGCAGAAAACCACATTCAGGTCTGAAGTTTAGGTGCATACTCTTTGAATACTTCTGACAGACTGTGCCCAGGGTGAGAATCTAGAATTTTGGCACACGGAGTGGTTTCACTCAGACAACCCCAACGCCCCTTTGCCACCCCATCAGGAAAGAAGCAACAAGGGATCTGTTTATAGCTGGATTGCAATTGAGCTCTTTCCAAGAAGCCACCTATCTTTTTAATCAGTGCTCCCTGTATCTGATCCCTTGTTCTTACAGATGAAAAAACAAGATAAAACTTGATAATGGTTTTAATGAGAGAAAGTGACGCTGGTTTCTATCAAGTATGAGTAACTTATTTTAAGTATAAGGGAGGCAGTAAAGGCGGGGCCTGGGGTCAAAGGCTCCCCAGTATCCAAAGGTAACCAGCAGAGACGGCTGGGGAAGCTCTTCAAGAGAGGGGCGTGGAGAAGCGTGGAGTGATTCCCTCTGATTCCCGGGGCTTTATGTGACTTTCTTTCTCCTCATCTAGGTCTTCACTTTAATTTGGTCCATGGGTTGACTTCTCTTGAGCTGAGGCAGTCATTGCCAACCAGAGGTCAAAGCTAATTTCCAAATGTCCCCTCTCTACCCAGGACGGCTCAGAGCCCTACTGGGTGTGTTGGTAATTCCTTTTACATCACTTCTTTGAACACTTAAAGTATGGAGCTAATATTTTATGACCAAGATATTTTTATTAACAAAAAGTGTTACTGTTTCTTTTTCTTATTGATATTTTAAACTAAGCAGTTCTCTTCTTATTATTTATAAAACTTCATTTCATTTTGCCCTTGATTTCCACGTATTTTGAGTAACATCTTACTCCCTTTTCAATCTTATAATTTCTGTAAGTTACCTTCCTGTCTTCATTACGTAGCTGCAGTTTTATTTTTTCCTCCTCATCCATGCACAGCAATGTGTACTGTCATGCTCCCTCCTACAGGTGCATAACTATCAATACAATATAACTCGCAAAACAATATATGTAGAGGAATTAAACTAAAGCACTACTTTGCCTAGATGTTTTCATGCACTGTCAACCTGACTTTGGCTTTATATTCAGTCTCTTCTAAGTAGATATTTTAAATTATTATTGTTAATAGTAAATATCTGAACTACTATTGGCATTTCTCGAGCCGAAAATTTATCATTTTAGATGTAAATAAACCATATCCAATTCAATCTAATCCAAATTGATTGCTATTGAAAGAAAGTGAAAATCGCTCAGTCGTGTCTGACTCTTTGCGACCCCATGGACTATACAGTCCATGGAATTCTCCAGGCCAGAACACTGGAGTGGGAGCCTTTCCCTTCTCCAGCAGATCTTCCCAACCCAGGGATTGAACCCAGGTCTCCCACACTGCACGTAGATTCTTTACGAGCTGAGCCACAAGGGAACCCAAGAATACTGGAGTGGGAAGCCTATCCCTTCTCCAGCAGATCTTCCTGACCCAGGAATCTTTACCAACTGATCTATCAGGGAAGCCCCTCATTATGTTACTAAGAATACTTAATCAAACTTCAGATCAGGTAAGAGTTAAAGAAGGGTTGTCAATGTAAGTACTCTAACGTGACTTCAAGTAAACATTTAAACAGTTTATTCTATAAATGATGTTCTGAGCTGTAAACTTACTGTGTTTGTGAATACCAGTTTGAAACACTCTACTGTTTCATGTTCAATTCAAACTTGCCTTATGAAATTCTTGCCATTGTTGGAATGCCATTATTATCATATTTATCCTGTAAAGACTATATTTGCTTATCCCATCAGGTTATAATTTATATAACAGTTCTTTTTCACAAAGAATCAAGGACTCCACTTGTTAGCTGGCTAGGCACTAGAGAGAATAAAAGGTAAACATTACCTATGCTATACTGTAAAAAGTAAACACTAACTGTGTAAGCCGGGGTGGCTAGGCTCCGAGGACATTTTGCACCCTAGCGCCTCCTGGCCTCATGAGGCCAGCGGGGCTGGAAAGCAGAACCTGGGGTCCATACGAGCACAGATAGTGACTGCACATATAAGCGTTATTAGCCCCACCTTCAACAAGAGGCAGAGTAGAAGGACGTGCGCATATCTTTTCCTGTGAGAACTCCAAACCTGCAACTAACCACTGAACCACCAATTGACAGGAGAATGTTGGATCCCACCAAAAATAATATACCCCACATCCAAGGGCAAAGGGAAGCCCCAACAAGATGGTAGGAGGGGAGAAATCATGCTTAGAATCAAACCCATGCCCATCAGAGATGCTTGGAGGACTCAAAACCGTGTACACACCAGGACCCAGGACCCCACAGAGACTGAGCCAGACCTGCCTCTGAGTGTTGCAGCATCTCCTGTGGAGGCACGGGCCATCAGTGGCCTGCATAGGGATGGGGGCTCTGGCTGCAGAACACCTGGGAGGCACCACATGTGGCGTAAGTCCTCTTGGAGGACACTGAAAGATGAACTCCCCAGATTGGTAGGTGCCCAATACACTACTGGAGAAGACTGGAGAAATAGCTCCAGAGAGAATGTGGAGGCTGGGCCAAAGCGAAAACAATGCCCGGCTGTGGAGGTGACTGGTGTTGGTAGTAAAAGTCTGGTGCTGTAAAGAGCAATATTGCATAGAAACTGCAATGTTAGGTCCATGAATCAAGGTAAACAGGAAGTGGTCAAACAGGAGATGGCAAGAGTGAATATCGACATTTCAGGAATCAGTGAACTAAAATGAATCTGAATGGGCAAGCACTTGCACATGTTCAAGCTGGATTTAGAAAAGGCAGAAGAATCACAGATCAAATTTCCAACATCCACTGAAACAGAAAGAAAATTCCAGAAAAAAAAATCTGCTTGTCCTTCATTGACTATGCTATTAAAGCCTTTGACTGTGTGGATCACAACAAACTGTGGGAAATTCTTAGAGATGGGAATACCAGACCACCTTACCTGCCTCCTGAGAAATCTGTATGCAGATCAAGAAGCACCAGTTAGAACCAGACATAGAACAATGAACTGATTCAAAATTGGAAAATTAGTACATCAAGGCTGTATATTGAAACTTGCTTATTTAATTTAAAGCAGAGTACATCATGAGAAATGCCAGGCTTGATAAAGCACAAGTTAGAATCAAAGACTGCTGGGAGAGATGTCAATAACCTCAGATATGCAGATGACACCATCCTCATGGCAGAAAGCAAAGAGGAACTAAAGAGCCTCTTGATGAAAGCGAAAGAGAAGCGTGAAAAAGCTTTTAAAACTTAACATTCAAAAAACCAAGATCATGGAATCCAGCCCCATCGCTTTATGGCAAATAGATGGGGAACCAATGGAAACAGTGAGACTTTATTTTCTTGGGCTCCAAAATCACTGCAGATGGTGACTGCAGCTATGAAAATAAAAGATGCTTGTTCCTTGGAAGAAAAGCCATGAAAAACCTAGACAACATATTAAAAAGTAGAGACATTACTTTACCAACAAAGGTCAGTCTCGTCAAAGCTACAGTTTTTTCACTAGTCATTTATGGATGCAAGAATTGGACCATAAAGAAGGCTCAGCATTGAAAAATTGATGTTTTCAAATTGTGGTGCTGAAGAAAACTCTTCAGAGTCCCCTGGATTGCAAGCAATCAAACCAGTCAATTCTAAAGGAAATCAACCCTGAATATTCTTTGGAAGGACTGATGCTGAAGCTGAAGCTTCAACACTCTGGCCACCTGATACAGAGAGCCAACTCATTGAAAAAGACCCCGATGCTTGGAGAGACTAAGGGTAGGAGGAGAAGGGGGTGACAGAGGATGAGATGGTTGGATAGCATCACTGAGTCAATGGACATGAGCTGGGCAAACTCCAGGAGATACTGAAGAACAGGAAAGCCTGGAGTGATGCAGCCCATGGGCTGAAGAGTCAGACACAACTTAGTGACTCAACAACAAGAACTTGCATCCAAATGTAACTACTCTAAAGAGAAAAGTTTTGACTACACGGACTTTTGTTGGCCAAGTGATATCTCTGCTTTGTAATATACTGTCTAGGTATGAAGCAGAAGTATATGTTCTTCTGGACGATGAATGTTAGCAATTTGATATCTGGTTCTTCGGCTTCACTGAAACCTCGCATGTACATCTCAAGTTCTCAGTTCATGGACGCTGAAGCCTAGCTTGAAGGATTTTGAGCATAACCTCACTAACGTGTGAAATGAGCATAGCTGTACATTTGTTTGTACATTTTTTAGCACTGCCCTTCTTTGGGATTAGAATTAAAACTGCTCAGTTTTTCAAATTTGCTGACATACTGAGTATAGCATTTTAACAGCATCATCTCTTAGGATTTAAAATAGCTCAGCTGGGAATTCCATCAACTCCTCTAGCTTTGTTCGTAGTGATGCTTCCTAAGGCCCATTTGAATTCACATTCCAGAATATCTGATTCTAGGTGAGTGACCACACTATCGAGGTTATCTGGGTCATGAATACCATTTTTGTATAGTTCTTCTGTGTATTCTTGCCACCTCTTCTTAATCTCTTCTGCTTATGTTAGGTCCTTATTGTTGCTGCCCAGATCATATAAAAAGTCTTAAATTTTAAAAGACTGAAATCATTTACAAAGCATCTTTACAAACCACAATAGTATAATACTAGAAATCAATTACAGAAAACATAAAAACTTCATAATATGCACAGATTAAACAACTATTTGGATCTATAAAGAAATTAAAATCATGATAAAAAGCATCTTGATACAAATAAACATTGAAATACAACCTACAAAATGTATATGCAGCAAAAGCAATCCTAAGAGGAACATTCTTAGCCTAAATGGTTCCCTTTAGAAACAAGAAAAATATCAAATGAACAACCTAAATTTACACCTCAAGGACTGCAAGAAGGACAAAACAAAATGTTAGAAGGAAGAGAATAACAGATATTAAAGCAAAAATCTAAACTAATAGTATAAAAGTCCATAAAACTCAGAGTTTGTTCTTTGAAAAGATAAAATTTATAAACATTTAGCTAGATCAATCAAGATAAAAAGATAGACTTAAGATTAAGAAGATAAATAACATTAGAAAGAAATGATGTTACACTGATACCACAGAAATACAAAGAATCATGTTACTCTGAACAACTATATACCAATGAACTGGACAAGCTAAAAAAATGGATAAATCCTTAGAAATACAAAATCTTCCAAAACTGAAACACAATAAAGAAGAAAATCTAAATAGACTGACTGCTAGTAAGGAAACTGAATCAGTAATTAGCACTCTCTGAAAGAACAAAAGTCCTTCAGATGGTTTCACTGGTGAATTCTACCAAACATTCAAAGAACTAATATGAATCATTTTCAAACTCTTCTAAAAATATTAGTAAAGGGAACACTCCCAAACTCATTTTATGAGGCTAATACTGCTCTCCTACCAAAACCAGACAAGGACAACTACCGGAGAGGAAAATTACAAGCCAACATTCCTGAGGAACACAAATGCAAAATCCCTCCCCAAAATACTAGCAATAATGACATACTGATGATACATTTAATGGTATATTAAAAGGATCATACACCATGAAAGTGTGGAATTTATTCCATGGATGCAAGGATGGTTCAAAGTCTACAAATCAATGTGACACATCACATTAACAAACTGAAGAATAAGAATCATATAGTCAAAATGAAGACTAAAAATCTTACGATCATCTCAATAAATCCCCAAAAGAGCATTTGACAAATTCAACATCCATTTATGAGGAAAACTCTTTACAAAATAGTATATGAGAATGTACATCAACATAATAAAGGCCATTTGACAAGCCCACAGCTAACACTATACTCATGAGTTAAAAGTTTAAAGCTTTTCCTCTAAGATAAGAAACAAGATGAGGATGACCACTCTTGTCACTTTTATTCAACACAGTACTGGAAATCCTAGTCAGAGCAATTAGGAAAGAAAATAAATAAAATACATCTAAACTGGAAACAATGTAAAACTGTCACCATTTTTGGATGACATGCTATTATATACAGAAAACCCTAATGAATCTACCAAAACATGGTTGAAACTAATAAATGAATTTGATGAAGTCTCAGGTTAAAAAAAATCAATATATTAACACATTACTGACCAGGGGAGTTTTGCTGAAACCTGTGACCAGCGATTTGTTATGTAAGTGAATATTATAACATCTCCATTCAATAATGTTCAGATAATAAAAGACTTATTAATATATCTCTGGTCAATAATGTGTTAAAATCTGTTGTGTTTTTATACACTAATAACAAAATGTCAGAAAGAGATTAAGAAGACAATTCCATTTACACTTATATCAAAAAGAATAAAATACCTAGGAATAAATTTGAGCAAGGAGAGTGAAAAATATAACACTAAAAACTGTAAAACACTGATAAGAGAAATTGAAGACAACACAAATGATTTGAATGAGAGCCCCTGCTCATGGGTTGGAAGAATTTATACTATCAAAATGTTCATATTACCCAAAACAGTCTACAGATTCAATTCAATCCTTATCAAAATTACAATGACAGTTTATACAGAAATAGACAAATAATCCTAAAGTTTGTATGAACAGGAAAGTCCATGAATAGCCAGTCATCATCATAAAGAAGAACAATGCTGGAGGCATCACACTCCCTGATTTCAACCTCTACTACAAAGTTATATTAACTAACTTTGAGTATAATATTGGCTTAAATACAGACACAGAGATAACTGGAACAGAACAGACAGTCCAAAAACAAACCCACACATACATGGTCAATTAATTTATGACCAAAAACTAAGACTATACAATGGGGAAAGGGCAGTTTCTTCAATAAATTGTGTTGGGAAACTGTACACGGAAAAGAATGAACCTGGACCACTACCTTACACTGCACATGAAATCTGACTTGAAATGGATTAAAGATTTAAATGTAAGATCTGAAACCACGAAACTCCTACAAGAAAACATAATTGATAATCTCGACACTGGTCTTGAGGATGACTTTTTTAGATCTGACATCAAATACAAAGGCAAGAAAAGCTAAAATCAACAAATGGACTAAATCAAACTAAAAAGCCTCTGCACAGAAAAGGAAATCATTAACAAAATGAAAGGACAATTATCAACAAAATGAAGAGGCAATTTACTGAATAGTAGAAAACATTTGCAAATCATAGAGTTTAGTATCCAAAATATATTGAAAACTCATACAACTCTATATATAAAAAAAAAATTTCACTGAAATATAGGCAGAAGTTCTTAATAGAAATTCTCCCAAAAAAGACATACAGAAAAACAACATACTACATGAAATAATGCTCAATATCACTAATCATCACAGAAATGGAAAGCAAAACCACTTTGATATAACACCTCACACTTAGCCAGAATAACTTTCATTAAAAAAAAGAAAAAAAAAAAAAAACAGGAAATGGTAAGTGTTGGTGAGAATGTGGAGAAAAGGAAACTTTTATGCACTGCAGATGAGAAAACAAACTGGTGCAGTCACTATGAAAAAGAATATGGAGTTTCCTCTAGAAATGGAAAATACCTATGATTCAGCAATCCCACTTTTGGGTATTTATCCAAAGAAAATAACAGCACTAACTCAAAAAGGTATATGCACCTCCATGTTCACTGCAGCATTACTTACAATAGCCAATTTATAGAAAAATGTAAGTGAATGGATAAAGAAAATGTGATATACACATACATACATGCATATACACAGGCATATCATTCAGCTACTCGAAAAGAAGGAAATCTTGCCACTGTCGACAACATGCATGAACCTTGAGGGCACTGTGCTAGGTTTGAAGAAAGTCAGATAGAAAAAAACAAATATTATATAACCTCACTATATGTGGCATCGGAAAGTAAAACAAGATAAAACCCAAGCTCATAGGTACAGAGAACATACTGGTGATTGCCAGAGCTGAATGAAGGGTGGGAAGTGGGCAAAATGGGTGTAGGAGTCAACAGGTACAAACTTTCAGTTTTAAAATAAATAAACAATAGGGTGTAATGTACAGTATGGCAGCTACAATTAATACTATATTGTATATTTGAAAGTTTTAAGGGTGTAAACCTCAGGCATATTCTTCAGTATTTCTCTTTATTTTCTCCTTCAAAAGTTCTATCTGCTTCCATTTTTTCTCACTCAAATTAACATATTAATAATCAGTGATCAGTATGCATTATATAATTAAAATAATACATAGTATTCTACATATTTAAACTTTTGATAATTAAGGAATAAAAGAAATATTTATTTGTGGATTCTTCAAAGAAGAGTTATCACATAGATTGACAGCAGCTGTTATATATTCCAGTGTTGTGCTTTCCAAGAATCATTCATCATTAACCGAAAACTAAAGCACAACTACTCAGGGAAAACATAAATGGAAGAAAATAAAAGCTATAAGTGATACGTTTTAGCTTTAATGTCACAGAAAATGGTTGTTACCATTATGCAATACCCTCTTTTGAACAGGAATAAGATATATTTCTATACATACCTCTCAGGATTCTAAAATACACAGTTTCATAGAGTGTAAAAGCTTATTAATTGCCTGCAAAAAGATCTTAGAAATCAAGTATACACTTTAAATAGTTATTGTGTAGTCTAAAATTAGCAAAAAATAGCTGATTGTTGCATATCCTTAGTTGCATAAACGAACACTATTTTAAAAATACTATATAGGCATTTTTACCATATATACCTTCCTACTGCTAAAATACATTATTAAAGGTTTGCTCCTGTTGCTGTTTAGTTGCTCAGTCATGTCCGACTCTTTGCAACCCCATGGACTATTACCGACCAGACTCCTCTGTCCATAGGATTCTCCAGAGAAGAATACTGGAGGGGGCTGCCATTTCTTTCTCCGGGGTTTGCTCCTAGGATGGCTTACTTTAAATGTCCTTCCATAGAATACTTTGAAATTGCCTCATCATCTATGGAAGCTGTAAAGCTTATCATAAACAATACATCAACATACACTTTATAGAGTTATTCTGCTACAGTGCATTCTGAGTATTCTCTGTAGATTAACTCATTCAATCCTCTTGGCAACCTTATGAAGTAGGTATGATTACTTGCCCTCTATTACAAGACTAAGGAATTCAAGTTCAGAGGAGTGAACTGACTTTCCCAAGGTCATGCAGTAAGCAAATGGTGAAGATAGCATTCAACCCAGACCATCTGATATCCGATTAAAGAGACAGTCCAGGTTGGATGCATGAGACAAGTGCTCAGGGCTGGTGCACTGGGAAGACCCAGAAGGATGGGATGGGGAGGGAGGCGGGAGGGGAGTTCAGGATGGGGAACACATGTAAATCCATGGCTGATTCATGTCAATGTATGGCAAAAACCACTACAATACTGAAAAGTAATTAGCCTCCAACTAATAATAATAAAGGAAAAAAAAAACAAGATCTTAAAAAAAAAAAAGAGACTATTTCCTTAACTACATGCCAACCTACCAAATTCATGTGTATGCTTAAACAAATTTGTTTTCCAATACTGGAGATGCATCTATAAACAATGGGATGATGTCTCTGACATCTATTTACACAGCTTTAATCAATTGTTAGAAGAAAATTAGAGTACAACTGAGCTTTAATTAAATACTCTTGAATATCCAATCATGCAATCAACTTCAATATAAGCAGCTCTGATTTTAAGTAAATAGATTTTTCCCCTCTCTTCCTGCTCACAGCAAGAGATCTAATCAAGAAGATATATTCAAATGCATTAATTTGGAGACAGATCATGGATTGTGATATAAAAGGAAACCATTTGTAACATACAAAAAACAAAGTCAAATAAGGATATATTATGATGCTTATGTACTAGAAAAAATATATTTCATTTCTAACATTTCTTTCTATGTTTTGTGACCTATTTATGTGTTGACTTTCATTTTTAAAAATTCAGGGTGTCTATGACTTTTATTTTCTCTTTAATAGCAGTAATCCTCCATTAATGGGGTCAAATACTAAAAAGGCCCGCAAAATCTGAGTTTTAATTACTTTTTACATTATAAAAATAATAGCCTTGGGACTCAGTATAAGCGTTAGATTAACACATTATTGTCTATGTTTACACATTATTGTCTGGGGGATTTCTGTAGAAACTAATACCTGTGGCGTTAATATGTCTCCAGTCGATAGTGATGTTAAAGCTTGTGAAATGGTATTGACTAACTTGCCTTTACCTTTTATTCTCTGGCACGAGGCAAGTGCCTTCTTTATCTCTCGTCAAGCTCATAAACAGCTGTACTTCTATGGTCATACTCTCCAAGATGCCTTCTCTGGCAGCTGCTGGCCTAGAGATCAAGGTCCAATCCTGGTGAACTGGGACACATTGCTCCTATTCCCTTCTCTCCAGAACATTTACTGTTCTGAACTCAGAACAAGGCTGCCAGAGCCAACAGGTGGCCTGCAAGAGGAGATCTGGAGATCTACTCAAGAGTTAACTGCAGTTTTGCTAATTGGCACAAAAAAACCCACAAAATACTAGAACATCGGCCAGGTACACCTCCACATGCACGAAAACCATCCTGTCACATCTCTTCTCACCTGGGAATATTCAGCAGACATTAATGAGATTCCACGTCTGATGGAGGGCAACATACACAAGATGGACTGGCTCAGCAGGCCCTGACTTAGCTCACTCTAACCTATCCTGCAGTCCATGGGGTCACAAAGAGTCGGACACGACTGAGCAAACTGAACCTATACATGTCGATGTATGCCCAGCAACAGGGGTCTTCTGCTTGGCAGTCTTACATTTTTAATGCCACCAACTGCATGTGCATATGCTATGCATTAAACTCTAAAGCTGAGAGCTTAATGACCATTTTTTTAAAAATAAGGTGTAAATATAAAAATTAGTCAAAGGGCATACTTGGTGACTCAAACAGTAAAGAATCTGCCAGCAAAGTGGGAGACCTAGCTTCAATCCCTGGGTCAGGAAGATCCTCTGGAGAAGGGAATGGCAACCCACTCCAGTATTCTTACTGGAGAATTCTATGGACAGAGGCGCCTGGGGGGCTACAGTCCAAGGGGTTGCAAGAATCGGACACGACTGAGCAACTAACACACACACACGTGCTACGGGGAAATCCTTTCCTTCCTTCCTTCCTCCCTCGCTCCCTCCCTTCTTTTTTTTTCAGCACAGACTACAAAGGCAGCAAATCTCATACATATATCATACATACATCTGGTGTCATACAAACAGAACTGCCAGAGTTAGCAAATTAATATAGGAAATCCAGTTACTTTGAACTTCAGGTAAACAAGGAATAAATTTTTAGTATAAGCATGTCCCAAAGACTGTATTTCACTTGGTAACTCTACATGCAACATGATGATCTAAATTTGATAAGATATTTAAGCTGTGCTGATTAGTAGGTCAGCCTGATTTAATGGAAAGACTGAGAGACAGTACCTCAAAAGATGGCATTCTCAGCCTAACTCCACCTCCCCCATACAATGACTCTCAGAATATCCTCCACCCTCTGTGAACTCCAGTATCCTTACTTATAAAATAGACAGAATGATGCTTTTCCTGTCAGTCTTACAGGGAGGAGGATCAACTAATTGAATAGAAGTGAAAGAATTCTAAAAACTGAATTTAAGACAACCTTAAACTATAAGTCATTATTAATCAGTGTGCTTTGAATAACAAAAGTTGACATGTTATCTTTCAAATAGAAACAAATCACAACTTATCTGTTTGAAAATAAAACTATCCCATTAATTGCTCAAACTATTCGGTCTGTTTCTACCCAAACCACGCCATTAAATTACTACTGTAAAGATCACAAGGGCCTCCTTAAATAAGTAAATCTCAAACTGTAGTCTTCAATACTTAATTCTGTTCTTTTATTTCACTATAACTTCTTACAATGTGTAAAACTATTTTGCATATTTATCCACCAGCACTTAGGTCACTGCTTGGCACACTGCACATGTTCAATAAATACACTCAGTAAGTAAATACACACTCATGCATGCTCAGTTGTGTCCTACTGTGCAACCTCATGGACTGTAGCCCACCAGGCTCCTCTGTCCATGGAAATTTCCAGGCAAGAATACTGGAGTGGGAAGCCATTCCCTTCTCCAGGGGATCTTTCCAACCCAGGGATTGAACCTGCGTCTCTTGCATTGGCAGGCAGATCTTTACCTCCTGAGCCACATGGGAAGTCCCAAATAAATAAACAAAGGTCACTAATTGGTCCTCATCTAGACTGTCTTCTGTAGTAGACACTAAAGTGGGCCACCCAGATCCCTGTCCAATGAAACAGTTGTTGCCCCAGCTGTTAGGAATGCTCTTGGCAGACAGCCTTCAACTGCTGGCCCCTTCAGACGCTGCCTCGGCTGCAGGGAGCCACGTTATGCAAAGTGTCACCCCTTCTTAGGGTGGCCCACAGTCCAGTGGAAGTACAGGAACCTGGCCTTTGGCCCAGCCTAGGAGAACTCTGAAGGACCCTCCTAACTCCAGGCTCCACTGTGAGGTCAGCCAAGGTTCCTGCTGGGCCCACACAGCGACTCCATTTCTCTCATTAATCCTCCTTGCTATACTCTCTTCTGCTTCATGACCCACATAATCACAATGGTGTGATCACTCACCTAGAGCCAGACATTCTGGAATGTGAAGTCAAGTGGGCCTTGGAAAGCATCACTACGAACAAAGCTAGTGGAGGTGATGGAATTCCAGTTGGGCTATTTCAAATCCTGAAAGATGATGCTGTGAAAGTTCTGCACTCAACATGCCAGAAAATTTGGAAAACTCAGCAGTGGCCACAGGACTGGAAAAGGTCAGTGTTCATTCCAATCCCTAAGAAAGGCAATCCCAAAGAATCCTCAAACTACTGCACCATTGCACTCATCTCACACGATAGTAAAGTAATGCTCAAAATTCTCCAAGCCAGGCTTCAGCAATACACGAACTGTGAACTTCCAGATGTTCAAGCTGGTTTTAGAAAAGGCAGAGGAACCAGAGATCAAATTGCCAACATTCGCTGGATCATCAAAAAAGCAAGAGATTTCCAGAAAAACATCTATTTCTGCTTTATTGACTATGCCAAAGCCTTTGACTGTGTGGATCACAAAAAACTGTGGAAAATTCTTCAAGAGATGGGAATACCAGACCACCTCACCTGCCTCTTGAGAAATCTGTATGCAGGTCAGGAAGCAACAGTTAGAACTGGACATGGAACAACAGACTGGTTCCAAATAGGAAAAGGAGTACGTCAAGGCTGTATACTGTCACCCTGCTTACTTGACTTAAATGCAGAGTACATCAGGAGAAATGCTGGGCTGGAAGAAGCACAAACTGGAATCAAGATTGCTGGGAGAAATATCAATAACCTCAGATATGCAGATGACACCACCCTTATGGCAGAAAGTGAAGAGGAACTAAAAAGCCTCTTGATGAAAGTGAAAGAGAGTGAAAAAGTTGGCTTAAAGCTTAACATTCACAAAACTAAGATCATGGCATCTGGTCCCATCACTTCATGGCAAATAGATGGGGAGACAGTGGAAACAGTGTCAGACTTTATTTTTGGGGGCTCTAAAATCACTACAGATGGTGATTTCAGCCATGAAAATGAAAGACGCTTACTCCTTGGAAGGAAAGTTATGACCAACCTAGATAGTATATTAAAAAGCAGAGACATTACTCTGCCAACAAAGGTTCATCTGGTTAAGGCTATGGTTTTTCCAGTGGTCATGTATGGATGTGAGAGCTGGACTGGGAAGAAAGCTGAAGCATCGAAGAATTGATGCTTTTGAACTGTGGTGTTGGAGAAGACTCGAGAGTCCCTTGGACTGCAAGGAGATCCAACCAGTCTATCCTAAAGATCAGTCCTGGGTGTTCCTTGGAAGGACTGATGCTGAAGCTGAATCTCCAGTACTTTGGCCACCTCATGTGAAGTGCTGACTCATTGGAAAAGACCCTGATGCTGGGAGGGATTGGGGGCAGGAGGAGAAGAGGACGACAGAGGATGAGATGGTTGGGTGGCATTACCAACTCGATGAACATGCGTTTGAGTAGACTCTGGGAGTTGGTGATGGACAGGGAGGCCTGGCATGCTGCGATTCATGGGGTCGCAAAGAGTCGGACATAACTGAGGGATTGAACTGAACTGAACTGAGATGATGTTGTGAGACTATCACTGGTTGAAGTCTCTGGGAAACAAATTCTAGAAAGTGTCATCTGCCAGTCCTCTTTTCCCCTCTTATAAACATTAAGGTGCTAGAATTACCAGAGTCAAGCCCCCTGGTTCTCTTGCTTTTTAAAAATTTTTAAAAAATTTCTCTTCAGTTGATCTCAATCATTTCTATATTTCTTGATGTTAGCCATTCTTGCACTGATCTCTAATCCACACTGCTCTTATAAATTTCACATCTGTACCAAGTGATTTCACATTTGTCACCTGAATGGCATCCCCATTTGGAACTGTCATCTGGAAGCTGGGACACTCTTGCTGCCTTTCAATTAACTCTCCACATGCTGACCACTGATCTTTCAAAGACATAAATCAAACCACAGTATTCTTCTGCTTCAGTGACTTTCCCTTGTATTTTTAGCTAAAAATTCAAATTATTTTCCATGACCTAAAAGGAGGTTGAATACTTCTCATATTAGTGAACATTTGTGCTTCATACTCAAAGATATTCAGAATTATTCGAACTGGGATGCTTTTAAGAGAGACACAGAGTACTATTAGCAATTACTCCAGAACAACAGAAAGAGCTCAGGCACTTGGAGACATATGTTCATTCCGTGTAGAAGATGTTCACTACATTGTTTTGAAACTTTCTGAAGTTACAAAATGTCTACAGTTAGTTTTAATATCTTAATGTTCACAGCCTTGGAAGTGACTTAGGTCCCAAATAAGGAAATGGTCAAAAAAGCAGTGGTTACATTTTGCGAGTGAAAGCCATGAAGATAAGATGTTTCATGGAGTGGTGATATTTAACTAAGCTGGTTCTTCATAGCCTTTGGTGCTCTTCTACAACACACCTGGGCATTTTCAAAGTGCATGACAACAGGCTCTTCACAGAACCACAAAATCAAAATGTCTAGGATGGGCCCAGGCATGTGCACTGTGGAAAACCTTCCTAGGGTGAGATCCATTGCACTAATCAACAACAGGCACTGCTTCAGTCACTTTTTAAGTTAAAGAGGTGAGACTGTAAGAGCACTTGTGTACCCTTACCTGCAATGAGAGTATTATTAGACTTAGCAATACCGGATACAACAGATTACTGAACACACTTAGCTCGATTTTCCTCTAGAATACTTCAGCAATAGTAGTAATATTTTTAGGAGTGAAGATAGAATATGATTGGTAAATGTTGATTATTTTGAGATCAGGGGTTCATTAAATGGCTGTCTATCCTTACTTTCTCGTACATTTAAATTTTTTGATAACCAAATGCTTAAAAAATAGGAGCTACTGGTAAAAACAAATGATGGATTTACTAAAATAACCAAGTCAAGTCCAGTTAATTCTATTTTGCAAATGACTTTAATTTAGACCCTCTCTTTACCACCCTTCTTGTCCACTATCGTTACTTCAGACTTTTATTAATTCTCATCTGAAATCTGAATTTACTTTTTATTCTGATATCCTGTAATGAATATACTCATTCATTCACTCATTCATTCTTCAAAATCCCTCTGTGAAGCAGTACATCAATTTGCAAAGAGCTAGGATATAAGATGGAGAAGGCGATGGCAACCCACCCCAGTGTTCTTGCCTGGAGAATCCCAGGGACGGGGGAGCCCGGTGGGCTGCTGTCTATGGGGTCACACAGAGTCAGACACGACTGAAGTGACTTAGAAGCAGCAGGATACAAGAAGTACTAGTCTCTTAATGTTGCCAAAGTGAGTCTTAAATCTGATCAAGCCATGTCCCAGGAAAATGAAAATAAAACTATCATCTATGAAAGAGATGGGCAAACCTTTACTGTAAAAGGTCAGATAAATTTATTAGGTTTTGTAGGCAAAACCTAATAGGTTTTTGTAGCTTTCTTTTGCAACCATCCAATTCTGCCATGATAATATGAAAGCAACCATAGGTAATATATAAACAAATGTGCTGACGTGTTTCAATAAAACAAGATGACAGACTGGATCTGACCCAATAGCACAGTTTTATAACCACTGACCTGTACTGGGCTTCCCTAGTGGCTCAAATGGTCAAGAATCCTCCTGTAGTGCAGGAGACCTGGGTTCAGTCCCTGCGTTGGGAAGATCCCCTGGGGGAAGGCATGGCAACCCACTCCAGTCTTCTTGCCTGGATAATTCCATGGACAGAGGAGCCTGGTGGGCTACAGTCGATAGGTTTGCAAAGAGTTGAACACCACTGAGTGACTTAATACACCGACCTGTGTATTAAACAAACAAATCCCTTTAAAATGCTAACTCAAATTACACCATGACTATGACCACAAACCACCCTTGTATTTGTACTTCTTACTACAATCCCAAGGCTGGACGCTCTTCCACATTTTCTGCGTTGCCACAGACTTGGTAAATCTTTGACTTGAGTACATATTAATACTCCAATACCCAGAACAAATTTTAACTCTTAAGGTGAAGCCTTCCCTGTATTCTATGGTTCCCTTGAATTTTGGTAGAGTTAATAGCACCCCATATGTGTATTATACATGAAATGCCATGAAGGTACTTATCACATATTATAGATTCTCTCAATTTTTATCCCCACCATCATTACTGACCCTGTTAATCTGTAATTGAAGGATCTATGGAGGGCATTTCTGGGTGCTTTAAAACACTAATAAGTGTAGAATGGTGAACTCTACACTTCAGCCTCTCAGAGGAGATACTGCACTTCTTCGAGGAAAAGACAACCAAAGCGTACAGATAAAATTGAACCTTATTTCTCTTCCTTAAAGCCCAAAGCAATAAATATGCAAAAATAGGACTCCATGGAAATTAACAGCATGACTTATATGTACTTCATGTATAAGCTTTCTAAAATCATTCCTTTATTCCTTTTTTTTTTTTGGCCAAGACACTAATGAGGTTTCCGATCACATTTTCTTACACACAGCAAGCTGAAACAGGCCAGATGAAAGGGACAGTTAGAAGTCAGGTTATTCATCCCTCTTCTCTTAGGAAGAAGCATTCCTAACATACCAGGAAAAGGAGAAATTATCCTATTTTTAGGAGTCTCAGGAGGGAGTGATTTTACAACCTCCTCTGGTAATCTGTTCTAATGCTTAACAAATTTTGCTGTCAGAAAACAATCTTCCTAAGTCCCTTATGCTGCAGAATAAAATCATTTTTTCTTGCCCTGTTCTTGGGGGAGATAGAAAATAGCTTACATTACCTTGTGAAAGAGACCTGAATATGTTTAAAAACTGTATAAAATTTTCCCTATCTGCACTCATCCTTTTAGATATCTTCATTTCTTGAAGCAATAATCCTGTTTCCAAACTGCAAGTGTCTGAAATATAATTCCAAATATTTATTCTTTTGTCTAACTTACTAATACTGAATAACAGCTTATACAGACTGGCGTTTTTTCCCTGCCTTTTATAAAAATAAGAATTACTCATCAGAAGGCACAGTTCTAATTATTATTTAAGTGGAATTTAAAAATTAGAATTGAAAATTCACTTCCTATCATTTGCTTAGCCCCTGAGCAATAATGTTCCCTCAACAAAGTTTTTCTAAACTGAGAAGATACTTCAGTTATCCACTTTATATAGCAATATCTCACTGAAAATAAACATGGTGCTATCTAAACTAGGAGATTTGAAAGCTCATGAAATTTTAATGATTCACCTTGAAAGTGAAAAACATATAGCAGGAATGATGATAATTCACAGAATACCATTTCTTGCATATTCAAGGCACCCAGGTTCACTTTAATCAAAAGGGTGAAGGAATGACTGAGGGAAGGAATTCTTACTTGTGACCAGGTCTTATTATTCTTCATTACTTACTCTTTGCCTTACCAATGTAAGACCTTTTTTTATCTTTCTCATTTAAGATTAAAATACCTTCTGGAGAAGTCCCTTGGACCGTAAAGAGATCAAACCAGTCAATCCTAAAGGAAATCAACCTTGACTGTTAACTGGAAGGGCTGTTGCTGAAGCTCCAATACTTTGGCCACCTGATGCGAACAGCCGATTCACTGGAAAAGACTCTGATGCTGGGAAAGACTGAAGGCAAAAGGAGAAGGTGGGTGGAGGATAAGGTGATTAGACAGCATCACTGACTCAATGGACATGACTCTGAGCAAACTTGGGGAGACAGTGAAGGACAGCGAGGCCTGACATGCTGCAAAAGAGTCAGACACAACTTAGTGACTGACCACCAACAACATGATAGCTCCACTGGGCTGTACCAAGGAGTTTACATTCCTGCCAGCAGCACAGGACCTTGTACTCACTCGCTCAGCTGTGTTTGACTCTGAGACCCCATGGACTGTAGCCCACCAGCCTCCTCTGCCCAGGGAATTTTCCATGCAAGAACACTGGAATGGGGTGCCATTTCCTACTCCAGGGGATTTTCCCAACTAAGGGATAGAACCTGCGTCTCTTGTATCTCCTGCGCTGGCAGGCAGATTCCTTACCACTAGCACCACCTGAGAAGCCCAACAGTGTAGGCGGGTTCCCTTTTTCCCACATCCTCACTGGTATTTATCGTTTATAGATTTTTTCATGTGTGAAGTAATACCTCATTGTAATTTTGAGCTGCATTTCTCTAATAATTAGCAATGCTGGGCATCTTCTCATGTACCTTGTGGCCACCTGCATGTATTCTTTGGAGAAATGTCTACTTAGGTCTTCAGCCCATTTTTTAATTGGGTTCTTTGTTTTTTGAATATTGAGCCGCATGAGATGTTCATAAATTTTGGAAACTAATTTCTTGTCAGTCACATCATAGTTAACTATTTTCTCCCAATCTATGGGGTGTCTTTTCATTTTGTTTATTGTTTTCATTTGCAGTGCAAAAGCTTTTGCATTTAAGTAGGTCCCATTTGATTATTTTTGCTTTATTTCCATTATTCAGGAGACAGATACAAACAATACTGTGGCAATTTATGTCACAGAATGTTCTGCCTATGTTTACCTCTCAGAGTTTTATAGTGTTCAGTCTCATATTTAAATCTTTAACCCACTGTGAGCTTGTTTTTGTTCATGGTGTTACAGGGTGATCTAATTTTTTTTTAGCTGTCCTTTTTTCCTAGCACCATCTGCTGAAGAGACTCTCTTTACAACATGTGTAGTCTTACCTCCTTTGTCATAAAGTAATTCACCATAGGTGACTGGGTTTATTTCTGGGTTATCAATACTGTTCTATTGATCTGTATTTCTATGTTTGTGCCAGTACCATACTGTTTTGATAACTGTAGCTTTATAGTATATTCTGAAGTCAGGAAGCCTGATTCCGCTAGCTTCATTTTTCTTTCTCAAGATTGCTTTAGCTATTTGGGGTTCTTTTGTGACTCCACACAAATTTTAATATTATTTTTGGTCTATTTCTATGAAAAATGCCATTGGTAATTTGTTAGGGATTACACTGAATCTGTAGATTGCCTTTGGCAGTACAGTCATTTTGACAATATTGATTCTTCCAATCCAAGAACATGGTATGTCTTTCCATCTGTTTCCATCTTCTTAGATTTCTTTCATTAGCATCTTATAGTTTTCTTAGTACAGGTCTTTTATCTCCTCAGGTAGATTTACTCTCAGGTATTTTATTCTTTTTGGTGTAATGATAAACAGAACTGTCTCCTGAATCTCTCTTTTTGATCTTTCATTGTTAGTGTATGGATTTACAGTAGATTTCTGTGTATTAATTTTATAACTTTATAACTTTACCAAATTCATTGATGAGCTCAAGTAGTATTCT
Organism: Cervus elaphus; assembly: GCF_910594005.1. Classification (NCBI taxonomy): domain Eukaryota; kingdom Metazoa; phylum Chordata; class Mammalia; order Artiodactyla; family Cervidae; genus Cervus; species Cervus elaphus. The sequence continues at coordinate 20,701,055 of NC_057842.1, read as the reverse complement.
GGCAGCATCTTTAGTTCTTCTATGTATAGTATCATGCCATCTGCAAATGGAGCTTCCCAGGTGGCTCAGAGATAAAGAGTCTGCCTGCCAATGCAGGAGATGCAGATTCAATCCCCAGGTCAGGATCCCCTGGAGTAGGAAATGGCAACTACTTCCAGTATCCTTGCCTGGAAAATTCCATGGACAGAGGAGCCTGGCAGGCTACAGTCCACAGGGTTGCAAAGAGTTGGACGTGACATGGATTTGACCCCTGGTCTGGGATGATCCCACAGGCCTAGATGTGTGGGCTTCGGTAGTTACGTCACATGCACTCAGCAGTCACAGATTGTGGGCTTTAGTGTCTGGCTCAGTAGTTGTGGTGTGTGGCCTATGTTTCTCCATACCACGTGGGATCTTCTTGGACCAGGGATCAAACCCATGTACCCTGCACTGGCAGTCAAGAGTCTTAATCACTAGGCCACCAGGGAAGCCTCCCATTGCCTTCTTGCCTCTTGCTTTTGATGAAAAACCAGATGTTCATCATGTCATTGTGTCATCTCTTGCTGCTTTTAATATGTTTCTCTTTGCTACCAATAGTTTGGCTATATTGTGTTTCTGTGTGTGTGTATCTGTATTTATTCTATTTGAGCTTCACTGATTCTTTTCAAAGTATCAGTGAGTAGTTTTCTTTTTTTCATCAAATTTAGATTTGGTTTTTTCAGAAAGCCTCCATTACCAGAATTAAGAAGTGACTCCCCAAATTTTAACTGGAATCATTTATAACTTGATGAAACTAGTTCACAGAATGTAAAATTTCACCAAATATATATATTTACAGATCAACTGGAGAGAACTGAAATCCTTACCATACCAAGTAAGCTATTGATACAGCTGTCCATTTAATTATTTTACATCCTTTTATTTTTTTCCCATAGAGATCTTACATAAATCTTCTGGGTTTCTTCATGTATGTTTTATGTTGCCAGTGTAAGTGGACTTTCTTATCTACCCGATTTGTTAATCTGTCATTACTGGTATGAGAAGCTTTGAATTTGAATAATGACTTTATAGCTAAGACTCTTCTTAAATTCTGACTTTACATCTAAGAACCTTGTTAAATTCTTATGTTTCTAATCTGTACATTTTCTTGGATTTACTGCATCAATTAATCATACTAACTACAAATATGGACAGTTTTTTTTTTTTATCTCTTTTCCAATCCTTAATATGTATTTCCTTTCCTAGGTAATGAAATATCACCTAGTACCTCCAGTAAAATGATGTATAGAAGGAGTAATACTGGGCATCTCTATACTATTTCTTATTTTAAAACAGGTTTGAAAATGATTATCCAACAGCTCTACTTTAGAGCAATGTTACACATTAATTGATATAGCTGATTCACTAGTATAGCCTCTAAAGAAAGATGCTGATAATTTATTCAATATATATTATTATGGATATTCTGCAATCAACATTACCATTATTACAATTTTCTTTTAGTGAGGGTTTGCTGATAATTAAGCAATCAGGCACAAATACAATATTAGCTGTCATTGTGACAGTTATTCAAAATTTGGTTAATGACTTATATATTCCTCATAAAAAGCTCTTCACTATTTCTCCCTTTAGTGAACTTTCCCAAACTGTTTCAACTTAAAAAATTAAGGAAAAAGTTTAACCAAATAATTCCCAAGCTATACTTTTTTGCTTTTTTATGCTCTGAAACAGAAATAGTGAATGCTTAAAGAGACATTTCAGTTTGTTAAACAAGAGATGCCAAAGGCAGAAACAGAATGAAACACTGGTTGTGCACCAAATGTTTTCGCGCCTCTCATTCAAAACTAAATAAAACTAAAAATGCCACAGATACTGAGCTTCAAAAAATGCAAATCTGATGAGAACTATGAGGGCAATTCTGAGGTCCAGTGAGAACTGGGGATCTGGGACAAAACCAACAAAACTGATGGCAACTTACATCAACTAGAGGAAGAAGGACAACTGCTTGCTTTCTATCTAGCTTCTTATTTCTCCACTTTTTCCTAATCCATTTCCTCCAAGCTATATTTGCTATGCAATTCTTATCCTAGGGTCAAAGGCTTTTCTTATAAAGAAAATTAACCTGAAAATTCTACTCACCTCCCCTGCTTCCGAAAGTACAAAACTAGTAATTTCTCCCATAGTCTCACAAAAGTAAACTAGCCAATGTCCAGTGATACATGCATACACCGTCTCCTACACGTCTTGCTTTTGCTTGTCCCTTTTACCTCTCTTTAAAGAATCATGTGAAGAGTCTGAGTAGAATGGAGGGAAGAACACTGAAACATGAGAAGTGAGTTTCTATTCTGTGTCCTGCTGTTTTTTCCTCCATGACCTCTTACTCCATTTGCTAGACGTTCCCTCATTCCCCAGTTTATTAAATCATGATATCTCTGTGTTATGCGTTACATGTTAGTCACTCAGTCATATCTGACTCTTTGTGACCCCATGGACTGTAGCCCACAAGTCTTCTCTGTCCGTGAGAGTCTCAAGGCAAGAATACTGGAGTGGGTGGCCTTTCCCTTCTCCAGGAGATCTTCCCCACCCAGGGATCGAATCTTGATCTTCACTGAAGGTGGATTCTTAACTGCTCGAGCTGCAGGGAAGCCCTTATGACTCCTCTGGACAAAGAACGCTCAATCTACCGCACAACTGCACTCATCTCACAAGCTAGAAACGTAATGCTAAAAATTCTCCAAGCCAGGCTTCAACAGTATGTGAACCGTGAAATTCCAAATGTTCAAGCTGGTTTTAGAAAAGGCAGAGGAACCAGAGAACAAATTGCCAACATCCGCTGGATCATCGAAAGAAAAAGCAAGACAGTTCCAGAAAAATATCTACTTCTGCTTTATTGACTAAGCCAAAGCCTTTGATTGTGTGGACCACAACAAACTGTGGGAAATTCTTAAAGAGATGGGAATACCAGACCACCAGACCTGCCTCTTGAGAAGCCTGTATGCAGTTCAGGAAGCAACTTAGAACTGGACGTGGAACAACAGACTGGTTCCAAATAGGAAAAGGAGTACATCAAGGCTATATATTGTCACCCTGTTTCTTTAACTTATATGCAGAGTACATCATGAGAAACACTGGGCTGGATGAAGCACAAGCTAGAATCAAGACTGCCAGGAGAAATATCAACAACCTCAGATATGGAGATAACACCATCGTTATGGCAGAAAGGGAAGAAGAACTAAAGAGCCTCTTAATGAAAGTGAAAGAGGAGAGTGAAAAAGTAGGCTTAAAGCTCAACATTCAGAAAACTACAACCATGGCGTGTGGTCCCATCACTTCATGGCAAATAGATGGGGAAACAGTGGAAACAGTGACAGACTTTATTTTGGGGGGCTTCAAAATCACTGCAATGGCAATTGCAGCCATGAAATTAAAAGACTACTGCTCCTTGGAAGAAAAGTTGTGACCAATCTAGACATTATATTAAAAAGCAGAGACATTACTTTGCCAACAAAGGTCTGTCTAGTCAAACCTATAGTTTTTCCAGTGGTCATGTATGGACGTGAGAGTTGGACTATAAAGAGAACTGAGTGCCAAAGAATTGATGCTTCTGAACCGTGTTGGAGAAGACTCTTGAGAGTCCCTTGGACTACAAGGAGATCCAACCAGTCCATCCTAAAGGAGATCAGTCCTGAATATTCATTGGAAGGACTGATGCTGAAGCTGAAACTCCAATACTTTGGCCACCTGATGGGAAGAACTGACTCATCTGAAAAGACCCTGATGCTGGGAAAGACTGAAGGCATGAGGAGAAGGGGATGACAGAGTATGAGATGGTTGGATGGCATCACCAACTCAATGGACATGAATTTGAGCAAATTCTGGGAGTTGGCAATGGACAGGGAGGCCTGGCGTGCTGCAGTCCACGGGGTCACAAAGAGTCAGAGGCAACTGAGCAATTGAATTGAACTGGACAGAGACTCAGACCTATTACCAACAAGCTGTGGTCCACAGTTCTGATTTGCTTTGAGACAAATCTTCACCAGAATTTTTAATTTTGAATTGGCTTTTATGTGACATCTCTCTCTAGAGAGAGCTGCATTAATAATAAAATAATAGAATTTGCATAAGCCTTCAAAAATTTACAAAGTGCCTCCTACAAACACCATTTTATCCTTCCCTAATCCATTTTCAAATGATAAAATGCAAATACACAGAGGTTACATGACTTGCTGGTAAGTGAAAAACCCTCTCACTTCCCACTCCAAATCCCGAGTGATTTCCTATATTCTATAGTAGCTTTATCCAAATATTTATCTGATGGATAAATTGTGGGGTATGTGAAAGTCACTGAGTCGTGTCTGACACTTCGTGACCCCCATGGACTATACAGTCCATGGATTCTCTAGGCCAGAATACTGGAGTGGGTAGCCTTTCCCTTCTCCAGAGGATCTTCCCAATCCAGGGATCGAACCCAGGTCTCCTGCATCGCAGGCAGATTCTTTACCAGCTGAGTCACAAGGGAAGCCCCAAATTGTAGGGAGAGTATATTATTCATATAGGTAACTGGGATAGAAGGAAAAAGTATGGACACTTTCTAACAAGCCTCAATCCTGAGTCAGCAATATGCCTTGCCACTGATTTCTTGGAAATTCTGGATAATTAGCTCACTAGAAAGTGAAAGGAAGAAGTAGGATTTATGAGAGTTTCCTAGGATGGCAACTGAACAGGACCCAGATGGTTGGTTATATTTCCTCTTCTATTTATCATGGGGTATAAAGGGAGAAATAATGCATGTAAATATGGTACTCTGAAAAAACAACCTCGGGCAAGTCAATTCAATGTGACATTTACATTTAACAATGCTCAGCATCCAGTCATTTGCTGTTACTTACCAGACTACAAGTTTTAAAAGAACTTCTTAATAACTTCTATGATAGAATAGCTTTAACTGAAATGATTCTGCCAGCTTTAACTGACACTCCTACACCTAAGAATGTACAATATTTCTTCAGTATTAATTTCCTTTGTATTTAATTAATTCATGGAGAATGAAGTCTCATGTTCGTAGACTTGAAATGCATTAAGGAGATACATTCATCTATTTTTAAATAGCATTTGCCCATGAACAGAAAATATTTCCTGGTTGCTAGGTCAGGTTATGTCAACCTAATAGCTGCCAAAAACAGACCACAAGAGATGGCTAACAGTGGGTGCTTTAACTAGCCAACACACAAACACAACACTGAGAGATCAAGTGTTCATTTCAGCACCTGAAAATTTCCAAGACTTACACCAAAGCATCTAAAAAATGTATCTGATCAGTTACTAAATGGTATGTATGTGTGTTTGCTTATACGCATGCATGTACATTTCATTTTTTAAATAGAACACCTCTCTAGCTCAGTGGTTCTCCATGATACTGAGTATCAGAATCAATGTGAAACTTGTAAAGATATCAGGTGCCCCCAAATTCCATTTCAATGGGTCCATCATGAGATTCAGGCACCAGTATCTTTTTTAAAAAGACAGGTTAAGGACTATTGTCCACTTCGTGTCAGTTAGTAGCAATTATGTGAAGATGAATTCTACACTCAAATTCTCTACAATTCTGCCCAACTTATTTAAGATTAGTTTGCTAAAAAAAAAAAAAAAAAAAGGAAGTTTCAGTACTGTTTTCTAAGGAACTCGTCTCTTGGCAAAAGGCTGAAACTAGGCATAGGTAAATATATTTATAAGTAACTATGTATGTCTTTATTTAAACATACCGTAATTAGTGTTTGTAAAAAGTCGCTCAGTCATGTCCGACTCTTTGTGACCCCCATGGACCATAGCCCACCAGGTTCCTCTGTGCATGAATTCTCCAGGCAAGAATACTGGAGCAGGTTGCCATTTTCTTCTCCAGGGGATCTTCCTGACTCAGGGATCAAACCTGGGTCTCCTGCGTTGCAGGAAAATTCTTTACCCTCTGAACCACCAGGGAAGCCCTCAATTAGTGTTTAAGTGTTCTTATTTTATTATTTGATTTTACTCTGAAGCAACGAAAAAAAAGATCAGATTGACGACATTTACTTTCTAGTATTTTCCTTAACTTTGTGTTCTTTTTTTAAAAAAAAGTGCTTCTCATAAAATAACAAAAATATTCATGAAAATGGCTAACATAAAAGAAAATCTTACTTTAGACAAAAATTAATGTCATATTTTAGAATATCTTCTACAATACAAGGTAAAACTCCTGGTGAAGGAAATGAAGAGACCTTCCTAAGCCTTCTCTGGTTTCAATTATTTATAAATCCAAGAATGGAGTTCACTGTATTGTTATATTTTCTGTTTGCCTTAGCATCTGAAACTATGTTGAGAGATCAGCTTTATCAGATTTTTTCATGGTTTTTATTAAGACTCATGGGAAAAAATGGAACACATATGAAAAGTAAAATAAGCTGTTCATTAAGAAGGGAGGTGTGTTTTTAAAATTATTTTGCCATTTTCCCCTTTTATACCCTTAGGTATATACATCTCACAGACTAAGTATATATTACCACATATACGCTCATCTACACTCCAATTCATCCAACTATACTCATCTTAGACGAGTCTATACTGTCCTCTGATTGTTAGGCAATAGTTTGGAGGAGAGACCCCATCTTTCAGACAGTGATCCCTGGAATGTACAGAAAGCTCAAGTCTTCTATTTCCCAGACAAACTCATACCATGGTTTCCTCTGAAAGTGCAAAGCTGCAATAGACAACAACACAGGAGTCGGGGAAAACAAAAGATTTACAAAGAAATACAATTCCTCTTTCTGAGTTTCAGGTAAATGCCCTAAAGAGAAATAAAAGTCAGCTAAGATGGAGGTCTACTATTATATATGCTATATTTAATCAGCAATAGGCTGATATGAATTTGAAGGCCTTTCATGAAAAACAGTAAGTGATTTTATTTATGTGTGTGTGTGCTCAGTTGTGTCTGATTCTTCATGACTTCATGGCCTTCAGCCTGCTAAGCTCCTGTGTTCATGGGATTCTCCAGACAAGAATACTGGAGTGGGTTGCCATTTCCTTCTCCAGGGGATCTTTCCAACCCAGGGACTGAACCCATATCTCCTGCATCTCCTGCACTGGCAGGCAGATTCTTTATCACTAAGCCACTTGGGAAGCCAATTTTACATATGCTCAATACATATTCATTCAAAACTCATAACCTGTTATTTAATATGCAAAGCATGGATGAGCAATGATGGCCATGCTTCTGGTTCAGCCACAGCTACATGCAATGACACTTTTGTTTACAAACATGGTAATAAACGAGCTACAACTGTCAAACTAGGGATGTGGCCCCAACATTCCTTTATTCCAATCTCAGGTGCACCCTGTCCATTTCCGCCTGAAGTCAGCCTGTGACTTCTCTCTTCTAGGCTCCTTCCCTTATCGAAACAGAAAGATTCAACCATTTGACCAAGATCTCAACCACTAGGCTGTAAACTTTCCATATACTTCCATTTTCCTATTTTGTAGTGTAACAAAGTTTGTCTCCTGTGAAAACAGCTGCAGACAAATAAATGAAAATTTATCAAACTGTGTATTTTAAGTATGTGTTGCTCATAATTCTGTGAAACTTCTTTAAAAATTAGAGTAGATTAGGATATTTTTCTGAAATGGAAATTCTTTCCCTTATGTGTAAAATCATGTCTTAGGCGGATATGAAAGATTCATCTACTTCCATGGTTTTAGGATATGCTGGGCTTCCCCGGTGGCTCAGACAATAAAGAATCTACCTGCAATGAGGGAGACCTGGGTTTGATCCCTGGGTTGGGAAGATCCCCTGGAGAGGGGCATGGCAACTCACCCCAGTATTCTTGCCTGGAGAATCCCCATGGACAGAGGAGCCTGGTGGGCTACAGTCCATGGGGTCACAAAGAGTCGGACACAACTGAGCGACTAAGCACAGCATAGGCCCAGAGGGTCTTAGAGTCTCTCCTCTCATCTTTCCCTCAGCCCTAACCGACAATTCCATAAGAGATTTCCAAATGCCAGAATCCAGACCATGTTCATAGCATTGCCCCTGCTCCATCCTGTCTGCCTCCTCGTGGCGGACACACAGCGGGCACACCACCCATGCACACGGCTCCAAAACCCTCCGGTAACCAGGGCAGAGACAAGGTGAACGTCCTCTAGGGCAGACAGAAGGTGCACATCCTTCTCAAACACCTTTCCAGCTAAGGTACAGTGAAGAGAGAGATTCTCTGAGCTTAGATGACAGACACCACACCAGGGGAGCACAGGGTGCTGAGTGCCTAGGAGCTGGGAGTAACGAACCAGAGCTCTGGGAATGCAGAGGCTGTCTTGTTAAAGAACACAGCCTGCTGAGCAGGACTGCCTGGACCAGATCCAGGGTCTGGCCAGCTATGTCTATGGAAAAGGTTTTAGAACTCCTTATGGCGCAATTTCTCCACCTGCAAAATAAGGATAATAAAAAATATCTTTCCTGGGTTGTTATAAGGATTAAGTGAAACAATCTCTGCAAAGAACTTAATGAGAATTCAATAAATACAGGCCTTCATTACTGAAGAATTAGAATCAAAATTTACCTTTTAATTCAGGGCACCTCAAACTTTAATATGTATATGAATTACCTAGGGATCTTGTTAAAATGCAGAATCCGATTTCAAAGATGAGGTGGGAGGGGTGCTGAGATTTTGCATTTATCAACACAGAAAAGGGAAGACGGTATCTGCCCAGCTCTATAAAAACAATCTTTAATTATCATGTGGCACAAAATCAGTCTACTTTACCAAGATTCACCATAAAAGGACATTCTACATATAAGTATTAATCTTCATTTGTGAGGCTTATTTGAGTACATCTGGTGATTCTGGCATGCTGATCGTCACATATACTTTTAATAGAAGGAACATTAGCTACTTACTCATTAATTCAATTATTCTGTTCAGTAAGACTATATTAGAATTAGAATTATTTAATTTAATTAGGCTTTAATATGGCAGGGACTGGACTTGGCCCTTAGTTTTAAGCACAGGAGAACTGAAAGGCCATGACACAGAGAAAAGATAAAAGACAGGAAGCCAAAATTACAAGTCAGCTAGAGAAGCAGGTCAAGAGATTCACATACATATAACCTAAAACAAGACACCATGTGACCAGCGTTCCACGGCCAGTCTGCATTCATCTTCATTGTAACCTGCTCTTCCTTAGGTTGAGCTGAAAGAGTCTTCACGCTTTGCAATCTCCCAAGAATGGCTGTTATTTTCCAGGACACATTCCTATTAACAGGACTACTACTCAATACTCAGACTCGCAGACATTCCCAAGGAACCTGAAGTAACCACCATCCCATCCCCAATGGTCATAGGAGCTTCTCCATTAGGACATGACACCTTCTGTTTGCAAGTGATCAGAACTCTTCACGTGAAAATGAACAAGTACAGCCAACTCAAAGCCATGTTCTTTTCCTTTTTCGAAGAGATTCTGAATAAAAGTGTAGAACTAAAGCATTAAAGCATAGAACTAGGTGGGGGTGGGGGGGATGAAAATAGCATTTGACAGAGAGAAATGAAGATGGAAGTCTAGGGAAGTGACAAATTATGAACAAAAAGAAGACATTTCTGGCAAATGTCGTAACATCTTTCCATACAGACCAGTCATGGTTAGGGCAATCGACGGGTTCCAATCAAAGTTAAATCCAAATGTGACAGCATACTTTAAAAGAATATATAATTTTCAATTATTATTTTGAATTATCTACACTATGTTTCCCTAGCATGAACTCAAATATGAAGGTGTCTGTGCGCAAGTAATAACATGGCCACCGGTGCATTAAGATTGAGGGCATCCTCAGTAAACGGATGGAGGTAGCACCATGTTCTATAGAGCCTCAGTCACATACGCAGGGCTCTGAGTGCCCTGCAGCAAGAAGACCGGCCCCCTCTCTGTGAAAGACCTTCTTCTCTGCACTTCATGACAACGCTCGCCAACTTCTCTCCTACCTCTCGGTCTTCTGACTTCTCTCCCTTGCGGGCTCCTTCCTCGCTGCCAGACTGAACATGCAGGGCGCCTGCTAGGCCCTCCTCCATTTCTGCCTGTGACCTGTCTTCCTGCAGCTTGAAACAACCTCTATGGCCCGATGAAGACTTAACAATGCCCAGGTCAGTTCTCTCCTGTGGGATCCAGGCTGATAAAGCCAACCTCCTTGCTAAGCACATCATTCTACAGTCAATGTAAAACCCACTTCGTCCCAAAAGGAGCCTGGTTTCCTCACCCCCACCCCACCCCCACCGCCCCAGTCTCAGTCTGTCCCTCCTCCCGTCTGTCTGTCCGTCAGCCTGTAAACGGCACTTCTGTTCACAGGCTTCTTGAGGACCCAAGGATACTGTCTGAGGTCTACTTCTCCCTCACCCCCCACATCAAGACCATAACCAAACCCAGTGGAGTCTCCCTCTAACACACTTACATTTTCTGGTTTTTACTTTTATTAAAGCGTGTCAAGCATATATTGTCTATGATAGTTGCACAACATCCAAAGAGAGTAGGACTCTGCCACCCTCTAACGTCACTCTCATTTGAAACTCTCCTAGTTGATTCTTTTGGTATTTACCTTCACTATTATAAATAACATACTTCTTAAAAAACAATGGCTTTCCCTTCCAAGAAAGGGACTATCTGTCTTTGCCCTGCATTCATCTTCATTCTCAACCTCCTCCTCTCTCTCTTTCTCTCTCTTTCTCTGTCTCTCTCATATACATATACTTTCCACCCATGATTTTGGACTGATATTTACTCTGTGTTTATATCATAGTAACTATGTAAACACTATGCATAGCCAAGCCACACAGATCACTGTATATTTTTCCTTTTGATGCACATTTACCTGAAATTAATAATTGTTTTTATTCATTGGTTAATTTTTACACATACAATAAAATTCCACCCCAAATTCTTCTCCAACTGTCTTAATTCACTCTGAAGATATTCCTACACTGTGTATTCTGTCAGTCTACTTTCTTAAAGGCTCTCTGCTAGCATCTCTGACTTCAGTCCATGAGGTTGCTCTCTAAGGCCTGTGCGGTACAGTCATCCTGAAATTTCCCTCACCATCAGTAGCTCCCGCTATGTGTTGTTCTTCAGTTTCCTGTATTTCCTGCCTTCTATTCTTGGTTCACCAGCTCATTTTGTGAGAGAATATCATCTAACAGTGCCTTGAGAAAGAGTACATACATGGGAGGTATAACTTTAGACCTAATATGCCTCAAAATACCTTCATTTACTCTTACACGCGATTGACAGTTTGATCAAGTACTGAATCCTGAGCTGGAAATAAATTTCCTGGAAAATATCTGATAAGATTACTCTGTCTTCAATTCTTCTGTTGTTTTTCCTTTTGAAAAAAATCTGAAATATGCATATTCCTGGTATTTGGCTTGTGAACTTTAAACTTTTTTCCTCTTCTCTCTGGAAGCATATCATTTCTTTGAACTAGTATTCTGAAATTTCATGGTGTCAGCCTCAGTTTAAGTTTATTTTCCTCCAAGTACAGGGTACTTGGTAGGCTGATGATCTAGAAATGCAGGTTTTTCACTTTGGGGAAATTTCTTAAATTGTATCTTCAACAAATTCTTCTTATTTTCTTCTTCCCTCTTTCTGGAACTCCATCATTCAAATGTTCAACTCCAAAAATCAGCGCTCCGGTTTTCTTTTGCTCACTGATTTTCTATTACTTATTTCCCGTATGTTCTAGAAGATCTCCCCTGCCTCTCTGTCTCCTCTCTGAATTCACCGCATTATTTTCAGGATCTAACTTTCGTATTAGACACTTCCCTCAGAAACCTGCTAACCCTGCGTCTTAGTGCCAGGACTGAAAGCTGACAGAAGCTCTGGTCTGTGGGCAGGGCCAGTGCACCAAGCCTGAGGGCAGAGAGCTCTGGTGCTGTTTCCTTTAGGGAAACTGATCTCAGCACACCCATGTGTTTCCTCTAGGACGTCCAGGGTTCCCAGAAAAATGTCTCATCTGCTGTCTGAGAGTTAAAGGTCTTGTTGCGAGTGTTTTGGAGTCAAATGGGATAAGAAAGCTAGGGAGGTATCAACAACTGTACATGTGTGTTTATTTAATTCCCATTTAAAAAACGCAGCACTTGTACCCTCAATTCTAATTTTACCAGTAAGATGTCTTATTACTACTACTACTACTACTACTATTTCCAGAGAGTAAATCTCCAGGCTTCCTCCAGCTGTGGGACTGGCCCATCCCTGCCATGGGAGGTGTGCGGGAGGGGGTGGGGGGTGTGCAGGGGGCGCTGTCCTTGATCCTGGGCTCTAATGCTTCCCGAGTACACTTCTGACCAAACCTCCTCATTTCACCTTCCAGCACCTGGCCTCCATTTCCTCTTCTAGAGGTAACTAACAAAGCTAATTTTTAGGTCTTTGGCAAGTCTACTGTGAAAATTAGTTTGGATAATAGCTTTCTCAAAAGGTCCTTACCATTCTGTTTTCTCAGATCTGCTAAGGCATTTACCAATTGTTCAAGTCCTTTCCAGCTTCTAATAGTTAGATGCTATTGTCTGGTTTCCCATATCCCCCGTATGATTATGCCTTTTTTAAAAAAAAGTCCTTTACTATTGTTTTAATCAGGGTAGAAGCCACATTAGATATCTGTCCCCAGTCTACCAACTTTAATGAGAAATCCTGCAGTACATACATTTGTCTTCAGTATATATTTTAGATCTGTACAACTATTCTCATTTCTACCTTTACCACCCTAGTGTAAACCCCCATCCAGTCACGTGGACTGCAACATGACTTAAATAGCTTCTCTACCCCACCTCCTGTCCCTTCTAATCAGTTACCCCAATGATATTCAGTAAGGCTTTGAAATCTAAATCAAAGACTTCCATTTCATAGCAAATAAAATCCAAATTCCTTGCCACAGCCCATCCAAGAGATGCTGTGGGCCCCCAGCTGCATAAACCCCAACTCAAACCTCTTTAAATGCTAATGAAATGCACTGACTTCTATGAATGGAAATCCAGAGACTGTGAAGGCTGCAGGGTTGACCAGTTCTGGCTGGATTCCCTGTGATTCTCTGGAGTTTACCCTCCTTTAGCTATCTGTTCTGTCCTTCAGATGAGAGCACGATGACTGTGAGTCTCAGCTTTGCATCTTCACAAGACAGTAGCCAGAGGAAAGGATAGACTTGCTTTTAGGAATCTTTTCAGAGAATGAGAAGACACTTCCCCAGAAGCCCAGAGAAAGCCTCTCCTGGGACCTCAATGGGCTCAAATGCCTACATGACTATTCCGGGCAAGGGGGATGAGATGAGAAGCATCCCTGGTTAAGGGGTGAAGCATGCATAACACATGCATGGCTGGCATGTAGACAAAGAAAAATATTTTAATAAGGTCAAAGGGTAAGAGTGGAAATAAACTCCAGATAGGTGTGGTAGGCCCTCAAACGATATCATATCAAGTCCCTGTAATATGTGAATGTCACCATTTTATTTACAAAAATAATAATAATAAGGTCTTTGTGATGGTGATTAAGTAAAGGATCTTGAAATGAAGAGAGCATCCTGGATTGTTTAGGAAGCCCCTAAATATCATCACCATTATCCTCAGAAGTAAGAGGCACAGGAAGCTCGGACATGCAGTGAAGATGGAACAGAGCCGGATGCAGCCACTACCCAGCACGGCCAGAAGCCACCAGAATTTGCAAGAGGCAAGGGACACATTCTCCCCTACACCTCCACACGAAGACACCTTTATTTCAGATTTCTGGCCACCGACACTGTGAGAGAATAAATTTCCATTGTTAAGCCTTCGAGACTGTGATCATTTGTTTCAGCAGCCCCAGGAAATGAATACAGGATGTAACCTCCAAATGCCTTCCAGTCCATGCTTTCCCAAGCTTATTACACAACCCTGCCCTCCCCGCTCTCAACTGGAGCACCCGCCTCCTTCCAATCACACACCCACCCCATCCCAGGGACACACCATGACCACTGGCATCAAAGTCCTTACTCCAAACTCCCTCTAATTCTATTTAAAAGCTACTTCCTCCAGGAGGCCTTGCATGTCTCACCAATTTAAATTAGGTCTTTTCTTCTATTCTCTCCCATTTACCCTTGTCATTTCTTTTTACATAGCTGTTATTTTATGTGTGTGTGCTAAGTCACTTCAGTCGTGTCCACCTCTTTGAGACCCCATGCAAGGCTCTACTGTCCATGGGATTTTCCAGGTAAGAACACTGGAATGGGTTGCCATGCCCTTCTCCAGGGGATCTTCCCGACCCAGGGATCGAACCTGCCTCTCTTACGTCTTCTGCACTGGCAGGTGGGTTCTTTACCACTAGCGCCACGTGGGAAGCCACGTTACTCTATAGCTATCTAGAGTATTAGCTACTTTCACTTTCAAGTCTGAGACTGTGTCTCGTTAGTCAAGCACAGGACATCCAGTATCTCTGACAGAACCCAGCCCATGGGAGGGGTACCATTTTTCATATTATAGGCCCTGCACATGAAAAATACCACAGGAAAAACAAGCAAAGGGATTAATGGTTAATCATATGCTCAAAGTAAAACGTTCTGCTTCAAAATCATTGTTGCTTATAAACAATGAGAAAGCGATTTTAACGTTCTCGGGATTGTTTGATTTTTCCAAGTCTCATAGTTGAAAGCTTTGATTTAAGCTTTCCCAACCCTTAAAAGATTGATAACTAAGTACGGTGGGTACTTGATGCAGATTTGGAACTCAATGAGAAAAATACACCAAAAAAAAAAAAAAAAAAGATAGCATCAAATTCCTATTTATAAACTTATAAACATCAAAATATAAATGTACTTGATACAAATTATTAAAACAGGAAGGAAGACATTTTCATTTTTATGCAGACACAAGCAAAACCACATAGTTTATATTCAATTAGAAACTAGTGCTGTAAGACTCAATATGCTATTATAAAGTCTCCAACAGAGTGTTATTTATAGCCAATAAAGAGAAAACAAAGGAACAGTGACCTTATATCATAACGCAGAGCAGGAGCTTTATTTCCCTTTCTATAAATATAACCTGTGCACAGAATAAAATGCAGAAACTTATCCTAGCAAACTATAAATAAATATTCTTCTTATAAAATTGAGAGAAATACTGCTAAGGTCTTTGATTTCAAATGGATTTTTTTGCTATCCCATAAACTGAAGTCAGTTTACTTCTTTTTGTATGGATAATTTTTTTAAACTAATGATGGAAATAAGATACAGCAGAAAGAGGGAAAGAATCTGTGGTCACAGCTATAGGTCTGAGATTCAGCTCTTCCGTGACTGGTTGATTAAGTATCTAATTAAGTAAATTAAGTAACGAGTCCTTTAACCTATCTTCAATTTTTTTCCTCTAGAAACTGAAGACAGTAATAACAACCAGAAACACAGTGCTGCTGTAAGAAGAGGAAATAAACTCCTGGTGAAGGTGCTTCCCAAGCTACGAAGTGTAACAGGAAGGCAGACTGCTGCTAAATTATCTTAGGAAGAGATAAACTATACCTTGAAAGTAAACCAAACTATGTTCTGTTCTGTCTATTCCTCTTTCCTCTACATGAGCACCACAAGTTAAACACTTCTTTGTAAACCCAAAGAATGTCTGATTTATTTAGTGATCAAACGAGTATCAAGATTTTAGTTTACGTTCCAACTCGTTTCAGTAAATGCCTATTAAATTAAAGTACAACTGCAGGAATATTAGCCCAGATTTTTTTTTTTTAAACACAACCCTGCACAAGAATGCAATGGGGCATGGAGCCTTAACCTTAGACACAACTTCTGTTTCCCAGAAGTATCCTAGAACAAAGCAGATTGTGGGTACCATTAAAAATCCACGAGGCAAGCTTCAAGAAACTGATGAAGACCTGTAACAAAAACAGAAGGTAAAGCTTTCTGGAAAGTCTGTACAGGAGTAAAAGTCTGTATTCCTGCAGTGATGCCCTAACTCAGCAGGCAAAGATAAAACAAATACTGCTACCCGAACACAAATGAATTAAAAAATTAATATGTTTTACCAGTTGATATGATTGTGGCATGACTGAGCTTTAAGACACAACTAAAAAACACATACTGGTGAATAAAGACATTTGATTTCATGAGACATATCTTCAGATTTATCTATAAATGCCTGAAAGCCACATCATTGGTGATCTAGGCAAAAATGACAGTCTAGGGGAATCAACAGCTACCACACCCCATGGCAGAGACATAATACAGCTCAGCAGGAAGGGATGGGTGCAGAGAGTAAGTGAAAGCATGCCAGTCGAACAGTTATTACTAATTAACACAGATTTTCTATAATTAAAATAGAAAAATCCATGAAACCTGCTAGTAAGCTTATCAGTCAATGGGAGGCTATGGTTGCTGAAAGCAATGTCAGTGACAACAGAGATGATGGCTGCTGCTACGTGGAGGCTTCAACATCAGTTAGAGCTGATGCTCAGGAAGGTTTTATTTTATTCATTTATGCTTTTATTGCTGGAGTATAATTGCTTTACGATGCTGTGTTAGTTTCTGATGCACAACAAAGTGAATCGCCTGTATGTACACACATCCCGTCCCTCCTGAGCCTCCCACCCCTCATCCCACCCACCTAGTCACCGCAGAGCACTGAGCTCCCCGTCTATAGAGCCGCGGGCCACTAGCTGTCTGCCTTGCAGCTGGTCGTGTATATATGTCAGTGCTACTCCCATTTCAGCCCACTCTCCCCTTCCCCCACTGTGTCCACAAGCCCGTTCTCAACACCTGTGCCTCTATTCCTGTCCTGCAAATAAGTTCATCTGGGCCTTTTACTAGATTCCGAATATATGCATTCACATCTGATATTTGTCTTTCTCTTTCTGACTTTCACTCTGTACGACAGACTCTAGGGCCATCCATATCACTAGGCTTTAAACACAAAAAATTTGATCAAAAGACAGAAGATGGTACTTGTATGTATGGGGGTATATAAAGTTTAACCTGTCATTTGTTTTCACTGTCTTCTTCAACTCAAAGAGGTACTTCCTTCTGCTCCTAAAATGAGCTCACACTGTATTAGGAATAGTGGAGAAAACAGGATAGGGCCCCTTCCTCAGAAGACTACATGGTACCAGGTATCATGCTAATAAGCACTTCATGTGCATCTATTCATTGAAAATTCCCAACAGCCCTGTAAGGAAACCACCTACTGTCTTCCTTTCATACATGTGGAACCCAACAAGTTACCTTTCGAAGGCCAGTGTTAGTAAACAACATCTGTGGGATGCTAACTTCAGCTACTCATGCCTGCAATAAAAATATTTGACAGGTCTAATAAAATATTTAAAAAATCCAAGCCATACTAGATAAGGTAAAATGAGACAGCATACAGCAAACTGAAAAGTGAATTACACAGACAATAACTGCTATAGGAGTTCAAAAGAGGAGCCCATTTCAGGATCAAATTGATAAAGACTTTATGAGTGAAGTGTGATTTGAGCCATGTTTTGAAAAGGGGTAGAATTTGGATGAAAGGGCATTTATTTGGGTGGGCTGTGCAAATCAATCTCAGTGGTTTCCCAGGGGTCTTTTACTTTGGGGATTGCAGTAGCATTTCAGGGTAACATGAAAATGATGGGTGCCTTCCTAGGAACAAGATGCTCCTACAGACAAAACTGTGCATGCAATTTTAAATTGTACACCTCGAGACCTCAGGCTTATAGAAGAAACTCAAGTATTTTAACAAAACATGCAAGAACCATCATTACTTGACCTTCTCCATCATGTTAGGTTCATGTCTTGCTAAGCTCCACTCCTTCCCAACCAAACCCTGCAAGCCGAAGCAGCTCCAGGGCTCTCCAAGCCGCCCCCTGCCTCAGTGCTTCTGCAAGCAGCATGCGCACCTCCCCAAGTTAGGTGGCCCCCTAAATCTGCCCATCTTTCCAGGTTATTATGCTTCAAGGCATTGGAAAGTCTCAACTAGGAAAAACAGTGATCAATGCAGATGGGGAAATTAAGACTAGAAGAAACAGAGGCAAAGCAGGGCACAAGGAAAATACAAATATTTTACATATTATCATATATAAAATAAGAACTGGGACCTATAAACAGGAACAATTAAGAGAATAGTCATATAAACTACTACTATTTGAGTAGAAATATAACTTCAATTGATTGGCTAAAAGAAAAGCTGAGGAAATCTCCTAGGAAAAACAAAAATAAAATGAATAAACAATCCAAGTCAAAAAGAAATCTAGAGGATTAGACCAAGAACTGTTCCAATGAAAAAAGGATACAGAGAAGGTAAAAGGAAAAAATAAATGAGAAAAACTCTTCAGAAACTTTTTCAGAACTGAAAAATGAAATCCCTGATTCAAAGGCCCACCAAGGACTCAAGGAAAAGCATTTTAAAAGACCCACACTGAGCTACCCCATCCAGGGGTTGCGGCTGTTGTGTAGTCCCTAAGCCATGTCCGACTCTCCTGTGACCCCATGGACTGGAGCCTGCCAGACTCCTCTGTCCGTGGAATTTCCCAGGCAAGAATACTGGGATGGGTTGCCATTTCCTTCCTCGGGGATCTTCTGGGCCCAGGGATCGAACCCGTGTCTCCTGCTCGGCAGACAGATTCTTTACCACTGATCCAAATGGGAAGCCTGTGGTTACAAAACAATAAGGACGAAAAGGACCCTAAGTGCTTCTCTGGGTGTGTGAGCATAGGAGAAAGGCCACATGAAAGGAATTACAATTAGAATTACGCTGGAAATCTCAACAGGAACACTAGAATCCAGAAGTGAGTAGAAAAGTGTTTTACATTCTATGGAAGAAAATGATTTCGAACCAGACAAATCTATCCTAATTCCCCAATAAAATTTAAAGTTGGGATAAAAGTATTTTAAGTAAACAAATATTTTTTAAAGTTTACATCCCAGGTATCCATTCTAAGTGAGCTCAAAGAATGTGCATCACCTAAATGAAGTTATAAATTAAGAAAAGGAATATATGAGACCTAGAGACTATGAGATGCAGAATAAGAAAGCAGCAAAGAGAATTCCTAGGGCGGTGATTAAAAGAAGCCCGTGGAGTAAAGCTGGGCAGAGACACAGAAAGCTCAGCCCAGATTAGAAGAGGAAGATGGAGGGCTCCGGAAGGTGTGCCTTAAAAATAAATAAATAAAAGGTGGAACTGATAAATGACTTAATTTGTTTGGCCATACTGAGAGGATGTTTACAACCCTGTCAAAGTATCTGAAAGAGGCATCAATTATAGGTAAGCAAATGGGAAAAAAAAAATCCTAAGAAAAAATAAAAAGTTGTATAAAAAGGAAATGAAAAAGGATGTCTCAGTGCTAAAAATTTACATATTTATATAATATACATATGTAATATGTAATACTGATTTAACCACAACTTATGATAAAACTATGACTGGAAGACGGCAGGCATAAGACATAAATTTTTGTCTTCTGTGATACAAAGTGAATAGACAAAAAAATAAATAAATAACCTGAGAAACAGCAGCATAAGCCTTTTAAGTAAAAGCACAGGTCTAAGTGGTGGCAAAACAGTACAGATCCGGCCGGGGTGTCTCGGCGGGATGGAGGGCTGGGTGACGCCAGCAGGGCAGGCTCTTGGTCCTTATAACACGCGATGGTGTGCATTTTAAAAACACAGCACGGGTTTCCACCTCTGGGAAATGGACTTGTGGATCTCTCATCCTCTCATTAAGTACAACTAAAAACCCTGGGCGTTGTATTTAAAACACATCCAAGAAGACTTACAGGCAGACAATGAACCTTAGACCCAAAGGAAGAACTAGGTGGTGAGTTCTCTCGTTTACTTCTCCTTTTTTTTTTTTTGTTTTTACTTTGGTGTGTTTTTTTTTTAATTGAAGTATAATTTATTTACAATGTTGAGTTAGTTTCAGGTGCATAGCAAAGTAATTCAGTTACATATATATACATATTATATATAAAACATATATATAATATGTTATATATATAACATATTCTTTTACAGATTCTTTTCCCTTGCAGGTTATTACAAAATACTGAGTATATAGTTTCCTGTGCTATACAGTAGGTACCTGTTGGTCATTTTATACACTGTACATATATAATGTGTATATGTCAGTTCCGATCTCCCAGTTTGTTCCTCCCCTCCAACACTTCCCCCATGGTAAGCTTAAGTTTGTTTTCTACATCTGTGATTCCATTTCTTTCATAAATAAACTCATTTGTACCACTTTTCTAGACTCTACATATAAACGATAACATATGATATCTCTCTTCCTCTGCTGACTTACTTCACTTAGTATGAGAATCTCTAGGTTCATCCACGATGCTACAAATGGCATGATTTCATTCTTTTTTATGGCTGAGTAATATCCCACTGTATATATATTCCACACTTTCTTTATTCATTTGTCTGCCAATGGTCATTTTGGTGGTTTTCATGCCTTGGTTATTGTAAATAGTGCTGCTAGGAATACTGGGGTAGATGTATCTTCTTAAATTATGACTTTCTCTGGATATATGCCGGATGGTGGGGCTGAGAGGGTATAGAGAAAAGGGAACTCGGTTACACTATTGGTGGGAATGAAAATTGGTACAGCCACTATGGACAACAGTATGGAAGCGCCTTCAAAAAGAAACAATAGATCTGGTTTCCTTTTTGTCTCCTTTATCCCAGATTTGGAGCTAAAAATAGCCAACAGACCGGAAATGCCAATGGGCACAGACAAAATCAACAACAATAAAAGACTGCTCTCCCAGCCAAAGGATGGAAAAGGGGCGTCCTAGCAAGATGGTAAAAGATACTCTCCCTACAGCTGCCAAATATCAGAGGGAATAACTGTGGCTCGGCCCACCAGGGGAGCAAAGCCCAGTGAGGAGCCTAAACTCTCCACCCACCCCAAGTGTAACCAGACCCCCCAACCGCCAGCAGACGGCACACGAGCAGCGGGGACAAGGAGAGGGGCCGGGCTGGCCTGAGGCCCGGAGGCCGGATTCTGCGGGGGGGACGAACACACTCAGGAGCTCCCGCAGAGCATGGAGGCGGTGAATCCACGGGAAGGCGACTTCATCAACAAGAGGAACGGGAGACAGAGGCAGGGGACGAGGGAAGGCTGCTCTGTGAACCCACGCTCCATCTGGAAGGCCGGGGGAACAGCCGGAGAGCGGGAGGCTTGGCAGGCCCCGCGGCACCGGGTCAGGGACGGGGCAGCAAGGCCTCGGACAGCGCACACAGCTCTGCGGACCCAGCGAAGCGGGATCGGGCGGACTGGAGACGGCAGAGGCCGAGGCGGCCGGGCGGGCTTCCGCCCACATGCGGGGATTCCAGCCCTCGTTAAAGGTCCTGACCGTGGTGAGGAGGCGGTGGGGGCGATCAGAGGACGGGGCTCAGCGGAGTCTGGACTCCGACGGGAGGGGACAAGCATCAGAAGCCCACCAGCCCGGGGCAGGAGACTGCAGGTGAAGCGGCAGACACCCTGGGGTCCGGGCGGCTTCCCGATGTGAGGTTCTAAGGACGGCGCATGCCGAGGACACGGCCACGTGCGAGCCTGCCGCGAGGGCCAGTGTTCACGGCCCCGGAAGAGCGGTGTGGCCTCAGGCAAAACTCTCGGAGCCTCATTCTTCCTGTCTATCAAATGGGAATAAGAATGGCAACCGTGCCTATCTCACGGAGTTACCGTGAGGATATATTATGAGGTAATACTTTGGCCACCTGATGCAAAGAACTGATTCATTCGAAGAGAGCCTTATGCTGGGAAAGACTGAAGGCTGGAGGAGAAGGGGAAGACAGAGGATGAGATGGTTGGATGGCATCACCTACTCGATGGACATGAGTTTGAGTAAACTCTGGGAGCTGGTGATGGACAGGGAGACCTGGCGTGCTGCGATTCATGGGGTCGCAAAGAGTCCAACACGACTGAGTGGCTGAACTGAACTGAATGGATGTGAAAACACTATAAAAATTGTGTAAACAGTCTATTTTTTCTGTTGCTGTTGTATCAATCTGCCATAAACTTAGTGTCTTAAATAACACACACTTATTCCATTACAGTTCTGGAGGTCAGAAGTCTGAAGGAGTCTCAATGGCCCAAAGTGAAGGGGCCAGCAGGCTTGTGCTCCTTCTGGTGGTCAGTCCCCACGTCCTTTTTCCAGCCTGCATTTCCTAGCTCATGGTCCCCTCTTTCATCTGCACAGGTCAGTTCAGTTCA
This sequence comes from Cervus elaphus, assembly GCF_910594005.1. Lineage (NCBI taxonomy): Eukaryota > Metazoa > Chordata > Mammalia > Artiodactyla > Cervidae > Cervus > Cervus elaphus. The sequence goes on along the minus strand of NC_057842.1, from coordinate 20,678,862 downwards.
GTCGCTCAGTTGTGTCCAACTCTCTGTCATCCCATGGACTGCAGCACGCCAGGCTTCCATGTCCATCACCAACTCCAAGACTAAAACTCATGTCCATCAAGTCGGTGATGCCATCCAACCATTTCATCCTCTACTGACTCCTTCTCCTCCTGCCCTCAATCTTTCCCAGCATCAGGGTCTTTTCCAATGAATCAGTTCTTAGCATCAGGTGGCCAAAGTATTGGAGTTTCAGCTTCAGCATCAGTCCTTCCAATGAATATTCAGGACTGATCTCCTTTAGGATTGACTGGGACCTCCTTGCAGTCCAAAGGACTCTCAAGAGTCTTCTCCAACACCACAGTTCAAAAGCATCAATTCTTCAGCTCTCAGCTTTCTTTATAGTCCAACTCTCACATCCATACAGGACTATTGGAAAAACCATAGCTTTGACTAGACAGACCTTTGTCAGTAAAGTAATGTCTCTGCTTTTTAATATGCTGTCTAGGTTGGTCATAGTTTTTCTTCCAAGAAAAAAGTGTGTTTTAATTTCATGGTTGTAGTCACCATCTGCACTGATTTTTTATCCCCCCAAAATAAAGTCTATAACTGCTTCCACTTTTTCCCCATCTATTTGCCATGATGTGACAGGCTTCAACAATATGTGAACCGTGAACTTCCAGATGTTCAAGCTGATTTTAGAAAAGGCAGAGGAACCAGAGATCAAATTGCCAACATCTGCTGGATCATCGAAAAAGCAAGAGAGTTCCAGAAAAACATCTATTTCTGCTTTATTGATTATGCCAAAGCCTTTGACTGTGTGGATCACAAAAAACTGTGGAAAATTCTTCAAGAGATGGGAATACCAGACCACCTCACCTGCCTCTTGAGAAATCTGTATGCAGGTCAGGAAGCAACAGTTAGAACTGGACATGGAACAACAGACTGGTTCCAAATAGGAAAAGGAGTACGTCAAGGCTGTATATGGTCACCCTGCTTATTTAACTTATATGCAGAGTACATCATGAGAAATGCTGGACTGGAAGAAGCACAAGCTGGAATCAAGATTGCTGGGAGAAATATCAATAACCTCAGATATGCAGATGACACCCTTGTGGCAGAAAGTGAAGAACTAAAGAGCCTCTTGATGAAAGTGAAAGAAGAGAGTGAAAAAGTTGGCTTAAAGCTCAACATTCAGAAAACTAATATCATGGCATCTGGTCCCATCACTTCATGGCAAATAGATGGGGAAACAATGGAAACAGTGGCTGACTTTATTTTCCTGGGATCCAAAATCACTGTGGATGATGATTGCAGCCATTAAATTAAAAGACACTTGCTCCCTGGAAGGAAAGTTATGACCAACCTAGACAGCACATTAAAAAGCAGAGACATTACTTTGCCAACACAGGTCCGTCTAGTCAAGGCTATGGTTTTTCCAGTAGTTATGTATGGATGTGAGAGTTGGACTCTAAAGAAAGCTAAGCACAGAAGAATTGATGCTTTTGAACTATGGTGTTGGAGAAAACTCGAGAGTCCCTTGGACTGCAATGGGATCCAACCAGTCCATCCTAAAGGAGTTTGTCCTGGGCGTTCATTGGAGAGACTGATGTTGAAGCTGAAACTCCAGTACTTTGGCCACCTGATGCAAAGAGCTGACTCATCTGAAAAGATCCTGATGCTGGGAAAGATTGAGGGCAGGAGGAGAAGGGGACGACAGAGGATGAGATGGCTGGATGGCATCACCGACACACTGGACATGGGTTTGGGTGGACTCCGGGAGTTGGTGATGGACAGGGAGGCCTGGCGTGCTGTGGTTCATGGGGTCACAAAGAGTCAGACATGACTGAGCGACTGAACTGAACTGAACTAAACTGATAGGACTGCATGCCATGATTTTAGGTTTTTGAATGTTGAGTTTGAAGCCAACTTTTTCGTGTCCACAGCAAATAGCAAAGCATTTTCAAAATCTTCTGGATTTAGATGCTGCCTCTCCTACCTCCCTCCTTCATTTATAAAGACCCTTGTGAGTACTGAGCCCACATGGGTAATCCAGGTTAATCTCACCCCAAGGTCAGCTGATAGCAAACTTAATTCCCCAGCCCCTCCCCCACCGTCATATAAGATATACGATGTCAATATAATATATTCATAAGGTCTAGGGTTTAGGATGCAGACATCTCTGGGGGACCGTTATACACACAAAAGTCTCTAATTTGATGTCTACTTGTAGTCAATGTTTTATTTTTCAATTTCATAAAGAATATGTCCAAGAGTTTATGGTTTAAAAAAATAAGGAATATATTTTCTAAGCGACTCATTATTAAGTCTCTTAAGATTTAGCAACATACACTAAATATATAAAAAGCTAAATGATAACTATAGGTTTTGATATTTAAATTCTTATCATCATTCACTTTCCTAAATGAGAATTTAAGACAAAGATACTATTGAAAAATCTAAATACAACTGTAAGCATTCTAGTGTTAAACTTCCATGATGATATCCTGGCCTCTGAAGAAATAGTATACAATACTAGGATTAGTTCATGCTATTTCTAATCACAGAAATTAACACATTTTGACGTTGAGAAAATAGGGAAGGTCAGGCTGTCAAACAAAGGGCATTAAATAACACAAAGGGAAACCTCCCTGACCCCAAGCAAGCACAGAGGCAAATGAGGAAAAGGCCATACCGGGTCCTGTAAGTAGAAGACAGCTCAGCCCAAGTTAAGTCAAGACTGCTTCCTGGGACCCCAAGAGCAGGACCAATGCAGACCTCTGTAGGTGACCTGGTTTCAGGCCAGGTATCTTTGATACCTGTCAAATGTCAGTGTAGATTATACCTGCAAGTCCTACTACTGGCTATCTTAAAAATATAGGACAGATACGAAACTAAGACAATAATTCCTAAAAAAAAAAAAATCTATTGAATAAACATAATGAAAAGTTACATTAGAAAAGCACAAAAATAAATCAGATTTATCCAAATCTAAAAAAAAGTCATGAATCAAATATCTTACCCTACATTTATTAATAAATTTTAACCAAGCTACTATCAGGGAATTATTCCAAACAATCTCCAAGATATCTCATTCCAGTCTCCTCTTTCTTGAACATATATATGTATATATATTGTGCATATATATGTATATATACACACAATCCTTATATAGCTAATATTCACCACGATGCCTCAAAATTCTGAAAAATACCAAGTTCTTACTGATATCATTTAAGAAACACTAAGTTGTGGTCAGAAAAATTTTACTATTGAATGTACTGAAAACATGTTGCTGAATATTTTATTTAAAACCTGGCTGTACAAGAATTATAAATACATGAATTCCTTAGTCAGAACAGTAAAGGATTCATACCATACCCTTTTCTATACATCACACAAAAACAGGTTTAATAAAATCAATAGCATGAATCATGTTTTTTAAGAAATATAATTAATTAAGCACTTCCAAACTATGGAAACAGGTTTTTTTTCCAAAATATCTTTTTTCTCTGAACAATGGGATTTTGTTTTAGTAAATCAAGAATAGTATCATAAAAATACAATAAAAGGAGCCATCCTGCATTTCATTTCAGAATATATTCTTTTTTGAGATTGTTTATTAGTCAAAGAAAGCTAAACAAAACATAGAAAAGCATTTATAAAGAGTAATTGTTACTCAATTTTTCTAAGGAAGCCTTATGAACATATCTGGAAGAAAATGATAATGGTAATAATGATGATGATGGTAGCAACAATTACCAAAGTTTGAATGACTTAAAGTACTCTTGCTGGGGAGACAAAAAAATCCCCAGAGATAATGTCATTAAAATTTATTTATGAACCATCATCCTAAAATGTGAATGCAGTGAGCAATTATGATCCTACTTTCTCTAAATGGCAACAATTACCTTTCCAAGTAAAGCAGAGGTTTGTACAAGTAGAGGACAGCTCAACCCAAGTTAAGCTCCCCAGACAGACATAAGACTAAGATGACAATGATATACTGGCTAAACAACAAAGCCACGCATTCACTCATTCTTCCATGACTTGTGCCATGATAAATGGTATAAAAATACACTTCAGACCAAACTATACCATGACAAGCTTCTTCTACACACAGTTTCCAAAACTACTATTGTTTAGGCCAATCCTTAAGAGAAAAACTAGGCTCAAAAAATATTTACATCATCTGGTAACTGATAAGGAATATGAATGACAGTATCTGGAAGGGTCCAAGTCACATACAAACCTGTTTAAAGTAGTATTAAAAGAACAAAGCAAAAATATTGAAAAAAACACAAATTAAGGAATATTAAGTATCTTGAGGCATTTATCCATAACTAAGACTTAGCAGCAGCAGCAGCAAGAAACAAATTATTTATGTCAGATATATACCATGGATAATCTGACACTTAGTTTCTGATGGACCACATTAGGTAGAAAAAGAAATTTCCACTTCCCAGACAGAAAGCTCACTATCTTTCAAAATGTCAAGAGCTAAATCATAAAGTTTTCTATAATACTGATCAAGTTACATCTTAATAGAAAGGAAAAGAAAAGATGGATGCACAACAAACTGGATTATCAGTTCACCTCTGTCAGAGTTTGGAAAATTCAGGTAAAGCTCGATGCTGTAAAAAAAAAAAACCCTGAGCATTAGACAACAACATGGGGAGCAAACGCTGGACAGAGAGCTGTCAAGAAAAACAAGGTCCAGTAACCCTGTGAACCTTTTACCCAGTGAAATATAGTAAATAAGTTAGATGGACCTCTTGGTCTCCTCTTTGACATTTTTAGTACTCAACTAAAAAGGATTAAAATGTGAAGGCATTTAAAAAGGACCAGATACTCAGGAAGATAACAAAGCTATGCAAAAAAGAAGCTCTCTATTATGTCTCAAGAGCCAAGCAGCAAAACAATTTCAGGTTACCTGAATGTCCTTTGTAATAAAAGAATCCCTGAGTCAACCTTTGAAAACCATGTTAAATAAACAAGGGAAACAAAAAATAATAATAAAGTCATATTATTATTAGGAAGCATCACTACAAACAAAGCTAGTGGAGGTGATGGAATTCCAGTTGAGCTATTTCAAATCCTAAAAGATGACGCTGTTTAAGTGCTGCACTCAATATGCCAGCACATTTGGAAAACTCAGCAGTGTCCTCAGGACTGGAAAAGGTCAGTTTTCATTCTACTCCCAAAGAAAGGCAATGCCAAAGAATGTTCAAACTATTGCACAAGTGCATGTATCTCATGCACATGTATCTCATGCATTCATGTATCTCTTTGCTAGACATACTCTAGCAAAGTAATGCTCAAAATTCTCCAAGCCAGGCTTCAACAGTACATGAACTGTGAACTTCCAGATGTTCAAGCTGAATTTAGAAAAGGCAGAGGAACCAGAGATCAAACTGCCAACATCCATTGGATCATCGAAAAAGCAAGAGAGTTCCAGAAAAACATCTACTTCTGCTTTATTGACTATGCCAAATTCTTTGACAGTGTGGATCACAACAAACTATGGAGAATTCTGAAAGAGATGGGAATATCAGACCACCTGACCTGCCTCCTGAGAAATCTGTATGCAGGTCCAGAAGCAACGGTCAGAACTGGACATGAAACAACAGATGGGTTCCAAATCGGTGAAGGAGTACGTCAAGGCTGTGTATCGTCACCCTGCTTATTTAACTTATATGCAAAGTATATCATGCGAAATGTTGGGCTGTATGAAGCACAAGCTGGAAGCCAGATTTCAAGGAGAAATATCAATAACCTCAGATATGCAGATGACACCACCCTTATGGCAAAAAGTGAAGAAGAACTAAAGAGCCTCTTGATGAAAGTTAAAGAGAGTAAAAAAGTTGGCTTAAAATTCAACATTCAAAAAAAAAGATCATGGCATCCAGTCCCATCACTTCATGGGAAATACATGGGGACACAATGGAAACAGTGAGAGACTTTATTTTCTTGGGCTCCAAAATCACTGCAGATGGTGACTGCAGCCATGAAATTAAAAGACGCTTGCTCCTTGGAAGAAAAGCTATGACCAACCTAGACAGTGTATTAAAAAGCAGAGACATTACTTTACTGACAAAGTTCCATGTAGTTAAAGCTATGGTTTTTCCAGTAGCCATGTACGGATGTGAGAGTTTGACTACAGAGAAAGCTGAGCACCGAAGAATTGATGTTTCTGAACTGTGATGCTGGAGAAGACTCCTGAGAGTCCCTTGGACTGCAAGGAGATCCAACCAGCCCATCCTAAAGGAGATCAGTCCTAAATATTCATTGGAAGGGCTGATACTGAAGCTGAAACTTTGATCCTTTGGCCACCTGACGGGAAGAACTGACTCACTAGAAAAGACCCTGATGCTGCGAAAGATTGAGGGCAGGAGAAGGGGACAACAGAGGATGAGATGGTTGGATGGCATCACTGACTCAATGGACATGAGTTTGAGCAAGCTCCAGGAGCTGGTGATGGACAGGGAGGCCTGGTGTGCGGCAGTCAATGAGGTCGCAAAGAGTCAGACACGACTGGGCAACAAAACAGCCACCAAGTGGAGAAGCACAAGCTTAAAACACAGGCATCTACACAGAGAAAAAAGCCATTTATCAGAAGCTAAAGCCGGGTCGTGAGGACAAGTCAGAGCTGCAGATGGCTACAAAGCAATGTCCAGCTGGAGATTCTGGGCCATGAGACTAAGTGACCACAACAGGCATTATCCACTAGGTGTGCTCACTCAAATCACTGACACGCTATTTCATACATAAAAGAAATGTACTACTTACCCGATTGATATGGTTGTTCCTTAGAATAGCCTGCAGCAGGGTCTTCTCAAACTCTTCCAACTTTTTGGAACACTTTCTAAGAATGTGATTAGATAAGTTGCAATCACCAATCAGTCTAGCTAAAGTATCAATAGCTTCTGTCCAAAAGCTCGAACAAGGAAGTTTGGGTGCTCGGTAAAAAGCGATCAAGCCATCCAGCAACTGAAGAACAGAATCTGATATTGTGGCAGAGGCATTTTCAAAGTGGCTAAAGTCTGTTTTCAGATGCTCTGACTCAGTCAGGTTCTTCAGTCCAAGCAGATGTTGCAAGAAGTGCATGTGAGAAGACAGAGGCTCTTCTGGGGGAGCACAAGGTCTACTTCCAATGGGCAGTGATGAGAAGGGGGTGGGGGTCCAGCCCTCCCCAAAGCACTGGGGTGTCTCTGAGGGCGTCTGCTGCTCACTTGATAAATAACACCCGGAATCTTCCAGCAGAGTTGGTGTACTTTCAGAACTTTTAGGTTCCTGAGCCTGCACCTGGGAAGATGGGTCTCCTGAAATGGAAGAGAATATAAGTGTTATCTTTTGGTGGCTAACATTTCATCAAACTAGACACTGATTTTTCTAACTTAAAACACTAAATGAAGCATGAAACACATTCTTAGACATCTGAGAAGCTGTCATGTAAAAATTACATAGAGGAGAAAAGTGAATGAAATTGCTTGGACTGACTGTAGAAAAGTTGCATATCTGGGAGAAAGTACGGTGATTAACCCCACATACTGTCGGGTCACTAACTTTCATCAAGGCCATGCCTGAAAGACACAGAAGAGAGACCACAGAACCTGGTAGAAGTCAGCATCTAGTACCGATCCCAACAGGTACCTGCAGAATAACAGGTGTGTCTACGAAAACAGGGGGGCCACTGCACATCACACCCAGGTTAGGTCAGTGCCTCCTGGAAGAGGTAAGAGAACTAATTTATAAGATATAAGCAGGAGCTCCAAGTTAAAAGTTCGAGGAACAAGGTGAAGAGGAGAGAATTTCACTGACCAAAGGGTAAGCAAAACACACAGACTTAAAAAGACAAAGCAAAACGCTGTACTTATAAGAGCCCACCAGTAGTTTCACGTTCCTTTTACAGAAAATATAAGGTAAGAGATTAATTAAATTAGACATGTATGTAGAGCCCAAATCACAAAAAAACTTAAGAGATTAAGAACCTCAGAATATACATTCTGTATAATTTTATTTAAAACTGTATTAATGTTCACAGTGAGTATAATCTGGAAAAATTATGTCTATATGCACGCATAGACCTAATATACAAAAATAAATATATAAACAAATTATATATACATGCATGCGTATTTGTTTATAATTATCCAAGTATATGTATCTAGATCTGTGTATATATATATTCACACATGTATTTGTATGTATGTGCATATATATATGTATGTGTATGTATGCATATATATCATAGATCTTTGAAACCATATATATAACCACGAGGATCAGTTGAGACATATTACAGTTAAGGCTTAACTTAGTAACTTTATGTAACTCTTTGGCAGAGATGTCATCATAAACACAAAAAGGTTGTTTGTGAAATGATTATCAGTAAAAATGGTGACTGCAGCCATGAAATTAGAAGACACTTGCTCCTTGGAAGGAAAGCTATGACAAACCTGGACAGCGTATTAAGAAGCAGAGAAATCAGTTTGCCAAAAAAGGTTCGTATAGTCAAAGCTATGGTTTTTCCAGTAGTTATGTACAGGTGTGAAGAGTTAAGAGCATAAAGAAGGATGGGCACTGAAGACTTGATGCTTTTGAATGGTGGTGTTGGAGAAGGCTCTTGAAAGCCCCCTGGACTGCAAGGAGATCAAAGCAGTCAATCCTAAAGGACATCAACCCTGAATATGTACTGGAAGGACTGATGCTGAAGCTCCAATACTTTGGCCACCTGATGCAAAGAACTGACTTATTAGAAAAGACCCTGATGCTGGGAAAGACTGAAGGCAAAAGGTGATGAGGGCAACAGAGGATGAGATGGTTTAATGACATCACCAACTCAACGGACATGAATCTGAGCAAATTCCTTGAGACAGTGAAGGACAGGGGAGCCTGGCGTGCTGCAGTCCATGGGGTGGCAAAGAGTGAGACACAACCGAGTGTCTGAACAACAACAAAAGCATCCCCACAATACTGAGATCACTGAACGTCCTTCAGCACACTCATGTATCTATGAAACCAGTTTCAGAAACACTGATGTCAGCAATGGAAGCAGGAACAGGACAATGTACGGTGTGACTCGGAAGCGAGATGATCACCTTTTCATATCACAGGCCATTCTATGAGTTCCGTGAAGGGCACACTGGAGAAGGACTCAGTCAGACACTGAAGATCAGTTCAGAGTGGCCTCTGTGATGTCAGGTGATGAAAGATACGAACCAAGAAGTTGCAGTGGAAAACTAGAAAGGAAGGGCTGAGTCAGGAAAGCAGCACCAGCGGAAGCCAGCTGATGGACCAGATGCAGACATTGGAGTGGAGGAGGAATACACGCATCCCGTGCTTCTGACTTGCACACACAGACAGGAAAGGGGCTTAGGAGAAACGCTGAGAACTTGGACGCAACCAGGGGAAATCTAGGCTAAGATATTCACCTGGAAATTGGCCACAGAAGCCACAGGATGTGGAAAAGGTCTAGACTGCAAAGACACTTTAGGAGTCATCAGTGTGCGGCGGCGGCGGTGTTGGAAGGAATGGTTACGAGGCTCCAAGAAGCACCCTGAGGAGTGTCAATCTGAGGGCTGAGTGGAGAGAACGGTCATCAGGGAGACAGAGAAGAGACAATTTAAGAGGTACAAGAGGAAAAACAACAGTGACATGAAAGGCAAGTGAAGTTTCAAGGAGAAATTACATGCAGGCGGGAAGTCTGATCAGATAAAGTGCTAATGAAAAATTTGTCAAAATTACCAGTTAAAACATCACCCGCGATCACGTCCTGAGCAGTTTTTGGTCAGTAGGGGTGGTGAAGTGAACCAAAGAGTGGATGGGAAAGTCACACACACAGGGGAAGCTGGCCAAGGCTCGTGAGGACCTGGGCCAGGAGAGCTTGATGTGGGAGTAGCTACTGGTGAACATGGCAGGACACACTGGGAAAAAAAGACACTTGAGCAATTATAGATTAGATGAAAAAAAAAAATACAAACCCAGATAAGCAAAAGCTACAGATAGGATAGAAAATAAAGCCGGGAGGTGGGGGAATAGCCAGTGAGCAGGTGAGAGATGGAGTCAAGGACCCACGGAAGGGCAATGTTTACTGATGAAGAAGCAATTTTTTACCCTGAGGCTGAAGGAAGTAGGATGACAATGCACAGGGTTATAAAAAATAGCCCTGACACACAGGAAATTAAAGGAGACCTCACCCAACAGTCTTTTTTTTTTTTTTTTAAGTTGGAGAAAGGTGAACACTAGTTGAATGGGGCAGAAGAATAATGGTAAAGCAGCATTCTCTCCCTCCCCCACCACATACTTGAAATCTAAATCATTGATCCTTTGTCCTTCAGTAAAATTTGAAGCTGATGAGGCAGAACCAGAGGATAGAGCTTCAGTTCAGAGAGCACTCATTTAACAAGTGTCTACTGTGACCACCACAAATGTGCAAAGATGAGATTGTGAATTATCACTACAAAATCTGCACTCCAAGTTAGGGAGGTGATGAGGCAAAATTCACAAATGTGGTGGTACCAGAACAGCCGACTACCAGCAACATGTTTAACTGCATGCTGTTATCTCTGCATTACAACCAGCAGACGGCATGTTCCTTTTAAACTGACAGACACTTTCATTTTCCTATGAGCAAGGATAAAAGAACTTCTCAAGACATCCATCTTACTCCTCACAAAAGTAGAGCAGAGGGTACTATGGTAATTCTTCAGGTAGATTACATATTTCTTTCAGGGAACTCAAAATAGTTCTCTGCTAAGAAAGTGAACATAAGTTTAAATATTTCATTAACCTACTCAATTTTCCATCAAAGTAAGCTGAACTTCATGGGTGATGATTTCAGGAAGACTCATAAAATGAATTCTCCCAACAAGTAAGTTGAGAGGCAAAAGCTGCTTTCTTGCTTTTGCTTCTCAATCCCTCCTCACTGGTACGACTGTGGGCAAGTCATAACCACACCATCTCATCTCCAGGTGCTCAAAGATGCAAATCTGAGGGCAGCAGTTCTAACCACACACATGGCTTTCATGACAGGAATTGTTGTTGTTGTTCAGTCGCTAAGTCGTGTCCGACTCTTTGCAACCCTATGGACTGCAGCACGCCAGGCTTCCCTGTCCTTCATATCTCCCAGAGTTTACCCAAACTCATGTCCATCGAGTCAGTGATGCCATCCAGCCATCTCATCCTCTGCTGTCCCCTTCTCCTGCCCTCAATCGTTCCCAGCATCAGGGTCTTTTCCAATGGGTCAGTTCTTCGGATCAGGTGGCCAAAGTATTAGAGCTTCAGCTTGAGCATCAGTCCTTCCAATGAACACTCAGGGTTGACTTCCTCTAGGATGGAATGGTTGGACCTCCTTTGTGTCAAAGGGACCTCATGAGTCTTCTCCAGGACCACAATTCGAAAGCACTGTGACAGGATTACACAAAACAGAACACCATTCTTTCTGAGGGTCTGTTTGTGTGCTTTCAGAAAAGTGATGAGGGCACATGCTGGAGAACCCCACGTGTGTGGACCCCGCACAGGCAGCAGGCTCTCAGCACCCCGCAGGCACGCCTGGCTGCACAGGGGAGGACCACGCTGACGTGGGGCACAGTGAGGCTCACAGGATGAACCCCATGCCACCACAGAGAAGAATCTTTTATTCATATTTCACTTTATAAAGTGGTTTCAGGAACTAACTCAACTGATGTTCAGAGCAACCCTGGAAGGCTATGTGGCTATCCCAAATCTACCACTAAGTACATAGGCACAGGCTGAACTTGATGAGAGGACTGAGAAAAGCCACAGGGAGAAAAAGGAAACCAAGCCCTCCATCCCAACGCCTGCCAACCATGGCAGAGGTCTGTGTGTTTCCAAACCAGATTCTGTACATTTCCACGATGGCATTCACCAACTTCTATATGTTATGCAATTGTTCATGAGCTCCTAGATGACAGAAGTTCTGTCTCTGGTCATATCGGTGGTTCCCTTACTTAGAAATGTTCTCATCTGCAGAAGACACCCTATGCCTTCGTGTGTGTGTGCTCAGTCACTCAGGCATGTGCAACTCTTTGCCACCCCATGGACTGCAGCCCACCAGGCTCCTCTGCATGTGGAATTTTCAGGCAAGAAATACTACAGTGGGTTGCCATTTCCTACTCCAAGGGATCTTCCACACTTAGGGATCGAACCCTCGTCTCTTGCATCTCCTGCACTGGCAGGAGGATTCTTTACCACTCTGCCACCTGGGAATCCAAGAAGACACCTGATCAGGGGAAATGCTTAGTGGGAAAACCTGCTGCTCACTGCGGCAGTTCTCCTCTGACCCTGCAGTGTTCACAGTGCGCCGTGATCTTACACCAAACCACAACAATTACATGAGCAATCAGACAGAACAGACAGACAGAGTGTGGTTCTTCAAAAAATAACTCATAATGTCTCAGAGTACTTGCTAACAAGAGCCAATAATTTATTTTTTATAACATTTACTACCTTTGGTAACCAATTAATGTCCTCTCCCATTTGTCCTCAGTAATGAAACTTTGAAGAATACAAACAGTATTTGCATTGGAAACCAACAGTTTCATGTTGGATATCCTTCATGGCCTAACATGTAAAGTAAATAATAGTGGGCAAATGTTACTATTGTATATATCCTTATAAAATGGAAAAGAGAAACAGGGGGGAAAACTTTCCTAGAGAGAATTAAACACTTTCAGTGATAATGAATATTAACAGGTTACAGTCTTGCAACAGTCATAAATAAGACTATTCATAGATAAGTTTTTTAAATATCCATCCTTCTTCAGGTAACACAGAGCATGAAAACAGAGAACACCCCTATCTCGTTAAAGGAATTTTCTGTAACCACAGATTCCACTCATTGGCTTATATGACTTTTCTCAAAGTCATAAATCTCAAAGCATGGCTAACAGAGCATTGTACCCAAAGGAAGGAGAGAAAATGAAGCCATGCTCCTGCAACTTTCTGTAATTCTTGCTTTTTCCAGGAGGCGTCAAGGTATAGCAGAAGCTAGAGATGCTTCGTAATTTCTTATTGGGCTGAAGGGATTGAGGACTGTCATCTCCCTCCAAGTCACTGGATATTATCTAATTAACACATGCGTTATCAGATTTAAAATGGATAATAAACGATACACACACACACACAGACACACACACACAAGCTGATCAGGCACAGTCTAGTATACCCGAAATGCAAATAAACATTATCATTATTAAAAGTTATAGGTGTCAAGAAATCCAAATCATGCTAAAGTGTGAAATCAGATATAAAAATACGTGAAATAAGATAGCAATTAAAACTACACATTTGGTGTAAAAAACATTCTATAGTCTCTCCCATACATTAGAGCCCACAGACCTGATATTCCACTTTACTGGGCCCTTGCCTCTTCCATTTCCTTGCAGTTGGTAATTTCCACTTTCACTCCGCTCACCATTTCAGAGTGGATCGCAAGCACACTTAACAAAACACAGCCAGTGCCCTCCACGCACCGGGCCCTAGAAATGCCCACTCCCTAACAGGAAATACATTTTCTGCTACCCCCCAAATAGTCACATCCACATCAATTTTTCATGCCTTTCCTCATCCATTTCCACAGTTCCTACTTCATTATAAAAATCAGGCCTATGGAACCAGCTGCTTAAACTGCGTCTTTCTGTTCGTCCTGCAAACACCATGAACTTTATGTTTATAAAAATGAACAACTCATCTTCACGCAACGCACACACCAACATACAGTGCAAATGTGTCCCACACGCTATCAATGTCAGCCGACCGCAAGCCTATCCCTCCAGTCACCAGGCCTGTCGGAGAGGGAGCATCCTCACCCCATCTCACACACCGAAAGGCCGTGTTATGCCAGTTCTATGTTCTGTGTGTGTGTAAGTCAGGACACTTCAAGGAAACAGAACCAACAGGACAGAGAGCAAGCAACAAAGAAATAAATTTCTTACGGGGAACTGGCTTGTGTGAGTATGGAAGCTGAGCATTTCCAAGACCTGAAGTCAGCAAGGAGACCCAAGAGTGCAGTTCCAGTCCAGCTATGAAGCCCCAGGATCAGGAGAGCTGACCGTGCACATTTCCATCTGACATTCAGCAGGTTCCAGACCCAGGTGGGGCCAAGGTTCCAGCTCAGTGCGAGTTTAAAGGCCAGGGCGTACCGACATCCCAGCTCAGAACCAGTCAGGAAGGAGGGCTTCTCTCTTACTCGGCCTTTCTGTTCTCAGGAGGTGAGCAGAGCAGATGCGGCCCGTCCACACCAGGGGGGCAGGCCGCTCCACTCCACCTCCTGACTCAGATGTTAGTCTCAGTTATGAACACCCTGACAAATGCATCACAACTAAGTTTTGACCCAATGTCTGTCTAGACACCCAGTAGCCCAGCCAAGTTGACACATGAAATGAACCATCAAACCCATGTCTCGAGTCTGTCCATCTCTAGTTCCTTCCACCAGCACCAGCTCTTGTGCTGATCCATACCCAGTACTGGCCTGATCAATCCTCCTGCCTCTGGTTAGTACTGTCCTACTCTAGGCTTCATCAGGAAAGTCAGTCTGCTAAAATGTTAGCTTGATCACAAGACTCTCATCCTTAACACCGTCCAAGGGCTTCCCTCACCTGACATAACAGGGTCCTCTCAGATCCTCAGCATGGCCCACAAAACCACTCTGGCCACTTTGCCAGCCTCACTTTCATCCTCATCGTATTTACACACAAGCAAAATTAAACCGGGAAATCCTATGGACAGAAGAGCCTAGCGGGCTACAGCCGCGGGGTCGCAAAAGAGTCGGACACACTTAAGAGACCAAACAACAACAACAGATACTAAACTACTTACAGTTTACCAGAACACACCCAACTAATTCACACAACCATGAATCTGCACAAGGTGTTTTCACCACTGCCTGGCACGTGCTTCTACTATAACTCAGAGAAGGACGGATTCTGAAAACCCTCCTACAAAGTCCTCTGGGAAGCCCTCACTGCTCTCCCCAGGGACAGGAAATCACGCCCGGTCTGGGCATCTTTCACTTTGCTTCTATTACTGCTCTCATCAACCTGTTACGAATTTATTAGTGACTCACTAATAGAAGGGAGAGACTCTTGAGGGTAGACACAGAGTTTCCTAATTCAGGTATTTCTGTTCACTGATGCCTGCCCTCCTACATACTGAGTCTGAATATTTGTTGAATACTGTTATTGTTCAGTTGCTAAGTCATGTCCAACTCTTTGCGATCCCATGGACTGCAGCACACCAGGCTTCCCTGTCCTTCACTATCTCAAGGAGTCTGCTCAAATTCATGTCCACTGAGTCAGTGATGCTGTCTAACCATCTCATTCTCTGCTGCCCCCTTGTTTTTTGCCTTGAGTTTTTCTCAGAATCAGGGTCTTTTCCAATGAGTCAGCTCTTCTCATCAGGTGGCCGGAGCTTCAGCTTCAGCATCACTTCTTCCAATGAATATCCAAAGTTGATTGTCCTTAGGATTTACTGGTTTGACCTCCTTGCCATTCAAGGAACTCTCAGGAGTCTTCTCCAATACCATAGTTTGAAAGCATTAATTCTTTGGTGCCCAGCCTCCTCTATGGTCCAACTCTCACGTCCATACATGACTACTGCAAAAACCATAGCTTTGACTATATGGACTTTTGTCACAAAGTGATGTCTCTGCTTTTGAATATGCTGTCTACGTTTGTCAAAGCTTTCCTTCCAAGGAGCAAGCATATGTTAATTTCATTGCTGCAGTCACTGTCTGCAGTGATTTTGGAGCCCAAGAAAATAAAATTTGTTACTGCTTCCACTGTTTCCCATATTTGCCATGAAGTGATGGGACTGGATGCCAAGATCTTAAGTTTTTTTTCATGCTGAGTTTCAAGCCAGCTTTTTCATTCATCTATTTTGGCCACATAAGAAGCTCTTTAATTCCACTTCACTTTCTGCCATTAGAGTGGTATCATCTGCATATCTGAGATTGTTGATATTTCTCCTAGCAATGTTGATTCCAGCTTATGCTTCACCCAGCCTGGCATTTTGCATGAATGCATATTAGTTAAATAAGCAGGGTGACAATATACATCCTTAACATACTCCTTTCCCAATTTTGAACCAATCTGTTGTCCCATGTCCAGTTCTAACTGTTGCTTCTTGACCTCCATACAGATTTCTCAGGAGATGGGTAAGGTGGTCTGGTACTCCCGTCTGTGAGAATTTTCCAGTTTGTTGGGATCCACGCAGTCAAAGGCTTTAGTGTACTCAATGAAGCAGAAGTAGATGTTTTTCTGAAACTCCCTTGCTTTCTCCAGGATCCAACAAATGTTGGCAATTTGATCTCTTGTTCTTCTGCTTTTTCTAACCCAGACTCTATCAATACACCTGGAAGTTCTCAGTTCAGGCACTTCTGAAACCTAGCTTGAAGGATTTTGAACATAACCTTGCTAGTATGTGCAATGACCGCAATCGTATGGCAGCTGTAATATTTTCTGCCATTGTCTTTCTTTGAGGTTGGAATGAAAAGTGACCTTTTCCAGCCCTATGGCCACTGCTGAGTTTTCCAAATCTGCTGACATATTGAGTACAGCAGTTTAACAGCATCATCTTTTGGGATCTGAAACAGCTCAGCTGGAATTCCATCAACTCCACTAGCTTTGTTTGTAGTAATGCTTCCTAAGGCCCACTTGACTTCACACTCCAGGATGCCTGGATCTAGGTGAGTGACCACATCATAATGGTTACCCCAGTCATTAAGACCTTTCTTGTGTAGTTTGCTGTGTATTCTTGACAACTCTTCTTAATCTCTTCTGCTTCTGTTAGGGCTTACTGTTTCACACACACACACACAATTGTTGTTGTTGCTGAGTTGTGCCTGCCTCTATACAACCCCATGGACTGAAGCCCACTGGCTCCTCTATCCATGGGATTCTCCAGGCAAGAATAATAGAGTGGGTTGCCATTTCCTTCTCCAGGGGATCTTCTCGACTCAGGGATCAAATCCACTTCTCCTGCATTGGCAGGAGGGTTCTTTACCATTGAGTCACCTGGGAAGCCTATATATATATATATATATATATATATATATATATATATATATATATATATATATATATATAAAAAGTTAAATAAAATAGTATATCTTCAAATGCAGTCATCACAGGTATATATGGTTTGTTCCTACCATGATTTCTAACAGTAATAATCACTCACTTGTACTGATGCAGTGAACAATTTATAAAAGAATTGTTTATGCCACCTGGTGGTCAATTTGGAAACGCTTCACAATTCGTATTCTAATGGACAATTTTCACTTTAAAGCAATTGTTCGACTTCTACTTCTGGAAGGATATATTTTAGCTTATTGTAAAGCACGTTTAAGACATTCTGACCAAGAAAAGACTGCAGTGTTTTGTCTTATTTTTTTGTTTTCTTTTTAGATTCTGTTCCCATACAGGCCAGTACAGAGTCCTGAGAATAGAATTCCCTGTGCTATGCAGCAGGTTCTTATTAGTTATCCATTCCATATATAGCGGTGGTATATGTCAGTCCCAATCTCCCAATTTATCCCTCCCAGGCTGCATCTTTATTTAAACCCACACGAGAAGCCTGCATCACAATTTAACTTTGAATACACCATGACAGACAGTAATATCAAATGCAAGAGATTACAAACTAATGAAATAACTGTCTCAGCTGAATTGTCTTCACTGAGTTTTCACCAAACAAAACAGCGTACTGGTGCGTCTGACTCGTTCAGGATTTTTTGAGTGTATAGTTCCTCCTGACTTCAGATGCTCAAACTCTGGGCATTCCTGGTTATCCCCATCTCTTTCCTTCAAGCCATTTTCTAGTTCACCAAATAAACCATCCATATGCCCGCACCTTTGGCTTTCTCCGCTTGTTCTAACCTCCTGGACATCCCTGCCTTTCAGAGAATTCCTCTGGGCAGAAGAGTCTCAGATCTCTATCTCCAGTCTTACTCATCCACCAAGCTCAAGCTCCTAGGTATCTTGTTATGACTTGACCTCAGGACAGTAAACCACAAATGTCCAAAACAAATCATCGCCTTCACTTATACCTGGTCCAGCTTCCAAAGAAGGCTGCTGCTGCTCTCTGTCCAACACTTGAACAGTAAGAGTCAACTCTGACCTCCTCCTTAATCCCCTCCATATGCCACTGACAAATAACATAACCCTGCCTCACCCTTCTATTCCTTGGGATCACTGGCTTTTACAGTTAAAAGTTTACATGTTTCCTCTGCCTGGGTTGCTCTATCCCCAACCCAACCCATATTTTCTCATGGCAGGCTCCTCGTTATCATTCAAGTGTCTTTTTAAATGGCACTTCTTCAATGAGGCCTTCCCTGACCATACAATTTAAAGCTATCACCGGACTGGTCTCTGTCACGTCTCCCTGCTTTAATTCTCTGCATCTCACTTGTTACTGTCTGACCACCTTTTGCTGGTAAAATCTGTCTCACTCACAAGAATGTGGGCTCTGGGAGAGTCTGACTGCCTGGAATACTAAGAACTCAATGAATATTACTCAATAAATAAAACTCTTTTTATACCATGTCTTTATTTCTATGCCAAAACAATTCATACAAGACCTGGGCTATGACAGTGACTTCTCTGTCTCCAATCTCCTCCCTCCTTAAACAGTTCTAAACACGCTGCCCAATTACTCTTCCTGAATAATCTTCTCCTTCAGGTCACCTAAAGGAAGCACTCTCAGAAAGTATACTGCTTGGCACACTCACAGCACACACCCAATAAATGCCAGTCTCCCTTCTGTCTCCTGCTGGAAAGTCTCCGAAGGCCTCATGCTGCCTACAGAATAAAGTATGTTTTCCACTTGCTGTCACATCTGTTATTAATAGGCTCCGATCTAGTTTTTCATCTTATTTTCCAGAATAACTCTTCATGCTCTGCATGCCACAGTCAAATTAAACCATTTGCCAGTAGATTCTTATGTCCTTAGTTTACACTGTTCCTTGCCTGAAATGCTCTAGTATCCATAGTTTTCTAAATCCTACCCATCCTTCAAGATCAGTATCTTCCTCCAAAAAGACTTTTTAAAAGTCCTGGTTCTCTAAAGTGAAATAATCACTTACCCTCTCCTCTGAACATCAGATCAATCTCTGGACCACAGGGTCTCACTGGGTACAATACATGAAATGGTTCTGCCTCCAACAGCAGACTGTGTGATCCCCTGGGCAGGGCTCAGACCTTATCACACTCTGGAATCCTCACCCTGTTTGTACCCGACAGCTAGTGAATAAAAGAAGCTGAATAAGTGAACAGAAGAATTTCTCCAAAAGGAAAAGAATTACCAGGGTAAAATTAGGAGCTGATAAGAAGAATTAATTTCTCTCTGGATGGAGCCATTTAGGGGCACAGTCCACAGAAGAAGCAGTGTCCTAACTCTACTTCCTAACAAGTGGGAAGTATCAGGTTGAGAGGTGGTGGACATTTCTATTGATGCCAACGTCATAGTCCAACAAAGAAACATCAAAACCATGAAAATACAACCTGCTATCAAGTGAACCAATGACTCCACCAGCATAACACCCACTTGTCAGGTGTGGGAGCTCTGAACACCATGAGAATGACTGAAGTCCGCAATATGCCCCACTCACTGGCCTCCCAGCGGTGCGGAGGCCAAACCGCATTGCTCCCTACCATCTCACCGGTGTTCCCTTTCCTGTGACCTTCAAGCTCTCCTTGACCAAGCCTCTTCCAAAAGAACTTGCCTGAATGTGTCTCCCACCACACCACTGACGGCCCTGCTATGATTTCTGCTCTTGGCTCCAGGGTTCCAGCTGCTCATAGACAAGCTGCTGAGACGGTGCCCAGAGCTGGCGTGGTCCTCCAGCCCCCTTGATAGAAAACAGGCTGGCTTTCATTTTCATGAGATGTGTCCACTTCACTTTATCAGAAATTAGAAGCACTGAGATCTTTTACCCAATCTACGTGACCATAAAGGGAACATACTAAATGCACGTCGTCCTAGGCTCAGCATTTCCATGGGAGGACTCCAGGAATCTGATTTCACATGAACATCTTGGAGGAGTCCCATAACTGAGTGAATCCCAAAGGAAAGGCTTTGCTTCTCCCATATCATGCACTTGGCCTGCCATGTTTAGTTTTTTTTGCTGTGCTCTGAGAAGTTACACTGAACGATCTTACACCAGTGAGTTTCAACCTTGCCTGCATGTTACAGTGACTTGCACACCAGACCACACCCTATGCCAAGGACATCATCATCTCCAGGCAGGGCTGGAGGCCGGATATCAATTTTTTTTTTTCCATTTATTTTTATTAGTTGGAAGCTAATTACTTTACAATACTGTAGTGGTTTTTGCCATACATTGACATGAATCAGCCATGGATTTTTTTTTTTAAAGATTTTTTAAAGCCACTAGGTTTCCCTGGTGGCTCAGATGGTAAAGAATTTGCCTGCAATGCAAGAGACCTGGGTTCGATCCCTGGGTCGGGAGGATCCCTCCGAGAAGGGAATGACTACCCACTCCAGTATTCTTGCCTGAAGAATTCCATGGACAGAGGAGCCTGGTGGGCTACAGTCCACGAGGTCACAGAGAGTTGGACATGACTGAAGCGACTAACACATTACTACAGGTGATTCCAATGTCAGGACCACAGCCTTGGATGAATTCCTGCTTGTTCTGCTTTCTTAGGAGAGCAGGTGAGTGAGCTGTGCCCCCTCCATACCATCTCCACTACCAGCTTCCAACCTCCCCAAAAGGCCTTTCTCCTCCCTCCCTACACATTCGTGGTTAACTCATGGCAAATCTTTCAAATTTCTTTTGGAATTCCACTCCCTTTTCAAGGCTCACCTTTGCCACTGAATGTTCTCTCTGGCAAAGGGAAGGGCCTCATATGTTCTAGCTGTCTCGTGGGCACCGCCCTATGGACTGCAGCCCCAGACTCTACCCAGCGGCCCTGTCTCACTTCCCACTGATAATCTCCACTCAGCAGCCAGAGCATGAAGCTCACAACTCCTACTTAGGGCCAACAAAAGGCTTCCCACTGAAACTAAAGTCCTACCCGCCGGATCAAGCCCGACGCACCCTGTTCTTCTGCCCTGCCTCTGGCCTCTCCCGGCCCTCTCTTCCTCACTCACCCTGCCCACAGATACACTGGCCACTTTCTGCTCACTGAGCAAGAAGCCTCCTTCCCGCCTTGCAGCCACTTGGATGACCCTTCTTCTCCAGGAGTCACCTCCGATACCTCCTTCTCATGACGTCTCACTGACTGCCATCCCCAGACACTCCATCGCTTCAGCCTGGTTTAGCTTCTCCACATGTTTTAACATGCTCTGAATTTTTCTTGCTTGTTGGTTTACTTATTATTGTCCATCTCACCCAAAGGAATATAAATTCCACTTGTTGTTTTCATCACTACTCCAGAAATCACAATTTTTATGGAATAAACTTATCAATTAATCAATGAGTGAATAAACATGAATATATAGAACCTGAGACAAACCTATATACATCACGTGTAGTATCTTTCCACATAAGGATCTCAGGGGCTCTTGCCTCTCTAAGCAGATACCATAAACTCACCACGGGCAGCAAGTAAAGCTTTCCTCCTTTTCCAGCATTGAAGGTCAAGCACAGTACTGAGTAAATATCATGTTTCAGTATGTTCTTGTTGATATTTCTGGCTATTTTAGAAGATTCTCAGCATTGTATTAAAAATGTGTGTGTGTGTGTGTGTATATATATATATTTTTTAAACATACGTTCAGCTACCTGTAGTCCTCTGACCTCTGAACGTCTCCTTACATTGTCTGCTTACTGAATCACACCTGAAGGAGCACAACAAGGAGTCTCTGATCTTAATTCGCCTTCCAGTGGTTCCCCTTCATTCCCACTCTCCAAGTTACAACCATCTGATGCGATACCTGTGAATCTGCAATGGCAGGCTTTGCCGGGATGTGACCAGTGATCTGTCTGATAACAGTCGGGTACATTCCTGTCTAACTGATGTGTACCTGTTGAGATCAGAGACCTCAGCCAGGAAACTGCTACAGAGATGCTCCAAGTCTAAGCTGCATCTCTGGGGATAAGGCTTCCTCCAACTAGGACATCTCCTAAAGCCTGCCTTAGATGATAGGCTATTGGTTCCAGTTTCAAGATTTTAGTGTATTTGTTAGTTTCCATCAGACATATCAAGACTTTGTCCATGAAATCTAGACTTTATTAAGAATCAGTCAAAAACTTACTGGGCAAGAAGATAGTCATGTTCTCCCCTAAAACCTTAATGACAATCTCGAACACTAAGGAAACTGCTTTCGATGAAATGGAAGAAAAAAACAAAATTCAGGCAATTTTGCTGGGGTCACTTAAAATATAATTTGCTTTATGCCCACAGTGAGCAGTTCTACCTTTCAATGCCCTCTAATTCTTATTTATTTCAGAATCAATAACAGTTCAGTCTTTCCCCAGCTAACTGCTAAACAAATATCTTTGGATAACTCAAGCTTCCCCAAGGAAATAATCTCCAAGTATCTTAGGATACATAAAACATTCATAAAACCCACTTTAATCTTCAGGTCTGATGACTAAAGATAACATTTCTCCCCAATGTGAAAGATGACAGTAAGAGCCACGAAACACACCAGTCCTCCTGCCACTGCCTTTCAGGGCCTCGACGTCTGTTACCTGTTGTCTCCCAGGTTCTGGGAGTCCCCATCAATTCTGGTGACCCAGGTGGGGGGCTCAGAAATCCCCACTCACATCCTAGACATCCTCTCTCCCTTTCACAAGGAGGTGTCACTCCACCAGGAGTCTGACCGTGGATCTTGCTGGTACCAAGAAGATATATTTAGATGGTGGTTCATTAAATACATGTTCCTTTTCCCTCTCAAAATGTAAAACAGTTTTGACTTCATAATCAACTAAGTCAATAAATAACCTATACATGTATCACTGTTAAATAAAAAGTTCTTCCTTCAAACTCCCAAATTTCAAAATCTTGACTCCAACTTTTTTTTTCATTTATTTTTATTAGTTGGAGGCTAATTACTTTACAATATTGTAGTGGTTTTTGCCATACATTGACATGACTCAGCCATGGATTTACATGTGTTCCCCATCCTGATCCCCCCTCCCGCCTCCCTCCCCATCCCATCCCTCTGGGTCTTCCCAGTGCACCAGCCCTGAGCACCCGTCTCATGCATCCAACCTGAACTTTGAGCACACTCTTTTTCTTTGCTCCCTACAGCCAGTTAGTTATTCCATAAGCCGCATTATTTTTATTTCAAAATGCATCACTCTGGCACCTTTTCATTCCCCATGCCAGTGTCCTAGGTCATGTCCTTCCCACTTCATGCTGAGAGCACTATCATCTTGTCCTGCTGGGCTTCCCCACCTTCTGATTCTTCCCCTCTCCTGCAATCAACACCTTGCTTCTGGATTAACACCAGTCCAAGCACACAGCTTCTGTCGTCTCCTCATTACTGGGAAACAAAGCCTCAACACCTCCTAAGAACAACCGTGTCTTCTGGGCGCGGACACAGCTCCCCCACCTCCGGCTGCCCTTCCCGTCCTGGGCTGTGTTGACCCATCTACTGAAGCTCAGCGTGCACCCGAGGCTCACTTACATGCTCTCTCTTCCCTCAAGTGTTTCCTCATCACGTTATACCTGTTACCTTCTATCAACATCCATGATGCCCACTGCCTCCTGCATGTAGATGGTCTTCCATATATACATATTCGACTACTCTCAGAAAAGGTGCTGCTGAACCAGGAGCTCCTGGTCACAGTCATCAGTTTCTGCCTTCCTTGACCTCTCGCCTCAAGCATTTCCTCATTTTCAACTTACTGTTTTCATTTGGTTTATGTGATACTAAGTTGGGATTTTCTCCAAAGAATCCTCTTTTTTCTTTTTTCCTTTTTGTCAGCTGCTGTGGTTTGCACGTCTATGTCTCCTCTGAAATCCCTAGGTTGAAAGCCTAAGCCCCAGGAGCTGGTTTACAAAGTGAGGCTCTGGGAGGTGATGAGGTCACATGGGCGCAGCCCTCCCGAGCGGCTCCGAGGCCTTCCCGAGGGGCCCCTTCCATCACGTGAGGACAGAGACGGAAGGTGCAAGCCCACACCAGACACCAAGCCTGGTGGCGCCTGGATCTGGACTCGTGAGCCTCCCGAAGTGTGAGAAATCCAGGCCTGCTTTAGGAGCCGCCCCGTTCACGGAAGCTCTGCTGTAACAGGCGGGAGAGACGAAGACCCCGACTTTTCCTCTCACCACCGTTCTGCACCCTGGCTGACACTGAGCTGCTCCTCCCCGAGGCCCGGCTCACAGCACTGCCTTTCAGCGCGTCTATGCAGTCTCAGCCCGCTCCAGTCTGTCTCAGGCTGAGGTCAGCAGTGTTCCCCACAACCATACAGGGTCACTCAACCTGCTGAAAATGCCTCAACGTGGCTTCCCAAGTATCCAACAGCCTCTCTCAGAATGCGGTCTAAGAACTGACCCTTTCCAAACTCTTCAGGCGATGCCAATGTGCACCCACGTTTGGAAACCACTCCTCTAGCTGTATTCGCCTCCGTTCCTCTGTGGGATGTTTTGTTTTTATCTAGAACATTCTCCTACCCCTTTCTAAACCCACCTAATCCTGAGTGACCACTATCCAACCTTCACATTTTCATTCATATGTCTTCTCTGATGCTTGGATCAGATCAGATTCCTCTGAAATAGGCTCCACGGGACCTGTTATTACACATTAACTGTCTTCTCTTTTTGAACTGCAAACCTCAGTCTTTGTAGCCTAAGCACTCAACACAGTACCAGGGGCAAGGTGGGTGCCAGAGGTCCCAGCTAAATGGACGTTACAATGTATTACAAGAAAAGGGTTGTGGAAACTCAGAGGGTAAAAGATCATTTCATCATTGAACCACAGAAATTATACTTTTCTTTAAAAACTCACAAAACTATCTGAAGATATGGATAACAGCCCTAGTTTGACAGTCAAGCCCAAAATAGAAAAATACTGTAATTGGCCAATTTTGAATTTCATTTCACTGGGGAATAAAACATCTGATGGATGACATAACAGCTCATCATATGCCTTAAGTATGTGAACTAATTATAGGCTTGTTATGAAGACCAAGAGGCATTCACACACCACTGGGTGCAGACATACACATTTCCAGAGCTAGCAGTCTTTTTTTAAGTAGAATCTCTCTGCCAGTAAAGCCCCAGATGACAACTCTGTAAGAACATATGGATATGGCCAAAAGTCACATACTTAATTCTGCAGAGTCTGTTCTCTAGTGTAAGGAGACAAAGTAAAGATAGTCTTAATTCTGATTAAAGATGTATAACCAGAGAGCTCAAATAGTCAATTATTACACTGTCAATTATGATTAAAAATACATTCTTTGGTAAAAAGGAAACCTCAAAGTCAGTTTTCTGCAGACATCTTATTGCTAACCAAGCAGAAATCATTTCCACTGCTTTTTACTATTGTAATATTCCTGAGAATAAAGTCCATTCTCAGGGGTTCTTGTTTCCATAACTTGCAAGGCTGAGCTATAAAGCAGTACAGCACAGCTTTAGTTCATCCGTCCATCACTCACTGTAAAAATCAATGGTCTAGGAAATTAAATAAATTTGACCAAAGGAGCAGCATAATCTTTTACTCTTAAAAAATGAAATTAACACCCATTTTCAGGGCACAAATAAACCAAACTAAGTATATTCTAACTTGCCAGATCACACGATTTCACGGAGCTTGTAAGGTATCAATTTAACTGATCAAATACATGCTGGGTGCCACAATCGTTAGGCGCTGGAATGAGGGGTGAGTGGCCTCAGACAGTAAACAGGCAAGACAGCCCAGCATCGGGGGGTAAGAAAAGGCAGGCCAACACGAGCTGTACCAAGAGGCAAAAATGCGTCACTGTCAAACTGAGGTTCAGGTGATGCCACAGGGACCTGAAGGAATCCGTTCAAATGAGGAAACGCCAGGAAGACCTCATTCATGCGGTGTCAGCATGGAGGGATCACAGAGCTTTCTCCAGGGCATCTTCTGCATGAAGAAGGAGCATGAACAAGACACAGAGGAAGGCGTGTGGCCGAGGGCTCTCTGAAGGTGGAGCTGGGGCAGAGGGAACAGACAGGCACCCAGGAAAGAATAGGTGGGGTTGAAGAGAAATGTTGCATTCACAACGAGATAGGGCCTGAACACGATCTGTTCCCATGCAATGGAACATGATCATGGCTGCAAACTGATCTTAACTGTGTCCCAGGAAAACCTGCAGAGGCAAATGGGTGGCAGACGACCTACAGGGTGTTCCTGTAATATTCCGAGAGAAATAATGTTTTGCAGAAAAGAGAGAACTCACAGGGCTCCTGGTGGAAAGAGAAGAACATGAAAATTACAGGATTGAGAAATCAGAACAAAAGAATCAAAATGAGACCAAAATTTTTAATAACAGTATATAGAGAGGATGGCTCCCCTGGTAGCTCAGATGTTAAAGAATCTGCCTGCAATGCAGGAGACCCGGGTTCAGTCACTGGCTCGGGAAGATCCCCTGGAGAAGGAAATGGCAACCCGCTTCAGTATTCCTGCCTGCAGAATTTCACGAACAGAGGAGCCTGGTGGGCTACAGTCCACGGGGCTGCACAGAGTCGGACACAACTGAGTGATGAACACTTTCACATAGACAGGGTAGAGAATTAAAATCTAGTTCCATTGATGTAACTGCCAAAACAGTGACAGAGGGTAATAGCTAGACTCCCGCAGAATGCTCCAAGACTCGTAACAGAGTCAGACTGCCAGGCCAGCTGCACACTGATGGACTCAAACTTTTGCTGCGGAACTGAACTGAGAATGTGGCAATTATGTCAATCATTCTGCTTTACTACACGAGGAAGAAAACCTTACACACACCCTGAAACCTCTGTTCTTTCCAACTGGAACAGCCTGCTAAAAAGCTAGATACAGGTCTCTTTTCAAGACAGAATTAAGCAATAAAATTCTCAAGTCAACAAAAATACAAAAAGCAAGACACTTAATATCTTCTGCTGTGAAGGAATCAATGACAACTCCCACGAGCCTCTCAGGCCAGTGAAGAAAATCAGTATTTATCTTCTGTGTGTCAGGGAGCTTGGGGCTAAGCATTCCTCATTAAACCTCATCACTGCCCATCTCTGCCCTCTGCCTCCTCATTTCACAGAGGAGGAAAGTGAGTCTCACAGGAGGTAAGTGACTTTCCCAAAGAAACGAAGCCAGTGTCAGCAGAGCTGAGACTCGATCCAGATTCCTCTAACTTCAAGATCCACACTCTTACCAATAAGCTTTCCACCTCCAGAATCTGTCCTTAGCAACCTTTCCCACCCTCATCAATAATACCTCGTCTCTCTGTTGGTTCTTTTTTCATTCATTTTTATATGTTCACTCTTAAATTAATCATCAAGTACCTACTGAGCACTAGCCTTGTATGATGACCACTCGTTAAGTGTTTTAAGCCTTTTATATGAAGCATGGTGCTCCTAGGCATTGCCATTTTTCTTATCCAAACATGTTAGAATGGGTATAAAAAATCACATCACTTTCACTTACTTCCATATCATAAATCCATGATACTTAAGTCATTAGAACTCAATGTCTCCTACCTCCCAGTAAATACTGAAGATTTGAGCTAGTTGGGGGAAAAAAAATTACTTCAGAACTATGCAAAAGCTAATATCCTAATTAAGTAATTTTAGTAGCTGAGAATTCTTGCTAAAGTTGTCAACAGCATTAAAAGCAGAACTCATGAAAGAAGAACATGCTGCTAGTTTATAGTGTAATTTTGAATAAAACATTATGAAATGTGTGCATATATATTAAGAATCCTATTAATTTTTATTTATAAGCATGCAATAGTAAGCACCTCTGCATCAACTGGTACAGAGTTTCTCAGAAATACACCACAGATTGCTGATAAAATTCCACCTCTAAATATAAGTATAAGGAAGGAATGATCCTTGATTCTTTCCAAAGAGGTATCTTAACCCACCATGGACTGTGGAGTATTACTGCTAATTCAAGGACCCTGAACAGTATAGCAAATACAGCAAAAAGCCAATAATAAGCATTTTAAAAGCCTATCACATAGACTGTTCAATAAGCCATATACTAAACTGAGCAAATAATACTGAACCAAGAGCAGAAATACAAGTATTTCCTAATTTTTAAAATGATATGCCTGTGGGATACTGCCGGAAGAAACATCAACACCCTCAAAGACACAGATGACACCACCTTATGGCAGAAAGTAAAGACCTAAAGAGTCTCTTGAGGAAAGTGAGCATGGAGAGTGAAAAACTTGGCTTAAAACTCAACATTCAGAAAACGACAATCATGGCATCCAGTCCCATCACTTCATGGAAAATAGATGGGGAAACAACACAAAGAGTGAGATACTTTATTTTCTTGGGCTCCAAAATCGCTGCAGACAGTGACTGCAGCCAAGAAATTAAAAGACGCTTGCTCCTTGGAAAAAAAACCTATGACCAACCTAGACAGCATATTAAAAAGCAGAGACATTACTTTGCCAATAGAGGTCCGTCTAGTCAAAGCTATGGTTTTTCCAGTAGTCATGTATGGATGTGAGAGTTGGACCATAAGGAAAGCTGAGTGCAGAAGAACTGATGCTTTTGAACTGTGGTGTTGGAGAAGACTCTTGAGAGTCCCTTGGACTGCAAGGAGATCCAACCAGTCCATCCTAAAGGAGATCAGTCCTGGGTATTCATTGGAAGGACTGATGCTGAAGCTGAAACTCCAATACTTTGGCCAGCTGATGGGAAGAACTGACTCATCTGAAAAGACCCTGATGCTGGGAAAGACTGACCGCAGGAGGAGAAGGGGGTGACAGAGGATGAGATGGTTGGATGGCATCACCGACTCGATGGACGTTGAGTTTGAGCAAGCTCCAGGAGTTGGTGATGGACAGGAAAGCCTGGCGTGTTGCAGTCCATGGGGTCGCAGAGTCGGACACAACTGAGCTACTGAACTGAACTGCTTTTAGCATCTAAAAGAGGCTATCTACTACAACTCCCTATCCTTAACGAATAAAGAAAAGAAGCTTGGAAAAATGCCATTTCATTTAATAGTGGCTCACAATTCATAGAAAAGGGCTTGTGATTCCCCACCAAGGGCCCAGGTGCAACCTGAGTCAGGCCACCAGCACATCCAGACATGTGCACAGGCAACAAGAGCCCTTCCCCCAGCTGCTCACACACCACCCAGCATCCCCGCCACCAGGGCCAGCCATGCTCCCAAATCTCACACTTAGAGTAGATTACTGTGGACTGACTCTACCACCAGGCACGTCCCCCCAGGGTTAATACCAGTGCACTCCACTCTTCCTAGACAGTAACTGCAGCTTCTACAGAGGACGCTCCAGGAAAGCAAGGGGATTCAAACTATGTGGGCTTAACCCTGAAAACTGCAAACAAGGGCATTTGGGTTGAACATAGAAAATAAAAGTTGGCCTTAAAGCAGTGTTTCTCAGTCCTGGCCCTGCTTCAGAATAATGGAGGGACAGACAAAGAATACAGATACATCAGTTCACATTGTTCATCTGGGGTGCAACCCAGGCCTCAGAATTTGTCACAGCTCCCAAGGGATTCGAATGCAGGTGCGGGATTTAAGCCATTTCAAAAGAAAAATACATGTTAAAATCGTGTGCTGCGCATCTGATCGAAGGTACGTCCCTTTCTTCGCGCAGACCTGTGCATACAAAGGCCCAGTGCAGACAGCACTGGCTGTGATCACGGGTCACACCTGTGCATGACCAAGCGCGTCTTTGCAAAGAAGCTCCAGAGGGCCTGGGAAAGGACAGCTTGCCGAGCCCCCGAGCCCCTGGGCGGGCTCCGCTGGCTCCTCGCCCCACCAGATTTCAGGGAGCCATGCGGCCACACGGAGTGGCCACCAGCGTGAACTTGGCCTACTTCGGACCAGCTCCTGCTTGGAAATTACAGGTAAGACGAGAGGCTTTGTGGTTCACAGAGGAAAACCTCATCAGACGAGGATAAACACTTCATAAAATACCCAGGCAGAAGTAACTGCAGAGCACAGTTTAACAGGCACAACTATTAACAAAATTAGATATTAAATAAGCAAAATGCCACTGAATCTATATGACCTGGATTGAAGAATAAGGCCATTCTACTACAAACTATTACTTCAGAGAAACAACAGACAAATCATGCTAACTTCCAGGTGAAAAAGTATCTGTTATTTGAATAACAAAGGAGGGCAGAAGACGCTTAAATTCTGCATATTCTGTTTCATTGAAAACTCTAAAAACTCCAAATACAACGAAAGGTATACAGAAGGATCAGAAGCATTACTTAAATTTCTGCCAGTTATTTTTCCACCAAGTGGTTACCTTTCAACTTGCTATAGGACATTACATTAATATTTTGTCTGTACTACATTTTACACATGAAACTTCAAAATTATTTCTGCTACAAAATTTTACAAGCCTAATTAGAGACAATAACTTAAGCATCAAGCAAAGAAACGGCTTTGAACAGCAACTGTGTGTAAGATCGCACTGCATCAAGCACTGAGGGAGGGCACAAAAGCAACCGAGGCTTTGTTCTCCGCGTGCCTTATTAATTAAAAGAGGCACGAGGAGTGTTTAGACCTGCGCTTTGAAGCCATCAGAACCGGCCTGCTCTGGAAGCATGCTTTATCTTGTTTATGTCAAAACACAAAACTTGGCAGACGCGGTCTGAATGAATTAAAAACACACAGGCAGTATTTCTCTCTGACTCTGAGAGCAATGGGAGAGACCAAAGAGAAGAAAAATTATCACGTTTACCATGAAGTAACTGACGACATGAAAGGTTGGATCCGTGGACGCAGACAGCAGCTCCCTGCCTCAGAAGCCCATCCACAGCACACACCCCAGTGAGCATGCTAATCCATTAAACACAGATTCGGTCTTCACAATAACTTTAAGAAGCGTTCATGAGCAATTTAATTTTTTAAATTCCAGAAATGAGGTCTCTAAAACAGGAGGTTCAACTGAAAATGCAATGATTTACATGCAGCAAAAGAAATATAATAATATCCCTCCTCCTGAATGAGGGCTGTGTCGCCATTCTTCATGTAGGAATTCATACAGCTTCACCTGTTATTCGGGGTAGCCAGTCTGCCTCTGAGAACCACTCAGAAAACAATGCACGCACCTGTGTTTATGGGGAACATGTGCGACAGACTTCATGCTTCAGTGTCTCCTGTCTTGTTGCCTGCAACGTGCTAGCATTCATCAGCAACAATCTATTTCTTCTTAGCTATGTTACACTCCATACTTTTTGAAGGGTTGGTATAACATAATCAGAACTTAAGGGTTTCTACTGGTTTCTAGAATACAGTCTATTGCTTCTCCTATGCAATATTTCCCCTACAATTTATCTCCAAAATGACTTGCAATAGCTGTAAGAAATATTTTCCCCTCCAAAAAGGGGGTGTGTGTGTGCCCTGGACAACTGTACATCTTATATACAGAGAATACGGCACACATACAGGATGGCACAGAGGATGCTAACGAGGAAGAGGGGGCAGGAAGCAGTGAAGAGGAGAAGGCATAAAGGGAAGAGAGAAGTTCCAGAAGGAAGATCTACAATACCCATTCCTTGGATTCCTGTCATGTCTGCAGACATACTTCACTGAACGGTAGGAAACAGCATCAAACCTGGCTGCTAGAGTCAGTTACTGTTAATGCTGCTATTCTATCTTTGGTTCATTCTCTCCACATTCTACCACCTGCCTCAGCTCAGTCAGGCTCTAAAGGAACACTTCCTCGGCTCTCTAGTGACTAAAAGCCAAATACCATCAGCTGGTATTGAGGACTCTTTCAGAGGCTTGCCCACAACTTCCTTGATGTGTGACATTCAGATGGCTTGACCCCTTTTCTGGAGCGATCTGATTATGCTCTCTGAACACACATTTCACGTTTCTGTGTTCAATTCACTGGTTTCAGTAGTTCTCAAACTTCAGTTTTCCTTGGAATCACAGGGTAGGGGGCCACAATATTAAGCCACAATATTCCATTAACGTCCCCACTCCAAACCACAGGCCACATCTCTCCACCCGGATTCTCTTCACTGCACACTGAAGTTATCTAAAAAAAGTTAATTTTAGGATTTTTATTATCCAAGTATTAAATCCAGAATTCTTGAGGTAACATCATCTTTCTAAGAGAATCTTGAAATTTGAAAACCAGAAGCAGGGTAATCAAAAAACACAAAAACCTGTTAAAAAAAACAAAAAACTAAATATAATCCTAAATGGAAAGACAAGATTAATATCTGCTACAGGTTAAACTATTATTCCAAACGCATAACCGAGGAATGCACACGTACTTTGGGCATTTTTAGCTTTTGTTCCACAGAGGGGCTGTCGACATCGCCCCTCTTCATTTACTCTGTTCTGATTCCACCACTGTGTACACGCCCTGCTCCCTCAGAGGAGGAGCCCTGATTCTCACCCTCCTGAGTGGGTCCCCTCCCTAGGAGGCTGGATCTCACTCTCTGCTCTTCCTTCCATCACCATGGGGGTCTGGGAGATCTCCAGAAATGACAGATCAGCAAGGTCACTTTGTTCCAGGTATGAACACTCACATAAAACCCTGTCTAAACATGTTCATTCAGTAAACGTCATCAAAAAGCCCCTCCCTGCAACAGACTGTGCTAATCTAGGAATACAGGGCCGATGAGAAAAGACACTCCCTGCAAGCACGGTGTGCAGGCCCTACGGAGAAGACAGGCTGATTCAGCCATTTTAATTTCGTTAACAAACTCTGAACAGTACAGAATATTATCAGGATCCCCAGCAGGAGAATCTGATCTCGTATTGGAAGGCAGTCGACAAAGGCAGAAGAGATTTTATACCTACATCAGCAGAGAAGAAGACTGTATCACACAACTAGACCAAAATGAGACCAAAAGGAATGCCAACCTCCAGAGAGAAACCACCTGCGTAGAAGCTTGGAGCCGAGAAACAAGGTGGATGCAAGTAAGTTGAAGAAAGTTCATGCATCACAGAGCAGAACGAGGAGGACAGGGTGGTGAGGGAGGGGCTGGGCTGGAAGCAAGAACCATACTGCGGAGAGGCTCAGGGTCCACTTTATGGGGAGGACTTCACCCGAAAAGTGAGGGAGAGGACCTGGACCAGGCTGCGACCTGCACGTGAACACAGCAAGACTACGACCACAGACGTGGAGTCCGGTTGGGGATTTTCAGACAAAACCAAGGCAGTGGTCCTGGGGATGCAGAAGAGGGGAGGGAGTCCGGAGATGCCCAGCAAGTAGAGACGCCCACTAGGGCACTGCCTGGACATGCCGGATGCCACCCTGAAACCCAGCGCAGGTGGCACCATACAGTGAGACGGGGGCCTGGCACAGGGAGGACTGATGGTCCCCATCTGGAACACTCTGCGCTGGGGAACACCTGGCTGCCCCACCCAAGCCCAGCCACAGAAGCCCCTGGCTGCCTCAGGCCCAGTGCCGCGCCAGGACGTGGCAGGTCCTCCTTATTGTCTCCACGGTTCCTCTCAGAGCCGGCTCCTCTGATTAGAAGGAAGGTGCTCACATTCCTAACTTATCACCTTGTCACTGGGAAAGCCACTCAATATCCTGAGCTTTATTCAGCCTTCACTTTAACACCTTTGTACACTGACTGTCTCTAATATTTAAAGTTTAATTCAATTTTTACATATATAATGAGCAAACCATTTCTAATGTACAATTATACATTTATTTCAAATTATTTTCCAGGCTTTCCGCAGACTCCTCAAAATTATTCAGGCCACATTCTCTGCTGTCTATATACATTATGCCTCTGTGTTTTAAACCACCTGCAATTTGAGGCAAACTCCCATTCTAACTATATATGACCGTTTATATTACAAGAGCTTATGTGAAGGAGGAGATGCTTAGGCCTTCATTTTCTGTGCTCTCTCAGCATCTGTAACACAGGGAGGGCCCCAGTGTGCAAATGCTGAGCCCACAACTGCGCCTGCAAGTCTGTTATTTGCTGTGTCTCTCTGGTATGTGGTCTGCAACCAGCTGAGAAGGAAGGGACCGGGCAGAGGCCAGGCAGACAGGGACAGCGGAGAGGCGGCCAGGAGCCAAGACGAGCCCCAGGCTGGGTGCTGTGCTGACGTCCGGCCCCTGATCTGAGGCTTCATCGGCACGAGTCCAGCTAAGAACTCCGCCTAGATGCAGACTTACAGGAAACCAGACTTGGGTCTGCCTC
This sequence comes from Cervus elaphus, assembly GCF_910594005.1. NCBI lineage: Eukaryota > Metazoa > Chordata > Mammalia > Artiodactyla > Cervidae > Cervus > Cervus elaphus. Next base: position 20,644,612 of record NC_057842.1, on the reverse strand, counting down.
GGGGAGGCAGCGGGTGGTGAGGGTTGGCTCCTCCAGGTGTGAAGCAGGAAGGGGGAGTTAGACTAACGTGAGCAGAGTCAGCAAGAAGGACAGGGAGGCTCCGGAAGCCATCTGGCTGGGCCAGTTGTTTCCTGGGACCCACAACCAGAAAGAGCCAAATTCAACCTAAACTGACAGCTGCCCTCCCCAGCATGCTCCCCAAACACGTGATACTGAAGCCACAGATGCCACGTACGTGCATGCTCGGTCCTGTCTGACTCTTTCCACCCCATGGACTGCAGCCCTCCAGGCTCCTCTGTCCATGGGATTCTCCAGGCAAGAATACTGGAGTGGGTTGCCACTTCCTCCTCCAGGGGATCTTCCGGACCCAGGGACAGAACCCAGGGTCTCCAGGGTCTCCTGCATTGAGAGGAGGATTCTTGACCACTGAGCCCCCTGGGAAGCCATGAGCATTTATTAAATAAACAGATACATCAGTGAGTTACTTTGGTTTGATATTCTCCTACTTTCTTTTTACTTTGGCTCATCGTTAGTCCAGTAACCTATGTATCATTTATGAAGGTACTGAGTACTTAAATTTTAGGAGAAAAAGCATGTATCTGACAGGGTGTCCATCTCCATTCCTCCTAGCAACTGTCCAGACACCCCCTGCCTGCCCCCACACTCACACATACACACACACACACTGATTTTAGATCTAAATCTGCTCATTGAAGTCCTAGGCCATTGTTCCCACTAATATGGTCATGTGCCTGTCAACATACTCTGTTCAAACCCTGGTCACCATTTAAGAACAGCCACTAATGCCTTTCTGGATAGTCTCTATGCTATGGGTCTTCCTCACCTACCTACTCAAGTCCCAACTAAATCCTTCCAACATCATAAGGCTATCATTTGACAGGAAGCTGTGATACAGAACACAGTTTTTGCCTCTCATATTCTCTCCTATAAATCAAGAAGATTCTTGAGGGGAAAAAGCAGCTCTCTAATTTATTTATGAGCTCCCCCACTTTTCCACTCTTAACTTTACACTGTGCTCAGTTACAAGGAAGAGAATCCTAGTATAATAATGGCTTAAACCATCAGTTGCTCAATAATGTCCAACTCTTTGCAACCCTATGGACTGAAGCCCGCCAGGCTGCTCTGTCCATGGAAGTGACCACTGTTTACCTTCGCAAAATTCCTAATACATTCACCCTAGAGCTGCTCTGGTTGCTCAGTAATGACAAGAAGGACCGGGCCCTTCTTATCCTCCCGCTTCACCACCCTTACCAGGCTGGCGTAGATTTGTCAGTATGCCCCATGGCTGTAACGTGGCTGCCACAGTTCGAGGTATCACATCTTCACGGGGCAGCACCCACACAGGAAGCAAGCAGTTGAGGTAAAAACGTTTTAAAGTTTGTATTGTTCATGGACTTTAATCTCTTTATACAAAGTGACAAATCTTTATCAAAAGCTCCAAAGATTCTCTTTTAGTTTCCACTGGTCCCTGTCCAACCTTAGGACCATGCTGGCAAAACAAGTCTAAGCCTTTCACAGATGACTGCACCAGGCATGGGTGCATGTCTGCCAAATCAAAACTGTAGTATTTCCGTAAGGAAGAAGGAGCCAGGCTACTGTGTAGACAGCTAAACTGTCTGCAACACATCACCTAGAAGGCTTTGAGAAATGTGACAGTGGATACACAGATTTCTTTGGTCCATCCCCTCTTCTTCCCTACCTCCCTACCCTTTTAAGATCATGGCATCTGGTCCCATCACTTCATGGCAAATAGATAGGGAAACAGTGGGACTAGTGATAGACTTTATTTTGGGGGGCTCCAAAATCACTGCAGATGGTGACTGCAGCCATGAAATTAAGACACTTGCTCCTTGGAAGAAAAGTTATGACCAACCTAGACAGCATATTAAAAAGCAGAGACATTACTTTGCCAATAGAGGTCCGTCTAGTCAAAGTTTTGGTTTTTCCAGTAGTCATGTATGGATGTGAGAGTTGGACTATGAAGAAAGCTGAGCGCAGAAGAACTGATGCTTTTGAACTGTGGTGTTAGAGAAGACTCTTGAGAGTCCCTTGGACTTCAAGGAAATCCAACCAGTCCATCCTAAAGGAAATAAGTCCTGAATATTCATTGGAAGGACTGATGTTGAAGCTGAAACTGCAATACTTTGGCCACCTGATGCAAAGAACTGACTCATTTGAAAAGACCCTGATGCTGGGTAAGATTGAAGGTGGGAGGAGAAGGGGACGACAGAAGATGAGATGGTTGGATGGCATCACCAACTCAGTGGATATGAGTTTGAGTAAGCTCCGGGAGTTGGTGATGGACAGGGAAGCCTCGTGCTGCAGTCCATGGGGGTCGCAAAGAGTCGGACATGACTGAGCGACTGAACTGAACTGACTGATCCCGCCTCCCTCCCTGTGTCTCTACCCTTCTTTCCTCCCTTCCATCCTCTGTTCTTCCTAATTTCCTTTAAGAACCTGTAGAAAAATAAATCAGAATAATGAGAGAGACAAGCTCTTTAAATGCTGCATAAACCATATCATGCTTCCTCGTTTGTTTACCGTGCCATTTCAGCTCTGCCTTATTCAATTCTGGTTTGCTCAGCTGCTTCAGTGGGTAGCTGATGCTGTAAATTAAGTTCCCCAGTCTCTTGGTCAGGAAGCATGCCATTCACCATTTATTGAGGGTCTGTGGTCCCTGAACACTGGCGAACAGTTGCATGTGTAAAGAAGCCCTAAAAACTCCAGACAGAAATATATAATAACATCAATCACCTATATAATAGTTTGATTTTCAGGGACGGTATTTTCTTAGAGCAAGGTATGTCAGTCTTTTCAATCACACATCTTTAAACACCAACTATGTTGCTCCTTTATTTTCCTATCAATCTAATTACCCCCCCTTGTAGTTTTTTCCTTTTTCCCTTTAATAGTAACTATTTATCTGAATCTATCCATTTATTCCTCACTTTTCAAGTTTAAGCTAACAGATGGAGAGACAGTTTATACTCCCAAACATCTGCACTGAAACACTTTACCTGCAACTCCTTTTTTTTTTCATTTATTTATATTAGTTGGAACCTGCAACTCCTAATGTGAGCAAAAGAGATTTTTTTTTTTTTTTTAGATTTTAACTACATGATATTTGAAAACTTCTCTCGCAGGCACTGTAAGGGAAAGAGTCCAGACTAAAAACAAGTTATCACTGAGATCCACTCACGTCCCAAATAAATCACACACACACCACTGTCTTGGTGTTGTAAACAGACCCTCGATGGTAAACAACAGCTGGGTACTGTGGATGTTATGATATTCACAGTTTGGTATTAGTGGGAACTGCTACATATGTGCCATTATACCAATCACATGACTGTACAAATAAGGTAAGATATATTGATTGTCTGCTATTCAAATATATCCTCAAAGATAGCACTGCATAGAAACCAGAGGGACTAAAATGTGGCTGTAAATCTTGTAACAGTATTTTTGCTCAGGTAATAATGAGACTTTAGTTACATACAGATATTTAGTTCAGTTCAGTTCAGTTCAGTTGCTCAGTCCTGTCCTACTCTTTGCGACCCCATGAACCGCAGCATGCCAGGCCTCCCTGTCCGTCACCAGCTCCCAGAGTCCACCCAAACCCATGTCCATTGAGTCAGTGATGCCATCCAGCCATCTCATCCTCTGTCGTCCCCTTCTCCTCCTGCCCTCAATCTTTCCCAGCATCAGCACCTTTTCCAATGAGTCAGTTCTTCCCATCAGCTGGCCAAAGTATTGGAGTTTCAGCTTCAACATCAGTCCTTCCAATGAACACCCAGGACTGATCTCCTTTAGGATGGACTGGTTGGATCTCTTTGCAGTCCAAGGGACTCTCAAGAGTCTTCTCCAACACCACAGTTCAAAACCATCAATTCTTCGGGTATCAGTTGAGAGTTTTCCTGAAGTTAGCTGGTACCCTGATACCCACAGCAGGCACAGGTTCACTACAGCTGCGTATCCTAGCATGGCACCCACACTCTTCCCACGGCTCCTTTCCTCTTTCCACCCTGAAATGTTGGAACCTGCAGCCTCCCCATCAAAGGTCCACCCACCCTATAGCCTCATCCACAGTGACAAGGCCACTGTCACTTAGATACCAATGGATCCCTGCAATCAGTCTGTATTTCCAGGCTGCTTATCCCCTGTGAGTTTTAGGACCCTACTTCTTTCCTTCTAGGTATATCTGCCTGGACTCAACCTTTTATCATATGCCCAGATTTCTGTGTTCACTGTCTGGATTTGAAGCAGTGCAATCACCTTAATGAATTAGAGACCTCAACTGCTCTCCACACCTCCAGCTGCCCTGACCCCCTTTGAACTCATTCACTGAAGTCTCCAGTGCTTATTCTGGAGTCATTCATTTTAGTTCCAACAATCACAGATCTAGCCCGACTCCTCACTCTTCATGTGGCCTTCAGTAACCCTTTCAGAACCTGCCTCCTTATGAGCCAGGAGGCCTACTTGGCCTCCATCACGGCCAGCATCAAAGCGTCCTCTACGCTCCACTGCATTTGATGAACATGGATGAAGCACCTGCTGTGAGTCAAGCTTTGGGGTGGGTACTGAGTAGAGGGTGCTGAGCAAATCAGAGACCCCTGTACTCAGCAAAGCTGGACTCAAGTCAAGGAGATAAGGCAGTGACCACCTAAGCAAATAAGCATATAACCAACAAGGGGATGTTTGGGTTAAAAAATAACTGTGGGGGGATGCAAGTAGAGTGGTCACTGAGCAGGTATGGCTTAAAAAAAAGACCTCGACGAAGGGGAGAGGCAATCATATGTCAAACACCTGATCACAGCAACGATCCGCTGTAAGAACAGCCCACAGTGGTCAGCGGGAAGCCCAAGGTGCCCGGAGCGCATGTGCTATGAGGAGGCCATGCACCTGCAGGGAAGCAGAGGTGACGTCAGGGCGACATCACCAGCCACGCCACCCGCGGGAACCTGGTGCGAGGCACAACGGGGAGTCAGAAAAAGGTTTTTGGCAAAAGGAGTAAGAAGATCTGATTTACGTTTGCAACAAATCACCAAAATTAAATTTTACTATCATGATATGAGGGTCAACCCTCTGAGTCAAGAAGGTGAAGGGATCCTGAGGAAGGAGGTTCCCACGTGCTCTGCTCTGTCCCAGGGGGTCCCCGTTTTCCCTGCTGCTCCCAGCTCACTCTTAGAGCCCCCCTTTCACTCTCTCATAGGGGTCTTAAGGGAACCACCTTGGCCAACTCATTTCTTAGGTTGACACCCAGAGTCTTTCTGAACCTGCTTCCGACTGCCTCTCTTCCTCTCCCCATCAGATCTCCACCTCACAGTGTCCTGGCCTCTGGAATACACAACGGGCCTGCTGGATTCTCCCTGCTGCCCTGGCTCTTGTTCCTACCTCCGACCGCAGGTTCTGATCACCTCACTATCAGACAGACCCTTGAGGGCCCAGACCCAAGGAGCCTCTCCAGGAACCAGAAAAATGAATGGCTTCCTTCTCTGCACTTTCTCTATGGTAACATTCATCACAACGAGGTTCCTTATCTTAGGTCTGCTTCCTCTGCTGGAATGGTCGGTACTACATGGTAAAGACAGCACCTTTCCTATGCATTTCTGGGTCCTCACCACACACTGCACACGTGGGCCAGAGCTGGGACTGTTGGACGAATTATGCAATGTAAAAGCAACATGTAATACAGAGTAAGATATAAGGATGAACGAAATTTTAAAATTAATTTCTCCAGGAGGCTTAAAGCAGTACTGTCTTCATCTCTAGACAATTTTCAGTCTCCAACTACAGCCTCATCCATTAGAAAGTGACAACAAGCTATTTTTTTTTTTTTTTACTTTTCATAAATGACTAGAAGCAAAAAATCTTCATAGTGCAAGAAGAAGTCTAATTTTAGGAAATCGAACAACTTGAGTGTTTTGGTAATGAGTTTCTAAGTAACTGTGAAGCTGACAAAGAACAGATTGACACATCCCCAAGTCATATCCACTCACCACTCTTAGACGATCCTGAAAAAATCCTGCTCAGGAGAAGCTTCTGACGTAACTGTAGAACTTCAGCTTCCAAGGCTTCGATTTTTGATCTCCACCTTGATTCCTGCCCGGACACCATCCTCGCAAGATGCTCTGCGTATTCTCTGCTGCTTTTGTCTGCTGGTTTGGAGCGGATAATTGCCAAGGCCAGGGCCAGCTTTGAAGTTCTCAGATACCATGCTTGCTTATCCATCTTGTTTTTTGTCCCTGTCATGTAATTTAAAAAAAGAAAATTACAGAAATTCCTTTGAACTTTTACAGTACATTTCATTTGCTCAAAATTGATTGCACGGAATAACACTGATTAATAAGTTTACATTGGAAGCCATCTTGCAGAAATATTTCTCAAGAAGTGAAGGCAGTGTGAAAAAAAATATACAAAAGAAAAATGCAAACACATGAACATTAAGTGTATTAAGATTCAAAGCAGTAGATTTAGATAATCTGACAAATTCTTGGACTGTAGAAAAACACAAATTAATTCATTTTGTGGTTTCTAACCAGACACACATAGGAATCTCTGAGGGAGCTTTATACACACACACACACACACACACACACACACACACACACACACACACACATAAATGCCTGGTCTCATCCCTCCAAAATTCTGATTCAGCAAATCTTGTATAGGACTGAGGCTTTTATGTATTATAAAGAGTTCGCTGAGTAATCAGAACCACGAACTTAAATCATTCATTTAAATTTAAACCCTTCTCCCCTCTAATCCATCCTAAGTCCTGAAGTCCAGGTTTCCCAAGCCTGCCTTCCTTTACCTCCTGTTTGTGTTTCTAACCAGGCCCCTCCAATCCATATTAAGAACAGTCTTACTAATATTTGCAGCATTTAAAAAGCTGTGACTCTGCCTTGAATCCACACTTCCAAAGATTTCCAACTGCCACCGTGAGCAAACTTTTTCAAACCAGCAGTGGACCGCAGTCTGGCTGTCAAGAGGACAACACGACACTGCGTTCAGTGGCTCGATACCATCACCCCTTCTGAAGTACAGAGCCCTGTGGACCTCCACCATGATTTACTGAGTTTCAGGGTTTTGCACATAAAATGTGCAACATTAACATTTTTAATCAATGGTTGAAAAGGGCAATGGTCCAGAAAATTCAGGAATTTAACTGCCACATCTACCTACTAACACAATGCCGAATTCCACATTTCAAACTTTGTTTGCTTCAGTTTCTCAAGGCTATTCTTCCATTATGGTTGGATCACAGTCACACAAATAGATGTACACAGTCCCTGGCCACTCACATTCACATCTCTGCTCCTGAATTCTCCCAAATTATGATGCTCCAATCTTACAGCTGCCAAGGCCCTGTGTACACCTTTCAAAGACCAGTGCATATACCTCATATCCAGTCTTACCAGATGTATGCCCTCTCTACAATGATTACCTGTCTGATATCCTACAAACGTTTACTGACAATACACAATCTAACAGGTAGCATAATGCTGTTTTACTATACTCAGAGATGAACACAGGAACATATATACATATGTATATATAAAATACAATCTATTTCTCCAAAGAAGACATACAGATGGCTAACAAACGCATGAAAAGATACTCAACATCACTCATTATCAGACATATGCAAATCAAAACCACAATGAGGTACCATTACACGCCAGTCAGGATGGCTGCTATCCAAAAGTCTACAAGCAATAAATGCTGGAGAGGGTGTGGAGGAAAGGGAACCCTCTTACACTGTTGGTGGGAATGCAAACTAGTACAGCCGCTATGGAAAACAGTGTGGAGCTTTCTTAAAAAACTGGAAATAGAACTGCCATATGACCCAGCAATCCCACTTCTGGGCATACACACTGAGGAAACCAGATCTGAAAGAGACACGTGCACCCCAGTGTTCATTGCAGCACTGTTTATAATAGCCAGGACATGGAAGTAAATAACGGCATATTGTACAAATAATAATTACACATCCATTCAGTATTGGATTTTTAGAAATATTTTTATTATTAGCACATGGTATTAACAAGGTACCGTGTGCCGAAGAATTGATGCTTTTGAACTGTGGTGTTGGAGAAGACTCTTGAGAGTCCCTTCGACTGCAAGGAGATCCAACCAGTCCATCCTAAAGGAGATCAGTCCTGGGTGTTCATTGGTAGAACTGATGTTGAAGCTGAAACTCCAATACTTTGGCCAGCTGGTGGGAAGAACTGACTCCTTGGAAAAGACCCTGGTGCTGGGAAAGATTGAGGGCAGGAGGAGAAGGGGCCAACAGAGAATGAGATGGCTGGATGGCATCACTGACTCAATGGACATGGGTTTGGGTGGACTCCAGGAGTTGGTGATGGACAGGGAGGCCTGGCATGCTGCAGTTCATGGGGTCGCAAAGAGTCAGACACAACTGAGCAACTGAACTGAACTGAACTGAGGGGAAAAAACAGTGAGTTCACAAAATTATATGTATAATAGGTTGCTCTTAATTATGTGTAAAATTGGAAATACAAAAATTAAAGAGGACTCCTCTCTACTGGAGAATTATTACTGATTTTTCCATATTTCTCTAAATTTTCCTGATTTTCTACACTAAATACATACCAAATTGTAATCAGAAAAATCTTTCTAAAAGATGGATTTCTAAGAGCAAAGTACAGCTCCATTTTCCCAACCTTTCACAGCTGTGGAATGCACCACGGATTAGCTGCTGTTAAGATGGACAAACTAATGACAGCTATCCTGGCATCAACCATCTCACTCGACTGGCACGTCCTCCATCCGCCGTGCTGGCCATGGCAAGCAGGAGACCGTGGCTCTCAGCGCTTCCGAAAGGCACCCTGGGCAGGGCGCACACAGGTGTGGACGCCGCTCCCTAAGGAAGGCTGACACTTACACGCAACAGTACTGATCACAGGAATAATAATAATAAGTGACCTGTACAAAGTGTTTCTACTAGAAAAGAAACTGACATTCAACTATGAATCGTGGGAATCCTGACCGAAAAAAAAAAAAAAATCAGCTTACTAGCATAAGAAGACAAAGTTCTCCGGATAATAAAAACACAGCAAACTCCTGTCATTTTGTGGAGATATTTAATTAATTGATTTAAGCAAGCTCAAGCTGATTAATTTGGAGAAGGCAATGGCACCCCACTCCAGCACTCTTGCCTGGGAAATCCCACGGACGGAGGAGCCTGGTGGGCTGCAGTCCATGGGTCGTGAAGAGTCGGACATGACTGAGAGACTTCACTTTCACTTTTCACTTTCGTGCACTGGAGAAGGAAATGGCAACCCACTCCAGTGTTCTTGCCTGGAGAATCCCAGGGACGGAGGAGCCTGGTGAGCTGCCTATGGGGCTGCATGGAGTCGGACATGACTGACACAACTTAGCAGCAGCTGCAGCAGCAAGCTGATTAATTAGATGTTCTGATTTTTAAGTTATCTGATGAGATGTTAAGGGGCTTCCCGAGTGGCTCAGACGGAAAAGGATCTGCCTGCAATGCAAGAGATCCGGGTTCAATCCCTGGGTTGGGAAGATCCCCTGGAGAAGGGAATGGTTACCCACTCCAATATTCTTGCCTGGAGAACTCCATGGACAGAGGAGCCTGCCGATTAAAGTAAATGGAGTTGCAAAGAGTCAGACACAACTTAGCAGCTAACACTTTCACTTTCATGTGATGTTAACAGTCTTAAAACCATGCTGAGCATCAGTCAACAAAAAAAGATCAAATTATAAAGTCTTCCTGGATCATATGTATACCATGGTCATTTTTCTAAACATTAATCAGAATGAAATGTACCACAAATAAGCAGACTACAGTTCCCAATAGGTATCTTTGGTACAGACGTCCATGGTAGAAATCACATTAAAAATGCACACAAAAATACAACCTATATCCAAACAGAGAAGGCTTTTATTAATAAACCCCTTCCTTATGTCTTTAATTTTTTGTATGTGTATATTATAAACACATGCTTCTTCATTTTAGAATAGCATTCCTATCCTCAAAGTGCTATTTACAAGGTGAAGATAATTCTATTTCCCTTAAAATTTCATGGAGAGAAAGATAAGCTTCCTAGATATATCCTCTGTTTGTTTAATTGAGAAAAGAAATAGTAATAACTTTCAGAAAGTCTTTTGTACATTCATTTTACATGCAAATAATTACAGTAAATAATTAAAATGAACACTTAATGTTCCCCAAGAAGGTATTTAGTGTCACTGAATTCTTAATAGCTTAAAATACAAAATTTTAACAGTCTTTTTAGAATAGCACATTTGATCAAATGGGCTTGCTTTTCTTGCATTTTGGAACAGTCCTTACCATAGCAAAGCTCCCCACAGGGTCACAGAAAAATCTAGTCATATTTCCTCTGACTTCTAGTCTCTTTCAAGCACGCGTGCAGAAACAGCTACTCAATAAATAGTATTTTGGCAGTTTTCACCTACCCTGTATCTGCTACCCCCATTTTCCCCTACTGAACTTAAATCTGTTATCAACTAATCAATTCTCCATTCTGTCAAAGCTGTTTTGAATTATAATCCTGAATTCTGAAGTTGGTTCACCTCCAAGATCACTGATGAAAATTCTATGAAGCAAACAGCCCCAGGTCACTCATATATAAGAATAGCTAGAGAACAATTCAGGAAAATATTTTCCTAATATGTACACAACATCTTCAAAACATTTATTCACATTTAGCTCAGCAACACACATTCTAAAATTTTATCTTGAAGAAATGAACAGAACTACTGTACAACAAAACTTTATGCCTCTAGATGATCTTACAGGATTATCCATAGCTACCAAAAAGACCAAACGAAACTTGTCACCAGTCTGAATATACACACAATAGAAACACATTAATTAAACTATCACATATCATAAAATTTAATTGAAAAAGTTGAGAAAATTTAAAAGTATGGAAAAGTATTCCCCACATGCTAACTACAAATGCAAATGTTAACTACTGTATGCAAAACCACAATGGGATAATGCCTCACACCTGTCAGAATGCCTATCACCAAAAAGAGCACAAACAACAAATGTTGGCTGAAGGGTGGAAAAAACAGCAACCCTTGTACACTATCGGTGGTACTATAAATTTGTCCAGCCACTGTGGAACAGTATGGAAGTGTCTCAAAAAACTAAAAATAGAACTACATATGACCCAGCAATTCGACTTCCAGGTATATACCAAAGAACAAAAACAGTAACTTGAAAAGACATGTGCACCCCCATGGTTATAGCAGCATTATTATAATACCCAAGATATATGGAAAGCATCCTACTTGCCCATCAAGAGATGAATGGATAAAGGAGATGTGGCCTGTGTGTGTGTGCATGAAATATTACTCAGCCATAAAAAAGAAAGAAATCTGCCATTTGCAGCAACATGGATGGACTGGGAGGGCATTGTGTCAACCGAAGTCATAAGTCAAAGACAAATTCAGCATTGATATTACTCATATGTAGAATCTAAAAAACACAACAAACCAGTGAATGTAACAAAAAAGATGCAAGCTCACATGGACAGAGAACAAACTAGTGGTTACCACTTGGGAGGAGAGAAAGTATAGGGGAGGTACAAACTATTGGGTGCAAGATAGGCTCAAGGATGTATCATACAACACGGGGAATATAGCCAATATTTTGTAGCAACTATAAATGGAATGTAACCTTTAAAGTTTATATAAAAATAAATACATTTTTTAAAAATCAAAAAAAGAGTAAATGTAATAAAATCAGGGAAAAAAACAATGAAATCGCACACATTAAACATACTCAGAAATGCATAACTCTCCAAATGTTTTCAGAATTGAGAAAACATGGCCAAAGGATGAGAATTCTGTCTCCTAGGTTTTCTAGTCTCCCTTCCTAACCAGCCTTGACCAAATTCTACTAATGAAGTCAAGTGCCCTTGAAACCGAGCTCCCTTACTGAGTTTTTACTAATCTCTATCCAAATCTTTATTCCTTTTCTGGGGCACTCTGACCTCAATCCTGTGCTAACTGAACAATAACCAACCAGAGTCAGAGGACAAATAGTGCTATTGTCAATAACATTGTTAATACATTCAAATTTCCTAATTGGTATGATCATTAATGTACAAACTCAGGCTGTTTCTCCTAACAGGCCTCTAAGCCATGGACCACTCAGCCAGATAACTGTTATGCCCAATGTCCGAATCCCCGAGCAGAAAGAGAGAAGGCTTCCAAGACAATGCAACTCGCAAAAAAGGGAAGTTTATTGCTGACTCGAGTCAGGGCTTACTGCCGCAACCAATGCAGTGGTGCAGGGTCAGAAAGCGCTGAGCCCGAGCTGTTACCCAATTTATAAGGTGTGCATAAGCAGTTGGTAGCTGGCTTAAGTGGATTGGTTACATGTTTGCAAAGTAATCTTATTGGCTCAAACCTTTGTGGGCTTTTTTCAAACTTGGGCATTCGCGGGCTTTTCAGCTTTCCCCTGATAGGTTCCCTTTTCCTTACTGGGCGCATATTGATTGGCTGGCTCCAGGTGGCCTGATAATCTTGTTACCGTGGAAAACCAGGCCTACTCCTAATCTAGGCTGCCTGTCATGGTGCAGCCTCACAATAACCACAAAGCAGAGACATCCTGACCTCTGAAATTATTATTAAGGATTAAGAAAAGTCACAAGACATTTCTCCAAAGAAGACATACAGATAGATAATAAACACATGAAAAGATACTCAACAACGCTCATTATCAGAGAAATGCATATCCAAACCACAATGAGGTACCATCTCACACCAGTCAGAATGGCTGCCACCAAAAAGTCTTCAAGCAATAAATGCTGGAGAAGGTGTGGAGAAAAGGGAACCCTCTTACACTGTTGGTAGGAATGCAAACTGGTAGAGCCACTATGGAGAACAGAGTGGTAATTCCCTAAAAAACTAGAAATAGAACTGCCATATGACCCAGCAATCCCACTGCTGGGCATGCACACGCAGAAAACTAGAACTGAAAGAGACACGTGTACCCCAATGTTCATCGCAGCACTGTTTATAATAGCCAGGACATGGAAGCAACCTAGATGGCCATCGGCAGACAAATGGATAAGGAAGTTGTGGTACATGTACACAATGGAATATTACTCAGCTATAAAAAGAATGCATTTGAGTCAATTCTAATGAGATGGATGAAACTGAAGCCTATTATACAGAGTGAAGTAAGTCAGAAAGAGAAACACCAATACAGTATATTAATGCATACATATGGAATTTAGCGGATTGGTTACATGTTTGCAAAGTAATCTTATTGGCTCAAACCTCATCACCATAATGATGACCTCAATCACCATAATGATGACCCTATATGCAAGGCAGCAAAAGCGACACAGGTGTAAAGAGCAGACTACTGGACTCTGTGGGAGAAGGCGAGGGTGGGACGATATGAGAGAAGAGCACTGAAACATATATCACCATATGTGAAATAGACGACCAGTGCAAGTTCAATGCATGAAACAGGGCACTCAAAGCCAGTGCACTGGGACAACCCAGAGGGATGGGGTGGGGAGGGAGGTGGGAAGGGGGTTCAGGATGGGGGCATGCATGTGTGCCCGTGGCTGACCCATGTCAATGTGTGGCAGGGGCCACCAAAGTATTGGGAAGTTATACTCCTCCAATTAAAATAAATAAATAAATTTAAAAAATAATAAAATGATAAAAGAAAAACTGAAAAGAAAAGAAATGTCATAAGACGATGATTAAATCCAGCACCCTTGTTCTTCCCCTTTAAAAAGTCCCTAACTCAAAGACCAGGGCTTCCCTGGTGGCTGAGCGGTAAAGAATTTGCCTGCCAACGTAGGGGATGTGGGTTTGGGCAATCCCCTGGAGAAAGAAAAGGCAACCCATTCCAGCTTTCTTGCCTGGGAAGTCCCATGGACATAGGAGCCTGGTGGGCTGCAGTCCATGGGGCCACAAAGAGTTGGACACAACTTAGTGACTAAACAACAACAACTCAAAGACCAAGCCAGAATGGATCTGAGGCTTGCTCCCACTCCCTTGCCTGGCGCCCCGCAGTAAACGCTGTGCTTCCTTCACAACCTGGGGCGAGTGGACTGGGTTTGCTGCACATCAGCTGAATGGACTCAAATTTTGTTTGGCAGCATTTAGCCTGTGGACCTCAGATCCTTCCATGTCCGCAAGCAGATGCATGCCCCCACATTAGATGTGTTTTGTGTTCCTTCTAATTCAAAACACACAGTGGATTTTGAAGCAGGGGGCAGGGGAAGACTTCCAGTAAGACTAGGTAGCAGGATACTTGCCACTGTATTCCCAGTGCTACAATCTGCGCCTGGCTCACACCAGGCCCTCTGCCAAGTACTTGATGGAGTGAACGAGCGAGTGAATACACCAGTGCAGGTCAGTCAGAGAGAGCTGCCTGGGCAGCAGCTCAGTGAGACTCTGTCACTTACACACGAGGGAGAACAGCCCAAGGGAGGACGGTTCAGGAGGGGAACCTGGCTAACCTGAAGGTCACATCTGTCTCTCTTCACTTCATGAGGCATCTTTCTCAACTGCATCTAATGAGTCTGCTCCCTCTAAACTTATGTCATTCAACAATATACCCTTAAGCTTTCACCAATATAATTCTTGAGTAAAGAAAATGTAAGATAAAATCTAGTTTATACACAGGATTAGGTCAGAGGGTAAACTATAAGGAAGAAAACCATTTTTATATCACGTGAACCCTTCCCTTCCCCAAAACTGAAGAACACTGGATGAATGCTCCCCAAATGACTGAACTGAATGCAGTAAGCCAAGATCTGGATGCTGGAAGAAGATCCCAAGGGCCAGAATGCAACATACATTTAACAACAGTCTGGGGACAGCTGAGCTATGGCCATGCCAGAATAGGAAATCATTACAAGGCTTTTTCAACACATTCAGCAACATCTGGACAATGTTTAACATGCAATTTTTAGATCAGATCCAGCTGGCAAATTCCCTAATTATTGTTATAGTTTCAGTACATACCGTACTGTGAAGTGTTCTACAGATTAACATCACGTGAAATTTTGCAAAGAAGAATAAGTAGTTACTCAAGATCTCCAATCTCTCCACTTTAATTATTAATGGGGCCTTTGAAAGCCTTCTCAGCAGAGTCTGTGTAAAACAAGAGACTTGAAAAGATACAAGAATATCTACTTTTTTTTTTCTGTTTCATTCCCATCCTAACAGGCCAACTATCTTTAATTTTCCTACTGTTGAAGGACTTAACTAAACATAGACTTAAATTGTCTACAGAGTTTCTTACCATGGTTTTCTTTTCAAGTAACCACCCAACTCTCAACTTTTGATTCCTCAATGCCTCTTTTTTGGCATAGGAAAGATTCTCTCTGAATTCTGGTAAGGACTACTGCACACAGGGAAAGTGCAAAACACATTTTGTAAGTCAGCAAAAAGTACACTGATTCAGAAATGCAGAGCTATGTATACTGTGCACAATCAGTAATCATCTTCTATTATGTGAATCCAGAGAAGCAAAGGGGACCTGATACCTACTATTAACATGTATTTAGAAAATAAATTAGGAAGAATTATTAAGTGTTTTCTGGTTATATTATTTCAAACACTTTATAAAGACACAATCCTTACAATCCTTATCACAAAACAATCATATTGTTCTGTTAGAAAATCTGATAATCTACGTAATTCAAATTCAAAAACTATATAAATTTGGAACCTTTGTCAGGCTGTATTCTGGAAATGGAAAAAGTCACATGTCACAAAATGAGGAAGACTGTAGGATGGAGCCAGTAACCAAAGAAATCACCAGCAGAGACAACTGAGAGAGATTCAACCAGTGTTAGGAGAGTGGAGCTTCTGCGACCAGATGAACCAGGGCCTGAGCGTCAAGGAAAACAGAAGACTAGATGGGGAGATGTTGGGCACAGAGTCCTCTGGAAAAGGCCCTAACCAGAGGAGCCCCCTTTTGTAAATGCCAGAGAAGCCTCCTTTTGTAAACGGCACATTAGGAAATAAGATGTGTTTTCTAACTACTATCGTGTCCCACCATCTTAGACTTTACTAGTGAGTGCACTTGGGATAAGAACTCAAGGAAGTATGAGCAGTCGCACAGAAACATCTTCTTTAAGGATCCTTTTTAACACTGAAGAAGTGCCCTAATTCCCATCTGTCTCACTCACACAAGTCTCACCAAGGAGACCGCCACAGATTTCAGAGCGCGTCTGACAAGGCTCCATGGCCTCTCACAGGGCCTCATTTCACAAGTCTTTTCTTTACCAGGTAGAAGTTCTTTTACTTCCTACTTAAATTTGCATTTAAAACAGATTAGAGGCCTACTTTTTTACTAGCCTGGAACAGCCTATAAAAGAGGAGGACCATTTCACAGATACTAAGCACTTTGATTCTAGACATCCTCTAGCAGGTGATGTTCTTTGTGCTTTTATCCCCTTTAAACTCAGCCGCTCAAATGGATGTAACTTTGTTCTGCATTTTCCAAGACTCCTTTAAATGTGTTATCATATTTTCATAATTTTAAAAAAAATAAAGAAGTAAAAAAAAAGAATAAAGACAGAATTTTTATCTCAAAAAAAGAACAACAACAACAAAAAAAACTCAGCACCTCCACTTGCTGCAGCAACAGAGTCAATGTGGCCCGTGCTCTAGGGCCCCTGACCAACTAAGGAGTACCAGAAGCAGCAGCAGGCCACTCCAAAATCAGCATGCTACCCTCTAGGGAACAAAGGACAGAGCCAGGCACATGCCTCTGGGTACCAGGTGAGGGATGGAGCAGGAACTGGTCCCAAGCTTTCCTTCCACCTCTGTGTCCAAGGCTGCCTTTACCCGTGTTGCAGGAACCATTCCAGGTCAAAAGTGTCAGCAATCCTGTGACCTAACAACTGTGTTGTCTGATTTTCCCAGGCAACTACACCAAACTCTCCAAACTCCCTGTTTCTTTTGCTCATCAGAACCTGCCTTCATTCTTAAAATTTAGACCTGACTAATCTGAGATCCACCAACCCAAAGTCGTGAGAGTTAAGACTTGGCCTCGTGGTCACAACACGACCAGGTCTGAACTGCAGTGCCCATGAGAAGTACAGGCAGAATAGCAGTGTATCTTTTTTTTTTTTTTTAAAGTAATACCATTCATTTGTATTAAGAATTTCAAGAATCTTTTTTATCATGTTAGGCTGAAGCCAATAAAAGGTCTTCTACTGAAAGTAATATCAATCTACTTCTACCAATAGAAGCTAGACTTGTTAATAGCTTCATTAGGGTTCAATTTTACTCTGGGGTAATCAAGTAAAGTCAATTGTTTAAAATGACAGGAAATTCTCAAAAGTAGCTCAAGTTATAAAAGAAACTTAGATCTTTAACTCATCATGATTTCTGTATCTAAATTTATTTGTCCTTTCAATTATGGCAAGAAAATTGTTTTTCTTGCCCAAGATTTGGGTTTTACTCCCTTACGAATTTTACTCAAATAAAGACAAAAAAGGAATATCATTAATTTACACATATATTTGGCAACGTATCTCAAAGTAAAACTTTTACTTAGATGCTCCACCTAAGTTATTTGATTTGTATCTGAAGAGCTAAATTGAAAATATGAAGGTTAAAGAAACTTACTGTTTTCAAACAAATATGGGCTGAAAGTAACTGAAAATGCAAAAAATAAACATAAGAAATCTGGAATGGGTATGTTAATGTCAGACAAACTTCATGACAAGAAAATATTACCAGAGATGTAGAGGAATGATTCATAATGATTTTAAAAAGTCAATAAATCATGAAGATTAACAATCCTAAATCTGTAGCAAACAAAGCAGTAACCGAACTTCCAAATATATGAAGCAAAAATTTTAAGAAGGATAGACAAATCCACAATCATATGTAAAGATTTTAACATACTTCTTTCAGTTAATTGACAGAACAACTAGACCTTGAATAAAATGATGATTATATAAAAGATTGAAAAACTACTACCAACCATCTTGAACTCACTGGCATTTATAGAATATTATGACTTATAAATGCAGATGTATGCATATTCTTTTCGAGTTCTCATGGGACATTTGACAAGACAAATCATATGCTGAGATAAAAAGAATTCTCATTAGATTCTGTAACTATAAGAAAAATAATTAGAAATGTTCCAGAAAATCTCTCAACTTTGTGGGAAATAATACATTTCTAAATAAAATAGGGGTCAAAGAAAAATTATAAACATAATTAAGACTACTTTGAAATCATATTTCAAACTGAATGATAATGAAACTCAACATATCAAAGTTTGAAGAAGTTAAAATAGCTTGTAAAGGAAATTCTATTTGAAATACTTATTTTTATAAAAGAAAAAGGGTTTAAATTCAGTGACCAATTTTCCCACCTTAAAAAATTAGAAAAATAATAGCAAGTTAAAACCAGAGGAAGCAGAAGGAAGGACATCATAAATATATAATCAGAATGCAGTTAAACAGAAAACAAACAATTAAAAATTTAAAAAGCAAAAGTTAGTCTTAAATATTAATAAAACTGATAACTGTCTAGAAGGAATTACCAAGAAAAGAGAAATAACACCAGTCATACTATGATCAAGAATAGCAGAAGCGATTTCACTACAGTATATCCTTCAGCTATAAGAATAATAAGGCAAAATTATGAATGATTTATTTTAATGAATTTGAGAACTTATAATGAAGTAAACATATTTCTTGAAAAAAATATATGGACCAACACTGACAAAAGACAAAGAACTCTGGCTAGCCCTACATCTCATACCCACATTCATGCAAAAATTCCGTTCCCATATGGATTCACTAGTGGATTCTAGTCAACAATGAAAGACGAAATTGTACCAAGTTTATATAAAGTCTTTCCAAAACTAATGGAGGGAGCATAAAACAAACTTTATAAACTCCTTTTGTGAAAACAGGAGAAAGAGAAAACACCACACCTTGTTTTATAATTTGATATGTATATTGGTATAATACTGACACTAAAATTACAAAAATATTAAAGGGGGAAAAAACACTACAAACAAATACATGTAATAAACACAGATTCAAAAATCATTTGCACAATATTAGGACATCAAATGTATCATTTTATAAAAAGAGGAATCACTACCACCAAGGAAAGTTTTTCCAAGATTGTTTTAACATTCAAAATCAAAGTCATACAGAGTGAAGCAAATCAGAAAAACATATTGTATATTATCACATATATATGGGCTTTAGAAAAATGGAACTGATGAACCTATTTGCAAGGGCAGGAACAGAGATGCAGACATAGAGTGTGAACTTGTGCGCAAAGCAGGGGAAGGAGACTTCGGGAATAACTGAGACAGTAGCACTGACGTGTGAACACTGCCACGCGTAAAACAGACAGCTAGTGAGAAGCTGCTATGTAACACGGAAGCTGCTTTGGGATGGCAGAGGGGTAGGATGGTAGGGTGGGAGGGAGGCTCAAAAGGGAGGGGAATATATGTGTGTGTGTGTGAGTCACACAGTCGTGTTCAACTCTTGGCGACCCCACAGACTACAGCCCGCCAGGCTCCTCTGTCCATGGGATTCTCCAGGCAAGAAGACTGGAGTGGATTGCCATTCCCTTCTCCAGAGGAGCTTCCCAACCCAGGGATCACACCCTGGTCTCCCGCATTGCAGGCAGATTCTTTCCCAGCTGAGCCATAAGGGAAACCAAGAATACTGGAGTGGGTAGCCTGTCCCTTCTCCAGGGGACCTTCCTGACCCAGGAATTCAACTGGGGTCTCCTGCATTGCAGGCGGATTCTTTACCAACTGAGTTATCAGAGAAGCCCAACAGGAAGTGAAATACAGAAATGAAAAGACATGTAGATTGGAAATAAAGAAGTAAAACTCTGCGTGTGTGCTCAAGTCACATCTGTCCTATCAGACTCTTAGCAACCCCGTGGACTGTACCCCACCAGGCTCCTCTGTCCATGGGATTCTCCCGGCAAGAACCCTGGAGTGGACTGCCATGCCCTCCCCAGGGGATCCTCCCAGCCCAGGGACTGAACCAGTGTCTCCTGCATCTCCTGTATCACAGGCAGATTCTTTACCGCTGAGCCACTAGGGAAGCCCAGAAAAAGTCTACTTATTAATATATAGCATGAATGTCTAAAGGAAACCCCCAGGAATCTGAGAACAATTGACAGAATTTATGAATCAATGTAGCTAGGTCTCAGGACACAAGGTCAATATGCAAAAATCAATTACAGTTTTAGAATAATGATTATGATGAATAAACTTAACAGCAGATGTGAAAGACCTCCACCAAGAGATATACAATGTCCATGGACTAGAAGACTTAATATTATTAAGACCTTAATTCTCCTAAAATTGACCCAATTAAACAATCATGAATCAAAATTCTGATCAACTTCACTGTAGAGCTTGATAAATTAATTTGAAATTTTATACTGAAATTTAAAAAAAAAAACTTGAATAGCAAACATAATCTTGAAAAAGAATAAAGTTCCCCTGTGGCTCAGCTGGTAAAGAATCTGCCTGCAATGCAGGAGACCTGGGTTCTATCCCTGGGTTGGGAAGATCCCCTGGTGACGGTAAAGACTACCCACTCCAGTAATCTGGCCTGGAGAATTCCATATACAGTCCATGGGGTCGCAAACAGTCAGACACAACTGAGCAACTTTCACTTTAAACAAATCAAACTGCTTAACTGCAGTACAATATACAGCCAAAGCAATCAAGAAAATGTGGTATTAGAATAATGATATACAAATATACCAATGGAACACAACAGTGAGTTTAAAACTTGATCCAGACTTTTAGACTCAATTCATTTTTGACAAAGAAACCATGGCAACTGGGAAAATAGCATCTTTTCAACACACAATCCTAAAACAGTTATTAAATATGTGGGAAAATGAACATTGCCATCTATTCAGATCTTACACAATAATCACATCTAATTGAATCAGAGACCTAAACATAAAAACCAAAACTAAAAGGAAACAGAATGAATTAGGGAATGAGAAAGATTATTGATAGTGGTCATAAAAGTACTGATCATTAAAGAAACACTGATTATACAGACATCGTCAAAATTAAATCTGCTACTCATCAAAAAACATCATTAAGAAAATAAAGAGCAAAACCACAAACTGGAAATAAATATTTGCTGGATATTTACCTGACGAAGGACTTGGATACAACTCTATGAAGAACAGCTAGAAATCATTCAGGAAAAAGACAAACAACTCTACTAAAAACGGCCAAAAGCTATAGACATATGTCATAAAAGAAGCTAGAAAAACAGTCAACAACCACATGAAAAGATATTCAAAGTTACTAGAGAAACACAAACTAAATCACAGTGAGACACCACTTCACATCCACAAGAGCTAAAATTAAGAAGTGTAGGAATAAGTGAAACTCTCACACATGGCTGGTAGAAATGTAAAATGGCTTGACCATTTTTGGAAAAAGTTTCACAGTTTCTCAAAAAATTGAATGAATAATCTCTCTATAACGCAGGAAATCCACTCTTATTTACCCAAGAGATAATATAAAGATACGTGACAAAAGACGTGTAAAAGAATGTTCATAGCCACTTTACTTGTAATAGCCCAAAACTAGAAATAGCCTATGTGTCATCAGTTAACAGGATGGAATAAACAAATTCTGGTATACCCACACAATGAAATACTACTCAGCAGTAAAAAGGAATGAATTACAGATGCACTCAACACCATGGATGAATCTCAAAGCATTATACTGTGTGAATAATAAAAACACACACAGAAGTATACAAACTCTAAGTTTCCATTTAAATGAAGTTTTAAAACAAAGCATTGAAAAATATGATTAATGTTTTCTCTATGAGATGGAAAACAAGAAAGAAGAATGAAGGGGTTTTCCAGGGTGATAGTAACATTCTGTATTTCATGGGGCTGCTATACATGGGTGTGTTAAGTCATCAGAGGCACCAATGACATACTTCATGTTTTCCATTTCCTCGTATTTAAATTTCACCCCATCAAACAGGGGGTTTCTAGCAAAACCAGAGTTGAAACGACCAGATTTACACCCCACCTTAAACAACTAAAGAATCCGCCTGCAATGCGGGAGACCTGGGTTCCATCCCTGGGTTGCGAAGATCCCCTGGAGAAGGGAAAGGCTCCCCTCTCCAGTATTCTGGCCTGGAGAATTCCATGGACTGTGTAGTACATGGGGTCGTAAAGAGCTGGACATGACTGAGTGACTTTCACTTCATTTTAAACAAGTAAACAGCAAAACAAATAATAAATAAATAAAAGTTTCCAAACAGTGGACAGAAAGCAAGTAGGGTTCTAATTTCCTAAAGAACAGAAACAAGATGAACTTTGCTATGCACCAGCTTCTTGCCTGAAGGCAGTTTCCAGGCCACAGTGCAAGGAGCTGGAAGCCAAACAGAGCCTGAATATCTCAGAGAGCTGAGCAAACTGAAGTCAGAACTCAGAAGTCAGGGATACAGGAAATGTCATGGCCGAGTCCCACAGAGGAGGCAACTGCACAGACAGAAAGTTCTAGAAATCTGCAGGAGACCCTCAAAATGTTAGCTACTTATTTGTGCATGTGTGAGACCAAACTAGGGCTTCCCAAACGGCTCTGTGGTAAAGAACCGGCCTGCCAATGCAGGAGATGCAGGTTCCACCCCTGGGTCGGCAAGATCCCCTGGAGTAGGAAATGGGAATCCACTCCAGTATTCTTGCCTGGAAGATTCCATGGACAGAGGAGCCTGGCGGGCTGCAGTCCACGGGGTTGCAAAGAGTCAGGTACAAATGAGGGATTGAGCACACATGCATGAACAAGAGCAAACTATTTCAAGTCCAGTGGTTCCGATGATTTTCCATTAAGACAGTAACAAAGGCAAATCCTTCAAAAGAAGCACATGAGAAGAGATTAGACAAAAGTAACTAACCACTGCAGCACTCCACTTTGACCCTGGGTAGCCGTCACTGTTGGCAAAACACCTGAGAAAGGGAAGCCAAGAAGAGGCAATAAATAAAAAGACTGAAAATATGGTCAGGTGTCAAATATAAATGTATAAAAGCCTCCTTGCTGTCCTGTCAGTCATATTACATTTATTTTATATTTGCTGGCAATACTGAAGGTTTCTTTTTTGTTTGTGTAAACTCTAATTTCTATCACGGTGTTATGAATTTTTAAAATCAGTATTTCATTACAGTTGTCTCAGCGTTGGTTAACTAATTTTTGCCAGGACCATTACTGATAAAGCAAATAAATTCAAAGGCCATTTGAGGGAGGAAAAAAAAAAAAAAAAAAAGACAACCCATGGAACTGCCGAGAACACAAAGTCCAAAAAATAACAGATCTGGTGTTTCCTTCTCCTTTATCCTGTGTTTCAGAAGTTCTTACACTTGAAGCTGCCATGGAATCAGCAGGAATCCTTGTAAAACACAAACTCCCTAGACTCCATCCCCAGAGTTTCTGATTTAATAGGTCTGGAGTTGGCCTGATAATCTATTTCTTACATGTTCCCAAGTAATAGTGATGCTGCTGGTGTGAGGACTACACTTGGAGCATCACTTACATACTCCATCCCTGGAATAATACCACATTTAAAAGTCTATAAATACTAAGCCATGGTCTATTCCAAAACCGTTAGGATTTTCAGCCCCCAAGCAAGAATAAAACAACAATAAAAAGTACTCATATTTTAGTTAGCTTCATAGTTTATCTCACCATAACTCTGAAAATATTTCTATCTTCCACTCCTCTCTGCCAGGCTTTTCTTTTTAACAGATGAGGAATCTGGAATTCAGAGATATTTTTAAGGACCCATCCTTAATCCTGCAGACCATCTGATACCAAAGCACGTGCTCTTCTCTATATGCCATGCTGTCACCCTCTGGAGTCCCCAAGGGCCATGCCTCTTATGGGGGCTTCGGCGGTTGATACTCACCCGCCTTGAGGCTGCACCTAGTACTTCACTATACGAAAAAGTCCAAATTCCACTTTTCTTTGGAAAAATACATATTTGACTAAACTATTGAGAATGGCAGGAGAGACTCTGTCACATCTCACAAAATCAACTTCATAAAAACTTACTTTAGGTAGATCTTTACTGCTCCTATCCCAAGGACTGACATTAGCCAACATATAATGAGCACTTCCTCTGGGTCTCGTGTGTGGATGTGCTCAGTCGCTTGTGGTCTGACTCCTTGTGACCTCAGGCACTGCAGCTCGCCAGACTCCTCTGCCCGTGGAATTTTCCAGGCAAGAATACTGGAATGCATTGGCATTTCCTCCTCCAGGGGATCTTTCTGACCCAGGGGTCAAATTCCCATCTCTGGCATCCCCTGCACTGGCAGACATCCTTTAACCACTGTATCTGTTTCTTAGCAACTTTCAAATATACACTACAGTAATTTTAGCCATAGTCACGCTTGTTGTTTATTATATCCCAATCAATTGTTACCTTAATAAACTTCAGAGTATTTCTCACAGAATTTTCTAGGGTAAGTGGATTAAAGTAATGCAAAGGTCTTAACCGTAAACACAAACAATCTTCCATTCTATAGACAGTTAACTTTATATTTTTATTTACAAAGGCTAAGCATGTGGTCAGGGTTCTGTGCTGTATAGGGAAGTTTGGTGACAGTAATTCAGTACCACAAACATACCATGAGTGTATCCAACACTCAAGGCCAAAACTGTATTAGAAGTTGACCAAAGATGAATTATATGTATTCTTTGTTTTTTAAAAGTTCATAATGTTTATTTTGGGGGGGGGGGGTGGTGTCCAGGAAAGAGAGAAAAGCATAATTCAGTCTGATAAGAGACTTAATCAGAGTACAAAAAATGATACCCATGGGATCACCCTAACCTCTAGGCTCCCACCTAAAAGTCCTAAGAAAGCGAATGCTGGGAGTACTGAAGCCAACATCCCACTACATTGCTGCTTTATGACAACGCATGCCAAGGTCATTTGGAAATCCTACTGAGGGCTTCACTGGGGTCTTTTTTATCCTCTTCTGAAATACAGTGGTAGTTTAAATTTTATTAGTAAAGGTAAGTCATCACAACAACTGTAATCATTGCAGAGCAAACTGCAGCTATACCTTATGACTGGTGATGACTTTTAAAAAAGGAGATAAAACAAGTAACTGAGACGTGACAGATGAATTCAGACACATCTAGAGATAAACTACCGGTTTTTATGAGAATCTCTCCTTACAAGACCATACACTTGAGAATGGTTCCAAGAAAGACAAGATTTCAGGAATTCTGGATACTAACCATTAAATCAATGAAGATCAAATTTATCAAAAAAAGATGATGACAAGTAAGTATAAAAGCTTGAGAAGGCAACAAGAACAGTTATTAAGAATGAAACACATCAAGTTCACTCCACTGAAATTATATCCAAAGACTCTTCTTTCATTACAGCTACCAATGGCCCATCTGAATTACTTATGGTTACTGTGAGCTTTCTGTACAGAAAAGAATATGCACATGTATGAGTGAACACTTTACCATAAACAAAAATTTACTGTTAATAAACAGACTGATAATTCTGTAAATATTGATGTTTTACCATGGCTTCCCTTCTCTAAGCTCTCATTTTATGAAATGATTTTGGACAGAAAATTTATATACACAATAGTTATGGTCCAATGGCGGGCTCTGGCTTCTTTATTTTTAATTGGAGGATAACTGCTTTACGACGTTGTGCTGGTTTCTGCCACACAGCACGGTGAATCAGCCAAAAGTATACACACGTCCCCTCCCTCTTGAAGCCCTCTCCCCCGTCCACCGAGCTCACCCCTCTTAGGTCATCACAGAGCGCTGTGCTGAGCCCCGTGTCAGACAGCAGCCTCCCACGAGCTCTCTGTTTCACATGCGGTGACGTATGCGTTTCCATCTACTCTCTCCATTCGTCCCACACTCTCCTTCCTCCACTGTGTCCACAAGTTTGATCTCTATGTCTGCATCTGCCTATTTCTGCCAAGCAAATAAATTCATCAGTACCATTTTTCTAGATTATATATACATACATGTATATATATATATATATATATATACATGTATATGTGTGCTAATTTATGGTATGTGTTTTTCTCTTTCTTACTCCATGCTATAGAACAGGCTCTAGTGAGGTTCATCCACCTCACTAGAACTGACTCAAATCCATTCCTTTTTATGGGTGAGTAATATTCCTCTGTGTGTGTGTGTGTGTGTGCACACCACAACCTGTTTATCCACTCCTCTGTCCATGGACACACAGGTTGCTTCCGTGTCCGTGCTGTTAACAGTGCTGCAGTGGACACTGGGGTGCCTGTGTCTCTGTGAACTATGCTTTTCTCGGGGTGCACATGTCTCTATGAACTATGCTTTTCTTGGGGTACACGTGTCTCTACGAACTATGTTTTTCTCAGGGTGCATGTATGTGTCTCTGTGAACTATGCTTTTCTCAGGGTACACGTGTCTCTGTGAACTATGCTTTTCTCAGGGTACACGTGTCTCTGTGAACTATGCTTTTCTCAGGGTACACGTGTCTCTGTGAACTATGCTTTTCTCAGGGTACACGTGTCTCTGTGAACTATGCTTTTCTCGGGGTACACGCCCAGTAGTGGGACTCTGGGGTCATACGGTAGTTTTGTTTCTCGCTTTTTAAGAAACCGCCATACTGTTCTCCATAGTGGCTGTGCGCTCTGTTTTGAGTAGACTGGTATTGATAAAAGATATGTCAAACTGCACTGGAGACAATTTGACTTCCAACGTTTTAAAAAAAATCATGTTTTCCATCTTTACATTAAGGAGTATCTTTAAATTTTATTCCCTCAATATGAAAGAATTCTTAAACTAGACACATGGTTTAAATGATAGAGGGCAAAATGACAAATTTTATTATATCAAAAGTTTAAGTATGTTCAGAATAAGACACCACAAAAACACAAAATGGTAACCCAGTCTAGCAAAGATATTTTCAACACATATAGTCAACAAATGGTGAATATTCACAATCTATAAAAAATGTCTATAAATGAGTAAAGAAAAGATTATGCATTAGAAAAATAGGCAAAAGAGATGAACAAGCAAGTCACAGTAAAGGTAAGAAAATGGTCTGTAAACATATGAAAGATGTACACATATATATATATGATGACAAATGTTCAAAACCGTTTACAACTTCATTGTTTCTGATGCAAACTACCACTTAAGTATCTAATAGAAAAATACCTAAATAAATTGAGATAAACTGACACAATCAAATATTACTAAGCAATAAAAAACAAATGAACTAAAGCTATACACATGAAAATGAAGGAATTTCATACTTAAAAAATAAAACAGAATTAAAAATGCATATTACTGGATGTAATTTATATAAAGAGTACTATACATTGTTAAATATATAACCACATATAGGAAAAATACAAAGGAATGCATCAGGTAATATATTCCAAATTTAGAACTGATTATTCCTGTAGGGAAAGAAGGGGTGAAATCAAAAAAAGGAAAGGTTTTTCCTGCCTTGCAAAGATCTAGTTTTTTAATCTGGACTTAAAAAACTAGCATTTGTTGCATCATTCTTTATGCTTTTTGTATGTCTTAAAATGTTACAGCATATATGTATTTTAAAGATTTTATTTGCTATTGGAATGACTGAATGATCTTACATATAATTTACAAAGAAGGGTTCAGGAACTTCCCTGCTGATCCAGTGGCTAAAGACTCCACGTTCTCAAAGCAGGGGACCTAGGTTTAATTCCTGGTCTGGGAACTAGATCCCACATGTTCCAACTAAAAAGACCCCACATGCTGCAACAATGACCGAAGATACTGCATGCTGCAGCTAAGACCCAGCAGAGCCAAATTAAAAAAAATAAGTAACTATTTTTAAATAACTAAAAATAAATACAAACAGGGTTCAATGGTGAAGTTTTCAAATTCATGAAAATAGTTAACATAGTCAAGACTAACCCAACTGCTAAAGAAGTATCTACCATGGGTGTCACCACGAAACGTGGAGAGTTGTCTTTGTATACTATCTTTCAGTTTTTCCTAAACACCTCTGTGACCTATGTTTCTTCCACAGCTCTCTGAACTCTGCTTCACATCTATACAGAAGACATCATTAATAAGCTAATATTGTCTGTTTCCACTTTTAGAAGGCACAAGCAATAAGTTGTATCAATTTTCAGAAATGAACTATATGCAACACTGAACATACACACATATTTGAACTATTTTTTCAAAATGTAAAAAACCCACTTAAAGATAAATAAGGCTAGAATTTTACTTGGGTGCAATTCATAAAATTATCAGAACCTGAACATTAAAGGATACAACGTGTGTGGCCAAAAGCATATTGAGCACTTAGGGGATAAACCACCTCTTCCAGGAAGCCTTCCTTAATCATGTCAGCCAACAGTCATTTTCTCTTTTCTCATCAGTTGTTGGAGTACTCCTCACCTGAAGCACTGATTCTGACTCTTATTCAATAACTATCTGCTTTTTTTTTTTTTTCCTCTCTGGTAGGATTAAGTCCCTTGGAGATCACAGGTTACCTCACCTTCCCTTATTTCACTCCTTCACCAACACTCCCAAAAGGGTCCGAATAAATTTTCTCAAATGAATTAGACAGCAGAGGGACTAAGGGCCATATGTCAGAATAGAGAGCCCGCAGTACGAATCAGCTCTGCCCTCTGCCAGCTGAATGACAGAGGAATGGCTGCATCTCACTTTATTCATACAACAGAAAATATACTGGTAACATTCTCGTAAGACTGTCTTACAAACTAATGTAAATCACAGCTGAAAAGCACATACAGTAGTAGCGGGCACATGACTGGACTCAAGAGTTGTTAGTTATTTTTATCAGTAGCATTATTTTTACAGCTATGCTACTACACTACCATTTGTATGGAGGGGAAAAATGAGTCTTGCAACCACATGATTCCTAACTTTGCGTTCTCCTACCCAATTTTTAAGTTTGCCCATTACAGCGATCAACATCTACCTTGACATCCAATTAGTAAGTCTGACTCCAAATGCAGTTCTGGTGTAAGTAGAAAAACAATTATTCAGTTCTGACCCCAAATGTTCCTTCCCTAGACAAGGGTATTTGTTTACTTAACAAGAGCTTCTACCATGATCGCTGTTATTAATTAAACTTTATACTGACCTTGTATCCATGATGAAATTATTTTAATTTCAATATATTTTGTAAAATCATAAAGACAGTTTACATGCATCTATTACAAATGTCATATTCTTCTATAACATATCCCCCTTCTCATTTAGAACAGAATGTAAACAAACTCATTCATTGGGTCATTATTCTCCCATTCCAAGTGTATCTGCAATGGTTTGGTATTTAGCAATGACAGATTTGCAGTACTGAAAGCTCCTCAGTGATTAAATACACTGAATAGCAAATTAAAAATTAGTTTCAATAAGCAGCTGTGGGATTTTTCTGGCACTCCAAATAAACACGATTCTGCAGCTTTAAATTCAAGACAGTGTGCCCCAGGACTAACTGCTGACAGCATTATTTGATCTGGGAAGACGTGCAAACATTCAACAACAAAAAAGCATGTGTCAATAATTCATAGGTCTAGAGTCAACTCTCTAGCAGAAGGAGAGTGGATTTTTTTTTTTTTCCTGTATCCCAAGACTTTTTTTTGTTTTTTGGTTTGAGTTAATTCCTCCCTCTTCAGTCTGCCAGGAGTCAGATCACCTGCTACAATCAGCTGTTCTGTTAACTTAGGTCGCTTTAGTCCAGGCTGACCAGGCTTCAACATACAAATCTCTGAACTGCAAGAGACAGGCATCAGTCTGGAAATGTGGCACTTCGTGCCCTCCTAATAACCTTAACTTCACCACCTCCTTCATGTCAATGAATGAGGTTTTCTCGACCCAACCCTGAGAACTTGATTTAGGCAGATAACATGTGTTTCTAGACTGTTCATGCAAGGGGGCAAGCTGAGACATCAGCTCCCTTCAACTCAGTCTCCTAGCTGTAGAATCTGAATGCATCTGCATTTCTGCCTCTCTGGTCCTGTTAATTCCCCTTCATCCAGCAACTCCAGAAACCATACTAACATGCAACCAGCTAACAAATGGGGGCTGTGATCACTGTGAAGAGAGATCTTGTAGCTGTGAAATACACCATCAGAAATCGGAATGATGGAACAGCTACAGTGAGCATATAAACAAGAAATTCAATGACTTGCTGCTACTTTTAAGAAAAAAAACCTGAATGCATTTGCCCACCAAAGTCTGACCTTGAGTCTTCTGAAATTGAAGCCCATGATAAATTACCTTTTCTTCATTTTTCAGTAACATTTTAAGTTGCAAATGTTAATATTTCACTCCAGGAGTCAAGTTCAGATAACTGTTCTGTGAGAAAATACCCTCGAAACACAAGGAAATTAACTGACAAATGAATTTATGAAACTGAAATATTAAAAGAGCAATTAATAAATTTGCCAGCTGTACTTCTCTTCTGTTTAAAAAAAAAAAAAAAAACAGCAGCACCTCATTGGGCTTTTTGATGGTGAGACCACATCAGAAATGTAAACATAATGGTAATTCATTCATTTATTCACCAAGTATTTTTTATGACCTGCTCTGTCCAGAGAATATAGTGGTGATGAAAATAGATGCATTCTGGAGCTCACATTTCTTATTTCTTACATTCTCCTGGCGGGGGGGGGGGGGGTGTGCAGGGGAGGCGGGGAGAGTCACAAAATAAATGCATGTAAAATGATGAACGTTGAATTGTCATAAACACAGCTGAGAAAACGAATGCAGGTACGATGGCAAGAGAAGGTAAGGGATCAGCTGCCATTTAAAAAATAAAGGTCAAGAAAGGCATCAATGAGCAGATGACATGACTGAGCAAAGATGCAGAGGAAGATGAGGGAGCAAGCTGTGCTGAGAGAGAGAGCAGGGAGGGTGACAGAGGAGGCCGCGGACAGGCAGGGCTGGGGTGCAGAGAGCACTCTCCCCAGCACAGCCTGACGGGACCCCCGTAAAAGCTGGCTTTCAGGGCACGTATCACGCCAGTGTTACATGAGGGTGTTGAAGCTCAGCCATGCCACCACCTGCCCAAGGTCACACAGGGAGTGGAAGTGCTGACACCTTCCCCCAGGGGCTCCTGCTCCGTCCAGAAGGTTTTCAACTGCACCCAGTTTTTCCACTGCATCCAATGCTGTTATCGCAACTTGTCAGAAACAACCCATTACACGAGGATATCAGAAAGGCGACTGTAAGGATGAGGGCTTGGGAGGCAGCACGTGGAACTGAAGAAAGGAGCCTCCAGGAAGCACAGAACTTGAAGAGCTGCCATCAGGAAGAGGAGAGACTGGTGTTCAGCATGCCCCAGAAGGCAGAACTGGGCCCGGTACCTGGAAATCACAGGGAGACAACTTTCCAGTAATCGGATGAATAAAAAGATCTAGTGACAGGAGCTAGCCAACGACGGGGTGGGCTGGCTTGTGAAGTTATGAAGCTCCAATTACTGGAGTTACTCAGGTAGAGGCTGAACGGCCATCCACTGTCTGAGATGAAGACAGATTTTAGCACTGATGTGCAGGCTATATGTACGGATGGACAGACGGCTGTTCCAATTCCATGATTACCCAAGCACCCGGGCAGGGCAGTGTGGCAATCAGAAGTTCCAGAGGTCAACCAGCGGGTTAAAACCCAGTCTCCACCATTTATACATGTTTTGCACACTCTACAAGCCTCGGCTTGCTTATCTGAAAAACGACACAAATTACGTAAGTCATCTCACGGTGCCTTAAATTAAAGAAGATAATCCATGTAAAGGACTTAACACGGGGCCTGGCACACAACGGTCAGTCAATTCAGCTAATACAGACGTGTGTTTGGGAGCATGGGTATAAAGTATAAATATACATGAGTAATGTGTGCACATTTGTTTTTCTGTTTTTACTCTTATACTCAGTGGTGAGAAGAGTTCAACATCCAAAGCTGAACTGTTATAGAATATTAAATGACAACAGGATGATACTAACCATAATAGTTATAAAAAATACTTAAACAGCCATCTTCTTAGTCTGATCATTTCATATTATATCTCTTTTAATTACCAGGAAATATGCAGAAAAGTTCATCTTTTAAACATCTGAAGTGCCAATTTAAAACTTACGAAAGGAAATATCAACATTTCCTTAAATGAAACAACTATTAAAAATTCAGTACTTTAGCATAAGAAAGAATGCCTAACAATCTACACCTGTATTTAATGTGTATTTATATGCAAATTCTTGAGTGTCTGTGTACACACACACATACACACACACACTCTTAAACTATAAATTATAAACTAGAAAGCCCATGGTTACTTTTAAATTACCTGTCAATAAGCAAAATTATTTCACATATTTCTTATATGTCAAGCATTTTATGCATATGTCTGTATTAACAGAAAATAAAGGAGAACTAAACCATAGAATATGGCATCTCTGGGCTAAAATCTGGAGATGCTTCTGGATGGCAGAGAGTGAATTATGTAATTTTAGATTAATTTGCCATCATTCGTCATTCCGGATAAACTAACATTTATTATTCGTTGAGAAAACATTCAAGAATGGATATGATTGATAAAAGGAAGCCTGTGTTTTAAGAAAAACTCAGGCAATATTTTATCTCTGCAGCAGGGTGCTCAACACTTTTAGGAAGTCATAGTATGAAACATTACAGACAGAGAAAATATTTCCAATGATAGTATTTGTTTGAGACACCGGGATATGTATGGATGCACATCCATCATTATATTGATCCTCCCAACAGCCCTGTGACATAGCTGCTATTACCCCTGCCCTATCAGCACGCACACAGGGGCCCAGGAAGTAAACTGCTCAAAGCCTCAAAGGAAGAAGTGAAGATACAGTCCCATTCTGAAACCTTCCATCCTTCTGTATCGTCTGCCATGCAATCACATTAAATTAGCGTATCTGGGCACAAATAATCTATTTCATTAAGTGCAATTCACACCAAAACTCTGTTGGATATATCTCATGGTCTCAAGAGCTTGGTATCAGAAGGGATGATCCAGCCTGTCACCAAAGACAGCATCAGGCATCCAGCCCAATCTCAGTGGATAACACCATATTGAAAATGTGATTACCTAACCATCAGTTCTTAGCAAGTCCTGCCAGACACTCTATGTCTGCTTCTATTAATCCCAGGTCCACCCTTAGAGCAAAAATAATATAAAGTTCAGTTTCCCACATCACCATCCAAGAATTTGAAGTGAGCGATCACTGTCTCCCCTTATAAAACCCCCAGACCCATTGCTCATAACATCCTAAGATTAAGCCTCTTTTCACTCTGGCGGCCTCTTCCGGTTGTATGTGATCTGTCAAAATCCCCCTTCGGTGACACTCTGCACTAACCTCCAATCCCACGATGAACACGATCAGTTACGGCCCTTGGACCTTTCTCTTAATGTCACCGATGGTGTTAAGCTGCTGAACCATCAGGTCTCAGGGATGGCTCAGGAGGACATAAAGGAAAAACAATTAAAATCTTCTTTTCCAAAATTTCTTTTAAGCTAGATCTCTACTTGCACAACTGATTTCTGCGGAGAGTCAAACACCTGACTTCTCAGCTCTGCAGTCTAGTCCCAGAGGAACGGAGCGCACCCTCTCACGATGGTGGGCCTCCTCCGTGACGCGTGGTGAGTCCCCTCTGACAGCAACGCCCCGTCTGCACACTCTCCACCCGCCTTCACTGCCTCCTTCCGCTGCCTGGTCTCAAGTCTTCTGAATTCACCCCTCCTTCCTTCCTCACCCGGGCGCCACCCTCTGCTCCTTCATCTGCATTTCCACAGCACTGGGAAACAGAGATCCCAAGGCAGGATCAACAGCCATTTGGGGGTCTTGCTCCTCTACTAGACAAGAGTGAGCCCACCTACTTGTGGACTTTGCCCTCGTCAGCTATTATTTCCAGCGCTGGATTTGGGAAGATCAAGCCATGCCCTACGTGAATAACTACAAAAAAGGTTAGAAGTGGAACAGCTCATGGAAACAAGGCTAAGACCAGAGAAGTTACGGAACGGAAGGCGTGTTTAGATACATATGGACAAAGGAAAAGGTATCAGCAGCGGGAAGAAAGCCTTGAGCCCGACTGCAGCATGGAGCCTCGAAGGGAAATGTCAACATCTTTTGAACATCTCCGCACACAAGCCACTGTGCATTCACTTTACAGCCAGTAGCTCGTGTGAGACCTCATTTAATAATTCTGTGACTGGGTAAACAAGATCCTACCTTACAGCACACGGAACTACAGTTCCTGTCAAGATCCTTATCAATCCTTATCAATATCCTGTGATAAACCAAAATGGAAAAGAACACGAAAAAGAATGTAAATATAACTGAATTATATTACTATATAGCAGAAATTAACACAATGTAAGTCAACCACACTTTAATAAAATTTAAAAAAATGATTATGTGTTGTAGAATTTAATATCATTTTTTGGAGTTAAGGAAACTGAAGTTCAGAAGGCAGCTTTCTCAAGGATATCCGATTACCAAGTGATGGAACTGGACTTTTTAACTGTCATCTCTCTGCACAATCTTTCTGCAATACAATTCCGAAGCTTGGGAGTGGGAACTGAATGTAACCGGGCTAGGAATGGGCCTCCCTGAATTGCCCTGTGTAGTCACCTTGTGTCTCCTCTGACATTCATCTCAGGTTATGACCACAGCAGAGCACATGTGCATGCGTGTACACACACACCCACACACACACACTGGCAGGCCCGCTGTCTCCACAAGCACTGCTAGATAAGGGATTTTTTTACCCCCAAAGACGGCCTAGTGAGACAGGCACGAGCAGCACTGCATACTAATCACCTCTGAAAAACTCCCATCAGAAATAATTTCAAATATGTGTTCAAGAGGCAAGGATAGCACAGGGAATAGGAGAGCGGGTTTAGGAGGCAGGCTTCCCAGCGCCGCCCTCTATTAGCTGTGAGACTTTATTCAGATTATTCAACCTCTCTGTGCCTCAGTTTGCCAATCTGTAAAATGGGACTCAAAAGAGTACTCAACTTGTAAATTAAGGAGACGAAGTGAGTCAAGGCACATGGCCCCTGTGTACTCTGTCAGGCAGAGAGGAAACAATGCGATGCTTGGTCCGCTTGAGGCTTGTATGGGTCCATGAGTCAATGCCAGCCCCTGGTCTCCAAAGCCTCTGTCTCTCTCTGCACAGCATAAAGCTAGCAAGAACTCAGGGAAAGAGACACTTGTGGGCTGATGTGAACATGAGGAGGAACTGAACTCTGGAGCCAGTCTGGAAGATCTGAAGGATGAGAAGGACTCAGGCAAAGGAGGGACAAAACTTGATGGGGTGGACAGTACAGGCAGCCAGCAGATAACAGCATGCCTATTTGTGGGAGAGGGCATGGATTTCTCACTGAAGAATATGGTAGTTTGGGGAAGAAAGGGAAATAATATAGAACAGGGAAGTTGGGATCTTGAAGGTCAGTTAGAGGAGTCTGAACTCACTGCCCATGGACGGCTGGAAACAGGCATGGTCTTCGGAGTGGATGAGTGCAACACTCCTAGTAATGTTTTAGGAAGAGAATTTTGCTAGGCAGGAAGGAGTTAGGGATTGCTGACACCATACAGGGAAGAGGGGCTGGAAGGAGAGCCAGGCCAGGATGCTAATGTGTACACACAGAATACAAGATGCCCTGAAAGATGTCTGTGACACGGTGGGGCTTCCTGCCAGATTGGAAAGAGGAAAGTAAGGGAATACTTGCATATGATTCCCATATTAGGCCAGCGATGTGACAGACCCCAATCAGAAAATCATACTAAAATTACTGGAAAGTAAAAAACATGCAAAATAACACTGATAAAATATTTATTCAGCCCACTGCAACTATTCTCGGAAGCTGTTTCCTTAATTCTTTACTGAAGTTTCACTTTTTATCAATGAGTGATGAAAAGGAGGTAAACACATTAATAATGAAAGAAGCCAGCTTCCTGCCAAGTAGTTTGAATCAGTGCCCTTCTCCATGATCTTATGCGGTAGTCATATTTTTGGAGTATGCTGGGAAACTGGGAATTTGTCTATTATTTATCACGAAAGATTTTACATCAGCAACCTAGTAAGAAATGTACCTTTGGGGTCTTTGAGCTGAAACACTGCTTCATTTGCTATTTGCAATGATGCTGCAGTTATTTGCCTGTATGCATGCTGCTGCTGCTGCTGCTAAGTCACTTCAGTCGTGTCCGACTCTGTGTGATCCCATAGACGGCAGCCCACCAGGCTCCCCCGTCCCTGGGATTCTCCAGGCAAGAACACTGCAGTGGGTTGCCATTTCCTTCTCCAATGTGTGAAAGTGAAAAGTGAAAGTGAAGTCGCTCAGTCATGTCCGACTCTTAGTGACCCCATGGACTGCAGCCCACGAGGCTCCTCCGTCCATGGGATTTTCCAGGCAAGAGTCCTGGAGTGGGGTGCCATTGCCTTCTCCATGTATGCATGCAGTTCATTCTAAACCACAATTTTGGTCTTCGGAAACTGACCTTGATGAAAAGAATTCATTGATAATATATGTACTTTTAAAAACTCTATTCATTATATAGATGAAATAGTGCTTAGTAACTATCAGATAAAGAGATGGATAATCTGTTTATTTGATAATTTGATAACGGATGGTGGATGATTTTTTAGTTAGAAAACAAGACAATCTTATAAGAGTGGACACTTTTAAGAACCATACTTATAAAAGAAATAGCTTTTTAGAAAGCAGCAACTTCTTGGGAACTATGTAAGATTTTGTGCACTGTCATAAAAAGGCAGATTATCATGAGAAACTTATATTCTGCCCACAAACACACAACACCATTTATCAGCTGTGCCAGGCACTGGAAATAAGGATGCCCTTTCCCTCAGAAGCTTTCTTTCTGGGGGAGGCCAATCAATAAGAAAATAAATGAAGCATCAACTAGTCAGGAAGCAATAGAAATGGACATGGAACAACAGACTGGTTCCAAATAGGAAAAGGAGTACATCAAGGCTGTTTATTGTCACCGTGCTTATTTAACTTATATGCAGAGTACATTATGACAAATGCCGGGCTGAATAAAGCACAAGCTGGAATCAAGATGGTCAGGAGAATTATCAATAACTTCAGATATGCAGATGACACCACCCTTATGGCAGAAAGTGAAGTAAGTGAAGTGAAGCGAAGTCGCTCAGTCCTGTCCAACTCTTTGCAACCCCGTGCACTGTAGCCTACCAGGCTCCTCCATCCATGGGATTTTCCAGGCAAGAATACTGGAGTGGGTTGCCATTTCAAGAAGAACTAAAGAGCCTCTTGATGCAAGTGAAAGAGGAGAGTGAAAAAGTTGGATTAAAGCTCAACATTCAGAAAACTAAGATCATGGCATCTGGTCCCATTACTTCATGGCAAATAGATGTGGAAACAGTGGCAGACTTTATTTTTGGGGGCTCCAAAATCACTGCAGATGGTGACTGCAGTCATGAAATTAAAAGACGCTTGCTCCTTGGAAGGAAAGTTATGACCAACTTAGATAGCATATTAAAAGCAGAGACATTACTTTGCCAACAAAGGTCCATCTAGTCAAGGCTATGGTTTTTCCAGTAGTCATGTATGGATGTGAGAGTTGGACTGTGAAGAAAGTTGAGCACCGAAGAATTGATGCTTTTGAACTGTGGTGTTGGAGAAGACTCTTGAGAGTCCCTTGGACTGCAAGGAGATCCAACCAGTCCATCCTAAAGGAGATCAGTCCTGAATATTCACTGGAAGGACTGATGCTGAAGCTGAAACGCCAATACTTTGGCCACCTCATGCGAAGAGTTGATTCACTGGAAAAGACCCTGATGCTGGGAAAAACTGAAGGTGAGAGGAGAAGGGGACGACAGAGGATAAGATGGTTGGATGGCATCACTGACTCATTGAACATTGAATTTGGGTAAATTCTGGGAGTTGGTGATGGACAGGGAGGCCTGATGTGCTGTGGTTTATGGGGTCACAAAGAGTCGGACACGACTGAGCAACTGAACTGAAATGAACTGAGTGTGTGAATAGCAACTTTGGATAAAGTATAAAAGCAGTTCAGAAGAGAAAGAAAGTAGTTTTCTCTTACCATTGTCCCAGAGATAAAAAGAAATGTGTCATAATCTGCTACTCTAAACCCATTTGGGGGGATTTGTAAAGAATCACAAGTATGTTTTATTTTGTTTTTTAATCCTGTGAGAAAAAAGCTATTCATGAAAGTAGAAGGCAGGCGTGGGTAAAGCGACTGTGAGCAAGCAGTCTCTGAAATACATTTCCTAGCAATTATTAGAGATTAAAAAAGTCACATCTCTCCTTCCAACAATCAAAATTACTTTCTAATGAGTTGTTTTCATTCTACTATTCATCCAGATTAAACCAAAGCACACATTAAATACAAAAAGATTTATTTTCCAGAGTTCTGCCAGGGTGAAAGCAATCTAATCAAAAACGAAATGGGGAATGAGCTCACTGAATAAATCAGAAGGAAGAATTAAAGAAGCTGACAGATATTTTGGAGGCCTGTTAAAAAATAAATTGGATTTTCATTATAAAAATTGACTTAAATAAATGATACACTTAAGAACCCACTTCAGAACATTTCCTTAAAGTCAATTTGATTATCAACCCCAAGATATTGCATTTCAATATATTTTGTTATATTTCCAAAATACAAGAGGTATAGGAAAGGACATACACAGAGTAAACGCCCAGAAAATAGAAAGAAATAAATAAATACTAAAAAATCTTTGATTCTGATACCTGATGTTCAGATTTGAAACCTAAATAAAAAGTTAGGCAAAATATTTTACATAGTGCCACCAAAATAACTAGAGGATAATTAAAGTAAATTTTATATTTGAGGAAAAGCAAAAGAAAACTTGATAGTAGACACAGCCCTCTAAAGATCTATAATTTATAAATTACTCCCTTGATGGATAATCTGTAAGTATAGATATATCCACTAATAGGGACAATATTAAGCCTTCATGAAAGACAGCTGTTCATACGACAAGTGAAAGTTGTGTCCGACTCTTTGTGACCCCAGGGACTATACAGTCCATGGAATTCTCCAGGCCAGAATACTGGAGTGGGTAGCTGTTCCGTTCTCCAGGGGATCTTCCCAACCCCGGGATGAAACCCAGGTCTCCCGCATTGCAGGTGGATTCTTTACCAGCTGAGACACCAGGGAAGCCCTGTTCATATGACATGTGACACTTTAATCAGCAGAAATGGGGAGCATGAATGTGTGGCGGCGGGCAGCGGGGCAGGCGGGTGGGGATTGGATCTATTCTCTGTATTTTCAAGCAAGGAATGAGGAAGTACAGACCTTCTCATAATCTCTGGAGGTAGTAAGCCTTCTAGGTAAAATTATCATGTTCATACACTCAGCAGGTAATACCAGAGAAAAGAGTTTCTGTTCTAGGCACTCCACCTTTAAACAGATAAAGCTGGTAAAGGAACTCAGAATCCTGCTGTCTGAGGGACAGAGGAGGGAAGTGTAAACTGCGCTTGTTCCATGAAACCCCAAGGAAGAGGACACAGATGGGAGGGGAAGTTGTGCATACATGTTCTAGCTGTCAGATGTGTTAAAGACTGAGAGCTCTAGAGAAGTGAGTTCCCTATTGCGGGAGGTATTCAAGCACACAGAGAGAGAGATGACAGGGATGGGGCAGAATGCACCCAAACTCTGAAAATTAAATGGGTCAGGACCACCTTCAAGCTGAGATCTTGTGATTATAAGAAACAGAAATCACAGCCA
The DNA here is from genome assembly GCF_910594005.1 of Cervus elaphus. Classification (NCBI taxonomy): domain Eukaryota; kingdom Metazoa; phylum Chordata; class Mammalia; order Artiodactyla; family Cervidae; genus Cervus; species Cervus elaphus. The sequence goes on along the minus strand of NC_057842.1, from coordinate 20,604,760 downwards.
CTGACATCGGGGGACTAAAGAGTCATTCAGTGACACTGATGTACAACAGATGCCTGGGAAAAAGTGTTGAGGGCACAGTACCCATGAGGGTCCAGGCAGGAAGCTAATGGTGCCTCAATCTGGGTAATGTGAAGGAGAGCTTCATAAAGAGCTACTTCCAAAGGTGTGGGCAACCAAAGGGGGAAACACAGTGTGCGGGGACCAGAAACAACAGCAGAGGGCCAAGGGCACCCTCCGCTTCCCCTGGATCGAAAGGGAGGAGAGGAGGGGCAGTTACCAGGTCTGGGAGAGAGACCTGCGGAGGACGGGACCACCCGGGAGGAGCTGTGACCTTCCATCCTCCAGGATGATCCTCATGACTGTAGGCGGAGCAGGGGCTGATGTGGACCTGCAGGGTGGAGGGGCAGAGAGATCTGAGAGGCCAAACAGAAGACTTCTGGCACAAATGCCAGCAAAGCCATGGAAAACAGGGCAAACGGGAAAGTCCTGGACGAGGTAAGAGGCTCTGGACTGCCTTCTCTCTAGGTCCTTTCCAAAGAGAGCAACATGCTTTTCAATGGACACGGTGAAAATGAGAGTCACAGACCTATGTTTTTTTACCATCCTTGTACATATAATGCTGGCTCTTTCTGATTCTCCAGGCATTCGCCTGGATTTGTTTTCTGAACTAAGCACTCAGCCGCAAGAATTGCTCTACCCAAAACAAAAGTGCCACAGAAGACGAGAGCTTCCCAGGTGGCGCTAGTGGTAAAGAACTCGCCTGCCAATGCAAGAGGGGTAAGAGAAGAGGATTCGATCCCTGGGTCAGGAAGATCCCCTGGAGGAAAGCATGGCCAACTCACTCTAGTATTCTTGCCTGGAGAATCCCCACGGGCAGAGGAGCCTGGAGGGCTACAGTCTGTAGGTTCACAGAGTCAATCAGAAAAGCACAGCACAGGATCTGAAAACCTGAATATAGAACCATCGAGCCTATGTTAGTTAGGCGATTTTCCATCTGATATCCTGGCTACTCATTCCTTCATTCACCAGATAGGTTTAATGATCTCCTACTGGACAGGTGCTGTGCTGGGCCTGGGGACTCAACTGCCAACAAGAAAAGTCCATCACTGCCTTCACTGAGCTGTCAGCTGACTGTCAATCACTCCAATCTACAACACCCTCTGTTCAGTTAAGGAATCTCAGGAGTGCTATGGATCAGAGACGCAAACTATGACCCACAGACCAAATACGGGTGGCCTTGCTTCCATCAGCCATGTTTTATTGAAACACCCATGTCCATTAGCTTATGTGTGGTCTATCATTGTTTCAGTGCTACAACCTCAGAGTTGCTACAGGAGGATTGCAAAGCCTGATATATTACTAACTGGTTCTGTACAGAAAAGTTTGCCAATACTTGCTCTAAATAAAACCTAATGCTTTAAGAATAAATATATTAAAGGAAACATATTGTCACTCATCAAACATCTCTGGGTGCCCTAGCTACAAACCAAGTCATGAGGGAGGCTGGCTTTCTGCCAAGTTGCATTTCTACTGTTCTAAGTTTTGGTTCTGTATTTTTTCCTTCTTTCATTATAAAGGCAGATAAAAAAACTGTCACATGGCTAATGTCTTCAATTAACAGCTAACTCTATTTGGAGGATGTTCACATTCTCTTATACTGTATCTAGTCTTTTGATTGATCAGAGTTCTTCCATATCATGGAAGGCCCATTTTTCCAATGATCCTTTTCGCTGAATCACACCAAACAAGTTTTGACAGGGGTGATTTTAGGCTATCTTTTAAATTGAACAATAAAATTGATTGTAAAAGCACTTAGCCACCACTCAAGTGCTATATAAATGCAAAATCATAGCAGCAATAGTACCTTCACTTCCCTGCAGAGAGAAACATGAGTGGATGCTTATTCCCCAATCACTTGACCCAGAGAGCATTAAAATTTTAAATGTAAAAAAAAATAAATAAATAAACTAGCTTTCATTGGCTGTTACCAAAAATTCCTAATAAGAAGTGACAGGATCTGTGCCGGTTGTGGTTCCTCGGAAGGATGTTAAGCGGCTCAGCGGTGGCTGTGGCTGACCATTGATTTGCCACTCCCTAAACCCTTTTCATCCCTAAATGGGAATCAATGTAGCATGAATAAAATTAAACGACCATTTAGTTCATATTTAGTCACTATAATGAAGCAATAGCTGGCTGGAGAAAGATCTTTGCCAAGCCTTGGTTCCTGAAAGTTTTCCCATCCGCTAGCCATAATGTACATTTCATGGGTCAAGAGAAAGGAGAGTGAGTCCACCAGTGAACTCAGAACCAAGAATGAGATGATAACGGGAGGCAGCATGGAGAAGGTCTGGCTGATTGGGTAACAAGAGAGGTTTCTGTTAGGTACCAGCTTAGACATTCTATTGTTGAAAACACCTTCCTTGATATCCTTAGATCAAGTCATTTCCCTCCAATACATAGCTCTTAACATTCGATACTGCTATATCACAGTTGCAGCTGGGTCATTCCTTATTTCCTTGGTTCTTTGATGGCAATGACCCTTGGTGAGTTCCACTGAGCTCATGACCTGCCTCTGCAGGGCAGAAATTGCTACAGTGAACACACAATAAGCACTGAGAAAAAAAAAAAAATAGCTGGTTGACCTGATGAATGAATGGATAGGTAAGCAAGCTGGATGCTAGGCGCTCTGACAGCATGTAAGAATACCCTGGTCATTCTATGATACTTCTCAAAACTAACGGCCCATGTCTTCCTGTCCTGAGCTAGGCTCTAGGAAAATGCACAAACTGCACACCAGCTCCTGGTATCTTCACCACCAACTACCTCCTCTCTGCTCTTTCACTCCCCTGTCTTAACTTCTCTTGATATATAATCATGATCAAATTGCTCCCAGCTGCAGAAAAGGAAAAAAAAACAAAAAACAAAAACAGTATCCCATCACCTCCACCTCACCTAGCTGTTCTTACAAAGGCTGAAAAAGACAAACCTGAGGCCTACCTGAAAATTCTCTTGCCCCTTCTCTGCAGACCTCACCCTAATAACCACGCTTCTATTCTTAAAATGCTTTGCTCTCTGACTTCAGTGCCACTATTCCCCTGATTCTTCTTCTATACCATACCCTGTCAATTCTATAATCCAATATATCTAAAAACTGATCTTCTTCTTCCTCAAACCATTAACAACTCTTGTCTTTATGGCTACATCAGTCTTCTGCCAGACCTCTCAGCTCCCTCCAATCCACTCTGCACAGTGAAGTCATAAGTTCACCTCAATAATGCTCCAAAGTAATTTCACTGGTTCTATTACATTGTGACTCTGGCCCTCACCTTCAAGTGCCTTTGTACTGTAGATTTAACTTACATATGACAAATACAGGCCCCATGAAACAGCTATTCTGTCTGATCTTCACCACAATATCCAGTGGACTCCTGACACCTTTATATGTGTTAAAACATATTCAAGGTAATGTTTTCTAAATCTTGACAAGGCCTCCAAACTACTGGTTTTGGAAGGCTGGTTCCAAATACTGGTATTCCCACCATTACTCATGTAAAAAGAGCAAAAGTCTTACTCAGAGTCATCAATTTGTGCTCCTGACCATCATTCCTGGTTTCTCTCTTAATTTTGTCATTTGTGGTCCATATCCCTGCTCTGAAAGTCATCCAGATTATGCATGTTCCAAATTATACAGGCTCTTTATTGCACTTGATCTAAAGACTTACTTCTAAAGCAGTAAGTCTTCCCAAATATAAATAAGTAGAATAGTTGCTAACACAATTTTCTGCCAAGTGACTGAGTCTCACTGTAGCCACATGAAACACTGTAAATCTCTCGATTTTAAGCAGAAAAAAGGCAGTTGCAAACAATCCCAAGAATGTGATCAATGTATACGTAATTAGAGACAAATACCGCTCTTGAAAGAAATATACCCTGCTCAGGAACACGGCCCACGGTATGAGTTTTTCTACATTATGAGCATTTTATGAATATTAAATAACAGTACACATCTTTATAATCTATGGCTCCTGATGACCTCAAGTCCAAAATGTGTTTCTGAACTTCCAGCCTATGAAGTTATACAAAGCCTTTCATAATTCAGTACAAGCCACTGGTCCCACTTATTAGCTGCCACTTTTATTAGACATTCAGGTTACATTAAAACACGGTCTTCCCCACATATGCTCAGCTTCCTGCCTTTACTCTTCTCATCCTTTTCATTTGCAATGTATTTCCCACTTCTACCCCTATTTCCTAAGTATCTGTTACCTACGCCACTGTCAGGGTACCACCTCCTCCAGCAAGCCCTCTGCCCCACAGCATTTTTTCTGAATCTCCTAATGAAATCCCACCCTGCCCCTGAATGTTTCCTACCTAACTCTACATCTATCTCTGCCCCAGGCCTGGGAGGTCTTTCAAGGAGGAGACCATGTGTGTGCCATCTTTGACATCTACAGTACCTTACATCAGTTCAGTTCAGTTCAGTCACTCAGTCGTGTATGACTCTTTGCGACCCCATGAACCGCAGCACGCCAGGCCTCCCTGTCCATCACTAACTCCTGGAGTCCACCCAAATCCATGTCCATAAAGTCGGTGATGCCATCCAATCATCTCATCCTCTGTTGTCCCCATCTCCTCCTGTCCTCAATCTTTCCCAGCATCTAGGTCTTTTCAAATGGGTCAGCTCTTTGCATCAGGCAGCCAAAGTATTGGAGTTTCAGTTTCAACATCAGTCCTTCCAATGAACACTCAGGACTGATCTCCTTTAGGATGGGCTGTGGTTCCTTCAAAATAATGGGGGCTCAATAAAAGACGTGTTGGGGACTTCCCTGGTGGTCCAGTGGCTAAGACTCCACACGCCAACGCAGGGGGCTGGACATACATCCCTGGTCAGGGAACTAGTTCCTACACGTCCCAACTAAAGATCCCGAGACCTCAAGGAAGATCCCATTTGCTGCAACTAAGAACCAGGCAGCCAAATATATATTTTTTAAAAAATAAATTTAAAAATGTGCATAAGGCACTGATTTACCAACCGCAGCAATGGCCTCCAAGCACAGGCCTCTTCTGCCCCCAGGAGGGAACCATTTTTGGCGGGGGGGGGGGGGGGGGGGGTCAAGCCAGGCTTGAACACGCCTGGAGGTTAGAACACACCCGGGACGCCCACACATTTGGAGGCGCAGGCCGGAGTCTAACTCCAGAAGCTCCAGCGCCGCTGCGATCCACTGCATCGGGTAGAGAGACACGGAACACGTGCGCTGGCAGCCCATGGCACAGATACGCGTCTCCGAACGAAGCCACGCGCCAGGCACGCGGGGAGGCGGAGACGGGGGAGCCGGTGCAGGGCGCCTCCGCACCTACCTTCGGGGACCCTGCAGAGCAAGGAGGGCTCCTCCCGCGGGGAGCCGGTGCAGGCGGGGAAGGGGCCGCGGGGACTGGAGCTCTGCGACGTCGCCGGCGGCCCTAGCCCGACCGCCCAGAGAAGGCCGCCCGGCGCCGGCTTCGGTCCGCGCTCGGGGGCGCGCGGGGAGGGCCGGGCCGCGCGCCCCACAAGCCCCCGCGGCGCGCTCGGCCGGCCGCGCCGGGGCCGCGCCGGAGCCGCAGGGAGTCGGGAGCGCCGCCTGGGTGGGAGCGGGTCTTCCCGGCGGCCCCTGCGAGGGCCCGCGCCGCGCGGGCAAAAGCTAAGGCGAGGCCTCGCGCCTCCCCGAGGACCGCATCCCCTGGGCTTCCCGCCGGAAGGGGAAATCGAGTCCTAGCGGAGAACAAGCCCTCGGGGAGACTTCTGGAAGGAGATCTGGTGATTCCAGCGGGGGAGGGGGAGCAGCTTGGACAGGATGAATCCGAAAACGACACTTCTCTTCCCAAAAATGAAATTAAACTTGTGTTTCTTCCAAGAAATTGTGGTCATTACAGAATGATGTTGCTCTCTGTTCACCTTTCACATCATATGTATTGTCAATTTTTTTTGGGGGGGGGGGCGGTGGGAGCCTTACATCTTACAAAAAAAAATGCTTCCATAGTTTAGAATCCCAGTTCGAAGCATTTTTTTTTTTTTTGTAAGATGTAAGGCTCCCACCGCCCGCCCCCCAAAAAATTGACAATACAATGTATGACAAAATGTATGTCAAAACCCACTAAATATTGTAAAGTAATTAGCCTCCAACTAATAAAAATAAATGAAAAAAAAAAAAAAAAAAGAATCCCAGTTCGATTCCAAGAACCCTGAGGACAGATTCTCTGCAGGTTTCTTTGGTTACACGCGGTGCTTGATCGCTATTGGGTAGCAATCTCAGCGTGTATTTATTGTATAAAATAGCGAGCATGTCTACGTGGAGATCTGTATGGCTGATTTTAACTAAATGGATGAACCTTTCTTATTAAGATAATACATGTGCGTCCAATCCGTTATTGTACATTTCTTTAAAATGTTAAGCATCGTTGTTCTAGCCATCTGCCCGTAAACGAGAATCAATGCTGCAAAGTCCATTGTCATTTGTTTAATATGTTCATTAATCCTGAAGAGGTAAATTTCAGGTAATCGAAGACAGAATTATCTTGAACTACAAATTAATGAACCCTCGATTACTGTTTACTGTATTTGCTGTTCTTTTGGAGACATGTAAATCCAATCAGCGTGCGTTGATCACAGACATAATCTAGAGTCACAGAGGGGAGATGTTGCCAAATTTGTCCTTGTTGGGGCAAGTGTGAAATGCGTTTCAATTCCACTCATTCATTTATTATGCAAATTGGACTGAACTCCTATTATGTGCCAGGCACCAAGTGAAGCATGATCATTGCCCTTTGCAACTGTGCAGTCTGGTAATTAAAACAAACCTGTAAACAAACTATCAAAATATAGTGCAAGCACTGAAATTCTATTAGAAAACTGCAGAGTCAGTTTTAAAATCTCATCCTTTCTCACCAAACCATCGGTAAGTATCTATTAACCTGGCAAACATTTACCATTTTTTTAAAGCTTCTGGAAGATGGAGTGGTTATGGATTTTACAAAAAATGTACAGTAGAAAATAACTTCCATGAAAATTGTACAAGTTTTAATACCGCTCTTTGTCTTACTCATCCCTAGTCGGGGTATATAACATGTATGTAATAAGTCATCATTAAAGGTTTGGTAAATAAAAAATAAATGGATTCCCACTATCTTAAAACATTTAACTTGTGCTTTTTAGAAACTTTTCTATAAATATTGTGATCTGGCTGTGTGTACCAGAGCCTGAACAACTTTTCTAAACAAGTTTATAAAGACCAAAGGAAGGTGAAAATGTACAAAGATGCAACTGCAGTCTCTTAGCTCTTCTTGTTCATTGCGCTTAAATGTAGAGTGTTTGAAGGGGGCTTGAGTACAACGTCAGAAAGTCATGCTTCTCTCATGTAACGTTTCAAAACAACAAATTCGTTGATTGCCAATCTGTACATAAAAGAGGAAATTGTTAATGGCACCTACACATTTTCAAGGTCCAAATAAAAATACAAAGGAAAAATGGTTTACCTCTGTGCAAAATATGAAACTTTAGATGGGGAAGAGTACTAAGTTACTATCAGCCAATTTAATGTAAATTAAAATAAGTAACTGGATAAAATAAGTACAAAAGATGTAATCAAGGAACAATGCTAATTTTTTTAAATGGGTTCATGTTTCCTATTTTTCATGATAAGCTATTTCTTTTTTTTTTTCTGGGCCACACTGGGAAGCCAGTGGAACTTCCTTGACCAGGGATCAAACCCATGCCCCTTGCAGTGAAAGTGTGTAGTATTAACCACTGGATCACAAGGGAAGTCCAACAATACTAAATTTTAAACGACTCTTTTAACCACAAAGAACAGAAAGGAGACTATCTGATAAAAAGCCAAATGAGAATGTAAATCATATTTTTAAAAGACTATTGTTAAAAATATTATTTTATTTCATAAAGATTTGCATTATTTTAATATATAGTTGTGGAAATGGTAGTAAACTGTTCTATAAAGAAATAGAGAAACTTCAGTAATTCCTAGACCAACACTCATTTGTTGTTGTATATTCACTCAGTTGTGTCCAACCCTTTGTGACCCCATGTGCCCCCCTGCAGCACTCCAGGCGCCCCTGTCCTTCACCATCTCCCAGAGTTTGCTCTAACTTATGTTCATTGAATAGATGATGCCATCAAATCATCTCCCTTGTCCTCTGTTGTCCCCTACTCCTCCTGTCTTCAATCTTTCCCAGCTTCAGAGTCTTTTCTAATGAGTCAATTCTTCACATCAGGTGACCATAGTATTAGAGCTTCAGTTTCAGCATCAGTCCTTTCAATTCAGGATTGATTTCTTTGCCATCCAAGGGACTCTCAAGAATCTTCTCCAACACCACGGTTTACACCCTTTTACACAGGAGAAAATTAAGCTCCGTGTTCAATTTAGTAGTTCAAGAAACATATATTATATTGTGTCCTAAGTACAAACAAGAAAGGCCTTGTTTTCAATGATCCTGCCATGCAGTAAGGGAGAAAATTTTACCATCAAGATAATAATAACTAGCAAACACTGAACATACTGTTCCAGGTAATCATGGATTGTCCAATTTAATTCATCCAAAAAAAATTTTAGAGGGAAAGTACTGTTTTCTAGTCATTTTACAATGAGGAAACAAATTAAAATTTAGATTGGTTAACTCATCCAAAGATATTTAGTTAGTAGATGGTCTTACAGAAAATGCATTAACTTCATCCCTTCACTCTAGCACATCCAGGAAGCCAGCTAGGACTCTGCTTAGCTGCTGTCCTTTAATTCCGTTCCTTGTACAGAGTATTTCATCCACTGGTATTTTAATATTTTCAGTGGTACCTGAGGCAGTGAACTGTGCAGTGCTTTTAACCATTCATCAGACTTCTTGGATTTCAGTCTCTCAGTTAGACCTGATCACTTTCACATCTATTTTAATTTCATATTGGTATTTCTCATCACTCACTTTTCTGTGCCCCATATTTTATTTAAATTGACCTAACAGCATAACTGGATAAGGCAATGGCACCCCACTCCAGTACTTTTGCCTGGAAGATTCCCATGGATGGGGGAGCCTGGTAGGCTGCAGTCCATGGGGTCGCTAAAAGTTGGACATGACTGAGTGACTTCACTTTCACTTTTCACTTTCCTGCATTGGAGAAGGAAATGGCAACCCACTCCAGTGTTCTTGCCTGGAGAATCCCAGGGACGGGGGAGCCTGGTGGGCTGCCGTCTATGGGGTCTCACAGAGTCAGACACGACTGAAGTGACTTAGCAGCAGCAGCAGCAGCAGTAACAGCATAATGTAATTTACAGCAGGTTACAATCCCATGGTTATTAAAACTAACATCATTCCACAAAACTCTACATACTACTATCTTTAATAGTTCAACTACTGTTAACACAAAATGAGTAATTTGTATTGTCATGTATATAATTATTATATAGTTATAGTCCAGATGGCATCTTGCAACTTTTCCCTCATCTTTGTCAATATGATTGGTATCTTTGCTTTAAGAAGAATAAAATCTTGGGACTTCCCCGGAGGGTCAGGGGCTAACAGTCTGTACTCCCAACACAGGAGGCCTGGATGTGATTCCTGGTCAGAGAACTAGATCCCAAAGCCTCAACTAGGAGTTCTCATAATGCAACTAAAAATCCCACATGCCACATACAAGATTGAAGATGCCGTGTGCCCCATGTGAGACCTGATACAGCCAAAGAAATAAGTATTTAAAAAAAGAAGAGTAAACTCCACAAAAATTTCCAAGTGTTTAAGACCAGTGAAAAGTGTTGGTCAAAGTGTTAGTTGCTCAGTCATGTCCTACTCTTTGCAACCTCATGCTAGCCGTCCAGGATCTTCTGTCCATGGAATTCTCCAGGCAAGAATCCTGGAGTGGGTAGCCATTCCTTTCTCCAGAAGATCTTCCCAACCCAGGGATCAAACCTGGATTTCCTGCATTACAGGCAGATTCTTTACCATTGAGCCACCAGGCAAGCACTTAAAACCATTAAACTACGTCAAATTCATGAAAAAAATTAAGTTTTTTAAAAGCATTTAATTTTGTCTTTTAGAGTTTAGAATTCTAGAAAGAGGAAAAATTGAAAACATTTTCAGATAATCTCACTATTCCTTTCTTTAACATAAAGAGGAAAGGGTATGTCTCTCTTTAATATACCTAAAATTACATATTGTAAAAATAATTTTACCCAAATTAAAATATGTTACTTTGCCTAAATGATTATACTTGAAAAGAATTTTTGAAGTATTTTTAAAACATTTTTGAGTTCACAGAGAGTCTTCAGCTTTAAAAGAAATATAACAAAAAACAAAACAAAAATCTATGTGTAAATGAGTAATTATTTTTTGTAAGAATAATATTTCCTAATTTATGTGATTGTAAACTCATGTTTTTTCTCCTGGCAATCTTGATTCCAGCTTGTGCTTCATCCAGTCCAGCATTTCACATGATGTACTCTGCATATAAGTTAAATAAGCAGGGTGGCAATATACAGCCTTGACATACTCCTTTCCTGATTTGGAACCAGTCTGTTGTTCTGCGTCCATTTCTAACTGTTGCTTCACGACCTGCATACATATTTCTCAGGAGGCAGGTGAGGTGGCCTGGTATTCCCATCTCTTGAAGAATTTTCCACAGTTTGTTGTGATCCACACAGTCAAAGGCTTTGACATAGTCAATAAAGCAGAAGTAGATGTTTTTCTGGAACTCTCTTGCTTTATCGATGATCCAATGGATGTTGGCAATTTGATCTCTGGTTCCTCTGTCTTTTCTAAAACCAGCTTAAACATCTGGAAGTTCATGGTTTACGTACTGTTGAAGCCTGGCTTGGAGAATTTTAAACATTATTTTGACCAACCTAGACAGCATATTAAAAAGCAGAGATATTACTTTGTTGACAAAGGTCCGTCTAGTCAAAGCGGTGGTTTTTCCTGTAGCCATGTATGGATGTGAGAGTTGGACTATAAAGGAAGCTGAGTGCCAAAGAATTAATGCTTTTGAACTGCGGCATTGGAGAAAGTCTCTTGAGAATCCCTTGGACTGCAAGGAGATCCATCCAGTCCATCCTAAAGGAGATCAGTTCCGAATATTCATTGGAAGAAGGACTGATTTTGAAGATGAAACTCCAATACTTGGGCCACTAGATGCGAAGAACTGACTCATTGAAAAAGACCCTAATGCTGGGAACGATTGAAGGCAGGAGCAGAAGGAGACAACAGAGGATGAGATGGTTGGATGGCATCACCGACTCAGTGGACATGAGTTTGAGTAAGCTCCAGGAGTTGGTGATGGACAGGGAAGCCTGACAAGCTGCAGTCGATGGGGTTGCAAAGAATCGGACACAACTTAGCGACTGAACTGAACTGAACTTGCTAGCATGTGAGATGAATGCAATTCTGCTGTAGTTTGAACATTCCTTGGCATTGCCTTTCTTTGGGATTGAAATGAAAACTGACATTTTTCAGGCCTGTGGCTACTGCTGAGATTTCCAAATTTGCTGGCATATTGAGCTGTAGCCTGTTAACAGCAACATCTTTTAGGATTTGAAATAGCTCAACTGGAATTTGAGCTGGAGGAAGCACAAGCTGGAATCAAGATTGGTGGAGAAATATCAATAGCTTCAGATATGCAGATGACACCATCCTTAGGGCAGAAAGTGGAGAAGAACTAAAGAGTCTCTTGATGAAAGTGAAAGAGAAGAGTGAAAAATTTCTCTTAAAACTCAATATTCAGGAAACAGAGATCATGGCATCCAGTCCCATCACTTAATGGCAAATAGATGGGAAAACAGTGGAAACGATGAGAGACTTTTGTGGGGGGTGCTACAAAATCACCGCAGATGGTGACTGCAGCTATGTAGTTAAAAGATGCCTACTCCTTGGAAGAAAAGCTGTGACCAGCCTAGCCAGATATTAAAAAGCAGAGACATTACTTTGCCAACAAAGGTCTGTCTAGTCAAAGCTATGGTTTTTCCAGTAGTCATGTATGGATGTGAGAGTTGGATTGTAAAGGAAGCTGAAGAATTGATGCTTTTGAACTGTGGTGTTGGAGAAGACTCTTGAGAATCCCTTGGACTGCAAGGAGGTCCAACCAGTCCATCCTAAAGGAGATCAGTCCTGGGTGTTCATTGGAAGGACTGATGCTGAAGTTGAAACTCCAATACTTTGGCCACATGATGCAAAGAATTGACTCACTGAAAAGACCCTGATGCTGAGAAAGAGTGAAGACAGGAGGAGAAGGAGACGACAGAGGATGAGATGGTTGGATGGCATCACCGACTCGATGCACATGAGTTTTAGTAACCTCTGGGAGTTGGTGATGGACAGCAAGGCCTGGTGTGCTGCAGTATTCAGGGTCGCAAAGATTTGGTCATAACTGAGTGACTGAACTGAACTGGAACTCAATTTTTAGCATTTTTCATTTTCTCCAAGTAGCACATTAGTGAATTTTTATGCTTTTTTTAGATTGAAAAGTTTCAGTTTTTTATCACTTGAATTAATGAAAAGATATACAAAATAAATTAGACTAATCCAGCAGAATTCTAAACACCACTGAAGGCCATTTTAGGTCTGTTAGGAAATAAAGTTACTGTATTATGTTATCAAGTATAAAAGAAGCTTGGGCTAATCTTGGAAATCACTTAGGTATGTTAACAATTTGGAAAAGCCATTTTAGAGGCACTATATATAGAAAGCTTTCTGGGAAATGAAAGAGAGCTTGCTGAAGTGCAGACTCCTCAGTTCCTATGGATTCATTGTGATTTTCTCAAAGGCTAGTTAACAAATGCTAGCAAAAAACAGTAAGGCATAATACATACTATGAAAAAGGATGTAGTTTACTTTTAAAGCATTAATTTCATATAAAGGAAATACAGGAATTAGGCAGAAATATCAAGGAACTCTCAAAATGAACACTGGTAAGGGTAACCATTAAAAATGCAAGCAAAATTATTTTAGTAATGGTTAGCATTTTAAAGTGACAATATTTTCATCTTATTTAATAACAGAAGTATTAATCTGTGTCAAACACTCTGGATAAAATATTATGTTAAAGAAAGGAGCAGTGAGATTATCTGAAAAAGATTGTATTCAGTAGAGCAGTGGAAAATCTACCAGTGGAAGAGTGTAGTGTCTAACTGCTGTTGCTATAGTAAGAAATGGAAACTGCTTGAGTATGAAAGACAAGTATTAAAAATACTGAGGAAAAGAGAAACACTCATCCCTTATATTGTTTTATCTATCAATACTGCTGATTTATCCTTGAGATGAATTTCTCTTTCTCTTTTTATTTTTTATTTTTTACCTTGATAGGAGGCATAGAGTATAGAGATCATGGGCATGACTGTGAACTAAGACTGCCTGATTTCAGTTTTTAGTTTTGATTCTTAGCAGCAAGTGACCTAGGGCTTCCCCAGTAGCTCAGCGGTAGAGAATTCACCTGCAATGCAGGAGAAGCAGGAGTCATGGGTTCAGTCCCTGGACTGGGAAGATCCGCTGGAGGAGGGAATGGCAACCCATTCCAGTATTCTTGCCAGTGAACCAGAATAAATTGCTTGACTTTAAGATGTCAATTTCCTAACTTATAAAATGGAGATGATCACAATCACCCTTGTATTAAATGATATAATTCATACAAACAGTTCAGTCTGTCAACTGAAAAAAAAAATGCTCAACCTAAAAGTTGGGAACTGTGTTCTGTTCAGTAGACAAAACTGAGGACTTAAGCCTAGGACACAGCATCTCGGATAGCTCTGAGAGACTGCTCTGAAGAGGCAATGGGGAAACCAGGATATATAGAAGTTTTTGCAATAAAGAGCAGATAGACAGAACATCAAAAAATTACTATCACTTAAAGAAATCCAGATATCTCAAGGAATTTAGCACTTTTTTATGTATAGGAAGATGCCAGAGTCCAGGCTCCCTGGCATCATTCCTTTGATTTGCACCTCAGCTCTCTGGTGCAAGTATCTTGTGCTTTCTCATCCTGAGTCTCCTCGGGGTGCACTGCTTGGGGACAGGGGCTGCAGCAGCAGCTGACTGGTAGATGGGGGCATCCTGCCTCCATCCTAAATTCCATCAAGGCTTTCTGTTAGGACAGTTGTAATGTGATGACTTGATGGCTGCAACATGCTTTGTTTACTAATATGGCAATATTGTCATTCACAAGTCTTTAGCAAGCACACACTAAGTTTTACATAAATATTACCTATAATAATAGGTAATTACCTGAATTACCTATTACCTGAATTTTGACCTCCTTGCATACTGATTTTTTTTAACAACACCAAATATAAACAAAATATATTTAGCAACCCCCAAATATATTTTCCAAAGATGGAGAAGCTCTATACAGTCAGCAAAAACAAGACGAGCAGCAGACTGTGGCTCAGATCATGAACTCCTTATTACCAAATTCAGACTTAAATTGAAGAAAGTGGGGAAAAACAATAGACCATTCAGGTATGACCTAAATCAAATCCTTTATGACTATACAGCGGAAGTGAGAAATAGAATTAAGGGACTAGTTCTGATAGACAGAATGCCTGATGAACTGTGGAGGGAGATCCATGACATTGTACAGGAGACAGGGAGCAAGACCATCACCAAGGAAAAGAAATGCAAAAAACCAAAAAGGCTGTCTGAGGAGGCCTTACAAATAGCTGTGAAAAGAAGAGAAGTGAAAAGCAAAGGAGAAAAGGAAAGATATACCCAACTCAATGCAGAGTTCCAAAGAATAGCAAGGAGAAATGAGAAAGCCTTTCTCAGCGATCCATGCAAAGAAATAGAGGAAAACAATAGAATGGGAAAGACTAGAGCTCTCTTCAAGAAAATTAGAGATACCAAGGGAACATTTCATGCAAAGATGGGTTCAATAAAGGACAGAAATGGTATGGACCTAACAGAAGCAGAAGATATTAAGAAGAGGCGGCAAGAATACACAGAAGAATTATACAAAAAAGATCTTCTTGACCCAGATAATCACAATGGTGTGATCACTCACACTCACCTAGAGCCAGCCATCCTGGAATGTGAAGGCAAGTGGGCCTTAAAAAGCATCACTATAAACAAAGCTAGTGTAGGTGATGGAATTCCAGTTGAACTACTTCAAATCCTAAAAGATGATGCTGTGAAAGTGCTGCACGCAATATGCCAGCAAATTTGGAAAACTCAGCAGTGGCCAAAGGACTGGAAAAGGTCAGTTTTCATTCCAATCCCAAAGAAAGGCAATGCCAAAGAATGCTCAAACTACCGCACAATTGCATTCATCTCACATGCTAGTAAAGTAATGCTCAAAATTCTCCAAGCCAGGCTTCAGCAATACGTGAACCGTGAACTTCCAGATGTTCAAGCTGGTTTTAGAAAAACCACAGGAACCAGAAATCAAATTGCCAACATCCACTGGATCATTGAAAAAGCAAGAGAGTTCCAGAAAGACATCTATTTCTGCTTTATTGGCCATGCCAAAGCCTTTGACTGTGTCGATCACAATAAACTGTGGAAAATTCGGAAAGAGATAGGAATACCAGACCACCTCACCTGCCTCTTCAGAAACCTGTGTGCAGGTCAGGAAGCAACAGTTAGAACTGGACATGGAACAACAGACTGGTTCCAAATAGGAAAAGGAGTATGTCAAGGCTGTCTATTGTCACCCTGCTTATTTAACTTATATGTAGAGTACATCATGAGAAACTCTGGACTGGAGGAAGCACAAGCTGGAATCAAGATTGCTGGGAGAGATATCAATAACCTCAGATATGCAGATGACACCACCCTTATGGCAGAAAGTGAAGAAGAATTAAAGAACCTTTTGATGAAAGTGAAAGAGGAGAGTGAAAAAGTTGACTTAAAACTCAGCATTCAGAAACTAAGATCATGGCATCCAGTCTTGACACTTCATGGCAAATAGATGGGGAAACAGTGGAAACAGAGTCAGACTTTACTTTTCTGGGCTCCAAAATCACTGCAGACGGTGATTGCAGCCATGAAATTAAAAGACACTTACTCCTTGGAAAGAAAGTTATGACCAACCTAGACAGCATATTAAAAAGCAGAGACATTACTTTGCCAACAAGGTCTGTCTAGTCAAGGCTATGGTTTTTCCAGTGGTCATGCATGATTGTGAGAGTTGGACTATAAAGAAGGTTGAGCACCTTCTTTGGAGAATTGATGCATTTGAACTGTGGTGTTGGAGAAGACTCTTGAGAGGCCCTTGGACTGCAAGGAGATCCAACCAGTCCATCCTAAAGGAGATTAGTCCTGGGTGTTCATTGAAAGGACTGATGTTGGAGCTGAAACTCCAATACTTTGGCCACTTGATGTGGAGAGCTGACTCATTTGAAAAGACCCTGAGGCTGGGAAAGATTGAAGGTGGGAGGAGAAGGTGACGACAGAGGATGAGATGATTGCATGGCATCACCGACACAGTTGACATGAGTTTGGTTGGACTCCGGGAGTTGGTGATGGATGGGGAGGCCTGGCGTGCTGCGGTTCATGGGGTCACAAAGTGTCAGACACGGCTGAGCGACTGAACTGAACAGAAATATATTTAGCAACCCCCAATATAAACAAAAATAGATTATTATGGTTCATTTTGCTGTGTTTCTCTGACCATCAGCCAGTAAGTATAATATCTACTATCCATAACAGAACCCCCAATTCCTTTTATCCTCAGTAACAAGAATTGATAAGTAAATTTGGATTTCCTAATAGTACACAAATTTTTCAGTGAATTTTTCCAACCACTTTCCTATGCACTGAGCCTCTCAGAATCACACAGAAGACCACTGTCTTTGAGCACATCTTTTAAAATAAGTTTTGTTATAGAAAGGTGTAATAGAAATGTAAAAGGTATTCCAACCAGCCAAAATAAACTTCTTCATAGGGTCCTCAAACAGACCAGATTGGCCGGTGGCAGTTTAACAAGGAGGGCTTCCCTCATAGCTCAGTTGGTAAATCATCTGCCTGCAATGCAGGAGACCTGAGTTGGATTCCCAGTTCGGGAAGATTCCCTGGAGAAGGAAATGGCAACCCACTCCAGTATTCTCACCTGGAGAATCCCATGGACAGAGGAGCCTGACAGGCTATAGTCTATGGGAACGCAAGAGTTGGACACAGCTTAGCAACTAAACCACCACCACCAGTGTCCTCAAAATGTAAGTTTTAAAAAGCTGTGTAAATATAATCTAAAATCCAGTATTTAATCAAAGAGAAATTTACATAACCAACAGTATCAATTTTTTTTTTTATAACATGCAGCCCAAGAGAAGAGAAAGAAAAGAATCTAAACAGTCATGATGTGTTGAAGACAAATTTTATACAATAGTTTCCGTTTCAACTTCTGTTTGGTAAAGTACTTCTTTGGGTGCAAACCTCAGCCAGATCTGTTTAATCTGCAATTCTGAAATATGCACACAGTAGCAAGTAACCAGTATCTATTATTTATTGATGCCTGACCCTTTGCTAGGGACTTTGCATGCCTTTTCTCAGGTAAAGCTGAAGACTCTAGGAGATAAGTATTCCTACTTTTGTTTCCCTCCATTAACAAATCACAGTAGGAGAGTAACACTCAGGAAGTCACTCAAGCACTTTAAGCAGCAAATTTCAGACACTCCTTTATCCTCTGAAGTAAGTGGCTCAGCTGGTAAAGAATCCGCCCTCAATGTGGGAGAACCTGGGTTCGATCCCTGGGTTGGGAAGACCCCCCTGAAGAAGGGAAAGGCTACCCACTCCAGTATTCTGGCCTGGAGAATTCCATGGACTGTATAGTCCATGGGGTTGCAAAGAGTTGGACACGACTGAGCAACTTTCACAGAATAAAACAGAATCACTTTAACCCTCAGGTTTGTGTCTTCCAACAAAAGCAAATGCCCCTGTAGATCCCCCAACACATACCAACACGCATACACACATCCACAGCTCATACATATACTGAGATTTGTTGACTTTGGTCTGTGTCCAAGGACTTAGTTCAGGCGAGACTTTCTGATGGGCCATCCTCAAGGCCAAGTGAAACACAGTTGTACCACCTGACAAACCGAGAATTAACTATCCCCTAAAACCATATTCTTGTGCATTCTACTAGTTAGCCAGCAAATGATCTTGTATGTGGGTTTTTCATTTGATTCTAATGGTGTGGTATTGCCTTATTGCATCACAAATGGCAGCAGAGGTTTTCATCTTCACTTACATTATACAAAGTGATGAACTTATGTTATTCCTTTTGCTAACTTGGAGCCAGAAACATGCAGTTTCTACTTTTACTGTTTGTGGGGTCTGTGTTATCCTGAAAAAGACAGTGGGTTTAGAGTCAGAGCACCTGGCAGTTGATCTGTATTCTGCTATTTATCTCACTGTGGCCCTAGGAAAATCTCTTTACCTCTCTGTGAAATAAAGGATTTGGGCAAGATAACCTCAGAAATTCCTCTCAGCTCCGAAATTGTAATTGTGCCCAGACCATATTATTAGTTTTCAAATTCTGAAGCTGTCATCTTATCCTTCTGCATAATCTCAACATTTCCCACTATTTTTCTAGAAAAAAGAAAGAATTTCCACACTTCTTGTTTTTTAAAAAAAGTCACATATGACCCTATTAAAAAAAAAATTGATAAATGCATAGTACTGATTGTATAGTTGCATGCGTGATCAGTTGTATCTGACTCTTTGTGACCCCTTGTACTGTATCTCACCAGGCTTTTCTGTCCATGGAATTTTCCAGGCAAGCATACTGGAGTGGGTTTCCATTTCCTACTCTAGGGATCTAACTGAAGTCTCCTGTGTCTCCTGGATTGGCAAGTGGATTCTTTACCATGAAGCCACTTGGGAAGCCCTGGACCAATGTGTAACTTGAAGGAAATATACATGGTACATTAAGACAGAGCAACAGCAGAATAAATCTACTTAAACAGGGAAATATTGTATATTATAATTTAATATTATATATATAATTTAAATAAATTTAATAAGTCACTAGTCTTCAAGTGTTTGGTATATGCCTTACTCAGGCTGCCTTATCTGCTTCTGGAATATATAACTTGAAACTGTTGTGCCATGGGGCCTGGAAAAGATCGAAAACCCTGTATTCATTTCTTGGTGACCCATGCTGGTCAGACTCCTATGAGGTGTTATGCAAAACACTGGGCAGACAATGCAGAAATTGCTCTTCAGGATCTTGGTGTCTAGGAGAACACAGTTAACAAGCATCACAGTGCAGCGTGGCTTTAATGATAGCCAAAACTGGGTGCCATGGGAAATATGGGAACAGACCCCAGGCTTAGGGGGAGAGAACTAGGAGTGGCTTTTAGAAGAGCTAAATGTCAAATGTGAATTCTGATAAGAGTAAAGCTATGCTGAGGGAGGATAAACACTGTTTTGGGGAAAAAGTGCCCAGTCCCAAATCCCAAGTCTAGTGGGGTCTGGTGTATGTGTCTGTGTATCAAATTATATCTATGAAAAGTGTGAAAATATTATTTAGTCATGTCCAATTCTTTGTGCTCCCATGAACTATAGCCCACAAGACTCCTCTGTCCATGGAATTCTCCAGGCAAGAATACTGCAGTGGGTTGCTATTTCCTTCTCCAGCAGATCTCCTCGACCCAGTGATCAAACCCAAGTCTCCTGCATTGCAGGCAGATTCTTTACCGTCTGAGCCAGCAGGGGAGACCTAATTGTTAGCCCTGTGAAACAAAAACACTTCCCAGTTCATATCACTGATCTATAATATCAAAATAAACTAAGCTGTGCTGGTAAATTAATAAAACCTGAATTTTCTTCTCCTTACCTACTACTTAACTCCCTGCTGGAAAAGTCATCTCCAGTTGTTTATTGTGAAAAGATCTTTAGCCTTTTGTAAGCTCTTCAGAAATTATAGTTTTCTTATTTGTTCTAATTCTTACCTGTCCTTTCAAGTTGTACTCCTCAGACTGAAAATCAGTAGCTTTTGTTCACAAATAATAATTCATTTTAAGAGTTCAAACTGAAGATCTGGTGCTGTATCTTGAGATAACTAAGGCTCTTTGTCCTCAATGATTTCACTATTTGACAATCTTTTAGAAATGCTATCCTATTGAGGATTGCTTTTTATGCTATCTAATGCCTCAACCAGATAAACAAATTTTAACATCCCAGCTGGAGGTGAGTGTTTGCCTTCCTGGTAGACTCATCAGAGGCTTATTGTCTTCATCCTTTTCTTACTCTAGCTTAAATCCATCCTCAAGCAAATCCTCTCCTTTTGTTCATCTCCTGGTTTGCTGGGGCATATTAAGGGAACAGTTGCAGCGACAGTGTTCAAATTTATTTGGGAGAGCTAAAACTTTGTGTATAAATTGTTCTATGCTAACACTTCATAGAGTTGCCATGTCTTTGCCATCAAGCAAAGAAGCCTCTGCTAATAATTGTTTCTTCCAGTTCCGAGAGACATGAGGTACCAGTCTTGGCTACGATCTCTATCATACATCTTTATTCCAGCATCTCTAGAGATGAAAGGAATGAAACACAGAAAATATTCATTGAAATCTCTATGCATGTGTCTCAGAATTAAAGAGGAGTAACAATATTCTGGAAACTACTTTAAACATCAGCTCAGTTCAGCACAGAGTGTTCACTGAAATCTCTATGCATGTGTCTCAGAATTAAGGAGGAGTAAGAATATTCTGGAAACTACTTTAAACATCAGTTCAACCCGACTCTTTCTACCCCATGGACTGTAGCACACCAGGCTTCCCTGTCTATCACCAACTCCCAGAGCTTACTCAGACTCATGTCCATTGAGTCAATGATGTCATCCAGCCATCTCATCAACTGTCATCCCCTTCTCCTCCTGCCTTCAATCTTTCCCAGCATCAGGGTATTTTCCAATGAGTCAGTTCTTCACATCAGGTGGCCAAAGTATTGACATTTCAGCTTCAGCATCAGTATTTCCAATGAATATTTGGGACTTATTTCCTTTAGGATGGATTGGATGGATCTCCTTGCAGTCCAAGGGACTCTCAAGAGTCTTCCCCAACACTACAGTTCAAAACCATCAGTTCTTCAGTGCTCAGCTTTCTTTATAGTCCAACTCTCACATCCATACACGGCTACTGGATAAACCATAGCTTTGACTAGACAGACTTTTGTTGGCAAAGTAATGTTTCTGCTTTTTAATATGCTGTCTAGGTTGGTCATAGCTTTTCTTCCAAGGAGGAAGCGTCTTTTAATTTCATGGCTGCAGTCACCATCTGCAGTGATTTTGGAGCCCCCCAAAATAAAGTCTCTCAGTGTTTCCATTGTTTCCCCATCTAATGGCTATGAAGTGATGGTACTGGATGCCATGATCTTAGTTTTCTGAATGTTGAGTTTTAAGCCAACGTTTTCACTCTCCTTTTTCACTTTCATCAAGAGGCTCTTTAGTTCTACTCCACTTTCTGCCATAAGGGTGGTGTCATCTGCATATCTGAGGTTATTGATATTTCTCCTGGCATTCTTGATTCCAGCTTGTGCTTCCTCCAGCCTGGCATTTCTCATGATGTACTCTGCATATAAGTTAAATAAGCAGGGTGACAATATATATTCTTGACATACTCCTTTCCCGATTTGAAACCAGTCTGTTGTTCCACGTCCAGTTCTAACTGTCGCTTCTTGACCTTCGTACAGATTTCTGAGGAGGCAGGTCGGGTGGTCTGGCATTCCCATCTCTCTAAGAATTTTCCACAGTTTGCTGTGATCTACTCAGTCAAAGGCTTTTGTGTAGCCAATAAAGCAGAAGTAGATGTTTTTCTGGAACTCTCTTATTTTTTTGATGACCCAATGGATGTTGGCAATCTGATTTCCGGTTCCTCTGGCTTTTCTAAAACCAGCTTGAACATCTGGAATTTCATGGTTCATGTACTGCTGAAGCCAGGCTTGGAGAAATTTGAGCATTACTTTTCTAGTGTGTGAGATGAATACCGTTGTGCAGTAATTTGAGCGCTGTTTGGCATTGCCTTTCTTTGGGATTGGAATGAAAACTGACTTTCCAGTCCTGTGGCCATTGCTAAGTTTTCCAAATTTGTTTGCATATTGAGTGCAGCACTTTCACATCATCACGTTTTAGGATTTGAAATAGCTTCACTGGAATTCCATCACCTCCACTAGGCTTTGTTCATTGTGATGGTGCCTAAGGCTCACTTGACTTCACGTTCCAGGATGTCTGGCTCTAGGTGAGTGATCACACTTTAAACATCAAATCTATGGAAATATCATTATGTCAATTTGTTGCTTCATAAAGGAGTACTATTTTTCAAAACATTGAATTTCCATTTGAAATAGTCTGAAGAAGCAAAATGGAGTGATTCCCGCTAGAGAGTAATAAAGGTACTCAGGTGTTTTAAAAAAAGGAGAAATAGCAGTGCAGATTGAAGAGGTTGGTAAGAGAAAGTTATGATATTAACAAGTCTTTTACTCTTATGTTAATTCTTGTCCAAATGTATTTAAAATATGCTTAATAGGAGAGAAATGTTTCAAGAGAACAGTAAGGGAATTATGGAAAATTCTTCTTTAAATTGGATCCTGTTTTAGGCTTGAGGCACATAGCTCTTCTCTCCAGTTGAGTGGTCATTTCCCTAAGTGAAGTAAGAATTTCAAAGGTACTGGAGCCTTTCAGCCCTGGTTAAAAATGCCAATTCTAGAATCAGACAATTTCAACTCAAATGCCAGCTTTGCCACTTGATGACGGTGTCACCTTAAAAATTTAACTTTTCCAAGTATCTGTATAGCACAGGGAACTCAGCTCAGTGCTCTGTGATGACCTAGGGGTGTGGGATGGGGAATGGAGTGGGAGGGAGGCTGAAGAGGGAGAGGATATATGCACACTTACAGCTGATTCACGGCTATAAGCAAAAGCAACAGAACGTCATAAAGCAATTATCCTCCAACTGTTGTACAGCAGAAACCAACACAACATTCTAAAGCAATTGTCTTCCAATCAAAATTTTTTTTAAAAAACACTTAACTTTCCCAACTTTTTCCCCTATGCAATCCATTTGATTGTGATTTTTGCTTATTAGGTCCACAAGCCCAACTTTTTTTAGAAGTTTGAATTTGAAATATTATTTGTAAATTTAGACCAGAACAACAGAAGAGAAATTAGGTATAAATGTTCTGTACTTCAAAAATTATCACCAGAGGCATATTATAACTATGAAAAGAAAAATTGCTGTATTAAAAATTCATAGCTCAACACATTAAGGTTTTATATTGTCTCAGTAGCTTGTCAATTTATTGAGTCAATCTCAAAAGACAAAGATTGTTAAATAACTAGTCATTTTTAATATCAAAAATTGATAAACTATGATTCACTCATTTGTAAATTAAGACAAAATATAAATAGTCAAAGAAAATATTTCCACTAAAATGTAAAAAGAGAAGACAAAATAAGTATATGTTTCAGGGTAGTGCCGTGCACATGGTAGGTGGTTAGTAAATGTTTGGTAAATTGAACTGAAATATACAAAATGAGTTTCAAAGTAGATTGAAGAACAAAGATTTAAGGGTGAGAGGCAGTTTGGCAAAACTTTAAAACTGGACCTATAACCCTGGTCCTGTGGAGAGCATTGAATTTTGAGTTATATTTCTAATTTTGCAAAGAAAGTCAGATGCATTCAGCATGTGTTATTTTAACTTTTAAACAATTAACAGTGTTACTTTTAATCCTGAGTTTTAACCACTCCAAATTTCCATTTTGCCTCATCTGTAAAACAGGATAACAATGATGTTCTGTGCTGCTGTAACCTCTGAATCAGGGTTACCTGATGGGGTTTGTCAACAAGCACATCCCAGGGCCCATATCAGGCCTCCTGAATTGAAATCTCAGGCTGGACCTAGGAAGCTATCTTTTAAGAAGCTCCCCATGTGGTTCTTAGGCAGTCTAAGCTCTGAGAATCACTGATCCTCAGAGTTTCTGTTAATGATGGAGTTAGGGAAGAAGCCCAAGCATCCTTTCCTCATGGAACAGAATTCAGAGACCTAAGTACTTTGTTGAAAATTAAAGAATAAGACAATAGGGACTTCCCTGGCAGTCCAGTGGTGAGGATTCTATCCTTCCACCACAGAAGGCTTGAGTTCAACACCTGGTCAGGTAACTAAGACCCCTGGTGCCTCATGGTGTGGTTAAAAAAAAGTAAATAATAAAATTATTATTTTATAAAAATAATAAAAATAAAATAAAAAAATAAAAAAATAAATAAAACTTAAAAAATTATAAAAATACCGCCACAAAATGGAAATAAAAATAAATAATAGTTTATAAACTATTGATTACTTCCTCCAGAATCAAGTAAAAAGTAATGAGAAAGAATATTTTTTTCATAGGATAAGTATATTACAGGTGTAGAAGTTTATGGCTATTCCTTAAAATTCAGGTCTCTAATTACCCTACATCCACGAATTTGCTACTGTGTTTGTATTTTTAGTTTTCAAGTTCATACAGAGCACATGCTTTGTGGCCAGGTATTGTTACAAGCTTGTTACAAATTATAACAAATTTGATCATCAAACAGCAGATATGCTGCTTGTTTTGATATAATATGAGTTTCCATTCCCAGCATATGTTCATTCTGGCTTATCAAAAGAAAGAATAATAGAAAATGTGCTTGTCTTACACAGTAGTCTGTCTTCAAAATAGGAATGTGAGCACAAAAATGCATTTCTGTTTGAATCAAAGCTTTTGGGTACTTGGCTGCCTTGTTACAGTAAAAATGAAAAGACTTGCACACAAAATGATTCATTACATGTAAAAAAGAAATCCAAAGATACAAGGGAAAAATAATTCAGAAAGAATTCATTTCGAAATTCATTTTCTAGGAGAAATTTAAAAAACTGCTGAGATACTTAGATAAGTTAATGCTCCTGAATTTTCAATAATAAATGCTTTGCATAATGATCATATCTGAATTTTTTCTTTTCTTTTTAGAATAGAATAAGCTATTCACTGGCTCAGCTCCAGGAAAAATAAAGGAGAGTCACTTTCGCTCAATGCAGCAACGACTTTGAATAAAGTTACAAAAATTCAGCACCCTTTTATGGAGCCCAACTACTTCTGAGCAGTAGCAGAGGAGATGCTTGAAAGCGAAAAGAAAAACTTTATAGTTTTAACTTAAATCAAAAGATCTTACTGTTGGCAAGTGTTTCCTGTCTCCTTATAACAGAAATATATTTGACTTTTCAGAGCTTTCAGTGTCTATATTATCTTTGTCCAAAAGACAGGCTTGGGTGGAGTGTTCTAACAGATGTCTTAATTGAAGTCTGAAAATCAGGTGAATGTTTTTCCACCCTTTATTCTCCCCCCGCCCCCTCTAGTTCTATTGCTACACAAATCATTTGACTTTTTTGGTTCTCACTTTATAATCATCTTTATTCATTGATTCAACAAATTATAAACTTAATATATGGCAATATGTTAGATAGAGTAGGTAAAAAAATATGAAGTTTCATTCCTTCAAAGAGTTGATCTTTCAATACCCCCATACCTTCCACATTGCTTTAAATAAATTGGGTTGAAGCAGTCAGGTTTCAGAAACATATCATATTCTAGTCCATGCTGCTTTTATTCCTAGCACTAATACAGTGTATAACTATGCCTTAGAGTTTCATATGCCATGTCCACACATTAAAATTCATTGCTTATCCAAATACCACCCTTATTTTGTGCACAGAAAATGTCTCTGCAAAGCAATCAGTACTCCTTACTTACAATCTCTGAACTATCTGGAAAATGGCAAACTGCAACCTAATGTGTATTTCTTTGGAATTTTGATGTGTAATCAATATATTGATGAAGTTTTTAGCCATCTAAGCACATAATTATAAACACCTTTTATCTATATTACCAGTCTGTCACTTCAGCTTATTTTCCACCAGTAAAAAAATGCTATTTTAAAATGAACAAAAGTAGCATTTAAGGTTGGTTGTAGGAATTTAGGCTTATAAGGGCTTCCCAGGTGGCTCAGTGGTAAAGAATCCATCTGCCAATGCAGTAGACTCTGAGATGTCAGCTTTGGTCCCTGGGTCAGGAAGATACCCTGGAAAAGGAACTGGCTTCTCACACTTTATCCTTGTCTGGGAAATCCCATGGACAGAGGAGCCTGGAGGTCTCCAGTCCATGGGGTCACAGAGAGTCGGACATGACTGAGCATATGCGCATGCACATACACACACACACACACACACACACACACACAGGAGGGTAATTCATTCTTTAATATATTTGGGGGAAATATCTTTATTAGAAAAATAAAATTTTGAAAACATGCAGTGCCTAAGGTCTGTAGATCGTCATACATGTTTTAAATATCTGTTAAGTTACGTAGCTTCCTCGGAATAGAAACAGGGAAGAGTAAAAAAATCTGCTATTACATGTTTGGTTTGAAGGTCTGTACTTCTGTAGCTTGGTAGCTTTTCATAGTATTTTCACCTCAAAACATAGAGATTGATTATTTGTGTCATGGATAAATAAGATGAAGTATCTTGAACAATGTCTAGAAAGCTAAGTATTGTGGCACCATTTAAAAAACTGACAGTTTTTTACATTATGTGATAGGAAATGAATATAATTTTTATAAGACTATTCCAACAGCACAAGAGAAGACTCTACACATGGACATAACCCGATGGTCAATACTGAAATCAGATTGATTATATTCTTTGCAGCCAAAGATGGAGAAGCTCTATAGAGTCAGCAAAAACAAGACCGGGAGCTTTCTGTGGCTCAGATCATGAATTCCTTATTGCCAAATTCAGACTTAAACTGAAGAAAGTGGGGAAAAACACTAGACCATTCAGGTATGACCTACATCAAATCCCTTATGACTATACAGTGGAAGTGAGAAATAGATTTAAGGGACTAGATCTCATAGACAGACAGCCTGATGAACTATGGATGGAGGTTCGTGACATTGTACAGAAGACAGGGATCAAGACCATCCCCATGGAAAAGAAATGCAAGAAGGCAAAATGGTTGTCTGAGGAGGCCTTACAAATAGCTGTGAAAAGAAGAGAAGTGAAAAGCAAAGGAGAAAATGAAAGACATTCCAATTTGAATGCAGAGTTCCAAAGAATAGCCAGGAGAGATAAGAAAGCCTTCCTCAGCGATCAATGCAAAGAAATAGAGGAAAACAACAGAATGGGAAAGACTAGAGATCTCTTCAAGAAAATTACAGATACCAAGGGAACATTTCAGGCAAAGATGGGTTCAATAAAGGACCGAAATGGTATGGACCTAACAGAAGCAGAAGATATTAAGAAGAGGTGGCAAGAATACACAGAAGAACTGTACAAAAAAGATCTTCACAACCCAGATAATCATGATAGTGTGATTACTCACCTAGAGCCAGACATCCTAGAATGTGAGGTTAAGTGGGCCTTAGAAAGTATTACTATGAACAAGGCTAGTGGAGGTGATGGAATTCCAGTTGAGCTATTTCAAATCCTAAAAGATGGTGCTGTGAAAGTGTTGCACTCAATATCCCAGCAAATTTGGAAAACTCAGTAGTGGCCACAGGATTGGAAAAAGTCCTTTTTCATTCTAATCCCAAAGGAAGGCAATGCCAAAGAATGCTCAAACTACCACACAATTACACTCATCTCACACACCAGTAAAGTAATGCTCAAAATCCTGAGCCAGGCTTCAGCAATACGTGAACCGTGAACTCGCAGATGTTCAAGCTGGTTTTAGAAAAGGCAGAGGAACCAGAAATCAAATTGCCAACATCCACTGGATTATTGAAAAAGTAAGAGAGTTCCAGAAAAACATCTATTTCTGCTTTATTGACTATACCAAAGCCTTTGACTATGTAGATCACAATAAACTGTGGAAAATTCTGAAAGAGATGGGAATACCGGACCACCGACCTGCCTCTTGAGAAACCTGTATGTAGGTCAGGAAGGAACAGTTAGAATTGGACATGGAACAACAGACTGATTCCAAATAGAAAAAGGAGTATATTGTCACCCTGCTTATTTAACTTATATGTAGAGTACATGATGAGAAACGCTGGACTGGAGGAAGCACAAGCTGGAATCAAGATTGCCGGGAGAAATATCAATAACCTCGGATATGCAGATGACACCATCCTTACGGCAGAAAGTAAAGAGGAACTGAAGAGCCTCTTGATGAAAGTGAAAGAGGAGAGTGAAAAAGTTGGCTTAAAGCTCAACATTCAGAAAACTAAGATCATGGCATCTGGTCCCATCACTTCATGGGAAATAGTTGGGGAAACAGTGAAACAGTGTCAGACTTTATTTTTGGGGGCTCCAAAATCACTGCAGATGGTGATTGCAACCATGAAAATAAAGGACACTTATTCCTTGGAAGGAAAGTCATGTCCAACCTAGACAGCATATTAAAAAGCAGAGACATTACTTTGCCAACAAAGGTCTGTCTGGTCAAGGCTCCGGTTTTTCCCGTGGTCATGTATGAATGTGAGAGTTGGACTGTAAAGAAAGCTGAGTGCCAAAAAATTGATGCTTTTGAACTGTGGTGTTGGAGAAGACTCTTGAGAGTCCCTTGGACTGCAAGGAGATCCACCCAGTCCATCCTAAAGGAGATCAGTCCTAGGTGTCATTGGAAGGACTGATGCTGAAGCTGAAACTCCAGTACTTTGGCCACCTCATGCGAAGAGTTGACTCATTGGAAAAAACCCTGATGCTGGGAAGGATTCAGAGCAGGAGGAGAAGGGGATGACTGAGGATGAGATGGCTGGATGGCATCACCTACTTGATGGACATGGGTTTGAGTAGACTCTGGGAGTTGGTGATGGACATGGAGGCCTGGTGTGCTGTGATTCATAGGATCGCAAAGATTTAGACATGACTGAGCGACTGAAGTGACTGACTGATACCCTTCATTCCTGATATTATTAACAGAGCCAGTGTTTACTCTCTAATCCTTAGCTAGGAACCAAAACTGTTCACCCTAGTGCTTTACCTTTACGACAGTATAATATCTCCTCCCCTCCAGGTGACGCTAGTGATAATGAACCCGCCTGCCCATGCAGAAGACCTGGGTTTGATCCCTAGGTCAGGAAGATCCCCTGGAGGAAGGCATGGCAACCCACTCCAAATCTTGCCTGGAGAATCCCCAGGGACAGAGGAGCCTGATGGGCTACAGTCCATGGTGTCGCACAGAGTCAGACAGGACTGAAGCAACAGAGCAGAAAGCTTGTAAGAACAGGCGGATGGCCCATGTTCCTAGTCCACTCTGCCTGACAATCAGGAGGCTGGCCTGCTGTTCCGACAGTGACCACCCTCCCTACTAACTAATATGCCTTCATGCTATCTCATGTCTGGACATTCTTTTACAACCTGCACATGGACCACGATAAACAGGGTGTTTATAACTACCATGGATTTCGGAATTGCTTGAGTCAGCAGTCGAACAGTGTCTTTTGGGGAATAAGATTCTTTCCACCTCTCACTTCTCCCTTTCCTAATGACCAGCTTCAGGCAGAGTTTGTGATCATAAGACTGCTTTCAGAAACAGTCAGTGACATACTGTTTCTTCTTCAAGGTCAGTGAAGGAGAAAGTTAACTTCCTCCATTTAGGAATTCTACTCAGTACCTTGTGGAGACCTAAATGGGAAGGAAATCTAAAAAAGAGGGGATATATGAATACGTGTAACTGATTCACTTTGCTGTACTGAAGAAATAACATGACATTGTAAAGCAACAATACGCCAATAAAAATTAGTTTAAAAATTTTGTATATAGTCTGCCCAAATACCTTTATGTATTTTAATAAGAAATCAGACACTGGATGTACCAAAGGGGTTTGGTACACTTAAAACAAAATCACTTGGTCATGAAAAACAATAAAGAAGTCTCCCAGATTCCTCCAGAAACCTGCTACTTGTATTTGTACCTATGCATAGATTCTTCATTAAATTTTCACAACAATCCTATTAAATAGGCACTATTCTGATTGCCATATTGCAAATGCCTTCCCCAAGGGGCTGAAACTAAAGCAATGTGTTTTCTTTGGGAATTAATGTCACAAAATTAAGTACAACAGTAGTACCAGTACCTGTTTAACTACATGACAAGATGAAATAAGGGTTTTGAGGTCTACCATAGATTTCAAAGAATTCTTTCCAGAAATCGTTTCTATGGGGAAGAACATTATTATGTTCAAAAATTTTATAGGAACCGCTGACTGAAACCTCTTGCTCTGGCCAGGCACCATAGTAACCACTTGTATGAGTTATCTTGTCTTAAACAGGGGGTCCTGCAAGGAATGTGGAAGTAACAAGCTATACTTACTAACCAGAAGAATTCAAGAAAGGTCAAAATGAGATGCCAGTTCATATGTCCTACTCACCTCCCAGAATCCTCCTCGCTGGAATCCATCTTGGCTGAGTGACACACACACCATTAGGAAGTACCCTAAGTCAGAGTGCTTGGCCAGCGACAATCCAGAAACCAACCCAATTACCATAAAACCCGAGACTGCAAGCCGTATAGCAGGGCAGGTCTCCTGTGTTCCCTTATCCTGCTGCTCTCCACCCAGGCAGCCCTTCCCAATGAAATCTCTTGCTTTGTCAACATGTGTGTCTTCCCAGACAATTCATTCTTGAGTGTTAGACAAGTGCCCATCTCAGGCCCTGGAAGGGGTCCCCTTTCCTGCAACAAAAAGACTAACTAAAAAAAGCAAAAATTTAGAATACACAACTCAGTGAAAGGTTGAGAGAGCCTGCTTCATAACTGAGTGCTAAGCTAGAGAGAGGAAAGAATAAAGTGTGATGCCAGAGGTGTAAAATGAAACGTTAAGCTCAACTCCAATTTCCTTAAAAGCAAAGAAAATACTTGGACTTAAGGAAATGATCTGGGTTGTTGCTCGTCGTATTTTGATGAATTATGGATTAAGTGATGAAAATTATTTGGGAAAATTTTCGAATCTGCTTAATTTCAAATGTGCCTCAGTAGTGTTGAAATAAATTTCTAGACTTAAAATGGAGCCGTTCCAGCTGAGGTGTCTCATCAGCCCACTGAAACTTAGATAACCTCCAAGTCACTGTAAATTCTCTACTTAACCAGAAACACAAGGTATCTGTACAACTGATCCCCAAATGCCAAGCCAACTCTGGGCTCTGAATTTATTTCCTTGCTCTTTCATACACCAAACAAGGATGTCTGTGTGGCTCCAGCCAATCAGATTCTTTCAATTAGTTGCTTATTTTTCCTTGTTTATCCTGTAAAACTTTCTTGCCTTCTACCCCATTCAACATATCTCTGAAAAGAGACTGTACACTTCAGGAAGTGTTAAATAAAGTTAGTTTGTATCACCTGATTTATCGTCCTTTATTTTAACAGTAGGAATAAGTAAGTAGACATGAAGAGTATAAAGAGGATACATATGAGTGAAAAACAAAACCAGCAAATAAACTAATCACAAAAACTGAATAGTGAGAGTACAATTAAAAACAAGAATGAAAAGGGGTTCCCTGGTGGCTCAGTGGTAATAATTTGCCTGCAGGTTCCATCCCTAGGTCAGGAAGATACCCCCAGAAGGAGGGGATGGCAACCCACTCCAGTGTTCTTTCCTCAAGAATCCCATGGACTGAGGAGCCTGGGGAGCTACAGTCTTTAGGGTCACAAAGAGTCAGCCATGACTGAAGTGACTTAGCATGCAAGAATGAAAAAAATGCAATAATTATGCAGTCTGAAAGACTGAATAGGAATGAATTAAATGATGGCTTTAATGGGAAAATTATTTTTATATACATATTTTAACCACCCTGAAGTTTGATAGCATACATGGCATGAAGGAAAATTTTTCAAAAATCAAAATGGTCACATTAAAATATGTGTGAAATTTTCTCAGCAATTGCTTCATGGAGAAAGGTATAAATTTCAGAAGTTTCCTGAGGGAAAAGTAAATTTAGCCAAGTTAGAGGAAAGAAAAATGATCAAAGGTTGCCCCTGATTTGCTTGCTTAAAGGCAGTAACAATAGAGAGTGGGAAAGATGAGGTGAAAAACTGAATAGAATCTTGTTTATTTTTTAATTTTTTTCTTTATAGACAGTGGGAAATGCAACCTGAAAGGACACCTGAAAGGAGCAGTCAAATATATAAGGGTAGAATTAATGTGGGCCATGTACAACTGTGATTAAAACAAATCAAAGTGTAGAAAATTGTAAGCTTCAGTTAAAAAAAATTGGTTTAAAAATTTCAACTTAGAATATCAGCTGTCTCAAAATAAATATCAAGATTACATAATAGAAAGAATAGTATACATGACTAAAGAAAAGAAATTAAAGAGAAAAATAGATGAAGATTGTTGGAAAGAGTATTAAAATTGTGTCATAATTGAAATCAGAATAGTTGGGATCACTATTTGTTAAACTTGCTACTAATGATCTTTTTATAACAAAAAAAGTTTAAGTAGATGATTTAAAAGTTTCTG
Source organism: Cervus elaphus (assembly GCF_910594005.1). Classification (NCBI taxonomy): domain Eukaryota; kingdom Metazoa; phylum Chordata; class Mammalia; order Artiodactyla; family Cervidae; genus Cervus; species Cervus elaphus. The sequence continues at coordinate 20,572,335 of NC_057842.1, read as the reverse complement.
TCACTGTAAACAGTTGCCATTGAAAAAAATAACAACACTTCTTTTTCTGATAAAATCTTCTTTGAAAAAAATTATTCTTGTTTGTTTGCCAGCACAGTAGACTCTTTTTATGTTTAAAACGGTCAAATTACATAAGTTATCAATGTTTTCTGCAGAAGGTATTTCTTAATTGATGGCTTCTGGTTTATGTTAAATCTTGTCTTCTTAACTAAAATTTCCAAAAAGCAGATAGATATTCTATTATCTCAGATTGAAAGCAAACTACTAAATTCTTTAAAAAATATTTTTACAGAGGAATAGAAAGTCTGATCCATGAAGTTTTATGAATTCTTCCATTTTTGGTCAACTTTATTAAATTGATGGGGAAAAAAATACTCTGACAACCCCTCTGGCAATGATTATGGATTTGATATGCTATATTAGTTGAATATTCCAATACTCCACACAAGTTATTAACAGTAGTCCAGAATGTAATATCCCTGAAGTACTGCTTCAGTGATTTTTCTCACATAAAAATTTTATGAACTTCAAAGTAAAACTGATACATTATTCACACTTTCTTTCCTCTTAATGTAAGAATTTAGGAAGGAAATCGGGAAACACAATTTTGGATGTAGTATTTCAGTAGATAAAATTTGCAAAATTTGGCAATCCTAAATATTCAAATTATGATAATCAGTTACTTGTTTATAATGGTAATAATGATGTCATTAAAAATAAATCTATACTTTCACATTTTCCTCATTTGCATCTCACAAATCATTTTCTTACTTGTTTTACACATAGGAAGCTGAAGTGCCAAATGATTTGTTGAAGGTCATTCATATATCTTCAAATTGAACATCATATGTTGTTTGAAAAAGGATCACCTAAGGATTATAATTAAAAACATTCCTCAATGGAAATGAAAGTCCCTAGTTTAATTATATACACATATCCATATTTCCTCTTGGCCAAATAACTTAGTCATCTTACCAAAGTGGCTCACTCTGATAGCAAGAAAAGGGAGAACGAATTTCAATTGTAATTTTAATGGCATGCTCCTAAGAAGTTCTATCTGTAATGGTGTTTTCTAAATTAATGGAAGGTGCCAAATTCAGACTTAAATGGTAGAAAGGAGGGAATACCACTTGACCATTCAGATATGACATAAATCAAATCCCTTATAATTATACAGTGGAAGTTGAGAAATAGATTCAAGGGATTAGATCTGATAGACAGAGTGCCTGATGAACTATGGACGGAAGTGCGTGACATTGTACAAGAGGCAGTGATCAAGATAATTACCAAGAAAAAGAAATGCAAAAAAGCAAAACAGCTGTCTGAGGAGGTCTTACAAATAACTGAGAAAAGAAGAGAAGCAAAAGGCAATGGAGAAAAGGGAAGATATACCCATTTGAATGCAGAGTTCCAAAGAATAGCAAGAAGAGATAAAAAAGCCTTCCTCAGTGATCAATACAAAGGAATAGAGGAAACAACAGAATGAGAAAAACTAGAGATCTCTTCAAGAAAATTAGAGATACCAAGGGAACATTTCATGCAAAGATGGGTTCAATAAAGGGCAGAAATGGCATGGACTTAACAGAAGCAGAAGATATTAAGAAGAGGTGGCAAGAATACACAGAAGAACTATACAAAAAAGATCTTCATGACCCAGATAATCATGATGGTGTGACCACTCACCTAGCGCCAGACATCCTGGAATGTGAGGTTAAGTGGGCCTTAGAAAGCCCACTATGAACAAAGCTAGTGGAGGTGACAGAATTCCAGTTGAGCTATTTCAAATCCTGAAAGATGATGCTGTGAAAGTGCTGCATTCAATATGCTGGCAAATTTGGAAAACTCAGCAGTGACCATAGGACTGGAAAAGGTCAGTTTTCATTTCAATCCCAAAGAAAGGCAATGCCAAAGAATGCTCAAACTACCACACAATTGTACTCATCTCATATGCTAGCAAAGTAATGCTCAAAATTCTCCAGGCCAGGCTTCTACCATACATGAACTGTGAAATTCCAGATATTCAAGCTGGATTTAGAAAAGTCAGAGGAACCAGAGATCAGATTGCTGACATCCGCTGAATCATAGAAAAAGCAAGAGCGTTCCAGAAAAACATCTACTTCTGCTTTATTGACTACACCATAGCCTTTGACTGTGTAGATCACAGCAAACTGTGGAAAATTCTTAGAGATGGAAATATCAGACCACCTTACCTGCCTCCTGAGAAATCTGTATGCAGGTCAGGAAGCAACAGTTAGAACTTGGTATGAAACGACAGGCTGGTTCCAGATCGGGAAAGGATTACATCAAGGCTGTATATCATCACCCTGTTTATTTAACTTATATGCAGAGTACACCATGAGAAACGCTGGGCTGGATAAGCACAAGCTGGAATCAAGATTGCTGGGAGAAATATCAATAACCTCAGATATGCAGATGACACCACCTTTATGGCAGAAAGCGAAGAGGAACTAAAAAGCCTCTTGATGAAAGTGAAAGAGGAGAGTGAAAAAGTTGGCTTAAAGCTCAACATTCAGAAAGCTAAGATCATGGCATCTGGTCCCATCACTTCATGGCAAATAGATGGACAAACAGTAGAAACAGTGAGAAACTTTATTTTCTTGGGCTCCAGAATCACTGCAGATGGTGACTGCAGCCATGAAAATAAAAGACACTTGCTTCTCAGAAGAAAAACTATGACCAACCTAGTCAGGATATTAGAAGGCAGAGACATTACTTTGCCAACAAAGGTCCATCTAGTCAAAGCTATGGTTTTCCCAGTAGTCGTGTATGGATGTGAGAGTTGGACTATAAAGAAAGTTGAGCACCAAAGAATTGATGCTTTTGAACTGTGGTGTTAGGGAAGACTCTTGAGAGTCCCTTGGACTGCAAGAAGATTCAGCCATTCAATCCAAAAGGAAATCAGTCCTGAATATTCATTGGAAGGACTGATGTTGAAGCTGAAGCTCCAATACTTTGGCCACCTGATGCGAAGAGCTGACTCATTGGAAAAGACCCTGATGCTGGGAAGGATTGAAGGCAGGAAGAGAAGGAGACAACAGAGGATGAGATGGTTGGATGGCATCACTGACTTGATGGACATCAGTTTGAGCAAGCTCTCGGAGTTTTTGATGGACAGGGAAGCCTGGCGTACTGCAGTCCATGGGGTTGCAAAGAGTCGGACACGACTGAGTGACTGAACTGAACTGAACTGAACTGACAATATTTTGTCACATCAGTTCAGTTCAGTTCAGTCACTCAGTCGTGTCCGACTCTTTGCGACCCCATGAATCACAGCACGCCAGGCCTCCATGTCCATCACCAACTCCTAGGGTTTACTCAAACTCATGCCCATCGAGTCGGTGATGCCATCCAACCATCTCATCCTATGTCGCCCCCTTCTCCTCCTGCTGCCAATCCCTCCCAGCATCAGGGTCTTTTCCAATGAGTCAACTCTTTGCATGAGGTGGCCAAAGTATTGGAGTTTCAGCTTCAGCATCAGTCCTTCCAAGGAACACCCAGGACTGATCTCCTTTAGGATGGACTGGTTGGATCTCCTTGCAGTCCAAGGGACTCTCAAGAGTCTTCTCCAACAACACACTTCAAAAAGCATCAACGTTTCTGCACTCAGCTTTCTTCACAGACCAACTCTCACATCCATACATGACCACAGGAAAAACCATAGCCTTGACCAGATGGACCTTTGTTGGCAAAGTAATGTCTCTGCTTTTTAATATGCTATCTAGGTTGGTCATAACTTTCCTTCCAAGAAGTGTCTTTTAATTTCATGGCTGCAGTCACCATCCTCGGTGATTTTGGAGCCCAAGAAAATGAAGTCTGACACTGTTTCCACTGTCTTCCTATCTATTTCCCATGAGGTGATGGGACCAGATCATTCTATGAAGACCTACAGGACATTTTAGAACTAACACCCAAAAAAAGATGTCCTTTTCATTATAGGGGACTGGAATGCAAAAGTAGGAAGTCAGGAAACACCTGGAGTAACAGGCAAATTTGGCCCTGGAGTACGGAATGAAGCAGGGCAAAGGCTAATAGAGTTTTGCCAAGAGAACTCACTGGTCATAGCAAACACCCTCTTCCAACAACACAAGGGAAAACTCTACACATGGACATCACCAGATGGTCAACACTGAAATCAGATTGATTATATTCTTTGCAGCCAAAGATGGAGAAGCTCTATACAGTCAACAGAAACAAGACCAGGAGCTGACTGTGGCTCAGATCATGAACTCCTTATTGCCAAATTCAGACTTAAACTGAAGAAAGTGGGGAAAAACACTAGATCATTCAGGTATGACCTAAATCAAATCCCTTATGACTATACAGTGGAAGTGAGAAATAGATTTAAGGGACTAGATCTGATAGACAGAGAGCCTGATGAACTATGGATGGAGGTTCGTGACATTGTACAGGAGACAGGGATCAAGACCATCCTCATGGAAAAGAAATGCAAAAAGGCAAAATGGTTGTCTGAGGAGGCCTTACAAATAGCTGTGAAAAGAAGAGAAGCAAAAAGCAAAGGAGAAAATGAAAGATATTCCCATTTGAATGCAGAGTTCCAAAGAATAGCCAGGAGAGATAAGAAAATCTTCCTCAGCAATCAATGCAAAGAAATAGAGGAAAACAACAGAATGGGAAAGACTAGAGATCTCTTCAAGAAAATTAGAGATATCAAGGGAACATTTCAGGCAAAGATGGGTTTGATAAAGGACCGAAATGGTATGGACCTAACAAAAGCAGAAGATATTAAGAAGAGGTGGCAAGAATACACAGAAGAACTGAACAAAAAAGATCTTCACGAACCGGATAATCACAATGGTGTGGTCACTGACCTAGAGCCAGACATCCTAGAATGTGAAGTTAAGTGGGCCTTAGAAAGCATCACTACGAACAAAGCTAGTGGATGTGATGGAATTCCAGTTGAACTATTTCAAATCCTGAAAGATGATGCTGTGAAAGTGCTGCACACAACATGCCAGCAAATTTGGAAAACTCAGCATTGGCCACAGAACTGGAAAAGGTCAGTTTTCATTCCAATCCCTAAGAAAGGCAATCCCAAAGAATGCTCAAACTACCACACAATTGCACTCATGTCACATGCCAGTAAAGTAATGCTCAAAATTCTCCAAGCCAGGCTTTAGCAATACATGAACCAAGAACTTCCAGATGTTCAAGCTGGTTTTAGAAAAGGCAGAGGAACCAGAGATCAAATTGCCAATATCCGCTGGATCATTGAAAAAGCAAGAGAGTTCAAGAAAAGTATCTATTTCTGCCTTATTGACTATGCCAAATCTTCGACTGTGTGGATCACAATTTCATCACATAGTGCCTATCAATTTCAGAATATTCAGTCTTGCCATTCTGAGATGCAGTGGGGGAGTAACTGAGCCCATTGTACAGAAATTTTCCTTTAATCAGAGCTAAAGTGTTAACATTAATTCTCTGAAAATGTTAGGACTTATACATTTGCTTTGCTTCTCAAAATAATAGTTAGATGTTTCATATTTTTGCTTTTCATTTTTAATGTTAGTATAATTGTCATTCAACAGATTACTTTTGATGCAGTGATTCTATATCTTAAGAAATAATCAGGAGGAGCCAAGATGGCGGAGGAGTAGGACGGGGAGACCACTTTCTCTCCTACAAATTCATCAAAAGAATAACTGAACGCAGAGCAAACTTCACAAAACAACTTCTGATCACTAGCTGAGGTCATCAGGCACCCAGAACAGCAGCCCATTGTCTTCTAAAGGAGGTAGGACAAAATATAAAAGATAAAAAGTGAGACAAAGGAGCTGAGGCCGGAGATCCGTCCCGGGAAGGGAGTCTTAGGCGGCATTGCTTGGGGTAGGGTCCGGGCCTGAGTGCCCTGAGGACAATCGGAGGGAGCTTCTGTGAGTTGCCAACTTGAACTGTGGGAGACCAAAAGAGAGAGAGAAAATTAACCGGCCGGAACACACTGCCGGCCGGCCGCAGAACAAAGGGACCGAGAAAGTCCAGAGAAGAGCTCGCAGGCTGCGGACCGGCCCAGCCCCGCCGGAGGCAGGAGGCAGGGGGGAGGGGAAGGTCGCGGTGAGACAGAGGGTGCAGGCACCCGACCGGCGCGGGCGGGGACTGGGGCTGGGGACGCGGAGGACGGGAGGCGCAGGCACCCGACTGGCGCCAGCAGAAACTGAGACTGGGTCCGCGGAAGGGAGTGGGCGCACCACACCTGGGGATAGTGCGCCCACCAAGCCCCTGGCTGCCTGGACCGCTCTGACGGGGAAGGCACATAGAGCGGGCGCAGCTTTTCGTTCCGTGCTTTTGTGGAACACCCGAGGGCTGGAACCTGGCGCAGCGCGAGGCGCGCTCCATATAGAGCGGCCGGGAGTCTGAGCAGCGCAGACGGAGAAAGCAGTGTCAGCCCCTCCCGGCAGCGCCAGCCCCTCCCCGCAGCGCCAGCCCCTCCCGGCAGCGCCAGCCCGCCCCCGCAGGGCCAGCCCCTCCTGGCAGCGCCAGCCACTCCCCGCAGAGCGACGGAACTAGCTACCTGAATAAGAGTCCATCTCCGCCCGCCTGTGTCAGGGCGGAAATGAGGCTCTGAAGAGACCGGCAAACAGAAGCCAAATAAACAAAGGGAACCGCTTCAGAAGGGACCGGTGCAACAGATTAAAATCCCTGTAGAAAACACCAACTACACTGGAAGGGGCCTGTAGATATCGAGAAGTGTAAGCTGGAACGAGGAGCTATCTGAAACTGAGCCGAACCCACACTGACCGCAACAGCTCCAGAGAAATTCCTAGATATATTTTTACTTTTTTTTTTTTAAGTAAGAAAAAAAAAATTTTTTTTTATTTTTTTATTTTTTCTCTTTTATTTTCCTTTAAAATTCCCTATTACTCCCCCATTACTCCTTAATTTTCATTTTCATAGATTTTTACGATTTTTTTAATTAGGGAAAAATTTTTTTTTCTTTCTTTTTTTTTTTCTTCTTTTTTCTTTCCTTTTTCTCTTCTATTTTCTATTTTTCTTTTTCTCTTATTTCTTTTAAAGTCCTCTAGTACTCCTCTACTACTCCTTAATTTTCATTTTCAATACACTATAACCTTACAAAAAAAAAAAAAGAAGAGAAGCCCTATTTTTAAACCGAAATTCAGTTCCCATTTTTATTCAGGAGTGTGTTGATTATTCTCTCCCAATCTTGACTCTCTGTTTTCTACCTCAGAACACCTCTATTTCCTCCTTTCCCCTTCTCTTCCCAATCCAATTCTGTGAATCTTTGTAGGTGTCTGGGCTACGGAGAACACTCTGGGAACAGACAACTGCGTAGATCTGTCTCTCTCCTCTTGAGTCCCCCTTTTTCTCCTCCTGCTCATCACTATCTCCCGCCTCCCTCTCCTCTTCTTCACGTAACTCTGTGAACCTCTCTGGGTGTCCCTAACGGGGGAGAATCTTTTCGCCATTAACCTGGAAGTTTTCTTATCAGTGCTGTATAGTTGGAGAAGTCCTGAGACTACAGGAAGAATAAAACTGAAATCCAGAGGCAGGAGACTTAAGCCCAAAACCTGAGAACACCAGAAAACTCCTGACTACATGGAACTTTAAGTAATAAGTGACCATCCAAAAGCCTCTATACTGAAACCAACCACCACCCAAGAGCCAATAAGTTTTAGAGCAAGACATACCACGCAAATTCTCCAGCAACGCAGGAACATAGCCCTGAACGCCAACATACAGGCTGCCCAAGGTCACACCTAACACATAGACCCATCTCAAAACTCATTACTGGGCACTCCATTGCTCTCCAAAGAGAAGAAATCAAGTTCCACGCACCAGAACACTGACGCAAGCTTCCCTAACCAGGAAACCTTGACAAGCCAATCGTCTAAACCCACCCACTGGGTAAATCCTCCACAATAAAAAGGAACCACAGACCTCCAGAATACAGAAAGCCCACTCCAGACACAGCAATCTAAACAAGATGAAAAGGCAAAGAAATACCCAACAGGTAAAGGAACATGAAAAATGCCCACCAAGTCAAACAAAACAGGAGGAGATAGGGAATCAACCTGAAAAAGAATTTAGAATAATGATAATAAAAATGATCCAAAATCTTGAAAACAAAATGGAGTTACAGATAAATAGCCTGGAGACAAAGATTGAAAAGATGCAAGAAATGTTTAATAAAGACCTAGAAGAAATAAAAAAGAGTCAATTAAAAATGAATAATGCAATGAATGAGATCAAAAACACTTTGGAGGGAACCAAGAGTAGAATAACGGAAGCAGAAGATAGGATAAGTGAGGTAGAAGATAAAATGGTGGAAATAAATGAAGCAGAGAGGAAAAAAGAAAAAAGGATAAAAAGAAATGAGGACAACCTCAGGGACCTCTGGGACAATGTGAAACGCCCCAACATTCGAATCATAGGAGTCCCAGAAGAAGAAGACAAAAAGAAAGGCCATGAGAAAATACTCGAGGAGATAATAGCTGAAAACTTCTCTAAAATTGGGAAGGAAATAGCCACCCAAGTCCAAGAAACCCAGAGAGTCCCAAACAGGATAAACCCAAGGCGAAACACCCCAAGACACATATTAATCAAATTAACAAAGATCAAACACAAAGAACAAATATTAAAAGCAGCAAGGGAGAAACAACAAATAACACACAAAGGGATTCCCATAAGGATAACAGCTGATCTATCAATAGAAACCCTCCAGGCCAGAAGGGAATGGCAGGACGTACTGAAAGTAATGAAAGAGAATAACCTACAACCCAGATTACTGTATCCAGCAAGGATCTCATTCAGATATGAAGGAGAATTCAAAAGCTTTACAGATAAGCAAAAGCTGAGAGAATTCAGCACCACCAAACCAGCTCTTCAACAAATGCTAAAGGATCTTCTCTAGACAGGAAATGCAGAAAGGTTGTATAAACGTGAACCCAAAACAACAAAGTAAATGGCAACGGGACCACACCTATCAATAATTACCTTAAATGTAAATGGGTTGAATGCCCCAACCAAAAGACAAAGATTGGCTGAATGGATACAAAAACAAGACCCCTATATATGCTGTCTACAAGAGACCCACCTCAAAACAAGAGACACATACAGACTGAAAGTGAAGGGCTGCAAAAAAAATATTTCGTGCAAACAGAGACCAAAAGAAAGCAGGAGTCGCAATACTCATATCACATAAAATAGACTTTCAAATAAAGGATGTGAAAAGAGACAAAGAAGGACACTACATAATGATCAAAGGATCAATCCAAGAAGAAGATATAACAATTATAAATATATATGCACCCAACATAGGAGCACCGCAATATGTACGGCAAACACTAACGAGTATGAAAGAGGAAATTAATAGTAACACAATAATAGTGGGAGACTTTAATACCCCACTCACAACTATGGATAGATCAACTAAACAGAAAATTAACAAGGAAACACAAACCTTAAATGACACAATGGTCCAGCTAGACCTAATTGATATCTATAGGACATTTCACCCCAAAACAATCAACTTCACCTTTTTCTCAAGTGCACACGGAACCTTCTCCAGAATAGATCACATCCTGGGCCATAAATCTGGTCTTGGAAAATTCAAAAAAATTGAAATCATTCCAGTCATCTTTTCTGACCACAGTGCAGTAAGATTAGATCTCAATTACAAGAAAAAAATTGTTAAAAATTCAAACATATGGAGGCTAAATAACACGCTTCTGAATAACCAACAAATCATAGAAGAAATCAAAAAAGAAATCAAAATATGTATAGAAATGAATGAAAATGAAAACACAAGAACCCAAAACCTATGGGACACTGTAAAAGCAGTGCTAAGGGGAAGGTTCATAGCATTACAGGCTTACATCAAGAAACAAGAAAAAAGCCAAATAAATAGCCTAACTCTACACCTAAAGCAATTAGAGAAGGAAGAAATGAAGAACCCCAGGGTTAGCAGAAGGAAAGAAATCTTAAAAATCAGGGCAGAAATAAATGCAATAGAAACTAAAGAGACCATAGCAAAAATCAACAAAGCTAAAAGCTGGTTTTTTGAAAAAATAAACAAAATTGACAAACCATTAGCAAGACTCATTAAGAGTCTTCTCTCAAAGAGAGAAGAACCAAATTAACAAAATTAGAAATGAAAATGGAGAGATCACAACAGACAACACTGAAATACAAAGGATCATAAGAGACTACTACCAGCAGCTCTGTGCCAATAAAATGGACAACTTGGATGAAATGGACAAATTCTTAGAAAAGTATAACTTTCCAAAACTGAACCAGGAAGAAATAGAAGATCTTAACAGACCCATCACAAGCAAGGAAATCGAAACTGTAATCAAAAATCTTCCAGCAAACAAAAGCCCAGGACCAGATGGCTTCACAGCTGAATTCTACCAAAAATTTAGAGACGAGCTAACACCTATCTTACTCAAACTCTTCCAGAAAATTGCAGATGAAGGTAAGCTTCCAAACTCATTCTATGAGGCCACCATCACCCTAATTCCAAAACCAGACAAAGATGCCACAAAAAAAGAAAACTACAGGCCAATATCACTGATGAACATAGATGCAAAAATCCTTAACAAAATTCTAGCAAACAGAATCCAACAACATATCAAAAAAATCATACACCATGACCAAGTGGGCTTTATCCCAGGAATGCAAGGATTCTTCAATATCCACAAATCAATCAATGTAATACACCACATTAACAAATTGAAAGATAAAAACCATATGATTATCTCAATAGATGCAGAGAAAGCCTTTGACAAAATTCAACCCCCATTTATGATTAAAACTCTCCAGAAAATAGGAATAGAAGGAACATACCTCAACATAATAAAAGCTATATATGACAAACCCACAGCAAGCATCACCCTCAATGGTGAAAAATTGAAAGCATTTCCCCTGAAATCAGGAACAAGACAAGGGTGCCCACTCTCACCACTACTATTCAACATAGCGTTGGAAGTTTTGGCCACAGCAATCAGAGCAGAAAAAGAAGTAAAACGAATCCAGATAGGAAAAGAAGAAGTGAAACTCTCACTGTTTGCTGATGACATGATCCTCTACATAGAAAACCCTAAAGACTCTTCCAGAAAATTACTAGAGCTAATCAATGAATATAGTAAAGTTGCAGGATATAAAATTAACACACAGAAATCCCTTGCATTCCTATATACTAACAATGAAAAAACAGAAAGAGAAATTAAAGAAACAATACCATTCACCATTGCAACAAAAAGAATAAAATACTTAGGAGTACATCTACCTAAAGAAACAAAAGACCTATACATAGAAAACTATACAACACTGATGAAAGAAATCAAAGAGGACACAAACAGATGGAGAAACATACCGTGTTCATGGATTGGAAGAATCAATATTGTCAAAATGGCTATTCTACCCAAAGCAGTCTATAGATTCAATGCAATCCCTATCAAGCTACCAATGGTATTTTTCACAGAACTAGACCAAAGAATTTCACAATTTGTATGGAAATACAAAAAACCTCGAATAGCCAAAGTAATCTTGAGAAAGAAGAATGGAACTGGAGGAATCAACCTGCCTGACTTCAGACTCTACTACAAAGCCACAGTCATCAAGACAGTATGGTACTGGCACAAAGACAGAAATATAGATCAATCGAACAGAATAGAAAGCCCAGAGATAAATCCACGAACCTATGGACACCTTATCTTTGACAAAGGAGGCAAGGATATACAATGGAAAAAAGACAACCTCTTTAACAAGTGGTGCTGGGAAAACTGGTCAACCACTTGTAAAAGAATGAAACTAGAACACTTTCTAACACCATACACAAAAATAAACTCAAAATGGATTAAAGATCTAAATGTAAGACCAGAAAGTATAAAACTCCTAAAGGAGAACATAGGCAAAACACTCTCCGACATAAATCACAGCAAGATCCTCTATGACCCACCTCCCAGAATATTGGAAATAAAAGCAAAACTAAACAAATGGGACCTAATGAAACTTAAAAGCTTTTGCACTACAAAGGAAACTATAAGTAAGGTGAAAAGACAGCCCTCAGATTGGGAGAAAATAATAGCAAACGAAGCAACAGACAAAGGATTAATCTCAAAAATATACAAGCAACTCCTGCAGCTCAATTCCAGAAAAATAAATGACCCAATCAAAAAATGGGCCAAAGAACTCAACAGACATTTCTCCAAAGAAGACATACAGATGGCTAACAAACACATGAAAAGATACTCAACATCACTCATTATTAGAGAAATGCAAATCAAAACCACAGTGAGGTACCATTACACGCCAGTCAGGTTGGATGCTATCCCAAATCTACAAGCAATAAATGCTGGAGAGGGTGTGGAGAAAAGGGAACCCTCTTACACTGTTGGTGGGAATGCAAGCTAGTACAGCCGCTATGGAAAACAGTGTGGAGCTTTCTTAAAAAACTGGAAATAGAACTGCCATATGACCCAGCAATCCCACTTCTGGGCATACACACTGAGGAAACCAGATCTGAAAGAGACACGTGCACCCCAATGTTCATCGCAGCACTGTTTATAATAGCCAGGACGTGGAAGCAACCTAGATGCCCATCAGCAGATGAATGGATACGGAAGCTGTGGTACATATTCACCATGGAATATTACTCAGCCGTTAAAAAGAATTCATTTGAATCAGTCCTAATGAGATGGATGAAACTGGAGCCCATTATACAGAGTGAAGTAAGCCAGAAAGATAAAGATCACTACAGCATACTAACACATATATATGGAATTTAGAAAGGTGATAACGATAACCCTATATGCAAAACAGAAAAAGAGACACAGAAATACAGAACAGACTTTTGAACTTTGTGGGAGAATGTGAGGGTGGGATGTTTCAAAAGAACAGCATGTATACTATCTATGGTGAAACAGATCACCAGCCCAGGTGGGATGCATGACACAAGTGCTTGGGCCTGGTGCACTGGGAAGACCCAGAGGAATCGGGTGGAGAGGGAGGTGGAAAGGGGGATCGGGATGGGGAATACGTGTAACTCTATGGCTGATTCATATCAATGTATGACAAAACCCACTGAAATGTTGTGAAGTAATTAGCCTCCAACTAATAAAAAAAAATAATCAAATATGTAGACAATGAAATATCTGTATATGTTCATCATAGCATGTTTAACAATATAAAAAATCCTACATGTATTACACTAGAAATAAATTCCAAGAACCCATGTCATAGAATATTATTGCACTATAAAAAATAATTTCAAATCTTTTTGTGATATGGAAAAATTCTTATACTGCAATATTGTAGGTGAAAACCAGGGCTCCAAAGGGAATGTATTAATATAACATGATCTAAACCACCATAAAAATGTATGTGCATAGAATAAAATACTAGAAACTCTCCGATGATAATAGTAGGGTTTTTTTTAGTGGTAAGAATTGTGAATGATCATCACTTTATTCTCAGTCCTTATTGGACTTCCAAATTGTAATTGAGTGGGTATGCATTTCATTTATAACCAGAAACAGACTACTTTTAAAAAAATGACTATTGCTCTTGATGTAGGTTTTTAAAAAGTAAATTAGTTTCTTTTCTACTATTATTCATATTCGCCACCAGTCATTCCTGTGACTACACATAATTTTAGTTCCTTCTGAATGTGGAAATGAGAGGCAATATCAAAGAAATCCATAATTATTGTTATTTCTGATAAGATCATTTCATACTTTAATGCTTCCTTAGCACTTTCAAAAAGCATGGGTCTTCATAAAGTCCGTGAAACACGGTATGAATGATATATGAAAGGAAAGAAATGTGTTTAGTATCAAGAGAATGAGAATCCATGCTTTCCTGCCTGAGTTCCTTAAGTAGTTTAGTTTACACTATAAGTTTTATTTCAAGGCAGGAGTTTCTATTTTAAAATTCACATAAAATGTAAGAAATCTGAAGTCTGGGAAAGAAAGTCAGTTACTAGAACAAAATGATACAAGACTGCATACAAGTGATTGAGTAAAAACTTTTATTCCTCCTTGCAAAGATACATTTTATGTTAATGTGGATGCACTGTGAATGTCAACTTGATATTCCTTCATTTCTATATTAGTTTCTTGATGCTGCTTGATAAACTACCACAAGCTTAGTGACTAAACTCAACAGAAATTAATTTTCTCACAATCCTGGAGGCTGGAAGATTGAAATCTAGTTGTCTTCAGTGTCAGGCTCCTTCTTATGGCTCTGGGGAATAATCCTATCTTCAGTTTCATTGTTCAGTCATGTCTGACTCTTTGCAACCCCGTGGACTGCAGCATGCCAGGCTTCCCTGTCCATCGCCAGCTCCTGGAGCTTGTTCAAACTCATGTCCATTGAGTCGGTGATGCCATCCAACCATCTCATCCTCTGTCATCCCCTTCTCCTGCCTTCAATCTTTCCCAGCATCAGAGTCTTTTCCAAGGAGTCAGTTCTTCATGTCAGGTGGCCAAAGTATTAGAGCTTCAGCTTCAACATCAGTCCTTCTAATGAATATTTAGGGTTGATTTCCTTTAGGTTTGACTAGTTTGATCTCCTTACTGTCCAAGGGACTCTCAAGGATTCAAAAGCATCAATTCTTCAGCACTCAGCTTTCTTTATTGTTCAACTCTCACATCCATACATGACTACTGGAAAAGCCACCACTTTGACTAGATGGAATTTTATTGGCAAAGTAATGTCTCTGCTTTTTAATATGCTGTCGAGGTTGGTCATAGCTTTTCTTCCAAGGGGCAAATGTCTTTTATTTTCATGGCTGATTCACCATCTTCAGTGATTTTGGAACCCAAGAAAATAAAGTGTCTCACTGTTTCCACTGTTTCCCCATCTATTTCCCATGAAGTGATGGGACCAGATGCCATGATCATAGTTTTCTGAGTGCTGAGTTTTAAGCCAAGTTTTTCACTCTCCTCTTTCACTTTCATCAAGAGGCTCTTAGTTCTCTACTTTCTTCCATAAGGGTGTGTCATCTGAGTTTATTGATATTTCTCCCAGCAATCTTGATTCCGGCTTGTGCTTCATCCAGCCTGGCATTTCACGTGATGTACTCTGCATATAAGTTAAATAAGCAGGGTGACAATATACATTCATGACATACTCCTTTCCCAATTTGGAACTAGTCTGTTATTTCATGTCCAGTACTAACTGTTGCTTCTTGACATCCATACAGATTTCTCAGGAGGCAGGTAAGGTGATCTGGCATCCCCATCTCTTGAAGAATTTTCCAGTGTTGTGATCCACACAGTCAAGGGCTTTGGCATAGTCAATAACCACAGAAGTAGATATTTTTCTGGAATTCTCTTGCTTTTTCTACTATCCAGCGGATGTTGGCAATGTGATCTCTTGTTCTATTGCCATCTGGCTCCAGGCTCCAAATACCATTTATTAAACCTTGTATTTTAGAGTTGCTTGGGACTGGACTTCAAACCATTTAACTATGCATTACTATGTACTCATTCCCGGGATAATGTTATTAATCTCAAGCTTTCAAACATTAGCTACCAGCAAAAGATTCTCAGACTTACGCATGGCCACTCTGTTTTCTGAGCTACAATTTCTTTTCCATCTGCCCATCAAGCATCTCTCTTTAGTTTCTTATCTCAATGAGCATGTTCAAAATTCATCCTAGAGGAGGGTTCTACATCCCCTTGCTGAGAAGTTTCCTCTTTTAATGTTTTCCAACTCAGGAATGGTTTTCATTCAGTTGCTGGCAGTAGGCATTGATCTCACTTAGTTCAGACTTTAACCCCATTTCTCCTGGTTTGGCAAGCTATATTGCAAGAATGTGGAAAAGAGGAAGGTTGATATTGCCATGTGAGAATTAATTATGAATGGGGGCAGAGAACCAGGAGAGTGGAGAATCATGGGAGGGATGGGAGGGTGCCTTAAGAAGAGATTCATCAGCTGTTTTAAATGGTACAATATTTCCTACAATGAAAAATAATTTTTTGGAATATTTCCTTTAAATGGAAAAAGATGAAATTCAGCTGGGCTTTTAATGGAGCTATAATAAAATGGATTGAGTCATAAAGTGAAAGTGAGAGTTGATCATTCCTGTCTGACTCCTTGCAGCCCCATGGACTGTAGCCCATTAGGCTCCTCTGTCCATGGAATTCTCCAGGCCAGAGTACTGAGGTGGGTTGCCATGCCCTTCTCCAGGGGATCTTCCCAACCCAGGGATCCAACCCAGGTGTCTCACAGGACAGGAGGATTCTTCATCATCTGTGCCACCAGGCAAGCCCCTGAGGCATAAATGGAGGGCAAAGAAGTGGAGAGGGATAACATCTAAGATCTACTCTTTGGATAAACTTGGCTGTGAAGGCAAATTGAAAGATAGGGTGATGGCTTTCTAAGAGGTGTGGGGTGCAGGGGGCACATTTGTTGTTTATTTCTATTGCTTTTAATTTAGAAGAAAGCCTATTTAAATGTTCATAGGAAAGGACCAGTATAGCTATCAGAGGTGGATAGAAAAGGGCAGGATACTTAGTGGAACAAAAGTCCTAAGAATGCAGATTGGGGTAGAATATAAAAGTATATGACAAATTTGACCTCGGGGGAAAGACTTACACTTCTGAGATTGAAACAGAAGCCTCCTTCCCCTGAAATAGTTACAGCTACAGATAAATCTGTGGATGAAATGATGGGAAGGGGAGAAAATTTCTCTGTTTCTGTTGGGGATTGTGAGACAAGGTCACCCACTGAAAGTGGTTGGTAAGGGATGGGGCATAATGTTTGCTGTGAGTGAAGAAGAAGGAAGATACTTTCCTTAGACTTTGGAAGAGTAAACCGATCAGAGAAGCATGGAAGGGTATCTGGCAGTTTGGGTGGTCAAACTGCAGCTGATAATCATGAACTCAGAATAATAGCAACATGTATGTTTTAAAATATATTTGTGGGAGGGACCTATATGATGATATATCACATGTGTGCTTTAAGGAAGTAGGAGAAGTGGCCTTGCAGAGGTGGTAAAATGGCTTTGACAATGGGTACCATTTTTGCCATAAGGCCAAAGATGCCAGAAGAGTTGGGCCAGGGTACCAGCTTTGGACAGCAGTGACTCTTGCACACTCAGTGTGTGTTCATCACCTCAACTTGTTCTCTGCTTTCCCAGCTTGTTCACCTCCTTCCAAACGACACATTTTTCTGTTTAAAGTAATTTAACCTGAGTCCCATTATGTAACACCAAGAGGCTTTGCCTGTCTCTACTTCATTCCCTTATGGGTGGATTCATAATTAATTCTCACATGGCAATATCAACCTTCCTCTTTTCCACATTCTTGCAATATAGATTGCCAAATGAGATCGATTGTGTCTCTACTTTAACAGAATCAGTTTATGAGGCAGATAATTCATTAACATGATTAAGAAATGTCATAATTTCTTAGTTCTCTCCTAATTTTACAACAATTAGTTATTTCAGCTTATGACCATTTAATGAGATGATAAAATTTACAAGGGATAAATGAAGACTAAGTTCAATTGTTTTCCTTAACATGTATCAGCAACTTCTAGAAAAGTAATGTATGAAAAACTTACTGTCCATTAGCTCAGTTTACAAAAGTAAAAATACAGTACTGTTAGCCACAGAACAAACCATATCCTGCTAATTAGCCTGATTTATGCAAAGTAAACAAACACACAGTGCTTTTAACTGTAGCTGCAATAGTTTAAAAATGAAGTGTGGCTATATGCCATTTCATCCTTTGAGTTTTTCCATACTGCAGGACTAAAACATTTTCAAAAACCCACTTTAAAAAATGTAGTCGTCATAGAAACATACTAAAAATCACTAACCTGGTCAGAGACAGATTTCTGGAAGTCTTGTGGAGTCCTAAAGAGTATTTCACCAACTCGATGGACATGAGTTTGAGTAAACTCTGGGAGCTGGTGATGGACAGGGAGGCCTGGCATGCTGTGATTCATGGGGTCACAAAGAGTCGGACATGACTGAGCAACTGAACTGAACTGAACTGAAAGAGTATTTCTATTTCTATTAGTCTTATAATATTACTCTGTTCCTTAAATCATTTCAGATATTTTTATGCTCCAATTATTTCTTTCCTGGATACATGCTAAGAGACTGTTAAGCAGAAATCATCCTTTGAATATTCTCTTCTAGAGGCAACAGAGAGACCTAATTTCTGATCTTTTATAATGCCATTGCTATAAGCCAAACCAGAAGTAGTGTGCCGCACCATTTCCACCAGTGACCTCAATATCAAGTGTTTGCGCTCTGTTACCTTAAGGACAACAAAATTATAGCAGTAATAATGATAATGATGCTACTTTTCATTAAGTACCCATGAACCAAGAACTTTGCTTCCATTGTTTCATTTAATTCTACTTAACCCTCAAAGCAAACTTTTCTGGAATTCAAGGGCAAGAGAAGCCTGGTAGCACAATTCCTAAAGACTTCTGAAGAAGCGTTCATCATCCTAGTTCCATGCCTGGTAGTTCTTGAAGCTGCTTGGACCAGGCTCTGTTAGCCTGGGGAGGCTGCTAAGAAATGATGGGATGTTCATTCAAGCCTGACTAAATATCACATATATAAATCCCGAGTTGATGAGGGGCATCTAGCTCAGGTAAAAATGTTTTCAGCATGTCTCCAAGCAAGGCAATTCCTAGGATAACCCCAATTTCATAAATGTAAGGCTATACTTGTAAGAAAACCCTGAACACTCAGCCTCAAGCAGTTGTGGTGTTTCTTTACATCCTCACTGCATTATCCACCCCATATGTGCATCCTCCCACCAATTGGAGCAACACCACTTCGTTTCCCATCCTACTTCCAGGGTGAAGATCTCCCTCTGCCTTGAATGCTATTTATCTGCCAGGTATCTTCACCATATTACTACCTTCTGAATCTTTTAGATGAGGAGATTCTATTTGATGTGCCCAAGTGTTTTCTCTAATTGGATATTTTCATTAATCTGAACCTACTCTTAGCATGTGTATACAGAATGGTTACACAGAATTATCCCTCTGTTCATTGATTAAAGAAGAAAAAAACAACTGGAAGGCAATATGATTGAATCAACTGACAGGGGCATCTAGCACTCAGACAAAGGGCTTGTGGTTTAAATTACATCATCTTATATGTCACCGTGACCTCCGTGTGACGTGACATTGGCTATGGGCCCCTACTTTCTCACTGTTGAGGGATCATGAGGGAATCACTCTAAGTATACTTTGCAATTTAAAGTAACATTCATAGCCGTAACGGACTGGTTCTCAACTAGGGAAAACTTGGTCTCCCGGAGCACACTGGGCAATACTTTTAGGGGATATGCTTTAGGGGGTGCTTCTGGAAACCAGCGGATAAAAACCAGGAGTGCTGCTAAATACCCTGTAGTGCACAAGACCATTTCTTACAACAAAGAATCATCTGATCTAAAGTAACAGTAATGCCACATTTGAGAAACCCTGCCCCAAAGTTTTTGGTGTTCTGGAAAAATACAATACTTTGAATATTTCTTTTCATTTATTTTTATTAGTTGGAGGCTAATTACTTTACAATATTGTAGTGGTTTTTGCCATACATTGACATGAATCAGCCATGGGTGTACATGTGTTCCCCATCCTGAACCCCCATCCCACCTCCCTCCCCATCCCATCCCTCTGGATCATCCCAGTGCACCAGCCCTGAGCACTTGTCTCATGCATCCAACCTGGACTGGCGATGTTTCACACTTGATAATATACATGTTTCGATGCTATTCTTGAATATTTGTGAGGAGTACTGACTATTTGTGAAGCAGATGTGCTTTATCTCTGACAGCTCCTCATCTCCACATCTGGACAGCTCTGCTGGAAGTGCTGTTTTCTCTTCATTTACTGATCTCTCCGGGACGATAGGATGCTGCTCACTTAACAGTATTCACATTCATTATTGGGTGTTTATTGTTTTGTATTTATTGTTACAAATATGCTTAAAGTGACCATGATAAATATGTTTTTCAAACCTCTCCAAAACTATATATGGGAATAAATTCTAATTCAGGTATTTTTAGTTTACAATCTATGGATTGTCCTCTGTTCCAAACACATAACAATAATGGATAGCACATGAAAGAAAACAGCAACAATTCATTACTGTGCTTAAAATAAAGTTAATAGTTTTATAGATCAGAAATGAGAGGAAACCTACAGAGATAAATGGACTGTTTTCTTATTGCTACAGAGCGAAGCAGAATAGAAGAATTCTAGCTTTATAGAAAAAAAAAAGATTAAAAAGGCTTCTGCCCCAATAATAACAAAGAAGAACCTGAAAAATGTGGGCAAAGGACTTGAATAACTATTTCTCCAAATAAGATATATGAGTGGGTGGCCAATAAGTGAGTAAAAAGATGTTCACCATCATTAATCTTTAGGAAAATTCAAATTAAGACTGTAATTAGATACCACCTCACATCCATTAGGATAGCTATTATAAAATAAAAGCAAAATAACAAATATTGGCAATGATATGGAGGGCTTGCAATCTTTGTGTATTAAGTATATGAAATGTGGAATGTAAAATTGAAAAGCAGAATGATAGGAGTGTAAAGTAGTGCAGTCACTGTGTAAAACAATAAGGTGACTCCTGGAATAAATGAAACATAGAATTACCATATGATGCAGCAACTCTTCTTCTGGTTTTATAGCCTCCAAAATTGAAATCAGACTTAGGTGGCTGTAAATACAAGTTCATAGCAGCATTATTCACAATAGTCAAAAGATGAAAGTAACCGAAGTGTCCATCAACAGGCAAATGGACAAAATAAACAAAATGTAGTATATACAATGAAATATTATTTTACCTTAAAAAGGAAGACAATTCTAATATGTGCTTCAACATGGATGAATCTTGAATACTTGTAAGACTTGAATAAGACGGTCACAATAGGACAAATATGATATGATTCCACTTGTATGTGTTATGTTGAATAGTCAAATTAATCAAGGCAAAAAGTAAGATGATGGATGCCTGGGGCAAGGGAAAAGAGGGACTGGGGAGTTACTGCCTAATGAGTACAGGGCTATGGCTTGGAAAAATGGAAAATTTCTGGTGATGAATAATGGTGATGATTACACTACAATGTAAATATCTTTAATGCCACTGAACAGTACATATACAAATCATTAAAATAGCACATTTTATGCTGTGTGTTAATACATTTACCATGCAAAAATGTTCCCAGTCCAAAGCTGGAAACAACCAAAATGTCTATCAAAAATCGAATGGATAAATAAATTGTGGAAAATTCATACAATGGAATACAACACAGCTATAATACAACAGCATGAATAGACTCAGACATAATACTGAGTTAAAGAAGCCAAAGAGTACATTATACTTTCATTTATGTTAAGTATAACTTCTTATAAAACTAGTCTATGGTCATAGAAACCAGAATAAAGTTTACCTTTGTGGAGGACATTGATTGAGAAGGGGCAGTAGGGAAATTCCTCAGGCTGGAAGTTAGGTACATCTTGATCTGTATGGTAGTTGGCAGGGTGTCTACATATGTGTACTTTATTGTATATGTTATACATAAACTTTAGTAGGAAAAAACTCACCATGCAAGGCTGAACACCGAAGTCTGTCTCATTTTCTTAAAAGAGTTAGGTAACATTCCTTTAGTTTGAAAAAAGGTTGGAAAGATCTATATTTGACTTCACCTGATACTATAGAGTTGCTGGTATGAGAAGGTGGGAATGTAGTCAGTATACAAAGATGTAAGAGGAAACTGATGCTACTTGAGGCAAGTCTATTTCACTAACTCGGTGACATATAAGTAAAATACCCAGTGTTACTGGAGTGATTGCCCTATACTATCTATCTATCCATCCAAATACATATATTGGTCGGTTTAGTCTCTAGGTTGTGTCTGACTCTTTGCGGCCCCAGGGACTGTAGCCCATCAGACTCCTCTGCCCCTGGAATATTCCAGATAAGGATACTGGAGTGGGGTGGCATTTCCTACTCCAGGAGAATCTTCTTCCCTACCCAGAGATCAAGCTTGTGTCTCTTGCGTCTCCTGCATTGGCAGGCAGAATATTTACCACTAGCACCACCTGGGAAGCCCACACACATACATACATATACCTACGTGTTCTTTTCATTTGTGATTTATCACAGGATATTGAATATAGTTCCCTCTGCCCTACAGTAGGATTGCTGTTTATCCATCTACATATAACAATGTGCATCTGGTAATCCTGAACTCCCAATCCATCCGTTTGTGCGGTCAACCCTAAGGCTGTGCCCTATATCTATGAGTCTGTTTTGTAGACGTGTCATATCTTAGATTTCATATATAAATAATATCATATGGCGTTTGTTTTTCTCTCTCTGACTTCACTTGGTATGATAATCTCTTTGCTGCTGCTTAGTCCCTAAGCCATGTTGGACTCTTTGTGACCCCATGGACTGTAGCCCACGAGGCTCCTCTGTCCATGGGATTTTCCAGGCAACAATACTGGAGTGGGCTGCCATTTCTTTTCCCAGGGAGGTCTTTCCAACCCAGGGATCTAACTTGCATCTCCCATGTCTCCTATATCAGCAGGTGGATTCTTCACCATCTGAGCCACCAGGGAAACCATCATTACCACTAGTAAAAAAAAGCTGGAGTCTAAGAAAGATAAACAATATCTCTCACCCAAAAGAGGCCTTTTTCCTAGGTGTACTATGTATAACTTTACTCTTAAATATACCTTCTATAAAATTTCTTGTGTAAGTAAAACTTAAAAAACTTAAAATTTTCATTTTCAGAGATGGGAAACATATTAATTAGAATTTTAATTTCGTTCACAGTGATGATTTTGGTTATCATTTTCTTCCAAGCAAACACAAAATGACTGCAAATTTACATGCTCAGTATATTCATGTGTTCTTTATTTTCTTAAGCACAGTTGTCTGGGGCAAAAATTTTGCTCACATCTTCTCAATTCATAAAATCTCCTCTTAGCATTAATTATGGCAACGAATAAATCATTTACATATAATATCTGATTTACAAATGCCTTCCAACTTTTAATTTAAGTTGGAATTGCATTAGGTAGTTGATTTCCATGTTTCATTTTCAGATGGTGTCAACATGTGGATCAAATAAAGAACATTTAGTGATTAATGGAGCTATTAATAAGGTATTATTCACCACTCAGTGATTAGATACACTCTTCTCAAGAATATGTTGGCACAAAACATTGTAGACTTCAAAAAGCTGTTTAGATTAAGAGATATTTCAAGCTAGGAGCATTTGACGAGTTCACCCTTGTTACAGAATTGGCTGTGACATGGTTCTGAATTTGCTATTAATGAGATAAGTAAACTGCATTGATGGGGGAGTCCAGAGACGGAAAGTGTATTTCTCAGGATTCACTCCTTTGTAAATAGCAGAGAGCTAACTCAAACAAGTTAAATCAAAACCAAAACCTGGGCTTCCCTGGTGGCCTGTGATGAAGAATCTGCCTGCCAGTGCAGAAGACCCGGGTTCGATCCCTCATCAGGAAGCATCCCACGTGGCGTGGGGCAGCTGGGTTGTACGCCATTACCTACTGAGCCTGTGCACTAGGGTCCTTGCTTCGCAATGGGAGAGGTTACTGCGATGAGAAGCCCGCACACCACAACTAGAGACTGTAGTCCTTGCTCACCTTGCAGCAACAGAAGGCCCAGCACAGCCAAAAATAAATCAATAATAATTTTTTTTTAAATCCCCAAATCTATTTTATGACAAAACTAAAAGAAATCTAGAGTTCGAGGAGCTCAAATTATCCTCCCTCTCATTTTTTTTTTTTTCTGGTTTTCATGTCTATTGTTAAATTGAAGTATAGTTAATTCACAATGCCATATTAGTTTTAAGTGTACCACAAAGCAATTCAGCTATCTATATGTATTTATCTATTCTTTTTCAGGTTCTCTTCCCTTATAGGTTATAGTCTTTTTTACAGTTTAGGTATGATTAGAACAACGTTCATCTCTATGTCTCCTATAATGTGATGAGAAGAAAGCTTGATTATTTTGGGCAGATCCTATATTATACCTCTGCACAGGTAATTCAGAAGCATAACATACATGTGCTAGAAGAGCAAAATAGAATCATGTAGAAGGTAAACACATTCAGTTGTTTGTGTTCCTGGGTGGTTAAGGCCATGTATCTGTCTCCTGTGGGCTTCCCAGGTGGTACAGTGGTAGAAAATCCACCTACCAATGCAGGAGACACAAGAGATGCAGGTTTGAACCCTGGGTTGGGGATTTCCATGGACAGAGAGTCCTGGCAGGCTATAGTCCAGGGGACTTCAAAGAGCTGGACATGAGTGAGTACACACAGACACATGCGCGCACACACACACACACACACACACAGACATCTGTCTCCTGTCTCCTGCAGGCTGACTAAACAGATTTTACTAATACCTTTGCTTTAGGCTACTTAGTGACACATGCGCCCTATCTTAACTTTCATGTTCTATGTACAAACAAAATATTTTCTTTTTCTAAAACTGAAGCCTTATGGGTCTATGTAGCACTGTCACGTATATCCCAAGTTCTCTAATTGGTAGAGAATATTGCAAGAAGAGAATAACAGTTCTATCAAAACTAGAATCTCAGCCTCATAGGCCATAGAGATTTTCGACTACTCTGCCTTGAAGGTCTAGACAAGTCATAAAAGGAATGTAACAATGTCTTTTTTCTTAATATATTATCAGTATCCTGTGTTATTATGGAATATGTGTGGAGAGTAGCTAGAGATATTTTATAATTAAATTTTTACAGTGTTTGCATGATAATTTGTAAACAAAAGCAAATATTTGTGCCATATCTGGTATATACTGAAAATTCAGTTGCTGAGTCATGGCCCACTCTTTGTGACCCTATGGACTGCAGCACACCAGGCTTCCTTATCCTTCACTATTTTATGGAGTTTGCTCAGATTCATGTCCATTGAGTAGGTGACACTATCTAACCATCTCATTCTCTGCTTCCCTCTTCTCCTTTTGTCTTCAATCTTTCCCAGCATCAGAGTCTTTTCCAATAAGCTGGGAAATTTATGACAGGCTTTTTATAGAAGTTAATTATTTTTGTAACCAATAAAGTTCTAAGAGTCTAAAAATTTTAGTGGTAACTCGATGTATATAAAATTTGAGTAGAAGATCATTTAAAAGTTGAAAAATTTTATATATGTATATTTAATGAGAGAAAAGCTAAGTTATTACCCTGAGTAAATACTTTTAGTTGTAGTGACTTTTTAAACAAAAGAAAGTTGCTGACATAACAAATTGTGGGTTTGTATATGATCAAGTATTTAGTTTGACGGTCTTAGCTGTGTGACTTGGGCAAGCCACTTAACTGCCAGGGTCCTCATTTTTCCATGGGAGACTTGGATCATATCATCTTTGAAGATCTCTGGAACTCTTAAATTCTAATATCCAAAAAATGAGAGTGTTGCTTATTTAACCTGTCATTAGACAGAATTGGATTTAAATAGTTTTGATCAGATAGAGTATATCATGTTTAAAAACAAAAATGAAAAAGTATAAAAAACGAGAAAAGCTTCTCCTGAACTTCTGGTAACTTTCATCATCTTGAGCTTGCACCCCAGGGGAGGGAACAACTATAGATTTAATAGTTCGCAGACAAATTTCATGCTTGCTGGCTCTGCCCCTCATCTTGGTATCCAAAAATTTAAGTTATATGATTTATGAACATAGTTTGAGCTCTCATATGCACCTGAAACCAAATTAATGTCTGGAGAAGTAATGGCATTCTTTATCTTTGAGAGTTTCAGCCAAGGTTTTTTCAACATTTTTTGTGGTATAGAATTGAATCATAAGTAGTGTACATAGAACTGTGTGGTGTGCTGTGCTTAGCCTCTCAGTCATGTGTGGTTGTTTGTGACCCCATGGACTGTAGCCTGCCAGGCTCCTCTGTCCATGGAATTTCCCAGGAAAGAATACTGGAGAGGGTTGCGTTTCCTTTTCCAGGGATCTTCCAACACACACCTCTGGCGTTTCCAGCGTGATAGACTGATTCTTTACCACTGCCCTACCTGGGAAGCCTGATATGTAGATACATATAGCTTATTCACTTTTTTGGACAGCAAAAACTAACACAACATTGTAAAGCAAATTATATCTCAATTTTTTAAAAACGGGAACTGAACCAAACACAAAATTCAAGAGATTTCTCCTTTTCCTAAGGACTGATCAAACCTAGATCGACAATTCCTAGGATGTCCCTGTAACAAAAAGATCTCTTCTGTGTTCCCTATATGCGAATGTAGCTTCGTTTCTCAAATGTTTCCATGGATTCATGTAAGGCAAAATCACAGCACAAGTAGTAAAGGCAATTGATGTGATTTAGCATTGTTGGTGTCATTTTACCTCCAAATGGATAAAATTTGTGAGAAAAATCAAGTGAGAAAGAGAATAGCCATCATCAACTCATATTCTATTCTATGATTCTGGGATATTTTCCTTCTAAGGAATACTAAAGTCAAATGATAATTTATCCATAGAAATCTTTCAGGACTAAAAGCTTTATAGAATAGTACCAACACTAATTATTTTTCTAAACTTTACCACATTCTTCTAGAAAGTATTATGGACTGTTGCTACACAGTTGATTGATTTAAGACTGGTTCTATATGTTTTATTCAATTTCTCCAGGGCTAAATTACATACTAAGCTATAGTTCTAGACAGGAAATTAACACAACATTTACATATTTTATGTATTAATAATTAGTAAATTTTGGAATGTATTTGAGACACATTTGATACACTGTAAATGATTTGATTTTGTGATTACTTTCCCTCATTTTAAATAATGCAAAGGACAGGAGATGAAGTGTACTATTTAACGTTCTATACCTGTACTATTTGACAACATGACTATTTTTTGTTGTGATCAGTCTGGAGAGCTGGTCAGTCAGGTTGCAATGCGATTTTCAATAATTGTGCTACTCATGTTAAATTTGCCTTTCAATTATTACTGTATTTAGAGATTTTTGATTGGCACAGTGATATGAAAACAATAAGAATGCTATCCATAGTCTTTATAAAATTGTCACCAACTTTAAAAATCAGATAGGATTAATAATCCAAAGTGACATAAATGTCAAGAAATTTCGAGTATACTTTGTTAAATGATTACCACAGGTAATTAACACATCCATCACCTCACATAGTTGTCATCTTTCCTCCCACCATGGTTGATATTAGCACTATCCTAGGTTAAAGCTTAATTATCTCCTGTTTTGCTCATTTCAGAGACTTGCCCAACTGGTCCTCTTGCCTCCAATATCTACAAGGTGTGACCATATCTTATTCATTTTTGCATCTCTTTGTAAACAATATCTAGTTTACATTATCCATTCTTTCATTCTCAGGATATTTATTGAGCACTTATGGTGTGGCACACACAATTTTAGGTACTTGTAGTTAAATAGCAAGCAGGTTATAGGGCTAAAAAGTCACATGGGAACTAGATAAATCTTCGTCATTCAGTTGTGTTTGTCTGCTTTTGTGTAAGTCAGCCAGAACACTGTCTCTCCATAGGCCTGACACTGTGAAAGCGCTCCTTCTCTTCATCCTATACTTCACTTTCTATACTCCCTTATCAGTGACTCTGATTTAAAACTAGAATAACTATTGTTGATCTTGTCATTCAGAGAGACTTCTTAGAAATGGAATAAACTCCTGATCTAAAACTCTTCTAACAAAAAAACAATTCCACTGACCAAGCTGGAATATGACAATCATAAATTATAATGTGTAACCTGGATTAAGTGTTCCAATGAAGGCAAGGATTTTAATTTGTTTTGTTGACCTCCATATTATGTGAATTTAAAACAGTGACTAGCATATAGTAATCGATCAATAAAAAGTGGTTCACCCTATACCCCAATAGAAAATAAAAAGTTTAAATTAAAAATAAAGACATAAGAACAGACTTTTGAACTCTGTGGGAGAAGGTGAGGGTGGGATGT
Source organism: Cervus elaphus (assembly GCF_910594005.1). Lineage (NCBI taxonomy): Eukaryota > Metazoa > Chordata > Mammalia > Artiodactyla > Cervidae > Cervus > Cervus elaphus. Next base: position 20,544,335 of record NC_057842.1, on the reverse strand, counting down.
TGCGAAAGAACAGCATGTATATTATCTACGGTGAAACAGGTCACCAGCCCAGGTGGGATGCATGAGACAAGTGCTCGGGCCTGGTGCACTGGGAAGACCCAGAGGAATCGGGTGGAGAGGGAGGTGGGAGGGGGGTTCGGGATGGGGAATACGTGTAAATCTATGGCTGATTCATGTCAATGTATGACAAAACCCACTGAAAAAATAAATGAATAAATAAAAAATAAAGACATAAGAACAAAAACTTGTTCACCAATTACTAGAATAATCATGTTCATATCCAAGAAAATTTCTATCAATGAAATATTACTTAGAATTATTTCCTGTCTGGAAATAATATTAGTCTTGTGAAGAAAAACATACAACACAGAATGTAAAATACACTGAAAAACTTAAGGTGATTTTACAATGAAAAATTTTCCAGGGATGGGAGGTGGACATCTTGGGCTCCAAGTGTTTTACCATTAACTTGCAATAATATGACCTTTGACCATAAGGACCTTTGAACCTCAATGAACCTTTGAATATGACTTTGAACCTCAATTCTCTCTTCTGTGGATTAGGGGTGTTAAAAGATATCTCTAAACTCCCTTCCAGTGTGTTAAACCTATAGGATTGTTTAAAAGGAATGTTCTCTCATTCAGCTCAGTTCAGTTCAGTCACTCAGTCATGTCCGACTCTTTGCGACCCCATGAAATACAGCACGCCAGGCCTCTCCGTCCATTACCAACTCCCAGAGTCCACCCAAACCCATGTCCATCAAGTCGGTGAGGCCATCCAACCGTCTCATCCTCTGTCATCCCCTTCTCATCCTGCCCTCAATCTTTCCCAGCATCAGGGTCTTTTCAAATGAGTCAGCTCATTCATCAGGTGGCCAAAGTACTGGAGTTTCAGCCTCAGCATCAGTCCTTCCAATGAACACCCAGGACTGATCTCCTTTAGGATGAACTGGTTGGATCTCCTTGCTGTCCAAGGGACTCTCAAGAGTCTCCTCCAACACCACAGTTCAAAAGCATCAATTCTTCGGCGCTCAGCTTTCTTTACAGTCCAACTCAACATCCATACATGACCACTGGAAAAACCATAGCCTTGACTAGATGGACCTTTGTTGGCAAAGTAATGTTTCTGCTTTTTAACATGCTGCCTAGGTTGGTCATAATGTTCCTTCCAAGAAGCAATCATCTTTTAATTTCATGGCTGCAATCACCATCTGCAGTGATTTTGGAGCCCAGAAAAGTAAAGTCTGACACTGTTTCCACTGTTTCCCCATCTATTTGCCATGAAATGATGGGACCAGATCTTAGTTTTCTGAATGTTGAGCTTTAAGCCAACTTTTTCACTCTCCTCTTTCACTTTCATCAAGAGGCTCCTTGGTTCTTCTTCACTTTCTGCCATAAGGGTGGTGTCATCTGCATATCTGAGGTTACTGATATCTCTCCCAGCAATCTTGATTCCAGCTTGTGCTTCCTCCAGTCCAGCGTTTCTCATGATGTACTCTGCATATAAGTTAAATATGCAGGGTGACAATATGCTGCTTTAATGTACTCCTTTTCCTATTTGGAACCAGTCTGTATTTCCATGTCCAGTTCTAACTGTTGCTTCCTGACTGCATACAGGTTTCTTAAGAGGCAGGTCAGGTGGTCTGGTATTCCCACCTCTTTTAAGAATTTTCCACAATTTATTGTGATCCACACAGTCAAAGGCTTTGGCATAGTTAATAAAGCAGAAATAGATGTTTTTCTGGAACTCTCTTGCTTATTCGATGATCCAGCAGATGTTGGCAATTTGATCTCTGGTTCCTCTGCCTTTTCTAAAACCAGCTGGAACATCTGGAAGTTCATGGTTCATGTATGGTAGAAGCCTGGCTTGGAGAATTTTAAGCACTACTTTACTAGTGTGTGAGATGAGTGCAATTGTGAGGTAGTTTGAGCATTTTTTGGCATTGCCTTTCTTTGGGATTGGAATGAAAACTGACTTTTTCCAGTCCTGTGGCCACTGCTGTTTTCCAAATTTGCTGGCATATTGTGTGCAGCACTTTCACAGCATCATCTTTCAGGATTTGAAATAGTTCAACTGGAATTCCATCACCCCACTAGCTTTGTTCGTAGTGATGCTTCCTAAGGCCCGCTTGACTTCCCATTCCAGGACGTCTGGCTCTAGTTGAGTGATTACACCATCGTGATTATACAGTCATGAAGATCTTTTTTGTACAGTTTTTCTGTGTATTCTTGCCACCTCTTCTTAATATCTTCTGCTTCTGTTAGGTCCTTACCATTTCTGTTATCTCATTGAAATTTCATAAAACCTTATTTGATTCATTTTTAGACTACTTCCATCAGTTGCTGGTCATTTTTTTTTTTTATATTATAAATGTATTAATGTCTCAGACTGGGATGATGATGGTGAATGGGCAGGCAGTAATACAAACAATGCTATCAACTTACAGGAAAAATTGTTTCCACCAGATGAAGCTTTATCAGAAATGAAATAAAAAGCTAGGAGATTGGAAAGTAGGAAACACAATAGGATGATGAATTTTTTATCTCTGTCTTCTCTGATGTATTTGAATTTAGGTTGTGAATAGCAGAAGAGGGTTAAATTGACATAGATTGATTTAGGAAGACTGAATTTCTTTCCTGAAAAATTTATCATAGAATTTCACATTTCTGTGTTTGTGTGTGTTCATTCATGTTCAACTCTTTGGGACCCCATGGGCTGTAGCCAGCCAGGCTCCTTTGTCTATGAGATTGTTCAGGAAAGAATATTGGAACAGCTTGCCATTTCCTATTCTTGAAGATCTTCCTGACCCAGGGATGGAATTTGCATCTCTTGTGTCTCCTGCATTGGCAGGCAGATTCTTTACCTCTGCCCCACCTGGGAAGCCCTTCACGTTTTTACCTGATATTAAATTTATGATCTATATTTTTAATAGTGATATGCCTTAGATCTATTACTTATATTGGATTTAAACAGTTTCTAATAAATTTGCATAATTTGATAAAACAATATATTTGATTAAATAAAATGGAAAGAAACTATCAATGTCTATCATTGATGGTTATGGATAGTTTCTGTGCCAAGCCCTCTTGAGAATTAACAGTTAGGTAAACATTATAACACATAGCTCACTTTATCAAGGATTGCCATGGGAGATGCTGCTCTTGTTATTTATCCAACTATACATCTTTCCAGGGTTTTCAGTGGGAACTAGAATTCTTGGACAAAAGCAAATATTAATCATAGAATCTGAATCAGGCAGACAAGCAACTTAAACAATAGGCAGTTTTTTTCAGATTAAATCTTTCTTTTACACTCATTGAGAGTCAGTTACTGATGCCTGGCTTTTCCCAGGATTCATGACATGAAATCTTTATCTTAAGAAATATTTATTAAAATAGATAGAAAATATTTAATGTGTATTTTTATTATGTGATGCCTAGAGTATAGCACCAGGTATTTTGTTATATTTGCCCATAGTTTATCTAAATGCAAGTTTTCAGAGGACCTGATTCTGTAAATACATAAGCATATCACAATGACTTGTGTTTGGACAAATTAACACTAGCCTAAAATTACTACTATACTTTGGACTAATTAATGAAAGGAGTGGAAAGACTTGTATAATTCTGCCAAGTTTTTTTAAAAAACTAAATGAAAAGCTTGTATCCACAAAAGCTTGACCTCTTAGAAATTTCACAGGACTATTTTTTTTGAGAAAAACATGTAATTTGTAAGTAACATCTATAGCAAAAATTAACTTTAAAATACAAGTTTAAATAATTCTAAGTTCAGTGTCTCATCATGAAGCTGTCTGCAGTGAATTTTCCAAACATCATCTCTGAACCTAGTCACTAGTGTCCAAATGCTCAAATATGATGTAAGTATGAAGTACTAATATTGTATGTTGATTTATTTAGACATCTCCCTGATTATATACTTATGTCATTTTCAAGGCAATCATAGGACATTATGTCATCAAAATTTATATTAATATTTTGTATATTTTAATTCAAATTCTTTAACTCCAGTCTTCTTGCCCCAAATTATCTCTTTTAATACTAGTATTTTCTTCTCTGTTTATACAGTTTCTCAAAGAATTCATCCAGTTCCAAATCCTCAATTCTAACCTCTAAGCTAGTTATTACCAAATTCATTCAGTTATCAATCCCATCAATTGATATTTATTGAATGTCTTCTGACCTGTGAGGGACTGTGCTGAATCCAGTGGTGAGATTCTGTCTCTTCCTGGACTTTCTCTGCTCTGGTTTTTTCATTAATTCTTTCATTCAACAAATATTTAATGGGCTGCTATTTTGTTTCAGGGAAAATACTAAGTGGGAGGAATGATAATTTCTCGGAAAAGAGAGTAACAGATGATTTCAAATTCATGAAGTAAGTGCTATTAAGATAAAGGATTTTTTACACAGGAAGTTGTGGAAGATTGATGGGCACGGGTGTTCAGGAGAAGGTTCTTCATTCTCTGGTGTCTGGCGTAGGACATATTCAAGCCAGTCGTCCTGGCTTGGGTTTCCCTAGACATTGACATGGGCTTCCCTTGTAGCTCAGTCGGTAAAGAATCTGCCTGTAGTGCAGGAGACCCATATTTGATCCCTGGGTTGGGAAGATCCCCTGGAGAAGGAAATGGCAACTCACTCTAGTATCCTTGCCTGGAAAATCTCATGGGCAGAGGAGCCTGGTGGGCTGCAGTCCATAGGGTCGTAAAGAGTCGGGCACGACTGAGTGACTAACACTTACTTACTTAGACATTGACCCTGGGACTAGGATTCAAGCGCAAGTGTTTTATTTGGGACACTTGACGATGAACATGCAATTAAGACAGGGAGGAGAAGGAAGTCTAGATAAAGTGTGTGTGACCAAACCAGGTACTATCATAGGCAGCCTGGACTCAGTCCCTCTCAGGAACTGTGAGGAAAAATTGTGATATGCAAGTTGGAGTGACCCACCTCTCTCCTCTCTCTGCGCCAGGGTGAGGAAGCTGATTTTTATCCATCAACCTCCTGCTCGTCCTTATTTGCTTCTGAGGACCCTGACTCTGTCATTTCCTTATGCATGATTGAATGTGCACCTCTGGATAAATAAAACTTTAGATCTATAAGTGCAGATAAGCATTAAGGAGCCTTCACTGCGTGGAATGAATGTTGCAGACATAGGCACAGGACGGCAGCACCATCTGTTAAGTTAGGTATTTGAACAGAAGGAGTTAACACGGGAAATTAAAGACTAACTTTACAGAACTGCTAAAAGGACAAACAGGAAAAGGCGAGGAGACATCAAATCTAGCTAATACAGCAAGCCACTTGCACCCCTAGGACTAGAGGAACACAGGGAAGATTGTCTGAGCTCGGGAACCAGCGTTGTGTCACAGACATTGGAACCACGGAGGGAACATACCAGCTGCTGGAGATGTTGACTGATGAGGAGAAGGATATTCTGATTTTGTCCATGCTCCTGTTCGCCAGCATCTAGCCAGTACTTCCCATTGACCAAACCCACCTAAGAAGACGTAGTCAAAGAAGCGTGGCAGTGTGGCTTGAGGGATGGAGCCCTATAATACACAGTATTGTACACAGTAGAACACAGGGCAGGGGGGCAGACCCGAGTGCCAGCAGGCAAGTAAGTGGCAGAGGTTTCTTTTGGCTGTTGCCTAAGCAGAGATTTCAGTATTTTTATTTTGCACCATTTGCCTCCAACTCACCTCTATTACCTTGAGGGTAGTCTCTTTCTTAATCCAAAAATAACCATATATTCAGGTTGTTTTCCCCATCTACATTCTTCCTTTCTACATTCTAATTATCTTTCGAAGTCCAGGTTGTGTCCTTCCCCACATACTGCAACTAGCAATGATGAGGGTCCCTTCTCTGAGATGTGTGTGTGTGTATGTGTGTGTGTGTGTGTGTGTGTGTGTGTGAGAGAGAGAGAGAGAGAGAGAGAGAGAGAGAGAGGAGAGAGTATTCCATGCTGCTGGCATTGGTTCCTATTTCTTTAATGTTTTGCTTGCCCCTTCCCACGTCCCTGGAGGCTAGAGACCTGGAAAAATTAAGATGACAGTATACTGTTTGATGGGACTTCCCAGGTGGCTCAGTGGTAGAGAGTCTGTCTGCAATGCAGGAGCTGCAGGAGACACAGGTTCGATCCCTGGATCGGGAAGAACCCCTGGAGGGGGAAATGGCAACCCACTCCAGTATTCTTGCCTGGAGAATCCCATTGACAGAGGACCCTGTCGGGCTACGATCTATAGGGTCTCAACGAGTTGGACATGGCAAAAGTGATTTAGCAGCAGCAGCAGCATATTGTTTTTCAGGAAAGCAAAGATAGCACCACTGACCATTTTCTCCTGGAAACAAGGATCATCTAGGCTGATCTGACAGTTTCTCTGTCATCAGGGAACTGTAACCTAATCCTAAGTATATTACTTCTGTTTTGTGATCCAGATTAGCTGCTGTGGATCTAAACATTGTGCCTCCATTCTGGTTGGTGGGATGTAGACCAGGGGAAAGAAGATCTGTCAGATCCCTTCAAGGCTGTTATGCATCAGATCCACCTACTGCCACATAGTTACCTGGTCACGCCTGGATGCCAGAGAGTCAGGAATATTGCTTATTGCACCTAGTCCAGTTATGTTTTGGTGGATCCTTTAAGAAGCAACGCCAAGATGGGATGAGCCATGAAAAGCTTTACCAAGGGAATGCCCACCACAAAGCCTAAAGGGGAGAGAGAGATTGGGCTGGCGAAGGCAGGGAAAGCTTTCAGTCAGGATTGGTGTAGGCCTGTCATCTGTGAAAGGGAAGGCACTGGATACAGCAGTCTCAGCCGGAGACCTCTGCAAAGACTTCCAAGCAAAGAGGTGCTTGCTTCAGTGCCCCCACCACGCTAGCTCCTCCTAGCTGGTTGCCTCGGGAATGGAGACATGAGGGCACATCGCCAGGTGGTTATGACAGGTAGCCTGCTTCTCCTGCTGTAGAATCTTCACAGGACCCTTCCCCACACTTTTTCCCTACTCTGTTGGCCTCCAATGCATTATTACCTACACTGGGGCAGAGTATTATATACGTTGATTCTGAGTGATTGGCTCACCTTAACTGTCACACGGTAGATTTCTCACTTTTTCTTCATGATCTGAGCAAAGCCACTCCTACACACATGAAGATTTTTAGAAACAACAAAATTATGAGTTCCAGTGTTTCTTTGAAACCTAATAAACATTTTCTAAGAGATGAGATTTTGTCAGTTTTTAATGGACTTCACTGGGGTTTCCCAGGTGGCACTAGCGGTAAAGAAGCTGCCTGTCAATACAGGAGACAAGAGACGCAGGTTCAATCCCTGGGTCAGGAAGATCCCGTGGAGGAGGGCAGGGCAACACACTCCAGGATTCTTGCCTGGAGAATCCCATGCACAGAGGAGCCTGGTGGGCTACAGTCCATAGGGTCATGACTGAAGTGGCTCAGCACACAGGCAGTGGAGTTCATTAAAGAGGATGATGACAGGGGTGTCCTGAACACTGGCAAAAGTAGCATAAAATGAAGGGTTCATAAAATTCAGGGCTGAGAAGGAGAATGCAAAGAATTTGAGAGATGAAATCTAGTTCCACTTCTCCTATTAGGAGACAGTTGAAGAATAATTTATCTCAATTCACCCAAGCATGGAGGCATGATCAGGCAGGCCCCAGGTCTCCTAACTTCCCAATGTAGCCTGTGCTCTGCTTGGCCTCTCACTTCTAAAAGAGGCGCCTTTTATATAGTTTCTTTAAATGTTGAACTAGTCATTTTATTTTTATTTGGCCACAGCACATGGCATGGGGGATCTTATTTCCCTGACCAGGGATTGAACCCGCACGCCCTGCATTGGAAGCATAGAGTCTTAACCACTGAACCACCAGGGAAGTCCCTCTGTAGGGTTTCATCACCAAACTTTGCTAACTGGAGACGGAAATGGCAACCTACTCCAATATTCTTGCCTGGAGAATTCCATGGACAGAGGAGGCTGGCAGGTTACACTCCATGGGGTCGCAAAGAGTCCGACACGACTTAGCGACTAACACACACACTTGCTAACTAATAAATTCTGTTTGGAGGTCCTATCCTACAAAAGAAACTGAAAAGAAAGAAAATCATTTGGGATTTGAAAGGTCAGACCAAAGAGGCTATTTTCCTGGAAAATGAGAGGCTTTGTTATACCCATTAAGCATCATAATTGGGGACTGATGGTCATAATGCCTTGTGCTCTGGTGAACCTAATCAACAGAATCTGTAAAATATCAATCCAGTCACTGTTTACCCTAGGAGGTGCTTTTGGAGAAATGCTAGGCTTTCATATTAATTGGAACAAATTGCACATAATGAGTTTCTCTAAATGGTCTGATGCCGAATACTGTCAAATCTTGGCAGTCCAGATTGGGAGCATCACTCTCTTGGGTATAAAGATACAAACAGCTTCATCTTCTCCAAGCTGTCCAGCTGAGGTGTACAAGGATTGCTACATGCATCACAAGTAATAGGAGTTTGCTACTTTTCTCCCATTATTGTTAAGCAGAAAATAAACCGCAAGGCTAAACACTTGGCCCAGGATTACTTACATCTTCATTTTCTCACCTTTGAGAACTGAGGTGCGTTTTCAACAAGTTTACAGCCTCAGAAGATTTTAACGCAGCCCGTTGGTTGCAGTCATGTTCCTGCAGGTGCAATGCTCTCATACCACTAATGGTGCATTAAATCTCTCTCCGGTCCCGTCAGCCTCCATGATCAAGGCTATTGCAGGGGAGCTCTTTGAAGAGGTTGCACTGATTCTCAATGTCAATAACAAGGAGACAAGGCTGCGGGCTGCGTTCAATACTGACACCCTGTCTTGTTTTGCAACAAAAGCCTACAACTTTCTTCTCTGTTTTGGACCCTGATGTCTTGTAATCAGAGAAGGATCTTCAAAAAGAGAAGGTAACTGGTCCAATTAGGTAACAATCAGTGCATTATATAAACTCCAGCAACAAGATAAAAACCAATTGGATCAGGGATGTGCTTCTTTGTTCTGACTTTTCTGCTCGGTTTCCCAATTACACCTAGAAAAAAGTGCCCAGGTTATTATAGTATCTTTTATCAAATAGCAAGAGTTTAACTGCAAGTTATAGAATATTCAGATAGAGTGACTCAGTCCATAAGAACATTATTATCTTATATAGTAAGAAGTCTGAAAATAGGGGGATACAAGATTTATATAGGGTTTCAATGACATCATCAAGACTTAAGGATCTTTCTATTTTTCCAGTACTATGCTAATGGTCATTATTGTTGGTCAGATACCATGTTGATTGGTTATTAATTTAGACAAACACAAATCCCTGATTCACAGTGGATTAAATGCTAGCTTATAACTTTGTGAAAAATAATGAAGCTAACATTTTTTGACCTTATCCTAGGAAAGGAAGAAACTCTAAGAAGTCACACAAATTTTTGAAAATCATAAAAATATTAATATAGCTGTGTTAAAATTAAAATATTCTATATTCAACATCTTGTAATAACCTGTAATGGAAAAAATCTGAAAAATTTATATGTACATAACTGAATTACTTTGCTTTACACATGAAACTAACACAATACTGTAAATCAACTGTACGTCAATAAAAAGAATTAAAGTATTCTGCTAGTAAAATTATTATAAAGCTATATGCCACAAACTAAAAATTATTTATAATATGAATAGTTAGCATAGGAATGAATTCATGTATGTATATATTAAGTATAATGTCTGTGAGCTAGTAAGAAAAATACAAACTTTATAATAGGAAATGAGTAAAAGATATGATCAAGTGTTTTAAAGCAGAGGCAAAAAATGGTGCTTAATCATACAAAAAGATATTCAACTTATTTAGTAATTAGGTAATTTAGTAATTAAAACTATAGCTGCTGTGATATTAATATTTTGTTCCCTCTCAAATTCCTATGTTGGAGCCCCAGCTCCCAATGTGAGAGTATTTAGAGAAGAAAGCTTTGGGAGGTAACTAAGGTTAGGTTAGCTTATGAAAATGGGCTTTCATGGTGGCATTAGTGGTCTTCTAAGAGGAGGAAGAGAGCCTTTCTCTTGCCGTGTGAGTACATGGTGAGAAGCTGGCCATCGCTAAGCCAGGTAGAAAGTGAAGTCACTCAGTTGTGTCAGACTCTTTGTGACCCCATGGACTGTAGCCTACAGGCTCCTCCCTCCATGGGATTCTCCAGGCAAGCGTACCTGGAGTCAGTTGCCATTTCCTTAGAACCTGACCGTGCTAGCACTCTGATCTCTAGACTTCAGGACTGTGAGAAAATAAATTTTTGTTTTAAGGAGTTGTTGAGCTATACCCCACAGGTCTACAAGGCTTGTACTTGCCCAGTTTCAATACTGAAGAAGGGCTCAGAGTTAGCAACAGAGACATCAGTGTTTTAATGGATGGGGTGATCTTATGCACCTGAATCAAGGTCTTGGAGGGACATCTCACCATGGGCAGCAGATGGCAGGCAGGACATGGTGGCTGTTGGCTCCCTGGTTACCAGGGAAACCTGCAGAAGGGCACACCCCTCATGGCTCCTTTGATAAGCAGAATGGAGCATCTTGATCTAAAGTTAGAACAGTCACTAACTAGGGAGGAGACAAGCATATAGGAAGGTCAGTCATGTGAGTAGGACGTAGGTGAAGCAGGCACTCCTATGGGGGAGGTACAGAAAGGAAGAGAACAGCCACCTTGAGTGGCCTGACCATAGAGCTGCCAAGTGTGGGGTAATGTGTTACAGCAGCCCAAGCTGGCCAAGGAGAAAGTGTACATCAAACTGGCAGTTTTTAAAAATCAGATCATATCATTTGTGTTAGCCAATTTGTAGACTGAAAGAACTCTCATCCGCTTCCAGTTTTGGGAAAACAGTGTGGTATTTCTAAGAAAAACTGAACATGCAAATACCCTACATTTTGCTCCTAGAGACAAATCTCCTCAAGGAAACATTTCCAAATATGCACTAGGAGACAAGAACATAAATATATAAAAGAGCACTGTCCACAATGGCCAAAAAAACTAGAAAGAGCCTGAATTTTTCTCAACAGCAAAATTGATAAACATATTGTGATACATTTATACACAAGAAAAACATACTACAGTGAAAATAAAGTATAACTGATTAGTCAACAGAATGAATGTCAAAAAAGATAATATGAAAATTTACAATTCTTACAAAGAATTCTTACAATATGATGTCATCTATTCAAGGTTCAAAAAACCATAGTTTTATTTTAGTCACCATTTTGGAGGCAAAATTTACATACAATATATTGCATATATTTTAAGTGTAAAATCTTATAGGTATTGTCATATGCATACATCTATGAATCATCACCATAATGAAGACATAGAACATATCCATCACTCTCCAAAATTTCCTTCTGTCCCTTTGTAATTCCTCCTTCTCATATCCTTCTGTGCCATGTCCTCACATTCCTAAGTCACCAGGGATCTGCTTTGTATTTCTATCTACTAGTTCACCTTTTGGACTTCCCTGGTGGCACAGAGGGTAAAGCGTCTGTCTACAATCTGAGAGACCCAGGTTTGATCCCTGGGTCGGGAAGATTCCTTGGAGAAAATGAAATAGTACAGTGTGACTAATTTTTATGTCCATTTTCTTTCACTTGGAATAATGATTTTGAAATAATTGTGCAGTTGTGTCTGACTCTTTGTGAACCCATAGGCTGTAGACCGTCAGGCTCCTCTGTCCATGGGATTCTCCAGGCAAGAATGATAGTGTAAGTAGCCATTCCATTCTCCAGGAGATCATTCCCCAAGGATGGAATTTACACCTCTTGTGTCTCCTCCATATATATATATACACATATATATATATATATATACACACACATATATATTATATATACATATATATGTATATATATATTCAGTTCAGTTAAATCACTCAGTTGTGTCCAACTTTTTGTGACCCCATGGACTGCAGCATGCCAGGACTTCAACACAACATTCATGTTGTTTATTCCTATTTTGCTAACTAGGATTCCATTATAAGGATATTTATTTTATTCATTTATTTTATTTATTTTATTCATTTACCACAATTTATTTTATTCATTTACCTGTTAATTGTCATTTTGATTGTTCCAGGCTTTGGTCATTACAAATAAAGTTGCTCTGAAAATTTCTGTAAAGTGTTTGTAAACAAATGTATTCCCTTTTATCCTCAAGTAAAGTAGCTGAGTGTATGCTAGGTATATGCTTAACTATTAAAGAAACTGTCAAATTATTTTCCAAGATTGTACCATTTTATATTTCTCTCTAGAGTAGGAAATGGCAACCCACTCCAGTATTCTTGCCTGGAAAATTCCACAGACAGAAGAGCCTGGTGGGCTGGAGTCCATAGGGTTGCAAAGAGTCAGACACAACTGAGTGACTGAGCATGCACACATTTTATTAATGTATTTCTACCAGAAGATATAAGCATTCTAGTTTTTCACATCTCCCCCAAAACCTGCTGTAGGTAGCTGTTGATGTTTTTGGAAATGGCAGGATTTCATTTCCCTTATGGTTAAATAATCTTACATATATATATATATATACACACACACACACACACACACACACACACACACACACATACATATATACATATATGCAGATGATAGCACTCTAATGGCAGAAAGTGAAGAGGAACTAAAGAGCCTCTTGATGAGGGTGAAGGAGGTGAGTGAAAGAGTCGGCTTAAGACTAAATATTAAAAAAACTAAAATCATGGCATCTGGCTCCATTAGTGCATGGCAAATAGAAGAGGAAAAGGTGGAAGTAGTGACATATTTCCTCTTCTTGGGCTCTAAAATCACTGAGGATGGTGACTGCAGACATGAAATCAGAAGACACCACAGTTGCTTCTTGGCAGGAAAGTGATGACAAACCTAGAGAGTGATTTGAAAAGCAGAGCCATTACTCTGCCAACAAACGTCCATGTAGTTTGGGCTATGGTCTTCCCAGTGGTCATGTACGGTTGTGAGAGCTAGACCATAAAGAAGGCAGAATGCCCAAGAATTGATGCCTTTGAACTATGATGCAGGAGAAGACTACGGATGGGGAAACAGAGACAAACTTTATTTATTTGGGCGCCAAAATCACTGCAGATGGTGGCTGCAACCATGAAATTAAAGGATGCTTGCTCTTTGGAAGGAAAGTTGTTACCAACCTAGACAGCTTATTAAAAATCAGAGGCATTACTTTGCCAACAAAGGTCCATTTAGTCAAAGCAGTGGTTTTTCCAGCAGTCATGTATGGATGTGAGAGGTGGTCTATGAAGACAGTTGAGTGCCGAAGTAGTGATGCTTTTCGACTGTGGTATTGGAGAAGACTCTTGAGAGTCCTTTGGGCAGCAAGGAGATCCAATCAGTCCATCCTAAAGGAAATCACTCCTGAATATTCATTGGAAGGGCTGATGTCGAAGCTGAAACTCCAACACTTTGGCCACCTGATGCAAAGAACTGACTCATTGGAAAAGACCCTGATGCTGGGAAAGATTGAAGGCAGGAGGAGAAGATGGTTGGATGGCATCACCAACTCAATGGACATGAGTTTCAGTAAACTTTGGGAGTTGGTGATGGACAGGGAAGCCTGGTGTGCTGCAGTTCATGGGTTCACAAAGAGTTGGACACGACTGAGTGACTTAACTGAACTGATTTTATATATATATATATATATATATATATATATATATATATATATATATATATGGAGGAGACATAAGAGGTGTGAATTCAGTCCCTGGGTTGGGAAGATCTCCTGGAGAATGGAAGCTACCTACACTAGCATTCTTGCCTGGAGAATCCCATGGACAGAGGAGCCTGGCGGGCTACAGTCCACGGGGTCACAAAGAGTCAGACACAACTGCAGTGACCGAGCATGCATGCATGTCTTTTTCATCCTTTCATCCATTGGTGAACACGCAGATTTCTTCCATATCTTAGCTATTGTAAATAATGCAGCAATGAACACAGAGATGCATTTATCTTTTTTAATTAATGTTTTTCTTCAGGGATAGAACTTTCAGACCATATGGTAGTTTATTTTATTGTAGTTTTAATTTGCATTACCTAATTTTTATAGTGACTGATGATATTCAGTATTTTTTTCATATGATTAGTTGCCATCTGTATACCTTTTCCGGTGAAATATCTGTTTGAATCTTTTGCTCACTTTTTAATTGGGTGTTTTTTCCTCTTGTTGTTGAGTTATAAGAGTTATTTATATATTTTGGATACAAGTTCTTTATCAGATATCAGTCAGTTCAGTTCAGTTCAGTCGCCCAGTGGTGCCCAACTCTTTGTGACCCCATGAATCGCAGCACGCCAGGCCTCCCTGTCCATCATCAACTCCCTGAGTTTACTCAAACTCATGCCCATAGAGTCGGTGATGCCATCCAATCATCTCATCCTCTGTCGTCCCCTTCTCCTCCTGCCCCCAGTCCCTCCCAGCATCAGGGTCTTTTCCAATGAGTCAACACTTCGCAGGAGGTAGCCAAAGAATTGGAGTTTCAGCTTCAGCATCAGTCCTTCCAATGAACACCCAGGACTGATCTCCTTTAGGATGGCCTGGTTGGATGTCCTTGCAGTCCAAGGGACTCTCAAGAATCTTCTCCAACACCACAGTTCAAAAACATCAATTTTTCAGCGCTCAGCTTTCTTCACAGTCCAACTCTCACATCCATACTTGACCACTGGAAAAACCATAGTCTTGACTAGACAGACCTTTGTTGGCAAAGTAACGTCTCTGCTTTTTAATATGCTGTCTAGGTTGGTCATAACTTTCCTTCCAAGGAGTAAGCATCTTTTAACTTCATGGCTGCAATCACCACCTGCAGTGATTTTGGAGCCCAGAAAAATAAAATCTGACACTGTTTCCACTGTTTCCCCATCTATTTGCCATGAAGTGATGGGACCAGATGCCATGATCTTAGTTTTCTGAATGTTGAGCTTTAAGCCAGCTTTTTCACTCTCCTCTTTCACTTTCATCAAGAAGCTTTTTAGTTCCTCTTCGCTTTCTGCCATAAAGATGGTGTCATCTGCATATCTGAGGTTATTGATATTTCTCCCGGCAATCTTGATTCCAGCTTGTGCTTCTTCCAGTCCAGTGTTTCTCATATCTTTATCAGATATAAGTTTAGTAAATATTCATTCCTCACCTGTGGGCTTGTCTTTTTATTTTTTTGACAGTGTCTTTTAAGGAGTTGAAGGTTTTAATTTTGATAAAGCCCAATTTATCAATTAGTTCTTATGGAATATGCTTTTGGTATTGTATATGTGAAGCCTTTGTCAAACTTCAGGTCACAAAGACTTCCTCTTATGTTTTCTTCCTGAAGTTTTATAGTTTTACCATTAGGTTTATGAACCATTTTGGATTTTTTAATGTGATATGTGGTATGGATCCAAGCTCATATTTCTTTTGGCATCTGGACATACAATTGTTCTAGCACTATTTGTCAAAGATTGCCCTTTTTCCACTAAATTACTTTTGCTGCTATAGTTCAGTCCCTCAGGCATCTCTGACTCTTTGTGACCCCATGGACTGCAGCACACCAGACTTCCCTATCCTTCAACATCTCCTGGAGCTTGCTCAAACTCATGCCCATTGAGTCGGTGATGCCATCCAACCATCTTGTCCTCTTTCATCCTCTTCTCCTGCCCTCAATTTTTCCCAGTATCATCTTTTCTCAGTGAGTAGGCTCTTCGCATCAGGTGGCCAAAGTATTGGAGCTTCAGCATCAGCATCGATCCTTCCAATGAATATTCAGAATTGATTTCCTTTAGGTTTGACCGGTTTGATCTCTTTGCAGTCCAAAGGACTCTCAAGAGTCTTCTCCAACACCATAGTTCAAAAGGATCAATTCTTCAGTGCTCAGTCTTCTTCATGGCCCAACTCTCACATACATGACTACTGGAATCTTTGTAAAAAAAATTGGTCCTCCCTACTAGTATGAGTTTATTTCAGGATTGTCCAATTGTTATACTATTTCTTAGCCTCAAACTCACTCTTATATTCTCTGCTGTGTGATGCTGGGGCTATGACTCTGCAAATATTTCTGCTTTGCCGACTTCCTCTCTGTTAGGCTGACGTTAGAGGGCACTAGAGGGAGACTGGGAGACAGACAGGAAAAATTGAAGCTTGCTGTTATGTACTCTTTTCCTCTCAGCATCTCTAGAAAATAGTTCTTTCTTCAGGTAAATGATACTATTTTTTCCCCCACACTTCCATACTAGTCTCAGAGTTTCCAGCACTTGGGCAGTGACTCCTCCTCTGGTATCTAAATCCAACTCTCCTCCCAATCACCTGAGTTCTGATAACCTAAACTCTTCTCTTTGTTCCTCCAAGACGCGGGGCTGGAGGCTGCTTTTTGTGTTTTCTCTCATTGTTACCCAACTGTTCCCGTGTTGCTTGTAGTCTTCCAGCATCTTCCAGTTAACCAATTCTCTGTATCAAATGCACTATCTTAAAATAGTTGGAGTGGTTTTGGTTTTGCTGACTTGACTCTATCAGTATTTCATTTACATTCATTTTATTTTTCTGGAAAATACAATAGTTTCAAAGGGGAAAAGATATATGAAGTCCACCACACAAACTTTCTTACTTTTTTTTTTTAATCAGGGGATCTGTTATAATAACAAATAACAAATAAAAACAAATCTTAGGCTAAATTCCACCACACACTCCAACTCTCTTTTTGACCAGCAGGAATAAAAAGCGTCACCAGTTTTGTAAGTCAGTGAAGTCCCAGTTGCTATCCTTTTAAGTACTTGACAAGAACATTTTGCAAAGCAAAATTCATGGAGGCAGATACAACATATTATAATGTAAGAGTTCAGCTAACCTTCCAGTCAGTTCAGAGGAGAGGATCTTCCAAAACTACTTTCACCCAGTTCTAAAGCCAAAATTATGGAATAAGCTTTAGTTCTAAGGACTGTTGGCAGACTAGACTCATAGCATTTCCATGCCACATTTAAAAGGCTAATCTCCACATCTTGAACAACATGTTTTACAAAATATTCTTTTTAACAAGCACTCTGGTACTTTTTAGACATAATAGTAGTGAAGACAGTTACAGTAAGTACTTTGAAATGTGGGGACCTGATTAGAATCTTTTAAATTTTTATTATTCATACATGGATTTAGGGTATTTCGAGTGGTGACTAACTTCCCTTGGAGTGTAAAAAAGAATACATACACCTGCCCACATAGTATTTCTTGATAATGGAGTGCTACATTATAAATTATAGTCAGTGTGACACAGAGCCTGGTTCATATCCTGGAAGA
The DNA here is from genome assembly GCF_910594005.1 of Cervus elaphus. NCBI lineage: Eukaryota > Metazoa > Chordata > Mammalia > Artiodactyla > Cervidae > Cervus > Cervus elaphus. The sequence goes on along the minus strand of NC_057842.1, from coordinate 20,527,012 downwards.
AGAGAATTCTTTCCCTGAGCTCTTTGCTTTTCTTTCCATAAATATTACCGGGGTTCTAGTACCTTGACCAATGATATGTGCCTCAAACCTAAATCTGTTAAGTAGATTTATAAATATTTTATGTTAGGTTCCTGAAACTTAACATTATTGAATTACACAAAGAAGATTAAAATTTTATTTGTGATCTTGTGTTTATGTAAAAGTTTTCTTATTTCTCCCAGGGCAATTCTGCTTGATTTCTGTTGTCTTAGCGCATTATTGATAACAACCCTTTTCATGTCACTCTGACTAGTAATCAGGTTTGGAAAACATAATATTTGGTAATTCTAGTAAATAGAGTAATAAAATGAATCATGTCCGTTTTCACTGTCAACATGCTAAATTAGTTGTGTGAACACATACAATGCAATGCTCTGTAGTTTTCTAACAATGTTCTTTATTAAGGTTGGAGTGTGGATTGTTATTTAAATCATTTTCCAGAATTGCTTTAGATTTTGTTACCTTCTCTTCCTAACCCTCTACATGGATGTATGAGTTACATGTATGAATTTAAAGTATTTTTTCTCTGCGTATTGGGGTCTGTAATTAAAATTAAAAATGAAAATTAGATGAGAAAAATATTTTAGAGAAAAGTGAAACATTCATTTATTATTAGATTATAGATGAGAATTTTCAACCAGGAAATGTAAATGGTTAAGGAGTGATTTAGTGTAACTTACTGCATTAGTCTTAATTATACAAAATAAGGAATCACATTTACATAGAAATTTGAAAGTCTACTGCAGAGCTGTTGAAAGCATTAGTACACAACTAAAACCTCTGGCTTTTAACTGACTTGATCAAAGCCATTTAAAGGAATACAAAATAAAGTATAAAGAACCAGAGAATCACTTAAAAGTTCAAACAGTAGGAAAGAAGTATGTGTGTTCTAAGCACCTTGAAACTACCACAATTAGTTTTGAGTTAACAGCTGAGCCAAAAACTGAACCCGAACCTGAGACAAGATGACTGTACCTGATTACTGTGTTCTTTTATATTTTGTCCTACCTCCTTTCGAAGACAATGGGCTGCTTTTCTGGGCGCCTGATGACCTCAGCTAGCGATCAGAAGTTGTTTTGCGAAGTTTGCTCTGCGTTCAGTTATTCTTTTGATGAATTTGTAGGAGAGAAAGTGGTCTCCCCGTCCTACTCCTCCGCCATCTTCTGTACCTGATTATTGTGAAAAAAAAATCATACTCATAAAAAGCTTTTACAATGAAAATTTTCTCCAATATTTGCATACAAGAGAGACTGGAAATATTTCCTGTGTGCATTAGCTTTAGATGTAGAGTTCTTGAATTTCTTAAAGGCACTTGAGAGAAAATTCTTTGTAGAAGCTCTAAAGAGGATTTCAAAATAACCCCAAGAGATGGAGTTGTATGTTTTTGGGAGTCAACTGAAGAACATACCTGATAAATCCAGACTTGTCAGGATAATGGATCTGGAAATATTAAGTCTTACACAACTTACAGTTCTTACTCTCAGTTCTTTCTTCATAGGGCAGATGAAGAATAATCTACAATTCCTTTCCTTTTATCTTATTTATAAAGGTAACAGGCCATTCTGCTTATCTTGCCTCATCAGGCCAGCCTTGCAGATGGCAGGTTTTTGTCTAATTCTCAGCTCTGGGCTAGTAAAGTTCTTGGATGACAAAGGGTTTTGATTTCCCCGATTCACTGAAGAACTATTTACTGTAAAATAACCCTATAATTGAAATTTAAAGAGGTTTACTTTGTCTAGCCTTACAAAGATAAAGCTTAGAGAAGTGATTTAATTTCATTCTGAACTCTATTCAATAACAGTGGTTTTTAGTTCCATTAAAGGTCAGGGCAAAAGGTATGGAAAAAGAACAAGATAAATGTAGGGTAGATGTTAGAAACTTTTGCATTCTGATTTGGAATTAATTAGGCTTTATTTCCCAGATATTTGCTCTTCTGAAGCTATTTAAGGAAAGGATGTCCATAAATCATTTTCCTGGGAAGGTTGGAGTGCAGTCTTTCCTGGACCAGAGTGGTGCTAAGCTTAGTTGGTCAGTCATGTCCAACTCTTTGCAACCCCGTGGAATGTAGCACCAGGTTCCTCTGTCCGTGAGGATTTTCCAGGCAAAAATACTAGATGGGTTGCCATGTCCCCCTCCAGGGGATCTTTCCAGCTAAGAGATTGAACTTAGGTCTCCCTCATTGCAGGCAGATTCTTTACCATCTGAGCCACCAGGGAAGCCCATGAATACTGGAGTGGGTAGTCTATCTCTTCTGCAGGTGATCTCCCTATCCCAGGAATTGAACCGAGGTCTCCGGCATTGCAGGCAGATTCTTTACCAGCTGAGTCACCAGGGAAGCCCAGATCAGGGAAGCAGTGGCTAAAGAATACATAAAGATGTTCTTCTGAATTTGAGTATGTCCTTTGTCTCTATCTGGGCTTTCCTGGTGGCTCAGATGGTAAAGAATCTGCCTGCAACACAGGAGACCCAGGTTCAATCACTGGGTCTGGAAAATCCCCTGGAGAAGAGAATGGTGACCCACTCCATTTTTCTTGCTTAGAGAATTCAGTTGACAGAGGAGCCTGGTGAGCTCCAGTCCATGGCGCAACAAAGAGTTAGACTATCTATCTTGTATCTATTGTCAAAATTTATCGTTTATATTTTTTATAAGTATACTTAGTAAGTCTAAATGTAATAAAACTTACTTAGCAATCAGTAAGAACATCTTTAGGAAATCTAAAGCTTCAAATTATATATTTGAAGTTTAATACTAGCCTGAATGTTTAGATGCTGTATGGATGAAGATGTGAGTGAATATATGTGTTTTGAAAGCACATCAAGAAAATCCTGTTTCATTTAGCTAAGCAGCAACAAAATCTAACAACCACAATAATGCCCTTTTTTATGCTGGTGAGGAAACCTAGAGGGGTTCAGGGAGTGTACGTAATGTAAGGAAATTATTCTTTCAAACTTGAATCACTAATTTATCTATTTGGTGAATCCCTCAGTGGGTCAGACTTTAATTTGGAAGGTGATAATGACTCATTTCTCCACCAGTTTAAATCTTTACTGTTTAGCAGAAACTAATAAAAGATCTTTTGCTATTATAAGGATGTTTAATGTGGCCATTAAAAACTCTGTTCCCTTAGTGCCTGACTCTAGCAAATACTCTTTCCAAGTATTAAAAGTAGGCACATTTATTTAGTTTTGTCTATTGAGTCTCATATTTAACTTATAATTTCACTGTTGATATTTTGCCTTGAGTTGTAAACACAAAAACATTTCAAGTGCTACATTTCCACTTTCAGTTGAGTTATTGTGCTAGAATATCAGCAATATGCTAGTTACTATGGCCATGTACTTGTTCAAAGATACTTGGTTTTAGAGTTTCGTTATCATAAAAAAGATAATTTTTGTTGTTTTATTTCAAACAGCCTTACCAGCATCCTGCTTCAATATAGTCTATAAATGATGTTATTAAAAAGCAAACTCCAAATGGTGCAGTGGTAAAGAGTTCTTCTGCCAATGCAGGAGATGCAAAAGATGCAGGTTTGAACCCTGGGTTGGAAAGATCCTCTGTAGTAGGAAAAGGCAACCCTCTCCAGTATTCTTGCCTGAAAAGTTCCATGGACAGAGGAGCCTGGCAGGATACAGTCCATGGGGTGGCAAAGAGTCGGACACGACTGAGCACAATCACAGCCCAGCATGTAATTTAATAATAGGGTACAAATGAACATATATTATATATTTTTGTAATAAATCTAGAAGTAAATGGGTTTTCCTGACTTCTCTGAGCTGTTCTAGAAAATGAATCAAACCCAAATTGACTTTTAGCCAGCATGTCAGAAGCACAGGTAACAACGTGGACTTGGGACAAGCACCTGAAATGGAAGAAGGTTTTGTGGGACTGAGCCCTTTACTGTAGAATCTGCCTCTACCTTAAGGTAAGCAGTGTCAGAATTGAGTGGATTCTGGGACTCCCTGTGGGTGTCTGAGAATTGCTGTTGGTGTGGGAAAGCCTACATACACACACACACACACACACACAGACACACACACACACAGACACACACACACACACTACCCAGTTTCATACACACATTGGAATTGGCTCCAGGAGCTCTTTTACAAGGCTGATGGAGCCATTTCAGATGCTCTGAGGAATCCAGAAAGATATGGAACATGATGTGTAAAATGATCTAGGTGAAACCTCAATGCATTTTTTTTATTTAAAAATGCTAGACCATGTAAACATCTATATCTACACTGATGTGCTTCTATTTTACATATAATTTAAATATGGTATCACTCCCTAAACTTAAATATATGAAGTCAGTCCATCAGTCCATAAGCAGGTATTAATCGAATATACTTATTTTAAGAAAGATGATGGGAATAACTGGCAAAGTTACTCTTAAACAAAGTTACTACAGAACTTTTGACACTAACTATGAGCTTTCTAGGATCCCCAAAGTTAGTGTGACCTTAGAGCTTCTACAGGGAACCTTTATCAACTCATCTCCAATAAACCTTCTCTCCTGTAGCTATATACAATCTCTTCATATGGAAGGAAAGCTCTACTTAGCACATTTTCACACTTAGAGAGAAATAGTTGAGGTAAAAGCAATAATCTTTTCCCAAGGGCAGGACAAATCAATTGATTATAATAGAGAAATGAAATCATTAGTAGAATTTTTTGTCTGATTTTATCTATGACATTAGTATTGAAAGCTTAAAAAATTACATTGAAATATACTACTAATGCACTTGTACTGAAAACAGAAAATAAAAGAATAATCTCTGTTTACAAATAAGGACAGTATTAGTTTAGATTTAAGTGTATAATTCAAATACATAGAATTTGCCACCACTTGCTTTTCCCTGCAGGCTTCTGTTTGTTTGACAGAGGTATGAGCAATCTGCATTTTTATGTGGATAATTAAAGTTTCTAACGTTCTATTAATATTATCTAAAACTGTGATTGCCCAATCAATTATTTTTAGGTGAAAAGAAGTCAACTTCCGTTTCCAAATGAAAGAGAAGCTAAATTTACTCTATAAAAGCAAAAGAGGGGGAAAAAGTAATATATTTTTTTAAAAAGTACTGATGGGTTTGGTCCCTTAAACTGAATTACTGTCAGAATTAAAGGTTAGAAAAGAATATACATGGTATTCCCTTTGCCTGGAATTCCTTTCTAGGAATTGTTAGATGGTAAAAATCTGATCAAATTGTAAGGTGCAGATTAAAAATAAATCCCTTCATTAAATTTTCCTAGCATCTACTAGCTAGGAAAAGTACACAACCTAAAAGTTGAGAATTATGTTTTATCTGATGGACAAAAGTGAGCACTTCAGCCTGGAGGACAACCTCTCAGATCGCTCTGAAGGACTGCTTCCAAGAGGTAAGGGAGGAGTCAGGATATATAAAACCTTTGCAACTAAAAAACTGGTAATCAGAACACCGAAAGACTACTGCTCAATGTTCTGTAATAACCTAAATAGGAAAAGAATTTGAAAAAGAATAGATACATGTACATGTACTAAAAAAGAAAACCAGACGTTTCAAGTTAAAGAATTTTGTACGTTTCTATGTAAGGAAAGATGCAAGAGTCTGGGCTCATTGGAATCATTCTTTGCATTTGCACCTTAACTATCTAGGGCCAGTATCCTGTTTTTCTCCAGCCTGAGTATCCTCAGGGCTCATAGGTGAGGGTAGCTGCAGTGGTTGCTGGCTTCAATGCATCCTTTATTTATTGATGTGGCAGACAACATTGTCAATCACACAGTCAGTTAGATACTTTCCTTTGTGCTCATAAATCCAGATTGGACTCAGATGGAGTTCAGATATATCAGATAGTATCTGGTAAAGTCTGAGGCATGGATACGGACGGAAGAGCAGGTTAGATTAAACATCTCAGGCTGTGTATTACTTTCCCAAGGCTACCCTAAAATATTGTAAACTGGGTGGATCAGAAAAACAGAAATGGGTTCTGTCACAGTTTGGGGCCTAGATGTTCAAAATCAAGGTGTCAGCAGAGCCACATTACCTCTGAGATTCTGGATAAATCCTTCCTTGAGCCTTCCCAGCTTCTGGTGGTGGCTGGCAATCCTTAGCATTCCTTGGCTTGCAGCCTCATCACTCCTATCTCTGCCTGTGTCTGTTGTCACATGGCCTGCTCCCTGCATATGCCTGTCTCTTCACAAAGCAACCTTCTCCTGTGTCTTCACATCATACCTTGAAAGGACACCAGTTACTTGGGAATAAATGTTCACCCTATTCAGTGTATGCTATGTGCGTGCTAAGTCACTTCAGTTGTGTCTGATGGCCTGTAGCCCATCAGGCTCCTCTGTCCATGGGATTCTCCAGGCAAGAATACTGGAGTGGATTTCCACACCCTCCTGCATGAGATCTTCTTGACCCAGGGATTGAACCCATATCTCTTATATATCCTGCACTGGCAGGTGGGCTGGTATCACCCGGGAAGCCCCTAATCAGTATGATCTCAGCTTTACAAATTATATCTGCAACAACTCTATTTCTAAAGAAGGTCAAACTCTGAGGTACTTCAACATATCTCTTGGAGGACACAATTCAACCCATAACAAGCAGAAAGGAAAGCGTATGTTGTGTTGGGGACCCTGGGTCAAAACTTGGATCAGTTGTTGTCCATCTCACAAATTGGCCCTTTAGCTTAGCTCTTGGATTTGTGTCTGAGCTCTGTGAGGAGAAGGCCTGTAAGGAGACATGGGAGGGGAAATTCACATGAGAATGGATATCTGTGCATCATAGGGATGGACCTGAGAGTCTAGGGAAACCAAGATGGCTAAGGATCTCAGGCCAGGTTCCAAAGAGAAGACAGCTGGATAGACAGAATAACACTGAAATCTGCAGCTAGCCCCTTGCGGTATTCAGCTGAACGCTAATCAGTTCATATGTATTAGGAAACTGTCTAAGGCTGGAGAAAGAACCACCTGGATTACAGATAACAATGTACTAGGTCAAGAGTTAAAGGTCATCCTTCAGGCAAGGAAAATGGTGACCCATGGGAATACAGATCTGCACAAAGGAACAAGGGGCTCTGAAAATGGTGATTCCAGGGTAAATATACAGAGAATTTACAATTACTGTTCAAATATAATTGCTTTTTCAAATATAATTGCTTAAACAAGAATATTCAAAATGAGTGGAGTTTTCTGCTAGAGGAAGCAATTATTAAGGACACTTTGCTTTTCTTTAAAGTTTTTATTGGAATTTGTTGGTTTACACTGTTGTGTTAGTTTTAGGTATACAGCAAAGTGGATCAGTTATAAATATACATGTATCCACTCCTTTTTAAGATTCTTTTCCCACACAGGACATTACAGAGTAGAGTTTTCTGTGCTATTGCTTGTAAGAGGGTATTTCTGAGAAACTGGAGGGCTTATGGATGATAAAAAGGAGATAAGTCTTTATAGTAAAAGGGGCTAAGAGCTTGCTGAAAGTTTGCTCTTGACACGGTAGGACTGTGGTTCCGGTCAAAGGGTTCTGAATCTTCCACTTCAACCTTGAAACATGTCCTGAGAGCACTTTTAAACTCATTCCTTGGGCAGCTTTGGAAAACTGGGAATACTTCACTAATGTAAAGTAGCTTTTAGCTGTTCTCCCATAAGAGATCTTGTAGAACGATGTTTGTAAAGGACATTTTCTTAGGTGTCCTTATGGTGAACTCAATGACTTATGACTTATGAATGCTTATTCAAATACATTTGATAGAGATATGTAGCCTCAGAAAAGAATAGATAAGAAATCAGGAAAATGGAATTTCAAATCTATTTGAAACCTGATAACTGACATAAAAATGGTATCAAGCTTTTCATCCAAGCAGACTTTTCTTTTATGAAATCAACAGCATCGAAACATGTATATTATCTATGGTGAAACAGATCACCAGCCCAGGTTGGATGCATGAGACAAGTGCTCGGGCCTGGTGCACTGGGAAGACCCAGAGGGATCGGGTGGAGAGGGAGGTGGGAGGGGGGATCGGGATGGGGAATACATGTAACTCCATGGCTGATTCATGTCAATGTATGACAAAACCCACTACAATATTGTAAAGTAATTAGCCTCCAACTAATAAAAATAAATGAAAAAAAATCTTTTTAAAAAAAGAGGAGGAAGGGGTAGGAGGAAAAAGATAAAATCAAACTAAAATCATGAAATAGAGTTCTAAGAAAGAGAGTTTTTATAATAGAACCCCCTGCGTATTGTTTCAATCATATATTCAATTTATGAGGTTGCCTTTCAGTTACAAACCTTTTTAATGAGAAATCAAACTATTTCTATTTCTTTTCTTATTTCTTGATTTGGTCTGAGAGTGTAGAGGACAATTTCATAACAGTTCTGTAAGAAAAGCAGTTTTAGAAATGTTCAACTTTTATTTCTGAGTTTAATTTGGAGTTTATCAGTTTCAAGATCATACAAGGAGTGCTGTATCCTGAATCATGGCCATGTGGATTGCAGCGAGAGTGTGGCAGCGAATGAGGCTGGGCAGATAATCAGAGTCAATGCACATAATCAGAGTCAGTGCACAAGGGCATGTGAACACTCGATTGTGCAGGTCCCCAGTTCATGCTTCAGCGTTGGCACCAATGTGCCAACTGATCTGGAAGTAAAAGAATAAGTGTATTGCAGCTTTCTGGAGCAGGGCTTTTACTCAAAAATCTGGTGGGATGAAGTGTTACATGCAAAAAGTTTAAAAGGTTAATATTATAACAAATATGGTTCTTCTGTGGAGCATGATATTTATGGTAACATTAAGGTTTAAGTACAGTGGATCTGGCAGCAGATGGTAAATATGTGTCATGGTGGCTGTTTGCTCTTCTCTGCTTTTTACAATATTTTCGATAAAGGTAATTTGGAGGTCTAGATTGAAGGGAAATGATCAAAATTTGTTTCTTCTTTATAAGAAGAGGATAATATTTGTTGTACTGCTTAGCTTCAAGGGCATTGTCATGTTGAAAAATCTTAGCTGTGAGAAAACTGGACAGATGGAGGTGCTGGGAATTGAACCCAGGGCCTTGTGCATGCAAAGCACATGCTCTACCACTGAGCTACACCCCCTACTTCCATGAAAGGTTGTTAAGCAGCACCTTGTAAGCAATAACAGGACTCCTGAACTGTAAGGGAAAACAAAGCAGCAAACATGGTAAAATCAGAAGAAAAATATTCTGGAGGATAACGAACAATCTTCAGATTCAGGGAACAACGCCAGTGTTTTCTATTAGATTCCTCTGCTGTCACCTAGAATCCAGCTGCTTCTCTTGCTATAGGCTTCCGAGGTATTAGAATCCTACCCAGGTATTTTGGTTACTTTTCAGAGTGTAAATATTAATTCTCTCTTGAGTACCTTCCTTTGGTTTCTTAGAGCTTCTCCTCCAACTACCTCTTCCTGTCCGAGAGACAGACTGTTTCCCATTTCAACTGCTGAGCTTCACCTACTATGCTCACCTGCTAGCTAACAACAAACAAACAAAAAACACCCCCCTAAACACTACTCTCTCAATCACTTCTGGAAAACATGCTCCAATCACAGACTTGTCAAATCTTTGCTCCTATCATGGTCTTCAAATTAGACTTTATCTCATGAGCTGTTTTATGTCTGTACAACTTCCATCCTCTTGCTAGACAATAGCAACAAATGGCCAAATTTACAAAGCAAATAGTTTAAAAAGAATCCTCTGTTTACTGCCCTGGCAGGTAGATTCTTTACTAGAATATATACTTGGGAATATACAACTTGGGAAGTTTGGAAATACTTGGGAAGTTGTGATATACTTGGGAAACCCAAGTATATCACTTGGGAAGCCCCTATTCTCTCCTGTTCTTTTTTTCCAAACAGTCCTTCCTCCTCCCCTACACTTGGGGGATTTTCTGATTTTTTGTCACCATAGTATGGTTTCACCTTTTTAAAACTTCACAGAAATAGAACCATTAGAATGTGTACTCCTTCATGCCTGGCTTCTTTGGTGTATTAAAGATTCTTACCCATTGTTGGGCTTACCAGTAATCCATTTCTTTTTTATTATTTAGAAGTATTCTACTGAATCATAATCTATTTGTCCATTCACCTCTTGTGAGTATTTGAGTTTCTTTTATAGTCTTTGGATACTACGTATGATGCTGTTATGAACATTCTTGTACAATGTTCATAGAGACAAATCTTTTCACTGGAACTGAGTAAATAACTAGTAGTAGACTATCTGAATCAAAAGGCAGGTGTATGCTGAATTTTATAAAGAAGGCCCAATAATTTTCCAAACTGTTTTACATTTCTACAAAACAATATTTGAAAGACCTACTTATTCCATATCCTTGTCAATACTTAGAACTGTCATTTACACATATTTTAGAATTGCATATATTTAAGATGTAAAATAGATGTTTTGACACATGTCTACTATGATATTATCACCACGATCAAGATAATGAGCATATTCTTCATCCCACAAAGTTTCCTTGTGCCCTTTTGTAAGCCCACCTTGCCCCTCTCCTTCTCCTCCCAACACTTGAAATTATTGATCTGCATTCTGTCACTAAGCATTAGTGTGCATCTTATAGGATTTTGCACTATAGGATCATACAGTAAGTATTATTTTTTGTTTGGCTTTTTTCACACAACATAATAGTTCTGAGATTGGTCTATGTAGTTGCTTGTATCAATATTTTCTTCCCACTTCTTGAGGAGAACTATCCCATTGTATATACTCCATATAAAACATCTTTGTAAGTCCATTCAGCACTGTTTCCCTTATAAATGAAACTAGAATGAGTATTCACATATAATTCTTCCTAGGGATGAATGCTTTACTCTTTTCTGTGTAAATATGTGGAAGTGGAATGACAGAGTCATATTATGTTTTATATCCAAATTTTTATTAACAGTTTCTTACATTCCAAAACAGTTGTCCCACTTTACATTCCCACCAGAAACTTTTTCGAAAATCAATTGATACATATGGTTTGAGTCTATTTCTGGATACTCTATTATAGTTCATGGATCTAACTTCCCTTTAAGCTAGTACCACATGTTCTTAATTACTATAGTTTATTATTAATTTTTTATGTCTCTGATTTTTATTTATTTATTTTTTCTTCCCAATTATTTTTATTAGTTGGAGGCTAATCACCCCACAACATTGTAGTGGTTTTTGCCATACACTGACATTAATCAGCCATGGATTTACAATGTCTACAAGAAGCCTCCATATATGTTAACTAGTTCAGTTCAGTTCAGTCTCTTAGTCGTGTCCGACTCTTTGCGACCCCATGGACTACAGCACACCAGGCCTCCCTGTCCATCACCAGCTCCTGGAGCTTGCTCAAACTCATGTCCATTGAGTCAGTGATGCCATCCAACCATCTCATCCTCTGTTGTCTTCTTCTCCTCCTGCCTTCAATCTTTCCCAGCATCAGGATCTTTTTCAGGGAGTCAGTTCTTCACATCAGGTGGCCAAAGTATTAGAGTTGCAGCTTCAACATCAGTCTTTCCAAAGAATATTCAGGACTTATTTCCATTAGGATTGACTGGTTTGAACTCCTTGCAGTCCAAGGGACTCTCAAGTGTCTTTTCCAATGCCAAAAGCATCAATTCTTCAGCACTCAGCTTTCTTTATAGTCCAACTCTCACATCCATACATGACTACTGGAAAAACCATAGCTTTGACTAGACAGACCTTTGTCAGCAAAGTAATGTCTCTGCTTTTCAATATGCTGTCTAGGTTGGTCATAGCTTTTCTTCCAAGGAGCAAGTGACTTTTAATTTCATGGCTGCAGTCACCATCTGCAGTGATTTTGGAGCCCAAGAAAATAAACTCCGTCACTGTTTCCATTGTTTGTCCATCTATTTGTCATGAAGGGATGGGACTGGAAGACACTATCTTTGTTTTTTGAATGTTGAGTTTTAAGTCAACATTTTCACTCTCCTCTTTCACTTTCATCAAGAGGCTTTTTAGTTTCTCTTCACTCTCAGATATAAAGGTTGTATCATCTGTGTATCTGAGGTTATTGGCATTTCTCCCCCAATCTTGATTCCAACTTGTGCTTCATCCAGCCCAACACTTCGCATGATGCACTCTGCATATAAGGTAAATAAGCAGGGTGACAATATACAGCCTTGATGCACTCCTTTCTGAGTTTGGAATCAGTCTGTTGTTCCATCTCTGGTTCTGTTTCTTCTTGACCTCCATACAGGTTTCTTAGGAGGCAGGTAAGGTAGTCTGTGGGGTCATACAGAGTCAGACACGACTGACGCGACTTAGCAGCAAGGTAGTCTGGTATTCGTATGTCTTGAAGAATTTCCCACAGTTTGTTGTGATCCACACAGTCAGAGGCTTTGCCGTAGATAATAAAGAAGAAGTAGATGTTTTTCTGGAACTCTCTTGCTTTTTCAATGATCCAATGGATGTTGGCAATTTGATCTCTAGTTCCTCTGCCTTTTCTAAATTCAGCTTGAACATCTGGAAGTTCACGTTTCACATACTGTTGACGACTGGCTTGGAGAATTTTGAGCATTATTTTGTTAGCATGTGAGATGTGTGCAATTGTGCGGTAGTTTGAACATTCTTTGGCATTTCGTTTCTTTGGGATTGGGATGAAAACTGACCTTCCCCAGTCCCGTGGCCACTGCTGATTTTTCCAAATTTATTGGCATATTGACTGCAGCACTTTCACACCATCAACTCTTAGGATTTGAAATACCTCAACTGGAATTCCATCACTTCCACTAGCTTTGTTCATAGTGATGCCTCCTAAGGCCCACTTGACTTCACATTCTAGGATGTCTGGCTCTAGGTGAGTGATCACACCATTGTGGTTATCTGGGTCATGAAGATTTTTTTTTTTTGTATAGTTTTTCTGTGTATTCTTGCCACCTCTTCTTAATATCTTCTGCTTCCTTTAGGTCCATACCTTTTCTGTCCTTTATTGTTACCTAAGATCATGTGTAATCTGTAGTTCAGCAGTAGAGAATCTGCCTGCAGTGCAGATGACAGTTCAATCCCTGGGTTGGGAAGATTCCCTGGGGAAGGGAATGGCTACTCACTCCAGTGTTCTTGCCTGAGGTCCATGGACAGTGGAGCCCATGTGGTCACAGAGTCGGACATGACCGAACGACTAACACTCTCACTTCACTTTCAACGGCATGATATAGAGCATCTGTCATGTGATTGTTTGCCATCTGTGTGTCTTCTTTGGTGAGGTGTAAGTTTTTTTGCCCATTTTAAAGTCAGATGTTTTCTTATAGTTGAGTTTTAAGAATGCATATATTAGGTAACAATCTTTTATCAGATGTGTCTTTTGTAGACATTTTCTCCTATTCAGTCTCTGATTTGTCTTATTCTCTTGATAACAATCTTTGAACTTTGTATTATTCTAATTTTGAGAGGCAATTGATCTTAAGTCCTTATGTCTTAAAATTTGAGACTTTTGGATATCCTCTAGGATTTTCTATCATGTCATCTATAAACAGATAGATTTACTGCATACTTTTTCTTTCCTCACTTCCTCTTTTCCATCCTTCTTTTCCTCCTTTCTTCCTTCTTTCCTTCCTCTCTCCACCCCTCCTTCAATTCTTCTATTTTCCTTCCTTCCTTCCTTCCTTTTCTTCTTCACTGGCTAACACTGCCATACAATTTCTAATACAAATTATGAGCACAAATACACATTCTTGCCTTGATCATATCTTAGGTGGAAAACAGTTTTCTGTGTTACGTATGATATTATCTGTAGGTTTCTGGTAAATATCTTTTACCATGTTAAGGGAGGTCTTTTTTATTTTTAGTTTTTGGAGAATTTTTATAGATGAATGTCAGATATCAAATGCTTTTCTCTCACAAACATAGATGGTAATATTTTTCTGTTAATGTGGCAAATTATGTTGATTGAATATTGAGTGATAAACTAAACTTGCATTTTTGAGTCAAACCCCACTTGTAATACTATCCTTTTCTTATATTTCTGTATTTGTTTTATGAACATTTTGTTAACAATTTTTGTAGTTATATTTTTGGTCATTAAATATGGCTATAGTTTTTTTTTTTTTCCTTGCAATATCTTTGTCTAATTTGGTGTCAGGGTTATGCTAGCATCACAGAATGAGTTGGATAGTACTGTTGGATAGCACTGCTCTTGTTCAATTTTTTCAAGAGTTTGTGTAGAATTAGTAATTCTGTCTTAAATCATTGGTATAATTCACAAGTGAAACCAAATGAATCTGGAATTTTCTTCCAGGTCATGTTCTTAATGCTAATTTAATTTATTTACACATATAAGACTTTTAAAGTTATCTATTTCTTTATGAGTTAGCTCTGTAGCTTTCAAGGAATTAGTAAATTTCATGAAGTCATCTAATTTATTGACATAAAACATTTCATAAATTTCATCATTATGTTTATAACCAAAGGAGAATCTGCATTGTCATCCTGATGATTATTGATATTTGTATCTGTCCTTTCTCTCCTTCAGTCTTGTTAGAAGTCAATCAACTACATTGAGCTCCTCAAGAAACTAGCTTTTGCTTTCATCAAATTTCTCTGTTTTTTTTTAATTCCATTCTAATCTTTATTATTTCTACTGTTTTGCTGGCTTTGGATATAATTTATACATCCTTTCCAATGATGAAATAACTCTTTTTTAATCAGTTTTAACATTATAATTTTTTTTTTATTATTTTACTTTGAACTTATTTGTGCCTCGATATGGGGATGGATTTATTCTGGGAAACATATAATTGACTTTTCCTCTCTACAATCTGATAACCTCTGTGTTTTAATTGAAGGATTTAGATAGTTTATTTATTTGATGTTGTTCCGTCTCTAAGTCATGTCCGACTATTTGCAACCCCATGAAAAATAGCACACCAGGCTTCCCTGTCCTTTGCTATCTCCTGGAGCTTGTTCAAACTCATGTCCATTGAGTCAGTGATGACATCCAACCATCTCATCCTCTGTTGCCCTCTTCTCCTCCTGCCCTCAATCTTTCCCAGCAACAGGGTCTTTTCCAATGAGTTGACTCTTTGAATCAAGTGGACAAAGTATTGGAGCTTCAGCTTCAGCACCAGGATTGATTTCCTTTAAGACTGACTAGTTTGATCTACATGATGTTCAAGAGACTCTCAAGAGTCTTCCCCAGAACCACAGTTTGAAAGCATCAGTTCTTCAGTGCTCAGCCTTCTTTATGGTCCAAGTCTTACATCCATACCTGACTATTGTAAAAATCATAGCTTTGACTATACACAACTTCATCAGCAAAGTGATGTCTCTGCTTTTTAATACACTGTAAGAACAGAAATCTGCCATTTTGTTTCTACTTTTTCCACCTCTGCTTTGATATGTTCTTTCTCTTTTTAGCCTTCTTTTGGATTAATTGAATGTTTTTGTGATATCATTTTTATCCCTTTTGTTGACTTATTAATTTTCAAATGTCACTTTCAGATTTAAAGCAAACACCTTTAACTTATCACCATCTACTTTCAAACAATATTATACCATTTCACTTAATATGTAAAGGAGTTAAGACATTATTCTTCTTTTACTAACCTTCTGGTCTTTGTTCTATTCGTGTCATGTATTTAACTTTTGCATGTGCTATAAATCCCATGTTGCATTGCTATCAAATTTTCTTAAAATAAATGTAATTAATAAGAAAAAATTTTATATACAAAAGCATATTTCCTAGTTTCAAGCCTCTTCATTTTTTGTGTCTATCCAAATACATATCTGGTGTTATTTTACTTCTGGCTGAAGAATATGCATTAATATTTCTTATAATTCAAGTCCACCAGTCTGAGGGTATCATACTAGAAGGATGAACTCCTAGAATGTTTGGTTTTGAGAATCATGGGTCTTAAGTTTGGGAAAGCACAAGAGAAAAATAGAGACTCTGCTTTTAAATGGTGATGAAAAATCTCAGATGCTACAAGTCCCAGCAGAGATGTAAACGTTTAGAAAAGGACCTACGTCACACACTTGCTGATTTACACTGCCTTCCTGAGAGGTAGGAGGCATCTGGGACTCCTTCTAGGGATGGAGACACTGGTAGCAGACTTTTGGGGGATCTTGTTCTACCATGCTGATCCCATTTTGATCTACCATGCTGAACCATTTTGATATCCTCCGTTTAGGCTATTAGTGCTGAAGGCCTTCTCCACCTACTGGCAGGCTAGCATCAACTGCATGAGGCAGGACCTCACGGCAGCCACGCCAGTGGCCAGCCGTGTCTATCATCACACCTGCACAGGTTGGCTCTCCCACAACAGAAGGGTACATGTAGGCCATGTAGGGAACACCCCTGGAAAATTAAGCCCTACTGGCCAAAGGGGAGAGTGCTACTGGATCCAATAGGATGCCTCATTTATAACATCACTTATCCAAGTTTAGGAAGAGTTTTGTAGAAAAGCAAAAGGTAAAAAAATTCAGCACCACTGGTCAAGTTATAAAAAAATGTTTAAAAGCACTCTTCTAAGTAGAAAAGAAAATGTAACTAGAAATATGAACGTTATGGAAGGAAAGTTTCATGGGTTGGTAAAGGCAAACATAAAGTAAGGGTAGTGGTGTGTGTGTGCTCAGAAGCTCAGTCATGTCAGACTCTTTGCAGCCCCTGGACTGTAGTTGGCCAGACTCCTCTGTCCATGGAATTTTCCAGGCAAAAATACTGGAGTGGGTTGTTATTTCCTACTCCAGGGGATCTTCCTGACCCAGGGATTGAACCTGCCTCTCTTGTGTCTTTTGCATTGGTGAATTCTTTACCACTGCACCACCTGGGAAGCCTAAAGGTAGTAGATCAACCACTTATAAAGCTACCAGGAAAGTGAAAACACAAAAGTAATAAAACCATCTCAGTCCACAGTAAGTATTGCAGAGATACACATACACACAAAAGATGTGAAAGATGACATCAAAAACATAAAACCTAGTGTGGGGACTAAAAATGTAAGGTTGTTGAAATGTGTTTGAACTTTGTAAATCATCAAATTAAAATAAACAGCATATCTGTGAACCTCATGATACCGAAAAACCAATAACCTGTAATAAAGCATTATAAATACTCAAAAGAAAAGAGAAAGGGATCCATACATAACACAAAAGATAGTCAAGTAATAAGGGGGCAAAACAAGAGGAAAAAGGAACAGAGAAGAACTATAAAAACAATCACAATATAGTTTAAAATGACAATAAATACATGCATACAAGCATACTCAGTCACTACAGTCATGTCTGACTCTTTGTGACCCTATGTACTATAGCCAGTCAGGCTCCTCTGTCCATGGAATTTTCTTGGCAAGAATACTGGAGTCGGTTGCCACACCCTCCTCCAGGGTATTTTCCAAATCAAGGGATTGAACCCATGTCTCCTGAGTTTCCCATATTTCAGGTGGATTCTTTACCACTGAGTTACCAGGGAAGCCCCTCAATAAGTACATACCTATCAATAATTACTTTAAAAGTAAATGGAATAAATCTTCCAACCAAAAGATGAAGGGGATGAATGGATTAAAAAATAAATATATGTGCTGCCTATAAGAGATTCATGTCAGATCCAAAGAAAAACAGCCTGAAATGAGCAAGTACAGAAAAGCATTCCATACAAATGCAAACAGAAAGAAATCTGGGTATGAAATGTGTGTATATATATATATATATATCTCAGACATAACTTTGTTTAAAAACAAAACTGTACAAAGAAAGACATTACCTAATGATAAAACAATCAATCCAATAAGAAGATATAACACTTTTAAGTATATATGCACCCAAGCATCTATACATATATATACAAAGCAAATATTAACAAACATAAAGGGAGAAATAGACAGTAAAATAATTGTAATAGGAACTCTTGACACTCCACTTATTTCAATGAACAGATCATCCAGAGAGAAGACCAATAAGAAAAAACAGGCTTTGAATGACACAATAAAGTAGATTGACCTAATGTCCAACCCAAAGGGCAAAATATAGCCTTGGTGTTATAGTGGTGAGCATAGCTGCCTTCAAAGTGCATATGCAACACTTTCTAGGATAGAGCACATGCTAGGTCACAAAGAAGTCTCAATCATTTTAAGAAAACTGAAATTATACCAACATATTTTCTGATCAAAAAAGTATAAGACTACAATAAGAAGCTGCTAAAATATACAAGATGCAACTAAACTACCAATGGATTATTGAAGAAATCAAAGAAAAAAATTTTAAAAATCAGAATATAAATGAAAATGGAAATACAACATGATAATATTTATATAATTCAGCAAAAACAGTTATAAGAGGGAAATTTATAGCAATACAGAGTACTTTAGGAAATAAGAAAAATGTTGAATAAACAATCTAAACTCTCACCAAACGGGTCTAAAAAAAGAACAAACAAAACCAAAGCTAGTACAAAGAAACTAATAATAAAGATCAGAGAAGAAATGAATAAAATAGAAATTAAAAGAAGAAAAAGTTAATGACAGCAAGAATTGGTGTTTTGAAAAGAAAAAAAAAATGATAACCTTTTAGTCAGACTCATCATAGAAAGAAGAGAAGGCCCAAAGCAACACAAACAGAAATGAAAAAGGAGAAGTTAGGAGCAAGAACACAGAAAAACAAAGGATCAAAGCAATGACTGCAAGCAACTGTTTGACCACAAGTTGAAAACCTAGAAAAACTGCATAAATGCCTAGAAATGAACAATATGCCAAGAATGAATCAGGAAGAGATAGAAAATATGAATCATTCAATAACCAGTGGTGAAACTGAGTCAGTAATCAAAAAAGTTCCCAACAAATAAACTCCATGACCAGAGTGAATTCTACCAAATATTTAAAGAAGAGTTGACAATTTTCAAACTAATCAAAAAATTAAAGAGGAATGAATGTCTCCTAACTCATCTGTGAGGCCAGCATCACCCTGATACCAAAAACAAAGATACCACAGAAAAAGAAAATCCCAGGCCAATTACATACTTGCAAAAATCTTAAACAGAATACTAGAAAACCGAGTTCAACAATATATTAAAAAATTCAAACATCATGACCAAGTTGAATTTATCCCAGGAACGCAAAGATGTTTCAGTAAGTGCAAAGAAATTAACATGAATTACCAATGTAATGAAATGAATAACATCTTGTGATCACAATAGAGACAGAGAAATCATTTGACAAAATTCAAAATCCACTTAAGATAAAAGCTCTCAACAAAGTGGGTATAGAGGAAATATACCTCAACATACTTGACAACACATAGCAAATATATTCAATGGTGATAAACCGCAAGCATTTCCTCTAAGACTGATAATGAGGAAAAGATTCTCACTATTGTCTCTTTTATTCAACATAGTATTGAAAGTCCTATTCAGAACAATCAGACAAGAAAAATAAAAGTAATCAAAACTGGGAAAGAAGAAGCAAAACTGTTACTCTCTGCAAATGATGTGAAACTACATTTAGAAAATCTAGAGTTTCCACCAAACTTTTGCACCACCAACTATTTCCACCAACTATTGCAACTAATAAATGATTTCGGTAAAGTTTCAGGATACATAGTTAACATACATAAATCTGGTATTTCTATACAGTAGCAATATATTATAGAAAAGAGAAATTAAGATAACAATATCATTTATAATTGCATCAAAAAGTTAAAATATCTAGTAATAAATCTAGGAAGTGAAAGAAAGTGAAGAGGAAGTGAAAGGAAAAGAAAAAGGAAGTGAAAAACCCTTATCCTAAAAACTATAAGATATTGATGAAAGAAGCTTAAGACAACACAAACAAATATACATAATACTGTATTCATGGACTGAAAGAATGAACACTGTTAAAATGTCTATTCTATCCAAGGCAATCCACAGGTTGAATGCAATCCTTGTCAAAACACTAATGGCATTTTTCACAGATTTAGAAAGAAAAATGATACTAAAATTTGTATGGAACCATAAGAAAACCTATTTAAACAAAGCACTCTTGTGAAAGAAGAGCAAAGCTGGAGGTATCCTGCTCCCTGACTTAAAATATACTAAGCAACAGTAATCAATATAGTGTGCTACTGGCACAAAATCAAACACATAGATCAAAGAACAGAATAGAGAGCCCAGCAATAAACCTATATTTATATAGTCAATTCATATATGAAAAAGGAGGCAAAAATATTCAATGGATGAAAGATAGCTTCTTCAATAAATGGTATTGGGAATACTGGAGAGCTACATGCAAAACAAACACACTAAATACAATATAAATTCAAAATGGATTGAAGACTTAAATATAAAGCCTAAAACCGTAAGACTCCTAAAAGAAAACATGGGCTGGTACACACTTTGATATCAATCTTAGCAATATATTTTTGATCTGTCTCCTCAGGCAAAGGAAACAAAAGCAAAAATAGACAAATGGGACCCAATTAAACCTAAAAGCTGCTGTACAGTAAAGGAAACCATCAACGAATAAGAAAAAGACATCCTACTGTATGGGAGAAAATATTTTCCAATGGTATGACAGATAAAGGTTTAATATACAAAATATATAAACATAATACAATATAAAAAATAAAACCAATATTGTTGTAGAGTAAAGTCAGTGACTCAGTCGTGTCCAATTCTTTGCGACCCCATGGACTATAGCCCACCAGGCTCCTCCATCCGTGGAATTTTCTAGGCAAGAGTACTAGAGTGGGTTGCCATTTCCTTCTCCAGGGGATCTTCCCAACCCAGGGATCGAACCCGGGTTTCCCGCATTGCAGGTAGACGCTTTACCGCCTGAGCCACCAATAGCCAGAAAACTTGAATAAATATTTTTCCAAAGAAGACATAGAGAAGACCATTAAACACATAAAATGATGCTCAATCATCAGTTCGGTAGCTCAGTTGTGTCTGACTCTTTGTGACCCCATGGACTGCAGCACGCCAGGCCTCCCTGTCCATCACCAACTCCTGGAGTTTGCTCAAACTCATGTCCATCGAGTCAGTGATGCCATCCAACCACCTCATCCTGTGTTATCCCCTTCTCCTCCATCATCAGGGATATACAAATCAAACCAATGAGATATGACCACAAACCTATCTGAATAGCTATCATCAAAAAGACAAGAAATAACAAATGTTGGCAAAGCTGAGAAGATAAAGGAACCTTCCTGCACTGTTGCAAATTAGTGTAGCCACTGGAAAATGGCATGGAGAATCTTCAAAAATTAAAAATAGAATCATGACACAATTTAGCAATTTCTCTTCTGAGTATTAACTGAGACAAAGCAAACAAAAAATAATTTGAAAAGCTGTATGTGTTCCTATATTCATTGCAGCATTATTTACAACAATAAAGATATGGAAGCATCTTAAGTGTCTATTGACAGATAAATGGTTAAAAAATTGGTGTATATATATGTATTTGTTGCTGCTGTTGTTTAGTCGCTAGGCTAAGTTGTGTTCAACTCTTTGCAACCCCATGGACTATACCCCATCAGGCTCCTCTGTCCATGGGATTTCCCAGGCAAGAATACTGGAGTGGGTTGCCATTTCCTTCTTCAGGCTATCTTCCTGACCCAAGGATTGAACCTGTGTCTCCTTCTTGGCATGCAGATTCTTTACCACTGAGCCATCTGGGAAGCCCATATATGTGTATGAGTGAGTGAGTGAAGTCGCTCAGTCATGTCCGACTCTTTGCGAGCCCATGGACAGTAGCCTGCGCCAGGCTCCTCCGTCCATGGGATTTTCTAGGCAAGAGTACTGGAGTGGGTTGCCATTTCCTTCTCCAGGGAATCTTCCCGACCCAGAGATTGAACCCAGGTCTCCTGCATTGTAGACAGACGCTTTACCATCTGAGCCACCAGGGAAGTTGCCAACATCCTTTGGATCATAGAAAAAGCAAGAGAATTCCAGAAAAACATCTACTTCTGCTTCATTGACTACACTAAAGTCTTTAACTGTGTGGACAATAAAAAACCGTGGAAAATTTTTGAAGAGATAGAAATACCAGACCACCTTACCTCCTTGCCTCCTGAGAAATCTGTATGCAGGTCAAGAAGTAACAGAACTGGACATGGAACAACAGACTGGTTCCAAATAAGAAAAGGCACCCTGCTTATTTAACTTATATGCAGAGTATATCATGAGAAATGCTGGGCTGGATGAAGCACAAACTGGAATTAAGATTGCTGGGAGAAATATCAGTGACCTCAGATATGTAGATGACACCACTCTTATGGCAGACAGCAAAGAGGAACTAAAGAGCCTATTGATGAAGGTGAAAGAGGAGAGCAAAAAGTTGGTTTAAAACTCAACATTCAAAAGCGAAGATCATGGTATCCAGTCCCATTTCTTCATGGCTTATAGATGGGGAAACAATGGAAACAGTGACAGACTTTATTTTCTTGGGCTCCAAAATCATGGTGGACAGTGGCTGCAGCCATGAAATTAAAAGGTGCTTGCTCCTTGAAAGAAAAGCTATGACAAATCGAGAAAGTGTATTAAAAAAACAGAGGCATTACTTTGCTGACAAAGGTACGTCTAGTCAAAGATGTGGTTTTTTCAGCAGTCATGTGTGGATGTGAGAGTTGGATCATAAGGAAGACTGAGCACTGAAGAATTGATGCTTTTGAACTTTGGTGTTGGAGAAGACCCTTGAGAGTCCCTTGGACTGCAACGAGATCAAACTAGTGAATCCTAAAGGAAATCAAATCTGAATGTTCATTGGAAGAACTGATACTGAAGCTGTAATACTTTGGCCAGCTGATGTGAAGAGCTGAGTCTTTGGAAAAGACCCTGATGCTGGGAAAGATTGAGGGCAGGAGGAAAAGTGGACAACAGAGGACAAGACGGTTGGATGGCATCACTGACTCAATGGACCTGAGTTTGAGCAAGCTCTAGGGAATGGTGCAGGGTAGGGAAGCCTGGCGTGCTGCAATCATGGGGTCACAACGAATCAAACACGACTGAGTGACTGAGCAGCAGCAACTATAAAATATATATAATGGAATATTACTTAGCCATAAAAACAAATAACACCTTGTCATTTGCTACAATAAGGATAGATCTAGAATGTATCATGCTAAGCAAATGTATCAGATAGAGAAGACAAATACCATATTATTAACATCTCACTATATGTGGAATCTGAAAAGCAAAAAAAAAGGAAGAAGGAAACAAAATGAAAACAGAAAAGGAAAGAAAGCTTGAAAGATGGGACTGAGGTAGGGAGTGCTGAATGAAACAGATGAAGGAGGTTAACAGATACATATTTCCAGGCATAAAGTATATAACATAATACATACTTTATGTAATATACAGGATTATATATACAGGATATTATATATTTATATTATATTTAAGGACTTATATATTTATATTATATATAAAGGATGTAATATAATGCATAAGGAGTATAGTCAATAGTATTGTAATAACTTTGTATGGAAACAGATGATTTACCATGATAATCAATTCATAAAGTGTTTAAATATTTAATCACTATGCTGTAGACATGAAATGAACATATACTGTACATTAACTGCTTTGCAATTTTAAAGAGTGTGAGATATCTACCACACCCCTCTAATATGTGAAATCTGAACCCCAAACGTTGTCTCCTTAGTTGAGGCAATAGGTAGTGATACTTCAAGCTCTTTGAAATTTTCAGTTGTTTTCTTCTTGGACTAAGTTCAGTTTCCTTCTTACATGCACTTTTCAAGAATCAGGCAAGGATTTAAGAAAATTTATATTCAGATTTGGGGCTCTCCTCCCAGTAGATCTTGCTTTCTGTGTTTTTTCCCTTCAATTTCCTGCCCCTCTGGCATCTCAAAACACTTTAACGTATGTTTTCTCAGGCCAATAAGACTGCTATTGTTGGCTGAAGTTTATCTGTCTCATGCTATATTAACTGAGGAGTCTCTTTAAGGATAAATAATGCAGGTCAAGCTTGAATATTCACACGATTTTCTTCTTTCAACTGTGAATTCCCCTCAGTTTTTCCATTTTTGACCAGCTACCATGAAATGGGGAAGTCTGAAGGCCAAAATCATCTAATCATCTATGAATATTATGAAAGGAAGGAATTTCCAATAGAATGAGAGATAAAGTTTTACTTCAGTATCTGTCACATTGTGTTCGAGGTGAAATATCTGGATATTTATCAGTGCTGACTATGAACTAAGTGATGTTAAGGAAAGAAAGCAATGCATTCCTTTTGTTTTGTTCTGTCTCTCAGAATACTCTGAATTCTACTTACAGGAAGTTAGAATTTTCCCAATATCTACCAGTAAACAAAATAGACAGTAAAGTGACAATAAAAACACAAAAATAATTATACTTTCATTTAAGGAATACTCTATCTTATTTGTAAGCAAAAGCAGTAGATTCCAAGCATGTTTAATTTAAATGATCTTCTTTTTAGGTAGTGATTTCTTTATGAATGGCTGCTACAGTCTGTTACTTTCAAGGCAAATAGCCTAAACACAAATGCATAAGCCTTTATGTACTGTTCATAGCATATGATATTTTACTTAGTCTTGTTTTTCTTTCTTTCCTTTCTTTTCCCCCCTCACATAATCACAGAGATACAGTATAAGACAGAGTTTGTATATGCAAAGGAAAATATTAATTTTATTGAAGAGAAATTCAAGGGCTTTTATGGATCCAATCAATCACTATGGCCTCCTGTGATGTCTGAACCTGAAAAAGAAACTAGATAAAATGTAGGACATATTGTGAGAAAATGGGTAATATGTAGGGCAGCATGTGAGACACCATTTCTGGGTCTCTGTCAGGACAGTGGACTACAAAATAAATGATATTGGGGTGAGTTCAATGCAGTCCTCAGTCAACTGTTTCCAAAGGGAAAATTTTTAAAAGAAAAAAATATACAAAGAAATCAAAAGAGAAAAATAATCTCCTTCTAGAAAACACTTGTTAAAGAAAACATACCTCTAACTATATTCCTTTAATCAATTACTGAAAAAAAAAACAACCTGTGTGCCAACGAAGATTTAATGCAGAATACAGCCACCAATACTGCCTACTATACAATCCAATGAAGGTTTTCAGAGAACCTCACTTTCTGCCCCCTCTGAAGGACAGCAGATAAGAAGGAAAGGTCATGCTCTCCTTTTGAAGGAATATCTGCTCTCTTGCTACAGTAGGAAGGACTATTAAATTTATTTCATAGGGAGGTATGAGAACCAAGTTTAATCAAATATTTGCATTTAAACATTTTCCCCTCTCTCTTTTAAGGATGATTTTTGGAGACCAGAGAAAGGGAAACTTCTTTAAAAAACGTTTTTTTTAATAAACAAGTTAGCATTTTTGTTCAACACATTTTATTATAACTCACATTTGTTTAGTACGAGGTTAGCCATCTTTGTGGGCTTCCCAGGTGGTGCTAGTAGTAAAACAACCACTGCCAATGCGGGAGACATGAGACCCAGGTTTGATCCCTGGGTCAGGAAGACCCCCTGGAGGAGGGCATGGCAATCTACTTCAGTATTCTTGTTTGGAGGATCCCAGGGACAGAGGAGCCTGGCGGGCTACAGTGTATAGCACAGAGTTGGACACAACAGACGTAACTTACCATGCATGCAGCCATCTTAGTGGCCGTAAAGATAAATAAAGCACAATTATTGCCCTTAAGCTAAGTGTGGCACCAGGTATAATGCAAGCCATATTATTTTAGGTGCGATAAGAAATATCTTTATAAGATTCTATGCGTATGTTGTAGAAGGAGAGCTTAATTTTGGTTAGGAATCTAGAAGAAAATTCATCAAGGATGCAGCTTTTGGGATGAAACTGGATGGGATAATAGATTTGTTCACAGGACAAGAAGAGATAGATCAAGTTACAGAGGCAGAAGGGTGACAGATATATTCAGAAAGCAGCAAGAGAACTGGTCTTGCAAAGAAGCAGGCGCATAAGTTACAGGAGACTTCCACTAAAGGCTTTAGTTGTGCTCACCTCAAAATTGCTTTTAGCATGACGTCCCATCCCCCAGATTCAGCTCCTCAACACATTGACTGAAACATGAAATTAAGTGAAGATTTACAAGCGGAGGTGAGGAAGAGGGTTTCCCATCATCCAAATCAGAGAATGAGTCAAATATCCCAAAGATAATTCTGTGTTTGACAACAGTTCTTCTCCACTTATTGCTACCACCTCATCTCTGCCACACTCTTACTCCTTTTGGATCAAGTTTCCAACAAGCCAGACAGTTTCTTCATCATTCTAGGCCTGTGGTGACTTATTTTTCCACTTGAATTTCCTGTAGCTAAGCTAAACCATGGGACCGCATTATGCTCAGGCTGGCATGACCATTGCAGAAACAGTAGAGTACAGAAACTTTGTTTAATGGATACAAGGATGGGCCAGCTTTGTTTATTTTATTTATGTGTTGCTTTGCTTATTTAATAATCTGCCCTACAGCAGATTGGCCAAGTTTTCCCCCATTCTATTCATCCTGTAACTCTGGCTGTTACAGGACACGTGGTCGGACACGTGGTGACCTTCAGGAGTTGTGTATTCTTATGAAATGCACGTGTATCCAAATGTGTCTAATGATTTGCTCTGAAGTTAGATAAATTATGGGGCTTCCCAGGTGGCAAGGTGATAAACAATCTGCCTGCCAATGCAAGAGATGCAATTGACTCGGGTTCGATCCCTGGTTTGGGAAGATCCCCTGGAGGAAGAAATGGCAACCCACTCCAGTATTCTTACCTGGAAAATTTCATGGACAGAGGAGCCTGGCAGGCTATAGTCCATGCAGTTGCAAGGAGTCAGACACAACTGAGCATGCACGCATTGTACATAAATTATATTATATATGATAAATTATATCATGTTATATTATATTATATATCATGAAGACACCAGGACTTGTGATGTCCTGCACTGGTGGAAGCATGTATTTCTCGATACAAGAGTCATTATGGATTCCGAGGGTCACTGATACCATGCCATCGGTCTTGAACACTAGCAACAAAGGCCACAACTTGATGTGCTAACATTTGTTTAGAATATTCATCCATTACTAAACATCACTTCCCTTCCTTCCAGCAGTTTGCTCCAAACTAAAGCATAAAATGTCACATTATTGATGTGGCATTATCAAGTTTCATCATGATTGACCTGATGTCACACTGTTTTGTAACAGAACTGGTTGATGTCAATCAAAGTCTCTTACAGAAACCCATTATAAACGAGGGAACCATTTGTGCCAGCAAAGAACCATCTGGTACACTCTTCACTTTGAGGATGATCCTTGTGCTTATTTAAAACTCATTAAAGTCTAAATGTGAATTTTTGCTGTATCAACACCTTTGCTTGATACTTGAAATGTTTAGCACTTTAGTAGTTCTTTGAGGTAGGTAAAAATGTTTGGGATTTTTCTCTATGTGGAATTCACTTTTGTTTTTAAATATAGGAGTTTTAGTTGAGCGGGCAACCCATACCAGAAAGACAGAAGCCCAGAAGACTTCCATAACTCTCTCCTGGAAAAGGGAAAACTCTTCTTGATGAAATTGAAAGAGACAGAGGAGAGATATAGATAGAGACAAAGAGGGAGAGACTGAGGTTCAGAGTCGGAGACAGAGAGATCCTTTGACTAAATTACAAAAAAGGAAAAGGAGAATACCCAGAAAAAGTGAAGCAAGGATTCCTGCTGATGCTCTGGGAGGCAGGCCGGGTTTCACCGGGTGCTCAGCTGTAGTCTAGGTTGTGAAAACTGGCCCCTGTCCTGCTGTGCCGCTTTCTGCCTGACATGTCCTGGAGTTTCTACAGGAATTCTCTTCTCGGGGCTCCTCAAACCTGCCAATTCTGCTGCTGTCACTCTGCCTTAAAGTGACCTTTATGTGTCTGAGTCTTTGAAGTCTGTTCTCAGAGAAAGTAGAGAGAGCAGAGGATAGAGTTTGGGGCGAATGTGATAGAAGATGGGGGTGTCTGTCCACTGATGCTTTTTCCCACTCTCTCATTAGACAAGAGGTCTGTCTTTGTTTGGATGGTTTGATTGTAACAGAAAACTCTGTTTATTTCCATGAAGACAGCAAGGAACGACTTCTCTTTTTCTCTCTTTGCCGCTCTTTGGGGCTTCCTTGGTAGCTCAGCTGGTTAAGAATCCGCCTGCCATGCAGAAGATCCTGGTTTGATTCCTGGGGGGGAAAGATCCCCTGGAGAAGGGATAGGCTACCCACTCCAATATTCTTGGGCTTCCCCGGTGACTCAGCAGGTAAAGAATCGGCCTGCAATGCAGGAGACCTGGGTTTGATCCCTGGGTTGGGAAGATCCTCTGGAGAAGGGAACAGCTGCCCACTCCAGTATTCTGGCCTGGAGAATTACATGAATTGTATATAGTCCCTGGGGTCAGTATCTTGAGTGTTTTCCGTGACTGAAATCCTGCTTCCATGGATATAGACTGATTCTCCTTTCTCCTAATGGTACATTCTTGCATCCTAAAGAAAGGTTTCAGGATTGGTCTTGTGCTATCTTTGCTTTTTCTGTCTCTTTTTGTTAAATCTTACCAATCTCATAACTTCAATAATGACTCCTACCCAGGTGGTGCTAGTGGTAAAGAACCAGCCTGCCAATGCAGGAGACATAAGAGAAATGGGTTCGATCCTTGGGTCGGGAAGATCCCCTGCAGAAGGGCATGCCAACCCATGCCAGTGTTCTTGCCTGGAAAATCCTATGGATATAGGAACCTGGTGAGCTATAGTCCATACGGTCACAAAGAGTCAGACACTACTGAAGTGACTTAGCATGCATGCAGATACCTAAAAGATTTGCTTAAACCTTAAGCATGATCCTTTATGGGGCTTCCCAGGTGGTGTAGTGGTGAAGAATTTGCCTGCCTGTGTGGGAGGCACAAGAGTTATGGGTTCGATCCCTGGGTCAGAAAGATCCCCTTAAGTAGAAAATGGCAACCCTCTTCAGCATTCTTGTCTGGAAAATTCCATGAAAGAGAAGCCAGGTGGGCTACAGTCCATGGGATCACAAAGAGTCAGACACGACTTAGCACACACACTCCTTTATGTAGAAATGAATGCTCATAATTTCTAATTTTCCAGTGCTCATTATGTAGGGCACAGTGATAAACTGGGGCATATTAAGAGTTACAGAGGGAACAATAAAAGTAATAAATCTCAATTTTAGCTTCTTGATTCATGCTATTGTAGAATCTTTTCTTCTTTTCATATTACTTATCCCTCTGGGAGGATAAGATTTTAATACTTTTTCAATGAAACACGGTGTCCTAAAAGCTAGAGATGAAAAATATTCATCAAAATATCACATATTCTGTGGCTGTTCCTACAGTTAAAGCATTTTAACACTTATTTAAGATTTTAAAAGTACAATTACTCTAGTAGGGAATTCCTTTGTGGTCCAGTGCTTAGGACCTGGTGCTCTGACTGATGGGGTCCTGGCCCTGGCTGGGGAACTTAGATCCCACAAGCTATGTGGTGTGCCAACATTTTTTTTTCAATAAATAAATAAAAGAACTTTGAGTAAATGTGAAGCTTCAACTTAATATTTCAGTTTTTTTTATGTACACTGCAAAATCAAATCTTTATGGCACCTCACTCAATATTTCATCAAAGATTTAGTGACAGGTTTGATAAAATTTATAATACTTTGAAAGGCAGAGAACAAATGACATGGTTTGTATCTTTCCCAGGTCTCCCCATTTTATAGATAGGAAAATAATACGACACAAAACTTCAAGCTCACAGAGGTGAATGTGTGTCTGACTCTTTTCGACCCCATGGGCTATAGCCCACCAGGCTCTTCTTGTTCAAAGTTACGCAGCCAGTAATGATGACTGTAGGATCAGAATCCCAGGAATCTAATCCCCCAATAGTTGTTTGTTTGATTATACAAAACACCCTTTTCTGAGTGTTTTCTCAAAGATTTTGTCAGTATCTATGGCTCCCCTCTGCTCATCTGATTCTAATCTTCTCAACTACCTTTCAAGAGTTCTTTGAAGGAGAATAGGTAGATTCGAAAAGAAGAGGGGAAAATGGGAAGCCTGAGAAAATTAATCCCCAGATTAAAATGCTTCATAAGGGCTACTTCTTTTGAGAACCATTTCCAGCACCTTTTCTATAAATATGGCTGTGTTTGATCTGTTACTTTGAAAACTATGTTTCTTAATATTTGTGCATGTGTGTGCTAAGTCGCTTCAGTCTTGTCTGACTCTATGCAACCCTATGGACTATAGTCCACTAGGCTCCTCTGTCCGTGGAATTTTCCTGGCAAGAATACTGGAGTGAGTTGCCATTTCCTTCTCCAGGGTATTTTCCCAAACCAGGAATCAAACCTGTGTCTCCTGTGCCTCCTGCATTGGCAGGCAAGTTCTTTACCACTGGCCTCCTGGCAAGCCCTTTTAATATTAAAAAAACATATTTAATAATTATTTTTCTTTATATTTGCTACCTGACTTTATTTATATTTACATAACATCAATTTTTAACTTTAAAAATTATGTGATTAATGTCATTTTGCAACAAATTCACTCAACATAGATGTGCACTATCTGGACATGTTAATGATAGAACCTACATGATTTCCATATGTGTCTTTTAACTGTTGCTTTCTTGCTTTTCTTTCCAAGGGCTCTGTTGCTTTAAAAGCACTGTGGTCCTTTTTCTTATTAAAATTTCATTTTTTCTCTCCTTCCTTGAGTTATCATTAATCTCCCCTTCCTCGTTGCATATTAACCGGCCTACTTTCCTTTAAGGAACTTCTTCTAAAGTATCTTGACACAATTCCATCCAAGCATCTCATGTGACAATAGACCTCACAGTTTTTAAAAGGCAAAGTGTCCCAAGTCTTCTTAGAATGTTTTCTTCCTTTCTTCTACATTTCAAACACTTCTTTTTTAAATGAGAAATACTGTGGGTACCCCCCGCCTCTCACCACCATGTTTGCTTAGCAGAAAAAAAGCAGAAGGACTGAAAATAGTCCTTAGGAGTTCCTCTAGTTCAGGCTTTTATTTAGAGGCAGCACTGCTTCTACACTACGGGCATTAAAACAACTCACATCCCCTCTGACTCCTGTCTGTTAGGAGAGCCATGCTTCTCAGATACATGGCCATCTGAACGGCTGCAGGCCAGCATAGCCCTTCCTCTCTGACATCAAGCAATGACTCCCGATCTTGGTTGTTGATACCCAGCAAGGTTCCCAAGAGTAGAGATAGAGCTCAGTCTAGTTCTCACATTGGGGATTAATGACCCTATGGTGCCTGTGTGATCAGACTTTCTCTGTATGATGTTCTGGCTCTTTGGTTTTGGAAGATCCTGGGAAAAGTACAGAGGAGGAGGAAGTTTATACCATGCCTCCCTCCATGAGCTTGAATAGCAGATGCAGAGGTAGCTGTACCTTTCCCCCTTATACCTTTAGAAGATGGTCTCTTCATCCTTTCCTTTGATATCATTGCAGATGTTGGTTCTTAACTTAGGTAATGTAAAAATGAATTCTAAAGAAGATGGTGAACTAAAAAGGAATTATTTATTTGGGGCCAATTCCCTGTTTTTTTTTTTTTTTTATGTTTTACTTCTTTGTTACTCTCTTTCTGTACTGAAGAGAGAAGAAATGATGATTCAGAGTTGTTAAGGAGTGTGAGAAAAAGAGATACTAAAGTCTCTCAGTGACTTAACCCATTTATTGAGTTCCTGTTGTGCTATTATCCCCTTTAGGCTCTAAAGATCAATTAATTAGATTAATGAGTGACTGTACTGTTCTTTCCCTGGAATGTTGTAATAGGAGCTAGTGATTTGATAAGATCTACACGCTTCCACTTGGAAGGATGTTGAAGAAAACAAGAGGTCAGTTTACGCACAGGATTATAATTGATTATTAACTTAAAAGGCTGAAGGGTTCATCATGTTTAATTAACATTTTATACTTGAACTTGCTAATTATTGTATTGTACTGTAATATATTATACATTTTTTTCCCAATTAAGAAAAAAAAGAATTGGTTTTGGTTAGT
Source organism: Cervus elaphus (assembly GCF_910594005.1). Classification (NCBI taxonomy): domain Eukaryota; kingdom Metazoa; phylum Chordata; class Mammalia; order Artiodactyla; family Cervidae; genus Cervus; species Cervus elaphus. The sequence goes on along the minus strand of NC_057842.1, from coordinate 20,495,020 downwards.
TCTTTTTTGCCCCATCCTCCTTTTCAAGCAGCAACTGCTAGTTCAATTTTACACAACCAAGAGATTGCTTGTCTATCAACTTGCCATTGCTAACAATGGATTCAAACACAAACTGCCTGAACACATCTCTAACAATATATCTGAATATTTCTGAACTGCAAATTAGTGTAAGATTTTAAATGGTTTCACTAGGAGCTTCAGCACTGAGAAATCTTCTCAGTCAAACCAGGGCATGTCTGAACTATAAGAAGTTGGAATCACAGAGGAGTGAAAGGACTAGGGCGTCACTTAGTGGATGTCCTTCTGAGGTAAATTAGAAGACATTAAGTGAGTCTTGGGCAACCTCAAGTGTTAAGAATTTTGAGCATAATTCAACATTAAGGCAAAAGAGAGAAAAAAAGGAGACTTCAGGGCTGTTAAGGAGTATGAGAAAAAGAGGAACTAAAGTCATTCAGTGAGTTAACCCATTTATTGAGATCCTATTGTCTTCTGGGAGAGTGTCATTTGCTCCCTTACCTAGTCTTGGCAGACAAAAAAAATGTAATGGAGGCCCTTAATGTTGAGCAAAACAGAAGATAAAAGGCAATCTAATGGGAATAAATTTTCAACTCAATTTACAACATGTAGATTAAGTAATAAAGGAATATGGTAACTGGGATATGTGTAAGATTATATCTTTAAAAAACTTAAAAAAATATTTATTTATTCATTTGGCTGCACAGGTCTTAGTTGCAGCATATGGAATCTTTAGTTGCAGCATGTGGGATCTAGTTCCCTGGCCAGAGTTTGAACCCAGGTCCCCTGCATTTGCAAGTACAGAGTCTTAGCCACTGAAACATCAGGAAAGTCCCTCTTAAAAAACTTTTGATAAACAAAAAATTAGATTTTAGTAAGAAAGAGGCAGATTGTATGAAGTAATGTTTGCTTACAAAGATATTTTCACTTGAATCACTCTTAGTGTGTTTATGATTTTGATTTGAAAAAAGGCAGATAAAAATACATTTGTTTTCTTAGTCATATATGTAGTGTTTTACTGTAACACAATATCACCACCTGAGGATAATGTGCCTTTGAGTCCAGATCAGTGATGATTTTTGCCAATGAGAAGTGGGGAAATTATTTTCTGAAAGCTGAAATAATATAGAGTGACTAACATTTTTGTATATGTAAGTTCTCACTTTCTGATTACGCAGTGGGAAAAAGGACAACTGAAATCAACCCCTTTTTCCTGATTTATTTTAGAAATGGGCAAAATTCCCAGTTAACATTTCATGGATTGAGTTGATTTTAGCCAGTTAGTAGTTATACAGACCAGCTCTTCCCAATTTTTCCCCACAATTTGTGTGGCATGATGAGGTATGAGAATGTCATGACCAGAGGTCAAATGCACAGTGTCTCCAATCCTGGGAACAAACCTTGGATACCCCAAGGGTTAGAGGATAAATGTGTCATCATCTATGTATTATTATCTTTTCAAGAATAAGAGCATCCAAAAGTTCTTACTGAGATCATGACAGGCCTAGGTGAAGTTAGATTTTTTCCAATGGACTTTCCCCTGACTTATCCTACTTGAAGCAGGACTATATAACCCAAGTAATAAGTATAGAGCACGTTTCCTTGATGCCAAAGTTTTGGAAAGATAACTTTCTTCCCCTGAAATTCTGAAAATGACATGATATCCAATTGTTCTTGAGGCTATCGTAAACCATTTTTTAAAAAATTATTGGAGTATAATTGATTTACAATGCTTGTCAGTTTCAGGTGTTCAGAAAAGTAAGTCTGACTGAGAAAGACAATATCATATGATATCACTCATATGTGGAATCTAACTAAAAATGATATAAATGAATTGATTAATCCATTTTTAAAAAGCTCTTGAAGACTTTTTAATGATCTCAATATTTGGCCAGAGTATCAAAGAGAGCTCAGAAAGAATCCAGATTTGTTGTTTTATTTTGTTGCGTATAAATATTACAAGGCATATTTTACTTCAGTAGTTCCCTAGGAAAAAATCACTCTTGGACACTTGTTATCAGACTGACTTTCAAAAAAGTAGCACAGAAATCAGAAAGGAAAGAACAAATGTTAGAAGCAATTTTGGGGAACAGGTAGCATCTCTAAGGGTGGCCTAGTGGTAATTTGAGGGGAAAATATTTTCATATTCATATTTCAAATGGCAAGAAATAACAGCTAGAGGTAACATGACAGCCTGGTACATATTAATGACTCAGACTGTTCTCTGAAAGAGGCTTATTGGGTGCTGACTGTGTGAGTAAATCCAAGCAAGCAGAAATGTACATAAACACTTTTCTCTTATTTAAGCTGAAATAACCAAATTTCACAAAGCCTGGTACCTGAACTGTTATTTCGTTGAACACTAGTGTTACCTGGCCCTTAGTAAACCTTGAAAGATGATAAAGAGGAGCAAAGAGAAAACAAAATGAGGATAGAAAATTTTGAATTTCAAGTTGTCCTTAGTTGTAACACAATCAATAATTCTAATAATAAATAATATCAAATTGCTTTTAAAACTATTTCAGGTTGAAATCAGATACACTGTGTACATTAAAAAAAGAGCTTTGATAACAGGAATTATGCTTTGCTAGTAGAAGTAATAGTTCAATCACCAAATAAAAGGTGGGTCATTTTATTTTCAGCAAATCTTCTGTATAGTAAACAAGAAGTCAGTAAATATTTTTTGTTTATGTTTAACAAGAAAATTGCTGATTGGTTCTATTATTTATATTAGAAAGTAAAGCTAACAAATGAACTTTCTTGCCTCTGGGAGATTTTATAAACATCAAGTGAATTCATAATTGATTTGATTTTACAGAAGAAGTTCTTGCCTTTGGGGTTAAAAGAAAAAAAATTAAATTCCCCTGTCAAGTACCAAGGTATAGATTTATAAATGTTAATTGATCCTGGGAGAATAGGAGGACTAAATTACTTTATGGTTACCAATTTTATACTTTCATTGTGCCTTTTGAATGTTACTGCACAGTATAGTGGGATGAGAATTGCTTTTCTCTCAGAAAACTGGGTTTGAATCTCAGCTTTATCCCTTTTTGACCTGACCTGACCTGAACAGTACTCTTGCCTGGAAAATCCCATGGATGGAGGAGCCTGGTAGGCTGCAGTCCGTGGGGTCGCACAGAGCCGGACACGATTGAAATGACTTAGCAGCAGACCTGAACCCAGCTGTCAACAACCCTGCTGGATATTGGAGATACATAGACAATTAAGATGTGCTCCCTGACAGCCAGTGTTGTTGTTATTTGGTCTTTAAGTCGTGTTTGACTGTTTTAAAACCCCATGGACTGTGACCTGACAGACTCCTCTGTCCATGGGATTTCCCAGGCAAGAATACTGGAGTCGGTTGCTATTTTCTTCTCCAGGGGATTTTGCCGACCCAGGGATCGAATCTATATCTCATGCTTGAGCAGGTGGATTCTTTACCACTGAGCCAATGCTCAAAATTCTCCAAGCAAGACTTCAACAGTACAAGAATCATGAACTTCCAGATGTTCAAGCTGGATTTAGAAAAGGCAGAGGAACCACAGATCAAATTGCTAACATCCGTTGGATCATCGAAAAACCAAGGGAACACCAGAAAAGCATCTGCTTTATTGACTATTCCAAAGCCTTTTACTGTGTAGATCACAACAAACTGTGGAAAATTCTTCAAGAGATGGGAACACCAGATCATCTTACCTGCCTCCTGAGAAACCTGTATGCAGGTCAAGAAGCAACAGTTAGAACTGGACATGGAACAACAGACTGGTTCCAAATTGGGAAAGGAGTACATCAAGGCTGTATATTGTCACCCTGCTTATTTAACTTATACACAAGAGTACATCATGCGAAATGCCAAGCTGGATGAAGCACAAGCTGGAATCAAGATTGGGACAGAAATATCAATAAGCTCAGATATGCAGATTACACCATCCTTATGGCAGAAAGCAAAGAAGAGCTAAGGAGCCTCTTGATGAAAGTGAAAGAGGAGAGTGAAAAGGTTGGCTTAAAACTCAACATTCAGAAAACTAAGATCATGGCATCCTGTCCCATCACTTCATGGCAAATAGATGGAGAAACAATGGAAACAGTGACAGTCTTTAATTTTTGGAGCTCCAAAATCACTTCAGATGATGACTATAGCCATGAAGTTAAAAGATGCTTGCTCCTTGGAAGAAAAGTTATGACAAATCTAGATAGCATTTTAAAAAGCAGAGACACTACTTTGCCAACAAAGGTCCGTCTAGTCAAGGCTATGTTTTTTCCAGTAGTCATATATGGATGCGAGAGTTGGACTACAAAGAAAGCTGAGTGCCGAAGAATTGATGCTTTTGAGCTGTAGTGTTGGAGAAGACTCTTGAGAGTCCCTTGGACTGCAATGGGATATAACCAGTCCATCCTAAAGGAGATCAGTTCTGAGTGTTCATTGGAAGGACTGATGTTGAAGCTGAAACTCCAATACTTTGGCCACCTAATGTGAAGAACTGACTCATTTGGAAAGACGCTGAGGCTGGGAAAGGTTGAAGGCAGGAGGAAAAGGGGATGACAGAGGGTAAGATGGTTGGATGGCATCATTGACTCGACTGACATGAGTTTGAGCAAGCTCTGGGAGTTGGTGGTGGACAGGGAAGCCTGGTGTGCTGCAGTCCGTGGGGTGGCAAAGAGTCAGACCCGACTGAGGGACTGAACTGAACTGAGCCCCCAGGGAAGCCACACCCCTCTTTGACTACAGCTTTAATGAGGATGGCTCACACATATTTTACACCTCCACCACCTCAAGAGCTTGAGATTACAGGAATAGTATTATAACTATCTATAAACACACTGACAGACAAGATATAAGAAAACTTCTTGACAAACAGAAAATAAATGGGATCAGTTAGATGGAAAAACAAGTAAAGCATGAAGTTCACACAAAGACTTATATGATGCAGGAATGGATTATCTCTAAGTTTATTTCAAAGTCAGAGATAATAGAAGTGATGAGTGGGAAGAAGTCAGGGTCAAATGTTGAGAGATTAAACATGAAATAGCAAGCAGGCTTTGATTGTTGTGTGCCTCACCTTCGGTCTCTAGGCAGCAAGCAATAGAAAGTTGAGCCCATGCAAATCAGAGAACTAGGATATAGAACTAGAAATGCCGAACAGTGACCAAAGACAATTAACAATCTTCAGGAGATGCAAAACAAGAAAACAACTTGCCTCAGTTGTGTCGACTTTTTGAGACCCTCTGCCCATGGAATTATCCAGGCAAGAACACTGGAGTGAGTTGCCAAGCCCTCCTCCATGGATCTTCCCAACCCAGGGATGGAACCTGCATCTCCTGTGTTTCCCGCATTGCTGGCAGATTCTTTATCCACTGAGCGACCTGGGAAGCCCCACAGATAGGAATGCTGCAATACAAAGATGACAAGAGGGAAGATATGGTCAAGATGGAGAGTAGGAAGAGCTCACCTCCTCCCACATGCACACCAAAATAACAACTATCCGCGGAGAATTGTTGATGAGAACAACCTAAAGATTAGCACAACTGAAGATATAAAGAAAGACCCACAATGATGTGAGTGGGTGGAGGCAAAGATGGAACCATGTACAACCCCTGAGTCCTTGTCTACTGAAGTAAAACACTGATTTAAGCTTTCTTGATTGGGAAATGTGAAGATGTAGAAACAAAGAATAGCTGTTGGGCTGGAGAACTGGTAACAATTTTGACTATAATTCTGCCACATAGCAGAATCACCAAACTCACAGTTCCCTGAAAGATATAAAGACCCGACACATCCCTTAATTGTTTTTATAGGAAGCAGACCCCTTCCAGATGAAAACTGCTGACCATAAGAACTGGTTGAAACCAGAAGAGGGATGATTTTTGAAATCTTACCTTGAAGCCAACCAATCTGAGAACTGTCCATGAGCTGATCAAGCCCTGGGCTTGAAACTATAAAACACTACTTCCTCCAGCATGGCTCACAGTCTTGAGGGCATTAGCCCATGGTGGCCCCCTGTGTCTGGCAGAGCAGTAATTTTCTACTTCACCCCAAACCCTGTCTCTGCCTTTATATTCAGCACTGGTGAACAGAGGCCGAGTTTCAGCAGCAAAGACATGGTATAGTCAAGACCCATACCCCTGGGTGAGTGACCCACAAGTGGGAGAAATATTACAATTGCAGAGGTTCTCCCCAAGGAAGGAGGGGTTAAACCCCATACTGGGGTCCCTAGGTGGGGGGTGCTGTATGAGGAAGTCAAGCCCCTGAAATGTCTGGATTCGAAGGCCAGCAGGGCTTGCATGCTGGAGAGTCAGCACGCTGTAGGAAATCTCACACACCTCTGACTCAGGCAGAGGCGGAAATTTGAAAGGAACCTGCGTCAGACCCATTTGCTGATCTTGAAGAACCTTCCGGAGAGTCAGGAAGAATCTGGGATACTCTCTATGGACATAAATTCTGATGTCATCCATTTCAGGGGCTCATTCTACCACAAGGACCCTGCTGCTAGCAGATGCCATTTTGGACTCCTCCCTCCAGCCTGTTAGTGCCTAGGGTCTTATTCTTCCACCTGCCTATCTGCAATCATGCCAGAAGGAAACTTTTAGGACTAGCAGCTAGCTGCATGGGGACCTAGCTCTGCCTCCCAGTGGGTACAAGACTCAAACCCACTTGCCAGGAGACCAGCACCAGCACCCAAATGACCTGCAGCCAGTCACCTGCCCACCAAGAGGCCATACCAGGCCTGGGACACCTGGAGCCCCCCAAGCACCAATGCTAGCAGCCAGCCTTGCCCCCCAGCAGGTCAGCAGGAGCCCTGGGATCCCTAGGCTCAGCAGCCAACTGTGTCAGGATCCAGTCCTGCCCACAAGCAGGCCTCCAGCCTCCTCACCAGGCAGGGCCTGACAAAGGACCAGGCTGGGGCTCAGGCCCGGCTGCCAAGACACCAAGAGTCGTCAGCCCGTTACAACAAGAGGACACATGCTGCTCACTTGCAGCTCAACCAAAGGACCCAAGCAGCTCACTGTATCCCTGCCACACAGAGCTCTGGTGATCAGAGGGGAGTGTGCCACTGGGCCACATAAGACCTCCCCAATATCTCCTGGAGGCTGCTTCTCCAGAATTGGAAAAGGTAAGACCTCCCTAACAAATAGAAGTAAAAACAGTATAAGGCAAAATGAGGTAACGGAGGAATATGTTCCATTGAAGGAACAAGTTAGAACTTCAGAAAAAGAACCAAGTGAAGTGGAGATAAGAAATCCTCTATCCTGACAAAGGGTTCAAGGTAATGATCCAAGGTACTCAGTAAACTTGGGAGGAAAATGGATGAACACAGTGAAAATCTTAGGAAAGAGTTAGAAAATATAGAACTAAACAATTGATGAAAACAATAATTAAAGTGAAAAATACACTACAAGCAATCAACAGGAGATTAAATGATGTAGAGGAATGGATCACTGACTGGAAGAAAGAGTAGTGGAAATCACTCAAGAGGAATAGGAAAAGGAAAAAAGAATTTCAAAAGATGAGGCTAGATTAAGAGATCTATAGGTCAACATAAGGCATACCAACATTCTTCTAAAAGAAGTCTCAGAAGGAGGAGAGAGAGAGAAAGGGGCAGAAAATGTGTATGAAATGATAATAGCTGAAAACTTTCCTAACCCAGGAAAGGAAACAGACATCCAGGCATAGGACAGGGTCTCAAGTAAGATGAAAATGAAACCAAAGAGGGCCACACCAAGACATATTGCAATTATAATATCAAAAATTAAAGATAAACAGAGAATTGCAAAAGCATCAAGGAGAAAGTTACTAGTTAGGTACAAGGGAACACCCCATAAGAAAATCAGCTGACCATTCAGCAGAAATATTACAGGCCTGAAGGGAGTGTTATAATATGTTCAAAGTGCTCAAAGTGCTGAGAGAAATAACCTTCAATCAAGATTTCTCTAACAGCAAAGCCATTACTAAACTTTGAAGGCATTAAGAATTATACATATAAGCAAAAGTTAAGAGTTTAGCATCCTTAAATCAGATTTATAAAAAACATTAAAGTGACTGCTTTAAGAAAAAAAATCACAACAATAAACATAAAAATCCTGAAAGGAAAAATCTCATTGGTAAAGCAAACATCTCACTGGTAAATGCTAACATACGTTGGATCAGCAAAAATGCAAGAGAATACCAGAAAAATATCTACTTCTGCTTTATTGATTACACCAAAGCCTTTGACTGTGTAGATCACAACAAACTGTGGAAAATTCTTCAAGAGATGGGAATACCAGACCACCTGACTTGCCTCCTGAGAAACCTGTATGCAGGTCAGGAAGCAACAGTTAGAACTGGACATGGAACAACAGACTGGTTCCAAATTGGGAAAGGAGTACATCAAGGCTGTATATTGTCACCCTGGTTATTTAACTTATATGCAGAGTACATCATGAGAAATGCTGGGTTGAAAGAAGCACAAGCTGGAGTCAAGATTGCCAGGAGAAATATCAATAACCTCAGCTATGCAGATGACGCCACCCTTATGGCAGAAAGTGAAGAGGAACTAAAGAGCCTCTTGATGAAAGTGAAAGAGGAGAGTGAACAAGCTGGCTTAAAACTCAACATTCAAAAAGCGACTGTCTTGGCATCCGGCCCCATCATTTTGTGGCAAATAGATTGGGAAACAGTGGAAAAAGTGACTGATTTTATTTTCTTGGGCTGCAAAATCACTGCAGATGGTGACTGCAGCCATGAAATTAAAAGACGCTTGCTTCTTGGAAGAAAAGCTATGACAAACCTAGACAGCGTATTAAAAAGCAGACACATTACTTTGCTGACAACAGTCCATCTAGTCAAAGCCATGGTTTTTCCAGTAGTCATGTATGGATGTGAGAGTTGGACTGTAAAGGAAGCTGAGTGCCAAAGAACTGATGCTTTTGAACTATGGTGTTGGAGAAGACTCTTGAGAGTCTCTCGGACTGAAAGGAGATCCAACCAGTCAATCCTAAAGGAAATCAAACCTGAATAGTCATTGGAAGGACTGATGCTGAAGCTGAATCTCCAATACTTTGGCCACCTGATGCCAAGAACTGACTCCTTGGGAAAGACCCTGATGCTGGGGAAGACTGAAGGCGGGAGGAGAAGGGAATGAATGTCGGATGAGGTGGTGGATACCATCACTGACTCGATGGACATGAATTTGAGTAAGCTCCAGGAATTGGTGATGGACATGGAGGCCTGATGTGCTGCAGTCAGTGGGATTGTGAAGAGTCGGACACGACTGAGTGACCTAACTGAAAACAAGCATGCAGCAGTGATGGTAAATCAACCATGTGTAAAACTATCAGGAAGGTTAGAAGATAAAAGTAGTAACATCATCCATCTATATAAACAGTAAGTATGGGGCTTCCCTGGTAGCTCAGCTGGTAAAGAATCTGCCTACAAGGCAGGAGACCTGGATTTGATCCCTAGGTTAGGAAGATTCCCTGGAGGAGGGCATGGCAACCCACTCCAGTACTCTCACCTGGAGAATCGCCTTGGCCATAGGAGCGTGGCGAGATACAGTCCATGGGGTCGCAAAGAGTCAAACATGACTGAGCGACTAAGAACAGCACAGCACAAACAAGGAATACACAAAACAGAAAGCGGTGGGATATTAGAAATAAAGGAAAAATAGAAGACAGCATCCTAGGTAAAACTGATCCTAAAACCTTGGATTAAAAAGATTCCAAGGGACGAATGAGATAAATTTTAAGGTCATATACAAAGGTGTATCATGTTGTACATTTCACATTTTAGAGCACTATGATTATAGAAAAGACAAAAATCAGAAGGAAAAAAGTTAACTGAAAAGGAATTAGAATCACATTACTATTTTAGCAACATTATATAGTGGGAGACATTTGAGTAATATTTTCAATATTCTGAGAAAAAATAAATTTGGTTGTAGAATCAAATCACAATGACACTTATCTTTTAAGTAAGAACTGAGAGCAGATGATGATTGCAGCCATGAAATTAAAAGACGCTTACTCCTTGGAAGGAAAGTTATGACCAACCTAGATAGCATATTAAAAAGCAGAGACATTACTTTGCCAACAAAAGTTCATCTAGTCAAGGCTATGATTTTTCCAGTGGTCATGTATGGATGTGAGAGTTAGACTGTGAAGAAAGCTGAGCACTGAAAAATTGAGGCTTTTGAACTGTGGTGTTGGAGAAGACTCTTGAGAGTCCCTTGGACTGCAAGGAGATCCAACCAGCCCATCCTAAAGGAGATCAGTCCTGGGTGTACATTGGAAGGACTGATGCTGAAGCTGAAACTCCAATACTTTGGCCACCTCATGCAAAGAGTTGACTCATTGGAAAAGACCCTGATGCTGGGAGGGATTGGGAGCAGGAGGAGAAGGGGATGACAGAGGATGAGATGGCTGGATGGCATCACCGACTTGCTGGACATGAGTTTGAATAAACTCCAGGAGTTGGTGATGGGCATGGAGGCCTGATGTGCTGTGACTCATGGGGTAGCAAAGAGTCAGAGACGACTGAGAGACTGAACTGAACTGAGAGCTGTCTGAAAAGCTTTTTATTTCTCCATCAATTTTGCATGAGATCCTTGCTGGGTACAGTAATCTTGGTTGTCGATTTTTCCCTTTCAGTAGTATAAATATATCCTGTCATTCCTTTCTGTCCTGAAGAGTTTCTGCTGAAAGATCAGCTGTTAAACATATGTGGTTTCCCTTGTATGTTACATGTTGCTTTTCCCTTGCTGCTTTTAATAGTCTTTCTTTGTGTTTAGTCTTTGTTAGTTTGATTAGTATGTGTCTTGGTGTGTTTCTTCTTGGGTTTATCCTGTATGGGACTCTTTGTGCCTCTTGGACTTGATTGAGCCTTTCCTTTTTCCATGTTGGGGAAATTTTCAACTGTAATCTCTTCAAAAATTTTCTCATACCCTTTCTTTTACTCTTTTTCTTCTGGGATCCCTATAATTCAAATGTTGGTGTGTTTCATATTGTCCCAGAGCTCTCTGAGACTATCCTCAGTTCTTGTCATTCTTTTTACTTTATTCTGCTCTTCAGAAGTTATTTCTACCATTTTATCTTCCAGCTCACTGATTCATTCTTCTGTTTCAGGTATTCTTCTATTAATTCCTTCTAAGTAAGTAAGTAAGTGTTAGTCACTCAGTCGTGCCCTACTCTTTGTGACCCCACGGACTGCGGCCCATCAGGCTCCTGTGTCCGTGAGATTTTCCAGGCAACGATACTGGAGTGGGTTGCTATTTCTTTCTCCAGGGGATCTTCCAGACCCAGGGATTGAACCCAGTTGTCCTGTACTGCATACAGGTTCTTTACCAACTGAGCTACAAGGAATTTCTTCTAGAGTATTTTTAATTTCAGTAATTGTGTTGTTTGTCTGTATATGTTTATTGTTTAAGTCTTCTAGGTCTTTGTTAATTCATTCTTGTGTTTTATCCATTTTGTTTTCAAGTTTTTGGTCATCTTCACATCATTATTCTGAATTCTTTTTCAGGTAGTTTGCCTATTTTCTCTTCATTTATTTGGACTTCTGTGTTACTAGTTTGTTCCTTCATTTATGTGGTATTTCTCTCTTTTCATTACTTTTTTTTTTTTTAACTTTTGTTTGAGATCTCCTTTGCCCAGGCTTCAGGGTTGAATTCTTTCTTTCTTTCTTTTTTTTTTTTTTTTAAATTATTTCTTCCTTTTGGTTTCTGCCCTCCTAAGTTTGGTCCAGTGGTTTGTGCAAGCTTCATATAGAGTGAGATTTGTGCTGAGTTTTTTTGTTTGTTTGTTTGTTTTTCCTCTGATGGGCAAAGCTGAGTGAAGTGGTAATCCTTTCTGCTGATGATTTGGTTTGTATTTTTGTTTTGTCTGTTGTTTAGATGAGGCATCCTGCACAGGGTGCTACTGGTGGTTGGGTGATGCTGGGTCTTGTATTCAAGTGGTTTCCTTTGTGTGAGTTCTCACTATTTGATACTCCCTTAAAGTGAAAGTGAAAATGAAGTCGCTCAGTCATGTCCAACTCTTTGTGACCCGGTGGACTGTAGCCCACCAGCCTACTCCGTCCATGGGGATTCTCCAGGCAAGAGTACTGGAGTGGGTTGCCATTTCTTTCTCCAGGGGATCTTCCCGACCCAGGGATTGAACCCAGGTCTCGCAGACGCTTAAACCTCTGAGCCACCAGGGGATACTCCGTAGGGTTATTTTTCTGGTAGTCTAGGCTCTTGCAGTCAGTGCTCCCTCTCCAAAGACTTAGGACTTGCTCTCTCCCATGTGGATGTAGATCACTTAGAAAATACCAAAAGCAGAAGTTTCAGCCATTCTCCTTCTCCTTTGCTAAAGAGAAGTTTGTCCTTCTTGCTAAGATGATGCCAAGACAACAAGGTCCCACTGTGTAGCACAGGGAACTTACATTCAATATTCTTGTCTTTCCAGATGGGTTTGTTATGTGCTCTGTTATACTCTGCACACTATTTCTTATATCACATATCAAAATAAATTAAAACAGGGTTAAAGAACTACAGGTAGCATAAAGACACCGATTGAAAACTTACAAGGATCTCTAAGATTTGGTTGGCTGGTTAAACCTAGTCTCATACTCCTCTCAGCTTAGCTCTTCCACTTTTCTGAGTTTCTCTCAGTTCCTTAAATCATTTCTTTACTCTCCACCCCTTTGTCTTTCTTTTTTCTCCCCTTTACCTAGAATTCCTAACTCCTGCTCATCCTTTAAGCCTCATTTATAAATGGCTTCCTTCTGACATGCAGAAGAGGAAAATGTCCTTCCTAGCAATTATTTTAAGACAGCACAGGTTTAATCATGTCCCTGCTTTCGCTTCATGCTGTCTTGTAGTTCTATTTTGTTCTTCTAAGGAACTTTGTGTCTTTCATATTCTTTTGTTTTTCCTTACTTGTTACTATCATACATAACTTTTTGAAGTATTCACTATTTATGAGGTGCCATTCTTTTGTAAAATATGATGGGTTATTTTTAGCCATGTCTCTGTACTCTGCAAAGTATTTCCTAATGCACTATTTTTCTGAATTTATTAGAAAATTCCCCATTGAAAACAGTCTCAGAAGAGAAGCAAATGAAAATGATTCTCTATGTTTAACTACAGGTTTATGTCAGGGGATTAGCTTTGTTAGAAAGCATGCAATGAGTATGTTATATTACCTTTTGTGTGTTTGGATTTTCTTTCTCAAATTTAATGGGTATGTTTTCTGCAAAGCAGAAACTGATTACTTGCATTTCTGTGGTTCTTCTTTTCTCTGAAATTCAGTTTATTTAACTTTTAGATAAGGAGTTTGGATTTCATAATATTTGTACTGACATATATAGCTAAAATGGAGAAGGAAATGGCGACCCACCCCAGTGTTCTTGCCTAGAGAATCCCAGGGACAGGGGAGCCTGGTGGGCTGCCGTCTATGGTGTCGCACAGAGTCGGACATGACTGAAGCGACTTAGCTTAGCATATAGCTAAATATCTAGAATTGTTGAGTGTAAGGGGAAATTTATATTACCCAATGGGACTTTAAACCCAATTTTAAGAATACAAATTATCTATGAATATATATTTGGTTGTACCACATAAACTACGGTATTTTCAAAATAATTTATTTGTTCTCACTTGATTTTTTGGTGAAAAATACTGTAAACATATATGTTATGCATAAAAATACAAGGATTTCTAGTAACAGCAAGTAGATGTCAGTAAATATTAAATGTGTCTCTGATATGGCCATTGTTAATGTCTTTTGAAGGTACTCAATCTAGGACACTCATGAAGTTTGCTTCTTAACCATGAATCAGAGAAAATAAAAGAGGTAAGAGAAACCAAGTACTTGTGGTTAAAAGCAGGCTGACTCTGTAATGCAGTAAAAATAAAGCTTCAACATTATTTAACTAAATATTTTCCTCATGATTATTTATGAAGAAATTATCTCTATAATTTATGATAATGTTTGATAAATTAACTAGATAGTGGCTTGGTGAAAGCAATGATTAAGGAATAAGTCACAAAATTATTTAATGGAAAATATTTTTGTAACTGAACAAAATGAGTATGAAATGGACCTTTGGGCAGAGTAAGGATTGTGATTTATTCTTTGTTGCTGCTCAGTCACTAAGTTGTGTCCAACTTTTTGCAATTCCATGAACTGCAGCACTCCAGGTTCCCCTGTCCTTCACTATCTCCTGGAATTTGCTCAAACTCACGTCCATTGAGTTAGTGGTGCCATCCAACCTTCTCATGCTCTGTTACCTCCTTCTCTTCCTTCCCTCAACCTTTCCCAGTATCAGGTTTTGTTTTGTTTTTTCCAATGAGTTGGCTTTTCATTGGGGTTTCTGCTTCAGCATCAGTCCTTCCAATGAATATTCAGGGTTGATCTCCTTTAGGATTGACCGGTTTGATCTCCTTGCTGTCCAAGGACTCTCAAGAGTCTTCTCCAGCACCACAGTTTGAAAGCATCAGTTTGTACAGGATCCCATATGTGCAATTGTTGTTACTATCTCAAGAGATAAACTGAGGCTGCTATAATGGTTTTCATCATTTCCCATTCTGGAGAAAGAATTGTCTGTACTTGAGATTTGCTAATATAGAGCATCATCAGCTCTGTCCCCCTCCAAATAATATCTGTCTTCAGACTACAGCGTAACTTGGTATGGCTGTTTGCAGGAGCTGTTTAAATGCAGAAAGGCCAGACACATCACTGAGAGCCTCACACAACCTTCAAGTCCTCCCAGGTAACATTCAACCAGCAAGCCAAGATTGTTCATCAATTTAGTAAAGCTATTTGACCAAATTTTCCGTGAAATTCTAATCCACGCATGTGATCATCATTGCCGCTTTGGTTAAATATGAACTTGAATACCCCAAGCACAATCAGTGGCCTTTGTAGATTCTGCATGCTGTGGCCACTTTTTCCACTTGTTTCTCTGCTACAAAAAAGCCTCAGTCAGAGGGTGGTACCTACTGTTCTCAATGCTCCCAGTATTCCTGTTTCTGAGGGTTCTCCCACTTTGTGGTTTCTGGCCAGTAGTGTTAGGGTAAATATTTAACTACTGGCTCTATGAGGGGGTCAGGAGAGCCCTGAGATGTAGCATTTGCCAGTTTTCATGGTGTAAATACTCTGCCATGGCCAATTTCAACCCAACAATGTGACATCACAGGCCTTGGAAAGAGATGCTCACAATTGGCCATGAGAGCTGATAGGTGCTGGCTGCAGTACACAGCTGCTTGTAGCTGCTGCCTTTTTTAAACTAAAGCTTTGCATTTTTCTCCTTCATCCAATTGAAAATACTTATTGTCCTCATTAACAGAGCACTGGCCAGTACTTTGTGCTTATAGTTCCTTTTCCATCTTCTCCTAGTTCTCCTCCTCCATCTCTCCCTTTTGTCCTCATTCTCTTATTCATTTTAGAATTTTAGAGGTCAGAGAATATTTAAGTGTCAGCACCCATTATCTCAGTCAGGGGTATATATTTTCATCTATCACTGCTTATAAGCACAATATGTAATGTTCTCAATTCCAAGATGGGTATATCACACATCCTGCCATCCTGTGCACACTACCACAGATGAACTCAAAGGAAACATGAGGATCAGAATATACTGCCTTGTGGTCCCCCCTATATTTAAATAGGTGGTACCTTGTCCAGTCCTTTCCCCATGTGGATATGAGCAAGGCAAGCTGAGTTACAGATAATTGTGGAGCAATCCTCAAAGCCATTTAAGTAAATAGCATCTTACTACTCTTTTGCTCTTTGATGCTTTCTCTGATTTCTATACTAGACCTTGGAGCAGGGGTAGAGTGAGAAAGAAATACCAGTTGGGCAGATCTATAGTTAATTCATTTACTTATTTTATTCTTTCCCCTTAATCCAGATATTCTAGCCTTAGAGAGCCTTAGCTCATCAGGAAAAAAAAAAAAGTGCTGACATTGAAGACTTCATTCCCTGTAATCTAATAAGTGGCAGATCCATAAAGTTTTGATGCAGTCAGCTAGGGGCAAAGGGAAAGTGGGGTGACCAGAGAAACCATAGAGATTTATCAAAGTGTGAGAACCCACTGGAGGCTGCTGGTCATGACTAATTTATAATGATACAAACCTTTATTCATGCAGTCATGAATAAAGGTTAGAGTGTGGGTAATATAATTCATCCTGGTTGGTGCAACACGGATCAGCCTATAGGTGAGTTACTGTGATGAAGCAGTAAACTTAGAGAAACTTTAAGTTACATAAACCTATCATCTAAAATGTTAGCATTATTAATATCATTATGACTAATAACACATTACCATGTCAGATAGCAACAAATGCTAATAAATAATTGTTACTAATAGCATATTTTTTGTGCGATCTTGCCTCTCTGCTCCTGTGTCCAGTGGGTTTTGGTCAACATGGCCTGGCAATGCTCTACTAGACTGAAAATTAGAATCTGACTCTTTTCATACTTAATACTGTTGGTCCTACTACATCATAGCATTTGCTTGTGAATTCATTTGCTTTACTTTCTTTCAGTGTATTTGGAACTACAATATTTTCTTCCCTCCTTTGTTAATGGAGCCAATAGAGCCGTTGACAGGCCGAGTCTCTGTATTAAGTGTTTCATTTCCTTGCTGTATACATAAGCAGTTTGGAAGACCAAAGAGATTTGGCTATGATACATTTTCCCTTAATGAACATCACCAAGAAATCTCACAGACATCCCTTTACATTTTAAATTCTGGAGAGTTATGGCGTAGTGATGAAAAGTCACTTTAATTCTGTGTTGTTATTAAAGGCAAGGGATGAGGCCATCTAACCTGACTTTATCATCATCAGCATCAACATCACACTAGGGCAGAGAGTTAATTAGATTTAAAGCTAGTTCAGGCAGTAGGGAGATTCTATGTATAGCACAAGGGCTCCCACTCAGTTTATCCTCATACTGAAGTTTTAGGATTTAAAAAGGATGGCAATGTAGGAAGACTGAAAGATCTAAAAAGCAAGGAAGAGCACTAAGGTACACTACTTTGAGGCAAATGGTGAGCAATTAGAGTTGAAGAAAAGAGCACACACACCAGACCATCTGAGTCAACATTTTTGGGTAAATTTTGTAAATAACAGCAACACAGCAATGTGTGAGGGTCTCCTTTGTCTGATACACCATGGTACAGCACAAAGAAATCTAACAGTGCTGAATGTCAGACTCTGGGAGATGTATCTGGTTTGAGCTACATGACGGAGAAGCATCACGCCTCCCCTGGTGTGACCATGGCTTGGAATCCAACATCGGGATGACCACAGAATCCTGGCTTCTTTTCCTATTCTGCCTGCACACCTTTCTTGGTTGGAGTGTACAAGCCCCAGTCCTGGAATGATCAGAAGGCTGATTTCCAAGCTGTACATTCTGGTCGACCAGTGGCTCCCAGCCCTGATGCACACACCAGCACCAGTCCTGATCCATCATCTCAGCACAAGACCAGAGTGGACTTAATTTGAGCCCCTGGTTGTAGCTGGTTCTTTGGTGCTCTGCGGGTGCTCTCCAGCTCAGACAGGGGAGAATAAATCTTACCAGGTTGATTCTTACCTCTACTCCAGCCCACACAAGAAAAAGTCAAGGTGCTTTTCCTACTTTTGAAGTCTCTGTAAAACTATAATGAAGCCCAGAATATTCATAGCAGCTTGTATGTCTAGTTTAATTAGCTTATGTCCAAAGTGGAGACTAGATATTGTCTTTGTTGGATATTAGTACCATTGGCTGGCTTACTAGAATCTTTGATGGTCTACAGGACTGTCAGAACAAATAACTGGAAGATTTGAAAGTAGTAGCTTCGTGGGAACAGGACTGAAGTTTGGTCAGTGACAGAACAGTAATAGGATAGAAGTGATGGTGGTTTTCTGTTCTTTCTAGCAATATTTGTTTAAATAAATAATGCACATAAATTCTTTGATTAATATGTTTTCAAAGTTAGAAAATAAGAAAAATTCAGTTTGATAAATATGGAGAACAAAAAGCAGTTCTAATGGGGGCACTAGCATAGAATAGTCCAGGAGAGAAACTAAAGTGATCGTGAGATTAAGGGCTTTATCTACTGAAGCTAAGTTGCTTCAATCATGTCTGACTCTTTGCAGCCCTGTGAACGTAGCCCACCAGGCTCCTCTGTCTGTGGGATTCTCCAAGCAAGAATACTGGAATGCATTGCCATGCCCTCCTCCAGGGGATCTTCCATACCCAAGGATTGAACCTGCATCTTTTATGTCTCCTGTATTGACAGGCAGGTTCTTTACTGCTAGTGCCACCTAGGTTATTATAAATAGACCACACAGCATTGCTGTTAGTGCAGCTGACTTTGACTTTATTAATAAATTTAACCTGTAAGGAAACCTGCCAAGGCTATAGCTGCAGGCATTCATCTCTCTTGACTGTCTTCAGGAGCAAGCCTTAAACATCAAGTCAGACTTGTGTTGGCTTCCTGGCTCCCTGAGGGGCTCAGATTTCCACCACTCCGACATTGCCCAGGGTAATGTACTGAGGAAAAGAAAATTCACTCTGACCGATTTGCCATTTGGCTGCAAAAAGTGCTGATTCTTCTGGATTTTCAGACCCGTTGGGCTGTCTTATCCAAGCCACGTAGGCCACAGCTGTGAGTAATCATTCGAGAGTGACCTCAGTTTTGTCAGGGGTCACTACCTGCAAACAGTGAGAACAACCAATTTCTTGGGCTAAATGTGTATGACTGGCCAATACCACCTATGGTTTGAAAGAAAGAGACAAAATTTTGACTGGGACAGTGAACTTGTGACCAGAATCCTGGCTCTGGCTTGTCTTCCATTTCTATGAAGAGCCTGTGAAATACTTGTTATCTTTATTTTTGTATTTGGACATGGAGCACAATAAGGAGATGCTGGAGGTCAATCCAATCTCCTTCAACCTTGTTCAACAAAGTCACTTTGATCAAATCACTTTGACCTGTCTGAATCAGAGCTTTGAAGTGGGGGCAAAAACAGTTTACCTGGCAGATAGCATACTTTGAAACATAAAGTCGCAGAAAGTGAAGAGTAAGAACTAGAAGAAAAATTCAAGTTTCTTTTTGTCCCACTTCATTCAATTTTTCTCTTCTACTTGACCCTCTTGACTTTCAAGAGTGGCATCCTACAACCATCACAATGACACATACCCTTGGAATAAGTATTGGTGGTGGTTTAGTTTCTAAGTTGTGTCCAACTCTTGCAACCCCATGGACTGTAGCCTGCCAGGCTCCTCTGTACATGGGATTCTCCTAGCAAGAATACTGGGGGTGGGTTGCCATTTCCTTCTCCAGAGGATCTTCCTAACCCAGGAATCGAACCCAGGTCTCCTGCATTGCAGGCAGATTCTTAACTGACTGAGCTATGAGGGAAGCCCCAATAAGTATTAGCTGACACAATTTTAAGGTCAAAACACCTTTATGATTGGATTTTTTGTTGGCTGCTTTCAAGTTCAAAACTTCCAGTTCTAAATGGTATGCACAGTAGTAGTCCCAAAGAATAAAAGAGAACAGAAAAATTTAAAAAAAGGATCTTCTAGAGAATGAGCTAGAAAATGTATGTAATCTTTCCTGTTTATGCACTTTAATAATAGCAAAAAACACCCCAGGCATTGTGAGAGGGGAGCTACCATGCTATGCCTTGACTCTATCTGGGATAGTTGTTAACTGTTTAGTTGCTAAGCCGTGTTTGACTCTTTTGTGACCCCATGGACTGTAGCCTGCCAGACTCCTCTGTCCATGGGAATTCCCAGGCAAGAATACTGGAGTGAGTTGTCATTTTCTTCTCCAGGGGATCTTCCCAAGCCAGGGATCAAATCTGCATCTCTTGCATGGCAGGTGGATTCTTTACCACTGAGCTACCAGGGCAGACCTCTGGGAGAGTTACTTATCTATTAATTCCCTAAATATTCAAGTAACTCCCATGTACCAAGCATTGTGCTACATACTACAGATACAGAAATCTATGATATCTATGCCTTCTCTCAAGGAGCTCACAGCCCACCCAGTGAATCATTTCCAGAATAAGATTATTTATTTTAATTTAATTTTTATTTTATATTGGAGCATATTAAAATTTTGTGTTAGTTTCACATGTATAACAAAGAGAATAGAACTGCCACATGACCCAGCAATCCCACTCCTGGGCATACACACCAAGGAAACCAGATCTGAAAGAGACACGTGCACCCCAATGTTCATTGCAGCACTGTTTATAATAGCCAGGACATGGAAGCAACCTAGATGTCCATCAGCAGACGAATGGATAAGGAAGCTGTGGTACATATACACCATGGAATATTACTCAGCCATTAAAAAGAATTCATTTGAATCAGTTCTAATGAGATGGATGAAACTGGAGCACATTATACAGAGTGAAGTAAGCCAGAAAGATAAAGACCAGTACAGTATACTAACACATATATATGGAATTTAGAAAGATGGTAACGATAACCCTATATGCAAAACAGAAAAAGAGACACAGATGTACAGAACAGACTTTTGGACTCTGTGGGAGAAGGCGAGGGTGGGATGATCTGAGAGAACAGCATCGAAACATGTATATTATCAAGGATGAAACAGATCACCAGCCCAGGTTGGATGCATGAGACAAGTGCTCGGGGTGCACTGGGAAGACCCAGAGGGATTGGATGGAGAGGGAGGCGGGAGAGGTGATCGGGATGGGGAACACATGTAAATCCATGGCTTATTCATGTCAATGTATGACAAAAACCACTACAATATTGTAAAGTAATTAGCCTCCAACTAATAAAAATAAATGGAAAAAAACAAACAAGCAAAGAGATTCAGTTGAACCTATACGTATATCCATCTTTTTCTGATTCTTTTCCTATATAGGTTATTTCAGAATATTGAGTAGAATTCCCTGTGCTATTTGGCAGATCCTTGTTGATTATCAATCTTATATACAGTAGGGTATATATGTTAATCCCAAACTCCTAATTTATCCCTTCCCCCTACCGCACACACTTTTCCCCTTTGGTAATCACATATTTATTTTCAAAGTCTGTCAGTCTGTTTCTGCTTTGTAAACAAGTTCATTTGTATCATTTTTTTTTTTTGGATACAACTATCTTTATTATGTTTAATCTTCCAGTACATGATAAAAACAGTGAATCTTTCCATTTATTTACATCTTTGATTTCTTTCATCAGAATTTTGTAACTCAGTATATAGATCCTGTACATGTTTGCTAAGGTTATGAATAAAGTAGGAGAAATCATTCTACTTAAAACTAAAGCCTGTTAAAGACTACCTAAGTCTTTCATTTATTTTCTGATGTTAATAATAAATGATATTACATTTCTAATTTTGATTTTCTACATGCTCATTGCTATTGATTTTTATGTCTTGATCTGTATCATGTGACCTTGCTGAACTCACTCTTTTTTTTTTTTTTTCCAGTGGGTTTTGTCATACATTGATATGAATCAGCCATGGATTTACACGTATTCCCCATCCCGATCCCCCCTCCCACCTCCCTCTCCACCCGATTCCTCTGGGTCTTCCCAGTGCACCAGGCCCGAGCACTTGTCTCATGCATCCCACCTGGGCTGGGGATCTGTTTCA
This sequence comes from Cervus elaphus, assembly GCF_910594005.1. Classification (NCBI taxonomy): domain Eukaryota; kingdom Metazoa; phylum Chordata; class Mammalia; order Artiodactyla; family Cervidae; genus Cervus; species Cervus elaphus. The sequence continues at coordinate 20,473,419 of NC_057842.1, read as the reverse complement.
CCATAGATAGTATACATGCTGTTCTTTTGAAATATCTCACCCTCACATTCTCCCACAGAGTTCAAAAGTCTGTTCTGTATTTCTGTGTCTCTTTTTCTGTTTTGCATATAGGGTTATCGTTACCATCTTTCTAAATTCCATATATATGTGTTAGTATGCTATAATGTTCTTTATCTTTCTGGCTTACTTCACTCTGTATAATGGGCTCCAGCTTCATCCATCTCATTAGGACTGGTTCAAATGAATTCTTTTTAATGGCTGAGTAATATTCCATGGTGTATATGTACCACAGCTTCCTTATCCATTCATCTGCTGATGGACATCTAGGTTGCTTCCATGTCCTGGCTATTATAAACAGTGCTGCGATGAACATTGGGGTGCACGTGTCTCTTTCAGATCTGGTTTCCTCAGTGTGTATGCCCAGAAGTGGGATTGCTGGGTCATATAGCAGTTCTATTTCCAGTTTTTTAAGAAATCTCCACACTGTTTTCCATAGCGGCTGTACTAGTTTGCATTTTCACCAACAGTGTAAGAGGGTTCCCTTTTCTCCACACCCTCTCCAGCATTTATTGCTTATAGACTTTTGGATAGCAGCCATCCTGACTGGCGTGTAATGGTACCTCATTGTGGTTTTGATTTGCATTTCTCTAATAATGAGTGATGTTGAGCATCTTTTCATGTGTTTGTTAGCCATCTGTATGTCTTCTTTGGAGAAATCATTTGTATCATTTTTGAGGCAATTTCACATAGGATAAGTGAGATCATATGATATTCGTCTTTCTCTGTTTGACTTACTTCACTTTGTATGATCGTCTCTGGGTCCATCCATGTTGCTGTGAACACAAGAAGTTTAGACCAGACTCCTGTGTTTAAAACTTTCCAGCCCATTCTTGGGCTGTGTTCATGTTTCCCTGGCGAATCAAGCCTACCATGCTGCATCTTTCACAGGTTCACAGAGCACCACTATTAGCTGAACTCTCTGTTAGGCATCAAAAGAGAAACTAATGAAAAGAGTTAATAGGACCCTCTCCATCTAACTTGGATTTATCAAGCACTCAAATTTAGACTTTTGGACTCCTTCTTCCACATCCTCATTCAAAACTGCTTTGGCCATTTGTGTAGTCTCAAGAGTAATGTTCTGTGAATCACTTGATATAAAGTATACTATTATTCATTCTCATGAAAGAGAAAGCGTACTTGAGTCAATGTAATGTAGAATCACATTACAGAACCATTAGTTTCAATCTTCTTTACTACAAAAGGTTTTTAAAGCTCCACTAAAAGTAATAAAAATAAATTGCTGAGTTATACCTTCTTTCCAGCACTCATTGGTCAATATGCACTAGAAAATCAGATAATTAACATAATCTTTTATTGAAACTTTTGCTATACATTTGCTATCTCTGGTCAAACACTGTGCTGGACACTCAGGATGCATAGAGACCACAATTGCATTCCCTATTCTCAAGGATTTTGTCAGGAGAGGTGGAGAAGTAAATGTAATTTCCTGGAGAATGAGATTCTGAGGAAACAGGAGCCTTTCTATGTGGACTGTCATATTCATGCAATTTATGATCAATTAAAATTTAACCCATGGATGTCTTGGTAGTAATATCATGCCCAACAGAACATATCTAGAAATGTTCTTATCTTTTGAACCACTTCTACTTTGAGGCTGTACTATAGACAATTTTTTCTCCTCGACAGTTTATGTAGATTTTCAACATAGTGGATTTTCTGTTAAAAATGGCCCTGGTTTGTGATAGACAAAAATGTACATGTCTCTGTAAGAAATTCTTTCAGTGACTGAAGTGAAAACAACACAGTCCTATTTTATTCCTGGCCTGTTGTGCATTTCAATTATGCTGCTCCCTGGAATACAGTGATATTCACCCTGTTTTCTTTGAAAAGACTTGACATGCCACATCATTGTCTGTTCCTTGAAGGTTGAGGAATGTCTTTTTTTCATTCTTCAGTGTCTTGTTTCTCTTGGGTAATGACTGCTGTATTCTTTGTACCTTTCAAATTCACATTGATTCAAAGAATATACATTTTTACGTTTCCCATTTTTGATTTGGTGTCTGCAGATAACACGAAAAGCGATTTGATATTTTAGGCACATGGTAAAGCTCAGTTGCATGTTATTGTTTTTTAATTACTAAGTCATGTCTGATTCTTTACGACCCCATGGACTGTAGCCCGCCAGGTTCCTCTGTCCATAGGATTCCCCAGGCAAGGATACTGGAGTGGGTCACCATTTCCTTCTTCAGAGGATCTTCCTGACCCAGGGACTGGGTCAGCAACTCACATCTCCTGCAGATTCTGTGTTGCTGAGCCACAAGGGAAGCCCTCAGTGGCTTAGGTTTGAGTTAAAATGTTTTCTCTCTCCTTTCCGAATCATGCTCCTCTTGGCAGTCACTAAGAGTTTCGTGAGGAAAAGATGCTGGCCAGCCCTGCAGCTGACTGGTACTTCCAATCGCTAGGAATAAAAAGTGACAGTTCACTGATCTTTACTGTCTAGAGCGGTTGAATCACTAGACAGGCCAAGTCCCTTTGAGGAAACGCAAGTTCTTCTCAGACATCATTCCAACCCTTTTTCTACTTTGATATCAAGAATGCTTATATATTCTTACATATATATCCCTTATATATTGTTACACATATCTCCCACTGATAATCCTCAAGAAATAAAAATTGACATATGGATTTACATATATGTGTGTATTTTCTATATCAATTATCTATGTACTTATGTATCTCTTTTCCAAATATATTTTTAGCACTTTAATTTAATCAGGGATTTCAGTAATGTAAACATCATATAGAATAATAAAAATCCCCAATTAAATAAAGCTAAATATACTCCTCTAGTATGTATATGTATAAAATGAATGTATTTTCAGTTTTAATCAAGATATCTGCTCTATTGTATTGTGCTTACAATTAATAACATTGTTCACTATATTATTTTACCCTAAAATTTCTGTTAAGAGGCTAGATCTCATGTCAAGTGTTCTTATCACAATAAAATGAAAATTAAAAAGAAAATTATAGACATATTAGGAATTATTGTAGAATAAACATCAGGGCAATATATTTACTAGTTAGGATATTACACTTTCACGTTTTCAACTTCTTTCTGGGTTCATTATGTTCCTATGCAATTTCAGGTCTGGCTCCTGGGCATCCTCCAGTGCAAAGATTAATTATAAGTTTGCTCTTCTTCCCAACACAAGGCTTTGACTGTGACAAGTAGCTGGTTATAAGAACGGAGTCACTCACAAGTGACAATGTGTCTCACAGGAAATCCATTTTGCTCCTGCTGCGCTGAATTGTGACATTTTGATGACACCATTCCTTTGGGTTCCAGGGTCATTAGCTTCAGCTTAGTGACTGCTACACTCCTAGCCCACATCCGTCACTTACCCAGGATGTGGCTGTGACTTCCTTTAATGACCAGGTGTGGTAATGAAGTTTGAGTCTGATTATTTTATAGCTTCCCCCTTTGGTCCTTACCCTACCATCTGGCTCTTCCATTAATCTGCCTTGAATTTCTGGGCCGTAAGTGGTGGCCTGTATCCCCCTGTCTGCAAGTCTGAGCTCTGAAGCTCATCCTAAGCCTGGCCTCCTCTGCAGCCACATTTGCAGCACCTTCAAGGTCACTGCAATGCCTCACAGACCCAGTTCCTCCCACCCCAGCTTCTTTCCTCTCCTGCTTCTTCCTATTCAGTCGCTTCTAGCAAAGCCCAGGCCACCTCTTTTGCTAGACTTGAACCTCAGAGCAGGTGTCAAGATCTGATTTCTTTTGCCTTTAGAAGACTGTTTCTTAGTCTGAAAGAACTTTACTTAGAGCTAAAGTCATGTTTTATGATAATTTTGACAGCAGAGTCTTCTAGGAAGGTTATTTTTAAAAAATAAGCTATCATTTTAATTAATGGATTTCATTTAGGTCCCATTTGTGTTTTGGACTTTATTGGAAAGTTCTAGAGTAGGAACAGCTTTTAGGTGAGGGTGATACTTCCATTCTGCACAGTGGCTGTCTGTCCATTGGATTTTCATTCTAGTATCTGTTTCTTTTTTGGTTTCAGTGGACACTGAAGTCCATACAATATTAATATGGTGAAAAAAGGTCAGAAGTAAGGGATGAGGAAAGTGAGATAAAATGAGATTAATTGAAAAAGCCAAACATGTTACTAATATTCAGATAAAACACATTTTTCAAGCCAGATTAATGTGTAATTTTTTTTCTCTTTTGTCTCTATAATGTGACATTGTTGGACTAAATCTCCAGAGGTAATTTTTTTTTAAGTTTCCTTTTAAATTAACTCTTTCTCTTTGTCATTCAAGGTAATAATTTTGTCTAATATAGCTCAATCCTTTCTTCTCCTTTCCTTTCTTCCTGGCTTGTAGGATCTTAGCTCCAGGAACAGGGATTGAATTGATGAATTGGTGCCCCATGCAGAAGAAGTGTGGAGTCCTAACCACTGAACCACCAGGGAACTCCCCACAATTTGTTTATCTATACGCTAGTCATAGTAAAGAACCCACCTGCCAATGCAGGAGATGTAAGAGATGCAGGTTTGATCCCTGGGTTGGGAAGATCCCCTGGAGGAGGGCACAGCAACCCACCCTAGTATTCTTGCCTGAAAGACCCCATGGACAGAGGACTTTGGCAGGCTACAGTTCATAGGGTTGCAAAGAGTTGGACACAACTGAAGCAACTTAGCATGCATGCACACATATGCTAGTTGATGTGTATTTGGTTATCTTAAGTTTGGGCTATTATAAAGCTTTTAGAAACATTTTTATAAAAGTCTAAGTGGACTTTTCATTTTTTTTGAATATGTACCTAGGAGTGAAATTGTAACTGAAAATGGGGTCCAGTTCCTCACTGCTCAAAAGCCGATAAGAGGCAAGGTTTGTGGAAAACAAAGTTTGCTTGGGTGCTGGTAACTACCCAGGCAGTATAAACATTTTAGATTTGAGTGATAAATCCAATAATGAAAAAATGTCAACTCCTAGACTGATAGTTTCTTTTTTCTCAATAAGCATATATATATACATACTTCTGTTATATGTGGGTTCTGAATAGCATGTTGAAGACCTTATACTTAAAATATTCTTTCTATATCAGAACATTTTCAAACTTTCTAAAATGCAATATTATGTTAATGTCATCATACTTATTTTCCAAGGATGTTATTGGTACACAGTGTGATGCATGGAACTTAAAATAACAGAAATACCATGTCTTCAATGAAAAAAAAATGTACTTTATTAAGAACAAACTACTGCAAACAGAATTTGTACATTTCACTTAAAGTGGTTATAACTGTATTGGCTTTCATTATTTAGAAATATCTAAGGTCTATTAAATAAAAGTAGATTGAATATTCAATAAATGGATTAATATTTTAATAGGTAGTTAAAAATTAGAATATTTCCATCAAGAACAGGGCCTCTGTTTTAATTAATCATTTCTATGATGTACATTACTCATTGGAAAATATATTTTGTGCTCTCTAATAAAAATTTCTAGCTTTGTGTCATTCTTTTTCATCTTTTATTGCACACTTTTAACAACCATCAGTTGACTCAGGAAAGAAAATATAGCATTTTTACTTGACTTATTATATTACCTGCAACCCAAATTCATTTTCTTGAATGATTATTTTTTGTTTGTTTTGGTTTTTTAATTTAGTTTTTTGAGAGCCTAACCATGTTAGGTTAAGTAGAAGGTGCATAGATGATGTTAAGAAAATTAATATTCTCAAATAATTCACAATTTTGGTCAAAATAATGCCAGCATTTTCTGTATATTAATAATAAAATTGATTTCAGTTTCAATTTGCTGATTACATTTCTTTAACTCTTATTAAAGCTCTATTTTTATTGGATTAATTCTGCTGTCAATTTCTTAAAAGAAAAATGGCACATGATTTGTGAATAATATCTACATATTATAGTGAATATATCTATAATCTAATCTTAAACTATTTCAGTTCAGTTCAGTTCACTTGCTCAGTCATGTCCGACTCTTTGCGACCCCATGAACTGCAGCACGCCAGGCCTCCCTGTCCATCAACAACTTCCGGAGTCCACCCAAACACATGTCCATTGAGTCAGTGATGCCATCCAACCATCTCATCCCCTGTCATCCCCTTCTTCTCCCGCCATCAACCTTTCCCAGCATCAGGGTCTTTTCAAATGAGTCAGCTCTTTGCATCAGGTGGCCAAAGTATTGGAGTTTCAGCTTCAGCATCAGTCCTTCCAATGAACACCCAGGACTGATTTCCTTTAGGGTGGACTGGTTGGATCTCCTTGCAGTCCAAGGGACTCTCAAGAGTCTTCTCCAACACCACAGTTCAAAAGCATCAATTCTTCAATGCTTATCTTTGCTTATAGTCCAACTCTCACATCCATACACGACCACTGGAAAAACCATAGCCTTGACTAGATGGACTTTTGTTGACAAAGTAATGTCTCTGCTTTTCAAAATGCTGTCTAGGTTGGTCATAACTTTCCTTCCAAGGAGTAAGTGTCTTTTAATTTCATGGCTGCAGTCACCATCTGCAGTGATTTTGGAGCCCAGAAAAATGAAGTCATCCACTGTTTCCACTGTTTCTCCATCTATTTGCCATGAAGTGATGGGACCAGATGCCATGATCTTAGTTTTCTGAATGTTGAGCGTTAAGCCTACTTTTTCACTCTCCTCTTTCACTTTCATCAAGAGGCTCTTTAGTTCCTCTTTACTTTCTGCCATAAGGGTGGTGTCATCTGCATATCTGAGGTTATTGATATTTCTCCCAGCAATCTTGATTCCAGCTTGTGCTTCCTCCAGTCCAGCGTTTCTCTTGATGTACTCTGCATATAACTTAAATAAGCAGGGTGACAATATACAGCCTTGACGTACTCCTTTCCCTGATTGGAACCAGTCTGTTGTTCCATGTCCACTTCTAACTGTTGCTTCCTGACCTGCATACAGGTTTCTCAAGAGGCAGGTCAGGTGGTCTGGTATTCCCATCTCTTGAAGAATTTTCCACAGTTTATTGTGATCCACATAGTCAAAGGATTTGTCATAGTCAATAAAGCAGAAATAGATGTTTTTTGGAACTCGGATGTTGGCAATTTGACCTCTGGTTCCTCTGCCTTTTCTAAATCCAGCTTGAACATCTGGAAGTTCATGGTTCACATATTGCTGAAGCCTGGCTTGGAGAATTTTGAGCATTACTTTACTAGCGTGTGAGATGAGTGCAATTGTGTGGTAGTTTGAGCATTCTTTGGGATTGCCTTTCTTTGGGATTGGAATGAAAACTGACTTTTTCCAGTCCTGTGGCCACTACTGAGTTTTCCAAATTTGCTGGCATATTGAGTGCAGCACTTTCACAGCATCACCTTTCAGGATTTGAAATAGCTCAACTGGAATTCACTAGCTTTGTTTTTAGTGATGCTTCCTAAGGCCCACTTGTCTTCACATTCCAGGATGTCTGGCTCTAGGTGAGTGATCACACCATCATGATTATCTGGGTCATGAAGATCTTTTTTGTATAGTCCTTCTGTGTGTTCTTGCCACCTCTTCTTAGTATCTTCAGCTTCTGTTAAGTCCATACCACTTTTGTCCTTTATTGTGCCCTTCCTTGTATGAAATGTCCCCTTGGTATCTCTAATTTTCTTGAAGAGATCTTTAGTCTTTCCTATTCTATTGTTTTCCTCTATTTCTTTGCATTGATTGCTCAAGAAGGCTTTCTTATCTCTTCTGGCTATTCTTTGGAACTCTGCATTCACATGGGTATATCTTTCCTTTTCTCCTTTGCTTTTCACTTCCCTTCTTTTCACAGCTATTTTTAAGGCCTCATCAGACAGCCATTTTGCTTTCTTGCATTTCTTTTTCTTGGGGATGGTCTTGATTCCTGCCTCCTGTACAATGTCACGAACCTCCATCCATTTGTCTTAATTACTCCCTGTTTTTTTATCTTTTGAATACAAATTCTAAACTCTAAAATTCTCTCATTAAAAGAGAAATATAAAAATAGTTCTGATAATTCTGGAAGAGTCAACACATCTCATTACAAGTTTGAATTGCAAAGTTCAATTCATCAACTTTAGACTGATATCTATAGCACAACAAAATAATAGTAACTATTATAAATAAAATTTATAATATTTTAATAGAATCATGTGTTATAAAGTTTCTTGAAAACAACCCATAATATGAATTTAGTAATAGATATTTATAGTCTAGTGTGGAAGAAATTCAGTTCATAAAAAATTACAGCCAAGTTGGTCCTTTGAAGTGATGTGACAGCTTGTATGATTATATGAAAAAATTAAGAACAGTATTTTAAATTAATTAAGACTGAAATTTCCAGAATTTCCACTTAATCTTCCAAATTTAACACACATCTGTACCATTTTACTTTCACACCCTTAATTGCTTTTGATGTTCTTGCTCACACACTTATTGGTCTGATGTGTAGCCAAAGCAACTCGGACATATGTTTAGCAACATGGGATGGTTTAATTTATTTCTTTGAAGGTTCAAGGAAATTGGTGGCAACTGCTTGTTAAGCTATACCCCCTTGACGTAGCCGCTTCCAGATTCTTGACTTGAAATTTTTGGCTATAGACACTGGCTTCCTGTTTGAAGGGATGGTTTCTGCATTCAGGCTCCTAATTAATTTATACGCTGCATTATTCAGGTGTCTTTTCAGCGTTCTCATCTCACATGATCTAATCTCATTACTCCCAAATGAAATGAAAATATTCCTAACCCACTGAAAGTATTAATGTGTAAAACACTGTGAAACTAGTATGTATGTACATTTATGACCTCATTGAGTACTTGTCTCAAAATAAATGAACTGCCCATCAATATAATTCTTCCCTACTAACCTATTACTGAGAAACTTCACATTTATCTTGTGTCAGAAATACAGAGATGGTTTCATGGCTCCCAGGAACATTCTAGGACTCTGGTAACTCTTCAGGAATCACTGCCCTTACAGCTAAATATATCTGTCATTGCTTTAAGTTGTACTGGCAAATTCATGGCATGGTAGCTGTAATTGCTCCTCCCATTCCTACAATTGTCTTAACTAACCAAACACAACACTGTTTCTGACTGAGCCCAAAAAGAACCATGGAATTCTCTGAACGCATAGTGTTCCAGAAGCCACTACCAATCGATGTGAGTTGGCATGAGAGAGATTTGAAACCTATTTGCCATTCTTGTCTCAGTTTAGAAGAGTAAATGTTTTTGCAACCTTTGACACAGATTAGAACCTTGTGCATAAGGACATATGACTATTTTTTGATTGATGTTTTTGAAAAGATTATGAATATGGATTATTATTATTGTTATATTACTCTGGTAATATCAAAGATAAGTCCCCGGGAGGGGAGTTTTTGACTAACTCAACATGTTTGTAAGAAATAGAGAGGAATTGTTATTTTTAGCAATGTATTGAGCCATTTTGTTTCAAGATGTACATCTTTTGATAATTTAAAAAGTGTGTTTTATCGTGCTCATACTTTGGACTGTAAAGAATGTGAGCCGTCTTGGGGGTATCTAAGCAGATGTACCCAAATCCCTACACTGCTGCAAATTGTGTGACTAATTGCAAGTTGCCTCCTTCAGTTAATTAGTTGGAAGCTGATGGCAGTAGTTGCCTTGCCTCCAGTGAGGCAACCTTTCAGGATAAAACTCTGGCAGATGCTAGCATGGCTAATAGCAGACTTGTTTCTCTGCTTCTATTTACCAATTGTGAAGAATGTTTGGATTCATTACTGTCGAGTTTTTACATAAGCAGCAACTAGGTTTTAAAGTGACACTGAATTCAAGGAGACCTACATGGCTAGAATGGTGTGCTTTCTCCAAAGAAGCAGGTCAAGCAAGTGCCTGAACTTCCAAACTGGTGAGATGCCAGAGGCAGATCACTGTGCTTCTCTAGAGCTTCCTATGGGCTTCCCAGGAGGTGCTAGTGGTAAAGAGTGCCTGCCAATGCAGGAGCCATAAGTGTCTGGTTCAATGCCTGGGTTGGGAAGATCCCGTGGAGAAGGGGAGATCTCTTCTGGATCTCTTCTCCAGATACTAGATCTCCTCTCCAGTATTCTGGCCTGGAGAATTCCATGGACTGTATAGTCCATGGGGTCTCAAAGAGTCGGACACTATGGAGAGACTTTCATTTTCACTATGGTAGCAAAAGGTCATGAGTGCTGCAATAGGAGGAACAGAAATGAAAGACATTCAAACGTACCCCATTTGGTGCTTGTCAAGAGAGACATGTAGTTTCACAATTACTTTATTCAGTCACATGTAAGAGGCAAATCTAAGATGCCAGCCCACCTTATCTAATCACCTAAGGCAGTACAATGGAAGTTAAGGCATCCAACCTTAGCATGAGAATTTGGTGATATTTACAGGATTCCAGATAGAATCTAGAACATTTCTTTGTTTTGGGTATTAGAAAAAAGCATTAGATGTAAAAGGAAGCCATAAATAGAAGGCAAGGACATCTTAATATGATTTATAAGCAAATATTCTCCTTAACTATCAAGTTCCCCTAGCCTGCCATGAAGAATCAACCACTTTGGAAAAAATTACTTTTGACATATGGGAACAAAGAGGTTTCATGACTTCTGTGTCTTTGGCTTAATCATAAAACCTACCTCGTAAACACATTCACTATTGAAATAGTTTTCTAGTGTGTTGCTATAGATTGTTGACTCAGGTTTTTTACTGTTGCCATTGTGGGTGAACAATTGCTTAATTAAAAAACAAGTCATGTAGGACAGATAAAATTTGCTCATTCCACAAACATGTTTGGGGGTTTTAATGATGTCCTATAGTTGCAATATAGTGCAAATTGGGATATATTTAATGCCACAGCTTGCCTATTTCATAGCAGACTGTTTACTCTTTGAAAGCAAATGTATATATTTTTTTCACAGAAGCTCATGCATATGTCCTGCTAAATACTTTTTCTTATTTTTTGTTTTTATCTCTCCATATTTTACTGAATTAATTGTGCTGCTATCACATCATCTTCAATATGTCCCAAAGTGAACTTTTTTCCCATTTTGAACCATTCTCTTCTCATTTCCTGTCTCTGTCAATGGCGCAAGCATTTCTCTATTTTTCCATGTTTGAAATTTTGTTATTTTCTTCCACTGGCTAGTGTCTCTCATTCTACTCCTAACATTCTTGCCTACATTTGAAACAGCTTCCTTATTCTCTCATGTATTTGCTACTATCTGGTATATTACCTGTCTCTCCTAACTAGATTATAAACTCTCTGAGTGCCAGGATCTTGTGTGTGTTGCATATCTCTATGACAAGGACAAGAACAGTGCCTAGAACACAAATATTTATCATTCAATAAATATGTGGTTAAGGAATAAATGAAAAGTAGATCATCAATAGATGGTGAAATTTGAATTCTATTCTCCTGCATTTGGGCTTCCCTGGTGACTCAGATGATAAAGCCAATTACCTGCAGTGTGGGAGACCTGGGTTTGATCCCTGGGTTGGGAAGACCCCCTGGAGGAGGGCATGATAACCCACTCCAGTATTCTTGCCTGGAGAGTCCCCATGGACAGAGGAGCCCAGCTGGGTAGAGTCCATGGGGTCGCAAAGAGTCAGACACGATTGAGTGACTAAGCACACAGTCCTGCAGTCGCTAGCCATCACATACAGTTTTCTGTTCTGCAGTTTCTCTTGCTGAGGTTCCAGTAGTTACTCATGGCCAGCTGCAATCTGAAAATATTAAATGGAAAATTCCAGAAATAATGTCTAAATTTTAAGCTGTGTGCTATTCTGAGTAGCATGATGAAATCTTGCACTACCCACTAACCCCACATCCTGCCAGGGATCCTCAGTCTTCATCCTCTGCTCTTGACATCTAACCATGGGCAGTGTCATGGATCAATGGTCCAGAGTCACCCAAGTCCTCGGAAACATCACCAGAAGGTCAAAAGTACCCTAATTTACATCATAATGCCTACATCAACGATTCAGGCATTTTATCATCTAATGCCATCACACAAAGGCTGAGTACAGTACAATAAGATATTTTGAGAAATAGATCATATTCATATGTAACGTTTATTACGGTTGTTCTATTTTGTTGTTGTTCAGTCACCCAGTCATGTCCAACTCTTTGCAACCCCATGGACTGCAGCACTCCAGGCCTCCCTGTCCCTGCAGGGGACCTTATAATTATGTCCTCATCCCACTTAGTCAACCTAATTTTCTATTGTCCCCCAACTATATTTCAATAAAAAAAAAAAAGAGAGAAAAAAAATCACTAGTGTCCCCACTGTCCAGAGAATGCATCATGTTTGTACTCATTACCTGTGTTTTTTCCCCCTTGGATTAGAATCCTCTCCTTTCTGTTTGTTTAAGTTCTACAGTCTTCTGGACCCAACCCACTCACAGGATAACTCTGTGACGCCTGTTTGCACTATCACTGATTCCTTGTTCCTTCTGAACTTCTCTAGAATACACACTCAATATTGTACACACGTATGTAAATGTTAGTACTGGATTATAGTATTGCATATGCATTACTCACTTTAAAACAGTGTGTTTATCTCATCTCCCTCTTTAGATACAGTTTCCTTTAGGTAATACCTGCTAGACTTCAAAAAAAAATCCAAATGCTGAGCTGAGAAATGCTCAATAAATCACCAAGAGACAGACATATAATACATAAAATATAATAAATATTTTTAGCCATTAGTGTTCTCTTACATTTCAAGTCTGTATATTAAAATACTGCTATATGCTTGTTTGTGGTTGGTTTCTTTCTGACCATGTACACAAAATAATTTGTTATTTTTATGCCATTTTATCAATATTTTTCCTCTTCCTTTAAGTTCAGAATCTTTTAACTTTTTATTGTTCATTCACCAGGCACTTGACAAGATATTCCCAGGGATACCTTTGGCTTTTCCCATTTCTTTGACTCCTAAGACAAATCACCTCCCAAATTCTAAATATAACTTCTACATTGGGAATCTGTGATAACTGTAATACAAAATATATTTGATCTTTAGCCCCAGTTTCCAGTACAGTTTGCTATGTGCGTAGTCGCTCAGTCATGTCCGACTCTTTGTAATCCCATGGACTGTAGCCTGCCAGGCTCTATCCATGAGGATTCTCCAGGCAAGAATACTGGAGAGGGTTGCCATTTCCTTCTCCAGGGGATTTTCCCAACCCAGGGATCGAACCCAGGTCTCCCACATTGTGGGCAGATTCTTTACCAGCTGAGTCACCAGGAAAGCCCTTCTTGTACAGAGCTCCTTATAAAATATTTGGAACTTCCTGAGTGATGGCAAGAGCAGAATATTTTGCTATTTATAATAACTTCCTTCAACCATATCTGAGTTTATCTTAATGGGGTGACTCTTGAAGGATGGGGACTGGTGATTAGAGGGTTGGAACTTTTAACTCTGTTCCTGACCTCTGGGGAGGGGAGAGAGACTAAGGATTCTTTTTTTGTTTTTAATGTGGAGTTTCTGGCCATATAATTAAATTAATTACAATTAATTTTTGGCCTCATCCCCTACACTGGGAGGCATGTGAGATCTTAGTTCCATGACCAGAGATTGGACCCTCTACATTGGAAGGCAGATTCTTAACCACTGGACCTTCAGGGAAGTCCTGGGACTGGGGCTTTAGTTAGTCAGCAATGGCCAATGACTTAATCAACCATACCTAAGAAACAAAATTAACATAAAAACTCTAAATAAAGAGGTTTGGAGAGTTATGGGGTTGGGAGGGTGGAATATCCCAAATTCCACAGAGACAGAGAGACTCCTGTGATTGGGACCCTTTTAAAACTTGCTGAGTACCTCTTCATCTGCTTGTTACTTTTAGCCTTTATAATACCCTTTGTAATAAACTGGTAATAGCAAATGCAGGGTTTCTCTGAGTTCTGTGAGCCATCATAGCAAATTACCAAAGCTGAGGAGGAAGTTATGGGAACTCTTGATTCAGACAGAGCCAAATTGGGCAGACCTGTGGGTATCCTGGGGAGCCACCACACGCATCTGGCATCTGAAATGGGGTGCAGTCTTGTGGGAATGAGCCCTTTAACTACTACTTCGAGGTAGTTAGTGTCAGAATTACTTAATGTGAGAGAAAGTGCCACACATTTGCCTCAGAAGTGTTGCGTGTATTGTTAACTGTCTGTCTTTCTCTTCTCTTCCATTCACAGTGCTAGTTCAGGCTTTATTATTATTTCTCACATGTTTTAAACTTCCTCAATTGGAGTCCAGACTTCTGAGGTTGCAAAGGGCCTGTTTCTTCATGTCTCCTGTCTCATCACCCTTTCAGACTGTGCTGCTCTCCAACAAAGACACCTCATTCCCAGACTATGACTTTTCGGTCAAACCATACATGCCTTTGTTTATGCTTCTTTATCCTCTAGTTAGCCCCTCTACTTTTAAAAAAAAATTATAGTATATCTGATTTAAGATGTAACTAAAATGTAATCTCCTCTGGGAAGTTTTCCCAGATTCTTTTTGAATCAGAGAGCAATACATGGTGCTGTTTCTTTCATAGCCAGGATTCACAGGTCCAGGAATCAAACAATGAAAATGGGAATGGTATCACTTAGTGGTATGACTCTTAGATCCTGTGACTTTATGCTCTTTTGGCCTAAAGGTCTTAGTCCCAGAGGGAGAAATGCTTCTCCTGGGAGACAAAAGAAAGATGCTGTTGAAGTGAAAATTAAGACTGCCTGCTGGACACTTCAGATTCCTCATGTCTGTGAATCAATAAACATGGAAGAGAGTTACAGTGTTAGTTGGGGTGACTGATCCTGACTACCAAGGTGAAATTGGGCTACCATTCCACAATTGAGGTAAGGAAGAGTGTGTCTAGAATACAGGAAATCCTTTAGGGCATTACTTAGCACTAGCACAATTGTGATTAAGGTCAGTGGAAAACTACAACAACCCAATCCAGCAAAGATGAACAAGGGTGGATTAATCTTGTCTGGGTTGGACTATTGCAATTTTTCAGATAGCCCTGCACCATTTCTTCTTAAAGGCTTTGGTGATCAGTTTCATAGTGTCTACCTTGGAGAAAATTTTGTTTGTTTTAGAATTTTTTAGCAACCACCAATCACTGTAGATGGTGACAACAGCCACAAAATTAAAAGAAACTTGCTCCTTGGAAGAAAAGCTATGACAAACTTAGATAGTGCATTAAAAAGCAGAGATATCACTTTGCTGACAAAGGTCCATATAGTCAAAGCTGTGATTTTTCCAGTACTCATATTCAGATGTGAGAGTTGGACCATAAAGAAAACTGAGACCTGAAGAATTGCTGCTTTTGAAATGTGGTGTTGGAGAAGATTCTTGAGAGTCCCTTGGACTGCAAGAAGATCAAATTAGTCAATCCTAAAGGAAATCAACCCTGAATATTCATTGGAAGGTCAGAGGCTGAAGCTGAAGGTCCAATACTTTGGCCACTTGATGCAAAGAGGTGACTCACTAGAAAAGACCCTGATCCTGGAAAAGATTGAGGGCAGGAGGAGAAGGGGATGACAGAGGATGAGATGGTTGGATGGTATCACCAACTCAATGGACATGAGTTTGACCAATCTCTGGTAGATAGTGAAGGATAGGGAAGCCTGGCATGCTGCAGTCCATGGGGTGGCAAAGATTGGGACACAACTGAGTGACTGAACAACAACAACACAACAATAGCCAAAATAGGGAATAAAATTACTTGCTAGAAGAAGGGATATTTTTGCCTGCAGGAATCCTGCTTGTTCATGGGGTTTTTAAGTATCTAAGAAAAAAAACTTAGGCTAAATGTGAAATGGGTTGTAAATGATTTTCTTCTTTTCTGTGGGCCTTATTTACTTTATAAAATTTTTTATTCTAAAAAATATCAGTAATCATCCAGACCCTTCAGGATTGAAGGTACGGGTCACTCAGCAGGTAAAAAACCATGATCAGCTGAGGGTCTTGCTCAAGGTCTAGATAATACAGAATGGGTACTAGAGAAATGTAATTGCAAATGCCAGCTACAACCATGTGATTGGTTACAGAAATGAGAACTGAAATTGTCATGAGTTGTCTTCCTTATTTTGTAGTGAATACATGGGTGTGTATATATGACACTGGGCAGCACGCTATGGTCCTTCTCACACCATGTCCTCCGCCTACATTTTTGTCTGTAGAAAAACCTTAGCCAGAGAATAAGTTTAATCATTTCAGTGAGAAAATGCAAAAGCAAAGGAAAACCGTCAAACTAGACAAAATAACAATACTTCAGTCATTAAGCAAAGTCAAGGACTTTAGCTCCTCCTCGAGGGCTATAGATAACATTCTGAGCCTTATCTTTTGAGCTGTCTTATTGTTCAGTCACCAAGTCATGTCCAACTCTGTGACCCCACGAACCGCGGCATGCCAGGCATCCTTGTCCTTCACTATCTCCCTGAGTTTGCTCAAACTCATGTCCATTGAGGTGATGATTCCGTTCAACCATCTCATCTTCTGTTGCTCCCTTCTCCTTCTGTCATCTTATAGACACTGAAACTCCTGTCCAGCGGAAGAAGTTACTACATGATGACCAGACTGTAGCCATGACATAATGTGTTAGTTTCACAGTCGTGTCTGCCTCTGTCCATGGAATTCTTCAGGCAAGCATACTGGGGAGGGTCGCCATTCCCCTAGCCAAGTGATCTTCCCAACCCAGGGATCAAACCTGGGTCTCCTGCATTGCAGGCAGATTACTTACCATCTGAAGCCCAGCCATGACATAAGCTGCCACAATGAGAACTGGCCTCAAAGAAATGAGAAAAAAATGATTTTGGAACTGAAGACTAACTGTACTGAAGACAATCAAGATGACAGTGATCAGATCACTGCATGGCCAAGATGATGTCAGGGCTGACTGTGCTATTTCTGCATTTAGCCCCATCCCTTAGTCTATATCGGCTCTTGCCCACTGAGAGGGACAGTTGGATAGAAGTCTGTCCTCCCCGCCAGTTGCCAGCCTCCAATATAAAGCAAAATTTCCTTCCCACTAACCTTATCTCTTTATTGGTTTTAGGGTTAGCAGCAGTTGCACCTCATTTATACTAATATATATACATATACTGGACTTCCCAGGTGGCACTAGCAGTAAAGAACCTGCCTGCCAATGCAGAAGACCTAAGAGATGCTGGTTCAGTCCCTGGGTTGGGAAGATGCCCTGGAGGAGGGCATGGCAAGCCACTCCAATATTCTTGCCTGGAGAATCCCATGGACAGAGGAGCCTGGTAGGTTATAGTCCATCAGTTTGCAAGGAGTTGGACAAGGTTGAAGTGACTCAGCACTCATGTATACATTTCTTATGGAGAAGGAAATGGCAACCTGCTCCAGTATTCTTGCCTGGAGAATTCCATGGACAGAGGAACCTGGCGGGCTGCAAAGAGTTGGACACAACTGGATGACTAGCACAGATATATGTTAAGCAAATATCTTTGTTTGTCTTTCAATCTCTTATGTAACTTAAGATATATTGACTTTTTATTAAAATATTGTTAATTTTGCTTCATGGCATTTAAGTGCCAGGATATCAGGAGAAGAGTAAATGTCATTCAAAGACTTTCCCTCCTCTTACAGACAAGGGATTAGTGTGTTTTCAACTGTGGACAGCAGAGTTACATGTTAGGTGGGATTAAGACCTTGTTATTGTCTCTATTGTATGTTAACTGTGGTTTAAGGAGATGTGTATAGCTGTAGAATTGACAAGGGGTGGACTTTTGATAGTTAATTTCATGTGTCAGCTGGGCTAAGGAATGTCCAGATAGCTGATAAAATGCTATTTTTGGTATATCTTCAAAGGCGGTTCCAGAAAAGAATAACATTAGCATTGGTGAACTGAGTAAAGCAGATGGCCATCCCCAAAGTAGATAAGAGTCATCCAATCCACTGAATGCCCAAAATAGAACAAAGGGTGAGGGAAAAAAAGCAAATTTACTCTCTTTCTGCTTGAGCTGAAATATTCCTTTTCTGTGCTCAGACACCAGCTCCTTTGGTTTTGTGTCTCAAATCAGATTTGTACTATCAGCCCCTCTCACTGAAGCACACCACTGGCTTGCCCGGTTCTCCAGCTTATGGAGAGTAAAGCAGGGGACTTCATGGCTTTTATAACCACATGAGCCAATTCATATTAATATAGATAAAACAAATCTCTCCCTCTCTCTTATTATATATATATATATATACAATGATCATATATATGGCTTCCTAGGTGGTGTTAGCAGTAAACAATCCACCTGCTAATGCAGGTAGACCTAAGAGACTCGGGTTCAATCCCTGGGTTGGAAAGCTCCCCTGGAGGAGGGCATGGCGATCCACTCCAGTATTCTTGCCTGGAGAATCCCATGGACAGAGGAGCCTGGCAGGCTATAGCCCATGGGGTTACAAAGAATCAGACACGACTGAAGTGGCTAAGCATGCATGCGTGTGTGCATGCATACACACACACACACACACACACACACACACATTTTGTTTCTTTGGAGAACCCTAATACACCTTTATGTTCTACCTCTTATTCCATTCTTCCTTTTATCATTCATGTTACTTTACTGTATTAATATTATAACCCTGGTCATGTTTTATTATAGCTGATTGTTTATGTCTCTCTCTCTCCCAACAGGACTCTGTCCTCCTGGAGTCCACTGGAACTTAATTTTGTTAATTTTAGTAAAATTATCTGGATCACCACAGTGTCAGCATTTGGAAAACTGACTCTGCAGGGACCCTTTTTATTGTCTCACTTGCTTGATATCACTGGCTGTTCTTTCTAAATTCTAGCTCAGGCCTCTACTTGTGTTGATAATTGCATGTGCTATAATTCATAAGGAGCAACAAATTAATCATGTGTTCTTTTCAATTTCTGTTCAGCGTTCACAAAACTGCACCATTTCCCCAGTTCCAGAAGTCCTCTTCTCCAACAGTTCCTGCCATTGTCTGCATTTAACTTTGTCTCACAAATTTGACATCGTCACAAATACCTCATCTGTGAAGTATCCCTGAAACTATATAGCAGCAAGGAAAGCAGCAGCTAAATTTGATCTTCATTGGGAGGAAGCTGCTCTTCAAAATTAGCATAAGCTCATCTAATATTAAAAACCTCTGACAATTTATGGGAAGATAAGGAAATCCCACCAGTAATAGTAAGTTATAATTATCAATTTTCAATATCTATTCAATTTTCTTCCTTTTTTATTAATTTTATTGGAGTATAGTGGCTTTACGGTATTGTGATAGTTTCTGTTGTTCAACAAATCGAATCAGCTACATGTTTACATTTATCACCTCTGTTTTGGAATTTTGGCCTGTTTATATCACTGCAGAGCACTGGGGAGAGTTTCCTGAGCTGTACAGTAGGTTTCTTATTAGTTACCTATTTTATATGTAGTGTCGATAGTCTACACATGTGAATCCCAATCTTCCAATTCATCCCACCCCCATTTCAATTCTCCATATCAGTTCATAAATATCAATATTCTCCACGAAATAGCATGTTCCAAATATGGTTACTGTGGGAAAGTTTCTGTTTTGTACTGTATTTTTCTGGCAAAGCAGACATTAGCTGAGAAGTTGATGAAGCTTCTTGCTAACATTCTTCCTAACTCTCTTCTCATAGACCTCGTTCTGCTCCAGAACGAGTCCTTCCTTTGCTTCCTTAATGAGGAAAGTCTCTCCATCTTGGCCCTTCTTTTAAATCTGTTATTTCAGGGAGTGATGGGTCTTCACTTGCTTCCCTATCTCTCTTCCAAAAGGAGTGTCATGCTCTTTACAGTCAGAATTCTGGGTTCAAGAGGGCAATGCTGGAAAATCTTTCAGCCTTTTGTGACTCAGTTCTTTCTTGTGTTCAGTGATAGTGTCTCTCATCCTTTCCTTAGGTGGCGACTGTGAGAATAATAACAGCAAGGAATCTTAAAGTGCTTTGTAAACTCTTTGGCAGGATTTCTCAACCTTGTCACTATTGATGCTTGGGGCTGGCTAATTCTTGTGCATTACAGGGTGTTCCGCAGTGGAGGAGAGCAGCAGGGCTTGCCACCCCCAAAACATGCCCCTTGGGTGTAGTGATCATTTTGAGCTGCAGGTGCTTGTTAATCGGCAAATGCAGGCAGAGGCTTTCTTGGAATTCCCTTTATCTGCCTAAAGACAGATTCTCCAAAAGGGGCTCAATTGTCAAAAACTCCCTTCCAGGGAGTTTCATCGACCAGAGAAGACTGACTCATCACAGTAGAGAGGACTAGTAGTTGATGCCACACCCAGGGAAACGTTGTCACAATCTAGCATATCTCATGTTTTCTTGAAAGGGCTCATTTATCTGTCCTCAAAATCACTTACTCCCCGGAAAAGGCCAGCATTGACTGTTAGGGGGAATTCCCTGCTAAAGCAGTGTTTAATCCTGAATTCCAAAGGCACTTTTTGAGTGACTCTTTTTTATAGATACCTCCCTTGTACATATGTTAATCCACTTTGGTTTGCTTTCCTCATTAGTCTGTCTTTTATTATAGGGCTCTCATCTAGAAGATCAGAGGGTGTGGAGACCATCATTTGTTTTTCCCTACAGCAGCATCCCTGGCCTCTACCTACTAGGTGTCATTAGCATTGCAGGCTAAGTCACTTCAGTCCTGACTCTTTGCGACCCTATTTACTGTAGCCCACCAGACTCCTCTGTCCATGGGATTCTCCAGACAAGAATACCAGAGTGGGTTGCCATGCCCTTCTTCAAGGGATCTCCTTGGCCCAGGGATCAAACCCACATCTCTTGTGTCTCCTGCATCTGCAGGTGGATTCTTTACCACAAGCGCCATTTGAGTAGCCTGTTATTGGCATTATCCACCTCCTTTATGGGTGAAAAACAAAAATGTCTCTGGACATTGCCAAATATTCCCTTGGGACAAAATTACCCCTGTTGAGAACACTGATCTAGGAGGATCCATTCTTACCTTCCTCCTAGCATACTCTCCTCCTTCCATAGTATAGAAGCATTTTCCCTCCTGGTTATATAGGCAAGGTGACTCTTACCTTCCTTCAGCCATCCTCAGAGATGGAGCAGGGGAACAGAGCATGCCCAAACCCAGACCCTCTGAGCATTTTCTTTATGGGCTACTGAACACTCTCAGCAAAAACTCTCAGCAGAATCTGGCATTCAAACCCTTGCTTAGAGACTTGACCAAACTTTAAAAGGGCTTCTAACAGCCTAAGGTTGCAACATTGGATCAATCCAGCCAGCCCCCTTTTGAGTTTTTAATCTGGCCAAGTGCAGAGCTGTCAGAAAAATTTATTGTTTGTTCTACTTAATACCTGAGCTGGGCTGTGTTCTCCTCTTCTTAAGCATTTATGAAAAGGGCTTACAGCTGTGAATCTTTTTTCTGTCTAGGTAGCTCCCACAATTCAGGAGGATCTTGTGTCTTTTTTGAGAACCTAAAAGCCATTTCTTTGAAATGGAATTATCTAGAAGGGTGGGGTCTCTGTCTTTCAGTGTTCTGGGGAAGATAGAATCCTGATGTCCTTTAGTCATCAACTGAAAGACACAGCTGACTCAGTTGGCATGGGCACTGACTGACCCTGGGTAACTTTTCAGTTCCCTGACTCTGCTGTAGTTTATGCCATTCCCCCTCCTGACTTTCTCCTTCTCCTTTAAAATGCCAGTCACCTCTAAAAAATCCAAGTTGCATTTATTTCAAGCTGGACCTAGTTGCCAAATGCAATAGTATATTACTGATTAAAATCTGTCCCTAGCACTTTAGTGTTGGAATTTGTTTCTCTTGGATACCATATTGTCCAAAACAATGGGACATCCCTTCCACTTTCCTAGTTTGAACTCCAGAGCCATTGCGGGGTGAGTTGGTAGACTCCTGGTAAAGTACTTAGAAGTACATTTGGCTGCTGGGCAAAGTTGCATTCTCAACCCAGTTTTATAGAATTGGTTCTTTCTCAGTGCGAATTTACTTCTTATTTGGTTTCAAATTCAGGAAAGAAGTGAGATTAATTATACCTCACCTGCCCAAACAAAAACTATAAAACCTTACACAACTGCCTATTTATCTCGTCACTGATTTATTCTACCTAATCTCTTTTGGTGCTAACAGTGTGTATGCCTCAATGCATTACAAATCTTTCAGGAAAGTTTAATATTTAAAGAGATTATGCTGAGTTCATAATAATTTTAACTCAAACAATGATTTTCTCTGGTAGGAATTTTAAGCCTAATGGGAGAGTGGATCAAAGAGGGTTTGGGGTATTCAAGAAGTTTTTAATAAGTCTCTTCAACTCTTCCCAAACTGTTGTATCTATTGAGTTGGCCAAAGTTTATTCAGATTTGTTTTCTTAGGGAAAGACCTAAATGAACTTTTTGGCCAACCCAATATTTTATTGTGAACTCAATATTTTATTGAATTTTTAATCTAGGCAAGAAATGCTATTTCCAAGGAAATCCTGATTTGCCTTTAAGATGAAGTACTCTTTTTATCAGACTAAAACTCTTGCCAAAATATTTGGGTAATAAGTACAGTTATTGGGGGATACAGTTACTATTACTTTTTTTTATTTCATAGTGTATAATCAACAGAAGCTTTATTAAAGTAGGATTATCTGAACATCAGAAAATATATCTAAACCAGCATAATTATGAAGATTTTGTATTTCAATGTAATTGTGTAAGAATTTGCAGGCAATATAGATACTGCCAAAAACAAGAAATTGCTTCAAAGGTGCCACCAACTGTTTTGATTGTAAATTACAATTTAGGGACTTTACCATGTATTTACATAGGTCATTAAATATTATCACATTTTTTTTCACTGCTCTGAAATACTATTGTTCAAGGAAACCAATTTCATCCATTTGCTCCTGGTTTCTAGTAAATTTCCAGGCTTGACAGAATGAAACCCGTGATTCACTATGTTTATTTTAAGTGATGTCCAACAAGTAACAAGATGTTCAGTTAAGAGTTCCATATTTTGGAATACTTATTTAAGGAATACTTGAAACCATTTCTTAAGGAATTTATTAACAGGAAGAAAAGAAACAGATATATGAGTCACAAAAATACAGATATTAAGCTAAGTGGAATATAAAGGAATATTCTTGTAGCTTGAAAATAACTAGTATTCATCAATAAAATACTTTTTCAAAGTGTGAATTGTGAGCAGAAATTCAGAGGCAGAGATATATACATGTGTTTTATCCTGGGCCAAGAGGTGGATGAGTTTGAGATCCATGTTCAGAGGTATTGATATACATTTAAGCTGGAGGGCAACAGATAGCTTTAGGAGAATAGGAGTTGCAGAAATGAAAAAATGATATTGAAAATAACATTAGCTAGAGGAAATAATTCTATGGGTTTAGATGTTATGTCTGGGAGGAAAGGAATAAGGAATACAGGACATGTGCCATTTTGATGTCCACAAAGAACTTTCTATTGGATATTAGGAAACTTTTTGATGAATCTGAGAGTATAAACAAAGGCTAAGAAAAAAAAAATCATTGTTTCTTTCAAGCATGTTGCAAAAACAGTTCTCTGCTGTAAAGACTGTACTTCACTGATGAAAACCAATTAATTTTTAAAATAAATCCCTGTAAAAGCAAAAATATATTTCATAATTAAAGTCATTAATTTTTATGGGCTTTATGACACGAGAGCCTTGTTTAAATGGCTAACTTGTTGGCCAGGTTCATAGAAAAACTGGAATCTTATCTAAAGTGAGATATATTTTGAGCCATTTGTTTGAATTTGTAAATCATTTCATGAAGAAAGTGCATTTTAATTCTAACACAAACTTTTTCTTTCTCTGCACATGTTAGTATTTGATAGGCTCATTCAGTACCAAATAGTTAATATAAATGGTAGTATAGCTGCTTTAGAGCTAAAGGATCCTAACACTAACTTCTAATTATTTTTTATTTTATTTATTATTTTGTGCCCCTGAAACTAATACAACATTATATGTCAATTATGCCACAATGAAAAAAATAACAAATGAAATCAAACAATAAAAATGGTTTTAAGTCTTTAGTGATAGAAAAATAATGCATGGTATTCAAAATACAATGCTATTTCCAAGCCTAACTGCATGCTTACTGGTCTTTTAATAAAAATGTGAATTTCAAGCACATTTGATATATAATGAATATATGAAAATTTCATCTGTCCACAATTTTGTGTATTACATTAATAAGACTTACCCAAAACACTATTGTTTATTTAATAACCATGAAAGAGAAAAACAAACAAAAAACACACCTATTTAGACCTTTACAAGATCACTTTAAAATTCTTAAAGAATTTTAAGTGGAAAATTCTTAAAGAGATAGGAAAATCAGACCACCTGACCTGCCTCGTGAGAAATCTGTATGCAGGTCAAGAAGCAACAGTTAGAACTGGACATGGAACAACAGACTGGTTCCAAATCGGGAAAGGAGTATGTCAAGGCTGTGTATTGTCACCCTGCTTATTTAACTTATATGCAGAGTACATCATGAGAAATGCTGGGCTGGAAGAAGCACAAGCTGGAATCAAGATTGGGGGAGAAATATCAATAACCTCAGATATGCAGATGACACCACCCTTACGGCAGAAAGCGAAGAAGAACTAAAAAGCCTCTTTTTTTTTTTTCATTTATTTTTATTAGTTGGAGGCTAATTACTTTATAGTATTGTAGTGGTTTTTGTCATACATTGACATGAATCAGCCATAGATTTACATGTATTCCCCATCCTGATCCCCCCTCCCACCTCCCTCTCCACCCGATTCCTCTGGGTCTTCCCAGTGCACCAGGCCCGAGCACTTGTCTCATGATGAAAGTGAAAGGAGAGAGTGAAAAAGTTGACTTAAAACTCAACATTCTTAAAATTAAGATCATGGCATCCGGTCCCACCACTTCATGGCAAATAGATGGGGAAACAGTGAAAATAGTGACAGACTTTATATTTTTGATTTTCAAAATCATTTCAGATGGTGACTGCAGCCATGAAATTAAAAGACGCTTACTCCTTGGAAGGAAAGTTATGACCAACCTAGACAGCATATTAAAAAGCAGAGACGTTACTTTGCCAACAAAGGTCCATCTAGTCACAGCTATGGTTTTTCCAGTAGTCATGTATGGATGTGGGAGTTGGACTATAAAGAAAGCTGAGCGCTGAAGAATTGATGCTACTGAACTGTGGTGTTGGAGAAGACTCTTGAGAATCCCTTGGACTGCAAGGAGACCCAACCAGTCAATACTAAAGGAAATCAGTCCTGAATATTCATTGGAAGGACTGATGTTGAAGTTGAAACTCCAATACTTTGGCCACCTGATGTGAAGAACTGACTCATTGGAAAGGACCCTGATGCTGGGAAAGATTGAAGGTGGGAGGAGAAGGGGACGGCAGAGGATGAGATGGTTGGATAGCATCTCTGACTCGATGGACATGAGTTTGAGCAAGCTCTGGGAGTTGGTGATGGACAAGGAAGCCTGGCGTGCTGCAGTCCGTGGAGTGGCAAAGAGTTGGACGTGACTGAGCGACTGAACTGAACCTGAAGATTCCTTACTGAATTTCATTCCAGTTAAAATGTTTCTAAAATTAACTAAATATAATCATCTTCCATTTCTCTGCCTGTCCCTCCTTTTACCCCACTTCCCCCCACTTTCCCCCACAGACTCAGTTGGCTAGATGTTGAGATAAAACAATTTTCTAAAGATTTAACAACAGTAAAACTTAGCTTGGAAGTGGAGATAAACTTTAGTGGAGATAAAAAATAGAGAAAAGCCCCCAAGAAGAAAAGCATATTTTATAGATGAATACAAATAGTATAAAAAGTCATTATCTAGGAGGATGTACTGGGTTGTAGTTTCATATACAAAGAACCAGATATAAGTTTGGAACTAGGTTAATATTTCTCATTTTTATCAGAAAATAAATTGTATAAATTTAGTAGTTCTGTGTTAGATATGTAGTATATAATATATAGTATATATAACATGATATCTACCTATAATTCATGATTGTCTATAAAAACTTAATTTTACAAAATAATTTTGTCTTCTTCAAAGATTTTGGAGATATCACCTTCAGGTTTTAAGAAAATTAAAATAGTGTACTCTGAAAATGATGCATAATTTTTCTTGATTTTGTGAAGTGTATCAAAATCTCAAATAGCTGTCAATTTATGTACTTTATGGATGTTTCTTGAAATCTACCAGATGAAGATGTTCGTTTAAGAGAAAGGGAAAGAAATCTGTTATAGCATTGTAATTACGCTACTAAGTGTTTTGCTAAATGTAACAGTCGATCTTAGAGACGCATGAGAAAAAGTGCAATTAAATAGATGTAACCATAGTCTAGACTTAAGAAGTCCTTGTTTTCAGCATTTTTTACTTAAATTACAAACTTTGAGGAGTCATAACAACTGGGAGCTTTCCCATTTTAAACTAAATTCAAAGCAAGATTAAATATTTGATCTAGCAGAGCCTCTCCTACCCAAGTCTCAGATATTCAAGCTGTATATAAAAAAAAGAAATACAAAATAAATTGTGAGAGTGATATGCATCAAAGTTACTGACTCTTCTTTCTGATTAGAAGATTTGTTATCTTCTTTTCATGGAATTATTTTGTGTAGCATCCTTTATACCAAATTCTGATTCATCCAAAGAACGGATTAAAGCTGACTTTGAATATCTGGAATTCCCATTTTCTACAATGCTCTTAGTCCTTCTACTTTACATACAAAGACCCTCCTCTCTTTCACGGATGGAGAGGAGCTGTAATATATTTAAAGGGTAGAGACAAAATCTGAGCTGCATGCACACTTGTGAAAGTTACACTGGCTTTATATTCTGGAGAGCTCATTCAAGCACTGCCAAGGGCAAGGATTGGGTGTTGTATGTGTGGCTATGGTCCAAGTCTCTTCTCAGGTACCTTTTATGTGTCTCTGCTCTGTTTGGCTGTAAATATTTTGAATAATCAAAAACAGAAATGTGCCCAAACATATATCTGTTGCCTGTAAGAGAAAAGTGTTAAATTTGCTTGGCATCAAAAAAGAAAAAACAAAAACAAAATATGTGCGTGTGTGTGCAGTCATGACATTTATCTTTGCCTTTAGCAGCCTGTTGGTAGAAAGAAGTTAAGTTTGTTCCAACTTTCTCCTAATTGAATCCCAAATAATTGATTCAAGTTAATTTCTATTTCAATAGGGCTGAGGTTTTGTTGGTTTTGATTTGTAACTGAGTCACAAATACCATTGTTGTCATTTTTGACTTACACAGCTCCTCTCAGTGAAAACACTCTCCATTCTTCTTGCACTTACGTGTTCAAGTACATCTTGAGCCCCATTTCTTCTGTGAGGCCACCACTGAATAACTTAGCCTCCACTGACATCTCTCCTCTCGTGGTTTTATGGTGCATGCCATGACATTTGACTTTGGGTCTCCTTTACACATCCTCTATTAGCTTACTGGCATCATTGATCATGCTTCCCACCCCCCATGATTCTTGGCATCCCCTCAATACTGCTCTATAAATACAGCTGGTTAATTGATAGAAGTGCAAGGGCAGATGGCTTCCCCCTCATTTACAAGCACAATAACACCGGGAATCATTATCACCTCAATGTTCCATGAAGATCAAAGAATTGAGATGAGAACACACTCAGATCCACTACACAAAGAACCTACCTTTACATCTCTTGAAAAAAAAAATAGAAGCACAGCATTCCATAGGTTTAATTAATTTTAGCATAATTTATGTAAATATATAAACCTTTGAAATAAATCAACATAAATATATTTTAAATGTTGCCCAGTGCTAAAGCCATTGCTTCTCCTTTTCATCATCTTAGTTCCCATTTTAAAACTCTATTTAGCATGTTGTTTTTATTAAATTTGGAGTTATGGCTTTTTCCCTCTTGTTCGATGAATAGTCAAAGGAAAACATTGGAAAATTATAAAAATCTCACTATGTGACACTTTTTTAAAGGCTTGTTGTTTGATTATTTATGAAATAACTATTACCTCCTTCCTAAGAGCCAACACATCCTACCCTATCAGAAATTCTGAGACTTTTGGCACACATTTATTTGCAGAGAAACAAGTTGTTCTTATTTTGGGAAAGGGTGTGCATATATTTATTTTTCTAGGATAGAACTTGATAGATGGATTGAACTTTAGACTTGGGGAGCAGAGAGTTAATATTTACAATTGAACAAACTTCCTTTAAAAAAAAAAAAATCCTTAGTAAGTTGTTTGGCTCTTTCAGGCTTTGTTTACTCTGTTCTATTTAACTGACCAGATTAGAAACACACTTTTTTTTTATAGTGGGGATATTCATTTTGAATCTTTAAGTTAGAATCCTGGTAAACCAAAATATACTGTAGATATTGTCACTGTACAAGGACAAAGAGAGAAAGCAGGCTATGATAGTTACTGTCAAAAACCCTGGGATTAAAAGTCTCAAATCTTGAAACAAAAGAGAACAAACACTCATTAGCACAAAATGAGGAATCTGGGTGGCCAGATCGCTTACTTAAAAGTCAGAGGTGTTGATATCTTTGTATTCTGTGATGGACCACTGCCTGATGTTTAATACAGAGGAAGATTGTTGTTGTTATTTAGTCGCTAACTCATGTCCAAGACTCTTTTTGTGACCTCCATGGACAATAACCCACCAGGCTCCCCTGTCCATGGAATTTTCCAGGCAAGAATACTGGAGTGGGTTGCCATTTCCTTCTTGGAGAGGAGGAGTGGATTTTCTTGATCCAGGCATCGAACCCGTGTCTCCTGCACTGCATGTGTATTCTTTACCACTGAGCCACGAGGCAAGCCTTACAGAGGAAGATGCTTGGTCTTATTTTGCTTTGAATCAGCCCAAAGGAAACTTTGGCAATGTAAATATGAAACAGGGCTCAGTTCTGCATTATTTCTTCATTGTATACTCTTCCTCCAGTCACTCTCACCTATAACTGTAGTTTCAAATAGAATTCGTATGCAGAGTTCTCACTCATTTCTATTGCTAGCTCAGACTTCTTCCTTTAGTACACATCCATTACATTGCCAAGCTCTTAATACATATCTTCTTGAATATTTCAAAGGCATCTCAAACTCAACATGTCATAATCAACTTAGGATCTTACCCAACATTTTCCTCTAGTAGAAGGAAGGCAACGCCTTCTCACTCAGTAAATTCCATTGTGTATTTGCATAAGTCAGAAACTCAAGGTTTACCTCTCTCAACTTCAACCCAGAATCCAGATTTTTAATCAAATTCTGTCATTTTTATCCTACAAATATACTATGAACCCATATCCTTACCTCTAACTCATCCTCATCACCCAATCCCAAACCATTATCATTTACAAACCTGAAATTGTTTGTAATATCCTATGTGGTTTTTTTGCCTCCACTTTAGTATCTCTCCTATACTTCCGCTTCAGAGCACCCAGAATGGAGGCTAGGATGTTAGGAAAAATCTGACCATATTACCATATATTTAAAAATCATTTGTAACAGTATATTTTCACATCTGCATTATACCTGTTGGTCCTTGACCTTTTGGGCCTCTTGAGATACTCATAACTTCATGTCCCCAGACTGGGTGTCCAGTAATGATGGCACATGAGGGTTAATAATGAAGAAAGTTAGAGAGGGATTTGTCTTCCTGGATGATGTTGACAAGATAGGACCCCTAGGAAACAGATGCCATTCTCAGGCTAGGTTGTAAGAAAGTGTTATATCAACTGAGGAAACTTAAATTGATAAGATTTATAGTGAGTGGATAATGATTAAGTATTCTCCAGCTGGGAGAATAGAGATCAAGAAGGTAGAGTAGGAGGACACAGAGATCACCTCCCACTACAAACACATCAAAATACATCTGTATGAGGGACCATTCACACTGGAGCCTTCTGGATACTGGCAGAAAGACTCTAGTACAACCAGAAAAGATACACATGAAACTGGGTAGGAAGGGAAGAGGCATGTATTTTCTATCTGGTGTAATGGTCTTGAAATAGAAATGAAGGAGATTTCTCCTTCATTCATTTCTCCTTCATTCTCATTCCTTCATAGTGAAAACTATGGCAATAAGATGTTTCTTCACAACTTGGTGTCTCCCCTGAATTTGTGTTTGCTTTACCTTTGATGTCTCCCTGTTGTTCTGTGGAAGAAAAGGAAACTCCTCCACATGGCAACTGAAACCCCTCTTGGATCTGGTTTCCCTGCAGCCTCACCACCCACCACCATCCCCATTACTTCACTGCTCCAAACACATTGGACTTCCCTTAGTTAACCACCCTGGCCCAGTTTTCATCACTGAAGGACCCATGCATTTGTCTTCTCTGCCTAAATGAATCCTTATCCTTCTGACACATCTTGGTTAAAGTGACAATGCCCCGGGAGGTGCCTCCTCTGTCTTCTTTAACCAAATCAAACACCTTATAATGTTATAACAGAGAATGGCTCTTAGGGTATGATGTACCTCTTCTTAGCAACAGTAGTTGCTCTTCTTGGCTTCAGTAGTTGCATTTTACATTTTTTGCTCACTTGAATTTTTGAATAATATCTGTCTCCTTCAAAGAGTCAGGGCTCTATGTATGCATGATCATGTCTATTTCACTTCCACTTTTGCCCTCAAAAGCACAAGCACTAGCCTGGCATACAGTGAATCCTCACTGAATGTCTATTGACTGGATTAGTGAAAGCGGTCATAGGAACTCATGGAAAGGAGACCATTGCCTTAAGGAAATAATGAAAACTCAATCACTAGTGGAGAGTGTCAGATGCTGGACTGCAGTGGATCAAGCTTGCAAAGGAGGATGTGAGATGCCTTTGTCCTTCAGAAGGATCCCAGTCATTTATACTAATTTTCCAGAAAATTCTATACTCTATCCTCACGTTCATGATACCTTGGCTCTTGAATTCTGCTCCTGACCTGCTCCAAGATCCTTATCTTGTTCCGATGTGAGCACCAGTCATTGCTCTGAGACTGTGGTCCTGGTTCTTGGCTTCCCTGCTTAAGCACCAAGGGTCCCCTGTACTCTGGCTCCCCGGGCTCTGGTTTCACCTTCCCACCCCCATCCCAGTCCTGCTGTCCCTTCATTCCTGAGATAAGTTAGGAGCACAGGTGTCTGTGAATTATTACGGCAACTTTTCTAAGGGGAAATTAAGAATGGATTTGAGTTCCACTGAAACACTTGTGGGACAAGGCAGTCATGGTGGTTGGCACCACTGTGTTTTCATATGGAGACTTTTAGGTGAGGTTCATGTAAATTTCAAGTCAGACTGTTAAATGCAAAGTGCTCTGAAGTTTGTCCAAAATCCTTGACAAAAACAACCATACCAAGGGAGCTGTTCATATTAGATAAAGTGGCTTATTAATATTCAATGGCCAATGATGTTTCTGGTGTCTTCTAGTGATGTTTCCAGTTATGAAATATTTTGAAATATTGAGACTAAACTAGAAATAAAGCATAAGCAATAAACTGATGATGGATGTCATTGCAGAGAAGAAGGAAAAGGACTGTGGTTAAAATGGACAAGGGTGATGATACAAACACTTGACTAATTAGTACATGGCCTCCAATTAGCAAGATATTGTGACAATTAAGACTTTCTAAATTTGATTTCAACTCAAACGTCTAAAAATATTCTGGTATTTTGGAGAGAGATCGCTGAAGAAAAACCCAGTGGAGCAGGAAGCATGACACTTCTTTTATCTAATTCCTTTTGATAAGAAAGCTTTGAATGACAGCTTCAGTGTCATGGAATTCCCACCTCCTAACACCACCTGCTGGCTCAACTGGGAAAGAACCCACCTACAGTGTGGGAGACCTGGGTTTGAGCTCTGGGTTGGGAAGATCCCTTGGAGAAGGGACAGGCTATCCACTCTAGTATTCTTGCCTGGAGAATTCCATGGACAGAGGAGCCTGGCAGGCTACAGTCCGTGGGCTTGCAAAGAGTTGGACACCACTAAGCTTCTAACACACACACACAATGCTGCCTATGGCCCCCTCAATACCGCCCCCCTTCCAATATGGCCTGAAGTTTCAGTTTCAGGTTAATTAAAAGATAAATGAAGAGATGGAGATTGTCTTCAGTCAGAAACGATAGATGAGGGAAATACAATTCGAAACATACAAGCAAATGAAAACAGTAGAGGCTCAACTGGACCTCATTTATCGCTCACTGCTAAGGCTCCAGAGGAAAGAATACACTGCCATTTGCTGCCACTTCTTTTCTGAGGGTATACTGCACTTTGTTGCAAGAGTGGCTTTCTCAAGAATCCAGAGACTGGGGCAACACAAATCCTCTGTCAAAATTTTATTTTCATTCTCTTCAGATAATCCTTCATTTCAGAAGTCCTATTTGTTTAGGAAGTGAGTGAGGTCTTGAGGTCAACAAAACCAATCTTGCAGTTACTGATGTCATTAAATTACTCTCCTGATGGCTCTGAGCACTTGAATTAATATGACCCAGCAATCCCACTACTGAGCATGTACCCTGAAAAAACCATCATTCAAAAAGACACATGCATCTCAACATTCATCACAGCAACATTTACAATAGCCAGGACATGGAAGCAACCTAGATGTCCAGCCGCAGATGAATGGATAAAGAAGATGTGGTATGCATATACAATGTAATAGTACTCAGCTGTAAAAAGGAATGAATTTGAGTCAGTTCTAGCAACTTAGAAGCAGCAGCTGGTGAGGTGGATGAACCTCACTAGAGCCAATTATACAGAGTGGAGTAAGTCAGAAGAGGAAAAACCATCGTATATTGACACACATATATATAGAATCTAGAAAAATGGTACACCGATGAACTTATTTGCAGGACAGGAATAGAGAGATGCAGATGTAGAGAACAGATTTGTGGACACAGCGGAGGAAGGAGAGTGTGGGATGAACGGAGAGGGCAGATGGAAACACAGACGTCACCACATGTGAAACAGAGAGCTCGTGGGAGGCTGCTGTCTGACACGGGGCTCAGCACAGCGCTCTGTGATGACCTAAGGGGTGAGCTCGGTGGACGGGGAAGAGGGCTTCAAGAGGGAGGGGACGTGTGTATACTTATGGCTGATTCACCGTGCCGTGTGGCAGAAACCAGCACAACGTCGTAAAGCAATTATCCTCCAATTAAAAATAAAGAAGCCAGAGCCCGCCATTGTACCAGAACTACTGTGTATATAAATTTTTTGTCCAAACTCAATACTTCATTTCAGAAAATGAGACCTTAGGGAAGGGAAACTGAGCCAGTTGTAGTGATGTGGATGAACCTACAGTCTCTCATGCAGAGTGAAGTAAGGGTCACAAAGTTTTGGACATGACTGAACAACTAAAAAACAACAACAACATGGAATCTAGGGGAAAAAAAAAAGGGTACTGATGAGCCTATTTGCAGGTCAGGAATAGAGGCACAGACTTAGAGAATAGACGTGTGGACACCCAGGTGGAGAGAAAAGGGTGGGACGAATTGAGAGAATAACATTGACATAAGACAGGGAGCTCAGCCAGGCGCTCTGTGACAACCCAGAGGGGTAGGACGTGGGGTGGGAGGGAGGCTCCAGAGGGGGGCGCCATATGTATACACATGGCTATGGTGAGAGGTACCTGGCTGGCCACTGTCCATGTGGTTGCAGAGTCAGACACGGCTGAGCAACTGACACTACAATGCCACTAAGGCTGTTTCACATTATTATGCAGCAAAAACTAACACAACGTTGTAAAGCAATTATATTCCGAGGGGAAAAAAAAAAGCCCTATGCCTTTTATTTATTTATTTTACAATTTTATTTTATTTTTTTTCCTTTATTTTTATTAGTTGGAGGCTAATTACTTTACAATATTATAGTGTTTTTTGCCATACATTGACATGAATCAGCCATGGGTTTACATGTGTTCCCCATCCCGATCCCGCCTCCTGCCTCCCTTTCATGTTGAGTATTGCCAACAGTATAATTTAGCTTGTATCTGGTCTGTTTCTCGGCCTGGAGACCATCAAGGACACCTTCTGCCTCCATTTGCTTTATGGCCCCACATTTTAGTCTCTGCGTAGAGGCCAGTAGCTCAGCACACAATCAATGAATCTGGGCCTCATGGAGAGAAAAGGCAGCTTCTACCAAAGTGTGATCTAAGAATATTGTAAAGATTTTCTTATCTATTTGGGGCCTTCAGAGTCATTGACTCTCTCCTTTTGGTCAGAAACCACAGTTTTGTGGACAGGCAGCTAAAGAAAGTGTTGGGGGAAGTCATAGCCCTAGATCAAACTTTTTAAACCACTACTGCTTTCTGCTAAATGGCTTCACGCCCACATTCCTGAATCTTGATGTTATCACTGATTTCCCTTTCTCAGCTTCCCTATTTCTTACATCCTCATTTCATTTAACTTATAGCAGATCTATGATAGCAGAGAAAGGTTCAAAATACGAAATGTGAATTACAAGAGTTAGAAATGTTGAAGCCATTATCCAGGATAGAGGATTAAGAGAAGTATGCTATTTGCACCACTGCTATGACCTTGGGTTTGCAGGGCTTCTTTGATTTTAAAAAGCACTTAATAGATTTCATCATGTTAAACTTCCAGATTGGCTTTAAAAGAATATATAACCCACAAAGAATCGCATTTTACTCAGGCTTTGCACTTTATTTCTCTCCTAGTGGTCCTTCTACGTTGTTCCTTGCATATAGGCAGATACATTATGGTATAGCAAATGACATGATACTTTACAGGTCATGTGAATGAATGGATTGTTTCTAAAGGAAGATTATCATCTCACTATTGTCTCCCCAGAGGATGTGGGCCACAGCTGGGCACCCAGTTGCTATCCACAAATATATGGTGACCTTCACCATAGCACTAAGCTAGGGCTACTTGCATAAACTACCAGTAGTTAGGACATAATGGGAGCCAAGTTCTCCACTGAGTGCAAACTGCGCAAGATATTTTGGGACTTTTATGGTGATGTCGTGTATGAAAAGCCATCAATGAGAAAATTATGCATTTTTCAACACTTTTAGCCCCTGGCACCCAGCAATAGGCTCCATCTGCTCATTAAGATGATCAAAGACTTTTGCTCTTTGCCTTATCTCCTTCTCCATCCATCTTGATTGGCAACAAGCCCTTGTTCTTCTTATCCTCAAGGCAGATGGTATAGCCCTTTTTTAAATGAAGTTGTTCAAGCACACGTGGGGCTTAGGGATTTAAGCTTCCTGGAGATGTTTCCTCTGTGGAAAATGTTGAAAAAAATTAATTTTCCTGGCCCTCGAGACCAGATGCCTCTGAAAGGACAATACTTCAGCTATTCCTCTTCTGCACACATGAATACTTTTCTTTTTTTGAAGCCATGATTTGCATCACTTTTGTTGGAATAGTCATTTTCTACTTGTTAACCTCCCAGACCATGTGCCTTGCGGGTTTGTGTATGTGATGCTTAGAATAGTTCCTGAACATCAGTTCCCAATAATTATTTGTCCAGTTCTGGACTGAACTGATGGACTGGTGGTATAGACGGGGGAAAGCAGATTGCACTGGTGGGGAGACAGTGTGGGGTGTGGTGGATTGGGACATGATCGTTGTAATGCGTGTGTAGGACATCTTTTTGGAAGAATTTAGTGGGCAGTTTGTGATATGAACCTGGAGCTTCAAAGATACGTGTCACTAATACAGAGATCATCATCTCATAGCTGCTCGGAAGTGCCTTAAGTCACTCTGCAGTAGTGGAGAATGTGAACTGGTGACGTTTTTCAGAAGCTTGACGGAGACCACATCCCTGGCCCTAGAAACGGTTTCTGGAGTCTACAGTGTCCACTGCAATCAAACTGGTGTGGAAGCATGGAGAATTTTCCAGTGACGTGTGGGGTTTGAGCTATTTTCCTTGATAAAGCAATAATTAATTCTATTTGTAATAGCTGTAAGCTCATTTCCTGGTTCAAAGCATAGATGAAAGGCCTTGAGGAAAGCAGCAAGAAAAATGTTAAAGAGGGAACGGGACATTAAGCTCAATGTCAAGAGTTTGGCAGGATAATTCTGCGTCAGAATCTTAGATCTGCTGACAAGGTCTCACATGACGACCAAAAATATTTGAGAAATACAAACTATTTTATTACAACTTCTTTGATTCATAGTAGAATGATTGCACTAAAAAGATAGATACCAAGGAGTGGTCCTTAGTAGCATACCGCAGAGCTCTATTTTCAGCTATCTTGCTCAAAGATTTCTATCTGGAACTCAAATGAAGCCTTTGATGGACACAACCCACTCATTGGTGACATCAGACTTGGTAGCAGAGATATTAACAGTCGATGAATGACAAAGTTAAAACCCCAAATCTTTTTTTTTTTTAATTTTAGAAACAAAGATTATGTGTTGCATATTGAGCACACTTAAGAAGTGCTTTTTTTTTTTTTTTTCTTTTTTTAAGTACAGTTGATTTACAATGTTTTGTTAGTTTCTGGTGTACAGAAAAGTGATTCAGTTATTGGAATTTTTTTCCATTATAGGCTATTACAAGGTATTGGATATAGTTCCCTGTGCTATACAGTAGGGCCTTCTTGTTTATTTTATATGGAGTAGATCTGTTAATCCCAAACTCCATGTTTAGCCTTCCTCTCACCCTTTCCCCTTTGGTAACTGTAAGTTTGCTTTCTATGTCTGTGAATCTGTTTTGTAATAAGTTCATTTGAATCATTTTCTTAGATTTCACGTGTAAATGATAACACATGATATTTGTCTTTCTCTATCTGACTTACTTTATTTAGGACGATAATCTCCAGGTCCATCCATGTTGCTGCAAAAGGCATTATTTCATTGTTTTTAATAGCTGTGTAATAGTCCATTGTTTATAGACAATATTCCATTGTTTATATACCCATAACTTCTTTATCTATTCATCTGGTGGTGGGCGCTTAGATTGCTTCCATGTCTTGGCTATTGTCAATACTATGCTGCTATGAAGATTGGGGTACATGTATCTTTCAAATTAGGCTTTTCATCATTTCCAGATATATGCCCAGGAGTGGGATTGCTGGATCATATGGTAACCTTATTTTTAGTTTTTAAAATAACTTCCACATTGCACTAATTTACATTCCCAAGAGTGTAGGAGGGTTCCCATTTCTCCACATCCTCTCCGGCATTGGTTATTTGTAGACATTTTGATGATGACCGTTCTGACTGATGTGAAGTGATAACCCATTGTGATTTTGATTTGCATTTCTTTAACTAAGAGTAAAGAAGAAAGAGTCCAGTTAGGGGGATAACCAAACATTACTCCCTTTTCACAGTAACTGAGATCTTTTTTTCCCCCCTAAGGAGCACAAATATTTTCATTCAATAATGATCACATCTGTAATAACCCATGATCATTATGAAATAGACACACTAGGTGGACACTTAAAAGAGAGACTGCTGAATTTTTTTAAAATTCATTTATGGACTTCCCTGGTGGCTCAGTGGTAAAGAATCGGCCTGCCAATGCAGGAGACACAGGTTCAGTCCCTGGTCCAGGGAAATCCCATATGCTATGGAGCAACTAAATCTGCATGTCGTAACTACTGAACCTGTGCTCTACAACCCTGGAGACACAGGTACGGAGCCCCTGTGTCACAACTACTGAAGACTGTTCACCCTAGCACCCTACTCTGCAACAAGAGAAGCCACTGCAGAGATGCCTGTGAACAATAATTAGAGAGTAGCACCTACTCCCCATAACTAGAAAAAAAGGCCTGTGCAGTAGCAGAGACCCAGCGCAGCCAACAATAAATAAATATGTTTAAAAATTTATTTACTTATTTTTTTTGTCATTTCTGTATACGACCTGTTTTTGGCTGGTTTTATATTTCACTTTAATGCAAATCTTTGGATCCATATTCATCTTTGATTCCTTAAGCAACTGTACCAATCTTTGATAGCTTATCACCAATTCCCTCATTAAAAGAGAAAAATAACTGCTTTTTCAAAGTATTATAGTTGGATTTTATGCCATTTGTGTTGATTCTTAATTGACAGATTTGATTTAGGTCATCTAATCTTTATAGCAACCCATAGAGGTAGGTTTTATTATGAGTTTCATCTTAAACTAAGAAAATTAAATTGTACAGGCTTCCCAGGTAGTAGAGAAGTAAAGAATCCCCCTGCCAATATAGGAGACGTAGGATGCAGGTTCAATCCCTGGGTCAAGAAGATCCCCTGGAGGAGGAAATGGTAAACCATTCAAGTAGTCTTGCCTGGAAAATTCCACAGACAGAGGCGCACAGTGGGCTGTATCGCTTGGGGTCACAAAAGTTGGATACGGCTGAGCAACTGAGCACTGCCCAGCACATGTAACTTGCCTTAAGTCATGTAGAAAGTAAGTGGGAAAACCTTCATTTGAACTCAGTTCTGCCTGTTTCCAGAGCTCGTGCCTGCCCTTTACCACCGGAGAATGGTGTCTGCCCTGGGGGTAAAGAGCAGGAGCTGTGGAGTCAAGATGTAGCCAACTCCACTGTGGACTAGTAACCACTCTCGTCTACTGGACACTGCAGCCCCTCAACTGCAGCCGCTAATCCCGCCTTGCTCACTCAGCCAGTTAATGAGTGTTCCTTGTGGATTCTGCAACAGGCTAGAAAAAGGGGAGACAGTAGCAAACAGAACATTAGAGTTTTTCTTTTCTGCTTTCATAGAACTTACATTCACTGGGAAGTGACAGTGAACTAAATAGTATATTAGGTAATAAGAATAGTCTGTGTGTGCATGTGTCTGTGCGTGTGTCCTAAGTCTCTTTGTGTGAGTGTGTGAAGTTGCTCAGTCGTGTCTGACTCTTTGCGACCCCATGGACTATAGCCCATCAGGCTCCTCCATCCATGGGATTTTCCAGGCAAGAATACTGGAGTGGGCTGCCGTCATGTCTAATTCTTTGCAACCCCATGGACTGTAGCCCACCAGGCTCCTCCATCCATGGGATTCTCCAGGCAAGAATACTGGAGTGGGTTGTCATGTCCTACTCCAGGGGATCTTCCGGACCCAGGCATCTAACAAGCATCTTAAATCTTCTCCATTGGCAGGAGAGTTCTTTACCACTAGCACCACCAGGGAAGAAGTGGGAACGTTAAATCTGGGAAAGGAAGGAGAGAGAGCTAAGCAGTGCGGGTATGATTTCCACCTGCACTGATATTATCCTTAGGAAACTCCTTGCCAAGATTAAGACATTTGAGGAGACACCAGGTAGGGATGGGAGAGTGAGCCTGGCAGATATTTGAGTGAAGGGCGTCCAATCAGAGACCATGGAAACAAAGCTATGGGGCAGGCATGTCCCAAGAATAAGTGGGGTGATATGGCTGTAGCACTATAGGCAAGGGAGAGAGAAATAGGGGATCAGGCAAAGAGGCCATGAGGGACCTTGCCAGTCTTGTAGACTATTTTCCAAACTTAATTTGACTCTGAGTGAGGACACTGGAGTGTTCTGAGCAGAGGAACAAGGGGATCTTTCCTATCTGAAAGAAAAATAGGCTATTCTATTGGGATAAACTGTAGAGTTAGCAAAAACAGAAAAAAGTACAAGGCTAAGAAGTCATTGTAGTCATCTAGATGAGAGAAGGTGGCCTAGCATGGTTGCAACAGAGGTGGAAACTGGTAAATTCTACATGTATTTCCAAGGTAGTATCAACATGATATGCTGATATATTGGATAAAAGTTATGAGAGAAAGAGAGGAATCAGTGATGGCTCCAAGGTTTCTGGGCTTGAGCATCTAAGTATCTAAAAGAATGAGTTGCCATCTAACTGAGTTGGGAAGGGCTAATGTTGGGGGCATGATGGGCTTGGTTTTGGACAAGTTGAGATTGAGATGCTCACTAGGCATTTAGGAGAGAACATTAAGTGAGGGTTGGGTTTAAGAGTCTGGTATTCACAAGTGAGCTCTGTGCTGCAGGTATAGAAAATTGGGAGTCTTCCATATACAGATGGTGTTTACAAACAGGAGACCAGGTGAAATCACCAAGCGAGTAAGTATAGACAGGAAAGAGAGAATTCTCTGGAATCACGTGAACTGAGCGTTTTGAGGAGGAGAGATCAGCAGTATGAAGTGTTGATAGGACCTGTGAGATGATTATTGAGAACTCTCTAAAGGGTTTTGGTGACTCAGAGGTCTTGGTGACTTGACAAGAGCCGTGGAGTGATGGAGGTGAAAGCCTTTGTCAGATGCGCTGCCCTTCCCCCAGTTCTCAAAGAAAAGGAGAGAGAACCAAGGAACTGGAATCCACAGGTATCTATAAATAGTTTTCTAGATATTTGATATCAGGGAAAGTTGAGAAATAAAGCAGTAGCTAGAGTGATCTATGGTCAAAAGATCTTTAGTTTGCTTTTAAATGAGGGAAATTACAGAATATTTGTATGGTGTTGAGAATAATTTAATAGTAGGGAAACTTTAAGATTTATTTCTGAGGGTTCACTCTGATAATATATGTAAAGCACTTAGCACAACACATAAAATACTTCATAGATATTAGATATTAGTTTTATTCCCTCTTATTATATCCCCCAAACTGTTGTAGCATAGTTGGTTATGGTATTGTATTGAAACTATCTTTATGGATCCCCTTAGTTCTTATTTATTATAGACAATTTATTTTTTACTCAATGTTCTTTAAATTGCTTATAAATGTTTTATTTATTGCTTAACTTACTTTGAATTTTCTTCATTTATATCATCCCTTCTACAAAATATAATAATTTCCAGTCCCCACCCCAGTCATTTCATGGTATATTCTCTACCTATACGTTTATAGGTGAATTTTTTCAGGTGGATAAATCTCATCATTTTGATTAGCTGGTGGTTACCTTGAAACCAGGTTAGTTGCAAGCCTGGGACATATGAATTCTGATTGAAATGCTCTATATAAACTGGGCTGGGCTGATACAGGGAGCCAAGGAAATATAGATAATCTGAACACTATGCTAACACTATTTGTTATAAGATATAACTTTCTAGATTGAGACTTGTAAAAAGCAGATGCATTTTATACTACAAAACACTATGATGAACATAGATGCAAAAATCCTCAGCAAAATTCTAGCAAACAGAATCCAAGAACATATTAAAAAGATCATATATCATGGCCAAGTGAACTTCATCCCAGGGATGGAAGGATTCTTGAATATTTGCAAATCAATGTGATACACCATATTAACAAATTGAAAGATAAAAAGCATATGGTTATCTCAATAGATGCAGAGAAAACCTTTGACAAAATTCAACATCCACTTATGATAAAAACTCTCCAGAAAACAAGCATAGAAGGAACATACCTCAACATAATAAAAGCCACATACAACAAACCCAAAGGAGACTTTATACTCAATGGTGAAAAACTGAAAGCATTTCCTCTAAAATCAGGAACAAGACAACGGTGCCCACTCTCACCACAACCATTCAACATAGTTTTGGAAGTCCTAGCCACAGCAATCAGAGAAGAGAAAGAAATAAAAGGAATCCAGATTGGAAAAGAAGAAGTAAAACTCTCACTGTTTGCAGATGACGTGATCCTATATATAGAAAACCCTAAAGACACCACCAGAAAATTACTAGAGCTAATCAATGAATATAGTGAAGTTTCAGGATATAAAATCAATACATAGAAATCCCTTTGCATTCCCATACACTAACAATGAGAAAATAGAAAGAGAAAGTAAGGAAACAATCTCATTCACCACTGCAATGAAAAGAATAAAATACTTAGGAATAAACTTACCTAAGGAAACAAAAGACCTCTGTATAGAAAACTATAAAACACTGATGAAAGAAATCAAATATGACACAAATAGTTGGAGAAATATGCCATGTTCATGGATTGGAAGAATCAGTATAGTGAAAAGGAGAGAGGAATCAACCTGCCTGACTTCAGATTATACTACAAAGCTACAGTCATCTAGAGAGTATGGTACTGGCACAAAGACAGAAATATAGATCAGTGGAACAAAATAGAAAGCCCAGAGATAAATCCATGCACCTATGGACACCCTATCTTTGACAAAGGAGGTAAAAATATACAATGGAGAAAAGATAATCTCTTTAACAAGGGATGCTGGGAAAACTGACCAACCACCTGTAAAAGAATGAAACTAGAACATTTTCTAACACCATGCACAAAAATAAACTCAAAATGAATTAAAGATCTGAATGTAAGATCAGAAACTAAAAAACTCTTAGAGGAAACATAGGCAGAACACTTTCTGACATAAATCAAAGCAAGATCCTCTGTAACTCACTTCCCAGAGTAATGGAAATAAAAACAAAAACAAGCAAATGGGACTTAATTAAACTTAAAAGCTTTTTCACAATGAGGGAAACTATAAGCAAGTTGAAAAAGCAACCTTCAGAATGGGAGCAAATAATAACAAACAAAATAACTGACAAAGAATTAATCTCCAAAATATACAAGCAGCTCATGCAGCTCAATTCCAGAAAAATAAATGACCCAATCATAAAGTGAGCCAAAGAACTAAACAGCCATTTCTCTGAAGAAGACTTACAGATGGCTAACAAACACATGAAAAGATGCTCAACATCACTCATTTATTAATGCAAAACAAAACCACAATGAGGTACCATCTCACTCCAGTCCGAATGGCTGCCATTAAACAGTCTACAAAGAATAAATGCTGGAGAGGGTGTGGAGAAAAGGGAACCCTCTTACACTGTTGGTGGGAATGCAAACTAGTACAGCCACTATGGAGAAGAGTGTGGAGATTCCTTAAAAAACTGGAAATAGAACTTCCATATGACCCAGCAATCCCACTTCTGGGCATACACACTGAGGAAACCAGATCTGAAAGAGACACATGCACCCCAATGTTCATAGCAGCACTGTTTATAATAGCCAGGACATGGAAGCAACCTAAATGTCTATCAGCAGATGAATGGATAAAGAAGTTGTGGTATATATGCACAATAGAATATTGCTCAGCTATAAAAAGAACGCATTTGAGTCACTTCTAATGGATGAAACTGGAGCCTATTATACAGAGTGAGGTAAGTCTGAAAGAGAAACACCAATAGTACATTAATGTATATATATGGAATTTAGAAATACAGTAATGATGCCCCTATATGCAAGATAGTAAAAGAGACACAGATGTAAAGAACAGACTTTTGGACTCTGTGGGAAAAGGTGATGGTGGGATGATTTGATAGAAAAGCACTGAAACATGTATATTACCATACGTAAAACAGATGACCAGTACAAGTTTGATGAATGCAACAGGGCACTCAAAGTCGGTGCACTGGGACAACCCAGAGGGATGGGGTGGGGAGGGAAATGGGTGAGGGATTCAGGATGGGGCACACATGTACACTGGTGGCTGATTCCTGTCGATGTATGGCAAAAAACACCACAATATTGTAAAGTAATTAGCCTCCAATTAAAATAAATTAATTAATTTTTAAAAAGCTTTGTTACTTACTATAGTATTCAATGTACTTTCTCATTAGGAAACTTTACTGGAAAGAATTTCACAGTATGTACTGCAGAAAATGAAATGCATTATGAATCTAATTCTATTTGTCAGATCTAAGAATGCAGTACAGTTGGGTATACTTAAAGTAATAAAAATCAGTGAAGAACTAGTATTTCTAGCTTCTTCCCTGACTTAGTTCATTCATTGGTGGTGGTTTAACAGCTAAGTCATATCTGACTGTTTTGTGACCCCATGGACTGTAGCTCATCAGGCTCCTCTGTCCCTGGGATTTCCAGGCAAGAATACTGGAGTGGGTTTCCATTTCCTTCTCCAGGGGATCTTCCTCAATCAGGGACTGAACTTGGGTTTCCTGCGTTGCTGCATTACTAATTTCCTCAAAACTTTGCAGCATAAGAAATAATAAATATTGATTATTCCACACAGTTTCTGTGGGTCAGAATCCAGGAGTGGATTTGCTCTGTAGTTCTGGTTTGGGTTCCTCACAAAGCTGCAGTGGTCTGAAGGCTTGACTGGGTCTGAAGGGTTTTGTTCCCAACCTGG
The DNA here is from genome assembly GCF_910594005.1 of Cervus elaphus. Taxonomy (NCBI): domain Eukaryota; kingdom Metazoa; phylum Chordata; class Mammalia; order Artiodactyla; family Cervidae; genus Cervus; species Cervus elaphus. The sequence goes on along the minus strand of NC_057842.1, from coordinate 20,429,420 downwards.
CTCACTCGTGTTCCTGTCAAGTTAGTGCTAGCTTTGACCAGAGACCTCAGTTCCTTGTCCTGAGAATTTATCTATAGGGTTGTGTGAGCATCCTTACCACAAGGTAGGTGATAGGCTATACAGCAATCTAAGAGAATGAGCAATGACATGACTTTGGAAGTCACACTCAGTCATTTCTATTCATTACACAGATCAGCCTACTCATTTAGGGAGTGGGACATTAAATACCAGGACACAAAAATCTTGGAGACCTATGTTGGATGCTGGCTACAGTGTTGCTCCTCAGGGGGCTGTAAAGGCCATGGTGAGACTCAAATCAGTTGAAATTTAGTCATGGCTGAAGTTTCTATCCTTGCATATAATGGATTTTATCTGCCTCTATTTTTATTGTTACAATTAATGGCCAGAATTTGACATGGGCTTATGACCATGAGTTTTTCTGAGTATTCAAACAGCATACATATAGATGTTGGAAGTATCCAGCAAATGTGGATGTATTATGAAAAATACATAATACCATGTATTAATAACATAATACAAAGAAAAATACAAAATCAGTTTGTCTTTTTGCTAAAGAAGAAATAACAAATAATGTAGAGAGAGCATCACACTCTGGGTTTAAGTCTTTGCAGATGGTTAATTTTGTTGATTTTGGGCAAGCAGTCCTCATTTCTAAAACAGGAATGATAATGACAATAATATAAATATCAATTCCATAGTATTATCTTGAGAATTAAATGCATGTAAATGTAAGAAAGCACTATAAATCCATAAAGCATCATAAATATTGCAATTCAGAGTGCTTTTTGATAAGTGGTACTTTATATCACATGTCCTTAACCCAAGTCTGCTTTTAACTGCATAGACAACAATGGCAACTATTACTACCAACAACTACAAATAATACATTTAAAAAAAGAAAAGGAGATGCATTAGATGAAGCAGAGGATAGGAATGGAGCATTGAGAGGAGTCCACCCAGGTCACAGGCAATAATGGGCTGCAGTATCTGTAGAGAATACAAAAACAGTAATAAATCAGACAAAAAGACAAAGTGTGTTTCAAGATGACCACACAACTGGTAATTCTTGGTAATGTCTATGGTAAAATGCTCTTCTCTACAGAGCAGACTGATGTCTCCACTCCCTTCTCCTTCCTGTGCTTCAGATTGCTGAGGTTACTTTTCAAATCCAATCATAATCTGTAGACTGGGTGTGTCATGTTGGTAAGCCAAACGTTTAAATGTGGGTGGTGTGGGGTAGGCAGTTGTGTAAAGTCTCAGTTTCAGTAGGTAAGTGACTTTGAGAAACAAGCAATCACTCTTTACATTAAACACACTAGAGATTTCTTATATAGTCCCAGAGCAGCTCTGGGAGAGATACAAGCAAATTCTTGGTGGGCACTAGGATCCTAAATATTCTTCTAAAGTTTTTAGGTACTTCAGCATCCTTTTGGTAAATAATGTGCAAGTCAATGCATTTATATACAGGAGTGTAATTTCATGTGTGCTTGCTCAATTGACAAGTCATGTCCGACTCTTTGCAACCCGAAGAACTGTAGCCCACCGACTCTTCTGTCCATGAGCTTCTCCAGGCAAGAATACTGGAGTGGGTTGCCATTTCCTCCTCCAGAGGATCTTCCTGACCCAGGGACTGAACCAAGATCTGCATTAGCAGGAGGATTCTTTTATCACTGAGCCATCTGGGAACTCCAAAGATCATAACTGACTTGCCCAAAAAGCAGAGCTATAGTTGACAAGAGGAAATCTCTGAGCTCTAATTTGAGATACGGAGTTTCACTGGGCATTATCAATTTTTCATCAGAATAAGGTTAGCTATACTATTGCATACATTCTTTTATATTCTCTTTCTATTTTAGCTTAATTTACTATGTTTTTGAAGGAATCAATAGCTTTACTCCCCCTTTCCACATGGCATTTTTTTTCCTGGATTTTAAGTAGTTCTAAAACGAACATTGATGTACAGTCTTTTCAATATTCACTCTTCAATAGAAATGAAAGCATTGAAGTGTTTGGCAATTTGTTCCCAAATGTAATCAATCATTGTCCTCAGCATACATCTCCCAGGAAAATATCGTACTAATTAGTGCTTTTTCTCTTCTGTGACAAGGAAATAAGAAAGAACATACATGAACTGATTATATAGAATGTGTTTTCACAACTTTTCCTGTCAAGGAAGTCGTGACTAAATCTGGTTAATTTTTCTTCCCACTCCAGTCTATATTGAAAATGTCATCACTAATAAATTAAGGTGTATTTATTATAATGCATTTCAAGCTCACAAAACAATTAATGTGCCCAATCTTTTTCCAAACATTAGTAATTTGGGGGGATGTTTGCTATAACTTTTCTTTGGTGTGTCCTAGGCCTATCAGTCTTATAATAATTTACTTGTTGTTGAAGTCTTCATGTTCTTTATAATTTTTTTTATTACTATGCCAAATATGTAATTGATTTATCCTGCTGGCTCAGGTGGTAAATCATCTGCACATAATACAGGAGATGCAGGTCTGATCCCTGGATCGGGAAGATCCCCTAAAGAAGGGAATGGCAATCCACTCCAATTCCATGGACCAAGCAGCCTGGCAGGCTACCGACCATAACGTTACAAAGAGTCAGACACTTTTACTATGCCATGTAAGAGAATCAGCCTCATTACCAATCAAGATAACCTTTTGATTAATGAAATATTTGAAAATGAAGAGAGTATAAAATTCATTTTAATAGGATAATTTATTCACAAAAGTAACTTTCATAGTTGTATGTATTGTGTTTGCACAGGATAAGTAAAACCCAGGAGGATAAAACTTAGTGAGGTCCACAGAGTGAGACGAATAATTCTTACAGGTTAATGGAAAACAATTTAGAGGGATGAACTTTAAGAGTATATCAGGATACATATTAAGATAACAATTAACTTATAATACCAAAGTTATAAAGTGTAATTGGAATCTGTCATTGATATGTGGAGAGAGAGAGCTATTAAAAAGAATTTCACCTGAGAATCTGATGTGAAATTTTTTGAGATTATCAAGTGTTTTCAAAGTTGTCCACATTAGGCCTGGATTTCTAGTGACAGGCAAAGGCATAAACTCCTAGATACAGATTAGGAAGACATGCTTTTAGGTCTGAGTAAAGAGAAAAACATTTTTGTTTCTCCTCTCCTCTAACACTAGGCTGACAGTGACTTCATTTCTGGTCACTGAATGTGTGGGTTTTTTCCTACACCAAGCGGTTGTATGACACCAGCTGGGTGTTCCACAACTTTATCTCAGTTCTGACACTATCTCCCTGGAGATATAATAGCATGGGGCTCCCCAGGGGAAGGACTCAGTCCTACAAGACTGCACCCTCCGCTCAGATGCCAATCAGGGCTCATGCCATTACCTGTGCTTCTGACTGTAAGGCTATAAAATTTCTTATGACTAGCTCCTAGGATTTGATTAATTTGCTATAGCACCTCACAGAATTCAAAATCACATATTACTTACTAGATAGCTGGTTTAATATTAAAGGATATAACTCAGAAACAGCTAGATGGAAGAGATGCACAGGGAAAACTCTCTGAACTCCTCCTCTTTGGGTTTTATTTTATTTATCTATTTTTCACTCAGGCTTAATCACAGGGGCAGCCTTTCTTTTCTTCAGCTGCAAAATCCCTGCACATGGTAAATAAAGCCATGAAATTAAAAGACACTTGCTCCTTGGAAAAAAAGCTGTGACAAACCTAGACAACATATTAAAAAGCAGAGACATTACTTTGCCAGCAAAGGTCCGTATAGTCGAAGCTATAGTTTTTCCAGTAGTCATGTACAGATGTGAGAGTTGAACCATAAAGAAGGCTGAGCATCAAAGAATTGATGCTTTTGAACTGTGGTGTTGGAGAAGACTCTTGAGAGTCCCTTGGACTGCAAGGAGATTCAACCAGTTCATCCTAAAGGAAATCAGTCCTGAATATTCATTGGAAGGACTGATGCTGAAGCTGAAACTCCAATACTTTGGCCACCTGATGTGAAGAACTGACTCATTGGAAAAGACCCTGGTGCTGGGAAAGACTGAAGGCAGGAGGAGAAGGGGACAACAGAGAATGAGATGGTTGGATGACATCACTGACTTGATGGACATGAGTTTGAGCAAGCTCCAGGAGTTGGTGATGGACAGGAAGGCCTGGTATGCTGCGGTTCATGGGGTTGCAAAGAGTCAGACACGACTGAGCGACTGGCTGAACTTAATCACAGGGGGCATGATTGATTACATCACTGGCCTTTGATTGATTCACCTCCCAGGAGGTGGATGGTGTGGGTCTGAAAGTTCTTTAATTATAGGACTGTTTCTCAAACTTAGGGCTTCCCAGGGGGCTCAGTAGTAAAAAAATTCACCTGCCAATTCAAGAGACACAGGAGAGACGAGATTGATCCCTGGGTTGGGAAGATACCCTGGAGGAGGAAATGGAAACCCACTCCAGTATGTGTGAGCTGGACCATAAAGAAGGTAGAATGCCAAAGAACTCATGCTTTTGAACTGTGGTGTTGGAGAAGACTCTTGAGAGTCTCTTGGACAGCAAAGAGATCAAAACAGTCAATATTATAGGAAATCAGTCCTGAATATTCATTGGAAGGACTGAGGCTGAAGCTGAAGCTCCAATACTTTGGCCACCTGGTGGGAAGAGCTGACTCATTTGAAAAGACCCTGATGCTGGGAAAGATTGAAGGGGGGAGGAGAAGGGACAACAAAGGATGAGATAGTTGGATGGCATCACTGATTCAATAGACATGAACTTGGGCAAACTTGAGGAGATGGTGAGGGACACAGAACCTGGCATACTACAGTCCATGGGGTTGCAAAGAGTTAGACATGACTTGGAGATTAAACAATAACTATATATTATAACATATTGCATGTTATAACATATAACAATAACATATACTAACTATATATATTATCCATTAGATTATAATAGATTAAATGTATTAGAAATATACAATATATTATATATTATATAATTTATATATATGAGTATAATTATGAATATAATCATATATAGTATACAAAATTATATTTATATATGTAATTAATATATATAACTATGTAATATAAATAGCTATATACAAGGGCTTCCCTGATGGCTCAGTGGGTAAAGAATCCACCTGGAATGCCGGAGACACAGGAGACGTGGGCTTGATCTTTGAGTCTGATAGAACCCTGGAGGAGGAAATGCCAACCCACTCCAGTACTCTTGCCTGGAGAATCCCATGGACAGAAGAACCTGGTGGGCTACAATCTATAGGCTTGCAAAGAGTTGTACATGACTGAGTAACTTTCACTTGTAAGTAACTATATATGATGTAAAATCTGTAAATAGTATATTTCTATAAAATATTTATTTTGTATCAAATATATAATATATAGTTATATCACTATATTATGTATGAGATATCTTATGTTACATATATTTATAACAAATAGTATTTATATGATATGTTTTAATATATAACATTTATATAAATGGTAGATCATATATATTAATGATGTTAATATATGTGGTATGCATTCATGAAATTAATATATATAATGTATCAAATACATAATCTAATTTATTAATATATGATATATCATATATTATCAGTTCAGTTCAGCCTCTCAGTCGTGTCCAACTCTGCACCCCTATGAACTGCAGCATGCCAGGCCTCCCTGTCTATCACCAACTCCCATAGTTTACCCAAACTCATGTCCATTGAGTCAGTGATGCCATACAACCATCTCACCCTATGTCATCCCCTTCTCCTCCTTCCCTCAATCTTTCCCAGCATCAGGGTCTTTTCAAATGAGTCAGCTCTTCGCATCATGTGGCCAAAGTATTGGAGTTTCAGCTTCAACATCAGTCCTTTCAAGGAACACCCAGGACTGATCTCCTTTAGGATGGACTGGTTGGCTTTCCTTGCAGTCCAAGGGACTCTCAAGAGTCTTCTCCAACACCACAGTTCAAAAGCATCAATTCTTTGGTGTCTATCTTGCTTTATAGTCCAACTCTCAAATCCATACATGACTACTGGAAAAACCATAGCTTTGACTAGATGGAACTTTGTTGGCAAAGTCTCTGATCTTTAATATGCTGTCTAGGTTGGTCATAACTTTTCTTCCAAGGAGTAAACAGCTTTTAATTTCATGGCTGCAATCACCATCTGCAGTGATTTTGGAGCCCCCAAAATAAAGTCAGCCACTGTTTCCACTGTTTCCCCATCTATTTGCCATGAAGTAATGGGACCGGATGCCATGATTTTAGTTTTCTGAATGTTGAGCTTTTTTTTTTTTTTGAATGTTGAGCTTTAAGCCAACTTTTTCACTCTCCTCTTTCACTTTCATCAAGAGGCTCTTTAGTTCTTCTTCACTTTCTGCCATAAGGGTGGTGTCATATGCATATCTGAGGTTATTGATATTTCTCCCAGCAATCTGGATTCCAGCTTGTACTTCATGCAGCCCAGTGTTTCTCATGATGTACTCTTGAGATACCAAGGGAAAAATTCATGCAAAGATGGGCTCAATAAAGGAAAGAAATGGTATGGACCTAACAGATGCAGAAGATATTAAGAAGAGGTAGCAAGATTACGCAGAAGAACTATACAAAAAAGATCTTCACGACCCATATAATCACAGTGGTGTGATCACTCACATAGAGCCAGACATCCTGGAATATGAAGTCAAGTGGGCCTTGAGAAACATCACTACGAGCAAAGCTAATAGAGTAGAGGAATTCCAGTTGAGCTATTTCAAATCCTGGAAGATGATGCTGTGAAAGTGCTGCACTCAATATGCCAGCAAATTTGGAAAACTCAGCAGTGGCCACAGGACTGGAAAAGGTCCGTTTTCATTCCACTCCCAAAGAAAGGCAATCCCAAAGAATGCTCAAACTACCGCACAATTGCACTCGTCTCACATGCAAGTAAAGTAATGCTCAAAATTCTCCAAGCCAGGCTTCAGCAATACATGAACTGTGAACTTCCAGATGTTCAAGCTGGTTTTAGAAAAGGCAGAGGAACCAGAGATCAAATTGCCAACATCTGCTGGATCATCGAAAAAGCAAGAGAGTTCCAGAAAAACATCTATTTCTGCTTTATTGACTATGCCAAAGCCTTTGACTGTGTGGATCACAATAAGCTGTGGAAAATTCTGAAAGAGATGGGCATACCAGACCACCTGACCTGCCCCCTGAGAAATCTGTATGCAAGTCAGGAAGCAACAGTTAGAACTGAACATGGAACAACAGACTGATTCCAAATAGGAAAATGTTACATCAAGACTGTATATTGTCACACTGCTTATTTAACTTATATACATAGTACGTCATTTATTATTTATATATATATATATTTATTTATTTATATATTTATATATATATATATATATACATATATATATATATATATGAATCACTGTGCTGTATGCCTGAAACTAACATGACATTGTAAATCAGGTATACTTCAATAAAAAAAGAAATAAACATGAAGCAAAAAGAAGAAAATGGGAATTAAGAAAAAGAGTTGATGAGTTCTACAGTGGAATTGAAAGTGAAGAAATTCTAAGTGGAAGATAGTGGCATTAGTATTATACTTGCCAGCAAATCTAGTTTCCATTAAGTAGAACCTTTTTACAGCTATAAGGAATGTGTACTACTAAATCTACTCCTCTAGGCTTACTTACCTGACAGTACCATGTTGTTAATTATAAACAGTGTTTTACAGCAATCCTCTGGCATATTTCATCTTGCATGACTGAAATTCCATACTCATTGCACTGCAGCTCGACATGTCTACCCCCTCTCAGCTTCTAGAGAGCACTATGCTACTTTCTGTCTCTCTGAGTTTGACTTCTTTAAAAACCTCATATTAGTGGAATTAGGCAGTATTTATCCTTTTGTGATTGTTTTATTAGCAGAATATCTGCAAGTTTTATCCAAGTTGTAGCATATGGCAGGATTTTCTTCTTTTCTTTGGTGGAATAATATTCTGTGGTATGGTATGTATATACAATGACTCCAATACTTTGGCCACCTAATGTGAAGAGCCGATTCATTAGAAAAGACCCTGATGCTGGGAAGATTGAGGGCAGGAGGAGAAAGGGACGACAGAAGATAAGATGGTTGGATGGCATCCCTGACTCAGTGGACATGAGTTTGAGCAAACTCCAGTAAATAGTGAAGAGCAGGAAAGATGGGTGTGCTGCAGTCCATGGTGTCCCAAAGAGTAGGTCACAACTAGGCAACTGAAAAACAATGTATATACTACATTTTCTTTATCCATCACCCACTGTTGGAGATTTAGTTGTTTAGAACAAGAGCTATTCTACATAAATACTACTCAGAATAAATGCATATAAAATTATCATTTAATTTAATATGATTCAATATACTACACAGAAACTAAGAGAATCAAATTTTAATATGAACTCAGAAGCAACAAAGTGTAGACCTGGAGCACATTGCTCCATGGGAAAGTTAATGTTTCTTCCTCATTAGTTAACAGTTTTTTAACTAGGAAACTTGGCTGCACTTTATAATCATCAAGGGCACTTATAGAAATTCCAGTGGCAAGGATGCCCTCCAGCCAGGGAACGGTATGCTTTCATGTCCTAAACTGATTTCAAAACCACCTATGGTTGTGAACCACTTGAGGAGGGAGTTTCTTTTATTTAGGACATTTTTTTTTTTATATTCTATTGTTGGATGTAAGATGAACAGAGATTCCATGTAATCAATTAGGATTTTCAGAGAATTATTCTTTCTTTCATCTCGCTCTTCCAGAAGGTGTATAGCCAGACAGTCATCCACTTTTCTTTAGACAAGACAATGTAAGAAGAAGACATAACAGAAGTGGCTCTGGGCCACATTTTCCTGCCTTTATTGCCCGTCACTTTCCTCCTGGGAAACTAGAGCAATTGTAATAACAGTAAGTAAAATTACTGAGCCCAAGGAATGCAATACAACTAAATTAGCTATTAGTTTTTAACAGACACTATAAATGTAGATATATTCCTCATTTTACAGATGAGGAAACAGGTATAAAGAGAGAAAGGCAGTTAAGGTGGTGGAACAACTGTTCTATATTGCTACCTGGCCTTAGACTGTGGGCTGGTAACCACCATACCCCACTGTCTTTTAATTGAAACAAGAGTTTACCTTCTTCTTTTTTATTTTTTCTTTGCCTTGGCTTAGCCAAGGAAGTGTGCTGGTTAGCATGACATAAGGCACTTAACTCACCTCACCTTTCATATAACCTTAGGGACTTTTCAAATCCCATTTACCATGCATCATGGCACATTGTCATTAAACATGCAAATTGCCTTAGTCCAACAGGTTAGAGTATTCACACTGATCTTTTATTCCTTTATTATACTTTTCCATAATTTCTAAATCATTTTAAAGAGCATTCAACTTAGCAGTTAAGAAATCTGAAATCATGTCAGGACAGGGTCCTGGTGCTTTCCCTTCCCTCATTTGACCATTTTGTTGACGCAATTGGTTCCAGTCACAAGCCACAGGCTCCAGTGATTATTACTTCTCTCCAGTGAACTGGTCTTTGTTGTACAGAGTATTCTTTATTATCTCATTTCTGCTTCCTGTGTCTGGCATCTTGTTCATATTCTTATATAAACACAAGTTCCTAAACTTTGCTCTACAGAACACTATTTTAGCAAGATTATGACAGGGCTTCCATGAAAAAGAACTAGCTTTTTCTTGGAACCATACTGGCTATGGTTGGGCGAATAATGGCTTTCCAAAGATGACCACATCCTAGTCCTTGAAATCTGTGAACATGTCACCTTACCTGGCTAAAGGGAATTTGCACACAGATGAAGAGATTATTTTGGATAATCTTAGGGGATGACAGAGGATGAGATGGTTGGATGGCATCACCCACTCAATGGACATAAGCTTGTGTAAACTCTGGGAGTTGGTGATGGACAGGTAGGCCTGGCGTGCTGAAATACATGGGGTCTCAGGGTCGGACCCGACTGAGAGACTGAACTGAACTGAACTGATATTTTGGATAATCAATATAATAATAAGTGTTCAGGTAAGAGAGGGACAGGAGGACCAGAGCCTGAGATGTGACAATGGAAGCAGAGGGACATAGAGAAAAATTGGAAGATGCTATTTTGCCGGCTTTGAAGATGGATGGTTGGGCCATAAGCCAAGAAATGCAGGTGGCCTCTAGAAGCTAAAAAAGGCAACACATGGATTTTCCCTTAAAGTCTCCTGAAGGAACATGGCGCTCCTGACACATTCTAGACTCCAGAACTGTAAAAGAATAGCTTTGCATTATTCTAAGCTGTGAGGTTTGTGTTAATTAGTTGCAGTGCCAATAGGAAACTAATGTAATGATCAAATAAATTGGGGAAATGTGACATGCTTTATTCTCTTTTAGGATATTCACAGTGCATATTTAATGCAAAATGTCAATGACAAATACTGAAGTGTGTAGTAGAATTACAATAATTTCCTCTTAGGAATAGTAATCTTCTTTGACAGAGGGCCTAGTTTGTGAATATTTGGCTAGGTGTTTTTTTTCTTTTTCCTTTAAATTAGAGCCTTGTCCGTGCCCAATAAATTCAAGGTATTGTTAACTCGTCCTACCAGATGGACTGAGTTGTGAGAAGCATCTTGAGCGCTGCACTGGCGGGATACAGACATTCAATGCGGCCCTTCCACTCGATGAATTTCAGTCATTGTATCATCTCTGTGTTTTCTGCTCATATAAAATGGTGGCCCCTTAAATATAGTCTTATTGCTTGCTTGTATTATTACTCACTTTGGTTGGATGATCCTTTGCAGATTTTTGTTTTTTGTTTTTAACTAAAATGTCTAAGCATTTATTTTTCATTTTATGAAAGCAAGAGTTTAAAATAAAAATGTGTTTCAAAGAATTCTGTATTGTAAATTATGCTCTGAGATTTGTTTGCTAATAAGCACTCTAATTTGTATTTTAATATAAGAAGATATTTTGATATATCAATTAAAATTTTTGAGTTTTCTTAATATCCTTTTAGAGCATTGCCATTGTCATGTAAATGAACTCTATGATTTTTTGCACTGATTTGGCACATATTAATTGGAGAAGAAACCAACATATAGGTCATGTGCTTTTTAAAACATTGGTTCTTGGAATCAATTTCTGGCTAGATTTATAGTTTTACTTTTTGTTTTTAAAAAATCACCTTCCTTGAGTCATTAAAATACATCTTTTCCTTGTTTGTTGTAGGTTTCTCTCAGATGACATGCTGGAATTAAATTTGTTTCTTTGGTATTCCAAATAGTTCTCACTTTGGAGTATCTCATTATAGAACTGGAAATACTACAAAAATAAAAGGAACATAAATAATCCAGAACAAATACAAACTCGTTCCATTTATTCAAAAAAGATTAACCTTCTATTTTAAGCCAGATGCATAACAAGTTACTGATGATATACACATATCTTCCTTGCTTTCAAGATGTTTACAGTAATATTTGTAAAAAATTCTAGTTTTCTTAATCTTTCTTGACTTTTACATAAAAACTTCAGGGATTTGTGTTAACTAAAAGGATGAAATCTCTGACTAAGGAATTTTTCACCATTAAAAATGGTGACTGAAGTACACTGTGGAGTTTGGGATTTTAAAGTTCTTCGATGCTTGAAAGATTCTCTTGACAGAGGCCATTATCACATGGTTGCTTCCTTGTATGAAAAGTTGAGACACTAGAACCTCTCTGATCATTTTATGCATTTGTGACTACCAAAAGATATGAAGTTTATGGTAAGCCTTGACTACGGTTGATGGTTTGTCTCAGGACATGACTTTGTTGACAGAAGGACTAATTTCTCTGTAGTAGTAATTCTTCAAATGTAGTCATTGGAGCAACAACACATTGCCTGGGAACTTGCTACATATGCAAATTATCTGGTCCCACCCAAGATCTGCTGAATCAGAATCATAGTGCTTTAAGGAATTAGATTGTTAAATATACTCAGCTTTGCTCTGAGCCCAAACAGAGCTCTTCTAATGATTTTTGACTCAGATATCTACATCTGGGGACTTGGTCCAAAAACTTATTTACTGACATATTTCACCTGCCAAAAAGTTCACATTTTCATTTCTGATGCTCAAGATAGTTGTAGCTGTTTTTAATATTAAAATGAGAAAAAAAAAACCCCAAACATTTAATTCTCAATAGATTGTCTTGTATAATACCTTTGCTGTGCTTAATGTTCTAAATTTTTGCTAAAATATCATGGCATTATTTTAGAGGAGGACAGCTTCATGAATTTTACTACATATATAAATAAAGAAGTTATGTATTGTTCTATTCTGCCACTATTTTATGTATAATGTCTTATTTAGTTACTAAATCCTATGGACAGAGGAATCTGGTGGGTTATAGTCCATGGGGTCACAAAAAAGTAGGACATGACTTAATGACTAAATGACAAAAAAGTATTCCACTTTATATGTGGCTCAGGTAAATTATCTATCACTATGTAGTGCAGACAAAACTCAAAGATAGAGCTGTTTAGTTCCAAGAGAAGAGGTTTACAGTTATGTCATGCTGCCTCCCAAACAGAACTATCTCTGAAGCTTCTCCTAGTATCCCTAACATGTTACATTTTTATCTTATGTTCTGAAGCCAAAATTTAAAGCTTTTTATTTTCTAAATAAAATTTGGAGACAATTCCTCTGACCAAGGATTTTATAGGTAAATTCAGAATACTGTGTGATAATAGAACTAGACATTTGACTAACAAGGACTTCCTTATTCTTTTCATAGGCAAATATAACAATTGTAATAAATTTTTATAAGAAAGTAAAATATTTAAAAAGATAACATCTGACTAAACACATTTCAAAAAAATATGTCAAAACCCAAATTTAAAGATAGTAACTAGGAATCAAATTATTTTAAAAATGTGCCTTAATGAAGTAGAATTTTCTTCAATAATTCCAAGATAGTGCAACATTAAATCTTTTAAAGTAATTTTTCATATTAATAATACACAGAAAATTAAACATATGCTCAATTATAAAAGAGACAGGTGTTTGATAAAACTCAGCATCTACTCCTGGCTTGAAGAAATTTGTAAAAGAGAATTTGCAAAAAAAGTACTTATCCTGTTGAGTCAACTCCATGCTTAATTCTGTGTTCTTGCTGAGTTGCTCAGTCATGTCCAACTCTATGTGACCCAAAGGACTGTAGCCCACCAGGCTCCTCTGTCCATGGGATTCTCCAGGTAAGAATACTGAAGTGGGTTGCCATTCCCTCCTCCAGGGGATCTTCCTGACCTAGGGATCAAACCTGAATCTCTTATGTCTCCTGCATTGGCAGGAGAATTCTTTTACCAGTGAGCTTCCTGGGAAGCCTATGCTTAATGGTAACAAATATAAATTTTCTCATGTATGAGATACATCAACCTTTTAACAATCATACTGCCTGACTCTGTAATTCCACTATGGGAATTTTTTAAAGGGAATTATTGTATAAAGATGTATGTATGAGATACTGTTTATGATGTGACCATAAGACAGTAAAAAATGTTTCTAAAGTTGGAATTGATGTGATCAATTCTCCTTCTAACAGGCAAGTGCTTTACAGCCATGAAACATGATGAGTGAGGTCTCCAGTTAAAGTTGTTGAATTGAACACACACTTATCTTTTCCACTTTATGAGATGCTATTGAAATGACAGAACAGAAATAAAGCAAACTTTATAAATACAAGTATAAAGAGAGTAGGGGATGAAAAATAAATGGTAAAGAGATTTCCATGAGTTTTCGAGTGAGAGAAGGTAAATGGAAGAATAACTGTGCTGACATACTGGAGTGAGGGGGAAGCCACTCTTTCTGCAGAGACTCTTCTGAGTAGTGAACATGCTTACCTGACGGAATCCTGAGAGGCATCAGGTGCCACAGAACTCAGGGGTGTTGTTGGAGCTGAGGGGTGATTTAATTTTTAAACATTTGCACGCAGAGTGATTAGACTTCTGTTTTTCCTCTTAACTTACCTCATTCTACCTCCCTGATTCACTTGCAGATAGCAGATTCAGAAAGACCTCTTTCTAGAGAAATTAAAAAGTTGGCTTAAATCTCAACATTCAGAAAACTAAGATCATGGCATCTGGTCCCATCACCTCATGGGAAATAGGTGGGAAGACAGCGGAAACAGTGTCAGGCTTTATTTTTTTGGGCTCCAAAATCACTGCCGATGGTGACCACAGCCATGAAATTAAAAGACGCTTACTCCTTGGAAGGAAAGTTATGACCAACCTAGATAGCTTATTAAAAAGCAGAGACATTACTTTGTCAACAAAGGTCCGTCTGGTCAAGGCTATGGTTTTTCCAGTGGTCATGTATGGATGTGAGAGTTGGACTGTGAAGAGAGCTGAGCGCCAAAAAATTGATGCTGTTGAAGCGTGGTGTTGGAGAAGACTCTTGAGAGTCCCTTGGACTGCAAGGAGATCCAACCAGTCCATCCTGAAAGAGATAAGTCCTAGGTGTTCATTGGAAGGACTGATGCTGAAGCTGAAACTCCAATACTTTGGCCACCTCATGCAAAGAGTTGACTCACTGGAAAAGACCCTGATGCTGGGAGGGATTGGGGGCAGGAGGAGAAGGGGACGACAGAGGAGGAGATGGTTTGATGGCATCACCGACTCGATGGGCATGAGTTTGAGTAAACTCCGGGAGTTTGTGATGGGCAGGGAGGCCTGGCGTGCTGCGACTCATGGGGTTGCAAAGAGTCTGGCACGACTGAGCGACTGAACTGAACTGAACTGAACTGAGCTTTGGACTCAATGGTATTTAAAAAAACAACAACAACAACAAAAAACAGGGTAGAAGTGAGGCACCAGTAGATTTAAAGTGGTTTAGTGAAAATGTGCAAAGTGACAGTTTGTGCAGTTTACTCCTTACATGCCCTTGTGCAGGCCCAGGCCCATCAAGCTAAGAGTGGATAGTTCCTCTCTGATCCATCCTAGAGAATAAAGATCTAGATATTTAGAGTTGTGAGTCACTGATGCAAAAGTGGTCGCAACATTATTACAGTAAGTCCCTTACATATGAAGCTCCAAGGTATGGACTTTCAAAGATGAGAACACGCATTTGCATGTACAATCACATAAGTTAGTTCACGTGTCTGACGTACATTGTCACACGCGTGCCTCCTCTAGGAATGATTGTGCTTTTGTGGACTTTACCGTACAGTACTGTATAGGGTACAGAAGTACAGTATCTTTATTTCAAGCCCAGGATGTCTAGAAGCAAGCGTAAAAGCAGTGGTGATGTAGTTGGTACTGCTAAGAGGTGCCAAGAATTGGTGATGTGGAGAAAGGATGAAGAGAGACAAGTGGGAGAAGAAGCAACTGAAGATGGGAAGATTCACGACACAGGAAGTGGCAAGGGGATTTTCTTCATTTGAGGAGGCACTGTTAGTTTTTGAAGCACAGGGCCCCAAGGTAGAGTGGTACGTGAAGGTTGCAGCAGTCGTTCAGAACGCAATCCAGCGCTACTGTGTCGTCTATGATGAGAAAAAAGAGCTACTACCCAGACATCACTGGGGAGTTTTTCCAAGCAGGTAGATAGAATTGAATCCAGCAAGCGACTGATACTTATGTCATCAACGTCAGGTATGAGTGAAACTGCAGCTTGCCCTCCGTCTCCTGTTCCTCCGAACCCTTCAGTTTTACTATCTCCCATCTTCTTTCCCTTCTCCAGGCAGTAACTCTTCCTGCAGTTCACTCGATGCCAGCCTCTGTGTCTGAACTACTGTACTTTTCAAGGTACTGTACTGTAAGATTAGAAATGTTCATTTTTTATTTTTTTTATTTTTTGTGTTTGTTTTTTAAGTGTTATTTGCATGAGAAGTATAATAAAAAATTATCATGTTTGCGAGAATGCTCAGTTGTGTCTGACTCTTTGCAGCCCCATCGACTGTAGCCCCCCAGGCTGCTCTGTCCATGGGATTTCCCAGGCAAAAATACTGGAGTGGGTTGCCATTTCCTTTTCCAATAGGCTTTCTGATCATTCCTCAAAAGGGTGATCTTTACTCTTCATTTTATTTCCAGTATGTTTGGACTCCACCACGGTGCCAGGGCTGGCTGAGGGGCCTAATTTTTCTAATGAATCAAAGAGGATCCCAGTAAACAGGCTGGGTGACCACTGTCGGCATGGGGGAATTTATACTGTGCAGACCCCTGTCAAATATCAACTGCTATGATTCTCAGTTTTAGCTTGAAGCATTTTTCCTCTTTATAGCACATGTACATAAGCAGTGACTCTGACACAGATTCTTCTTTAATCTATCTCCTGTTACAGGCCAGTGTAGGTTTATCGACTTATTTGTGTTTTGTTTTTCTTTTATCCTTCAATAGTGAACCTCTGGGCACAGTGGCTTGAGAAACAATATAAACTTATTTTAAAAGCATAGAATCAAAACTTTCACCAGGAATGTAATGTGCTTTAGTTATTATTTGGGATTTGCTACCATAAAAAAGAGCATTTACCCCACTTCTCGAGAATTGAAGTATTGGAAACAAGCTGACTTTTGTTGAAAATCCTTCTTTCTAACTTCTGTGGTAATAAACAAGGACAGTTTTTAAAATTCAGTTCATTAAAATGTGCTTACTTTGTCTTATCAAGGAAATTCTCATTTTTTAAATTTCATCTTTTTTTAAATTATAACTTAAATGCCTCATCCTTCATCTCAATTCAAAAATATATATTGAGCACCGGATATTTGTGTTCACTATTCACCTCCTTCTTAAAGTGAGGGATATAGTGGTGATCAAACCTGTAGCTTTATATGCCAAAGACACACAGTCTCATGATGAAGTCAAATATAAAATCAATGCACATGCAGGAAAATTCTACAATAGAGACACAGAAACTGAACTGGGGAAGGAGCCGTTAGTTCAGTCTGTGGTGTCCTGCAATTTAGAAATTCTCAAGGGAGAGATGAGGCTTGCTGTAGCTTTCAGAGGTGAGGCTGGTGTTCTATGGCCAGGTTTTGAGGGCTTTCAAAGGGCCTTTTAAGTGGAGGGCAGGGCATAAACAAGCCAAGGGGAAAGTGGTTTTTTAAGTGGCAGGTGGTTAATAAAATCGACTTCACATTGAACTAGAGAAGTGAAATAAAGAAGTTGGTTTGAAAGATTAGAGAAACAGGCAAAGATCAGGTGGTGTGAACAAATTTAAAAGTATAGTGGAAGAAGGCTGACCATTTTTTTCTATGGTCTATGACCAAATTCATTCTATGATGAATTTTATTTTTGTTTGTTTGTTTTTATGTTCATAGCTATAAAATCTGATGAAAATCCTCTTAGGAATATTATTCTAATTCTGATATTATGTGGAGCAAAGGCATTAAACTTTCATTTTTCTAGCCAAGGGAAGCTTTTTCTAGGCAAAAGAAAGTAACCAAGTTTCCTACAGCTTAAAAAATACACTGTTGTTGTTCTTCAGTTGCTCAGTCATGTCTGACTCTTCGTGACCCCATGGACTGCAGCGTACCAGCTTCTCTGTCTTTCACTATCTCTTGGAGCTTGCTCAGACTCATGTCCATTGAGTCAGTGATGCCATCCAACCATCTCATCCTCTGTCATCCACTTCTTCTACTGCCCTCAGTCTTTCTCAGTATCAATGTTTTTTTCCAATGAGGTGGCTCTTTGCATCAGGTGGCCAAAGGATTGGAGTTCTAGCATCAATCCTTCCAATGAATATTCATGATTGATTTCCTTTAGGATTGACTGGTTTGATCACCTTGCCGTCCAAGGGACTCTCACGAGTCTTCTCCAGCACCAAATTTCAAAAGTATCAGCCTTGCTAATTGCTAACCTAGAGAATGGGAGCTTAAATATTTAAATTGAATGCTTGTTTGTGAAGCACACTGCTTTTCTCTCCCTTCGTCTCCCTCTCTCTCTCTTTTACACACACACACACACACACACACACACGCGCACACTGTGATAGGCAGAGTAATTCCCCCACCCCCTCCCAAATGCTTACATCCTAATTGTCAGAACCTTTAAATATATTGTCTTACAGGGTAAAAGGGATTTTGCAGATATAACTAAATTTAACTAATTAATTAATTTAATTAAAAGCCTTATCCAGGTAGGCCTCACAGGGGTGCTTAAATAGTGGAGAAGTCAGGCAACAAGTCAGAGAAACAGAGAGACAGAGATTTGAAGAAATTATACTGGTGTGTTTCAGGATGGAGAAAGAAGTCACTGGCCAAGGAGTGAAGATAGCCTTTAGAAACATATTCTCTAAAACCTCCAGAAGGAACGCAACCCTGCCCACACCTGGATTCCTCTAATATTACAAAAAAATGAATTTGTATTGTATTAAGTCACTGCGTGGTGGTAGTTTATTAGAGTAATAACAGGAAACTAACATCAATACCCATTTCAAAGATAAGTACTCCCAGGAGCAAAACTCTATCTTTCCTATTCATCAGTTTAATTTCTGATTCAGAGCCCCTAATCAGTCTGATAAAGAAAAGATAATCTAGTTATTTTTATGTCAGATGAGCTAAATTTAGTAGCTTTCCATGTCTTTAAGTTTGTTCTCCTGCCTCTGCAAGCCACTGGCTTTGACATTGACTCAAGGTGAAGGAGGGTCTTCGACAAATCTCCCTGGTCCTAGACATTGGGGAAGAGGATGTGAGTGACCTCATGCCTACTGAGCTTCGCAGAGATATAGAATCATCATTGGGGGAATTTTAAATGATGCTGATGGTCAGTTTCTAATCCTCCTCCACCCACAGAGGTGTCAGCTGTCTTGTCTGTCTTGGGGCTTTATGCCCAAAGAAGCTCAGGTAGCTCTAGTGGTTGTGCTGGCAGCCCCTCCCAACCCTCCAACCTTTTGTCCCAGGTATAGAAAATGTTTGTGTATTCTTTAGTTCCTTCATGTTGACTGTTAGGCTCTCATCGAGCACTCTCGGCTCCTCACTCTGTGATCTGTCCTTGTTCTAGGCCCCTGTGGTGAAGGGGGACATCAACAGGTTTGCCACCACGTCAGTTCAGAGAGGACAGCAGGAGGCCTTCAAATGTCTGATCCTTCAAAATTATTTAAGAGCATTTTGTTACTGCTTCCTACTCTCTCTGAGACCCACTTCCAAGCTAATGGCTTAATCTCCCATTCTCTATTCCCTCCCCAGCTCACGGGGTCTTTATCTACTTGGAGAGGGGATCATGCTAGGGAAGAACCAGGAAAAAATTGTTCTGCTGAATTGCAGCTACTTAAAAAAAAATCCTCATTCTTATTGAATGTTTGAAAAAGTGAAAGTGAAAGTCACTCAGTCATGTCTGACTCTTTGTGACCCCATGGACTATACAGTCCATGGAATTCTCCAGGCCAGAATACTGGAGTGGGTAGCCTTACCCTTCTCCAGAGGATCTTCCCAACCCAGGGATCAAACCCAGGTCTCCCATATTGCAGATGGATTATTTATCAGCTGAGCCACCAGAGAAGCAGTATCTTATTAGTTTACTATCTTATTATTATTAATATTCCACCCTAGAATTATTAATACCTTATCATTAAGGTAATATGTTATTAGTTTAGACCTTGCCTTTTGAACTAAAGAAACTAAGAGTTGATACCTTTGTTCCTAGGCTCTAATCTAATAACTTATTCTGGGACAGATAGAGGTTCCAAGACTCACATTACAATGGGCTGATTCCAGGGCTAGAAAAGAAAGAAAAATTTCTCCAAGGGGAAAAAGGAGAATGTCTTATATTCTCATTTTGTCACAAGTAGAGAAAGAACCTGAGGCTCAGAGACGTTAATCAAGTTGGATTTGTAGAGTGAAGCCTCAATCTTGTATCTCTTTAAATTCAATCCCCGGATTGTTTGGGAGACAGACAACTGCTGCCTCTCCAGGAAGTCATTAAACATCATCTGGCCTCAGTTCTTCACCTTTAAAGTGGAAAGCTTGGACTAGATGAGTGCTGGGCTCATTATGACAGGGACAGAGTAAAGTGACAAAGTAGGTTACTAAATAGTTAAACCCATTAGGGAATTGTAAGTAAAGAAAAGAAGTATGAGAGACCCCTGTGAGTTAACGATCACTCAAGAGAGCAGGGTTTTATTTTTGTTCAATTAATTTCAATCATACAATTAATGAATGTGGGTATAAATAGATACTTCATCTGAAGAGGTGAAGAATGTTGAAATGCCACACAAATTGCTGTGTGAGAGAGGGAATGGAGATATATCCTTTGGCATCCCATTGTTGCTGTTCAGTCTCAAAGTCATATCTGACTCTTTGTGACCCCATGGACTGCAGCATGCCAGGGTTCTCTGTCCTTAACGATCTCCCTGAGGTTCCTCAAACTCAAGTCTATAAAGTCGGTGATGCCATCCAACCATCTCATCCTCTGTCATCCCCTTCTCCTCTTGCCCTCAATCTTTCCCAGCATCAGGGAATAAATAGGCTCATCCCATCAGATGGCCAAAGTACTGGAGCTTCAGCTTCAGCATCAGTCCGTCCAGTGAATATTCAGGGTTGATTTCCTTTAGGATTGACTGGTTTGATCTCCTTGCTGTCTAAGGCATTCTCAAGAGTCTTCTCCAGCACCACAATTTGAAAACATTAGTTCTTTGGCCCTCAGTCTTTTTTTATGGTTCAGCTCTCATATCCATACATGACTACTGGAAAAACCACAGATTTAACTATACGGACCTTTGTTGGCAAAATGATGTCTCTACTTTTTAATACACTGTCTAGTTTTGTCATAGCTATTCTTCCAAGGAGCAAGCGTCTTTTAATTTCAAGGCTGCAGTCACTGTCTTCATTGATTTTGTAGCCCAAGAAAATGAAATCTTATACTGCTTCCACATTTTCCCCATCTATTTACCATGAAGTGATAGGACCAGATGCCATAATCTTAGTTTTTTGAATGTTGAGTTTTAAGCCAGATTTTTTCACTCTTCTCTTTCATGTTCATCAAGAGCCTCTTTAGTTCCTCTTCATTTCGCATCATTAAAGTGGTGTCATCTACATATCTGTTGATATTTCTCCCAGCAATCTTGATTCCAGCTTGTGATTCACAGAGCATATTAAAAATTTTGTTTTCTACTACTCCTCTGCACATCAACAGTTCTAGCTAACGCTGTTCTGCGTATTGTTCAATAGAATCTAAGTTTAGAACTCGTTTTTTAAAAGAACTCTTTAGATTAAGGAATTTAATCTAAACCTTCTAGTTCTACAAATCAATTAAAATTCCAAAAGCATTTATTAAGAAGACTGTGGGAAGTAAAAACATTATTAATAAGACCTAAGCTCTTCCTTCAAGGTGCTTACAGTCTGGATGAGGGGTAAGACAAGAACATCAAAACACCTTGACTAAAGTCAAGGTTGGATAAAATATGTGTTATAAGAGAGGAAAAAGTGCTAGCATGGGCCAGAGAGAGAGAGAGAGAGGGGTTTTCTCAAGAACGGAAATGTCTGCAGAAAATTAGAGGACGAGGCATTTGAGATGGACAAATGCACTGATGGGCAGGCAACACAGTTATGTTGGGAAAACTTGAGCTGTCAGGTTGTTCATTTTACTTTTTGGTCACAACATGTGGCATCTTAGTTCTCTGACCAGGGATTGAACCTATGCCCCTTGCAGTAGAAGTGTCGAATCTTAACAACTGGACCACCAGGGAAGTCATTTGAATGGTATAGTTGGTACTCAGTGTCTGAACATCAGATTATGCCCTTTGTGAAAAAGGAAAATTCCCATGGTCAGGAGTTCTCATCAATATGCCACAACTAAGCATTTGTTGAGCATGAACTCGGGCATGACAGATTGGGAGAAGTGACTTTGTTCATCTTTCTCTTGTCAAACTTGCATGGAATAAAGGGTTCATCTTCTTTAAAAAGGCACAAAGGCAGGGAAGAATGATTTTCATTCAGTGAGAGTTTGAATATATTATTAAATTTTTTTAATAAATATTTTTCCATATTCATTAAATACTGAAAAAAAGAAAGCAGATTTTTTAAATGACAAAACAAGCTAGCTTAGCAACAAAATCATGCAACAACAGCATGGGGCATGCCTCCAAACAATAACACAGTGGTGGCATGAGACCCATATCCTGCCCAATGAGCTCAGTGAGTTAATGACCTCTACGACATGTTTTCTGCACACATAAAAAACAGTAATTTATGCAAAGGTGACATTTCAAAGTGAAAGACCATTGTGCTAAGACCTGACTGAAATAATTTTTCCATAGTGCTATGACAGTTCTGGCTTGACAAGGTAGGAAAAACAAAACTCCCCCACTCAACATGAGAAGGAGCTGATGGTGGAAGTGTGATGTCTACTCAAGAATGAGGAAGAAGGTGGCCTTTTCCACCTCCCCATTTTCCTTTGATTATAAAACTGTAGTCCGCTAAGTTCTGAGGGGTGGTACTTTCTCCCCTGCCCACTTGTAAACCTCATAAGCATGTTATTCTAATAAACCATCCCTTACCTATCAGTTTGCCTCTCTGAATTCTTTCTGATCTGAGACAGAAAAGACCAGGGCTCTTTGGAACCCCTTAAAACACCACCTAGTGGCTTCAATTATAGCTCTAAATGTGTTTCTCAGGTTGAAAAAAATCAGAGCCCCCAGGTGAGAGAAAAAGTATATGGGTATTTTTGTCTCCAAATGAGCTTATAAGCCTTCCTTTGAGGGAGTAAACGTGGATTTTGTCTTATATTGCAGAATTTTAAGTATGAATTTGACCAAAGTAAATATTCTAGTTATGAAAAATCAGTGGCATTAAGACCTCCAGCTACTGGTAGACATTCAGATGATTTTATGTTCCTGTGAATGATATTTACTATTTTTTATTCTTTATAGTTAAGGCTCGGTGACTTACATACTCCAGCAACTAATTTTTTTAATAAAATGAATATATTAAATGAGATACACTTTAATTATTATTATTATTCTTGATGCAACATAATTATTACTTGGCTCCATTTTAATAATACAATCTTGCACACATGGCATTAAAATCTTTTGAATAATATCATTAACTCTGACTCTTCTCAGTTGATTATTTCCCCAGGAGCTTGATCTTGAAGTTCTTTTCCAGTATCTAAACTACAGCTCAAGTTGTTTGCAGTCCTCTATCTTAACTGCACGATTTATACCCAGCCACATACTAACAGTTTGAGTTAGTTCCAGGCAATCAAATGTGAGAACTCTGATTTATTATGTATACCTGTCTAGAACCAACCTGCCATTGCTTCAGAAGAAGTCTTGCTTCAATTTTTTCCTCAGCTAATTCTGCAACTTGAACTGCAGTAGCATTTATCAAAAAAAAAAAAAAAATAGCAATTGCTCTGGCACACCCCTTGGGGTAGCCATCCTTTGGAGGATTCTGCCTGTAAGTGACAATGCCCTCCACCCAGCACATGGAATAATAATATTCCCACTCAAGTGACTCATTCATCCTTTTACTAGGGAGAAACAAAGCCAAAAACAAATAGGCTTTTTAAAGGAGATTTTTGTTCATGCTGTTCTGTTATACTTTATATTTAGGGACTTACTGAAAGTCCCTAATTCAGTTAAGTTTTTATTAATCAGCTAAATGATAGAAACACCTACTTGAACCTGAAAACTGTACTGTACTTAGTACATTGGAGAAGTGCTATAAATGCTGTCCTTGAATACATTGGAGAAGTCTATTTTATAAGCTGAATAGTGATGTAAAAGCAGAGAAGCGTATGCTTGGGTTAAGGAATAGACTGACAATTTTTCAAGTCTGTTCATTTTTAGAAAGGGAAAACTGATGAGATTCAAAATATTGGGTGACAGCAATAACCAAATCCTGCTTTGGGGCAAAAATGAAGATAGGGTTAGTGAAGAAATATGAATTTGAGAGATAAGTGCTCTAACATTGTAAAATGGAGATCTGTTTTCATGTGGAAGTGATGGAAATGATATTAGAAAACAGAAACAATAAAAGATATCAAGAAAAAGACAAGGTAGCAAGTGATTTAGGACAGCAATGGATGATGTGGCAGTAGGAAAGGGAAAATTATATTTAAAAATGAGATGGAGAAAAATCTAAGTATTAGAGAAAATGCTAAGTATTGAATGAAGTCTGAAGATTGATTAAATACAAAGAAATACATGGTGTATTAGCATGTCACCTTAAACAATGAATTACTTGTTGCTAAATACTGAAAAATTCGCCTCTGACCTCTTAAACATTTAACATCCCACATCATCAGGGTTCACATATTGATATATTTAACATAAAGTTTCCTGGTAGAGAAAAGAGAAGAAGTCATATTTACTGATGGCCCACCATGTGAAATAGTTTGAAGAAGTCGAATGACTTGGTCTTACACCCAGATCTGTCAACACTGCCGCACCCCAGAGCCTTGAAATTCACAATACCACGTCTTCCCAGGAGGGGTTTCAAAGACAAAAAAAAGGCCTTCTGTATCAACAGGTACGCTATAAAGAAACATTTTCCAATTTTACTACTTAGAAGAGCAGACTTCTCCAGAGATCCAAGCAATAAATAGTTTAGGATATGCAATCCTTATATTCTTGTGGCAACTACTCAGCTCTGCCGCTGAAGCACAAAAGCAGCTATACACAGTCTGAATAAATGGACATAGCTGTGTGCTTCCCAGGTGGTACTAGCGGTAAAGAACCTGCCAGGCCATGCAGGAGATTAAGAGATGCGAGATTGATCCCTGCGTCAGGAAGATCCCCTGGAGGAGGGCCTGGCAACCTGCTCCAGTATTCTTGCCTAGAGAATCCCATGGACTGGGCGGGTTAAAGTCCACAGGGTCACAAAGAGTTGGATGTGACTGAAGTGACTTAGCATGCACATGCATGTGTTCCCAAAAACTTGACACAACGGGCAACAGGCTAGATTAGACTATAGGTTACAATGTGTCCAGTGATGTAGTTCTTTGGTAGATCTGATAATGATTTTGAGGACTCTAGTCAGGCTTCCCACTGGCAAGTGCCTTCTCAAAAAGAGGAAGTGAAGAATAATACTAGTGATTAAAATGGAAGGAATTTAAAATAGTATAATTAAGTAGTGGTGCCTAAGCCCTATAATAAGTAAACAACGTCTCAAATTCTTCCTTCTCCTTAGAGTAGAATATGCATACATGTTCTCGGGAAATATACATACATAGTCTTGTGCATAAACTGGAGCATCTAAAAAAACTTAAAAATAAAATGAAAAACTTCTTAAAATATGCCTCCCTCAAAGTGAGTTCAGGGTGATTTCTCCTGGTTAGACGCTTCACCTTAATATAAAAAATTCTTCTGATCAAAAACACAGTGACTCCTGAGGAAGTCAAGTGATCAGAGGCTGCCAGGGCAGCCCCATGCATAGGAGATGCTATCAATCCTCGCTAACTCCGTGGAAGGGAAGATTTAGAAAGTGTCTGCGAGGCTAAGCCAAACAAATGGACTTGAAGGGATCACAAATCTTGTGATGATAAAAGTTGAAAATGTTAACTTCATGCATTATTGGGAAATGGCACATAAAACATAGTCCTAATGAAAACTAATATCTTATCATTGAAAATATTAAAAAAAAAAAAACCTGGAAAAGACCAAGGCTCATTTTATATTCAGAAAGCCAGTGGAGGGTAAAAGAGAAAAGTTAGAACTAGAAAGGATGCCAAGACCCCGGTCTTCCAGGCATCTGACCAGAGAACCTATTACATAAAGAGACACAGGGGCCAACCCAAAGGGACAAAACAAAGGAAACTGCATTTGTTAAGTTCTTACTAAATGCCAGGCACTTGTAAGTATTTTAATACTTAGAATTTGTTGTCTCCTTTGATCTTTTCAACAATCCTTGGAAATTATAGGTATTATTGTCATCACTTTACTGACAAGGGCAAAGAATAGTAGATGCTAAGTCATTGTCCACTATCATTCTGGGAGACCTAAGGTTTGGATCTCAGTCCATATTTATCTGAACTTTTTCAGTAGGACATGCTGAGGAAAGAAGCAAAAACTACCATCTCAAACCCTTGTGTAAATCCACATCAATGCTAAATGAAAATGTCTATAAAGGTTGAACAGAAAGTATCCATTTTGTAGTTCAGCAGCAAGATGAGATTTTACTGATATGTTATAGTCTGAAATATTGGCTACTACTAAAATTAGCACATGATATGGAGACATTTTGTGGAATATGATGAAAATATTAGCAATATCTTCAGCTATGTCATAAACAGAGCACATTCAACAGATAATCCAATAAGAAGAAATTCATCCACAATTGCAAAACAAATATTAAAAATAATCTTATTGAAAATGATGGACTGATTTTGGAAAAAAATGTTAAGAACGTTCTACTCCATTCTTGAAAAAAATCTTATAAAAGCATTGGGTCAGTTTCTGTATAGTTTTGTGTGATATTAGTAGAAATTTGAGGATAAGAGTTATTCTTAACTACCTAGGAAATGACAATATATTTTTTATGTCTACCTGTTATATCTTCTGATTGGTTTGGTGATATGGTTGAAGGGTTGAGAGGTAGCTATATATTTTATTTTGCTACTAATACATTTTAGTTAGTGTCTGCAAGTTAATACTAAGAAGAAAATGTACAACATAATTCTTTTCTTTATTAGTTTAATGTACGTTTCACAGTTTGTGTTTGATCCCTGGGTTGGAAAGATCATCTGCAGGAGGAAATGGCAATCCACTCCATTATTCTTGCCAGGATAATCCCATGGACAGAGGAGCCTGAAAGGCTACAGTCCATGAACTTGCAAAGAGTTGGACACAACTGAACATCCATGCAAGCACTTTTCATAGTTCATCCCCGATATGCCTCACCCCACTTCTAGGGGATGGATGATGGTGCAGATTCTAATGATCAGCTCTGATATTCAGGGCATTCGTTTTTCCTTCTGTAAAATGAAGAGAAAGAGAGTAGAACTAAATTTTCAGGTCCGTAGTTACCATTTCATACTATGCTGTATACACATATCCCTCTACATCCTGCACAGACAGAAGTACTACTTCAGACTTAGGGTACTCTTTGAAAAAAATTTTTTATACTGTAACCTTTAAAATAATATAAGCAAATTTCATTTTCCTCCTTGCAAAATAGTATGCAATGGAATTTGATGCTTCTCCCCTGTTAATTATCATTTTAGTACAGTCTGTACTAAGGTTGGGTCTTGTCTAGTGGTTCGTATGATAAAGAATCCACCTGCAATGCAGGAAACAGGTTCAATTCTTGGGTTGGTAAAATCCCCTGGAGAAGGGGCTGACTACCCACCCCGGTATTCTTTGCCTGGAGAATTTCATGGACAGAGGGGCCTGGTGGGCTATAGTCTATGGGGTCTCAAAGAGTTGGACATGACTGAGCAACTAACACACATGCGTACCTAAAGTTATTCTAATTGCTCTTAGAAACTGAGGGCTGAGCACATTGCAGAATGCCTGAGGGGCATGGTGGCTGCAGATTAGTCTAGGGAGATTTGCAAAGTTTAAAATCAAGAAGAGGACTAGAGACTTCTGAATGCTGGTTGGCTTCTCTAAATTCTTGTTCAATTATTGATTCGAGATTTAGACATTTGTGGCAACAGAGCAATTAAGGGAACAGCTGCATATATTGGAAAGCCATAGAGTAAAGAGATCTGTAGGCTTTACACAATCCGTCTGGAGTCCTTCTTTGTTTACTGGATTTGACACAGTCAGTCCTAGACTTTCAGAGACTTGTGTGCCTATAACCTTTGCATCCCTCACCATGTCCCCAAGAGTGCTAGGAGAGCATGTTTGACAGTCCATGGCAGTTCTGCGGAGACCTGAGAGGTGAATATTAAAAAGAAGCAGGCCGTGCAGTGGTGACAGAAATGGTGGGACTGCAGTCTCTGAACTATCTGGCCACTTGTACATCCAGAAAAGGTGATGACCTGGCCTATGCATTTGGTCGAGCTCTGCAGTCATGCCAAATTATTTTTTTAAATCACATCAGTCACCAGCCTGCATCTTCCCTCCCGCCACATGCTATTCTGCCCCATTCACAATCAGCCCTTATATAGGACGTATGTGGAGATATGTAGAACAAGTTAACCTGGACTCACAGCTAAAGCTAGTGAATCCTAGTGACGTTGAAAGTACCCCATTTTCCGAAAGTGAAAACAAACATCTTTTATTAACACATATATGTCGAATCTTAAACAATGGTATAGATGATCTTATCTACAAAGTAGAAATAGAGACACAGACATGGAGAACAAATGCAGGGATGCTAAGGGGCGGGTGTGGGATGAGGTGAGAGATCAGGGTTGACATATATACACTATTGATGTGGGCCTGCTTCCAAGCTAAGTTGCTTTGGTGTGTCCGACTCTTTGCAACCCTATGGTCTGTAGCCCAGTAGACTCCTCTTTCCAAGGGATTCTCCAGCGAAGAATACTTAAGTGGAGTGCCGTGCCCTCCTCTAGGGGATCTTCCTGATCCAGGGATCAAACCTACATCTCTTAATCTTCTGCATTGGCAGGCGGATTCTTTATCACTAGTGCCACTTGGGAAGTCCATACACTACTGATACGATGTATAAAACAGATAACTAATAAGAACCTACTGCATAGCACAGGGAACTCTACTCCATGCTCTGCTATGACCTAAATGGGAAGGAAATCCAAAAACGAGGGGATACATGTACACATAGAGCTGATTCACTTTGCTCTACAGTAGAAGCTAATGCAACATTGTAAAAGAGCTATACTTCAGTAAAAATTTAAAAACAAACAAATGAAAAATTAGTACCTCATTTTCAGTGAGGAGGGAAGATGTTTAGTTCTGTAAGAGCTGATTTGCCTTGAGAGATTTATCACAAGAAGTAAGTGTGAGGGGATCTGTTGCAGGGGGCAAGGAGGCCCTTCATCAGGGGTGCCCTGGGCTCCAGGAGCCCACAGATTACCTAGGCTCATGGATCTAGATTCCGAGGCAAAGCTGAAGGTGAAGGTCAAGGTAAAAGTGAAGGAAGAGGAGGAGAAGGAGAACAGGAGGAAAGGGAGAAGAAGAGAAGGAGGGGGAGAAGAAAGTGTGAAGGAAGTCAACCGTGGCTCACTAGAACAAATCAATACCTACATTGTGGGAAGCCTCTTCTCTGCACAGTCTACAGTTGCAGGAGTCATGGAATAGCATCAGGGAAGACTGGAAGATGGCACGTGAACTAGGTAAGAGCCCAGATCAAACTAGTGTCAGTCCTGGCCATGCTTATCCCAAAGCCCTGGGTTCGAAGTGAGCTGGGCCTGAGTTCTCCTGGGGAGTCTTTGCCACTGTTAGAGCCAAATGTGGAGAATATCAAGACTTGAATCTGTCATAAAACATTCTGTAGACAGGAAAGGAACACAGAGTTATAGATCACATGGTATGACTATGAAAAAGATGGTACCCATTTTGGATACCCATGGTTTGGACTTTGTTACTGTAAATATTTCAGGAGAATTAAAAAGGTAATATAAATATACAGATACAATATAAAATAGTAAAGATAGAGAAGGAGAAGAGGGTGACAGAGGATGAGATGGTTGGATGGCATCACAGATTCAGTGGACATGAACTTGGGCAAACTCCAGGAGATGGTGAGGGACAGGGAGGCCTGGTGTGCTGCAGTCCATCGGGTCACAAAGAGTCAGATACAACTTGGCGACTGAACAGCAACAAATAAAGATAATACCAAGGATGATAATCATCATGAAAGCTGACGTTTATGTGCGTACCTTCCAGGTGTATTTTACTTATATTAACTCGTTTAATCCTCCCAACAAAGCCATGAGGTAGTTTCTATTTTCTCATGCATTTTAGAAATGCAAACCAGATGGATTAACTTTGAAAACAGTAATCCTATCCCATGAGCAGGCAACACGAGCTGCCTTTTCTCTTGCTCTCTGTCCAGCTGGACCCATCTCTGTTTTGCCACTCACATGACTGACCTTCTCTCTTAATCAGAGTCTAATCAGGAAAGGCCTGTGTACTTGCCCTTGACCCCAGCCACTGACTGTTCTAATCTTTGGATCAGAATGGTTCCACCAGTATAGCTTATCAAAGTGTAGGGGTGAGGGATGTGTGCCTCTCCTGGTTTTAATGGTGACCAGTGAGCTAACCTGACATCAGTTCCCCCTACAACTGGATATCTTCCTCTCCTTGCCCTTTGTAGGACTGCTGCCATGTCCTGCCTGCTGTCCATTGCCCAGGGTGGGGTGTCACTCCAGAACCTCACTTCATATATGCAAGATTCCCCATCCATTAACCACGGATGAATCTGTCACTGACTCTGAGTTCTTTCTTCTGTCTTGAGACTGGGCTAGTACAGGGTGTGCAGGCCTGCTGGGTGCAGTCCAACACATATACTTAACAAACTTAACACCTAGGCATTCTGATAAGAGTATAAATTTCTTAAGGAAACGTCATTCCTAGTTTTTCAGATTTTCACAGATGACAATGACAAGTTAGTTTCTCCCCAGAATTTAGATTTCTACAATTCCTTCTTATATCCAAGAGACTTGAGCAAAAGCAGCTCTGAAGAACAGTTGGTCCTTGTCAGTCTCAATTAGGAATTATTTTCCTGAAGTCCATACACCATAGACTAACTTTCAAATTATAAATATTTTCTGTGTTGATAAAGAAGTGCATTTTACTCAGGAGAGGGGTTCAGTTTTTACCAGATTTTCAAAGAGACTGATCATTTTGGCAAGAGTTAAAAACCACTAGGCTAAAGCTCCTTTCATCTCTAACTCTAGGACTGCTAAAGAGCTACTCCTGGGGAACAAAATGGTAAAAGGCTGTGTGTGTGTGTGTGTGTGTGTGGTGTACAAGGGTAGGTGACCAGACAGAACTTTATAAGACCCTTCATGGATGAACCTTCGAGACTTGCCCCTTCCAATCTCCAGTTACACTGATTGTAGTACCATGAATGCCCCATGTTTTCTTTTGTTCAAAGTCTTGGTCCATGCTGTCTACACAGCCTGAAACACCATTTCCTCTTGTCCACATTCCCTTAATCCTCTGTTTACCTTAATAGTCACTAGTCTTAATGATGCTAGTTTAGAGGTTACTCTTTCCTGAAAACCTTTTCTCATACAATCTATCTTGAAGTCAGTGCTTTTCAAATGTGCTCCCATAACACCTTAATTAATTATTCCTTCAGTAAGCCATTCATTTACTGAACATTTATTAATCATGGTCATTCTATGTTAAAAAAGAGTTCCAAGAAATATTCTGGGAACTGGGGATGGCAGTAAATATGTCCTCCCCTCACCAAATTCACATCTACTTAGAACCTCAGAATGTGATCTTATTTGGATATATGGTCATTGCAGATAGTTAAGGTAAGGTCTGACTGGATAAGGTGGGTCTTAAATCCCATGACTGGGGGCTTTATAAGAGGGGAGAATGTGCAGTTACAGACAAGGAAGAAATCCATATAAATGAACATGGGAGTTATACTGCTTCAAGCCAAGGAATATGTGGAGAAGCTAGAAGACTCAAGAAAGGACTCTTCCCTAGAGATTTCAGAGGGATTACAACCCTTCATCTTCTTGAGTTCAGAGTTTCAGCATAGAAAACTGTGAGAGAAAAATAATTCTGCTTTTTAAAGCTTCTTCAGTTCAGTTCAGTTGCTCAGTCGTGTCTGACTCTTTGTGACCCCATGAATCACAGCACACCAGGCCTGCCTGTCCATAAAAACTCCTGGAGTTTACTCAAACACATGTCCATTGAGTCGGTGATACCATCCAGCCATCTCATCCTCTGTTGTCCCCTTCTCCTCCTGCTCCCCAATCCCTCCCAGCATCAGGGTCTTTTCCAATGAGTCAGCTCTTCGCATGAGGTGGCCAAAGTATTGGAGTTTCAGCTTCAGCTTAATTGGAGGTAAATCGTCAAAGCAGCCCAGGGAAACTAAGTCAGGGATATGATAGTTAATGTGATACACACGGTTTCTATCTTCAGATAGTTATGCCCACATGTGTAGGTGCTTGTCCGACAGTATCACAAGCATCTGCCTCATGCAGCACCAGGCAAGATCATGAGGGTCAGATTGCACGGCTCATCAGCGTATTTTCAACTTGAGTCTTGTTCACATGAAAAGAAGCTGGGAAAAGTACTTGTTGGATGAAAGGATTTGAAAATGATCAGAAGACACAACCAATTTTTTGAGCACTACCACTCATATAGTAAGGAAATTATATTACAAGACCAAGTGGGTAGTAGAGGTCACTCTTTGGAACAGAGGGGAAAAGAAAAAGAAGAAAAATGTAAGTGAATAAAAAGGAACCACAGACCTCCAGAATACAGAAAGCCCACTCCAGACACAGCAATCTAAACAAGATGAAAAGGCAAAGAAATACCCAACAGGTAAAGGAACATGAAAAATGCCCACCAAGTCAAACAAAAGAGGAGGAGATAGGGAATCTACCTGAAAAAGAATTTAGAATAATGATAATAAAAATGATCCAAAATCTTGAAAACAAAATGGAGTTACAGATAAATAGCCTGGAAACAAAGATTGAAAAGATACAAGAAATGTTTAATAAAGACCTAGAAGAAATAAAAAAGAGTCAATTAAAAATGAATAATGCAATGAATGAGATCAAAAACACTTTGGAGGGAACCAAGAGTAGACTAACGGAAGCAGAAGATAGGATAAGTGAGGTAGAAGATAAAATGGTGGAAATAAATGAAGCAGAGAGGAAAAAAGAAAAAAGGATAAAAAGAAATGAGGACAAACTCAGGGACCTCTGGGACAATGTGAAACGCCCCAACATTCGAATCATAGGAGTCCCAGAAGAAGAAGACAAAAAGAAAGGCCATGAGAAAATACTCGAGGAGATAATAGCTGAAAACTTCCCTAAAATGGGGAAGGAAATAGCCACCCAAGTCCAAGAAACCCAGAGAGTCCCAAACAGGATAAACCCAAGGCGAAACACCCCAAGACACATATTAATCAAATTAACAAAGATCAAACACAAAGAACAAATATTAAAAGCAGCAAGGGAAAAACAACAAATAACACACAAAGGGATTCCCATAAGGATAACAGCTGATCTATCAATAGAAACCCTCCAGGCCAGAAGGGAATGGCAGGACGTACTGAAAGTAATGAAAGAGAATAACCTACAACCTAGATTACTGTATCCAGCAAGGATCTCATTCAGATATGAAGGAGAATTCAAAAGCTGTACAGATAAGCAAAAGCTGAGAGAATTCAGCACCACCAAACCAGCTCTTCAACAAATGCTAAAGGATCTTCTCTAGACAGGAAATGCAGAAAGGTTGTATAAACGTGAACCCAAAACAACAAAGTAAATGGCAACGGGACCACACCTATCAATAATTACCTTAAATGTAAATGGGTTGAATGCCCCAACCAAAAGACAAAGATTGGCTGAATGGATACAAAAGCAAGACCCCTATATATGCTGTCTACAAGAGACCCACCTCAAAACAAGAGACACATACAGACTAAAAGTGAAGGGCTGGAAAAAAATATTTCATGCAAACGGAGACCAAAAGAAAGTAGGAGTTGCAATACTCATATCAGATAAAATAGACTTTCAAATAAAGGATGTGAAAAGAGACAAAGAAGGACACTACATAATGATCAAAGGATCAATCCAAGAAGAAGATATAACAA
Organism: Cervus elaphus; assembly: GCF_910594005.1. Taxonomy (NCBI): domain Eukaryota; kingdom Metazoa; phylum Chordata; class Mammalia; order Artiodactyla; family Cervidae; genus Cervus; species Cervus elaphus. The sequence continues at coordinate 20,395,753 of NC_057842.1, read as the reverse complement.
TTATAAATATATATGCACCCAAAATAGGAGCACCGCAATATGTACGGCAAACACTAATGAGTATGAAAGAGGAAATTAATAGTAACACAATAATAGTGGGAGACTTTAATACCCCACTCACAACTATGGATAGATCAACTAAACAGAAAATTAACAAGGAAACACAAACCTTAAATGACACAATGGACCAGCTAGACCTAATTGATATCTATAGGACATTTCACCCCAAAACAATCAACTTCACCTTTTTCTCAAGTGCACACGGAACCTTCTCCAGAATAAATCACATCCTGGGCCATAAATCTGGTCTTGGAAAATTCAAAAAAATTGAAATCATTCCAGTCATCTTTTCTGACCATAGTGCAGTAAGATTAGATCTCAATTACAGGAAAAAAATTGTTAAAAATTCAAACATATGGAGGCTAAATAACACGCTTCTGAATAACCAGCAAATCATAGAAGAAATCAAAAAAGAAATCAAAATATGTATAGAAATGAATGAAAATGAAAACACAACAACCCAAAACCTATGGGACACTGTAAAAGCAGTGCTAAGGGGAAGGTTCATAGCAGTACAGGCTTACATCAAGAAACAAGAAAAAAGCCAAATAAATAGCCTAACTCTACACCTAAAGCAATTAGAGAAGGAAGAAATGAAGAACCCCAGGGTTAGCAGAAGGAAAGAAATCTTAAAAATCAGGGCAGAAATAAATGCAAAAGAAACTAAAGAGACCATAGCAAAAATCAACAAAGCTAAAAGCTGGTTTTTTGAAAAAATAAACAAAATTGACAAACCATTAGCAAGACTCATTAAGAAACAAAGAGAGAAGAACCAAATTAACAAAATTAGAAATGAAAATGGAGAGATCACAACAGACAACACTGAAATACAAAGGATCATAAGAGACTACTACCAGCAGCTCTATGCCAATAAAATGGACAACTTGGATGAAATGGACAAATTCTTAGAAAAGTATAACTTTCCAAAACTGAACCAGGAAGAAATAGAAGATCTTAACAGACCCATCACAAGCAAGGAAATCAAAACTGTAATCAAAAATCTTCCAGCAAACAAAAGCCCAGGACCAGATGGCTTCACAGCTGAATTCTACCAAAAATTTAGAGAAGAGCTAACACCTATCTTACTCAAACTCTTCCAGAAAATTGCAGATGAAGGTAAGCTTCCAAACTCATTCTATGAGGCCACCATCACCCTAATTCCAAAACCAGACAAAGATGCCACAAAAAAAGAAAACTACAGGCCAATATCACTGATGAACATAGATGCAAAAATCCTTAACAAAATTCTAGCAAACAGAATCCAACAACATATTAAAAAAATCATACACCATGACCAAGTGGGCTTTATCCCAGGAATGCAAGGATTCTTTAATATCCACAAATCAATCAATGTAATACACCACATTAACAAATTGAAAGATAAAAACCATATGATTATCTCAATAGATGCAGAGAAAGCCTTTGACAAAATTCAACACTCATTTATGATTAAAACTCTCCAGAAAGCAGGAATAGAAGGAACATACCTCAACATAATAAAAGCTATATATGACAAACCCACAGCAAGCATCACCCTCAATGGTGAAAAATTGAAAGCATTTCCCCTGAAATCAGGAACAAGACAAGGGTGCCCACTCTCACCACTACTATTCAACATAGTGTTGGAAGTTCTGGCCACAGCAATCAGAGCAGAAAAAGAAGTAAAAGGAATCCAGATAGGAAAAGAAGAACTGAAACTCTCGCTGTTTGCAGATGACATGATCCTCTACATAGAAAACCCTAAAGACTCTTTCAGAAAATTACTAGAGCTAATCAACGAATATAGTAAAGTTGCAGGATATAAAATTAACACACAGAAATCCCTTGCATTCCTATATACTAACAATGAAGAAACAGAAAGAGAAATTAAGGAAACAATACCATTCACCATTGCAACAAGAAGAATAAAATACTTAGGAGTATATCTACCTAAAGAAACAAAAGACCTATACATAGAAAACTATAAAACACTGATGAAAGAAATCAAAGAGGACACAAACAGATGGAGAAACATACCGTGTTCATGGATTGGAAGAATCAATATTGTCAAAATGGCTATTCTACCCAAAGCAATCTATAGATTCAATGCAATTCCTATCAAGCTACCAACGGTATTTTTCACAGAACTAGACCAAAGAATTTCACAATTTGTATGGAAATACAAAAAACCTTGAATAGCCAAAGTAATCTTGAGAAAGAAGAATGGAACTGGAGGAATCAACCTGCCTGACTTCAGACTCTACTACAAAGCCACAGTCATCAAGACAGTATGGTACTGGCACAAAGACAGAAATATAGATCAATGGAACAGAATAGAAAGCCCAGAGATAAATCCACGAACCTATGGACACCTTATCTTTGACAAAGGAGGCAAGGATATACAATGGAAAAAAGACAACCTCTTCAACAAGTGGTGCTGGGAAAACTGGTCAACCACTTGTAAAAGAATGAAACTAGAACACTTTCTAACACCACACACAAAAATAAACTCAAAATGGATTAAAGATCTAAATGTAAGACCAGAAACTATAAAACTCCTAGAGGAGAATATAGGCAAAACACTCTCCGACATAAATCACAGCAAGATCCTCTATGACCCACCTCCCAGAATATTGGAAATAAAAGCAAAACTAAACAAATGGGACCTAATGAAACTTAAAAGCTTTTTGCACAACAAAGGAAACTATAAGTAAGGTGAAAAGACAGCCCTCAGATTGGGAGAAAATAATAGCAAATGAAGAAACAGGCAAAGGATTAATCTCAAAAATATACAAGCAACTCCTGCAGCTCAATTCCAGAAAAATAAATGACCCAATTCAAAAATGGGCCAAAGAACTAAACAGACATTTCTCCAAAGAAGACATACAGATGGCTAACAAACACATGAAAAGATGCTCAACATCACTCATTATTAGAGAAATGTAAATCAAAACCACAATGAGGTACCATTACACGCCAGTCAGGATGGCTGCTATCCAAAAGTCTACAAGCAATAAATGCTGGAGAGGGTGTGGAGAAAAGGGAACCCTCTTACACTGTTGGTGGGAATGCAAACTAGTACAGCCGCTATGGAAAACAGTGTGGAGATTTCTTAAAAAACTGGAAATAGAACTGCCATGACCCAGCAATCCCACTTCTGGGCATACACACTGAGGAAACCAGATCTGAAAGAGACACGTGCACCCCAATGTTCATCGCAGCACTGTTTATAATAGCCAGGACATGGAAGCAACCTAGATGCCCATCAGCAGATGAATGGATAAGGAAGCTGTGGTACATATACACCATTGAATATTACTCAGCCGTTAAAAAGAATTCATTTGAATCAGTCCTAATGAGATGGATGAAACTGGAGCCCATTATACAGAGTGAAGTAAGCCAGAAAGATAAAGAACATTACAGCATACTAACACATATATATGGAATTTAGAAAGATGGTAATGATAACCCTATATGCAAAACAGAAAAAGAGACACAGAAATACAGAACAGACTTTTGAACTCTGTGGGAGAAGGTGAGGGTGGGATGTTTCAAAAGAACAGCATGTATACTATCTATGGTGAAACAGATCACCAGCCCAGGTGGGATGCATGAGGCAAGTGCTCGGTCCTGGTGCACTGGGAAGACCCAGAGGGATCGGGTGGAGAGGGAGGTGGGAAGGGGGATCGGGATAGGGAATACATGTAAATCTATGGCTGATTCATATCAATGTATGACAAAACCCAGTGAAATGTTGTGAAGTAATTAGCCTCCAACTAATAAAAAAAAAAGAAAAAAAAAAAAGAAAAATGTAAGTGACTTTCAGAGAGATGGAAGAAGTGTTAAAATGTGACCTCAGATGGAAGGAAATAAAGCTAAGCCAGCCTCTTAAGGAAAGGCTGACATTTATGCAAGTGCTCCATGGTGAGTGAGACAATCACCCAGGAGCACCTGAGGTTTCCTGGAGGTGAAGAGCATTAGCACATTCAACCTGAATATCCATCAACAGAGGAATGGATAAGGAAGATGTGGTGAAAGTGAAGTAGCTCAGTCGTGTCCGACTCTTTGCAACCACATGGACTGTAGCCTACCAGGCTTCTCGGTCCATGGGATTTTCCAGGCAAGAGTACTGGAGTGGGTTGTCATTTCCTTCTCCAAGGGATCTTCCCGACCCAGGAATCGAATGCGGGTCTCCCACATTGCAGGCAGACGCTTTACCCTCTGAGCCACCGGGGATGACAGGAAGGTGTGGGTAGGCATATACAATTAAATATTACTCATTAATAAGGATGAAATCATGCCATTTGCAGCAACATGGATGGACCTAGAGATTATAATACTAAGTGAAGTAAGTCAGAAAGAGAAAGACAAATAACATACAATATCACTTATAAGTGAGATCTAAAAAAAAAATGATACAAATGAACTTACTTACAAACCAGAAACCGACTCGCAGACATAGAAAACAAATGTATGGTTACCAAAGGGGAAAGGTGAGGGGGGAATAAATAAGGAATTTGGGAATAACAGATACACACTGCTATATATAAAATAGATAAACTATTGAGGCTCCTATATAATACAGGGAACCATACTCAATATTGTGTAATAACCTATAACAGAATAGAATCTGAAAAAGAAAGTATATGCATATACATATGCATCACTGAGACACTTTGCTGTAAGCTTGAAATGAACACAGCATTGTAAATCAGCTATACTTCAATAACAATTAATTACTTAGAAAGACACACGTTCGGGGTGTCCACAGTCTCAGGGAGGTGGGGAGACTCAGCTGCCATCACTGCTACTGCCATTTTCTTGATCATACAGCACAATTAGCAAATATTTCTAATTCGTTGATTGCAGAGTAGACAGTTTCCTTTAACCAAATATTAGCCTTAAAAAATGTTGCCAATATCATTCTAATTCATGGATTTTCTAATTCTCCACTTTGCATATAGAATTGTGGAACATTAACAATGAAAGAGAGTTTGATGATAATTTGGTAGAGGTAGCTCTTTTTACAGTGAAAGAAAATGACATCCAGCAATGCTACTTACTTCAGTATAATTCATGAATGTTTTCATTTATTTATTATGGCTGCATGAAATTCATGAAGGAACATATTTGAAGTATGGCAGAAAGTGAAGAAGAACGAGAGAGCCTCTTGATGAAAGTGAAAGAGGAGAGTGAAAAAGTTGGCTTAGCTCAATGTTCAGAAAACTAAGATTGTGGCAACCGGTCTCATCACTTCATGGTAAATAGATGGGGAGACAGTGGAAACAGTGGCTGACTTTATTTTTCTGGGCTCCAAGATCACTGCAGATGGTGATTGCAGCCATGACATTAAAAGACACTCACTCCTTAGAAGGAAAGTTATGACCAACCTAGACAGCATATTAAAAAGCAGAGACATTACTTTGTCAACAAAGGTCCATCTAGTCAAGGCTATGGTTTTTCCAGTGGTCATGTATGGATGTGAGAGTTGGACTATAAAGAAAGCTGAGTGCAGAAGAATTGATGCTTTTGAACTGTGGTGTTGGAGAAGACTCTTGAGAGTCCCTTGGACTGTGAGGAGATCCAACCAGTCCATCCGAAAGGAGATCAGTCCTGGGTGTTCACTGGGAGGACTGATGTTGAAGCTGAAACTCCAATACTTTGGCCACCTGATGTGAAGAGCTGACTCATTTGAAAAGACCTTGATGCTGGGAGGGATTGGGGGCAGGAGGAGAAGGGGACAACAGAGGATGAAATGGTTGGATGGCATCACCGACTCAATGGACATAGGTTTGGGTAAACTCCAGGAGTTGGTGATGGACAGGGAGGCCTGGCATGCTGCAGTTCATGGGGCTGCAAAGAGTCGGACACAACTGAGCAAATTAACTGAACTGAACTGGTAGATACAAGCTCAGTGATATGAAATGCGGATCAAGGCTGTCACTCCAGGGGTCTACTGTATTTAGAGTTGAGCTAGTTCTGATCTGGAAGTGGTCCTTTTTTAGAGCATGTGCTCAGTCAAGTGGAATGAACAGACTGTGAGTATGATGGAAAAAGAGAAGTGGTGAAAGAGTGAAAATAAGCTCAGGCTCTAGTAAAAGGGTAAAGAGTCTGAGAGTTGGCTACTTATTACATGTAAAATTTTCTTGAAAACTTGATTATTACCAAAGTATTCACCTCTGATTCATGTTTCTGTTGTAATAGCTTAATTAATTCTGAAGGACTGTATCTGCTCCAATTTGCATAGTGAATGATTTTAAAAATCAAAGTTACATAGGAATTAAAAATATTTTTTAAAAACTTAGTTAATAATTTTATTCATAGTTTAAGGAGACCAGATTAAAAGCAGGCTTTAAATCCAATGATGAATAGATGAGAGAGAAAATTGCAACCACTTTAATTCTAAACTTTCTTTTCTTAAGTTTAGGTAAAGCTTTTAATAAAGAAGATAGTGCAGTGTGAAAAATGCTGAGAAAAGGGGAACAGGTAAAAAAGTTCTCCACATAAATTGAGCAGTTTCTAATGTGGGAAAATTTTTCTCCATAGAGAGCATAAGCAAACATATTTCTAAGAAAAGCCAAAAGAGAAAATATTTGTACATTGTGTTTAGAATATGACAGTGATGAACTTCCATTACATTTCCAACAAAACAATATCACTGGCAAACTTTTTAACTTTTGCCATTATTTTTTGTTCTATAACGTTTAACCTGATATTTCTCTGTAGCTGATGTTTGCCTTTTTTCCCCCTCTTAACCATTGATAGTACATCAGACACATGAAATGCTTGTTTTATTTTAGTTTAATGATCTGATGTACTTATTTTTTTCTCTTTGGGTCACAAAGAGTATATTTTTGTATCCATTTTATATCAAGCACTATATATTTTGTGTAAAAAAAAAAGAGCTTTTGTATTTTTGCTGAATTTGAATACGTTAAAGCCTTCTAGTAAACACTGTTACATGAAACATAGACAAAATCAGAAATCACTGGTCAGGAATCTCCTTGAAACCAAGAGACTAACATTAGAAGGAGATTTTTGGTATTTTTGTTTATTTGTTTTTAATACCAATGAAGATTTATACTTAAAGAGATTACTAGCAGCTATTTAATGTCCACCATGGTTTTAACCAAAAAGTGAGCTATTCGATCTTGCTGAAAGTCAGTCCTCCTGATAACTTAAAATTGAAAATTCTTCCACTACAAAGTGACAGAGTATAAGAGTAAAATTATTGTCATCACAAAGGAGAGTCGTCACACCCAGTGAAATAACTTTCCCTATTGGAGAAATAACCAACTGAAGACTTTTCAAAGGTAGTCCTGACCTATTTTGAAGAAAACATATTTTCAGAGAAGGAAGCATAAAACACTTATGCCTATGTTAATTTTGAATTATACCATTAAAAACAAGATGTCTGGGTGTGCCAAAAAGAAATAATCTTTTGTGTTCTATATCAACATTTTTAAAGTTACTTTTTCAGCATAAGGTCTCAAAAATAAAAATTCTTAAGTATTTATTCAAACCACACTAGCATTTTTTTTTTTTTTCCACACTAGCATTTTTAAGTGAATTCAATTCTAGGAAAATTTTCAAATTAAAGTAGGAAATACTTGGTTTTGGCAGGTTTTTTTTTTTTTTTTTTTTCAGTACTAAAAATAGAAATTCCAGTTGATAGCATTCTTGGCTAGTGTCTAGAGAAGGCTGAGATTTGCAGATGATGAATAATGCTATTGCATTGCCTTCAGCCCAAATTTCCAAGATTTCAGTTCATGTAAATTTTGGGTGGCCACAAGTTTCTTTTCAGGTAAAAAGTAATAAAAGCAAATGACAATGCTGTCATCTCTTAGAGAAAAAATGATAATAGGAAACAAATTAAAATTTAAAATTAGAACAGTACTCATATACTATTTATCACACAATTTGGAGAGAACAGAACTAATTTCCCTAGTGTGGGATGTGATCTTTTGTATCTGTTGCTGTGTAAACATGTGTTAGCTGCTCAGTTACGTCTGACTCTCTGTGATCCAATGGACTACAGCACACCAGACTTCTTTGTCCGTGAAATTCTCCTGGCAAGAATACTGGAGTGGGTAGCCATTCCTTTCTCCAAGGATAGAAGCCAGGTCTCCTGCACTACAGGCAGATTCTTTACCCTCTGAGCCACCAAGGAAGCCCCGTTGTTGTGTGAGGGTCTTAAGAAATATGCGTTTAATCAAAAACAAGGAGAATACATCTGCCAAGATAAGCTTGTAATTTCCTCTAAAGTAAAAGAATTGCCCAGTATGTTTACTTTTACAACTACAGGGAAACAATACTTTGGCCACATGATGTGAAGAGCCTATACTTTAGGAAAGACCCTGATGCTGGGAAAGATTGAGGGCAGGAAGAGAAAGGGATAACAGAGTATGAGATGGTTGGATGGTATCATCAACTTAATGGACGTGAGTTTGAGAAACCTCCGGGAGACAATGAAGGACAGGACAGCTTGGAGTGCTACAGTCCATGGGGTTGCAAAGAGTTGGACACGACTGAGGGACTGAACAACAATAAATAGGGAAACAAAGTTTCATAATATTCAAATATACATTTTTGTTTAAAGAAGGAAAATTCTCAGTCACTCAGTTCAGTCACTCAGCTGTGTCCAACTCTTTACAACCCCATGGACTGCAGCACTCCAGACTTTCCTGTCAATCACCAACTCCTAGAGCTTGCTCAGACTCATGTCCATCGAGCTGGTGATGTCATCCAAATATCTCATTCTCTGTCATCCCCTTCTCCTTCTGCCTGCAATCTTACCCAGCATCAGGGTCTTTCCCCATGAATCAGTAATTCGCATCGTGTGGCCAAAGTATTGGAGTTTCAGCTTCAGCATCAGTCCTTCCAATGAATATTCAGGGTTGATTTCCCTTACGGTTGACTGGTTTGATCTCCTTGAAGTCCAAGGGACTCTCAAGAGTCTTCTCCAACACCACAGTTCGAAACCATCAACTCTTCAGTGCTCAGCTTTCTTTATAATCCAACTCTCACATCCATACATGACTACTGGAAAAACCACCTCTTTGACTATACAGACCTTTGTCAGTAAAGTAATGTCTCTGATTTTTACTATGCTGTCTATGTGGTCATAGCTTTTCTTACAAGGAGCAAGTGTCTTCTAATTTCATGGCAGCAGTCATCATCTGCAGTGATTTTGGAGCCCCCCAAAACAAAGTCTCTCATCATTTCCATCATTTTCCCATCTATATGCCAGAAGTGATGGGACCAGATGCCAAGATCTTAGTTTTTTGAACGTTGAGTTTTAAGCCAACTTTTTCACTCTCCTCTTTCACTTTCATCAAGAGGCTTTTTAGTTCTTCTTTGCTTTCTGCCATAAGGGTGATATCATCTGCATATCTGAGGTTATTGATATTTCTCCCACAATCTCGATTCCAGCTTGTGCTTCATCCAGTTTGGCATTTTGCATGATGTACTCTGCATATAAATTAAGTAAGCAGGGTGACAATATACACCCTTGACATACTCCTTTCCCTGATTGGAACCAGTCTGTTGTTCCATGTCCGGTTCTAACTGTGGCTTCTTGACCTGCATACAGATTTCTCAGGAGGCAGGTCAGGTGGTCTGCTATTCCCAACTCTTTTAGAATTTTCCACAGTTTGTTGTGATCCACACAGTCAAATGCTTTAGTGTAGTCAATGAAGCAGAAGTAGATGTTTTTCTGGAACTCTCTTGCTTTTTCAATGATCCAACGGATGTTGTCAATTTGATCTGTGGTTCCTCTGCCTTTTCTAAATCCAACTTGAACATCTGGAAGTTCATGGTTCACATATTGCTGAAGCCTGGCTTAAAGGATTTTGAGTATTACTTTACTAGCGTGTGAGATGAGTGCAATTGTCCGGTAGTTTGAACATTCTTTGGCATTTCCTTTCTTTGGGATTGGAATTAAAACTGACCTTTTCCAGTCCTGTGGCTACCGCCGAGTATTCTAAATTTGCTGGCATATTGAGTGCAGCACTTTCACAGCATCATCTTTTAAGACTTGAAATAGCTCAACTGAAATTCCATCACCTCCACTGGCTTTGTTCATAGTGATTCTTTCTAAGGTCCACTTGACTTCCCATTCCAGGATGTATGGCTCTAGGTGAGTGATCACACCATCGTGATTATCTGGGTCATGAAGATCTTTTTTGTATAGTCCTTCTGTGTGTTCTTGCCACCTCTTCTTAATATCTTCAGCTTCTCTTAGGTCCATACCACTTCTGTCCTTTATTGTGCCCTTCTTTGTATGAATGTTCCTTTGTTATCTCAAATTTTCTTGAAGAGATCTCTAGTCTTTCCCAGTCTATTGTTTTCCTCTATTTCTTTGCACTGATCACTGAGGAAGGCTTTCTTATCTCTCCTTGCTATTCTTTGGAACTCTGCATTCAATTGGGTATATTGTTCATTTTCTCCTTTGCCTTTTGCTTCTCTTCTTTTCTCAGCTATTTGCAAGTCCTCCTCAGACAACCATTTTGCCTTTTTGCATTTATTTTTCTTGGGAATGTCTTGATCACCGCCTCCTTTACAATGATATGAACCTCTGTCCATAGTTTTTCAGGCATTCTCTCTGTCAGATCTAACCCTTTGGAACTATTTGTCAGTTCCATTGAGTAATCATAAGGGATTTGATTTAGGTCATACCTGAATGGTCTAGTGGTTTTCCCTACTTTCTTCAATTTAAGTCTGAATTTGGCAATAAGGAGTTCATGATCTGAGCCACAGTCAGCTCCCGGTCTTGTTTTTGCTGACTGTATAGAGCTTCTCCATCTTTGGCTGCAAATAATATAATCAATCTGATTTCAATTTTGACTATCTGGTGATGTCCGTGTGATGTCCAACTCTTGTGTTGTTGGAAGAGGGTGTTTGCTATGACCAGTGCATTCTCTTGGCAAAATTCTATTAGCCTTTGCCCTGCTTCATTCTGTACTCCAAGGCCAAATTTGCCTGTTACTCCAGGTAGCTCTTGACTTCCTACTTTACTTTCCAGTCCCCTGTGATGAAAAGGAAATCTTTTTTGGTGTTAGTTTTAAAATGTCTTATAGGTCTTCATAGAATTGTTCAACTTCAGCTTCTTCAGCATTACTGGTTGGGGCATAGACTTGGATTACCATGATATTGAATGGTTTGTCTTGGAAACAAACAGAGATCATTCTGTCATTTTTGAGATTGCATCCAAGTACTGCATTTTGGACTCTTTTGCTGACTATTAGGGCTACTCCATTTCTTTTAAGAGATTCTTGCTCATAGAAGTAGGTATAATGGTCATCTGCATTAAATTTGCTCATTCCAGTCCATTTATTTCACTGATTCCTAAAATGTCAATGTTCACCTTTGCCATCTCCTGTTTGACCGCTTTCAATTTACCTTGAAGGAAATTGGAAGGAAGGAAATTGGAAAGAAGGAAAATTCTAGATAATATTAAAATTAGATATTTAGCTATGTGATTAAATTAAACATATAAGTTCAAAATTCATCATCCTTTTAAATTATTATTGATTTACTAGTAATGGTTGAACAACAGTAATTTAGCAATTTAACTTAACAATTACATTTCAAAATATCTGAATTCTAAGGCTTTAATGGCTGACTGTTCAGAAAATATTCAGAGACTGAAGGAAAATGTGTAAGTAGTTATCTTTTAGAAAAGGCTTGTGACAGTTCTATTTCCAGTTTTTTAAGAAATCTCCACACTGTTTTCCATAGCGGCTGTACTAGCTTGCATTCCCACCAACAGTGTAAGAGGGTTCCCTTTTCTCCACACCCTCTCCAGCATTTATTGCTTGTAGACTTTTGGATAGCAGCCATCCTGACTGGCGTGTAATGGTACCTCATTGTGGTTTTGATTTGCATTTCTCTAATAATGAGTGATGTTGAGCATCTTTTCATGTGTTTGTTAGCCATCTGTATGTCTTCTTTGGAGAAATGTCTGTTTAGTTCTTTGGCCCATTTTTGAATTGGGTCATTTATTTTTCTGGAATTGAGCTGCAGGAGTTGCTTGTATATTTTTGAGATTAATCCTTTGTCTGTTTCTTCATTTGCTATTATTTTCTCCCAATCTGAGGGCTGTCTTTTCACCTTACTTATAGTTTCCTTTGTTGTGCAAAAGCTTTTAAGTTTCATTAGGTCCCATTTGTTTAGTTTTGCTTTTATTTCCAATATTCTGGGAGGTGGGTCATAGAGGATCTTGCTGTGATTTATGTCGGAGAGTGTTTTGTCTATGTTCTCCTCTAGGAGTTTTATAGTTTCTGGTCTTACATTTAGATCTTTAATCCATTTTGAGTTTATTTTTGTGTGTGGTGTTAAAAAGTGTTCTAGTTTCATTCTTTTACAAGTGGTTGACCAGTTTTCCCAGCACCACTTGTTGAAGAGGTTGTCTTTTTTCCATTGTATATCCTTGCCTCCTTTGTCAAAGATAAGGTGTCCATAGGTTCGTGGATTTATCTCTGGGCTTTCTATTCTGTTCCATTGATCTATATTTCTGTCTTTGTGCCAGTACCATACTGTCTTGATGACTGTGGCTTTGTAGTAGAGTCTGAAGTCAGGCAGGTGACCCAGCAATCCCACTTCTGGGCATACACACTGAGGAAACCAGATCTGAAAGAGACACTTGCACCCCAATGTTCATTGCAGCACTGTTTATAATAGCCAGGACATGGAAGCAACCTAGATGCCCATCAGCAGATGAATGGATAAGGAAGCTGTGGTACATATACACCATGGAATATTACTCAGCCGTTAAAAAGAATTCATTTGAATCAGTCCTAATGAGATGGATGAAACTGGAGCCCCTTATACAGAGTGAAGTAAGCCAGAAAGATAAAGAACATTACAGCATACTAACACATATATATGGAATTTAGAAAGATGGTAACGATAACCCTATATGCAAAACAGAAAAAGAGACACAGAAATACAGAACAGACTATTGAACTCTGTGGGAGAATGTGAGGGTGGGATATTTCAAAAGAACAGCATGTATACTATCTATGGTGAAACAGATCCCCAGCCCAGGTGGGATGCATGAGACAAGTGCTCGGGCCTGGTGCACTGGGAAGACCCAGAGGAATCAGGTGGAGAGGGAGATGGGAGGGGGAATCGGGATGGGGAATACGTGTAACTCTATGGCTGATTCATATCAATGTATGACAAAACCCACTGAAATGTTGTGAAGTAATTAGCCTCCAACTAATAAAAAATTTAAAAAAAAAAAAAAAAGAAAAGGCTTGTGAAAAAGGTTAGCATTTTGAATAACATGCTTGCAATAGGGATCCCAAAGCATTTTTATGACTGGACCATAATCATATTGTACTTACTAAGAGTCCACATTACATATTAGGTAAGTTGGGAACTGTCTTTGGCTGCTAGTTTAGAGTCCGGAAATAGCAGTGACCTACTAAAGTCGAAGAAGTCTGGAGGTAGGCAGTTCAGCGCTAAAAGGGCATTTCATGGAATAAACTGCCACCTGTGCTCTTTCAGTCTCTCTGCTTCAGCTTTAGCATAGCATGAGATGTCCACGCTCAAGCTCCCTCACAGCTCAAGATGGTGTCAAGAACCCATGTCTCAGTTACCAAACAGAATTTCCCAGAAGTCCCACCCAAGAACTTCTGTTTGTTTCTCTACAAAAGAGATGAGAAAGTGTACCTATCTACACGGCAGCATTGGAGATGCAGACACACAGGACAGAGTTTTGGACACAGTGGGGGAGTGAAAATGTGGGATGATTTGAGAGAGTAGCATTAAAACGTGTGTGCGTGAGTGCATGCTAAGTCCCTTTGGTCATGTCCACCTCTTTGCCACCCAATGGACTGCATGCCAGGCTCCTCTGTCCCTGGGATTCTCCAGGCAAGAATACTGGAGTAGGTTGCCATGCCCGCCTCCAGGGGATCTTTCCAACCCAGGGATCAAACCCACGTCTCTTAATGTCTCCTCGTTGAAACATACACATTACCATTTGCAAACTAGATAGCCAGTGGGAATTTGCTATATAACACAGGGAACCCAAAGCCAGTGTTCTGTGCCAAACTATAGGGGTGGGATGGGGAGGGAGGTGGGAGGGAGGCTTAAGAGGGAACAGACATATGCTTACTCCTTGGAAGGAAAATTATGACCAACCTAGACAGCATACTAAAAAGCAGAGACATTACTGTGTCAACAAAGGTCTGTCTAGTCAGGACTATGGTTTTTCCAGTAGTCATGTATGGATGTGAGAGTTGGACTATCAAGAAAGCTGAGGGCAGACGAATTGATGGTATTGGAGAACTGTGGTATTGGAGAAGACTCTTGAGAGTCCCTTGGACTGCAAGGAGATGCAAATAATCCATCCTAGAGGAAATCAGTCCTGGGTGTTCATTGGAAGGACTGATGTTGAAGCTGAAACTCCAATATTTTGGCCACCTGATGTGAAGAGCTGACTCATTTGAAAAGACCCTGATTTTGGGAAAGATTGAAGGCAGGAGGAGAAGGGGATGACAGAGGATGAGATGGTTGGATGGCATCACTGACTCAATGCACCTGAGTTTGGGTAAACTCCAGGAGTTGGTGATGGACAGGGAGGCCTGGCGTGATGCGGTTCAAGGGGTTGCAAAGAGTTGGACATGACTGAGTGACTGAAGTGAACTGAACTGAGACATATGTGTATCTATGGCTGATTCATGTTGACATATGGAAGATATTGTAAAGTAATTATCCTCCAATTAAAATAAAATTTTAGAAAAATGAAAATGTATTTGTTTTTTAGGCTGGGCACATCAACCAAGTTTTATCTTAACAAAGAAAAAGGGAGAATGGATATATGTAGAAAATCATCAGATACTATCTAATAAGTTAAATATCCCTAAGGCCAAATATAAGCCAAATACTTTAATTTTCTGTTTTTTTTTTTTCCCCAACACCATTCTACCTTCTCTGTTCAGAGAACAAATAGATACTATTACAGAGCAGGGTGTATAATTCAGTCTAAACTGGAGAATTGGCATAACGTGTCTGACTCTTTGTGTCCCCTGGACTGTAGGCCGCCAGGCTCCTCTGTTCATGGGATTTCCCAGGCAAGAGTACTGGAGTGGGTTGCCATTTCCTTCTCCAGAGGATCTTCCCAACTCAGGGATTGAACTCAGGCCTACCGCATTGCAGGCAGACACTTTACCATCTGAGCCACCAGGGAATCCCCAGTGATATATTTAAATCAGCCCAAATACATTTCAATGAATTCTGAAAAGACTTTAGCCTTATGTGGAAACATTAACAACAATACTCAGAAAATGTCAAAGGAAATTTGTGATAATAGATAAAAGATATTAAATTTAAAACACCTTTATAAAGATCATACTAGTAATTATGAATTTTTTGCCCTTGGTTGGGCTTCCCTCATAGCTCAGTTGGTAAAGAATCCACCTGCAATGCAGGAGATCCTGGTTCGACTCCTGGGTCGGGAAGATCCCCTGGAGAAGGGACAGGCTATCCGGTCCAGTATTCTTAGGCTTCCCTTGTGGCTCAGCTGGTAAAGAATCCACCTGCAATATGGGAGACCTGGGTTTGATCCCTGGGTTGGTAAGATCCCCTGGAGAAGGGAAAGGCTACCCACCCAGGATTCTGTCCTGGAGAGTTCCATGGACTGTATAGTCCTTGTGGTTGCAAAGAGATACGACTGAGCGACTTTCACTTTCAAATGCCCTTGGCTGGAATAGCTGTTGTTGACTCACAGCACAAATATTTACTGAATTTTCTACTTGGCACTGAATCCATGACTTCTATCTTCACACAACCATAGGGCATTAGAATTTCTGCTCTATTTTGTAAGTAAATGTTGACTTTGACTATTCATAAAGTTCTGTGTATATTTAAGCCATTTTATAAAAACAGCAAAATTGTCAAGAATCTATTAAGTGCTCCTTGGAGGAAAAGGCTTTATACAAAAACGATTATTATCAGATCTAAGACTGAACAGATGTAATATTTTATTGAGATATGACATTCCAGTATTGATACAATATTGTTATGATTTTAAGTATAGTGTTTAGAAATTCAGAATAAGCTGATATTTTCTTCCTGACAAGCATTCATTTTTTTTAATTGGAATGTAATTGCTTTACAATGTTGTGTTAGCTTCTTCTGTATAGCAAAATGAATCAGTTATTTGCATACATATATCCTTTTCCTCTTAAGCCTCTCTCCCACAGCCTCTAGGTCATCACAGAACACTGAGTTGAGCTTCCTGTTCTATACAGGAGCTTCCTGCTAGCTATCTATTTTACACATGATAGTGTATGTATATGTCAGTGCTACTCTCTCAATTCATCCCATCTGCTCCTTTGTATTTAATATGAGCATGAAATTACAGTGAAATTTTATAGTGTTTAAATCAGTCCATTCTTCCCAGAAATATTTCTAAGCTGCAAATTGTATAGGTTATAATATATAGATGATAAGCTACAATTACTGAATATAATTTTAGATGCACAGCAAAAGTCTTCGTTGAAATATGAGAGCCCGCCAGGCTCCTCTGTCAATGGGATTCTCCAGGCAAGAATACTGGAGTGGTTAGCCATTCTCTTCTCCGGGGGAATCTTCGCAAACCAGGGATTGAACCCAGGTATCCTGAATTGCAAGCAGATTCTTTACCATCTGAGCCACCAGATGAGCCTTATGTTTTCCAAAAGTTTGGGTATAAGTTCAACTTAATTTTGCTCAAGTTACATGCATATGCTTGCTGTAATTTCCAGATAAGGAGAAAACTTCCTTTACACCTGTGAAGAGCTTACAAATCAAATACACCCACATAATCTGTACATAAACTCTCTTTATTTAAACAAGGTTTCAGTTATATTCTGGCATGCAGATTGTACCTTAGGCAACATTATTTCTATGAGATAGAGTGCAATTTCAATAACTATTAAAACTGAACTAATTTGTTTCACTTGTACACATTATGCATATTCAGTTCAGTTCAGTTGCTCAGTCATGTCCAACTATTTGCAACCCCAGGGACTGCAGCTTGCCAGGCCTCCCTGTCCATCACCAACTCCTGGAGTTTACTCAAACTCACGTCCATTGAGGTGGTAATGCCTTCCAACCATCTCATCCTCTGTCATCCCCTTCTCCTCCCGCCCTCAATCTTTCCCAGCATCAGGGTCTTTTTCAATGAGTCAGTTCTTCGCATCAGGTGGTCACAGTATTGTAGTTTCAGCTTCAACATCAGTCCTTCCAATGAATATTCAGGACTGATTTCTTTTACGATGGACTGGTTGGATCTCCTTGCAGTCAAAGGGCCTCTCAAGAGTCTTCTCCAACACCACAGTTCAAAAGCATCAATTCTTTGACACCCAGCTTTCTTTTTAGTCCAACTCTCACATCCATATATGACTACCAGAAAAAACATAGCCTTGACTAGACAGACCTTTGTTAGCAACGTAATGTCTCTGCTTTTTATTATGCTGTCTAGGTTGGTCATAGCTTTTCTTCCAAGGAGCAAGTGTCTTTTATTTTCATGGCTGCAGTCACCATCTGCAGTGATTTTGGAGCCCCCCAAAATAAAGTCTGTTACTGTTTCCATTGTTTTCCCATCTATTTGCCATGAAGTGATGGGACCAGATGCCATGATCTTAGTTTTCTGAATGTTGAGCTTTAAGCCAGCTTTTTCACTCTCCTCTTTCACTTTCATAACATGCATATTGCATAATATTAAATAAATTGCAAGGATTAGGATTGTATAGCAATACTATTACTGCATTGCTATAAGGTGCTTAATGATATAGTCTAAAAAAAATTTTTAATTATCAGAAAGAATAGAAATTCATACTTAATTTCAAAGAAAATAACAATTCAAACGAGAATAAGAAAGTGACAATCATTGGAATCTCTCCAATCCAAAGAATAACAAGGGATAACATTTTGATACATATCCTTCCAAACTTTTCAAGTAAATTTAACTTTGATTTTCATAAAGTGTTTAATTTCTTGTGTATCTAAGACTGTCTCTGTGTTCCCTTTATATAGCAATATTGAAAAGCATTTCGCCTGGATATAGAAATCCATTTGTGTAAACTTTATTCTGTCAAAACTCTGCAGAGAGTACTTCATCACCAGACGGAGATAAAACAAACATTTATCTGTGTTCCTCTTGTTGAAGGTGATCATTTTTTAAAAATTATTTTCTGCATCCATTCTTTCATGATTTAAATATATGTATATATATGTATATATATATAATATATCTTGAAATAAAACAAGTAAGTAAATGAACATAAGGGACTGTATTCATATGCACATTTTTTCCAATTATTTGGCCCAGAATTTGTAACTGCACTTAATAAATAAGTTATTCAATAAGTAAACATTTTCTTCAGTGCAGTAAAGTTTTCTTCATTTATATCATTGACTGTTGCATGTCTTCTGGTTTCTTTCTCCAGAATCCTCATAGATGTCTATCATCTTTATCTCTTTCTTTTCCCTCCCTTGTGATTCAAGTTGGACTTAGAAAAGGCAGAGGAACCAGAGATCAAATTGACAACACCCATTGGCTCATAGAAAAAGCAAGAGAATTCCAGAAAAACATCTACTTCTACTTCATTGACTATGCTAAAGCTTTTGACTGTGTGGATCACAAAAAACTGAAAAATTATTCAAGAGATGGGAATACCAGACCACCTTACCTTCCTCCTGAAAAATCTGTATGCAGATCAAGAAGCAACAGATAGAACTGGACATGGAACAATGGACTGGATCCAAATTGGGAAAGGAGTACATCAAGCTGTATATTGTCACCTTGCTTATTTAACTTATATGCAGAGTACATCATGAGAAACGCTGGGCTGGAAGAAGCACAAGCTGGAATCAAGATTGACGGGAGAAATATCAATAACCTCAGATATGCAGATGATACCACCCTTATGACAGAAAGCAAAGAGGAACTAAAGAGCCTCTTAATGAAAGTGAAAGAGAGTGAAAAACTTGGCTTAAAACTCAACATTCAAAAAAATGAAGATCAAGACATCCATTCCCATCACTTCATGGCAAACTGATGGGAAAACAATGGAAATAGTGACAGACTTTATTTTCTTGGACTCTAAAATCACTGCAGATGGTGACTGCAGCCATGAAATGAAAAGACACCTGCTCCTTGGAAGAAAAGCTATGACCAACCTAGGCAGCATATTAAAAACCAGAGGCATTACTTTGCTGACAAAGTCTATCCAGTCAAAGTTATGGTTTTTCCAGTAGTCATATATGGATGTGAGAGTTGGACCATGAAGAAAGCTGAGTACCAAAGAATTGATGCTTTTGAAACTGTGTTGTTGGAGAAGACTCTTGAGAGACCCTTGAACTGCAAGGAGATCCAACCAGTCAATCCTAAAGGAAATCAACCCTGAATATTCATTGGAAGGACTGATGTTGAAGCTGAAGCGCCAATACTTTGGCCACCTGATAAGAACAACTGACTCCTTGGAAAAGATGCTGATGCTGGGGAAGATTGAAGGCAGGAGACGAAGGGGATGATAGAGGATGAGATGGTTGGATACCATTACTGAGTCTATGGACATAAGTTTGAGCAAGCCCCAGGAGTTGGTGATGGACAGGGAGGCCTGGTGTGCTGTAGTTCATGGGGTTGCAAAGAGTAGGACAGGACTAAATTACTGAACTGAACTGATCACTGATGATTCAATATATTGTAGCATTGCTTCTTTTTCTTAATTTCCATTAATTCTAGATTGGACTTGAATACTGATATTTTAAGACTTCTTTGCATTCTTGTCTCATTCAAAACTTGTTGGAACTCTGGCTTCATATTAAATTGTTTCTCCCATTGACCTCCTTAGTCTCATGCCCTACTACATCATTTTGGATGTATCTAGCAACTCTCCAATTTTCTTCTTTTTCTGGTTAAAAAACTTTCTATGTGCTATTTTATTGGACTATAGCCAATTAAAGATGCTGTGATAGTTTCAGGTGCATAGCAAAGGGACTCAGCCATACACATACACGTATCCATTCTCCCCCAACCTCCTCCCATTCAGACTGCCACATGCCATTGAGCAGAGTTCTCTGTGATGTACAGTGGGAGTTTGAGGTTTTAGAGCAACAGTTCTTTTTTTCTCATTTTATAGTTATTGAAATTGTCTTCAATTTGTTATTTCCCGGTTCCCATAAATCAGATTAGCAGAATTAGACACAAAAAATTAATTCACAAATTAGATCTAAATTCTCTTAATCTGTAATATTTATTCTGGCTCTTGTGGCAGGTAAACAATGACATTTTTAATCTGTCAAACTTCTGAGATGCACTTCTGAGATGATATCAAACTTCTGAGATGATATCACTTATAGGTTTTAAGTATATATGATTAGAATATGCACTATTACTATTGGTGAAGTATTTTGATTTTCTCACAAAAAATGGACCATTTAAACACCAATTATAATGAATATGCAGGAAAGGCTGATAATCTGAAGACTTGTATAGTCATGCAAACTGTTAAACATTTTGAATTCACTGTATTTTATCAAGTTTAAGGAGAACATTTTCTTCCATATTTGAGCATCTCTGAAATGGGCTGCATTGTATAATTACTGGTGGAGGTTGTGATGTGGTTGTCACTCACTACATTTTCTTACACATCCTGAGAAAAAGCTACAGAATATTCTTTTGCAGAAAAATAGCAGAAATCACAGTGGGATATATACTCACAAAAATGTTGTATTACTCATGATCAGGGTGACACAGATGATGATGTGTGAGAAAACATGAAAATCGACGACTGTTGAAAATGACTCAGAAGACTGATTCTCAACCTAAATAAATTATGAATATGCCTTAAACAATTAATTGTTTTTTATGTACACAAAGAAGTGATGAATAATTTAAAATATAAAATTTCATATGTCTGAAAAGCTCTTTCAATGGGGCATTCTAATTAATGAGAAAAGATTGTGAATTTAATCAGTGGCAACTTTTTTTTTTCAGTCGTGCATAAAATAATGGAATGCTCTATTAAGCATTAGACTAGATAAAAAATAATAGCATCTTGTTCTCCCCCAGATATTTAAAACGGAATGAAAATTCATCCAGGCATTCTGTTGTAAACTTAATAACTTGAAATTAATTTAAAGTTAATGAAATATTCCTTCAAAAAGAAGTTTGCAAAAGAGATTTAAGGCACTTAGGAGTTCGTAATCTTTAAGTCCTTGTTCAGTGAAACAAAAATTTTAATGCACACATTTGCACACAAAGGCAAATATGGCAACAACAATAATGAAAACACCTTGCAAAAGCATCCAGGAAAAAAAGTGTGTCCTTCCATAGGGAAACAAAGACCAAGACATGATGAACATATAATCTGGTAAGAGTAGAAAATAGTATAGAACACAAATTTGATAGCAAAGTAAAATTTTCCAATAAGGGAAATCATCACTTTAATCTAGAATTTCCCTTTCAAAGTTGAGAAAAAGAACATTTTGGAGGGGCTGATCCAATCAAATAATCTTTACTGTGTAGGAAATACTAATCAAAAAAAGTGTTTAGCTGCTTCCATTACCCTTGTGTTAGAAATTAGCCTTTGTGAATCCATGGAAGAATTTGGAGAACTTGTATGAAGAGCTGATAGAACACAGCTTTGCCCTCAAACTTGATGAGGACAGCAGAGTGAGATTTGGCCACTGGCAAATCCTTGAAGCAAATCATGGAGGTACCTGGCATTAAAGAAAATATGAGCTAGCCATTCTTATGAATATGTTTTTTTCCCTTAAGCAAAATTCAGTAATTGCATTAGAAATAAAAATGTGTCCTAGTTCATTTTTGTAGCCAAATTCATTTTAAACAAGTAAATTGAGATATGCAGAATAATAATGAAAAATATAATGTAAAAACATCATTGCCTATTGGATGGCGTGGCCATAGAGTAGCTGCCCATTATCACAGAAGAAATCCCAGGCACACAGTCACATTACCATCTGTCAACAGCAAAACTTCACTAGCAAATATGGTCAAATTAAAAAATCTGACCTTTAGTTTCACAGTACAGTGCAATTAGCATGCAATGGCACATGCAAATAAAAGAAAATATTTAATCATTTTGTACATTTAAACAATTGCAAATCTGCAGATCCAGATTCTGTGGGTTCTCAGGTAAACATGGAAAATTATAATTTTAGCAAAAACAAAAAAAGGAACTTTTTTTTATCATTATGCTCCTCTATCAGTTTCTTTTTTCCTGTTCATTACTTCATGTACTCAAAGTGTATTTGAGGAGAGGCTGCCATAAAATCTGATCCATCTCTATTTTCTTACTGCTGGCAAAGGCCATCTGAGGTTCACAGAGGAGAGGTAGGGAAAGGCAACACAGATACATTCATTGCACATTGACTAGGAGTCATTAAAGCAAAGAATTCACATTATCTCTAAATTATCGTTGGCAAAGCTGGTGATGTACTTTTGTGCTATATAAGCAGTAGCAATGGAAACTTCATTTTGTTGTTAAATTAGAATATGAAATCCTAAGGACTGAATGCTTTCTGCACTAAATCCTACATAATTCCTTTTAATTTATTTTACTTTATTCATTATCTATCGATCTATCTATCATCTCTTTCTTCTAATAGTGTATAGTATTGCATTACATGCACAGACTTATACATACATTTTTGGACAAAATCTAAAGAGTAGCTAAATAAAATTCATTAAAAAATCCTCCCTCTTTTTTGCACTTATTTTAAAATATTAAATTTATTTCTTAATGACTCATACTTCCACATGGCTCAAAGATCATAATTACACAAAACATATTCATTAAGCTGTCTCATGGCTACCCTGATCTATCATCCTAAATCCTTTAGTCCTCTCATAGGTAAAAAATTAAACATATTTTGGAAACAATTTCAGAATTATAGAAGAGTTACAAAAATATTACATTTAATTCCTACATTCCCTCACCCAGTTTCCCCTTATGTTAACACCTAACAATCAGGGAACATTTACCAAAACTGAGAAATTATGTGACATGTCTTCTTTGTCTCCCAACTCTATAGCACATTTTTAATTTATTTTATTGAAGCATACTTAATTGACAGTGTTGTGTTAATTTCTGCTCTACAGCAAATTGATTCAATTATATATATTTTTTCATACTCTTTTCCACTATGGTTTATCACAGAATATTAAATATAGTTTCCCAAGCTACACAAGGGGACCTTGTTATTTATCCATTCTATGTAAATATAGTAGTTTGCATATGCTAATCCCAAACTCCCAATCCATCCCTTCCCCCATCCTCCTTTCCCCTTGGTAACCTCAAGTCTGTTCTCTATGTTCTGTAGATAAGTTCCTTTGTATCATATTTTAGATTCCACATGTAAGTGATATCATAAGATATTTGTCTTTTTCTGACTTTCTTCACTTAGTATGATAATCTCTAGGTCCATTGATGTTGGTGCAAGACGGCCTGTTTCACTCTTTTTTATAACTGTGTAGTATTCCATTGTGTATTTGTACCACATCTTCTTTATCCATTCATCTATTGATGGACTTTTAGGTTGTGGTCATTGTAAACAGTTGCTGCAATGAATATTGGAGTGCATGGATATTTTTGGATTATGTATAATTTTGTCTAGATATATGCCCAGGAGTGGAATTGGTGGATCATATGTTGATTCTATTTTTAGTTTTCTGAAGACCCTCCATACTGTTTTTCATAGTGGCTGCACAAATATACAGTCTCATCAACAATGTAGGGGGGTTTCTTTTTTGCACACCCTCTTATGACAGTTATTTTAAAGTCCTTTCCTGCTAACTCTAATATCTGGATTGTGTATGGATTTACTTCTACTGTTTTGATTTTCTAGTTATTATTCCTGGTCACATTTTTATTATCTCTGTGCATATATATTTTAATATTATAATCAGATATTTTATATAAATGGATTCTAGAGGCTCCAGATGATATGATTTTGCCCAGAGAGCATTCACTCTTTCCTAAGTTAGGCAGAATGCATGGTGAACTGACTACACTGACCAGTCAGACATTGAACTGAGTCCATGCCGATTTGTAACTAGCCTTGGTCCATCTATGGTGCATCCTCTTCCCTGCGCCTTGCCATCCTGGCCTTCCGCTTGAGACCCTGGAAGGTCTCTGTCTCTTCTGAATCCTCAATCTATGTATACTGTAGGCCTCCTCCCTCAAGAGAGTTTTTCTTCTAAGTACACCAAATGGGTGGATTTCAAATTGCCTTTTAGAATTTTCTTACTCACCTCCTTGGTCTCCTGTTTAATTGCAACACATAGCAAAGGTCCACAAAGATGACTGGCCAAACATTTGGGACACTTCTAAATTCAAAGCTGTCATACTGGCCCCGATGACTATCAAAAGCTTTGCTTCTCTTTCTCAGTAGAATCCCTCTTCCTGGACCAAGTCTAAACTATAGCCTGTGTCCAGAACCACAGATGCCTTAAGGAAATATAACAGCAATCATCAACAGCTCTAGGCAATACATATTCTTCCCTGGGATTTTTGTTTGTCTAATTCTTCTTGCTTCCACCACATTCCAGTCTTTCCAGTTGTTACTTTCAGAATGTCAACCTATCACGGTATACATTTTATTCAGTGGCAGAATCCATTTCTCAGTATTTCTGAACTTGGAAGGAATTCAAATTAGTTTCTGTAAGACGACTGAAGCTGTAAAATGTAATCCTCAGAAAATATTAATGACTGTGTTTTCAACATTGTGGAGAAAGTCTGTCTACAGTGAAACAGATGAAAAACGTCAACACAGACAAGAACCAACAGAAAAAGGAGAGTCCTGATGGTGTCTGGAGTGTGGATTGTTCCTAAGGATCGGCTGCGTTCCTTCCTGGTCCAAGGTGGCTGGTGGCTCAATTCCTCTCTCAGTTTTTGAGGGCCCAGCTCTCCTTGAAATAAGTTCTCGCTTTTGATTTAGTTGCGATTAAATTGGTTTTACATTGCACATAGTAAGTGCCTGAATTAATACTATATTTCATACTGTTAGATGTCAACACAAATTATGTTTTTATTGTCACAATTTTAAGCTTTTACTTATTAAAGTTTACCCTATGATCTCTCCACTATTTTGCAATAATGATAATAGCTGTGACATCATAATGCTGTCAATATGCTTACCTGACATGATTTCTCATCCTTTCCTAATGTGATGCTTCTAATCTTCAGGGTCCTTGGAACTCACAGAGCCAAACATGTTCAAAATGTATGTAAAGTAAGAGGAAATAAAATTTGATATAGACAACACACTTACAGTTATCAGGGGGAAAGGGGTAGAAGGAGGGATATACTGGGAGATTGGGATTGATATATACACACCATTATATATAAAATGGTTAACTAATAAAGACCTAAAGTATAGCACAGGGAACTCTTCTCAAAACTTTATAATGGCCCAGAAGGGAAAATAATCTAAAAAACAGTGGATATATGTGTATGTGTAACTAATCCACTTTGCTGTATAGCGGGAACTAACACAACATTGTAAATCAACCATACGCCAATAAAAATTTAAAAATAAAAAATAAAATAAAGAAAAGAACTAAGATCCTCCTCATGGGAGGAGCTCTTCCATGCATTAAGGGCAGAATTTTTAGTCCTTTGAAATCTAGATTCATTTTGTTTACATTCCTGATTTGGGGAAGTTCTTAATCGGTGAACTTGCCAAACTGCTGATTTCTAGTTGAAAAGATCTCTTTTAAAGAACTTTAATCTGAATAATTTCCTCTCAAGGGAAAGGCCTCTATTTTTTCAAGTCCTTGACCCACTGGTGGAAAACAAAAAAGGCAACTGTATTCAACGGACAGGAGAAAAAGAAAAGCAATTCAATTTTTATGGTCATTTTTCTGATATTTACAGTAACATTGCTATAAATGGAGAACAGTATTTAACATTTCTTCCAAGCAAATTTAAATTTATTGTGTTTTTTATTTAATGCATATGTGTGTCTGGCTTTGGAAGAAGTGATAAGGATGAGGAGACAGGGAAGAAGAATGAAGAGAGGGGAAAAAAAGGCACATGAGATGGGGGGAAAAATGAATCCTGAAGGTAACTAAATGGGACCAGATAAGAAGTTAAAGTGTTTGGGTTGTGGACTTCAAAATAAATAGTATGTGATTACCTATTAGTGCTACCTAAGAATTGATGATCAGCTGGCTCGACGGAACCATGGTGCACAGTTCTCTGCCTGATTTTTATCATCACCATCAACACCTCCAGAAAAAAAAAATATGTAGGTTCCTAACCAATATTTGGAGATTTAAGTAGCCAGGAACGTTGAACGTTGATGTCACTTCAGAGGTGGGATGGGCTAAAGCCACAGGCAAGATGGTCAAAAGGGCCACCAGTGCTGGGTAGCCTGATTGACTTAGCCTAGACAATCGGCAAAGAGGTGGACCTTGAAATGAAGAGAGGCTAGTTCTACCACCAGAGAGCTGGTATTGGCAGAGTTGCTTAAATTCTCCACGTTCAGCTTTCTCCAGCCAAAAATGAGGATGAAAATGTTAGCTCCTAGTGCTGTTATAAGAATTAAATGAGAGAATGTATGTGAACCATGTAGTGTAAGGTTTAAATAGTATAGAGTCCTCAATAAAGTATAATGCTGTTGTTTGTTAAGTACAGATGAAGAAGCAATAAAATAGCTTGGTCTGTTTTTTTTTCAAATCTGGAGTGAATCACAGATGCAATATTTCCTAGTCTGAATATAAGGCAAAAAGCAATTTCTATTGCTTCTTTCCTTAAGCCAGTGGACAGCTTCACTGTTAAATCTCTGATTTCACTTTTTAGGAGAGACTTCATCCTGAACAGAACAGCCTACTGTTGGTGGCAGGTTGTTCCTAAATTTAGTGAATTCATTATTATTGCTAAAACCTATTCTTTGTCCCCCATAAAAGAGAAAAAAAAAAAAAATCAGCTCTCCTCTCCCCCAAGCAACCATGCTTATATAACTTTAAGCTTTATGTTGGACATTTTCTTATAAGATCTAGATCTTCAGCCATGTAATACCTGATTGAGATCTAAATTGGGAGCTGGCTCTTTTACTAGTTTGAACTGGGCTAACTTGGAGTTAGCAGTAATCCACCTGTTGTGGGTTTCTGTTGGAACTAGCAAAGTAGTTGTTACTAGAGACACAGGAATTAGAACATGTCTATCACTGGGTCAGGAAGATCCTCTGGAGAAGGGAATGGCAACCCACTCCAATATTCTTGCCTGGAGAATTCCATGGATAAATGAGCCTGGCAGGCTACAGTCCATGGGGTCACAAAGAGTCAGACACAACCAAGCAACTACCACACAAACAAGTTATATATACATACTCTGATTTTTGTCTGCATTCTTCTTTAAATATACATATAACTTATACAATATTTGTATTCATACACAAACACATATCAAGTTACTAATTCTCAGGGATTAATTTATGCCAGTCTGGCACTTCAAGAATAAAGCAGTTTTATTCTTTGTCATAAAAATCCCTTACCGAGCACCCAACATATAAAGACCATGACACAAAAACCAAATCAAAAGTCCAATGTTGTGTCAATAATATGGAGCCTCAAAAGGTCTGGCTGCAAAAATTGTATGTATATATCTGTATGTGTATATGCGTTCATTTATCAGAACATTTCCATAGTTACAAGTAAGACATGAGGAAGACTTGCACTTTCATTGCTACCAGTATTCTCCTTAAGGAATAGTTACTGGATGAAATACAGGAGGAACCTAGAAATGGGTTGTACAGAGCTCCTGGTCTCTGGCTGCCCATTTCCTGGGTGGAAGCAGGAAAAAAACAAAAACAAAAAACAGCAACCCTCTCCCCCCGCAAAAAAAAAAAAAAAAAAAAAAAATCAAAACCAGGCAAACAAACAAAACAAAACAAAACAAAAAAACCAGTGGACACAGAGGAAGCAAGATTTGCAAGAAGTAGTTTGCCAGGCCCCCACGTTTTGTAGTTAGGGACTGCTTGTGGATTTTTGAAATGGAGCAAAGCAAGGGGAGGTTGAGAATTTCTGCTTTTTTTTTTTTTTTTTTCCTGCAAAGGTAAATTTACAAGTTCTTTGCTCCTGTGTCCTGGAGCTAAAGTCTTTTTCTGGGAAATGCCGGAAGGAGTCTAGCGATGTTGGAAACGCACAGACCCTCGGGCTGGCTGGCTTCCAGCCAAACCAGAGTTGCTGCGCTGCAGCAAGTTCTACCGAGGGTGTGGAGGTGGGGCGGGCTTCTCCAGCCCGCGCTCGGTCTAGTTAGCGCTGCGCCGGGACCCCGGAGGAAGGCGCCTGGCGTTTCCAAGCAGCATAGGCGAGGTCTCTTCGGAAGGGCGTTCCTTTGGTCTCTCCGCAGCTCACGTCTGCCCTATCAGGCAGGCTTCGTGTCTGATCACGGGTGTCGCTGTGGTTCCAGCATTATCCTCCACCTCCCCAGCTTCTGCTGAAAGGTCACCTGCGTGGAGTTGATGAGGGGAGCACGCTGATTCGCAGTTTTAGTGCCCGGTGGCCAAACAGGTCTATTCCACCTAACTAACCTTTGCTGCGCTCTGTGTACCCCAGTGCAATTCCCTCCTGGGCGCTCCAGCTGTGTCGGCTGCATTTCCCTCAAAATTGAAGGGACGTTGCCCAGAGCGCCTGGGGACTGCGGGGCCGCCAGGGGACCTTCCTCTGCAGGGGCGACCCACGTAGAAGGGATTCTTAAAGATCCTGGCCTCTGGCATGTTTCACAAACATGCGCCCAGGTGCAAATATTTATATATGCTTGCAAGCGCCAAAAAAGGGGGTGAAACGAGGGAGCCCTGTTATGAAACGTAGTCCTGCACTAAACTCTGCCAAAATACCATCTATGTGATAGCTGGGTGTGTTCACGCAATTCTTAACCAAACAGGGAAAAAAACAAACTCCGCCCAGTGGTGGCAGATTGCATTCAGGGTCCGGGACTCGCGAAGCAGCGTAAGCTTCTGGAGAAAGCCACAGGTCCCCAACTTCGCCAAAGCCAAGCCCGAGGAAGAGCAATTAAGTTGCAAAAAGAAAGGCTGCTTGAAAGCCTCTAACATTCTTCTTTGACTTCTTTCTCCTCCTTGAATCCCTTCAAGCAGTTCTCTCTAGCCTTAGCCCGCTCCCCTAATACGTATCCGTCCTCCCGCCCCCAATTCCCCGCCCCATAACACACACACACACACAAACACACACACACAAACACGCACACGCGCGCGCGCACACACACACACAGACAGACACATACACTTTTGCTCCATCCTGACCAACGCCCCCACCTAGTGGTTTAGGCTTGCCTGCTTCTCTTTCCTTTGCTGAGGTTTCTGAGAAAGCATTGCAGTTTCCAAAATAATTAACTCGCTAGGGGAGGACATGGGTGGATGGGATGAAAGGATGGGCAAGACCCCTTGCAATGAGGTGCAAATGAAGCTCAAATTTACCCGAGCGGTGCTGGGCGCTAGGGGACAGAAAAGAGAAAAGAGAAGGTTGTGCCTTTATGCCCAGCTTGGTTGCTGCAGCCTAGACTGCAGCCAGAGGATGATTTTGGAGAGTTTCCACTAAAGAAGTACCCTCGCTCTCAATACGTGCACGTGTTTCATTTTCTTCATAACAATTAACGCTACATGAAAGTATGTTAATTACATATTGTTTTGTTATTACTGCCTGTCTGCCTCTTCTAGAATGCAAACTGCTTGAAAACTGGGTCTGGGTCTGCCCCACTGGCCTTTATACCCCAGATGTCTAGAAGAATTCCCAGCACAGAGGAGGCACTCGACCCCCCCACCCCCACCCCACGCTCCGCCTCTGGTTATTTTCTTAGAGATGCGTGAAAAAACTGAACTTAGATTGGGGTTGTATCACCTCGGGCAAAAAAAAAAAAAAAAGTTCTTTCAAAAGATCTCAGCGACTCTTCTAAACCGAATAGACGGGCCAGAAAATGTCCGGCTCCAAATTGAAGAATTCTCTTTAAAATACGCTAACGTTTATCCCGAGAAGTTCAATTATAAGATCGCTTATTATTGAATGCACTCTAACTGCCAAACACGGAGCTAGGCGCTTGGAACTCAGTAGTGATCACTCAGCTCCCACAGCTGAAAATGCAGCGGCGCTTTCCTGGTGCTTTTCTTTGAGTGTTCTCGGACTTGTCCTTCTATCTACCTGGGTTTCTCTGAGGGCTGGAGGAGGGACGGCGTGCAGAGCACCTGCTCCGGGTCATGGGATCTAGGTACTAGTACCTTGGCGCCACACGTGGCTGATACTCCGGTGTCTTTGTTGAAACCCAAGGAGACACAAGGATAGAGCTGGTGGTCTTGGTCCCAGAGCCCCCCCCCCCCCTTTTTCCCTCTCTCTCGAATTCTGAGGACCTCCTTTCGAAGCACTTCAAACTGTTTTCCAGAGGCACCCAACAGCCTCGCGGCTGGAGAGGGAAGGTGGAGCGGTCGGTTTAATTTCACAGTGTGCTTCTGTTTGTGATACTTTTACATTTTTGCAGGTTTCCCCCCCCTTCCTCCCCTCCTCTCTGCTTTCCTGTTGACTCACAGTTAAAGGGGTGGGGTTACCCTGAAAGCACAGATTCCTACAATCAGATATGAAAAATTAGTTTGCATTTGTACCCAGGGTTTCTGACTTGAATCCCGAAGTATAAAATGCAGGATGGGCCATTTCCTTCTAAGGCGATATTACTGGCGCCTCCTTCTAACTTGGGTGTGGCCCGCGAGGATGGATAAAATTCCCGAGTGGAGAGGTCAGAGCCTGGGGCTGGCTCTACCTAGCACTAGGCCGGGCCTGGGGGGGGGGGGGTCGGGGCGGTTACTGCGGTAGGTGGGAGTCTCCTAAGGGATCTGATAAGGAGCCTAGTAAGGCGGTGCGCGTGCCCGCGGCTGAGGGTGCGGGTCTAACCCGAGGGGCCGACAGCAAGCTGGGAAGAAGAGAGAGGCAAGCGCAGGACGCCCTCACCCTCATTCCAACCTGAACTGCGATGCCAGGGGCTGGTTCCGATCGCGAGAGGGGCCAGGGGGTGGAAAGTGGAGGAGAAGGCGGTAGGACCCGGCGGGAGCTTCATTGGAGGGGAGGGAACCGGGCGGGAAGATAGGAGGGAGGGAGAGAGAAAAAGGGAAGGTGATGGGGCGCGGGCGTCGGCACTCGCCGAGCTTCCCGAGTTGCGCGGCTCTGGCGGACCGGACCTGGACTCTATAAAAGGAGCCCATCCACTCCGCCACTCACACGCTCCTCCTGGACTGGCGTCCGCGCGTCCCTCCAGCTCCCCCCAGACACCCGCCCCTTCCCCGTGAGCCCTGGGCGCCAGGTTCCCCAGACCCGTGCGCCCAGCTGCCGGGCTCCGCGCGGTGCCCGGGGGACCGAGGTGGCGTGCCGGCTCCGCGGTGCGAGGAGCCGCAGCCCGAGCCCCCAGTTCCTCCTCTGGCGACCCCCTGTCTCCGCGGGGCAGCTCGCCGGAGTGGCCAGCGAGTGAAAAAGAAGGGAGGGCAGAGCTCCGGCGCGAGGCGCGGCGCCGCGCGGTGCCCAGATTTCACCCCACCCAGCTCGGGCGGCTGCGGCCGCCGCAGAAAACTGCCCCAGCCTGGGGAAGAGGGCGGGAATGCAAGACCCGGACTCCTCGCTGGCCTGCAAGCTCTGGTCTCGACAGCTAGCAAACTCCCGCGGGTCGAGTCTGCAGAACCTGGAGCGCCCGGGTTAAGAGACTTTCAGCCCCGAGCAGTTGGGGTAAGAGATCCCACCTTGCCAATGCTCCCTCCCCAAACCAAACCACGCTTTCCACCTCTAGACGCCCCGGTGGGAGCCGGAGGGGAGTGTGGCTCTTTGGACCAGTCCTTGGCTGCCCGGGGCTGGGACGGGGCTTAGCGGGGAACGGCCGCAGACTGGGCGGCTGCGCCGCGCGCACTGGAGGTGCGGGGGACTGGCCAGCCAGCCTCGCCCTTGACCTCTCGCTTGATCTGGGAACCTGGGTGGAGGCGTAATTGAAGAACCCTCCACGGAACGGACTAGCTCCCGGGGTGGACGAGACTGCGGTCTCCTCCGCGGTCCTCTCGTCCTCATCCTCCTGCGCCCCATGCCCCAGAGCTGCGCTCCGGGGCCCCGGGCGAGGAGAGACATGGCAGTGGCCGCTCAGTGTCCCCAGCCGCCGTCCGCGAGTTCCCAGACTGGGCTTTCTCAAGCCAACCTCTCGGCTGGTCCCTCCCACAACTGCAGCGCCGCCGAGGAGTACATTTACCAGGACTTCATCGCCCTGCCCTGGAAAGTAGTCGTGGTCCTGCTGCTGGCGCTCTTCACCTTGGCCACCACGCTCTCCAACGCCTTTGTGATCGTCACTGTGTACCGGACGCGGAAGCTGCATACCCCGGCCAACTACCTGATCGCCTCCTTGGCGGTCACCGACCTGCTGGTGTCCATCCTGGTGATGCCCATAAGCACCATGTACACGGTCACGGGCCGCTGGACGCTGGGCCAGGTGGTCTGCGACTTCTGGCTGTCGTCGGACATCACCTGTTGCACAGCCTCCATCCTGCACCTCTGCGTCATCGCCCTGGACCGCTACTGGGCCATCACGGACGCCGTGGAGTACTCGGCGAAAAGGACTCCCAAGAGGGCCGCGGTCATGATCGCGCTCGTGTGGGTCTTCTCCATCTGCATCTCGCTGCCGCCCTTCTTCTGGCGGCAGGCCAAAGCCGAGGCGATGTCGAACTGCGTGGTGAACACCGACCACGTCCTGTACACCGTCTACTCCACGGGGGGCGCTTTCTACTTCCCCACCCTGCTCCTCATCGCCCTCTATGGCCGCATCTACGTGGAAGCTCGCTCCCGGATTTTGAAACAGACGCCCAACAGAACCGGCAAGCGTCTGACCCGAGCCCAGCTGATTACCGACTCCCCCGGCTCCACGTCTTCGGTCACCTCGATTAACTCGCGGGCTCCGGAGGTACCCAGCGAATCCGGGTCTCCAGTGTACGTGAACCAAGTCAAAGTGCGCGTCTCCGACGCCCTGCTGGAGAAGAAGAAACTCATGGCCGCTAGGGAGCGCAAAGCCACCAAGACCCTGGGGATCATTTTGGGCGCGTTCATCGTGTGTTGGCTGCCCTTCTTCATCATCTCCCTGGTCATCCCGATCTGCACATCCTGCTGGTTCCACCAGGCCATCTTTGACTTCTTCACGTGGCTGGGCTATCTCAACTCCCTCATTAACCCCATCATCTACACCATGTCCAACGAGGACTTCAAACAAGCTTTCCATAAACTGATAGGCTTCAAGTGCACGAACTGACTTGTTAATTACAGTGGGGTCGCCTAAGCGCCCTTCAGGGGACCACGCTGTGTCTGGTTCCACAAGGTAGGCTGACTCTTCTTTCACTGTTACTGGGTCGGAATGAGGCTATCTCTTTTGAGCAAGGGCTGTGGATCCTGAGAAAACCAGGACAGCCCTAAGAGAGATCTAAAGGAGAATTGTTCAAACTAAGGATAGAGCTTCCTGGCTGAGGAGAAGGCTCACTTCCTCCCTGCAAACCCGTTTCAGCACTGACCCTTCAGCAGCCCATGGCAAGGGGGCTGCAACTTTTAGAAAACCAACGATGGAGAAGGGAGCCCTGCGCTGCTTTGGTATCATGGATGAGGCCCTCTAGAACTACAGGAACTTGTAGTTCTTGTCTGCAGCCTGTCTGAGACAGAGCTACACACAACCTGACTGTACTTGAACTAGACATTAACACCCTGTCTTTCGGGCAGAACTCTGTGTTACAGCTTCCTTTAAGAACAGTTACTTTGGCATCCTTCAATCTTCATTCAGTTTTTGTTAATTTAAAACTTGGTTGGAGAAACTTGCGGATTTGGTGTGGCTTGGATAGCACAGAGAAACCTTGAAGAGTTAACAGCAAAATTCTGATGTTAAGATCTCTATTTTTATTATAATTGAAACTATATGGGATGGGTGGGTAAAAATGGGAGATGGGGAGTATTAAACGGAAAACCAACACCTATGGATTGTTTGTTTTCTGCAGATTTATAATTTTTTAATTCATATGTAGTGATTGTCAAACCACACTCCTAACAACTCAGACGAAATGTTACGTGTGCTAGTGCCAAAGTCTGCAGATTGCTTTTTTTTCCTCCTAATTTCATGTACCTGCCATTTTACACATTTAAATCCCCAGAAATGGGGGATATGATGGGTGACTCAGCCCAAGCTGCTGCTATATTTCTTATTAATGCCACTGATAGAAACTGATGAGTATGATATATATATATATATCATTTGCAAGGTAAGTATTTTTAATCCCAATCAAGTGAGCCATGGAATTGAGTGAGATGAGATAGGAATAGTTCTTATACAATTAAGGAATGGGTGGCAACAGGAGGATGTATATTTTGACTTGTAAAAAAATCTTAAATGCATGAGACTTTTTTCTGCTAGTCATTTGCACTCTCCTTCCCATCTGTAATTCCTTTGTGTGCTAACATGAAAAGTAATCAAGAGAACTAGCTCCTTTCTCCAAAAGTCTTCAAAATAGTAAAACTCCTAAAACCTATGTTAAAGATAAAAACCTGTTTCTTTTCCCTTGCTATTGAAGTCTGAGTAGGAACAAAATTATTAGAAAGACAAGTAAGGGTTTTCAAAAAGCTTAGAGAAGCTAAAATTGAACTTGGTTCCTTGTGACTCATGGAACCAACCCTCAGACTTCCTGGGCAACCAGAAACTAACAAGCTTTTGAATCTTGGAAATTTGTCATTGACCTGATATTTCTATGAACATAATATCAATAGTACTTTAAATTTATCTCTGTTTCAAATTTCAAAAATACTTAGTTGTTATCTTAAATTCACTCTGAGGACTCCCTAGTACAGGGCAAGATTACGCACTAAAAGATGAAAAATGCATGCTCTAAATAAAATGGAGTAGCCCCAAAGGATTACCTGCACGGAAAACAAATGTGTCTGTGGAACATTTATTATGCCAAAGAAGATACACACTTTGTTCTTTAGAGAGCTTTCTGCAGTTGATATCTTTTGTCTGCAGAAGCAAGTTGTCTTTGTAAAATGGATTCATTCCCTGCTTGAAGCTTCCCAGTCCAGACTGTCAGACAATAGATGTATTGAGCTGAAGTATACTGCTTCCCTGCTGTGCACACCTTTACTCTGGCATAATGACTCTTGAAAATACCCTATTTAAAGGTTTACATGTAAACTAAGTACAAAAGAAAATTTTGATCAACATTGACACCTGTCACTGGAGTAAGAGAAAATATTAGGCATTAGATAATCCTATATTTTTGCTGTATCCCCAAAGTCTGTTTGTTTTGTGTGACATTTCTCCTATGGAGAGATCAAGCTTACTACCGAGAGGACTGTGCATAGAGCACATAATTTATTTTTATGTTACTGTTTGTCTTTTGGTTAGGTATTTTCTTGGGCCTAAGAAGCAATTAAGCCAACTTCTAGGAGCCTGAGAAAGCAAAATTAATTGAAACCCATAGCCAATTACAAATGATTTCTTTATAGGGCATCTGCAATGATTTTGTCCTCGTATTAACAAAATGTGGTCAATTTAGTCAAACGGGTTGTTTGCCATTTTTAGATGACCTACCTAAATTTTTGCTTGACTCCTTTGCTGAATCAACTGGATTGGGGGCATACTGTATGAAATAGAAGCTTGCAAACCCTTGTAGTTATAAGAAATCTAGACACCTCATCCAGCATTGCACATGGTTATGCAAAGTGTATTATTCATCCCAGGGGTATGTAGTTAAGACTATTAAGCTTCTTTTCAGTTACTGCTGCCTATAGCATAGATTGTTTCATAAACTAGACATGTGACACTTTTTGCAGAACATTATATGGGAGATGGAAATATTTAACTTACATAGAAATGAAAATATATTTTCATTGGCTGTGGTAACAAATAACATTTTCCATATTGTTGAATTGCACAAATTTTCACAAAAATATATGAATGTATACTCCTCCCCAAATGCCAATATTGTCTTGTGTTTCTAGGAATTTTAGAGTTTCCTTTTTAAAAATGGACACTGTACCTATGAATGAATGGTTATTGACTTCAACAAATTTCCTACAGAACAATATTCTTCACTGTTCCTGTCTATTATCTTAGTTTTATCTTCTTGATCCAGGAAACACTGAGAGGACTATAATTTACTCAAGCAGCAAAATCTCAGATTATGTGCATTTGATGGAGTTACTGTGACTGCAAATTGCCTTTTCCACCTTTCAAAAATGTGTTAATTGAAAGTGAAATTTAGGAAAATAATGAAATAAAAGTCCTTTTGTGTTCTACAATGCTTTGGGGAGTAATTCGATGATTATGGAAAGATTGCTTCATTGGATTCTGGGTTGCATTTAGGAACTTGAGCCTTCAAGAGAGACTAATTGATGATGAATGATACTGCGGTGGACTGGCAAGTATAGCCACAATGTGTGGGATTTAGTTTATACCTGTAGGAAGAATTTAAAAGGAATTAGACACAGTCTGCAAAGTGTTTAAGTTAATTCCATGATCCCAGGTGTTTTCCAGATCAGCATTCTTAGAAGGAATGTTTAGTCTTCAGGATGGAGAACGAGATTCCAAGGCAGTACATGGTACTTCAAATATAGAAAACAGAAAAGGAGATGCTGAGTTAGAACCAGGCTTGGGGGGGAGAGACCTAAGAGGAGGAGACCAAGCATCAGAATACAGACAGAAAATAAAACTTTTGGAATCAGAAAGCTCTACGTTTGAATTGCAAATAGAGCATGTTATTGCTGTGTGGTTCTCCTCAAATGCAGCCTACCTGCGATTTGTTGCAAAGGCTTAGAGCCTATACACATAGAGCATTTATCAAGATCCCTGACACTTTTTATCGCTCAGCAGATGGTACTTCCTCTCTAGCAGTTATTTTGTCATTGCCCTTTTTGTGGATGTAGGACACCTGCAGCAGAGAAAAACTTGAAAGCTTTTTGAGAGAGGCTGGACTGAAGAAAATCAAGCTAGCCCAAATGGAAGATATGTGGCTAAACTAGAAGCAATTGAGGCTTGGAACTTTTCACGCTCATCCTCTGGGCCGGCAACACACACAGCCAAGAGGCCAAAAGCAACCAGGAGAGATGGTTTGCAGTGGCTCTCCCGGCCAAAAGGAAATTGCCAAGTATTTCATTTCCTGTAGCATCCTCTCGTTGATTTTTAAACCCTCTTTCCTCTTTCTTGTCTAGAGATTTCCTATTGTTTCCTAGTGTCCAAAGGCCCTCATCACATTCATATCTTCTCTCAGCACCTCATTTTCCACTTCTCTGCTTTTTTCTTACCTGTGCAAAGCCGTGATAACCAATGATAAAGTGTTGATCTCGTACGGCTCTTATTTTAGCTGTGATGGACTGATTAGACATCCCTGAGTTTTTATATTATAACCAAAGAAAATTTTTGACCTAAATGAATGAAAAAAAAAAAGCTTTCAACGTGGGGCACCTTCTTGGGTTTTCAGATGAGAAGAGGCTGATAGGAGAAGGATGTGAGAAATTATGGCTCTAAATCCTTTCTCGAAAAAAAAAAACCAAACAAACACAAAACCTGTGCTTGAGCCGTCCACCAGGGGGCAGAGCGCCTCCGAGTTGTGCGGAGGCCACAGGTGCTCAGCTCTTCCAACTGGACTCCCTCTTCCAAGACACTGCAAATGGTGTCAGCTTCCCTAGGCTCCGTGAACATGGAGATGCATGAACCATGGGAGGTGGGGTTTATCATTTATTTTAAAAGAGAAGCTTTTTCAGAGCTGCAAATTCAGGCAGAGGATCCCTATAATAAAACTAAAGGTGTTCTTCATATTTACAAACTTATTTTCTTATTCTCCACTTGTCCTAAAAAAAATGCTACAACTTTAGTGTTTTAAAACATCGTGACCTTTGATTATTGTGCCATCAAGTGAAGTCAGAGATTAGAATACAAAGAATTTACATACAAAATAGAGAGAGCTACTTATTTACAACTTATCTTTTGTCATGATTTTTCACATCATGCGGCCGCTGCTGCTAAGTCGCTTCAGTCATGTCTGACTCTGTGTGACCCCACAGACGGCAGCCCACCAGGCTCCTCTGTCCCTGGGCTTCTTCAGGCAAGAATACTGGAGTGGGTTGCCATTTCCTTCTCCAGTTTTCACATCATAGTTTTCTTTTCTCCTTTCAAAATGTCATTGGCTTGAAGTTAATAGATCCATAGTTCAAAGGTAGAACACTACCATTTACCATTTAAAGAGAACATTGCTCTTTTTTTTTTCACAGAAATAAGGTGTATTTGTATGTCAGTTTTTCCCAGGAGTCAGACTTGCAAGTCTGTGTAATTTTGGCATTTACTTTAAAAACAGGCATATATAAATGTGAGTACAATCTTCTGTATCACAAAATAAATTTCTGGGTCAGAAAACTGACCATATATAATGAGAAAGCCAGTGAGGTTATATCACTGCCATTTTCCTTAACTGTTACTCCCTGCATTTTCACTGTCCCCAGTGGGGAGTTTTCTATGTGCCATTTCACACATCCGTCAGTTAAATAAGACGTTCAAAGTCAACATTCACATCTTAGGATTAAACTAGGATTTCCAGCGACCCCTGAGAGAGACCTAGTCCCTAGAACTGGGCCAGCTGACAGAGATTGTCTTAACACTCTTCCTAGTATAGTGTGTAAAAGAAAATGTCCATTTCTTCTTATTTGCACATATTTCAAAAGATAGGAGGAAGGAAAAAAGGAGCTAGAAACTCGTTTCAAAACAGCAAACTGGAAATCTATATTACAAGAATGATCTTATAATATTTCTTGTACCTAAAGTGAACAGATGGCGATATAGGGAGCCATTTATGGCAAATGCTTAAAAGAATCTACACATGGCTTGTTCAAATGATGCACAAAGGCATGACTCACATCCTCCCTAACGCTGTGGGAACATTTCACACATTAGCCTCCGACTGGTCATCTCACGTTGGGATGACCGACTGAAATTTCGGGATAGCTCTTGCTCACAAATGTGGTGATGGGACTACGGTGATAAGGCAGCCCACAAAGGGTAGGTCACTTGGTCCAGAGGCGGTGCGCGGGGTATTTTTGTCAACACACCTGGTTGTCTCTTGTAATACTTAAAAGCTTGTGCTTACTCTCAGTTGTGTCTGACTCTTTGCAACCCTATGGACTGTAGCCTGCCAGGCTTTTCTGTCCATGGGATTCTTCAGGCAAGAGTACTGGAGTGGGTTGCCATTTCCTCCACCAAGGGATCTTCCTGGCTCAAGGATCGAACCCATGTCTCTTGCGTTTCCTCATGTTCTAATCCAGTTTGGGAAAGTGAGTATAGATTCACAGCTTGCCCTGTGACTTGCCAGCCCATTCTTGGCTCATTGAATATTCTCCATGTGTTCAACACTAGGCTGGTCTAATTTTGTGGAGAAGCACTTGTGTGGTTCTTCGTCATTTTACCCCAATAGTGCCCAGCTTTAAGGTCCTAGACTCCCCTTTCTTTTCTCCTTTTTCTCAGAGGCTTTCCCACGGAGTATAGCATGTTGGGATACTCACACATGGGGAGTTTAGAGCTGGTTGGCCTGAAGGCCCCTAACACTTGGTTGATTTAAAATGCAAGAGCAAGTGTTTGAAATCAGGAAAATGAGTTTAAATGCATTTTTGGCAACCACAAGCAAGTTCCTCTACAAATGTAATCTTACACACCTTTATGTTTCCAGGTAAAAGTTGAAGGGAAAATGCAATTGTTTTCACCCTTTGGTCCATATTTCGTTTATCAGGAGAGCTTTAAAAAGAACTTTGTTTAGACCCTGTCTCAGACTAATTAAATTATGTTATCTGGAGCAAGGCCTGATAGTTTTATTTAAAACATTTTCTCTGGGTAACTCTAATGTGTGACCAGGGTGAGATCCACTGAGAATATGTATACACAGCTCTTATAGCAATGTTTGCACATGCAGGATCTTTGGGTGTGAAGGGGGTCCCTGAATAATATGGAAAGTCAAGTAGATTTGGCCTTTCACAGTTGTGCTTCTTGAAATTTAATGCTCATGTGAATCACCTGGGGACTTGGTTAAAATGCAGATTCTGATTCAGTAGGTCTATGGAGCAGCCTGAGATGATGCATTTCTGACAAGCGGTCAGGTCAGGAAACACCAATGATGCTCATCCATGGACCACACTTTGAGTACAACAGCTTAGTGACAGAGTATCTGTCGTTTCCTAAAGGTGGATATATATATACGTGTGCATATACACACACACACACACACACACACGTATATCAATGTTAAACTAACAGATGAGAAAATGTATTGTTTTAAAGTACAATGCACTATGTTTTCTTGACTTGTTTACATTGTATTCATGTCTCAGCTTCAGAAGTTGTGAAATACTTCCTCTTACATACTTTCTCCCAGATGCTTCAAATCCTGTCTAACCTAAAACAAACAGCTTACTTCTGGATCTGAATCAGCAAAGCCTGACTCTCAGATTCAGTCCTCTGTTTTTACATGACTTCCAAATAAGGGCTTTGTCTTTTGTTAAAAAAACAGTTAATTAAAAATACAAAGCAAATGATAAAACAACAATTAAAAGAAAAAAATAACAATTGTGAAAATGTGGAAGGCAGCACAATTTCCTTGTAATCTGTTTCACTTAGTAAACCCACTTGGATTCCATCTGTTAATACACCCAAATACACATACACACACACCATACATACACACTTATAGCCAGGAAACACACCATGCCCCCTGACCTCTTCCAAGGGAATTGGTATGGATAAAAATGTACATTTAAACTGTTGGATTTGGCAGTATTAAATATAAATGCTTTGACTGTGATGAGTAATGCATGGCAGGAGGTATTTCCCTTTTATGGAAAGTTACTGAGAAATACATATGTCAAAAACTTGGGTACTTGAGACGTATGCCTATTTTTACATGGAGTCAAATTTCAGAGTGAAAAGTAAATTCAGGCAAGTAAGAGGATATTTTCAGGGGTTAGCATTTTTTTCTCATAATATAGATAAAACTTCTAAATTAATACTATATTTTCTCTGTTTCTTAATTGGATGTATTATTAGCAAAGTCCTTCTTTGCCAAGAGTTTCCATTCTTTCCCTCTCCTGTCTCTATCTCCACCTTCCTCCCACCCCCAGAATTCTAAAACATTACCACAAACAACAAAGCCCGGTAAATCCTGGAGACAGAAACTTGGTAGTCACAAAACTGACTTAAAACCAAAACAGTTAGACTAGATATAAAAGAAAAAATTGCTTTCATCAAGTAACTACCGGAGAAGGCAATGGCACCCCACTCCAGTACTCTTGCCTGGAAAATGACGGAGGAGCCTGGTAGGCTGCAGTCCATGGGGTTGCAAAGAGTCGGACACGACTGAAAAACTTCACTTTCACTTTTCACTTTCATGCATTGGAGAAGGAAATGGCAACCCACTCCAGTGTTCTTGCCTGGAGAATCCCAGGGACGGGGGAGCCTGGTGGGCTGCCGTCTATGGGGTCGCACAGAGTCGGACACGACTGAAGTGACTTAGCAGCAGCAGCAGCAAGTAGCTACAATAGTGAGTGTGTAGGGCTGTAGAATCTCCTCTGTTTTGGATAAAAAATATACATATAAATTGGAGAAAATTCTGCTCGAAATAGTTTTTGCCTTCTGTGCTTGATTATCCCTGATGGCTCAGATGGTAAAGAATCTGCCTGCAATGCAGGAGACCCAGGTTCAATACCTGGGTCAGGAAGATCCCCTGGAGAAGGGAATGGCTATCTACTCCAGTGTTTTTCCTGGAAAATTCCATGGACAGAGAAGCGGGTGGGCTATAGTCCATGGGGTCACAAAGAGCCAGACATGACTGAATGACTCACACATACACAGGCACATCCATTTTTAATTGAGATAAAAATATATGACATAGAAACTTTGGTAAATTTGGAATTAGAATCCAGATCCAGGCTGACCTTGGTTCAAATTTCAGGTTTATTACTGGCCAGTTCTCTAACCTTCACCTAACTGACCATTCGTTTCTTCAAGTATTAATGTAAGATGAAAGGTAGTTTCTTCACAGCTTAGTGATGAGGATTAAACAAGCTGCCATGTGGCAGTACTTAGTCCAGAGAGTGCTTAAAAAGTGGTAGTTGTTGACTAGATTCCCTCTGTTCAGACAAGATGAGCCAGGTGTCTATCCAGAGACCATAGAATTTGGAGGCAGAAAAACTGTTTAAACTTCTGTTTTTGTTCCTTATTAGTATGCAATTTGGATCATGCTATTCAATTTCTGCAAATGTCAGTTTTCCTATACCTAAAATAGGGCTAATATGTCCCTCTTGAAAAGATCTTAAGAAGATGGTATTACATAATAATGCAGACATCTGAGACGGTTCTTGGAGCAAGGTGATTGTCAGGGGAATTTAGTATTCTACTCCGTTTGCTTCTTTTTCTGTCTTTAGGAGCTAGGATCTGATATTATTTGCTATTCTTCCAAGTTAGTAAAATCCCTTTTATTGTTAAAAGTGAGATCTGGACAGATTTTTGGTTTGGAACCTGTTTTATTGATACTATCTCAAAATCAATTGTATGCTGAGATTCAAGAGATTCTAGAAAACATACCCTGTTTCCTGCCCAATGTTCATCTATTAAGGACTCACTTCCTTTATTTTAAAATATAAATACTTCTTGAAGTTTTGTCATATTCCATTAGCCATGAGTCCTTTACATCTTAATGTAAATAGGTTTCTTAGTGCCGTGGATGGTTGGAGCCCAGAACATTAAAATGATGTGACTTTTGAATACTAGAGGATAAGAAAAGACTAATTTTGAACTGTGACTCGACTATTTCTAGATAGACAAAAATGAGCTGCAGCATGTCACAAGTGGTCATGTAAGAGCCCCAGGGGAAGAGTGAAATTTAAGAGATTATTTAAAATAAAACTTATCTTTTTAAAATAGTTTTCATTAACAGTGTGCTTGCATTTTATACTGTCTATTTCTGTAAAATATTTGATTATTTTAAATACCACAAGCACTGAAGTTTGCTGGAAGAAAAAATAATTTGGGATGGTAAATACGTCACTGTCCTCAGCTAGAAAAATGCAGCTCTGAGCACAGACAAGCTAACTTGCCGTGTGTCTTAATGTTCACTGTGGGTTTCTCACTAAAGGTGGCCGGCCGGTGTGTCCTTCTAAGAGAAAATACTCTAGCAGACACATAGAGTGTGCTTTCCTGGCCTCGTGGAGGTGCAGTCCCAAGTACCACAAGTATATACTGAGTGGATATTTGTCCACAATAACCCAAACCACTGTCCAGAGGCAATGGAATAATTTTGAAGGTCACTTCGTCTGCATTTAATCAAGTCTGTTTTCATCTTTGACTGCTCGTGTTACTCAGTGGTATTCATAAAACGCAGATATTTGCTATAGCAACAGCCACAG
This sequence comes from Cervus elaphus, assembly GCF_910594005.1. Classification (NCBI taxonomy): domain Eukaryota; kingdom Metazoa; phylum Chordata; class Mammalia; order Artiodactyla; family Cervidae; genus Cervus; species Cervus elaphus. Next base: position 20,352,261 of record NC_057842.1, on the reverse strand, counting down.
ACTAACACTGCAGGGCAGATGGACTGGCCAGATTATTTTCATTCACAAAGGAGATCCCTCCCCTGCCTTTATGAAAAGAGGTCTATGGCCTATTTTAGGTCAAAAGAAGGACCCAAAACAAGGCAGGTAGGAGGGGCAGAGAGAAAATATAATCAAGACTCTCCCAGGTAGCTGACCCACAAACAAGAAGATAATCATAACTGTACAGATTATCCCCAAGGAGTGAGGGTTAGGAGTTTAATGTCAGCTCCCCAGACAAGGGGTCCTGCATCCAGGAAGATGAAACCCCAGAATGTCTGGCTTTGAAGGCCAGCAGGCTTGCATATGGAATCCAGAGGGCTGTAGGACAGAGTCAGCTCTTAAAGGGCACGTGAAATTTCACACACTCTGAGTTCCAGGCAGAGGCAGCAACTTAAAGGGACCTGAGTCAGACACATTTGTTGATCTCAGAGAGGAAGGAGGCCACTGGGATACCCGCTGAAGACAGACATGCTGGCAGCAGCAAATTTGGGATGCTCATTCTAACACAAGGACATTCCATTTTAATGTCCTTCCTCTAGCTAGTTAGAACCAGGGGATTACCTACCTACCAGCAAGCCAGTGACAGTCCTGGCACCCCTGGGTCAGCAGCCAGTCATGCCAGAACCTGGGCCCACCTTTCAGCTTGCTGGCATCAGCTCCGGACCCACCAGTCCCTCAGGAAGCTGTCCCAGGATTCGGCCCCCACCTACCAGTGGGCTAGCAGTCATTGAATGAGGCAGGTCCTGAGAGCGGGCTAGCCAGGGGCTCACACATGCACAGCAGTTGGCTCTGTGACTATAGAAAGGTGCCTGCAGTCCGGATAGAGGGCACCCCTAGAGGACATAACTCCAGTGACTAACGGGAAGTGAGGTTCTGGGCCCTACCGAGCACCTTCTACATACGGCCACTTCTCCAAGATTAGGAAAGGTAGCTTGTCTACCAAATACACTGAAATAAACAAAGAGAATTAGACAAAATGAGGTGACAGAGGAATACGTTCCAAACAGAAGAATAAGACAAAACTTCACGTGAAGAACTAAGCAAAGTAGAGATAAGCAATCTATCCAATAAAGAGTTGGATGATCTCTCTATGATCTCTTTATGATCTCTTCTATGAGCTCTTTATGAGTTCTCTTCATGATCTCTTAAGGTAATGATCATAAAGATGCACAATGAACTCAGGGAAGAATTGATGAATACAGTGTGAAGTTTAACAAAGATTTAGAAACTATAAAGAAGAATCAAACAGCTGAAGAATACATTATCCAAAATTAAAAATACACTAGAAGGAAACAGTAGTAAATCAGATGATGCCAAGAAATGGATCATTAAAGACAGTCAAAAGTACCCAAGTTTGAAAAGAAAAAATAATTTAAAAAAATAAAGATAATTTAAGAGACTTCTAGGACAATATCAAGCATATTAACATTCACTTTCTAGAGGTCCCAATAGAAGAAAGAGAAAGGAGGTGGTGAACTTATTTGAAGAAATAATAGTTGAAAACATACTTAATCTGCGAAAGGAAACAGTTACCTATGCCTGAGAAGCACAGAGAGTCCCAAGCAAGATGAACCTAGCATCCACACTAAGATACATTATAATCAAAATGGCGAAAATTAAATATAAAGGGGAAATCCTAAAAGGACTAACAGAAAAGTAACAAGTTACATACAAGGGAATTCCCCAAAGACAGGTAGTCAATTTTAAGGAGAAATCTGCATTTCAGAATGGTGTAGCACAAAGCATTCTAAGTGGTGAAAAAGAAAACAAATCTACAAACAAGAATATTATCCATCCAGGCCATTATTCAGATTGGAAAGACAGATAAAGGATTTTACAGGCAAGAAAAATATACAAGAGCTCAGTACCACTAAGCTGGCATTATAAGAAATGTTCAAATAATTTTTCTAAACTGAGAAGCCCACAACTAGAAATATGAAAATTACAAAAAATACTCATAAAGGCAAGCATATAGTAAAGTAGTAGATCAACCACTCATAAAGCTATTAGTCAGACAGAAGTTATAAGACAAAAATAGTAAAATCATCTGTATCGACAGTAAGTAAAGGTATACACCAAACAAAAAATGTGAAATAATGATGTCAATACATTAAGCAGGGAGATAATAAAAATGAAGGGTACTTAGAATGTTTATGAACTTAAAATAATCATAAATATATATATATATATATATACATATACACACACACACACATATATATATATATATATATTATACATGAACCTCATGGTGACCATCAATCAAAACTATTTAACAGATATACATAGTACAAAGAAAAGAATCTAAACATAAAACAAAACACACATCAAGTCATTATTTTGCTTTCTGCAAAATAAGAAGAAACGAACAGAAAAGAACTATAAAGTAAAGCAAAAATCAATGAACAAAATGGCAATAAGTACATACCTATCAATAATTATTTTATTTTATTTTTTTAATAATTATTTTAAATATAAATGTACTAATGCTCTAATCAAAAGATTAGTTGAGGTGGCTGAGTTGATTAAACAACAACAACAATGAGACTAATGTATATACTGCTTACAAGAGACTCACTTCAGATCTAAAGACACACATAGACCAAAAGTGAGAGGATGAAAAAGTATTCATGTAAATAGAAATGAAAAAAACAACAACAAAAAAACTAGAGTAGTGATACTTATATCAGACAAAATAGACTATTTTCAAGATTTGAACACAGTTTATTGGGAGAAGTTCATATTGAAAACTGCCAGTCCTCATTTGTATAACTTATAAAAATAATACTTTGGTATATAAAATGAATTGGTTTTACATATCAAATTATTATGTAAGTACAAATGGCAAAAACATCCATATATTTGCCATTCAGATAAATTTCACATTCCTGACTTCTCCTATGGCATGTCTTGTATCAGGTTTAAAAAATCTCTTTGCCAAGGAGAACCAGGTTTTTAATTAAGTTTATGCTTACAGTTGCAGTCTATCAGAAGTTGTGTCTATAGAGCCTACTCAAAACTAAAATGAATAAATTCAAGGCATTTCTTCTCTTTAGTCTGTTTTAATATAACTTTTTGATAGAAACCAGCCACTAATGCTTTATTCAACAATCTTATCATACCAATCAGTCAAGATGAATTAGACCAGTCCATCTCATCTACATATATATATATACACATGTATATCCATATATGTATATATGTGTGTATGTACATGTATATACATGTATACATATACATATATGCATGTCCATACTTGTCTACATATACACATATACATACATATATGTATACACAAAACAGTACTGATTTATTAATATAGAATTTTCCCTCATCCCAGCTCTATAAATCACTTTAAAAGAAAACCTTATCTTAAAGTTTTACTACTTAAAGTGTAGTCGCTCGGTTGTGTCCGACTCTTTGCAACCCTGTAGACTGTAGCCCACCAGGCTCCTTTGTCCATGGGATTCTCCAAGCAAGAATACTGGAGTGGGTTGCCATGTCCTTCTCCAGGGGATCTTCCTGGCTCAGGGGTCGAACCTGGGTCTCCCACATCACAGACGGATGCTTTACCCTCTGAGCCACTTAAGGTGGCCTTCATATTTTGCAATAGGCTTTGGTCATGAAAAATATACTCTTCTCAATGCCATATCAACTTGACATGCTCAGAAAAAGAATCAATTATTAACATTATTAATTAGAAACTCACAAATAATGCATAATAAAGAAATTATTTTGCTTCTTTAAATGGCTGGAGGTTTGGAAACTATTTATTTTTTTCACTTCTTTTAGCATATTGTGTCACAAACAATTTTTTACTAATATCCTTCTCTTTTCTTTAGTGCTTAATAGAGTCAGTCTGTTCCATCTGGGAAAAACAATCTCTGAAGCCTTCTTATTTTTACCTTATAAAATGGTATGATTAATACTCATATTCTTCTACAAATATTGTATAACTTGTATAGATAGTTATAAGAAAATATTGGCAAATTATATATAATTAGTTAAAAGATATCTTATTTAGCTCTATAAAACAAGCATGTAAAATATGGATATAAAATTATAACAGCATTTAAGAAACATTTCCTTTTAAATTATTTTAGCATTTTGAATAATTGTATGAACATTGTCATAAAAGGATGTCACAAAAGCTCAAATTTTTCTGAGGAAAACAACTTGTCTGCAATCCATCTCAGGAGCAGTGATTTTCTTCTGTTTATTTCCCATCTTTGGTAGATTTGAAGAAATACCTTGGCTTTCCTTTTTGCCACCCTGCTGACACTCATGGGCATCTCTCCAGTCATGTCTGATTGCCATGCACTCCTCTCTTTTGAAGTCCACTGTCATGATATTTTCCTATGGCTTGGCCTGTTTTATGTATGTGTGTATATATATATATATATATATATATATATATATATATATATATATATAACACACACATATATAACACATATATGTATATATATAACACATATGTGTGTGTGTGTGTGTATATATATATATATATATATATATATATATAAATATATACACACAAATATATTTGTTACATTCCATCCCAAAGCAGCATAATACACATTCTTTTCAAGGGCGCTTGGAATATTCTCTAGTATAGATCACATGCTAGGCCACAAAGCATGTCTCAGTAAATTTAAGGAGACTGAAATCGTAGGAAACCTCCTTTCTGACCGCAACAGCATAAGACCAGATATTAAAAACAAGAAAAAGTGGGAAAAACAAACACGTGGAATCAAAACAGTGTGCTACTGAGCAACCAGTGGGTCACTGAAGAATCAAAAAGGAATTTTAAAAAAATGCCTTGAGATAAATAAAAATGGAAGCACAATGTTCAAAAATCTATAGTTATCAAAAGCAGCTCTAAGAGGAAAACTATAGTGAAACAACTATAGTGAAACTAACTATTTCCTGTTACCTCAGGAAACAACAAAAATCTTAGATAAATATTAAATTTATACCTAAAATTAAACAAGTAAAGGATGAATAAAGCAAAGCCTAAAGTTAGTAGAAGAAAGAAAGTTAAATTGATCAGAGTGGAAATAAAGAGACTAAATAAACAGAAGAAAAAACCATTGAAATTAAGAGCTGATTCTTTGAAAATATGAACAAAATTAATAAAGCTTTAGACAGAGTCATCAAGAAAAGGGAGGACCCAAATAAATAAAATCAGAAATGAAACAGAAGCTATAACTGACACTACAGAAATACAAAGGATAAAAGATACTACTACAAATAATTAATGCTTATAAGTTGAACAACCTAGGAAAATGAATGGATTCCTAGAAACAAACAATTTCCCAAGACTGAATAAAGAAGAAATGAAGACTATAAGTAGAATGATTACCAGTCAATTACGTTGAATCAAATGTTTGCTAACTAACCAAAGTCCAGGGACAGAGGGCTTCATGAAATAAATTCTGCCCAAACATTTACAGAAGAGTTTACAATTCTTCTTCTTAAATTGTTCTAGAATATTAGAGAAGAATTGCCTCTAAACTAATTTTACAAAGGCAGCATCACCCTGATACTGAAACAGATAAAAACACCAAAAAAAAAAAAAAAAAAGCAAGCAAAAACAGACCAATATCACTGATGAATATTGATGCAAAAATCAACAAAATATTAGCAAACCAAATTTAACAACACATGAAAAGGCTCATACACTATGATCAGGTGGAATTTATTCCAGAGATCCAAGGATGATTCAATATTCACAAATCAATTAATTCAACACACTGGAATAACCAAAGGAAGGCTAAAAGTCACATAATAATCTCAGTAGATGCAGCAAAGTTTTTTACAGAATTACACATCCATTTATGATAAAATAACAAAAGAATGGGTAATGAGGGAACATATCTTAACACAATAAAGGCCACATATGATGAACCCACAGCTAACACCATGTTCAATGTTGAAAAGCGGAAAGCATTTTCTGTAAGATCAGGGGGAAAATAAGGATGTCCATTCTTATCACTTGTTTTCAACAGTACTGAATGTTTGTTCTAGCCACAGTAATCAGACACAAAAAATATGAAAAGAAATTCTAACTGGAAAGGACTACATAAAACACCACTGTTTGCAGATAACATGATACTGTATATAGAAAATCTTAAAGACACCACCAAAAAACTATTAGGAAAAATAAACATTTCAGTAAAGTTGCAAGATACAAGATTAATATATAGAAATTGGTTGTGTTTCTTTACACTAACAATGATTATATAGAGAAATTTAGAAAACAACCCCATTTATAATAGTATCAAAAGAATAAAATGCCTGAATAAATTTAACCAAGGAGGTGAGAGACCTGTGCTTTGAAAACTATAAGACATTGTCAAAACAAATGAAAATGGACACAGATGGAAGCATATATTGTGTTATGGATTGGAAGAATTAGTATTATTAAAATGACCATAGGCAACATACAGATTCAATATAATCCCTATCAAAATATCATGAAGTAGAACAAATACTTCTAAATTTTTATGGGAACACAAAAGACCCCAAACAGCCAAAGCAATCTTGAGAAAGAATGAAGCTAGAGGTATCATGCTCCCTGATTTAAGACAATGCTCCAAAGCTATAGTAAATTAAAACAGTATGGTGCTGGCATAGAGCAAACACATAAATCAATAGGACATATTGAAGAGACTAGAAATGAACCCGTACATGTATAAGTAATTAATTTATGACAAAGAATGCAATAATACACATTGGGGAAAAGACAGATCTTTACATAAATGATGTTGGGAAAACTGTTCAGCTACATGCAAAAGAATCAAACTGGACCACTTTCTCATACTATATACAGAAACAAACTAAAAATGGATTAACAACTTAAATGTAAGACCTAAATCCATAAAACTCCCAGGAGAAAACATTGGCAGTATGTGATTTGATAATTGTGTTAGCAATACTTGTTTGGATATGTCTCTTTTGGTAAGGAAAAAAAAAAAACCCAAAAATACATAAATGAGATGTCACTAAGCTAAAAAAATATTTGTAGAGTAAAGGAAACTATCAACAAAACAACAAGGCCACTGACTGAATGGAAGAAGATATCAACAAGTGAAATAGCTGATAAGAAATTAATACCCAAATATATAAAGAAGTCATACAACTCAATATCAAAAAGTCAAACAACCCTATTAAAAATGGGCTGGGGACTTGAATAGACATTTTTTTGTAAAGAAGACATACAGCTTGCCAACACCCACATGAAAGGATGCTCAACATCACTCATCATCAGGGAAATGCAAATCAAAGTCACAATGAACTACAACCTCACAAAAAAGACATTAGATGGTTATCAACAAAAAGACAAGAAATAACAAGTGTTGGCAGAGATATGGAGAAAAGGGTGACCTTGTATACTGTTAGTCAAAATGTAAATTGGTACGATCACAATGGAAAACAGTATAGAGGTTTATTCAAAAAAATAAAACTATCATATAATCCAGCAATTCCATTTTGGGGTATCTTTCTGAAGAAAACAAAAACACTAAATTGAGAAGATATATTCACCCTTATATTCAGGGCTTTCCAGGTGGTTCAGTGGTAAAGAATTCACCTGCTAAGCAGGAGTTTGATCGCTGGATTGGGAAGATCTCCTGGAGAAGGAAACAGAAACCTACTCTAGTGTTCTTGCTTGGGAAATCCCATTGACAGAGAAGTATGACAGGCTACAGTCCATGGGGTCTCAAAAGAGTTGGACAGGACTTAACAACCAAACAATAACAATTCACCCTTATGTTCATTGCAGTGTTACTGCAGTTCGGTTAGCTCAGTTCAGTCACTACCAAGTTGTGTCCAACTCTTTGCGACCCCATGGACTGCAGCATGCCAGGCCTCCCTGTCCATCACCAACTCCCAGAGCTTGTTCAAACTCATGTCCATTGAGTCTGTGATGCCATCCAACCATCTCATGCCCTGTTGTCCCCTTCTCCTGCCCTCAATCTTTCCCAGCATCAGGGTCTTTTCAAATGAGTCAACTCTTTGCATCAGGTAGCCAAAGTATTGGAGTTTCAGCTTCAGCGTCAGTCCTTCCAATGAATATGCAGGACTGATTTCCTTTAGGGTTAACTGGTTTGGTCTCCTTGCAGTCCAAAGGACTCTTAAGAATCTTCTTCAACACCGCAGTTCAAAAGCATCAATTCTTTGGCACTCAGCTTTCTTTATGGTCCAACTCTCACAACAATACATGACTACTGGAAAAACCATAGCTTTGACTAGATGGACCTTTGTTGGCAAAGTAATGTCTCTGCTTTTTAACATGCTGTCTAGGTTGGTCATAGCTTTTCTTCCAAGGATCAAGTGTCTTTTAATTTCATGGCTGCAGTCACCATCTGTAGTGATTTTGGAGTACAAGAAAACAAAATCTGTCGCTGTTTCCATTGTTTCTCCATCTATTTGCCATGAAGTGATGGGACAGGATGCCATGATCTTAGTTTTTTGAATGTTGAGTTTTAAGCCAACTTTTTCACTCTCCTCTTTCACTTTCATCAATAGGTTCTCTAATTCCTCTTTGCTTTCTGCCATAAGGGTGGTGTCATCTGCATATCTGAGCTTCTTTTTATTTCTCCCGGTGATCCTGATACTAGCTTGTACTTCATCCAGCCTGGCATTTTGTATGATGTACTCTGCATATAAGCTAAACAAGCAGGGTGACAACATACAGCCTTGACATACTCCTTTCCCAATGTTGAACCAGTCTGTTTTTCCAGTATTACTTACAATAGCCAAAATACGGAAGCAACCTATGTCCACTGATAAAAAGGTTGTATGTGTGTGTATATACACATATATTAACATTTTTATTAGATTCTTTATGAGACCCCTCAGAAAGTTAAGAATAATTATTAATGAAGAGCAAGACAATATAGGGTTATTGAAAAATGTGATTGAAATGTCAATCCTCTTGTCCTCATCCTTTAAGTCCCAGTTCACTGGCCTTTACCTTTGAGAAACTGCTTTTGATTCTTCCAGATAGAGATATTTTTCTTGCATTTATGCTGTGTTTGCAGCATTTCTACAATATACCATGAAGATGCTGCTGCTGCATGTCTACAAATGGGTTTTCAGGAGTGTTCAACAGCATATAAGGAGAGTATAATGTGAACTTGATCTGTACATTCTTCCTTTCTTGGAGGTTTCCATGTTCATCATGAATTCTAGGACCTGGCACCATGCTTCACACTTTGCAGGAACTACTTAAGTGATCAGTAAGTGAATGTGTGAGGAATGAATAAATGAATTAATGTTTCACCTTGCAGGGTAATGCTTTGAAAAATATTTTTTCAACCACATGGTTTCCTAAAAGTCTTTTAGTTAAAAGCATACAACTGAAAAATAAATCTGTTACTTTAAAAAGAGAATCTGCCTATCTGTTCTTAATAAGATACTGTGAGATGCTGAATCATCAAAAAAGACTAAACTATATTACTTACTCAGGAAAAAAAAAATGTACTAATACATTCTAAGAAGATTTTCAGCATCAAAGGTCACAATGAAAAGTCATGGTATTTTAAGAGCACAATGTTTAGCACCAAGAAGCAAAGTTAACCTCCTTTTCTCCTCTCTCTGCCCCATTGCACTTCTATTGTCATTAAATGATTTAAATATAAATTTCCAAACATTGGTCCTTTATGGGATCATTGTTTTCCATCTTGAAATGCCTACTGCACTTTTGCACTGGATGGCGAAGGAAGATTTTTCTGAAGGTATGAGGTTATGATGAACTAAATGAGCCTTCAGGGAAGGAAGCCTAAGGCTGTCAGGAGGGATGGTTGGCAGGACCCAGGGTGGGAAAGCTGGTCCTCCCAGAAGGAAGGCGTTATTCTGGCTCTTGGCTGGTCAGTGCTTCCCACTGTCCCTGACATTCAATGGGAACTGTGGTGACGACGGACCTGGTGGAACTCTTGGCTGCAGCCATATGGGTTGAAAGTTCATGGGTCCAGAGGTAGAAACAGTAAAATTTTACAGGCATGTGACCTGGCCCCAAAAGATAGGGGTTCCTAATCCCTGTTCTTTGTAATATAGTCCTTATATTCTTTAAGATCTGAGTGACAAACATAAGTACCTCAAGTATCTTCTTTTACTCATCTGCAAAATAAACAATTTTTAAATTAGAATGCAAAATTGCCATTTGTTAGGCACATTTATGTCAACAGAGGCCAAGCTTTCATGCAAGATTAGGATATTCTTTTCAAAGGATTTAGGCATTAATACAATAACAACAACAACAGATTTTGGTAGCCTAAATAATTAATTAAAATTTGTGGTTTGCATTGATTGAATTCATGGGATAAGTGCACATTTCTCTTCTTTCTGCTCTCATGGACCCACAGCACAATCTTTGAACAAATGTTAAATGATGGGAAATTTTTGTTTATTGTGTAATTCAATAGCCCAGTGTTAGAGCTGCTAATTAGGTGATTGTAAGATGCAATGACAAGGAAAATTACAAGTTTCTTGTTCTGACTGGCACAAACAATGGAATTAATTACTGTTGACTCTCAATTATACAGAAGTATGAAATTGCTGTGCAAGTATCAAGCTGAAGTTTTTTTCTTAAGGGGAAACAATGAGCAGGGGGAAAAGAAAATGATTTTGACAGAAGATTACATTTATTGTGACAAGCCTTATCACTCCAATATCAAGTTGGTTTCTTGGGGCTGAGTGAGGAGAAGAAGAGAGAGTACAGAGGTGAGAACCAATAAGAAAAGCAGTGTGCTGGGAGCAGCAATATTTCCGATCATTTATCATTGACACTCCCAAATGAGTGTTTAAGAATTAAATTATCTTGTCATTTCCCTAAGGACTGAAGTTATGAGTAATGGAAAAAGAAACCAAATTCACACCCTCCTCTCTGTAAAATCGACCTGCTATCTAAGCAAGTGAAGTCCATATCTTGGCTGGTTCTAATTAAATACAGGATTGTTTTATTACTTCTTAAGCTCCCTCCCTGTCACATATATCGGCTCTCACTGAAAACATCAGAAGAAATTGATGCCTGGAGTTTCTGGTTTCAAATACTGCTCTCTGTAAACAATATGCATGCCATTTCTAAATACATGGGTATCCTGATAAACAACGGGTATATTTTGGTACCACGAGACATTTTTTGGAATTGTGGGTATATAAAAATCTCAATTTCTCCATTCCAAGACAAGTGCCAGAATTTCTTCAATACTAAGTGAGGCACTATGCTGATGGTTTTATATACATCATCTTACTGAGTCTCAAGAACACTGAAATGGTACTGCTATGTTTATTGACAGCCCCATTTACAGCTGTATCTCCTCGTGTACCTGATGCCCAGATATAGTAAATGTCCTAGTCCTTGGAAAACAGTTGCCATTTTCCAGGTCCACATATTTGCTACTCCCTCTACTGATATTGGACTTGGGAATGTCTACTCATCTTCCAAGATGCAGATCAAACTGCAATATTTCTGTTTGTTGCTCTTATACAGAACTGATACCCTTTTATCTCATCCCAACTTACAAAAGGCCTCTGATTCCATTATATTGTATTTTTACTAACATGTCTATATTTTAAGTGGATTTAACATTTTTAAGGACCTGGATTGTTATTTATTCATCTTTGTAACTCCATGGCCTTAGCAGAGGTTCTAACCTATAAAAGAATTTCTATAAATGTTCACTAAATTGTTAAATGGTTATGGTTAATTTCATAGATTTACTAATGTTTCTGCATTAACATCTAGGTTTATCCTGAGAAGTGACACATTTTTTGTATCTGTATTATTCCTGATTATTTGTTGTTTAGTTGCCAAGTTGTTTCTACTCTTTATAACACTGTGGCCTGTGGCCTGACAGTCTCTTCTGTCCATGGGATTTTCCTGGCAAGAATCTTGAAATGGGTTGACATTTCCTACTCCAGGGGATCTTCCTGACCCAGGGATCAAACCTGCCTCTGCTCTGCCTCCTGCATTGGCAGGGGGATACTTTACCACTGTGCCACCTGGGAAACATTCCTCATTATAAGTATGCTTAAATATTTTGTTCATGTCTGGGAGGAAAAAAGGTTTTATTTTGTGCATGTGAAGGGGGAATTCTTTAACAAACTAATTAAAAAGGCACACACTCCTGTTAGGTAGACACTTACTCTTCACATTGCCCCATTTCCACAAAGACTTGATGAGAATTTCCAGGTTTAAAGAAATTCACAATATCAATATAAGAAGCTGTGTGGCATGCAGGGAAAACAGAATTTAGAACTCAAAGAACATGGCTTTGAATCATAAAATTTCCTTTGAGTAAATGAATGACTTTGGGGAACTCAATTTTGTTTAGAATCTATATTTACTTACAGAATCCTTGTAAGGTTTAAGAAGTACTTACCAAGTCATTGTTTTTTCCAGTTACTGGGTACCCAGAAGTGAATCAAACTGCCCAATCCCTGTCATCATGGAGCTGACATTCTGGAGGGGGATTGAGACAATAGTCAAGTAAGTATAAAACAAGAAGTAGTAGTAATACTGGGAAGAAAACTGAATGGTACACAGCAGTGTGCTCTTTTAGTGAGGCCTGCCAAGGAAGTCCTCTTTAATAAGGGGGCATTTGAAAAGACACTGTAGGGGAGTAAGAGTGTGGGCCAAACCGGTACATATGGGGAGGAGAGCTCAGGCCTGTGAGGTCAGCTGTTATCATTCTTTGAATATTTGCTTTGAATGTCCCCAAACTTGGAAGACATATTAGTAATGACAATGGTCTCAATGGAAGAAAGTGTGCACAAAAAAAGAAACTATCCCCAGACATTTTCCCACTTCAGAGCACCCTTGCAATAGACCTGCTGGCCTCATTGGGTTGTTGCCATTGAAATTCAAGACACTTGCCTTTCCCCAGTAACGTTAGATTGTCCAATTGCTAACACATTTACATGTTCCCATGTGTACTTTTGTAGTAGGAAACGGCAACCCATTCTAGTATCCTTGCTTAAAAAATTCCATGGGCAGGGGACCCTGGCAGGCTACAGTCTGTGGGTTGCAAAGAGTCAGACAAAACTGAGCACACACAATTATTTGTACTTAAAAAAAAATTAATTTAGAGCTCAAATTTGCTTTCATAGTTTCTTGAAGTTTGTGCCTTTTTCCTATAAATATTGGCTAAACTGGTGAATGCTTTGTACATATATATATATATATATATATATAGTGAGAAGCAATGAGAAAAGTAAATGTACAGACAGTTAATACTAAAAATTAGCTTTAAGAACTCCCTAGCAGTGCAATGGTTAGGACTCCAAACCTTTACTGCCTAGGACATGGGTTTAATCCCTGGGAAGGTAAGATCCCACAAACCTTCTAATGCAGTCAGATAAATAAAATTATCTTTGATCTTATAAGATGGTGGAGTAGAAGGACATGCTCTTATCTTCTCCTAAAAGAGCTCAAAAATTGCTGCTCGCTGCTGAACAACCATCAACAGGAGAATGCTGGATCCCACCACAAAAAGATACTCCACTTCCAAGGGCAAAGGATAGCCTCAACAAGATAGTTCAGTTCAGTCAGTTCAGTTCAGCTGCTCAGTCATGTCTGACTCTTTGCAACACCATGAATCACAGCACACCAGGCCTCCCAGTCCATCACCAAGTCCCAGAGCCTACCCAAACCCATGTCCATTGAGTTGGTGATGCCACCCAGCCATCTCATCCTCTGTCATCCCCTTCTCCTCCTGCCCCCAATCCTTCCCAGCATCAGGGTCTTTTCCAGTGAGTCAACTCTTCGCGTGAGGTGGCCAAAGTACTGCAGTTGCAGCTTCAGCATCAGTCCTTCCAATGAACACCCAGGACTGATCTCCTTTAGGATAGACTGGTAGGATCTCCTTGCAGTCCAAGGAACTCTCGAGTCTTCTCCAACACCACAGTTCAAAAGCATCAAAGCTTTCTTCACAGTTCAACTCTCACATCCATACATGACCACTGGAAAAACCATAGTCTTGACTAGATGCACCTTTCTTGTCAAAGTAATGTCTTTGCTTTTAAATAAGCTTTCTAGGTTAGTCATAGCTTTCCTTCCAAGGAGTAAGCATCTTTTAATTTCATGGCTGCAATCACCATCTGCAGTGATTTTGGAGCCCCCCAAAATAAAGTCTGACACTGTTTCCACTGTCTCCACATTTATTTCCCATGAAGTGTTGGGACCAGATGCCTTGATCTTAGTTTTCTGAATGTTGAGCTTTAAGCCAATTTTTTCACTCTCCTTTTTCACTTTCATCAAGAAGCTTTTTAGTTTCTCTTCACTTTCTGCCATAAGGGTGGTGTCGTCTGCATATCTGAGGTTATTGATATTTCTCCCAACAATCTTGATTCCAGCTTGTGCTTCCTCCAGCCCAGCATTTCTCATGATGTAGTCTGCATATAAGTTAAATAAGCAGGGTAACAAGATACAGCCTTGATGTACCCCTTTTCCTATTTGGAACCAGTCTGTCGTTCCATGTCCAGTTACAACTGTTTCTTCCAGACCTGCATGTAAGTTTCTCAAGAGGCAGGTCAGGTGGTCTAGTATGCGCATCTCTTTCAGAATTTTCCACAGTTTATTGTGATCCACACAGTTGAAGGCCTTGGCATAGTCAATAAAGCAGGAATAGATGTTTTTCTGGAACTCTTTTGCTTTTTCGATATCCAATGGATGTTGGCAATTTGATCTCTGGTTCCTCTGCCTTTTCTAAAGCCAGCTTGAACATCTGGAAGTTCACAGTTCATGTATTGCTGAAGCCTGGCTTGGAGAATTTTGAGCATTACCTTACCAGCGTGTGAGACGAGTGCAATTGTGCGGTAGTTTGAGCATTCTTTGGCATTGCCTTTCTTTGGGAAAAAAGTGACCTTTTCCAGTCCTGTGGCCACTGTTGAGTTTTCCAAATTTGCTGGCATATTGAGTGCAGCACTTTCACAGCATCATCTTTCAGAATTTGAAATAGCTCAACTGGAATTCCATCACCTCCACTAGCTTTGTTCGTAGTGATGTTTTCTAAAGCCCACTTCACTTCACATTTCAGGATGTTTGGCTCTAGGTGAGTGATCACACCGTTGTGATTATCTGGATTGTGAAGATCTTTTTTGTACAGTTCTTCTGTGTATTCTTGTCACCTCTTCTTAATATCTTCTACTTCTGTTAGGTCCATACCATTTCTGTCCTTTATCGAGCCCATCTTTGCATGAAATGTTCCCTTGGTATCTCTAATTTTCTTGGAGAGATCTCTAGTCTTTCCCATTCTGTTGTTTTCCTCTATTTCTTTGCATTGATCCCTGGGGAAGGCTTTTTTTATCTCTCTTTGCTATTCTTTGGAACTCTGCATTCAGATGGGAATATGTTTCCTTTTCTCCTTCACTTTTCACTTCTCTTCTTTTCACAGCTATTTGTGAGTCCTCCTCAGACAGCCATTTTGCTTTTCTGCATTTCTTTTCCATGGGGATGGTCTTGATCCCTGTCTCCTGTTCAATGTCATGAACCTCCATTCATAGTTCATCAGGCACTTTGTCTATCAGGTCTAGTCCCTTAAATCTATTTCTCACGTCCACTGTATAAGAGATTTGATTTAGGTCATACCCGAATGGTCTACTGGTTATTCCTACCTTCTTCAATTTAAGTCTGAATTTGGCAATAAGGAGTTCATGATCTGAGCCACAGTCAGCTCCAGGTCTTGTTTTTGCTGACTATATAGAGTTTCTCCATCTTTGACTGCAAAGAATATAATCAATCTGATTTCGGTGTTGACCATCTGGTGATGTCCATGTGTAGAGTCGTCCCTTGTGTTGTTGGAAGAGGATGTTTGCTATTACCAGTGCGTTCTCATGGCAATACTCTATTAGCCTTTGCCCTGCTTCATTCTGTACTCCAAGGCCAAATTTGCCTGTTACTCTAGGTGTTTCCTGGCTACCTACTTTTGCATTCCAGTCCCCTATAATGAAAAGGACATCTTTTTTGGGTGTTAGTTCTAAAAGGTCTTGTAGGTCTTCATAGAATCATTCAATTTCAGCTTCTTCAGCGTTGCTGGTTGTGGCATAGGCTTGAATTACCGTGATATTGAAGGTTTGCCTTGGAAATGAACAGAGATCATTCTGTCATTTTTGAGTGGAGAGGTCTGACAGAATGTGGTCCACTGGAGAAGGGAATGGCAAACCACTTCAGAATTCTTGCCTTGAGAAGCCCATGAACAGTATGAAAAGGCAAAAAGATAGGATACTGAAAGATGAACTCCCCAATATGCTACTGGAGATCAGTGGAGAAATAACTCCAGAAAGAATGAAGGGATGGAGCCAAAGCAAAAACAATAGCCAGTTTTGGATGGGACTGGTGATAGAAGCAAGGTCCAATGCTGTAAAGAGCAATATTGCATAGGAACCTGGAATGTTAGGTCCATGAATCAAGGCAAATTGGAAGTGGTCAAACAGGAGATGACAAGAGTAAACATTGACATTCTAGGAATCAGCAAACTAAGATGGACTGGAATGGGTGGATTTAACTCAGATGACCTGAGTCATCAGGTCATCAACTCATTATATCTACTACTGTGGGCAGGAATCCCTTAGCAGAAATGGAGTAGCCATCATGGTCAACAAAATATTCCGAAATGCAGTACATGGATGCAACCTCAACAAGATAGTAGGAGGGGCCAAATCATGTTTAGAATCAAACCCCATACCCACCAGACCCTCAGAGGGCTCAAACAAAACCTTGTGTGCACCAGGACCCAGAGACCAAACAGAGACTGATCCAGACCTGCCTTTGAGTGTTTCAGCATCTCCTGTGGAGGCATGAGTATCAGTGGCTTGCTGCAGGGACAGAGGCTCTGGCTGCAACACACCTGGGAGGCACCACGTGTGGCATAAATCTTCTTGGAGGAGATCACCATTGGCTGCCTCATAGAACCACTGGGCAGATGACCCATAAAACAGAAGAACAATTATACCAAAGAAGTTCTTGCACTGTTATGTAAGTTCTAGGACCCATAGCAGATTTCCCAACCTGGGGATCTGGCAAACTGACTGATCTGGGAAATTCTCCAGGGAATTTGACTTTGGAGGTCAGTGGGATTTGATTACAGAACTTCCACAGGAGTGGAGAAACAGACTCTTGGAGGGCACAGACAAAACCTTGTGTATACTAGGAGTCAGGAGAAAGGATCAGTGTCCCCATAAGAGACTGAGCCAGACTTGCCTGTGAGTGCCAGGAGTCTCCAGCTGATGTGTGTGTTGACAGTGGCTTACCATGGTGTCAGGGGCACTGAATACAATTGTGCTGGCATAAGTTCTTTTAAAGGACATCACCATTACTGCAATTGCCCCTAACATAGTTTGGCCTCAAGCCAAACAAAAGGGAGGGAACACAGCCCCACCCATCAACAGGAAATTGGATTAAAGATTTACTGAGCAAGACTCCTCCTATCAGAACAAGACCCAGATTCCTCCACAGCCAGTCCCTCCCATTAAGAAGCTTTCACAAGCCTCTTATGTTTATCCATAAGAGGGAAGACAGAATGAAAACCACAGTCACAGAAAACTAGCCAAACTGATCACATGGATCACAGCCTTGTCTAAGTCAATGAAACTATGAGCCATGCCCTGTAGAGCCACCCAAGACAGACAGGTCATAGTGGAGGGTTCTGACAAAACATGGTTCACTGGAGAAAGGAAGGCAAACCACTTCAGTATGCTTGCCTTGAGAACCCTACGAACAGTATGAAAAGGCAAAAAAGATAGGACACTGAAAGATGAACTCCCCAGGTCAGTTGGTGCCCAATATGCTACTGTAAAAGAGTGGAGAAATACTTCAGAAAGAATGAAGAGATGGAGCCAAAGCAAAAGCAACACCCAGTTGTGGATGTGACTGGTGATGGAAGCAAAGTCCCATGTTGTAAAGAGCAATATTGCATAGGAACCTGGAATTTTAGGTCCATGAATCAAGGAAAATTGGAAGTAGTCAAACAGGAGATGGCAAGAGTGAACCCTGACATTTTAGGAATCAGTGAACCAAAATGGGCTGGAAAGGACAAATCTAATTCAGACGATTATTATATCTATTATTGTGGGGAAGAATCCCTAAGAAGAAATGGATTAGCCCTTATAGCCAACAAGAGTCCAGAATGCAATAGTTGGGTGCAATCTCAAAAATGACAGAATGATCTCTGTTTGTTTCCAAGGCAAATAATTCAGTATTACAGTAATCCAGGTCTATGCCCAAACTAGTAATGCCAAAGAAGCTGAGGATGAATGGTTCTATGAAGACTTACAAGACTTTCCAGAGCTAACACCAAAAAAGATGTCCTTTTCATCATAGGGGACTAGAATGCAAAAGTAAGAAGTCAAGAGAAATCTGGAGTAACAGGCAAATTTGGCCTTGGAGTACAAAATTCAGCAGGGCAAAGGATAACAGAGTTTTGCCAAGAAAACATATGGTTCATAGCAAACACCCTCTTCCAACAACACAAGAGACGCCTCTACACATGGACATTACCAGATGATCAATACTGAAATTAGGTTGATTATATTCTTTGCAACCAAAGATGGAGAAGCTCTATATAGTCAGCAAAAACAAGACTGGGAGCTGACTATGGCTCAGATCATGAACTCCTTATTGCAAAATTAGAACTTAAATTGAAGAAAGTAGGAATAACCACTAGAACATTCAGGTATAACCTAAATCAAATCCCTTATGATTATTCAGTGAAACTGACAAATAGATTCAAGGGATTAGATATGAGAGACAGATTGTCTGAGTAACTATGAACTGAGGTTTGTGACATTGTACAAGAGTCAGTGATCAAAATCATTCCCAAGAAAAAGAAATGCAAAAAGGCAAATGGTTGTCTGAGGAGGCATTACAAATAGCTGAGAAAAGAGAAGTGAAAAGCAAAGGAAAGATAAATCTATCTGAATGCAGAGTTCCAAAGACTATAAAGAAGAGAAAGAAAGCTTTCCTCCGTGATCAGTGGAAATAAATAGAGGAAAACGATAGAAAGAGACTATAGACCTCTTTAAGAAAATTAAAAATACCAAGGAATCATTTCGTGCAATAAAGGACTGAAACAGTATGGATGTAAACTGAAGCAAGAGATACTAAGAAGAGATGGCAAGAATACACAGAAGAACTACACAAGAAAGATTTTAATGACCCAGATAACTGTGATGGTGTGATCCCTCACCTAGAGCCAGACATACTGGAATGTGAAGTCAAGTGGGCCTTAGGAAGAAGCACTGTGAAGAAAGCTAGTGGATGTGATGGAATTCCAACTGAGCTATTTCAAATCCTAAAAGATGATGCTATGTAAATGCTACACTCAATATGACAGCATATTTGGAACACTCGGCAGTGGCCACAGGACAGGAAAAAAGTCAGTTTTCATTCCAATTCCAAAGAAAGGCAACGCCAAAGAATGTTCAAACTACTGCACAATTTCACTCATCTCACATGCTACCAACGTAATGCTCAAAATTCTCCAAGTTAGGTTTCAACAATACATGACCCAAGAACTTCCAAATGTTCAAGCTGTATTTAGAAAAGGCAGAGGAACCAGAGATCAAATTGCCAACATCTGTTTGACCATAGAAAAAGCAAGAAAGTTCCAGAAAAACATCTACTTCTGCTTCATTGACTATGCCAAATCTTTGACTATGTTGATCACAATAAACTGTGGAAAATTCTTCAACAGATGGGAATACCAGACCAGCTTATGCCTCCTGAAAAATCTGTATGCAGGTCAAGAAGCAACAGTTAGAACTGGACATGGAACAACAGACTGCTTCCAAATTAGGAAAGAAGTATGTCAAGGCCGTATATTGTCACTCTGCTCATTTAGCTTATTTCAGAGTACATCATGGGAAATCCCAGACTGGATGAAGCACAAGCTGGAATCAAGATTTCTGGGTGAAATATTAATAAGCTCAGATATGCAGATGACACCACCCTAACATCAGAAAGTGAAGAAGAACTAAAGAGCCACTTGAAAAGAGTGAAAGAGAGTGGAAAAGGCTAGCATAAAGCTCAATGTTCAAAAAACTAAGATTATGGCATTCAGTCTTATCACTTCATGGCAAATAGATGGAGAAACAGTGGAACAGTGACAAAGTTTATTTTCGTGGGCTCCAAAATCAGTGTAGATGGTGACTGCAGCCATGAAATTAAAAGATGTTTGCTCCTTGGAAGAAAAGCTATGACAAAGCTAGACAGCATATTAAAAAGCAGAGACATTACTTTGCTGACAAAGGTCTTTCTAGTCAAGGCTATGGTTTTTCCAGTGGTCATGTGTGGATGTGAGAGTTGGACCATAAAGAAAGCTGAGGGCCAAAGAACTGATACTTTTGAACTGTGGTGTTGGAGAAAACTCTTGAGAGTCCCTTGGACTGTAAGGAGATTCAACCAGTCAATTCTTTTTTTTTTTTTTTTTTTTTTAGGCGTTGGAGTGTAGTTTATTTTATTTTTATTTTTTATTTTTTCATTTATTTTTATTAGTTGGAGGCTAATTACTTTACAATGTTGTAGTGGTTTTTGCCATACATTGACATGACCAGTCAATTCTAAAGGAAATCAGTCCTGAATATTCATTGGAAGGACTGATGCTGAAGCTCCAATACCCTGGCCACCTGATGTGAAGAACTGACTCGTTTGAAAAGACCCTGATGCTGGGAAAGATTGAAGGCAGGAGGAGAAGGGGACGACAGGACATAAGATGGTTGGGTGGCATCACCAAGTCAATGGACATGAGTTTGAGCAAGCTCTGGGAGTTGGTGATGGACAGGGAAGCCTGGCGTGCTGCAGTCCATGGTATCGCAAAGAGCTGGACACAACTGAGCCGCTGAACTGAACAGAACTTGATGCATAAACTTTAAATACATAGAAAAATGGCCCTTTAACATAGCAGATAATTGCAGTTTTGAAGGTGAATAACCTCAGAGTATGTTAAATATTTCATTGGCCTAAGTTACCAAATTTTACTTTTCTCTGTTGTAGCAGATGAATAAAAAAGCAGAGATTTCCATCATAGTAGTACTCTACACATTGACACATTGATTTCTATTAGTTTCTGACGGCTGGCATTTTACTTTTATTCCATTAATAAATTGTGCTTAGATGCTGCATGTGCATTTTTATCGAGGCCCCTCATTTGCTCTTGACTGATTCCAAAACTTCTTTTGAGTTTCGCAATTTGCATTTCTCTTGTTCTTTGTTTTCTTTTTTGGGAAATGTACAACTAGTACCACCCAAGTCTATTTCCCAAGGAACACTAAAGCACAGAAAAGCATATTCTATTTCAATTTGTGGAGGTTATTTAAGGGATCTCTTTGTTTTCCCTGTTTCTGAAGTCCTAAAGAACAATGCTTTGCATATGCTGGAACCACAGGACTGCAAATCAGAAAGAGATTCATTTTGGCACCTAGGTAAAATTGGTGTGAACAACTGCATTGCTCTTCTGAGTGTTATTTTCAAGACCAGCAATTCACAGTGGTCCAGCTTCCCTAAATACACAGATAAGAGAAATAACATTAAAGTAAAATTTTAAGAAAGTAAAAGTCATTAAATTTGAATACCTGCCCTAAATCCAAGGTTATATAATCTAAATTTTTTTGGTATTGTGTTCTTTCATGAATGATGGAGATAGTCCATGGTCATTGTAATTAATTTTATGTCTAGAACAATGGTCATTTATGTTTTAAAATAAGAAATAGATTAACATAGTTCAAAGTGTAAAAAAAACAATATACATGTTTCTACAACCTCCTCCTATTTGCTACAGTTTCCCCACCCTACAAATATTCGAGGGCTCACTGTCACTGTTATACTTTTGGAGCTCCCTTATGCACATGCAAGCAAAACCAAATATATGATTTTCCCTCCACCCTTTTCCACAAAACAGTATCATAGTATAAACATAATTCTTCATATTGTCATTTTGAAGTTTATTTTGATAAGTATATATAAAATAATATATCAAATACATTTGTATTTATATGACAATATATAACTAACTATCAGTGGACTGAAAGTAGTAAAAAATGTATAGGCAGGTCCCTTGCTCTATCCATCCAGTTTACCCAGTGGTGACGTCGTGCTGCTCTGGGCTGTGCTTATTCTCTCAGTGACGTCCGACTTGAACTGTAGCCCACCAGGCCCCTCTGTCCATGGGGATTCTCCAGGCAAGAACACTGGAGTGGGTTGCTGTGCCCTCCTCCAGGGTATCTTCCCAACCCAGGGATCCAAACTGGGTCTCCTGCATTGCAGGCAGATTCTCTACCAGCTGAGCTACCAGGGAAGCCCCATTAACATGTTACATAGCTTTTAATACAATATCGAAGCCAGCAAAATGACATCGGTATAATTTATAAGACCTGTTTAGATTTCATCAGTTTTATGTGTATTTGTGTAAAATCAGTGAAATATGGACATCATTAATTTGTCCTCCATCTGTAAAATATTATTTTGAAAATGTTATATATGTGGAAATGTTATATATGTGTTATATATGTAAGTCATATATAGCCTTTTGAGATAGGCTTTTTCACTCAGCATTATCACCTTCAGGTTCATCCAAGATATGCATGCACCAATAGTTAATTCCTTCTGACTGCTTTGTTTTCCACATTAAAGATGTCCCATTTTTTTTTTTTTTTAACCATTCATCTATTGAAGAACACTTGGGTTGTTTTTAATGTTTGGCTGTTACAAATGTAAATGTACTGTGGACATCATGAGAATTTATATTAATGTAAGTTTTCATTTCTCTGGGCTAATACCCAAGAGTATATAGATAGATCAAGTGACAGGTGTATGTTTAGGTTTATGAGAAACTGCCAAACTATTTTCCAGAATGGATGTACAATTTCACATCCCTATCACAATGTATCAGTGCCAGCATTTGGTGTTATCACTTTTAGTTATTCTAATAGATATGTAGTAATATCTTGTGTTTTTAATTTGAATTTCTCTACTGACTAGTGATGTTAGTATATAATTTTTTGCCATGTGTATGTTATTTTTGATCTCTTCAAGAAAATTAGTGTTACTAAGGGAACATTTCATGCAAAGATAGGCAGAATAAAGGATAGACATGGTATGGACCTAACAGAAGCAGAAGATATTAAGAAGAGGTGGCAACAATTCACAGAACTATACAAAAAAAGATCTTCATGACCCAGATAACCACAATGTTGTGATCACTCACCTAGAGCCAGATATCCTGGAGTCTGAAGTCAAATGGGCCTTAGGAAGCATCAATATGAACAAAGCTAGTGGAGGTGATGGAATTCCAGCTGAGCTATTTCAAATCTTAAAAGATGATGCTGTTAAAATACTGCACTCAATATGCTAGAAAATTTCAAAAACTCAACAGTGGCCACAGGAATGGAAAAGGTCAGTTTTCACTCCAATTCCAAAGAAAGGCAATGCCAAAAAATGTTCAAACTACCACAAAATTTCATTCATCTCACAAGCTAGCAAAGTAATGTTCAAAATTCTCCAAGTGAAGCTTCAACAGTATGTGAATCAAGAACTTCCAGATGTTGAAGTAGGATTTATAAAAGGCAGAGGAACCAGAGATCAAATCTCGAACATCCGTTGAATCATTGATAAAGCAAAAGAGTTCCAGAAAAACATCTATTTCTGCTTTATTGACTATGCCAAACAGTAGTGTGGATCCACTTTGACTGTGTGGATCACAACAAACTGTGGGACATTCTTAAAGAGATGGGAATACCAGTCCACCTTACCTGCCTCCTGAGAAGTCTGCATGTAGGTCAAGAAGCAACATTTAGAACTGGACATGTAACAACAGACTGGTTGCAAACTGGGGAAGGAGTACGTCAAGGCTCTATGTAGTCACCTTGCTCATTTAACTTATATGAAGAGTACATCATGCGAAATTCCAGACTAGATGAAGCACAAGCTGGAATCAATAACCTCAGATATACAGATGATACCACCCTTATGGCAGAAAGCAATGATTTCGGAGCACAAGAAAATAAACTCTGTCACTGTTTCCATTGTTTCCCCATCTATTTGCCATGAAGTGATAGGACCAGATGCCATGATCTTAGTTTTCTGAATGTTGAGTTTTAAGTCAGCTTTTTGACTGTCCTCTTTCACTTTCTCCAAGAGTCAGCTGTACTAAGATATCATTTTTTTACTTATCAGCTTAGCCAAGTTCAAAAGGTCTATAGTTCTGTAAGCTGTAGGAAACGAGATCCTACTACATTACTGCTAAGTGTCTAGGCAGAACAACATCTGTGAAAGACAATTTGACAATATTTCTTCTTGCTGGGAAGTGTGTATTTCTGGTCTTTGACAAAGATTTTGCTTTGTTTTAGTGATTATACATTTACAATATTGTCCACATATTCTAATGCACACTTTGTACTCAAATCTATAAATTTACTACTCTGCACCCTAATCTATCTTATGTGTCTTATTCTTCCCCTTCCCTCACCCTTTCCTTTTCCTCTGTAACCCAGTGTTACTCACTGTAAGTATTTTTTAGTATCTACCTTTGTACCTCTGTCATAGCTTCTCCTTGACCTCCCTACATTTACTTTCCACCCTAGTCCACTCTGATCTCTGTCCTGGAGGATGCTGACATGTATGGACCAATAGATCCCTTGCAGCCTGGTCTCAGGAGGAGACTCAAAAAAGGGAGAAGAGTGAAGTCAGGTCCCTTTAGAAAGGTTGCCCCACATTACTGTGCTCTGTGACTTTTCAAGGTATCCTTCTTTATAGAACTGTCTTCTTTAGGTCCTAATAACATCTACTTGTCCTCATATTTTTGGGTCCTCCAATGTTAACAGCTCTGCTATTAATATCATCACAGTACACACACCTTTGAACATATTCTCTTCATAAGATGTTCTTGAAAGACTCTAATTTGAATGTGCAGCTTGCTTCATGCTGAGTCCCTGAATAATTCAACTATTACTTATGTGTATTTAGATCTACCATATCTTATCTGCAATTCTGATATATAAGAAATTCTAAAGAGCAATTTTTTTTTGGGTAAATTTGTCACAAATTTGCTTCTTGGCAAAATGTGAGGAAAACTCTTTACAGTCTTTTTTTCTATGAGTTAGAATGAATAGTCATATGTTTCATTACAGACATATTTTTTAAAGCTGGTTTTAACTACCTTTTACCTATGAAGAATTTTGAATACACACAGATGTATAATAATGTAATACACCCACATGCATCTACTAACCAGTCCCAACAAGTATCTGTTCATAACCAATCTGGTTCCATTTAGACCATAGTTCATTTGTTCCCAGGGCCCAGTCAGGAGACAGAAACAATACAGTAAATAAAATAGGGAAATTTTAATGTAAAGAACTATTTACTATTATAAGACATTGGAATAGTCAGGAGTACACATTTTGTAGTAATTAAAGTGAAGGGAATGGCTAGGACACTTTTTAATACTTTACACTCTAAAAATATTTTTGTTGTAACAGAGACAACAAACATGGCCCTGCAAATCACTCTAACCAAACTATGCTGTTTTTATGCAACTTCTCAATTTTTGTTTTTGTGAACTAATTTGTGTGAAGAAGGGCTTCTGCCAACAGTTCTGCTAGCTCTGATTCCTATATGTGCTGTATGAAGACAATGTACTGTTTCAAGGTAAGCCTCTCACCTACAGGAAGTGAACTTTTGTTGATGTTAGCGGTGGTTCAGCTGGTAAAGAATCTGCCTGCAATGCGGGAGGCCTGGGTTTGATCCCTGGGTTGGGAAGATCCTCTGGAGAAGTGAATGACTGCCCACTCCAGTATTCTGACCTGGTGAATTCCATGGATTCTATAGTCCATGGGGTCACAAAGAGTTGGACGCGACTGAGTGACTTCCACTTTCACCTTTCACTTAGAGTTTTATTGGTACTCCATCTTCATGTATTTCCATTCTTCTTTTCCCTTTCTGCTTAACATTAGAAGTTATAATCAGCTTGGCATATGCATATTACAGGTGATTATATTGTTATTCAGTCTCTAAGTTATGTCCAACTCTTTCGTGACCCCGTGGACTATTAGCCTGCCAAACTCCTTTGTCCATGGGATTTTCCAGGGCAAAATTTTGGAGTGGATTGCCATTTCCTTCTCCAGAGGATCCTCCTGACCCAGCGATTGAACTTGTATTTCCTGCATTGGCAGGCAGATTCTTTACCACTGAGCCACCTGAGAAGCCCATAAGAGATTATATTTATCTCTTTATTTTGCAGAAAACAAAGTTTGGGTTTTTGTGTTTTTCCCTCCCTGCAGCTTTTCTAACAATTTTCAGCATAAATAGAAAAGAGAATTGCTCATTTTATTTTTAATGTCCATATTCAGCAAATGAAAAATTTGGCAATCTTATATTGCTACTTCCCTCTCTCTCGCTCACTCTTTCTCTGTCTTTCAAAACTCAATAATAGAAATGTGAAAACTGAAGAACCAGTTGTGTTGTGAACAAATACAAATTTTGGAGAAACAGAAATCTGAATTACAATGCTGCTTTATTACTTACTGTTTGCGCAACTTGTTGTATTGCTCAAATTATTATTACTGAGTCATAGCTTCCTCAGATATAAAATACAGACCACAACAACCAATTTATAGGATAGTTACAAAGAGCACATAAGGAAACGTGTGCCCAGTTTTTGCCTTCTCAGATGGTCAAAATTTCTTCATATTCTCCTGCTGTCAAGGAGGGCTTCCCAGATGGCACTAGAGGTAAAGAACTTGCCTGTCAATAAAGGAGATGTAAGAGAGGTGGGTTTGATCTTTGGGTCAGGAAGATCCCCTGGAGGAGGAAATGGCAATTCTCTCCAGTATTCTTGCCTGGAGAATCCCATGGACAAAGGACCCTAGTAGACTGCAGTTCACAGGGTCACACAGAGTGGGACATAACTGAAGTGACTTAACATGCACTCATCAGGGCAATTGTCTGAGTCAGAGGAGAAACATGTAAGGCTGACAGTGAAACAGCTGATCTGTGGCAGACTAAACGGAATGAGAGTCAGACAGTCCTTGCCGCAGCCATACATACCACAGACGGTGCAGCAGCTGGGAGCTGGAATTTAGGGATTGTGGAGCAATCATCCGGGAGGGCTGCTGTTGACCGCGGAAAGATGGATCAAGGGGATATGAGGGAGGAGATCGTGGTGGGACATGCCGGTGGAGGAAAGGCGGGCAGCCATGGAAGCAAGGCGATACTGCTGAGTCATACATAGGGGGTGGAGCCATCACCATAGCCTCTCTCTCCCCACACACCAGCACCGGCAGCTGAACAATAGAGAGGCTGACCCATTAGACGCCTGTCAGACTGAACTACAGAGTAGGACTCCTACCCAGGGTCCCCCTTTAAGTGCCCGACACAAGGATATGCTGAGAAGGACCCCAGACAGGGGGGCCCCTCTATGTGCCTGATGCACTGAACAATAGAGAAGGACCCCAGGCAAGGGAGCCCTCTAAGTGCCTGAATGGGCGGAGCTACAGAGAAAGACTGGCCAAAGAGGCCTCCTGATCGCCAGCTACAAGAGGCTCAACAAAAGACTCAAAAAGGGTCATAACTCCCGGGTGGAGGCAGTCCGTGTCCCTGCACACTTGGCGCCACCAGGGCTCCCACAAGCCAAGCAACTGCCCCACCTTCACACTCATCTCTCACTGGGGCAGAGCTGCCACAGGCAAAAAAAGTCTTGTGGCTATGCACGCAAGCAGGGTCGCATTGATAGTGTCCAACTCTTTGCGACCCTGTAGACTGTAGCTTGCCAGGCTTCTCTGTCGGGGAGAGGGGTTCTCCAGGTAAGAATACTGGTGTGTATTGGCCAATACTGGTGGCCATACCCTTCTAGAGCACTGTATTTCTTGCTGCCCTAGCTGCCAACTCCCCTGAGTACCTGGTGCTGCCAGAACCCCTGTGACCCAAGCAGCTGCACCACCTCCACACCTGGCCCTCACTGGGGCAGACCCAAGTCCTCCAGGGCAGCCTCAGGAGCAAACCCCAGTGGACGACCCACATGCAGAAGTGGAAACAAAACCACAACTGAAACTCAGGGGCAGTGTGGCTAAGGAAGAAGACCCAAAACCTTCCCACCAGCTGCACAAGCTGCAGATTAAATCCACATGATCAACCTGGCAGACCCTATATCTATGGAATATATAAATTTCATTGAGAGCTCCCACAAAAGAAAACACACTAGTTCTGACAGCTGTGGACATTGGAGGCAAGATACAGAGGAGTAGGACCAGATTAGACCCTGAGCTGCCCCCACAGCAGGTCCAGAGGTCAGCACAGTGTTATGTTAGATGGCATCCTAGGGAAGTGAGGTGGACTGTGAATCCCAGTGAGGGAAAGGTCTCTGACAGCAGTGACTCAAGAAAAACATTTATTATTTTTATGTTTTGACTTGTTCTGTAGATTCTTGGGGACTTCTCCCCCCTCCCATTGTAGTTGTTGATTTTAATGACACTATAAACTCTAATTAAGCTTTTGAGGTTTTTTTTTTTTTTTTTTCTCAGTCACATTTTTGTTGTTATAAACTTCTGCTTCTACACTAGGCTTTTGCAGTTCTGGGGAGTTTTCCTTTTTTTTTTTCTTTTTATAATTTAAATTTTCATGTTTTAAACCAATTATGTTTTTTCCTTTATTTGCCTTTCCTACTGTCCTTTTGCCCTTGCAGTTAATCTTTAATGTATATAAATCTTCATCTACCTCTATTTAACTTTGCATGTCTATTTTTTCTTTCTTTCCTTCCCTTCAACACATTTGTTAGTTTTGTTTTCATTGCTTTATTTCCCACTTGGCACCTTGCTTTAGTTTTGTTTTCCAATTTGTGCTTTAGTTAGTTTTGTTCTTAACTGGCAAATATAATTTTTGATTTCCTATGTTGCTGGGTCAATCTATTGTAGTCTATTTTTGTTGGACTGTTTTGACTTTGCCTATGGGTATATATGTATATGTGTATATTCCATTATTTTAATTATTATTTGCCTGATTTTGTAACTGCCGTTTGTCTGGGGTTTATCATTGGTTTCTCATTTTTGTATATTTGTTTTAATCTCACATAATGCCATAACAAACCACTTGTGGAATCTTCATTCCTGACCAGAGATCAAGCCCTGAGCATTTGGAGTGGGAGCATTGTCTCCAAGACCCTAGACTACCAAAGCAATAACCCTAGTGGGTATCAAACAGTGAGAACTCACACAAAGGAAACCACTTGAATAGAAGACCCAGCATCACCCAACCACCAGTAAAACCCTGGACACCTCATATAAACAACAAACAAAACAAAAATACAAACCCAATCATCAGCAGACAGGATTACCACCTCATTCAGCCTTGCCCATCAGAAGAAAAACAACCAACCAACCAAACAAACAAACAAAACCTCAGCACAAATCTCACTCTATAGGAAGCTTACACAAACCACTGGGCTAACTTTAGGAGGGCAGAAACCAAAATGAGGAAAGAATTCAACCTTGAAGCCTGGGAAAAGGAGACCTCAAACACAATAAGTTGAAAAAAAATGAAAAGGCAGAGAAATACTACACGAATGAATGAACAAATTAGAAACACAGAAGTCTAAATAAATGAAGAGGAAACAGGCAAATTATCTGAAAATAACTCATAATAATGATACTAAAGATGATAAAAAACTTTGAAAACAAGATGGAGAAAATGCAAGAATTGATTGACAAAGACCTAGAAGAATTAAAGAATAAACATGCAGAGACAAACAACACAATTACTGAAATTAAAACTACTCTAAGAAATCAATAGCAGAATGTATGAGGCAGAAGAACGAATCAGTGAGCTGGAAGATAAAACGGTGGAAATAACTTCTGAAGAGCAGAATCAAGTAAAAAGAATGACAAGAACTGAGGACAGCCTCAGAGACCTCTGAGACAATATCAAACACACCAACATTTGAATTATAGGGATCCCAGAAGACGAGGAGAAAAAGAAAGGGTATGAGAAAATTTTTGAAGAGATTATAGTTGAAAATCTCCCTAAGATGGAAAAGGAAAGAATCAATCAAGTCCAAGAGGCACAAAAAGTCCCATACAGGGTAAACCCAAGGAGAAACACACCAAGACACATACTAAACAAACTAACAAAGACTAAACACAAAGAAAGAATATTAAAAGCAGCAAGGGAGAAGCAACAAGTAACATACAAGGGAAACCCCATATGCTTAACAGCTGATCTTTCAGCAAAAACTCTGCAGGCCAGAAGGGAATGGCAGGATATATTTATAGTACTGAAAGGGAAAAATCTACAACCAAGATTACTGTACCTGGCAAGGATCCTGTTCAAAACTGATGGAGAAGTAAAAAGCTTTTCAAACAAGCTAAAGTTAAGAGAATTCAGTACCACCAAACCAGCTTTACAACAAATGTTAAAAGGACTTATAGAGTCAAGAAATACAAGAGAAGGGAAAAGACCTACAAAATCAACCTGAAACAATTAAGAAAATGGCAATAGGAACATATATATCATTAATTGCTTTAAATGTAAATGGATTAAAGGTGCCAACCAAAAGACACAGACTGGCTGAATGGATACAAAAATAAGACCCATATATATGCTGTCTACAAGAAACCCACTTCAGACCTAAAGACACATATAGACCAAAAGTGAGAGGATGGAAAAATATATTCCATGCAAATGGGAAGCAAAAGAAAGCTGGAGTAGCAATCGTCATATCAGACAAAATAGAGCTTAAAATAAAGAAGATTACAAGAGATAAGGAAGGACACTACATAATGATCAGGGAAAAATCTAAGAGGAAGACATAACAACTGTAAATATCTATGCACCCAAGATAGGAGCACCTCAATACATAAGACAAACATTAACTGACATAAAAGGAGAAACTGACAGTAGCAGAATAATAGCAGGTGACTTTAACACCCCACTCACCAATGGACAGATCATCAAAACAGAAAATAAGGAAACACAAGTCTTAAATGATATATTAGATGAGATGGATCTCATTGATATCTTCAGGACATTCCATCCAAATACAGAAGAATACACCTTCTCACGTGCACATGGAATATTCTCCAGGATAGAATACATATTGGGTTACAAATCAAATCTCAGTTAATTTGAGAAAGTTGAGATCATATTAAGCATCTTCACTAACCACAACACTATGAGACTAGATATCAATTACAAGGAAAAAAACTCTAAGAAACACAAACACTTGGAGATTAAACAACACATTTCTAAATAATCAACAAGTTACTGAAAAAATCAAAAGGGAAATGAAAAAACTCTAGAAACAAATGACAATGAAAACACTACTCAAAGCCTATGGGATGCAGCAAAAGCAGTTCTAAGAGGGAAGTTTATAGCAATACAATCCTACCTCAAGAAACAAGAAAAACATTGAATAGAGAACCTAACTTTACACCTAAAGCAACTGGAAAAAGAACAAAAAGACCCCAAAATTAGTAGAAGGAAAGAAATCATAAAGATTCAAGCAGAAATAAATGAAAAAGAAATGAAAGAAATAATAGTAAAGGTTAATAAAACTAAAAGCTGGTTTTTTGAGATGATAAACAAAATTGGCAAACCTTTAGTCAGACTCATCAAGAAAAAAAGAGAGAAGAATCAAATCAACAAAATTAGAAATGAAAAAAAGAGAGGTTACAACAGACAATGCAGAAATACCAAGGAGTATAAGAGACTATTATGAATAACTATATGGCAATAAAATGGATAACCTGGAAGAACTGGACAGACTCTTAGAAGTTCAATCTTCCATACTGAACCAGGAGGCCAATATCACTGATGAACATAGATGCAAAAATCCTCAACAAAATTTTAGCAAACAGAATTCAGCAGCACATCAAAAAGCTCATACACCATGATCAAGTTTGCTTTATTCCAGAAAAGCAAGGATTCTTCAATATATGCAAATCAATCAATGTGATACATCATGTTAACAAATTGAAAGCTAAAAACCATATGATAATAGATGCAGGAAAAGCCTTTGACAAATTCAGCTCCTGTTTATGATTAAAACTTAAAAAAAAAATGGTCATAGAAGGAACCTACCTCAGCATAGTAAAGGCCATATATTATAAGCCTAAAGCATACATTCTCAATATTGAAAAACTGAAAGCATTTCCCCTAAGATCAGGAACAAGAAAAGGGTGCCCACTTTCCCCACTATTATTCAAAATAGTTCTGGAAGTCCTAGCTACATCAATCAGAGAAGAAAAAGAAATAAGAGGAATCCAGATTGGAAAAGAATAATTAAAGCTCTGTTTGCAGATGACATGATACTGTACACAGAAAACCCTAAAGATAACATCAGAAAATTATGAGAGCTAATCAGTGAATTTAGCAAAGATGCAGGATACAAAATCAATACACAGAAATCACTTGCATTTCTATATACTAACAATGAAAAATCTGAAAGATAAATTAAGGAGTCAATCCCATTTGGTATTGCAACAAAAAGAATAAAATATCTAGGAATAAACTTACCTAAGGGGACAAAAGAACTGTACACAGAAGATTATAAGACACTAATGAAAGAAATCAAAGATGACATAAACAGACGGAGAGCTATTCCATATTCCTGGGTAAGGAAGAATCTATATTGTGAAAATGACTATACTACCAAACACAATCTAAAGATTCAATGAGATCCCTATCAAATTACCAATGGCATTTTTCACAGAACTAGAATAAGGAATTTCACAATTCATATGGAAACACGAAAGACTCTGAACAGCCAAAGCAGTCTTGAGAAAGAAGAATGGAGCTGGAGGAATCAACCTTCCTGACTTCAGATTATACTACAAAGCTACAGTCATCGAGACAGTATGGTACTGGCACAAAAACAGAAATACAGAACAATGGAACAAGATAGAAAGCCCAGAAATAAACCCATGACCCTACAGGTACCTTATTTTTGACAAAGGAGGCAAGAATATACAATGGAGTAAAGAGAGCCTCTTCAGTAAATGATTCTGGGAAAACTGGACAACTACATGTAAAAGAATGAAATTAGAACACTTCCTAATACCATTCACAAAGATAAACTCAAAATGGATTAAAGACCTAAACATAAGACCAGAAACTATAAAAGTCTTAGAGGAAAACATAGGCAGAACACTCAATGGCATAAATCAAAGCAAGAGCCTCTATGATCCAGCTCCTGAGTAACGGAAATCAAAACAAAAGTAAACATGTGGGACTTGATTAAATTTAAAAGCTTTTGCACAGCAAAGGAAACTATATGCAAGGTGCAAAGACAACCCTCAGAATGAGGAAAATAATAGTAAAGAAACAAATGAAAGGATTAATTTCCAAAATATACAAGCAGCTCATACAACTAAACACCAGAAAAACAAACAACCCAATCAAAATTGGGAAAAAGACCTAAACAGATATTTCCCCAAAGAAGACATACAGATGGCTAACAAACAGATGAAATGAGCCCAACATCTCTAATTAGTAGAGAAATGCAAATCAAACCCACAATGAGATATCACCTCACACCGGTCAGAATGGCCATCATGAAAATGTCTACAAACAATAAATGCTGGAGAAGGTGTGGAGAAAAGGGAACTCTCTTGCTCTGTTGGGAATGTAAATTGATACAGCCACTATGGTAGATGGTATGGAGATTCTTTAAAAAATTAGGGATAAAGCCACCATCTGACCCAGCAATCCCACTCCTAGGCATATACCTTGAAGAAACCAAAATTGGAAAAGACACATTGTATCCCATTGTTCAATGCAGCACTATTTACAATAGCTAGAACATGGTAGCAGCCTAGATGCTCATCGACAGATGAATGGATAAAGAAGTGGTGGTACATATACGAAATGGAATATTACTCAGCCATTAAAAGGAACAACTTTGAGTCAGTTCTAATGAGGTGGATGAACCTAGAACCTATTATACAGAGTGAAGTGAGTCAGAAAAAAAAAGATAAATATTGTATTCTAAAACACACATATGGAATCTACATAATAGTACTGAAGAATTTATTTGTAGGACAGCAATGGAGAAAGAGACAGAGAGAATAGACATATGGACATGGGGAGTGGGGAGGAGAGGATTAGATGTATGGAAAGAGTAACATCGACACTTACATTACCATAAGTAAAATAGATAGCCATGGGGAATTTGCTGTGTGGCTCTGGAAACTCAAACAGGGACTCTGTATCAACCTAGAGGGGTGGGATGGGGAGGGAGATGGGAGGGAGGTTCAAAAGGGAGGGGGTATATGTGTACCTATGGCTGATTCATGCTGAGGTTTGACAGAAAACAACAAAATTCTGTAAAGCAATTATCCTTCAATTAAAATATTTTTAAAAAGTCACACCAAAGTAAAAATTTATAGTTTAAAAAATAAACTGTCTACCTGCCTTTCAAAAGCATGATTAGGATTGCCCTGCCTTCAGCTAATAGTGAGCATCATGAAATCAGGTAAAAATATCACTATCATCTTCTCTTCTTTTATTTGTGAAAAATACAAGTGGTCTTCGTAGATTGCTGAGAAGATATTCTGCTGCTTCTAGATGTTTATAACTTTATGTATTGTATTTGTGTGGTGCTCAATGATTTCTGAGATCGTAAAGTATAATATACAGATTTTTATGACAGTTTATTTTATGAAACTATAGTTTTCATATTTCAAGGCAGGGTTTAAAGAAAATAAATGAGACAAGAAGCAAGAAAGCTTAAAGGAAGGATGGTTGAGAATAAGGTCAGCAGTTTCCTGGAATCTTGCACAGAATACACATCTGTCCAATTTCCCTTTTCATCACATGAATATACATACACATTTGATACTGTACACTAACATAGGTGCTTAAAAGGAAAATAGAGGTGTATTTTCCCATCTGTGAAATATTAAATTCATTATATATATAATATATTGCTTGTTTTCCTTGTGTTCTAAATACATACATTGCTTGTCCAACTGGTAATTCAGTGCAGGGTGAAGCAAACATTTTAATTTGTTTATAGGATACAAATATCTCTTATACATAAGTGCTATTTATATTTTAATTATAAAAGGGCATTTGAAAAATAATGTTGCTTTTCTGAAAGGACTCTGGGTAGTTTCTCACAAATAACTGGATAAAGTCAAGCTAAAATACTTCATTAACTTCAGAGAGTAATGTTTTTTCCTATTAAGTGTTGTGTATTTTCACTTTGGTACAACTTAAAAAATTCATGGACCACATTATTTCACTTCAAAATTAAACCACATCTCTGCTTAGAAACCATAAGTAAGTATCAAAACATGAAAATATGAGAACCTTAATTTCATGGAGATTAAGTGGATACATTTAAGCTATGAATCATTATCACAGTGATGTTTGGTTTTTGTAAAAGTATATTTTCTAAAGAGTTTTATGAAAATACTGCTTTTCTTTTGTAATCACCTCATTTATCATGTAGAAAGAAAACATGGAAATTAAAATGAAAATGTCTTGAATGTAAAGACCTATTAGATGATAATTCCAAAAGAAAAAATTTGAAAATAATTCTAATTCAAAGTGGACTTTAGTAATTTAGAAATATAAATTAAATTCAATTTATATGCTTATTTTTGAAAATTAACATTTGAAGTCTAGTGATATATTTTACATTATATATCTTCAAAATATATTTTGCTTTTCTGAAACACTTGAGTTTTGTTTGGAACAACACTGAATATTCAAATAGAAAATTTTATCCCAACTCTTAAATTATTTTAAAATTCAATTGTTAAGTGTGCATACTATAGATGTTACTACCATTGTATAGATATTGATTTCCTGCTTTTACCTTGTTAACTAAAAAATTAAAAAAAAAAAAAACAGCATAAAAAACTCACAACCTCATCGTGAGTTAGGTTTTATTTGGGACAAAATAAGGACTATAGCCCAAGGGACAGCATCTCAGGTAACTCTGAGAAACTGATCTGAAGAGCTAGCAGGGAAAGTCAGTATATATGTGATTTTGGTGAAGGGGGGATACGTGCAATTAAACACATAGTTTTGCAGAATTTTACTGGTAATCATGAGGAACAGATGTCTCTGTTAATAAATTTAGTGCTTTTCTAGATATGAGAAGATGCAATAATTTGGACACATAAAGTCTTCTCCTGAAAATATCTAATTATCTGAAAACTTGTTCTGCCAGTTTTTTTCCAGAGAACAGGGTATCTCATTCTTGATCTCCACCCTGAACTCCTTTCAGAGTGTGCTGAAAAAGTGACTACAGTGGCTAGTGACTTAATAAGGCCCCAAGAGAATAAGTGCCTTGTCCTGAATTCTCCAGCTGTTAAGTACTATGATTTCTCTATGGGATAACCATAATAAAACTTCAGAATAATAGAACTAGCAAATTTTTCTTACTGATAGTGTCTCTCATTCTTGCTAAGTTAAATGGGAGGGAAGCTGATGAGTCAGCATAATTTTATTTCAACCGTTTGGTCTTCTCAAGGCAATTTTGGCCTATTTTCATACTTCTTTACATTGGACAAAAACAGAGGAGGAGTTATGTTTATTTTTGAAATCCTGTTTATTTCCTCAGAAGAAAGTTTCACATTGCATATAGAGTTCTTTGTCCTTTTCTTCTGTAGTACACTTTTCAAACTTCAAGTTTTTCCTACCATGGTGTATTTCACCTTACGGACCTGCTGCCTCTTGCAAACATCTGAATACCACTTGACCATGGACAATGTCCTTTCACAGTCATCTCTTGATATTTGAAAGAGTGTGTGAAATGGACACTATTGAACTATAGAGAAACCTGACTTACCTGGTTATAAAATTAATAGAAATTGATTACAAATCATATGGACCTCAGATATTACACTCGATTCCAGCACACTATGCAGATTCTTCTAGGAAAATCCCTGTATAACTCTTGCCAAAGAAACCACTTGCGGTTGCTCAGTTGGAGATGAGAAAGTGAGGAATGGAATATAAGGGACAACAAATGTTAAATTCGTTTGAGGAATTAAGAATGCGTTCCTTAATTGACAAACTTACAAAAAATTTAAAAAATATGGAAAGCTGCTAAGGTAATGTGACGTCACTGAAAATCTCTGAATAAAGAATGAAGAAAACCAGCATTAATTGAATACTTTTATGTATTGGTCTCAGTGAAAAGTGCTTGTAATACTGATGCATAGATGATCTATTGCTTTCTCTATCTGAACTTTCTTTTTTGGAAATGCTCCTTATCCTACTTTCAGATAATCTGTCCCTATCTCTTTTCTCCCTCTGGAAAGAAATTTATACATATATTGTAATTATTAGTATCATATTATCAACTGACCTAACTTCTGGTCACCCTTGATATATTCGGGAGGTGGGGACCAAAAACTGGGGCAATGAATTTTTTTTATTTTGAACTTGAGAGTAAAAGAGTCAGATACTAAGGCAAGAATACTCAAGATGTATATAAAACTATGTTTTCTACCATATACAGTTCAGTTCAGTTCAGTTCAGTCGCTCAGTCGTGTCTGATTCTTTGTGACCCCATGGACTGCAGCTCGCCAGGCCTCCCTGTCCATCACCAACTCCCAGAGTTTACTCAAACTCATGTCCATTGAGTCAGTGATGCCATCCAACCATCTCATCTTCTGTCGTTCCCTTCTCCCACCTTCAATCTTTCCCAGCATCAGGGTCTTTTCAAGTGAGTCAGTTCTTCGCATCAGGTGGCCAAAATATTGGAGTTTCAGCTTCAGAATCAGTCTTTCCAATGAATATTCAGGGTTGATTTCCTTTAGTATGGACTGGTTGGACCTCCTTGCAGTCCAAGGGACTCTCAAAAGTCTTCTCCAACACCACAGTTCAAAAGCATCAATTCTTTGGCACTCAGTTTTCTTTACAGTCCAACTCTCACACCCATACATGATGACTGGAAAAACCATAGCTTTGACTATATGGACCTTGGTTGGCAAGTAATGTCTCTGCTTTTTAATAAGGTATCTAGGTTGATCATAACTTTTCTTCCAAGGAGCAAGTATCTTTTAATTTCATGGCTGTAGTCACCATCTGCAGTGATTTTGGAGCCCCGCCCAAAATGTAGTCTGTCACTGTTTCCATTGCTTCCCCATCTATTTGTCATGAAGTGATGGGACCAGATGCCATGATCTTAGTTTTATGAATGTTGAGTTTTCAGCCAGTTTTTTCACTCTCCTCTTTCACTTTCATCAAGAGGCTCTTTAGTTCTTCTTCACTTTCTGCCATAAGGGTGGTGTTCTTTGCACATTTGAGGTTATTGATATTTCTCTCAGCAATCTTGATTCCAGCTGGTGCTTCATCCAGCCCAGCATTTCTCATGATGTACTCTGCATATAAGTTAAATAGGCAGGGTGACAATATACAGCCTTGACATACTCCTTTCGCTATTTGGAACCAGTATGTTGTTCCATGTCCAGTTCTAACTGTTACATCCTGACCTGCATACAGACTTCTCAGGAGGCAGGTAAGGTGGTCTGTTATTCCCACCTCTTTAAGAATTTTCCAGAATTTGTGGCCCACACAATCAAAGGCTTTGGCATAGTCAATAAAGAAGAAGTAGATATTTTTCTGGAATTCTCTTTCTTTTTCTGTGATCCAACAGATGTTGGCAATTTGATCTCTGGTTCCTCTGCCTTTTCTAAATCCAATTTGGACATCTGGAAGTTCATGGCTCACATACTATTGAAGCCTGGCTTGAAGAATTTTGAGTATTACTTTGCCAGCATGTGCAATTGTGTGGTAGTTTGAGCATTCTTTGGCATTGCCTTTCTTTGGGATTGGAATAAAAACTGACCTTTTCCAGTCCTGTGACCACTGCTGAGTTTTCCAAATTTGCTGGCATATTGAGTGCAGCATTTCAACAGCACCATCTTTTAGGATTTGAA
The DNA here is from genome assembly GCF_910594005.1 of Cervus elaphus. Taxonomy (NCBI): domain Eukaryota; kingdom Metazoa; phylum Chordata; class Mammalia; order Artiodactyla; family Cervidae; genus Cervus; species Cervus elaphus. Next base: position 20,313,357 of record NC_057842.1, on the reverse strand, counting down.
ATAGCTCAGCTGGAATTCCATCACCTCCACTAGCTTTGTTTATAGTGATGCTTCCTAAGGCCCACTTGACTTCACATTCCAGGATGTCTTTCTGTCATGAGGACCAGGAAAAATATGTAAGACACATATGAAAAGGGAATACATAGCCAAATAAAGATGGGAAGTAGAATAAATCAATATAGAAATGAAATAAACACATATTTCTCTATAGTACAATTCTGTTAACAAGATCCTGTTGCTATAAAAGGATACCATAAACTGTTTATGGTGGTTTAAACAACATAAATTTATTTCTCATATATCTAGGGGATGAAGAGTCCAAAAGAGGGTATCATCAGTCCATGATATATAATTAAAATGGCAAAAGTTAAAGATAAGAGAGAATCCTAAAGGCAGCAAAAGCAAAGAGGAGAATTACATACCAGGAAAGAAAAAAAAAGTCAGGTGATTTTTCTGTAAAAACTTTGTAGGCCAGAAGAGAGTGACATATAATTAAAGTGGTGAAATAGAAAAATCTGTATCCTAGGATATCTTACCAAACAAAACTATCGTTTAGAAGTTAAAGAGCAAAAAGCTTCTCAAACAAACAAAAGCTCAGAGTTTATCAGTACTAAACCTACCATAAAAGAATTGTTAAAAGTTCTTCTCTAAATGGGAAATACAAAGCTACAATGCAAAGTAAAAAGCTATAGGAAAGGAAGGATTCCTCTAGGAAAGATAAACATATACTAAGGGCTGAGGAACAAATGATTAAATAAGCTACTACAAAGATTAAGAAACAAAAACTTGTAAAATCAATTACTACTAAAATAAGCACTGTAGGGATAAAGTTGCAAAATATGACATCAAAACACAAAATGTGACTTAAGAGAGTTAAAAAAAATGGTCTTTTAGAATGTATTTGAAGTTAAATGACTTCCAGTTTAAAACTAGTAGATATAGGTTAACATGTATGAATTCCATGGTAACTACAAATCAAAAATGTTCAGTAGGTACACAAGACCTGGAAATAAAGGAACACAAGCATACCACTGAAGAAAAATGATCAAACCACAAGGGAAGAAACTAAAAGAAAAATAACAGAGAAGAACTATAAAAAAGAAAAAAAAAAACAGAAAGCAAGTAATAAAATGGCAATAAGTACATACTTATTAATAATAGCTTTAAACATCAATGGAATAAATGCTCAAATCAAAAGACACAGGGTGGATGATTTGATTAAAAAAGCCCATCTATATTCTGCTTGCAAGAAGACCCACTGCAGAGCTAAAGACACACAAAGACTGAAAGTGAGAAGATGGAAAACTATATTTTATGAAAATGGAAATGATAAGAAGGATCAGCCCCTTGTGCATGCTCCTGAGTGTGGCAGTAGGAGTGAGCTCAAGGAGACAGGGAACATGTGCAGAAAATAGGACAAGGTCTGTGGACAGGAGAGAAACTGGCTCACAATCTTGAGTTGTAGTACCACCTTCAGGAAAATAAAATAGAAGTTTCCAGTAGCCATCCTGGTGCATTAGAAGACATACAAGTTTAAGTTTTATGCCACAAGAGGGAGCAAGATGCATGGAGCAGGTATATCCACATGAGGTTGCAGAAGAGTTAGGGACTATTCATCAGGAGTGATGGAAAGTAACTCTTACTTGAAAGCAGCTGGTAAGGAATAAAGGAGGAGACTGCTGCTTCTTATGTGACATCATCAAAGCCAAACTCCAAGGAGTATGAAAAATCAAGGAAATACGATGTCACCAAAAGATTATAATATTCCTCCAGTAACCAAACCCAATGCCATGGAGATCTGTAATTTAACCCGTAAGGAATTTAAAATAGTTGCTTTTTGCAAACTCAGTTATGTAAAGGAAAGCACAGAAACACAACTCAGCAAAATCAGGAAAACACTGCAAGAACAAAATGAGAAATTTAATAAAGAGACAGAAATAGAAATAACTGAATAGAAATTCTGAAGCTAAAGAATTCAGTGAATGAAATAAAGAATACAACAGAGAGCGTCAATAGTGAAATGTTGAAGTTCACGAAGGTAATGGATTATCTCATTATCTCAAACCAAAATAATCTTCTCCAAGACACATTGTAATGAAAATATCAAAATTCAAAGACTGAAAGAATCCTAAAAGCAGCAAAAGAATAACAGTTTATAAGCTACAAAGCCACCCCTATTAGCATTTCAGCAGATTTCTCAGCAGAAACCTTACTAGTTCAGAGAATAGAACAGCATATTCAAATTGCTGAAATGGAAAAAAAAAAAAAAAGTGCCAGCCAAGGATACTCTATCTGGCAGGATTATTCTTCAGATATAAAGGAGAAAACAAATCTTTTTTAAACAAATAAAAGTTCTTTACCACTAAAGCTATCTTGTGAGAAACTCTAAAAGAAGTTCTTCAAGCTGATATAGAAAGACCCTAATTAACAAGATTAAAACATATGAAAGTAAGGGTAAATATAAAGTATGCCACAGAAAACTCTAATCTGTAGTATGATAATGTGTTAACCTCTTAACTATAGTATGCAGATTAAAAGAAAAGAATATTAAAGTTAACTATAGCTGCTATAATTTGCTAACAAATACAAAATATAAAATGAGGTAAATTGTGTCATTAACAACATAAAAGAGGTTGTAATATGGCTGAGTTTTTCTATATGATCATGGTTAAGTTTCTATAAAGCATAAAATAGACTGTTATATCTATTTTTTTTAATGTATATCTCATGGTAGCCATAAGGCAAAAGTCTACAATACGTTAACAAAAGAAAAAGAGAAGGGATACATGTGTATGTGGGCTTCCCCAGTGGCTCAGGGGTAAAGAATCTGCCTGCAATGGAGGAGATGCCGGGGTTTGATCCCTGCATTGGGAAGATCCCCTGGAGGAGGGCACAGCAACCCACTCCAGTATTCTTGCCTGGAGAATTCCACGGATGGAGAAGGCTGGTGGGCAATAGTCCATAGAGTCACAAAGAGTTGGCCGTGACTGAAGCAACTTAGCATGCCTGCACATGTGTATGTGTGGCTGAATCCCTTCACTCTTCACCTGAATCCAACACAGTATTGTTAATCAGCTATACCACAATACAAAATACCAAGTTTAAAATTTGGAAAAAAAGAGAAGGGAATCAGAGCACACTATCACAGAAAATCACCACTCCACCACTGTATGCAGCAGGAGAGAAAAAAAGGAACAATGGAACTATAAACAGCCAGAAAGCAATGAATAAGTTGATGCTATTAAGTTCTAACATATCAGTAACTACTTGAAATGTAAAGGACTGAATTCTTTAATCAAAAAACATCAAATGACTGGGTAGAATAAAAAATAAGACTCAAATACATGCTACTTATAAGAAACTCACTCCCATTTTAAGGACACACAGAGGTTCAAAGTGAAGTAATAAAAAACATATTTCATGCAACTGGAAACCCAGAAAAGTGAAATAGCTATACTTATTTCAAACAAAAGTAGATTTTAATCTGAAAAAGGTAACAGGTGACAAAAAGGCCTTTATATAATGATAAAAGGATCAATTCATTAAGAAGATACAATTTGAAATACATATGCACCGAACATCAGAGCACCTAATATATTAACCAAATGCTGATAGGTCTAAAAGAAGACGTAGAAACACAGAAATAGGGAAATTCAATATCCCACTTAGAAGCAATAGATAGATAATCCAGACAGAAAAGTCACAAGGAAACTGCACTTGAACCATTCTTTAGGGCAAATGGACCTAACAGATATGTAGAACATTCCATCCAATAGCAGCAGAACACATATCTCCCCGATTCCACACAGAGCATTCTCTGGGACATATCATATTATGGGCCACAGAAAAGGTCTTAGTAAATTTAATAAGATTAAAATCATACAAAGTATTGTTTTTTTCTGACCACATGGTATGAAACTAGAAATCAACAGGAGAAAATTTGAAAAACTTACAAACATATGGGGATTAAACAACATGTTCCTGACAATAAATCAATCATTGAAGAAATAAAAAAGGAAATAATATCTGGAAATAAATGAATATGCAAATATAGCATATCAAAACCTATGAAATTCTGCAAAAGTAATACTGAGATGAAAGTTTATAAGTGATAAATACATATATTAAGAGAATAGATCTTAAATAAACAACCCAAATTTACAATGCAAATAATGAGAAAAAAAAGAAAAATCTAAGCTTAAAGTTAACAAAAGTAATACAATAAAGATGAGATGAAATAAAAAAATAGATGATAAGAAAACGACAAAGATCAGTGAAACAAAAAGCCGCTTTTGTAAAAAGACATACAAAATTGACACCAATTTAGTTAGCCTAAGAAAAAGTCTTAATAAATAAAGTCAGAAATTAAAGATGAGATATTACAACTAATATCACATAAATATATTGGATCATAAGATTATACCCTGAATACTTACAGGCCAAAGTGTTGCATAATCTAGAAGAAATAGATACATTTCTAGAAACATACAAATTACCAAGTGTGAATCAGAAAAAATATAAAAATATGAATAAACCAATTACTAGTAAGCAGATTTAATCAGAATCATAAGCTCCCCCCCCCTAAAAAAAAAGAAGCCCAGAAGCAGTGAGTTTTACCAAATATTTAAAGAATTAATGCCAATTCTTCTCAAATTCTTCCCAAAAAATCTGAAGATGGAACACCCATAAACTCATTTTACAAGGCCAATAGTATCATGATACCAAAGCCAGATCAGAACACCACAAGAAAAGAAAATTATGGACTGAGATTTCTCATAAATATAGGTACAAAAGCTCCTAGTAAAATATTACCCAAACCAAATTCATGAGCACATTAAAAGGATCATACACCATGATCAAGTGGGATTTATCTCTGAAATGCAAGCATGGTTCAACATATACAAATCAATAAATGTGATATACCACATAAAAAATAAAAATAAAAACCATATGATTATCAATAGGTACAGAAAAGCATTTAACTAAATACATTATCTTTTTATAATACAAACCCTCAACAAATTGGTTGCAGAAGAAACATGTGCTATGCTAATCACTCAGTTGTGTCTGACTTTTTGTGACCCCATGAACTGTAGCCTGCCAGGCTCCTCTATCCCTAGGGATTCTCCAGGCAAGAATACTGGAGTGGGTTGAGATGTCCTCTTCCAAGGGATCTGCCCAACCCAGGGGTGGGACCCAGATCTCGCACAATGCAGGCAGATTCTTTACTGTCTGAGCTACCAGGGAAGTCGAACAATATTGGAGTGGGTAGCCTATCCCTTCTTCAGGAGATCTTCCTGACCCAGGAATTGAACCAGAGTTTCCTGCATTGCAGGTGTATTCTTTACCATCTGAGCTACCAGGGAAGCCCACAGAAGGAAAAAACCTCAACATAATAAAGACCATATGAAAAACCTATAGCCTACATCATACTCAGTGTGAAAGTTTTAAAGCTCTTCCTCTAAGATCAGGAACAAGACAAACTTATATTCAACATAGTCCTGGAATTCCTAGCAAGAATAATCTGGCAAAATAAGTAAATAAATAAATAAATAAAAGGCATCAAAATCAGAAAGGAACAGTAAAATTATCTTTATATACATATGTTATGATCTTTTATTAAAAAGTCCTAAGGATTTCACCAAAAAACTATTGAAACTAATCAAGGAATTTAGTAAAATTGCAAGATATAAAATCAACAAACTGAAATTAGTACATATCAGCAACAAAATATCAGCAAAAATAAAAACAATACAATTCATAAAAACATCAAAATCAATATAATACTTAGGAATAAATTTAAGCAAAAAATGAAAAGTCTGAAAACTGAAAACTACAAGACTTTGATGAAAGAAAATGAATAAGACACACAAATAGGGGAAAAAAAGTAAGGAAAATGCTCTATGATATTGGTCTTGTCAGTGATTTTTTTTTTAATATGACACAAGCAATAAAAACAAAAATCAAATAGTGGGACTATATCAAAGAAAAACATTCTGCACAGTTAAAAAAATAATAAAAGAAATGTATAAACCTATTTAATGGGAGAAAATCTTTGCAAAATATATATCTGAGAAAGGGTTAGTATATAAAATATATAAAGAAATCATATAATTTAACACCAACAATAAAAAGAAACAATCCAGGTGAAAAATGGACAGAGGAACAGAATAGCCATTTTTCAAAATAAGACATCCAAACAGGTACGAAAAAGTGCCACTAGGGAAATATAGGTGTGAAAATGTGCTCAACAAGTAGGAAAAGGTGTTCAACAGGGAAATCACAGTGAGTTATAACACCATACCTATTGGAATGGCTATTACCAAGAAGACAAGAAATAACAACACTGGTGCGGATGTGGAGAAAAGAGAAAATTTGCTCACTGTTGGTTGGAATGTAAATTAGTTTAGTCACTTTGGAAAACGGTATGGAAGTTACTAAAAAAATAAACATAGAGCCACTTATTTTACTTACATGGGTAGTTCAGTCAAATGGAGGGTACCACCAGATTTGCAAATCCTACAGAAAAAAATCTAAGAAAAATAATAATACTGGTGGACAATTTTCTGAGGCAAAATAATAAATTGTATTCATTGTGTTTTCATTCTTGTGAAGATAATAAAAGTGAAAGCCATGCCAAACTGGAGCACCTCTGCTGAAAAGAACAGTTCCATCTTAAGCCTGATGGTTGCCATCTGGGTTGGTAGGCCTAATATTGAGCTCCCCTGGTGACTCAGAGGACATAGAGTCCACCTGCAACGCAGGAGACCGATTTTGATCCCTGAGTTCGGAAGATCCCCTAGAGGAGGAAATGGCAACCAACTCCAGTATTCTTGCCTGGAGTCCATGGAGTTGCAAAGAGTAGGACACGACTGAGTGACTAAGCATATACATGGGCCTAAAATGACCAGATAGTTCACATTTTCAATAAAAGCTGGACTTTGCAATTTGTTTGTGCCATCTATTTTTATACATTGAATAATAATTGCAAATCTGAAAAGGAAAACATTCTGTGGGCCAAATATTGTACTGTCTGCCAAACAAAACATTTCAGTCCATTTACAAAATTTATGTAAGAGTGTCATGACTGTTTCCTAATCTATTCCGTTAACTCACTGTGACCTCCATCCTTAAAAAATGCCTACATCTAGAGTATGAGTCAAGAGTTAATAACACTAAAAAGCCATTTATCATAAGGTTATTAGCTGCCAGGCCCTGTGCTAAATGCTGAGTACTTGGTCCTATTTAATCTTCACAACTATCATTGCTTCAGTGAGGAAATTGAAGATCGAAGTTAAATAATTAGATCAGGTTCAGCAGACTAAAATAGGTAACTGAGTTACCACATCCAATACCACAAGGACACTCATTAGTAGCAATCCTTATATGACTTGCCCTGGTGACAAGGATATTGTCAGGGAAGCCTGGTGTGCTGCAGTCCATGGAGTCACAAAGAGTTGGACACAACTGAGCAACTGAACTGAACTGAACTTATGATATGACTTGTCCTGGTGACAAGGATATTGTGTTTCAGCCCAAATCACCTGGGTAGTTAGTATCATATTTCTTCCCTTCCAAATTAGGCCTTTCTCAACGAACAAAATTGCCTTGAGTTTTAAAGTGTCTTGCTTCTTAATTCAGTTATTTATAAAAGCAATAAGGCATTTCTTACGGTCTATTTCTATCTTTATGTAATCAGTTTGTCAGCCATGCATGAAGCAATTTTCTCAAGAAAGTAGATGGAAGAAATTCTGTAGTCATATGCTTCTCAGGACATCCTTCCTTGATAAAACAATCTCATAAGCACGTATTGGTTTTTCTCATGTGTTTCCTAAATCTTCTGTTTATACTAAACAGGTATATTTTTTCTTGTGCTTCAAAGATTTAAGAAGAAAATATTGGTTTACTCACATATTTCCCCAAATACTTCACCAAATATCTCACAAATCTTAGAAAATGTGTTTCTAAGGCTTTATGAAGGAATATAACTTCTTTACCAGAGAGTGGTTAGCCAAAGTTTGAGTCTCTTGGTAATAACATGTTAAAAATCACATTTAAAAAATGTTAAATGCCACCTATTTCAGTCTTTTTTTAAAATTTTAACCATTTTCTTCTTAAAAATGTTAAGATATTATTTCTAAGGCCACTTATCTCCTCAATTATCTCTTCATAATGTGCATCTTGAGATGTGATTTAATATTTCTTTACTATAAAGGCATAAATAGTAATATTTACCTAAGGGCTCTGGACTTTAACTTGGTTAAAAGTCCATTTGTGGGATCACGTTTAATGGTGTGAAAACTGGAATTCTATGTTGTCATACAATTTGTGTGTGAGATTTCATGTCACTCACTTTACTAGTGTTTATATAGCATTTATTGTTGCTCTGAATATGCTAGATATTGAGTCCTGAATATTTCAAGCTCACATTTTTTGTTGTTGTTGGTACAACTGTTAATATTTCAGGCGTATTATTATTCATAATTATAGGTGTGTGATTGCTTTTCTCAAAACACTTAATTTCTAAAATGAAGGCAAGTACTTTCTGGCTATAGAACATAAGCCATGTATAATTTATTATATAAATTTTCTTTTAAGAATTGTTTGGAGAAACATATTCTGTTTGCACATTTCAACAATATTACTGTTTTTTTGTTTTTAAAATTGAGCTTGGTAGATGCAGCTATGCATCTTTGAATACTTTCCTGTATGAAACATGATATCAAAGAAAATTATACCTTTCTAAATAGAAATAGGCCACTTTTATCACAAATTATATTCCAGAGCCTTAGTAGCCAATAAGTCTTGGATAAGAAATATGGCCCCATTCAGAGATGAGAATAATTAGTTATTTGGAACATTGTTTTATGAAATCCAGGCAATAGATTTGAATCTTCGGTGACCCAATTAATACTTTTCCATTGAAACATTACAGGTTTTCGTCTTAATTTGTGCCAAATATAATTTATCTTTGGCAAACAGGATTGAGTGAAATCATATGTGAAAATGTATCAGTAATTTTTGTCTTAAACTCATAGAGTTATAGAAAATAATTGGAAATCATTTAACTTAATCTCACAGACCTTAAGGAATTTCCTTTTTAACACTCTTGGCTAATAATGCTCACCAATGTCCTCACCAACTCTTCTATAATGGGGTGGTTCCTTCTCAGGGGAAACCTGTTCAATTATTCTTATAGAATTCTTCCTGATATCGAACCTAACAGTGCTTTTCTACCTTGTCATTGTAAGTGCAACTCTTCTGGTATTTTCCCCTTCATTTATATGACTGTCCTTCAAGTACTGAAAGACAATTAACCCTCACCTTCCAGTGAGCGACACTAACCCCAGGACCTCCTGTACCTGGCCCCATCTACCAGCCTGCCAACACCAGCTCTGGGATACATAGGTGATACAGCAGAGAACCAGCATCTGGCTCCACCCATGTGGGGCAGAAACTAACACCAGGATGAGTGGGTGAATCCAAGTCCCGAGATCCCTTGGACCCCTGTCTAACCCACCAGCCTGTGGACATCAGTCTCAGGACTACCATAGCCCTACAATCAGCCATGTCAGGACCCAGCCCATCCACCAGAAGTCCCAGGGGGCCCTTTGGGCTCTGGCCCCACATACCCAAGGACAGACACTCCAACCCTGGGGCTCCTAGGGACCTGCAGCTTGAGACTCTGGGGTTCAGTTCTGCCCATCAGCTAGCCTGCACTAGCCCTGAGACCCCCAGTGTCCTGCAGCCAGAAACCCTGAGATCCAGCCCCGAGCACAAGGGGGCTGGTCCTATATCTCACAACGTATCTCAGCTCATGTTGGGCTGCAGGTGAGCAGGGCCCAGACTCATAGGGTCTCAGGTCAGGTGCTATCCTACTGGTGAGTGGGACTGAAGTTCTGGTCCAAGAGCTGGTGTCTGCCTACTAGTGGGTTGGGGGAGGGCAGGTCCAGGGTTCCTAGAGCTGGCTTCAGTCCTGGTGGTGGGGCCAAGGCCCTAGAGAGATCCTGGGACTAGTTCTAGTTCACCGTTGGGTGGAACAAGGTCCTTAAGTCTCTGGCTACAGGGTCTGAGTTTCCATAGTTAATATTTTGGCCAGCTGGTCTTTCTATATATCTCACAGTAACAACAAATCAAAAATCTACACACAGAAAATAAAAGAATCTAAACTAACACTCCAAACTACTCTATCTTGCAACTGGTGCTTTTGAGCCCATGCACCAAACTTTTTATTTCAGTTGTATTTTTTGTTTTGCAATATCCATTTTATTCTCTTTATAGCTTCTATCTCTTACCAGAGACTGTTTCTTTCTGAGGCTTTCTTTCTTTCTCTCCATTTTTTTCGCTCATGATGTAATTTAAAATTTATCAGATAATTCTATCATCTCTGTCATCTTGCTATTACTATCTTTTGGTGATTTTTAAATTCATTTTCAAATTTTTAAATTCATTTCTGTTTCTTGGTATAATGAATGATTTTTTAAATGAAGCAGACATTTTCATATTAGGAGACATTAGAACTTATTTAGAACTTTAATTTCAACTAACTTTGATACCACTCCAGCAGGGGAAAGTGAGGGGAGTATTACCTCATTATTAACCAGTGGAGGTAGAAGTTTAGGTTTCCTAGTGGCCCTGATCGACACCCAGAAGAAAGAGACTGCTCCTTCTTATTGTCAGGTAGGAGTGTGAGTTCTGGTTTACCAATGGGTCTCCATTGACATCATGGTGAGTTTTCTTTTTAACCATTGGGAGATATTGTAAGTCCCTTCTCTCCACTAGGCCTCCTCAGATACTAGCTCAGCAAAGAGGAGGAATCATATGAAATCTAGTCTTTCCATGTGGGCTTTACTGATGGTGGTCAGGGAGCAATGAGAAGGTGGGAAATATAAGTTCCACCTTCCTACACGGCCTTCTCTACATCACTTAGTGGAAATGTTTTTGTTCATCCTCAAAGATTCACAATGGTGGTAATCTAGAATCTTCATTCAGCCTTTGTTTTTTATGTCTGCAGGTGGGAATACTTTTTCATAGTATTGGGCTAAAGTAGAGTGGTAATGGTCTGAAAGTTTTCTGACTTACTAGGCTGCTCTTTTCTCCAAGTTTGTGTATGTGAGGCAAAAATCAAATCTAGAGAAGTCATCATCATAAAGTTCCTCAAACGTCCCTAGATAGTCTGCCTTCTCTTCACCTTTCAAAACCTTGTATTTGTCTTATATATAATGTCCAAAGTTTTTAGTAATACTTAGCAATGGAATTGGACAAAATACAACTATCTTCTCATAAGTAGAATCCTGGTCATAGTTTACTGTACAATATAGATTTTCTCATTCCTAGAATAACTTCATTTTTATTTGGTGAAGTAATATGCCAAGTTAAAAATATTCTCCTTCTTTGCCTTTGAGGATGGGCATGTGATCAAGTTTTGGTCTATAATAAAACAGCGAAGGTCTACTGGATATGAATTCTAGAAAGGCTATTGTTCTAGTAAAAACGGGAGATGGAGGGGCACACTTCTTTTCTCCTTCGTCTTTCTCCCCTTCTTTCTGACTAAAATGGAGACATGATAGCTGAAATTAGAACAGTCATCTTATGCCCATGAAAACAAAAGCTACCTATTATAACTGGCAAAGAAAGAAGCTAAAAGTAGCCTGAATCCTTCACCAACTCCTTGAGCAAAGACACCAGCCTTATGTTTCCTACTCAAAGAGTATTTGTTACGGAAAAAAAAATCCTATCAATTTAAGCCTTGCTAGTTGACTTTCTGTTTTGCTCACTAAACACAGTCCTAATAGTTATCCATTCTGTTTTCTCTTACACCCAATTTGAAATTGAGTTATATTTTACTTCATCTTCAAAAATTCTGCTCAAGGCCACTTCTACTAGGATGACTTCCATGTTCTCAGACTAAAACATATGCTTTGCTCAGTTATGCCAGCACAAAGTAACCACCCCCATTCATACTTTATACAATTGTGTTTTAAAAAATGTATGATTTTCCAACCTCAGTAGACAACTTCTTGAGAGCAGGAATTAGGCTTGCTTGATATTTATTAGTTATTAGATAGATAGCTGTCAAAACACAGATAAACAAAGTTTTCTAGACAGCACTAGAGCCATTGCAATTTGTCATTGTTGTTTGCAACTATTTTCCAAGTAATTAGCTTCACAGAATATGGCTGTGTTGGCATATCTTACTTTTCTCAGCACTCCTGGAAATAGCTGAGACACCGGACAAGAATTATTGCCAGAGTTACATCACATACATTTAATTAAAATAAAACAACATTAATTCATCTGTTCTTTATGAAATTGGCAAGCCCACTTCCTTTATGGTGCCAATTTTTGAGTATATATGTACTTTGTATCTGAAAAATAGTTCAAAGAACCTGAGGATGTGGGGGAGCTTCCTGTATAGATTTCCTCAATTTTATGCCTCCCTCATGTTGTCATGTGATAAGCTGAATTGTCCTTCGGGGATCCATCTTGGAATCACTATGTGTTTGCTGTTTATTCGCCTTGTACGGCACTAGGATGCATTTATGACCACCCCAAATTCATGAAGATTTTGTTTGAAAAAGAATGAACTACTTTTCCTTTCTGCTGAAGTCATCATCTTCTACTATTGAAGTCTCCTTCTTATCTCTCTTCTTTCTTAGCTCCTGGCTGAGTTCTTTTGAGAAATTAAAATGAATCCAAAGGAAATCTCAAATCTGGCAGCTCTCTAGAGAGAGAACCAATAACTTTCAGTGCCAGTGTCTTAGTATATCCTGAAGACAGGGTGAAAGGTGGGGAGTCTTCTGAAGTGAAGCATGGAAGGGCTGAAGGAAAGGTCAGTCAGCTAATGTTTGCCTCCTATTTTCTTGATTTACATAGTGGATCTTTTTGCTGTTTGCAATTTTTTAAGAGGCATGGTATACATTCTAATGCATTGAAGAACTCTATAGAGTAAACATATGTTCATGTATTTTTTCAACAAAGTAGAAGTAAAATTATAAATGCATAAACAGTATATTTATATATACATCAGATATAAACATATTTCCTACCTACAATTATATAGCAAGGAAACTGATTTTTACAATGACGTTAGTGGATGCACACAGTGTTATATATTTGAAAATTTTTTAAAATGTCATATAAAAAGCAAAGTACTTTGATTATTAAAATGACACATGATCTAGATATTCCAAATAAAATGAAATATATAATACAATCCAGGAAAAAGCATGGTGTGCTAAGAAATGTTAGGTACTATGTTACTAATGTTAGATACTATGATACTGATGTTAGAAGATTGGTTCTAAGAAAAAAACATAATTCTTGGTATTTACTTAATTCATGAACTTCAATTTCTTAATCCGTAAAACTGAGCAAATATTTAATATCAATAATTGATATGTGTATTTAATGACTATTCTGCCTTCATTACCGTTGTTGAAAGATAACTAACATCAGATAAACTAAAAGGCTTTAATACTGTCACAGTGCTACAAGTGTAGGTTTTTCTTAACATAGTTAATAAAAATATATACAAAACATAATCAACACTAGAAAAAAGTAGAAATCAAGAAGTTTCAATTTGTTAGGTTGATTGTGGGATAGACTAACATTCTACATGTTAAAAGCTTAGCTTTCTGTGTTTATTTACCAAAGCACTGCAATAGTGCTCTTTTTCCACTAAAAGATTACCTGAAATACAATTATGATGTAACCAACAGCTACAGGAGATAAGTGTTCTATATGGTTAAGAAGTTAAAAAATATATAACACATTATTATAAGTCAAATAATAACAGAAAGCTAATAATTAGAAAGAGCTATTCCCATTTTAGTCTCATCGCTCAAGCAGTTTTGAGTTAGCTGTTTTTGTAGATATGTTTTCAAATAATATTTTTCTAAGAATATTTCTTGGTTGATGATTTTTAGATTCTATCTTTTGCTTTTATATGATAAAGATGAAGATTTAGTTCTTTGAAATCTTCTTGAAAGTGAAAGTGAAGTCACTCAGTCATGTCCAACTCTTTGAGACCCCATGAACTGTAGCCTACCAGGTTCCTCCATTCATGGGATTTTCCAGGCAAGAATACTGGAGTGGGTTGCCATTTCCTTCTCCAGGAGATCTTCCAGACCCAGGGATTGAACCTGGGTCTCCTGCATTGTAGGCAGACGCTTTACCATCTGAGCCATCTCTCCAGAAATTGGAATGAAATCAATGATCATTGCTTTCTTCATTATATTTATGTAAATACTTCTTCCAGAGCCAAGGTAATGCATAAATATGTGGGTATTTTTAATTGCTAATAATTGCCTTAATTTACCCATTCCCGGTTTGATGTCTCAATATTTTTAATTTATAAATTTAACTTTGTAGCTCTCCACTACCTTTCCATAATCTACTGTTATCTAACAATTCCAACCTGTTACCTTGAGGGATTCGATCCCTGGGTTGGGGCGATCCCCTGGAGAAGGGAAAGGCTACCCACTCCAGTGTCCTGGCCTGGAGAATTCCCTGGACTCTATAGTCCATGGATTGCAAAGAGTTAGACACGACTGAGCAACTTTGACTTTCACTTTTCACCTTGAAGGATAAAGAATCTGCTTGAAATGCAGGAGACACAACTTTGATCCCTGGGTCGGGAAGATTCACTGGAAGAGGGCATGGCAACCCGCTCCGGTATTCTTGACTGGAGAATCCCATGGACAGAGGAGACTGGAAGGCTACCGTCCACAGAGTTGCAAAGAGTCTGACACGACCGAAGTGACAGAGCACACGCATCTTGAGAAACCCCTTCACTGACTTCTTGATTTGATCCCATATTTCCTGAATTCTGTCTTTCCCTTCCTTGACTCATGAATTTGCTGAAGAATGTTTTTCTGGATTTCTCAGAAAACGTGTCATGGGAGGTAAGTGTTCAGAACCCTGGAAGACATGAAAATTCCTTCATGCACTCCTTGTCTTGACGTGTGATGAGGGTCTGGCTCTGTGAAGTTTTAGTTTGAAAAGCATTTTCCCTCAGAATTTTAAAGTATTTATTCCAGTGGCTTTTAACATGTGGTGTTGCTTCTGAGAAATATCAGTCTTGCTTCTTTATTCATGACTTGTTTCTTTTACATCGCTAGAGACTAGGATTTTTTATATCCTATACTAAAATCTCATAATGATGTGTTCTACTGAGTCTGTTTTTACTCTCTTGCTGAGCTGTTGTTGTTCAGTTGCTAAATGGTGTCCGACTGTTTGCTACCCCGTGGACTGTAGCCTGCCAGGCTTCTCCATCCAAGGGGTTTTTCAGACAAGAATACTGGAGTAGGTTACCATATTCTTCAGGTATCTTCTTGACCCAGGGATTGAACCTGAATCTCCTGCACTGGCAGGCAGATTCTTTACCACTGAGGCATCTGGGGAGGCCCTCTCACTGGGTACTGTAGGTCAATTCTATTAGAAATGTATGTTTTTTTACTTCAGGAAAATTATTTTGCTTGCTTTCTTTAACTCTTTTCCTGTGACTTTTTTTTTTTCTATTTCACATAAAACTCCAGTTTGTTGAATGCTGAATTTGCTAAATGGTTTAGTTTTCACACTCTCTTCTCTCATCTTTGTTTCTCTCTCGCTCTCTGAAGATTTTATTTCTTTATCATTCTTTCAAACTTTCTATTGCAATTTGTTTAGCAATGATATTTTATGTTATAAATAATTGTTTCTTGTTTTCTGATTTTTTTTTCCCAAAGCATGGTAGGCAGATTTCTAAGATGGTCTCCAAGCTTCTTGGCCTCTCACATTCATATCTTATATAATTACTTTTTTTTGAGTGTGGGAGGAAATGATAAATATGATGGCATATTGTTTCCTTGA
The DNA here is from genome assembly GCF_910594005.1 of Cervus elaphus. Taxonomy (NCBI): domain Eukaryota; kingdom Metazoa; phylum Chordata; class Mammalia; order Artiodactyla; family Cervidae; genus Cervus; species Cervus elaphus. The sequence continues at coordinate 20,297,505 of NC_057842.1, read as the reverse complement.
TTATATCACATTATGTGAAAGAATTTTGCATATGTAATTAAGGTCACTAGTCACCATGAAGAAGGCTGAGTGTCAAAGAATTGATAATTTCGAATTGTGGTGCTGGAGAAGACTCTTGACAGTCCCTAGGAGATGAAATCAGTCAACCCTAAAGGAAATCAACTCCGAATATGCATTGGAAGGACTGATGCTGAAGCTGAGGCTCCAATAGTTTGGCCATCTGATGCAAAGAGTCAACACATTGGAAAAGACCCTGATGCTGGAAAAGATTGAAGGCAAAAGGTGAAGGGTGCAGCAGAGGATGAGGTAGTTAGATAATATCATCAACTCAATGGGCATGAATTTGAGCAAACTTCAGGAGATGGTGAAGGACAGGGAAACCTGGCATGCTGCAGTCCATGGGGTGGCAAAGAATTGGATATGACTTAGCAACTGAACAATGACAACACCAATCAGTAGACTTTGAGTTAATTGAAAAGGTGATTATGAGTGAGCTTGTGATAATTAGTTAAGTTCTTCAAAAGGGGATTCAATGAACACTGATAGAGGAAGTCAGAGAGATGTACTCCTTGCTGGAGACAGGTAACATTCATGCTTTTGGGGATCACCCTGGCAAGGAACTGATGGGTGGTCTCTAGGAAATGAGAATAGTTCTGGGTTATGGCTTGCAAAAAGTGGGATCTCAGTCCTCCAGCCATGAAAGTAGTGATCTCTTTCACCAAAATAAATTGGCTTGGAAGAGGACCTGAACCTCAAATGAGGTTGCAGCCATATAAGACTCTGAAAAGAGATGCTGTGAAATAGTAAGTCTGTAGTGTTTTAAGCCACAGGTTTGTGGTAATTTATTATGAAACAATAGAAAACTAAAACCTTGTTCTTGTTTTGTGGGTAGAATATTTCTCTCACCACCTCTTGTCCTGAGGATTCTAATAACAATTTCTTTTGTTCCCTCCCTTACTTTTATTTGTTCTTTTATTATCTTAGACATTTTCTTGACTTAAAAGCATTCCTCAAACATTGATTACTCTTAGTGTTTATATTTAAATGTGAGACACTAAGAAGGGGATCAGGCACCTGAGTGAAGACCTGTGAAGATGTTCTATTTACATAGACATGGCCAGATAGGTGGGGATCTTTTCTCTGATCTGAGTTCAATTCTCCAATAGAGAAATATTTTATATTCTGGCTAAGTCCTTAATTCCTGACTGTTAAGAGTTCTGCTTGTGAGATGAGCGAGGAAGTCTGAGAGTCTGACAGATATATCAGCTGTGAATTCCTATTTTCAGTCCTAAACTCCTTTCTACTATGACCACCTGAAGTTTAAAAATTCCAGACAAAATGCTTCAGATTCACCTCACCTAAAGGATAAAATTTTGGATGCTACTGTTCTGTGTGTCTATATGGTCACCTTAAATATTGGCTTGTGACAAATCTCCTTTGCAATGGGAGGTCTCAAAGCTGCCATCTGCCGTATATGTGACTGAACTCTGAGGACTTCTCAAGTCTACACCATATATTGGTTGTCCTCAACTTCAGCTGAACAGACTACCATCTTTAAGGATGAAATTAAGGATGAACACACTAGTAAATGTAGCTTGCTGTGGACATTTTCTAATATATTTTTAGGCATGTGTGTGTACATGCTAAATTGCTTCAGTCATGTCTCACTCTTTGCGACCCTATGGATCGTAGCCCACCAGGCGCCTCTATGGGATTCTCCAAGCAAGAACACTGGAGTAGGTAGCCCCGCCTTCCTCCAGGGAATCTTCCTGACTCAGAAATCAAACTCAAGTCTCTTACTTCTCTTGCATTGGCAGGCGGGTTCTTTACCACTAGTGCCACCTGGGAGTCCCATTTTTTATGAATATGGATTAATAAACTAGTGTTTACGTCACAAACTCATTTGATTTGTGAGGGAGGAGAGCTAGAACTAATTTTTTTATGTTTGGAATATAGATTTGAAAATATGGATTATTTTATACACTCATTGTTGTGAGAGTAGGCGCAAAAATCATGACTGACATTGCAGGGCATCAGTTGTCACAACTCCTCTCCTCTTCGGCTGTTGTCTAGCTGAAGGCATCTGAGTATTTACCTTAAGGCTCCTTCACCTGTAGCAGCCAATGTTTGTCACCAACTATTTCAACTCTTCCACTGCTCACCACCCCCACCAGCCCAAATGGCATCATTTCTTATGCAACAACAGTAAAGATGCTCTGCTTATGGAAACTCTCCTATCAAGTCAGATAAATATCTCCATATAGGCAGCTCAGATTAATCAGCTCCCAGGTAGGTTTAAGGAGATGCGTAGTTATGTTAATGCGTAGTTAAGAAATGTTAAGCATTGTCTCTGCCTTCTGGGTGAGGCAGAGGAAGAACAAAATGTTAAATTCATAACAGTGTTCTAATTATTTGGAAAGAGCTATGGCTCTCCATTAAGAAATAATAAAGAGGTAAATAGAATAAATTCATGGGAGCTATTTTAAGAAAGATATAAATATCAGAGGTGTGAAAGACTCTTCATGCCTTTAACCCCAAGTGCTAATAAAATCTACAGTAATATAAGCATATGTATGTAAACATATATAGGTTAAACTATTGCTAGTGTCATATGAATTACTTAGAGTTATATAAAGAGTAATGAGGTTTTAAAGTGGAAAGATTCCATGGAAAGTGGTGGAATTGGAGTAGTTTAATAGTGTGTGTGCATGTGTGCGTGATAATTCATTTCAGTTATGTCTGACTCTGTGACCACATGGACTGTTGCCGGGGGGCTGCTCTGACCATAGGATTCTCCAGGCGACAATACTGGAGTGAGTTGCCATGCCCTCCTCTAGGGGATGTATTATTGCCCTGTTTCTTGTGTCTGAAGATAAATCTATGTCTTCATAACAGCAAATAAAGAGAAGGATTTGGATCTACATCCGAACATTCTGGAGGATAAGGAAAATTCTGAAAATGATTGTTTCAAAGTTGACACATAATTTATTCTTATTTTCAAAAAGATATCAAACATTGAGGAGCTATTCCTCAAGATAATATTTGAATTGTCGATTCCTGGGTTGGGAAGATCCACTGGACAAGGGATATGCTACCCACTCCAGCATTCTTGGGCTTCCCTTGTGGCTCAGCTGGTAAAGAATCCACCTGCAATGCGGGAGACCTGGGTTTGATCCCTGGGTTGGGAAGATCCCCTGGAGAAGGGAAAAGCTACCCACTCCAGTATTCTGGCCTGGAGAATTCCATGGACTGTATAGTCCATGGCATTGCAAAGAGTCAGATACAACTGAGCAAATTTCACTTGCTGTGAAAAAACTTGCTGTCACTTATTTCAACTACGTCTCTAGATTTTTCAAAATGTAATACAGAATTCATATGATTGCTTTTTTGTAGTGAGGGAGAAAATAATAATACTTAGTATTAGTAATAATAGCAGTTGTGATTGCCATGAGTAAGATCAGTAAAAGAAGCAAAAGAATTACATTTTATTTATTCATTTGACTTACTAATGTATGTGTATTACAACATGTTGTAGGTACATACAATATAAAAGTAAAGAGCCCTAATTATAATTATAGATTAAAATATAAATGCAGTGAGTACACAATAAATATGAGGAGAAGACAAAAATAGTATGCTAAATGCCCAAAGGTACTAAGAAAACCAGATTGGGTAATGGTTGATCATATGTAATTTTTAAAGCATATTACTTAATCTTTTACTCTTCTCAAGCAAAAAAAAGGTGGTTTTTGTATTTTTCTTTTTAAAAATATACTCACAAGTATCCTAATAGGTTATTTTGAGCATATAAATAGAATGTGATAATATCATCTATTTTTTTTTTCATGTGCTGACAATCACCTACTGAATAAAAAAAGCATGTAAAGCAGGAGATATAGTAACTAAATTGTTTCTTTAGTGAAATGATGAAACTATTCTTTTAAATAAAATATGCATGTGAGTGAGGTAAATTATCTCTTCCACACAGCTTTAAGTATGCTTACTCTTATCTCAGTGCCCTGAATAACAATATTCAGATTCCTCAGGAGAGTAAATTGACTTCACATGGGATAACACTTTGTTCTCGAACAATGTAGTTTTACTTGTGAGGTTAAAACTCTTCATATGCTTGGACAATTTTCCCAGTGACTTGACATGTCTTAAATTCATGACAGCAATAGATTATTTTGCATTTTGCCTTTGTTTTTCTTCTTTCTTTCTTTTTTGTTTTTTACACTCTTACTGGTAAGACCTGCACTCTTCAAGCAGATTGGTAGCAGATACTAAAATATTTCAAAAGTCTTTATGGGGTCAAATATGCTTAAATTTAACTTTTTGCTTTCCTCCTGCTTTATAAATGTTCTCATCATACAGAGTACACCACTGGAAAATGGAATGATGATGAATACTTGTAACCAAATTTCTTTTACACAACTTTTTATTTTGGAATATCATTCTTTTTGTCAAAATAATAACACATAATGAAAAAAATTACTTGCTCAACAAGTATTAAGATTTTGGAATGCAAGTGAAATAAACAGTTTTTGTAAGCCACCTGCCTAGGAAATCAAAGTTTTTATCTCTGTGTATCTCACATTAGAGATTTTTCACAGCAAGAATACTGAAGCAGTTTGCTATTTTCTACTCCAGGGGATCGTCCTGACCCAGGGATAGAACCCGTGGCTCCTGAATTGGCAGGTGGATTCTTTACCACCTTACCATTAGCACCACCTGTGAAGCCTAGACTAGCTTTTTCATTATTAGAGATTAGCTACATTATAAAACAGATTTTGAATTAATGATCTGGTTTACAATGTATATGAATTACTACTTATTAGAAATTAATTTCCCTACATATTTGTCTTATTTACTGTATTTGGCACCAAAAGAACTATTCACTTAAACATAGTTATTGTTTCATTAAATACTCTATAACTTGGAGTTTTACAAAGTCAAACTTGGCAACAACTCCATTATTCCAAACAGATAAGTTTTTAAATTGATTTCACCAATATATTAATTCTAAGCAGATATTGTGCTCTTAGTGTTTATCAGATGCCGTGAATATGTGCCAAGTGGATCTCAGTCCTTTCCCTCAGAGGAGTTCTCATGTGGTTTGGGAGATACAGCTAAATAGCAAAGTGATAAATGAATTATGATGTGGCATGAAAGTCCAGTGATGAACAGAAGCCGCAAGGTCAGGGATATATTCACAAAGGGAGCAACTGCTGAAAGCCAAAGGTTGACTGATTAACTGGGCAAAACAATGGTGAGAAGAGCATTCTATTCAAAGAAATCAATATGCAAAGGCATCAGGGAACCAAAATAGAATTCTGAAGAAACTTACATACGATGATCAAAGTCAGCCTAGATGCAATATTGCTTAGCTAGCCCAGAATCTAAGGGTTGAATGGAGGTGGGATTGAGTTTAGAATTTGATAGAAGTAATGATGAAACAGCTTCTAAAAGTAAGCTTTCCGTAAAACTAAAAGGACATCAAAGCTTCAGGGGAGCTTGAAATATTTCACAATTTCAGTGAAGGTCAAAATGGCCACAGGAAGGGAACAGGATGTTTCAAATATATGGAGTATCAGACTAGGAAATGGAAAACTGCTCTCATTTTAAAGCCAAAAGAGTGAACAGAAGTGAAACTTACAAGAAGTCTCCATTTAAGGAAATGGGGTTATTGAAAGAGAACAGCAGTCTCCTACATTCTGGTTATCTGAAAATGAATCATGCATTCTTCTGTTTTGGAAAATATGTACTTAATTGTATATTGTTTTATCAGTGGCATGCAATTGACTTGCGTTTCTCTGTGCTGTGAGAAAGCTCTAGCATTTGGCATAAGTCAATTCAGGGTGGTGGTACTCTGTTGTCCACTGGAACTATGTTTATAAAGTGAATTATTGAGGCAGGGACATGTGGGACGAATTGGGTGGAGAACTTACCATGCAACTCAGTTCTATCCCCAGCTTTCTGAGTGACCTTGGGAAAGTCCTTCACCCTCTGTTTGTCTGAGTTTCTTCTCTCTGACACATGGAAAATTTTGCTCCTGAATTATAAAAAACTGATGTCCTATGTAGAAATAGCCCCAGGGTAATGGAGGATTTGAGAGGGCTTGAAGTTTTTATATAGTGTTTTTGAAATTTTGATATGAAGTGCATCATTCAATCAAGACACGATTAAAAGGCATCCTGACATAAAACTAATCTTACTGAATTGAAATTTTTATTTTATAGCTTAATATATGTTTAAAAAAATGGACATTTTTCATGTGGCATTTTGTGGTCCCAAGGAAGTGGTCTTGCAAGCCTCTAGAGTTTACTGTAATGGTAAAAAATCAGTCTATAGTTAGATTCTCTAGCATTCAGATCTCAGCTCTTTCACTTGAGTTTAGAAAGTTATTTAATTTCTGTCTACCTCAGTTTTCTCATTTGTAAAATGGGAACAAAAATAATAATAGCTATCTCACGGGATTGTTGTGATGGGAAAAATGTCAATGAATGTAAGGTATATAGAACATTGCCTATAATATATTCAAGAGTTTACATAATCTATTAGAGTTTCTACTTTATTGCCTGAAAGAATGGATTCTATCTCATAGGTGGTTAAAAGAATCTAATTTTAAAAATCTATGAGTAAGCAGTAAGCAATGTCCAAAGTGAGAGGTTCTATCTGCCTTCTTCTGTAGCTACTTCTACACATTGGTGCATTAGACGAAGTGGTGCAATACGCTGCCCTGGTTACCAGAGAGGCTCTAACTCAGTCCTCATTCTGTTCTACTAATGCATTATTTTCTTATAAGCAGTCTGGACATCTTTTATAAATATATCTGAGAGTGAAAGTGAAAGCCGGTCAGTTGTATCTGACTCATTGCGACCCCATGGACTGTAGCCCGCCAGGCTCCGCTGTCCATGGGATTCTCCAGGCAAGAGTACTGAAGTAGGTAGCCATTCCCTTCTCCAGGGGATCTTCCCAAACTAGGGGTCGGATGTAGGTCTCCTGCATTCCAGGCGGATTCTTTACCATCTGAGCCACCAGGGAAGCCCAAGAATACTGGAGTGGGTAGCCCATCCCTTCTACAGGGGATTTTCCCAACCCAAGATTGAACCAGGGTCTCCTGCATTGCAGGTAGATTTTTCACCAGCTCAGCTACCAGGGAAACCCCATATCTGAGAATAGGTGTCCAAATTAACTTTTAAATAAAAAATATTTCTTCTTCCTTCTCCCTTTATATTCTAGGAATTCATTCTATATAAGAAAGCCAGGTAACTTAAGATATTTTTATGAAGCTTCAATTTTTAGTTTTAGTGTGATAAGCATAATGACTTGAGAGTAAAGGCTTTTTTAGGTTAATTCCTGACTACCACTTACTGTATGGTTATAGGCAAGTCACCCATGCCTTTGCTTCTACATTTGTAAAAGGCGATACTGAGAACGCCTGCTGAATTGTACTGCTAAAAGACTCGTTATATATACATCTTTATATAGTTTACTTTGCTATACATCTGAAACTGACACATTATAAATCAACTGTACACCAATAATCTTTTGAAAGACTTATTAAACATAAAAATATTTACAACTATGAAAGGTCTTGATATTTATAACTGAGGTCTTGGTAAATGCTAGATATTGTGGTGCTCATTATTGTCCTTCCTGTTTAGTTGTAGAGTAGATCCCAGTAATAGGGTAAACTGAAGTCTGGGTGATTTGATGCTGTGCTTAAAAACATTACAAAACAAACTGATCTAAACTAAACAAAAAATATTTGCAAACATAGTGGAAGGAGGACCTCTGAATATTCTCCCCTCCATAAAATAAGAACAATGCAAAAATTGTCAGTTTTTTTGAGAACTCTAGAAATTAACCAAAGGCTTGACAGAATCTGTAAAAACAGCTGAATTTCAGTAAAAGCAGTAAGCATTGTGGCATTTTAACTTTCCCTATTCCCATACCCTCCCACCAAACTCAGTGGTAGCTTTAAAAGAAAATAACACATAATCATGGTGAGAACCAGCAGCCTGACAGCATGAAATGCACAATGGCACTGGAGCACCTCCAAAGACCCATTCTCAGAGAATTCTCATTGTTTGGTCTGATGGTTGTTACTGGCAAGTCTATTTTTACTTGACCTGACTTGGAACTCTCCTAGTGAGAATAGCCTTTTCTCTGGGGACATTCAAAAACAATCGGAGAAAATTCTTAAATATTCTGATTGCCTGAGATGGTGGTTAACAGTTGGAGCAAACAATAGGCTTACTAAAACAGTAACGTTAAGATAATCTGGAGAATGAACTGACCATAAGCATGACATATTTCTGAGGCTCTAGAAGGCTGCATGCATGCATAAGTTTCTTCACATAGCTGACTATTAATACAATGGGACAGAAACTTCAGAGACATGACAAAGAATACATACTCTAAATATAAGTGAAGAAAAGTCAATAACAAAAAACTACAATAATAGAAACAACAGCAAAGAAAATGACCTTTAACCAATAATTCTATCTCCAGCAAAACTATCCTTAAAAAATAAAGGAGAAATTAAAACATTCATAGATAAACCATATGGAGAGCTTTCATTGTTAGCAGACCTCCACTGTTCCCCTATAAGAAATTATAAAGGAAATCCTTCAGTATCAAATGGAAGAACAATAGATGGTAATACAAATCCAAATGATGAAATAAAGAGCACTGGTAATGGTTACCACATAGGTAAATATTTTCTAAAAAATATAAATGTATCTTTGGGCATTTTCTTTCAAAACTAACTTAAAATAAAACTGCATAAACAACCACTGTAAGTCTGTGTTGGTAGTAAACAATATATAAGGATGCAATTTGTATATGAACATAAAGGAGGGGAAAGAAAGTGCATTGTATAGAAACAAAGTTTTTGTATGATATTTTAATTAGCTTGGTAGTAACCTGAACTAGATTTTTATAAACTAAACTGTTACTTTTAATTCCCAGGATAACCACTAAGAAAATAGCTACAAAATATATAGTTAAAGGAACAAAAAGGAAACAAAATTGTATACTGGAAAATACCCACTTAACTTGAATAAAGGTGATATTGGAGGGACAGAACAATAAAGAAAGAAATAAAATGGCAGACTTAAATTCTATCTTATTAGTGATCACATTAAAGTATAAAGGATTAAATATTACAACTAAAAGGAAAATATTGGCATAATAGAATTTTATAAAAAAATCATCCGGAGGGGGGATTTGGATGGGGAACACATGTAAATCCATGGCTGATTCAAGTCAGTGTATGGCAAAAACCACTACAATATTGTAAAGTAATTAGCCTCCAACTAATAAAAATAAATGAAAAAAAAGATAAAAAGAAAAAAAATAAAATGCCAAAAAAAAACCCATCCAACTTTATGCTGGGTATAAGAGACATCATTTTAGATTTAAAAACACAAATATATGAGAAAAGAATGAAAATAGATATACTCTGCAAACATTAAAAAGGAGCTGGAGTAGTTATATTAATAGCAGACAAATTACACTCTAAAACAAAAATTGTTACTAGAAGTAAAGAAAGACACTTTTATAATAATGAAATAATGACAAGCCATCAAGAAGGAAAACAAGTAAAACACATATGCCTCTAATATAAGAGTCTAAGGTGCATGAAGCAAAACTGAATTGAAAGGGAAATAGATCATTGAAGAATAATAATTAGAGACTCCAATGTACCATTTTCAATATGGGATAAAACAGCTAGACAATAAATAAACAAAGAAATATTAGTACAGAATAAGGCTATATATGAACTAGACCTAGCAGATATGGAACATTCTGTCCAACGACAGAGAAATATACATTCTTCTCAAGTGCACTTGGAACAGTATCCAGGATAGACCATATCTCAATAAATGTAAAAGGGTTGAAGTAATACAAAGAATATTCTCTGATCATGATGGAGTGAAATTGGAGCTCAATAACAGAAGAAAATTCAGAAACCTATAAATTTGTGAAAATTAAGCAACATGCTCCTAAATAAACAGAGAAAAAATCACAAGGGAAATTAGACAATAATTTGAGATATATGGAAATGTAAACATAGCATATTGAAATTTGGGTATTGAAAGAAAATAACGCTTATATTCATTGGAAGGACTGATACTGAAGCTGAAGCTCCAGTACTTTGGCCACCTGATGCGAAGAACTGACTCATTGGAAAAGACCCTGATGCTGGGAAAGATTGAAGGCAGGAGGAGAAGGGGACGACAGAGGATGAGATGGTTAGATGGCATCACTGACTCAATGGACGTGAGTTTGAACAAGCTCCAGAAGTTGATGATCGACAGGGAAGCCTGGCGTGCTGCAGTTCATGGGGTTGCAAAGTGTCAGGCACGACTGAGCAACTGAACTGAACAGAACTGAATGCTCCTTGGGAAATTTGTAGCTATGAGTGCTTAAATGAAAAAAGAAAAAAAAAATGTTAGCTCAACAAGCTTATACCATCAGACATTAGAAAAAGAAGAGAAAACTGAGCCTAAATCACACAGAAAGAAGGAAAAATGAAGATGGGTGTGAAAATAAACTAGAGAGACAATAGAGAAAATCAATGAAAGTTTGAGTTTGTTTTTTGAAAGATCAATGAAATTGACAAACCTTTAGCTAGAATGACCAAAAGGAAGGGAAAGGACTCAAGTTAGTAAAATCAGGATAGAAAGAGGGAATGTTACTACTGGTGTTACAGAAATTAAAAAAAAAAAAAAGGATTATAAGGAATACCAGAATAATCCTGTTAACCAATGAGATACATTAATGAAAGGGACAAATTCCCAGAGAGACATACAAAGCACTGAAACTGATTGAAGAAGAAATTGAAATCCTGATTAAACAAACAAAATGAAAGAGAATAAAAGGAGAAAGAAAGATACAGATCAAAAGAAAGAAAGAAGAAAAAGAGAAAGAAAAAATCAGGGAAAAAAAAAACACTGAAAATGTGGCCTTATTTTAAGTCTGTTTCTTTTCCTGTCTCTTGTGTCCAGTTTTTTAAAGAAATCAGCTTTGTTAATTGAATATTCTGATTTGTTTGTATCCAGCTGCTTTTTGAGATAAAATATCTCCCTTTATTGCTGGCCTGAACCATACTGGTAATTACCCAAAATATTGTCTATTATTTTCCTAATGTTATCATCCTGCTAACTAGAAAATAGAAAATACTCCAATGTTTATGATTGAGAAAGGAATACCACCCTCATACTGGAGCCTTCCATTTTATAGTGGCTTATCCTCAAAATGTCATATCTAAACTATCAACAATAAATGCTTCTTCTCCATTTTTATGGTGGTTTACAGGTATGTGAAAACTGATAAAGTATGTCATCACAATAATCACCCCTCATAGCAGCACATGTGATTTTTATTATGACATAAGCTGGACATATACTTCTCATTTGAACAAATGTTTCATGTTTCATATTTGGATCTCCATGGCATATTTGAAATTAATTCAAGAACCAGTGAAACTCTCCTTAGCAACACAATCATTTATCCACTTTTCCTGTAAACAAAGGCCTCTAGCATGGAATAGTAAGTATGATGTCTGGACTGAATGTGTACTGTTGATAAACATAGTTTTTAAGAAACATATCATTATTTTCAATGCGCTTTCAAAGATCATTTGGCTTTCCAGATTGAGTAACAACAATGAAAAGAGAAATGCACTTGAATATCATTTCAGAGATGCAGATTATCCTCCAGGAGAAGTTGTGGGTGTTTTTATCTCCTGAGGTTTTTTTTATTTCTATGGTCCTTGACCTAACTGTAATTGCCACTTTAGTGCTTGGCCAGAAAGCTCTTATATCAATTAATCAAACAAATAAATGGGTAAATTAATTAATATTTTTTGTCAAGAACAATTTAAAAAAATTATAGCAAAGTAATTTTGATTTTCAACAGTCCTACTCACCATCTGCATTTAGCAAAACTCTTGACACCAGTCTGGGTTGCTAAGCAATAAATATCTCTTCCATGACTCCAGAGTCCCTGGGTTCATGCCATTATTTTGTCACTCAAGCATGTCACACAGCTTGATGTGGCCTCCAATTCCTACACAGTCAGAAATGTAGGCTTGCTGCTCCTACAGTAGAAAGGGAATAAAGAGAATTGTGGGACAGATTAAAAGGTTAGGAGAGCAAGACTGCATAAACGTCAGAACTGGAGGGAATGTACTTTTGAAATAAAGATAAGTCATTATAAGCTCAGTAGTTTCATTACTTTAAAAATGCAGATAATTTTCACACCCAGCAAAAATTCACCACCGTTAGGGATATTTATCCTAACTTTGCTATCTTAGCGATACTTCTCAGATAAAATAAGTTTTGTAAAATCTTCCATAGTATTTTCTATTTATCAAAGGGTAGTCCTGAACATTTGATCATCAGATATATTCAAGTCCTGACTTCAGTGAAGATAGGAAAAAGTGTTGAGGCTCCCATGATAATTTAAAGACTTTTGAGGTAGGCTGACTAGTTTAAGAAACCTCCAGCTGCTAGAATCACATGCAATTATTTATTTAAGAACTTTTTTTCCCTTTATACCTATGCTAGATTCTGTGCAAATAATTCTTGTTCTGACTTTATATTACAATTTAGGTAGAGTTACTTACTTCTACATTTTTTGACCTATAAAAATGGAAATGTACCTTGTCACAATGACTTACTGAGGTTTTGGAAAATAGGTAAGACGTTTCCTGAACTATAGGAATAAAGAGTAAAGAATATGTGAAACATGTATATAAAGAGGCTCAATAAATTTGAGTATGTTTTTCAAATTAGTAACTGAGTTCTTTCAAAGAATTAATTTATACTGCATAGCATAGATAGGTCTTGAAGAGACGAACTTAACCATATTAGCCAGAAGTAAGATGAAAAAGAATACAGTTCCCTTTCAACTCTTTGGTGGCCCAGTGGCTGAGACTCCACACTCTAAATGATGGGGGCCTGAGTTCGATCCCTGGTTAAGGAACTAGATCCCACATGCCAAAGACTGAAAATCCCTCATGCCACAGCTAAGACCCAGTGCAGCCAAATAAATAAATTGGCTTCCCAGGTGGCTCAGTGGTAAAGAATCTATCTGCCAATACAGGAGGGTAATTTTCTAATATATAAAATAGTAGAGTTGATATAGATAATCTCTTAAAACTTTCTCATACTTAATATAGGAACTGAAGCAAAGTGTTAAAGCAAGTTTATTCAATATGGTGAAAGTGAAAGTGAAGTTTCTCAGTCGTGTCTGACTGTTTGCGACCCCGTGGACTGTAGCCCACCAGGCTCCTCTATCCATGGGATTCTCCAGGCAAGAATACTGGAGTGGGTTGTCATTTCCTTCTCCAGGGGACCTTCAATATGCTAAATTCAATCAAATGAAAGATAAAAAATCAGTCCCATCTGACTGTTTGATTACCTCTGTTTATACCATGTTTTAACTTGTCAACAAAATATCTAAAGCCATTCTATTTCAGATATTCTCAGTATTCTGACAGTGTACAGGCTGAGAGATAAAGTGCATCCTTGGAGTGAAATGATCAAGAAGTTCAGTGACATCGTGATCTTTCTGAAAGTCAGGCCAGAGATTTTTCACAGTATAACACTTCATTCTACAAGAATATATATTTCAGTATCCTTAGTTTTCAGCTAAAAGAACTAAGCCTTAGAGTTTTAAAGTCACTTACCCCAAGGATGACTTCAGAATGAAGACTAGAATCCACACTTCCTGCCTTCCATTCTGGTTCTTCCTCTTTTTATATCATCCAGATTGGTAGGCAATCTTTATTCTTATTCTATGCATTCCATTTTGAAGGATAAACATTATAGGGAAGAAGTGAAAATATTGAGAGTTAATAGCATTTTTGAACTAAAAATTTGGATAACTTTTTTGAATTATATAATCTTGAGTTCTTTGTGATTAATGATGCTTTTCCTCTTAAAAGATAACCCAAATGTCTACTGGCCTGCAGTTCCCAATGACAAGAAGACAGAATCTCAGTCTTATCCTCTCTCAGCTACTTTTTGATGCCCAGAAAGGATTAGAACGTCTGTATGCAAGGCCATTTTGTCAGTTAAAAGCATTGTAGATGGTAATTCATTGGGTAGTTATTATGTGAGGTGTTATGTTATGCTTGGTATGGGTTATTTAATTATATCCTCAGAGCAACAATTTAGCATGAGTACCATTAACTTCCTCATTTGACAAGTGAGGAATCTGATGCACAACCAGGTTCTGGATTTTATATCCATCAAGTAGCAAAGCCAAGTTTTGAACCCAGGCAGTCTGGCTCCAGAAATGATGATAATCTTAATGGTGAAATTCCACAGCAAACATACTCTCGTACAGTTCAATGTGCAACACATTCCCATTTGTGGCAAAAGGAGTTGCTTGAAATAGCTGTGATTCTCCTTCTAAGGGACTGCAGACTACAAGTGCTTGCCAAGTTTCCAATTCTCAGCCAAACCTGGGTTATATGATGGAGAGGCCTGCTCTCCAGTGCATGCTGCATTTTGTATTATATACCCTAAAAATAGCTGAGCAAATATATAACTTCACTAAATGAACAGTTTCAACACGCTCTCCCCATTTATGCTTTACTCACAGAAGATCAAATCAAGTTCCAGAGGCTATAGGACGATCAAATGCTCCATCTTCTTCCTTTTTATTCTTTTTTGTATGTTCTCTACAAGACCTTTCTTCTCCTTTGCAGACAAAACTTCTGTACATGTCAGTATATGTGTCTGCATACACTTAGCTTCTGTAGCCAAATTAGTATTTTTTAACAAAAATGATATTAAATGTCATAACACTTAATCCAGTTATCAATGGTCAATTATAATGAAATGGTACCTATTTAACAATTTGAATAGATGGTATTGTCAAAGGTGGGTATATTTCTGAAAGACGCTGAAGATATGCATGAAGAAGACAGAAAAATCACTAATATCACTGCCAATTTGGAAATAACCATTGTCAACTCATTAACACACACCAAACCAAAATCATACTGTAGCTTGTGATCTTTAAGATGTATTTTGCATCCTTTTTAAAAAATTTACTCTTCAGTTGAGAACTTTCTTTTGATCCATATTTAAGTTCATTGATCCTTTCCTCAATCATGTTGGGTATATTGATGAGTCCATTGAACATTCCTCATTCCTGTTACTATGTTTTGATTTCTAGTATCTCCTTTTGACTTAGAGTTTCCACCTCTTTACTTAAATTACTGATCAGTTTTTTATATTATCTATTTTTTCATTAGAATGTCAGTTATCCTGACATGAATATCTATGACAGGAATATCTATGTTTCTGACTCTGATTATTCCAACATCTGTGTCATATCTGAGTCTAATTTGATGATTGCATTTTCTCTTCAAAGTGTTTTTTCTTGCCTTTTGACATTCCTTTTTTTCGTTGAAAACCAGCCCTACTGTTTCAGGTACTAGGAAATGGAGTGATATGTATTGTATGAGGACTAATATTAATCTGGCTAAGAGTTAAGCTATATTTGATATTTAATGTAGCTATAGGTATCATTGGCTTACATTTCCTCAATTGTCTTTGTTTTTGTCTCCCCTCCTGACTTTTGTCTTGCCTAAGTACTCCTTCTCAGAAAGCCTATGTTGTGTAATTTGTTTGGCTGTAAAACATTGTTATTAATATTATACTGGAACTATGTTGGGTAGGTTATGTGGAAGAGGTAGTGTTTTACAATCTTCTGATTAAATGTCAGGCCTTGACTTGGGATTGTGACTTTCATAAATCTAGTGATGGAGATTTCTTCTCTCCTTCCTCTACTCCCTTCTCTGATTGCAAGGTTCTCAGTCTATTTCCTTGCAGCCCTGGTCCCTACTGACTATTCTTTCATTCCCCTCTTAGGTGAGATACAAAGTCTTGAGGGGAAGGAATGGAGAAGAATTCCTTCTTCCTGATGGGATAGAGTTTCAGAATTGAACTCTGACAAAGACCTTTACTCTTGAGAGCGAGCTTTCATTATGGGGAGGGTTTTGGGCTTGTTTCACAATGGCTATTGCTCCCTCTTTCTATGTCAGCCAAGAGAGGATCTTATGTTCTCACTGCAAGGAGCTGATAGAGTTCCTTGAGGAAAAATCACAAACGTGTGGTGGGGTCCCCTAAGACAGTGGCCCTAGGAATTTCTCACTCTCAAAGCTTATCAACATTCAACATCCAGAAATTCATTAAAATTACCATGTAGATGTTCCAACTAGTTTGTTGTTCCAGAAGCTTCTTCTCCAGATCTCTGTTGCTGTATCTTTGTGTCAATTGCTTAGTCATGTCTGACCCTTTGCACCCCATGGACTGTAGCCTGCCAGGCTCCTCTGTCCATGGTATTCTCCGGGCAAGAATATAAGAGTGGATTGTCATTCCCTTTTCCAAGGGATCTTCCCAATTCAAGGTTCAATCCCAGGTCTCCCACATTGCAGGTAGATTCTTTAATGTCTGACACCAGGGAAGCCCATAAGTAAGATGTATAGGCACCAAATCTACATTGTGAAGTCTGTTTAAGTTGTCAAATTGCTCTTAAGATTGTTTATAATAGTTTATACTCCTTCTAGTCAACAAGAGACCCTGCTTCCTTGTGTCTTTACCAGCACTGGTTAGTATTTTTCACATTTCGACTTTTGTATTTTGTGTTCTCATATCAGTTTACATTTATCTTATTATTAAGGAACTTGGACATTTTAATTATATTTTAATATACTTTCTACTACTTTTTTTTGAAATTGCCTGATTTATTTGTCCATTTACATAAGTTGCTCAAATTTTTTGACTATACAGAATTTAATTTTTTTTCTTATTAAAAGTGATCTTTTCTTTTTCATTTTCTTTTCTTTTTTTGCCTTTAATATCTGAATATACTCTTGGAGTTGAACTTAGAACACAATTAATCAACCTTGAATAGAGTTTCAGAATATTTTACTATGAGTTATGAAGGATACCTGTCTTAAATTGGCAGATATTATCCTATAGACTCAGCTAAACTTGGGACAAGAATAGATGTCCCTACCTCAAACCTGAAATTATCCTTATTTTGTCATTTCATCCATAAGTAATGCAATCTACTCTACTTGGGTATGGACCTATAAATTAAAGTCACTGGGTTTGATCAACATGCTTAATGACTTTTAGGATGAATAGAGAAAAACATTAAATCTAAGAGGTATCTTATATTCTACAATTTATATCTTAGTTAATATTTAGTTATTTCTCTGAATAGTCAATATACAGCCTTAACATACTCCTTTTCCTATTTGGAACCAGTCGGTTGTTCCATGTTCAGTACTAACTGTTCTAAAGGATCTAAACTGATCTAAAGGTACTAACTGTTCTAAAGGATCTAAACTGATCTAAAGGAGATCAGTTCTGGGTGTTCATTGGAAGGACTGATGCTGAAGCTGAAACTCCAATACTTTGGCCACCTCATGCAAAGAGCTGGCTCATTGGAAAAGACACTGATGCTGGGAGGGATTGGGGGCAGGAGAAGAAGGGGACGACAGAGGATGAGATGGCTGGATGGCATCACTGACTCTATGGATATGAGTTTGAGTAAACTCCGTGAGTTGGTGATAGACAGGGGGGCCTGGCGTGCGGCAATTCATGGGGTCGCAAAGATTTGGACACGACTGAGCGACTGAACTGAATTGAATAGTCAAGATATTTTGATTAACATTCTAGTGACTTTTAAATGGATACATTTACAGTATGAGATAAAAACATCTGTGTGCATATGATATTATTTCTTATAGCTAAATTCCAATAAATTGAATTCATGGATCAAAAGTTTTGCAAATTCTCCCCTTACCCCATATTCTTACTAGATGATGAACATTTTGAAGTCAAACCTCTGTCTTAACTGTGTGTAAACCTTATTGCTTGACAGTCTTACAGATGAGGAAACTGACAGAGTTTAAGTAATTTATCAGTTTATTGAAAAAATAAATTTGTATTAAAAAAGAACTTTGAAAGATTGAATGAAAGGAAAAAGATGAGCTTTCAAAACAGTCCAGCTTTCAAAACTATTTATAACTTAAGGTATAAATAGTTGTTCAAATCTTTAGTTCTCACTCAAAGTAAAAACATTGATCAATTATTTTTTGTCTTTAACTAATTATAGTTCTATGCAAAAATGTTTTGAATATTGCTGAAATTAATTATAATATGCTACTAAAATAAGTATGCCTACATATAAATCTTCTTAAAGAAACACACACAACCTAATGCCTACTTTTAAGTGTCATTTAAATGGTATTTTGAAAAGAATGGAACATTTATAAATTCATCATTGGATGTTTTAATACATCATTCATTTAGTCAACAATTACTCAGACTATTTTATGTGTAATACTTTGTAATATCCATGAGAACCATGATATAGTAGAAAATCTGGTCTCTTTCCTCAAATAAATTACTGTGCAATTGAATCTGAAATACAAAAATATCAAAATAACTGGAGTGTTACTGTAGCTCTAAATATTAATGATTGCAAATAGAAATACTTCTAATTGAACTCAAATATGTTGGCCAGGTGTTGGTTGGAGGAACAAAGACAGAAAGTGTTAAGAATGGAGGAATCAATAGCTAGGACATGGAAGCAACCTAGATGTCCATTGGCAGATGAATGGATGAGAAAGCTGTGGTACATATACACAATGGAATATTACTCAGCTATTAAAAAGAATGCACTTGAAGCAGTTCTAATGAGGTGGGTGAAACTGGAGCCTATTATACAGAGTGAAGTAAGTCAGAAAGAAAAACACCAATATAGTATATTAACACATATATATGGAATTTAGAAAGATGGTAACAATGACCCTATATGCAAGACATAAAAAGAGACACAGATGTAAAGAACAGACTTTTGGACTCTGTAGGAGAAGGCAAGGGTGGGATGATCTGAGAGAATAGCATTGAATCATGTATATTACCATATGTGAAATAGATCGCCAGTCCAAGTTTGATGCATGAGACAGGGCACTCAGGGCCGGTGCACTGGGATGACCCTGAGGGATGGGATGGGGAGGGAGTGGGGAGGGGGGTTCAGGATGGGGAACACATGTACGCCCATGACTGATTCATGTCAATGTATGGCAAAAACCACTACAGTATTGTAAAGTAATTAGCCTCCAATTAAAATAACAATTTTTAAAAAAGAATGGAGGAATGATTCAAAATGGCAAATTGGCACCTGAATTTGAGAAGAAATGAGAGTTACAAATTGGCAGAGATGTGGGGAGCAAATGTTTTAACTGCAACATTGTTGTATATAAAAGCATGGAGATTATTGAAAGGAGACCAGTTTTGTAGGAAGCGAAAGGGATATTCACCTGATTAAGTGAGTATGAGGTTGGTGAAAAGAATGAGAACAATTGACTGAGCTTCTCCAATGGTGATTCAGGGAGAGCTGAACCTGGGCGATATTCCCATCAGTATCAATAGAGAACACAAAGATGCTGTCATGAAGGGCAGCACATTTCTAGCTTATATGAATTAGGGAAGAGAGAAAGAAGTGGAAATAGATGATCTGAGAGTAACGTCTTGGGAAAAGATTCAGATAGCCTTGTTTGGGAATAAAAAAGTTATTTTTAGACTTTGTTTCTGGATAGTTTGGTGTGTGTGTGTGTGTGTGTGTGTGTGTGTGTGTGTGTATGTGCATAATGTTTGTATATTTACTTTCTGGAAGAAATAAAAATAATAGCTTTCAATCCATGACTTAAGCCAAGAATGATCTTTTGAGTTAAAAACCTGAGTCATATGCAGGGAGTTCATACTGGGGCTCTGGTACAACCTAGAGGGTTGGGATGGGGTGGGAGGTGGGAGGGAAGATGGAGAGGGAGGGACATATGTATACCTGTGGCTGATTCATGTTGATGCATGGCAGAAACCAACACAATATTGTAAAGCAATTATCCTCCAATTAAAAATAAATATTAAAAAAGCCTGAGTTATCAAAGAAACCATCCTGTGTACTTTACCCCCAGAGACTTTATTTAAAAAATATTACTTAATTCAAAACCACCTGATTTGTATCAAGGATTTATTCATTTCCCTCCCAGTATGCACAGTTATCCTGAACTCTGAAGTTGTTTTGAACTCTATGTACTTGAAAAATAAACCTCCAAATGTAAGAGAAAGTACCCTATGGAAAGAATGAGGCAAAACTCTAAAATTTAGGCTTCCAAACAGTGGGGGAGCCTGATTTTAGAAGAACTTGCTAAGTATTAATAAATCACCTGTACATTCACAATGTTCTTAGTAGCCCTAATGGAGAATGTGCATAAAAATGCAGCATCTCCCAGAAATGTCATACCAAAATTCAGAGATATTAAATGACCAGCTTTTATATAAAAGTTAACAGCTTTCAAATCTTTAAAAAATTTAAATAAGAGGTCTAAGGCCTCCCATTTTATTTTTCCCATATCGCTTATTCCTAGTCATCAAGATATTAAACCTCAAACATACTAGTTTATTTAAAGATATTTCTCAGTTCTTCTAAACTTACCTTAAAAAGTGCAATATTGTCCATTCAAAAATGCCCAGTTTAAGAAAAGCAGCACAATGGAGTTCTGGGGCCCAGACACATCATCCCAAAATATGCTTCAATTGCATGTTAATTATTTTGATTTTAAGTTACTTAAAAAAGGGTCAATGCAAGAGGGATACTCTGACCCTTCTATATGTCTCCCTGAATGCAGAAAAGCTCCTATATGAAGGGTGCCTTCCTTGCATCTGGAGTTTTAAGGACACCATTATCACCAGAGAACTGGGGATGAGAAACCTGAATAAACAAACCTTATCTTAGTTGCTCAGTTGTGACTGACTCTTTGTGACCCCATGAACTGTAGCCTGCCAGGCTCCTCTGTCCATGGGACTTTCCAGGCAAGAATACTGGAGTGGGTTGCCATTTCCTTTTCCAGGGGCTCTTAATGACCCAGGGATCGAACCTAGGTCTCCTGCGTTGCAGGCAGAGTGGGTACAAATAAACCTTGGTACTCCTTTAATTTTTTATACCAAGCCAAATATTTTTTTTAGAGCCTTCAATAATTAAGGACCCAAAGCCTAAGTTCTTTGTTCTATTAACTCCTCACAAATTCATGCGTCTTTGTTTAAAAAGCATAAAAACTGACTGCTTTGGTCACTTCTCAGGTCCTGTTTTTAAGACACCTACTTGTGCACAAATTCAGTTAATTTCTTTTTCCCTGTAATTATGCCTTGTAGTAATTTTCTCATTAGACCAGTCACAGAAGTCAAGTTAGGTAGAGGCAGCAATTTCCCTCTCCGTGGTAGGAGTAATTTCTAAATGCTTCTTGGAAGTGAGGAAAAAGGCAATGAAGTTCCTTAATGGGTTGTGAGTGAGACCTTGGCTATGAACATGAAGGTGATAGACAAAGATAATTGTGGGAGAGGCTGATAACAAAGATGACAATGAAAATGGCAGACATGTGGGGAAAAGGGATCTACATTTGACAGACTTACTTGAGGTTTCAATAACACCTGCCACAGCCAATGAGCACCATCCTGTTTAACGTGATGGAAACCTTGGCACTGCCATCTCAGATCCATCCTGTCATCTCCAGTACAGTTGTGTGGGTAACTTCCTCACAAGATTTTATTTTTCATTATCAATGCTGACAACAGTACTGAAATACACTCACTTTTTCCTTTTAATTTGTGGTGTTTTCTGGGATTTCTGCTTGCCTGTGAATGCTCAAGATGGACATCTTGTCAAGTCATGCACGGAACTGAAAAATTCTTGCAAAAATGCAAGCCCTCCACCTCCTCCAGAGAACACTACCTTGAGTAAAAGGAAAAGCAAACTGTACCATCATATTAGAATTACATTTGCAGGGAGTAAGTCGATAACTGAGAGAAACACAGACTTTTATTCAGGTTTCCTAAAAATGGATATGGAGAAGGAAATGGCAACCCACTCCAGTATTCTTGCCTGGAGAGTCCCAGGGATGGAGGAGCCTGGTGGCCTGCCATCTATGGGGTCGCACAGAGTTGGACACGACTGAAGTGACTTAGCAGCAAAAATGGATAAAGAGTTAAAAATATAGCTGACAAGATCGAAATAATAGTGATGAAATTTATTCCCTTAAATAAGGGAATGAAACTTCATTTTAAATGTCAATGGGAAGAATGAGAAAAAAATATCATTATTTCTACTATACATGACAATATACACAGAAAATCAGATTATCAGCTGGAAAATGTTGATGATTAGTTAATACGAGAATTCAATAAGTGACTAGATAAAAGGTGAGTAATCAATTGATCCTAATTATTCATTCATTCAATGTTTGTGAATTCATCTACTCAATAAGATTTTTTTTGCAACCTGAAATCAATAAATGCCATGCTTTTGTCGTCATTGGTGCATATGCACACTGACAAAAAATTTGAATCACCCAATATGCGCATTCTCAGCTGAAGTTCAATAAGTTGACCCTGTCTCTTTGTTTCAGTTCTCAAACTGTAAATATGTCATTTTGGTCATCTATTTAGTGCCATTTTGTGCTTTTATTTGATTAACCATGATTTAACTGCTTAAAATGATTCTGAAGAATAATGCAAATCTATTGTCTACTGCTCCTAAGTACAAGAAGACTGTACAGGGCCTTATGGAAAAAAAAAACAAACAAACAAACATATATTTGATAGTATATACTCAGGCCTAAATTATAGTGCTCTTAGCTGTGAATTAAATATTAATGAATCAATAATGTATTAAGTAAAGAGTCTTTAAACAGAAACATATAAAACAAGGTTAAGTATTGATTTGTTGACAATGTTGTGACCAGAGACTTTCAGAAACCTTACCCAGTATTTCATTTGGGAATAATTATTTGGTATTTGCTAATTCATGTTTGTGGTGAATTTATAGAATGTAACTACTGAAAGAATAATGAGAATGATCTGTATGCAAAATTGCTCAGGGATCTTATTAAATAGCATATTTGAAAGTGTAATATTTTTGTATTACATTTGAAGATTCAACAAAACTACACTAAATTTAGTAATGAGTTTAACTCACTTTGTTCTTTTTTTCCTTTAGAATTTAAGTTGCCTGGGGAAAATAATATCAGATTCTGTTCTGCAATGCAAGCTCCAGAATAATATTTGATACCTATAAAGGAACCTAATAAGTGGTTGGTATTGTTGCTTTTCCTTGGAAATTTTGCCTGCATTTATTTTATTTCTTTTTATACTGATAGAAGAATTACTGAATGATAAGATTTAAAAATTATACAGGAAAGGAGTAGTTATGGAACAATAGAAAAAAGCTTAATGAGAAATATAGATCAATTTAATATGTAAATATTCTATAAATTACAATGCAACAAGAAATTAATACACAAGGATTATTTTGCACATGCATGTGATGGAAAAGGAGTTAAATTTATTAATATATATATAGCTCATTTGAATCAATGAGAAAACTTCAATGTCAATAAACAAATGGGAATAAGGTAGACTATTTACACAAAGGAAGTTCAAATTGATAATATAATATAATAGATACTGTTGTAACAATGAACATGAACTTGAGCAAACTCCGAGATAGAGAGTGGCAGAAAGCCTGGTGTGCTGCAGTCTGGGGTCACAAAGAGTTGGACACGAATTAGTGACTGAACAGCAACAACAAATTGTAACAATATTTGCCTTCCACAAACTTGGAGGGCTTTCTGCTAAGTAAAACAAGCCAAAGAGGAAAAGACAGATACTGTATGATATCATTTATATGTGGAATTAAAAAAAAAAGTCAGATTTACAGTAACAGTAAAAAAGTGGTTGTAAGGGCTTGGAAATAGGGAGAGTCTGGTAATACTGTGTAAACTATAAAGTGGATAATGTGGTAACGTGATGACTATAGTTGATCACACTGCCCTGTAATATTGAAATTTGCTAAGAGAATAGAATTTAAGTATTCTAACCAAAAAGAAGAAAAAAGTGTCCAGTGATAGATGTGCTAATTAATGATGAGGGATGGGATCTTTTACAATGTGTATGTATATCAAATCATCACACTGCACCTTGAATATCTTGCAATTTTATTTGTTAATTAAATCTCATAAGGCTGATAAAAAAAAAAAGCCACAAAGGAGTTGCTATTCAAAACTTAAAGCTGAAATGAAAAGATAGTAAGTTCATACTTTTGAAGGCTAACAAATAATCAAAATTGTTTGCTGCTAAGTGAGATTAATCAGCACCGACAAGTAAAGACACAATGCAATGAGCACTCTCATCTACTGCTACAAAACAGTCTTAAGATTGAGCTGAAAAACCATGAGGAGAATTTTTGTCACATACAGAGGAAAACTACTCAAACATGATCATTTTAGAATTCTTTAGAGAAGCTGAAACTTGGGAACAAATTCTATCCCCATAGAGTGAAAGTGCTATGCAAACCATGTTATAGCCATTTGATGGAAAGGTATATATCCATTAAAAACAATGTTTCTAAAAGCTTTTAAACACATGGGGAAGTGCTTAAGTGAGCATGTTAGTCACTCAGTTATGTCTGACACTTTGTGATCCCATGGACTGTATAGCCCACCAGGCTCCTCTTTCCTTGGAATTCTCCAGGCAAGAATACTGAAGTGCGTAGTCATTCCCTTCTCCAGGGGATCTTCCCGACCCAGGGATTGAACCAGCATCTCATTCATCTTCTGAATTGGCAGGCAGATTCTTTATTATCCAAGCCATCACCAAATCAAACTTGGATTTGTTCACTTTTTCTCAGCAAAGTTAATCTACTAACACCAGGATGAAGTGGAGGGAAATATAGTGTTTATTGCAAGGCCAACCAAGGAGTATGGGAGGCTAATGTTCAAGAAAGACCTAAACTCCCCAGTGGCTTTTCAGTTCAGTTCAGTTCAGTCGCTCAGTCATGTCCGACTCTTTGCGACCTCATCAACCGTGCATGCCAGGCTTCCCTGTCCATCACCAACTCCTGGAGTTTACCCAAACTCATGTCCATTCAGTCAGTGATGCCATCCAACCATCTCATCCTCTGTCGTCTGCTTTCTCCTCCTGCCTTCAATCTTTCCCAGCATCAGGGTCTTTTCCAATGAGTCAGCTCTTAGCATCAGGTGGCCAAAGTTTTGGAATTTCAGCTTCAACATCAGTCCTTCCAATGAACAACCAGGACTGATATCATTTAGGATGGACTGGTTGGATCTCCTTGCAGCCCAAGGGCCTCTCAAGAGTCTTCTCCAACACCACAGTTCAAAAGCATCAATTCTTTGGCTCTCGGCTCTCTTTATAGTCCAACTCTCACATCCATACATGACTACTGGAAAAACCATAGCCTCAACTAGACAGACCTTTGTTGACAAAGTAATGTCTCTGCTTTTTAATATACTGTCTAGGTTTGTCATAACTTTCCAAGGAGTAAGCGTCTTTTAATTACATGGCTGAAATCACCATGTGCAGTGATTTTGGAGCCCCCCAAAATAAAGCCAGCCATTGTTTCCACTGTTTCCCTATCTATTTCCAATGAAGTGATGGGACCAGATGCCATGATCTTAGATTTCTGAATGTTGAACTTTAAGCCAAATTTTTCACTCTCCTCTTTCACTTTCATCAAGAGGCTCTTTAGTTCCTCTTCACTCTCTGCCATTAGGGTGGTCATCTGCATATCTGAGGTTGTTGATATTTCTCCCAGCAATCTTGATTCCAGCTTGTGCTTGATCCAGCCCAGCATTTCTCATGATGTACTCTGCATGTAATTTAAACAAACAGGGTAACAATATACAGCCTTGGCATACTCCTTTACCTATTTGGAACCAGTCTGTTGTTCCATGTCCAGTTCTAACTGTTGCTTCCTGACCTGCATACAGGTTTCTCAAGAGGCAGGTCAGGTGGTCTGGTATTCCTATCTCTTTAAGAATTTTCTGGTTGCATAGACCACAGACCTGTCTAACTCAATGAAAGTAAGAAATGCCATGTGGGGCCACCCAAGATGGATGGGTCATGGTGGAGAGATCTGACAGAATGTGGTCCACTGGTGAAGGGAATGACAAACCACTTCAGTATTCTTGCCTTGAGAAGCCCATGAGCAGTATGAAAAGGTAAAAATATAGCGCACTGAAAGATGAACTCCCCAGATCAGTAGGTGCCCAATATGCTACTGGAGATCAGTGGGGAAATAACTCCAGAAAGAATGAAAGGATGGAGCCAAAGAAAAAACAACACCCAGTTGTGGATGTGACTGGTGATAGAAGCAAAGTCCAATGTAGTAAAGAGAAATATTGCATAGGAACCTGGAATGTTAGGTTCATGAATGAAGGCACATTGGATGTGGTCAAAGAGGAGATGGCAAGAGTGAACGTTCTAGGAATTCTAGGAATCAGTGAACTGAGTGAGTTTAACTCAGGTGACCATTATATCTTCTACTGTGGGCAGGAATCCCTTAGAAGAAATGGAGTAGCCATCATGGTCAAAAAAAGAGTCCAAAATGCAGTACTTGGATACAATCTCAAAAATGACAGAATGATCTCTGTTCATTTCCAAGGCAAGCCATTCAATATCACAGTAATCCAAGTCTATGCCCTGATCAGTGATGCTGAAGAAGCTGAGGTTGAATGGTTCTATGAAGACCTACAAGACCTTTTAAAACTAACACCCAAAAAAGATGTCCTTTTCATTATAGGGGACTGGAATGCAAAAGTAGGAAGTCAAGAAACACTTGGAGCAACCAGCAAATTTGGTCTTGGAGTACAAAATGAAGCAGGGCAAAGGCTAATAGAGTTTTGCCAAGAGAACGCACTGGTCATAGCAAACACTGTCTTCCAACAACACAAGAGAAGACTCTACACATGGACATCACCAGATGGTCAACACCAAATTCAGACTGATTATATTCTTTGCAGCCAAAGATGGAGAAGCTCTATAGAGTCAGCAAAAACAAGACATAGAGCTGACTGTGTCTCAGATCATGAGCTCCTTATTGCCAAATTCATACTTAAATTGGAGAAAGTGGGTGAAAACACTAGACCATTCAGGTATGACCTAAATCAAATCCCTTGTGATTATACAGTGGAAGTGAAAAATAGATTTAAGGGACTAGATCTGATAGACACAGTGCCTGATGAACTATGGATGAAGGTTTTTGACATTGTACAGGAGACAGGGATCAAGACCATCCCCAAGAAAAAGAAGTGCAAAAAAGCTGTCTGAGGAGGCATTACAAATAGCTTTGAAAAGAAGAGAATTGAAAAGCAAAGGAGAAAAGGAAAGATATTCCCATTTGAATGCAGAGTTCCAAAGAATAGCAAGAAGAGATAAGAAAGCCTTCCTCAGAGATCAATGCAAAGAAATAGAGGAAAACAATAGAATGGGAAAGACTAGAGATTTCTTCAAGATAATTAGATACACCAAGGGAACATTTCATGCAAAGATGGGCTCAATAAAGGATGGAA
Source organism: Cervus elaphus (assembly GCF_910594005.1). Lineage (NCBI taxonomy): Eukaryota > Metazoa > Chordata > Mammalia > Artiodactyla > Cervidae > Cervus > Cervus elaphus. The sequence goes on along the minus strand of NC_057842.1, from coordinate 20,270,036 downwards.
ATGGTATGGACCTAACAGAAGCAGAAGATATTAAGAAAAGGTGGCAAGATTACACAGAAGAACTGTACAAAAAATATCTTCACAACCCAGATATTCACAATGTTGTGATCACTCACCTAGAGCCAGACATACTGGAGTGTGAAGTCAAGTGGGCCTTAGGAAGTATCACTACGAACAAAGCTAGTGGATGTGATGGAATTCCAGTTGAGCTATTTCAAATCCAATGGTTTTTAGGAAAGGATTTTTAAAGATAAGTGAAGAAGAGAATTTCAGGGTGCCTGATAAGCTTGATAATCTTCTGACTGATTGGTGGTAAGGTAATAGAGTGGTATTTGAGGAGTTAAAGTCATCAGCCTTCTGGTTCCAACAAGGCTAGAGTCTAGTTTCTGGTGGTCAGGATGCTATTAACTTCTTCCCCCCTGTGGGAGTTTTAGTATCTGCAAAACAACTCAAGGATATGGCTCAGGATACTATCGATAGCCCTTGAAAAAGAACTAAAAGTTTGTACCTTTGTGTGACAGGCAAACTATTATTATTTTGTCTTTCTTGACTATTTTCCTTTGTTTCTTCATTTTCTCACTTCTCTGACTAAATTTTTTCTTTGGAATTTTGGGAAGGCCTAGGAGGCTAAAGCTTTTCTAAAAACAAAGAGGTAGGTGGAGGCTCTGGTGGATAGGTCTGTCCTAAGATGACACCATAAAGTGCTACACAGTTAACTATGTACTCTATGATACACTAATGATTTGATATAGAAGTTAATGTTATGGAAAAAGGTTTCCATTATGAAATAATTTGGAGAAACTCAGGATTAATGGCACACATACAGGAAAGTTTCCTTTTCTGAAGTTTTCTCAAAGTCTTGTATATGCCATACATATTTTCCCATTAACAAAATCATTGGCATAAACATCAATAAACATATTCTGAAAGGAAATGAGATCACACAAACCAAATCCCCAAAGTTTAAACTTACAATAATCATTTAGGAACATTTTTATAGTTTGCAAATTGCTTTCTTACAAATAGTTTTATAATGAAAATCAGAGTTTTTGAGTTAGACTGAAATCTATGCCCAGAGTTCTGTGACCCATTTGTTGACCTGAAACAAATAGACTGCTAGATATGTCTTTAATAAAGATGGGTTTATTTAGGATCAGCAGAGAATTGCAATTTGGGTTCTACAGCAATGGTGAGATTCTTGAAAGTCCCTATAGGGCATAGGAAAAGAAACATTTTTATAGAGATGAAAAGAAGTTGGAGGGGCTTTTAAAAAATAATTTATTTTTTATTGAAGGATAATTGCTTTACAGAATTTTGTTGTTTTTTTCGAACCTCAATATGAATCACACATAGGTATACCTTTACCCCCTCCCTTTTGAACTTCCCCCCTTTTCCCTCCCCATCCCACACCTCTAGTTTGATACAGAGCCCCTCTTTGAGTTTCCTGAGCCAGACAACAAATTCCCATTGGCTGTCTATCTTGCATATGGTAATGTAAGTTTCCATGTTACTCTTTCCATACATCTCACCCTCACCCCCCTTTCCCCATGTCCACAAGTCTATTCTCTATGTCTGTTTCTCAACTGCTGCCCTGTAAGCATATTCTTTAGTACCATTTTTCTAGATTCCATATATATACATTAGATTCCATATTATACATTATATATACATGTATATATAATATATATACATATATTATACATATATAGATACATATATCCATGTATATATATATAGATACATGATATTTATCTTCCTCTTTCTGACTTAACTCATTCTGTATAATAGGTTCTAGGCTCATCCACCTCATTAGAACTGACTCAAAGGCATTCCTTTTTATGGTTGAGTTGTATTCCATTATGTATATGCACCACTACTTCTTTATCCATTCATCTGTTGATGGACATCTAGGTTGCTTCCATGTTCTAGCTCTTGTAAATAGTGCTACAATGAACAATGGGATACATGTGTCTTTTTCAATTTTCATTTCCTCAGGGTATATGCCTAGAAGTAGGATTGCTGGGTCATATCACGGTTTTCTTTCTAGTCTTTTAAGGAATGTCCATATTGTCCATAGCAGCTGTATCAATTTACATTCCCACCAACAATGCAAGAGAATTCCCTTTTCTCCACACCCTCTCCAGCATTTATTGTTTGTAGACTTTTTCATGATGGCCATTCTGACCAACGTGAGGTGATATCTCACTGTAGTTTTAACTTGCATTTCTCTAATAATGAGCAATGTTAAGCATCTTTTCATGTGTTTGTTATCCATCTCTATGTCTTCTTTGGAGAAATATCTGTTTAGGTCTTTTCCCCTCTTTTTGATTGAGTTGTTTGTTTTCTGGCATTGAGTTGTAGAAACTGCTTGTGTATTTTGGAAAGTAATCCTTTGTCAGTGTTACATTTGCTTTTATTTTCTCCCATTCTGAGGGTTGTCTTTTCACCTTGCCTATAGTTTCCTTTGCTGTGCAAAAGCTTTTAAGTTTACTCAGGTCCAACTTGTTTACTCTTGTTTTTATTTTCATCACTCTAGGAAGTGGGTCACAGAGGATCTTGCTTTGATTTATATCATTGAGTGTTCTGCCTATGTTTTCCTCTAAGAGTTTTATAGTTTCTGGTCTTATATTTAGGTCTTTAATTCATTTTGAGTTTATCTTTGTGTATGGTGTTAGGAAGTGTTCTAATTTCATTCTTTTACATGTAGCTATCCAGTTTTCCCAGCATCATTTATTGAAGAGACTGTCTTTACCCCATTGTATATTCTTGACTCCTTTGTCAAAAATAAGGTACCCATAGGTGCATTTTTTTTTTTTCTTTTCTGGATTTTTTATTTTTTTCCATTGGTCTATATATCTGTTTTTGTGCCAGTACCATACTGTCTTGATGACTGTAACTTTGTAGTATAATCTGAAGTCAGGAAGGTTGATTCCTCCAGCTCCATTCTTCTTTCTCAAGATGGCTTTGGCTATTCAGGGGTCTTTTGTGTTTCCATATGATTTGTGAAATTCTTTGTTCTAGTTCTGTGAAAAATGTCATTGGTAATTTGATAGTGATTGCATTGAATCTGTAGATTGCATTTGGGAGTATAGTCATTTTCACAATAGTGATTCTTCTTACCCAGGAACATGGAATATCTCCCCATCTGTTTATGCCATCTTTGATTTCTTTCATCAGTGTCTTATAATCTTCTGTGTACAGTTCTTTTGTCTCCTTAGGCAAGTTTATTCCAAGATATTTAATTCTTTTTGCTGCAGTGGTGAATGAGATTGATTCCTTAATTTCTCTTCCAGATTTTTCATTTTTAGTATATAGAAATGCAAGTGCTTTTTGTGTATTGATTTTGCATCCTGCATCTTTGCTAAATTCACTGATTAGCTCTTGTAATTTTCTGATGCTATCTTTAGGGTTTTCTATGTACAGTATCATGTCATCTGCAAACCATGAGAGCTTTAATTCTTCTTTTCCAATCTGGATTCCTTTTATTTCTTTTTCTTCTCTGATTGTTGTAACTAGGACTTGCAGAACTATGTTGAATAATAGTGGTGAAAATGGACACCCCTGTCTTGTTCCTAATCTTAGGGGGAAAGCTCTCAGCATTTTACCATTGATAGTAACACTTGCTTTAGGCTTATCATATATGGCCTCTACTATGTTGAGGTAGGTTCCTTCTAAGACCATTTTTTTTGAAGAGTTTTAGTCATAAATGGTGCTGAATTTCGCCAAAGGCTTTTCCTGCATCTATTGAGATTATCATATGGTTTTAATCTTTTAATTTGTTAATATGGTGTATCACATGATTGATTTGCATATATTGAAGAATCCTTGCATCCCTGGAATAAACCCAACTTGCTCATGGTGTATGAGCTTTTTGATGTGTTGCTGAATTCTGTTTGCTAAAATTTTGTCGAGAATTTTTGCATCTGTTTTCATCAGTCATACTTGCCTGCAGTTTTCATTTTGTGTTGTGTTTGTCTGGTTTTGGTATCAGGGTGATGGTGGACACTAGAATGAGCTTGGAATTGTTCCTTTCTCTGCAATTTCTTGAAAGAGTTTCAGAAGGATAGGCATTAGCTCTTCTGTAAATGTTTGATAGAATTCTCCTGTGAAGCTGTCTGGTCCTTGGCTTTTGATTTTAGGAGATTTTTGAACACAGCTTCAATTTCAGTGCTTGTATTTAATTGATACAGTGATTGTTAATAATTGATATTTCTTCCTGGTTCAATCTTCGAAGATTGAACTTTTCTAAGAATCTGTCCAATTCTTCCAGGTTATCCATTTTATTGCCATATAGTGGTTCATAATATTCTCTTATAATCCTTGGTATTTCTGCATTGTCTGTTGTAACCTCTCCTTTTTCATTTCTAATTTTGTTGATTTGATTCTTCTCTTTTCTTATTGATGAGTCTGACTAAAGGTTTGTCAATTTTGTATATCTTCTCAAAGAACCAGCTTTTAGTCTTACTAATCCTTATTACTGTTTCTTTCATTTCTTTCTCATTTATTTCTGCTCAGATCTTTATAATTTCTTTGCTTCTACTAATTTTTTTTTGTTGTTGTTCTTCTTTTCCCAGTTGTTTTAGGTGTAAAGTTAGGCTGTCTATTAGATATTTTTCTTGTTTCTTGGTGTAGGATTGTACTGCTATAAACTTCCCTCTTAGAACTACTTTTGTTGTATCCCATAGGTTTTGAGTTGTCGTGTTTTCATTGTCATTTGTTTCTAGAAATTTTTTTATTTCTCTTTTGATTTCTTCAGTAACCTGTTGGTTATTTAGAAACACCTTTTTTTTTTTTTAATCTTCATGCATTTCTATTTCTTTCAGTTTTTTTCTTGTAATTGATATCTAAACTCATAGCATTGTGGTCAGAGAAGATGCTTGATATGATTTCAATTTTCTGAAATTTACTGACATTAGATTTGTGGCCAAAGATGTGGTCTATCTTGGAGAATATTCCATGTGCACTTGAGAAGAAGGTGTATTCTTCTGCATTTGGTTGGAATATCCTGAAGATATCAAAGAGATTCACCTCATCTAATGTATCATTTAAGACTGTGTTTCCTTATTTATTTTCTGTTTTGATGATCTTTCCATTGGTGTGAGCGGGGTGTTAAAGTCTCCTACTATTACTGTGTTACTGTCAAGTTCTCCATTTATGTATGTGTTTGTCTTAGGTGTTGAAGTGCTCCTATGTTGGGTGCATAGACATGTACAGTTGTTATGTCTTCTCTTGAATTGGACCTGTGATCATTATAACTATATAATGATAATCCTTCCTTATCTCTTGTAATCTTATTTTAATGTCTATTTTGTCTGATATGAGGATTGTTACTTCAGCTTCCTTTTGTTTCCCATTTGCATGCAACATATTTTTCCATCCTCTCACTTTCAGTCTATATGTGTTTTTAGGTCTGAAGAGAGTTTCTGTAGACAGCATATATAAAGGTCTTGTTTTTGTATGCATTCAGCCAGTCTGTATCTTTTGGTTAGGGCATTTAATCCATTTAAAGTAATCATTGATATATATGTTCTATTGCCATTTTCTTAATTGTTCGGGGTTGATTTTGTAGATCTTTTTCCTTCTCTTGTATTTCTTGACTATATTAAGTCCATTTAACATTTGTTGTAAAGCTGGTTTGGTGGTACTGAATTCTCTTAATTTTTGATTGTCTGAAAAGCTTTTTATTTTTCCATCAGTTTTGAATGAGATCCTTTATGTGTACAGTAATCTTAGTTGTAGATTTTTCTCATTCAGTACTTTAAATATATCCCGCCATTCCCTTCTGGCCTGCAGAGTTTCTGCTGAAAGATCAGCTGTTAAATGTAGGGGGTTTCCCTTGTATGCTACTTGTTGCTTCTCTCTTGCTGCTTTTAATATTCTTTCTTTGTGTTTAGTCTTTTTAAGTTTGATTAGTATGTGTCCTTGGGTTAATCCTGTATGGGACTCTTTGTGCCTCTTGGACTTGACTGACTTTTTCTTTTTCTATGTTGGAGAAATTTCAAACTATAATCTCTTCAAAATTTTTCTCATACCATTTCTTTTTCTCTTCGTCTTCTGGGGCCCCTATAATTCGAATGTTGGTATGCTTGATATTGCCCCAGAAGTCTCTGAGACTATCCTCAGTTGTTTTCATTCTTTTTACTTTATTCTGCTCTTCAGAAGTTATTTCCACCATTTTGTCTTCCAGCTCACTGATTCGTTCTTCTGCTTCAGATATTCTGCTATTGATTCCTTCTAGATTATTTTTAATTTCAGTAAAAATAAAACAGACAAACTGTCTTGTTTGTCTCTGTAAGTTTATTCTTTAATTCTCCTAGGTCTTTGTTAATTGATTCTTGCATTTTCTCCATTTCTTTTTTGAGTTTTTGGGTCATATTTACTATCATAATTCTGAATTCTTTTTTTTAGTTGGAGGCTAATTACTTTACAATATTGTAATGGCTTTTATCATACATGGACATGAATCAGCCATGGGTTTACATGTATTCCCCATCCCGATCTCCCCTCCCACCTCCCTCTCTGTGAGAAGGCGAGGGTGGGATGTTTCGAGAAAACAACATCGAAATATGTATATTATCTAGGGTGAAACAGATCACCAGCCCAGGCTGGATGTATTCTGAATTCTTTTTAAAGTATTTTGCCTATTTCCTCTTCGTTATTGGGACTTTTGTGTTGCTAATTTGTTCCTTCATTGGAGTAGTATTTCTCTGCCTTTTCATTATTATTTTTTTTAACTTACTGAGTTTAAGGTCTCTTTTTCCAAAGATTCAAAATTGAATTGTTTTTTTCCTTTTGGTTTCTGCCCTCCTAAGTTTGGTCAGTGGCTTGCGTAAGCTTCAAATAGGGTGAGATTTGTGCTGAGATTTTTTTGCTGTTGTTGTTTGTTTGTTTTCCCTCTGAAGGGCAAGGCTGAGTGAGGTGGTAATCCTGTCTCCTGATGATTTTGTTTGTATTTTTGTTTCGTCTGTTGTTTAGAGGAGGCATCCTACACAGGGTGCTACTGGTGGTTGTGTGATGCTGAGACTTATATTCAAGTGGTTTCCTTTGTGTGAGTTCTCACTGTTTGATACTCTGTAGCACAGAAGCGGGGCCATGAGGAGCTACCCCTCGCCCAAGGTCAGGGGTAGTGACCGAGAGCGCCAGGCTGCGACAGCGCAGGACCAGCGGCCTAGAGGAGTTTCCTCATGTCCGAGGTCAGAGGTCAGGGGTGGTGGCTGAGAGGAACTACCCCACCCCGGAGGTCAGGGGCCCCGCCTGAGAGGAGCTAACCCCACCTCCAAGGAGCGTGGCTGCGTGGGCACAGGAGGGCCGAGAGGAGCTACTCCACGTTCAAGGTCAGGAGGGGCGGCCGTGAGAAGATACCCCGCGTCCAAGGTAAGGAGCAGCGGCTGCACTTTGCTGGAGCAGCCGTGAAGAGATACCCCACGTCCAAGGTAAGAGAAACCCAAGTAAGACGGTAGGTGTTGTGAGAGGGCATCAGAGGGCAGACACACTAAAACCATAATCACAGAAAACTAGCCAATCTGATCACAGGACCACAGTCTTGTCTAACTCAGTGAAACTAAGCCAGGCCCTGTGGGGCCACCCAAGACAGTCGGGTCATGGTGGAGCGGTCTGACAGAATGTGGTCCACTAGAGAAGGGAATGGCAAACCACTTCAGAATTCTTGCCTTGAGAAGCCCATGAACAGTATGAAAAGGCAAAATGATAGGATACTGAAAGAGGGACTCCCCAGTCGGTAGGTACCCAATATGCTACTGGAGATCAGTGGGGAAATAACTCCAGAAAGAATGAAGGGATGGAGCCAAAGCAAAACAATACCCAGTTGTGGATGTGACTGGTGATAGAAGCAAGGTCCGATGCTGTAAGAGCAATGTCGCATAGGAACCTGAAATGTTAGGTCCATGAATCAAGGCAAATTGCAAGTGGTCAAACGAGATGGCAAGAGTGAATGTCGAAATTCTAGGAATCAGCGAACTAAAATGAACTGGAATGGATGAATTTAACTCAGATGACCATTATATCTACTACTGTGGGCAGGAATCCCTTAGAAGAAATGGAGTAGCCATCATGGTCAACAAAAGAGTCCAAAATGCGGTACTTGGATGCAATCTCAAAACCGACAGAAAGATCTCTGTTCATTTCCAAGGCAAACCATTCAATATCACAGTAATACAAGCCTATGCCCCAACCAGTAACGCTGAAGAAGCCAAAGTTGAATGGTTCTATGAAGACCTACAAGACCTTTTAGAACTAACACCCAAAAAAGATGTCCTTTTCATTATAGGAGACTGGAATGCAAAAGTAGGAAGTCAAGAAACACCTGGAATAACTGGCAAATTTGGCCTTGGAGTATGGAATGAAGCAGGGCAAAGGCTAATAGAGTTTTGCCAAGAGAACGCACTGGTCATAGCAAACACCCTCTTCTAACAACACAAGAGAAGACTCTACACATGGACATCACCGGATGACCAACACCGAAATCAGATTGATTATATTCTTTGCAGCCAAAGATGGAGAAGCTCTATACAGTCAGCAAAAACAAGACATAGAGCTGACTGTGGCTCAGATCATGAACTCCTTATTGCCAAATTCAGACTTAAACTGAAGAGAGTAGGGATAACCACCAGGCCATTCAGGTATGACCTAAATCAAATCCCTTATGAATATACAGTGGAAGTGAGAAATAGGTTTAAGGGACTAGATCTGATAGACAGAGAGCCTGATGAACTATGGATGAAGGTTTTTGACATTGTACAGGAGACAGGGATCAAGACCATCCCCATGGAAAAGAAATGCAAAAAGGCAAAATAGTTGTCTGAGGAGGCCTTACAAATAGCTGTGAAAAGAAGAGAAGCAAAAAGCAAACGAAAAAGGAAAGATATTCCCATTTGAATGCAGAGTTCCAAAGAATAGCCAGGAGAGATAAGAGAGCCTTTCTCAGGGATCAATGCAAAGGAATAGAGGAAAACAACAGAATGGGAAAGACTAGAGATCTCTTCAAGAAAATTAGAGATACCAAGGGAACATTTCATGCAAAGATGGGCTCAATAAAGGGCAGAAATGGTATGGACCTAACAGAAGCAGAAGATATTAAGAAGAGGTGGCAAGAATACACAGAAGAACTGTACAAAAATGATCTTCACGACCCAGATAATCACGATGGTGTGATCACTCACCTAGAGCCAGACATCCTTGAATGTGAAGTCAAGTGGGCCTTAGAAAGCATCACTACGAACAAAGCTAGTGGAGGTGATGGAATTCCAGTTGAGCTATTTCAAATCCTGAAAGATGATGCTGTGAAAGTGCTGCACTCAATATGCCAGCAAATTTGGGAAACTCAGCAGTGGCCACAGGACTTTTAAAGGTCTGTTTTCATTCCAATCCCTAAGAAAGGTAATCCCAAAGAATGCTCAAACTACCTCACAATTGCACTCATCTCACACACTAGTAAAGTGATGCTCAAAATTCTCCAAGCCAGGCTTCAGCAATATGTGAACTGAGAACTTTCAGATGTTCAAGCTGGTTTTAGAAAAGGCAGAGGAACCAGAGATCAAATTGCCAATATCTGCTGGATCATCGAAAAAGCAAGAGAGTTCCAGAAAAAACAGCTATTTCTGCTTTATTGACTATGCCAAAGCCTTCGACTTGTGGATCACAATAAACTGTGAAAAGTTCTGAAGGAAATGGGAATACCAGACCACCTGACCTGCCTCTTGAGAAAACCATATGCAGGTCAGGAAGCAACAGTACTGGACAAGGAAAAACAGACTGGTTCCAAATAGGAAAAGGAGTACGTCAAGGCTGTATATTGTCACTCTGCTTATTTAACTTGTATGCAGAGTACATCATGAGAAACGCTGGGCTGGAAGAAGCACAAGCTGTAATTAAGATTGCTGGGAGAAATATCAATAACCTCAGATATGCAGATGACACCACCCTTATGGCAGAGAGTGAAGAGAAACTAAAAAGCCTCTTGATGAAAGTGAAAGAAGAGAGTGAAAAAGTTGGCTTAAATCTCAACATTCAGAAAACTAAGATCATGGCATCTGGACCCATCACCTCATGGGAAATAGATGGGGAGACAGTGGAAACAGTGTCAGACATTATTTTGGGGGGGCTCCAAAATCACTGCAGATGGTGACTGCAGCCATGAAACTAAAAGACGCTTACTCCTTGAAAGGAAAGTTATGACCAACCTAGACAGCATATTAAAAAGCAGAGACATTACTTTGCGAACAAAGGTCTGTCTGGTCAAGGCTCTGGTTTTTCCAGTGGTCATGTATGAATGTGAGAGCTGGACTGTGAAGAAATCTGAGCGCCGAAAAATTGATGCTTTTGAGCTGTGGTGTTGGAGAAGACTCCTGAGAGTCCTTTAGACTGCAAGGAGATCCAACCAGTCCATCCTGAAGGAGATCAGTCCTGGGTGTTCATTGGAAGGACTGATGCTGAAGCTGAAACTCCAATACTTTGTCCACCTCATGCGAAGGGTTGACGCATTGGTAAAGACCCTGATGCTGGGAGGGATTCGGGGCAGGAGGAGAAGGGGACGACAGAGGATGAGATGGCTGGATGGCATCACCGACTAGATGGGCATGAGTTTGAGTAAACTCTGGGAGTTTGTGATGGACAGGGAGGCCTGGTGTGCTGTGATTCATGGGGTCGCAAAGAGTCTGACACGACTGAGCGACTGAACTGAACTGAGGGTTAGTTCTCTGGTATTCTAGTGTCTTTGAGTCAGTGCTCCCACTCCAAAGGCTCACGGCTTGATCTCTGATCAGGAATGAAGATTCCACAAGTGGTTTGTTATGACATTAAGTGAGATTAAAATTAGAATCCAAAGATGAACTCCAGAAAAATGGCAGTTACAAAATCAAGCAAATAATAATTAAAACAATGGAATATGCACATATACATTTATACCCATTAGCAAAGTCAAGACAGTCCAACAAAAATAAAGTACAGTAGACTGACCAGGGAAAGAAAGGAAATAACGAAATTATATTTACCAGTTAAGTACGAAAATAACCAAAGCACAAACCTGAAAACAAAACTAAAGCAAGGTGCCAAGTGGGGAATAAAGAATGAAAACAAAACTAACAAATTTGTTGAGAGGAAAGGAAAGAAAGAAAAGAAAGCAAGATTAGATATATATACATTAAAGATTACCTGCAAGGGGAGAGGAAGAGTAGGAAAGGAAACACAGGAATAAATGTAGAAAAAATATAATAGATTCTAAAAATTAAAATTATAAAAAGGAGAAAAGAAAAAAAAAGGAAGAAGAAAGAAAAAAAAGAAAAAAAGAAAAAGGAAAATTCCAAAGAAGTGCAAAAACCCAACACAGAGGCAGAGGATTATAACAACAATAAAAAGTGTGAATGAATATACACATATACATATATATCCATAAGCAAAATCAAAACAGTCCAACAAAAATAAAGTACAACACTTTGACCCAACAAAGGAAACTAAAAATTATATTTACCATTTAAGAATAAAACTAACTAAAGCACAAATTGCAAAACAAAACTAAAGCAAGGTGCCAATTGGGGAATAAATCAATGAAAACAAAACTAACAAATATGTTGAGAGGAAAAGAAAGAAAGAAAAGAAAGGAAGAATAGATATCCAAAGTTAAATAGAGGTATATAAAGAAGATTTATATACATTAAGGATCAGCTGCAAGAGGAAAAGAATAGTAGGAAAGGAAAGGAAAGGAATAAATGTAGAAAAAATAATAGGTTTGAATAATTAAAAATTAAAGTTAAAACAGGTGAAAAGAAAAAAAAAAAAAAAAGAAAACTCCACAAAACTATGGAAGCCTGGCATAGAGGCAGAAGTTTATGACAACAGTGAAAAATGTAATTTATTTAAAAAATAGGTCAAAGCTTAATTAGATGTTATAGTGCCATTATAATCAACAACTACAACAGAGGGGGAAAAGAAAGGGGGTGGGGGAGAAAAAAAAATCCAAAAGAATCGACAGAACAAGTCAAAACATAAGAATAATAAATGTTTTTCTTGGGTCATGGCTGTTGGAGTCCTCTCCCTCGCTGGGAGTCACAGTCCACCTCACCTCCCTAGGATGCCTTTAACACTGTACGGATATCTGGACCTGTTGTGGGGGCAGCTCAGGGTCTAATCTGGTCCTACTCCTGTGTGTTCTTGCCTCCAATGTCCACAGCTATCAGAACTAGTGCATTTTCTTTTGTGGGAGCTCTCAATGCCCTTCTATACATTCCATAGACACAGAGTCTGCTTAGATGATTGTATGGATTTAATCTGCAGCTTGTGCAGCTGGTGGGAAGGTTTTGGGTCTTCTTCCTTAGCCACACTGCCCCTAGGCTCCAATTGTGGTTTTATTTCTACCTCTGCCTGTGGGTCGTCACTGGGGTTTGCTCCTGAGGCTGCCCTGGAGGACTTGGGTTTGCCCTGTGAGGGCCAGGTGTGGAGGTGGTGCAGCTGCTTGGGTCGTAGGGGTTTTGGCAGCACCAGGTACTCAGGGGAGTTGGCGGTGAGGGCAGCAGGAAATATAGTGCTCTAGAAGGGAATGGCAACCAATGTTGGCCAATACACTGCAGTATTCTTGCCTGGAGAGCCCCCCTCCCTGACTGAGAAGCCTGGCAGGCCAGTCTACAAGGTCACAAAGAGTCCAGACATGACCAAAGCTACCCTGTGGGTATAAATGCAAGACTTTTTTTTTTTTTTTTTGCCTATGGCAGCTCTGCCCCAGTGAGAGTTGAGCATGAAGGTGGTGCAGCTGATTGGCTTGTGGGGACCCTGGCAGTGCCAAGTGTGCTGGGACACAGACTGCCCCCACCCCAGGAGTTGTGGCCCGATCAGTCTTTTTTCGAGCCTCCTGTAGCTGGTGATCAGAAGGCCTTTTGGCCAATCTTTCTCCATAGCTCTGCCCATGCAAGCACTTAGAAGGCCCCCTTGCCTGGGGTCCTTCTCTGCTGTTAGGCAAGTCAGACACATAGAGGGGCCCCCCTGGCTGGGATTTTACTCTGTAGATCAGCACGTCAGGCACTTAAAGGGGCTCCCTGGGTGGGGTATTACTCTGTAGTTCAGTGCGTCAGGTGTTTGATGGGCCAGCCTCTCTATTGTTCAGCTGCTGATGCTGGTGTGTGGCGGGAGAGAGGCTATGGTGATGGCTCTATCCACTACGTGTGACTCAGCTGTATAGCTTTGCTTCCATGGCTGCCTGGCTTTCCTCCATTGGCATTTCACACCACAGTCTCGTCCCTCCCATCCCCTTGATCCGTCTCTCTGCAGTCAATGGCAACTCTTGTCCTGGGATTGCTCCACAATCCCTAAATTCCAGCTTCTAGCCGCTGCGCCTTCCAGGGGACCTGTGTCCCTGTCTGGGGTGTGTACAGATGCAGCAAGGACTGTCTGATTCCCATTCCATTTAGGCTGCCACAGATCAGCTATTTCACTCCCAGACTTAACTGTTTCTCCTCTGACTCAGACAGTTACCCTGATGTGGGGATCGGACCCCTGCTTCAGTTCCCCCACCCGCGGAGGACAGGTCCAATCCCACTAACACTTCTGTTTTCCCCCCTAGTTCCTTTGTCTTATCGAGTTTTGTGTGGTTCTAAATATTCTTTTCCACTGGTCAGGTACCCCTGTCCATTCTCAGCTGGTGTTCTGCATGTACTTCTGTGTCTGAAGGTGTACTCCTGATGTATCCATGTGCACCTACTCCTCCGCTATCTTGGTCTCTTTTTTCTGGGGGAGCTTTAATAAACAAAGAATCTATGTCTTTTCATTGGCTGAGCCCTTGTCAGGAAAAGAGTCTTTCTCCTTTCTGTTGGGCTCTGCTATAGTTGTAGGGTATGTTTTCCTACTTCTGGGCTCCCAACCCTAATTAAGTTTTCTGTCTGTTAAATTTTTTATACTTCTGCACCTTACTTTGCTTTTAAAACTTAATTTCCTTATTTGTAAATTTCAAATGAATAGTAATCCATGTCTTATTTTGGGGAGCTTTAATGATCAAATGAATACTAACGTTTTTAGTAGAGGGTAAACACTCTATGAATAGTAGCAGTTATTATTATTATTTCAAATTACCAATGGAATTTACAGAGTTGAAGATTATTATGGGCTTGATCTCTAAAGATACCCAAGGTTCAAACTTGCACCTTCTGACTTCAAACTCATTGCATTTGCATTATGCACAATGTCTTAGAGAATTTGAGTTAAAATGACTTACAGACATAAAATTCGAGTACAAGCAGAGTATTTTGAAATGACACTGATTATTTTCCACAGTTTTGTTTCTTTGAAGGGTTCCCTTCCCTTTGCCTGTGACTAAAGAACATCTTTCCTGAGTAAATTCTTTGAGCACTACTCTCTCTGCTCAACTTTGTCTTCAAGGCTTGTTGTATCAACACTAATTACCAGAAGATGGATTTTCAGGCCACTAAATTATCCAAGCTAGAGAACTTTGTTCTCTCTGCAGCTGTGCTTTCTTTCATAAGATATAAAGGCTTCTTCAAACCTTTGGTTTAAGAGAAGACTGTTGATTCTTATATCTGCTTCTGTGTTTAGTGTATAGATTTGTCATGTTATCACATGTCCTTAAGTCATAGGAAAACTCTACTGTATACATGTAAGAGAATGAGAATAAAAAAAGTAAATGCCTTGGTATCATTATGAAAATTATTTTTGTTTTGAGAATCCCTAGCCCAAAGTTTTATAAACACTGATACAAAATATTTGTAGATATGGTATAGGAAACACAAAACTTATTAACAAATAAAGCAAGTTTGTTTTGTCCAGTTGCATTGACATTTACCAAAAAATTCAGTTTTAATCTTCAAGTACGTGTTGTTGTTCAATCGCTGAGTGAAGTGAAACAAAGGGAAAGTTGCTCAGTCATGTCTGATTCTTTGTGACTTCATGGACTATACAGTCCAGGGAATTCTCCAGGCTAGAATACTAGAGTGGGTAGCCTTTCCCTTCTCCAGGGAATCTTCCCAACCCAGGAGTAGAACCCAGGCCTCTGGCCTTGCAGGAGGATTCTTTACCAGCTGAGCCATAAGGGAAGCCCAAGAACACTGGAGCCTGTAGCCTATCTCTTCTCCTGTGGATCTTCCTGACCCAGGAGTTGAACTGGTGTCTCCTGCACTGCAGATGCTAAGTCGTTTCCTATAATTTGTGACCCCATAGACTGCAGTATGCTGGGCTTCCCTATCCTCCTCTACCTCCTGGAGTTTACTCAAATCCATGTTCATTGACTCAATATGCCATCTAACCATCTCATCCTCTGTCACCCCCTTCTCCTTTTGACTTTGATCTTTCCCAGCATCAGGATCTCTTCCAATGAGTTGGCTCTTTGCATCAGGTGGCCAAAGTACTGGAACTTTAGCTTTAACAACAGTTCTTCCAATGATTTTTCAAGATTGATTTCCTTCAAGATTGACTGGTTTGATCTCCTTGCAGTCCAAGGGATCCTCTGGAGCCTTCTCCATCATCACAATTCGAAAGCATCAGTTCTTCAATGCTCAACCTTCTTTATGGTCCAACTTTCGCAAATGTATTCAGCTAGTGGAAAAACCATAGCTTTGACTATATGGACCTTTGTAGGCAAAGTGATAGCTCTACTTTTTAATATGTTGACTAGTTTGTTTTGTCCAGTTACAGTGAAGCTAAACAAAAAATTAGGTTCTAGCCTCCAAGTATGTATCCAGCCCCTATTTTAGAAACCAGTTATAAAAAAATGAGTTACATAGATTATCTACTTTTAAGGGGCTAATCATTTTAATAGATGAAACTCAGATATACTTACAAGTATCTTGAAAGTGTGAGACATGATATAAGGTAAGAAAAAAATGTCAACAGAATACCAGAAAAGGTGCAAAGGAAAGAAAGATCAAATTAACTTTGGGAGTCTTTAAAAGTTTCCTGTTTCTGAGGAACTAGAATTTTGGTACTAAGTATTGATTTTGGTGGACTTCCCCAGTGGTTCAGCAGTAAATAATCCACCTGAGATGCAACAGACGTAGGAGACATGGGTTTGATCCCTGGGTCAGGAAGATCCCCTTTAGGAGTACATGGTAACCCACTCCAGTATTCTTGCCTGGAGAATCCCATGGACAGAGGAGCCTGGCCGGCTACAGTCTGCAGGGTGGCAAAGGGTCGAATACAACTGAAGTGATTGAGCATGCACACACATTGATTTTTGAGAATATATATATTTTGCTACTCACTGTTCTAGGACCTTTGCATATACAAATCCATTTAATCCTAATTACAATTCTATGAAGAAGGTATTATTATTATCCCATGCACAGGAGAGGAAACTTAGGTTCAGAAAGATTAACTAACTTGACAAAGGCCACACAGGTAATATTAAGTGGAGCTAGGCTATTAATTCAACAGTGCAGCACAGGTATCTGTCTTCTTAATGAACACAGTTACTGTTTTTTCAATAGAGATTTAAAGCAATATGTATGTGTATAAGGATGTGTGCTCTCAGGATTCAGCTCTTAGAGGTCTGGGGAAAGCAGTTCTACTTGGCAGGATAATCAAAATTCCCAAGTAAAATGATGGGGTGTAAATTTAAAAATTCATTTCAGATTGTACGGTAGGGACTGTTGTCCAACAGAGTAAGATGTACACACAATTTGATGAGCAGTGGAAAGATACTAAAGGCGTTTGGGGAAGCTACTGAAGTAATTAACAGTAGGACTCAGAAACAAATCTGGCAACATAGATTGGGAAGGGAAAGAATTGGGCAGATGGACACCGTTGCTATTGAGACTGTGAGAATGGGAGGTCATGTTCAGAATGAAGAAAGACAGTCATAGTGGAAGATGAATGTCCAGGATCCTGTATTTGATTAGATGTGTAATTTCTGTGTATAGGAAAGAGGTGATGACAGGAAAAGTCAAAGAGAGTATTCTGTGCTTCTCTGAGCCATCACCTTCTAAGCCCCATTTGAGAATGGCCAGTTCCTTCCGTAGGATTAATGCTGTCCTTGATTTTGTCTTGCTATAGTTGGTAATTTTAATTTAAAAGCAGTTCTTGATCACTCATTATGTGAAAGAAAGGCATCATATCAGATGCTTTGATGAAAATAAAAGTGAAAGAAACGTACTCTTACTCTTGAAGTAAATTTTATGTGTAGGGATTTACTTGAGTGGAACCTCATGAAGATAGGGTTTTTGTCTGGTTTCCCAACTGCTATAGTTCTTGCTGGCAAATGCTCACCCAATTATATGAATAAATAAATGTATTAATGAAAAGACTACAAATGAACTGACAAGAGAAGGAGAAAATTGAGAACTTGATGACTGGGAAATTAATGGTGTTGGAGTCAGCTCTTGATATTGGATCCTTGTATGTTATAAGAGAGAGACAATTTTCAAAATCCTTTTTCTATACCATGGCTTATTATAAAGCATCCAGTCTGAGTCTCAGAGCAGCAGACAAGCATGTTAGAAGGACCAGTTTAAGCAATATTTTTCAAAAGCTTAACAAATTGGGTTAAAAGAACTCAGTAATTCTTTCAATCACTTATTCAAATGAAAACACATGAATATTCTTTGTACTAAAAACTGCCTTCTGGTGAAAATATGTAGGGTAATATAGAAAAGTTCTTGTCCTCATGGAATTCATAATCCAGTGATAAAATATTAAATAAGAAGGGATACAACATATCTACATAGTGATATGTGCAAGGAAACAATTGACAGGGTCTTATGATGGAGAGTAGAGTGTTCCTAAAGACTATTAGGAAAGTACCCCTTAAGAGGGGGTTTTTGGGTGAGATCTGATGGGTCTAGAATCTGCAGCAGAGAAAGAATGTTCAGTAGAAGAACGTGGGCAAGGACCTCAGTTAGCGAACATCTTGATCTCTTTGGGAGCTGGTGGCCCACCTGTGAGACCAGAGCATTATGAACCAGGTGGGGTACAGCATCAGATACTGTTCATGAGACAGGTGAAACCTCTTGATACAGTGTCTTATGGACCAGATTAAGGATTTTTAAAGCTGAAAAAAATCCTGGAAGTCATCTAGTTCAACTCACAATCAAAGAGGATGAGATTCAATACCACCATTGATGAATGATGAGTGTACATCTTGAAAATACAAAGATAAAAGTCTTGGTTATACTGTGAACTATTTGAAAAATAAAAAACAAACAAAACAAAAAATTGGTAGGAAATGAATACTGATGAATTTTTTAAAAATACAGTTTTACCGAGTCAGTTAATTGGTGGAATTATAAGAGCAAATGATAAAAAATATTAATAAAAGCCAGGGTCTTAGTCATGCATTGCTTCATAAACCACATGTTACCTTCTCCCCAGAATGTAATGAAGTTCATTTGAGGGAGATTGTCATTGCCATTGTTTACAGTAGCTGAGACTGAGGGCAGATGTCCACTTCAGTGGGGATAGTGCTCTTTTTCATTTTCATGGAATTTTATTTGTTTATTTTTTCCTCAAATACATTACTTCAATTTCAAAGAACAATTTACTGAGATATTTAAAAGCAATGATCTAAATATGCCTGTGTATAATGAATTAGAAAAATTTATAAATGTTAAAACAATTTTATTTTCAGATTTATAATAACATAAGACTTAAACAATTTGCAGAGATAAATAAATACATAAATTAGTAATTACATTTCTAGTCCTACAGTGGCATTTTTTTCTTCCACACTGTAAAAATTTCCTCCTGCATTTGGGCCAAAACCAGAGATAACAATTGTTAAGATAAATTGAACTGATGGGACAATAAAACAAAGAATTAGAAAAGCAAACTTAGAGGGTGCTTTTGGCTCTCAAAAATTGTCTGGATTCTTAAAGATAAATCATTTACAATTCTAAATGGAATCATTTACTAAAGGAAGAACTTTGAAAGATGTGGTAGGGAAGACAGGAAAGACATTTAAACAGTAGTTTACAATTTTTTTTTTTTTAATGTTAGCTCACAGAAATTTGTTTTACATTGTGGCATATATATATATATATATATATATATATATATATATATACACACACACACACACAAAGTTCATTATTAGAGTATTATATAATATAAACATAGCATATAAAAATGTAACATATATACATGTACAATGATATAGATAACTGTGTGTTATCTATATAAGTGTGATGAACTCTAACATTGTCTTTTCTTATGTGCCCTATTTGTATCAATTCCATTTCATTCCATTAAAAAAAAGCTTATTTTGATCAATTAAATGGATGCTATGCCCTAACTAGTTGGATATTAAGATAGAACTTAAAAAATACTACATGAAAGAAACATCTGGGACTTGACTACACCATAATATTCCAGAGAAGATAAAAGATTGAAAAAAGGAATAGAAAAGACAAGATGGTATCTGTTCATAATGAAAGAGATTTTGTGTAGATTTGCCAAAGACATCAGGATGAGTTTCTGGAATTCTCTTTGTCCTGGGGTTTGAGAGCCCACAGGTAAGGAACATCAAGTCCCAGTTCAATTGCTTTCCAGTGACATCTTAGCTAACACAGAAATGGGTGGAGAGAATTGAATAGTATTTTTAAAGAGCAGAGGAGCAATGCATGCTTAATTAAGGAAGAACTGAAAGAATCATTGGTTTCTTCTAAGATCTTGTGTCTGGGGGAGTCCTAGGAAACAGAGGGTATAACCAGTAGAAAGGGAATTTATCAGCCAGTAGCTTGTATGATATAAAGGGGTCCCCTATCTTTGGTTCCTTAGGAATTCTTCATGTCTACCTTTTTTTGGGCTCCACTATCACTGCAGATGGTGATAGCAGCCATGAAATTAAAAGACTCTTACTCCTTGGAAGGAAAGTTATAACCAACCTAGATAGCATATTAAAAAGCAGAGACATTACTTTGCTAACAAAGGTCCATCTGGTCAAGGCTGTGGTTTTTCCAGTGGTCATGTATGGATGTGAGAGCTGGACTGCGAGAAAAGCTGAGTGCCGAAAAATTGATGCTTTTGAACCGTGGTGTTGGAGAAGACTCTTGAGAGTCCCTTGGACTGCAAGGAGATCCAACCAGTCCATCCTAAAGGAGATCAGTCCTGGGTGTTCATTGGAAGGACTGATGCTGAAGCTGAAACTCCCAATACTTTGGCCACCTGATGCGAAGAGTTGACTCATTGGAAAAGACCCTGATGCTGGGAAGGATTGGGGGCAGGAGGAGAAGGGGACGACAGGATGAGATGGCCGGATGGCATCACCGACTCAATGGACATGAGTTTGAGTAAACTCCAGGAGTTGGTGATGGACAGGGAGGCCTGGCGTGCTGCAATTCATGGGTTCGCAAAGAGCCGGACACTGAGCGACTGAACTGAACTGAACTGAGTCTACTTACCTAAAGTTTGCTACACTGTTATATAATAACTTCTGGTAATTAAGGCACTTGATCCAATTTTGTCACAACACCACTTGTTGAGTGAAATTCTGGAAAATTTCATTACTTTGCATCTAACAAATTGCTTCAAAGTAGTTAAAATGAGTTATCTGAGATGTTTCAGAAAGTTTACATGATTTTTTGTGCTGTCTGGGGATATTTTTGTGATGATTTGCTTTCTATAAATCTAGTTCTTGCATTCCATCACCAGTACTGAGGTGATCTTGATGTAAGAGCTATGTAGCATACTGCAAGGAGAAAGTTATCAGCTGATGTGCTTGTTAGAAGCCTGATGTAGTGGAAAGAACATCATTTCCCTTGAGGTATACTTGATCTTGAGGATACCCTTGAACTATGGGGGAATAAACATGCTTGAATTTCTGTGGCTTAGGAGGTCAGGTTTTGCAGACATTTCTGAACTTGAAGACTCTTTGAAACAGGAATCAGCAAATCTATACTGAAAAGGGCCAGAAAGTAAGTACTTTTGTTCCATGACCCATATTGTTTCTGTTTCAACTTCTCAACTCCGCTGTCAGAAGAAGCAACTGACAACTAAATAGGTGTTGCTATGCATGAAGTTCTTTTATATACCAAAATAAGTAGTGGTTTGTTTTGGTCTGTGGGATGTAGTTTGCAGACTTCTGCCTTGGAGATATATCTGAGGTAGGCAGAACTAAAATATTTTTGCATAAAATTGTTTTCTTTTTATTGATGAGGCGTATCCATTTAATATTAGGATACTTCTTTTAGCCCTTCGAAGGACTAAAAACTGTAGAGGAAAAAAATCAGGAGCATTTGTACAGGCATATCTTGCTTTATCACACTTTGTTTTATATTGCATATATGCATATATATTGCATTTTGTACAGATTGAAGGTTTGTTGTCACCCCGCATTGAGTAAGTCTATTGGTGCTACTTTCCTACAGAATTTGCTCCCTTTGTGTCTTTGTGCTACATTTTGTTAATTCTGGCAATAATTAAAAATATTTCATTATTATATTTGTTTTGGTGATCAATGATCTTTAATTTACTATTGCAATTATTTGGGGGCACCACAAAAACATTCCCATGTAAGACCCCAGACTTAATTGATAAATGCTGTATGTAATGTGACTGCTCCATCAACCAGCCATTCCCTCATCTCATTCCCTCTCCTCTCCTATAAATTGAGACACAAGAATATTGAAATTAGGTCAATTAATAACTCTAGAGTAGTCTGGAATTATTCCAGTGAAGGGAAGAGCTTCATGTCACCCATTTTAAATTTTCAAAAGGTAGAAGTGATTAGCAAGGAAGATAGATCAAAAGCTGAAACAGGCCAAAAGCTAGGTATCTTGTGCCAAAGAGTCACTTTATGGATGCAAAGGAAAAGTTTTGAAGGAAATTAAAAGGATAGATACTCCAGTGAATAATAATAAAATGAAACAATCTTATTGTTGATACTGGAAAAAATTTAGTGGTCTAAATAGGAGATGAAGCCAGCCATAAATTTCCCTTAAACCAAAGCCTAATCCAGAGCAAGACTCAAACTCATTGGAATTCTATGAAGGCTGAGAGAGAGAATTCTATGAAGGCTGAGAATTCTATGAAGCTTCTTCAGAAGAAAAGTTGAAGCTAACAGAGGTAGGTTCTTGAGGCTTAAGGAAAGAAGCCATCATCATAATGTAGAAGCTACATTATGCTGATGTAGAAGCTACAGCATATTATTCAGAAGATTTAGCTAAGATAATTAATGAAAGTGGCTGCACTAAACAACACGTTATTATGTCTTCTCTTGAAAGAAGTTGCCATCTAGGACTTTCATAGGTAGAGAGGAGTGAATGCCCTGCTTCAAAGCTTCAAAGAATAGGCTGACTCTCTTATTAGCAGTTAATGCAGCTGGTGACTTTTAAGTAGAAGCCAATGCTCACTTACCACTCCAAATGTCCTGGACCCTTAAGAGTTATGTTGAATCTACTTTGCCTCTGCTCTACATATACAACAACAAAGCCTAGCTTGCAGCACATGTTTTTTCAACATGATTTACTGAAAAATTTTAGTCCTATATTGAGCTCTATTGCTCAGAAAATATGATTCCTTTCAAAATATTACTGCTTACTGACAATGAACCTCATCACTCAAGAGTACTGATAGAAATGTATAATGAAATTAATATTGTTTTCATGCTGTTTCATTCCGATCAAAGAGTAATTTCAAATTTCAAGTCTTATTATTTAAGAAATGCATTTCTTAAGGCCATAGCTACCATAGATAGTGATTTCTCTGATATATCTGGGTAAAATAAATTGAAAACCTTTGGAAAGTACTCACTATTCTAGATGCCATGAAAGACATTTGAAGTTCTTGAGAAGGAGTCAAGACATCAACATTGACAAGAGTTTGGAAGAAAGTAATTTAAAGTTTCATGGATAATTTTGAAGGTTTCCAGGCTTTAGTGGAAGAAGTAACTGCAGATGTGGTGGAAATAGAAAGAGAATTAGAATTAGAGCTGGAGCCTGAAGATATATTTGAATTGCTGTAAAAATATGATAAAATTTAAATGGATGAGGAATTGATTCATATGGATGAGCAAAGAATTCCAATTCTTGAAATGGAATCTACTCCTGATGAAGATGCAATGAAGGTTGTTGAGATGATAAGAAAGGATTTAGTGTATTACATAAACTTAGCTGATAAAGCAACAGCAAGATTTGAGACAATTGACTCCAATTTTTAATGAAGTTCTACTTGGATAAAATGCTATCAAATAGCTCTCCATGCACCAGAGGAATGCTTTCATTTTTATGAAAGGAAGAGTAAATCAGTATACTGGGTTCTTATTTTAGGAAATTTAGGAAATTTTACTGGGTTCTTATTTTAGGAAATTAACACAGCCATCTCAGTCTTCACTAACCACCACCCTGATCAGTCAGCAGCCATCAACACTGAGGCAAGACCCTCCACCAGAAGGAAGATTATGACTCACTAAAGGATCAGGTGATGGTTAGATTTTTTAGGAATAAAGTATTTTTAAATTAAGGTATGTATATTGTTTTTTAGACATAGTGCTATTGAACACTTTTAGACTACAATATTGTCACCTTGTTTATTTAACTTATATGCAGAGTACATCATGAGAAATGCTGTGCTGGGTGAAGCACAAGCTGGAGTCAAGATTGCCTGGAGAAATATCAATAACCTCAGATATGCAG
This sequence comes from Cervus elaphus, assembly GCF_910594005.1. NCBI lineage: Eukaryota > Metazoa > Chordata > Mammalia > Artiodactyla > Cervidae > Cervus > Cervus elaphus. Next base: position 20,246,460 of record NC_057842.1, on the reverse strand, counting down.
ATGACACCACCCTTATGGCAGAAAGTGAAGAGGAACTAAAGAGCCTCTTGATGAAAGTGAAAGAGGAGAGTGAAAAAAGTTGGTTTAAAACTCAACATTCAGAAAACTAAGGTTATGGCATCTGGTCCCATCACTTCATGGCAAATAGAAGGGGAAACAATGGAAACAGTGAGAGACTTTATTTTGGGGGGCTCCAAAATCACTGCAGATGGTGACTGCAGCCATGAAATTAAAAGATGCTTGCTCCTTGGAAGAAAAGTTATGACCAACCTAGACAGTGTATGAAAAAGCAGAGACATTACTTTGCCAACAAAGGTCCACCTAGTCAAAGCTTTGGTTTTTCCATTAGTCATGTATGGATGTGAGAGTTGAACTATAAAGAAAGCTGAGCACCGAAGAATTGATGCTTTTGAACTGTGGTGCTGGAGAAGAGTCTTGAGAGTCCCTTGGACCACAAGAAGATACAACCAGTCCATCTGAAAGGAAATCAGTCCTGAATATTCATTGGAAGGACTGATGCTGAAGCTGAAACTCCAATACTTTGGCCACCTGATGCGAAGAACTGACTCATTTGAAAAGACCCTGATGCTGGGAAAGATTGAAGGTGAAAGGAAAAGGGGATGACAGAGGATGAGATGGTTGGATGGCATCACCGACTCAATGGACATGAGTTTGAGTGAACTCTGGAAGTCGGTCATAGACATGGAGGCCTGGCATGCTGCAGTCCATGGATTTGCAAACAGTCAGACTCTACTGAGTGACTGAATTGAACTGATAGTATAAACATAGCTTTTGTATGCACTGGGAAACCAAAAGGTCTATGTAACTTGCTTTATTTTGATATTTATTGCTACGATCTGGAACTGAGCTCACAATATATCTGACATCTGCCTATAGAAGAGTTGGCTTCATGAGATATTCCACCCTTAACTGATTGGGCATTGCATGCAGCTGGGTCAAAGCAATAATTCCCAGAAAGTGTGTTTGATGTTGCTTGAGAGAATATTCCCTCCTTGTCTTGGTATTCATCATCTTGTTTTTCTCTCTGGCACGATTCCATTTCTCCTTTAGGCCAAAGAGATACTTCCAATAGCCATTAGATTCCATAGTGGGTTCTTTGCCTTTCAGTCTTCCAGATGCTCTATAATTTATTGTGTCTTAATAATTTAAATACTCAGAGGAGAAAACAGCTGCTTACATAAGTGAAATGAAGCTAAAGAAGTAAAGCTAAGTGGACATACCAAATCTGGCTCCTGATTCCCATCATACCACACACCTTCCTCCTAAATCTTTGTTAAGTCTCCCATGAAAAGTGAAATACCCACCAATCTGCCACAATCCAATCTGTACAAATATAGAGTTTGATCTTGGAATGTGCAATATAGTCCTTCCAGAGTTACAGCAGAGAAAATGCATTAACGTAAAGTTAGCCTCCCCATTCCTCCAGGAAATCTGGTTCTAGAAAAAAAATCCCTTGGCTTCCACTTCATAGCCCAGATTCTAATAATAGCTCATGAAGTGCCTTGTCTCCATCCTGCCCCTCAGAATGCAGAACATACCTTGGGGCTATGATAAGATATAAGGGGTAAATGTGGTAAAATTGTGCAGTCAAACATCCTTATCTGTGGATTTTGTATCTGCCGATTCAACCAATCTTGGATCAAAAATATTCAGGAAAAAATTCCGGAAAGTTCCAAAAAGCAAAACTTGAGTATTCCTCAGGCTGAAAACTATTTGAATAGTATTTACATTGTACTAACTGCCTAAGTAATCTAGAGTTGATGTAAAGTATATGGGAGAATGAGTATATGTTATATACAAACACTATGCTATTTTATATAAGGACTTGAGCATCTGGAGATTCTGATTTTTAAGGGGAGGTCCTGAAACCTATGCCCCACCCCTCCTCAGATACCAAGGGATGACTAATAGGCTTTCCTGAATATTTCAGATGGATCTATTCACTGGGGAAAATGCACAGGTACAGCAGATTTATGAGCATGCATCATATGAAAGAAGTTTAGTACAGTGGCGGGGATGGTAGAATCTGGAGCCATCCTGCCTGGATTAGTAGCTGAGTACCTCAATTCTCTCATCTGTAAAATGGGTTAATTAAAATATATCATTGAGTGGTTGTGAGAATTGTATGTACAATACTTGGAACAGTGTCTGGCACATTATGGGCATTCAACAAAGATGAAAAAACCCTAGAGTGTAGGAAATGTCTAAATAAAGGAATATAGGAAAGGGTCTAAAGTACATAGTCTCCTCACTAAAGATTATGCTAATTTCCCTTTGTGCTTTCATTAAAAACTCACAGCTATCTTTTATCTCCACCCTGCCTTGATTTTCCCTCTTCCAGCAGTGAAGGAAGAGGAATCTTTGATTCTAGTATCTCATCCTTTGTGGAAGGCGATGACTAGTGCACTGATTTGGAAGTTTCAACATTTGAATTATGACTGTGAATTGCCTCTTATATGATGAAGCAGAGCCAATTGTTCTGGACCAGTTTCCTCTCTGAGTATCAGTTTTCTCAAGTGCAAATCGAGTTTTTTAATATATACCCTGAAGAGCTACTGTGTATGTATACTGCCAAACACAGTAATAAGTTCTAGTAGTTAGCTGCTCAGTATGTTAGGGATATTACGATTATTTTATTATATAGCTATTCTCTGGTAATCTCTGCTTTTCATGTGAAGTTTGAAGAAAGACACTGTGGATTCGAAGACTGTGGTCAACAACCTAAATTTTGGACCCAACTTTAATAAATCGGTGAAAATCCAGGCAGTTTATCTCTCTTTTTCATACATTTCTTTTCTCTTTGGGAAGGTAAGGAGGTTGTTTTAGCCATATGAACTAGCGTGAGGTGTCGTGAGACTAGATGCTTCTCACGAGGGAGGAACCAGATGGCTCCCTGGGTATAACACAGCATGCCGTTCAGGGCCACTCAGGGCAAGCTCAGGGTGGAGTTGAGGGAGAGGGGGAGCTTGGGCACGTGCCTTTATTGTATTTTCTGTGGGAAGGAAGGGTAAGGAAGGGTTAGCAGGTTTAGGATTGACGAATAAAAATTTCCACAGGCTCTGGGGCACTGTTTCTAGTCATCTGGTACCTCATCCTGGGGTCATTAAGATGACTGTACAGTGGCCTAGAGTGTGCAAGCCCCACAAGGGATGTGGTTGGTGTTGTGTGATGTGGACTTAAGCAGTTGCTCAAGAAAGGGAACTGTCTGACCTCTAGCCTTGGGCCTCAAACTGGGTCAAGATCGTACAAAACATCTGTTACACAGAGGTTAAACCAGGTGAGCTTTATATTCTTTCCAAGCTTAACTTCTGATTTGGGGCCCAATGAGTTCCTTGTTTGTTAATTCTTGGGCCAGAATACACAGAGCACAGTCATATGAGCAGAGACTTATGGTCTTCTCATGGATCGTTAGCCAGGTGTAGCAGTGCTTCCACACCCAGACTTATTACCAGAAGGTACTGGGGATTCTTCCCTCTGAGAAGACATCCAGTCAGGGGACTTTAGCCTGGAGACTACAGTTATTTTACAGTTTACAATGAAGTCAAGTTTCTCATTCTTTTCTATAAACTATGATCCTGTTTCCCAGGTAGACCTTCTATTGACTTGCTCAGTAAGGATAGCAACTGGATTCAAATACTCAAAGGACTTTATACTCTGAATATAAACTAATTGATATGTTAACTCATTCCTGAAACCGCAGTTGCCTTTAGGGTAGAAGGTAGCAAGTAGTAACCAGTACACAGTATCACAAAATAGCACCTTGGCTCACAAAATAAAGGCTATGATCCAATTCAAAGGTTGACAGAATGCAATTAATGGCAAATTGAATTCAGCCTGGGGTGAAAGAGTAAAGTTCAAAAAAGAGCAATAGCTAAACTATTTGGCCAATTTACTTTAGGTCTAGGTATTTTGCTAGCGATTTCCTAATGACTGAAATATATAATCTTGGTATTTCACTTTTTAAACTGATGAAGCAATCATATCATGAAATAGAAACATAATATCAAAACAGAAAAAAAGGTAAAGCTCTTTCAAAGTTTCTAATTGCAATAAATATGGACTCCAAACTGTAGATTAACTTAGTAATTTTGACCGAAAAAATGCAGAAGGTTTCCAATAAAAGAGTTGTTTATTTGAAATTTTAAGCATTTCAATTTGGGAGGCACTGATTTGAGTTGAAACTCAAGTGTTCTCCAAGGGAAGCAGAAAATTGTGAGGGTGTATAAAGAAAACAAAGACATTCCAAAAAAGTTACAAGGGTTGTTTTACAGAACTGTGATTCGTGTCAGCAGGCATTCAGTTACTTAACAGCATCAGATTGTTGCTAAGCTGCAGTTTCCATGGAGTAAAGAAAATTGAGTTCCAGGTGGTCTGTGGATGGCCAGGTCAAAAGTTTACACAGCATCCAGGTATGGATTGTGTGAGTTATACTTTGCTGATGGCCTCCTGGCCCCATTTTAGGTCTCTTTGACATAAATGACTCCATTCTTTTGTTCATATACCACAATATTTAGGATCATGTCACACACTAACCCTCTTGCTTTATTTTTTTCCCGGTTTACCAATAAAACTTTAATAGAATTTTGGTTTTTTAATAAAAAACAGCTTTATTGAGATATCTTTGATATGTAAAAATTGTGTCTAAAGAGTACATCTTGATGCTTTGAAACATATATATTATGAAAAGATCACTATAATCATAACATACTGAATAAATGTCATGTCTATTACCTCTACATAGTTATCAGTGTGCATATATGTGTGTGTTGAGATTTAATATAAGATCAGCCATCTTTCCAAATTTCAAGTATGAAATGATATATTGTTAACTATTCTCACCATGTTATACATTAGATTATTTTAATTGGAACATAATTGCTTTACAATGTTGTATTAATTTCTGCCTCTCTCTCACCTCCATCATCCCACCCCACAGAGTGCTGAGTTGAGCTCCCTGTGCCTACAGCAGATTTGTATAATTTATTAATCTTGTATAACTGAAACTTTGTAACCTTTGACCAACATCATCCATTTCCTCTTAATTCCAGGCCCTGGGGACCACCATTTTATTCTCTGCCTCTATGAGATTAGCTAATTTATATTCCACATATAAGTTAGATCATACAACATTTCTCTTTCTGTGTGCAGATATTTTGTTTAGCATAATGTCCTACAGGTTCATCATGTTATTTCAAACGGCAGGATTTTCTTCATTCTTAAGGCTGAATAGTATTTCATTGTGCATAGAGAGATAGGTAAATAGAAAGATGTAATTTTCTTTATCCAGTCCCCATACTTGAAATCCATAGGGGACTGGAATGCAAAAGTAGGAAGTCAAGAGATACCTGGAGTAACAGGCAAGTTTGGCCTTGGAGTACAGAATGAAGTAGCAAAGTACAAAATGCTAGCAAAGGCTGACAAAGTTTTGCCAAGAGAATGAACTGGTAATAGCAAACACCCTCTTCCAACAACACGAGATGACTCTACACATGGACACCACCAATACTGAAATAAAATTGATTATATTTTTTTGCAGCCAAAGTTGGAGAAGTTCTATACAGTCAGCAAAAAAAAAAAAAAAAAAAAAAAGCACAAAGAAAGAAAAGCCTGGGAGCTAACTGTGGCTCAGATCCTAAACTCCTTATTGCAAAATTCAGATTTCAGTTTAAGAAAATAGGGAAACAACTAGGCCATTCAGGTATGACTTAAATCAAATCCCTTATGATTACATGGTGGAAGTGACAAATAGATTCCAGGGATTAGATCTGATAGACAGAATGCCTGAAGAACGATGAATGGAGGTTTGTAACATTATACAGGAGTCAGTGATCAAAATCATCCGCAAGAAAAAGAAATGCAAAAAGGCAAAATGGTTGTCTGAGGAGGCCTTACAAATAACTGAGAAGAGACATGAAAGGCAAAGGAGAAAAGGAAAGATAGACCCATCTGAATGTAGAGTTCTAAGAAATAGCAAGAAGAGATAAGAAAGCCTTCCTAAGTGAACAATGCAAAGAAATAGAGGAAAACAGTAGAATGGGAAAGACTAGTGATCTCTTTAAGAACTTTAGAGATACCAAGGAAATATTTCATGCAAAGATGGGCACAACAACAGACAGAAATGGTATGGACCTAAGAGAAGCAGAAAATACTAAGAAGGGGTGTCAAGAACACACAGAACTATACAAAAAAGATTTTGATGACCCAGATAACTACAGTAGTGTGATCACTCATCTAGAGTCAGGTATCCTGGAGTGTGAAGTCAAATGGACCTTAGGAAACATCACTATGAACAAAGCTAGTGGAGGTGATGGAATTCCAGCTGTTGTTGTTCAGTCGCTCAGTCATGTCTGACTCTTTGCAACCCCATGGGCTGCAGCATGTCAGGCTTCCCTGGAGCTTGTTCAAACTCGGGAATTCCAGCTGAGCTTCTGCAGATTCTAAAAGATAATGCTGTTAAAATGCTACGCTCAATATGCCAGCAAATTTGGAAAACTCAGCAGTGGCCACAGGACTGGAAAAGGTCAGTTTTCATTCTAATCCCAAACAAGGGCAATGTCAAAGATTGTTCAAACTTCTGCACAACTGCATTCATTTCACAGGCTAGCAAGGTCATACTCAAAATCCTCCAAGCTAGGTTTCACCAGCACATGTACAGAGAATTTCCAGATTTACAGGCTGGATTTAGGAAAGGCAGAAGTACCAGAGATCATATTGCCAACATCAGATGGATCATAGAAAAAGCAAGGGAATTCCAGAAAAACATCTACTTCTGCTTAATTGACTACACTAAAGCTTTTGATTGTGCAGATCACAACAAACTGTGGAAAATTCTTCAAGAGATGGGAACAGCAGACCACCTTACCTGCCTCCTGAGAAACCTGTATGCATGTCAAGAAGTAAGAGTTAAAACTGAACATGGAACAAAAGACTGGCCCCAAATTGGGAAAGGAGTGCCTCAAGGCTGTATATTGCCACCCTATTTATTTAACTTATGTATGTATATGTAGGAGAAGGAAATGACAACCCACTCCAGTATACTTGCCTGGAGAATCCCATGGACAGAGGAGCCTGGTGGGCTACAGTCCCTGGAGTTGCAAAGAGTCGGACATGACTGAAGCAAATGAGCACATGTATATGTATATGCATGTATACATATACATCTTGTGAAATGCTGGCTGGATGAATCACAAGCTGGAATCAAGATTGCCAAGCGAAATATCAATAACCTCATATATGAAGATGACACCACGCTTTTATGGCAGAAAATGAAGAGGAACTAAAGAGCATCTTGATGAAGGTGAAAGAGGAGAATGAAAAAGCTGGCTTAAAACTCAACATTCAAAAAACTAAGATCATGGCATCCAGTCCCATCACTTCATGGCATATAGATGAGGAAACAATAGAAACAGGAAAGACTTTATTTTCTTGGGCTGCAAAATCACTGAGGATGTTGACAGCAGTCATGAAATTAAAAGACATTTGCTCCTTGGAAGAAAAGCTATGATCAACCTAGAGAGCATATTAAAAGCCTGAGACATTACTTTGCCAAGAAAGTTCTGACTAGTTGGAGTTATGGCTTCTCCTGTAGTCATGTATGGATGTGAGAGTTGAACCATAAAGAAGGCTGAGCACCAAAGAATTGATGTTTTTGAATTGTAGTGTTGAAGAAGACTCTTGAGAATCCCTTGCACTGCAAGGGGATCAAAGCAATCAGTCCTAAAGGAAATAACCCTGAATATTCATTGGAAGGACTGATGCAGAAGCTGAAGCTCCAGTACTTTGGCCACCTGATGCAAAAAGCCAACTCATTGGAAAAGTCCCTGATGCTGGGAAAGATAGAAGGCAGGAGAAGTAGGGGATGACAGAGAACAAGATGCTTTGATGGCCTCCCTGACTTAATGGACATGAGTTTGAGCAAACTCTGGGAGATGGTGAAGGACAAGGAAGCCTGGCATGCTGCAGTTGGTGGTGTTGCAAAGAGTTGGACATAACCTAGTGACTGAACAACAACATCTATAGACAGATGCCAAAATTGTTTGCACATATTGGCTCTTATGAATAATGCTGCAATGAAATAGCAATACAGACACCTTTTGAAGATAGTGATTTTATTCCCTTTACATATATACCTTGAGATGTGATTGCTGCATAAATTTTTTGAGGAATTTCCATACTATTTTCCATGATGGTTGCACTCATCTACTTTCCTAAGAGCAATGTACAGGGTTTCCCTTTCTCCACATTGTCTCCAAGGTTGTTGTTTTTGTCTTTTTTGATGTAGCCATTCTGACCGGTATGAGGTGTTATCTCATTATGGTGTTGACCTGCATTGCTCTGATTAGAGATGTTGAGAACCTTTTTATATACTGTTAGCCATTTGAATTTCTTCTTTTGAGAGGTGTTGACTTAGTTTCTTTGTCCATTTTAAAATTGAGTTATTTGTATTTTGGGTATCAAGTTGTTTAAATTCCTAATATTTTTGGATATAAATCCTTTATCTGATGTATAGTTTGCAAATATTTTCTTCTGTTATACCGGTTGCTTTTAATTTCATTATTTCCTTTGCTGTACAGAAGCTTCTTAGCTTGTTATAATCTCACTTGTCTGCTTTTTTCTTTGGTTGCCTATGTTTCTGGTGTCATACCCAAAATATTATTTCCAAGACCAATGTCAAGAATATTTTTCCAGTTTCTTCTAGGAGCTTTGCAACTCCTTTGTAAAACTCTTACCTTTCATTTCGAGTGAGGTAATTTTTATATATGGTGTGACACTGAGAGCTAATTTTATTAGTTTGCTTGTGGCCATCCTATTTTCCCAAGGACATTTTTGAAGTGCCTATCCTTTACCCATGTGTGTTCTTGGTATCTCGTTGAAAATTAATTGATAATAAATATGTGGCTTTGTTTCTGACTTTTCTGTTTCATTAGTCTATACTTAAGCTGGTTTATATGTTGGTGTCACACTTTTGATTATTATACTTTGTAGTATAGTTTGAAGTAAGGACATGTGATGATTCCAACTCTGTTCTTCTTGCTCCTTGACTATTTGGGATCTTTTGTGGTTCTTATAAATTTTAGGTTTTTTTTCTATTCTTGCAAAAAAGTCATTAGGATTTTGATAGGGATTGCACTGAATTTGTTGATAGGTTTTGGTACTATTGATATTTTTACAATATTAATTCTTCATGAGCATGATTTATTTTTTTCCTTATTTGTGTGTATCTTTTAAAATTTCTTTCAACATTTTTTTACAATTCTTAGTATATAAGTTTTTCACCTTTTTGGTTAAGTTAATTCCTAAGTATTTCTTTATTGCTAATACAAATGAGTTTGTTTTATTAATTTCCCTTTCTGATTGTTTATTGGTGGTACATAATAACACCACTAATTTTTGCATGTTGGTTTTGTATCCTGTAACTTTGTTTATTTAGTTAGTTTTATCACTTTTTTGGCTGAAGGAGCCTTGGATTTTCTGCATATATAATCATGAGATAAGCAAGCAGAAATAATTGTACTTCTCTTTTGATTAAGATACCTTTTTTCTTTTTCTTGTCTAATTACTCTATGACTTTCAGTAATGTGTTGGATAGAAGTTATGACAGTGGGCATTTTTGCCTTGTTCTGAATTTTAGAGGGTAAATTTTCAGTTTTTCCTCATTGATTAGGATGTTAGCTCTGGGTTTTTCACATGTTGCCCTTATTGTATTGAGGAATGTTCCTTATATATCTATTTTGTTGATTTTCTTTTTGTGTTAAAGGATGTTGAAGTTTTCTCAAATGCTTCCTATGCATCTATTGAGATGATCGTGTGTTTTTCTCTTGAATTATGTTAATGTGGTTCATCATGTTTATTGATTTGCATAGATTGAACCACACTTGCATTCCAGGGATAAACCCCACTTGATCGGTGTAATATCCATTTATAGTACTGTTGAATTCAATATGCCAGTATTTTACTGAGGATTTTTATGTCAGTATTCATCAGGGATACTGGAATGTACTTTTGTTGTGTTTTTTGCCCGGCTTTGGAATCAGGGTGATACTGTCCTAATGAATTGAGTCTGGGGGTGTTTTTTTTTTTGAAAGAGGTTAAATGTTGATATTAGTTCTTTTTGAAATGTTTAGTGGAATATATATATGAAGCCATCTGGTCCTTTGGTTTTCTTTGTTGGAAGATTCTTTTATTATTTATTCAGTATCTTTGATACTATTAGACTTTTCAGGCAGTCTACTTCTTCTTGTTTCAGTCTTGGTGGATTGTCTGTCTCTAGGAATATATCCACTTTCCAAAGATACCATTTTTTTGGTGAATAATTTTCACAACAGTTCCTTATAAAGATTTTAATTTCTGTGTTATCATGGCAACCACAAAGGAAGAACTATGGGAAACAAGCAAAAAATAAATAAATAAAAAGAAGAGAATCAAACAAAATTGCCACTAAAAATATCAAAAAACAAAAGAAGACATTAAGAGAGGAATGCAGGAACAAAAGATCTGTATAACAGAAGACACTTAAGAAAATGGCAATTGTAACTCCTTATCAATCAATAATTTCTTTAAATGTAAATGAATAATAATCCCCAATTAAAAGACATAGAGTGGCTGAATGGATTAAAATAATCCATTGCTATCCTGTTACTAGAGACTCATTGCAGATATAAAGATGTACTGCAGATATATAGACTGAAAGTGAAAGGGTAAAAAAAAATAAATAAATATAATAAGTAACAAAAAGAAAATGAATATAATTATATTGCACAAAATGGATGCTAAGATATATACTGTCACTAGAGACAAAGAAATTAACTATATATTGATAAAAATAGTTAATTCAAAGAACATATAACAATTCTAAATATATACATACCTCATGTCAGAACTCCTAAATATATATAACAACTAAAATAAATCAAAGGGAACAATTGATAGAAATATAAAAATAGTAAGAGACTTCAATACTTTCCTTACAATGCTATATTGAATATCCAAGCAGAAAGCCAGTCATGAAACAAATTACATAAACAACACTATAGACCAAAAAGACATAACTGATATATATGTGTGTGTGTGTGTGTGTGTGTTTATTCTGTTCCTAGAAAGTTCTATATAGCAGATTACACACTTTTCTCAAACATACACATAAAACTCTCCAGGACAGATTACATAATAGGCCATAAAATAAATCATAGAAAAGTAAAGAAGCTTGAAATATATCAAGGAAATTGTGACCACAGTGGAATGAAACTAGAAATCAATAACAGAAAACTAAAGTCCCAAACACATGGAAACTACACAACACACTCTTAAAAAACCATTATATCAAAAGAAAGTCAACAGGGAATTTAAAAAATACCTGAGAACAGACAAAAGTGAAAATGCAACCCAGTAAAACTTTAAGGATGCAACAAAGGCAATAATAGGAGGAACGTTTATAACAACAAACATTTACATTAGAATGAAAATTTTTATTTTAAATTGCATTTCTCAAGTAAACCATCTAGCTTCATGTTTGAAGAAATTACAAAAATAATAAAGTAAGCCTAAAGTTAGCAAAAGGAAAAAAATTAAAATTAGAGAATAAATAAATGAACTAGAGAACAGAAGAACAATAGAAAAATCAATGAAACTAAGAGGTGTGTGTGTGTGTGTGTGTTTTCCATTTGTTTATGTGAAGAAAATTCTTAGGCTAAGAAAAAAAAGAGAGATGAGTCAAGACTATCAGAAGTAAAAGAGAACCCATAGTATTATCTACTAGCTAATAAATGTATAAAGCTATATATTTGAAACTTGGTTGTCTCTCTAAATTAGAATGAAAGAAGCAAGGGTTTTGCTTATTTTGCTTGCTGTTGAACCTTTTCTGTCACTTAGCAGTTAGTTTAAAATTTTTGTTTAATCTTTGCTTACAAAGTGATATATTCATACATTTCAGTTACCCTCAACAGTAATATAAAATTTCTTTTAAATAGTAAAATTTTAGAGTACTGTTGCATTTTTAATAACACAAAATTTTGCTATGAAAATGATCATAAAATTGGAGAGTCAAAGATCTATGTGGACGCTTGTCAAACTTTTTTAGTGAAGTTCGCCTAAGGATCCTGTAACTCTCAAGTTAAAGTCATGTGTGATATTAATGAGTGGGCATTCTCTTTGCTGACTTTCATTTAGTAGTTCATTTGTCTTATTTTTGAGGAAATGAAGATGAATTTCTTAAGTAATAAGATATGTGTGTGAATGGTGGAGTATATCTTAATAGGACCCATGCTAGGCATAACACACTCAAAATGGCTTATTTTCTTGATGAGTCAGGATCATAGCTATGTGCAAGCAGTTACATGATACGCATCTATTTGACAATGATGAGGGGCATCCAAATAAATGGTTATTGTTCCAGCAGGGGCCTGGGTCTTGACCTTTTCTGAGAAATCCTCCATGAAAGGTTGTTCTTTGCTCATTTCCTTTTGCTCATTAAGATGTAGAATCTTAATTTCCCTTGACTATGGCCAAATTTCTGAAAATTAATGAGTAAATTGAAGGTTAGAGTGTTTTTTGATTTCATTATGTCCTTTAAAATTACTTTAGTTCATGTTTTCAGTGCCTTGTGAGTTTATTCACCACTCCCCTCCCATCTAGTCTTTATGAGAAGACAATTACTGATCACCTGCTCAATTCCAGGCTCTGTGCCAATAGTTGAGTATGTTGTAATAAGCTGTCTTTAGCCTGAGAAATGGAATATTGGTGCCATATCAGTAAGCAAAGAATTTCAGAGTTATCAGCGATTGCAGCCATCACCATGATGAGCTGGTGAGCCCTGAGGAAAAAAGAAAGGAAAGAATGTTTGCCATCTAGCAGCCATCAGAACTGCAGCCAACCCCTAAAGTGAGCTCTGAAAAAACTCAGGATGTAAAAACACAGAACACCGGCCTGACATGTCTGAGGTGCATATCAAAGGAATGATTTCAGTGAGCCCAGACTCTTGAATCTTTCCACACATAAAAAAGTGCTAAATTCCTTAGCTTGAGATATCTGGTTTTCTTTAATTAGCAATAATCATTTGATGTTCAGACTACCTGACTTCTGTTAGAAAAATGCTATATATCCTGGTTTCCCCCGTTGCCTCCTTCGAACAGTTCACTCAGGATGACTTGAGATGCTGCCTTTCGGGCTTGAAGTCCTAAAAATTCCCGCCAAATAAAATATAGCTCTCAACTTTTATATTGTGAATATATTTTTTAGTCAACAATTCCTAATGTAAACTTGTTGAAAACATATATTTTTCTCTGAAGTAGGTTATTTTTTTAAAAATTCATTTCTCAAGTATGATGATTCAAAAAAAATTATGTCATGTATCTACAAGTTTTACTTATAGAAAGCATAAACTGAGATAATTCACTGAGATTAAGAAGATAAGGAAATACAGATGTATTATACGAAAAAGAAATTTTATAAGCAGTACGTGGAAAATGTGATGAAAAGTAGGTAGGGAGAGACCAACGAGAAGGTAAACAAAAAATGGTTGGCATGAGTAGTACTCTGCCACTTTCTTCAGCATCTCTGTACAAAAAGACAGATTTTCATCTGAAAGGTTTACTGGAGCAAGAAATTGTATTTTCTTCATCTCTTAGAGAGTTGGCGCCATTGGAAAAGCTTGAGTCTTTCTTGAGTAAAGGTAAGAGATGTACTGGAATATAGTGAATTCTAGAAAATGATCAACTTCTATTTCATTCAAGAATATTGTAGAGGATGTTGATGAAAGCTTAGGGCAATTGGAAATTTATCTTGGAGCTGGCATTTAACCATAAAACAAATTATAGAGGAAAATAAGATGGGAAATGATGAGGATAGAAGTGACAAGAGAGTCCCAAGAGTGGTATCAGTCAGAATTTGTTGATATAACCTCTGTTTTGGGAGGGAGGCTGGAAAAACCACCTGTGATATGGGCAGAGACCATAAGTGCATATAGGGCATGATGAGGGGTTTGGCAGAGGGATGGGCTTGAATGCACGTCTTCAGGCAGGTGAACCCCCATCTCTAAAGTCAAGAGCCCATAGTGATGAAATGACAACCTTCTTTTTTTCTGGTTTCCAGGAAGGATTCCTTAAAACAACAACAATAAGAAATCACATGACTTTTAGTATCTGTTCCAACTGGACATGAGTCTTCTGTCATTCAAGGTCAGTAAAATCATAAGTCTTCTCAAGGTACAAGTACACCTTGAGAAATATTGATCTCTATACCCCACTGTAGACCAGAGAATGGTCTGCAGTCAAAGCATAAGCTTCCTTGACTCCTAGATGATGGCTAAGGCACTAAGTATGTCTCTTAATATTTTAACTTCTTGTCACCACTCCAGAACACATAGATTGCTATTTTCTCTCCAATCCCATGTACTTGTCATTTATCAAAAAGAGATTAGTCAACAAGGTATCTTTGGTAAATAGGAATTCTGTGTCAGATAATAGTAATTTCCCAGCCTAGAAACCATCAAGGTCATTCTCAGTCCCTCTTATTCTTTCTCTTTTACATGCATCTGTTGAGTAGAGGCCAGAGATGATGCTAAATTTCTACATTGCACAGAATAGGCCTCTCAAAAAGAAGAATTATTTGGTCCAAACTGTCAATACAATATCACTGGAATCTAATGACAGAGTAGTCAAATACTTGTAAGGGTTACTATCAAAGTGATACCAACCTCAAACATCAACATGTAGAATTTGAATCCAATGATTTTTGCTCCATAAACTGATGCATGCATGTGGATTCGGCCCTAGTACGTGTATTATTATTTTGTTTACCTTAGATGATGGGCTGAGATTCGTTATATTCCATATAAAGATACATTCTAGTTGTCCAAAAGGATAAACATCTTCCCAACCTCAAGATAGTAAGTTGTGGCAGAGCTTAGATTGAAACCCTAGTCTGACAGGATCACCTATTACTCTGGGGGTTTTATAATCTAGTGCAGAAAGGTTATCTAGTTTTTCCCCCCACTTTCTAGCTACTCCTCTCATCTCAACCAGCCACCTCCAGTTCTGGCTCCTTTCAGAAAAAGGTATGGTGGTTTTTTTTTTGTTTGTTTGTTTGTTTGTTTTGTGGATGACCTGGAGAAGGAAATAGAATCATTTATTTAGTGAACCAGTAACCTATTTGAGAGCCCCTTTTGGATAAATTAACAAAACAACCAACAGAAGCTTGGGAAGTGCCAGACACTTGGCTAGGTAAACGTGTGTTGAATGGACTGAATCAACTGCATTATGAGAAAACAATAAAGCTTATTCAGTTTTTTAGCTTGTGAATATGAATAATCCTACTCTGTTTTTATTAATATATGCTTCAAAGGCATCTGGTGGTTTTCTAAATAGTATACAAAGCTTAGATATAGTTAAAGCATTAAACAGCAGGCTATACTGATAAAAGTGTGAAATCATTATGAAAGAATGAATAATTCTAAGTTTTTGCCATTACAAGTTTGAAAGGAATAGACTTTGCAATCAAATCAACATTTTTCACCAACAGATGGCACAAATAATTTTCACCTTTTTTGACTTACCATGCCCACTCACCCCCCATGCTCTTCAGAGAGGAGAAAGAGAAAATAGAATGTGTATTATTAGTTTAACAATAGTAGACAAGAGAAAAAAACTTCTAATTTTATTTCTCCTTTTTAGCAGTATAGTTAATAAATATTATCTGAAAATAAAATAATAGACTTTCATTAACATGGGTGTTTCCCAGCTTGTAATGTCGCCTTACATGTTTGCAGTGTTCTAAGCCAATGAGGCCAAGTTTTGTGTCTCTTTAAGTGATGACATTGGAGCTGTTTATTTTAATAATATCAGATGTGCCACCTGTAAAAAAAAAAATGCATTTAACAGCATCTTTATCACTCTATAGCTCTCTTCATTACATTACCATAGAAACCATCTTAAGGAAAATGATGTTCAAAATATGCTTGTGACCACGGAGGAGACTCATGCCTATGCATCAGAATCCCAGTGGGAAATTTATAATATCCTGGTGTTTGGAGATAGCTAAGAGTCTTCTGGGACATCCTACAATCCTATCATTTTACATTTCATTACCTTTGTAAAGATAACTTTTCAATGGGCCAAGGAAATTTGACATATATTTTAACATGCCCTGTGCCTTTACCGTATCTGTACATTTGGTTAAGCAACATATTGAAATTCAGGAAATATCTCTTAAAAAGATAGCAAAGATGTTTCGTAGCAGTGATATATATATATATATATATATATGTCTTAAAGGTTAGTTACTTGTTTTGCTGAAAAATAAGTTCCTAGGCCCTAAAGATGTTGCATTAGGATGTTATGATGTTTGATACAGAACTAAATAAAACCCACAGATGGTATTACTGTCAGAAGATTGGTAAGTCAAGAAGAAAAAAATCCAAATCCATATGAAGTGTCTATTCCAGGGAGGACAAATTACTACCTCATTCATGAAACAAAAATGTGTCTAGTATAATTAATCTTCCACAAGCTGGTTGAAGGATCCCCTTAGGGTTTGTTACTTATCAGAGGATCAGGGGCAAATCCAGCCACTGGCAAATTGAATATTCAACCCTAATAGCAACCAGGTGAGTCTTAGAAAGAGAAAATTCATGTCATTGAGCCTAAGCATGACATCTGTTCCTACCAACATGCACTCCTTGCTAATAAGCTTAGTGAAAAATCATTGAGTTGGCTGCACAATGAGCCAGATTGACATCCACAGAGCTGATCATTATGTCCGCTTGATTATGAGAGCTTTATTTGCAGTGGAGACATTTTTAGCAAACACATTAGTAAAAATATTCTGTAACACTCAAGATCTACTCTATCTACATAAGCTGTCCTCAAACATCCTTGTCTTCAATCCTCTAATCTTGTTCATTCTGAACAATTGATCACCAAACTAGTAGCCATTATAAAGGAATCGATGAATCATAAGAACGACTGTTGGAATTTCTGCTTATCATGACTGCTGCTTATCTCCAATGCCCTTCAGAGTCACACAAATGGGACTTTCTCCCAAAACCTACTTCAATAAAGTGTCAGTGTGTACTGCTCAGCAATATGGAAAACAGGCTCAAACGCTTCCTCCTGAATCATCTGGTTGTAGAGAACTCCATGAGAATGACCTGAGGGTAGAGGCAGGTATGGTAAAGGAAGTGCTGAGCCAACATTTACAGGAGACACTTGCTTATGGAACTCACTTGTGCATCTACCTACATTCAATCTCATATACACAAAATCCAGTTGGTATGCTGCCATTGACCCCAAATTTTATGGCTTGAGCAAACGCTACTCAGTTCATGAAAGGCAGCTCAGGCTCATGGTGTCTTTAATTTTAGAGTTAGGCATTCTGATCTTATTAGAGCTTAAAGGAAGACAAAAGCTTCCTCTCAAGAGGAAATTATTTACTTTCAAACTTTAGAGACATCTGCTATTAATTTCCTACTGAGGTTTGTAAGAGTCATTACTGAGCA
This sequence comes from Cervus elaphus, assembly GCF_910594005.1. NCBI lineage: Eukaryota > Metazoa > Chordata > Mammalia > Artiodactyla > Cervidae > Cervus > Cervus elaphus. The sequence goes on along the minus strand of NC_057842.1, from coordinate 20,228,951 downwards.
TCACTATCTGCCATAAATATTTCAAGAACAGTGCATCTGTGTAGTAATACCAGTCATACCAGAGAGCATTCTTTTGTTCAGGGCATAGTCAAAACTGGCAGCCTTTGGGTCATTTAGCAAATGGTTGCAATAACATATCCAAATGGTTTTTTTGTTACTGTGAAAGTCCTAAGAGTTTCAAGTATTATGCTTTGGAGTATGCAAGGCAAATGCTTTGTGGAGCATTTATCTAAAACTTCAATTACATCACTTCACATTCTCTCCACCTACATTTTGCTTCTGATATGGCTTTCACAACCAGTGGCAGCAAACACTCTGTTACCTCAGCTGCATTTGCACAGTCCTTGCTTCTTATCTCTGGGTGCTTCTGATGTGTTGGCGTGGGAGACTCGCAGAACCTCACTTGGTGTTAACGGGGTGTTTGTGCATGGGCAGTCTGGAAGTACAGAGGAATTATGCCCCATGGGCAGCATATAAAAATGTGGGATATATACTCAAGCAGAAATGTTTGAGGCATGTTGTACCTCTACACAGAAAGTCCAGTGTTAACTATGCATTTCTTACTTCCTATCCTTGGGCAGCTATGAGGATGTGATATGGGGCCCTGTGGAAACCCCTTCAGGGTTCATGCAGTCACAGTTTAGAAAATGACAAATTTTGACTAGTGGCAGATGGAGCTGATGAACAAATCACCCTCTTGTCTTCCCTTAGGTGGACACTTCTGAGGTAACTTCTCTGCAATTCACAAGGTTGGGTGGAATTGACAAGACTCAATAAGTTGGCTCTTGCTTTTTTCCTGTTTTACTCTCCTTATTCCCCTTATTTCTGTTTCTTGGGATCACTTTCCAAGTACACTACTTTCACCTTTTTTTTGTATCCAGATCTGCATTTTGGAGAGCACCTTCTAAGTAAAAGGGGATCTTCCATCATGTCTCGGGGCTCTGGGCCATTCCCGTTACTTAAGTGGCAAATACCATTTATTTCCTGCTTTCAGACATGTGTCTTACAAAGATGTCTCAAGTTCCATTTTCACCATGTTATTTGAGCACCGTGTTCTCACTTAAGTAGATTCACGATGATGCCTTGGAGGTGATGAGGTAACTGAGGTTCCTGTGGACTAAATTGTGTCTCAGTGATGATGAGATGGCAGAGACCCACTGTGGGATGCTGGGTGTGTGCAGCTGTCCATGTGAAAGTAAACCACTTCTGGGGTTTCCTGAGAACTGTGACAGAAGTGATAAAAAAAAATCCAGACCAATAAATATATTCCAGGTATTCAGAGCCATGATGATTTGCTCCAAGGAAGGGTTCCCATCTGGAAGAGCAGCTGCAATCACATTCACCACCTGATTAAACTATGCTAATCAAATATTATTTCCGACAGTCCTCTGTCTACATAGGACAGTCCAAGTAAATGGTGATATGATGGGAATCATCACTCTTGTTTTCTTTGGTCTTTGGTCGTGATTCCCCCAAACAGGTGGTATTGTTTTTGGTGTATTATTTTGATAAGGTGCGGGCACTCAAAAGGCCCTTTTTTTTTTTTTTCTCAATTGGAGTATAGTTGATTTTTACGGCTTCCTTTGCATCTCAGTCAGTAAAGAATCTGCCTACAATGCAGGAGTCCTGGGTTTGATTCCTGGATTGGGAAGATCCCCTGTAGAATGAAATGGCAACCCACTCAAGTATTCCTGCTTGGAGAATTCCATGGACAGAAGAATAGCCCATGGGGGCTATAGTCCCCATAGTCCATGGGGCTATATAGTCCATGGGGTTGCAAGAGTCAGACACAACTTAGCAACTAAATCATAGTTGATCTACAATATTGTGTTCGTTTAAGGTGTACAGCAAAGTGATTCAAATATACTGACATATATAGACATATATCTATGTCTATACCCATCTTTTTCAGATTCATTTTTTATATATGTTATTACAGAATATTGAGATTTCTCTATGCTGTATTGTAGGTCCTTGTTGGTTATCTATTTTATATGTAGTAGTGTGTATATGTTAATCTTAGTGGCTTACTGTTAGTCTCTCAGCTGTGTCTGACTCTTTCTGTCCCCATGGACTGTAGCCCTCCAGGCTCCTCTGTCCATGGAATTCTCCAGGCAAGAATACAGGAATGGGTTGCCACTTCCTTCTTCAGGGGATTGGCTCAATCCAGGGATCAAACCTGGGTCACCTGCATTACAGGCAGATTTTTTACTATTTGAGCCACCAGTGAAGCTCATATATACTAACCCCAATCTCCTAATTTGCCCCTAATTCCTTCCCCCTCAAGAGGCCTCTCCTGTGCTATGTACTTAATCTCTCAGTGGTATCTGACTCTTTGTGACCCCATGGATTGCAGCCCACCAGGCTCCTCTGTCCATGGGTTCTCCAGGCAAGAATACTGGAGTGAGTTGCCATGTCCTCCTCCAGGGGAATCTTCCCAATCCAGAGACTGAACCCAGGTCTCCTGCACTACAGGCAGATTCTTAACCCATCAAGCCACCAGGGAAGTCCTCTAAAATTGTAATCTTTTCTTCATTAGTGAATACTGTTTCCTAAATTTAGCTGTTTATACTGCATCCTTAGAAACTAGGACTATCACAAGATGGGCATGAAATCCTATGAGGCCCCAAATGAGATGGAATTTGATGATTCCATATTACAGTTGAGCTAAGAAGATTTGCCTGTCTGAGTACCCATTCAAACCTGCTTCAGTCATGATGTTTTCTGCTAGAGACTAGACATATTGTGCTCAAATTCCCAGCCTTTCTGCAGCTATGAATATGTGACATAGTTCTGGCTAATGGGAATCAGATGTTAGGACTTTACTTCCTGAGAAAAATCTGGCAAAGACGTCTAAAAAAAAAAAAAAAAAAGCTGACATTTTCTTTTGCCACCTTCTTTTCCTTGCCTAAACGTAGTGCCCAGATATAACAACACTCTGGCCTACTACCTTCTAAACTTCTCATTACTTAAAAAAAAATGAGTTTGGTGGGCATTTCTCATACTCATGATTCACAGAGCTAAGCAGATAGACCACACAATTCATATGAGCCATACTCTGAGCAGTAACTATGGAGATGAAGCACCTTGGAATAATATATTTCCTGTTTTCCTATTTCACACTTAGGGGCAGAAGTTGCATTGAAAAAGGATACGAGAAAAATTTACCATATCTACCAGGATATTATTGCCAAGTCTTCTTTCCCATGCTACGTGCAAGTAACTCTTAGTCTGTACCTGACTCAGATCTGGGATTAGGGGAGGGGCCGGGTTCTGTTGCTATGATGTTAATGTTACCTCTCTGTCATCACACTTAGAATGTATTTGTTTATGCAAAGCACACAGGCCTTAGTTCACTTTGCATCTATTTGAACTTACACATTTCATGCTCAATAATGCTTTCAATAATCTCTTTAAACACTATCATTCTAATGACCACTCTATCCTGCAGCGTATCACAGTAAGCATGCCCAATTCTGTTAAGTAGGACAACTTCACCTCTGCCAGTCCACAATTCCTTCACCATCTTTGAAATTAGCAAGCCCATTTTAAATGTCCCGCAATTCTATCAATATCTTGTCATAAAAGAGTTAAGCCACTGTGATACTTTTCAAAGATTTAGAACCCTTCAAGTTCAATGTATTTTTCTGTGTTATGGCCAAAGATTATTTTCTGGATTATGACTGGTACCAGTTTGGTCATAAATTGGTATTCTTACTTTCAAAATCACAGTAAATTACACATAAAATATTTACATAACAGTTTTTCTCCATAAACTTGAGGATTCTTTTATCTCTGGTATAAAAAGGAATTTCTTGCATTTTAAACGTTTAGTCTAGTATATCATGAAGTACATACTTGAGTAAGATGATAGAGGAGGTTAAAACTACTCTTATGTACCTCATTGAGCAAACTGAATATAAAATTTTTGGTCAATATATCTATCTCAGTAAATTCAGCCAGATATAACAATGTTTCTCTCTATTTAGCACCATTGGAACCCATTCTTATACATTTTTACAAATGCTAACTGATATCGATTAGGAATTACCATATTGAATTTTGCTTGGTGCATAATCTTTTACACTCCAGAGTCTATGAAAAAGGATAACTTGGGAAGGGACATGGAAGTATTGAATTGCTTTTGTGTGGCAGAAATTGTTAGTTGCAGGCACTACATTGATACTCATTTTCTCTTTCTGCATTAATCTCAGAACCCACTTTTTATAGGAACAAACACACACTTTAAGTAAAGGCTTTGCATCTGGCTTTGTTACATAATCAAGTCCTGCCAATGAGAGGCATAAAGTTGCATGGTCTTTCTGAGAAGTTCCTTATAGAATGGTGTTCACTGTTCTTCTCTTGCTGACTGGAATTAGAACTAGGATAATGTGACAGTACACTAAAGATGGGAAATAGAAAGGTAGTTGGAGCTGGGGTGTTGGTGACTATGGAGGACCCATTCCAAGTTCGGATTACCTCTTTGGGATTATTAACACTATTAAAAGTTTTAATACTCTTAAGTGACATAGAAAGTAGTTCTATTAGGCTTTAAAGCACTGCTAATATCTTTTCCTGATAACGCATCTAGACTTGATCCTCTTTCACGTTTCCAGGTGAATATACTGGTAGGGTTGTTTATGGGTGGTCTTCAAGCAAGACTAAACAACCATAACTGCCAAGAGACCAGGGGATGGTTTTGTAGACAAAGGGGGCTCAGTCAGACTGAAGAGTACTTACCATTCAAATTTAGTGCTTTTCAATAGGAGCGCTAAGGATATTTTAAGTGAGACAATTTTTCTTTGTGCAGGGTTTTCCCACATTTTTTAGGGCATTTAACGTCTTTCATACTCAAGTGATAAATGCTAGTAGCATTCACCAGTGAAAAAGTACCTCCATATGCTTATGGAAACTGCCTGGGGCTGGCCACATCTCAGGTTAAGAACTACTGCTTTAAACCTTGTATAGCTTTCCAGGAGTCCTTATGCCAGTTCTTAGTGCCTTATTCGTTTTTAACATTTACGTAAAAGATTTGTCAAAGTTACAATTCGACTGATGCTATAAATTGTTAAGTCATAGGATTGCATGTTAACTTTTATTTATTGCACTTTCAGCCCTGTGGCTACCAGTGATAAGAAATTTGTTTAGCACAATCACAGGAAATTCCTTATTTTCTGATTGCCTGAAAAAAATAGAACTTTGAATTTGTCATTTTATTTCTGGAGCATCCCAATGCACTTAGAAGCCACTAGTCCATCTCACAGCCATCTTGGTCATCATAGTGCTTTATAGAAATGGATACTGGGTCCTTCAAAGTCTTTCCATCAATGGCACGTAATGCCAGGTGACCACATATGACAGTAATGAGCCATATGTTGGGCCAGAGAGTGTTAACAGTTTATAGTATAAGTTATAATCTTACCACCTCAGAACCAATCAAACAGGAAAAATAATCCTAGATACACTCCTTCAAGTATCAGCTGTCTGCAACTTGTACTAACTTTTTTTAAAATTCATTTTAAAATTTTGTTTAAATTAATATATTTATTTTAATTGGAGGCTAATTACTTTACAATATTGTAGTGGTTTTTGCCATACACTGACAAGAATCATCCATAGATTTACATGTGTCCCCCATCCTGAACCCCCCTCCTACCTCCCTCCCCATCCCATCCCTCAGGGTCATCCTAGTGCACCAGCCCTGAGCACCTTGTCTCATGCATCTAACCTGGACTGGTGATCTATTTCACATATGGTAATATACATGTTTCAATGCTGTTCTCTCAGATCATCCCACCCTCGCCTTCTCCCACAGAGTCCAAAAGTCTGTTCTTTATGTCTGTGTCTCTTTTGCTGTCTTGCATATAGGGTCATCATTACCATCTTTCTAAATTCCATATATATGCGTTAATATACTGTATTGGTGTTTTTCTTTCTGACTTACTTCACTCTGTATAATAGGCTCCGTTTCATCCACCTCATTAGAACTGATTCAAATGTGTGGCGATTCCTTAAAAAACTGGAAATAGAACTGCCATATGACCCAGCAATCCCACTGCTGGGCATGCACACCGAGGAAACCAGATCTGAAAGAAACAAGTGTACCCCAGTGTTCATCATACTCGCTTCTGAATCAATCCGTGCTCCTGGTTGCAACATAAGGAATTCACTCAAGATTGTCTCTGATAAAAAGTAATGTCTGAGAGTTAATCTCAGAATATGAAGACAGGAACAATCTCCTAACTATACCACAGAGGTTGCTCAGCAAGGAAACCCCATGGAGGCCGCTTAGCCCAGTAAAGACACATTAGCAGGTCCAGTGATGCTGGGGACAGGACTCCAAAGCTCTACCATCACCATTCCTGAGAACAGATTCCACTGGGTGCCCAAGTCAGTTGACTCCTTCTGAGCTGGTTTTACATGGATGTGCCTAATAAAAGAATTTTTGCATGATGAATACGTGATTTTTTCAGAATCTTTCTTTCACGCTTGTGCTTGAGGTAGATTTCTGTATTACTACCAGTCATCATCTTCATAATCTTTGCTAGCTGGATAGTGATTTTCATATTTTAACAGCTTTATTATCTTTTAAAAATATGTAATACTTTGAATACTATGTAAGTTGACAAATTTTCATTTATCAGTTTCTCATTTATATATTTCCTCTGGATTTTAATGCTTTTTTCCACACCAAAATTTCAGTTGCAGGGTTTCCTGAATTCTTTATTAAAATGTTCAAATTTATTGAGTCTATAAACTCTACTTGTCATCTTTACTATACTTATATTCCCAGCTATGCTTCATGTTTTTCCTAATTTATTTTCCATCTTATGTAGCTAAATTCATAATACTTTCTTTTATGATATTTTCTATTGTTTTTATCCTGCGCAGGATATTATTCTATTAAATGATCAATTCTATTTCAAAGCCCACATTTTTGTTGTGGTTAATTCCTTCAATGTGCACTTGAATTTCATTTCTTAATAATTTAGAATTCTTGTGTTACAGTCTAAAATGAACTTGGTCCGTGGGGTAGCTTGATATACTGTTTTTATCCTGTTTTGATATCAGAAACCTTCTTGTAACTTGACTTTGTTGACTTCTGTCTTCTTTTTAATGCTCTGGAGCAGTTATTTATAATATTTATTAACATCTTATACCACATTCTAAGGGCATTTTGCTCAGATAGTTTATGAAGATAATTCTTGGGGCATTTCCATGTCTTAACCATTATTATTTATTCAATTTTTGTAATGTAATTTTATTGACAAATAGAAACTTAAATTTTTTAGAGGAGAGCAGTAATTTTCATACTTTAATGTGAATAAGTATGACTTGATAGATATGCAGATTCCTGGCTTCTTCTCCAAATATTCTGAGCCATTATCTCTAATTCTGATAGACCTAAACTTTTGTACCTTTAATATGCCAGGAAATTCTTAAGTAGAAGAGCTGAAAACTGTGCCTTAAGAAATATAAGGATAAATTTCATACATTCTCTTACAAAAGCTATGTCCTTATACAGGTCATTGTATCTTTTATCTCATTCCTAATTTGATTTTCTTGTGTTTGTCTTTTCTGTTATTTAGAATTGCCAGGAGTTATTGCTAACTTCTCATAAGTATAATTTATTGTATTCATTTATATCTGTACTCCATTTTATAATTTACTGATTTCCTCTGTGGTTCTTATTATGTTATTCTTTATATAAATTTGTTTTGTTTTTCTCAGTTAGAGTTGAACATTCAATATATTTGCTTTATTTCTGTTTAAAAATGAAAATATTGACAGTAATGATTTTGTTTGGTGTTTTTGTCTCCCATGAGATCTAACATGATATTCTAATTTTAGCTATTTTGTAAAATTCTGGGATCATAGTTTTGAATTTTATGTAATATAGTAGCATTTAACAGTTTTTTCTTAAGTTTTAATTGCTTATTATCCCTTTGTTTCTGGTTTCTGGTTTATTGTATGGTGGAAAAATATTAAGGTTCATATGATTTACTTTTTCAGGAAATTACTGATGTTGCCCTGTGGCTTAATATGCCATCCATTCTTTTTACACAGGGACTGCTTGAAAAGAAAAGCTTTAATTTTTTAAAATGAATTTCCAAGTTTACTATATTATTTGCATTCTTTGTGTTTCATATACTGCATGCATACTATGCACACTTGTTTGAGCTGTAGTTTAAGTACTCTCTCAAAACTTTCTATTAATATTTTGTTTGCTTTCTATGAGTTTTTACAGTACATAATTTGAATCATTTTTATTTAGTTGTAATCTTTCTTAAACATCATGATAAACTCTTCCTTTTCATGGCATACAGGCCAATATAAATGAAAATGTAAACTCATTTTAGTTTTCTAACTTAAAAAATTATTGAAATATGTTTGATTTACAATGTTGTGTTAGTTTCAGATATATATAGTTGTGTTAGTTTCAGATATATATAGATATAGATATCTATCTATCTATATATAGTTTCAGATATATATAGTTGTGTTAGTTTCAGATATATAGCAAAGTGATTCAGTTTTACACATACACTTGTGGTGGTGTTGTTTTTGTTTAGTCACTAAATCACGTCCGACTCTTTTGCGACCCCATAGACTGTAGCCCACCAGGCTCCTCTGTCCATGGGATTTCCCATGGCAATACTGGACTGGATTGCCATTTCCTTCTCCAGATATATGTGTGTGTGTATGTATTAGATTCTTTTCCATTATATTTTATTACAAGTTACTGAGCACAGTTCCCTTTGCTACACAATAGGTCCTTTCTAGTTTTTGGTAGTCCATAATATAACCTGCTTTTATACCACCATTTTTTCCATTTTTTACCACCATTACATCATTATTCTTACATTGCATATCTTACAGTGGGCACGTATTGTACTATCTTCTAAAAGTACTGCTCACTTTAAAAGGGCAGCTTTTTTATTTTTGGCAATTGCTTCTTTGTACCCTCCAAACGTGTCTTTCCAACGGGGATGCCATTTGCTGTGTTTTGTCTGGATAGTCAGAGATGCTTTGCACAGCAGTTGTCCCTGACCAAAGCTAAGCTAACCTGAGTCCTTCCACAGACAGTTTTGGAGCAGAACTGTGTCAAAAGACAATGTCAAATATAATCTTTGACATTTGATGCCTAAAATGTGTTAGAGTGACAGACATATGAGTTATGAACTATGGAAAGAGTGAAGGCCTATGTTTCCAGATTTTCAGAAAAGATGCTAGTCTCAGAGAAGAAACAGGGCAAGCAGAAAGCAGCAGAGACAGATGAAAATGTGGTCCTGTTGGTGTTTGGCTCCCAAGCTCCTGATGTCCCTGAGTTCCAGCTGTTTCTCTGACCTTATTGAAGCTGTGTTGGCCATCCAGTCAATTCTCTAGACTGAACAGGATTGGGGGGAGCTTCTGATTCGGGGGAGCAGAGGTTGAATAGCCCTCTAAATCCTTTAGAAAAAAATCTCAAGAATAACATGTTGGTTAAAACTTTGTATGCTCAAAGGTTATTGTATGACCCAATAACAGTCAGGAAGCAAAGTAAAAAGACACACATTCTACTTTCTGTTAAAAAGCACGCTTTCTAACAACATACAGCACTTTGGCCAAAAGTGGGTTTTTCTATTTTTTCCATTGACTCCAGAGAGGAAACTTATTCTAGGACTTTGAGAAATATTATGAGAGTACTATTGTTACTTTTCTTTCTTTGCCTTTTCTATGTACTTAGCATATATTAAAGGTAATTTGAAAGAGAACATTTTAAACCAAAAAATATCATCGGTATCACACCATGTTTGCTTTATCATTTATATAATTGCTTCAGTCTACAATTCCCTTATCCCATTCTCCATGTCTGTTTAGGCAAAGGGTATACAGTTTAACTGCTTCTTCTTTCATTATAGCATATAAAGTGAAATGTGGATTATTTTGTTTCTAAAAAAGCTGATAGGTTGAAGACGTTTAAGATGGTATGAAAAAATACTGAGCAAATTTATTAGATGAACAAAATTTATTTGGCCTTTGTTGTTGTTGTTCAGTAGCTAAGATGTGCCTGACTTTTTGCAGCTCCATAAACTGCAGCACACCAGGCTTCCCTGTTCTTCACCATCTCCTGGAGTTCGCTAAGATTCATGTCTATTGAGTTGGTAATGCCATCCAACCATCTCATCCTCTGTCATCCCCCTCTCCTCATGCCTTCAATCTTTCCCAGCATCAGAGTCTTTTCCAATGATCTGCTCTTTGCATCAAGTGACCAAAGTACTGGAGCTTCAGTTTCAGCATCAGTCCTTCCAATTAATATTCAGGGTTGATTTCTTTTAGGATTGACTTGTTTGATCTCTTTGCTGTCCCAGGGACACTGAAGAGTCTTCACAGCAAGACAGTTTGAAAGCATCAATTCTTTGGTGCTCAGCTTTCTTTATGGTCCAGCTCTCACATCCATGCATAACTACTGGAAAAACTATAGCTCTGGCTATATGGACCTTTGTCAGCAAAGTGATGTCTCTGCTTTTTAATATGCTGTCTAGGTTTGTCATAGCTTTCCTTCCAAGGAGCAAGTGTGATTTAATTTCATGCTTTAATTTCACTGAATACATTTTTGAAAATAAGGATGAGCAGCTCTGATCTTAAAGAAGTCCACCTAGAAGTACCAAGGGTACTTTTATTTGAAATGCAACCAAAGTTGACCCATTGTATTAATAGTTCATTACCATTTGACATAAACAATGCAGTTTCACTAAAAGTAAAGCACTGTGTCATTTAAATTCAGAAAAATGTGCCATACAAAAAAAATCTGAAACCCTGATTGACACAGATCTGAGTCCTATTGTTAACCACTTGTATAATAGTTGTAGCTCAATAAGGGAAAAAAAAAAGATTAAAGAAAAGTAACATCCACTTTATTGCAGTGTGGTAAATGAGGGGTATAATCTATAAGTGGAAGATGTCACATAACTAATTTTCAGAATCATGCAGCTATTGAACACTGCTATTAATACAATATCTTAGTAAAATGTTATGGAAAATTCATGTCTGCATAACTTTTAATTTTTTTCCTGTGATTTAAAAAGCAAAGACACAACTTCTAGGAAAGTTAATTTGTAAGGCCATAATAATTATAAGGACCCAACTGGGAAAATAGTTTATTTTACTATATTGGCTTTCTAAGCTAAGTGTCCTTAACCTGTGTTATATTATTTAAGAGATCCTTGAATTTGGAAGGGAAGAAATGCATGTTTATAGTCATTAATATCTAATTGAAATTTAGGTCTCTTCCTTTGTTACCTAGGGAACATATTTCAGTAATACTAGTGTTATCTATGATTTTGTTTTCAGCAGAAATTATAAGTATTTTTATAACACAAAACTCAAATTACTGTTATAACTATTTTAAAGTTATAGTAAACTACCTGCTCTATCTCATAATTAAATGCATTTATAAAGCAGCATATACATCACTACACCACAAATTCATTTTCTAATAATATTTTAGTTTCTGCATCTCAAAATAAAACAGTTTTATTTATAATTATATATATTTTTATGCATTTCAAATATGTTAAAGAAATGGTCCATGAATAACAACACCAGAACGTTAAGAATCTTTGTTGCACAGCCATGTAAGGGAAAAAATTAAGGAAAAGAATAGTAGAATGAATTTTTTTCTGTTTTTCTTCCAATATTTCTTAAAAAGTGAACAAAATGAAGTTTTTCAAAGAAAAATATATATTATGGGGTAACTATATTTCCTGGTTTGCCTGGGATAGTCCTGGTTTTCCTAGAGTAGTTATTAAAGCATTCCATTTCACACCCAAAAGTATCTTGGGTTGATGATAAAGGATACCAGCAAGGTACGTATTATGTCCTTAAACTCACAAAGGAGAAGGCTTGGCATTGATTTAATTTAAAGGATTAATAAATGGAAATTTCTTCCTTAATTTTTTCCTTTTTTACAAAATCTTCCATTTCTTACATGTGAAAAGACATACAAGTTGTGAAAAGACAACCAAAGAATAAGATTTATTACATTTGACACTTAAAAATTGGAAAGCTTAGGCAGAATCTTAGTAAATATTTGTTTAATTAAAAGCTGTTTTAGTAGAAAAGGAATAGTCACTAATTTATTCCACATTGCCTCCATCTCTAATTTAAAATCATGCACACAACAACCATCATCTAAAATATAGAATAATCATAAAAGGCCATGCAGATGGAGTATGGTCTATTATTCATTTTGGGGTATTACTCAGAAATCTGAGACAGGCTAATGGTTTATTAGGAAATGTCCATGGAAAGCAGAACAAACAATTTATGCAACAATGGTAGCATTTCATTGCCAAGAAAAAAAGTACAATGGCAGAGATTGGCAAGATGGCGCCAATAAGTGGGCCAACCTATTGTGCCTTCCCCTTTAACCATTAGATTGCCCTGCCCTAATGCTTGTGGGAGGAGAATTTAATGTGCAATCTACTGACTAGCTGGAATTCAGGAAGTACATATACACTTTGACAATTAAATTGTAGACACCACATTCCACACTTTGTTGCCTTACGGTAATTTTTTGTTCTCTCATTTTGGCTTTAATTAAGAATGGATCATTCTTATTTTGCTTTTTCTTATTTAGATATCTTTCAGTAAAGCATTTGAGGTGGTTAGATGGCATCACTGACTCAATGGACATGAGTGGGCAAACTCCGGGAGGTAGTGAAGGCCAGGGAAGCCTGGTGTGCTGCAGTCTATGAGGTCACAGAGAGTTGGACACAACTTAGTGACTGAACAACAACAAAAACCTAAACTCCCAAGGGAAAACCTGTATATCATGATTGCTTTAAAATTGGGATAAAGCTATTCCAAACTTCGTGGGGAATTGTAAACAATTCTAAAAAAGAAATTAGCATTATTTTATGAAATGAACTTGAAAAGCAGAATTATTTTAAAATGAATAGTCTTAAAAAGAAAGAAAAAGTGTATTTTTTAAAGAAAAATCAAAAAGCAGCCACAGCAGAGTGTAAATAAAATATTCTATAAAATACAGTCTGGGATATTTTGATGAAATATTGAGGAAGACAGTAGAAATATGCCTTTGAGCAACACTAGCAGTAAAGCAGCTGAATTTTTGCTTTGTTTTGTATTCTGTATTCAAATAATTAAATCCTTAAGAAATAAGAGAAGACAAAGGAATTAGAGTACATCACAACTGAACAAATTTAAAATATATACCTACACAATGAAATTTGCCTCAAAATGTTTGTACAGTCACTATTGCATCATTGAATTGGACATCAATCCCAAAATATTAGCACATGGAGTTTTCCTGAAGTTATATTTTCTAGGGCACCCAGATGAAGACATTATGTATACACTGTTGTCACAAGACTATCACTAATATTTATGATTTCTGACCCTATGAATCATTAAATATTACATTTGCTCTCAGCTAGTATTTCAGGTGACTGAGATTGTTTTCATGATGAGGTAAATCAAACAACCATTTCTGAGGAAGAGAATTAATCGGTGGTCTTAACTCTATGATGTTTCTGTGGTCTTTCTGAATTTTCTGGAGTCTCTCAACAAGTTTTACTGTTAGCTTAAGAGGAACCCTAGGGAAGACTTTGGATTTTAAAAATATTACAGCCTTACCTCAAGCAGACTTTTTTTTCCCTTGAAAAGATCAATAACCCTGTATTTTGCATCTTTGTCTTACAACAAGAAGAACTTGAGCTAGACAAATGGAAGCAACAGCCCCCACTTCATTGAAACCATTGTAGAGTCCCCTGATAGAAGAACTTCCCTGTGTGTTATAAAATCTCCTGGGGGGATTCTAAGACAAGAGAGTTGGACACAAAAACATAAATGAAACCACTAACTTTGAGGGATTCACTAGGTATGAGAGTTAGAGGTATACAACCTGCTTCTATTCTTTGTTTCTTATATTCCTGGTCTGGTTCAGAGAATATACACATAGGACAGTACCCGAATTTTATCAGATGTTATCTTCTATCTTATTTCCATTCAGACAGCTTCAACTTTCTGTAAGGTCAACTGATTTGGGGTGATAAGGTACACAATTAGCAGTAAATTCCATGCGTGTTAAGCTTAATTAGTTGCCTTAATTTGTCTGCATGAAATTAGCTCTTTGATCAGCCACAATGCTGTGAATAAGGCATTCAGCAAACCCAGAGGTGGGGTTGATGGGAGAAGCATGTCACAAATGGAAGGAAAACCTAATCTAGAGTAAATATTTGGTCCAGTTCGGGAAAATTATTCTTCCTTTCATGATGGAAAAGATCTAATGTTCAGTCCACAATCAGATAGCTGGCTAGATCCGTAGGAAGTAATAACTTGACTTTCTTTACTGGTGCTGGAGAATTGGATACTCAGCAGAAACGGGACCCAGTGGGCCATGGAGTGAGGAAATATTTGTTGTTACACTGTCTCTGACCTTGCCGTCAAGGTCATGGAATCCTTTGGCCAAGCAGAAAGGGGGCTTGGGAAAGAGGTGACTGAAAACCCAGTGTATTCAGAGTCCCCATTGCACTGGGAGCCTTTCAGTAAACACTCATATGGTACATCCTCACACTCTGAATCCATTCCAAAAGTTCCATCCACATGCTTCTTTCCAAAACATCCTAGAAACCCACTCTTAATACCAATTTTTCCAAGTTCTACTCTGTCCAAACAATTATTCACCACTTTCTCATGTAGATCCTCATCTTTGTCTTTTCTAGCCATCTTCTCCTTTGCTAAAAGAATTAGATGCCATATAATTCAACTTGTGAGTGGAGCTGAGGTTCCTCAACTCTTGTATTCCTATTTCCAGAGTACTATGTAAGGTTTTCAGGAAATCATTTGGCTTTTACTGACAGCATGTCCCTCTATCAGCAAACCTCTATTGTGGTTTAAGGGAGGATTGGACATATGGCAAAGGTAAACACAGTGGGAACCTGAACTGCTCATGAAAGTGACACACTTGTGCTTCCAGATACTGCCCACAATAACATCTTATGATTTAGTTCAAGAAACATGCCTGATTTTTCTGGTTTGTAACATTTGATAACAACCAGTTCATGATGGGCAACTCAAATTACTGGGATACCTAGCTCTATAATCAGGCATTCAATCTCTACAGGGCTCAGCAGCAAGCCAATAATCATTTCTCTAAGGGAAAATAATTACTTGGGGATTACTTGTTACCTGGCTTTATGCAAAAACAGAATTTTCCATGTCATGGCTCATCACAAATGCCACATAACTTCCAGGTACGGCACAGGTACTATGAATAATGCTGAATTTCATAGTCATAAGGTCCCAGTTTAAAAAAAAAAAGTATACATAGTCATACAGCCCAAATCACTTAAAATACCTACTCTTTTCTATTTTTCTCTTAATAGTAGAATTTTGAGCTACTCAATAAATGAATCAGAGCAGCACAGCCCAAACAATTACATTTTCCTGCAAAATACAAAAGGATGTATCATATGTGGTGTCTCATTCTTAGTGGTAAAAAGTATAAGGTGCTTCAAACTATTTTCATTTTAGAAGGAATATCCTGAAATTTCCAGGCTTCTAAATTCCCCAGAACGTTACTGAAGAATCAGGCCCCTGGCTTTTAATAAGAATCATTTCCCATCTTCTGGCAATAGGAACTTACCAGATCATCTTGCAGACCTGCTGTTTTCTAGTCACCAGGTTCTGTCAGACTTATGTAATCAAGGTTGCAAAGCCTCATACAGATTTGAGAAGAAGATAAAAGGATTTGAGGGGTACAGAGCCACTAAAGCAAATTAATGAAGATATAATATTACTCCTATTAAACTAACCCAAAGCATAGTGTTTACTGACTTTTGAGATGGAGAAATAATACATATTTATAAATAAATATAAAATATTTAAATATATAAAATGCAAAATGATAGTGCATATAATGTGAAATACCATCAGCAAGTAGAATTGCTAGGTAGTTGAGTTTATGACAATCCACTCATTCTCTAAGACCTACCTATCTTCTGCTCAAGACAACCAACACATTAACTCATGATGTGTTTGGAATTATCACTTCTATATATATTGTCTTCACTGGTGGCACTAATCTCCAGGACTCAGCCAGACATGTGATACTGTGATTTGCTTTACTTTTTTGAAATGAAATATGTGATGGTTAATTTTATGTATCAACTTGACTGGTAACAGGATACCCTGATATCTGGTAAGATATTTTTTTCTGGGTATGTAAGGGTGTTTTTTTCTGTGAGGGTGTTTCTGGAAGAGATTAGCTTCCGATTGAGTAGACTAAGTAAAGAAGACCCATCCTCACCAGGGTGGGTAGGCATCAAACCATCCACTGAAGACTGAAATAGAATAAAATTTGAAGAAAGGGTGAATTTATTCTCTCTTCTTGAGCAGGGATACCAATCTTTTCCTGTTCTCAGACATCAGAACCACTGGTTCTTGGGGTGTGTGTGTGTGTGCGCGCGCGCGTGCTCAGCTGTATTCTACTCTTTGTGACCCCATAGACTATAGCCCACCAGGCTCCTCTGTCCATGAAATTTTCAGGCAAGAATGCTGGAGCAGGTTGCCATTTCCTAGTCCAGGAGATCTTTCCAACCCAGGGATCCAGTCTGTGTCTCTTGTGTTTTCTGCACTGGCAGGCAAATTCCTTACCACTGAGCCACCATAGAAACCCTTTTGGGACTTAGGACTCCAGAAATTATTCTATTGTTCGCCCCAGTTCTCAGGCCTTCAGGCTTATATTGAGTATATCATCGACTTACCTTGTTCTCTGGTTTATGAACAGGATACTGTAGGACTTCTCAGTCTCCACATGTGAGTCAATTACTAGAATAAATATTTCTGTGTGTATGCATGTATCTATCATCTGTCTCTTGTTGTTTCTGTTCTGCTGGAGAATCCTGACTAATAGGAGACGTGAGGATCATAATCATCTACTTGGCTCTTTCAACCATGTTAACCATGGGGCAGAGAGTTATGACACTTTCTCAGTTGCTGATTTTATTTATTCTCATCTTAATTCAGGAGCCAGAGTAACAACTACTTGTTTAGTCACACAGCCAATGGGCCACATAAACACACTTAATATAGTCCTCGTTCAGCAGATGATTTCAATGTTACCCCTTTGAGAGTCCCTGGGACTGCCAGGAGATCCAACCAGTCCATCTTAAAGGAGATCAGCCCTGGGTGTTCATTGGAAGGACTGATGCTGAAGCTGAAACTCCAGTACTTTGGCCACCTCATGCGAAGAGTTGACTCATTGGAAAAGACCCTGATGCTGGGAGGGATTGGGGGCAGGAGGAGAAGGGGACACAGAGGATGAGATGGCTGGATGGCATCACCGACTCGATGGGCATGAGTTTGAGTAAACTCCGGGAGTTGGTGATGGACAGGGAGGCCTGGCGTGCTGCGATTCATTGGGTCGCAAAGAGTCGGACACGACTGAGTGACTGAACTGAACTGAACCCCTTTGACCAATGGGCTAAAGTGTCCTGGATTCCTAGGGATATTAGTATAGAGACAGTGATAATCCAAATTAACCATGAAATATACTGATTTTTCTATTTTGGGTGGATGAGTGCTCTTGTAAATGTCTGTTGGACCTTTTGGGGAAAATCAGGATAAAATCTGCATGTCCATGATTTAATGTCTACAATTCTGTTCTCTATGCTCCACTAACAGTTCAAACATCTTACCCTGGGAGAAGTTATTGTAAGATCAACAAGCTTTTAATAAACTTGCCTAATACAAATATTATTTTTCATCTCATTACTAAGAAATCAATCATATTTGAATTCCAAAGGATAAACTGGAAATCATATCAATGTGATTCTGTCATTTAAGTGCTACCATAACAGAATTAATTAAATGTAATTTTAAAATAGAATGAAGAAAATCCAAAGTTTCTTTTAGATTGTCATAATACACAGAAAAGATTTAAAATTCTGTTCAGTGGATTGACAGGTCAACAAAACAGCCAAACAAGGTACTCATAATATTGATTTACCAATTATCTCTAATAGTGCTATAACTTGGCCTCTGTCATTTGGTTAATATCTAAGCAGGATTTCCATCAGTGATTCTTAATTGGAAAAGAAAATCTCACTCATGAAGACATCAACTAATTAAACATGTATTTTTATGTTAACAACTTAGACACTGCAAGTATCTATTTATCACTTTGCTCAAATGCTTAAAGGAGGAAAAAAATCTGCCTTTCATTAATTTATGCTAGATAAGATTAATTTTGATGTTTAAAGATGATAAGATGTGATTCTAAAATTTTCCTAGAAAAATTTCATTAGAAGGCAACATGTTATATCAGAGTCCAAATTTGGCATGGAGGATCTGCCAGTGGCTTTGTTTTTTGTTTGTTTGTTTTATTTTTTTTTTGACTCAGGCAAGAGATTGAACTTTTCTGAACTTTCATTTATGAATCTTCAACTAGAAATAGAAATACCTATCTTGCAGTTTCATAAATCTTGTTTAAAGTGTATGTGGCTAGAGTTTGGTACATAGCAAAGTAGGTATTAATTATATGATTTAAAATAGACAAATTGTGAGATCATGGATTCATAAAGATATATTTTGCATAAGCACCTTTAAAAACAGAAGGGGAAGTACCATCAATATATATCTTTGTAAAGCCTTGTGGCAGCAATCTCTCCTGCCATGTTCTACCCACATTTCAATCACCCTTTACAAATGACTGCAGAGTCGCACTGAGGCTTAATTGATGCTGGGTGTTGGGGGACACTCAGCAGTTGTTGAATACGTGCGGAGAGGGGTCCAGGACCATGGTCAGTGCCTTGCACATCATCTTTAACCCACAGATCAATAATTTTAGCCATTTTCAATTTGGGTGTTTGGAAGAATTTAACCTGAAGGAAGAATTCTATGCTGCCCATATTTTGAAAACTTCTAGCCAAGACCATTTCATCTTGGCCTTTTGAGAATAACAGATATTAGTTAAAAACCACAAGTAAGAGCCAGATGGATGTCATTTCCTCTTTCTCCATTAAATAGCTGCTGCTGCTGCTGAGTTGCTTCAGTCGTGTCCGACTATGCGACCCCATAGACGGCAGCCCACCAGGCTCCCCCGTCCCTGGGATTCTCCAGGCAAGAACACTGGAGTGGGTTGCCATTTCCTTCTCCAATGCATGAAATTGAACAGTGAAAGTGAAGTCGCTCAGTCATGTCCAACTCTTAGCGACCCCATGGACTGCAGCCTACCAGGCTCCTCCGTCCATGGGATTTTCCAGGCAAGAGAACTAGAGTGGGGTGCCATTGCCTTCTCTGCATTAAATAGCTACTCTACCTTTATATAATAGTTGGACATTAAATTGAGTCTGACCTGAGCACAAAGCCATGGTGAATGTGTCATGTGTATTTTGTCCCTATAAAGGAAATTTATTTTTTGTTCTAGTGTTTCCCATTATATTAAAATGAAGTAAATTACTCTAATTTCATCATTCAAAATACATTGTTTATTTTTAAATGTATATTTTTTCTTTTATAATCCCCAAAGCTTTTAAATTTCCATTTCCTTTTTCCATATGTTTAAATAATAACTACCAATTACACAACATCCCCAATTTGTTTCTACATTCCCTGATCTTTTTTAAAAAAGCCTACTTTGTCAAACATTTTACTGCTTCTCTTTCACACTGTTCAGGTTTATATTTTTCTTCCATTTAGCATTTTATAAAATAGCATTTTATAAAGTGGACTTGGTCATTTTTTCTTCTGGAAATGAACAGGTGTGTGCTAAAATAAGAGATCTGCGTCTCCAGGAAAAGGAACACAGAACTCTTGCAACCAGTCCCCACTCTATGGACGAGAGGCCACAAACACTGCCCTCTCCCCCCGACCCCAGCCCGTAGGGCACCTCGGGCCACCACAACTTTCAGAAACATCTTTACCTCTTCCTACCTCCTCCTCATGGCTCTGGGAAACTGCACTGGCTAGACAATTGCAGCAGGACTTTTCCAGGGCTCTGATTTTTGACACAGATTTTCTTTTTTCAGGGAAGATGATGTCTCTGAGTTCAATCCTGACTTCCTGGAGGAAGCTCATGAATGGAACCAGAACAGAGCAAGAAAAGCAATAACAAATGGCATATCCCACATTATCACTGATGATACCAAATGAAGCTCTAGGCAGTCAACGTATTTCAGATCCAACAAAAGAACCTTTTCAGGCTGGAAATGGATGTTGTTAGTTTTTAGGCCAGACACATTCATTGAGTCCCAAGAGAGAAAATACTATGAATGAAAGAACTGTAGGAATGTGATTTTATAGTGTGCTGGATGCCAAAAACCAAGCAGAGCCAACAGAAACCAGGACACACATGTGGTTTGCCTGTCCTTTTGAAGATGGACTTCCCAAACCGGAGGGCGCGTGGTGGCCTCACTAATGAGAGCTCCTTAAAAGAAGGGGTGGTTGTCACCGTAGCTATTAAAGGTCTCTCTGACAAGCATCCATGATTTTCCAAAATTAGTTTTTACTTCAATTTCTGGTATTTATTCTTCGTTCAGTTGTAGTCAGAGCTCTGATTCCAGTATAAATAGTCAAACTTGAAAGTTTTTGAGCAGAGGTCATTACATTTCTTTTCAACAAGCGTTTGTTATAGTGATCCTCTGTGCATGGTCTGATGCTGGGAATTCTGCCGATTTGATTAAACAGTCCCTTTCTCTGGTAAAGAATTAATTTGAAACTGAAACCTGAGAACATATCCAAGAACATGAACAGTCACATAGGTTCATTAATGAACTGAAGTGTTTATAGTACAAAGCTTCAGTACCACATTTTCTGAAGCAATCTATTTTTTTTTTCCAGGAAATTCATCTGCATCAAGAAGATTAGAAAGGTGGGGGAGAAGTAGGAGGTGGGATTACAAAAAGAAAAAGAGTAGACTGAACAGGAAATGCTACTGTAGGAAGGCCTACATGAAGAAATGCATTCCTCTTTATTAAGTAATGTAAAACAAATATTTGATTGAAAAGTAAAGCACACTTTCCTCCTAACTTGGAAAACCTTTAAGAATAAAAGTTGTGCATAAATTAATATACATATTTATTGGAATTCTGAATAAAATCTTAACAGTTCTAAAAAAAAAAAAGTTTAGTGTGATTGCTACTTTGATCATCCATGTATCCAAAAATATGAGATGTGTGGCTGTAATGATGATTTTCCTTTAAACTGAATATGCCAGAATGTACACACTAAGGAATATTGTCCTTTAAAGGAGACATTTTGGGAAATTAGTCCTTTATTTTAGCAAAGTATTATTGTTAGAAATGTCTGATAAAAGCCTTCTTAATAGCTATACAAATTGGCTGAGGAAAATCAGTGTTATTATTTAAAGTCATTCTCCAGGCAAGAATACTGGAGTTGGTTGTTATTTCCTTCTCCAGGTGATCTTCCTGACCCAGGGGTCAAACCTTAGTCTCCCGCATTATTATGTAGATTCTTTACCACTTTATTGAACAGGGTGAAACCTGAAAAACTTTTGACTGTAAATAAAACAAGTCTGCATTTAGAAAATACCAATTTTTAAGTGGAATAATTAAGCAGTTTTTAAATTATGCCTGTGAACATGCATATGATCAGTTGGCAGTCCCAAAGTTTAGGGAATACAAAGGATGGAGCATCCCAGGATATAGCTTATATGGAAATTTCAAAGAATAATGCTCATCTTAAGAGGAGGAGTCTTATTCTTTTATGTGGATTAAAGACCAAATCCTACTACAACTCTTATATTAGTGCTAAATGTATGAATCTAAATTAAATCTTAACAGATTGGAATCAGATTAATTTGGTGTGAGACCATGATAGAGAAAATCATGTAGGATGTGTGCTTTATTTTCTGTTGGCCTATGGTTTCTTCTGTTTTGTGTAGTATTAAGTGTTTTCTATAATGGTGCTTTTATGGTTATTAAACATTATCATATGATATTGTTTTTAAAAATAAAATAAGAGGTCTGGAGTCCTTAGAGATATTCCTGGAAGCAATTGAGCTGTTGAGTCCCTACTACCATTGGGGGTGGATTGGATTGGGGGTGCTTCTAGTCAGTTATGAGAATAGTGGCTGCAGTGGATATAGTTTGGGGCTGTGTTTATAACTTTTAATCACATGAACATTCTTGGAAATAACTCTTCCTTTGTTTTTTTGGTGCTTTTCTGCTACTAAAAGTCTTGCTTCAAAGTTTTCAATTTCCTATAATGGCAAAATAACTCCTATTGGACCAAGCCTCCTACAGATAACAAGTTTGAACTCTGG
Source organism: Cervus elaphus (assembly GCF_910594005.1). Classification (NCBI taxonomy): domain Eukaryota; kingdom Metazoa; phylum Chordata; class Mammalia; order Artiodactyla; family Cervidae; genus Cervus; species Cervus elaphus. Next base: position 20,206,663 of record NC_057842.1, on the reverse strand, counting down.
ACACAATATAAAAAGTAACCATTTTGGGACACTGGTAAGTGGCCAAAAGCAAGCAGATACTTGCTGGGTTCCGCTTGGGAAGAAGGAAACGGTACCATGTGAGCTTTTATGACTTTAGACCAAGACAGGTCTAAAAGGCATAAAGACAGTATGTGTTATCCTAGGTGGGTAACACAGACATTAAAAAAAAAAAAATCTTTCATTGTTCCAGGATTGAAAAATCAGAAGAGAGATTTTCAGACAATTACAGCAGCTGAAAAATGAGGGTAGAAATAATGGAGGGAGAGAGACAAAAAGGGAAGACCAAAATTATTTGTGTAGTCTCTGCTCAGATCTCTGTATGACCCATGAACCTCACAGATACTAGAAATATTTCAAGCATCCCAGTTAAACTAGAAAATCTGAGGTGAAATTTCAATAACTGCTCACCGCAGACAAGACTACTTCCAATTTGAATCTGAGTTAAGACCAGATAGCTCTCTGTACAAAGTTTTTCTTTGGAGAAATGTAACAAAGTCTGGAGTGTCTATTAATACAATGCATACTTCACAAGATTGTGGTTATAATCTACTATATACCATGCCAAATAAAAAGAAATAGGAAATTGTTATTTATGTTCTGGAGAAAAGACAATGAAAACTGGTATGATACAGCAGTATTAGCTGACAAGGATTATTAAAGCAGCTATTGCATCTAAGATCATGGGTACGAAGGAAAATTTGCCTCTAATAAATGAGAGAGAGAGAGAAAATCTCAGATCATCAATAGAAACTTTAAGTGGGGAACAAATGGAAATTCTAGAACAGGAAATGTCATATCTGAAATAAATATCTGGATGTGACTAATAGCAGATTGGTGATGACCAAAAAAGTCAATAAATTTCAGGACATATAATGAAAAAAATTGTCAAGGCAGAGACAAATTTAAAAATATTCAGAATCCTATGGGCCAGTTTCAGAAATGTAAAGGTATATAACTAGAGTCTCTGAATTAAATGAGAAAAGAATGAGAAAATCGTCTGAAATAATGTGCTGTGCTAAGTCACTCAGCCGAGTCCCACTCTTTGTGACTCTTTGAAAGGTTTCCTGCCAGACTCCTCTATCTGTGTGGTTCTGCAGGCAAGAACACTGGAGTGGGTTGCCATGCCCTCCTCCAGTTTGAAATAATGATGCCTTCCAAATTCCTAAATTTGGTGAAAGCATGTCTATAAATTTAAGAAACTTAGTTAACTTTAAGCTGAATACATATAAGCAACAACACCCAAGGATATCAAACTACTGAAAGAAAAAGGTGAAAAAATTGAAATTGACAATTAAAGAGTGGGAAGATCTGAACAAACATCTCATAAAAGAAGATACATAAGGGGAAAATAAGCATATGAGAAGATGCTCAACATCATATGTTATGAAAGAATTATAAATTAAAACAATGAGATGCTACTATACTCTTACTAAAAAGGCTAAAACCTAAAACACTAATAACACTAAATGCTCGTGAGGATGTTGAGCAACAGGAACTTTAACTCACTGTTGCTGGGAATACAACTGGTGCAGTCTCTGTGGAAGATAGCTTTAGACCCATCTTCCACTGTGGAAGATAGTCACGCTCCCTGGTATTTACTTAAATGAGTTGAAAACTTTTGTCTACCTACAAACCTGTGTACGGATGGATATACAATCTCTGTTCATAATTGCCAAAGCATAAAAGAGAATGAGATGTCCTTCAGTAAGTGAATGAATAAATAAACCCAGATAGTGAAATATTACTCAGCGATAAAAATAAATGAGCTATCAATTCAGGAAAAAGACATAGAGGAATCTCAAATATGTATTGCTAATAAAAGAATTTACTCTGAGAAAGCTCTGTTCTATATGATTCCAACTATATGACATTCTGGTAAAGGCAAGCCTGTGGAGGCAGTGAAAAGATCAGTGGTTGACAGGGATTTGTGGGGGCGGGGTAGGTGTCACACAAGAGATTTTTAGGACTGTGAAACTATTCGATATGGCATAGTACTATAGTAGTAGCTGTGTGCTTGCTCAATCGTGTTTGACTCTTTGCAACCCCAGGGACTGTAGCCCGCCAGGCTCCTCTGTCCAAGGGATTTCCCAGGCAAGAATAGTGGAGCGGTCGCTATTTACTTCTAAAGGTGATCTTCCCGACCCAGGGATGGAACTTGCATCTTTGCCATCTCCTGCACTCAGGCTGATTCTTTACCACTAGCGCCACCTGGGGAAGCCCTTTTTTCTCTCAGAGACAGGACTTAGGGAATAAAGATCGGTTATACATTTATCAAAAACTGTCAAACATACAGCACAGAGACAAGTCTGATGTAATGAGAATTTGATCAGAATTACTCTAAATTTAGGGAGTAATTTGGGGATATGACCTAGTCATGATTACAAGCATATTTCAAAGTGATACTTTTTAAGTAGTTGTGTGCATGTCTGACTCACTGCGATCCCATGGACTGTAGCCCATTAGGCTCCTCTGTCCTTGGAATTTTCCAGGCAAAAATACTGGAATGGGTTGTCATTTCCTTCTCCAGGGGATTTTCCTCAACTAGGTATTGAACCTGCATCTCTGATGTCTCCTGCGTTAGCAGGTGGATTCTTTACCACTGTTGCCAGCTAGGAAGCCATTCCAAACAGGAATATTGTTTAAGGACATGTGCCACATGTGTGAAATTCTTAAGATAGTTTTCTTAGTAGTGTAAAACTAGCAACACTTTGATTAATTAATATTAGCACTGATTTTAGTAGGTATTGTTGAAAACATTTATCATGTCTTGTTATCTTCACTCTTACTAAAATATATGATTATATAATTCTAGAAAGATATTTTTATGTTTTGATTACTTGGCTTTAAGTTAAATTCGTGTTACTGAGATGATTAGATGTTTCCTTGTAAAACTAGATGAAGGTAAATATATTATTGAAGATAAGACAGTATTTTGGATTTGAGTTTTGATCCTCAAATTAACAATTAACCAAGTAATTACAAGTTTGCATTTTATTTGTCCCCAAGTTGTTTCAGTCCAAGGAGCTTTGGTTTTGGATGTTAGCTTCAATTTTCTTTAATTCATATACTAGTAATTTTGAAATGAAAAAAACATATCATATCACAACACATTTTTATATTAATATATGCATACTAGTCTTGCACATTTCAGAAACTTAAAGTAATAAAATGAAATCTTAAATATGCAGCAATGAGTTGAAATATAGTTACATGTAATAGAAAGTTTTATGCTAGAGAACTGAAAAGGAAGTTAATATGTCACATTCATATTCTCTCTATTATTCCACAGTGTCAGTTAATTACTGTAGAGGCGGGTGGGTGTTCTGTAGATCTTCCAGGGTACTTAGGCATTGCCCTCTCCTAATTCGTTTTTTAGGTCTTCTTGGAAAATAAGTGCAAATTTTAGAATCTTCATTGAAATTTGACTCTTTGTTTTGATCCTCTTTTTACAAAAAAAGATGCAAGAGCCTGAGAATCTGTTAAATAACACTAGGGTACAATTAAGTAGATTCTGATTAACTGGATAACACCATTTGTTCTGAGCAGAAAGAAAAGGTGGATAAAACATGAAAAATTAAAGTATTGCTATTTGTTCTTTCAATATAGAAATTACTTACTTTTATATAGCTTTCTCCTACTTGTTGAACACATTACTGGAACTAGAAGAATTAATGCAATCTGAAACACTTGTGGCTCAGCTGGTAAACAATCCACTTGCAATGCGAGAGACCTGAGTTCGATCCCTGGGTTGGGAAGATTCCCTGGAGAAGGGAAAGGCTACCCACTCCAGTATTCTGGCCTGGAGAATTCCATGGACTATATAGTCCATGGTGTTGCAAAGAGTCAGACACGACTGAGTGACTTTCACTTTCATTTGGAAATGAGTACCTCTTTTATGTTAACTGGTTGCTGTGGAACACGGAAGAGAACAAGACATTGAACTAGGCATTTCTAAAGAGATCCTTTTGATTTCTGTTTTTGGGTTTTTCTGGCAAGAATACAGGACTGTGTTACCATTTCCTCCTTCAAGGGATCTTCTTGACCCAGGGGTTGAACCCATGTCTCCTGTGTCCCCTGCATTGCAGCCACCAGGGAAGCCCTTTTGTATTTTAGTGTTGGCATGTATATATATAATCCAATGGATATTCACTTAAAGGATGAATATGCCTGATCCTTAGCAAGGAATCGTATTGATATATTTTCTGTATTTCCAGAGAGGAAAGATTTACATTCTTTCTTCTTAATCTATCTCAATGCTTTGTACACTTCATAAACTGTATAAAAGGCCAAGTCACATAACAAGCATTTGTCCATCAAACAAGTTCTCGTCAAATCTCAGTCCAAATACACATTCCTTTATGAAGGTGTTTATAGCCAAAATCTGCCAAATTTTCAGAAAGTATCACTCATAATGTCTTCATGTAGCTAACAGATTGTTAAAAAAATGAAAAAAAAGAGTAGACTTGGTCTCGAGTGGTGGCGATGCTGCTTTCACTCATATGTTCTCATTTATTCTCTGCCAGAATGTTTATGTGCTACTGTGTATTCCCAGGCATGCCATCTGTTCCTATTGTCAAGGCCAGTGAGCTTAGGTAACAAGAGGGTGCTGCATTCTTGATTTCTGAAGACATTAGTTAGCTACACCCAGAAATGCATTCTATGTTTTGGCTACTTTCTATACCCTCAAATCCTATAAGCTCTCCTGCAAATATAGGCAAGGTGTTACATGGGAAATTAGATATAAGTGTATGAAGCCAGGGGAAATTTAGTATAATCACAAACAGTTAAGGGCATGATCCTTCATCAAACACACTGGACTGAAATTTTGGCTCAGCTACTTACTAGCTCCATGACCTTGGGCAAGTTAATAACACACTTTAAACTGCAGCATCCTTGTTCATGAATTTTAGAGATAACAAAAGTACTTTGTCTATTATGTTTGCTTATGAAGTAACACAAGCAAAACTCTTATCAAATTACCTAGCTCATTGTAAGCAGTCCATCTTTGTTAGTTGTTATTATATGTGCCTTACTAGGTACAATAACAATTTTAATCCTTTGTTAGTGCCCTAAATTATACTTCAAAATAGATCTGAAACTTGTAAAATATATTGTACTTTATTGCGGATTGAAGTAAACATACTTGATAGTGTATTCTCAAGCTTGTATAATGTTATTCATGATTGATTTGGCTAGTTTTCTGACATGATCTGCATTTCTTTCCCTCAGCCTAGGATACTTAAATAGACATTTTTTTTAATGCCAATTTATTTCATGTGTACACTTTGTTTTGTGTGTTTTAGTTGAAGGGAAATATTCATATTTATTTTATTTCAGAATAAGCATAGTTTAAAAAGTATTGGCAACAATTGGCAGTATTGGAGAAAATATGAAGAGACAGGAGGACGGTGTTGTGACAACTGTGAAAATCATTTGGAAAGGATACAATTTTAACAAATGATGTTTTGAAAGAAAATCATTTATTCAAATAAATGGTAAAAGTCAGCCTATAATATAAACAATATAAATTAACCATTTTGAGAAATTTTAGTTGAAGTCAATCAGCCAATAGATAAATCCATCAGAGGCAGATCCCACTTCACCTTCCTCAGTAAAAGGAGCTGTCTCTTTTTCAGATAACTGCTATATTTTTATAAATCACATTCCTTTGTCAGACATGTTTTTTATATATTTTATTATCTTTTAAGTTTTTCTCCTAGATATTGTAAGAATATTTCTGCAAATTGTTCCAAGACTGTTTTGGACCAAGAAGTACTTTATAAAGTTAGCAATACCTTACAAAATGTTTACTGTGTTTACATGAGTACTTTCCCAAATGTAGTGTTTTTAGCTACTCTTGGTTAACATCTCATAGTTACTGCAATCCAGATGTGCTTAACAGATGGGTACAGATTTTGTAATATAAAAATTTTGCAGATAAGTTTATAATCTTCGCATTTGTCTCAGTTACATTTTCTGGTGCTGCCCACTCTTCCTCTGTGTTTCTCTAGTATTATTTGCCATTGATATCAGTAGATTGTAACATAAAATAATATGTTAAATATTATGTTATGTAAGATTTTCTTTAGTATGTAATGTGTTTCAAAGACAATGGAGACCTAAAGCACAGCCTGAATAATACAGACTTTTCCATTAAGGATCAAGGATTTCACAGTGATGCAGCCAGAGATATCAATTGACCAGAATTAGCATTGTTAGGAATATGCTGATAGTGGTAGAAGGCACCAAGAGGAAAAGGAGGGCTGTGGATAGTATTCCAATCCTGAAGCCTGGGGGTCAGTCTGAGCTTATAATAAATTATAGCTTCTGAGGTGTCCACCAGAAGGCAATAGGCAACCTCTAGAAGGGAGGAAATAAAAGCATGTTGATACGACTTTGCCTTATTTCTGTTCTGAAGTCTATCAAATTCATCTCTCCGTTTAGATCTCTAGCTGAAACTGTTGCTTTTACTAAGACCCATCTTTATAAGGATATTATGGCTGATCCTTTTTGCCTTTCAGATCTGAGCTCAACGTCACCTTTTCAGATAGGTCTTGCTCAATCTTTTTTGAGTTACTTTGCTTATTTTTTAATGTTATTTCTCAATCTTGATCATTTACTTATTTTTTATTGATCAATTTTTCTGTCCACTCGCCTTTGCCCCTCCTATTTCAATGCAAATGTAATGAGGATAATGCTCTTGCCTTATTCCCTGATTTGTCCTCAGCAGCAAGGGACAGACCTCGATGAACACAGTTGCTTGATAACTCCCTGTCCAGTGGGTAAATGCATGCATGAATGAATAAAAGCATAGGAGATCATATTAGTGAATGGAAGCATAGGAGACCCAGTTAGGTTTTTATTTTAGGGTAGTCCTTCACCCACTGAAAGGATCAAAGGGTAACAAATATATTAGGGATTCACAATGAGGCTTACTAATAATGAACCGCCAGTGTAGAATTTCTTCTAATTCTCCCTTCTGGGATTGTTAGACTGTGGCGAGGAACTGAATGTACAGGCAAGGATTAAATGAATCTTCAAGGAACACAGGAGAAGGGTGAAAAAATCACTTCAATGTTTTACCTACTCTTTATCTAAAAAGTAAAAATCTCTGGGCAAAAGCCTCATTGACATCTGAGTTAGCTGAAAATTAGCTTTCCAAAAGTAGTGCACTCATAATTGACATATTACACAGAAATAACTGGTTGTTTCAGTTAACTGGCACCGCCTTTGCTTTTGTACCTCACCAGCACAATGATAATATTTTATTAAAGACATCATATTTTCAACAGAATTAAAATCTGGCAAGTAAGAGATATAAACATAATCTCTTTTTGGCTCTTCACATAGACTAAATAAAGGTTCTGGCTCCTTATGATGCCAGTCATTATTAAACTAGCTTATTTTGGGATAATTCCTAGTAGTGTGTTTCAAGAGATAATAGACAACATCAGGCTAATATAGAATTTATTCCAGAATCCTAAGAAGTTTTAATACAAAAGCTTTCAGCTAAGATTTATTTACATATAATCGAAAAATTAAATTTCAGTAAGCTGGAAACATAAGCAGAATATCTCACTCTGCTAAAAGACCAAATCGAAAACTACACTAAGCTTCATATGTGTGATCAGAATAGAAATACTCCCAAAGTCTGTAAGAATGACATGAGGGTACCCATTTTCATTGCTATTAACCAACATTTCACTGGAGACAAGCAACACAAAGAGAAAAAAAATTTAAAGCCTGTAACTATTTGAAATGATTATTATCATCTTCTTATACAACCTAAGCAAGCAAATTAGAAATTTAAACCAATAAAAGAATCTACTAAGAAACTATTAATCAAATAAAGATCAACATGTAAAATAGTAGAACTTTTCTGCTTAAATATATGCCAGAAGTTTTACAGAAATAAAAGAAAATAATCTTATTTACTTCTGCAAGAAAATCAGTAAAACACATAGGAATGATGCTAAAAAATGGTCCTTTATGGTAAAAACTATAAAACTTTTCTAATAATATGTTCAAATCGATTAATTTAGTATGTTCAAATCAATTAATCAGTCTTCTACGACAAGTCTTAATATTAAATGCCAAACATGAATAATTGCATTTCTATCGACAAATTTTTTAAATAAAATTTGACAAATATTCCAATCAATTTGGAAAGAAAATAATTTAAATATTTTGAAAAGCAAAAAAAAAATCAGGAACAGTTTGTAGGGTGCTGTATTACCATATATGTAAACATATTTAAAAGCTATAGTAACTTAAAACATTGTATTGGTACATGAAAACAAGAAGAAAACCATAACTTTAAATAAAGTTCAGAAAGATATATTTATAGCTAACATTTAATTTTTAAAATAGGTGGCATTGTTAATTACATTTGTAAGATGGGTTAGGGAAAAGAAATGATTAAATAAAAATAATTAAATAAATGATATTGTGAAAATAGGTTAGCATCAGGGGCAGGGGGAAGCAGGTTAAATCACTACCTTGTTCTCTTCCAAAACATAATTCTAAATAAATTAAGGAACCAAATATAAAACATGTGTAAAACAAAATTAAAGAAAATATAACAGACTTTAAAAATCATCTTAAAATGAGAAATACCTTTCTGAGTAAGACATAACTTAGAAGCCACAAAGGAGTAAGCTAACAGGTCACATGACATGAAGATAAGATACTTGAGCGCAATAGAGCACCACATGCAAAGTTAAAAGACAAATAACAGACTAGAGGAAAATATGTGCAATATATTTAACTGCTAAGAATTTCTGTGTAGAGTACACACAGACTATGAAAAGAAAAGCAGACCAAAGGAAAAATGTAGAAAAGCTACCATCACGTGTTCCCAAAAAGAAGATGGAAAACACACATGTAAAGTTATGCTGACTCTTAATAGTATTAGAAAATACATTTCAGCTTAATTCAGTCACTCAGTCATGTCCGAATGTTCATGGACTGCAGGGCACCAGGTTTCCCTGTCCATGACCAACTCCTGGAACATGCTCAACTTCATGTCCATTGAGATGGTGATGCCATCCAACCATCTCATTCTCTGCCATCTGCTTCTCCTCCTGCCATCAGTCTTTCCCAGCATCAGGGTCTTTTCCAGGGAGTCAGTTCTTTGCATCAGGTGGCCAAAGTACCAGAGTTTCAGCTTCAGCATCAGTCCTTCCAATGAATATTCAGGACTGATGTCCTTTAGGATGGACTGGTTGGATTTCCTTGCAGTCCAAGGGACTCTCAAGAGTCTTCTTCAACACCGCAGTTCAAAAGCATCAATTCTTCAGCTCTCAGCTTTCTTTATGGTCCAAATCTCACATCCATACACGACTACTGGAAAAACCATAGCTTTGACTAGATGGACCTTTGTCAGCAAACAGAGTACAAGACAAAGAGAATATAAGTGAGGTTACTTTGTAGATTTTACCAATATATAAGGTTGGTAAAAGGGCTTCCCTGGTGGCTCAGTGGTAAAGAACCTGCCTGCAACACAGGAGACCACCTGCAATGCTGGAGACCTAGTTTCAATCTCTGAGTTGGAAAGATCCCTTGGAGAAGGAAATATCAACCCACTCCATATTCTTGCCTGGAGAATCCCATGCACAAAGGTGTGTTGTGAGCTACAGTCTATGGGGTTGCAAGAGCTGGACATGACTTAGTGACTAAACCACCACCACCAAGTTTGGTAGAAATTTTAAAAGTTTGAAAATGTCAAGTTTGTTGAGGAAACAAAAACAGAAGCATGTACACACACACACAAACTGTTAGCAAGAATGAGAATTAATGAAATTATTTTCAAGTGTAATTTGCAGTGTATATGGAAAATATACATCACATAGAATTAAGCCCACAATAAATCTCCACACATCTGCAGAAAAATAGGTTAAATGATATCCATTCCACTGCTGTATGTGTGAGAGGGATAATGAACACAATCAAGGGCTTCCCTGATAGCTCAGTTGGTAAAGAATCTGCCTGCAATGCAGAAGACCCTGGTTCAGTCCCTCAGTTGGGAAGATCCCCTGGAGAAGGGAAAGGCTACCCACTTCAGTATTCTGACCTGGAGAATTCCATGGACTGTATAGTCCAAGGGGTTGCAAAGGGTCATTGAGCCTCCATCAATGTCCAAATGGTAAAATATATGTAGTATATCCTAAGGTGGAATATTTTATATCTAAAAAAGACAATGAGGTTAGCCTAAACATACCAACTAGATACATATGTAAGTCATATGACACAGAATGCATAGCATGCCTACAGTGATTGAATTTAAAAGTGAAAATTTATGCATGCATGAAGATAGATCTACACATACAGAGAGGCCTGAGAGGAAGCACACTCAACCTCTGACTGTTGTTACATGTGTAAAGGAAGGGACTGAAAGCATTGCTGAAGATGTTCGCATTTTACTTTGTATGTTTTTACATTGTTTATATTTTTCAGGGAAGACCCTTTTCTCTTCAATTCAGTTCAATTCAGTTGCTCAGTTGTTTTCAACTCCTTGAGACCCCATGGACGCCAGGCTTTCCCGTCCATCACCAACTCCCGGAGTCTACTCAAACTCATGTCCATCCTGTCCGTGATGCCATCCAACCATCTCATACTCTGTCATCCCCTTCTTCTCCTGCCTTCAATCAATCCCAGCATCAGGGTCTTTTCCAATGAGTTGGTTCTTCACATCACGTGGTCACAGTATTGGAGTTTCAGCTTCAGCATCAGTCCTTCCAATGAATATTCAGGACGGATTTCCTTTAGGATGGACTGGTTGGATCTCCTTGCAGTCCAGGGGACTCTGAAGAGTCTTCTCCAACACCACAGCTCAAAAGTATCAATTCTTCAGTGTTCAGCTGTCTTTATAGTCCAACTCTCACATCCATACATGACTACTGGAAAAACCATTGTTTTGACTAGATGGACCTTTGTTGACAAAGTAATGTCTCTGCTTTTTCATATGCTGTCTAGGTTGGTCATAGCTTTTCTTCCAAGCTGCAAGCCTCTTTTAATTCCATGGCTGCAGTCACCATCTGCAGTGATTTTGGAGCCCGCAAAAAATAAAGTCTCTCACTGTTTCCCCATCTATTTGCCATGAAGTGATGCAACTGGATGCCATGATCTTAGTTTTCTGAATGTTGAGCTTTAAGCCAACTTTTTCACTCTCCTCTTTCACTTTCATCAAGAGGCTCTTTAGTTCTTCTTCACTTTCTGCTATAAGGGTGGGGTCATCTGTGTATCTGAGGTTATTGGTATTTTTCCTGGCAATCTCAATTCCAGCTTGTGCTTCATCCAGCCTGGCATTTCGCAGGAAGTGCATACTTCCCTGGTGGCTCAGACGGTAAAAGCATCTGCCTACAATGCGAGAGACCTAGTTTGATCCCTGGGTTGGGAAGATCCCCTGGAGAAGGAAATGGCAACCCACTCCAGTACTCTTGCCTGGGAAAGCCCATGGATGGAGGAGCCTGGTAGACCACAGTCCATGGGGTCGCAGAGTCAGACACAACTGAACAACTTCACTTTCACTTTCACTCTGCGTATAAGTTAAATAAGCAGGATGACCATATACGGTCTTGAAGTATTACTTTACCGATTTGGAACCAGTCTGTAGTTCCATGTCCAGTTCTAACTGTTGGTACTTGACCTGCATACAGATTTCATAGGAGGAAGAAAATAAGTGCAAGTTATGCCCTGAGAAAATATCATCTGCCCTAGGTCAAAATAATTGAATTTGGATACTTAGACTACTTCTTTCTATGAAAATAAAGATAGAGCATTTTCATTGAAATAGACATATCTCCATAGGGTATACTTTTGACCTCTAATAGTTCTTAATAAAAAAAAAAGTGCAATTTTAAAGTTAAGACTTCCACTGACAAGTTCCCTGATACTACATTTTCTTTCAGGCTGTTGGTTTTGATTTTATTGATCCTTGACTATCTTGGGTGTGTTAGTCACTTAGTCATATCCAACTCTTTGCAATCCCATGGACTGTAGCTCACCAGGCTCCTCTGTCCGTGGAATTCCCCAGGCTAGAATACTGGAGTAGGTGGCTATTCCCTTCTCCAGGGAATCTTCCTGACTCACAGGTCAAACCCAGGTCCCCTGTATTGTAGGCAGATTCTTTACCATCTGAGCCACCAGGGAAGCCCTTGACTGTCTTACTAGTCTTTTAGCCACAAAAAAACTAGAAAATGGGGGTGGTATCAACAGTAAGCTAAGTTGATATGGTTATTGGCTCAGGCCACTCAAAATCTGTGAATCAGTTTTATACCTTGCTTTATAATGGGCAGTTCACATATCAAAGCAAAATGTGCACCTATTAAAGAAATTCCAAACTAAACTTGTTATAGTATTGTAATACTCTAAGAGAAAGAGAAAAGAAGTATGAGACTCTATACACACACACACAGTGCATATTCACTCTACATAGAAAGAAGTTGAAAATGTACCTCAGAAACTTATGGAAAAATAAGATTCTACTCTATGCTTATCAGTGTTTTAGCATATTAGATGTAGAAAGAGGCCATAGACACTGTGTAGTCCTCCTTATATTGTAGACAGAAAAAGGTAAACTAAAGAAGCTAGGTTTGTTTAAGGCCATGTTTATTATTAGAGCATCAGTAGATTAGATCCCAGTTCTCCCTTTTTGTCCCAGCGCTGTTATCCATGTTTCTCAATGATAATGGATGTCAAATTTTTTTTTTTCTTATTTAGAGAGTTCTGGTTTTACTGGGATGAAAATAAGGTTGCCTTGGATATTAACATAAGATCCATCTTAAGGAAACCCTGCACCTAAAGCAGTTTTTCTAAAGTGATTATATGTATAAGCCTTTTTTCTGATATATATTATAAAATATATCTATATTACAATATATCTCCATTATATAATTAAAATATATGTCTATAATATATGATAATAGATTATAGTATATATATAATACAATTGCATACATAAGACTTTTTCTGATATAGGTTAATTTTAGCAGAATATGAACATTAAATTTTGGGGCTATTCTTTCTCTGTAAGGAGTTCATTGGATGAGCTGCTCTAAAAAACATAATGATAGCCATATATGTAGCCAGTAAGTAATTAGAAATATTAATAGTAGTTAATCAATTTGATTAGTCTGTCTTTCAGCCATAATCTGATATTTAGACATTGATATTGGATGGTTGATTCTCTTAGCCACTTTCATTAAACAAATAATATTTATGTGCCAGTTAGTTGTTTACTAGAAGTGTAACAAAGAGAAAATTTTTTCTCTGTATAGAGACCTACTTGCTTTTCAAACTTCATCTAAAACATTAAAATCCTCGTAGCTGCAAGTTAGGCATAACTTTTCCTGCCTACTCTTGACTCTCACAGAGTTTTATACACTGTTCTATTATAGCAGGGGTCTCTAATCTCTGGGATCTAACACCTGATAATCTGAGGTAGAGCTGATGTAATAATAATAGAAGTAAAATGCACAATAAATGTAACATGCTTGAATCATCCTGAAACCGTTCCTCTGCCCCCAGTCTGTGGAAAAAATTGTCTTCCATGAAACTGGTCCCTGGGGCCCAAAAGGTTGGAGACCACTGTATTATAGTACTTGTTATTTTAAATATACTTGAACATGTACAACTCTTTCCCACTTTTAAAATATTTACCTCATTCATTCTCTATACCTAGTACACACCTGGGTTTTGCATAGTGCAGTTTATGTATTCATCTGTCTGGCTCTCCAGTCTGGGGACAGTGGTTTGCCCTATGTCTTCCCCTCCCTGTAGGACCAGGAAGAATTGTTAGCTTATTAGTTTGTTCAGCTTTTCATTTGTGCTGGGACAGAGTGACCGATTTCAAGCTTACATGCAAAATTGGAAACTAGAGTCCTTGCCGCACTACATTTAAAGAGAATTAATAATATCTATGCTCATCATAGATACATTTCTGAGCTTATCCACTATATGGATACAATATACATATAAAGGGATTTCTGGAGAACTTGGGTACATTATCACATTGGTTTTTAAATTAAAAAACCTGTGACTTTCCAACATGCAAAGAAAATCTTGATTATAAGATTAAATCCCTATTAAAATATACTTAAAAGTAGAGTGAATATTCTTCCCATTCACCTTGCAAGACAGGTGTCAGTTATTGGCTTTATAATTATAGGCATTATAAAGATAGATACTTGATTTTATTTTCAGGATCCAGAAGAATGTAATAAAAAATAAAAACTTAACACTAAAGATGAGAAAAACATATCAGCCATTTCAATACTCAGGAATAATGAGAGATGATGAAAATCCCAAGGCAGTCTCTTGATAGTTCTTAAATCCATTTGCAAAGTTTTCATCCATATGCTACATAAAAGCATCCATAATGGCAGGAACAGATTAGATCAAACTTCACAAAAATATTGGTGGGATGATTTTTCTGAAAGATTTAATGAGTGACTGCACCTTGCCTTATCTTTAATTTACATAAACGGTAGCTTTGCTGTACAGGTAGAACAACTGTTAACTTCTACTTTAAGTTCAATTTAACCATCAAATAGTTACAAATGGATGGCGCTTGTGCAGTTCACAAGCTGTTATGCAAATCACAAAGTTTGGGGTATGTTTTAGAAACAGTTTTTAAGTTTTTTGTTGGATAGAAGCTCACTCTTGGTGAAAGACTAATGGTCTGTTATGTAAAAACTTATGCTCTATCATAAGAAACACTTTAGCATGTACCTTCTATGTGTTTGACATTAGGTTAAAGAATGTAGATACAGTAGTTGGCAAGATAAACCCATCTCCTGCTCTTATATTGCCTCATGTATAGTACAGTAAAGAATTTGCCTTCAATGTGGGAAACCTGGGTTCGATCTCTGGGCTGGGAAGATCCCCTGGAGACGGGCATGGCAACCCACTCCAGTATTTTTGCATAGAAAATTTCACAGACAGAAGAGCCTGGTGAGCTATAGCCCATGGGATAGCAAAGAGTCGGACAAAAAGAGCAACTAACACACACACAACCAAGAAAGGCATCCAAAGTAAATGGTAAAATACTGTCTAGAAAACATAATCTGATATAGGTTGCCTAAAGAGCTAGGTGCACTGTTCAGATTAATAATTCTAAGTTTTCTCAACAAGGAGATCCAACCAGTCCATCCTAAAGGAGATCAATCCTGGGTGTCCCTCGGAAGGACTGATGCTGAAGCTGAAACTGCAATACTTTGGCCACCTGATGCGGAGAGCTGACTTATTGGAAAAGACCCTGATGCTGGGAAAGATTGAAGGCAGGAGGAGAAGGTGACAACAGAGGATGAGATGGCTGGATGGCATCACCGACACAATGGACGTGGGTTTGGGTAGACTCTGGGAGTTGGTGATGGACAGGGAGGCCTGGTGGGCTGTGGTTCATGGGGTCTCAAAGAGTCGGACACGGCTGAGTGACTGAACTGAACTGAACTGAACTGAACTCAACAATATTCATGAAGAGTTGTTCTTAGCTAAATATAAGACTCAAGAAAGCATTGAATGTTCTACTGAAGAAATCACCAGGAGTGTTTTCGAATTATCTGGGGATATTTTATTTTATTTATTTTTTATATATATATATATATTTTTTAATTTTTATTTTATTTTATTTTATTTTTTTTTATTCTTTGAATCAGCCATGGATTTACATGTATTCCCAATCCCGATCCCCCCTCCCACCTCCCTCTCCACCCGATTCCTCTGGGTCTTCCCAGTGCACCAGGCCCGAGCACTTGTCTCATGCATCCCACCTGGGCTGGTGATCTGTTTCACCATAGATAGTATACATGCTGTTCTTTTGAAATATCCCACCCTCACCTTCTCCCACAGAGTTCAAAAGTCTGTTCTGTATTTCTGTGTCTCTTTTTCTGTTTTGCATATAGGGTTATCGTTATCACCTTTCTAAATTCCATATATATGTGTTAGTATGCTGTAATGTTCTTTATCTTTCTGGCTTACTTCACTCTGTATAATGGGCTCCAGCTTCATCCATCTCATTAGGACTGGTTCAAATGAATTCTTTTTAATGGCTGAGTAATATTCCATGGTGTATATGTACCACAGCTTCCTTATCCATTCATCTGCTGATGGGCATCTAGGTTGCTTCCATGTCCTGGCTATTATAAACAGTGCTGCGATGAACATCGGGGTGCACGTGTCTCTTTCAGATCTGGTTTCCTCAGTGTGTATGCCCAGAAGTGGGATTGCTGGGTCATATGGCAGTTCTATTTCCAGTTTTTTAAGAAATCTCCACACTGTTCTCCATAGTGGCTGTACTAGGATATTTTAGAAATACTTATGCCTTGTCTTACTCCTAGAAATTTATCTTCTATAAAAATCTCTGCATTAAGTTGGCTTCCCAAGTGGTTCTCACCTAGCTAAGAGCTTTGTGTACTAAAAATTCTTATTAGAGAAACATGTAGCCCATAGGCCTCATCCATAGCAATAACCTGAAGGAAAACAAGACATGTAGGGCTTAACTACATTAATCAATAAGAAGAGAACAAGCAACACTCAGAGTCCTGAGTAAAAGAAGTTTTTTTTTGTGATTGGTTAGTGATGTTCTCGCTGTGGGACTTTAGAAGGAGTTGACTCCTGAAATAAGTGAACTAGTAGAACCGAGAGCAGGATATTTCTGCTTGTGGGTTTGGAAATTTTGAGAAAATGACTAAAGGATTTTCTCAGGCATCTTATGCTTTCCAAACTTGGTATATTTGAATAATTTCATTTTGATGACGAAGACCCTAGAAAAGAAAAGAAAAAGTGAGTGATCACTAAGGATCAGTAACCATCTAAAAAATACTAAGGGAAGTACCCTCTCCATGTAAGCTTTGCTAAGCATCTAACCAGGGTAAGTAATTAGCCCTTACCAAATTATTCCATTCAACTGAAATCCCTTCTTGGCATTTGTGCTTAACTCTTTTAAGTTAATACAGAGGAACAAAATATATTGGCTAAACAATGCACTTGTATTAACCATAATTTATTTATGTCTTTATAAATGTTAGAACAAAAATGTTTCTGCAAAGGTGTATATACCTTTGAAAGTTATATTTGCGAATCTTCCTGCTTACTAAAATAAAACACATTACTAAAGGAATTTGTCTATGTGAATGTGCCAATTTTGTTTCTGCTTTCATTAGGAATGCAGATGGTATGGGGTCTGAGAGCCCAAATCTTTCTTTCTGTTTTGACAAGAAATAATAAATGAGTCCTTCATTAATATGCAAGGAAATATATTTAGTCTGCAATACAAATGCATTATGTTTATGGTTAATTATATTATCACCAAGGAAACCATAAAGCCTTGTGTAGAAAGCCTATTCAGAGTGAGTTAGTGAGTGAAATAAAATAAAGAGAATTTGAATTTAGACTGGAAGAGTATTTGGGCTCAATATGCCTATTTCTGAAAATAATAGCTCTTTCAATTTATCTGTCAAATATAAAATGTATAGATGCTTGCAAACACTTAACGTCAGCATATTTATTTTATGTTTTGCACATCTGTCCATCCACTCTAACTTCTTTTGTGTCGGTTTATTTTGTGACATCTTTAGAGGAAAATAAAAAGACGGGTTGTCAGAGACCTCCTATCTCTAACTTCATTATCGTGTGTACTTCATTATCATGCACTCATACTTAAAATTTTACAGTACGTGAATAGTTTGACTTAAGGATATTCTTAATGTAAAAGAGAATTTATTGATTTCATAAAATCTCTAACCTTGCATATTTCATGCTTCACTAGACTGTGTAACAAAATGGGCGATTTGAGTAAAGAATTTCTTTTGATTTCCAAAGTAGCATGGTTGCCTCAAAATAAACTGCATTTGTGCAACTGTTTGGTTGTGAGCTGAAAGAATAAATGTTTTAAGTTAAAAAAGAAATGATAGGCAAACAATAAAGACTTGAGCATTAGACAAACTCTTTTTTAAATGACAGGTGACCCATTATTTCAAGAGCAAAAATTAAAACTATTTGTTGTTAATGATAACATTTGAGTATTAAACAAAAATTAGAATTTTGAAAATTTCTGTACACCATTATGAACTTCAAAGTTTCCCAGTACTTAAGGAATTTCTGATATCTGGGGTAATGTTGACAAATATGATTTTTGGAAATCATATTATGAAACATATCAACATTTGGACACTCTATGTAACAGTGAATTAATTTTTTAAATGACCAATGCCTGACATTACAGAATCATGCATGGATAAATATTCATTTAAAGTGCAAGATGGACCAATGTATTTTATTGTAATAGAATATGTAAAAAAGCAAGAAAAGTTTGTTGCCAGGGTTTCCAGATTCTATATTGCAACTCATATTTATGGAATGATACTTATTAATTTTTGATGTGACATCACAAAAGGATAGTTGAAGTTATCTGAAAAGATTACTGAACACACCCTTTTCCTACTGCATATTTTTTAAGGCTGCATTTTTTTTCATGGATTTGACTCGACACAAGATAATGTAATAGATTGAATGAAGAAACAAACGAGAATCCATTTTTCTTATATTAAGCCAAAAATTAAAGAAATCTGCAAATATGTAAAACAATGTGGCTCTTCTAATGTGTATTAGTTTCAGCTGTAAAACAAAGTGAATCAGCTATGTGTGTATATATATCCCCCCTCTTGAACCTCCCTCTTATGCCCCTATCCCACCCTTCTAGGTCATCACAGAGCACCAAGCTGAGCTCCTCCACTGGTTATCTATTTCATACATGGTGGGATATACGTGTCAATGCTACTCTCTCAATTTGTCCCAGCTTCTCTTTGCCCATCATGGCCGCAATTCAGTTCTCTATGTCTGAGTAGTTGAATGGATAAAGAGGTTGCAGATACATATATGTATGCAACATATATTGCATATATATATATATATTATATATATTATTATTATATATATATATATTAATATATATATTCCATTATATATATATATATATAATGGAATATTACTCAGCCATTAAAAGGACTGAAACTGGGTCTTTTGTAGAGATGTGGATGAACCTAGAGTCTGTCATAAGGAGTGAAGTAAGTTAGAAAGAGAAAAAAAAATACCCTATATTAATGCATATATATGTAATCTAGAAAAATGAAATTATTTGCAGGGCAGGAAGATAAATTTTTTAAAAATGTTTGTTATTTATGTTAACATATAATGGTATTATTATTGCTATATGAAAATATTTATAAATAATTTTTTAAATTTGTTGTAATGTTAACGTGTCTAATATCAATAGATATAACCCACATAAACGGAAGCTCTTTGGCATCCTCAATAGTTTCCTTGAGCTTTTGAGAGCAAAGCATCTGAGACCCCCATGGACAGAGGAGCCTGGCGGGCTGAAATCTGAGGGGTCGCAAAGAGTCGGCCGCGACTGAAGTGACTTAACGCCAGGACAGGTAGATTCCTCTGGTTCCTTATGTCAGCCTGGGGTTATGTCTCTCTACTTATTATTTTTAAATATTTATTTATTTATTTGGCTGAACCAGGTCTTAGTCGTGACATGTGATCTCTTTGAAATCTGTTGTGGCATGGAGGATCTTTAGTTGCGGCATGGGAACTCTTAGTTGCATCATGTGGGATCTAGTTCCCTGACCAGGATGGGAGACCCAGCCCCTGCACTGGGAGAGCAGAGTCTTGGCCACTGGACCACTAGGGAAGTCCCTCTGTTTCTTATTACATCATTCTGTTGGGGAGAAAGATTTCACACCTACCCCTAAGTAGAGATAACAGCACATTAAATCTTTATATTCCCATACCCAGCTTCAATAATTATGAATATTTTGCCAATATATTTCAACTATTTCTTCTTCCTATGAACATTTTATTTTGCTTCAGTGTTTTAAAAGCAAATCTCAGATTTGGGAATCTAAGATTTCCATGGCATTGCCAGGAAAAATCTTCAATAGGTATGTATAACTGATAAAATGTATGCCTACACACAATTACTTACATCATATACAAACACCTATGTATAATCTCTATGCCATTATCACACACAACAAAATAATATTCCCTTAATGTTACCCAACATCTAGTCTATAATAAAATATTCCCAACTGTTTCAGACATATATGATTATAGATTATAGCTGTTCTGTCAAATTAGAATCTAGTTAAGGTCTTTTCATTATTATGAGTTATACTTGTTTTCAAATTCTGTGCGGTGTAAACTTTCATGCTAATGGTATGCTGGAGAAAGCTATTCTCTTGTCCAATCGAATGTTTCAGTTTCCACTTTTGGCTAATTGCTTCATTTGATTTTATTAAATTTTTCTCTATTCCCTGTAAGCTGGCAGTTAGATATGTGGGTGTGATTAGATTCAGATACATTATTTGGCAAGAATATTTCTAGATGGATGCTTTCAACTTCTTTTTGAAGTACCTCTTAAGTACAAAGTGTCTTGTTTTTCCATTTTTAATGAATGCTAAAGTTAATTAGTGGGTACAGGTGAGGTCAGCCTGATTTCTCCATTATAAAATTCTTCATTAACATTTCACTTAATGGCTTCAGAATCCATTTAATAATTGTTCTTTGGATTTATTATTAACTTTGGTGGTTTTCAATTTTTGTAATCCTTTCTTCATTTTTAAGGAGCTGAACATTTTTTAAAAATTTATTTGTTTTTAATTGAAGGATAATTGCTTTACAATGTTGTATTGGCTTCTGCCATGCATCAATATGCCCCAATACATCCATAAATAGACATATGTCCCCTCCCTCTTAAACCTCCCTCCCACCTCCCACCCCATCCCACCTCTCTAAGTTGTCACAGAGCCCCAGTTTGAGTTTCCTGAGTTACACAGTAAATTTCCACTGGCTGTCTATTTTACATATGGTAGTGTATATGATTCCATGCTACTCTCTCCATTCATCCCACTCTCTCCTCCCCCCTGCCGCATGTTCACAAGTCTGTTTTCTTTGTCTGCATCTCCACTGCTGTCCTGCAAAAGGTTCATCAGTACCACCTTTCTAGATTCTCTATATATAAGAATGTTAGTATATATTGGTTTTTCTCTTTCTGACTTACTTCACTCTATGATAGGCTCTAGGTTCATGTACTCATTAGAACTGATTCAAATGCATTCCTTTTCTTGGCTGAGTAATATTCCATTATATATATGTACCACAGCTTCTTTATCCATTCATCAGTCAATGATCTAGATATTGTAAATAGTGTTGCAATGAACATTGGGGTACATGTGTCTTTTTAAATTATGGTTTTCTCAGGGTATATGCCCAGTAGTGGGGTTGTTGGGTCATATGATAGTTTCATTCCTAGTTTTTAAGTCCATACTGTCTTCCATAGTGGATGCATTAACAGTGCAAGAGGTACTCTTTTCTCTACACCCTCTCCAGTGGTTATTGTTTGTAGATTTTTTGATGATGGCCATTCTGATGGGTGTAAGGTGATATCTCATTGTAGTTTTGATTTGCATTTCCCTAATAATGAGTGATGTTGAGCATCTTTTCATGTGTTTAGTAGCTATCTGTATGTCTTCTTTGGAGAAACGTCTGTTTAGATGTTCTGCCCACATTTAGACTGGGATGTTTGTTTTCCTAATAATGAGTAGCATGAGCTGCTTGTATATTTTGGAAATAATCCATTGTCAGTAGTTTCATTTGTTATTATTTCCTCCCACTCCAAGGGTTGTCTTTTCACCTTGTTTATAGTACAAACACCTGGAGATTAAAGAATATATTTCTAAATAATGAAAAGGTTACTGAAGAAATAAAAAAGGAAATAAAAAATATTACTAGAAAGAAGTGACAATGAAAACACCATGACCCAAAACCTATGAGATGCAGCAAGAGCAGTGCTAAGAGGGAGATTTATAGCAATACAATCCCATCTCAAGAAGCAAGAAAAACATGAAATAGACAAACTAAACTTACATTTAAAACAACTGGAAAAAGAAGAACAAAAAACCCCCAAAATTAGTAGAAGCAAAGAAATAAAGATCAAAGAAGAAATCAATGGAAAAAAATGAAGGAAACAATAGTAAAGATTAATAAAACAAAAGCTGATTTTTTAAGAAGATAAACAAAATTGGTAAATCATTAGCCAGACTCATCAAGAAAGAAATGAGAAAATCAAATCAACAAAATTAGAAATGAGAAAGGAGAGATTACCACAGACAACACAGATATACAAAGGATCATAAGAGACTATGTAGCAACTATATGCCAATAAAATGGACAACCTGGAAGAAATGAACAGATTCTTAGAAAAGTTCAACCTTCCAACACTGAACCAGGAAGATATAGAAATGATATGAAGAAGCCAATTACAATCACTAAACATTTTCTATAAAGAACAATTTTTTCTCATTTACTGATAACTTTAAATACAAGTTATTTGGAAATTATAGGATGAATGCTTGGCCATTTTCCTTTACTTTCTATTTCAAAATAATGAAATGGTGCCCCAGTAGCCAGCATTATGGGCCAATAAGGCTTTTTTTTTTATCATTATAAACACAAAGTTTTATGTATAGTGCAAGTTAATTGCTTGCAGTGAAAATTCTTTCTGATGGTCAAATTGCTCCAGGCATGGCTAATGTGAGCCCTTTGGCGTTGGCTCCTGTTACTGTGTCATGGTTCCACTAGCTATCTGAAAATTTCCTTCCGTTCTGGCAAAAAAGATATCTTAGGCTCAACGTGTCTATTTCTTATATAAATGGCAATAGTCCTTTATGCAAGGAGATTGGTTCCTTCCCATAGGAAGTAGTATTAAAATCTATAAGTGCAATCTTGCTTCACTTTTAATTTCTCATATTAATCTCAACAAATAAAATTAGTAATACCTGCTAAGAAAATCTCACATAAGATTTGAACAAAGAGTTGAATCCCACAAAGAGTTCAACATGACTGAGTACACACACACACACACACACACACACACATTTCAGTTCCCTAATAAAATCTCAATTTACTCACTAATATCCCCTCCAAAAACCTAGAAATGATAGATTATACTAAAAATTGGCACCTACATTTATATCATAATATTAATGTTATGGCCATACTAAAAGCTTGCTCTCCTTATAAATTCTTTCAGATTTAAATATATGAGTACCTCAATAGTCCTGTATAGGAAAATTTGGAATTTCTAAGTATGTAGGAAAGTAAAAAGATTAATCAAATGGGCTCTTGAGATTTCCAGATTTTGAATGTTTAATATTTACTTTAGATTCTTCATCTGATCAAAGTACTCAAATAATTTATAGACTCCATGTCACTTTTGTTAGGTTAGATGAACAAATCCAATGCTTTACCATTTTGATAAATACTTTAAAAAAGTGACAGTTTTCAACTTCCTTTCAAATGAAATATAGACCCAATATTGCTGCTGCTGCAACCCCATAGACGGTAGCCCACCAGGCTCCGCCATCCCTGGGATTCTCCAGGCAAGAACACTGGAGTGGGTTGCCATTTCCTTCTCCAATGCATGAAAGTGAAAAGTGAAAGTGAAGTCACTCAGTCATGTTCGACTCCTAGCGACCCCATGGACTGCAGCCCACCAGGCTCCTCCGTCCATGGGATTTTCCAGGCAAGAGTACTGGAGTGGGTTGCCATTGCCTTCTCCAGACCCATTATTGGCAAAGATATAAAAAGAAAACATGCCCAACTGCCTTGTTTAAAGCAGAGATGGGCAAGGAAAAAGGGTGAGACTGAAACCATGAATGGAGTTTCATATAAATTAATTTTTGTCAATTATTGTCAAAGTGTGCTACATAGACCTGCAGCATCAGCCTCACCTTCTCCAGCCTTACCCTACACTCACTGAGTCAGACACTGAGGAGTTGGTGTTTGAACAAAGTGTGTATGTGTGTGTGTGCACTCAGCCCTGTCCAACTCTTTGTGACCCCATGGACTGTAGCTAACCATGTTTCTCTATCCATGGGATTCTCCAGGCAAGAATACTGCCATTTCCTTCTCCAAGGGATCTTCCTGACCCAGTGATCAAACTCAGTTCTCTTGCTTCTCCTTCATTAGAAGGCGTATTATTTTACCCCCAGTGCCACCTGGAACAAATCCTGATGCATGCTAAAGTTTGAGAACCACTGACATATAGGACTCCATGTTTTTCAAAGCGCACTTACTTATTTCTGTTCCTTGTATCTTTATAAAACCACTGGGGGCAATTTATAAAACCTGCTTTATAGTTGAGAAGCCTGAGAACCAAGCAAAGTGATAACACCCATCTTTGGTCTTTTCATCTTTGAATTGGACACATTTTTCTCATTTTGAATTGGACACATTTTACCCTATCATGCGGTCACATGCCACCTCCTTTGTCGTGGATATTCTGTGTTTCAAATGCTGAGGCATATTTTTTTTTCATTTATTTTCATTAGTTGGAGGCTAATCACTCTACAACATTGCAGTGGGTTCTGTCATACACTGACATGTATCAGCCATGGATTTACATGTGTTCCCCATCCTGATCCCCCCTCCCACCTCCCTCTCTACCCGCTCCCTCTGGGTCTTCCCAGTGCACCAGGCCCGAGCACTTGTCTCATGCATCCCACCCGGGCTGGTGATCTGTTTCACTATAGATAATATACATGTTTTGATGCTGTTCTTCGAAACATCCCACCCTCGCCTTCTCCCACAGAGTCCAAAAGTCTGTTCTGTACATCTGTGTCTCTTTTTCTGTTTTGCATATAGGGTTATCATTACCATCTTTCTAAATCCCATATATATGTGTTAGTATGCTATAATGTTCTTTATCTTTCTGGCTTACTTCACTCTGTATAATGGGCTCCAGTTTCATCCATCTCATTAGAACTGATTGAGGCGTATTTTAAAGTGATATTGGGCAACAATTAACGCAAGGAGCTTCACAGGTGGCGCTAGTGGTAAAGAACCCGCCTGCCAAGACAGGAAACATAAAAGACTCAGGTTCAATCCCTGGGTTGGGAAGATCCCTTGGAGTAGGAAATGGCAACCCACTCCAGTATTCTTGCCTGGAGAATCCCCTGGACAGAGGAGCCTGGCAGGCTGTGGCCCATGAGGTCACAAGAGTCAGATATTACTGAAGCAACAGTACAGCACAGCACAATGCAAGGAGAACAAGAAATCCTACTGCAGTGAAATGTTTTATGAAACAGGAGTAATGTGAAGGCAGAAGTGACATCTTGTGGGGCTGCCAGAGCATTATATGAAATCAAGCTTTGCAGTCTATCGAAGGACAGCTGTGTGCTGGGTGCATGCCTGGATGTTGTTGTTCAGTCGCTAAGTCATGTCTGACTCTTTTGTGACCCCATGGACTATAACCCGCTAGCTCCTCTGTCCATGGGATTTCCCAGTCAACAGTACTGGAGTGAGTTGCCATTTCCTACTCCAGGGAATCTTCCCAGCCCAGGGATCGAACATGCAGCTCCTGCATTGGCAGGCAAATTCTTTAATGCTGAGCCAGCAGGGAAGCATGGCTATAGTTATTCCTATAAAGCCCTTCCTCATGAAGTAATCACCTACTCATGGAATTGGTATAGTGTAAGATGACTCTATATTCAGATACTTACGCTCTTCCATTTTCCTTTCAAAATTTATTATGATTTTTTAAACTGGAGAAGAGTTGCTTTACAGTGTTATGTTGGTTTCTGCCGCATACAACGTTGGGGATGTATATCTCCTCCCTGAGCCTCTGACCCCTGCATTTCAGTCCCTCTAGATCATCACAGAGCACCAGCTGGGGCTCCCTGTATTATACGGCAGCTTCCCACTAGCTATCTATCTTATACATGGGATTTTCATTCTTGAGTGTCCCTGGCCTATGAGGAAACCCTTCAGTTGCTCCTTGTAAGACATGCAAGAGCCTGAGTTTAAAGATAAGAGTTTATTCCCTTCTCCCAAGACACAAACCCCTTGATTATTTGTTCAGACCTCCCAAGCAGTTGGAGCAGGCAGGGCTATAGCAGCCAGGCACAGCATGAAGGGCATTGTGTGAGGTGAGAGGGAGATTTGGTACCCAAGGAAATGAAAGAAAAAAAAGAAAAAAAAGCAGACCTGTTGTTATCTGTACTTACAACAGAAGTAGCACAGGGGAGATAACAGTATTGGAAATTATTTTTAACTTATCTTGCATTACATCTTCTGAGCAAAACCAAGGTGTAGACAACTGAGGCTTGTTCCAATAACAAAATTGTTGCCTGAAAAGAAGTTCTTGACATTCCAGTCATTCTCTGTAGCCAAATCAGTTTTTATTCGTATAACACATGTTTGGAAAACGCTTTAATGAATGTTTTGCACTTAGTCATCCACTTTATTTTCTTTGTTAAGAGGTCCTTCAGTAGCCACAAAAGAACAAAGCTCTTCTGGGAGGTATATTCCCTAGCATGTTATTAGCAAAAGGTCTTCCTAGTGAGTTAAGAAGAAACTGACAATGATTGGGAACAAACATGACTTTTCCTCTGCAATTAAAGGGAGGGAATGAAAAATTTTGTGATTGCTGTGTTTGACGCAGTAGCTGCAATTTTGAATTAAAATCTTCTAAGGGCCATGCCCTGATAGATCTCAGAAAGGGCAAATACTGACTTAACTATTAATTGATGGGAAAAGGTCATTCCAGGTTAAGGCTATGGTCCTTGAGTTTGAGGTGAATGCTGAGAGATATAATTTACGAAGGAAGGAGTGACTTTGGGTTTAGTCCAGATACATCGAACTTGTGTGTGTGCTGTTATTTCCTTTTAGCAAGACACTCTCCCCACCTCATCCTGAACCTCACTAACTTAGCACCTCAACCTCTCATCCCATAGCTAAAAGTAATGATTCGCCAGAGCCATCCTTGAGGAGAGTAACACTTTGCTTATTTTTAAAACTAAGATCAATATCAGTTTCTTTTCTGAGAGCAGATTTTGGAAACTAGGTGGAGAAGGAGACTCTAAGGGCAATGGTGGCAGGGGGCTAATATCTCCACTGAAGTAAAGTCTCCGAGGTCAAAGCCACATCCACCTTATTCACTGCTGAATTCTGGTACCCAGAGCAATGCCTGCAGCAACTGATTTGTTGTGTGAATGAAGGCTCCTATGAAGGGTGAAGGCTGAGAAATGTCATTGAGAATGGAAAGGGAGTTCTGCGTGCCCCAAGCAAACAGGAGGTCACATGTATTTGCAGTTGAAGCTGCTTTGTCACTTAGAAGATGCTAGGCATTTGCTCCCCCTGGTTTTTTTTTAAAGAATCTACAAATATTGCCAGAAAAACCATCAGATGTACTGAAGCAGTGTATCTCAAATTACGTGGGGTAAGGGACCAGTTTTGTTCTGTTTCATTTGCATTCAGTAGCAGACAAACCCTTCAGTAAAATATAATGAAATAAAATAATAGAATAAGTCAAATGGAAAAAAGAAGACATACAAAATACAAGACCATTGAAGAACTATGATTATTGAGTCTGAGCTCACACTGCTCACTGTAAGATGGCCAGTAAATCAAGAGGTGAGGTGTAGAGGCAAGGGATGGTGCTCATTGTTGCAGATTTCTTGATGCCAGCCAGACCCCTGCAAGGACAAAAACAGAATCCTCTTTTTACAGCTGTCTATGCAAGTCTGGTCATGTTCCTGTAAACCTCCATGAGGACAGATGTTATTCTCTGTTCTGCAACTGTATAAGAATGGAAAAGTGTTACACCTCTCAAGCTCACCCATGGATGCAAAGCCTTGCAAAAGGACTATCATGTACATTTCAGGCTTTAGCCAACGTTCTTTTACAAAAGGTGCAGAGCCAGCATTATAAAGCACAGGCAACAGAGCCCAAGGGTCAGCGCTAAAGGAATAGGTTCAATATGGAGTCGAGTTTGTTCTCTATGATGTAATGAGCTTCCACAACCTAAAATTACTCTGTAGATGACTGTGAAAGTGGCCCTTAGCATCAACTCCAGTGCCATATTTCCTTTGTTGCAACCTGGCAACAACAGTTTCTTGGAGAGCATAGATGCACATCATGTATTGTGTTGTGCTGCCCTGACACTTGGCCCCAGTATCCTTTACTTGAATGGCAAGAGAGGAATGATCTGGGTGCATTTTTTGTTGTTGATCAGTCGCTCAGTTGTTGTCCAAATCTTTGTGACCCCATGGACTGCAGCACAGCTGGTTTCCCTGTCCTTTACCATCTCCTGGAGCTTGCTCAAGCTCGTGTCCATTGAGTCAAGGATGCCGTCCATCTCATCCTCTGTTATCCCCTTCTCCTCCTCCCTTAAAAACGTTCCCAGCATCCCGGTCTTTTCTAATGAGTTGGCTCTTTGTATCAGGTGGCCAAATATTGGAACTTCAAATTCAGCATCAGTCCTTCCAATGACTATTCAGAACTGATTTCGTTGAGAATTGACTGGCTTGATCTCCTTGCTGGTCAAGGGACTCTCAAGAGTCTTCTCCAATACCACAGTTCAAAAGCATCAATTCTTTGGCGCTCAGCTTTCTTTATGGTCCAATGCTCACATCCATACATGACTACTAGAAAAACCATAGCTTTGACTAGACAGATGTTTGCTGGCAAAGTAATGTCTCTGTTTTTTAATACATTGTCTAGGTTTGTGATAGCTTTTCTTCCAAGGAGCAAGTACTTTAACACAAGTACCTTTTGTAAAATAATGTCAAGTAAACTTCATATGAAACTGAGGAGACAAAGACAATCTTTGCTCTTCTACTCGCCCTGTGTTTGTCCAAGGGCAAGGACTGCTAGGAGTTAGGGTGAGGAGGAGTGCAGGTAAACGGAGTACTTGCTTACCAGATAACATACTTTATTTACTACTACTTTAGAACCTACTTTTCTTACTACTACTTTAGAACCAACTTCACTTACTTCTACTTTGCAGAATCCACTTTAGAATGTAGGTTCTACAAAGTCAAAGTCATTGATTCTTAACCAGACTTGCCGGTTTTATTAATAGACTTTTCAATCCACTGAAAAATCATAGGGAATTGAACTATCTTGCTTTTATTTATTTATATTTCAATTACCAATTTAAGTAATAATTATTTCCTTACAGTGATGATATGGGTATAATTTATTGCTGATTATAGGCCTGCCGCTGCTGCTGTTGCTAAGTTGCTTCAGTCGTCCCCCACTCTGTGCGACCCCATAGACGGCAGCCCACCAGGCTCCCAGCCCTGGGATTCTCCAGGCGAGAATACTGGAGTGGGTTGCCATTTCCTTCTCCAATGCATGAAAGTGAAAAGTGAAAGTGAAGTCGCTCAGTCAAGTCCGACTCCTGGCGATTCCATGGACTGCAGCCTACCAGGCTCCTCCGTCCGTGGGATTCTCTAGGCAAGAGTACTGGAGTGGGTGCCATTGCCTTCTCCAGATTATAGGCCTACCCTAGAATTAAAAGCTTTGTTCATTAAATACATTTAGTGTTTAATTTTTTCACATAGAATTTTGGACTTTTTTTACTTCATGGCCGACATATTTTAAAATTTCTTTCTGGTAACCTCTGCCTGAGGTTATAAATTATTTAAATTGAAATTTTAATATCCGAATATATTTTAGTCAACATTTGTTTTGAGTTCTAACTTCAGTGAATTCTAGTCAGTGAACATGGAGTCTATGATACTGATTTTCAAAAACAATTGTGAAAATTTCCTTTTTGATCTGAAAAAATGTATAATGCATGTTTCATATCACAGATTTTTTTTATTAATATGTCTGTGACTTTCTGTTAATAGATTTCCCCTTGAATTATATTTTGTCCAATGCAACTAACTTTTGGTTAGTACTTGGAAATATAATTAATTCCAGTCTTTTTTTTTCATCAGCTTATTACATATTTTAATTTTAGTTGCATTATTTACAACAAAAGTTACATTTAAAAATATAATATGTGAATCTGCTCATAACAAATATGATATTTTACATAGTATATTTGCTATTAGGAAAACATTAACTCATTCTATATATTCCACATCCTCCTGAACAAGACAGAAAGAAAATTTGACTTAGGATCAGCAAATGACACTGGGGAACCAGTCCAGATATAATCTTGCTTCCTCAGAAACAGGAAAATACAGGTGAAGAGAAAGAAGAATGGGGTAAAGAGCAAGAAAATTCTAGAGTATAAACAACCTGAAATGGCTATGGGGTTAAGAGGGAAAAAATGGAGGTCTGTGACAGCTGACTAGATCACTATGCATATTATTCATAGGAAGTAAAAGCTGAGTTTCACTCATCTCACATGCTAGCAAAGTAATGCTCAAAATTTTCCAAGTCATGCTTCAACAGTATGTGAACTGTGAAATTCCAGATGTTTGAACTGGATTTAGAAAAGGCAAGGGAGCCAACGATCAAATTGCCAACATCTGTTGGATCATCGAAAAAGCAAGAGAGTTCCAGAAAAATGTCTATTTCTGCCTTATTGACTATCCCAAAGCCTTTGATTGGATCACAACAAATTGTGGAAAATTCTTAAAGAGGTGGGAATACCAGACCACCTGATCTGCCTCCTGAGAAACCTGTATGCAGGTCAAGAAGCAACAGTTAGACTGAACATGGAACAACAGACTGGTTCCAAATTGGGAAAGGAGTACATCAAGGCTGTATATTGTCACCCTGCTTATTTAACTTATATGCAGAGAACATCATGAGAAACACTGGGCTGGAGGAAGCACAAGCAGGAATCAAGATTGCCGGGAGAAATAATAATAACCTCAGATATGCAGATGACACCACCCTTATGGCAGAAAGTGAAGAAGAACTAAAGAGCCTCTTGATGAAAGTGAAAGAGGAGAGTGAAAAAGTTGGCTTAAAGTTCAACATTCAGAAAACTAAGATCATGGCATCCAGTCGCATCACTTCATGGCAAATAGATGGGGAAACAGTGGAAACAGAGACAGGCTTTATTTTTGGGGGTTCCAAAATCACTGTAGATGGTGATTGAAGCCATGAGATTAAAAGACACTTACTCCTTGGAAGGAAAGTTATGACCAACCTAGACAGCATATTAAAAAGTAGAGACACCATTTTGCCAACCAAGGTCCATCTAGTCAAAGCTATGATTTTTCCAGTGGTCATGTATGGATGTGAGAGTTGGACTATAAAGAAAGCTGAGCACCAAAGAATTGATGCTTTTGAACTGTGATGTTGGAGAAGACTCTTGAGAGTCCCCTTGGACTGCAAGGAGATCCAACCAGTCCATCCTAAAGATCAGTCCTGAATATCCATTGGAAGGACTGATGCTGAAGCTGAAACTCCAATACTTTCACCACCTGATGAGAACTGACTCATTGGAAAAGACCCCAATGCTGAGGAAGATTGAAGGCAGGAGGGGAAGGGGATGACAGAGGATGAAATGGTTGGATGGCATCACCAACTCAATGGACATGAGTTTGAGTAAACTCTGGGAGTTGGTGATGGACAGGGAGGCCCGGCGTGTTGCAGTCTACGGGGTCACAAAGTGTTGGACACAACTGAGCGACTGAACTGAACTGGAAAGCTCAGTTGGTCAAGGATCCTCCTGCAATGCAGGTGACACCAGTTTGATTCTTGGGTTGGGAAGATCCCTTAGAGAAGAGAAAGGCTACCCACTCCAGTGTTCAGTCCTGGAGAACTCCATGGACTGTATAGTCCAGTGGGTCACAAAGAATCATACATGACTGAGTGACTCTCACTTTCACCTTCAAATACATATGATACCCACTCAGGAAATTCTGTGGTTAATTTTTCTATTCGTCATTGTTTGTGATCGCAGATCTACACACATCAAAGGCAATCCTTCTTTAATACAATTACTAGAAGACTATGTTGTAAGACACTTCTTTAAAAGGGTAACTGTAAGAAACAAAGGGAAACATTTAATGTCTCTAAAACAGTCTTTGGGGACAAGAAACTTTACACTGATGGCAGAAGAGGAAACTACCTGTTAAGGATAATGGGGCGCCTCTTATTAAAGTGGCTACAGATATCCTAAATTAAGGAAAGCATGTTCCCTGGATTCAGGTAAATCCAAATCCCTTGGGAATCTAAACACATTAAGGAGAGTCTGAAAATACCTCACTTTATATCTTCTGTTTCCTTTCCCAAATGCCACTTAGAAAAGCAGAAATCATATCTGTATAACTTTCTGATTCAAAGCAGCAGTCTAGAAAGACTGTCTGCTTTTGCTTGAAAGTGAGATGTCCCTCCAACTTTCCTTCATTTCTTAGAGACAAGAAGGAGAGAACAATAGATATCAAGGACAACAGAGAGTGGTAGTTCCTGTTGTTTTTTAGGGAGAAAGGTGTATGTACGAAGAATGATGAAGAACCAAAATATATCTCCATTGGAGGGGAAAATTTTGCTGATGGTGTTACTGAGGCACACTTGGGTCCACTCATCCAAGTGCAGTAAAGCCGATCCACTGACATCAGGTTGTGGTGAAGGAAAATATAAAATTTACTTCAGGGTGCCACACAAGGAGAATGGGAAGCTCATGCTCAAAAGACCCAAACTTCCTGACGATTTTCAGGGAGGAGGTTTCATAGACAGTGTGAGGGAGGTGTCTTCAGGGTGTATGATCAGTTCGTGCACAGTTCTCAGATGGGTTGGCATCAAGGTGAAGCTTCAAGTATCATTAACCTGGTTTCAACCAGTCTAGGGTCTATGTGCTTTTTGTCAACAACTTTCTACCAGTGGTGGTCTGCTTCATGTAAAAACAACCCAGGAATGTATGCCAAGCCTTTATCTATATCTTTCAGGGAGCTATGAGTTTCTGATTCTACTGTGGCTGTTTTATAGCCTAAATTGTAACCAGTACCCCAGCTCAAGAGCTATTCTTTGTTTCTACTTCTTCACATTTTCCATTAATTAACACTTGAACCACCCTTTTGAGACTCAAGGGAGGCCTAGGAGACTAAAGCAAAAGCATTTTACTTCCAAGAACAGGGACAGAGAGACTTGTATATGGTTTCAATCCCTCTTTTTCTTTTATACTCCACAGTCTTGGGGAAATAAGCTCAGGAAAAGAAAGGGAGTGGAGTTTTGGATACATAATCATAAATTCAGCAGAGGTACTCAGTTTTAGGCGTACTTGCTTTCAATGGTATCCATGTCCATAATTCACCACTTCCAACTTTTCCTTGCTCAGACTTTTGTCACTGACTTTTCTCCATTCTTTGTCTCCCAAAAGACTATGAAATAAGGTCAGGCTAAATTTGTTGTTTGGCTTTAAAATCTCCTACAATCCTGTTTATGCTGTCATTTACATTTTGGGGATGTTGGTAAACTAGGACCCAAATGCTGAACATCTTCATGCAATGAAGTGCTTCCAAGGATTCATATTCTTCCATACCTTGAGCTGACTAGAGTAGTTTACTAGATAGCAATGTATCTACTCAGAGAGCTTAGCAGGAAGATGTGCCTTTACACTTGGAAAATAATATTTCTTCCTGTTTGCCAGAACAGTAGTCAAATTTGCTCCAGTTTATATTGAGAATCAAAAAGAAAACGATTTATTGATATTTGCCTCCTACTCTGAAGCTCATCTTTAAGACATTGTTTTCCTTCCAAGACAATTGTCTAAACCATATAGATTGGGGACTTCTCTTCTGTCTTTAATCAAATTGAGAGACAATACCAGTAGATGACAGGATTATAAGTGATATATTTCAAGTTTTACAAGGAATATAGTTTCATTTCACACAAAAATTAAGGAAAATTTTTTCTTCATGTTCACATTACTGATTATACATCTAGTTAAATATGTATAATTAATATGTTAAATTATACAACTAGTTAAATATGCCATAATTATAGTTTTAAGAGGTTCGGTGGTCTCCCAGGATTAAAAAGATATAAGCACAGTAAAGTTTTAAAAGAGATCTGTTGAGAGTACAAAATAGCTTAAGTTTTTTAAAATAATGTGTGTTTTTCAAACATTTTATTATCATACCCTTTATCAAATAAAATCTTCTGAAAAACTAAACTAATGAAAAGCTATAAGTGGAATGTTATTTGTATTCACCTATTTTTCTACATTAAATTTCAGGAGAATTGCTTATTTTAGATAAATTGTGGTCAGTAATAATGATTTAATCTGTCCAGCCATTTAAAGTTACATTCTAGTTTTGGGGAGGAGGAGTGAATAACATAAGGAAAATACTGATTTACCTAGTTTTCTTTTTGTTTTTATTTTTTGCAAATAGAAGAAAATTACTGTGGGACATCTTCCTATTTCAAGATATTATTTACACAAAATGACCAAAGGTAAAATTTTTCTTTCAAAATTGAATTGCAGATTGACGAAGAAGCAAAGTCAAAACAGTGGGGCTGAGACAGTCTCTTCAACAAATAGTGCTGAAGCAACTGGACATCTACATGCCAAAATATGAATCTAGACACAGACCTTAGACACTTCACAAAAATTAGCTCAAGATGGACTAGAGATCTACATGTAAAACACAAAATTAGGAAACTTCTGAAGAACAACATAGGCGTAAGCTTAGATGACCTTAAAGTGAAAGTCGCTCAGTTGTGTCCGACTCTTTGCAACCCCATGGACTGCACAGTTCAGGGAATTCTCTGGGCCAGAATACTGGAGTGGGTAGCTGTTCCTTTCTCCAGGGGAGCTTCCCAACCCAGGGATGGAATCCAGGTCTCCCATGTTGCAGGCGGATTCTTTACCAACTGAGCCACAACCTTGGATATGCCTTTTTAGATAGAATGCCAGATGAACAATCTATGAGAAAAATAATTGGTAAGTTGAACTTTACTGAAATTAAATTTTCTGCTGTGCAAAAGACAATGTCAATATAATTAGAAGACAATCTATAGACTGGAGAAAATATTTCCAAAAGACACATCTGATAGAGGAGTGTTATCCAAAATATACAAAAAACTCTTACAAGTTAATATTAAGAAAATAACTCAAATAAAAGTTAGCCAAAACTCTAGAACTTGTCATTTATTTATATGATAAATTGCTCATTTAAAAACTAAGTTTCATGTCTCTCATCTTTCAAGGGAAAAAAGAGATGGGCCAAAGACTGACATCTCACAATAAAGACAAACAAATGACAAGGATATAGAAAGATGTTCCCCATCATATGTCATAAGGAAAAATATAAATTTATACATTAATGACATATCACCACACACCTATTAGAATGGCCGAAATACAGAGTAGATAACCTCAAATGCTGGCAAGGATGTAGAACAATAGGAACTCTCATTAGACATTTATAAAACTGATCATACTCCTACTAGACAACTCAACAGCAATTGTACTCCTTCAGCTCAGTTAAGTTCAGTTCAGTTGCTCAGTCGCTTCTGACTCTTTGTGACCCCATGAACCGCAGCACGCCAGGCCTCTCTGTCCATCACCAAACCTGAAGTTTACCCGAACTCATGTCCATTGAGTTGGTGATGCCATCCAACCATCTCATCCCCTGTCATCCCCTTCTCCTTCTGCCTTCAATCCCTCCCAGCATCAGGGTCTCTTCACATTAGGTGGCCAAAGTATTGGAGTTTCAGTTTCAGCACCAGCCCTTCCAATGAACACCCAGGACTGATCTCCTTTAGGATGGACTGGTTGGATCTCCTTGAAGTCCAAGGGACTCTCAGGAGTCTTCTCCAACACCACAGTTCAAAAGCATCAATTCTTTGGCACTCAGCTTTCTTCACAGTCCAACTCTCACATCCATACATGACTACTGGAATTAGCCTCCAACTAATAAAGATAAATGAAAAAAAATATATATATATATTAAAAGAAAATACTTAGAACCACTTAAGTCCAAAATAAATAAATAAAATTCAATTATGGGAAAAAAAAGTCTTGACTAGATGGACCTTTTTTGGCAAAGTAATGTCTCTGCTTTTTAACATGCTGTCTAGGTTGGTCATAACTTTCCTTCTAGGGAGTAAGCATCTTTTAATTTCATGGCTGCAATCACCATCTAAGTGAAAGTTGTCAATATGAAAAATCTACATTCTGTATGATTTCAATACATGACATTCTTGAGAAGACAAAACATTGGAGCCACTAAAAATATTAGAGGTTTCCAGGGGGTTTGGGATGAGCAGGGGTGATTAGGCAGAGCACAGAGTATTTTGAGGGCAAGAAAGATACGCTGTATGATATCATGGTATGGATACATGTCGTTGTATGTTTGTCTGAACTGCCAGTACAACACCAAGGGTGAATCCTAATGTAAAGGATGGCCTTTAGGTCACTAGTATGTGTGTGCTCAGTTGTGTCCAACTCTGTGAATCCCCATGGACTGCAGCCTGCCAGGCTGCTCTGTCCATGGGATTTTCTAGGCAAGAATATTAGAGTGGGTCGCCATTTCCTCCTGCCATTTAGGTGATTGTGATGTGTCAAAGTAGGTTCATCAGTTGTAACATACATTTATCAATCATAACACCACTTTGGTGTGGGATGTTGATAATGGGTGAAGGTTGTGCATCTATGGGGGCAGGGGCTATACAAAAACTCTCTGTGCTCTCCTTTGAATTTTGTTGTGAACCTTAAACTGTTCTAAAAATATCTTAATAAAAAATTGAATCACACACATATAAATTTCCTTAGTCTGTCAACTCAAAGGGCTAGAAGAAATGGCACCACAAAGCAATAAGCACACCTAGTTTCTAAGGGAGAGATCTTGGTTTCTAAAATTATTATTCAATAAAAATAAATCAGAAGTGGAACTTAGAAAAGTGAACGATTTTGAAACTGCTGCAAGAACATATAAGGTGGACCTGGAGCATCTTGTTCCATCAGAAAGTACAGAGTGCTAAAAAATAGAAACCCATAATCATGGTATGTCAGAGGTACACAGGAGCCAACTTAAATAGCTCCCAATGGTAGAACAATCTGAGAAAAAAGGTAAAATAATACTGGATAATAACACAAAGTATAAAATAAATATCCATAATCCCTTACTTATATGTATAAATAATTGAGTAAACAAAGATGTGGCGAGAATAGTCATATCTCTTGTGTAGAAAAATTCTAAATAATCGATGTTGACACTCTGTGCTCAAGGAGAGGGAGCTTTAATCCCCACTTCCACTACTTAAACAATTCTTTCCAAAGACTATACTCTTGGAAGAGCGAAAAAAATCTATAGGAAGGGAGCAAAAGAGTAGCTGCTGCTGCTAAGTCATGTCAGTCGTGTCCGACTCTGTGCGACCCCATAGACGGCAGCCCACCAGGCTCCACCGTCCCTGGGATTCTCCAGGCAAGAATACTGGAGTGGGTTGCCATTTCCTTCTACAGTGCATGAAAGTGAAGAGTGAAAGTGAAGTCGCTCAGTCGTGTCCAACTCTTAGCGACCCCATGGACTGTAGCTTACCAGGCTCCTCCGTCCATGGGATTTCCCAGGCAAGAATACTGGAGTGGGGTGCCATTGCCTTCTCCAAAGAGTAGCCAACAGTGGAGAAATCCAACCAGTAGTACTTCACCCTGGCAATCATGCATTACAGTGATAATTCATCCTGAAACAATATGGTGTGATGAGATTAAAATGATACATGATCTCTCTATTCTTCCTCCCTAAAACCCACAAAATTAAAATATGAGAAAAATGTTAAACTCAGTCTAGTAGAGGAACATCTTGAAAACATCCAACCAATACTCCTTGAAACTGCCAAAGTCATCAAAGTCAAATAAAATCTGAGACTATATTAAAAAAGGGAAAGCTTTTATGAATGTAGAGAAAGGTTTTTTAATGACGGATCAAAATTAATATTCAATAGAAAAATATTATTATTTAAAACTTTATAGATACTTGTGTGTGTGTGTGTGTGTGTGTGTGTGTGTGTGTGCACTCAGTTGGTCAGTCATGTTTGACTCTTTGCAACCCCATGGACTGTAGCTCACCATGCTCCTCTGTCCATGAGATTTCCTAGGGAAGAATACTGGAGTTGATTGCCATTTCCTCCTCTAGGAGATCTTCCCAACCAAGGGACTGAACGCATCTCTCCAGCATTTGCAGGTAGATTCTTTACCACTGAGCCACCTGGGAAGCCCTTATAGATATTTATGTTCAGATAATCTAAATATGAACATACATACATATATAAATATTTATAATAAGTGTATTTGTTAAAAATACACATAATAAGGGAAATCAAAAGGCAAAAGACAAACTGGAAAAATATATTTACAACATACATCACTTATACAGAGTTAAAATATGTAATATAAGAAAAAATAAATAATGTGAGAAAAAAAACTTGAAAATGGGACACTGGCAAGAACAGACTTATAATCATATGTAGACACACACGTGAAGTCAAGTGTGCCTTAGAAAGCATCACTAAGAAACAAAGAGAGTGGAGGTGATGGAATTCCAGTTGAGCTATTACAAATCCTAAAAGGTGATGCTGTGAAAGTGCTGCACTAAATATGTCAGCAAATTTGGAAAAGTCAGCAGTGGCCGCAGAGCTGGAAAAGTCAGTTTTCATTACAATCACAAAGAAAGACAATGCCAAAGAATGCTCAAACTACCGCACAATTGCACTCATCTCACACACTAGTAAAGTAATGCTAAAAATTCTCCAAGCCAGGCTTCAATAGTACATGAACTGTGAACTTTCAGATGTTCAAGCTGGTTTTAAAAAAGGCAGAGGAACCAGAAATTAAATTGCCAACTTCCTTTGGATCATCAAGAAAGCAATAGAGTTCCATAAAAACATCTATTTCTGCTTTATTGACTATGCCAAAACCTTTGACTATGTGAACCACAACGAACTCTTGAAAATTCTTAAAGAGATGGAAATACCAGACCACCTGATCTGCCTCCTGAGAAATCTGTATGCAGGTCAGGAAACAACAGTTAGAACTGGACATGGAACAACAGACTGGTTCCAATCAGGAAAGGAGTACGTCAAGGCTGTATATTGCCACCCTGCTTATTTGACTTATATGCAGAGTACATCATGAGAAATGCTGGGCTGGAGGAAGCACAAGATGGAATCAGGACTCGGGAGAAATATCAATAACCTCAGATATGCAGATGATATCACCCTTATGGCAGAAAGTGAAGAAGAACTAAAGAGCCTCTTGATGAAAGTGAAAGAGGAGAGTGAAAAAGCTGGCTTAAAGCTCAACATTCAGAAAACAAAGATCATGGCATCCGGTCCCATCACTTCATGGCAAATAGATGGGGAAACTGTGGAAACAGTGACAAACTTTATTTTGGGGGGCTCCAAAATCACTGCAGATGGTGACTGCAGCCATGAAATTAAAAGACACTTGCTCCTTGGAAGAAAAGCTATGATCAACCTAGACAACATATTAAAAATCAAAGACATTACTTTGCCAACAAAGGCCCATCTAGTCAAAGTTATGGTTTTTCCAACAGTCATGCATGGATGCGAGAGTAGGACTATAAAGGAGGCTGAGCTCCAAAGAGTTGATGCTTTTGAACTGTGGTGTTGGAGAAGACTCTTGAGAGCCCCTTGGACTGCAAGGAGATCCAACCAGTCCATCCTAAAGGAAATTAGTCCTGAATATTCATTGGAAGGACTAATGCTGAAGCTGAAACTCCAAAACTTTGGCCACCTGATGAGAAGAACTGACTCATTTGAAAAGACCCTGATGCTGGGAAAGATTGAAGGTGGGAGGAGAAGGGGATTGCAGAGGATGAGATGGTTGGATGGCATCACTGACTCAATGGACAGGAGTTTGAGTAAGCTCTGGGAGTTGGTGATGGACAGGGAGGCCTGGTGCGCTGCAGTCCATGGGGTCACAAAGAGTAAGACACGATAGAGTGACAACTGAACTGAAATGAGACACACACAGAAGCAGAACACATACATGCGTACATGCAGAGAATTTTTAAATATTTAAATACATGAACAAATGTTCATCTTTACTTATAAGAGAACTGAAATAGCGAACAAATTCTGAAAGCTTGACAACATATTCTGTTGGTAGTGTTGGCAAAGCTGCAGGGACATAGTCATTCAGTTTGCTCTAAAGAAGCAGTACCACCTCTGTGAACATACAACGTCTAAAAATCAATGTATCGATTTGCCCTTTGACTCAGCAACATCATTTCTGGAAATTAAAAAGTTGCCTCCAACAATACAAAAATGGTTTTCTGCAAGGTTATTCATTAAAGCATTATTTGTAATTGGAAAATGTAAACCACTTAAATATCCAAACATAGTGGAATTGTTGAATGAACTATGATACATACACTCATAAGAGTACTGTTAAGCTGTGGAAAAAAAAAAAGCAAAAACAGTTTGAAATGATTTGCCAAATACATTGTAAAACCATAATATGTAGGGAAAAAAATTTTTATTCTTTATATTTTGTAACATGTAATGTATTAAGAAGAGTAAGGCACACATATATATGTAGCATTTTTCCATTTGTGTATAAAAGAAGGAGAAATGAAACCTACATGAATCTACTCATTTTTTTAAAAAATAATGCAAAATGGATAGCTAGAATCATGTCAGACTGGTAACCTATGAGTTTAGATTAGGGAATAAATAATGAGAAAGTTAGCAGAAGGAGTAACCCCTTTCTGAGTATACTTTTTGATTAATTTTGGAATGACTTTCATAGTCTAAGTGTTCAAAACAATTTAAAAAGAAGAAATTCTAAAATGGAATGCAAACAGGGGAAGTAAATTCCACTGTATTGTTAATGAGTAATAATAACATTGCCAAGCTGAGTGTGTAGAGAAGAGAACTAATTCAAGTAGCTATTGAACACAATATTTTGGCTAAATAATCTCAGGTTAGAGGAACAAAGCAGAATAAAATCCCTTATAGATCTTATCTCTGCCAACTGATAAGACCTAGAAATACTGATGCATTGAGAACACCTAGCACCCTAATGCTGTTTTATAAATACCATTTCCCATCCTAAGAAACCAGATATTCTTGGAGAAATAGCTAGTTCCAGGACTGGGTGGAGGGAGGGTCCAAGATGAGTTAAGAATTTCTTCTTAGGCCAGAAAACAAGCATGTCATTTTTGTTGTTGCTGTTTGCTTGTTTGTTTAAAGTAGAGTAGAAATTTCTGAGTTTGCAATAGAAACTAGCTGGGTAGTTAGTTTAAGTAAATGTCTCTTACAATAGAATGTTGATTGATAAATATAGAAGACGTGGCAGAGTTGGAAAATTATTATTTTGAAATTATGATTCTAAAGATTTCAAGAATCATGAATGACTATTAGGTCTAGGAGGACTTCCCAGGTGGCTCATTGGTAAAGAATCTGCCTGCCAATGCAGGAGACAAGGGATATGCAGATGTGGGTTTGATTCCTCAGTTGAAAAGATCCCCTGGAAGAGGAAATGGCAACCCACTCCAGTGGGTTGCCTGGACAATCTTAAATTGTCCGGTATTCTTGCCTGGACAATCCCATGGACAGAGGAGCCTGGCAGGCTACAGTCCATGGGGTCACAAAGAGTCAGACACAACTTAGTAACTGAGCATGCACACTTTAAATCTATAGGGCTAGCCAGTCTGGTGGAGTACTAGGGTAACTGTGTTTACAATAAATCACCTAAACTTAAAAAAAGAAACATAGTTTGATGAAATTCAGAATAGCTGCATAATCTCAGAGGATCTGCTTATACATTGCTTATTAGTTGCAAAACAGAAATAACTATTCAGTGGGAAACTAGAAAACACTCTGACTGGATGACCAATATTAACATCCTCAGCAAAGAACACATGAGCAACAGGTGCCTCCAAAGAGATGTCCTTTAAAAGTCATAATATAATTTATCTAGTATTCCAGAAACTGGAAGTGCATATTTTAAATCTTAGTAATAAGGTGATAAATAGAAAAATTGAAGCACACTCTATAAAATAATTGGCCAGTATACTGTAAGCCTTCGATGTATGAAATATCAATACAAGGAAAAGAAATGCTCCCAAACTATAGGAGATTAAAGAGATGTGACTACATGCACCATGTGATCTTAAATTGATCTGATATTGCAGGTAAAATTGCTACAAAATATATCATTATGAAAATTGCAACATGGAATGTGAGTTAGATGAAAGCATTTTACCAGTTAATTTTTCTAAATTTGTAGTCAAAATGTGAAGATGTGCACTCTTGTTTTAGGTTCTTTGCTCTCATGTTAAAGTTTTTATGTGTATTCATCTATACACGTAGAAAATCACACCAAAATGGTCTAATTTTCCTTTCATCCACCATACATACTTTAAATAAAATGAAAGAAAATATGTCCTTTATATTTTCCTTTGTGTTCACTCTATTACTTGCCCTTTTTTTCATTCCCAAAGTTCAGAGTTTACCTAGTATCATTTCCCTTCATCTTAAAGAACTTTCTTTTGCATATTTTAGAGTAGTTCTGACAACAACTTAGTTTTGCTTCACCTGTCGTGTATTCACTTCATCCTTATTGCTGGAAAATCTTTTGATGGGTAAAAATTCTGGGTTGTCTATTCTGGTTTCTATTCTTTCAGCATTTTAAAGTTGCTATTCTATAGTCTTCTAACCTCCACTGTTTGTGGCAAGAAAGTTGCAATTATCTCATATCTCAGTCATAACATATTTTCTTACATGTAATGAATTAAGATTTCATTCATTATCTTTGATTTTCATGGTTTAATTTTGATGCATCTTGGCATGGCATTCTTTGAGTTTATCTTGTTTAAGTGTAATGAGCTTCTGAAACCTCTGAATTAATATCTTTTAACAAGTGTGGAACATTTTTAGATATTACTTAAATATTTTTTTCCCACACAATCTCTTTTTCCTCTCCTTTTAGGATTCCAATAGCACGAATGATAAGCCTTTTGTTACTAAACTTGTCCCAAGCCCTTGATATGTTTTAAAGCATTTTAACTGTTATTTCTTTAATTGGAAAATTCTGTTGCTCTATCTTCAAAATCAGTGACTTTTCCCCTGTTGTCACTGTTCTGTGAGGGAGTTCATTTATTGAATTTCCTGTTTCAGCTAATGTATTTTCATTCTAAAATTTCTAATTAGTCTTTATTTTTGTCTGCTGACAACTGCGTCTCTTAAATTTATTTTAAGTACATATGATGTTTACACTTACTTTTATGGAGGTTGACTGTAAGAGATGTTTATAATCTTCAAATGGTTAAGCTATTTTATTCCACTCTCTTTTTGCTTGAATAATTTCTGAGGTGAGGGTGACTGTAATCTTTTGTTTATTCTTCCCTACACAAGTACGGCTTCTTTCTGGAACTTATCTTTTAATTTCTGTACTTTGAAAATAATATTCCTGGGTGTAGTTTTTTTTTTTTTTGCCTCTCAGAGCCAAGCTGGGGCCCCTTTATTCTCAGGGATGGGAGTCACAGAAAAGGGTTTACTTACACAAGGAGCCCCCAGGACAGAACCACTGGCCTTATCCAGCGGGCCTCAGCCCTGCAAGACTCCAAGGCTTCTCCTGGTTCAGTCTGGGTGGGTGTAGTTTTAAGGCATTTGTCTTGGTGTTCTCTGAGCTCTCAGAAGTGCAGTTTGTATCTGACATTAGTCTGAGAAAATTCTCAGTCATTATTTTTTCAAATATTTCTTCTGTTTGTTTTTCACTTTCTTCTCCTTTTACCATTCCCATAAGTTATACCTTTACAGTTGTTGCACAGTCTTTGGATATCCTGTTCTGTGCTGTTGTTTTCTGTCTTTCTTACCCTTGCTTTTTGGTTTTTGAGGATTCTATTATTATGTCCTCTGGCTCAGAGATTCTTTCCTCAACTGTGTCCAATCAACAATAAGCTCATCAAAGATATTCTTCATTTTTGTTGCAGTGATTTTTTTTAATCTCTAGTATTTTGGGGGCTCTTAGTACTTCCATCACTCTGCTTACATTGCCCATCTGTTCTTGCATGCTGCTATCCTTTAGAGCTCTTAACACATTGATCATAGTCATTTAAATTCCTGGTCTGATAGTTCCAACATCGATGCCATGTCTAGTTCTGATGTTTGCTACGTCTCTTCAAGTTGTACTTTTTGCCTTTTGGAACATTTCATAAGTTTTTTTCTTGATAATTAGACATGATATATTGGGTAAAAGAAACTGCTGCAAATAGGCTTTCCATAATGTTGTGGTGAGGAGTAGGGGAGGGGAACTGTTCTCTAGTACTATGATTAGGTCTCGGCCTTTTAATGAATCTGTGCCTCTGGACTGTGAATTTCATAACTGTCTCTCAGCTTCCCTCAAGCTCCCCATAGGTGGGATAGGATGGCTCCAACGAACTGGAGTTGTCGTTTCCTTTTCCCCAGGTCAGTTCTCTCTAATGACACCTGCAGGTTAGGCTGTATTACCTGAGGGTAGGCTTTGTTAAGAACAAAGTACCATCCTATGTTTTAGGGTGACTTCTTTTGCTTCTGCTGCCAGAAGTCCAAAAGGATTTTTCTACAAAATTTACTACAGGAACCTGGTTCAGTTCCTAGAGGAGAATCTCATAGAATGGTAAGAACATGCTGTGACTGGGTCCCCTGGAGTTTTTAACTCAGAGTTATCCCCACCAAGCCTCCATCAATTCATCATTTACAGTTGAGGTTTTCCTGCTCTGACACTGATTCCTGCAGTGATTTTCCTCTCTTTGGGGGATTCAAGAGGATTTGTCTATTTTTAGTCTGTTCAAATTTTGATTGTTTGTTAGGATGAACTGGCCACTGGTCCCTATATGGGGGAACAGGTTTAAAGTCTGTGTGATAATCCTACATGTGGGTCTTCTCAGGATTGTCACTTGTTGACTGTCTTTT
This sequence comes from Cervus elaphus, assembly GCF_910594005.1. Lineage (NCBI taxonomy): Eukaryota > Metazoa > Chordata > Mammalia > Artiodactyla > Cervidae > Cervus > Cervus elaphus. The sequence goes on along the minus strand of NC_057842.1, from coordinate 20,161,960 downwards.
CCTTTGGGAGTTAATCGTGTTTATAGGTCATATTTCTCTGGGTTTTTTTTTGGGGGGGAGCTTTTTTACTGAAAGATAATTGCTTTACAATATTGTTCCAGTTTCTGCCATTCATCAACATACATCAGCCACAGGCATACACGTGTGCCGTCCCTCTAGAACCTCCCTCCCATCTCCTACCCCATCCCATCCCTACGGGTTGTCACAGAGCACCAGTTTGGACTCCCTGCATCCCACAGCAAAGTCCCACTGGCTCTCTCTTTTACATGAGGTAGTGTATATGTTTCCATGCTATTTTCTCAATTTGTTGCACCCTCTCCCTCCCAAACTGTGTGCACAAGGCGTATTTTTCCCTGGGTCTTTTTATGGAAGATAATTTTTGATTGCTTAGACTGGACACACATAAGGCTCTTTTGTCATGAGAATTGTCATGAGAATCCTTAAGATTGCTCTGGAGAATGTTGACTTATTGTTGGTGCTGTGACTGTACCAGGCAATTAACATACTCAGGTTCGGCTACAAGTTCTTTCTTGCCTTTGCCAGCACTGATTCTTTTGTCAGTTGTGTTTTGAAAGCATTTGCTGTGGCGCTTAGGTTTGATCCATTTATGCCACTCATGGCACTGGTCTTCAAAGTCTTTTCTATGCTTTTGTGGTCCTTTTCCACATATGTTCAGATTGGGGGTGAGTCCATTACTTGGGTTAAATGAAAACTGGGCTTGCTTCTTGGCGAGTGCAGAGCCAAAAGACACAATCAAGCCAAAGATTGGGATAAGAAAGGATTTATTAGTTTGGCTATAGTGACCCCTTTCTTTTGTTGATCTGGCCAGAAATACAGGTTTGACTTTGGAATTTATTACTATAGTAATACTTTATTATTATTATCAGGAGAAGAAAGGATTCCTTCCCAGTTCTGTCCGTTCCAATAAAAGAGCAAGAAAGGAGAATACCAGGTGTCTTTCCCAAGCAATGTCTCCTCAAACAGCAAAACTGGGCAAGTTTCAAGCTAAGGGTGCTTGTATATTTATGAAGGGACTTGACTTGGGTGGTGTATGCATATTCATGGAGAGGCTTTTGCAAAGGAAAATTCAGCATAGAATTAGAGCAAAGGTTGACAGAATAGATGATTAAAGTCATGAGGATCAGCAAAGGTCAACATCATCAATCCTTAGTCCTTCAGGGGTTTTGGATCCTGCAAAATAGCTAAAGAAAGTGCTTCAGGCTAACCTTTACCTTCAGAATATCAATAGAAGTGGGAATCTTTACAACTGATTTATTGTCTTCATTATGGTTGTTTTCCTGGCCTGGTCAAGAGCAAGTGTTCTGGCCCGGCTTAGATCACAGAATGGTTTAAGACTAAAATGACTTCTCTAATATCAAAGAGGGCTCTGGTCCTTTTCCTCTGGGTACTCCTTACTCTGCCTGCCTACACTTGCCTTGATTCAAACACACAATCATGGGATTCCTTCCCAGTTCTGTCCTCTTCAATACTTCACCTATGATTTATGGCTGACGAGGTCTCTCTTCCCAGTTCTCCTGGCTTGAAAGTTAGGCTCCTTTCATAGTTTTAGCCTCCTGAACTATTACATTTTACTGACTGGGGATCACCTTCAGGAAGAATTTGAGAGAAAATAGAGAAAAAATAAAGGAAATTTCACACCGTATACTCTTTGGCAACAGTGACCCCTTTTCTTTGTCAATCTGACCAGAAATACAGGTTTGACTTTGGGATTTTATGTACCCATATCTCTACCTTCAATACTGAAGAAGACATATGGTCTTAGAATGATTTGACACTGCAACAGAGATAGAAAAAAAGGAATTTACCCTTGGCAACTGAACAAAATGGACAACCTAAGATTTGAGACTTATGTTTCATTCAATGATCTTACTGAGGACTATAGCCCAGAAATTAGCCTCTCACATAGCTCTGCGAAACTTCCAAAGAGCTAAGTGAGGCCAGGGTATATAGGAGTCTTTGCAAATAATAATAATAATAATAACAATAACAATAACAAGGAGTCAAAAATAAAAATATCACTTCTAATCACAGAAACAGACATTTCAAATTGTTAGTTTTAATATTTTGCTTTGTATGGGAAGGTGCATAAGTCAAGGTTTATTGAAATCATTCTTTTGATATGCATCTTATCTATCTAGGACCAGTATCTTAATTTTCCTCCATCCTGAATTCCTCACTGTTGGGATTGTCTGCAGTTTCTGATTGGCTTAACGGCCACAACATTCTTTGTTTATTGAAATGGCAGGCAACATTCTTTGTGCACACCCTGCTATGGCCAAAAAGAGCCAATTTCTCTTAAAGTTTTTTGCTGTCTGTATCCACTGCACAGCTTCATAACTCTAGCTACTAGATCTTCCTTGGGTCAAGGCTGGGAAACAAAGGGGAGACAAATATGAAAAGATAACTCAGAAACAGTACTGGTGTTAATTGTTTCTCAAGTTTTTATCTTCTTTTTTTCCGCCTGTTATTTTTCACTTTTTCAGAGTCCTCAAGTAGTTTTTTTTTGTTTGTTTAGGATTTTGGTTTTGGTATTTTGTTCAGAATTTATAGTTGCAGTCAGTGGTAGAGATAGTCTCTTGTGCTTTACGTGCTCGATGGCATGTAAAGTCTTCATTCTTAAAGGAAAACCTCATGAAATACTAAAAGGTAAAGGGGAATATTATGTTTAACCTATTCTTAAATGTTTCAGGGAAAGTAATTATATTTGCATAATCTAAATATGTATATCTTTTTAGAATGAATGTTAAAATATAACAAAATGTTAAAAATTAGTGGATCTGTTTGAGTGTGTAGCATTCTCTCTTCCAATAACTTTTCATTACAATTTTAATTATTTCAAAAATATTAAATATTCTAAAACAACTACAACTTAAAGCTATTTTCTAATAAACTTGTTCAACACATGGCATTTAGCAATACAATTTTGAAAGAGCTTGACATCTTTTTTTATAGTGTATGCTATTCTGGGAACATAGAATGATAACTTTGACACAATAAATCTTCATTATTTGTAAAAGAATATGTTTCTGGAGCAATAGTTCTTGCTATTGCTTTTGTACTATCAATTCAGAAGTCAATGTTTTGTTATAAATTAATATGCTGGGGTTCTAAAAGCTGACAGAAACACTTTAGGGCGCCTTTGTTGTATACATGTCAAGTGTTTTTGAAATGGCTTTTTTTTCATTGTATTCACTTGCACAAAATTTCTGTATCAAAACAAGCAGAGATGAACACGATGACTGTGCTCTATTTCAGCTGAACTGTGATGCCCTACTGAATTACAAGAATGTCACAAAGCTTTAAATAAATTCGGCGGTTATTACAGATGTTGATTCTTGGATCAGACAGTGGTAAAAGTGCAGTTTTTTTGGTAGCATTTTTTTCATAAAAACACTTGTTTCATTGTCAGTGGTACAGGGTTTGACTTTCTTTCTTTCTTTCTTTTTCCTTCCTGAATGTCTATGCTTCTTGCCTTCCTCAAAGCAAACAAACAAAAAACAAAATGTAATCACAGGGTCCATAGAGCATTTTTAATAAGATTTAATTCTGGAAAATATTGAGTAGTTCTCTTATTATAAAATATATATTATCTCATTACATATCCAATGACTTTGGGTAGGAATATTTGGTGATACATGCTTTAATTCAGTCCCTCATATTGACAGTTGTTAACACATTTGTTTGCTAAATTTTCCCAGGTGGCTCTAGTGGTGAAGAACCTGCCTGCCAATGCAGGAAATGTAAGAGATGCAGGCTTAGTTCCTGGCTCAGGAAAATCCCTTGGAGGAGAGCATGGCAATACACTCCAGGATTCTTGCCTGGAGAATCCAATGAACAGAAGAGCCTGGCAGGCTACAGTCCATAGGGTCACGTGGAGTTGGACATGACTGAACCAGCTTAGCAGGCACACACACATTTAATATGCTTGCAGAACCAAAGGAAGGTTAATAAGGTTGGGAAAGAGTGAATGAGGGGAAAGTGGAAGACTTCAGTGTAGAAGAGTAGACTGGAGAAACCATGGGGGATTCTGGAAGCCATGATAATGGATTATAATTGTATTCTAAACACTAAAGGAAATAACTATTTTTTTTAACATGTGATATTTACAATAAGAATTATGTATTTCTCTGAATGGCAAGTGACAGAACAAAACAAGAATGAAATCAGGAACACCAGTTGGGAAGTTTTTCCTTCAATCAAGAAGAGATCCTAGCTTGTACAAATTTGGAAGCTATGGAGATGGACATATATAGATGAACTGGGGACATATTTTTTTAAAATAGAATCAGCAAGAAATGCTAAAATATTAGACACTGGTTATTGAAAAAGTAAGAGGCATTATTCCCAAGTTTCTGGCTTGAGTAATTGATTAGATAATTATGCAGACACTGAAGAATAGGGGAGAAAAATCTAGAAAGGAATCCAATCAGGGGTTTAATTTGAGTATCTCAGGGGAAGTGGGAAAGGGTGATATTTATATCACATAATATAAAGCTTAACACTAAAAAGGAGAAGGATATTTGATCTTTTTTCTTCCTCTCAAAGAACTGGCTGAGGGAGTGACTCAATGTTTAACAAGAAGGAGGTATATTTTGAATAATAATTGTGAAAATTTTACTAAATAAGCAATGAGAACAAAATAAAAAGTCAACAGAGATATTTTGAGATGTCACTAGTCAGATACCATGAATTTGCAATAAATATTTTGGTACACACTAAAATGTATAGCCTTAAAAGTAATTGTTGAAATTTCATATTAACCATGATTTACTTTTCATTTTATTTAGACCTGTAAACAATGTAGTTCTTGAGTAACTAAGATATTAATACTTTATATACACTAAAGGGGAGAGCGTGCAGCCATGGAACAATAGGCCAACAACCGGAACCTCACTGTCAGAGAGCCCATAGCTGGTTCTGCCCCCATCACTGCAAGTCTGTATGCAACCAGCCACTGTTGCTACAGAGGACCTAGCAGCTGGCCTCCAGAGCTGAGTAGGTGCACACCACTGGCTCTGGCCACCCCTGCTGCCTGAGCTGATCCTTAGCTATCAGACTAGAGGTGCCAGGCAGAACCCTAACAGCAATTGCAGCCACTTCTTACCCCAACATTTCTCAAAAACCACCACACAATTGACAATACTGTGGACTCAAGGGTACTGAGCCAAAGTGATATCACATCACCCCTAGACCCAGGACCACCATATACTTCCACTATTGACACTTGCACCGTTAGACCCACATTGAGTTATAACACAGTCCAGCACGTCCCCACCTACAGGTGAAAACCCTCCCTTACCATAATTAATCCCTAAAACCTGAAAGAGGTAACTTCTCCTTCAAATGTGAGGAAAGCTACACAAGACCTAAGCGATCATAAATAATCAGGGAGATATTACTCCATCAAAGGAATACAGTAAATCTCCAGTAACTGGCACCAAAGAAATGGAGTTCTAAGAATTACCCAACAAAGAATTCAAATAAATGTTCTACAGATGCTCAGAGAGCTACAAGAGAATACCAATAAACTACATAACAATAGGAGTAGAATAATGCAAGAACAAAATTTAAAGTTCAACAGAGAGAAAACATAGAAAGAATCAAACAGAAATAGTGCAGTTGAAAAATACAACAAACAAATTAAAGAATGCAATAGAGAGCTTCAACAATAGACTTAAACAAGCAAAAGAAAGAATCAGAAAACTAAAAGTCAGGTCAGTTGAAAGTATTTAATTGGAAGATCAAAAAGAAAAAAAGGAAAGAGGAAAGGTTATGGGAATTTTAGAACAGTAGCAAAAAGATAATGTGTACAACACTGTTGTCTCAGGTGAAAAGTAAGAGAAAGAAATACACAACTTATTCAGAAATATAATGACTGGGAACTTCCTTAAGCTGGGGAGAGATTTGGACATCCAAGTTCATTGAAGCTAGTCAGTTATCTCAAAATTTTAATCTAAAACAATGTTATCAAAAACACATAACAATAAAGCTATATAAAACTGAAGTCAAAGAGAATGGGATGATATTTTCAGAGTGTGAAAAGGCAAAACAAAACAAAACCTGTCAACTAGAATACCTATTATAATGCAACCAAGGTTGTCCTTCAGAATTGAAGAATAAATAAAAATTATCCCTCAAAAAAGGAGCAGAGAAAATTTATGACCACTAAACCTGCCTTACAAGTTGCTAAAAGGAACTCTTCAAAAGGATACTGATTAGTAACATGAAAACATGAATGTATATAGCACATTGGTTAAGGGAACTTTCATGCCTCATTTTCTACAAAGAATAAAGCATCTGGACATAATATCAAGGAAACATTGGACTTGAGCCATGCTTTAGACAAAATTTAACTAACAGACATAAACTGAATATTCTATCCAGTGGCAGCAGATTATATATATTTTCTCAAGTAAACACAGAACATTCTCCAAAATGTATCAATTTGTAGGTCATAAAACAAGTCTTAGAAAATTTAGAAAGACTGAAATCATACCAAGTGTCTTTTCAGACTAAGATTATGAAACTAGAAGTAAATAATATGAAGAAAGCTGTTAAAATTCATGAAATATGTTAAAGAACATGCTCCTGAATGGGGCTTCCCAGGTCACGCTAGAAGTAAAGAACCCACCTGCCAATGCAGGAGACATGGGAGACGTGGGTTCAATCCCTGGGTTGGGACGATCCCCTGGAGAAAGAAAATGGCAACCCACTTCAGTATTCTTGATGGAGAATCTCATGGACAGAGGAGCCTGGTGGGCTACCATCCTCCAGGTCACAAAGAATCGTACACAACTGAATGACTAAGCATGATTGATGATCCTCCTGAATAACCAAATGGGTCAAAGAAGAGATTGAAAGGAAATGAAGAAATATCTTAACAAAAAAGGAAGCACAACGTATAAAACCTATGCATGCATGTTCAGTCGCTTAGTCCTTTCCGACTCTGTGGCCCCATGGACTGTAGTTCTGGATTCTTCAGGTTGCCGTGCTCTGCTCCAGGGGATATTCCTGTCCCAAGGATTAAAGCCTCGTCTTCTGTGTCTCCTGTACTGCAAGCAAAACTCCCTACGCACTGAACAACCTGGGAAGTCCCCATAAAACTTATGGGAGACTGCAAAAGATCCTAAGAAGGAAGCTTATAGCAATAAACACCTACATTAAAAAGAAAAAAAGATCTCAAATAAACAACTTGATTTAACACTTCAAGGAATTAGAAATAGAAGAGCAAGCCAAGCTCAAAGTTAGCAGAAAGAAGGATATAATAAAGATCACAGCAGAGATAAATGAAAATGAGACTAGAAAGATATTACAAATGATAAAATGAAGCTGAGCTGATTTTTTGAAATGATAAAATTGACAAATCTTTAGCTAGACTAGCTCCAAAAAGAGAACCAAATAAATAAAGTAAAAAATGAAAAAAAGGAGACATTACAATGAGTATCAGAAATGCAAACGATCATGAGAGTGGAGAAAGAAATGGCAATCCACTCCAGTATTCTTGCCGGGATAAACCCATGGACAGAGGAGCATGGCAGGCTACACCCTATAGGGTTGCAAAGACTTGGACTGAAGTGACAGCACATGCACAAAGGATCATGAGAGACCATTATGAACAATTATATGCCAACAATTTGAACAACCTAAAAGAAATAAATGATTTCCTAGAAACATAAAACCTTCCAACACTGAATCAAGAAGGGATGGACAATCTGAACAGACTAATAACAAGTAAGGAGACTGAATCAGTAATCACAAAATTCCCAACACTGAAAGTCCAGGAGCAGATGGCTTCACTAGTGAACTCTATCAAAATTTTAAATAATTAATGTTGGTCCTTCTCAAGGTCTTCTATAAGATTGTAGAGAGAATACTTTCAAGCTCATTTTATGAGACCAACATTACCTTAATATCAGAGCCAGATAAAGACACCACAAGATAAGAAAATCATAGAACAATGCTCCTGATTACAGATCAATACAGATGCAAAAGTACTCAACAAAATACTAGTAAACCTAATTCAACAGCACATTAAGATCATACATCACAATCAAGTGGGACTTATCTCTAGAATGCAAGAATGATTGCAGCAGCTGCTGCTTGCATGCTCAGTCCTGTCTGACTCTTTGTGACCCCATGAACTGTAGCCTGCCAGGCTCCTCTATTCATGGGATTTTCCAGGCAATAACTCCTAAGTGGGTTGCCATTTCTTCCTCCAGAGGATCTTCTTGACCCAGGGACAGAACCTGCATCTCTTGGGGTTCCTGCATTGGCAAGTGGATTCTTTATCACCGAGACACCCAGGAAACCCACAAGAATGGTTGAAGACATGCAAATAAATAAATGTGATATGACATGTGAATACAGTGAAGTGTAACAATCATATCATCTCAAGAGATGCAGAAAAAACATTTGACAAAATACACCGTCTTTTCATGATATAAACCTTTAACAAACTGGGTATGGTTACTGTAAGGTGAAATTTCAGTTGAAGAGAGCAAAGTTATAAATGTCATAACATTGCAGAATACAATTGGAAGTTAATACCTTCTTGACAATCTGGAAAACTGCCCCTGCTGAGAAATCCAAAGACTGAGACTCTCTTCTCCATTAAGCAGTGTCATAATCTTTGCTTGTTGTGGTAAAACTGTAATAAATTTAGGGAAGCTCAAAGCTCTTGTACTCTTCTATATGTTGTGTTAAACATTAAGGTGGGATTTTAACTGTGGTCAGTAATACTGTAATCAGAGTTGTGAGAAAACCCTTTTCCTCCGCCTGATGTTTCTGAGAATATTGATACATCAGGGAATAAAACAGATTGGAATTCAGATCTCTACTAGTTCACTTGATGCTTACACCCTAAGGCAGAGCCTTGGTAAAAGGCTGCCTTAGGGTTGTCCGTTGTTTTCTACCCTTGTGATAGTCAAAACTCATGCCTTTCATCCATTTCCTTTCTCTTTGATTTCAAACTCAGTATTTATTTTTCTTAGAAATATCAATTTGTGCAGTGGAGTGCCCCATAGAGAAAGAGGAATTGCAGTAGTTTCTTTTCAGTTAAAAGCTTCCTGACTGTCTTCAGTAGGGTTGTACCTCAGAAGGCATCTTTCCAGCTTCCTGTATAACCCAGGCTGAGATTTGATATTTTGTAGCCTCTCTCTTCAGTTTCATCATGTCTTATTTTGCTAGTGACTTTCTTCTCATGAAATGGGCCAGGTTATTGTTATTTCTTACTGGAAGCACTATGAAACCCAGCTAGTTACGCCTTAGATATTTTTTGGTAAAAACCTGATCCTTACTTCTCAATGCCATCCATATTTATTATAGTCTTGTAACTGATCAGACAGAAGGACGTCAAAAGAGATTTTTCAATTTTTTTAAAAATTATTTCTCCCTATGAGTCATCCTCTGGAGAAGACAATGGCAACCCACTCCAGTACTCTTGCCTGAAGAATCCCATGGATGGAGGAGCCTGGTAGGCTGCAGTCCATGGGGTCACTAAGAGTCGGACACACTTTCACTTTTCACTTTCATGCATTGGAAAGGAAATGGCAACCCACTCCAGTGTTCTTGCCTGGAGAATCCCAGGGACGGGGGAGCCTGGTGGGCTGCCGTCTATGGGGTCGCACAGAGTCAGACACGACTGAAGTGACTTAGCAGCAGTAGCAGCAGCATGAGTCATCCTCAGAGAGCACTTTCTAGTTCCTTGATCCAGGCTTTTGGGATGGGGGATAATGATACACAGACCTCTGAAAACTTGTCAATGGGTAGATCTCTTTGGGGCTTAAATATGTCCATATTCCTAGATCCATTACTAAATGCAATAGTATATAAACATGCATTTTTTTCTCTCTTGTCCCTGTAGCCTTCATTTTGGAACAGTGGTAAAGAATCCACCTGCCAATGTAGGAGGCCCAAGAGACACAGGTTCAATCATTGGGTTGGGAAGATCCCATGGAGAAAGAAATGGCAACCCACTCCAGTACACTTGCCTGGAAAATCCCATGGATGGAGGAGCCTGGCTGGGTATAGTCCATGTGGTCACACATATTTGAACACAACTGAGCCCGTGCACACACACACATACACACACAGCCTTCGTTTTAGAATGAGATCATTTGGTATAAATCACTTTGATTTCTATATGTTGCTTAAGGACGGCACATTTAGTTAATGATAAATCTCTATGGTTTTAGAGTGAAGATATATTTTTTTTATTTTTAAATATGTTGCAACATTACTCAAATGATATCGACATCTCTTGCAAGCACCTGGATTCTTGGGGAAAGTATCCTTCAGTAATGTTAGTATATGCTTACCATGGAAATCAGTTTCTTGGTGATGAGATTAAGTATTTCAAGAATCATTTGCGCTACCCTGAGTAAGTGTAAGTAGAAAAAGATCTCTGTGAAGAGCCCACTTTAAAGTCAATACATAATGTTCAGTAATATTCACTCAGTGATAACAAAATTTTAAAGTATTCAAGGTATATGTTAAAGAATTTCATGAGAAATGTTTTGAAAAATATATTTATGATTTATTGACAAACCACAATGAAATTAAATTTCATCTTATATTCTTATTTGTGACTGAATGTTGCAAAAGCCTTCTGATTTCCAAGGAGTTCTTTGTTGGGCATTCTTCATATGACACAAATCCTGGGCTTTATTATGATGTGGTCAATCAAGATTACCTGAGCAGGGTAATATGAATTGTTGCACTTATAACTATTCCATGTGGTTATGGGCCACACTCTCTTTAAAGATCCAAGGTATTGGAGATCTTTGCATAGTATAACTGCACTCTTGAAATTTCAATAAGAATGTTATAATATTCTAGCACTGGGCTGGAGAGTCACTTTCATGAAGATATATGAAGATATTCTATAGTCAATTTTCTTTTTCTCATAATTTTGGCAAGACTTTGCCTTACTCTGCTTATTTAACTTACATGCAGAGTACATCATGAGAAACGCTGGGCTGGAAGAGGCACAAGCTGGAATCAAGATTGCTGGGAGAAATAGCAATAACCTCAGATATGCAGATGACACCACCCTTATGGCAGAGAGTGAAGAGGAACTAAAGAGCCTCTTGATGAAAGTGAAAGAGGAGAGTGAAAAAGTTGGCTTAAAGATCAACATTCAGAAAACCAAGATCACTGCATCTGGTCCCATCACTTCATGGCAAATAAATGGGGAAACAGTGGCTGATTTTATTTTTGGGGGCTCCAAAATCACTGCAGATGGTGATTGCAATCATGAAATTAAAAGACGCTTACTCCATGGAAGGAAAGTTATGACCAACCTAGACAGCATATTAAAAAGCAGAGACATTACTTTGTCAACAAAGGTCCATCTAGTCAAGGCTATGGTTTTTCCAGTGGTCATGTATGGATGTGAGAGTTGGACTATAAGGAAAGCTGAGTGCAGAATTGATGCTTTTGAACTGTGATGTTGGAGAAGACTCTTGAGAGTCCCTTGGACTGCAAGGAGATCCAACCAGTCCATCCTAAAGGAGATCAGTCCTGGGTGTTCATTGGAAGGACTGATGCTGAAGCTGAAACTCCAATATTTTGGCCACTTGATGCAAAAAGCTGACTCATTTAAAAAGACCCTGATGTTGGGAAAGATTGAAGGCAGGAGAAGGGGACGACAGAGGATGAGATGGTTAGATGGCATCACTGACTCAATGGACATGAGTTTGGGTAAACTCCGGGAGCTGGTGATGGACAGGGAGGCCTGGTGTGCTGCCGTTCATGGGATCGCAAAGAGTCAGAGATGACTGAGCAACTGAACTGACTGCCTTACACTTTGCCTTATATGTTTATTCAAAGTTGTTTTTAAAGTTTCTGTAACTTGGAATAATTTATTTTCTCAAGTAGGTTGCTTAGATTCTTTTTTTTTTTTTCAGAGTCCTGTAGATAAGACAAGTTTTTGGACTGGGCTCTAAGAAAGGACTGAGTTGAAAACAAATGAAGATAACTTGAGATGATTGTGTAAACATTGAGAGTTCGTTGGGATTATGTTGGTCATGATGTTGTGCTTAAAATATAGACCTATAATAGATATTATCCCTCCTTGATTTTCTTGATCTTAAGACTCTTCTGGTCTGTAGCCTTCCCATGGAATCAACATTGGTTGCCATTGAAATGTTATGTTGATTGGGTAGACTAATCAGTTGTTTAGGATTGTAAAATTAGATGGGAGAAAATGATTTAAATTTCTCAGTGAAGCTGAAAGTAATGATGGAAATTGATTACTAATGATCTTAAATTGATTTAGGTATGTCTTCCATATTTTCAGCATAGATGCCTGGCAATAATGTGCTTAGATAAGATTCCCAAGAGGGAGTCTATTTCACATAACTAGGTCTGTCCACATGTCTTGCAGTGCTGTTTAACATGTTAGAGAATAACTTCAGATTATTCTAATACAGAGCAGTGATGGGATTGCAGATGTATTCAAAGACTCAGTCAATGACAGACCATAAAATAACTACATAAACTGTGTTTTTATTATATCTCAATAAGCCTGACATTTAAAAAAGCCAAGTCATTTACAGTTAAACATAAAAATTAATAAATTTTCAAAATTAAATAGATCCTTTGTTTTTGGTGATGGTGATAGAATGTTTCATATCAGTTTCACTGTAGTAAACAAATGAATGATTTCCCTCTTGTCATATGTACCAGAGACTCAGATGAATCAATGAAACAGTGGGCTGTGGGCAAAATTGATATATTCTATTTAGTCATTGAGAAGAAAATGTGATACACAATGATTACTCTGGAATCAAACAACATAACTTTGAATCTGTCTCTGTCACATAGCAGCTGAATCATCTTAGAAATATTATTCCATCAATTTGGGCATCAAATTCCATGGACTGTGTAGTCCATGGGGGTTTCAAAGAGTCGGACACAACTGAGTGACTTTCACTTTCACACGAGAAAATATGAATACTTAGCTTGTAGGCTTGTTGATGGGATTAATATATACAAATATTAATATTCAATATATTATTGCATATAAAGTAGTGCCTGAGAGATAGCAAGAACAAAGGAGTCCTCCATTATCATTATGCTGATGAGAAGAGGAATAAGACGGCTTGTAAGCTTTGATCAGTGCCTCTTTCTTATTGTTGTTCTGTTGCTCTATCGTATCGGACTCTTTGTGACCCCATGGATGGCAGCATGCCAGGCTTCCCTGTCCTTCACCATCTCCCACAGTTTTCTCAAACTCATGTCCATTGAGTCGGTGATGCTGTCTAACCACCTCATCCTCTGCCACCCTCTTTCCTGCAATCTTTCCCAGCATCAGGGTCTTTTCCAATGAGTCAGCTCTTTTGCGTCCCTAACCATTTCATACAGGTTATGATTCAGGTCCTATTTGGCTCCTGGTTCATTCCTCAGTTTGCTTTTATTATCCCAGTTCCTTGACATTGGTGTCATATATCCCTCTGACTTCTGTGACTTCCCTTTGGAGACCTCATCAAGGACTTTCCTTGGATTCATCCCACTTCTTCTGTTTTTCCAGTGTCATATGTTCACTTCCACTGTGTGGGGCACCCTGCTCTCAGCTGATCCAACAGACAGAGAATTAATGAGAACAGGTGAGGACAAGCAATTTTCTCCTTTGAGGCCATGGCAGCCTTGTCAGAGCTTTCTTAACAAGAGCACAGGTTGTTGGTTCAATGAACTTGTACTGAAAGAGGACTTCAGGCTCCAAAATCGTATATACTCTGTTAGTGGTGATCTGGACACTCACTATATTAATTAAACAGATGTAGTCCTGATATGCAAGTAAAACCATAGTAAAGAAGGCAGGCTCCATATCTAGGCTGCTTGGATTCCTATTTTGGCTCCATCACAGCCCTGCTGAGTGGTCTCAGGCAGCTTCTCTTAGAAAATTTCAACTAATCTTAAAACTTAAGTTTCCTTGTCTATAAAATGGGAAACAATATCACTTTTCCCTCATAAAGCTATTCTAAGAATGAAATGAATTAGTTCATGAAAGATAAAACAGGACCTGCTATTTGTGTTACTATTACTATTAAATATATGACCTAGAGGAGATCCAACCAGTTCAATCTAAAGGAAATCAGTCCTGAATATTCATTGGAAGAACTGATGCTGAAGCTGAAATTCCAATACTTTGGCCATCTGATACAAAGAGCTGACTCACTGGAAAAGACCCTGATGCTGGGAAAGATTGAGGGCAGGAGGAGAAGGGGACAACAGAGGATGAGATGGTTGGATGGCATCACCGACTCAATGGACATGAGTTTGAGTAATCTCCGGGAGCTGGTGATGGATAGGGAAGGCTGGTGTGCTGCAGTCCATGGTGTCTCAAAGAGGCTGACACAACTGAGTGGCTGAACTGAACTGAACTGAGAGAGGTGGAATGGGCTTCCTATGTGGCTCCAGTGGTAAAGAACCTGCCTGCCGATGCAGAAGACATAAGAGATGAAGGTTCAATCCCTGGGTCAGGAAGATTTCCTGGAGGAAGGCATGGCATCTCACTCCAGTATTCTTGCCTAGAGATTTCCATGTATAGGGGAGCTTGGTGGGGTACAGTCCATAGCATCACAAAAGAGTTGGACATGGCTAAATTAGACTGAGCACAGAGCAGAGAGAGTGGTGAGATGGGGGGAAAGGGGGCAGTCTGAATAGGGAAATGTTGTTTTGTCACTCAGTCATGACTGACTCTGTGACCCCATGGACTGTAGCCTGCCAGGCTCTTCTGTCCACGGGATTTCCCAGGCATGACTACTGAAGTGGGTTGCCATTTCCTTCTCCAGGAGATCTTCCTGACCAGGGATCATGCCTGCATCTCCTGCACTGGAAGGCAGATTCTCTACCACTGAGCCACCAGGGAAACCCAAGAGGGAAGTGATATATGTTTACTTATGGCTGATATACACTGTTGTACAGAAGTAACCAATACAATATTGTAAAGCAATTTTGCTCCAATCAAAAAATAAAATAACCTTAAAAATAATATTAACTTGTTAACTACCCATTCCTTTTTTAGGGTTCATGTGGAAAGGATCACAGCAACCCACAGGATTGATAAACAGTGAAGACACTGACACTCCAGGCCTGAAGGATATGGCAGGATGATGATTCCAGCGCCAGTGAAGTGTGGATGGAGATTGATGGGCCCCTGATGAGGCCCCAGCTGCAGGCACACATCTGCCATGCCCACTCCTCCCCTCTCAGCACGAGTTTCAGCTTTAGTACAGATGATTGATTGCCCCAAAGCCAGGCCACAGAAGCCATCAGGTACTCCTAGTTCATGATATGGAGGCAAGTGTTCATTGTCTTCCAATGGAAGTCAAAGCATGGACTTGGTGTTAAGTCTGTTCAGTTCAGCTGCTCAGTCATGTCTGACTCTTTGTGACCCCATGGACTGCAGCATGCCAGGCCTCCCTGTCCATCACCAACTCCCAGAGTTTACTCAGACTCACGTTCATTGAGTCAATGATGCCATCCAACCATCTCATCCTCTGTCATCCCCTTCTTCTCCTGCCTTCAATCTTTCCCAGCATCAGGGCCTTTTCTAGTGAGTCAGTTCTTTGCATCAGGAGGCCACAGTATTGGAGTTTCAACTTCAGCCTCAGTCCTTCCAATGAATATTCAGGATTTATTTCCTTTACGATGGACTGGTTAGATCTCCCTGCAGTCCAAAGGATTCTCAAGAGTCTTCAACACCACAGTTCAAAAGCATCCATTCTTCCACACTCAGCTTTCTTTATAGTCTAGCTCTCCCATCCATACACGTGGACTTGGTGAGCCAAGTTCAAATCTGGGCCTAAATTTCATCTCAGCTAAGAAAAGGGTGACTTTCCTCCCTGTTGGGGCTGACATTCCAGAGGCGCCCACACACAGAGAGACATGGCTTACTCTCAGCACCCAGTCTGGCACGATGCCTATTCCATATCCTTTCTGCCAGTAGGGTGTGAGCACTTTCACTCCAGGACATGATTTTCAGCCTTTGAAATGTTTGTGAAAAGTGTATAATAACATGGGAACTTTATGTTATAAAGTGAAATGGAAGAAAACATGAAATTCACCTTAAAATACTATTTCTTTTTGCCCTGTTGAAAACTTTGCCCTTCCTCCACGTGCTTATTTTCATCATGAAGCAGATAAGTGTGTTTTAAGATATATCACCTTTTAATAGAGCATTTGTTTACAATTGCATTTTGAATTAAACATAAGCTCTTTCATGTAAAGTCTTCATTTTTCTACCTCAGCCCCTAATATTAATTCATTGCCTGGCACACAGCAATTATCACAAGTTCACTGAGTGAATGAACCAAGAAAAAACTTTGCCACGAGGCGAATTTAAAAATTAAGGTACATTTTCATTGTTTGTATATTTCAAATACCATTTTTAGAGGTATGGATCTAGCTTTAGTTTTTTTAAGCCCTCAGTGGTCAGCTGGCTTGTTTTTATGAACCCACATAAATTTGACTAAATAACATCTATTTTTCTTTGGAGAAGTGTATTATGGCTCAGAATCATGGGTCTCTTTGTCACTGCATCACCAATCTAAACGCATTTAAGCTCCTTAGCCTGACGTGGAGTTTAATGTTTCTTCTTCCCAGTCATTTCTGTTGCCTGTCTATTGCACTCCTGGTAGGGTTATATTACCTCAGACAGTATTATCAGACACGGTCTCCCCAGAGCCTTGCAGAAAAAGGCTATTACTTTCCTAACGTAGGATCAAATGTCTCTTTATACACAGACTTGAAAATCACTGCCTGTTTGGGCACCATATTACATTGTGTGTGCAAGTCCAATTTGCCCTCAGTTTTCAGCTCCTCATCTCCTTTGGTGATATTGATTTCTAGAGTGATTCTGCTCATTGATTTCAGACTATTTTCCTGAGGTCTATTTTTGTTTATTCTCTTCAGCATTTATGGAGTACATCAGAACTTAGCTTCACATTCTTCTATGCACCCTTTAGGAAAATCTTACAACCACTTTGAAGTAGTTTTTTTTTTTTTTTTTTGCTTTTCACAAATAGACATAAGCAAGTCACAGGAAGGAAAAACAAACCTCTCTGGAAGGAGTGAATTTTTGGCATAAGCAAGATTAGGAAAATGTATCAGGGAAGCCGGGATGGGGACAGTGATTGCAAAGAAAAGATATTTCCTCAAATGCCCTTGGATAAATCTCAAATCTCGTTTACAAATTGTAAAGGAGAAGGATAAGAAAAAGTTTTTCCTTCCCTTATTCACTACCTACCTTACAAAGTTTTGTTCAACTGAGATAATGAATATAAATATTTCACAAAGGTGAGTCTAGTTCAAAATATAGAAGCAGGGAGCATGTTTGATATGTTCCAACTCAAATTTTAGTAAGAAAGTGTTAACAATGCAATAATCACTAATGCTGATGGCCAGCTGAATTTTTTTTTATAGTTTCTTTCAACTAAAAGAGTCAAGAATTCAAGCAGGAGAGTTCTCTGTGTACTCAGTAAAAATGCATGAGATTCACAGAGTTAAATAAAGCTCCTCTTCGATGTGTCCTACCTCCTACAAATAATTAAAATGATCTGTGAGGATTTAAAAGTACCAGATCAGACACCAGTTTGAATATCAGCATCACTGCTTATTGTTGATATTCATTTGCTAAGTCGTGTCCCACTCTCTGCAACTCCAACTGTCTCCCAGTTTGTTCAAACTTACATCCATTGAGTCAGTGATGCTATCTAACCATTTCTTCCTCTGTTGCCCCCTTCTCCTCCTGCCTTCAATCTTTCCCAGCATCAGGGTCTTTTCAAATGAGTCAGCTCTTTGCATCAAGTGGCTATTTATAGTAAGCTAAATACTCTTGGAAGAATTACTTACCTATAGTTTCCTTATTATAATATGATACAGAGTATGGTGTCAGAGTCTGTTCAGAGATGAAACGAGATATGCAGCCCAAGGACTAAAAGCAGGGTCTGCTTTCAGTCAATGCATGCTATTATTAGTTTTCCTTTTAGATACATTTACCATGAGTATTCCTTTTATAGTTAGCTATCTATCACTTGAAAAAGAGCCTTCTTCTCTTTTCCAGGTTTGTGTGTTAAATGCTAGAAGTAAAAAGATAAGTGAAATTGAATCCTTGCAATCATTAGCTAGGATGTGAACCTGTTCATTTGTACATCTCCCTGAATAACACTATCTGGTACATAGTCATACTCAATAATATTTTAATTAAATGAGTTAATGTCTCATAGTGCTTTTGGCTGAGCAGCGGAGATGATTATATAAAAAACATTTGCAAAGTGCACTGTAATAAGTGTCATAATTTAGGAGTCTACTGTCTCAGTTTAATTTCATTTCATCATAATGTTCCAGTGTTGCTTACTTGAATTTCTTTGTTTTTATTTTCCTTTGTATGGCTTTACTGCTATTGGTTCTTAGGCTTTTCCAACATTTGCAGTCTTTCCTAATTTTGTACCATGTAAACATTTCATTAATTTTGTATTTATTCCCTCTGCCTGATGTTGAATAAAGATAATTTTGTACAACCATTACTAACACCTACCTTCACTCTGTGACTGCCTCCTCCTCACCTATTAAATGCTGCATTTATCATATGCTTTGATCTCTGGCCTTTGAGCAAGTTCAAATATTCACAATGATGATTTTACCAAGCACAATTTCATAAGCATATTTTCTAATAATATACTTAGGAAGAAATATAGGAGACCTACATCAGCATGTGCATGTTGTGTGAGTGTGTGTGTGTGTGTGTGTGTGTGTGTGTGTGCGAAAGAGAGAGAAATTCAGTCAAATTAAAGCTGAATCAAATTTGAAAGATTTATATTTGATAATAATCACAAAATAAAATGATTTAGAAATTACTTTCTAAAGCAGGATATGCATTAGATCATGAATAAAGATCTTAAGTCTCAGATAAAATAATAATTGACTAATGTTTTCTGAGTACTTACAGAGTCAGGTACTGCTGTAAGTTTTTTTATGAGTAAAATCAACCTTTGCATGAGGTGAGTCTAGAACTTTCTAGAACTTTCTTTCATCTACATATGAGGAATCTGAGGCACAGATCAGTTAAGTAACTTGAGCCAAGTCACAAAGCCAATGAACATATGCCAGAGTTTGAACTCCAATCCCCACACACTGGCACCAGGGCTCACTTTCTTCTGAAATAGAACTTTTAGCTGTCATGATGTTGCCTGCCAGAGGCCTTTCCTCCTGTTGCTGTTACCAGCACTTTGATTTCGCCCTGAGCACCATCCCAGACCACTGAAGAAAGTCTCAGTAGAACTGTTTATCAAGTTTCTTGACCTCTCTTTACAAAGAGAGATGTGCACAACTTGAGAACAAACTTTCTCCTTCAAACTTTTATCTTGACTGGTGGTCTACAAAGAATGAAATGACTGGAGTTCATTCAAGATGGCACCCTGAAGAGACTCTATTAATTCCAGCTCTTAAAGCCTCTGGAGTCTCTCTGATTTTTGGCCGTCCAAAGTCTGGTTCTTCGTTTCTTCCAATTCTTGGAGATTGTTGAATAAGGCCATGAATTCTGATCATATACGTTTTTTAGTGTCCAACGCTAGTGTGTACAGGCTTGTGCAAAGGCAGCTTAGTCCTTGACATCCACTCAGCACCCTCCTTTTTGTCTAAATTAGTCATGGTCTGTACCTATTGCTTATGGTTAAAGAACCCTAATGAGTAGGATACAATGAAGGATACAATGGGTATTACGAACTGAAATTGTGGTCTCCCAGTGTTTTTGAAGTTCTAACACCCAATGGGATGATATTTGAAGACAGATTTTTTTAGGAAAGTAAAACCTCATTTGAGGTTGAAAGAGGTCATAAGTATAGGGCCCTAATCTGATAGAATCAATACCCTTATAAGAAGTGTCAGGGAGTATTTGACAGGAGGATGCCTACATGCTGTCTCTCATGAGTCCTTTGTCCCTCTTCAAGCAGAACAGCACGCTGCTCCCAGGGACTGAGGTCATTGTGTGAGGCAGGCTTGGGTCTCCTTTAGTAAACATTCTCTTTTTGACAAAATTGCTTAGTCTTGCTCCCCCTTTATGAGATATGGATTGTCTCCTGACCTTGTGACTAGGATTACCCCTTGTTCCCTTGGTAACGGTTACTGTATGTTTGGTTTTCTGATCCCTATCTTTCCCGAAAGAAGTTTCTTGCACTACAGCCTATATATACTCATAGAAAAATCATTAAAACACCTTTGCTTCATCAGAGCTTAGGTCTCCAGGTCTTTTTTGTCTCTCTCGCTCTTTTTTTTTTCTGGCTGACTCTCTGGAGTGTGGAGACCCGTCGTGCTCACTTTTCTGCCCAGGCTTCTAAGACCCCCTTGAGAGGGCGCCTGGTGCCTTCGTGAGCAATGCAAGTCCTGTGTCAAGGACTTTATTGGTCCTCTGCATAAACCAGGGGCTATCAGCCTCTTTCTCTCTTTCACTTTCTTATCGTCGACTCCGTACCACCAGGTTCCGGTCCGTTAAAGGACCCCAACAAGAAGAAGAGACACCAGAGACCTCTCTCTACCTGAACATAGAGGAAAGGCTATGTGAGGACACATAAGAAGGCAGCTGTCTACAAGCCAGAAAGATACATCTCACTGGAAGCCAGCCCTGACAGCACCTTGATCTTGGACTTCTAGCTTTCAGAACTATAAGAAAACAAATTTCTGTTGTTTAAGCCCATGGTACTTTGCTACGGCAGCCTCTCAGGCTAATACAGTGACCTTGAACCCTTCCTGGATTGGAGGGATATGCTGTGACTTCTGGCTATCCAGAGTCTAATGTCTACCATGTGAGCCCATTTCGGTTATTCCTCTCAGAGTGCACCATTGTGTGCTACGTGATGAGGAGTCAGACATGAGCAAAGTAGATGAAACTTCTGCCCTCCTGGAGGTATACACACTATTGTATATAAAATCGATAAGTAGTAAGGACCTACTGTAGAGCAGGGAGAGCTTTACTCAATATTCTGTAGTGGCTTACATGGGAAAAGAATCTTTAAAAAGAGTGAATATATGAACCTGGAGCCTATTATGCAGAGTGAAGTAAGTCAGAAAGAAAAATACCAATACAGTATATTAATACATGTATATGGAATTTAGAAAGATGGTAATGATGACCCCATATGCGAGACAGCAAAAGAGACACAGATGTAAAGAACAGACTTTTGGACTCTGTGGGAGAAGGTGAGGGTGGGATGATTTGAGAGAATAACATTGAAACATGTATGTTATCATATGTGAAATAGATCACAGTCAAGGTTCAATGCGTGAGACAGGGTGCTCAGGGCTGGTGCACTGGGATGACCCTGAGGGATGGGATGGGGAGGCAGGTGGGAGGGGGTTTCAGGATGGGGAACACATGAACACCCATGGCTGATTCATGTCAGTGTAGGGCAAAAACCACTACTGTATTGTAATTAGCCTCCAATTAAAATAAATTAATTAATTAAAAAAAAGAGTGAATATATGTATAACTGATTCACTTTCCTTTACACCTGAAACTAACACAGTATGGTACATCAACTACAGTATTTTTTTTAATTACGTACTGTTAACTTCATAATTTATTGAAGTAACAAAAAAATATTGTGAAGTAGCAAAGTGAAATTCTCAATTGCTGCCAATTCAGAATTCCTCTAACTTCTCTCTGTGTGTTTTCCCTGAGTGTGAACAGCTTCTCTCTTCCAGGATGTGTTTCTTTCCCACACTATTTGTCAGTTCTGGCTTCTTACTCTCTACTTGCCTCCCTCTTGCTTGCTTTCATTTATCTTCAAACTTGTTTCCTCTGATCACTTTCCTATTTCTACTTCCCTTCCTTTTTAGTTAAGATAACGTAAGGTGCAATATATATTTCAAATGACTTGATTAAGAGGTATATCCGTTCTTGCTCATTTAAAAGCTGATAAAGTCTTTTAGGTAGAATTCTATCTGCTAGAAAAGGGCAAGCCAAGTCATATTTGATTTTCATTCTTATTGACTAGTGAACCATGGATTAAAAATAATGTTTCCTCAGTCCCATAACAAACTCAGAGTTTCACTCTGAAACCACTGATATTCCCACTAACGTGAATTTAGAAAATTAAATTTAGTTGCCAATATTAAAAATTGTTTATGCCTTACTTAAAAAACTCTCAAAAACCTCAGCTTCTGGATCTTCTTGAGGAACCGCACCCTGAAGAGGCCCTTGTCGTTGGCCAACTAGCAGCTGCCCTGTGTGATATACAGCCCTCCCTTGCTCTTCACCCGACAGGTTTTATTAGATTGCCTGCCTCTGACTGCTTTTGTCCAACTGCATCTCATGGTTGGCCCCATGAAGTATGTGACATCCTAATACTGATCTACCCAAAGGGATATTTTGTATTGGATATAAAATGACTACTTAAAACCACTGCACTGAGTTAAATCTTTCAAGATTATTTTAATAGAGTGAGTTATTTTAAATCAGAATCAGTTTGGATCAGTATTAATTAATTGCCTGTCAAATTTTTGGCACTTTCCTGTTTTCTAAATGCCTACAGAGAGTGTCAAACAATCCCTAACTAAGAGTCTGGACCTAATGTTATCTTGCCTCAAAAAGGACTGTCATTCAACATCTCAATCTTAGCTAATTCTGCTAAGCTAATTCTGCTTTTCTTTTCCATCCCAAGTTCCAAGAGCTAGGATCTTGCATTGTTTCTGGTGCCAAGACCACAGTTTGCAGCTCCCAGGAAGGGAGAGGCACAAGCCTCTCCCTTCCTGGCCTTCTGCCTTTGCGACAATTTCAGGATTGATGGCCCACCTACTCTCACCAGTTCTTGGAGGGACTAGATTCTTGCCTTTGAACTCATATACATACACATCATACACTTTTCCTTGGTGGGAATTTAGGCAAATTTAGTGCTTTATGTTCTTTCACAAGTGGAGATGTCAATGCATAGTGCCAGATGAAAGCAAAGTATAGCATTGATTCTATTTTGTGTAAAGTTGTGTGGGAGCCTGTGGCTATGGTTTCATTGGAAAGGAGGTGTCTCTCTTTCCCCCAAGCTGGCTCTTGAGATATTTAGATCTTGAGACAATGATACAGAAAGTCATCATACAGAAATGACCTTTATTTGTACAGAATCCACATGGCTTCATTAAATACATAATATCCCAAATGTTAGATAGCTCCAGAAAAGATAGAAAGGTGAGTAGGCAGTCAGGTCAACCTCCAAGTAAGCCTTCCCTAGTGATTAGAATAGCAGAAAAAAGAAGCCCCAGGACACTTCTTTTTTTTTTTAAAGCAGTTACAAAGCTCAGTTAATGTGACAATATATAAAGGTGTTCCCTATGTTCAATTGGCATATTTTTATTCTATTTACATTGATGAGCAAGGTGTTAGAGAAGAGGCAGAAATAATTTTAAAACTGCCTTCTCTTAGAGCTACAGGGATCAACCAAAATCAGTAACATAAGCATAGGTCAATACTTCCTCTGACATCCATAACAAGTAAGTATATATATTGTGTTCATTTTACAGGTGAGGAAACTAAGGCTTAAAGACATTAAGCAAATTGCGCAAGGGCATATGCCTAGCAGGAGGACATACAGAACTTGAACTTGGCCTCTATTCCTTATTGATAGGAACTCTGAATAGGAACTCCTGTCTGCATAATATTTCATTTTCACTACTGTGGAGGGAACCAAGGTTCCTACCTCAACCTACTAGGAAAACCTATTCTGCAAGTTTTTCTTCCCTGATCAGTCATTCCTACTGACAATTATGTCTCAATTCTGGTCATTTCAGCAAACTAATGTTGTTTGGATACAACATCAGACATTAGAAAGAAGATGACAGGAATGATTGTAATGTTTCTGTCTAGTTTCTAGAGACCAGAATGAGAATATTCTTCGCTTAAAATCATTAAACATTTGCTTTGGGAGGTAGTGGAGAGATTGGATTGCATTTCCTCAACGATAGGAGTAATTGTCCTGGAACAGAGCAACGAGTTCATTTGCTCATTCAGAGCAAAGATATATTTGTAAATGATAAAATATTTTACTTATTTTACTACTTGTGAAAATAGTCCCTAGAAAAGGTCTACTTATAATCTGTAAACAAAACTTCCCTGTGGCTTTTAGGTATATCTATGATAGGTCTTACTGTTGTTTAGTTTCTAAGTTGTGTCTGACTCTTTTGCAACCCCATAGACTGTAGCCCACCAAGCTCCTCTGTCCATGGGATTTCCCAGGCAAGAACAATAGAGTGTGTTGCCATTTCCTTCTCCAGGGGATCTTCCCAACCCAGGGATCAAACTCATTTCTCCTGCACTGGCACTTTTTTTTTTTACCATTGAGCCATCAGGGAAGCCCATGATAGATCTGCACTATAAGAACTCTTACAGTGAAATTCAAATTTAAAGGATGTCTTTTAAATCTGAATGTAAATCTCCTGAGTGAATTTTGTCCATTTTGTTCACAGTTGCTACCAGCACTTAGAATATAGGATGGTGCATTTTAGGCAATAAATGTTGAATAAATGAGTAAAACTTTGGAAAACTATTAAGTCATAGGGTGTTGGAACATGAGTTGTTCACTAGAGCATGCAAATGAATAATTAAGTCCTGTGATGGGGTGTTCTTTTTCAGAATTTATTTTTTGTTTTACTGCAGTTAGCATCAAGCATACATCTGATTTAGCCAAAATCGGTATTGGTTTCCAATGCAGTTAGGCCTCTTAGAGAATCCTCTTTCTATTCACATTAGGTGTCCATTTCCCATATGGTCCTTTTTTTCATTTTACTTTATAGTTTCTAAATGTAAAATATGTTTAGAAGAAAGCATTTCCAATGCATATTAAATGTGGTATAGACACCATAATTTTTCATACTTCTGGTAGAGATGAACATATAAACGCAATGCAAGAGAAACAAGAAAAAGAAACCCTTCTTGTTCATTTTCATATAAGAGAGGAAGAATGGATGCACTGCTAGAGCCAAGTACATGGTGGCTGCTCTGTTACTGCAGGGCAAGCAGATGCCTGTGAAATCTGCATGTGTGACCACTCTTGGGACTGAGTTTGTGATAACTCTAACACACATTTATTAATATCATTTAAAAATATTTAGTTCTATGTACTAGAGTGTCTCTCTGGACAAAAATAGCTACACAACTCAAAATGGTAGTGTTGAGCCTTAAAGGATTATCTACTAAATGCAGATGTTTTAATTACAGGTTCATTAAGTTTCAAGGGAGAACTTTGAGAAAGAACAAAGAGAGTCATCAGGATGCCAAGTTTTTCACTTCCAGTTCAGTTCAGTTCCTCAGTCGTGTCCGATTCTTGGCGACCCTGTGACCCACAGCACGACAGGCCTCCCTGTCCATCACCAACTCCTGGAGTCTACCCAAACCCATGTCCATCAAGTTGGTGATGCCATCCCTGCCCCATCTAATCCTCTGTTGTCACCTTCTCCTCCTGCCCTCAATCTTTCCCAGCATCAGGGTCTTTTCAAAGGAGTCAGTTCTTCACATCAGGTGGCCAAAGTATTGGAGTTTCAGCTTCAGCATCAGTCTTTCCAATGAACACTCAGGACTGATCTCCTTTAGGATGACTGGTTGGATCTCCTTGCAGTCCAAGGGACTCTCAAGAGTCTTCTCCGACACCACAGTTCAAAAATATTAATTCTTTGGTGTTCAGTTTTCTTTATAGTCCAACTCTCACATCCATACATGACCACTGGAAAAACCATAGCCTTGACTAGATGGACCTTTGTTGACAAAGTAATGTCTCTGCTTTTTAATATGCTATCTAGGTTGGTCATAACTTTCCTTCCAAGGAGTAAGCATCTTTTAAGTTCATGGCTGCAATCACTATCTGCAGTGATTTTGGAGCCCAGAAAAATAAAGTTAGCCATTATTTCCACTATTTCCCCATCTATTTGCCATGAAGTGATGGGACCAGATGCCATGATCTTAGCTTTCTGAATGTTGAGCTTTAAGCCTACTTTTTCACTCTCCTCTTTCACTTTCATCAAGAGGCTCTTTAGTTCTTCTTCACTTTCTGCCATAAGAGTGGTGTCATCTGCATATCTGAGGTTATTGATATTTCTCCCAGCAGTCCTGATTCCATCTTGTGCTTCCTCCAGCCCAGCGTTTCTCATGATATACTCTGCATATAAGTCAAATAAGCAGGGTGGCAATATACAGCCTTGACGTACTCCATTTCCTATTTGGAACCAGTCCAGTTCTAACTGTTGCTTCCTGACCTGCATACAGGTTTCTCAAGAGGCAAGTCAGGTGGTCTGGTATTCCCATCTCTTTAAGAATTTTCCACAGTTTATTGTGACCCACACAGTCAAAGGCTTTGGCATAGTCATTAAAGCAGAAATAGATGTTTTTCTGGAACTCTCTTGCTTTTGCAATGATCCAGCAGATGTTGGCAATTTGATCTCTGGTTCCTCTGCCTTTTCTAAAACCAGCTTGAACATCTGGAAATTCATGGTTCACGTATTGCTGAAGCCTGACTTGGAGAATTTTAAGCATTGCTTTACTAGCGTTTGAGATGAGTGCAATTGTGCGGTAGTTTGACCATTCTTTGGCATTGCCTTTCTTTGGGATTGGAATGAAAACTGACCTTTTCCAGTCCTGTGGCCACTGCTGAGTTTTCCAAATTTGCTGGCATATTTAGTGCAGCACTTTCACAGTGTCATCTTTTAGGATTTGAAATAGCACAACTGGAATTCCGTCACCTCCACTAGCTTAGTTCGTAGTGATGCTTTCTAAGGCCCACTTGACTTCACATTCCAGGATGTCTGGCTCTAGGTGAGTGATCAGACCGTCATGATTATCTGGGTCATGAAGATCTTTATGATAAATCTAACAGGAAAGATTCATCATGCTGAGATAGCAGAGGTGATCAAACAAAGACTCAGAAGAAAGAGAGATTCATTTAGTAACATATCTAAATCCTTCAGAGATTTATAAACACTAGGGCATAACCTGTGGGGAGGTCAGCTGCTGCTTTCAGTTCAGGTAGCCTGGTGCATGCATGATTGCTTGGTCATTCAATAGTGTCCAAATCTTTTGGGACCCCATGGACTATAGCCCACCAGGCTCCTCTGTCCATGAGATTTTTCAAGTCAGAATAATGGAGTGGGTTTCCGTTTCCTTCTCCAGGGACTCTTCCTGACCCAGAGACTGAATCTATATCTCCTGCATTGGCAGTTTCTTTACCACTGAGGTACCTGGAAAGACCAGTTAGCTGGGTTTAGTGGTATTCACCCACTAAATGAAGGAAAGTAAAATTTATGAAAAAATAGTAGAAATTACAATATGGCCCTTATGCTATTTGGCTTACTCTGATGTCACATTCTGTGCAATTTCTAAATTGCCAAAATGGAGTATATAGACAATATGTAACTATTTCTCTTGACAATATAATTTTATATAATATATGCATCTTCAATTGTTTTAAGTCAGAGTTGTTTATGGATCAACTCTTTTCCTATTTTCTATGATACAGATTACAACAGAAGCATCTAGTAGGTGCTCAATAAATATAAATTTGTGGAATCAACAACCTTTCCCCACCAATCCATTGTTACTCTATTTTGTTTTTTATTTAAACATCAACACTACTAATGTGGTAAAAAGTTAGAAGTACTCCTATGAGCTCCTTTAAACTTTTTCACTCTTGTATTGTCAGCTCTTCTGAGCACATCAAGATTACATCTCAAGATGCCTGAATCAAGAACATGGAGCAGCACTGTGTTCTTTTTATTACTGAATGTCTATTTGGGAAGGGGAAAAGAGAAAATTGTCGTTCAAGGTGAGTCTTGTTCTATTAAGAGTTAGTGAAATTTTCTGAGTCTCTGCTAAGGCCCATGAATTCTTTGATAGCCTCCTCTTTGGTACCTGCTTCTAAGTTATCTCATTCTGATATAGCCCCAGAAACACCTTCCTGATATTTTAAAGGTCTTTACTGGGTACTGAAGTTTTTCCTACATGACACCAGAGATAAAGAACCGCCCCCCGCCGCCCCCCTCGCCAATGCAGGAGACATAAGATACATGGGTTCAATCCCTGGATCGGGAAGATACCCTGGAGGAGGGCATGGCAACCCACTCCAGTATTCCTGCCTGGAGAATCCCCATGGACAGAGGAGCCTGACAGGCTATGGGGTTCTTGGGGTCACAAAGAGTCAGACACCAGTGAAGTGACTTAGCATGCAAGCATGCACTGGATGCAGGGTGGAGGACTTCAGAGGGGGCCTTCTCACCTGCTGGACGGGTCCTGAGGAAGGAGCTTCTCCAGAAAGAACTCACCGCATTATCCCTGGAGGTTGCTCCCATGACCTGTTACGGTGACTGGTTTCTAAACCTCATCTAGTTATCTCAGGTGGGTGGACATCAGCCTCACTTGACAAGACAAGGCGGGAAACAAAAATGACAAGAAGTTAAGGGAATTAGGAACTTTGTTGCTCATTTCAGAACTATCCATAAGGCAGAGAGGTGGTGGGGCTTAGTGGGGAAGGTGCTAGGTCTGGACCAAAGGCTTGAATTCTGCCTCTGCCACTGATTGGTCCTGCTGTCTTTGGATAAATTCATTAGCTTCTTTAAGTCTCACCTTCCTTATAAAAACCACTTTCCTTATAATAACCTTCCTTTTAATAACCACAAAAAGTGTTATGGCCTCTAAGTGACATAGTCTATGCAAAGTCCTAGTACTATTTAATATTAAAGATATAAGATATCTTGTACACAAAGTCCTAGCTTGTATTGTCTTTTGTGAACCAGCCTAACCACTGCCTGATTAGTCAATTCTCACCCACCTAGGCATGATTCTTGCAATTTCTGAAAAACACATCTTTTAATTACCAAAACAAGTTGAAGGTTTCCAATTTCCTGATAGCCCTAAATATGGCTTTCATTATGTTCACTGAAAACAAACCTTGCACTAGATGCACCTACAATTTCATGGGTGCTTTTAGTTGTTACGTAAAACTTGAACAAAGGAGACGCGTGAATAATGACAGCATTCCTGTTCATCAGCTTCGTCCTCAGAGACATTTACTGTCTTCAAAACATTTCTTGGTTACTGAGAGCACTGCCTGCAGTTTCTCATCTTCCTGGAGAAATGAGTATGTTCTATGTGTTTAATTGCTCTGTAAGACTTTCCTTTCTCTCCTGGGAAGGGGAAAACAAGTCCAGCATGTGAGCTACGTTGAGCCCCTCCTTCAGAAACACAGTGCTGGGGGAAGGAAGTGCCTTTAAATACTTCACAGGCCCAGCAGCTCTGAGGCTCTCCAAAGACAGTATTCTGTCTAGAAGGCATCTAAAATGGCCTGTTAGCAAGATCTAAGAGAATGGCACTTCCCTCTGGTAGTATTTAAAAATATGAAGACCGCAAAGGGAATTGGCTTTTCAAAACACAGCAGAGAACATTCTGTTTCTTACTTGCCCTAAAGTTTGATTTGGTTGTGTTGCAAAAAGAAAAAAAAAGAGAGAGAGAGAAAGAAGCAAACCTATTTTGGAGATGGAATGTTTCCTTTCCATGTTTTTTTTTTTTTTTTTTTTTAAGATTGTTGAGTTCTGTAGTTATCTGTTCACAAATCTAATGCCATGTACCCATCCCACTGCTGTCTTGCAGAAATCCTTTTAATCCCCCATTCCTTAATGGGTACATTTGAACAAAAGCAGTTTACTTTATTACCTCCCTGGTTTTTCTCACTAAGTTCACACTATTTGGAAATCCCTTTCCATTTTTTTTCATCTATCAAGTTTTCAAAGATTTAAGTCCTTCCCAAACTTACTCTGGGACTTCCTGGGTAGCTCAGCTGGTAAAGAATCTGTCTGCAATGCAGGAGACCTGGGTTCAATCCCTGGGTTGGGAAGATCCTCTGGAGGAGGACATGGCAACCCACTCCAGTATTCTTGCCTGGAGAATCCCCATGGACAGAGGAGCCTGGCTGGCTACTGTCTATGTGGTCACAAAGAATTGGGCACGACTGAGCGACTAAGCACAGCATAGCACAAACCTACTCTAAAAATCTCAAGCCAAGATGGGCCCTTCTTCACCTGAAAGTTGGTACTTGACTTGCCTGTATTTCTCATTTCACAGCTACTTATCACATACCTCATTAAGCGGTGAGGCTTCCCAGAATGGCACAATAGTAAAGAATTCACCTGCCAGTGTAGGAGATGCAAGAGATGCAGTTGGATACCTGGGTGGGGAAGATCACCTGGAGTAGGAAATGGCAACCCAATACAGTATCTTTGCCTGGTGAATCCCTTGAACAGAGGAGCCTGATGGGCTACAGTCCATGGGGTTGCGAAGAGTCAGACATGACTGAACACACACACACACACACACGCACACACACGTTAAGAGACAGGTCTGAGACTTAAATCTGTCACACAGTGCAATTTTATCTTCCAGTCTGAATGATAGTTATCTAGCTCCTACTCTACCTTATATAAACAAAGCTTCTTAGCATTTGTTATTTTTTGATATTTACTTATTTGGCTGCACCAAGTAAACAGTTGCTACACAGGGGATCTTTGACCTTTGTTATGGTATGTGGAACCTTTATTACAGCCCATGGGATCTAGTTCTCTGACCAGGAATCAAACCCAGGCTCTCTGCATTGGGAATGCAAATGTTATTCACTGGACCACCAGGGAATTCCCAGCATTTGTCATTTTTGAAATGAATGGATATCACTTGATATTGTCCGAGTTTTGTTTATAAATCCCATTTTTATTGTCTATTGGGCAAAGGGCCAAGGAGGACTGGACACACACTTTGATTTGTTGCTTAATTAGTTTCCATGGTACCCATATAAAAGCTGATGTCTCTTAGAATCCTTGCATCTTTGGAAAACTTGCCAAAATGTCTGGTCCTGCACTGATCGTAGGCTCAAATCACAGGTCTGTGTGTTCTTCTAATGAAGATGTTATATTTACCCCCAAAACACGTAAAGAGTTGTTAGAGAATCAGAAGGAATCGTGAATGTCAAGCTAGTTAACTATTAAGACTTTGGGGCAATAAAAATAACATCAGGCCTGTAAGCTTTTAATCAGTAGAACTAATTCATTGATCTGAAAGAGAGTGCTCCATATTAGTGTATCTCAAAATAGTTCTTGCTAACAGTATTTCTTTGTCTATCTGGATAAGTCATTAACGATTTGAGGATGGAGATTTGATGGAAACATTTAGCTGTATAATTATTAAGTAAATCAGTATGAGGATCAATTCATTAGTTATATTGATTGAAAGCTTGCAACCTGGATTTTATTTTTATTATCCCAAAGCCCTAAGAGTTAATTCACTTGACATTCATGATTCCTTAGACACTCTAACATCTCTAATTTTTAGGGTAAATATAACATCTTCATTGAAAGTGTCTGGAAACTACTAACTGACCCAACCCCCACATTGGGCTGGAAGGAGTCAGCAGGTGGCCCAGGAACTGGCAATGCCTCAGACGTGACTGCCTGTCACCTCAGCACCCAGAGCGAACAGTGCACAGTCTAAGTAACCCCCATCTCCAACTTTACCTCCCTCCACCCAAATAAACCCTCATAGCCTAACTATCACTAACTTTCTGGAGGCAGTAGTACTAACTTCATGGCCTATTTCCTGGTTATAAGAGTATTTGAGATGCGCTGGACGCCCAGACTATCTCTTCCTCCCCAGAGGTTCTCTTCCCAACGCAGTTTGA
Organism: Cervus elaphus; assembly: GCF_910594005.1. Taxonomy (NCBI): domain Eukaryota; kingdom Metazoa; phylum Chordata; class Mammalia; order Artiodactyla; family Cervidae; genus Cervus; species Cervus elaphus. Next base: position 20,130,248 of record NC_057842.1, on the reverse strand, counting down.
TGGATGGTAAGGCCACAGTTCACCATTACTGTCATTACCTCTTCTCTCTGTTTTATTTTTCTCTACAGCACACATCGCTAAATAAAAAAGTTATGTTTCACTAGTTGTCTGTTTCCCCTGACTTGAATATAAATTCTTCGGGGACAGGTGTGTGTGTGTACATGTGTCTGTGGCTATGTGTGGCGGGGGTGGGGGGTGGTCGGCGAAAGTCTGTTTCTGAATCTCCAGTGTTTAGAATAGTGTCTGCACATAGTAGGCACTGGACGGATACTGAGTGAATGAATGAATACTGCTAAGTCACTTCAGTCGTGTCCAACTCTGTGCGACCCTATCCCTGGGATTCTCCAGGCAAGGACACTGGATTGGGTTGCCATTTCCTTCTCCAATGCATAAAAGTGAAAAGTGAAAGTGAAGTCTCTCAGCCATGTCCGACTCTTCGCGACCCCATGGACTGCAGCCTACCAGGCTCCTCCGTCCATGGGGTTTTCCAGGCAAGAGTACTGGAGTGGGGTGCCATTGCCTTCTCTGAATGAATGAATACAGGTATCAACATTTCCTTGGAGAGTTTGTCCACCGATGAAGTCAGGGTTCAGCAGCAGAAGGCCTTTCTTGGTAATTCTTGAAGTCCATCTCGTCAATTTCAAGATGCTTCTTATTTTTTTTAAATGTCTGTGTTTGTTTCAAAAGCCAGCCCCAAATTTAAATCTCTGCATGACCCTCACTTCAAGGGCTCTATGGTAAGGAATAATCCAAGAGAAGGGCAAGCTTTAATGCCTGTAAACGTTGATTGCAGTTTTTTTAAAATAACTGGACATTTATCCATCTATCTGTGTATCCAGCCATATCTCTATTCAACAAATTTTCACTGATCACATATTATGTCCTGGAAAATGTGTTGGATGCTGCATATATCATGGTGAGCAAAGCCAGAATAGTACTTATCCTCATGGAGAGCTTACAGACTAGTGAAAATGATTTAAATCTCCAACCCTGATACAATGACTCGGCAGATTGAATAAGATTACTTATAGTATATTTTGTATTTTGATGGCAAAACAATTTTGTGCTGTTGCATCTTTATCCCTGTCATTCTCTAACCACCCTAGGTAGTATCTACCCCAGACCTGTTGTTTTTTATATTTCTAAACCTACAACATCTCATATTTTTCCTCTCACTTATTGAGAGAAAGAGTCAGTCTCTCAGTCATGTCTGATTCTTTGTGACCCCATAGATTATACTGTCCAAGGAATTTTACAGGCAAGAATACTGGAGTGGGTAGCTGTTCCTTCTCCAGGGGATCTTCCCGACTCAGGGATCAAACCCAGGTCTCTCGCATTGCAGGGAGATTCTTTACTATCTGAGCCACTAGGGAAACCTTGGTATGCTCACTTACTGAGTAGTTATATTTACTCATTTCTATTATTTTCTAATAAGCTGCATTTCTCTGTCATAAATTTGCCACATTATTTTGCAATTATTTGTCTATTTGTTAGTATTTTCTTGTTCAGTATTCAAAATAATATATAGTCTTATTAATTATTAAAACTCTAACACTGAAATCACTCTCTAGATACATAGGAAACTACATAAATGTTAACCAATTCATGGAGAAATCAGTAAATGAGTGAATGATGGAATTTTAGCAATACAGAATGATGGGTAAAACTTGAAATTGATATGGTCATTCTTTAACAATTTTAATCATTTTGCTTAGTGGCTCAGTTGTGTCCATCTCTTTGTGACCTCATGGACTGTAGCCCTCCAGGCTCCTCTGTTCATGAGGATTCTTCAAGCAAGTATACTGGAGTGAGTTGCCATGCACAGCTCCAGGGGATCCCCCCAACTCAGGGATTGAACCCAGGTCTTCTGCATTGCAGGCAGATTCTTTCCCACCTAAGCCACCAGAGAAGCCCAAGAATACTGGAGTGGGTAGCTTATTCCTTCTCCAGGGGATCTTCCCAACCCAGGAATCAAGCTGGGAGCTCCTGCATTGCAGGTGAATTTTTTACCAGCTGAGCTACCAAGATATGGTCATTCTTTGACAATTTTAATTATATGCAGTAAATATGTATTTTATATTAATATGAATTTTATCTTCCCAATTTTCTTATAATTTCTATGCTTATGCATTTATGAGGAATTTGAGCTTCTCTGCCCTAGGGCTGATGGCTCCAATTGTAAGTGACGATAAGAGAAAAATACACGAAACATCTAAAATGCTGCCACACAATCTCTTAATACACTTTCAGATTTCTATTTCTGAATCTCATCTCCATTTCCACAGAAGGTGATTGAATTTTCATTATAGTAGTCCAAAAGACACTGCATTGTATGTTTAAGATTGACCCCCTCTATATTTACCAAATTCCTTTTGTTAAGGTTTCTATTTTGTTTGGTTTAGGATCTAGTCAACTACATAATTTAATGAATATTTACTAGGAGACTGAGATAAAGCTGTCACCATGAGGGGCCATAGTGAGAAAATGCGTCAGATACATTTCACATCAGAGAAAACATTTATTTCAGAAACTTCTCACCTGTTTAATATCTTGTAACATGAATGCCAATTTCCATTGTCATTTGTTCCACCTGAGAAACTGCCTTTTGTTAGGTGAATTAGCTGTCATTATTCACATTTGTCAATTTTCATATAGTATAAGTAATGTAGCTATTTTACATAGTATAGGCAATTTTACATAGTACAGGTAATGTAGTTTGTTTAAGTGCTGTCAGATTCTTTTGCTACTCCATGGGCTGTAGCTGGCCAGGCTTCTGTGTCCATGGGATTTCCCAGTAAAAAATTACTGAAGTGGGTTGCCATTTCCCTTCTGCATCCAATCTGTGTATCTTGCATTGCAGGTAGATTCTTCGCTACTGAACCACCAGGGAAGCCCAGGTAATGTAGTCTCAGAATCAGTCAGTCATTTCAGTTGCTCAGTAGCAACTGCAACCCATGGTGCAGCACGCCATGCTTCCCTGTCCACCAAACTCCCAGAGCTTGCTCAAACTCATGTCTACTGAGTCAGTGATACCATTCAACCATCTCATCCTCTGTCATCCCTTTCTTTTCCTGTCTTCAATCTTTCCCAGCATCAGGGGCTTTTCCAGTGAGTCAGTTCTTTGCATCAGGTGGCCAAAGTATTGGAGCTTCAGCTTCAGCATCAGTCTTTCCAATGAATATTCAGGACTGATCTCCTTTAGGATGGACTGGTTGGATCTCCTTGAAGTCCAAGGGACTCTGAAGAGTCTTCAACATCACAGTTCAAAAGCATCAATTCTTCGACGCTCAGCTTTCTTTACTGTCCAACTCTCACATCCATACATTACTACTGGAAAAATCACCTCTTTTACTAGACAGACCTTTGTCTGCAAAGTAATGTCTCTGCTTTTTAATACACTGTCTAAGCTGGTCATAGATTTTTTCCAAGAAGCAAGTGCTTTTTAATGTCATGGCTGCAGTCACCATCTTCAGTAATTTTGGGGCCTAAGAAAATAAATTCTCTCACTGTTTCCATTGTTTCCCCATCTATTTCCAATGAAGTGATGGGACTAGATGCCATGATCTTAATTTTCTGAATGTTGAATTTTAAGCCAACTTTTTCACTTTCCTCTTTCACTTTCATCAAGAGGGTCTTTAGTTCTTCTTCATTTTCTGACATAAGAGTGGTGTCATCTGCATATCTGAGGTTATTGATATTTCTCCAGGAAATCTTGTTTCCAGCTTGCGCTTCATGAAGCCTGACATTTTGCATGATGTACTCTGCATCTAAATTAAATAAGAGGATGACAATATAAATCCTTGATGCACTTCTTTCCCAATTTGGAACCAGTCTGTTGTTCCATGTCCAGTTCTAACTGTTGCTTCTTGACCTGCATACAGATTTCTCAGGAGGCAGGTCAGGTGCTCTGGTGTTCCCATCTCTTGAAGAATTTTCCACAGTTTGTTGTGATCCACACAGTTAGAGGCTTTGCCATAGATAATAAAGCAGAAGCAGATGTTTTTCTGGAACTCTCTTGCTTTTTTTGATAATCCAACAGATGTTGGCAATTTGATCTCTGGTTCCTCTGCTTTTCTAAATACAGTTTGAACATCTGGAAGTTCTCAGTTCACCTACTGTTGAAGCCTCGCTTGGAGAATTTTGATCATTAGTTTGCTAGTGTGTGAGATTAGTACAATTGTGCAGTAGTTTGAGCATTCTTTGGCATTGCCTTTCTTTGGGATTGGAGTGAAAACTGACCTTTTCAAGTCCTATGTCCACTGTTGAGTTTTCCGAATTTGCTGGCATATTGAGTGCAGCACTTTCACAGCATCATCTTTTAGGATTTGAAATAGCTCACCTGGAATTCCATCACCTCGACTAGCTTTGTTCATAGTGACCCTTCCTAAGGCACACTTGTTAAGTCTCAGAATAATTAGAAAATTACACAGAAAAATGAACTTTATTCTTCTTATACTTCCTGCTCATGTACTTTTAATCTTTTTAATGGAAACTATCAAACATTAAAAAAGTATATAAAATAGATAGCATGGATAGCATGGTAAATCCCAAAGAGCCAATAAACTTATTTTCATGATTATTAACTCTTGGCTAGTGTTGTCTCTTCTGTACTGACACTAACTTCTCTACCTCTTACTCCTGCTACCCTGCATATTGTGAAGTAAATACATGATTTCATCCCTAAATATTTGCATATATAACTCTAAAATAAAGGCACCAACTTAATTTTGACAAAAATCACGTTATACTAAATTTTTAATAATTTCTTAATTTTAATGATTATATTTTCAGGTGTTTCATAAGCATCATTATCTTTTTCTTTGTTTAAATCAGGATCTCTGGTGGCTCAGACAGTAAAGAATCTGCCTGCAAAGTAGGGGTCCTGGGTTCACTCCCTGAGTCGAGAAGATCCCCTGGAGAAGGACATGACAACCCTTTCCAGTATTCTAGCCAGGAGAATCCCATGGACAGAGGAGCCTTGTGGGCTATGGTCCATGGGGTTGCAAAGAGTTGGACACAACCAAACGACTAACAACTCACACTTCACTTCATAAACAAGCTACACACATTGAAATTGATTAATGTAATCCTTAATTTTCTTCTGTGTTATAGATTTTTTTTTCTCCTGTAACTATTTTCCCCTACAATCTTGTTAAAGAGACCATATTATTTGTTCTGTAGAATTTGAAAAGTCTGGATTTTGCTGACTGCATTGCTATAGTTACATATTTTGTATTTTCTGTCTTTTTTTTTTTTTTAAACTAATCAGTCACTGGATCTAATAGGATTTAGGTTCCACATTATTGGTAATTTTTTTTTCCAAAAAATGTCAGTTTTGTCTTCTATAATGAAACATATAATGTCTGATTATCTCTATTTTTGTGATGTCAATAATTCTTGATGCTCAGTTTTCTAGATCAAATCATTTATTGATAGCTGTGAAAAGGGAACATTCTAAAAACTAACTTTTTTCATTTATTGACTGAAATATTTCTATAAAGAGAAATATCTTTTTTACTATTTGTTCACTAAGTGGAGCTATTGGTATGGGGAAGTCAGTTTATGCTAACATTTATATGCCTAATTTGTTTACTTACCCATTTTCAACATAATAAGTTAGTTTATTAACATCTATTAATAGCAACTATTTTGCTTTTGAATTGTGCCTTTCTCTGGATAGGGACCTTGTGAAATGGATGGGAATTTTTCAGTGGCAGGAAACTACCATCATCCCTTGAAAGGGCAGCTGGAGAAGGGAGTTCAGCTTCTGCCCATCCCACCAGCCCATCCTCTACATGTCACAGCTGTCAGGGCCATTTCGGGGCTTGTTCCTGCTCTTGCCATCTGGAGGCACTTCCCCAAAAGGCTCTACAAAGACGACCTCCACCTGGGGGTTTAAATGTTGGGCCACAAGCACCCAGGCCATCTCAAGCTCAGGTGTCAGAGACTCACCCACCAACTTCCCTAAAGGCCCTGCAGGCCCCGGAGGACGGGAGGTGACCTAGGCACCCCCATCTGCCGGGTAAGAGGTGAACACTGAGGACAACGCAGGAGGCAGGTGGCGTGGAGAATGTGGATTCAAGCACTGATGACTGGACTGATGTAGCAGCACTAGGGGCCAGGACAGGAGCCCACAGAGGATGACAGGCTCAGCAGAAGCTCAGAGGGCTGCCTGGGGTCCCACTCTCCCTCTGACTGACTGGTAATAAAACCACACATCTGCCTGCTCAGTTGTCAACAGAGCCCAGCAGGTTTAAAGAGTGCCTTTAGGTCCAAAGAGACCACAGGGCAACACTGGAATTTCTTCTAACAAAGCACAAAGATCAGAACCAACCTTACCTCTTTCCAAATTGGGCTGAAGGGGTGCCAATTCTCCAGGTGCCTCTCCTTTTTCTGGTATCTAAAAGAACTAATAAGTTTAAGTATATTTGGATTTCCAATACTTTGCAATTATTGTTACTATTAATCAAGATATCCCAATTTTGGCCAATGGGAAACGCTTCAAATTGCCTTTGAATCTCTTAGATAGAGCCCTAGAAGACTTTGATGGATTCCTTGCTGTTTGACATAACAAGAGCATCTGGTGTATTTTATGTCTTGGTGTTGAAATTAGCCCATACTCCAAAGAACTCTTGTTTCTTTCAATGGGAAATAATGTTCGAAAAATCTAATCTACACACTAAGGATGCTATTAATAATCAGTTTATATTTATTTCCAGCCTCTTCAGTGGATGGAAAAAAGGAATTGAATGCTTGTAGTTTTAAAGATAAACTAATAAAGATTAAGTGTTGACAAATTAAAATGACACTATATAATTTTTATTAATCCCTTCTATTTTACATCTGTTTCACCTTTCTCCCACATGAATCCTGACAGCCACTCTGGGAAAGAGTGAATTTGAATATCACATGATCATTTACTTTACCCCATGCTACATACATAATTTTCTCAGAAGAAAATGCCAGTGTTGCCCGTAATAATATGATAATTGAAACAGGTAATTTTTAATACTTTGTTTGCTTTTAGGATATGTCTCTTTAGAGATGACATCCAATTACTCAGCTTTAAAGGCAATTGGAAAAGGTGGTTTCTGTGTGGTTATGCTACAAACTAGAGAAATATTTGGTTGTATTTTAGTTTATAATTTTAGGGATGGCTTTTTAAGTTTAATTTTGTTTTATTTGTATTCTTTAATGTTTTTAGAGTCAATTAAAAAAATAAATAATGAAGCGTAGCTGCTATCAAGGTCCTTTCTAATCTATTCTCTGAATTCCTCTACTGCTACTGCTAGGTCACTTCAGTCATGTCTGACTCTGTGTGACCCCATCCCTGGGATTCTCCAGGCAAGAACACTGGAGTGGGTTGCCATTTCCTTCTCCAATGCATAAAAGTGAAAAGTGAAAGTGAAGTCGCTAAGTCATGTCTGACTCTTCGCTACCCCGTGGACTGCAGCCTACCAGGCTCCTCCATCCACGGAATTTTCCAGGCAAGAGTACTGGAGTGGGGTGCCATTGCCTCTACAGCTAACCATTAAAACATGCTACAGTTTATCCTTTCATTTTTATGTTAGTATATATTTCAGATACATATATATATATACATATATATATATAAGCTGAATCTCTTCTCAGAAATATATTATTTTAGTAGAATTTAGTAGTCTTCGTTGGTAGCCCTCTTTCCCTAAGTTTTCTATTTTACTGGCTTTCTTGAATTATTTTTGCATTTTAACAAGAAGGGCTGTATTTTTTTTCAGTGGTAATTTTTATGGTAATCCAGTACCTTTAAAATGCTCTTGAAAGTGAAAATGTTAACCTTCTAGTTTTGTCCGATTCTTTTCGACCCCTTGGACTATAGCCTGCCAGGTTCGTCTATTTGTGGGATTTCCCAGGCAAGAATACCGGAGTGGGTGGCCATTCCCTTGTCTGGGGATCTTCCCAGCTCTGGGGTCAAACCCAGGTCTCCCACACTGGGGGCAGATTCTTTGCCATCTGTGCCACCAGGGAAGCCCTTAGTTTCTTCTTTTTTTTTTATTTAAAGATTCACTTGGATAATCAAAATTAAACTAAACTAATAGCTTCCTTTTTCAATTTGAGCCTAATATCACAGTAGATATGGTTCTTTTGCTTTTGGCTGTGGTTTTCTTTTTTTTTTTTTAGCTGCTCTCTGCTTTTATTAAGGGATTCAGGTAGATAAAAGAAATACTTAGCTTCTACCTCTGTTTCCTCAGGTAGAACACAAATATATAACTTATTTTGCTATCTTTAATATAGCATATTATTGGGAATTAACTGTAGGAGGAAAAACTCAATTTATGATTTAATTTTCTCTTTTACAGCATTTCCAATGTAAAGAAAACTATTTTATAATATGTTATAGACAGAATCAGAAAAGAAGAGAAGCTAAAGGAAAAGGAGAAAAGGAAATATATACCTATTTGAATGCAGAGTTCCAAACAAATCAAGGAAAGATAAGAAAACCTTGCTCAGTGATCAATACAAAGAAATAGGAAAAAAAAAAAAAGCAATAAGATGAAAAATACTAGAGATCTCTTAAAGAAAATTAGAGATACCAAGGGAACATTTCATGCAAAGATGGGCTCAATAAAGGACAGAAATGGTATGGACCTAACAGAAACAGAAGATATTAAGAAGAGGTGGCAAGAATACACAGAAGCACTGTACAAAAAAAAGATCTTTATGACCCAGTTGACCACTATGGTGTGATCACTCACCTAGAGCCAGATATCCTGGAGTGTGAAGTCAAGTGGACCTTAGGAAGGATCACTGCTAACAAAGCTAGTGGAGGTGATGGAATTCCAGTTGAGCTATTTCAAATCCTAAAAGATGATGTTGTGAAAGTGCTGCACTCATTGTGCCAGCAAATCTGGAAAACTCAGCAGTGCCCACAGGACTAGAAAAGGTCAGTTTTCATTCCAATCCCAAAGAAAGGCAATGCCAAAGAATGCTCAAACTACCACCCAGTTGCATTCATCTCACACACTAGTAAAGCAATGCTCAAAACTTTCCAAGCCAGTCTTCAACAGTACATGAACCGTGAACTTCCAGATGTTCAAGCTGGATTTAGAAAAGGCAAAGGAACAAGCGATAAAATTGCCAACATCTGTTGAATCATCAAAAAAGCAATAGAGTTCCAGAAAAACATCTACTTCTCTTTTATTGACTATGCCAAAATCTTTGACTGTGTGGATCACAACAAACAGTGGAAAATTCTTCAAGAGACGGGAAAATCAGACCACCTTACCTGCCTCCTGAGAAATCTGTATGCAGGTCAGGAAGCAACAGGTAAAACTGGACATGGAACAACAGACTGGTTCCAAATCAAGAAAGGAGTATGTCAAGGCTGTATATTGTCATCCTGCTTATTTAACTTATATGCAAAGTACATCATGTGAAATGTCAGGCTGGATGAAGCACAAGCTGGAATCAAGATCACTGGGAGAAATATCAATAACCTCAGATACGCAGATGACACCACCCTTATGGCAGAAAGCGAAGAACTAAAGAGCTTCTTGATGAAAGTGAAAGAGGAGAGTGAAAAAGCTGGCTTAAAACTCAACATTCAGAAAATTAAGATCATGATATCTGGTCCTGCCATTTCATGGCAAATAGATGGGGAAACAATGGAAACAGTGAGAGACTTTATTTTCTTGGGCTTCAAAATCACTGCAAATGGTGACTGTAACCATGAAATTAAAAGACACTTGCTTCTTGGAAGAAAAGCCATGACCAACCTAGACAGCATTGAAAAAAAAAAAAAACAAACAGAGACATTACTTTGCCTACAAAGGTCCATCTAGTCAAAGCTATGGCTTTTCCAGTAGTCATGTATGGATGTGAGAGTTGGGCTATAAAGAAAGCTGAGCATTGAAGAGTTGATGCTTTTGAACTGTGGTGTTGGAGAAGACTTTTGAGAGTCCCTTGGACTGCAAGGAGATCCAACCAGTCCATCCTAAAGGAAATCGGGTCCTGAATATTCATTGGAAGGACTGATGCTGAAGCTGAAGCTCCAGTACTTTGGCCACCTGATGTGAAGAACTGACTCATTGGAAAAGACCCTGATTCTGGGAATGACTAAAGGTGGGAAGAGAAGGGGATGACAGAGGATGAGATGGTTGGATGGCATCACCAACGCAATGGACGTGAGTTTGAGTAAGCTCCAGGAGTTGATGTTGATTAGGGAAGCCTGAAGTGCTGCAGTCCATGGGGTCTCAAAGAGTCAGACATGACTGAGCAACTGAACTGAACTGAACAGATAATTAGAAAAAAAAAAAAAAAAGCTTGTAGATTCTTGGTGGTCAGAAGGTAAACATCTGTCTGATTTGGTCCTTCGTATTACAAATGTATAGGTAATTACCTTCTCCTAAATGTTAAAATCCTCTAAATAGTTTTACACTTTTGGCATTTGTCAGACGATGTTCAGGTTTTTTGCTTTTGTTCTTGTATTCTTAAAAGTTAATCTCATAATTAACAAGAAGCAATTATAAAGTACTTTATAACTCACAAGAGATACTGAATAATAACTGTGAACTCTGCATGCCTTTTATAACCTGTATCTTTTTATGCTGAATAAAATAAAATTACCCTGGAAACTAATGGATAGCTCCACTGTGATGAGTTCAATAATTTGAGCATTAGGGTGAGGGATCTCAAAGGAGGAAAGTATAAAAAGGATCTGAACTGATACACAGAGATAGAGAATGTGTACCATTCAACAAAATCCCTTCAGGAATGGAGCATATTTACATTTTTATAGTTTGTTGAATTGTAGACTCCCAACATTTGTATGCTGGAAGAGGTACATACAAAAGCTCTCCCTGTGTTTCTGCTGAATTCGGATATTGTGTGTCTGGTCTAGTCAGAGTCACCGTCACTTGGCTCCTGCCATGTAGAAAAACTAAAAAGCAGATATTAGACTTCTGATGGCAAACACACAAAGTGCATTGTGATTCTTTTCTTTTCAGAATGAGAAATAATTCTTTTTGGTTTGTTTAGTTATGCAAACAACAGGTAACAGAGCGTAAAAGATACCTGTAGAAATAAAGAATATATTTTCCCCTTGTGCCTTCACCATGTAAGCTGTTTGAAACATAATGTGTGTGGCACATGTGAGGCATTGGTTAGGGGAAACATTTATGCAGAAAACGTCTGCCTCCACCTCTGTCCCTGTCTCACAAATTTGGGAAGGAGACAAAAAGTCCCTTTTTGGAAGACATTTTTTGTAACACTTCAGTGTTTGCACTAACATTTTGGTTCTCATTTTCCCCAAATGTTAACCAAACAAATGTTTTGGCTGCTGCAGCTAAAAACTCAGAGCATTTTCACGTTGAATGTGAATGCCGTTGTGCTTCATTTCTGAACAGAGGTTTCTGGTGCCAGTGTCCTGGTCTGTACCGAGAAGGAGCTGAATTCTTCAGGGCTGCTGTAATCTTGGGTCACACCAGAATGGAACAGGTTAGAGTCCTGAGCTTCCGGGCATATCTGAGCCTTAGCAGGAAGCTGAAATGCCCCAGGCTCCTTGACTCAGTCCTGGGCTGGTTAAAGCAGGAATTACCCAGACCCTATACTCTGTGCTTTTCGGTGATTTTTAATTTTTTTTTCCCTAAAGATATAAAGATACTCTCCTGACATAAAGACACTGCCACCTACTCACAGTGCAGTCGAAATGAAGGTGATGTTTTCAGAGAACAACACGCTCTGCAGCTGGGAAGTTCAGCAGCCCAGAGATGGAGCTCACCCCAGAGCAAGCTGGTGCACAGGGAGGCAAGTGCCAGATGCTAGCGACCAGCACCTGGGTTTATTTACCCTCTGGAGACTCGGGTCATCATTTTTCATCTCCTCTCATATTATGGCCTTTGTTGATCTTCCTACTGACTTGACTTCAGGTTATCTCCACAGCTCATTGCTCCAGCCACCTGGCCTTCTTTTGTTGACAATGTCACACACCAAGCACCCTTCCTGGGACTTTTCTCTCTGTTTGGAGAGATAGACAGGTTTGTCCCAGGTCTGCCACTAGATCTTCCCCCAGACACATGCTTTGGTCAATTGATTCTTACTTACAGAGGCCTTCTTTCCACATTGAAAGTGGTCTTCTGCACTCCCCAGCATACCATCTCATAACAATTTTTCAAATTATCATAATATTAACTTATTTATTTAGTTAGTAATTTTGTAAACTTAAGCCCCACTCCCCAACACCAATTCCATGCTTTATTAAAGGAAAGTCTACATCTAACTTATGCATTTTGTGTCTCCATTGCATAGGTAATATGCACTCAATAAATATTTGTTGAATCATACTTTCTGCCTTTTTGGAGAAAGTGTAGCTCTAAAAATGTCATTTAAAAATCAGTAGCATTCAATTTTTCTTGAATATAACTCACAGCAAGAACTGAATAACCACACAAACTATGAACATACTCTTGTGAAAGCTGGAATTCTGATAAAGGCCTAAAGATACATTAGTGGTCCAAGGAAGAATTTGTGTGGATGGCATGGCTTACCTCATATCAGTTGGCTCCAACAATGTTGATGACATACATCTCACTCCCTCCTGTATGAACTATAAAAGAGTGTCATTATTTTACTAGTATTAGTACACTTGTACTCTTAAACTGGGTGATTTTTGTTGTTGTTCAGTCACTCAATCTTGTCTGACTGTGACCCCAAGGACTGCAGCGCATCAGGCTTCCCTGTCCTTCACCATCTCCTGGAGCTTGCTCAAACTCATGTCCATTGGGTCGGTGATGCCATCCAACTATCTCAACCTCTGTTGTCCCCGTCTCTTCCTGCTTTCAATCTCTTCCAGAAACAGGGTCTTTTCTAATAAGTCAGGTCTTCCCATCAGGTGGTCAAAGAATTGGGGCCTTCAGCTTCAGCATCAGTCCTTCTAATGAACAGTCAGGATTGACTTTCTTTAGGATGGACTGGTTGGAGCTCCTTGTAGTCCAAGGGACTCTCAAGAGTCTTCTTCAACATCACAGTTCAAAAGCATCAGTTCTTCATCACTCAGCCTTCTTTATGATCCAACTTTCACATCCATCCTTGGGCTTCCCTGGTGGCTCAAATGGTAAAGAATCCACCTGCAATGCAGGAGACCTGGGTTCAGTTCCTGAGTTGAGGTGGGCATGGCATCCCACTCCAGCATTCTTGCCTGGAGAATCCCCATGGGCAGAGGAGTCTGGTGGGCTACAGTCCATGGAGTTGCAAAGAGTCGGACACTACTGAGCAACTAAGCATGCTCACATCCATACATGACTACTGGAAAAACCATAGTTTTGACTATGTGGATCTTTGTCTCCAAAGTACTGTCTCTGCTTTTTAATTCATTGTTTAGGTTTATCATAGCTTTTCTTCCAAGGAGCAAGCATCTTTTAATTTCATAGCTGCAGTCACCATCTGCAGTTATTTTGTAGACCAAGAAAATAAAGCCTATCACTGTTTCCATTGTTTCTCCATCTATTGACATGAAGTGATGGGACTGGATCCCATGATTTTCATTTTTTGAATGTTGAGTTTTAAGCCAAAGTTTGTCCTCTCCTCTTACACCTTCATCAAGAGGCTTTTTTAGTTTCTCTTCTCTTTCTGCCATAAGGGTGGTGTCATCTGCATATCTGAGATTATTGATATTTCTCCCAGCAGTCTGGATTCCAGGTGACTTTAGGTATTTATTTTAGTTGTCAGTATATAACTTATGTGAATATCATATGCTCTTTGGCATATTTCAAAGTAAAATCAATGAGTCACACAGTAATTGATGCAGTTTGATAAACACAGATTAAAAGAACTCATTACCTGCATTTTAAGTGGGCTTCACTTTTGCATGGTTGACTGTGGATCATAACAAACTGTGGAAAGCTCTTTAAGAGATGAGAATACCAGACCACTTTATCTGTCTCCTGAGAAACCTGTATGCTGGTCAAGAAGCAACAGTTAGAACCCTGTATGGAAAAACTGATTAGTTCAGGGTTGAGAAAGGAGAAAAATAGGGCTGTCTGCTGTCACCCTGTTTATTTAACCTATATGCTGAGCACATCATGAGAAATGCCAGGCTGGATGAGCTACAAGCTGTATTAACATACGCAGGAGAAACATCCACAACCTCAGATATGTGGATGTGAAGTTGTTCAGTCGTGTCTGACTCTTCGCAACCTCATGAACTATAGCCTGCCAGGTTCCTCCATCCATGGGATTTTCCAGGCAAGAGTATTGGAGTGGATTGCCATTTCCTTCTCCAAGGGTTCTTCCTGAACCAGGGATTAAACCTGGCTCTCCTGCACTGCAGGCAGACTCCTTACTATCTGAGCTACCAGGGAAGCCCCCCAGTTATTCGGATGATACCACTCTAATGGCAAAAAGGAAAGAGGAACTAAAGAGTCTCTTGATGAAGGTGAAGGAGGAGAGTGAAAGAGCCAGCTTAAAACTAAACATTAAAAACAACAACAACAACAACAACTAAGATCTTGTCATCTGGCCCCATTACTTCATTGCAAAAGAAAGAGGAAAAGTAGAAGTAGTGACAGATTTCCTCTTCTTGGGCTTTAAAATCTGCTAATGCTGACTACAGCCATGAAATCAGAAGATGATTGCTTCTTGACAGGAAGGTGTGACAAATCTAGACAGTGTGTTGAAAAGCAGAGACATCACTTTGCTGACAAAGATCCATATAGTCAAGACTATATAGTTTTCCCAGTGGTCACATATGGTTATGAGAGCTGGACTCTAAAGAAGACAGAGCACCAAAGAATTCATGCCTTCTAACTGTGGTGCTGGAGACGACTCCTGAGAGTCCCTTGGACAGCAAGGAGTTCAAATTTGTCAATCTTAAGGGAAATCAACCCTGAATACTTATTGGAAGGACTGATGCTGAAGCTGAAGCTCCAGTATTTTGGTCACCTGATGTGAACCGCCAACTCTTTGGAAAAGTCCCTGATGCTGGGACAGATTGAGGGCATAAGAAGAGGGCATCAGAGGATGAGATGGCTGGATAGAATCAGCGATGCAATGGACATGAACTTGGGCAAACTTCAGAAGATGGTGAGGGACAGGGAGGCCTAGTGTGCTGCAGTCCATGGGGTTGCAAAGAGTCGGACACAACTGGGTGACTGAACAATAACAAGAACCCTCAGGAGGAGGAAACTCTGGGAGAAGCTTCTTCTGGATTCCTCAGATTTAATTCCCCCTATTCTGTGACTTTCTAGAATTGATGATTACACCCTTGAATTAGGTTGGTAGAATCATCTAAGGTTTCTCCCTCACTCATAAAGTTTTTTTTTCTTATGTTGATGTAAATGTTGTTCTAAATTTTGAATTAGCAGGGTTGAGTGTTTAGTTGGTAAGTTGGATATGTGACCCAAGTGACCAGATGGTACCTGAGTGACTTATAGGAATCTCAATTATACTCCACCTCATGAAGGAATGGATATCTTGAAGCACCTTTTCTTTTCAGCTCTCTGTAATAATCCCCACTTTTCAAACATGCAGCCATGCTTCATCAGAAATGGTAACTAGGAGCAGCTGATTTAGCACCATATTAGAGTCACAGGCCCCTGGGGTGAGTGCTGTAGTCCCTTCCCTCCTGTGAGTACTGATATTGCATGAAAGTGTGAGTGATGCCATCCACCCAAGACCCACTCTCTTATTATCCTGGCCCAAGGGTTTGGGAAATGATAATGAGTCAGTTAGAGCACTTGCTTAAAAATGTGGATGTTGTTCTGTCCCTTGTCACTAGGAATAGATGAAAGTTTCATAAAAGACTAGCTATAAATATGCAACCACATCTATGACCTGGTCATAAATGATGCCCACCTTCTCATCTAAGATATCTATTTGAAGAAATTCCAAAATTTCTTGTGCTTATAACTGCCATAGAAATCTAGATAAGTTGACCTATAATTTTGAAAGATCCTTTTAACCACTAATTTTCCCTATCCCCAAAGTTTAGCAAATTAAATTAAGGCATGCTTTTCATCAAGAAATGTGACCTGGCAATTAACACAGTATTTAAATTCTACATATCTTTTGGCAAAGAAAATCTCCAAAGTCTTAGTCAAGATTATGCTTTTGAAAACTGGAAACTTTATTTCAAATTCTGACTAAACCCCATGCTAGAGATATGAATTTAGGAGAAATATTTAACTTATTTAATTTTATGTACTTCAGCTTTAAGAAGAACTCCCGTCACTTCCAATGCTCTAAATCAGAGACCAAATCCAGAATATATTAATAGATGGGATCCCTCCACAACTTTCTCCCATCTCCCAGAACACTTCTGCAGCTGTGTAATCAAACAGACAAAACCTGTATAACCAAAAGACAAAATCACACTGTCTTTCTAGCACTACCTGGATTATTATAGCTATGTGGGACCTCTGACAACTACCTCACAATGACCAAAACTGTTGCTCTATCACATCTCGATTACAAACATCACTATGGGGACTTCACCTTGGGAACCGTGGAACAGTGAGTCATTGTTCCATACACCTGAGACTAATGCAATATTGTAAATCAACTATATTGCAATAATAAAAATAATAATTGGAACCGAACTGTTGGACTTATACTTTGCTACAATGCGTTGATCCCATTGGTAAATATGAAGGAAATTTATGGTTTTATGATTGATTATATTTCAACAGCTGAGAAGGGGTGGAAAGGGGACAGCTTGATGCAAAGATTGATTGGGTCTATGGATAAGGAAATAATTTAGCCAGAGAAGCAAATCATCAATGGGAGAAATCCTTGGAGTTGGAAGGACCTATACAGACAAAATGATTGATGATACAGGATGAAACAAATACTGGCTGTTTATTTGTCTTTTCTCTAAGCATAATTTCTCAGTTTATTCTCAAAAGTCAATATGGTCTTGTAGGAAGTCTTAGAAGATACCAGGTGAATTAAGAAATTAACTATCAATGGCCTCTATATCATGAGTGACTCAGTGAAGAGGTCCATCTGGCTTAAATTAGGCAATCTATTTCAGCGTACCTAAGAAGAGCTCTGAAAAATGCATCATTTTATAATCAGAAAAATATAACACTGCTGCTACTTTGGAAATAAAAAGGACTAGTCATGCTTATGAAAAATCAGTAATTAAGAATGATTTGTTTGAAACTGATTGGCTATTCATTGAGATTGTGCCTTTCTGCATGGAAGCAAATCTGACAGCTCACCTTACTACTATCATGTCAGTGCTCACATCACATACCACAGTCATAGGGTAAAAAAGGAACTTTTCAAACTGAAATAAACTGAAAAACAGCTAACTCTATGTAGTTCTAGTCTCCAGAATAAATTAAACTTTGAGACTTTCCTGAAAGCTACTGACTTCTTAATAAACAATCTTATTCCTGACTTTCACATTAATGATGTCAAAATGTGGAAAAGCCTTTGCAAATACCATATATATTTGAAAAAACCTGCTTATTTCCTACCATCAAATGGCTAACTGTAAGCTGTAAGGTAACTTTTGTTATTTTACGGGGATCTTACTCTTTAACTTTCTTTTTTTTTTTTTTTCCTTCTTTTAAATTTCATGTTCAGCTTCCTCTAAAGCCTAGACTCCCTGGTAAAATTTTTTCATAAGGGGTCTACTTTGCTCTTCTAAACAATCTTGCCTCTCTAACTCGTCCTTTACATGGAAACTGTAAAGATAACAAACATAATAGTTCAATATTTTACAATGTTCTAAGAGAATTATATACTCTAAGGCAACACAGGTGTTAATGTATGATAGAGGAGAAACATGATTCATCCTAATGCAGGATTTAATGAGGCTTGGTTATACTATTCCTTTATACAAGTAGAAAATTAATGGTCAATATAAAAAAAAAAGATACCTTTTATACCAGTTTGACAAACTTTACTATAGGACCTAAAATCAGAATACTTGCAGAAATGTGCCATTGCTATTGATGGGTACACTTAACATAGGGATAATCATTCTCATTTATAACTGAAGCAATCTTAATCAAAATCCTAAGTAGATAATTTAGAAACTTTACAAACATATTTTAAGATTTACATAAAAGAATAATGTACAACAAATAGAGAAGTCAATGAAAAACTAAAACAAAGAATGAGGAATTGCACAACCAAAAAAATAATTTACTAAAAAATCTATGACAATAACATTCTGTAACAGTATTCTTTAACAGAATATTCTATAACAGAATGATCTGAGGCAGAAAAAGAAAAATCAGAAAAATAGAGCAGAATACTAATCTCAGAAACACAACTACATAAAAATTGGAAATCAATTAATGGTAAAACTAATGCTACAAAAATTGAATAGAGTTTGGGAAACTGGCTCAGATATGAAGGATATCAAAGTGAGGTTCTTATTTCATACCATATATAAAGAGGTTTACATGTAAAAAGTAAAAGTATAAAGCTAATGGAAGAAGATTTGTGAGAGTATTTTTATATACTTAGGTATATAGTATCTTTATGCATGCTTAAGTATCTTTATGACTTAAGAGTGAGGAGTTTTTTTTTTCGAAGACCCAAATAGCATGAATCAGAAGGTAAAAAGTTGACTTGTTAATATTAAGATGAAAGCTTTCAGGTCAATGAAGGACTGCACAAGCAAAATTAATAGATAGATAACTATGTAGGAAAAAATATTTGCATTCTTCAAAACCAAAATGGAATTTATCTGTTTTATATATGGAATCCTTCCAAAACCAAGGGATAATAAGGAAGTATATCTAATAGAACAATTAAAGGGGTCAAATGGTAAGAAAATTTTAGCAGGCAATTCATGGATGGGGAAACATGCAGATAAAAAGTGTTTGGAGATACTAAAACTCAGTAACAAACTTAAACTCAAACTGAAATGAGATAATATGAACACCTATTGGATTCATAAAAATAAGAATGTGGGAAACAGCAATTGTTGACAAGAACTGTAGCAAAGATAATTCTCATGCCCACCTTGTGGGAATGTGAGCTGGAATAAATCACATTTTGGGGGGAAAATTAGTTTTCAGAAATCAGTATGGCAATATTTGGCAGAATTAAGAATGCATGTAATCTAGGTCCCTATGATAGCTCTTCTGGATATATAAGCCAATTAATTCACATACATATTTTAAGGAACACAAACAAGAATATTTGTTCTGCTTGTATTCAGTGTGGTGTAGAGGCAAACTGCTTATTTTGAAGGAGTATTTCATGTGAGGAAGGAGTAAGTAAAATGTGGCTACTGCATTTTTACAGTATGCTCTGCGGTAATTTGAATCAATGCATCAGCACACCAAGTGTCCATACAACATGGTTAGATTTCAAGTCTTAGTGAAAAAAAGAAGCAGTGAGATTTATAGCACAGTGCAATTCAAAATGAAACAGTGCTGTCATATCTAACTCTTTGAGACTCCATGGACTGTGGCACTCCAGGCTCCTCTGTCCATAGAATTCTCCAGGCAGGAATACTGGAGTGGGTTGTCATGCCCTTCTCCAGGGATCTTTCCAATCCAGGAATTTAACCCAAGTCTCCCACACTGCAGGCAGACTCTTTACCATTTGAGCTACTTGGGAATCCAATATAAAATGGTGCTACTTATTATATAAGGATATATACATATATGGGCTTCAAGGTGACCCGAGTAGTAAAGAACCCTCCTGCCAATGCAGGAGACATAAGAGATTTGGATTCAATCCCTGAGTCAGGAAGATCCCCTGGAGGAGGGCTCAATAACTGACTCCAGCATTCTTGCCTTGAGAATCCCATGGACAGAGAGCCTGGTGCTCTGCAGGCCATAGGGTTGCAAAGAGTCAGACATGACTGAGCCACTAACACTTTCATGGGGCTTGGTAAAGAGGAACAAAAAATGAAATAAAACAAACGGAGGAATGACATGGACCAGTGATGAGAATATGCTGTGAAATGAAGAGTATGAACATCATCATAAACCTCAAATCTGAGCACTGCACTCTCCCCTTCAAAGGTCACTTTGGCTTTTACTCTTCATGACATTGTACAGAAGACAGGGGTTAAGACCATTCCCATGGAAAAAAAAATGCAAAAAAGCAAAATGGCTATCTGAGGAGGCCTTACAAATAGCTGTGAAAAGAAGAGAAGCAAAAAGCGAAGGAGAAAAGGAAAGAGTCCCATTTGAATGCAGAGTTCCAAAGAATAACCAGGAGAGATAAGAAAGCCTTCCTCAGTGATCAATGCAAAGAAATAGAGGAAAACAACATAATGGGAAAGACTAGAGATCTCATCAAGAAAATTAGAGATAGCAAGGGAGTATTTCTTGCAAAGATGGGCACAATAAAGGACAGAAATGGTATGGACCTAACAGAAGCAGAAGATATTAAGAAGAGGTGGCAAGAATACACAGAAGAACTGTACAAAAAAGATCTTCATGACCCAGATAATCACGATGGTGTGATCACTCACCTAGAGCCAAGCATCCTAGAATGTGAAGTCAAGTGGGCCTGAGGAAGCACCACTACGAACAAAGCTAGTGGAGGTGATGGAATTCCAGCTGAGCTATTTCAAATCCTGAAAGATGATGCTGTGAAAGTGCTGCACTCAATATGCCAGCAAATTTGGGAAACTCAGCAGTGCCCACAGGACTGGAAAAGGCCAGTTTTCATTCCAATCCCAAAGAAAGGCAATCCCAAAAAATGGTCAAACTACTGCATGATTGCACTCATCTCACACGCTAGTAAAGTAATGCTCAAAATTCTCCAAGCCAGGCTTCAGCAATATGTGAACCGTGAATTTCCAGATGTTCAAGCTGGTTTTAGAAAAGGCAGAGGAACCAGAGATCAAATTGCCAACATCTGCTGGATCATTGCAAAAGCAAGAGAGTTCCAGAAAAACATCTATTTCTGCTTTATTGACTATGCCAAAGCCTTTGACTCTGTGGATCACAATAAACTGTGGAAAATTCTGAAAGAGATGGGAATACCAGACCACCTGACTTGCCTCTTGAGATACCTATATGCAGGTCAGGAAGCAGCAGTTAGAACTGGACATTAGATTAGCAACATTAGAACTGGAACAACAAACTGGTTCCAAATAGGAAATGGAGTACATCAAGGCTGTATATTGTCACCCTGCTTATTTAACTTATATGTAGAGAACAACATGAGAAATGCTTGGCTGGAAGAAGCACAAGCTGGAATCAAGATTGCTGGGAGAAATATCAATAACCTCAGATATGCAGATGACACCACTCTTATGGCAGAAAGTGAAGAGGAACTAAAATGTCTCTTGATAAAAGTGAAAGAGAAGAGTGAAAAATTTGGCTTAAAGCTCAACATTCAGAAAACTAAGATCATGGCATCGAGTTCCATCACTTCATGGCAAATAGATGGGGAAACAGTGTCAGACTTTACTTTTGGGGGCTCCCAAATCACTGCAGATGGTGACTGCAGCCATGAAATTAAAAGACGCTAACTCCTTGGAAGGAAAGTTATGACCAACCTAGATAGCATAATAAAAAGCAGAGACATTACTTTGCCAACAAAGGTCCATCTAGTCAAGGCTATTGTTTTTCCAGTAGTCATGTATGGATGTAAGAGTTGGACTGTGAAGAAAGCTGAGTGCCAAAAAATTGATGCTTTTGAACTGTGGTGTTGGGAGAAGACTCTTGAGAGTCCCTTGGACTGCAAGGAGATCCAACCAGTCCATCCTAAAGGAGATCAGTCCTGGGTGTTCATTGGAAGGACTGATGCTGAAGCTGAAACTCCAATACTTTGGCCACCTCATGCGAAGAGTTGACTCATTGGAAAATACCCTGATGCTGGGAGGGATTGGGGGCAGGAGGAGAACGGGACAACAGAGGATGAGATGGCTGGATGGCATCACCGACTAGATGTACATGAGTTTGTGTAATCTCTGGGAGTTGGTGATGGACAGGGAGATCTGGCGTGCTGCGATTCATGGGGTCACAGAGTCGGACATGACTGAGCAACTGAACTGAACTGAATGTGTTAATGAGAAAAGCCCCTCCCTTAATACTCCCCAACTGGCTCTCTTTCTCTGTTTATCTGTGTCTCTTTTTCTCTGGTTTTCTTTCTCTCTGTGTCTCATCACAGATAAAAATAATATAGATTTCTACAAACACTGTGTATTGTCTGGTCCCAAGAGATAACTAAGCAATAGGATTTCCAATCACATGCTTCAGTTCAGTTCAGTCATCAGTCATGTCTCACTCTTTGCCACTCCATGGATTGATGCACACCAGGCCTCCCTGTCAATCAACAACTCCGGGAGCTTGCTGAAATTCATATCCATCGAGTCAGTGATGTCATCCAACCATCTCATCCTCTGTCGTCCCCTTCTCCTCCTGCCTTCAGTCTTTCCCAGTATCAGGGCCTTTTCAAGTGAATCAGGTCTCCCACAGGTGGCTAAAGTATTGGAGTTTCAGCTTCAGCATCAGTCCTTCCAATGAACACCCAGGACTGATCTCCTTTAGGGTGGACTGGTTGGATCTCCTTGTAGTCCAAGGGCCTCTCGAGTCTTCTCCAACACCACAGTTCAAAAGCATCAATTCTTCTGCACTCAGCTTTCTTTATAGTCCATCTCTCACATCTCACATCTCATACATGACCACTGGAAAAACCACCACTTTGACTAGATACACCTTTGGTGGCAAAGTAATGTCTCTGCTTTTTAATATGCTGTCTAGGTTAGTCATAGCTTTTCTTCCAAGGAGCAAGCGTCTTTTAATTTCATGGCTGCAGTCAGCATCTGCAGTTATTTTGGAGCCTCCCAAAATAAAGTATTTCACTTTTCCCACTGTTTCCCCAACTATTTGCCATGAAGTGATTGGACTAGTTGCCATGATCTTAGTTTTCTGAATGTTGAGTTTTAAGCCAGTTTTTTAAACTCTCCTCTTTCACGTTCATCAAGAGGCTCTTTAGTTCTTTGCTTTCTGCCATAACAGTGATATAATATGCATATCTGAGGTTATTGATATTTCTCCCAGCAATCTTGATTCCAGCTTGTCCTTCATCCAGTCCAGCATTTCTTATTATGTACTCTGCATATAAGTCAAATTGGCAGGTTGACAATATACACACTTAACATACTCCTTTCCCGATTTGGAACCAGTCTGTTGTTCCATGTCCAGTTTCAACTGTTGCTTCTTGACCTGCATACAGATTTCTCAGAAGGCAGAAATATGAGAATGGTCTCCAGTGGTCTGGTATTCCCATCTATTTAAGAATTTTCCACAGTTTTTGGTGATCCACAAAGTCAAAGACTTTGGGATAGTCAACAAAATAGACATAGATATTTTTTTCTGGAACTGTCTCACATTTTTGATGACTCAATGGATGTTGTCAATTTTTTCTCTGGATCCTCTGTGTTTTCTAAATACACTTTGAACATCTGGAAATTCATGGTTCATGTACTGTTGAAGCCTGGCTTGGAGAATTTTAAGCATTACTTTGCTAGCCTCTGAGATAAGTGCCATTGTGCGTTAGTTTGAACATTCTTTGGCACTGCCTTTCTTTGGATTGGAATGAAAACTGACCTTTTACAGTCCTGTGGCCACTGCTGAGTTTTCCAAATTTGCTGCCATATTGAGTACAGCATTTAACAGCATCATCTTTTAAGATTTGAAGTAGCTCAACTGGAATTCCATCACCTCCACTAGCTTTGTTCATTGTGATGCTTCCTAAGGCCCACTTGACTTCACATTCCAGGATGTCTGGCTCTAGGTGAGTGATCACACCATCATGATCCTATGGGTCATGAAGATCTTTTTTGTATAGTTCTTCTGTGTATTCTTTCCACCTTTTCTTGATATCTTCTGCTTCTGTTAGGTCCATACCATTTCTGTCCTTTATTGTGCCCATCTTTGCATGAAATGCTCCCTCGGTATCTCTAATTTTCTTGAAGTGATCTCTAGTCTTTCCCATCTTATTGTTTTTCTCTATTTCTTTGCATTGATCACTGAGCAAGGCTTTTGTATCTCTCCTTGCTATTCTTTGAAACTCTATATTCAAATAGAATCACATGCTTAGATTCATGCTTGGGCTCATGCTTGAATCACATGCTTAGGCTCTTGCAAACCATCAGAAGTGATGTGAGGGTTCCTCATTGAAAGACCCTTTGGAGTCTAGTTAAGACAGGCTTTAGTTGTCTCCCTGAATAATTTTATTCATTTCCATTCCTGTGGTAAAGAGGGAGTGAACATTATACTGATCTCCTTTAGGAGGTGTTTATCACTATTATTATGTTCATATAACCTCATGATGACAAAGTCTGTGTGGTTTTATACAATGATAACTAACCAGGTTCTTTTTGGCATAAAACTCATTTTTCTTACTTTATATTAAAAACATAATCCCTCTAAGTCTGCCAACTCTCCAAGACCTGTTTGGGCTTTTTGAACTTGGATGTGCTACTCTGCTCAATTATATATTCATCTAACTTTCATTGATATGAAATTAACAGTAAGGACATTTTTACATAGAACTGTCCCCAAATACATAACTGTTCCTAATCTCTTTCAATGCTGTCTTAATTGTTTTTAATTGATGAATTTTTAGAACCAGTTACAGAGTATCCAATTAACCTCAACAGGAGATGACCCTCTTTAATCTGAAGTGCCAGGCTCTGTTCTGAATTTCAATGAAGAAAAGAAGGAAAAGAAAACTTCTCTCTCTTCTCTTTTACATCTTAATGCAGATACATGCCTATATTTTTTGCCAGTTAATAGGAAAGAGAAAACCAAGGATTTGAAAATAAGGGTTTATAAAATAGACCCCAGGAAATTCAGTGCAACATAAATCCTGGCTTCCTTTTTGTGACCTTATAAATTGGAAGGATGGTTACCTGATCAAGCTTGATCATATAAAACAGCAAACTTTTGGATCTGATCTCTCTATTTCCATTTCCTTGAGAAAGAAACAACAACTTATTGCATCTGAGTTTTCTTAATCATAAACTAGATACCTTTTCAGGTTTCTTTAAAAGATCAAATGGGATAATACATTAAAATATTTATATTTTTATATACATATATAGCACATAAAAAGTACAGTGCAGTAAGTAATATGATAATTTTTCTTTCTTTCAGTGTCTTGATATGCATATTAGTTTGTTGCTTTTGAGAGTTTATGGTGTACAACTGAAGTGTGGAGTAAAAAAGTGTTAATTAATGATAATTTTTGATCAAATCTCTGTATATAACATTCTGAGAAACTCCTTTCAATCTGTCTGATATTTAGTTAATGATTAATACCACTTGTTTACAATCACACTATAACAAGAATATCTCAGAATTTACTCAAATCATCTTGTGAATAGTATGTTTTATTCCAGTGAGTTTTTTAAAGAACATAAAATTATTTCCACCAAGCTTTGATTTTCTTTAAAACAACCATTACATGAAAATGAGTTACTTACAAATAAACTAGAAACTATTTGCATCAGACACAAGCTATTTGTAAATATTAAGTAAAATGAAACATACTTCAGCAGGAAAGCAACACAGAGCCAATATTTAAGCACTTGCAAATACACAAATACATGCTAGGAAATGATTTTCAATAAAAATGTGCAGTGCATGTATTTACAATTTGAGGAAAACTGCTATTGAATTGGACCAGTTAATTGCCATAAAGAATAATATTAAGAAAATTTTTGCTTGCTGGATATCAATGAAATATTTTCATATAATGAGCTTCCTTCCTAGTAGAAGGCATGATTTCTTAGTAGTCTTCGACTGACAAGGTGACTAAATTTTCCAAATCAAGGAGCATTTTCAAAAAAGCCTCTTTCTCTCTTTCCCCTTACCACATTTATTCAGGATTCTCAGCACCAGAGATTTATTCTATTCCCTTCAAGGTCTTGGAATCCCTTGTTAAGATACAGGTGTCCCTGGTACTAATCAATAATTATTCATTAGTGCCCCACCATTGGCCATGTCATTGATTGAATTCATCTAACTAGACTCTTCGGGTCACGTTGAGAAACACTCGTTCACAGGTCTCTTAGTTTTCCACATGTCATGAAAATGAAGGTGGCTGCCTTTGTTCAGGACAATCTTTTCAAGGAAGCTTGTATAGTAAATTACCTTGAGAGATAATGTCTCTCATGCATTCAGTACAGTATAGTAAAGACGATGTGTTCTATCAGAACAAAGGTCAGGTAGGTTTCCTTGTAGCTCAGTGGCAAAGACAGGTTTCTCCAACTTGGAGTTTCTCAACAAAATCCCACTGTGTGTACAGCATCCACCCAGGTTACTTTATATCATCTTCATGTGACTTGAGGGTCAAAAGGATCTGATGCAACCATTACACTTACGCCACTTGCTCTGCTGTGATAAAGTCTGTTGTTTCCAACCCAGTAGCTCATATTTTCTATCAGCATGCAGAAAACTGAGGCAGGCTAACTTGTTAACTTCCAAGTATGATAATACCACAGACTTTCACCGTCTTGTCAGGCCATAAAGGAGATACATTGTGATGGGAGGTGAAGCAAGGAATAGTTTTAAAATATAGGGCAGTCTAATGAGATAGGCTTTCAGTGGTTTCCCTGGATACAGAAAAGACATGGAAAGTGAGAGATATTGAAAACTCAAGGGCAGGAATTTGAAGCAGCAATGTTTATTCATAAAGGGATGGAGGGAGAGTGCATGAAAGGATGACCCATTTTATTTATTTAAGTTAGTAATCAAATGTCTTTTAATTCCTTACCGTTGAGGACATGGTAGAGCTTATTATGTTCTGACACCCTGATATTAAATTATGAAAATATAAACATTCTATTACCAGCTTATGTCCCTGGAGAGGCAGGAAATAAGTTATACTAGAAGAGGCAAATTGTTTGTTGTTGATGTTGTTAATGAAGAGAATATTGAAATATTGGGTTGGCCGAAGGTTTACTTGGGTTCCCACATAAGCTATTACAGAACTCAAATGAACTTCTTGACCAACCCAATAAAACAATGCCAAACAAAAAAAAAAAAAAAGGAAGAAAGAAAGAAATGAAGTGATTCAAGCTGAACTTCCAAGTGAATAAATATTAATCAAAATGCTTGAGTGTTCTAAGCATTCCCCACCCTTTCACTTTAGTCAGCTAGAGCATTTTCTTTGAAATCCGAGTCAGATTCTGTGCTGCACTGCTTGGAAGTCCTCCAGTCAATTCCCGAATCCCTCAGAAGTACATGCAGGTTTATCCACAGTGACTTAAAAGGCCCACCACAGCCTGGTTCTTTGTTGTCTCTGACATCATCCACAACCACTCTCCTCCTCACTTCCTTCCTCTCTGGCTCTCTGGCTACCTTATTCTTCATCAAACATGCCAAGTTTTTTTTCATCTGGGGGTATTTGCACTTGGTGTTTCCTCTGCCCCGGCCACATCTCCCCTAGATATGCCCCTGTCTCCCAGGTTGCTTGTTAAAATGTGCCTTTTGAGCAAGGCCTTCCCTGAGCACTGTATATATTAATAAAATAGCACTATTTCCTTAGCTTCACTCTCTGCCCTTTTTACGATCTTTCATTGTTTTCATCACACAAAACACCACAAGGTACAATATGTGTACTCGTCAATGTATAATATGTAAGTACACAAACACCCACATCCACTTCACTCCCTCGGCCATGTGACTGGGAATCTAAAACCCTGCTTCATACACACATGTGATTAAGTTATATTTATCAGTAAGCAGTCGATCATTTACATTTTGGTATAAAAATTAGCTCTCGTAAGCCAGAAAGATAAAGAACATTACAGCATACTAACACATATATATGGAATTTAGAAAGGTGATAACGATAACCCTATATGCAAAACAGAAAAAGAGACACAGAAATACAGAACAGACTTTTGAACTTTGTGGGAGAATGTGAGGGTGGGATATTTCAAAAGAACAGCATGTATACTATCTATGGTGAAACAGATCACCAGCCCAGGTGGGATGCATGAGACAAGTGCTCTGGCCTGGTGCACTGGGAAGACCCAGAGGAATCGGGTGGAGAGGGAGGTGGGAGGGGGGATCGGGATTGGGAATACATGTAAATCCATGGCTGATTCATATCAATGTATGACAAAACCCACTGGAAAAAAATAAATAAATAAAATAAAAAAAAAAATTGAAAACAAACAAACAAAAAAAAAATTAGCTCTCAACAAGGGGTCTGATATTTGACAGATAAAAGCGAGTCATGTCTGACTCTTTGCAATCCCATGGACTGTAGCCTGCCAGGCTTCTCCATCTGTGGGATTTTCCAGGTAAGAATATTGAAGTGTGTTGCCATTTCCTTCTCCAGGGGATCTTCCCAACCCAGGGATCGAACCCTGTTCTCCCACATTGCAGGCAGACTCTTTACCATCCGAGCCACCAGGGAAGCCTTTATTTGACAGATAAAGTTACCATAAAGTTTCCTGTTCAAATAAAGCTCTTTGAGATTTAAAGGACACAATTATAATCTCATTAGGACAGAGATCATCTTGGATTGTCCTAAGAAAATCAAGGTGCATAGGCATCCTGTTTATATGTGATTCAGTGTGAGAAATTCAGGGAAGAAGCTTCTCTCAACATTGGCCCACTTTACCAATATTTGCCCATCTGCCCATAGAAAACCTCTCCTTTAAGACTTATCACATACTTCCTTCCCTCCATGAAACTTTCCTGGGTACTCTTACACTCTCAGGTCCCAGCAGAGATAGTCATTTTCTCTTCCAGAGTTTTTGTACATACCTTTGTTCATGTGTGATCCCTCATGACCCTGCCCAGGGCTTAACACCCATTAGACACTCAGTAAATCTCCGTTGGCTGAATGAATTCAGGACTTGAGGCTCATTGGGTCCTGCATGTCTTTGCACAGGATGGGACATATTTATCCAGGAGTGGGCCTTGGGTTGGATATCAGATCACAGCCACTACTCACAGGTTGATAAAGAGATGGAGGCAGAGATCTTCTGATGCATCACATGATCCTGATTTTATTATGATATATAAAGATTCTGAGATTTATGTCTGAGATAGTGACTGCATAACACAATTCCAAGGGAAAGGAGAAGTGTTTTGGGTTTTTATTTCTTGGTTGTTGTGTGTTTTTGTGTGTGGGGGTGGGGGGCAACTTTACTATTCCTTTCTAGCAGCCAGTTGAGTTGCCCATTTTACTTCCCTCTGGAACATGGCAATTAACCACTGCCTGAAGCCCTCCAGTCAGGCCTCTAGGAACTCTTTTAACACCATTACTTCTTCAATTTTCTCTGCTAAGTGAGTCTTCACAGTTCATTAACTGAGTACCAATCTTCTTTTAGTTGTTTTTGCAGGTTTTTCTTAAACCTGCAACATTTTAACCTTTGGGCATTGGAAATTCATCATATAGCTTTTGGTTCCTATTTTGTTGATGTCTTCATTTTTAGAAAATTTTCCTTAATCGGGGCCTCATTAATTTTCAGAAGGCTTCTTTCCATTTTTAGTAAAAGGAAAATTCTTCACAAAAGAAATAAGTCCATAAAAACTCATTTGACAGAAAAAAGATTCTGAAAAGTAGAATACCTGTAGAGAGAGGTAAAGAGTTGGAGCAACCTTGCAGCAAACATACCAAAGCACATATCACCAAATAACTGTTGCACATGTTGAAGTAGGCACATTTTTTTATGATTTTAATTAACTACTCATATACTTTATGTAATTTTTTCAATCAATGATTTCAGACAATTTTGTACAGTTCATGCTTTCTGTCTTTACAAATTCTTCCAGAAATACTATATATATTGTGGATTTGTTCACCCTGGTTTCACACTAAAGAGTTTATCTAAGAGAATACTATTGAATATACTTGATAAGCACTTTGTGGCTTATAAATTGCTGATAACTATTCCATGGAGACCTTATATTTAAAAGCTTTTTCACCTCATTTGAGACCAGGGATGCTCAAGTCAGCCTTCACTGGCCTGCAAGACTATGGAGTACATTTGCCTTTAAATTCAGGGCATGTGACATATTTCTCCTGGAAATTTCTTCAAAGTCTTATACTAGAACTAGCTAGCCCAGCCATAACACAATACAATATCTTGAAGGCAGTAAGGCAAACTGTTAAATGTGTCTCAGCTGAGGTACCATTTCTGGTCTCCAACTCTGGGATATCCATAGGAATGGGTAGACTCGCCACTTGAAGCCCCCATGTGACTGAAAACTTCCAGGGTTTAACCAAAAAGGAAGGAAAATCAATTTCATTTTTATCTTACTTCCCTTTAAAAAAAATATTTCTCTCTATCATCATGATTGGCCTCCCCTGCAATCTTATTTTTCTCTTCTGCTTCTCCTCTGAGGACCTCTCTTTGCCATTTGTGTGTCAGACTAATCTCTCCCATCCAGTCCTCAATTTCCTCATTGCTCATGTCATTTTAAAAAATTCTCTTTTGAGACTATATTCAAAGGTTTTTAAGCCACGTAAGCATAGGTATCTTTCAGTTAACAATAGCTCATTTATTATCAACCTTGTGTGATTTAGGCCAGGGGTTCTCAAACTTGAACGTGCATCAGAGTCACATAGAGGCTTATTAAAACTCAGAGGTTCTACTTTAGGAGAGCTGGGGTGTGGCACGAAAATTTGCATGCCATACAGGTTCCAGCCAATACAGATATTCTTAGTCCAGGGATCACATTTGGAGAACCACTGGCTTAGGCAGCGCTGTGAGCAACCATTATTACAGTTGGTTTGCAGGGATAGAAGTGCTATCTTCAACTTCTACTTAGGTTTCTGGTTTATTGCATTATTATCAAGATGTCCAACTTGGGGAATCTGAAGGCTTGGTTAGTCTGGAATAATATAAAGCCAGTGTCTCATTTGGTCTATGAACAGTGGCAGTGAGGACTAGTATGTTAGTTGCGAATGTATTTTTTAATACTTTGAAGTGAGAACTATTAATACTTGGCCAATGCAAAGGATTGTCTTTATCTATTTTTGTGTACCTACTGTGTGCTTGCTACTTAAATTTGAGAATCTATAGAATAATGTCTAGAAAAGCAGGGATTTGTCATATTTGGACAAAAGCAAAACAAAAGAGAAAATAAACAAAAATTCAGATAGCTTGTCTTTTATCTATCTTTGTACTTAAACTAAAAGGAAGAAGGGAGTTAGGGGAAGTATTAGGCTGTGTCTTTTTTCTGTAAATTCAGCTTTTCAGCAACATCACCCCTCCTTAGAAACCATAGCCTGTGGGCTCAACATTATAGCCTTTGTGGTCTGGTTTCTCAATCATCTCCCATTTTTCTCTCCCTTTCTCTTTCTTTCTGTTATTTATGTATTTCTATGGTGACTCAGTTTTCAGTAACTTAATATTTTATTGTAATTTCAGAAATCTGGATGAGGCTTTGGAATTAGGTCTCCCGACCTTTAAACTATCATGTGCCACGAGGGACATCAACACCCATCAAATACCAACTGATAAAAACAAATTGAGCTACTTGTCGTAAAATAATAAAAGTAAGCGTTAGTCTCTCAGTCGTGCCCAGCTCTTTGCGACCCCATGGACTGCAGCCCACCAGGCTCCTCTGTCCATGAGATTTTCCAGTCAAGGACACTGGAGTGGTTTCCCATTTCCTTCTCCAAAATAATAAAAAGGAAGTACTTAAAATATTTGGAGAATCATGGAGGAATGTATATTTCTAATATTCGCTGGCAGTGCAAGATTGGCAATTGTCTTTTTATTACATCCTAATTTCTAAATATAGTTTAGTTTGGAATGGATTCCAGTACTTGATAGCTCAATTAATTTACTGATGAGGGCCAGTAGGATAGAATGAACTCTAGTTTCTTATTTTTAAAAAGAAATTTCTTTCCAGTAACACCAAGAACTAAATATACTACTGTAAAAAGGACCTGCAAACTAAGGCTTATATCTGGTTACTGCTTAGTTACCTATGGGTTGTTTAAGGGGCATCCATGTCAACATTACCTTTCTGAGTGGATAAATATGGTGCTAATCCGTACAGCTTTCAGTTTAGCAAGTTAAAATGACTTCAGTCATTGATTTAAATGATATGCTTCCCCTCATCAGTCTGCTTAATATCGTCCATTTTCCAACTACCTAAATTCCCTCAAGTTTTCAAATTATCCTCTCATTTTTAAAGGACTCATGAGTTTAAGATTTTAAAAGAATGGCAGCACAACCACCATCATCTATCCCAAACTGAGATTATTAAATATAGCCACTCTTGTACTCAGATGGCTAGCGCAGAGAAAAAGAAGGAGGCAGTGAGAGGAAATTGGATATGTTAAGAATCTTATCCATTAGTCATACCTTTTTTTTTTTTTGCCTTGTTCTTATCACTGCATGAGGCCTTTGCATGCTCGTTTTTGAAGACAATGACTAAGCGAAAGTTGAGGTCCAGCATATTATGTTAAGGAAAAGTAAGTTTTAATAAGATGAATTACACCAAAATTTTAATTTTTTCTGTTTATCTTGTAAATTTACCAAGGCCATGGCTACAAATTAAAGCTGAGAATTTGTGTAATCATTTAGATTATCAACTTGAAAATTTTTGCAATTAGTTTGGTAGGGAGAGTTTAACTTGAAAATTATTTTTAATCCAAAATTACCAAGCCACTGCTGTGTAATCAGGCTAGGGGATCCATACAAAAGGTTCCATAGTTATTATCTCCTGTTGAGGACAGGTATAAATGCTGTATGTATCTCTTCTCACAGTTTGTTGTAATTTATAAAGTGCTACTAAGGCGATGAGACATGTATAAGTTAAGCATAGCAATACAAGTTTGCTTCAAATAAATAAATAAAATGCCTGCATTTTTTAAAATTAAATAAAAAGGATTAAATTTTTAAGTCCATGAAAAGGATATGGGGCATTCCCTACTTTACTTTCATATACATACTTGTATGAGGCCTAGAAATTTCTATAAAATCATTCAAGCTTCATTCTGTGTCCTATTTAATATAAATAAATAAGCAAATTTCTTTTACCATGTAACATGTTTGCAATCATGTTGAAGTTAAGTGTCATGCATCAAAACTGAAAACTAAAAATAGAAAATATTTTTTAAAAAATCACAGAATAATGATTTCATGTTTTTATTTAAGAGAAAGAAAGTGAAGTGGAAGCAAGGTTTCTTACAATTTCCTTCTAACTTCTATTTGCTCCTTTAAAACAAATGCTAAAAATATATAGAGTCATAGTAATAAATCTCTTCAAGAAAGAAATGTACACTCAACAATACGGTTGCTTTTGAATTCTTCAGTAAGAATTGAGAGGGGATATATGTATAACTAATATACTTGGCTGGACAGCAGAAACTAACACATCATTTATACCTTAATAAGTTTTTTTTTTTTTTTTTTAAAGAGTTGAGCAGGTATCACTGAAACATTAAGTGCACTGTTATGTATTTTCTGCCTGAGATAACACATAGTAAGCACATAAAGAGTGTCTGCTAAACTGAGTGAATGTCCAGACTTAGTGTTTCTAACCGCTAAAAACTGTAGGATGCAGGGAAGAAGCAAAGAGAGTTGGCTGAAAGAGGAAAA
Organism: Cervus elaphus; assembly: GCF_910594005.1. Lineage (NCBI taxonomy): Eukaryota > Metazoa > Chordata > Mammalia > Artiodactyla > Cervidae > Cervus > Cervus elaphus. The sequence goes on along the minus strand of NC_057842.1, from coordinate 20,096,755 downwards.
TGGCATGTCACACGGATAAGAACATATTACATACTCCCGTTTAGGAAATGGTCTTCTACCCTTCAAATCCCCTCTCTTTCAACCACTCATCACAGTAATTGATGTCTCTTTGCAAAGATTAGATTTGTTGAAGACAGCCTTGACCAGATGGTAGGACTGAGGCCATAACGATGATGAGTCTTCATCGAATTAATTCTTCACTTATTGTAGCCTCACACATCTGCCCATTGGCATCTAAAAATTTAAAACCATTCCTCTTTGACCTTATTGAATAACCACATTTCAACTGATACTTAAGTAATGATTCTTATCATGGTTTGTTCTTGATGAGCATCTGGATCCTTAAGTTGTTGTCATGACCCAACTTTAATTGTCAAACACAGGAGCCAAGTCAATAGACAATTTGACCTGTTTTCTAACTTCAGAAAGGATGGCTCAAGGTCATCCTCATTTAAATTATCCTTTTTGGCAGATGTCTTCCAAATTAAATTAGTTTAGACTATCAAATATAATTGAAGAATGTTTTTTGTGACAATATTTTAAAGATATGCTCACAGAGACTCTATTAAGCTTGCTTATTTTGTGGCTAATGTTTAACTAATTTTGTTGAACTGCCATATATATATATATATGTTATAGAGCCAAAGCAATACATCCATACTCTGTGTCTCTAGAACTTTGGCAGGAGGTTTCTTCATTCAAGCTTCATATCCTGGACTGGAGGAAGACAAGTTTTCAAGCAAAAGTCCTAGTTCCATCCATAGGAATATCTACGGTCATCTTTATGAAGACAGTTGTCTATTCTTTCAAGAAAGATTCCAATGTAAGCAACCAAAATTATAAGAGAATATAAACTTACAGTTCTTCAGTTTGGTATTTAAAGTATATTTCATTAAGAGTTCAAAAATAATGTGTTGCTAGTGAATGTAAACTCAAGCTGTTAATTACAGTAAGTTTTGTAAACAAATTGAAAACAAAATAAGCTATGTGTAATCCCACCTGTAAAACAAGAAATGGTTCAGAGAATTTTATCTTACTGTGATACTCACCATTAACATTTAAAGCACCCCATTTCTAGTGCTATTTTGACTTTGACTATAACAAGGTTACAATAAAATGAGATCTCATTCAATTAATTAAAAACATTGTGGTCCAACATATTGTATTAACCGTTTTTTTTTTTCCATTTATTTTTATTAGTTGGAGGCTAATTACTTTACAATATTGTAGTGGTTTTTGCCATACATTGACATGAATCAGCCATGGATTTACATGTGTTCCCCATCCCGATCCCTCCCCCCTCCCTCCCCATCCGATCCCTCTGGGTCTTCCCAGTGTACCAGGCCCAAGCACTTGTCTCATGCATCCAACCTGGGCTGGTGATCTGTTTCACCCTTGATAGTATACTTGTTTCAATGCTGTTCTTTCTGAACATCCCACCCTCGCCTTCTCCCACAGAGTCTAAAAGTCTGTTCTGTACATCTGTGTCTCTTTTTCTCTTTTGCATATAGGGTTATCGTTACCATCTTTTTAAATTCCATATATATGTGATAATATACTGTATTGGTGTTTATCTTTCTGGCTTACTTCACTCTGTATAATGGGCTCCAGTTTCATCCATCTCATTAGAACTGATTTAAATGTATTCTTTTTAATGGCTGAGTAATATTCCATTGTGTGTATGTACCATAGCTTCCTTATCCATTCATCTGCTGATGGGCATCTAGGTTGCTTCCACGTCCTGGCTATTATAAACAGTGCTACGATGAACATTGGGGTGCACGTGTCTCTTTCAGATCTGGTTTCCTCAGTGTGTATGCCCAGAAGTGGGATTGTTGGGTCATATGGCTGTTCTGTTTTCAGTTTTTTAAGGAATCTCCACACTGTTCTCTATAGTGGCTGTACTAATTTGCATTCCCACAAACAGTGTAAGAGGGTTCCCTTTTCTCCACACCCTCTCCAGCATTTATTGCTTGTAGACTTTTGGATAGCAGCCATCCTGACTGGCGTGTAATGGTACCTCATTGAGGTTTTGATTTGCATTTCTCTGATAATGAGTGATGTTGAGCATCTTTTCATGTGTTTGTTAGCCATCTGTATGTCTTCTTTGGAGAAATGTCTGTTTAGATCTTTGGCCCATTTTTTGATTGGGTCATTGATTTTTCTGGAATTGAGCTGCAGGAGTTGCTTGTATATTTTTGAGATTAATCCTTTGTCTGTTTCTTCATTTGCTATTATTTTCTCCCAATCTGAGGGCTGTCTTTTCACCTTGCTTATAGTTTCCTTTGTTGTGTAAAAGCTTTTAAGTTTCACTAGGTACCATTTGTCTATTTTTGCTTTTATTTCCAATATTCTGGGAGGTGGGTCAACCTTAAAAAAAATAAATATGTAAACAAAAGAGGTTACAGAATGAAAGACATTTGTGAGAGGTTATTTGATCATTCTGCCATGTTATTATCCATGGAAAGAGTATTGCTGCCCAAAAATATGAGTATTTGTGGTCAGGAGAGTATGCTTCTAAATATCTTTGAGGAGGACAGTGCTAGATGGTCTGTTTCTGGGTATTTAGGTAGTACACTAATCAAGCAATCTTCAGGTTTTATTTTGACTATCCACATAGCTGTTCCACAGAGAGAGACTATGCTAACCATTAAATGTGGACATTTAGTCTACTTGAAAGAAGTGTTTTTTAATTATAAATGAATATAATATAATTCTGATTATGTACATCCTTCCCCTTGAGCTTGCTTAGCTCGAATTTATCCCAGAGAGACTTATTAATTCTCAGTTCTTGGTAAAATAGAATTTCTGGTCATTCAAAACTGAGAATGAAATCTTGGACATAATGATCTGCCTTTGGAGGCAGCTTCCAGATATTAAAAGACTGAGTTATATTAGTGGTAGAAAGGGTGGCATAAAATGTACATAGTGAAAAATACTTGAGGTGTAAAATCAGGCGTCACTATCTGGCATTTTATAGACCAAAACACTATAGTATAGCTGTGGGGAGAAGGCATAAAATATTATCATCTCTATAATCCTTGGGAGAAAAAGTAACAGATAAGTTAAACAGCCAAATATTCTAGCAATGCAATGCTGTTCAACCTTTCTTGCATGTGGGCAGATGAGGTCACAGTGTAATCACCAAGGGGCCAGTGCTTAAGAGGTAGGAACTTCATCAGTGAAAGACTGACATGGACTAATTAGATGCCACTTCTAGGGTTGCCAGAAGAACAGATAGGGGATAAAAGCCAAAGCTGAGGTTCTGAAGGATGAAGCTGAGGATTACAATAGATGAGAAAAGTCTGAATTTGATGACTGGTGTCATAAGGCACAATGAAGGATATTACTGAGTGAAAGATATTATTCAGAGTGGACTGGGAAAGATTCAAGAGCCTCATACTCTGGAGGTTCTCATCCATCTTCAGCAGAAACTATGACCTTCTTTAAAAAAAAAAAAAAAGAAGTTATTTTTAATTGAAGGATAGTTGCTTTACAGTATTGTGTTGATTTCTGCTATATATCAACATGAATCAGCCATGGTATTCGTATGTCCCCTTTCTCTTGACCCTCCCTCCCACCTTCCACCTGAATCTATGACCTTCTAATGTGCAACTGTATCCAGTCACAAGTCACTTGGGGCACCAGGTGTGTGATGGCAAATTTCTATGTCAATTTGAGTGAGCCATAGAGTATCCAGAAATTTGGTCAACCTTTATTCTAGGTGTGTCTGTGAGCATGCTTGGGGATGAGGTGAACATTTTAATTAGCACTCTGAGTAAAACAGATTGCCTTCACTAATGTAGGTGAACCTCATTCAATTAATTGAAAACCTATAGGATGGATCTTCCTGCCAAGCTGTGGGGTCAGGACTTCAGGCAGAGACTTCACGGTGACACACCTCAGTGGGCCTGAAATACAGGACATGGAGCCAAAGAGGATTATTCTTGAGTTCTAAGATCCAGTAGAATTTGTCTTGCTAAATTTTGGACTTGGTTAGGACCCGTTACTCACTTTTTCCTTCTTACTTCTCTCTTTTGAAACGGGAAAGTGATAGCTTATAGTAAACAATGTCAGATTCGTGATCTCCTGTCAGGGAATGTTTGACGGGAGGATTCCTACATGCTGTCTCTCATGAGTCCTCTGTCCCTCTTCAAGCGGAACAGCACGCTGCTCCCAGGGACTGAGGTCATTGTGTGAGGTAAGCTCATTTAGTAAACATTCTCCTTAGGACAAAACAGCTTAATCTCCTTCCCCTTTCTTGAGATATGGATTGTCTCCCGACCTTGTGACTAACATTACCCCTTGTTCCCTTGGTAACGGTTGCTGTACATTTGGTTTTCTGATCTCTATCATTCCCTAAAGAAGTTTCTTGTACTGCAGCCTATATATACTCATAGAGAAATCATTAAAGCACCTTTGCTCCATCAGAGCTTAGGTCCCTGGGTCTTTTTTGTCTCTCTCTCTCTCTCTCTCTCTCTTTCTCTCTCTCTCTTTCTCTCTTTCACTTTCTTATCGTCGACTCTGAGCCACAAGGTTCCGATCCATTAAAGGACCCCAAGAATCTCCGAAGAAGATTTAGCTTTGGGACCAGGTTCCAGACTTGACCACTCAAGAGCTTCTGCGTAGCAGAGTTTAATGGAAGTGAAAAAGGGACAAAGAAAGCTTCTGACATAGACATCAAAAGGGGGATGGAGAGTGCCCCCCTTGCTAGTCCTATCAAGGCCTTATATACTTTTATCAGACCCACTCCAGCAACATACAACTTAATTAACAAGTTTGGAACTAACAATAGAAAGGTCTTATCAGACCCCCTCCCACAATATAAGTCTTAAAATAACTAGATTAGTCAGAAGATTCTTGTTGAGGAGAAACATGTCCTTGAGCAAGATACATTGTTACACTGACTAAGACAGAGCAATGTAGGAAAAAAAGGGTTTGTCCTTTTCTCCTTCTTGTGAACCCCAGCCCAGACCCCTGTCTCCTTCTTGAGGTCCTTAGACCCCTTCCTCCTCAAGGTCCCTGGACTCCTTATCAACCTGCCTAAGTATGAGCTCTCTCAAAAGTATAGACATTCTGATGTTTGTCCCACTATTGTATTTTGGAAGAACATAACTTATCCGGTGTCACAGGTTCATAGCTGAAGGGGAGTTTTGCCTGAAGATAAATAACACCTTGAGTTTCACCCTTATCCAATTTAGATGATATATTCAGATGACACTTTGGACTTAAACTTTAGAGTTAAAGTTGGAACAAGTTAAGACTCTGGAACAAGTTAATTTGGACAAGGCAGGGGTGGAATGCTTTGGACTAAATTGTGTTCTCTCAAAATGTGTGTGTTAAAGCCTCAATTCCCAATTTTGGATTAGTTCCCATATAAGAAGAGACCTTAAGCACTTTCTCTCTCTCTGCCACGTGAGGACAGAGTGAAAAGTTGACCAGCAAAGAGCCATCATCAGATTCAAGCCTGTTGGAATCCTGATTTTGGACTTCCAGACTCTATAACTATGGGTAAATAAATTTCTGCTGTTAAGTTACTCAGCTAATGGTATTTTTTTTTCATGGCAGCCTGAGCTAAGACAAGGTTACATTGTCCAGTAGACATTTAGACAGAAAATACTGAAAGTCAGGGAAGAGAAAGAGCATAATGATGTAACCAGGGAAGGATAAGAGGTATTATATAATGGTATATCAGTGCTCATGTAGTCCGAAAAGTGAGAGGGGAAAAATTTCCAGGTAGGTAATTGGTTCAAGGGAAAGTTTGAAGCCAGGAGAAAGCTTCAGATACACTGGAAAGAAGTAAGTCAAATAGCTAAAGGGGAGAGTTTTTAAGGAAAGATATAAAGGGCTGAAAGTCAGTTTAAAGCCACTGTGTAATGATTCATGTATGAAGATGAGGTATGCATTTCTATGCATTACCTGGTTTTTAGCTGTGGACATAAATTTCCACTGATCCTCTGCTCTTCCATATTACATTTTGAAGGTAATATGGTTTGACCATTAAAATTTTTCCAAATCCCAAGATAGTCTGATCCAATTGCACATTTCGAACATGCCTGACTTAGATGAAGGACACAGTCTGTTGCTGTATATAAAAGGGTATTAACTAGTAGAAACAGCTATCAAAACTGTGTACTTAATTTTATTAATAAAATTATTTAATTCAGAGATCACCAAAGTGGGTTTACAAACTCTTCAGGAGTACACAATATGAAGGCTAGTGTCAGAAAAATAGCCGTGCTTCTATTTCTGTTCATTTTAATCTCACATTTTGGTGAATATTCTGCAATATGAATAACATTAGCAATTCAGTTCAGTTCAGTTCAGTCACTCAGTAGTGTCTGACTCTGCGACCCCATGAACTGCAGCACACCAGGTCTTCCTGTCCATCACCAACTCCCACAGTTTACTCAAAGTCATGTCCATTGAGTCAGTGATGCCATCAAACCATCTCATCCTCTGTCATCCCCTTCTCCTCCTGCTTCCAATCGTTTCCAACATCAGGGTCTTTTCAAATGAGTCAGGTCTTCACATCAGGTGGTCAAAATATTGCAGTTTCAGCTTCAGCATCAGTCCTTCCAATGAACACCAAGGACTGATCCCCTTAAGGATGGACTGTTTGGATCCCCTGGCAGTCCAAGGGACTCTCAAGAGTCTTCTCCAACATCACAGTTCAAAAGTATCGATTCTTCTGCACTCAGCTTTCTCCACAGTCCAACTCTCACATCCATACATGACCACTGGAAAAACCATAGCCTTGACTAGATGGACCTTTGTTGACAAAGTAACGTCTCTGCTTGTTAATATGCTATCTAGGTTGGTCATAACGTTCCTTCCAAGGAGTAAGCGTCTTTTAATTTCATGGCTGCAGTCACCACCTGCAGTGATTTTGAAGCCCCAAAAAATAAAGTCTGACACTGTTTCCACTGTTTCCCCATCTATTTGCCATGAAGTGATGGGACCAGTTGCCATGATCTTAGTTTTCTGAATGTTGAGCTTTAAGCCAGCTTTTTCACTCTCCTCTTTCACTTTCATCAAGAGGATTTTTGGTTCCTCTTCACTTTCTGCCATAAGAGTGGTGTCATCTGCATATCCGAGGTTATTGATATCTCTCCCGGCAATCTTGATTTCAGCTTGTGCTTCCTCCAGCCCAGCATTTCTCATAATGTACTCTGCAGATAAGTTAAATAAGCAGGGTGACAATATACAGCCTTGACGTACTCCTTTCCCGATTTGGAACCAGTCTGTTGTTCCTTGTCCAGTTCTAACTGTTGCTTCCTGAGCTGCATACAGGTTTCTTAAGAGGCAGGTCAGGTGGTCTGGTATTCCCATCTCTTTCAGATGTGACAGAGCAGGAGCGGCTGAGAGGAGCTACCCCACGCCCAAGTTCAGGGGCAGTGGCCGAGAGGAACATTAGCGATTATGTGCATATAGTTATAAATAAATATATACTTTTGAGCTATGTTTAAAATACTAACAGGGCTGTACAACATAAAAGTTTGAAGGTCATTGCTTTAATCAACTGTATTATTCTGCAGGTGAAAGACTTGAATGATTTGAATGATCTTGAGTGGCATTTCTCAGGAGTTGAAGAGAGCTGAAGAGCTGAATGATAAAGTCAGACTGTTTCTCAGAAAGGTCATTCTGAAGACTCACTGGAAGACAGGTCTGAGAGGACAATGAAAAGCAGGGTAAACACTTAATTCCTCTCTCCAACTGATAGATAATGAGGGTTTGGCCTGGAGAGGGGCTCAATAAAGACTGAGAGAAAAAGGACTAAATGAAGAAGTAATTAACGGCCAAAGTATGCTGAGTGTGTTGATGGATTGAATGAGAAGTATGAAACAAAAAGGATGGAGGACTCTAAGGTTTTTGACCAGATAAACTTATCTGCAATAGAAAATGCAGTTAGGAAATGTTAAGAAGTAATATATAATTTGTGCAGTCATAATGAGAAGCTCATGTGTTTGGTAGGTGAAGCTACACAGAGAAGAGCTGAGGTGTGAGGGTCAGAGGAGAGGTCTGGATTGATGTGTGAATTTGAAAGTCAGAAGAGGTAGAATGAAAGGGTCTAAGAATTAAAAGGCATGAGGATATAAAGTGAAAAACCAAGAGCAACAGGAATAAGCACACTGGAAATATTAAGAATATGTATATGCCAGAGAGGCAAAGGCAAGGCAGTTTTATTTATCTGAAAATGTTGTTGTTTGAATTTCTTAAGTGAATGGTTGAGGTAGAAAATGAAGATTTACAAGTGATGATATTTTTCAATCTTTGAAAGCATCTGCTATGCAACATGGCATCAGTGAGATGTAATCTTTCATTATGAAAAATTAATGGAGTGATAATTTTATTTGTATTTTACAAAGAATAATAACTTTAGAGTTGAAGGTTAAAATTAAATTAATTGTATGTGAATCTATCTTTCTTATAGAAAATATTGGCCATGCTTTTTTAAGATAAATGAAAAATAGCTTAATCTAAATTTTATTTTATCATATTCTGAGAAAAATATTATGTATTGAAAAAATAACAAATATGTTATTTCATCTCAACTAATTCAAAAACATATCATTCTTTCACATTTTGAATCTTCTAGTAGTCTTTTCCTTCATCCTGAATGTTCTCCCTGAATATTTCATCCTAATGAACTTAACCTGCAACACCCAATTAACAATTTCCTCAGAAAGCTTTATTGGCTTCCTTATATGTTATCTCTTGTATCTATACTTTTATAGAGCATTTTCTTTTATATATTACCTAATTTATCACATTTTACTGTAATTATTGTTTTCTTTTATTGTAGACTGCATTTACTTGTTTACTTTTAACAGAGTATTTTTTCCTTTTGACTCTTGGACACAGAGGATTGTGCTAATATATTTTTTAGTTTAAGGTATATCATCATCATTTTCCCAGTTGACTCTCCTCCCCTTATGCATAGGTGATATTCTCAAATATCTGTGACATGTGTTTTCTTTATGTTATTCCAAACACAATATGGCATAAAATATGCATATTGTAGATGTTTCTTCTTTTTCCTCTAAGCACTGTATTTTCAAAAAATTATATTATTATTGTATTACATATATTGTTGGATCTGCAGCTTTTGAGAGTTCCAAGTATTCATAGCATGCCCTGCATTTTGCTGAAGGACTCCTGTCTTACCCCTAGTTTGGAGTTAACACAGAGACTGATGAAATATATGCTCTTGAATATATCCTCTTACAGATACAGTTGAAATATTTTTCAACAGTTGGATTACTGGGCTCTGAATATGTATAATTTTAATGTGAATAATTGTAAAAATAGCCTCAAAAGTAAAACTGGATAAACATCTTATATTGTTACATCTCTACTAATACATGACAACATAGGACTCTAATTTTTGCCAAACATGTTAGCTATTTTGATTTTATTCTTCTAATCATGAATGAATTTGAGGATGTCACTTGGATTATCATGTGTTAATTGATTTATTTTAGAATTCTGTTTTTCTCTCTGGTTGATTTGTAGGTGCTTAGATATATTTCAGATATTATTTGTTTGTCAGTAATAGACACTGCATGTGTCCCATCTCAGTATATCTCCTGTCTGTTAGCTTTGTTCATAATGTCCTTCATTGAAGCAGAAATCATTAATTTTATGTAACCATCATTAAATACTTTCCATTATATTTTCGTATACAATAGAAAATGTATTCACTACATTTATTTTAGAAAATCCAACTAGATTTCTGATTAGTATTTCCTGCAACAATCTTGTAACACTTGAATTTATATTATGAACATTTGAAATGTCCCTACAAGGGAACATAGATTTTCTCTCCATTAATCTGGAAGCTCTTTTCTATAATAAAATCAAATTTTGTAATAATTTTCATATCTCCAGTGTATTATTTGTTAATTCCTTGGTACTTTAATATTTTTACTGCTATTACAAACTGTATCTTGCTCTTGGATATATTTTCTAGTTTGTTGTTGCCTGAGTTTAGAAATGGTGTTTATTTTTATACGTTGACCTTATTTCAGGAAATACACTGAAATTAATTCAAATATGCTATTAAAGCTGTTGATTTTTTTTAATTTTATCATCTCTAAATAATAAGTTTATATCTTCATTTTAAAAACTTACACATGCTATTTTGTTTTCCTATGATATTTTCCAGGACCTCAGTATTCTGTTAAACAATATAAGTAATAATGGTCATCCTTGTCTTGTTCTCTTTTAACAAGGGTCTAGGTTCGATGTATGATACAGGATGCTCGGGGCTGGTGCAGTGGGATGACCCAGAGGGATGGAATGGGGAGGGAGAAGGGAGGGGGGTTCAGGATGGGGAACACATGTACACCCAAGGCGCATTCAAGTCAATGTATGGCAAAACCAATACAATGTTGTAAAGTAAAATAAATAAATTAATTAATTAAAAATGAAAAAAAAGGGTCTACATTTGAATGCTTTTTAAAAGTGAAGTGTATGTTATGAGCTTTTTTAAAGAGATTTACCAGATCAATGAAATGCCCCTGTGATTATAATCTCTGTTTCCCATTTTATACTACGTGCTGATCCATATCAGATGATTTTCTGCTTCTATTAAAGTAGTCATGAGTTCGCTGCTTATATCTGTGGTCAATTACACTGATACCTTTTCAGATATTCAATCATCCTTGAATTATTGGGACAAACAATACTTAATTCTGATGTATTAAAATGGTATGTTACAATCTGATAACTTCAGATAACCAGTGTTTCTTAAATGTGTGCTTCTATGATCATACTGTAATTTACCCTTTTTTGTATTGTCTCTATCCAGGATTGGAATAAAAGATCCAGTAAACTCATATATTGGAGAAGGAAATGGCAGCCCACTCCAGTGTTCTTGCCTGGAGAATTCCAGGGATGGAGGAGCCTGGTGTGCTGCCGTCTCTGGGGTCGCACAGATTCAGACACGACTGAAGAGACTTAGCAGCAGCAGCAAACTGATGAAAACACAGTGTTTAGCATAATTCTTTGTCTCCCCCCCTCTCTCAATTGGTACATAGATTAAAAGATACAGTTCTTCATAATGATATTATCTGTATATCTGTATATGTAAAGTTTTGATGTTATTTGCTTTCCTAATATTATCTAGTGTCATTTCATTTTAAGGTATTCTTTGAATGGTAATGCAATTTGTTGTTTCTCAGTTTCTCAGTCATGTCTGACTCTTTGTGATCCCATGGTAATGTAATATATCATAAAATAGATAATGTTTCAAAGATAATATATTTAATCTCTGACTTTTGGGGAAAATATTTCCTTCTAAATAAAACTATACTGCTAACTATGTGTTGTTGACAAAGCAAAACTTCATACTAAGTAGTGAGTTCCCTATGCCTCAAGGATTATATCGTAGACTTTCTATCTTCAGTTTATGGAGCAGTGTAGGAAGTGGTTGATACAAACATGTTAGATAAATGATTGAATGAATGGATAAGTGGTCACTGTTCCTCAAAAGTATGTTGATTTGGCTAATGAGATTTAGAGTGGAATAGGCACTGGCCAAGTTTGACTTAAAAAGATTAGAAACATGGAAACTCTAGAAGAAAAATTGTATCATTTCCTCCTCTCTATTAAGCTCCACTTCTGAAACAGTTGATACATTGACATCTGTCTGGGACTAAAAGACTGACCAGCCCATGAAGAATGGGGTATTTAACAGAAATAATACTTTCCTTACCAAAAGAGAGTCTGTTTTTTTTAAGGTTATGCTGTTTCTATTTATTTATTTATTGGCTGTGCTGGTTCTTTGTGCTTGTTTTGTATAGGTTTTCTCTAGTTACAGTGAGCAGGGGTCATTCTTGGTTGTGGTGCTCAGGCTTCTTATTGTGGTGACTTCTCTTGTTCAGAGCACAGGCTCTAGGCAAGCAGGCTTTAGGAGTTGTAGCTCATGGGCTCAATAGCTGTGGCTCACGGGCCTAGTTGCTTCGTGACATGTGGAATCTTTCTGGACCAGGGATTTCTTCTCTGTTGCTTTTTCAATGATCTTTATAATCTTTGTTCTGTTGGTTGAATGACATGAAAAGTTACTTTTGCAGGAATTTTTATGTTTTTTTTTTTTCTTTTTCTCCTGTGAACATTACTCATTAAGGGCCATTTTTTTGCCTGAGTAGCTGCCACTTCTCAAGGCTGGCATTTCCATTTCGTAACATGGCTTTCATGAGAGGGACTCTGCTGCTTTTAGTCACTGATGGAATGTTTCATCAGATAATGTTAGACGTAACTTTATATACTGTCCTAGCTGCAGGGAAGCAGTCATACTCCAGGGCTCTGAATAGGATTTGTTATTCATAAAGAGCAGGCTTCCCATGGAAGGACAGGTCTTCAGCTGAGCTTTTGCTGGCTGTTTTTTTAAAAAGTTAAATATCAAATTTGAATGAATTTTTATATCTTCAAAACTCTTTTAGAGTTGTACTCGCAGGTTCTTCTCATGGATGAATTCACAAACAGATGTGAAGAAAGAGTTTCAGAAGTTTCTAGCAAGTATAGACAGACATAGTGATGTCTGATATCTATGTGGAGGTTTACATTTATCGTTATAGTTAGAACAATTGAATCTTTCTGTAAAATTTGTTGTCAATGAAAGGAAAAGGTATAAGAACTAGATATAGACATGTTTTTAACTGAAAAACAGCAACTTCTATTTTACCTTGTAAATCCATTAATTTCCCAACTTTATTGAGATATAATTTACATATTGTATAAGGTTAAAATGTACAACATGATGATTTGATGAATGTATGCTTAAGGAACCTGGAACTATACTTACTGTATATGTGAGAACTTATGCTTCCCTTTTTCCTCTCTCTTTCTGTCTTGTGCCCATATCCCTCTATGAGCTTGACAAAGAATAAATAAATTCACAACCTCCACTCAAAATAAGTTCACATCTCCCATATGGTGAAAACACTGTGTGGAAGTGCAGTGGGCATACATTTGAAGGGGCTTCCCTGGTGACGCAATCAGTAGAGTCTACCTGCAATGCGGGAGACCTGGGTTCAATCCCTGGGTCAGGAAAATCCCTTGGAGAAGGAAATGGCAACCCACTCCAGCATTCTTGCCTGGAGAATTCCACAGACAGAGGAGCCTGGTGGCTACAGTCCATGGGATTGCAAAGAGTAGGACACTACACTTTCACTACATTTGAAGTACGCTTTGTTAGAGCATATCATATTAGGAACAGGGAAACTTTTTTTTTTTTTTTTTTTTGTATTTTATGCTTAATTTTCTAAAATTCAATCCAGAAATTTTAAATATTTTGTATATATTTCTAGATATATAGAGAGATAAATAGGGACTTCCCGGATGGTTCAGACTGCAAAGAATTGGCTTGCAGTGCAGGAGATCTGGAGTCCATCCCTGGGTCAGAAAGATCCCCTAGGGATGGGAGTGGCTATGCATGCATGCATACTAAGAGGCTTCAGTTGTGTCTGACTCTGAGACCCTTTGAACTCCACCTTGCCAGGCTCCTCTGTCCATGGGGATTCTCCAGGCAAGAATACTGGAATGGGTTGCCATGCCCTACTCCAGGGGAACCTTCCCAACATAGAAATTGAACTGCTGTCTCTTGTGTCTCTTACATGGGCAGGCATGTTCTTTCCTAGTGCTACCTGGAAAGCCTGTATATATGTATATGGTGGCTCAGACAGAAAAGAATCTGCCTGCAATACAGGAGATGCTGATTTGATCCCTCAGTCAGGAAGATCCCTTGGAGAAGGGAATGGCTACTCACTCCAATATATTTGACGAAGAAAAGGAACCCTATCCTATTGAAGTATTCAAAAAGAAGCAACCATGATCCCCATCCTCCAGACACTTTCTATACCAGATTTTAACAAATGTACAAAGTTTCTATTTTATGGATTTTGATCAATATCTCTATTAGCAATTGTATAGGCCAAGACACACAATGTCTAGAAAGAATATCTACATTATAGTTAATATTAGAGTGTGTCTGATGAGTGATGAGGCTGTGCATCAATTAGGCCTGCTGTTTATATTTTCAAGCAGCAAAGGAATGAAACTGTACTGTTAAGTAGCATCTCTGAGAAGAATTTTACTCTATGGTTTAGAGACAAATCTACCTTTTTTCCTGGGAGCCCTAATCCCTTTTTAAAAAATTAAAATATAGTTGATATATAATATTGCATAAGTTACAGGTATACAATATAGTGATTCATGATATTTTTTTCATTATTCATTTGTTCCTTTATTACTTTTTTTTCAATTCTTTTTATTAGTTGGAGGCTAAGTATTTCACAACATTGCAGTGGGTTTTGTCATACATTGACATGAATCAGCCATGGAGTTACATGTATTCCCCATGCCGATCCCCCCTCCCACCTCCCCCCCAACCCGATTCCCCTGGGTCCTCCCAGTGCACCTGGCCCGAGCACCTGTCTGATGCATCCCACCTGGGCCGGTGGTCTGTTTCACCATAGATAATATACATGCTGTTCTCTCAAAACATCCCACCCTTGCCTTCTCCCACAGAGTCCAAAAGTCTGTTCTGTACATCTCTGTCTCTTTTTCTGTTTTGCATATAGGGTTATCATTACCATCTTTCTAAATTCCATATATATGTGTTAGTATGCTGTAATGATCTTTATCTTTCTGGCTTACTTCACTCTGTATAATGGGCTCCAGTTTCATCCATCTCATTAGAACTGATTCAAATGAATTCTTTTTAACAGCTGAGTAATATTCCATGGTATATATGTACCACAGCTTCCTTATCCATTCATCTGCTGATGGGCATCTAGGTTGCTTCCATGTCCTGGCTATTATAAACAGTGCTGCGATGAACATTGGGGTGCACGTGTCTCTTTCAGATCTGGTTTCCTCAGTGTGTATGCCCAAGAGTGGTATTGCTGGGTCATATGGCAGTTCTATTTCCAGGTTTTTAAGAAATCTCCACACTGTTTTCCATAGCGGCTGTACTAGTTTGCATTCCCACCAACAGTGTAAGAGGGTTCCCTTTTCTCCACACCCTCTCCAGCATTTGTTGCTTGTAGACTTTTGGATAGCAGCCATCCTGACTGGCGTGTAATGGTACCTCATTGTGGTTTTGATTTGCATTTCTCTGATAATGAGTGATGTGGAGGATCTTTTCATGTGTTTGTTAGCCATCTATATGTCTTCTTTGGAGAAATGTCTGTTTAGTTCTTTGGCCCATTTTTTTTTTTTTTTTTTTTTTTTTTTACTTCACAACATTTCAGTGGGTTTTGTCATACATTGATATGAATCAGCCATAGAGTTACATGTATTCCCCATCCTGATCCCCCCTCCCACCTCCCACTCCACCCGATTCCTCTGGGTCTTCCCAGTGCACTAGGCCTGAGCACCTGTCTCATGCATCCCACCTGGGCTGGTGATCTGTTTCACCATAGATAGTATACGGGGAGGGTGGGATGTTTCGCCCATTTTTTGATTGGGTCATTTATTTTTCTGGAATTGAGCTTCAGGAGTTGCTTGTATATTTTTGAGATCAATCCTTTGTCTGTTTCTTCATTTGCTATTATTTTCTCCCAATCTGAGGGCTGTCTTTTCACCTTACTTATAGTTTCCTTTGTTGTGCAAAAGCTTTTAAGTTTCATTAGGTCCCATTTGTTTATTTTTGCTTGTATTTCCAATATTCTGGGAGGTGGGTCATAGAGGATCCTGCTGTGATTCATGTCGGAGAGTGTTTTGCCTATGTTCTCCTCTAGGAGTTTTATAATTTCTGGTCTTACATTTAGATCTTTAATCCATTTTGAGTTTATTTTTGTGTATGGTGTTAGAAAGTGTTCTAGTTTCATTCTTTTACAAGTGGTTGACCAGTTTTCCCAGCACCACTTGTTGAAGAGGTTGTCTTTTTTCCATTGTATATCCTTGCCTCCTTTGTCAAAGATAAGGTGTCCATAGGTTCGTGGATTTATCTCTGGGCTTTCTATTCTGTTCCATTGGTCTATATTTCTGTCTTTGTGCCAGTACCACACTGTCTTGATAACTGTGGCTTTGTAGTAGAGTCTGAAGTCAGGCAGGTTGATTCCTCCAGTTCCATTCTTCTTTCTCAAGATTACTTTGGCTATTCGAGGTTTTTTGTATTTCCATACAAATTGTGAAATTATTTGTTCTAGTTCTGTGAAAAATACCATTGGTAGCTTGATAGGGATTGCATTGAATCTATAGATTGCTTTGGGTAGAATAGCCATTTTGACAATATTGATTCTTCCAATCCATGAACACGGTATGTTTCTCCATCTGTTTGTGTCCTCTTTGATTTCTTTCATCAGTGTTTTATAGTTTTCTATGTATAGGTCTTTTCTTTCTTTAGGTAGATGTACTCCTAAGTATTTTATTCTTTTTGTTGCAGTGGTGAATGGTATTGTTTCCTTAATTTCTCTTTCTGTTTTTTCATTGTTAGTATATAGGAATGCAAGGGATTTCTGTGTGTTAATTTTATATCCTGCAACTTTACTATATTCATTGATTAGCTCTAGTAATTTTCTGGTAGAGTCTTTAGGGTTTTCTATGTAGAGGATCATGTCATCTGCAAACAGCGAGAGTTTCACTTCTTCTTTTCCTATCTGGATTCCTTTTACTTCTTTTTCTGCTCTGATTGCTGTGGCCAAAACTTCCAACACTATGTTGAATAGTAGTGGTGAGAGTGGGCACCCTTGTCTTGTTCCTGATTTCAGGGGAAATGCTTTCAATTTTTCACCGTTAAGGGTAATGCTTGCTGTGGGTTTGTCATATATAGCTTTTATTATGTTGAGGTATGTTCCTTCTATTCCTGCTTCCTGGAGAGTTTTAATCATAAATGAGTGTTGAATTTTGTCAAAGGCTTTCTCTGCATCTATTGAGATAATCATATGGTTTTTATCTTTCAATTTGTTAATGTGGTGTATTACATTGATTGATTTGCAGATATTAAAGAATCCTTGCATTCCTGGGATAAAGCCCACTTGGTCATGGTGTATGATTTTTTTAATATGTTGTTGGATTCTGTTTGCTAGAATTTTGTTAAGGATTTTTGCATCTATGTTCATCAGTGATATTGGCCTGTAGTTTTCTTTTTTTGTGGCATCTTTGCCTGGTTTTGGAATTAGGGTGATGGTGGCCTCATAGAATGAGTTTGGAAGTTTACCTTCTACAATTTTCTGGAAGAGTTTGAGTAAGACAGGTGTTAGCTCTTCTTTAAATTTTTGGTAGAATTCAGCTGTGAAGCCATCTGGTCCTGGGCTTTTGTTTGCTGGAAGATTTTTGATTACAGTTTCGATTTCCTTGCTTGTGATGGGTCTGTTAAGATCTTCTATTTCTTCCTGGTTCAGTTTTGGAAAGTTATACTTTTCTAAGAATTTGTCCATTTCATCCAAGTTGTCCATTTTATTGGCATAGAGCTGCTGGTAGTAGTCTCTTATGATCCTTTGTATTTCAGTGTTGTCTGTTGTGATCTCTCCATAATCATTTCTAATTTTGTTAATTTGGTTCTTCTCTCTTTGTTTCTTAATGAGTCTTGCTAATGGTTTGTCAATTTTGTTTATTTTTTCAAAAAACCAGCTTTTAGCTTTGTTGATTTTTGCTATGGTCTCTTTAGTTTCTTTTGCATTTATTTCTGCCCTAATTTTTAAGATTTCTTTCCTTCTACTAACCCTGGGGTTCTTCATTTCTTCCTTCTCTAAATGCTTTAGGTGTAGAGTTAGGTTATTTATTTGGCTTTTTTCTTGTTTCTTGATGTAAGCCTGTAATGCTATGAACCTTCCCCTTAGCACTGCTTTTACAGTGTCCCATAGATTTTGGGTTGTTGTGTTTTCATTTTCATTCATTTCTATGCATATTTTTATTTCTTTTTTTATTTCTTCTATGATTTGTTGGTTATTCAGAAGGGTGTTATTTAGCCTCCATATGTTTGAATTTTTAACAATTTTTTTTCTTGTAATTGAGATCTAATCTTACTGCACTGTGATCAGAAAAGATAACAGGAATGATTTCAATTTTTTTGAATTTTCCAAGACCAGATTTGTGGCTCAGGATGTGATCTATTCTGGAGAAGGTTCCGTGTGCACTTGAGAAAAAGGTGAAGTTGATTGTTTTGGGGTGAAATGTCCTATAGATATCAATTAGGTCTAGCTGGTCCATTGTGTCATTTAAGGTTTGTGTTTCCTTATTAATTTTCTGTTTAGTTGATCTATCCATAGTTGTGAGTGGGGTATTAATGTCTCCCACTATTATTGTGTTACTATTAATTTCCTCTTTCATACTCGTTAGCATTTGCCGTACATATTGTGGTCCTCGTATGTTAGGTGCATATATATTTATAATTGTTATATCCTCTTCTTGGATTGACCCTTTGATCATTAAGTAGTGTCCTTCTTTGTCTCTTTTCACATCCTTTATTTGAAAGTCTATTTTATCTGATATGAGTATTGCGACTCCTGCTTTCTTTTGTTCTCCGTTTGCGTGAAATATTTTTTTCCAGCCCTTCACTTTTAGTCTGTATGTGTCTCGTGTTTTGAGGTGGGTCTCTTGTAGACAGCATATATAGGGGTCTTGTTTTTGTATCCATTCAGCCAATCTTTGTCTTTTGGTTGGGGCATTCAACCGATTTACATTTAAAGTAATTATTGATAGGTGTGGTCCCGTTGCCATTTACTTTGTTGTTTTGGGTTCACGTTTATACAACCTTTCTGCATTTCCTGTCTAGAGAAGATCCTTTAGCATTTGTTGAAGAGCTGGTTTGGTGGTGCTGAATTCTCTCAGCTTTTGCTTGTCTGTAAAGCTTTTGAATTCTCCTTCATATCTGAATGAGATCCTTGCTGGGTACAGTAATCTAGGTTGTAGGTTATTCTCTTTCATTACCTTAAGTATGTCCTGCCATTCCCTTCTGGCCTGGAGGGTTTCTATTGATAGATCAGCTGTTATCCTTATGGGAATCCCTTTGTGTGTTATTTGTTGTTTCTCCCTTGCTGCTTTTAATATTTGTTCTTTGTGTTTGATCTTTGTTATTTTGATTAATATGTGTCTTGGGGTGTTTTGCCTTGGGTTTATCCTGTTTGGGACTCTCTGGGTTCCTTGGACTTGGGTGGCTATTTCCTTCCCCATTTTAGGGAAGTTTTCAGCTATTATCTCCTCGAGTATTTTCTCATGGCCTTTCTTTTTGTCTTCTTCTTCTGGGACTCCTATGATTCGAATGTTGGGGCGTTTCATATTGTCCCAGAGGTCCCTGAGGTTGTCCTCATTTCTTTTGATTCTTTTTTCTTTTTTCCTCTCTGCTTCATTTATTTCCTCCATTTTATCTTCTACCTCACTTATCCTATCTTCTGCCTCCGTTATTCTACTCTTTGTTCCCTCCATACTGTTTTTGATCTCATTTATTGCATTATTCATTTTTAATTGACTCTTTTTTATTTCTTCTAGGTCTTTATTAAACATTTCTTGCATCTTTTCAATCTTTGTCTCCAGGCTATTTATCTGTAACTCCATTTTGTTTTCAAGATTTGGGATCATTTTTATTATCATTATTCTAAATTCTTTTTCAGGTAGATTCCCTATCTCCTCCTCTTTTGTTTGACTTGGTGGACATTTTTCATGTTCCTTTACCTGTAGGGTATTTCTCTGCCTTTTCATCTTGTTTAGATTGCTGTGTCTGGAGTGGGCTTTCTGTATTCTGGAGGTCTGTGATTCCTTTTTATTGTGGAGGTTTTACCCAGTGGGTGGGGTTGGACATTTGGCTTGTCAAGGTTTCCTGGTTAGGGAGGCTTGCGTCGGTGTTCTGGTGCGTGGAACTTGATTTCTTCTCTCTGGAGAGCAATGGAGTGCCCAGTGATGAGTTCTGAGATGTGTCTATGTGTTAGGTGTGACCTTGGGCAGCCTGTATGTTGATGTTCAGGGCTATGGTCTTGTGTTGCTGGAGAATTTGCGTGGTATGTCTTGCTCTAAAACTTATTGGCTCTTGGGTGGTGGTTGGTTTCAGTGTAGGTATGGAGGCTTTTGGATGGTCTCTTATTACTTAAAGTTCCATGTAGTCAGGAGTTTTCTGGTGTTCTCGGGTTTTGGGCTTAAGTCTCCTGCCTCTGGGTTTCAGTTTTATTCTTCCAGTAGTCTCAAGACTTCTCCTACTATACAGCACTGCTAATAAAACTTCTAGGTTAATGGCGAAAGATTCTCCCCCGTGAGGGATGCCCAGAGAGGTTCACAGAGTTACATGAAGAAGAGGAGAGGGAGGTGAGAGATAGAGATGAGCAGGAGGAGAAAAAGGGGGACTCAAGAGGAGAGAGATCGATCTATGCAGTTGTCTGTTCCCAGAGTGTTCTCCGTAGCCCAGAGACCCTCAAAGATTCACAGAGTTGGATTGGGAAGAGAAGGGGAAAGGAGGAAATAGAGGTGTACTGAGGTAGAAAACAGAGAGTCAAGATTGGGAGAGAATAATCAACACACTCCTGTATAAAAATGGGAACTGAATACTGGATTCTTAAATGTCCACAATTTATATCATATACTGAAAAACAAAGATTAAAAATCTAGAGTAGAGGTTAGACTCTTAAAAATATTATATTAAAGGCAAAAACCAAAACACACACACAAAAAATTTTATAAATATATATGAAGTTCGGTTTAAAAATAGGGCTTCTCTCTTTTTTTTTTTTTTTTTTTGTAAGGTTATAGTGTAATGAAAATGAAAATTAAGGAGTAGTAGAGGAGTAATAGAGGACTTTAAAAGGAAATAAGAGAAAAAGAAAAATAGAAAATAGAAGAGAAAAAAGAAAGAAAGAAAGAAAAAAAAACACAAGTAAAAAAAATTTTAAAAAAATTTTTTTCCCCCTAATTAAGAAAATCGTAAAAATCTGTGAAAATGAAAGTTAAGGAGTAATGGGGCAGTAATAGGGAATTTTAAAAGAAAATAAAAGAGAAAACATAAAAAAAAAGAAAAAAGTAAAAATATATCTAGGAATTTCTCTGAAGCTGTTGCGGTCAGTGTGGGTTCGGCTCAGTTTCAGATAGCACCTCGTTCCAGCTTACACTTCTCGATATCTACAGGCCCCTACCGGTGTAGTCGGTGTTACCTACAGGGATTTTAATCTGTTGCACCAGTGCCTTCTGAAGCGGTTCCCTTTGTTTATTTGGCTTCTGTTTGCCGGCCTCTTCCGCGCCTAATTTCTGCCCTGACACAGGCAGGCCGAGGTGGTCTCTTATTCAGGTTGCTAGTTCCGTCGCGCTGCGGGGAGGGGCTAGTGTTGTTTTCCCCCATCTACGCTGCTCGGGCTCCCGGCTGCTCTATATGGAGCGTGCCCTGCGCTGCGCGCGGTTCCAGCCCTCGGGTGTTCCACAAAAGCGCGGAACACAAAGCTGCGCCTGCGTTTTGTGCCTTCCCCGTCAGAGCGGTCCAGGCAGCCAGGGGCTTGACGGGCGCTCTCTCCCCGGGTGCGGCACGTCTTCTGCCCTGCGCGGTCCCAGTCTCAGTTTCCGCCCGCGCCGGTCGGGTGCGTGCGCCTTCTGCCCTCCGCGTCCCCAGCCCCAGACCCCACCCGTGCTGGTCCTGTGTCTCGCTGCGACCCTCCCGGCAGATGTCGACCATCCAGAATCTCAGGAGGTCTTTGCTTAGAAAGTGGAGGCCTGTTTGCAGTGCGGTAGGGGATGCGGTCTTTGGGGCCGCGCCTGCCCCTTCCCCTCCCCCCTGCCTTCTGCCTCCGGCGGGGCTGGGCCGGTCCGCAGCCTGCTAGCTCTTCTCTGGACTTTCTCGGTCCCTTTGTTCTGCGAATGGCCGGCAGTGTGTTCGGGCCGGTTAATTTTCTCTCTCTCTTTTACTGTCCCACAGTTTAAGTTGGTAACTCACAAAAGCTCCCTCCGATTGTGCTCAGGGCACTCAGGCCCGTCCTTACCCTAAGCAATGCCATCCGCTCCTCTCCGTTCTGCCCCCACTTGCTGGTGGCGGATGCGGGCGTCTGGGGTACTTTTCTGCTGGGGGTTGCTTTTAGGCACGTAATCTTTGAGTTTTATTTATTGTTCCCCTCCCAGTCAGGTTGCCCTCCGAGGTTCAAAAACTTCCCCCAGACCCGCCAGTGCGAGGGTTTCCCAGTGCTTGAAAAGTTCCTCTATTAAGAGTCCCTTCCCAGGACGGATCTCCGTCCTTAGCTCCCCTGTCTCCCCTTTTATCTTTTACATTTAGTCCTACCTCCTTTCGAAGACAATGGGTTGCTTTTCTGGGCGCCTGATGACCTCAGCTAGCGATCAGAAGTTGTTTTGTGAAGATTGCTCTGCGTTCAGTTATTCTTTTGATGAATTTGTAGGAGAGAAAGTGGTCTCCCCGTCCTACTCCTCCGCCATCTTGGCTCCTCCCTTCTGATTCATGATTTTTTAAGATGCTCCATTTATAGTTATTATAAAATTTTGATAACATTTCCCATTTTGTATAAAACATCCTTATAGCTTAGTTTACATCTAATAATTTTACGTCTTATTCCTGGTTACCAGTGCAGAGAGGGAAGTGTGGAGGGGCAATACAGAGCTAGGGAAGTAAGAGGTATTTATTTATTCCCTTAATATCTATTTCTCCCTAGTCTTACACACACACAAATGCATACACATGCCACAAAACTCTAGGAGCACAAGGCCTTTGGCTCACTGCTCAATTAACAATGCCTGGTGCATGAAAAATGTGGAAGTGTTAGATGCTCCGTTGTGTCCGACTATTTGCAACCCCATGGACTGTAGCCTGCCAGGCTCCTCTGTCCATGGAATTCTCCAGACAGGGGTATTGGAGTATGTAGTCATTCCCTTCTCCAGGGGATCTTCCCAAACCAGGAATGGAATTCAGGTCTCCCACATTGTGGCAGGCTTATTACCATCCAAGGCACCAGGGAAGCCCAGATGATAAATACTGAACACATTATTAAATTGATTGTTTGCATAGTATTTCACTTCATAGATAAATAAGCCTTACTCTGCTTAACTCTACGGTTGGACAATCCTCTCATAAGTAATGTGATGTTTGGTGAGTTTTTGTTATCTATCAAGTTTATGTCCATAAATTTAGCAAAAAAAAATTATTTGGATAACATTATCAAATTTTGAAAAATTCTCTTTAACAGAATAGTTATCAATAACCTCTTTATAAAAATTTGTAAGCAATTTATAAAGATTTTCAAATTGTCATTGGAATGCTCTATACTAATTTATACTTTTACTGTTTTCCATATAAATGGCTATTTTAGTAGAGACTAGCCAGGAAGAATATTGATTTTTTTTTAAGCTAGAGTAATTAAAAAAAATTTTATTCTAAATATGAAAATAGCAAATTGTATTCTCATATGTTTTAGTGATTTTTGTAATTATTCTGCTTTCTCTATTGAAGCTTTATAGTTTAACTGCTGTTTTCTTCACAAAACATAAATATATAGAGATGATACATGCATATATATTTTCATAGTTAAAATACGTGAATGTTAACACAAAATATCCATGTATATAAGTAATAAAATTTAAGGAATATCTGATATTTAAGAAATAACTTATATTTAAATTGTGCAGTTTTTCTTATATGTAAGCTGAAACACCAATATTTTGGCCACCTGATGTGAAGAGCTGACCCAATTGAAAAGACCCTAATGTTGGGAAAGATGGAAGGCAGGAGGAGAAGGAGACGACAGAGGATGAGATGGCTGGATGACATCACCGACTCGATGGACATGAGTTTGAGTGAACTTCAGGAGTTGGTGATATACAGGGAGGCCTGGAGTGCTGCGGTTCACGGGGTCGCAAAGAGTCAGATACGAGTGAGTGACTGAACTGAACTGAACTGAATCTCTAACTGTTAAAATAGCATGGAAACTGATAAAATAGTATTTTTTTTTTCTTTTTTTTTTTTAATTTTTTTATTAGTTGGAGGCTAATTACTTCACAACATTTCAGTGGGTTTTGTCATACATTGATATGAATCAGCCATAGATTTACACTTATTCCCCATCCCGATCCCCCCTCCCACCTCCCTCTTCACCCGACTCCTCTGGGTCTTCCCAGTGCACCAGGCCCGAGCACTTGTCTCATGCATCCCACCTGGGCTGGTGATCTGTTTCACCATAGATAGTATACATGCTGTTCTTTTGAAACATCCCACCCTCACATTCTCCCACAGAGTTCAAAAGTCTGTTCTGTATTTCTGTGTCTCTTTTTCTGTTTTGCATATAGGGTTATCATTACCATCTTTCTAAATTCCATATATATGTGTTAGTATGCTGTAATGTTCTTTATCTTTCTGGCTTACTTCACTCTGTATAATGGGCTCCAGTTTCATCCATCTCATTAGGACTGATTCAAATGAATTCTTTTTGACAGCTGAGTAATATTCCATGGTGTATATGTACCACAGCTTCCTTATCCATTCATCTGCTGATGGGCATCTAGGTTGCTTCCATGTCCTGGCTATTATAAACAGTGCTTCAATGAACATTGGGGTGCACGTGTCTCTTTCAGATCTGGTTTCCTCAGTGTGTATGCCCAAAAGTGGGATTGCTGGGTCATATGGCAGTTCTATTTCCAGTTTTTTAAGGAATCTCCACACTGTTTTCCATAGTGGCTGTACTAGTTTGCATTCCCACCAACAGTGTAAGAGGGTTCCCTTTTCTCCACACCCTCTCCAGCATTTATTGCTTGTAGTCTTTTGGATAGCAGCCATCCTGACTGGCGTGTAATGGTACCTCATTGTGGTTTTGATTTGCATTTCTCTAATAATGAGTGATGTTGAGCACCTTTTCATGTGTTTGTTAGCCATCTGTATGTCTTCTTTGGAGAAATGTCTGTTTAGTTCTTTGGCTCATTTTTTGATTGGGTCATTTATTTTTCTGGAATTGAGCTTCAGGAGTTGCTTGTATATTTTTGAGATTAATCCTTTGTCTGTTTCTTCATTTGCTATTATTTTCTCCCAATCTGACGGCTGTCTTTTCACCTTACTTATAGTTTCCTTTGTAGTGCAAAAGCTTTTAAGTTTCATTAGATCCCATTTGTTTAGTTTTGCTTTTATTTCCAATATTCTGGGAGGTGGGTCATAGAGGATCTTGCTGTGATTTATGTCAGAGAGTGTTTTGCCTATGTTCTCCTCTAGGAGTTTTATAGTTTCTGGTCTTACATTTAGATCTTTAATCCATTATGAGTTTATTTTTGTGTATGGTGTTAGAAAGTGTTCTAGTTTCATTCTTTTACAAGTGGTTGACCAGTTTTCCCAGCACCACTTGTTAAAGAGGTTGTCTTTTTTCCATTGTATATCCTTGCCTCCTTTGTCAAAGATAAGGTGTCCATAGGTTCGTGGATTTATCTCTGGGCTTTCTATTCTGTTCCATTGATCTATATTTCTGTTGACAAACCATTAGCAAGACTCATTAAGAAACAAAGAGACAAGAACCAAATTAACAAAATTAGAAATGAAAATGGAGAGATCACAACAGACAACACTGAAATACAAAGGATCATAAGAGACTACTACCAGCAGCTCTATGCCAATAAAATGGACAACTTGGATGAAATGGACAAATTCTTAGAAAAGTATAACTTTCCAAAACTGAACCAGGAAGAAATAGAAGATCTTAACAGACCCATCACAGGCAAGGAAATCGAAAGTGTAATCAAAAATCTTCCAGCAAACAAAAGCCCAGGACCAGATGGCTTCACAGCTGAATTCTACCAAAAATTTAGAGAAGAGCTAACACCTACCTTACTCAAACTCTTCCAGAAAATTGCAGAAGAAGGTAAACTTCCAAACTCATTCTATGAGGCCACCATCACCCTAATTCCAAAACCAGACAAAGATGCCACAAAAAAAGAAAACTACAGGCCAATATCACTGATGAACATAGATGCAAAAATCCTTAACAAAATTCTAGCAAACAAAATCCAACAACATATTAAAAAAATCATACACCATGACCAAGTGGGCTTTATCCCAGGAATGCAAGGATTCTTCAATATCCGCAAATCAATCAACGTAATACACCACATTAACAAATTGAAAGATAAAAACCATATGATTATCTCAATAGATGCAGAGAAAGCCTTTGACAAAATTCAACACTCATTTATGATTAAAACTCTCCAAAAAGCAGGAATAGAAGGAACATACCTCAACATTATAAAAGCCATATATGACAAACCCACAGCAAGCATCACCCTCAATGGTGAAAAATTGAAAGCATTTCCCCTGAAATCAGGAACAAGACAAGGGTGCCCACTGTCACCACTACTGTTCAACATAGTGTTGGAAGTTTTGGCCACAGCAATCAGAGCAGAAAAAGAAGTAAAAGGAATCCAGATAGGAAAAGAAGAAGTGAAACTCTCACTGTTTGCAGATGACATGATCCTCTACATAGAAAACCCTAAAGACTCTACCAGAAAATTACTAGAGCTAATCAATGAATATAGTAAAGTTGCAGGATATAAAATTAACACACAGAAATCCCTTGCATTCCTATATACTAACAATGAAAAAACAGAAAGAGAAATTAAGGAAACAATACCATTCACCATTGCAACAAAAAGAATAAAATACTTAGGAGTATATCTACCTAAAGAAACAAAAGACCTATACATAGAAAACTATAAAACACTGATGAAAGAAATCAAAGAGGACACAAACAGATGGAGAAACATACCGTGTTCATGGATTGGAAGAATCAATATTGTCAAAATGGCTATTCTACCCAAAGCAATCTATAGATTCAATGCAATCCCTATCAAGCTACCAACGGTATTTTTCACAGAACTAGACCAAAGAATTTCACAATTTGTATGGAAATACAAAAAACCTCGAATAGCCAAAGTAATCTTGAGAAAGAAGAATGGAACTGGAGGAATCAACCTGCCTGACTTCAGACTCTACTACAAAGCCACAGTCATCAAGACAGTATGGTACTGGCACAAAGATAAAATAGTATTTTATCATTGGTTTTTTTTAGTGATTTTTTCATTAATTAATTTATTTTTTCTTCTTTTAAATTTTTTTTTTAAATTTTATTAAAGGATAATTACTTTACAAAATTTTGTTGTTTTCTGTCAAACCTCAACATGAATCAGCCATAGGGGATACATATATCCCCTCCCTCTTGAATCTCCCGCCCATCTCCCTTCCCATCCCACCCCTCTAGGTTGATACAGAGCCCCTGTTTGAGTTTCCTGAGCCACACAGCAAATTCCCATTGGCTATCTATTTTACACATGGTAATGTAAGTTTCCATGTTACTCTTTCCATACATCTCACCCTCTCCTCCCCTCTCCCCATGTTTATAAGTCTATAGTCTATATCTTTTTCTCTACTGCTGCCCTGTAAATAAATTCTTCAGTACTAGTTTTGTAGATTCCATATATATGCATTAGATTACAATATTTATCTTTCTCTTTATGACTTACCTCACTCTGTATAATAGGTTCTAGGTTCATCTGCCTCATTAGAACTGACTCAAATGTATTCCTTTTTAGGCTCAGTAATATTCCATTGTGTATGTGTACCACCACTTCTTTATCCATTCTTTTGTTGATGGACATCTAGGTTGCTTCCATGTTCTAGCTACTGTAAATAGTGCTGCAATGAACAATGGGATGCATGTGTCTTTTTCAATTTTTGTTTTCTCAGGGTATATGCCTAGGAGTAGGATTGCTGGGTCAGATAGTGGCTTTATTCCTAGTTTTTTAAGGAACCTCCATGCTGTCTTCCATAGTGGCTGTAACAATTTACATTCCCACCAACATTCCAAGACTGTTCTTTTTTCTTCACACCGTCTCCAGCATTTATTGTTTGTAGACATTTTCATGATGGCCATTCTGACCAATGTGAGGTGATATCTCATTGTAGTTTTGATTTGCATTTCTCTAATAATGAGTGATGTTCAGCATCTTTTCATGTGTTTGTTAGTCATCTGTATATCTTCTTTGGAGAAATGTCTGTTTAGGTCATTTTCCCACCTTTTGATTGGGTTGTTTGTTTTTCAGGTATTTATTTGCTTTAGCTGCTTGTATATTTTGGAAATTAATCCTTTGTCAGTTGTTTCATTTGCTATTATTTTCTCCCATTCTGAGGGCTGTCTTTTCACCTTGCTTATAGTTTCCGTTTCAGTGCAAAAGCTTTTAAGGGTAATCAGGTCCCACTTGTTTACTTTTGTTTTTATTTCCATTACTCTAGGAGGTGGGTCATAGAGGATTTTGCTTTGATTTATGTCATCGCGTGTTCTGCATATGTTTTCCTCTAAAAGTTTTATAGTTTCTGATCTTACATTTAGGTCTTTAATCCATTTTGAGTTTATCTTTGTGTATGGTGTTAGGAATTGTTCTAATTTCATTCTTCTATGCATAGCTGTCCAATTTTCCCATCACCACTTATTGAAGAGGCTGTCTTTGTCCCATTGTATATTCTTACCTCCTTTGTAAAAAATAAGATACCCATAAGTGCATGGGTTTATTTCTGGCTTTCTGTCTTGTTCCATTGGTCTATATTTTTTTGTTTTTGTGCAAGTACTGTCTTGATGACTGTAGCTTTATAGTACAATCTGAAGTCAGGAAGGTTGATTCCTCGAGCTCCATTCTTCTTTCTCAAGACTGCTTTGGCTATTCAGGGTCTTTTGTGTTTCCATATGATTTATGAAATTCTTTGTTCTAGTTCTGTGAAAAATGCCTTTGTTAATTTGATAGGGATTGCATTGAATCTGTAGATTGCATTTGGTAGTATAGTTATTTTCACAATATTGATTCTTCTTGCCCAGAAACATGGAATACCTCTCCATCTGTTTATGTCACGTTTCATTTTTTTCATCAGTGTCTTATAATTTTCTGTGTTCAGTTCTTTTGTCTCCTTAGGTAAGTTTATTCCTAGATATTTAATTTTTTTGTTGCAGTGGTGAATGGGGTTGATTCCTTAATTTCTCTTTCTGATTTTTCATTGTTAGCAAATAGAAATACAAGTGATTTATGTGTATTGATTTTGCATCCTGCAACTTTGCTAAATTCATTGATTAGCTCTAGTAATTTTCTGATACTATCTTTAGGGTTTTCTATGTACACTATCATGTCATCTGTAAACAGTGAGAGCTTTACTTCTTTTCTGATCTGGATTCCTTTCATTTCTTTTTCTTCTCTGACTGCTATAGCTAGGACATCCAGAAATATGTTGAATAATACTGGTGAAAGTGAACACCCATGTTTTGTTCCTGATCTTAGGGGGAATGTTTTCAGTTTTTCACTATTAAGAATAGTGCTTGCTGTAAGCTTATTACATACGGCCTTTATTATGTTGAAGTAGGTTCCTTCCATGCTCAGTTTTTGAAGAGTTTTAATCATAAATGGCTGCTGAATATTTTCAAAGGCTTTGTCTGCATCTATTGAGATTATCATATGGTTTTCATCTTTCAATTTGTTAATATGGTGTATCACGTTAATTGGTTTGCATATACTGAAGAATCCTGGCATCCCTAGTATAAACCCAACTTGATCATGGTGTATGAGCTTTTTGATGTGTTTCTGAATTCTGTTTCCTAAAATTTTGCTGAGGATTTTTGCAGCTATGTTCATCAATATGTGATATTGACCTGTAGTTTTTTTGTGTGTTATCTTTCTCCGGTTTTGGTATCAGAGTGATGGTGGCCTCATAGAATGAGTTTGGAAGTGTTCCTTCCTCTGCAAAATTTTGAAAGCATTTTAGAAGGATAGGCATTAGCTCTTCTCTAAATGATTGATAGAATTCTTCAGTGAAGCCATCTGGTTTTGGGGTTTTTGTTTTTTGGGAGATTTTTGTTTACAGCTTCAATTTCAGCGCTTGTAATTATGTTGTTCATAATTTCTATTTCTTCCTGATTCGGCTTTAGAACATTGAACTTTTCTAAATGTCTGTCCATTTTTTCCAGGTTATCCATTTTATTGCCATATAGTTATTCATAATAGTCTCTTATAATCCTTTGTATTTCTGCATTGTCTGTTGTAATCTCTCCTTCTTCATTTATATTTTTGTTTATTTGATTCTTCTCCTTTTTTCTTGATGAGTCTGACTAAAGTTTTTTTTCAATTTTATCTTCTCAAAGAACCAGCTTTTAGTTTTATTAATCTTTACTATTGTTTCTTTCATTTCTTTTTCATTTATTTCTGCTCAGATCTTTATGATTTCTTGCCTTCTACTAATATTGGATTTTGTTGTTGTTGTTCTTTTTTTTTCCAGTTGTTTTAGGTGTAAAGTTAGGTTGCCTATTCGATGTTTTTCTTATTTCTTGAGGTAGGATTGTATTGATATAAATGTCCCTCTTAGAACTGCTTTACCCTCATCCCATAGGTTTTGAGTTATCATGTTTTCATTGTCATTTGTTTCTAGAAAATTTTTGATTTCCCTTTTTATTTCTTCCATACCCTGTTGGTTATTTAGAAATGTGTTGCTTAATCTCCACGTGTTTGTGTTTTTTGCAGTTTTTTTCTTGTAATTGATATCTAGTCTCATCATGTTGTGGTTGGAGAAGATGCTTGATATGATTCCAATTTTCTTAAATTTACTGTGGTTTTATTTGTGACCCAAGATGTGGTCTATCCTGGAGAATGTTCCATGTGCACTTAAGAAGAAGGTATATTCTTCTGCACTTGGATGGAATTTCCTGAAGATATTAATAAGATCCATCTCATGTAATGTATCATTTAAGACTTGTGTTTCCGTATTAATTTTCTGTTTTGATGATCTGTCCTTTGGTGTGAGTGGAGTGTTAAAGTCTCCTACTATTATTCCATTACTGTCAATTTCTCCTTTTATATCTTTTAGTGTTTGTCTTATGTATTGAGTGCTCCTATGTTGGCTGCATAGATATTTACAATTGTTATGTCTTCCTCTTGGATTGTTCCCTTGATCATTATGTAGTGTCTTTCCGTATCTCTTGTACTCTTCTTTATTTTAAGGTCTATTTTGTCTCATATGAGGATTGCAACTCCAGCTTTCTTTTGCTTCCCATTTGCATGGAATATATTTTTCCATCCTCTTACTTTTGGTCTATATGTGTCTTTAGGTCTGAAGTCGGTTTCTTATAGACAGCATATATATGGGTCTTGTTTTTGTATCCATTCAGCCAGTCTGTGTCTTTTGGTTGGAGCATTAAATCCATTTATATTTAAAGTAATTATTGATATATATGTTCTATTGCTATTTTCTTAATTGTTTGAGGTTTATTTTCTAGATTTTTTTTCTTGTATTGTGTTTCTTGATGATATAAGTCCCTTTAATATTTGTTGTAAAGCTGGTTTCGTGGTACTGGATTCTCTTAACTTTTGCTTGTCTGAAAAGCTTTTTATTTCTCCATCAATTTTGAATGAGATCTCTGCTGGGTACAGTAATCTTGGTTGTAGATTTTTCCCTTTCAGTACTTTAAATATATCCTGCCATTCCCTTCTGGCCTGCAGAGTTTCTGCTGAAAGATGAGCTGTTAAGCATAAGGGGTTTCCCTGGTATGTTACTTGTTGCTTCTCCCTTGCTGCTTTTAATATTCTTTCTTTGTGTTTAGTCTTTGTTAGTTTGATTAGTATTTGTCTTGGCATGTTTCTCCTTGGGTTTATCCTGTATGGGACTCTGTGCCTCTTGGACTTGGTTGACTATTTCCTTTTCCCTGTTGGGGAAATTTTCAACTATAATCTCTTCAA
Source organism: Cervus elaphus (assembly GCF_910594005.1). Taxonomy (NCBI): domain Eukaryota; kingdom Metazoa; phylum Chordata; class Mammalia; order Artiodactyla; family Cervidae; genus Cervus; species Cervus elaphus. The sequence goes on along the minus strand of NC_057842.1, from coordinate 20,065,099 downwards.
AAATTTTCTCATACCCTTTCTTTTACTGGGACCCCTATAATTTGAATGTTGGTGCATTTGATACCATCCCTGAGGTCTCTGAGACTATCCTCAGTTCTTTTCATTCTTTTTACTTTAGTCTGCTCTTCAGAAGTTATTTCCATCATTTTATCTTCCAACTCACTGATTTGTTCTTCTGCTTCATATATTCTGCTATTGCTTCCTTCTAGAGTATTTTTAATTTCAGTAATTGTGTTGTTTGTCTCTGTGTGTTTATTCTTTAATTATTCTAGGTCTTTGTTAATTGATTCTTGCATTTTCTCCATTTTGTTTTCAAGGTTTTGTTTTTTTTTTTTTTAATCATCTTTACTATTATCCTGAATTCTTTTTCAGGTAGTTTGCCTATTTACTCTTCATTTATTTGGACTTGTCTTTGACTTTGAGCTTTGAAATCAAGAATGAATATTTCAGTTTAACAAGTAATTTAAAATTATATATATAGAACTCATTGTATCACATAATAAACACACTCATAGGATACATGGAATTTTACCATAAAATTCTACCTCCTATGGAATTGCTTTATCCTAAGCAAATGTGAAATCCTGATTTTTGATCATAGTACCTGAGTTATATCATGATTTGCTAAGAAGTTTAAAAGTACTATTTAGGAAAATTCAGCTATATATCTTTCTTAAATACAAAAAAAAAATCAGCACTTTGTCACAGGTCTTAGAACATTTTGGTTTATATAAATTACAACTCAATAAAGACAATTTAAGAAAAACACAGAAAATCATCATGTTTAAGCTTTTGGTATTAACTGATTAATTTAATTGTGGGTGCTATGCTAGGCAGTGGGACACAAAGGTGAGCATTCAATATTAGCAATGAAAAAGACACTTTCTCATTCTTTTCCTGGGATATTTATTTTGTTGGGGGAGAGATGTTGCACACATCATTCGAATAGTGACATGAAAAAGCAGCTTATAAACCCTATAAATAATTTGATGGCAAAGAGAGGCATGTAGCAACAGAGGCATCATGAACTGATGAATAAGTGGTGGTCTGGGTAGATTTTCAGATTATTCTTAAGATAAGAAGAACAACCATATGATTCAGCAATCCCACTCCTGGGTGTATACCCAGAGAAAACCATAATTCAAAAAGATAAATGAACCTTAATGTTCATTGCAGGTCTATTTACAACAGCCAGGACGTGGAATGTCCAAGTTAAATCCATCAAGAAGATTTAAGAAGGTGTATATATTCCATATATATCTTGGAATAGCACTCAGTCATAAAAAGGAATGTGATTTATTTGCAGAGATGTGAATGGATCTAGTGACTGTCATACAGAGTGAAGTAAGTCATAAAGAGAAAAACAAATATCATATTTTAAGGCACATATGTGGAATTGAGAAAAATGTTATGGATGAACTTATTTGCAAAGCAGATATAGAGATACAGAGAACAAACTTATGAATACCAAGTGCGGAAGGAGGATGGGATGGATGGGAGAATGGTATTGACATATACATTACTAAGTATAAAATAGATAGCTGATGGGAACCTACTGCATAGAACAGGGAACTTACTCAGTGTTCTGTGGCAACCTAAATGAGAAAGAAATCTTAAAAAGAGGGGATATATGTATACATATAGCTGATTCACTTTGCTATACAGCAGGAACTAAAACAACATTGTAAAGCAACTATATTCCAATTTAAAAAAAATGACTGGAAATATTAAAGAGACTGAAAATTAAAGGGGAGCAGTACAAGCATCTTAAAGAGAGATCCTCATGTACGACCCTGTGATCTAAGTGAGCCAACATGCCTGACAGACTGAAAGATGACCAGGGAGGCTGGGACTGCAGAAAGTGAGCAAGAGAATAGCATGAGATATGAGTGTGCAGAGCCAGACAAGTGTGTCTTTATGAGTTATGTGAAGAAGTTTGATATTTATCGCAAGAACATCGGGGAGCTCCTGAAGGATTCAGCACAGTTGTTGTTGATGATGGTTTACTTGCTAAGTTGTGTCTGACTCTTGCTACCCCAGGGACTGTAGCCTGCCAGTCTCCTCTGTCCATTGGATTCTCCAGGTAAGAATACTGGAGTGGGTTGCCATTTCCTTCTCCATTCAACACAGTTCAGATGAATTAAATTTTCATGGGCCACAGTGAAGGCAGGTAAAGTGAAGAGAAGTGAATGATGGAGCAGATATTTAGAAAATAAAAGTCTACAGTAAGATGAGGCGATAAACCTTCCTTAAACATCTCCCAAATCAAGAGAATGAAACATTGGAGGTCTCATGTGAGACTGGGCTTCAATAGTACCTACTTTTGTATTGAAATTAGAGAACATGCTTCAGAAGACATATTCTCTGTCCTCTGGACAGAGGACTCTGGGTAAAGAAGTGTGTTGCTGGATACTGGGATTTTCCTATATATTATGCACTATTTAATTTGGCAGAAACCAAGAAAATTTTCCTTTAAAAACATGTATAGGTCACACTGTTAACTAATTCAGACTTCTCTTAATTTCAATTTATCTGCTAACTTTATGTATTAAAAATTTTACCTGCATTTAATATAAATTACCTGTGATAATTTAAGCTAAAAACACAGCTCTGTTGGAGGAAGGACTAGCTGATGAGAAACTAGATTACATGAGTTCCCAATCTCTCCATCTCTTCCTTGTGTCTTCCAAGTGAATATGTGTCTGTCTTTTCATAGACACTTCTCAATTTTCTTAGTGAAATGTCACTGTCATCAAGTTTATATGTTTGATAACTTGATAACAGTTTGTATCAAATGCCCAGTTCTTGTCTCATTAGTCACAACTCATCTGTTATATGTCAAAATGCCTTCTGGACTCCTGTTATCTGGGGAAATGGAAGCAGTTGGCAGTTAAGAGCGTAAACTGGAGTAAACTGTTAGTCACTGTCATGTCTAACTATTTGCAATCCCATGATCTATCCATAGACTTCTCCAGGCAAGAATACTGGAGTGGGTTGCCATTTCCTTCTCCAGGGAATCTTCCTGACCCAGGGAGACAACCCAGGTCTCCTGCATTGCAGGCAGATTCTTTACCATCTGAGCTACCAGGGAATCCCTAATAAACTGAAGTGAGAGGGCGTTCCAAAAAGTTTTCATATATTACATGTTAATAGCTTTCTTTCCCCTGCCTGCCAAGTCACTTCAGTCATGTCCAACTCTTTGCAACACCCTCACCTCTTTCATGTCTTTATTTAAATGATATCACCTTGGTAGGCCATCTCTGAAATCAGGAACACAACAACGGTGCCCACCCTCACCACTTACATTCAACACAGTATTGGAAGTCCTAACTTCAGCAATTAGAGAAGAAAAAGAAATAAAAGGAAACCAAATTGAAAAGGAAGGATTAAAAGTGTCACTGTTTGCAGATGACATGATACTATACATAAGAAATCCTAAAGACATCACCAGAAAACTATTAGAACTCATCAATGAATTCAGTAAAGTTGAAGATACAAAATTAATATACAGAAATCTGTTGCATTTCTACACACTAACAACAAATTATCAGAAAGAGAAATTAAGGAAGTAATTCCATTTACTATTGCATCTGAATATCCAATTTACAGGTGACCTCTAAAATTATCTAAGCCTCCTTCCTGGATACTGATTTTCTCCCTAGTATTCTTGACCTTAACGTGTTTATCTTTTCTATTATATTTTAAAATTCACTATTATATAAGTTTTCTAACAGCAAGGACTTTGGTCAGTTTTGTTTATTTATCTTCAGTATACAAAACAGAGCTTGGAACACAGAAGAATTTTAGTAAGCAATCAATGAATAACTGAGCCAATGAATTAATTTACTTTTCTCCACTTAATGAATCCAAAATGCATATGCTTTGTGTATATACACACACACACACACACACACACACACACACTCTAGTATAATTTAATAATAACTCATCATTTGTCATGTCAATATAAATTGAAACCACATGGTGGCAATTTTTCAGTAGCATCAAAATTTACAAACAAAAGAAATGATGACAAAGATATGGGGACATCAGTAGTGGCTTTCATTGCTTGTAGGAGAATTTAAATCAAAAGATTTAATGTGCTTCCTTATTGACCTAACCATTGTACCATTGTACTTACAGAAAAAAGCATATTCTAAGGATATAATCATATTTGCAAATCTTTATTTTCAGTTATATGAGACCCAAAAAGATTTATAATTGCAACACATTCAAAACAACTGTTTACCCATAAAGGATTAGTAATGTTTATTATGTGCCATAGCTGGAGTGTGATGCTATTATTGAAAATGATGTGAATGATTAAATGATAACATGGAAGCAATTTCCATATCTTGTTAAATGAATCAAAGAAAGTTATAAATTAATTTGCATAGTCTGCTCTTTGAAATAGACCATAGTCCAATAGTTTCTGCCTCTCAATCACTGTGTTTCTTCTGAATTTAACCTTACAATAGGTAAAAATAAATTCCTCTCTCACAAACAAAAAGCATGTGATAAATGTTAATGTCAGTCATTTTTCAGTTATTTAACACAGCTGAATGATCTTCATTTGAATCTCTTGGTGTCTTCTCTTCTAAGACTTTTTATGTTCTAGCTTTCTCCATTCTTGACCTTTTTTATCTGCCTTTTTTTCCCTTTTAATTTCTCCTGTGTCAGAAGTAATCTCTAAAATTCCATTCTTGAGTCTTTCCCTTCTTTGTCCTTCTCTCCAATGACAACAGAAATTTATTCATTTACTGATTTATTTATATATGAATTCTTTCAACACATATTTATTACTTAAATATCCCAGGCCTTGTGCTCGATGCTGGAAAACCGTCTGAATAATTCAGACTTACTGCCATGAACTGAATAATTGTGTTCCCTTATCATATATTGGAGCCCTAACCCCCAATATGATAGGATTTGGAGATGGGGCCCTTAGGTGGTAATTAGGTTTAGCTGAGGATGGGGACCCTCATGACAGCATTAGTGCCCTCATAAGAACAAGCACCATATCAAAGAGCTGTGCTGCCTAAAATGGTGTTGGCAAGTCCTCTTCTCATCCTCCTATCTTTCAGTGACCCTCTGCACCCTTTCTTTACACCTCTTCCTTCCTTTCTTCTTTCCTTCTTCCTTTCTTTCCCCTCTCCCTATTTCTTTCTTTCTTCCTTCATTTCTATTCCTTCCTTCAGGAGATTTAAACAAAAAGAACTTAATTATTGTGCAAACCACTGTACTGTTAAGTACGCAGTGTTTGGTGAACTGAAGACTAGAGAACTTTATCAAGTCGTCATTTAAGACCCACTATGTCCCTGAAAAATCTAGTCCTTCTCTGCAGCCAGCAGCAGAACTCAGATAGAGTCTTCTGGACCGTACAGGGTCAGATTAATGTCCTAATTAGCCATAGGAAGGGAATGAGGACTATTAAAGAGCTTAAATTCTCATAATTTCCTTAAGTAAATGGGAGAGCACAGAAGTAGGACTTCCCGAGTACCTGAGGGGAATTTGGGTGATGCACATCGAGCATATGTGCCAAGTGGCAGAGGTGAAATCCTTTGGGCCATAGAAACTGGCAGGGCCATGAATCTGGAAAGAACATGAGGCAGCGTAATTCAGCTCCTTAAAATGTCTTACATACCTGGGACTTATGGCAAATATCACACTCGTGATTATGTTCAGATGTTTGAGGATGAACACATTTGAGGAAACTATCAGATCTCTAGCTACCAAAGAGGGAGTGAAGTGGGTGGAGTTTGAGTTAGAGAATCACAGAGCAGTTAGAAGCTTGAACTTGGATCTAAGAGACAATAGCTTAATAACCCTCATACTGTCACGAGGCTTACACATTCAAATTTCCAATACAGAACTTTACCCTGAATGCCGCACTTATTTATCTAATAGCCTATTCAGTCAAGATTCATGTTTGAATGTCTAGTAGAAATTATGCATATAAAATGTTCAAAACTTTACTGATTCTCTCCTATAAGTTACTTCTCCCATATGCTTGTCCATCTCAATGAATGGCCTTTTGATTCTTGCTTCTTAAGGCAAAACCCCTGAATTCATTCCTGAAATATCTTTCAATCTCCCTGGATAGTCTATCAGAAAATCGTGCTAATTTTCTTGAAAATATATCCATCTGATGGATTGGATGGGGAGGGAGGCAGGAGGGGGGATCGGGATGGGGAACACATGTAAATCCATGGCTGATTCATGTCAATGTATGGCAAAAACCACTACAATATTGTAAAGTACTTAGCCTCCAACTAATAAAAATAAATGAAAAAAGAAAAAAAAAAGAAATAGGGCCCAAATGGAAAAAATAAATAAATAAGGAACATTAAACTCTTTACAATCCTTCCTATGGGATAGTACTCTTTAGTTTGTTGATTGCCACAGTCTCTCCAGTGAATAAAGTAATAGAAAGTAAAAAAAAAAAAAAAAAAGAAAGAAAATATATCCAGAATGTAACCTCATCTCACCAGCTCCAAAGCATTATTATTTTTACCTGGGTAACTGAAATAGCCTCTTCACTAATCTGCCCTACTTTGACACTGCTTCCACCTCCCAAAAGTTAAGTCATTCTCTTAAAACAAGCCAGATCACCTTAGTCCTCTGCTCAGAATTCTTCCAAGAGTTCTCACCTGACTCTGAGTAAAAGCTTTAAGACCACCAATCATCATCTTTATTCCATCAGCTATCTATCTCATCCCCAACTTTGCTCCCTTCCCCCCAGCCCTTGATATTCCCCCAGTGTGCAAAACACTTTCCTCTATCAAGGCATTTGCAATTGCTGTTATGTCTACTTCAAATTGTCTCCTCTAAATCTTTCTAGAATAGTGTCTAGCACACTTAAACACTAGATAAAGATTTATTGACTTAATTAAGGAGTCAGAGAAGGATCTCCCAAGAAAGTAACATTTTATCCAAGATCAGAAAAATAGACTACTAAAGATGAAACGGGGTGAGGTTGATTAGGAAAGAGAAATACTGGTAGAGGGAACAGCATGTGCAAAGGTCATGAGGCAGGATTGCGCATGTTTTTGTATATTTGAAACATGCTAAAGAGAAGGGGAGTAAATATAAAGCTAAAGAGATAAATGTGCTGTGCTTAGTCAGTCATGTCCAACTCTGCAATCCTGCCGGGGTCCAGCCTCAGCAGGATCCAGGGGGTACCCTCAGGATGAACAGCATTGGCGAGAGAGAGAGAAGACACGTGAGACCAGCCTTGATAGGGCCAAGTCTGCGAGGGAGAGAGAGAGAGAGAATGACCAGACGGGGGTGCAGAGAGTCTGGAAGAGTCTGGCAATGCTTTATTTTTTACCATAGCTTTTATACCCTAAGTTATTTCTAAGGGGAAGATAGTTTAACATTACGTCAGCTTGTCCTTCACGAAACCAGGGTGTTTTCTGCATACTTCTTTGTTTATCAGGGTCTTGTACATTATCTTCTGGCCTTGGGGCCTATTAACATTTTTGCAGGTCAGGTGAATGTAAACCTATTTTCTGTTTTTATGGTGACCTTAACTGAAAGGTAACAGTGTCATAGGGAAATAGTACAGAGTAGAATTATATTCTTGTTAATACAAAAATTAATCTTTCTGCAAAAGTTGTCAGTTGCATTTATCTAAAAAGTTTACCCCATACTGACTCTGCGAATTTGGTGAGGCAGCTTCTGCCTAGCACTCCTGACTGACAATTAACAACCATCTCATTGTTACCACACTAGGGCTAAGTTCTTATTTCTCTAGATCTTTAACTATATTAACAATGGTTTCTATAACACAACCTTAGCACATTAAAGGCAAAAATACAGCAAGCAAAAACACAGCAAGCAAATCACAACCCAATAACCACCTATAGAATAATTTTTCTTATGTTTTCTAATAGGACTCCTTTACCCCTTAAAAGGGCTCTATATCTGTTAGGGCTTTTATATAATCAGGGGCTATTTTATGATTAGGATATTATAAGCAATCATGCATATTAGTACCAAGCGCATAAATGCATTTGGCTAACAAACTACCAGCAAAGGAGTTTGAATTAAAACACTCCTTTCACCCTGAATAATCTCATAAAATACCACCACCTGGGAAGCTTATTGATTAAAGTTCTAAATTGATTCTTATTTGGGAAGAGATCGGGGAAGGCCTTCCTGCCTGTGTCAGAGAAATTAGGGAGTAGTCCATTGAGGCAGGCATCAGAAACACAGATATCATATTTAAGGTGAGCGCCGGGGGCAGCTTTTCAAAATCCCTGAAAACCTGATCTGCCTTGCCTGCCAGGCTTTCTCCTCGTGACCTTGTCATGGGTGGGATCTCGTGAGCTGGCCTTTTCGAAAACCCCTGAAAACCTGATCTGCCTTGCCCATCAGGTTTTCTCCCTTACGGCCTTGTTAGGGGTAGGGTCTCGTGTGTTGGCTTCCGGCACGATCCCATGGACTGTAGTCTGCCAAGCTCCTCTGTCCATGGGGATTCTCCAAGCAAGAATACTGGAGTGGGTTGCCATGCCCTCCTCCAGGGTATCTTTGTGACCCTGGGAGAAAACCCAGGCTTCTTGCATTGCAGGTGGGGATAAATAGAAGCACAATTATATGAAAAAATAAAACTAATACATAGAAATGCATGCTATACCTTTCTAAATAAAATTGTTATTACTTGCCTTACTGTTCTCTCAGCCAACCAAGAATTAAACATTTGGAGTACCCTGTAGTTCTCTAGTTATATATATTTAATCATCTGATCCCATAAATCTGATGACCTCTTTTTTCAAAAACTCTATTGCTTGTATTACTACCACTGATTCTTTAATTCAGCTCTGCATCTCCTTTTCTTAGACTATTTTAATAACATTGATGCTTCACTGCTTCTGAATTTCCTCCTTTATCTGAAGCATACACAACCACCACTCGTAGATTCTTTATTAAAAAAAAAATATATATATATATGTATATTTGATTCTGTCCCATCGAGCTCACTAAACTTCAGCAATTCTACTTTTACTAAGTCAACACAATTTTGGCATTCAAATTCCATCAGCAAGCATTCTTAGTCTACCTATCTGACATTACTTCTCTACCATGCTGCATTCTTTACCAAACTGATTTTCCCAGAGTCTAATGCACCTTAGTAGAATTTACCAAATATGTTACATATTTCATCTATCTGATCATCTATTGAACCATATTTATTGATCATATCTATGCCTCTATGTGTGTTGTTCAAATATCTGATATCCTACTCTCCACTTTCATCTGTTAGATTACTGAACATTTATCAAGATCTTTCTCAGAGAACTCCCATCATAATCAACTTTGGCTATCCTACTGATAATAGTATATTTAGTCTTTGAATCCCCATAGCATTTTATGCTTTCTGGCTATATTATACTCTGATTTTAATATAGCTATTTATTTTATTTATTAAACAATTTAGTGAGCATAAAATTATACTGCAAATAGGATTTCAAAGTAAATGTAAGACTTCATTTTACCATTATTATTATCAATATTAATCTTCTTGCATTACTACTCACTGCAAGTCTGAAAGTTCATTAAAAATGGGTTATAATGTACTCTCTGCCTCAGTGTTTGAGGTAGTTATCATGGTGACATAGATATAAACAGCAAATTAATAGATGTGCTTTTAATTGAATTTATACCGCATCTTATGTTGAAATAAAAATACATATTAATTGAGGTATAAGCAATCTACAGTATTTTATATGTTTCAGGTATGCAAAATATTGATTCACAATTTTGTATAAAATATGTTTACATATGAAAACTACTTATTTCAGAGTCTAACTTCATCATCAGAAGTATGTTTTATAGGTTCTATTTATAATTCATTTATAAGAGCAAGTGAAGCTCTTTCTAACAGGTTAGCTCTCTTCCCCTGACTATAAAACATATAAGTCAAAAAACATCTTTGCATAAAAGCTAAGTTAAGCAGTGGCTCAAAACTAGTAGTTACTGCATTGAAATATTATCATTCCCTGGGGAGCTTTTGAAACTCTCAATGCCCAGGATATATCTCAAACCAATTAAATCAGAATCTCTGCGGATTGTACCAAGGTATTAGTGTTATTTAAATCATATCCATCAATGTATAAAAAGAATAATGTGCCGTGACCAAGTGAGATTTACTCCAGATATGCACAACTGGTTCAATGTTAGAAAATCAATAAATATACTTTACTATTTTAATAGTCTAGTGAAGAAAAAACACATGAGCCTATCAATTGATTCAAAATAAATCATTTGATGAAATCCAACACACATTCAAGATAAAAACTATCAGTCAACTAGAAATAGGAGGTAACATCCTCAAAATGAAAAAAAAAAAGTGTCTACAAAAAAGTCCTAAATGAAATGATGGTGAAATCAAAATGCTTTCTTTCTTTTAAAATTAAAAAAAGGTGAGGGCAAGAATATTTGTCTCATCACTTTTATATAATATTGGAAGACTTAGTCTGTGTAACAGGGCAGATACAAAAATAAAAAGCATACAACTTGAAAAAGAATAAATATCTCCATATGATGTAATTGTCTATGTAGTAAATCCCAAGCAATCTATAAGAAAATTACAACTAATAAAAGAGTTTGATAGTGTAGTATAACACAAGATGAACACACAAAAATCAGTAAGCATGTTAGTAGTGAACAAATGGAAATAAAATTTTACATTGTTGTAATTGTTTAGTTACTAAGCTGTGTCCAATTCTTTTGTGATCCGTGGACTTTAGCCCTCCAGGGGACCTTTCCCATCAGGGACTGAACCCACGTCTCCTGCTTTGGCATGCGGATTCTTTACCACTGAGCCACCAGGGAAATCCCAAATTTTAAATACAGTATAATTTAAAATCACTCCAAAAAATAAAATAATGTACAAATTTAAAAGTTCATAGTAGCCATATACTAAAAATTTTAAGTGCTGAGGAAATAAATCAAACTATATTTAAACAAGTGTAAAGGCATATCACGATTATGTATTAGAAGAATCAGCATAGTAAAGATGTTAATTACACATGTGTATATCTATCTATCTATCTATCTACATATATGCTCAATGAATTTCTATTTAAATTCCAGAAACTATCTTTTTGAAATATAGACAAGTTAATTCTAAAACTCATATGAAAAGGCAAAGGAAATAGAATAAATAGCTTAAATAATTCTTTTTTTTTTTTTAAACTTCAGCTTTGGTTTATTTTATTTTTTTTTTATTAGTTGGAGCCTAATTACTTTACAATATTGTAGTGGGTTTAATTCTTCAAAAAATAATAAAGCTGAAAGATTCATACTACCCAATTTTAAGGCCATATATAGCCATAGCAATTAAGGTAGTATTGCACTGGAAGAGTGACAGACAACTAATTGATGATATAGAAATAGACCCACACAAATGTACTGAACTGATTTTTGTCAAAGGAACAAAAGTAATTCAAAGAAAAAAGGGTAGCATTTTAATAAATTATTTAAAAATAAATTTTCATAGACAAATAAGTGAATTTGACTTAAATTTCACTCCACATAAAAATTAACACAAAATGAATTAAATATTTACATATTTAAAATATAAAATCATAAATAATTTAGAATAAAATGTAGGGGAAAATCTTTGTGACATAGAGTTAGGTGAGGAGTTATTGAACATGACACCAAAGATGCAATCCAGAAAAAAGTGAAAAAGTACATTTTTTCAAAATTAAAAATGTATTTTCTTTAAAACACCCCATTAAGAAGATGAAAAGTTAAGCTACAGACTGGAAATAATACTTGCAAAACACATAAGAAATCAAAAGAATTCTATCCTAAATACAAAAGAACAATATATTTTACCCAAAAGGATATGCAGATGTGAAATAAGTAAATAAATAATGATCAACATCATAAGCCAAACTAGAGACAAATTTAGAGCACAAACTTAAGCCACAACAAGATAATACATCCAGCAAATAAAATGGCTGAACCAAAAATACTGACAATTCCAAGTGCTAACAGTGATGCCGAACAATTAGCGCCTTCTTCAGCTAGTGGGGATGGAAAATGATATGGCCAGTCTGCAAAACACTTTGACAGTTCCTTGTGAAGTTATATATGCACTTGCCATACTACCCAAGAATCACTTCTGTGTGTATATTTATTCTAGAAAAATAAAAATAGCTATTCATTGAAAGCTCAGGAGACCTCAGTTCGATTCCTGGGTCAGGAAGATCTACTGGAAAAGGGATAGGCTACCCACTCTAGCATTCTTGGGCTTTCCTTGTGGCTCAGCTGGTAAACTATCCGCCAACAATGTGGGGGATCTGAGTTCCATCCCTGGGTTGGGAAGGACCCCTGGAGAAGAGAAAGGCTTCCCGCTCCAGTAATCTAGCCTGGAGAATTCCATATACTGTAGTTCATGGGGTCGCAAAGAGTCGGACACGACTGAGTGACTTTCACTTTTTCATTCAAAGCTCTGTATACCAACGTTCACAGGAACTTTGTAAGAGACAAAAACTGGAAACAACCCAATTGTCTCTCAGGGGGTGAATGGATGCACAAACTGTGACACATATATACCATGAAATAGTATCCAGCTATTAAAGAAATAAACTTGATGTATACAATACCAACCAGGATGAACTTAAAGGGCTTTGTGCTGAGCGGGGGAAAAAAAAACAACTCAGAAGGTTTCACACTGTATGATTGTACTTATATAATTATTTCAAAATTAAAAATTATCTTGATGGAGAGAAAGTAGCCATGTTTAGGATTGGAAAAGGGTCTGATTATGCACTGGACATAGCAAACACCCTCTTTCAACGACACAAGAGAATACTCTACACATGGACATCATCAGATGGCCAATACCAAAATCAAATTGATTATATTCTTTGCAATCAAAGATGGAGAAGCTCCATACAGGCAGGAAAAGCAAGAGCAGGAGCTGACTGTGGCTAAGATCATTAACTCCTTATTGCCAAATTCAGACTTAAATGGAAGAAAGTGGGGAAAACCACTTTCAATTCAGGTGTGACCTAAATCAAATCCCTTATGATTGTAGAGTGGAAGTGAGAAATAGATTTAAGGGACTAGATCTGATAGACAGAGTGCCTGATGAACTATGGCGGGGCTTCATGACATTGTACAGGAGACAGGAATCAAGACCATCCCCATGGAAAAGAAATGCAAAAAAGCAAAATGGTTGACTGAGGAGGCCTTACAAATAGCTGTGAAAAGAGGAGAGATGAAAAGTGAAGGAGAAAAGGAAAGATATACCCATTTGAATGCAGAGTTACAAGGAATAGCAAGGAGAGATAAGAAAGCCTTTCTCAGTGATCAATACAAAGAAATAGAGGAAAACAATAGAATGGGAAAGACTAGAGATCTCTTCAAGAAAATTAGAGATATGAAGGGAATATTGCAAAGATGGGCTCAATAAAGGACAGAAATGGTATGGACCTAACAGAAGCAGAGATATTAAAAAGATGTGGCAAGAATACACAGAGGAACTATACAAAAAAGATCTTCACCACCCAGATAATCACGATGGTGTGATCACTCACCTAGAGCCAGACATCCTGGAATGTGAAGTCAAGTGGGCCTGAGGAAGCATCACTACGAACAAAGCTAGTGCAGGTGATGGAATTCCAGTTGAGCTATTTCAAATTCTAAAAGATGATGCTGTGAAAGTGCTGCACTCAATATGTCAGCAAATTTGGAAAACTCTGTGGCCATAGGAATGGAAAAGGTCCGTTTTCATTCAAATCCCAAAGAAAGGCAATGCCAAAGAATGCTCAAACTCCCACACAACTGCACTCATCTCACACGCTAGTAAAGTAATGCTTAAAATTCTCCAAGCCAGGCTTCAGCAATATGTGACCCGAGAACTTCCAGATGTTCAAGCTGGCTTTAGAAAAGGCAGAGGAAACACAGATCAAATTGCCAACATGTGCTGGATCATTGAAAAATCAAGAGAGTTCCAGAAAAACATCTATTTCTGCTTTATTGACTAAGTCAAAGCCTTTCACTGTGTGGATCACAATAAATTGTGAAAAATTCTGAAAGAGATGGGAATACCAGACTACCTGACCTGCCTCTTGAGAAACCTGTAGTCAGGTCAACAAGCAACAGTTAGAACTGGACATGGAACAACAGACTGGTTCCAAATAGGAAATGGAGTACGTCAAGGCTGTATTTTTGTCACCCTTTTTATTTAACTTATATGCAGAGAACATCATGAGAAACGCTGGGCTGGAATCAAGCTGAAATCAAGATTGCCGGGAAAATATCAATAACCTCCCTTATGCAGGTGACACCACCCTTATGGCAGAAAGTGAAGAAGAACTAAAGAGCCTCTTGAAAGTGAAAGAGGAGAGTGAAAAAGCTGGCTTAAAACTCAACATTCAGAATACTAAGATCATGGCATCCAGCCCCATCACTTCATGGCAAACAGATGGGGAAAGAGTGGAAACACTGACAGACTTTACTTTTTTGGGCTCCAAAATCACTGCTGATGGTGATTGCAGCCATGAAATTTAAAGACACTTACCCCTTGGAAGGAAAGTTATGACTAACCTAGACAGCATATTAAAAAGCAGAGACATTCCTTTGTCAACAAAAGCCCGTCTAGTCAAAGCTATGGTTTTTCCAGTGGTCATGCATGGATGTGAGAGTTGGACTGTAGAGGAAGCTGAGTGCTGAAGAATCGATGCTTTTGAACTGTGGTGTTGGAGAAGACTCTTGAGAGTCCCTTGGACTGCAAGGAGATCTAACCAGTCCATAATAAAGGACATCATTCCGGGGTGTTCATTGGAAGTACTGATGTTGAAGCTGAAACTCCAATACTTTGGCCACCTGATGCGAAGAGCTGACTCATTTGAAAAGACCCTGATGCTGGGAAAGATTGAGGGCAGGAGGGGAAGGGGACGACAGAAGGGAAGGGGATGACAGAGGGGATGGTTGGATCTCATTACCGACTCAATGGACGTGAATTTGATAAACTCTGGGAGTTGGTGATGGACAGGGAGGCCTGGTGTGCTGTGGTTCATGGGGTCGCAAAGAGTAGGACATGACTGAGTGACTGAACTGGACTGATTACAAATAGTAAGCAAAAGAAAATTTCTTTTTGGCAATGGAACAGATTTGTGTCATGGTTACGGCAGTGATTAAATAAATCTATTCCTGTGATAGAATTTCATTTCACTGCACTTAAAAAACAGCAAAAATGAGAGTATGTAGAAATTGCTGAACTGTACATGAAATTTTTAGTTTAGTTAATAGTATTATACCAATGTTGATATTTTGGATTTAAAAATGTATTTTGGCCAACGAAGATGTTATCACAGGGGAAAGATGGGTAAAAACTGCATGAAAATTCTACTATTTTTGTAACTTATTATGAGTCAACTATCTTCAAAAAGAAAAGTTAAGAGCAAAAATGAAGCTTCCATTATTTCCAAAGTTAGATCTTATGGCTAGAGATAACAGGGGTATCCTTCCCCTCAAGGGGCTCACAGTAAAGCAGTGTTGGACTTTTAACTAAAATAGTAAACACAGGAGGGGAAGCAGGTTTGAGAGTGGGATTTTGGAAATGCTTGTAAAATTAAGTGTAAGTACAGGAGATAGTTGGATGGAAGTAAAATTCAGAAAAGAGCATGCATCTAGAGGTGGGCGTCATCAGCATAGGATGAGAGTATCAAGAGAGCATGTTTTATGAAAGATGACTTGGAAAGGTACCCTCATAAGAGCTGGCCTGTCCTCTTCAAATGCACAGCCACACAAGCTTGAGGTAATGTCTCCTCTCCTTTCATTAGCGTATTGGTGCTGTGGCAGAAGTCACAAACTCAAACGCCAAGAAATAACATAAATATGTGATTTGAGTGCAGCAGAAAGAAGATAGACTACCAGAGGGCCACTGGAGAATGGTCAGAAGCCTGCCTGTTTAAAGTCTTTAAACTCAAATTTTGTGCAAACGTGTTTATACTAGCCAAACAAAAAAAGACTGCAGCCAGATTCTGCCAAGAGCTGTTGATTTGCTCCTTCTGTCAGGCATGTAGCAGACTGGCTTACTAATCTCTGATTAATTGATGATACATGCACAGCTTGATATGTT
This sequence comes from Cervus elaphus, assembly GCF_910594005.1. Taxonomy (NCBI): domain Eukaryota; kingdom Metazoa; phylum Chordata; class Mammalia; order Artiodactyla; family Cervidae; genus Cervus; species Cervus elaphus. The sequence continues at coordinate 20,048,994 of NC_057842.1, read as the reverse complement.
ACCTGTCTAGGATGCTTATATTTTGGAAAAGTGTTTCATGAGACTCAATAATTTTAGCTCTTTGGAATTTCACATCAAGAAGCACTATAAGATGGCATAGGAGAGTTCTTTAAGCAACATTCTCTAAATTACAATGCAAAGAGCAAATAGTGTGAAAAGCCAATCCTTATTTAAAAAATAAGGCCATATAACACAAAGTGAAAGTGACCCTTGGAAATTCTCTGTTTATCTGATCAAGATCAGTTATTTTTTAGACATCTTTTTGTTGACTGACTTATCATAAATGCGGTGTAAGTACAGGCAAACCTTCTTCCTTGCACGTGTTAATTTTTAAGACAGATTCCCATTTATCAATTCAGATAGCAAGCTAATCAACTAAAAAGAATTTGACACATAGAACATGAGCCAATCAATTTTACAATTATGATTGAAGTCAGATACTTCACATTTCATGCTAATATTAGTGTTTCAGGTGACAGTAATTAAAAATAAATTATTTCTGCAAAGATTCATCTCAACACATAGCAAATCATGGGCTAGGAATAAGCTAATTTGTTTAAGGAAATCAGATTGTAGCAAATATCTAATGAGAATCATAATACTGTCTAATATATTAAGAAAGATAAATGTGATGTAAGATGAAGTCTGAACATAGAATGGGCCTTCATACAAGCTCCTTACCCTGGTTTACAAGCTCCTTTACCCTGTCTGAGTTGGTTCATGTCTGCATTGCTAAACATATCTGCTTTTTTTCCCTCTATTATGCTCTAGTTGTGTGATTTTCTTTTTCTATTATTATTAGACATCTTTTCATTGACTGAGTTATTAAAAATGCTGTGTAAGTACAGGTACACCTTCTTCCTTGTACATGTTAATTTTCAAGACAGAGATTTCCATTTATCAATTCAGATAGCAAGCTAATCAACTAAAAAGAATTCATATTCTTTTTGGTAAAACTTAATGGTAAAGCTGTTTTAGCTTTAGAGCCTTTACATCAGCTGCTTCCTTTGCCTGGGATCCTCATTCCCCAGATACTTGAACTTTTAACTCATTTCTTGTCATTCAGATTGTTAATATTACTAAGATGTTATTAAGATATTACTAACTAAGCGAGTTCTGTCTAGAACAATTAATTTAAAGTAGCCACCTGATAGCTCTCTATAACATTATTTTATTTTAATTATCTGCATGCACTGGTCACTAGCTAATATTTTAAAATTTGTTCATTTGTGGTTTTTATTCCGTTTGAACACATCCCTAAACTTTATGAGTGCTGACATATAATACAAGTTCTATGTAGCGGGCTCAATGGTGTCGTCAAAAGAGGTAAGTTCTAATCTCCAGAATCTGTCAATGTGACTTTATATAGTAAAAGATATGAGAAGTTAAAGATGTTGAGAGGAGGAGTTTACCCTAATCTATCTGGGTTGGCCCTAACCACACACAGAGAAGAAGGTGATGTGAAGGTAGAGGCAGGAATTGGAAAGATGAAACCATGAGCCAAGAGATCAAGGCAAGTCTGAAGCCACTAGAATCTAGAAGAGGACAAGAATTCTTTCCTAGACCCTCCAACAGCAGCACTGCCCTGATGCAAACTTGATTTCAGACTTCTGGCCTCCAGGACTCAAGTTCAGTTCAGTTGCTCAGTATATACATATACATATATATATATGTGTGTGTATATATATATATATATATGTTTATTTAGCATATAAACATATATATATGTTTATTTAGCAAAGGAAATACTACTTTCCCCCAACTAATATAATATGATTAATGAAGAAATATTAAGCTGTACTTTATATATTTCTATAAAAATAAAGACATATCATTATAGAAGTAGCAAAGGCGGGTCCGTTTGGGCGCGCGGTTCAGGGAAGCCAAAAAAAAAAAAAAAAAATTGTCCAATATCAGAGGTGGAAAGAAGGTAAGTTATTTAGTCTCAGACTTCCTTTGAACCACACACAACCTCTAAAAATATGAAAGTATTTGTAAAACTCACTGAATTTAGAAAATAAACAAATACAGCATCCATGAGCCCTTATTGGAATATTATATTTGAGAGTGAAGTCCAACAACAAAGAGATTAATGATAATAATACAAATGTTGGGAATGTAAAATAATAAATGTTCTGGTATAAGAAATGCTAACCATGGCTCAAATTCCTGAATCAACAAAATAAAGATTGATTTCAATAACATTACAATGAATTTCTGGTTAGTCAATCACAAGATAAATTATTTTCTGTGAAAATTATTTGCAGTTTTATCACAAACAAGAGCAAATATTTCAAATCTGTAAAGATTTTACAAGTGCTGATAAGAATAAAATCAATAACCTCATAAACAAATGGGCAAATTATGTGACTAGGCAGCATACAAAAAGGCAGAAACAACTCATCCATGCACATCACTAAAGATGCCCAATCTTGTTAAAAACAGAGATGGACAGTAAAATTGCACTGAAATATCATTTTTTCTTATTAGTGAAGTGAAAATCCAAAAACTGTTAATACTCCCCATTTGTAATATTTTGGATATCAGGAACTTTTGTACATTGCTGTCTCAGGAAAAATTTGTGCACAGTCTAAGGAAGAAAATCTGTAAGAAAATTTATCAGAAAAAAATTAAGAAATAAAATAAATTAATATCTTTGCACACCAATTTCACTTTGGGGAATTTATTTTACAGATGTACTTCCAGAGAAAGAAAAGTAAATATTGCCATATTGTTTGTAAAAGCAAAATATTTTAAACTTCCTAAGTGTCCATTAATAGGGAACTGGTTAAAAGAGTTAAGACACAGCAATATAATAGAAAACTGTGCAGGTATAGAAAATTATGACTCCACATTAGTGACATGTTGTGAAATAGTAGACATATATTCCCACATATATTGTGAAATGATAAACATAAGATGAAATAAAAGTGAGTATAATGCATTATCTTTGACATTTTAAGTCCAATGTGTAGTTATGTGGACCTCTTTGTCTTATTTGTGACTTTCTGGGCTTCTTAAACCTGGGTGTCTATTTCCTTTCCCAAGTTAAGGAAGTTTTCAGCTGATACTCCTTCAAATGAATTATCTGCCTCTTTATTTCTTACTCTTTCTTCTAGGACCCCTAGAATATGAAAGTTTATATGCTGGATGGTTTCCCAGAAGTCACTTAAAAAGGATCCTCATTTTAAGCTTGTTTCTTTTCTTGCTATGGAAATAAACAAAAGCTAAGGTTATTTGCACTCCTCTATCTTCCATTTCACAGATCCATTCTTGTGTATCATCTAATCTACTGCTGATTCATTCTAATATATTTTTAACTTTAGTTAATGTATCTTTCAGGTCTGTTTGGTTCTTTATATTTTCTCATGGTGGTTTTGTCACTAAGTCGTGTCTGACTCTTGTGACCCTATGGACTGTAGACTGCCAGGCTCCTCTGTCCATGGGCTTCTCTAGGCAAGAATACCAGAGTGGGTTGCCATACCCTGCTCCAGGTGTCTTCCCAGGCCAGAGATAAAACCTGCATCTCTTATATCTCCTGCATTGGCAGTCTGGTCCCATGAAATGATGGGACCAGATGCGATGATCTTAGTTTTCTGAATGTTGAGTTTTAAGCCAGCTTTTTCACTCTCCTCTTTCACTTTCATCAAGAGGCTCTTTAGTTCTTCTTCACTTTCTGCCCTAAGGGTGGTGTCATCTGCATATCTGAGGTTATTGATATTTCTCCCAGCAATCTTGATTCCAGCTTGTGCTACATCCAGTACAGTATTTCACATGATATACTCTGCATATAAGTTAAAAAGCTGGGCGACAATATACAGCCTTGCCATACTCCTTTCCCAATTTGGAACCAGTTCATTGTTCCATGTCTGGTTCTAGCTGTTGCATCTTTACCTACATACAGAATTCTCAGAAGACAGGTCAGGTGGTCTGGTATTTCCATTTCTTTAAGAATTTTCCACAGTTTGTTGTGATCCATCCAGTAAAAGGCTTTAGCATGGCCAATTCCCTTGCTTATTCTATGAACCAACAGATGTCAGCAGTTTGATCTCTGGTTCCTCTGCCCTTTCTAAATCCAGCCTGAACATATGGAAGTTCTCAGTTCACATATTTTTGAAGCGTAGCCTGAAGGATTTTGAGCATTACTTTGCCAGCATGTGAAATGAGTGTAATTGTGTGGTAGTTTGGGCCTTCTTTGAGATTGCCTTTCTTTGAGATTTTAATGAAAACTGACCTTTTCCAGTCTTGTGGCCATTGCTGAGTTTTCTAAATTTGCTGACCTATTGAGTGCAGCACTTTCACAGCATCATCTTTCAGGATTTGAAATAGCTCAACTGGAATTCCATCACCTCCACTCTCTTTGTTCATAGTGATGCTTCCTAAGGCCCACTTGACTTCACATTCCAGGATGTCTGGCTCTAGGTGAGTGATCACACCTTTGTGATTATCTGGGTCGTGAAGATCTTTTTTGTACAGTTTTTCTGTGTATTCTTGCCACCTCTTATCAATATCTTCTACTTCTGTTAGATCCATACCATTTCTGTCCTTTATTGAGCCCATCTTTGCATGAAATGTTCCCTTGGGATCTCTAATTTTCTTGAAGAGATCTCTAGTCTTTCCCATTCTATTGTTTTCCTCTATTTCTTTGCATTGATCACTGAGGAAGGCTTTCTTATCTCTCCTTGCTATTCTTTGGAACTTTGCATTCAGAAAGATATATCTTTCATTTTCTCCTTCGATTTTTGCTTCTCTTCTTCTCTTAGCTATTTGTAGCGCCTCCTCAGACAACCATCTTGCCTTTTTTGTGTTTCTTTTCTTGGGGATAGTTTTGATCATTGACTCCTATACAATGTTACGAACCTCTGTCCATAGCTCTTCAGGCACTCTGTCTATCAGATCTAATCTGTTGAATTTACTTGTCACTTCCACTGTATAATCATAAGGAATTTGATTTAGGTCATACCTGGATGGCCTAGTGGTTTTCCCTACCTTATTTAAGTCTGAATTTTGCAATAATGATTCACAGGTATTGTTAGGTCCACAGTCAGGTCCAGGTATTGTATTCACTGACAGTATAGAGTTTCTCCATTTTGGGTGCAAAGAATATATTTAAGTGTTGACCCTCTGGTGATGTCCATATGTAGAGTCATCTCTTGTGCTATTGGAAGACGGTGTTTGCTATGACCATTGCATTCTCTTAGCAAGTATAAGAGGTCAGGACAAATGTCTCCTAGTCCCTTGGCTGGATATATATCATTATACCTTTGTCCCAACCCATAGAATTTATAGTACCAATCTGAATCCTTATATAAAACTGAATTTGGGGTGATAATAATGTGTCAATGCAGTCTTATCAATTGTAAAAAATGCACCATTTTGGTAGGGAATGTTGATAATCAAAGGAGTCATGCACGACTTGGGAAAGGAGGTATGTGGGAATCTCTGTGACTGTGACTCAATTTTGTTATGAATTTAAACTTACTCTAAATAAAGTCTATTTTTTAAAAAAGGATATGCTTTGTAGGTAAGTTCAAAAACAGAAATACAATTACAGATGTGGAAAATAAACTTATGGTTACTGGGAGCTAAGGGGGAGGGGATGGATAAATTGGAAGATTGAGATTGCAATATACATACTACTATATATAAAGTAGATAACTAGTAAGAATCTACTATATAGCACATGGAATCCTACTCAATACTCTGTAATGGCTCGTATTTGAATAGAATATAAAAAAGCGTGGGTATATGTATATGTATAACAGATTCACTTTGCTATATACCTGAAACTAATACTACATTGTAAATCAATTACACCCCAATAAAAACTTGAAAAGAAAAAGATACTATCGAGATCAAGTACGCTGTTTATTACTTGTGAGTCATGCAAGTATATTTTGTCCTATACTTTAGATTGCACATCCCAGTATGACCTGGATTTCTAGATCCATAAAATTTCATTTACATGGCTGATCTTTGAATCTTAATGCAGTTTGTCTCCCACACTCTGGAGCCTGAGTTTCTTGCTAAGCCTTCTGTGCCCTTTGCCATTTCCTGTTCAACTGTCTGTCAATGAGATATAAATACTCAACTGGACCAAAGTGATGATCTAGGGAATAATCAGAAGGTCAAGTTACTTTTGAAAGTTAATATAGCTCTGGGATAAAAACATAATGTACTCTTTTCCATATTTTGTGGTGTAAACAATTTCTCATTATCCTTCTGAATAGGTATGAGAAGTAATCTTAGCCAAATCAGTACCTGCATGGGTTGGAAGTTAAATTCACATGTCCTAGGAAAGATACCATCCTCGCACAACTTCTACAACTGAAAGTACTACTCAGTAGTCTTTACTAATATTAGGCTACTGTCACCCATTAATCTGTCCACATTTTTAAGGGGTTAGACTGCCGAACTATATGAGGATGGTAAGAACTACCACACCTGTCATCTTAAAAAATTTAGGGTGATAGTAAATGATCTATTCCTTCAAAAATGTGTTGTTGTTTCATATTTACCATTATTTTCTGGGGAAGTGGAAAGTTTTAGAGGTTTCCAATGGCCCTTCTCCACTATAACTGTAACCACATGGAAAATTTGGAAATGTCACATTCTCAGACCTTAGACTCAAATACAAAGCAACAGTAATCACAACAGCATTGTATGTGCAGAAAAAAGACACAGAGATCAATGGGACAGAATAAAGAGGCCAGAAATAAAGCCACACACTTATGGTTGATTAATCTATGGTAAAGGAGGCAAGTCTATATAATAGAAAGAAGAGAATCTTCAATAGATGATGCTGAGAAAACTGGACAGCTATGTGTAAAAGAGTGCAATTAGAACATTCCCTAACACCATATAAAAAATGAACTAAAATGGATTAAAGACCTACATATAATACCTGAAACCATAAAACTTCTTGAAGAAAACATAGGCAGAACACTCTTTGACATATATTATAGCAGTATTTTTTTTTAATTTGTCTCCTAAAGCACAGGAAATAAAAGCAAAAATGAAAAAAAGGACCTAAGTAAACTTTAAAAATTTTTGCACAGGAAAAGAAACCTTTGACAAGACAAAATATAGCCTGATGAATGGGAGAAAATATTTGCAAATAATGATCAATAAAGAGTTAATATCCAAATATATAAATAGCCTATACAACTCAACATCAAAAACAAAGCAGATTAAAAAGTCTGTAGAGACTTGAATAGACGTTCTTCCAAAGAAGACATACGGATGGCCAACAGGCAAATGAAAAGATAATCAATATCCTTAATCAGCAGAAAAATGCAAATTAAAACTACAATGAGATATTATCTCAAGCCTGTCAGAATGGCGATCATCAAAGACCACAATAAGAGATATGGGCAAGTACTTGGAGAAAAGGGAATCCTTGTACCTTGGTGATGGGAATGTAAATGAGCGCACCACTATATATGAAAGTTTCTCAAAAGACTAAAAATGACCATCTACCATGTTGTTGTTGATGTTCAGTCACTAAGTCAGGTCCGACTCTTTGAGACCCCATGGGCTGCAGCATGCCAGGCTTCCATGTCCTTCACAATCTCCCAAACTTTGCTCAGACTCATGTCCATTGAGTCAATGATGCCATCTAACCATCTCATCCTCAGTCCTCCCCTTCTCCTGCCCTCAATCCTTCCAGCATCCGGGTCTTATTCAATGAGTCAGTTCTTCACATCAGGTGGCCAAGGAATGAGAGGTTCAGCTTCAGCATCAGTCCTTCCAATGAACACTCAGGACTGATCTCCTTTAGGATGGACTGGTTTGATCTCCTTGCAGTCCAAGGGACTCTCAAGAGTCTTTTCCAACACCACAGTTCAAAAGCATCAATTCTTCAGCACTCAGTCTTCTCTATGAACCAACAATTCCAGTCTTCAGTATTTTTTGTTTGTTTTCTTTTTTTTAACGGACAAAATAGCAAAGTGAGTCACCCTCTTTTTTTTTTTTTTAAAGGTGAAATGCTGTAAAGGAAGGATGTGCAGCTGTTTGTCACTATTTATAAAACACCGTTAAGAGTGGAAGTGGTCACCATCAGTAGTTGAGGAAATGTCTTGCACGTGAGATGGCCACGGAAGTGTGGTTCCTGCCGCTGGCCCAGAAAGGCCACACACAGTTCCTGGGTGAGCAAGAGAGTTCCTCTAGTGGAACACCAAAAAGGCTCAGTCTTCTGTTTCTTCATATGTTGTCTCAACAAAGGACCTATACAGGAGCAGTACTGACTGATGATGGGAATACTTCAGGTACAATAGGTCCCTGACTTCATCTATCTCCTTTAAAGCAGTATCAAGCATTTCACTGGTATGAGCTGCAGACAGGCAAAACCTGGTTCTGGAGGAAATCCTACCATAACTACACAAATATTCCGCTTTAGCATTTCCTGAATCATTGCTGTTCTGATCTTACATAGTATATCACTATAGCAGGCACATTTCTTTAAGTCATTTCATACTTTCCTCTTCAGTTCTTGCATTTCTGCTTTACTCATGTGGATCATCAGGTTTCAGACTTTCTATGTGACATCCTAGCAATGCCTTGCCGATGTGTTAAATCATGATCATAGGAGAATACGCCATATCAATACAATTGCTATCCCACTTACGTTCTTTATTTTTTGGTCCACCACCTTCAGGATAGTTTCTTTCATGCTCTCTTGGGCCTTTTAAGCAGATCTTGCATTTCCTTTGGCATAGTCTCTTTTGTCCTATGGCTAGCTCAATACTTACTGTACTGGTATTTGACCCTCCTTGTTAGTCTGGCTCATCTTCCCAGATGGCACTAGTGGTAAAGAACCTCCCTGCCAATGCAAGAGACATAAGAGATGCTGGTTTGATCCCTGGGTTGGGAAGATCCCCTGGAGAGGGAAATGGCAACCCACTCTAGTATTCTTGTCTGGAAAATCCCACGGACAGAGGAGCCTGGTGGGCTACAGTCCATGGGATCACAAGGAGTCAGACGGGACTTAAGTAACTTAGCACAAGCACATTAGTCTGTTTTCTCGGAGGGAGATAAGGGTAGATCCTTGGGATGTAGGGTGCACAGGTGGAAATACTGACTTGGAAAGCATCTAACTCATTTGAATCCTCTGCATGATCTCTGAGCAGAGTCTCCTTTAAAGCAGAACTACAATCTTGGAACAAAGGAGTGTGACTTACCTCCACTACTAACAGGGTTTGGGGGGAAAGGGAACTTCAAGGTTCTCAACTTCATCTAATCAATTATCTTTATTCCAAACCTCAGTGGAATATGCCTTTATTATTAGAACTCTGACCTTAGTCTAGGAGATCTGCTGGGCTAAAAATTCAATTTTCTTTGATGCTTCACTAGTTTTATGATTAAGTTTTGAACCTAGTCTTCTATTCTGTCTACTCTCTAGTGATAGGCAATTAAATACTTCTTAAATGCTGCCAAGTGTCACTCATATTCAAATTTTGCCTTGGATTGATAATTAATCACCTGAACTTGTCATTATCTCTCTTCAACTAAAACAAAATGGCTCTAAGTAAAGCCTTCTCAATTCATAGTTCTTAACACTTACTATTTCCCTTCTGCCACTAAGTTACATATATAACTACATGGTTAGTGTGCCCTCTTTCACCAGCACTGTGCCCAGTTCACTACTGGTGACAATTTTAACAATTCAAAGAGCAAAGGCTTTGTTTTCCAGTTACCACCAGCATTGGAGTTCTTAATGCTAGATAGCCTTTATAAACAAATTGCCAGAATAATAGCCATTTCATATTAGTTATTTTCTTCTTGAAAGTGAAAGTAAAGTCGCTCAGTCGTAACCGACTCTTTGCGACCCAGTGGACTGTAGCCCACCAGGCTCCTCCGTCCATGGGATTCTCCAGCCAAGAATATTGGAGTGGGTTGCCATTTCCTTCTTCAGGGGATTTTCCCGACCCAAGGATTGAATCCAGGTCTCCTGCATTGCTGGCAGATTCTTTAACCTCTGAGCCCACATTTAATCTTAATTCCATAGGCATCTGTGTATTTAGTCCTCAATGCAGTTCTGTTCATGCATCTTAAGTCATTCAGTTGTCTGTAGTTTATTCTAATAGGTTTCTTAGGTAACGCTCATGGGAACAGTATTCTTTGAATTCTTACATATTAATAACAGATTGTCTGTGCCCTTTATAATTGAAAGTCACTTTTCTTAGAAATAAAATCATGAGCTTACAATTTTTTCCTTGAATACATTAAATATTTTTCTCCATTTTCTTGTTGCTTAGTATATAGCTCTTGAAATCCTTGTGATAATTTATGCTTACTTATATAAAACAAATACTAAATTTTCTTGATGGAAAATTGATTTTTATTATAATTATTAAGAATCTAGTAATTTTATTTGAATATGTAATGTGGTATCAATAACTCTGGAGCAAATAAGTTTAGGTTTATGATATGCTATCTCAATTTTTAGTTTCAAATATATTTTTAATTGTTATTTAGGGAAAGTTATTTTATTACTTTGCTTTGATCTTCAGCTCCAAGACTCTTATTTTTTTAATTTAGACTTTCTCTTCCTATCTTGTATGTTTTCCTTTCTTCCTAATACTTTTATTTTTCTTCAAGCTTTTATTTTATTTAAAAAAGTTGCTCCTTTACAACTTTTATGTCTTTTGAGGTATCAGTGTTTATTCACTTTTGCATTCTTTCTAGTTCACCACTATTTTCTAAATAATAATAATAATCTTTGTTTCTCATTTTTCCTGAGTACTGACACCTCTTTTCAAATTTTTCTAATTTTTATTTTATGTCTTTTTTTTCATGTTTTGTATCATTTTTAAATGCAATTTAGCATAGCTTAAGGGCATATCTTTATGGCATACTTTCATTGTAAGATTGCTATTTGCATTTTTTTCTTGTAGTAATTTTATACTGTATATTTTCACACAAATATTAGACTTCACAAGCTTTTAGGATGAAAGCATATTTAAAGAAAACTTTGATCAGTTCACAGACTCCACCTCTGTTGATTTCTCTAACGAACAAAAGTATGGTAGCTTATTTTCTGAGATATTCTGACTGTAGACTGCTCCCTCACTTTGGTTTAAATCTTTTTTTTTTATTTTCACTTTTACTTTTCCTTTCATCCTCAGTTTTGATTCTATTCTCAGAAGTTTTCCTTCACTCTTAGGCCCTGTCCAAATGGAGCACTAGTGGGTCAGTTTTCAAGTTTACAGGGGTTGCACTGCTTCAGCAGTTAAATATCCCATTCTTAGAACAATTTGGAGCATCTCTTCAATTCTTCTGGAAGACATTGGTAAATGGGGTTAATGGATTAAATTGTGGATATATTAAACATTTTAAAATGTATTTACATATAATGATAAATTTATTTACAGATATTTTGTACCAGTCTAGACAAGTCTATCAGCATGGAATAGCAATTTCCATGTCACCACACCCTTGCATGGACTGAATGTTGTTCTTTTCCTGTCTTGACAATTTAATTAAAGGTCATTTTTCAGTGTCTTAATCTGCATCTCAAATTCAATCTCACTCTATTAAAGCACAAACAAATGTGCTTATATGCCTAAGTTAAATGATGAGCATGAGTGGTTTGTTTTTAATAATAAAAAGGTAGTATGCTTGGTTTGAAAACTTGAGAGGAATTGTGTTAAAGGAACCCTTAGACATTAGATGAAGCGTCAAAACCCAGGTTGGCTGTGACTGGTTTTCTCTCTTTATTCAGATAGGAGAAAGGAATTCTTTCAGGCTATGGTCTTTGCACTCTGCTTTTTTGCTCTTCTACTGGTCCCTTCTCTTCCTAATGATGCTTCTTAATTTTTCCATATAGTTTCAATGGAAACTTCATCTTTTATGCCACATAATCATTTTTTTGTATTAACCTCTGTTCCTCTATCATTTCACTTCACCCCCAATATACAAATGTGCATGTGCACACACACACACACACACTCACAGATATCTTTTCTCATAGGAAAAAAGTTTTTTAAATTTTGACTCTGAACCCCACAATCCTAGGACAGATGCTGAAATTTCATGTTACAGGTTAAAAGAAAGAAAATACAATGATTTTTCTGAAATAGTAAAAATAGGAGTTTTGCCTGTGCTACTTGCTACTAGCAAACCAACAGGAAGAAAATTAGAAATTTCCTTTTAAATTTCCTAATTAGAAATTAGAAGGAAGTTAGAATATACTCAGAAAATTATTTTCCTGCCATTGTGCCTGTCATTTTTCATGCTATGTCGTTAGCTGTCTTTATCAATAATTCAGTGAAATATAAATCATTATCCCCAATTTGTGCTCACTCACTCAGTCATGTCTGATTCTCTGTGATGCCATGGACTGTAGCTTGTCAGGCTCCTCTGTCCATGAGATTTCCCAGGCAAGAATACTGGACTGAGTCACCATTTCCTTCTCCAGGGAATCTTCTGGACACAGGGATCCAATTTATGTCTCCTGCATTGGCAGTGGATCCTTTTACCACTGAAACACCTAGGAAGCCCATCTCCAGTTTACCAGAAAGGAAACAGACTTGGAAGCATGTGAAATTCCCAAAGAAACAAGTGTCAAATCACTCTTACACATTTTGAATTATAATCTTAGACCTGAGTCTTCACAATCTATGACTTTTTATCATACTATCAAACTACTGAGAACATTTTTCTATGAGATCTTTATTAATGATGTTATTTGGGTCATGGTAAGACAGTGTCTCTGTTTTAGCTTACTGTATTTTGTATTGAATTATCTAAAAATTTAGTTCAGATTTTTCTATAACATATTACAGAAAACCTGAATGAAGCTTTTTGATCAATCCAATAGTAGGAAACAAACTCAATCTCTATTTGTTCCCATGGGCATACTTCTCTAATCATCTCGTATGAAAAAGGAGTTTTCAAATATGGCTCATGGAGATAATTGAGATAGTCCCTAAGTAAGAGGATTTATAAACCTAAGTCTTGTGTTTCACACTTAAAATTTATAAGGATTTAGGGTCTGTGGACTTCAAATATTATTAAAATTACTTGCCTTATTAAAATGCATGTTAAACTACATATTAAAAAGTAGAGTGATTCATATGTATAATAATAACTTGATATTTTAGAAATCTGATATAAACAGGTCATATCTTGCTTTAATTGAAATCTGTTCTGTTCTCAAGTCCATGAGTATTGCCTGTGAAGAGCAAGGAGGAGTAATTGAGTAGGTGTGTGTAGGGATGGGCTTCGTGCTTCTTTTGCAAACTTGGTTTCTCTTCCAGAAGTCTGGTTAATTTTTATGCTCTGTCTACTTCTAAGCTAGGCCTAGAGAGTTTAACGTGACATTTTGATGAGACATTGTATAAAATTTGCTAAATTTACCATTAGATTAAGATGCTGCTCTTTCTTAACACACTCCTCCATTCTGCAACACAAAGGCCTCACTTAAATTTAATAATTTAATTAATTTCAGGGTATAGTAATAAGAGAAAGGAGGAAGTTTTTTCATATTATCATGATGAATGCTTGTAGGTTTATGCTATTTTAATTGTTAAAGCTAAGTTTTATTGTGTCCATTCAATAAAAAATACTAATAAAAGAAATTACCCAGTTTGAGACTACTAGTTTAAAACTATGACAATAAGCAAAGAAGAAAACCAAAATGCCTGCTAGCTTTATTCTTTCCCCACATTTTGCTTGCATGGGTTGGATTATAGAATTCATCATTTGTTTCTTTTTGAAATCAATTTTAGCAGAATTAAAATGATCATTTTTATGAATACATTATTGCATTTAAGACCACTAACTCTTTTTTCCCTGCATTACAACTAGTATCATAATGATGTTCATTCAGTATTCTGATGAAAAGAGCACTTAAGTCACCCCTGTTACATATTGGTCATTTAACCAAAAAATAATACAACAAATTTAAAATTCTCAATTAGTGTAATTTAGTATTGCTTCTCCAAGTAATTATATTTATCTTCTTAAATCTATATAGATGAGGAAACCAGACTGACTAGAAATTGTCCTTTATTCTAATGTCCCTGAAATCAGCCAAGCATTCCTGACCTAGATTTTAATAGTTTAGATATTCAGCCAAAGTTATTTAAAATTTTTAAAACTCACTTTTTTGACACAGAAAATTTTGCTTTGACTTACTTCAGCTTTTGTCTTATATACCAAATCCTTCTGATTTGTCCTTCATTAGAAGACATGTTTATTTTCAATGGATATTTTAATTGTCAAATTATATACATGTCATATCTAATATTTTAAAATTATATAATATCATACTATTACTATAATTGTACATATAAAATTACATAAAATTCCAACAAATTTATAATTTAAATAAAATAATTATATACATGTTTTATATACTGCTATATCACATATACATGTGTGTATATGTGTGCAATGTGTATTTATGTTTAGTATTCAAACAAAAAGAGAAGGCTAATGTATAGTATTAGATATTAAAACCCTTGACATAAGGTGAATAAATGAAAGACTTTGAGGAACAAATTTCATAATCTGCTTTTCAGATGAAGAAACTGAAGCTCATAGAAACTGAAACACATGAACAGAATCATCTAGCCAGTTGGAATAAGAACCTCACTTATAGAAACAAATTAGTTTGATTTTAAAAACTTAAGCTTTACCAAACCGAGTCATATAATAACATAATGTGTTGGATTAACAAAAAATTAATAAAGTGTGCTGTGTATAATACATCATTCATTCTGCTTTAGAGTTTTATTTAAAATAAAACCAGCATTAATTCTGTTTTCATCTAATCATAAAATTCTCTGATCAGAAGATTTGGAGTGTGAATTAGCTAGTACTAACTGAAGAACAATGGCAACCCACTCCAGTACCCTTGCCTGGAAAATCCCATGGACGGAGGAGCCTGGTGGGCTGCCATCTATGGGGTCGTGAAGAGTAGGACACGGTTGAAGCGACTTAGCAGCAGCAGCGGCAACTGAAGAACAGAAAAGAATATCAAAGCAAGATCTTTTTTTACCACCTCCATGAAAGGGGGGAGAAGAATAAATTGGGAAATAGAGATTAACATAGGCACACCATTATATATAAAATAGATAATTAATAAGGACCTACTGTGTGGCAAGGGTTCATTTTGTTACAATGAATGTGTAACATTGTTGGTAGAAGACAAAACATGAGTAAAATGCAAAAATATCTTTAAATAAAAAAATAATTTGAAGAGTGACAAAATATATAGAGATAAAAATTAGAAATAATGTACTGGGATAACATTAGCACAAGTCTCTGTTAATGTCAATCAATCATTCCCAGTTTCTTTGGGGTTGAGGCTTCTTTGTTAGGAGGAAGTAGAATTGTGACCATGTCAGTCTAGATAAAATGCTTTTATCATCACATTTCTGTGGCTCTAAATTTTATTCTCCTTTTTCACTGTCTCATGCTTCCAGCCTATTGTTAATAGCTGAGACTTCTGCTCATGCAGAGATTGTTAGTTTTCTTTGACATAGAGGACATCTGCTCTGTTTCCAAAAGGGATCAACAACTATTTCTGTTGTCCTGTTTTGGTTTCTAAGTTCTTGAACCCTTGCTATATCATGAATCTTCAGGAATAGAAGCTTTCTTGTACAATTTATTTGGAAGGTGGATGTACAGTGTTGGGCTGAATGATTGACTTTGACTGTTTATAAAAGGTATATTGTGAAACATTCTGTTTGTTGTATTGAACATTTCCCATGAAGTCCTGCCCTGTTCTTTGAATACCCTTCCTTCACTGATTATCCACCACAGAGAGTTATTAGATACTCAACCCTGAGACTGAATTTATTTTGGCCCTCTAGGATTTTGCTGTTTCACTTCTTGATAGCAAGTTACACCAAGGTTTGGGTTGCCTTGACTTTCAAGTGTCTACCAAAATTCTAGAGACAAAATAATGCTGAAATGATTTAGTGGAAATCATTTTTTGTTTTGATGATTAATAATTGACATTGAGTAGACCAGGTTAGGAATACTTGGTGGATTTAAGGTGACATTTGGACATTAGGGAAAAGGATAATTTCTCTCTCTTTTTCTGTCTCCTTGTTTTTTTCTGCAAATATTTTCCCATGTGTTCTAATGTGGTAGTTGAGAAGTCCAAAGCTGGTTTGTTTTCTTTTCTGATTGAAAACCAGGTTTTCCTATGTGGGAGCTTGTAAGGTATGCTTTTAATTTGGGAGCTGCAGAAATGTTACCAGGATCTATTTAGGTCAAATCTGGGTGTGTGACTTTTTTTCATTCAGTTCAGTTCAGTTCACTCACTCAGTCGTGTCCAACTTTTTGAGACCCCGTGAATCACAACAAGCCAGGCCTCCCTGTCCATCACCAACTCCCGGAGCCCACTCAAACTCACTTCCATTGAGTCAGTGATGCCATCCAGCCAGCTCATCCTCTGCCGTCCCCTTCTCCCCCTGCCCCCAATCCCTCCCAGCATCAGGGTCTTTTCCAATGAGTCAACTCTTCACATGAGGTGGCCAAAGTATTGGAGTTTCAGCTTCAGCATTAGTCCTTCCAATGAACACCCAGGACTGATCTCCTTTAGGATGGACTGGTTGAATCTCCTTGCAGTCCAAGGGACTCTCAAGAGTCTTCTCCAACACCACAGTTCAAAAGCATCAATTTTTTGGCGCTTTCTTCACAGTCCAACTCTCACATCCATACATGACCACTGGAAAAACCATAGCTTTGACTAGATGAAACTTTGTTGGCAAAGTAATGTCTCTGCTTTTTAATATGCTGTCTAGGTTGGTCATAACATTCCTTCCAAGGAGTAAGCGCCTTTTAATTTCATGGCTGCAGTCACCATCTGCAGTGATTTTGGAGCCCCCCAAAATAAAGTTTGTCACTGTTTCCACTGTTTCCCCATCTATTTCCCATGAAGTGATGGGACCAGATGCCATGATCTTAGTTTTCTGAATGTTGAGCTTTAAGCCAACTTTTTTACTCTCCTCTTTCACTTTCATCAAGAGGTTTTTTAGTTCCTCTTCACTTTCTGCCATAAGGGCGGTGTCATCTGCATATCTGAGGTTGTTGATATTTCTCCTGGCAATCTTGATTTCAGCTTGTGCTTCTTCCAGCCCAGCGTTTCTCATGATGTACTCTGCATATAAGTTAAATAAGCAGGGTAATAACATACAGCCTTGATGTACTCCTTTCCCAATTTGGAACCAGTCTGTTGTTCCATGTCCAGTTCTAACTGTTGCTTCCTGACCTGCATACAGGTTTCTCAAGAGGCAGGTCAGGTGGTCTGGTAGTCCTATCTCTTTCAGAATGTTCCAGTTTATTGTGATCTACACAGTCAAAGGCTTTGGCATAGTCAATAAAGCAGAAATAGATGTTTTTCTGGAAGTCTCTTGCTTTTACGATGATTCAGCAGATGTTGGCAATTTGATCTCTTGTTCCTCTGCCTTTTCTAAAACCAGCTTGAACATCTGGAAGTTCACAGTTCATGTATTGCTGAAGTGTGGCTTGGAGAATTTTGAGCATTGCTTTACTAGCATGTGAGATGAGTGCAATTTTGTGGTAGTTTGAACATTCTTTGTGATTGCCTTTCTTTGGGATTGGAATGAAAACTGACCTTTTCCAGTCCTGTGGCCACTGCTGAGTTTTCCAAATTTTTTCATTAGCCTTATATAAAATTGTCTATCCATTTCCATTAGGAGAACTAGCATTCCTATTCATGCAAAATGTCTTTACCATTTTTTTTAATTTGCTATCTCATCATCTTTTACTACTTTTCCTGAAAACTATTACTTGAATGTTAGTGCTTATGAATCTGTCCTTGATATGGGAATTTCAAAACTTTTAAAATTTATTGTGAAATTTCCTAGGATATGCCTTTCAGTTTTAGTTTCCAGTTTATTCTATTACATTTTTTACATGTAAAAATTATTTTTCATCCCATGCAATGTTTTTATGTCTTATGCTTCTTTCCATGGGAGCTCTTCATATCACTTATGTGTTTTTTCTAGTACCTCACTAATATCTAACAATTATAATATTTAGTTTTATTTTCCTCCATCATATCCACAAGTCCTTGCAAATGGATATGCCGACCATTCCAAATCGCTTCAGTGGTTGCCGATTCTTTGTGACCCTATGGACTGCAGCCTGCCAGGCTCCTCTATCCCCTGGTTTCTCTGGGCGAGAGTACTGGAGTGGACTGCCAGTGCTGTCCTCCAGGGAATCTTCCCAACCCAAGGGTCAAACCCAGGTCTCCTGAAGCTCCCACATTGTAGGCAGAGTCTTTACCTCTGAGTCACTGAGGAAGCCCTGCAAAAGGGCTTAGCTTTTATCTTCATCTTTATTGTTTCCTACTAGGTATGCTGTCAACTATCACATGTGGAGGCCACTGGCAGAAAATGATAGATCAGTTGCAGAACCAGAACTTCTCCAATGGTTCTCTGGCTGACATGGGGACAGTGGGTGGCTTCCCTGCTTTCAGGTTTTTTCATGTGTAAATGAGGGTGGTGTGATCCAGTAAGACATAAGGAGGCAATTAAGTTCACCTGGCTAGGTCCTCTCCAGGGTTTCCATCATCAGCTCCATCAGGCAGAGTCCTATAGCCAAGTACCTACCCGTGTAGCAGGTTCAAACTTTCACTTCATACCATCAAAGCAATGCTCTGACACCTGCGACAACTGAGTATTCTTTGGGTTTTTCTCCAGATTCTACTGGAACCTTGGGAATCTTTGATTTTCTTAGACATTCCAAATAATTTTCCTCAGGGTACTTTCATGTTCTGCGATGCACTAAGGTCTACCTCCTTCTGATTTATTTTACTTTCCAGTACTTTCAAATTTAGAAGAAAGGGGAGTTAAAAATGTAAATTTCTAATGCTTTCTCCTGTAAATAAGCTTTTGGGGATCCCATTTCCTTTACATACTATAAAACCGCTTGATAGCCAATATATGAGAAACTACAAAAGAATGGCTTATTGTGTGGAAGGAGACCTTCTTGAAACAATGATCATGATGATAGTGACAGTAAAGACACCTATTGTCAAAGAGTCCAGAAAAAGTACACACACCAAAAATCTGTAGAAAATAGACCTTGTAATCACATTCACTCATGTATTTATTTATTCAATAAATGTTTCTTTACATCCATTATGTACTAGGCCCTTTTTTCCCCCCTGAGGATATAAAGATAAATAAGACAAAACCCCTTCTCTTAAATGTCTAATAGTTTAAATGTTTTGATGGCATTAGTTGTAGCAATAGGTAGTAGCAGTAAGCAGCATTTCTTGTTCACCTAAAATATTCAATGTTCTAAGTGTTCTGTATGCGTTTTCTCATTTCACATTATCTTATTTAATATTCAAAATATTTCTATGATATAGGACTGTTATTACCCTCATTTTTCAACTTAGAAAACAAAGGCATTTAGAAATCAAGCAGCAAGATCACACGTGTATAGATGAAAGTGAAAGTGAAGTTGCTCAGTCGTGTCCAACTCTTTGTGACCCCATGGACTGTAGTCCATCAGGCTCCTCCATCCTTGGGATTTTCCAGGCAATAGTACTGGAGTGGGTTGCCATTTCCTTCTCCAGGGGATCTTTCCGACCCAGACCCAGGGATTGAACCCAGGTCTCCCTCATTGTAGACAGACGCTTTACTGTCTGAGCCACCAGGGAAGTCCGTTAGTTACTATGACATCCAGCAGATAGGATTAACAAAAACATTAAATTAAGAAAATTAAGGAAATTAAGAAAAAAGTAGTAAAAGAGACTTGAAAAATCATCTAGTATATAAGAGTGTATATATATACTGAGTATATAAGAAAGACCTCTGCTATGGAATAGACGCCTATGAGAGTGCTCAATAATCCCTGCAATGATCAACACAATGTTAATCCGATTGGGTTAGCTGAGAAGGTTTGTATTGGAAGGTGTACACTTTGAAAAAATAAATAAATAAATAACAGAAGAAAATTGTCCCATTGGAGAAGAACACAATAAAACATGGAATGGAAAAGCTTACTCTTTTAGACAGATCACTAACTTTGAATCCTCAAACATATGGACAATTAATTTTTAAAAACTCTTTCAAATGATAAGGATTAATACACCAATTCTTATGAATTACACATCAAGCTGATGAAAATACAAAGTAGTTTTAGTTAAAAGGGAGAAAAATTTCTATGATAATATGGAATCATAAAAATCATTAGGAATCCTTGACCAACATCTTATTTCTATTTTAGTGAAAAAAGAAAAAGCATTATTGTAGTTTAAACATTTGTTCACTTAAGCTAGCATGAGCTAGCAAGCCTTAGGTATGTTTAACAGTTTAGTGTTCTATTATTGCCAACAAAATAAATTTTTGTTAACTTTCCTAATCGGAACCATGTTTCTTTTATGTCTATGTATTCAATACAACACGTAGCAGAATAAATTGTTGTCAAAACAAATGGACCCAATAAGCCATGTTTGTTATAAATCATGTTTGTAGAAAATCCTGGGATTTATTTTCATATATTGACTTTCCTATGGGAAAAACATGGATAAAAATTGCAAGAAAATTGAGTTCCCTTTTGGGAGAGGGCTTTTAAGACTCTCAGGCTTGGTGTTTTAAATTTTTCATAGGTTTATTCTTAACTGTTTTCTTGGATGGTGAAAATGAAATCACTCCAACTTCAGTATCCATAGCTGTTTTTTCCTATGTTCATCTCTATATAGATTTATTTATAATTATCATGGAATGGCACGGCAACCCACTCCAGTATTCTTGCCTGGAAAATCTCTATGGACAGAGGAGCCTGAAGGGCTACAGTCCATATGATTGCAGAGTTGGACATGACTGAAGTGACTTAGCATGCATGCATAAATATTATGTATATATTTATGTTTACTTTTTTCCTTTCAATTTTTGTGCAAGTTTTGCATCCCCTTTGTGTTCTAAGTTTTTCAACACCATGTTGAAGTAGTGAGAAGAGATGACCTTGTATTATTCCCAATCTTAATGTGTTGTCATTAAGTATAATATTAGATGTATTTTTCCACTAGATTTCCTTTATTAAATAGAGGAAATTTTCACCTATTGCATATTTGCTAAGATTTTAGGATTGTGAATGAGTGTTGAAATAGGTCAAATGCTTTTTCTATGGCTACTGAAATTTATACATACACACTTAATTCTGTTAATGTAGTATGTGTTACAAAAATTATTTAATGTTGAATCAACTTCGTATTACTAGACATTTTAAGAACCTTGCTGGATTTGCTTTGCTAAATTTTTGGCAATTATTTTACTTTTATTGTTAAGAGTAAAGTTAGTATGTAATTTTTTATAATGTTCCTATATCAGAATTTTATGGGACTCTTATAATACATTGGTAAGTATTTACTTCTGTTCTATTTTCTAAAGCAAAAATATACCAGATCTGTATCATTTCTTCCTTAAATATATAATAGAATGTATCAGTGAAGAGATCTGGACCAGGAGTTACTGTTGCAAAGAGATTTAGTTATAAACCCAATTTATTTAATTTATTCAATATATTTTAAAGTGTTCAATAAATACATGTCTGTTTTATTTTATGAATTTAATAATAATTCCATTCAATAAGTATACAACTGTTCTTTTATTTATTTTAATAAATTGTTTTACAGAATTTTCCCAATGCATTTAAATTGTCAATTTTATTACAATAAAGCCATGCATAATATTTCTACAGTATTATTTTAATTTTAAATTTTAATGGCATTTAAAAAATTTCTAACATTAGTACTTTTTGATTTTGACTTTTTTATTTTATTCATTTTAATAGATATTTAAATGATTGTAATAATCTAGAAAATGAACTTTTGACTTTGCCTATTTTCCTTATTGAAAGTACATTTTAAATTTCACTAACTCTGCATTTGTTTTTATTATTTTCTTTCTCTTAATTTCCATGAAAAAATTATTTAGTTTTTTTAATCCTAACTAAAATCTTTTTTTATTCTACCTATATTTATTTTAATTAGTGAAATCAATGTTTTTAAGTCTTTCATTCTAATATGTTTTTTAATTTGTCCTTTGCATTTTGTGTTCCTTCATTTTTCTCTTCTCAATTTTTTTAACCTAATATATGTTTTGTATTGATCTCTTAATGCTATATGTTTTAAAATTTTCCACTTTTATGTCCTCTACTAGCTTTTTAGTTTTGGTTATGTCCTTAGTATCATTAACTTACTGGCTAACTTGGAAATTACAAAATACAATCTTGAATTGTTGGCAAGATGGTAGTGTAGAAGGACATGAGCTAAATCCTATACAAAAACACCAAAATCATAACTACCATCAACAACAACAACAATGAAAATGTTGGAACTTACCAAAAAGATATCCTACACCTAAAGACAAAAAAAGAAACCACAATAGAATGGTAGGGAGGGAGTAATCATGATAAAATCAAATCTCATACCTGCATATCTCACAAGCTGGAAAATAAATATACCGTAGAAGTTCTCAGGAGTGTACGTCCTGAGCCCCACATCAGGCTTCCCAGCCTGGGGTCTGGCAATGGGGGGAGACTCCAGGGAATCTGACTTTGAAAGCCAGCAGGGTTTGATCACAGAAATTCCACAGGACTGGGGGAAACAGAAATTCTTGGAAGGTAGACACAAGGTCTTGTGTGCACCAGGACCCAGGGAAAAAAACAGTGAGTTTATGAGAGACTGATCCAGACCTGCTAGTGGGTGTGGAGAGAAGGAAACCTTCCTACACTGTTGATGGAATCGAAACTGGTACAACCACTATGGAGAACAGTATGAAGGTTCCTCAAAAAAACTAAAATAGAACTGCCATATGATCCAGCATTCCCACTCCTGGCCATATACTCAAAGAAAAACATAATTCAAAAGAATACATGCTCTCCAATGTTCATTTCAGTGCTGTTTACAATAGCCAAATATGGAGACAATCTAAATGTCCATTGACAGAGGAATGATAAAAGATGCAGTACATATACAAAATGGAATATTAATCAGCCATAAAAAGAATGAAATAATGCCATCTGCAGCAAGATGGATGGACCTGGATGTTATACTAAGTAAGTCAGTGGAAGACAAATAACATTTCATATCACTTGTATGCAGAATCTAAAAAAAGAATATGATACAAATGAACTTAATAGATATTGAACTATGGTTACCAGGGGAGAAAGGTAGGGGGAAGGGATAGACTGGGAGTTTGAGATTGATATATACAATACTATATTTAAAATAGATGACCAATAAGGACCTACTGTATAGCACAGAGAACTCTGCTCAATATTCTGTCATAACCTAAACAGGAAAAGAATTTCGAAAAATAATTTGTTGTTGTTTAGTTGCAAAGTCAAGTCCAACTCTGCAACCCCATGGACTACAGCACACCAGGCTTCTCTGTCCTCCACTGTCTCCCAGAGTTGGCTTAAACTCATATCCATTGAGTCAATGATGCCATCCAACTCTCTCATCCTCTGTGGTCCCCTTCTCCTCCTGCCCTCAATCTTTCCCAGCATTAGGGTCTATTCCAAAGAGTTGGCTCTTCACATCAGGTGGCCAAAGTAAGATGCATATTGTGGGGAAATTAACAAGATGGCACCAGTCAGGCTCTCTTGCTCCACGCTCTCAAGATCGCTCACTCCATGTTCTGCAGACAATGACTGCATGGTTGCGTAACGGCTGAGATTACTTACAGCACTGTTCATGCGTGTCACATGCTTGCTTGGTCGCGGGCTATTTTGTGCCATACGCCTGTTTGAGCTTCACCATGAAGGCCCTGGGTGCTGCTGCACTGGAGCTACGTTGGAGAGACATCATGGTTATGTTATATGAGGTTATGTTCTGGCTCATTGTGGTTATGTTCTGGCTGCTGCTATGGCTGCTACATCAGTCAGGAGAGAGGCTGTGTTATGGCTATTGTGCCAGCCAGGAGACGATAAACGTGTCTGCAGTTCCTATGGCTCCTCAAGCCTTCTTCCAGCCTCTTAATTCACACCTTGCCTACCCTGAGTTCAGGGTGTTTTTTATCTGAGAGTTTGGTAACATAAGAACTTTGTCTTTACTATTACTATCTAAAGGCAGAATATTTCCTATTTAACAATGAAACAAGTTACTCACCAATCAACAAAATTACAGCAATGACTATGTTTTTCACAATGTGATTTTAATATCCCAAATTCTTTGGAATAAATTTTATTAATAATTACCTCATTTTGATGTGGGGAAAAGCATACTCCAACAATTTCTGGCTCAGAAAAAAATGCAAATGCTTTAGTAAAAGGAAACACCGTGGTTACTTTTGTAATCATGTGACTTTACTGAGATATGCTGATTTGGGTTATTGCTTTGTGAGATTTTACAGTGTATGTTAGAAGGTCTTTGTTCTCCTGATCTATAGAAAGCATATGACCTGCTAAATTATAAGACTCAGGCTATCCTTGAAACACATAAATGAGGGTCCTTCAGTTTTCTTTGTCCCTAAAGATCCTTTTGGAAAGGAAGGAACTAGTCAGGGTTTCTCAGCCTCAGCATTATTGACATTTTGGATGGAATAATTACTTTTTGTGATAGGCTGTCCTGTACATCATTAGATGTTCAGCAGCATCCCTGACTTCTACCCGCTACATGCCAGAAGTGTCTTTCCATCCCAATGTATCAACTAAAAATGTCTCCAGACATTGCTAAATGTCTCCTAGAAGGTGAGACAGCTATAAAATGACCCTCTGTTTTGTCAAGTCAGGAAACACTTTGCCAGAGGATATAACATGGTTCCCATTAGAGAAAGCATTGCTGGGGTATGTAGATTCACAGCAGCAGAATGGTAGGGTAGGTACGGCAGAGAGTAGTAACAGGAGCAAGAATTTAACATATGCAGTACTTAGTATACGGTAAGCATTTCTTTAAGTTTTTACCTATATTAAATTATTTCACATTCTCAACAAGCTTATTGATTAGGTCTTATTATCTGCATTTTGCAGTTGAGGAAACTGAGGAATCAAAATTCATTTGTCCAAAGTCATACAACTAGTAAGTGGTTTCAGTCCTAAGGAACATATTTCCAGCATAGGAGATTGCTCGTTTTTAATAAATTTTTATTTTGAATAGTTTGAGATTCACAGAAGGGTTGCAGTGATAGTACAAAGAGTTCCCATATGCTTCATATAATTCTTTCTACGGTTTCCCTAATTTACTTCAGTGTGGTACATTCATTCTAAGTAATGACTACATATTGTTATACAATGAGCTAGAGTCCATATATTATTCAATCACTTTTGATTTTACCTGGTGTACTTTTTCTCTTCCAGAATCTCACTCAGATATTACATTACATTTAGGCATAATCTTGTATTAGAGTTCCCTTCACTGTGGCAGTTTCTCAGATTTTCTTTGTTTGTTTTTGTGTGTGTGTGTGTTTAATGATTTGTGTGTGTGTGTGTGTGTTTTGTGTTTTTCCTGGAGAAGGAATGGCAACCCACTCCTACAGTACTCTTGCCTGGAAACTCGCATGGACAGAGGAGCCTGGTAGGCTACCGTCCATGGGGTTGCAAAGAGTCAGACACAGCTGAACGACTTCACTTACTTACTTACTTTTTGTGTTTTTACAGTATTGAGGTGTACTGGCCAGTTTTTGTAGAACGTAGAAGGTCTTTATGCTTTCTCAGTAGTATATTGAGATCCTGAACTTTGGGGATGGAGAACACAGAGGTAAACTGACCTTTTTGTCATGCCATATCAAGAGCACAGGCTGTAAATATGCATTATCAATGTTAATAACCTTGCTCACGTGGTTGAGATAGTGCTTGTCAGACTTCTGTAAAGTTACTCTTTTTTTGTTTGTTTTTTTCTTTAAGTGTAAAATTAATCTATGTGCAAACTAAAATTACAGAGTGGGAAGTTATGCCCCACCATAAATTTATGTAGTTCATGTATGTAAATTACTTGGAATTCTACATGCAGCATTAATCTTTCAATTCTTAATTTTTTCCATCATTTAGCTATATTAATATGAACTCATTTTTATTTATTTTATATTTGGGTTATAATCCACTATTATTTTACTTCTTTTGTTACTCAGATTGTTCCAGCTTTGACAATGAGAGCTTTTGTAGTTGGCTCCTATTTCCATTTGATATAAACTCCCATCACTCGTGTGTGTGTGTGTGTGTGTGTGTGTGTGTGTGTGTGTATGTGTGTATGTGTGTGTGTTAAACACTTCCTTATTTTATGGCATTATAAGACGTCCCCCAGGCTCATCGTGCATAGTTATTGACTCAGACCTAGAATCAACCAATTCTCCTTTTTTTTAAATTTATTTGGAGAATGCTGTTAGAAAGCAAGATCTGGGTACTGGGTTTGCTCATTGCTACTAGGGAATTCTAGGGAATGCTTTCTTCTAGGCCCGCTTAACTAATAGAGCAAGGGAATGTATAAGTGTGTACTTACCCATGTATGCACACAGTTTTATGCCAGAATCAGCATTTTGATAATTATTCTCTGACTTAAGAATGCCTAAGGGCACTGGGTCATTGCTGATTGATTTTGATTTTATCTCTCAGTTGTGTCCTACTCTTTGTGACCCCATGGACTGTAGCCAGCCAGGCTCTTCTGCCCATGGAATTTTCCAGGCAAGGATACTGAAGCAGGTTGCCATTTCCTCCTCCAAGGGATATTCCTCACCCAGGGATAGAACTTGAATCTCTTATGTCTCCTGCATTGGCAGGTGAGTTCTTTAACACTAGCACCACCAGAACCTTTCCCTCAGCAGCAACCATCAGAGAACCTTGAAAACCCAAAGATCACAGATCCTAGAGAACATGGCATGCTTGGAACCACACAGTGAAGAGAGTGAGGCTACTGGGAGAGACTGAGAGAAGGAGAGGGCCATGAACCTAGGGTTCTGCCTTATTGAGGTTAAAAGTGGGTGCCTAGGGTTTCACAGGTTCACTCAAGTTTCATGTATTAAAGCTCAACATTTCACGAGAAAATAATCTTCAGATGGTTAACTTAATGGAAGCTAAATTGTTTAAAAGCTTGTGCTGTGCACTTGAATCAAGGTAAAGAAGTACAGGGAAAATACCATTTAAATAAACAGAAAATCATGGCATTCCTTTTCAGTTCTGCTCTGCAAAATTCTGTCTCACAAATCCCAGCCTTTTTAGAGAAAGTGAGGCACAATCCAAAACCTACCTTCTAGAAAGAATTGCATTAAATGCCTACTTAAGTCAAAATACAGGAAAAAAATAAATCTAAAGCATAAGAGTCAATATTAATTATCATATAAATCATAGGTGTCATCTTTATTGCTATCTTGGAAAAAAAGTTTATAATTAAGAAGACTTTTTTCAAGATTTGATAAAGACCATTACTTAGCTCATAGACAGAAAGAAAATTAAGTCTGATATGTAGTCTAATTGTCTCTTCTAGTGCAAGTAACTGAGCCAATGGTAGATCACAAATAGAATCAGTTTACCAAAGAAATGCCACGGCCTGAGAAGAACAGGGGCCAGTATCAGCTTTTGGGAATAAACATATTTAGCAATCAGAGATTAACTCAATATATTATATTACACCTCTTCTTTGAACCCAGTGTTTTAAGAGGAATATTTTAATTATTTTTATTTTAAAAATTACTTGTAGCTACTGGTACAATCAAATGACAAAAATGCATGATTTCTCTTCTATTTTGATATTTACTATTATATCAATAGCAGCAAAATAAATAATAAAGATCAAAATGACTGTAACAAATTTCACAGATAACATTTCCATGACTCATGGGTTTTTTAGGCAAAAAAGGATATGGAATGTGTTAGTTATCTTGGGTGAGGAGACTACAGAGATGGGGGATTGGTTAGAAGATTTATTTGGAGGAACCTATTGCTGATCTGTGAGTCTACTCTGTGTGTGTGTGTGTCCTCCATATTAAGCCTTGTGATAAGTGTTTCTATGTGACATCTTAGCATATATAAAATATAATCCTTATAGTTGGAATACTGAGAAGACTGGTAAGAAAGAGAACTGATCCTATTCAGAGCCACAGAATAGAGGTGACTGCCCTGTAATCAGCCTTTGAAATAAGATTGAAGGTTGACTAGTAGATTTCACTGAATGTTTGAATTTCCAAAATGGCCTTTGTTTGCAAACAATTGACTATACGCACATTCATCATCTAGAAGACAACAGTGAAGTCATGAGATTATTGGAATTTTCATTCAGTTATAGGGGAGCATTAATCCACAAGAATGACTTTTGGCAATGAGTGACAAAATAAGTTTAAAAAGTAAACTTTTCAGCTGTTTCTTTCTGTTTTTCTTCCACTTTATGAGACATTCCTATCCTACAGTTCAACATATAATTATAAACATTAGTTGGAAGTAAGTATTACTAATTTTATACATTTTTTCAATTAAATAAAATTTTAATATTATTCTTCAATTAACATTTTAACTTTGGAAATGTGTCTTTATGTAATTTAGCTCTAAGGTGATAAGTTCATTTACCTAAATCTCTGTTATTTAAATATGTTATAAATTCCTTTTATTCACTTCTTAGATAAGAAGCTGAGAAAGGAACATATTCCCTTCATAAACAAGAAAAAAAATTATTGACAGTGTAATACTGAAGCTATAGCATCATTTTAAAGTCTATGGTACCCTAAAAATGATAAACACAAACCTACTATAGCATTAGGAAATCAGTCCTCATAAATGTTCCTAAAATGAGGTTGACTTCATAACTATAAAAATATAAAATGGTAATAATTCATGAAAATTGGGAAGATGAAAAAAATGAAACTGACCATTCAATAACAAATAATTATAAAGATGAATAAGACAAGAGAAGGACAGTGCTGAACCCAAAGTTCTTTCCTGAGATAATTTTTTTTAAAAAAGATATGTGCAAGATATGGAAAGAAAGAAAGAAAAATAAATGTGAAACAATGGTATGATATCTGTAATATAATTTCAGAGAGATAAAACTAAACAAAAACAGGAAAATCGTTATTTTGTGTACTTATGTTTTAGTTACAAAAGCAGAAGTAAATGGGACTTAGTTTTAGAGAAAAAGGAGAAGGACTAATGAAAAGGCTGCATGACTGTTTCATCTAGGGCCAGGAACCTGGCCAACCTCAGACAAGGAAGGATACACAAGGAATTGAAATGACATCCACATTTTCTCTCTCCCCTTCATCCTTACTTGTTCATCACATCTTCCTCCTCTCTGCCTTCTGGGCCACCAGTTTTCTCTGTTTCTTAGGCTTTGTGGTAAAGTAAAAGGTATGGTCACCATTAGCTCTCAAGTTTACATCTTATAGGTCAGCTACCTGTGGGAGATGAAATTTCTCTCTTCGTATGAATTCAAGACTCTTAGGAAAGGGATTCTGATTGGACTACTGATTTTGGATACATGCAGCTTGACCATCTACTGCAGTCAAATGGACATGGTTGCAATGAATAAAAGCATGGTGAGTGTGAACCCCAGTGCAAACTTGGTCCCCAATTCTGTGGGTTAGAGATGTGGTAGGCGTCAGAGAAGAGGAAGCTGTGACCTGGAGGGACTGCACAACAAGTGCCTACAATCAGCTGAGAAACATGCTTGTCATGCACATGATTGCCTTAAGGAAAAGTTTTCCCTCCTTGACTTCTCTCTCTCCATATTCACTCTAAGATGGCTTACCTATCCTTCTGACCAATGTTCATTGGGTTATACTTGGAATCCTGCCTCAAGGCTTCTGTCCTTCTAAACAGGAATGATGCTAATTAGCTACAGCAACTCAGTTCTTTTATTCAGGACATTTTTTTCCTCAAGAACAATGAAAAAGCAATCACAATAATTATAAACAAAACAAAAACCACACACAAAGAATTTAATAAGAATACAGCAGAAGAAATCTGTAGTAATAACATTTCTGATGGGCTGACTGTGGGACATGGCCACTTAGAAAATGAATGCAAACCTAGATTACATTAATTGACACAAACCCAGGTCAATTTTCAGAAGATGAAAGGTGATGTCATCACAAGCTCCACAGCTCAGAAGACAGGGGCATATGATGCTTGGTTCTGAGCACAACTCGATACGAGAGATCTCTACAAAAAGAAGCATGATTAGAATGCTATGATTTGAATACTGAAGGCCTCTAAAAGCATGTGATATAAAGCATTTTGAAAAGAGGTTTAGGAAGTTAAGCCTGGAATAAAGCACTTGACAGGGGAGGGAAAATATACCCACTGTCTTTGTGTACTTTAAAGTCTACCAGCTGAAAGAGCAATTAACATTATTTTCAGTAACTATGTAGGGAAGGACCAAACCAATATGTGTAAGAATGGAAACAACCTTACTTTCGACTATGCTCACGTGTAATAGGGCTGATTAACAAAGGAGTGGGCCACTTTAGTAGTGGTCTCTCAGTATGCAGATGAGAGGCAAAATAACCATCTTCATTGATGCTGTGGAATACAGTACCTTTTGATTGCAGTTAGGATCTAACATTAAAAACAAGAAGTGTGAGTGCAGTTGGGAGACCAGAGAGATCAACTGGTAATAGCACAGACTGCAATGCTGCTAGAAGGGAGAAAGGTCATCTGTGGCCTCATTTCCAGAACATGAAGAAAGACCTATGTTCTCAGGATGCACACTGGGTGAGTAGCTGGTGTAACTTTAGAAAAATCCCCTTAGTTTCCTTATTTTAGAGTGAGAGAATTGGGCTGGATGATATATAAAATCCACTTTGTCCCTAAATCTTTTTAAATGCAGTTTATTTATATTGCAAATCTCCCCCAAACAATAGAAACTCATCAACATCCTCATGTTAGTTGCCTATGCATTCACTGATGCATTCACAGAGCCTTTATTATGGCTAGGCATTCCATTGGTACATTCTCCTTGTTTTTTGGGAGCTCTGCTTGAGAAACTGAGCTGTTATAAAAATGAATGTTGAGCAATATACTGATATTTATGGAACTTTTTTTTCACAACTCAAAAGAATATATTTGGAAAGGAATTTTGTGAGCATTTGTTTTGGCTCTTTCACTTAATAAATTGCTAACATCCATTGGATCATCGAAAAAGCAAAAGAGTTCCAGAAAAAACATTTACTTCAGCTTTATTGACTACACCAAAGTCTTTGACTGTGTGGATCACAACAAACTGGAAAATTCTTCGAGATGGAAATACAAGACCACCTGACCCCCTGAGAAATCTGTATGCAGGTCAAGAAACAACAGTTAGAAATGGACATGGGACAACAGACTGGTTCCAAATCAGGATAGGAGTATGTCAAGGCTGTATATTGTCACCCTGCTTATTTAACTTATATGCAGGGTAAATCATGAGAAATTCAGGGCTGGATGAAGAACAAGCTGGAATCAAGATTGCTGGGAGAAATATCAATAACCTCAGATAAGCAGATGACACCACCCTTATGGCAGAAAACGAAGAAGAGCTAAAGAGCCTCCATGAAAGTGAAAGAGGAGAGTGAAAAAGCTGGCTTAAAACTCAACATTCAGAAAACTAAGATCATGGCATCTGGTCCCATCACTTCATGGCAAATAGATGGGAAAACAGTGGAAATGGTGACAGACTTTATTTTTTGGGCTCCAAAGTCACTGCAGATGGTGATTGCAGCCATGAAATTAAAAGATGCTTGCTCCTTGGAAGATAAGTTTTGACCAACCTGGACAGCTTATTAAAAGGCAGAGACATTACTTTGCCAGCAAAGGTCTATCTAGTCAAGCTATGGTTTTTCCACCAGTCATGTATGGATGTGAGAGTTGGACTATAGAGAAAGCTGAGCACCAAAGAATTGATGCTTTTGAACTGTGGTGCTGGAGAAGACTCCTGAGAGTCCCTTTGGACTGCAAGGAGATCCACCCAGTCCATCTTAAAGGAGATCAGTCCTGGGTGTTGATTGGAAGGACTGATGCTGAAGCTGAAACTCCAATACTTTGGCCACCTGATGCAAAGAACAGACTCATTTGAAAAGACCCTGATGCTGGGAAGGGTTGAAGGCCAGAGAAGAAGGGGACGACAGAGGATGAGATGGTTGGATGGCATCACCGACTCGATGAACATGAGTTTACGTAAGCTCTGGGAGTTGGTGATGGACAGGGAAGCCTGGTGTGCTGCAGTCCATGGGGTTGCAAAGAGTCAGACACAACCGAGCAACTGAACTGAACTTAATAAATAAGAAAACTAAGGCATAGATCATCAACCAAAATCAAAGATTAGTGAATTTCATTTTAGCTATATTTAAAAACAAACTGAAAGCAGAGCTTTTTACAAGAATAAGCAGAATATATCATAGTCCCTAGGGTTGCAGAGTCAGACACAACTGAACAGCTTAACACACACTCACCCTACTCTCACCTAGGATGCCACCACTTGTCACTGAACTCTCCCCTCACTAAGCCCACAATATTCATGCATAGTAGAATCATGCTCAGTGGCATCCAATCCTCTACTTTTTCTAAGACTCAGCAAAGTCCACACATCCCAACACTTTTGCAACCAGGTAGCAATTGGCAGTAACACTTCTCCTGTGAGCTGAAACAATGAAATTGCTCATGACTCTGTAGTTCTCTCTGTCCCTAAGGGAAGGCAGTACATTTGGAATTATCACTTTGCTCTTATTTAATAAGCAATTAATAAACTAAAACTTCAGTTAGGTTTCAGTCACTTTGAAATACATTACTTAAACTTTAGCTTGTTGGCACATTTCCAGAAAATTGTCATTTTAAGCAGTTTGCCATGCTTTTAATATAAATGGTAGTGTGCTCACATTACCTGATGTATTATTGATAGCAAGGAAGTATATAATGAGCAGGGACCTTTTGAGCATCATCATGCCTTGTAAAAAGACATTATGATTATATAAAGCAGCTTAGATTATATAATCTGACTTAAACACTGGATGGCTGAATGGGTTTACATAAGCCTGTAACCATCTAAAACCCTTGGCGATGTCTTGCATCACTATGGCATTGTATCTGAGCTGATGGACTTGTTTAATTGATTATGGAATTTCTATTTTTCACTGATTGCTTCATTCATTTTTTTTTCCTCACCTTTCTTCATTGTGATGATCATCAGTCATAACACTACCTCTTAAATTAGCCAAAGAAAGTGAAAGGCAACACTGTGCATTATTTCTGGGCTTTTAGAACCACTGTGAGATTTATTTCCATATCTTTTTTCCTGCCCTGGTGCTGTGGGAAGCATATACATCAAGATGGATTCTCCATCAGTCTGGACTGAGACTGGAAACAACAGAGCCTGCCTCAACACATTAAACATGTTGCATAAGCAAGAAATAAACATTGATTGATATAAGGCATTGATATTTTGGGATTGTTTGTTACCACAGCAAAACCTAGACTATCCTGAACAAAATGTTTCCAGATATATTTAGATACAGTAGACCATTCCACAGAGGAAGCATCTAAACTTTTAACTCTTTCACTGCTGTTTTTCTTTCCCAAGCAGATTGTAGTCTCTCAGACAATAGAAATTGAATCTTTTCTTTGTAGCACTTCTGTTGTACCCAGTAAAAAGCTTAAGTCTTTTTATGTAATCCACTGCTTGTACTGTTACTATTAGTATTAAACTGAGTGACATTTGTAGCCGAGTGGCTATGTTCTGGAGATTTTAAGAGATTCTAGAGATGAAGGCGAAACTGGATAATAAAAATAAGTGCTATTAAAAGAGAAAATACCTCTCCCTAGCAGAAAGCTTTCATTCCTTGAGGGGATTTTGTTGTTATTATTAGAGTCTAGATTTCACTTGCTAGGGAAGTGGAGCCTGTTTATAAATTCAGAATTCCATGGGAGCAGTTCAATCCTGACGGAAGAGTTTCCAATGCACTTGAAAATGCACAAAGAGGGGACATGGCAACCCACTCCAGTGTTCTTGCCTGGAGAATCCCCATGGACAGAGGAGCCTGGTGAGCTACAGTCCATGCAGTCACAAAGAGTCGACATGACTGAGCAACTAGGCACAGCACAGCACAAACTAAAATGTGGAAACTGGTGACAGGATTTTTAAATGGATACATTCACGCAAAGTGAGAAGAGATTCTTCACACATACAGCGTCATCCTTATGTAAATAACTAGGTAACTTCCTATCTTAATTACATCACAGTAAGTGTTGCTTTGAAGAATTCACCTGTTGATAGCTCTGGGGAAAGTATAATTGCTTTAAATTACTTCAAAGTGCATTTGATAAAGTTTCAATGGCAAATTAAATTTTTTGCTCAAATTAATATTTTGTATTAAACATAGCTTCACATTTTTGTTCAGGGATAGGTTTGACACTGAAAAACACTGAAATAATTAATACATACATTCATCGCAACTCTAGAGCTGGAATCTGCGAACACCTAAGGATTATATAAAATGATGAGAAGTGACTCTGATATCACACAACAGTGTTTGTTCTAATGTATTCCATCCAGATTATATCAGGATCTTCCAAAATAAACAAGATGTGGATCGCTTCTAAAGATCAGAAAAAATGGAAGGATGCTTTCAGCTAAAGTGATGAAGATACAGTAAAAACTAATTCTCTTCAAAAGCAAATATGTGGATATTGTGTTGTCAAAATGGACAATATATGCATATTATCTTGTAAGAGCCCAGAGTTAGGCAGCGAGCAGAAAGACCACAGTGTAATATGTGCTATAATGAAGGTGAGTGTTCAGTACGATCAGTACAATGATGTGGAAACAAACAGATGTTACAAGATGTTACGTGGTGGGATGGGGAGAAGAGAATAGAACAGATAAAACAAGGCTTTGTGTTGTCCATTCATTGTCCAATAATTTAATGTGCAACTCAGATTCTGATCATACTAATAACTAAGATCAATAATCCCAACATTATGAAACAATAAAAATAAGAAAAATACATTGTTTTTTATCAATGATGACATGATCTTGGAGATGCCTAACTCCAATGGGTTAATAAAATGGGACAATAAAATGCCAGGGTTCTTATAAGTCTCTATTTTTTGGAATAAAAGACTTCTGGGAAAAAAATATCACATTACATATTTCCCTACAAGAAAAAATCTAAGATATGGAGTAGGAAACTAGAGGCTATTTGAAGGAAAAAGGTGGGATTGGAATTTGTTTTACCCAAGGAAACAAAAAAATGTTTCCATGCTCCATCAGGATAAAAGAAATAAGCCGTGCATCTGTCACAATAATTTGAATTACACATTTTAAATACGTAAAAAAGTTAACAAAATAAGAATAGAAGATAAGGGCAGTATGTTGCAGCCTCAGAGCTTGGAAATGAGAAAAATTAAATTTTCTTTAAAGTAAGTATAAAGAATGAGTTGATATAATGAACATTACTAAAAGAGAAAAAAAAATTTATTCTTGAGGACCATTGCATGGTTGAGAGGTATGTGAACATATTCAGGAGTAGGGAAGGAAGTCAACATCCACACAATGATGTTTCAGGGAAGAACCAAATTATTAAAGTGGTTTAATATTGAAGTATGCAGATTGGTTCCATCATGAAGAGCAAGGCATGAAGTGACTGATATCAATTAACATTGAAAAAACAGAAGAATTCAAAGTGTGCAAGTGACCCTCTTTATTCTTGTTCCATACATACCAAGAACACATTTTAATTTGACTTCAACATGAGCTGCCCATTAAAAGAGAATCTCAGTCAAGCTAGTGTGAGGCAGTTATATTTTTTGACAGCTATATTTCTCATTGTAAGGTATCATGCCATCTTTTTAAAACTTTTTCAGGAATATTTCATATTCCATGAAATGCTAACTTCAAGGCAGTTACAATTCAAGGATAAACATATAGGGAGAACTATATGTTATGCTTCTCAAAAAATAGTTAACATTTCTTTAGCATTTGGGCAAAAAACCAAAAAAAAAAAAAAAAAAAACCAATTGACAGCTAATTCAAGGAAACAACAACACATTTTGATATCCCTGGTGTTAACTAGAGGGACGAGGAGGGGATGTTCTTGTAATAAAGAGACATTCCAGCTAGGAAAGATTAAACATAGGACATAAAAGCTATTGCTGTTTACTTTGATACCTATTCCAGAAATAGACATTTGAAAAGTAAGCATATTAGAATTCTGGGACTCCTCTCAGTATCCCATTAGACCTGTATTCAAGGTTTATTCCGATATACAAATAAAACCCTGGGGTCCTCTGTGATCACAGAGAGAGCAGGAATGGGGGTTGTGGAAAGAGTTTCTCCATCACTGAGTGGGTTGAGAACTGCGTGGTGTCTCCATTCTGCCAGCATTGAGCCCTACTCTTAGATAGCTTAGCCTGCTGTGCATCTGATGTAAAACCTGGGGCCCTACTACTGCGAGACCATTGCCATAGGCTTCTGAACTCAGTATTCTGAAAACAGTTTTCATCAGAGAGACTGCCTTGTCTACTGAAATAAGAAATACTCTCGGAGGCATGAGGTGGGGTGGACAGTTGAGAATGGTTGCTTCAGTTCTGCTGTATGGATCCCTGGGTAGCCCTGGCCACTCTCACTGGGCTTAGGCAGGGCAGTGATGCCTGGAGATCTGAACATAAGCTAAACTGGTAACCCTCTTTTGATCGTGTCTTACCTCTTACCTGGTGACTCAGACGATAAAGAATCTGCCTGCAGTGCAGGAGACCTGGTTCAATCCCTGGGTTGGGAAGACCTGGGTTGGGTTGAGAAGGGAATGGCTACCCACTCCAGTATTTTTGACTGGAAAATTCCATGGACAGGGGAGTCCAGGGGGCTACAGTCCATGGAGTTGCAAAGCATCAGACATGACTGAGCCACTAACACTTTCAAGCAAAGTGAAGTAATTGGGGCTTTGCTAATGGCTCAGACAATCAAGAATCTGACCGCAGTGTAGGAGATTCAGGTTACATCCCTGGGTTGGGAAGATTCCATGGAGAAGGGAATAGCTACCCAGTCCAGTATTCTGGCCTGGAGAATTCCATGGACAGAGGAGTCTGGCAGGCTACAGTCCATGGCGTCACAAAAACTCAGATATGACCGAGCAACTATCACTTTCACTACTTTATTTCTTTGTCTCTGGTCTCACAGTAACTTACAAAAATGCTCAGCTTGCTTTATTTGGTGAGATAAAAAATGTGAACCATATGCCATTAACACAGGAAAAAAAAAGAAAAAACAGTAATGATTTTAAAGTTCTAGAGCCTTGTAAAGCCATTAGCAATGAACTGAGAACTGCCCAGCAAATTATAGCTTCCGAGCTGGAAGGGCCCTTTGAGAGCCTCTTAGTTCAAATCCCCTGTTTTGCACATGAGGAAATGGATCTTCCGTCGCTGTGGCTTGAAAGAGAAGATAGAAAAAAGCAATTTAATTCATTATTGGCTGTATTAAGTTTGAGTGGATAGTAAGATGCCTAGTGAAAGTGAAAGTTGTCCAGTCATGTTCGATTCTTTGCAACCCCACGAACTATACAGTCCATGGAATTCTCCAGGCCAGAATACTGGAGTGGGTAGCCTATCCCTTCTCCAGAGGATCTTCCTGACCCAGGAATCAAACTGGGGTCTCCTGAATTGCAGGCGGATTCTTTACCAGCTGAGCTACCAGGGAAGATGCCTAGGGAGCAATATTAACTGGGTATTAGGCAATGTGATCACAGGAATAGACTTCCTTCTAGTTCTATATGGTATATGTTCTAAAGCAATTTTCCCAAGCTGTGAGAACTTTATTTTTTTTGTGTGTGTGATAACTTTAAATATCACAGATTTGTGCTTCCAAGAAAGGTTGTATCTCTTTATTATATATTGGGCATAAGAAAGTTAAAACAACATCACTCCTAAATTTTCCACTGGATTTTCTTCTCAGGATTGTATGCTTGAATCTGTAGTAATCCCACCTCATCTATGGGCTACCCTTCACTCTGTGAGAGGTTATTTACTCTGTAGAGATTTGGGGAAAACCCTGTTTGTGAAAGCCTACATCCTTCACGTGGGAAGTCAGTAGCTATGGATATACAGCATGCTGGGGGTCTGTGACTCCAACAAAGTATTGGTACTTAGGGTTCTGGAGTGACTAAACAGAATTACAATACAGGGGGGAAAATAAAACCACATATTTGTGTCTTTTCCCAGTGCTCAAGGAAAAGCTTCCTAAGATAAAGTGCTCTTGAAACATCCTTTTATGGAAATTTCCTGGCCTCTGATGCAACTTGATTATAAATACCCAGTGGTTCCCAGGTGGTGCAGTGTTTCTGCCTGCCAATGCAGGAGACGTGGGTTTGATCCCTAGGTCTGGAAGGTCTGCTGGATAAGGAAATGGCAACCTCTTCCAGTAGTCTTGCCTAGAAAATCCCAGGGACAGAGGAGCCTGGCGGGCTACAGTCCATGGGGTCACAGAGAGTCAGACATGACTAAGTGCACACACACACATTCAATGATTCCCAATTCGGGTTGCCCATGAGAAAGCCTTGAGTTTTTTGTATATGTTTTACTTTGATTTTTTTTTTCAGTTAATTTACGATATTGTGTTAGTTTCAATATTCAGAGGTTTTTTTTTTTTGCAGATCATATTCCATTATAGGTTATTATAAGATATTGGGTATAATCACCAATGCTACACAGTAAATCTTTGTTGCTTATCAGTTTTTAGTTGTTTGTATCTATTAATCCCATACTCCTAAATTGTTCCTTCCCTGAGCTCCCCTTTGGTAATCATAAGTTTGTTTTCTATGCCTGTGAATTTGTTTCTGTTGTGTATGTACATTCATTTGTGTTATTGTTTAAATTCCATATATAAGTTGTATCACATAATAGTTTTCTTTCTATGTTTGACTTGTTTCACTAAGCATAAGTATTCTATGGGTCCATCCACATTGCTGCAAATGGCAATAGTTCATTCTTTTTATGACTAATATTCCATTATATATATATATATATGTGTGTGTGTGTGTGTGTGTGTGTGTCTGTATATGCGTATGTGTGCAAGTGTGTATATATTTGTAATTATATATATATATGTTACTGTTCTGCCCGTAGTCCGAGTCCCCAGTCAGGAAAGAAGACTCCTCGAAACAATGCAGCTCGCAATAGGGGAATTTATTACTGACTCGAGCCAGGGCCTCCCGCCCTCACCAGGTGTGTGAGGAGGAAAGGCCCCCGAGCCCCAGTTCTCTCGGGTATTTATTAGGTCAAAATAAGCAGCCGGTAGTTGGCGCAATCGGATTGGTTACACAGTGGGTAGTTGGCACAAGCTGATAGGTTACACAGTTGCAAGGTAATTTTTGTTGGCCCAACGTGGGGCTTTCAGCTTTCCCCTGATAGGTTCCCTTTTCTCTGGCTAGGCATATGTTGATTGGCTGGCTCTAGGAGGCCTGATTATTATGTTACCCTGGGAAACCAGGCCTACTCCTAATCTAGGCTGCCTGCCATGGCGTTAGCCGTGACAGCCTCACAGTTACGTCTTTAAACAATTTTTCTGTTGATGAGCACTTGGTTTTCTATTACCAAGTGGTAGATTTCTTAGTTGTTGTAAATAGTGCTGCTATGAACATTGGGGGGTATGTCTCTTGTTGAATTAGAGTTTTTGTTTTGTCCAAATATATACACAAGTGGAATTCTTGAATCATAAGTTTAGATAGCTTTATTTGTAGTTCTTAAAGGAACCTTCATACCATTTTCCATAGTGACTGCACCAATTTACATTACCACACCCTCTATATCATTTATCACGTGCAGAGTTTTTGATGATAGCCATTCTGACCAATGTGACGTGATATCTCATTCTGGTTTTGACTTGCTTTTCTCTAATAGTTATCAATGTTAAGCATCATTTCATGTGACCATTGGCCCTCTACATGTCCCTATTTGTACAATTATCTTTTCAGGTCTTCTGCATGTTTTGACTGATTTATATTTTGTATAATGTATATTTTGGATATTAACCTCCTATTGGTCAAATCATTTGCAAATTCATTTTGTTTGAAATCCTCTGTTTTTGTACCTCATTATCTGTTTCCTTATTTAGGATTGGGAAATTTTCAGCCATAATTTCTTCAAATACAATTTAGGTCCCCTTCTCTCTCTCTTCTTTCTGAAACCCCTATTATGAATAGGTTGGCACATTTTTTATTATAAAATTGATATCATATGTTTTCATTTTTCCCACTTGTTTTTCTTTCTGCCATTTTGATTCATGATTTTCATTATTCTATTATCCAGGTTATTTATCTGTTCTGTATCATTTAATCAGTTATTCATTGCTCATAGGTTGTTTTTTATCTCAGAAATTGAATTGAGTATTTTTGATTTGTTCATCTTCGTAGTTTCTAGTTCATTTTTGCGGTGATCTGCATTTATACTGATAATGTGGCTTAATTTAGTTAACATTTTTATTACCACTCTTTTGAACTCACTAGTCCAGTAGACTGGTGATCTCTGCTTCATTATTTATTCTTTGAGGGGATTTCTCTTGCTGTTTTAATTGGGAGTAGTTCATCTGCCTTTTCATTTTGCTTGACTCTGTCCCTGTGACTTTAGGAACAGTTCTGTTATCTGTTGTGGTCTCAGAGGGATGTTTATGCAGGAGTCCTTGTGTATACTGAGTGTGTTCAATGTTGTTACTGTGAGGGCTGGTTTTGATGTGGGCCGTGTCTTTCCTAGGGTGTGCTGATTGCCGTCTCCTTTAGAGGAGGTGTGGTTATTACTGGGGTATCTAAAACCTGTGCAAGTGTGAGGCAAAACTTCCTTTCTGCTCCCTGGTTATTGCTTCTGTGAAGGGTTGGGTCTGTCCCCTAGTTGGAGTAGTCCCATGAGGGTCAGTCTCAGTCAGGCTCCATCCCTCTTGAGTGGGTTCCCTGTACTAAGAAAGGGGAGTGCTGAAACAAGTGATGTCCATTCGCTCACAGAGGTCTGATGCATGACATGAGTAGGTGTTTGAGGCTCATATCCCCTGCTGTGGTTGTCCCAGGTCCACTGCATGGCTATGGTGTGGTGTGGGCAGGGCCAAAGCGCATGCGAGGCTGGACCTGGTTGCCAGGGCAGGGTGCTGTGACTTCAAGAATTGAGGCAGCCACACTGCTGCCAAAGATCTGGACTTCCATGATGATGTCAACCCCTGATCCGTCATCAAGCTGTGGCTGGTGGGCAGACCTGAATTATTTGTTCAGCTGGGAAATGGACCATGGCATATTAGTTACTCCTGAGGCACTGCCAGAGGAAGCACCAGCAATGGCCACCTTCCATCTACTTGGACCCCACCCCAGGTCTCTGAGCCATCTCTGCATCCCTAAATTGAGTCTTCTGCCAGGGTCTATTTGCTACAGATCCAGCAACAAACTCTGCCATGGGAATGGGCAGTAAAGAACCCATCTGCTATTGTAGGAGATGTAAGAGACATGGGTTTGATCCCTGGGTTGGGAAGATCTCCTGGAGCAGGGCATGACAACCCACTCCAGTATTCTTGCCTGGAGAATCCCCATGGACAGAGGAGCCTGGTGGGCTACAGTTCAAGGGGTCATTAAGAGTCAGACAGGACTGAGCAACTAATCACAGTACAGTCACTTTTAGCAATCCAATATCTGAGAACAGTGAGGAATTTGGGGGCTGTGGGTCCCACAACACAGTTTATCTGGTACATGAGAACACCAAACAAATATTCTCAAAGCTTTCTCACCCACCTGCATGAACCAATCAGCAAGGATTGTAAACTTATTTCAATATTTTTCAGATTTTCCTAGGGGTAAAGTTGCATAAATCAAATTTGTAAACATTCCCCACCCAGCCCCGTCCCATACACACACATCTTAGAACATTAAATCTCAGAAACCAGATCATCTCACTAGAGTACTTTGAAGCCCACATATAAATAATGTATATTTCAGAATGAAATTCATGTAAAACAAGAAAAAGTGGTGAAGTCCATAGTCACCAGAGAGAATGTGTCAGAATCATTTTCGAAAAATCACTAGACTGGTCAACTAAAGTTGACCAGAGTCCATGGCAATATTCATGACTTCTAGCTCTCGATCTGGTTTTCTAAGTAGTTCATACTTATGAAATCATCTCTCTTCCCAAAATGGAGTTTGTCTGTCCCATTATGAAGCATTGAAGTGCTGGTTCCTCTACTTTTTAGAGTCCACATCCCCTTGTATTGTACGCTGTGCTTGCTTAGTCCTGTGGGGAGTAAATAGAAAAGCTCATTGCTAAACCAAATGTCTCTTACTGGCTACTACGTAAAGAGACATCCAAATTTTGCAATTGCCGTTCTCCATTAATTTCTTGTTCAAGAGCCATTTTAATCTCCAGTCTCTGTCTCAATGCAGATCTGGATAAGATGGGGAAGAAATTTTGTTTTATTTGACTTTGCTTTTTGTGTGTGGGTGGGTTTTTTTGGTTCTTCTATGCTCACTGAAGGCAAGTTGCTCACATAGCCAGGAACAATCATGTACAATAGAAATCCACACAATAATCAAAATGTGGACAGATATTACTAATTATAGCCAGATTTACACAGTTTCATGTCTTTAAATATAGAATGAGATGTTGATAATTAGTTACATATTTATCATGATGTCCTTTGAAGATTTCTCTATGTAGATCCCCAGAATAAAACAAAGAAATTGCAGGGGAACAGTTTTTGTGTATAGTTCTCTTATCTTCCCAAATTGAATGCAAGCACTCTGAAGACAGGAGCTATCCCTCAGTCTATTTTTGTGCAACACCTAAGGCTTATATAGTGTTGGACACATGGCAAATACTACTAAACATTAGTGAGATCACATTTAATTCTGTGTTTTGTATTATACAAATAAATTATAAAGCATTGTCTTTCACTGTGCTAATATAAGTATATATCTGATTTTCTTAGCATCCTGAGGAAGATTGGAAAGATGTTCCCTTTAGAACTAATGGGTACTGCTATTATAGGGATAATGCCCTAATGGGTACCACTGAAAGAGAAATTCAGGTCTAAGCATATCAATATTTAGGTAGCTTTATCATATACAATTATTTTTTCTAGAAATGTTGAGATCATTTTTGTAAATGTTGTTTTGGAAATTGTTAGGCTCCAAATTTTCCCTTTTGAATATCACTGTCTATGATTTCTTGGAGAACATTGTGATAGGTAAATATGTAAGCAAGAAAAGTTATTGCTACAAATTCATTCATTCATTAAAAAGTTTTTCGTTTCTTTTTAATTTATTCTCTTATTGAAGGATAATTGCTTTACAGAATTTTGTTTTCTGTCAAACCTCAACATGAACCAGCCATAAGTGAAGTCGCTCAGTCGTGTCCGACTCTTTGCGACCCCATGGACTGTAGACTACCAGGCTCCTCTGTCCATGGGACTTTCCAGGCAAGAGTACTGGAGTGGATTGCCATTTCCTTCGCCAGGGGATCTTCCTGACCCAAGGATCGAACCCAGGTCTCCTGCACTGTAGGCAGACGCTTTACCGTCTGAGCCACCAGGGAAGTCTCTGAAGCAGCCATAGGTATACACATATTCCCTCCCTTTTTATTAACATTTTACTCTGTGTCATGTATTATTTCAGGAAGCTTGAGATACATCAGAAAACAACACAGAGAAATCTGTCACCACTGAGTTTTCCTGGTAATGAATGGAATTTTTTCTGAGTGTGATTAAATTTTGATAAATACTAACCAATTTTTGTAGTTGACAAACTGTTAACTAATCATTTTGCAGATGTTTAGTTAAATATTCATTAATTTTAGTT
Organism: Cervus elaphus; assembly: GCF_910594005.1. Lineage (NCBI taxonomy): Eukaryota > Metazoa > Chordata > Mammalia > Artiodactyla > Cervidae > Cervus > Cervus elaphus. Next base: position 20,005,294 of record NC_057842.1, on the reverse strand, counting down.
TTGCAGCTTTCTTTTGCAATTTAAAGTATATATGTATATGTATATAAACAGACTTGCACTCACTGTATATATTTATATGCATATTATATTATTTTTATCGCTGTTTCATTGCTAAGTAGTGTCTGACACTTTTGCAACCCCATGCGCTGTAGCCCACCAGCCTCCTCTGTCAATGGGATTTCCCAAGCAAGAATACTGGAGTGTGTTGCCATTTCCTCCTTCAGGGTATCTTCCCAGCCTGAGGATAGAACCAGCCTGAGGGATTTCCCAGGCAAAAATACTGGAGTGTGTTGCCATTTCCTTCTTCAGGGTATCTTCCCAGCCTGAGGATAGAACCCAGCCTGAGGATAGAATCCGCTTCTGCGTAGCAAGCAGATTCTTTACTGATGAGCTACCAGGGAAGCTAATTATATTATATTTATAATATATACACATATTATACATAGCCAAGCTGTTTTATGTATTATACACATTTAGCAGTTATAATTTTTTTTCTTTTTACCTTTTCTGGGCTCCTGAAAAACCTCTAAGATTCTGGATATTTCTCCTAGCTCCTCCAAATGGTAAAATGGTTCTGATTTTTGTTAAAAGTCCTGAATTAGAGAAATGTTGGTTGATTAAGTGCTGAATATGTTTAATAAAACATAATGAAAAAAAAATTTATAAATTGGAATAATGTGATAGGAAGAACACGCCTGTGTATCTCTTTTCCATTACCCTCTCAGAACATTTCACTTCTGACACTTGCCCAAGCCAAACAGTTCTCTACAACACCAGAAGGTGTCCTACAATTCAATTTTAACACTAACAGAGTTAGCTCATATCCCACAGTTTGAGAGCTCTGTCCCACAAGACTTTCCTCCACTTCAGACTCCACTTGCAAATAGTAACTCCTCAAGCTACCCAAAGCTTCTGTACAAATTGACCACAAATTAGATGCATTCATGAGTGCCCTCCTTGGATTTTATTATTTGCTAGAAGAGCTTACAGAACTCAGGAAAACACTGACTTACATTTACAAGTTTATTATATAGTAAAGGATATGATTGATAAAGGATATAGTGGACAGTCAGGTGAAGAAACACATCAGGCAAAGTTTGGAAGGTTCCTGAATGTAAGAGCTTTTGTTGGGTTGTACCACTGTCCCACCATGTGGATATGTTCACCAACCTGGAAGTTCTTCAACCTTGTACTATTTGGATTTCTATTGAGGCTTCATCATGTAGGTATTGATTCAGTCTCCAAGCCCTTTCCCCTTCATGGAGGACAGAGGGTGAGACTGAAAGTTACAAGTTTCTAATCATGGCTTGGTCTTTCTGATGACCAGCTCCATCCAGGAACCTACTAGGAGTTACCTCCTTACCATGAAAGACAGTCCAATCATCCAGAAAATTCTGAAGGATTTAGGAGTTTGATGTCAGATGCTCCTATCCTCAGGAAATTACAAAGATCTTAGGAACTTTATGTCAGAAATTGGGGCCAAAGACTAAATATTAGAACAAAAGATTATGCTAAAACTCATATTTACAAGGATTGTAGGAAGTCTGTATTAAGAAACACAGCATACATTTATATATATGTGTGTGTGTATGTACATACAAATATAAATGTATTTTTAGGTATTTCTTATTATTTCATATTGTGGTGTAATGTGACAAAAATGGTACAGAATCACCAAGAAAATTCACATGAAAATTTCCATTAAAGATCAAAACTTTTAAACTTTAAGGACATTTTGATATCAATGAAACTGTGATAACAGAACCTGAGTGTAACTTTCACTATTTTTAAAATTAGGGAAAACACACTAGAGCTTAGTTTCCTTTGTCACCTACTAAGTGGAGAAAATGAATACTGCAGTAGTTAATATTTGCTATTGTAACAAAGTACATATTATTTAAATTTAATAAGTTGGTGAGAAATTGTCCATGTGGAATTCATTTTATCCATCACTTTTGAGTTTTTCTGAGGCCAACAAAAAAATAGCAATATATATTTGCCATGACATCAGGTTTTTACAACCATTCTGAGGGAGGTAGAGCATGACAGTAACAGCGTTATTTCTTGTTGCTTGAAACCATAATAAATTCTGCAGACATACCCAGGGCTTAAAGGTTTCTATAGAATGACACAGTGTGCTTATAATTGACATGTCCACTGCCAGATAGAATTCCCTACTTCAGAGAAGTAACTGTAGAACTCACTGTGCTTCTGAAGAGAATTTAGAAAACTTCTAAAGACCTAAAACTCTGTTAATATTTCCCACTTTTAAGATAATAAAATATTTTTGAATAACTTTTTTAAAAATTTAACTTTCAAATAGAGTTACGATATAGTTCATTGGTCCCAAGTTGTGTGTTACATTTCTTTTTGCTTGAAGTCTGGAAGAATTATATGCAATCTCAGGAAGCCAGTGACCCTGGAATAGTAATCCTTAAGAGTACAATCTTATGTTCAAAAATAATTACCATCATAAATGCAATAGAAATTCTTCTGTTTACCAGAAGTTTTGTGTGTGATCACATCCAGCAAAAAGTGCTACTAGGAAGACATTTTGGTTTATTTTCACTTTACTGTCATCAAACTAACAGGAATATCCAGCAAATATAAAAAAAATTTACAAATACATTTTATCTTTTATTTTATTATATTAAGAATTATACATACATATAATAGAAAGGAAAAATAACAGCAACAAAGCCAAAGATCACACTACAGAGATACTTACTATAGATTTTTCTTTTTATATTGTTCTAATCTTTTCCTATGACTGATTATTTAGATTTAAGATCCACAATCACACTGTATATAAGATTTTGCACTCTTTATTTAGTAATTTACTATTTTACCCTTAAATTTTCTATAGACACATGAATATTATCTTTTAGATCTTTCCATTATACCTGGGAGAGTGAGGCAGAGAAAGAGACACACAGAATACCCAAGATGGCCTTATTAAAGAATAATCAAAAGAAAACAGTAACAGAGAGACAATAATACTGAAATTTTCAACTCCTGGAGATGCTTCTTTGTATTCTAATCAGCAACCAAATACACCACTCCTCCACACTCCATCAAAATATTGAATAAATAAAACAAAACTTTCTGTGGTTGTGGTGAAGACATTCTATTAATAAAAGTTCCTTTAGTTATCCCCACCTCTTTGTACTCACACCCCTTGTTTGACATGGGAGGGACCTATAACTTATTTCAAACCAATGGAATATGGCAAAGTTTATGGAACAGCACTTTCTGATTACATTATTTAAGACCATAGCAATTGCCTTTGGACTTTGTCCTTTATTGTCTTTGAGGAAGCAAGTGGCCATGTTGGGAAGATCCACATGGTAAGAAGCTGAGAGCTGCCTCTTGCTGATAACCAGAAAGAAACTGAAGCTCTCAATCCAAAATCCTGCAAGGAACTGGATATCACCAACGACGTGAGTTTGGGGGTAAATCCTTCCCTCGAAAAGACTTCTGGTGAGAACCTAACTCTTGCTTATGTATTGATTGAAACCTTGTGGAAGACCCAGTTAAGTTGTGCTCCTGATCCATAGAAGCTGTGAAATTATATATATGCATTGTTTTAAACTGTTAGATTTGAAGTGATACTGTTACATATGGAAGTAATACAGTGTTATCAACTATGTTTTAGACACATGCTTAAGGAATAGGAGATAAATACAATCTGTATTTTAAGAGATTTCGTACTTGCTTGGTATGCAAATAACTTAAAATAATATAAGTTCTAAAATTTAGTTCAAAGTTCTGATTGAGCAAAAAAAGAAAAGATAGATGATTTTGTCTATATATTGAGGATGCTTTCAAAGAGATAACCCTGGGTATCTGTCAAACAAAAGCAGACTCACACAAGATCAACTTATCCACTAGATCAAGGAGAAATGCCAATCAATAAGTAATTTGGTCTTTATGGAAGGACATGTGTGGCGGCCAGGAACAGGTGGCCAGGAATTGTACCATGTGTTGAAAATTAACATTTCATAAAATCAGCATTTATTTTCAACATTTCTCTTTTCACCCTTCCTCATAACTCCCAACAGGGCTTCCCCAATGGCTCAGTGAGTGAAAGAATGTCAAAGGAGATGTGAGTTCCAGCCCTGGGTGGGGGAAATCCCTTGGAGAAAGAAAATGGCAACCCACTTCAGTATTCTTGCCTGAAAAATCCCATGGACAGAGTAGCCTGGCAGGCTACAGTCCAAAGGGTCGCAAAGAGTCAGACATGACTGAATACTTACACATAATCCATAACATACTTCCCAACCCCAACAGTCACGTGTGACTATACACACTTATACACACAAACATACAAATAAACATACACACACATACACGGGTACTCTTAACTCTATTTTCTGAATGTGCATAAGAATAAAAAGCGTCAGTTTTCCAGGGGATTATTTTGATGCCTGGGAGAGGTGAACTATGTAATGATTGGGAATTGTGACAGGAGGTAGGGTAAGATGGTAGGATGAAAATATCTCTTCCTCTTGTTCTAGAAATTTCAGCTCAATCCACAGAAATCAGAGACTTAAGTACTCAACAGCTAATTAGAAGATAATTCCTAATAGTACCAATATGTTTCCAAATTTATATGTTTTTGATGTTGCAACAATATCATTATTAAGGAAAGCAAAGGTAGAAGCCCATATTATATTCACGTTGAGAGACTGACTATCTCAGCTACTGTTGAAAGCTTATCAATTAAACCTCTATAATGTAACAGAGTCGGACATGACTGAGCAACTGAACTGAACTGAATGTTAACAAAGTGGTGGAATTTATTTACATATTTTTTTCCTGTTTGGAGTTGTCTAATGAAAAAAATGACATTTGCATGAGAATTACTTTCCTATAAGTGCCCTCTTCTAACATTATACCACATGCAATCTTGACTATCAAGACAAAAATAGACTTTTATGCAAAAAAATCGATCCCCATGTCTTATGCTTCTTTCCTGAGAAAAGCAAAGTGTGATAAACATTTAATCTCTGGGAGCCTCTTAGTCTTGAAGAATAAAAAATCTGAATGTAAAAAATAGAACAAATGAAAAACATTTATATTGTTCTTGTTGAACATGTTGGTTATCTTCTAATTTATATATATATAGTTCATTTATAATTTAACTCAAAGGAATTCCACTTTAAGCAATTCTTTCATCAAATTCATTGAGAGATTTGTCTTATATTGTTTATACATTTATTCTGGTGCATAAATAAAACAGAATTTGAAACTATATGAAACTATATGTGTCTAGGCACTTACAGAAAATTGTTAAACAATAATTTTTAACGTTGAGTCAATGAATGTACTCTTATTTGTCTAACCTCTCCTGAAATAAGTCAGGACTCCAGGTGTAGTTTTATAAGTGGAGAAATACAAAGAATCTCTGCTCTTGTCCTTTCATTCGGGCAACATTTCACTGCATTCTGTTGTCTCATATTGACTATGTAATTAACTGGCTCCCTGATTTAGAAAACAATGGTACATTTGTCCAGTTTTCAATAATCCCTTTTCTGTAGGAACAGCATACTCCAACAGTCAAGATTCTACTCTACCATCTTGCCTGCTGCCTTGGCTACAGTTAATTGGACCAGTGCAGACACTTGTTTCAGCTGGTATAATTATTATTTTTCTACCTGGAGTTTGGTATACAGACTAAGAGATAGACAAATTCCATATATTTTTTTCTTTAAATTTTTGTGATTGATTATGTTTTGTATTTTTTATATTGTATTTTTGAGAGTCTAAAATATTTCTAGGTGTTTAGTCTTTGCTTTTGATATCTGTTATCAATTTTGTACCCCCTGATAATCTAATCTTCAGTGTTCATTTTTACTTAGGATTTGACTACCAGCTTTATTGTTCTCTCCCCTTTTGACACTCCTTTCTCTACTCCAGGTCACCTCTATCTCCTTATTCCCTTTTCTCTTCTCTACATACCTCTGTGAGTCTCTCTGAGTGTTCCAGGCTGTGGAGAGCACTAAGGGAATTGATTACTGACTAGATTGCTCTTTCCTCTTTTGTTCTCCCTTTTCTCTTCCTGGTCACCTCTATCTCCCTCCTCCCTCTTCTCTTCTCAATATATCTCTGTGAATCTCTCTGGATGTTCCTGGCTGTGGAGCATTGTTTCAACAAAAATCTAGGGGTTTTATCTTCTATGCTGTATGAATGGAGAAGGCTTGAGGCTACTGTAAGAGAAGGATTAAAAGCCAGAGGCAGGAGGCTTAACTCCAAACCTTTAGAACATCAGAGAGCTCCTGACTCCAGGGAACATTAATAGACAGGAGCTCACCCAAAACTGTCCACACCTACACTGAAACCAAGATCCACCCAAGAGCCAACAAGACCCAGTGCAGGACACACCATGCTAATTATCCAACAAAACAGGAACACAACCCTGAACGTTAAAAGATGGGTTACCCAAAGCCATACCAAACCCATAGGCACCTCCAAACATACTACTGGGCACTTCATTGCACTCCAGAGAGAAGAGATTCAGCTCCAACCACCAGGACATAGTCACAAGCTCCCCCAACCAGAAAACCTTGACAAGCCATTAGTCCAAACCCACCCACAGGGAGCAGACTCCACAATTAAGAGGAACCACAAATTTCCAGCCTGCAGAAGAAGGGCACCCCAAACACAGCGATCTAAACAAAATGAAAAGGCAGAGAAATATTCAGCAGGTGAGGGAGCATGATAAAAACCCACCAAACCAAACAAAAGAGGAGGAGATAAGGAGTCTATTTGAAAAAGAATTCAGAATAATGACAGTAAAGATGATCCAAAATTTTAAAACAAAATGGAGCTACTGATAAATAGACGAGTCAAGGATTGAGAAAATGCAAGGAATGTTTAACAAAGACCTAGAAGAAATAAAGAAGAATCAATCAATAATGAATAATGCAATAACTGAGATCAAAAGCACTCTGGAGGGAACTAACAGTAGAAAAACTGAGGCAGAAGAGAGGATAAGTGATGTGGAAGATAGAATGGTGGAAATAACTGAAGCAAAGAGGAAAAAAGAATTAAAAGAAATAAGGACAACCTCAGGGACCTCTGGGACAATGTTAAATACCCCAACATTTGAATCATAGGTGCTCCAGAAGAAAAAGACAAAAAGGAATGGCATGAGAAAATATTTAAGGAGATAATAGATGAAAGTTTCCTTAATATTGGGACGGAAATAACCACCCAAGTCCAAGAAACCCAGAGAGTTCCAAACAGGATAAACCCAAGGAAAAACACCCCAAGACACATATTCATCAAACTAGCAAAGATCAAACACAAAAAGCAAATATTAAAGCAGGAAGGGAAAAGCAACAAATAACACACAAGGAAATCCCCACAAGGATAACAGCTGATCTTTCAATAGAAACTCTCCAGGCCAGAAGGGAATGGTAGGACATACTTACAGTGATGAAAGAGGAAAACCTACAGCCAAGGTCACTCTACCAGCAAGGATCTCATTCAGATATGAAGGAGAAATCAAAAGCTTTACAGACAAGCAAAAGCTGAGAGAATTCAGCACCACCAAACCATCTCTTCAACAAATGCTAAAAGATCTTCTCTGGACAGCAAACACAGTAAATGGTTATAAAAATGAACCCAAAACAGCAAAGTAAATGGTAATGGGATTATACTTATCAATAATTATCTTAAATGTAACTGAGCCAAATGCTCCAACCAAAAGACAAAGACTTGCTGAATGGATACAAAATCAAGACCCCTATATATGCTGTTTACAAGAGACCCACCTCAAACCTAGGGACACATACAGACTGAAAGTGAAGGGTTGGAAAGATTTCATGGAAATGGAGACCAAAAGAAAACAGGAGTAACAATATTAATATCAGATAAAATAGACTTTGAAATAAAGACTAAGATAAGAGACAAAGATGGATACTACATAATGATCAAAGGATCAATCCAAGAAGAAGATACAACAATTATAAATATATATGTACCCAACAGAGTAGCACCTCAATACATAAGGCAAATGATAACAAGTATGAGAGGGAAAATTAACAGCAACACAATAGTAGTGAGGACTTTAACACCCCACTCACACCTATGGATAAATCAAACAACCAGAAAATTAGTAAGGAAATGCAAGCTTTAAATGATATAATGGGCCAGTTAGACTTAATCGATATCTATAAGGCATTTAACCCCAAAACAATGAAATTCACCTTTATCTCAAGTGCACAGGGAACATTCTCAAGAGTAGATCACATCCTGGGCCTTAAATGTAGCCTTGGTAAATTTAAAAGAATTGAAGTCGATCCAAGCGTCTATTCTAACAACAATGCAGTAAGATTAGATGTCAACTACAGGGGGAAAAAAAAACTATTAAAAATACAAACATATGGAGGCTAAATAACACACTTCTGAATAAACAGAAGGTCATGAAAGAAATAAAAAAGGAAATCAAAATATGCATAGAAACAAATGAGAATAAAAACACGACAACCCAAAACTTATGGGACTAGGTAAAAAACAGTCCTAGGAGGGAGTTTCATAGTAGTACAAGCCCGCTTCAAGAAACAAGACAAACATCAAATAAACAAGCTAAATTTACTCCTAAGTCAACTAGAAAAAGAAGAAAAGAAGAACCCTAAAGTTAGCAGAAGCAAAGGCATCATAAAAATCAGAGCAGAAATAAATAAAAAAGAAACGAAGGAGATCATAGCAAAAATCAATAAAACTAAAAGCTGTTTCTCTGAGAAGATAAAATAAAATATACAAACCATTAGCCAGACTCATTGAGAAAAAAAGGGGAAAGAGTCAAATTAATAAAATTAGAAATGAAAATGGAGAAATCTCAACAGAAAACAGAGAAATACAAAAGATTAAGAGACTACTGTGGGAAATCATATGTCAATAAAATGGACAACTTGGATGAAATGGAAAATTCTTAGAAAAGTATAACGTTCCAAAACCGAACCAGGGAGAAACAGAAAATCTTAACAGACCCATCACAAGCACGGAAATTGAAACTGTAATCAAAACTCTTCCAACAAACAGAAGTTCAGGACCAGAAGGCTTCACAGGTGAATTCTACCAAAAATTTAGAGGAGAGATGACACCTATCCTACTCAAACTCTTCCAGAAAATTGCAGACGAAGGTAAACAGCCAAACTCCTTCTATGAGACCACCATCATCCTAAAACTAAAACCAGACAAAGATGCCACAAAAAAAGAAAACTACAGGTCAATATCACTGAGGAACATCGATGCAAAAATCCTCAACAAAATTCTAGCAAGGGAATCCAAAAACATATTAAAAAGATCATACATAATGACCAAGTGGGCTTTAACCAGGGATGCAAGGATTCTTCAATATTCACAAATCAATCAATATGATATACCATATTAACAAATTTAAAGATTAAAACCATATTTTTATCTCAATAGATGCAAAGAAAGCCTTTGACAAATTTCAACACCCATTTGTGACAAAAGCTCACCAGAAAGCAGGCACAGAGGGAACATACTGCAACATAATAAAAGCCATATACAACAACTCCACAGCAAACATTATCCTCAATAGCAAAATATTGAAAGCATTTCCTCTAAAGTCAGGAAAAAGAGAAGGGTGCCCAGTCTCACCACTACTATTAAAAATAGTTTTGGAAGTCCTAGACACAGCAATCAGAGAAGGAAAAAAAAAAAAAAAAAAGGAATCCAGATTGGAAAAGAAAAAGTAAAACTCACTGTTTACAGATGACCTGATCCTCTACATAGGAAACCCTAAAGACACCACCAGAAAATTACTAGAGCTAATCAGTAAATATAGTAAAGTTGCAGGATATAAAATTAATACACAGAAATCCCTTGCGTTCCTATACACTAACAATGAGAAAACAGAGAAACTAAGGAAATAATTCCATTCAACATTGCAATGAAGAGAATAAAATACTTAGGAATAAATTTACCTAAAGAAACAAAAGACCTATGTATAGTAAACTATAAAACACTGATGAAAGAAATCAAAGATGATACAAATAGAAGAGAAATATACCATGTTCATGGGTTGGAAGAATCAATATACTGAAAATGAGTATATTACCCAAAGCAATCTATAGATTCAATGTAATCCCTATCAGGCTACCTACGGTATTTTTCACAGAACTAGAACAAATAATTTCACAATTTGTATGGAAACACAAAAAACCTCGAATAGCCAAAGCAATCTTGAGGAAGAAGAATGGAACTGGAGGAATCAACCTGCCTGACTTCAGACTATACTACAAAACCAGAGTCATCAAGGCAGTATGGTCCCAGCACAAAGACAGAAATATAGATAGCTGGAACAAAATAGAAAGTCCAGAGATAAATCCATGCACCTATGGACACCTTTTCTTTGACAAAGGATGCAAAAGTATACAATGGATAAAAGACAATCTCTTTCTTTCTTTTTTTTTTTTTAAGACAATCTCTTTAATAGTGATTCTGGGGAAACTGGTCAGCCACTTGTAAAAGAATGAAGCTAGAACACTTTCTAACACAAATATAAACTCAAAATAGATTAAAGATCTAAGTGCAAGACCAGAAACTATAAAACTCTTTGAGGAAAACATAGGCAGAACACTCTCTGACTTAAATCACAGAAAGATCCTCTATGACCCACCTCCCAGAGTAATGGAAGTAAAAGCAAAAATAAACAAATGGGGCTTAATTAAACTTAAAAGCTTTTGCACAATGAAGAAACTATCAGTTCAGTTCAGTTCAGTCACTCAGTCGTGTACAATTCTTTGCGACCCCATGAATCGCAGCACGGCAGGCCTCCCTGTTGATCACCAACTCCCGGAGTTTACTCAAACTCAGGTCCATTGAGTCGGTGATGCCATCCAGCCATCTCATCCTCTGTCGTCCCCTTCTCCTCCTTCCCCCAATCCCCACCCCCCCCACCAGCATCAGGGTCTTTTCCAATGAGTCAACTCTTCATTGGGTGAAAAGGCAGCCTTCAGAATGGAAGAAAGTAATAACAAATGAAAGAACTGACCAAGAATTAATTTCCAAAATATACAAGCAGCACTTGAAGCTCAATCCCAGAAAAACAACCCAATCAAAAAATGGGCTAAAGAACTACACAGACATTTCTCTAAAGAAGACATACAGATGGCTAACAAACACATGAAAAGATGCTCAACATCACTCATTATCAGAGAAATGCAAAGCAAAACCACAATGAGGTACCATCTCATGCCAGTCAGAATGGCTGCCTTCAAAAAGTCTGCAAACAATAACTGTTGGTAAAGGTTTGGAGAAAAGGGAACCCTCCCACACTGTTGGTGGGAATGCAAACTAATACAGCCAATGTGGAGAACAGTGTTGAGGTTCCTTAAAAAATGGAAATAGAACTGCCATAAGGCCCAACAATCCCACTGCTGGCTATACACACCAAGGAAACCAGAATTGAAAGAGACACATTTACCCCAATGTTCATTGCAGCACTGTTAACAATAGCCTGGACATAAAAACATGGACACTATGTAGATATCCATTGGCAGATGAATGGATAAGGAAGTTGTTGTACATATACACAATGGAATATTACCCAGATATAAAATAGAGTACATTTGAGTCAGTACTAATGAGATAGATGAAACTGGAGCCTATTATACAGAGTTTAGTAAGTCAAAAGGAGAAACACCAATACAGTATAATAACACATTTATATGGAATTTAGAAAGATGGTAACAACTCTGTATACAAGATAGCAAAAGAGACACAGATGTAAAGAACAGACTTTTGGACTATGTGGGAGAAGGCAAGGGTGAAATACTATGAGAGAATAGCATTGAAACATGTATATTACCATATGTAAAATAGATGACCAGTGCAAGTTCGATGCATGAAGCAGGGCAATCAAAACTGGTGCTCTGGAACAACCCAGAGGGATGGTGTGGGGAGGGAGGTGGGTGGGGGGTTCAGGATGGGAGGGACACCTGTATACCCATGGCTGATTCATGATGTATGGTGAAAACCAGCACAATATTTTAAAGTAATTAGACTCCAGTTTTAATTAATTAATTAAAAAAAGAAAATTGTTGAGTAATTTTTAATCCTTGAGGCAATGAATGTCCTCTTCTTTGTCTAAGCTTTCCTAAAGTAAGTCAGAACCACAGGTGTAGTTTTATCAGTGGAGAAATCCTACAAAGAATCTCTGCTCTTGCCCTTTCATTGGGGTAACATTTCACTGCATTTGTTGTCTCATGTTGAATATATAACCAACTGGTTCCCTGATTTAGAAAACAATGGTACATTTGTCCAGTTTTCAATAAGCCCTTTTTTGTAGGAACAGCATATTCCAACAGTCATGATTCTACTCTACCATCTTGCCTGCTGCCTTGGCTACTGTTAATTGAACCAGTACAGACACTTGCTTCTGGTTGGTGCAATTCTTATTATTTTTCTACCTGGAGTTTGGTATAAGGACTAAGAGATTTGTAGTCAGTTTGCTTAGATGAAGAAAATGAATTAAATGCAAACCATAAAATACAGGAAGCCAATATTCCTGGTTGGATGGCATCACCTACTCAATGGACACGAGTTTGAGTAAACTCTGGGAGTTGGTGATGAACAGGGAGGCCTGGCAAGCTGCAGTTCATGGGGTCACAAAGAGTTGGACTTGGCTAATTGACTGAACTGAATTGGGTATTCCTGGTATGTGGCGTTAGTGGTAAAGAACCCATCTTCCAATGCAGGAGACATAAGAGACACGGGTTCAGTCCCTGGATTAAGAGGATCCTCTGGAGAAGGGCATGGCAACCTACCCCAGTATTCTTGCCTGGAGAATCCCATGGACAGAGGCGCCTGGTGGGCTATGGTCCATAGAGTCTCAAAGAGTTAGATACGACTGAAGTGACTTATCATGCACATGAAGAATCAGAGTGAACAATCATGCAAGAAAAGAAGAATGAATGAGACAGTGGAAAGATGAAAAGATGAGAGATGGAGACGGATGACTATTTGGGTTTCTAATAACTTTCTGGTTGTTAGTTTTAATCATGTCTTTGGTTTCCATGAAATAACTAAGGTTTCATCAAGTACATATAATTATTGATATTTTTCTTATGTAACTTCAGTAGCTTTCTGTTAGTTACAAATCGCTCATGACTAAAACGTTTCCCAGGTCTCCTTCACATGAAATATTCCCACATTTGACTAATGCAATAAATTTCTAGAAACTAAATGGAAATCTCCATGTGTATTACTACTATTATAGATAGTTGATAGATTGATAGAGATACATTTAAGCTTATGCTCTAGCCTATTGAATTAATTTTGATCCTTCAACAAACATATTATCTTTTTTATATGTTTGTAGCTCCACAAACATTGTAAACCTTCTTTGTCTTTTAATACCTAGCTAGATAGAAATATTAAATATAATATGTCCTAAGACAAAGATCTGCACCACACTACTGGAAATATCCTTGAGTTATCAACATTCTCTTAATCAACAGTTTTCTAGTATGTTTTACCTAAATAGATCTTCATCTTGAGTCATGAAGGCTACATCCCTAAAGTTCATAGTATCTGTATTTGAGTGTGTCTGTATATGTGCATGCATATAAAGTCACTTCAGTAGTGTCTGACTCTGTACAATCTGGTGCTTGAGCAAAGACTTACTTTGCAAAAGTTTATTAAACTATCCTGGATGTTCATTAGTAATGTTTTTGAATATGAAATTGTTTCCTCATTTTTGCAGTTTCAAAACTTCATGAGTTTCATCATTTGCTCTGGGCTTACTGTGGGAACATCCAAACATATCCTATTGCTTTCTTAGATGCATCAAGTAGTACATTGTCTAACTAATCTTCTCCAAATTTATACCTTAATATTTATTACTACTTAGTATATAACCCTAGCTCTTACTATGTAAAGTTAAAAAATATACCCTATCAAGTTTACTTATTTAGCCCATTTGTTCTATGATAGTATTTTTTATTGCACTGATACTCCTTCTACAGCTATTCCCCAGATTTACCTTGCTAACTCAGTTTCTCAGTTTCTAATATTTCGCCTAGCTAGAAATTCACTACTTACTGTTTATCTCAGCTGTATACATGCATGCAAGCTAAGTCACATCAACCATGTCTAACTCTGTGATCCTATTGAATGTAGCCTGCTAGGCTCCTCTGTCCATGGGATTCTCCAGGTAAGAATACTGGAGTGGGTTGTCATGCCCTCCTCCAGGGATCTTCCTGGCTCAGGGATAAAACCTGCATCTCTTACATCTCCTGAATTGGCAAGCAGGTTCTTTACCGCTAGTGCCACATGAGAAGCCTCACAATCGTATACTTAATGCTTTTCGTATATCGTCTCACTTAATTCTTAAAACCCAATGCAGCATACATTATTGTTGTTCACATTTTTCAAGTGAGAAGACTGTTTGCTTGTTTGTTTGTTTGTTTTTTGTTTTACCCCCACGTCACACAGTTGATTTATGATGGGTTATGATATGAAGGATCTCTCTTTGCTCTAGAAACTATGTTCATAATGTTTACCCCCAAAGACCTGGCTTCATTTCTCTGTGATCTATTTTCATAACTTAAATTGCACTAGTTTCTGAATATCTTATGATTATTGACTTTTCTATGTTGACCTAGGATGAGTGATCATCTAAAACTGATTTGAGACACTGCTGTGTGATCATACACTCATTTTTGGTTGAATTCCATGATACTGTATTGAACATACAATTTAAGCTAGCAGGGAGACTCAGTAATGAGGGAAATATTCTTGTTTTCTAGAAGCTTAGTGTTGTTGCTGTTCATTCATTCAGTCACGTCTGACTCTTTGTGACCCCATGGACAGCTGCATGCCAGGATTCGCTGTTCTTCACTATCTCCCAGAGCTTGCTAAAACTCATGTTCATTGAGTCTGTGATGTAATCCAACCATCTCATGCTCTGTCAGCCCCTTCTCCTCCCACCTTCAATCTTTCCCAACATGAGGGTTTTTTTTCCTAATGAGTCAGCTCTTTGCATCACATGGCCAAAGTATTGGAGCTTCAGATTCAACATCAATCCCTCCAATGAATATTCAGTGTTGATTTTCTTTAGGATTGACTGGTTTTATCTCCTTGCAGTTCAAGGGACTCTCAAGGGTCTTCTCCAACACCACAGTTCAAAAGCATCAATCCTTCAGCACTCAGCCTTCCTTATGGTCCAACTCTCACATCCTTACATGACTACTGGAAAAACCATAGCCTTGACTAGACAGACCTTTGTTGGCAAAGTAATGTCTCTGCTTTCTAATATGCTGTCTAGGTTTGTCATAGCTTTTCTTCCAAGGAGGAAACTTTTAGTTTCATGGCTGCAGTCACCATCTGCAGTGATTTTGGAGTATAAGAAAATAACGTCTGTCACTGTTTCCATTGTTTCCCCATCTATTTGCCATGAAGTGATTGGACCAGATGTCATGATCTTAGTTTCTTGAATGTTAAATTTTAAGCCAGGTTTTTCAATCTCCTCCTTCACATTCATCAATAAGCTCTTGAGTTCCTCTTTGCTTTTTGCCATAAGAAGCTTAGTGTAGCAGAGACTAAATACACCTGAAGAAAAAAACAGTTAAACACTTTCCTTTAATTTTTGTAACTTGAGATAAAATTGAGATCAGCTAAGGATGGAGTGGGCTGCACCAAGGAGAGTTTTAAAGGAGATATCTCCTGACCCTAAGTGGCTCAGCGGATAAGCATTTAGTATATTTCAGTGCCTTGGAAACATTCTAACAATACATTAAATAGTATTTAGGAAGTCTCTGCTTTGCGAAAAGGCAGTTCAGTATGTCTGTAATTAAGAATGAGTTTCCCTGGTGGCTCTGTGGTAAAGAATTCTATTTCCAAAGCAGGAGATGCAGATCAAGTAGATCCCCTGGAGGAGGAAATGATACCCACTCCAGTATTCTTGCCTGGGCAATCCCATGGACAGAGGAGCCTGTCGGGCTCGACTCCATGGGGTTGCAAAAGCTTAAACACAACTTAGCAACTAAACAGCAACAACAAAATAGGGAGGAACTTAAAATCAATTTTAACCTGTTGTCCACCAGGTTAATCATTAGTAGGTCACTATAAATATAAATTTGTATTCTATTGTCAGGTTATGATAACTAGGAATAAAAGCATAACTGATGTCACAACTCATGATGATTTGCACTTGTGAATGAGACAGGTCTTTGCTAACATTCACTTGGACAGGGAAAACTACCTTATACATAAACATGTAGGCAGTACAATTTTATAATAAGTTGGATGCTTAAAATGAAAAGTTTCTGTATTTTAAAAGTTATAATTCAAAAGTGTTCACAATGCCTGTTAACAGTAGCATTTACTGTGTAACACCCATTCTGTCCTTCCTCGGTGTCATGTTGAATATGATGTATCAAAAGAACAACCGTCTCTGCCCTTAAGGAATTTTCACCTCAGAAAGGCAAAACCATTATATTTACATATCTCCTTTCCCCTTTTGTAAAATTTGTTGAGTGAAACTGACAATTGTATTTGTTCTTTACATATGTTGACTCATTTATTTATCCTCATAAGAAAATTTCCAGAGTTCTTCCCATCCCAAAAGATTTTGGTTACTAACTATATAAGAGATAGTGAGACTGACTTAATAAATAGGATGGAAAAATTATGAACAGAACTGAGGAATGGGTCATCAAGAAACTCTAAGAAACGGAGTAGGAGAGAAGTATAAGCCAGGGCAAAACTGATTAGTGAAACATAAACAGCAATGCCAGAGAAATTCTGATTATCTGAATATCTTAAAGACAAGATTAAAGAGTGAAGGCCCAGAATCTGAGAAAAATGTCTGTGCATTTACAGGGAATATGAGAGTTTTGTGAAGAGAAATGTCCGGTTTGAAGGAACATATGAGAAAAGAAAAGAAAAAAAAAAAAAAAAAAACTTGAAAGCATCTTGAGAGCTTCCTTACTTTGTTTCTATCTTTGTTTTGATGGGTTAAGGTCTGCTAGGTAGTTAGAATAAGAAACAGGAGTCCAGAATAGCAGTGGCTAAAAGATAAGGAAGGGAAAAGCCCACAAAAATAGAACAAAGGAAGGTCCAAGGACCAGAGTGAGGACCTCAGGTAAAACAAAAAACACTCCTGGCTAGCCCAATTTATATAGGGCAGGCCCAGGGGGAGGAGGGGGGGAAAAAAAAACACATATAAAAAGAGGAGCCAAAATTGGACTGGGGGCCTCTCTTCTTTTGGTTTTCTGTGCCTAACGCCATTTGCCTAGTAGGCTCACTTTTATGGCATACAACAATCCCATACTTAAGACAGAGTTCCTTCATATTTCTTGGTCAAAAGAAAATTTGGACATAGAGGATCTCTCTCCATTTCCCTTGTCTTTTGAAGAATAAGTCTAGCTGCAGGATGGTATTGCAATTCAATCTCCCATCCTCAGGCCTGTTCCTTGTCCCCCAGAGGATACCGTGGCCACTCAGTGGCACAAAAGAATTTTAAGCAACTTCTCCTTATAGTTAGAGGATCAAGCAGCTTCTATTTAACAAGGATGCATTGCAACGGTGTCTTCTGGGAAGTGGATTGGCTATTTCCCATTTGAAAGACAGTGATGACAGGGAGGAAAAGAAAAAAGAAAAAACTAACAGGCCTCCTTCAATTTCCGTGGGTGGACTTCCTTAGGTGTGAGTCTTTTATGGCACCATAGATGTCAGGGGAGTTTGTAATTTCCTCGGTTATGTCTCGTCACAACAAAAATTTGAAGCAACGGATGGACCAGTTTACAGCTCTCAGACGGACCAGTGTTACAGCTCTGTGTTACAGCTCCTTTTTATTTAGAAAGTAAAGGAAAATACATTCTCAAGGCACGAGGGCATGCCAACCCAAAAGACACAAAGGGAAAAGAGGCCCACAGCCCAATTTTGGCTCCTCTTTTTATATGTTTTTTTTTCTCCTCCCCCTGGGCCGGCTATATGTAAATTGGGCTAGCCAGGAGTGTTGTTTGCTTTACCTGAGGTCCTCACTCCCGTCCTTGGACCTTCTTTTGTTCTATTTTTGCAGGCTTTTCCCTTCCTTATCTTTTAGCCACTGCCATTCTGGACTCCTTTTTCTTATTCTAACTACCTAACAGGTCTAACATATTTCACTGTCTGGAGAAAGAATGAGAAAAAAGTCTGAAGTATAGCAAAGGAACTTGGATTTGTCATGATGAGAGAAAGGAAAAAGCAAGAGTATCAAGGAAGAAAATAAAGAGGTCTAGAACACTTAAAGGAAAAGAGGGGGTGATAACTTCTCTAAATACAAATAGGAAGCAAGGACAATGAGTAAGTATTGGGGAATAGGTGTTGGTGATGAAAAGTCATTTCATCACAGTAATGCATACTTAGCCCAAGGTCCTGAGGGGCAATGGAAAAGCCTAGTGGTAGAATATCCATGTCAGGCCTGGTTAGGAGAGTAGAAATGCCTTCTGGGGCCTGATTTAGGAGCCAGGTGTCTGCAACATTTTGGCAACTGAGTCTGAACTGGGTTTTGATGTTGATGGTTTTGTTTTGTTTTTCCTTTTCTTACAGTTTGAGGCAATATTCCACTAGGATTAATATAGAAAAGTAAAAGACTTCAATTGTAGGGTAGAAATACAAACACATTGATACTAATTATCACAAGTAGGGTGACAAAATTAGTTCTGTCCTATAGCAAAGATAGAGCAAATAAAGTAGAAATCAAAGAAGGAAAGAGATGAAAAAAGAAGCAGCAGCAGCTTCACAACCAAAGATAAAGGAAAAAGGAAAAACTAACAGAATGGGAAATAGAAATTTCTGGCCTATATCTTACATTCTAGGGCCTGTGTTCTGATATATTCACAAGCCTCTTCTGTGGGTAGATTCATTACACATATTTACAGATGACGAAATAAGTGAAACAAATCCCACCATCCTTCATCCACGTTCCTAGGGTCTTGAGCCCTTTGACTTTTTATGCTGTGTTATTTCTGACTCATTTGAAAAAAGACCATGATGCTGGGAAAGATTGAAGGCAGGAGGAGAAGGGGACAATGGAGAATGAGATGGTTGAATGACATCACCGACTCAGTGGACATGAGTTTGGGTAAACTCTGGGAGTTGGTGATGGACAGGCAGGCCTGGTGAGCTGATGTCCATGGGGTTGCAAAGAGTCGAACACAACTGAGCGACTGAACTGAACTGAACTGAATTGATCTCTGCCTTAAATGCCTTTACTTTGTAATTTCCTCAGTTCTGTCTGGTCACAACAAAAATTTGAAGCAACGGACCAGTGTTACAGCCTTCAGATGGACCAGTGTTACAGCTCCATGTTACAGCTCAGTTTTATTTAGAAAGTAAAGGAAAATATATTCTCGAGGTGTGAGGGCATACTGACCCAAAAGATGTGAAGGGAAAAGAGGCCCCCAGCCTAATTCTGGCTCCTCTTTTTATATGATATTTTCTCCTCCCCCTGGGCCTGCCCTATGTAAATTGGGCTAGCCAGGAGTGCTGTTTGTTTTATCTGAGGTCCACACTCCGGCCCTTGGACCTTCCTTTTTTCTATTTTTGTGGGCTTTTCCCTTCCTTGTCTTTTAGCCACCACCATTCTGGACTCCTTTTTCCTATTCTAACTATCTAACACTTCTCTCTGGTGAACCCTCATTCATAAGACCCTGCTCAGGTCTAATTTTCTCTCTGAACACTTTCATAAACATGTACCTAAAAATAACACTGTTTTCAATCAATATAAATTGAACTTCAGAAAAAATTTCTCCAAGTGTGCAAATTTGGAACAATTAACCAGGATGGTCTCAGTGTTCCCCTCAGAGGCTCAAGTTTCAGAAGGGCTTATCCTGACTCTCTTTCCCTAGCCTCCCTTTTCTTAGGGCAGTTACTTCAGAAAACCTGTAATTGCAAATTCATTCTCTGCCTCTTTGAAATGCAGATAAACCTTCTCCCAACCCGCTCACCAGTTTTACAACCAAAGATGATTTTCTCAAGAACCTGGAAGCCATCCCTTTGAAACATAATCATCAAGGGAGATAGCATGTCTTCTTCCCAATTTGTGAAAGGGCAGAAGCAGCCTTCAATGGCACCAATTAGCAAACCCAGATGGGATAATCACAGATAACAAAGTTTGAGCTCCAGAATAATTCAGTGTGGTTCCAGTTGATCAACCTCCACTCCAATGTCCTCCAGTACTTTTCCTCTAGCTCATTCCAGTGCTTAAAGAGCATTTTGTTTATGTGGAATTGAGTGCAGTCTCTCTGCCATGTTGCAATAGTCTTAGATAAGTCTTCATTTTGTTTAACTTTTCTCAGTGCAATTTTCCTTGATGCCACAATAGAATAGCATAGATGTGAAATGAAACATTTCTGTGAAATAAAATATTTCCTGCTATAATATTAAACAAGCCATGTCACAACCACCAGGGATTTCAGACTTCCAAATATAAATTTCTGAGTGCAGTTGAAACAATACCAGCCATTAGGCTGCCATGAGCCACTTCCTCCCTGGCAAGCAGTGAGGAACTTGGAAGAATGGGAGAAAGTACAAGAAAGCCATCCACCATATCCACCAATCAAAAAGCAGAATTTGGCCCCAGCTAGCTGAGATGAATATAAAAGAAATAATTTAAGTAAACCTGGTCGCTTACATCTTCCCATACACAGACAAGTGCCAAATCCCTTAAATGTAAAAGACCTTAATTAATAGTAATCTTCTAATAGTCATAATACCTACCCCTTGCTACAAACTTCTATATAACCTAATTCCTCCTCCCCCTTCCCATCTCCCCATCTCCTTGCAAACAATTCTCTCAGGGTCACCTGGGATGCTATCTCTCAGGCCTGAAGTCCTCATCAGTTCAGTTGTGTCCAACTCTTTGTGATTCCGTGGACTGCAGCTCGCCAGGTTTCCCTGTCCATCACCAACTCCTGGAGCTTCCTCAAACTCATGTCCCTCGAGTCCGTGATACCATCCAACAATTTCATCCTTTGTTGTCCTCTTCTCCTGCCTTCAATCTTTTCCAGCATCAGGGTCTTTTCCAGTGAGTTGGCTCTTCACATCAGTGGCCAAAGTATTGGAGCTTCAGCTTCAGTGTCAGTCCTTCCAAAGAACATTCATGACTGATTTCCTTTAGGATTGACTAGTTTGATCTCCTTGCAGTCTGTGGAACTTGAAAGAGTCTTCTTCAACACCAACAGTTCAAAAGCATCAATTCTTTGACACTCAACTTTCTTTATGGTTCAACTGTCACATCCATACATGACTGCTGGAAAAACCATAGCTTTGAAGTCCTCATTATTCCCACCAAATAAACCTAACTCTCAACTTTTAGACAGCATGTATTTTTTCAGTTGACATAGAGAAATGAGCTATCAGGGAGGGCAGACTCATGACTAAAACACCTTCCATGTACAAAGAGCTACACTAAATACTTTTATTAATAATCTTGTTTAACTGCTGTATTATTTAACTCTATGAGTAAGGCATTATTAATCCCATTTTTGCAAATGAGTAATGAGCTGAAGGGACATGAAGTAGCTTGTTCAATATAAAAAAGATTAATGTGCAGAGGCAGTTTGATTCCAATTTTGGTTATTTTACTTCAAATATATAATTTTTCTATTATTAATCCATTATGTGCATAATATTTTCCTAAGTACCATTATATGTAAAAAATAATTATCCTTTTCTTAAATCTGTGAGATAGATTTTATTAATCTCTTTTTACAGATGAAAATACTGAAAGCAAATGAATAAGTAATTTGGTCATGTTTATATTGGAACAGAAAATTATAAGCCCCACTTTCTTTATGTTTTGGTAATAAAATGAAACATAAATTATAGGTCTCAGCCAATAATGAGCAATGAAAGAAAAATGAGATCTATACTTAGAAACATTGAGAAGACAAGCTCTTATCTACCCATTGCTTTTTTCTAGAAATAAATAGATATTTATACACCTAATATAATAAAATTTCAATTCAAGGTGTATTTCATGTTTACTATCATAAAGATGAGTTTCCAAGCTTGTTTTAAAATCCCAATGAAAAGTTATTCTTTACTAAAATTGATATATTTTACTAGTTTCAAGGCTTACTGACTTGTAAACTTAAACTAGAATTTTTTCATTATAGAAACCCACATTTTTATGAATGTTTGTTGAAGGCAACTGTTCACTGAAAGTTGTGAACTGTCTTTGCCAAAAAAGCTTAACTTTACCTACCAACTCTGATAATTAGCTCACTCTGAACTAACTGAAATTGGTCTAGTTAACTATATTGGCATAAAAGGACTGCACAGAAATTTTTAATATTAGTAATATTAGTTGAAGGCAATTTCTTCTTTATGAAAATAAATTTTACTAGTAAAAATAAAAGAATTAACTGCCCCAAAAGAAAACATGATAGACTCAAGTGAGATTATAAGTGCATGTAGTTGGGAAAAGTTGAAAGAAAATACAATTTATGAAGGAAGCTGGCAGAGTTTCAGCAAATCAACCAAAGAGGGTAATTACCCTGGGGCTGGCAGGAAGTTATTACTGCCCTCCTCTTGAGTGTTTAAGAAAGGGGAGCAGTTACAAGTATTCAGAGAAAGAGACTGAAGCTGTGGAAGGGGCTGTGGGACAGGAGTTATGATCTTTGGTAGACAAGTGATACTATGACCAACTGCAAGGTTATTATTAGGTGAGTACAGAGAAAAAGAGAGCGAGCTGGGCAGTCAAGCAAAAGGGAAATTTATTAGAGGGAAACGAGAGGGTGACTAGCCCTTAAGGAGAAACAGTGTCCTCCATTTCTGATGTGGTCTTTCCTTATATCCCACCAGTGAAGACTTCTCTAAAGGGATGGTTAATTTTCAGCCTGTAGTTCAGTCCAATGTCATGTAGCTGGAGGTCTTGAATCTGATGGTCTCGTAGCTTTGAGAAGGTAGGCACCAGTGAGAACACAGAATGTTGTCTGGGCAATTTGGTCAGTCTCAAGGGTCCCTGTGGTTTTATTCTTTGTTTGTGAGGTCAACATAATAAGCCATCTTAACAATGAGCCCCCATGTGGGCCCTATCATCCTAGCCTTTTGATTTAGGATAAGAGCCAAAGGTCAGTCTTTCATAACTGCTTCCTGTGAGATAGGGGTGTCATGGGGGTAAGATAAAAAAAAAAAAGACAGGAATGTGGGTCAAGGGGATTTGTATGGGGTCCAAGTTTTTGATAATTTGAGCGAGTTAGAAGTAGCTCGTGCATAGTTTGGTTGGTGAACGCTTGTAAGTGGTCCTGAAGAAATTTTGAAAAAAGATGCATTAAATATGGGCCAAAAGTTAGAATAAGGGTAAGTAGAAGGAGAAGGCCTAGAAAATGTAGGACCCAGGGCATTCAAATCCAATTGCTTAACCAGTTTTCCCATGAATTACTGAAGTAATTGAGGTGTTGACATATTCTTAAAGCCCTTTTTGTCAGATTTCTTGCTACTTCCTTTACAATGCCTGATTTATTGGCATAGAAGCAGCAAGTGAAAGTGAAGTCACTCAGTCATGTCCGACTCTTTGCGACTCCATGGACCGTAGCCCTCCAGACTCCTCCATCCATGGGATTTTCCAGGCAAGAGTATTGGAGTGGGTTGCCATTTCTTCCCCCAAAAATAGGCATAGGCCTCCTTTTCTGCTGTGAGGAGGTCTAATCCTCTTCTGTTTTGGAGGATCATGGCTGTCAGGGAATCTAGCTGGTTTTGGATAATGATAAGGCTGATAGCTATTTCTCCTAGGCTTTCAGTGAGGTCTTTAGAAAGGCTTTGATAGTAATTTAAAGAAGTTGTGAGTCCTGCCATCCTTGTCCCAATCCCAGCTGCTATTCCTAAACTGATTAATAGAGGAATGAATTGAATTGCCCATCTGGGTTGGTTATGAGTTAGTGGGATAGGGAGGGTCTGATTATTGGGAGCAATAGAAATGTCCAGGGCCAGATATACCAGGGTGCATGTTCCTGTCCAGTTAGTGGGAAGACATAAAGAGGTGGTAGTTCCACATAAGAAAAATATTCCAGGAGTAAGAAGACAACAGCTGAAACTAATAGCAACTAGAAGTAAAACTTATAGCAAATAGGAGTCTTTCTGGGAACTTGTTAGTCTCTGAAATTGACAGTGAACTGGCCAGTGTAGCCCCTATAGGAGAAGGATTTACACAATATGCTGAAGGGAGTCTCTGTATACGAGAAAGTAAGAGAATGTCCCGCAGTTCCAGAGACTTGGTAGATGGATCAGCCTGAAGGGAAGGATAGATTTGAAGTGTGATTACAGAGGTGAGGCAGTATAGTTCCTAGTTGGGAGTAAGAATTGTTTATAGAGTTTTGTCTGGAAAAACAGAAAAGGCCTGTTGTTGACAAATGTCAGAGGTGGTGGGCCCTCCACCACCAGAGGAGGTGGTGGTCCTTTATGATTAGAAGTGAGAGCTATAAGGAGGGAGGTCAGTATCTCATCAGGATTGTGCATTTGATCAATTGAATATAAGCAATGTATGTACAGTGAAAAGAGAGATTCTCCTCTATATGTGTGATAAACAGAAGTGTTTATGTGAGTCCATTGATCTGTGGAAATAGGGAGTGTCGATCCTCTGGGTGAGGAGATGGATAAACAAATCCAACAATCACTGGCCAGGGTTGGGTTTGAGGTATCAAGTAAACGATGGGTCAGATTTAGAGTTCTGAATAGGTAGGCAAGGTTTGGGACAGGGTGAGTTATAGGCAGGGTATTAATGTGAAGTTTGAACTGTAAAAGAAGAGAGAGTAAGAGTAAAATCATGATGTGAAGTCTCATGTCTAAGGGGAGAAAATGATAAAAATAAGAATCCAGGTGTAGGAATAAATCTGGATTGGTGTAAACTCTATGAAATCTCCCTGGAGTCAAAGATAGGTTATTAAAGTCAAGGAGTAAAGGGAGATCAGTAGCAGTGGTGTTTCCAGGAAAGGTAAGGGCTTGTGTTACTATGTGAAGAGAAGTGGATAATGAATTCATCTAGGCTGATCACAGTAAGAGGAAGGCCATGCCCCAAAACACAAGAACTATGGAGAAGTAGGTAAAACAGAGGGAAAACTTCTGATTGATAGTCCACTCAGGAGGAGACACAGAGCAAAGTCCTATTTTGAATAGGGTAAGTAGGGGAAATTCCAGTTCAGTTAGTAACCAATACATCTGTTTTGATTTACTTATCGGTGTGCATTTTCGACTGTTCTGTTTCTTCAGGAATTTGATCCAGTTGAAGCCTGGTGGGTCCCGGAACAGTTCTGGTGTAGCAACAAGCATCCTAGCAGAGAATATTTCTTGGCAGAGATAGAGAGTCTCCTGGGGCCCTCTTTAATCTAGAGACGTGAAACCAAGAGGAATGACCTGCTAGTTTAGCAACTGTTGGTATGGTTAGAACGACCTCAGATGGACCAATCCACCAAGGCTAGAGATCCTTATCATGTAAGATCTTAAGCAGGATTCAATCCCCGGTATGAGTGTTAAGTCAGCTGGAATTGTTTGATGAGGCTTTGGGAGAAAGCAATCTGCATGTTCTCTCATGAGGTATCTAAAAGGTTAAACGGGGGAAGATAATCTCCCAGCAAGGGGTTCACAGTAGAGAATTTACTAAGAGTAAAGGGCGTCCATATATGAGCTCAAAAGGACTAAGCAAAGACGGGGCCAGTGGAGTACACTAGTGTGAGCCAAAGCCAGGGGAAGGAGTTTGGTCCACAGCCTTTGTAGCTCTAGAGAGAGTTTGGTTAGGTGCGTTTTGAGAATAGAATTTGCCTTTGCTGCTTTTCCTGAGGATTGGGGTCTGTAAAGAATATGTAGTTTCCAAGTTATGCCAAGGCATTGTATTACTTGTTGAGTGATTTGGGAGATAAAAGCTGACCCATTATCGAATTGGAGAGAGTGTGGGAGGCCAAAGCTGAGGAATGATTTCTCTTATGAGACACTGTGTTACCTCTGAGGCAGTTTCTGATCTCATAGGGAAAGCCTCAGTCCTGAAAAAGTGCCTACCAGAGTGAGCATGAATTTTTTTTGTTGTTTTTTTTTTTCGTGTTGGAGGCATGTGAGTGAAATCAATTTGCCAGTCCTCTCCTAGGATATGTCCTCCAGTCTGATGTGTTGGGAATGAGGGGAATAGGCTTTAGGGCTCACTGTGGTGAGACTGAGGAGCAGATAATGCAAGTGAGGGATTTGTTGTAGGAGTGAAAGAAGGTTAGGATAGGTGATAAAAGGTCTTAAGAGATGATAAAGAGGTTTAGTGCCCACCTGTAGGGCCTGATAAATGTCTGTAAGAATCTGTGTGCCCTGAAATTGGGGAAGGACATAGCAGCTCTGTTATTGTAACTTATCTCCTTGTGGTTGTGCTCCCCCTTGTAATAATTGTGTTTTTCTTCAGGGAGGTAAAGGGGCTTTATGTTGGGGATTACTAAAAGTTGTTGAGCTGATGATCAGAGTGAGGCTTGTTTTGCTTCTCTGTCTGCAGTGTTTTTGCCCCATGAAATGGGGTCTGAGGCCACCTGGTGACCTCAGCAATGAATGATGCCTACTTCAATTGGCATGTCAGCTGCTTTTAAAATTTGGAGTATAAGTGGGGAGTTAGTTATGGGAGAGCCTTTAGTAGATAGGAGCCATTGTTCCTTCCAGATGGCAGCATGTGAGTGTACAATGTGGAAAGTATATTTAGAATCAGTGTATATGTTTACTCTCTTGTTAGCTGTGAGGGTAAGGGCTCTAGCTAGTGCAATAAGTTCTGTCTTTTAGGAAGAGGTTCACCAGGGGAGGGGGTGGGATTCAATAATTTCAGTGTCAGAGACAATTGTATATCTAGCTACTTTTTTTTTTTCCTTTTGATGTTGTAGAGGAGCTTCCATCAATAAACCAAGTAAAGTCAGGGTTACTTAAAGGGGTTGAGGAAATGTGGGAGAAATGGGGCATCAGGTCTTCTAATGCTACTTTGCAAGTATGGAGGAGGGGCTCAGAAGAATTAGGGAAAAGGGTGGCAGGGTTGAGTGTAGGACAGCATTTAAGGGGAACTCAGGAGATTTGAGAAGGGTAACATGAATTAGTTGGATGCATGAAGGAGATAGATAGGTCATGGATAGATAGATAGGTCATGGATTTGTGAGAAAGTAAGTACTTAAAGTCACATGGTGAATGAATGACAGTGGATGAAAACTTACTCCAAAAGTAAGTTTTTTGCTTTCCTGAGCAAGGGGTGCAGCTGCTGCCAGAGCACATAGGCAGGCTGGCCATCCTCGAATTGTGGTCTCTGATTGCTTTGATAGGTAAGCAACAGGGGTGAAGGAGGGGCCCTGATTGTGTACCAAAACTCCTAGGGCAACTTTGTGTCTCAGGAGTGTAGAGTATAAAGGGGAGAGAAAGGTCAGGAAGTGTTAGAGGTGGGGCTGAGAGAATGGCTTGCTTAAGGGTGTTAAAGACTGAACGGATATTTGATTTTAGCTCTCGGGGTTCTAAAAGATCTCCTTAGGTGGCTTGATATAGGGGTTGTGCCAAGAGGGTGAAGTTAGGAATCCAGAGGCGTAGATATCCAGCTAACCCCAAGGACAGGATCTCTGTTTTTGATACAGGAAGTGGTAGGGTGAATATAAGGGACTTTCTATTGCTGGTAATACACCTTTTTGTTGGTTTTAAAAGGACTCTGAGAGGGTGAGTCTAGGAAGAGAGAGCTGAACCTTGGTGGGAGATACTAGATAACCTCAATCAGCTAGAAAATTGAGGAGCTGTATAGTGTGTTGTTGAGAATGTGTAAGCAAAGGGCTACAAAGGAGGAGATCATCCACATACTGGAAGACAGTACTCAGAGTAAGGTCAAGAGAGGTTAGGTCTGATGCTAGAACTTGGCCAAAGAAATGAGGGCTATCACGAAAGCCTTGTGGGAAGACTGTCCATTCCAGCTGTTGGGAGTGATGATTGTCTGGATCAGTCCAGGTAAAGACAAAGAGATCTTGACAGTCTGGGTGTGAAGAGATAGTAAAGAAGGCATCCTTGAGGTCTAGAATGGTGAAGTGGGTAGTGGAAGAGGGAATGAGAGAGAGGAGAGTATAGGGATTTGGAACTACTGGGTGTAGGGGGATAACAGCTGCACTGGTAAGTCTCAGGTCCTGGACCAGGCAATAGGAGCCATTTGACTTTTTGACAGGTAGGATAGGTGTGTTATAGGGAGAGTGAGTTGGGTACAAGAGGCCCTGACATAGGAGTTCAGTGACATAGGCTTTAACCCTTGTCGATGTTTTTGGAAGATGGGGTATTGTAGTTGATTGGAGAATTTAAAGGGGTCTTTGAGATGGATATGAATTGGAGCATGGTGAAAGGCAACAGATGGGTTGTCTGTATCTCAGACTATGGGATTTATGGACGAGGAGGGCAAAGGGGTGGGGGAAGAGGAGGTGGGGTTAAGGAGCAGTATCCAGGCTAGATCAGAAGGTGTGCTTGGGATAGTATTAGAGACTGAATTTTGAGAGAAGGTCTTTCCCAAGAATAGGAGTGGTGTGAGGCGAGCAGAAGTAACGCAGCTTAGATTAGGAGTAGGCCTTCCTACTTAGTAAGATTATCAGGCCACCTGGATACAACCAATTAGCTTTCACTTAACACTGACCGCTGTTTGCCAATTAGGACCAATTAGCTTTCACTTAATACTGACCGCTGTTTGCCATTAGGAAATTAGGAATGGGGCGGAAACCCCCAGGAAAGTCCCGCGCGCGCGAAAGTTTTGACCAATGAAATTGCTCTGCAAACGTGTAACCAATCTGCTTCTCACCCTATAAATTGTGTAACAGCTTGGGCTTGGTGCTCTCTGACCAGCACCACTGAGTTGGTTGCAGCAGAGAGTCCTGGCTCGAGTCAGTAATAAACTTCCCTTTCTGTGAGTTGCATTGTCTTGGAGGCCTTCTCTATTCCCGCTTGGGGATTCGGACATCGGGCATAACAGTGGGACATTTTGGGGGTATGAGAAAAGAATGGGAAAATGGGGTAGCTTAAAGTGTGCCAGGTAGAGACTCTGTTACTCATGCTGTAGATATTAAACCGTCAACCCCCACAACAGAGACCTGAGAGATCTTGGTTTTTCTGGAGTAGGTTGGCACAGCAGAGTAAGTGGCCACCGTGTCAGTGAGAAAGGAGATAGGCTTACCTGCCATGTAAGAGTTACCCTGGGCTCCACAGAGGTGATGAGAGTCAGGACCTGAGGCCCTGGGCAGCTTCAGTCTTCAGTGGTAGGTCTGAGGAGGCTGGGCAGAGCTGGGTCGGAGGACTCCTGCTCAGGACCAGGAAGGGATGTCCAGATCCCCAGAGGGATCCAATGTCCCTTTATGCCACAGCTGGGACATGGGTCTGGAAGGGGACTTGGCTGTAGGAATGAGTGGGCCCAGTGGCCTTCTTTGCTGCATTTGAAGCAGGGACCAGGTGGATTCCTGTCTTTGTTGGTTGATAGAGGATTAGAGACATGTAGGGCAGTGGCTAAAAGGTGGTATTAGGCCTAATCTCATAGGGCCTTCTCTAGTTTTGGCTGTTTTTCCTGGTTATTAAAAATGTTAAAGGCTAAATTGAAAAGGTCTTTTTGAGGGGTTTGAGGACCTTTTTCTGCCTTTTTTAGTTTCTTTTGGATATCTGGGGATGATTGGGAGATAAAATGGCTGTTAATTCCCAATCCCAAAGAAAGGCAATGCCAAAGAATGTTCAAACTCCCGCATAATTGCACTCATCTCACAAGCTAGCAAACTAATGCTTGAAATTCTCCAAGCCAGCCTTCAACAGTACATGAACACTGAACTTCCAGAAGTTCAAGCTGGATTTACAAAAGACAGAGGAACCAGAGATCAAGTTGCCAACATCCTTTAGATCATTGAAGAAGCAAGAGTTTCAGAAAAACAACTACTTCTGCTTTATTGACTACACCAAAGCCTTAGATTGTGTGGACCACAACAAACTGTGGGCAATTCTTCAAGAGATGGGAATACCAGACCACCTGACTTGCTACCTGAGAAATCTGTATACTGGTCAGGAAGCAAGAGTTAGAACTGGACATGGAACAACAGACTGGTTCCAAATCGGAAAAGGAGTACATCAAGGTTGTATATTGTCACCCTGATTATTTAACTTATATGCAGAGTATATCATGCAAAATGCTGGGCTGGATGAAGCACAAGCTGGAATCAAAATTGCTGGGAGAAATATCAATAATCTCAGATAGGCAGATGATACTGCCCTTAAGGCAGAAAGTGAAGAGGAACTAAAAAAGCCTCTTGATGAGAGTGAAAAAGTTGGCTTAAAACTCAATATTCAGAAAATGAAGGTCATGGCATCTGGTTCCATCACTTCATGGCAAATACATGGGGAAACAACGGAAACAGTGACAGACTTTATATTTTTGGGCTCCAAAATCACTGCAAGTGGTGACTGCAGCCACAAAATTAAAAGATGCTTGCTCCTTGGAAGAAGAGCTATGACCAACCTAGGTAACATTTAAAAAAACAGAGACATTACTTTGCCAACAAAGGACCATCTAGTCAAAGGTATGGTTTTTCCAGTAGTCATGTATGAATGTGAGAGTTGGACTATAAAGAAAGCTGAAGAATTGGTGCTTTTGATCTGTGGTGTTGGAGAAGACTCTTGAGAGTCCCTTGGACTGCAAAGAGATCAAAACAGTCAATCCTAAAGAAATCAGTCCTGAATATTCATTAGAAGGACTGATGCTGAAGCTGAAACTCCAATACTTTGGCCACATTATGTGAAGAACTGACTCACTGAAAAAGACCCTGATGCTGGGAAAGATTGAAGGCAGGAGGAGAAGGGGATGACAGAGGATGAGATGGGTGGATGGTATCACCGACTCAATGGACATGAGATTGAGCAAGCTTCAGGACTTGGTGATGGACAGGGAAGCCTGGCGTGCTGCAGTCCATGGGGTCACAAAGAGTCAGACACGACTGAGCCACTGAACTGAACCAAAGGACAATGATGCTCTCTGCAGAAGTGGGGTCTAACCTTTATATTTTTGTAGGACTTCCATTAAACTGGCTAGAAATTGTGCTGAGTTATCATCTAGTCTTTGAGTTATTTCCCAGGGCTTACCAAAGTTGGTAGCTTTCTGCCCTGACTTTTGCAGGCCCACAATGAGGCAAGCAACCATGTGATTACAGGCTGCTCCTCTAGGTCTCCTTGCCTGATAATCCCAGTTGGGATCTTCTTGGGGGACAGCTGTGGCCCCTCTGGGCTTAGCATCATCAGTCCTGTGTGTTTCATCAGCATGTGCCTGAGAGGCTTGCCATGCTCATTCCTTCTTTTCAGGGGGGAGAGTGGAGGAAAGTGTGATGTAAATATCACACCAGGTTAAGTTGTAAGCCTGGGTAAGATACTTGAATTCTTTTAGATAATTATCAGGGTCTGAGAAGGAGCCAGATGCTTTTCAATCTGAGATAGATGGGTGAGGGAGAATGGGACATGAACTGAACAATGCCTTCTGCTCCAGCTACTTCCCCTAAAGGGAACTGTGGAGAGGAGAAAGGAGCAGGGTCCTGCGGTCAAGTTTCCTGTTTCAAAGTTGTTTGGGACAGGGTACTGGGGAAGGGATCTAGGGAGGTTGGGGTAAAGCCTTGGGACCTTCAGGGTAGAGGGTGGGGCTGAGGTCTCAGAACTTGCCTCCAGCACAGGCTGGGGAGGGGGATTGGGAGCTGCAGCAGTGGCAGAGGCCTGTGCTTGAGAAGGAGGGAGGGAGGAGGGGGTGTAAGGTGGAGATTGAGGAACTGGATCTAGAGTGGCTGCAGGGGATTGGGAGTGATAGGGGGTGGGCTGTGGTCAGAAGGGTCAAAGGAAGAAGCAAAGTCTGAACAGGGAAGGGGAGACATTGTAGGAGGAGGATGTGGCCCAGAGTGGGCTACGAGTATTTGAGAAGTAGAACAGGATTCACAGAGGGAGTGTCAAGAGCAAAGAGTAAAGAAAGACTGAACATAAAGGTTTTCTAACCACCTCCCATTGTGGTGACAGAAGTTATGGAGGTACTGTAGAGTATTATAATCAAGAGTTCCTTTTTCTGGCCATTGGGACCTGTTATCAAGTCTGTATTGCAACCAGACAGTGTTAGAATAGTAAATAAGTCTTTTTGGTCTTATCTCCCCTTGGAAGCCACAGGGTTTTAGATTTTGGAGAAGGCATCCTAGAGGAAAAGATCTTGAGGGTTGGGATTGAGAATTTCCCATTTCAGTGGAATAGGGAAGTTAGACAAGGGTGAGAGAAAGCAGGGAGAAATGTTCTAGAGAAAAGGTGTCTCTGTTCTCAGGACTTTCTCAGACAGTAATAACAGTCTGCTTTGAAATGGGCGTCCCCTATTTCAAAGTCAGAGGGCACAGAAGGCTGAAGGCATGAGGGCCATGGGGATCCTCCTGCCTGTCACTAAGACTTGGAAATGAGGTGAGAGAGGATCTGAGAGAATGGGATTTCACTCACCCTTGTAACTGATGGATGAAATGTGGGCTGGTGTGTGGACGTCAGTCCAGCAAGGCAAGTGGAGAGTCCCGTCCCGGAGCATGTCTCGGTTTCTTGGTAAGGTCCAAGGGAGGAGACCACCAGAGGTGGGTTCAGCAGAGGAGCCCACCCAGTTGCAGTGTATCTTCCATCCCAGGTTTTGGCACCAGCATGTAAGATGAGTGCAGAGAGAAAGAGAGCGAGCTGGTCAGTCAGGCAAAAAGGAAATTAATTAGAAGGAAATGAAAGAATGACTGGCCCTAAAGGAGAACCAGTACCCTCCCTTTCTTATGTGGTCTTTCTTATCAACATTCTCTAAAGGGATGGTTAATTTTTAGCCTATAGTTGAGTCCTTTGGTCATATAGCTGGAGATCTGGAATCTGGTGGTCTCCTAGCTTTGAGAAGGTAGGCGCCAGTGAGAACACATAATGTTGTCTGGGCAATTTGGTCAGTCTCAAGGGTCCCCGTGATTTTATTCTTTGTTTGTGAGGTCAACACAATGAGGCATCTTAACAATGAGCCCCCAGGTGGGCCCTATCAGTTATCATGAAAAAAATTGGAGATATAAACATCCTTCATTCACCAACTCTATGATCTTTTGCTGGTGAGTCTCATAAACCAGCCCATCCAACCAGAAACCAGAGAACAAAATAGTCTACAACTCCATCTGAAAAGGTATGCATTTCAGAGCACAAAGTGTGGTACAGAGGGTGGGAGAGGCTATGGAGGAGCAGAACAAAGTCTGTTTCTTTTGCTTGTTTTATATATATATAAAACTACTATAGATGCCACATTTGCTGTTGGTCAAAAGGCCTTCTTTAACAAGCAATGCTGAATTCTTCTATAACCATTTCATGTCCTCTTTACATTTTGTTTGCTTATACCATCATTGGACAAGTTGGAATAATGCAATATTTTATTTCTATATGTTCTAAGTCTTTTCTGCTCTTGACTTTTTGGTCATTGTGGTTTTCCACTGACAAAGACAATAGGGCAAGATAGTACTAAGAGGAATCCTGGTTCCAGACATAGTTCCTTTGTACCCACTGTATAAATGCAATCTATTTTTTCTTAGAAATTGAAATAAATTCTCATGACCATTAATCTCTGTCTCTGCCTTTTGGTCCAATGACATGAAGACACACAAGCTGCCAACAGGCTGTGTTAACTTCCAAACTAATGAAACAATGCCTATGTTCCTGGTAGAAATAATTTCTTCTTTATATATTAGGCCCTTCATATCAACTAAACTCCAAAAGAAAGAAATGGTAAGTAAAAAAAAAATCACTTAAGTGGAATCTACTACTGTCTATGGGGAAGGCAGTACCATATCAGTTCAGTTCAGTCGCTCAGTCATGTCCGACTCTTTGCGACCCAATGAATCGCAGCATGCCAGGCCTCCTTGTCCATTACCAATTCCTTGAATTTACTCAAACTCATGTCCATTGAGTCAGTGATGCCATCCAGCCATCTCATCCTCTGTTGTCTCCATCTCCTCCTGCCCCCAATCCCTCCCAGCATCAGGGTCTTTTCCAATGAGTCAGCACTTCGCACGAGGTGGCCAAAGTATTGGAGTTTCAGCTTCAGCATCAGTCCTTCCAATGAACACCCAGGACTGATGTCCTGTAGGATGGACTGGTTGGATCTCCTTGCAGTCCAAGGGACTCTCAAGAGTCTTCTCCAACACCACAGTTGAAAACCATCAATTCTTCGGTGCTCAGCTTTCTTCACAGTCCAACTCTCACATCCATACGTGACCACTGGAAAAACCATAGCCTTGAATAGACAGACCTTTGTTGGCAAAGTAATGTCTCAGCTTTTTAATATGCTGTCTAGGTTGGTGATAACCTTCCTTCCAAGGAGTAAGCGCCTTTTAATTTCATGGCTGCAATCACCATCTGCAGTGATTTTGGAGCCCAGAAAAATAAAGTTACCCACTGTTTCCCCATCTATTTGCCATGAAGTGATGGGACTGGATGACATGATCATAGTTTTCTGAACGTTGAGCTTTAAGTTTAAGCCAACTTTTTCACTCTCTTCTTTCACTTTCATCAAGAGGCTTTTTAGTTCTTCTTCACTTTCTGCCTTAAGGGTGGTGTCATCTGCATATCTGAGGTTATTGATATTTCTCCCGGCAATTTTGATTCCAGCTTGTGCTTCTTCCAGCCCAGCCTTTCTCATGATGTATTCTGCATATCAGTTAAATAATCAGGGTGACAATATACAGCCTTGATGTACTCCTTTTCCTATTTGGAACCAGTCTGTGTTCCATGTCCAGTTCTAACTGTTGCTTCCTGACCTGTATAGAGGTTTCTCAAGAGGAAGGTCAGGTGGTCTGGTATGCCTATCTCTTTCAGAATTTTCCACAGTTTATTGTGATCCACATAGTCAAAGGCTTTGCCATATCAATAAAGCAGAAATAGATGTTTTTCTGGAACTCTCTTGCTTTTGCTATGATCCAGAGGATGTTGACAATTTGATCTCTAATTCCTCAGCCTTTTCTAAAACCAGCTTGAACATCTAGAAGTTCATGGTTCACATATTGCTGAAGCCTGGTGTGGAGAATTTTGAGCATTACTTTACTAGCATGTGAGATGAGTGCAATTGTGTGGTAGTTTGAGCATTCTTTGGCATTGCCTTTCTTTGGGATTGGAGTGAAAACTCACATTTTCCAGTCCTGTGGCCACTGCTGAGTTTTCCAAATTTGCTGACCTATTGAGTGTAGCACTTTCACAGCATCATCTTTCAGGATTTGAAATAGCTCAACTGGAATTCCATCACCTCCACTAGCTTTGTTCGTAGTGATGCTTTCTAAAGCCCACTTGACTTCACATTCCAGGTTGTCTGGCTCTAGGTGAGTAATCACACCATAATGGTTATCTGGGTCGTGAAGATCTTTTTTGTACAGTTCTTCTGTATATTCTTGCCACCTCTTCTTAATATCTTCTGCTTCTGTTAGGCCCATACCATTTCTGTCCTTCATCGATCCCATCTTTGCATGAAATGTTCCCTTGGTATCTCTAATTTTCTTGAAGAGATCTCTAGTCTTTCCCATTCTGTTGTTTTCCTCTACTTCTTTGCATTGATTGCTGAGAAAGGCTTTCTTATCTCTCCTTGCTATTCCTTGTAACTCTGCATTCAAATGGGAATACCTTTCCTTTTCTCTTTTGCTTTTTGCCTCTCCTCTTTTCACAGCTATTTGTAAGGCCTCCTTAGACAGCCATTTTGCTTTTTTGCATTTCTTTTCCATGGGGATGGTCTTAATCCCTGTCTCCTGTACAATGTCATGAACCTCCATCCATAGTTCATCATGCACTCTGTTTATCAGATCTCATCCCTTAAATATATTTCTCACTTGCACTGTATAATCATAAGGGGTTTGATTTAGGTCATACCAGAATGGTATATTGGTTTTCCCTACTTTCTTCAATTTAAGTCTGAATTTGGCAATAAGGCAGTACCACATACTGCCTGCTAATTTAAGACATATATCATGGTCTATAAGCAGAGTACCCCAATTACACACAGTGTGATCTTCCAGCTGGATCTTTAATAATCATTCACTAGGTCACTTCACCACACTATCCAGTGCTGCTTTCAGATAATGATACACATATAAATTCTTATTTCATGGGTGTTATCCCTATAAGTGTTTTTTGTGATAAAATGAGTTCTCTAGTCAGAAGCAATGTTTTATTGGCATATTTTCCCCCCTATAGAACTAGCAAAGGGATTTTGTATGTCAGTGAATGGTAGTATACCTATTACTGGGTCCAAGCTTGCTCTGCTTGCCACATAATAGGCCAATGAATCTGAGAGACAAAGATTTGAGACTAAGAAGGGACTTTAATCGGGGAACCTGCTGACCCAGAAGATGGCAGGCTAACGCTTCAAATTAACCATCTTGTCGGGGGCCTGGATGCCAGGTTCTTTTCTGGACCAGATATGGGGGAGAGGTGAGGAAACAAAATAAAAAGACTATTCAGTCGTTACAAATATCTCCCAGAATGGCAAGCCTCAGGCAGAGGTGTGTGTGTTAGTTTCACTTATTGTCTTTCACAGGTGGTTGGGCTCAGGTTATCTCCCTCAGGCAGGCCATTATGCATCCCTACAATAACAAAAGCAGCAAGGTTAAAGTCACAGAACCAGATCCAGCGTGAATTCAAAATTAACCCTTCCCCAGTTACATTACCAGAAGTGTTGAGAGTAATAAAGGCAAGTCAGTATCTATTTCTATGAATCTTGCAATTCATAAGCTAACTGTTTCTGGTCCAAGCTTTGTGCTTCTCCATCTGGTCTATGATGAACTCTCTTACCTCTCATTATAGGCCTAGAAGAAATTAAGTCCTGTAAAAGAATAATATCCTTTTGTGGAACAACTGAGAAATTTTTGAAAAGCATTAAACCAAATGAAGTCTGGCTCTCAAGTGTAGGGAAAGCAGAGAAGAGATGCTTTCACAGTAAAGAATAATTTTGGATTTAAACATTCTCATATTTTTCTAGGTATATTCACATGACCCTTTCTCACTCTGGGCTTTAATTTCTTCCTCATTAGTGTCTTTATCTTAGCATAAGAGTGTTGGCCTTGCTGTTGTTACAGTTGGTGCTAAAATTATACACTTAAAATCAGATCTTGGTCTTGGTTGTCAGTCATATTTATCCATAGGTTATAGGACCCAAAGGACTACTTCAAAGTTTACATAGAGTTTTATTTTCCCACCTGTGTTCTGGGAACACGGATATTATGGTG
This sequence comes from Cervus elaphus, assembly GCF_910594005.1. NCBI lineage: Eukaryota > Metazoa > Chordata > Mammalia > Artiodactyla > Cervidae > Cervus > Cervus elaphus. The sequence goes on along the minus strand of NC_057842.1, from coordinate 19,968,059 downwards.
ATCAGCTTATTGTTTTCCATCTGTATTCTTCCTAGGGTCATCAGAAGTAGCCATCCATTGTCACAACCTATTTTAGTCGCTGCTTTCACCATGGTGAACATGTACCACAGAAAATGGCTCTACTAATGCCACGCCCTTCATGTGCACGTTATACCATAACACTACATATGATAATCTGAATAAACAGAATGACGCTTTATGCTCTGCATTAACACTTCCTTTTCCTACTCTTGGGAAGGAAGTTACTCATATGCTTTTCAGATATGTGAGCACCGGTTTGAGCTCCCTGCGTCACATAGCAAATTCCCCCTGGCTATCAGTCTTACATATGGTGTGTATATGTTCCCACGCTACTCTCTCCATGTGTCCCATTCTCTCATTCCCCACTGTGTCCACAAGTCTGTTCTCTGTCTGCATCTCCATTGCTGCCCTGCAAATAGGTTCATCAGTACCATCTTTCTAGATTCCATATATATGCATTAATATACAATACTTGTTTTTCTCTTTCTGACTTACTTCAGTCTGTATAATTGGCTCTAGGTTCATATGCCTCATTAGAACTGACTCAAATGTGTTTCTTTTTATGGCTGAGTAATATTTCATTGTATATATGAACCAGTTTCTTTATCCATTCATCTGTCGATGGACATCTAGTTTGCTTCCATGTCCTTGCTAGTGTAAATAGTACTGCAATGAACTTTGGGGTCCAAAATGTCTTTTTCAATTTTGGTTTTCTCAGGGTAAATACCCAGTAGTGGGATTGTTGGGTCATATGGTAGTTTTATTTCTAGTTTTTTTTTTTTTAAGGAATCTCCATACTTTCCTCCATAGAGGGTGTATCAATTTGCATTCTTGCTAACAGTGCAAGAGGGTTCCCTCTTCACCACACCCTCTCCAGCATTTATTGTTTATAAAACCTAGAGAGGTGTGATGGTGTGGGAGGTGGGAGGGAGGTTCAGGAGGGAGGGAACCTACATATACCTATGGCTGATTCATGTTGACATATGGCAGAAACCAAAACAATATTGCAAAGCAATTCTCCTTCAGTTAAAAATAAATAAATTGAAAAGTAAATTAATTTTAAAAATATGTGAGCAATCAAAACTTGGCTTCCAGACTTTGCAGACAAATTAAGACAGATAATTCTTAGGTAGATTGGTAAGGAGTCCAGGGCCCTCAAGGAAAAGAAAAGAACAAACATTTTTTTCTACATTGCTTTGTCTTAGTCACATAAGATGTTTTTTCTTAAACTCTGAGTTGTTACGACAACAGTCTTTAAGAATAATTTTCTTTAAGCCCAGAGTTAATGATGACACAACGAAACAACTCATCTTGTCCAAGGGCATGTTTTTTCTAAAGCTCTGTGCTAATGATGGTCGACACTGAAATCAAACTGATTTATATTCTTTGCAGCCAAAGATGGAGAAGCCCTAAACAGTCAGCAAAAACAAGACTGGGAGCTGACTGTGGCTCCGATCATGAACTCCTTATTGCCAAATTCAGACTTAAACTGAAGAAAGTGGAAAAAACCACTAGACCATTCAGGTATGACCTAAATCAAATCCCTTATGATTATACAGTGGAAGTGAGAAATAGATTTAAGGGAATAGACCTGATAGACAGTGCCTGATGAACCATGGACGGAGTTCATGACATTGTACAGGAGACAGGGATCAAGACCATCCCCATGGAAAAGAAATGCAAAAAAGCAAAACGGCTGTCTGAGGAGGCCTTACAAATAGCTGTGAAAAGAAGGGAAGTGAAAAGCAAAGGGGAAAAGGAAAGGTATTCCCATTTGAATGCAGAGTTATAAGGAATAGCAAGGAGAGATAAGAAAGCCTTCCTCAGTGATCAGTGCAAAGAAATAGAGGAAAACAACAGAATGGGAAAGACTAGAGATCTCTTCAAGAAAATTAAAGATACCAAGGGAACACTTTATGCAAAGATGGGCTCAATATAGGACAGAAATTGTAGCAAGCAGGAGATTTTAAGAAGTGGTGACAAGAATACACAGAGGAACTGTACAAAAAAAAAGCTTCATGACCCAGATAATCACGATGGTGTGATCACTCACCTAGAGCCAGACAACCTGGAATGTGAAGTCAAGTGGACCTTAGGAAGCATCATTATGAAAAAAGCTAGTTGAGGTGATGGAATTCCAGTTGAGCTATTTCAAATCCTAAAATATGATGCTGTGAAAGTGCTGCACTCAATATGTCAGCAAATTTGGAAAATTCAGCAGTGACCACAGAACTGGAAAAGGTCAGTTTTCATTCCAATCCCAAAGAAAGGCAATGCCAAAGAATGCTCAAACTACCACACAATTGTACTCATTTCACATGCTAGTAAAGCAATGCTCAAAATTCTCCACACCAGTGAACCGTGAACTTCCAGATGTTCAAGCTGGTTTTAGAAAAGGCTGAGGAACAAGAGATCAAATTGTCAACATCCTCTGGATCATAGCAAAAGCAAGAGAGTTCCAGAGAAACATCTATTTCTGCTTTATTGACTATGCCAGAGCCTTTGACTAACTGGATCACAATAAACTGTGGAAAAGTTTGAAAGATATAGGAATACCAGACCACCTGACCTGCCTCCTGAGAAATCTGTATGCAGGTCAGGAAGCAACAGTTAGAACTCGACATGGAACACAGACTGGTTCCAAATAGGAAAAGGAATACCTCAAGGCTGTATTTTGTCATCCTGCTTATTTAACTCTTATGCAGAGTACATCATGAGAAAGGCTGGGCTGGAAGAAGCACAAGCTGGAATCAAGATTGCCAGGATTGTTAACAATCAAGATTGTTATTGATGTTCAACAACCACAGATATGCAGATGACACCACCGTTATGGCAGAAAGTGAAGAAGAACTAAAGAGCCTCTTGATGAAAGTGAAAGAGGAGAGTGAAAAAAGTTAGCTTAAAACTCAACATTCAGAAAACTAAGATCATGGCATCCAGTCCTATCACTGCAAGGCAAAAAGTTGGGGAAACAGTGGAAACAATGGGTGACTTTATTTTTCTGGGCTCCAAACTCACTGCAGATGGTGATTGCAGCCATGAAATTAAAAGACACTTGCTCCTTGGAAGCAAAGTTATGACCAACCTAGACAGCATATTAAAAAGTATAGACAGTACTTTGCCAACAAAGGTCTGTCTAGTTAAGGCTATGGTTTTTCCAGTGGTCATGTATGGATTTGAGAGTTGGACTATAAAGAAAGCTGAGCACAGAAGAATTGATGCTTTTGAACTGTACTGTTGGAGAAGACTCTCGAGAGTCCCTCGGACTGTGAGGAGATCCAACCAGTCCATCCTAAAGATCAGTCCTGGGTGTTCATTGGAAGGACTGATGCTGAAGCTGAAACTCCAATACTTTGGCCACCTGATGCAAAGAGCTGACTCATTTGAAAAGACCCTGATGCTGGGAAAAATTAGGGTGAGAGGAGAAGGGGATCACAGAGGATGAGATGGTTGGACAGCATCACGGACTCAGTGGACATGGGTTTGGGTGGACTCTGGGAGTTGGTGATGGACAGGGAGGTCTGGTGTGCTGTGATTCATGGGGTTGCCAAGAGTCGGACAGGACTGAGCAACTGAACTGAACTGAGCTGAACTGGGGAAGAAGATAAGCTAATAGTCATCAATATCATAGCTTTCTCTTTTTTTCTCAGCATGTACCATCAAATCCATCTTGTATGTGTTCGCATGACATACTTAATTTAGGAATATAAATGGAGATAGAAATGTCAGTCTTTAGTAGTTGCTAAAAAGGATAGTGCATAGGAAGTTAGATTGAAATCTATTCTCACTAGTACTTTTTGGATTCTTTGAGATTTGAGAAGTATTATTCATTTGCAACTACTAAAATTATCAAATAACTTGTTAAATAAGTAACCAGGGTTCTCTCTAACTCTACTGTCTACCTGATCCAGGCATTTTCATGAGAAGCCTGGGCTAGCATTCAAGCTTCAGATGGACTTTGGAGGCCCCAGTAGAATACAGTGTGGACAGAATTGAATCTTTAATTAAGTTCATTTGTCTCTTCTTTATGGACATCTGAGCAATGGCAACACACTCTTTCTCCACATGTCTCACTTCTCTGTATTCCTGATTCTTCCCTTGTTCTCATTAGACAAAACTTTTCACATAGACACTGTTAACACTTTGATATACTTGTATTTGATTCTACTCTAGGAAAATATACAAGTTTATCACTATTCTAACATCCATCAATGTTAGAAAAAAATCTAGATCCTCAGCTGCTTTGTTGATAGGGGAAGCAAAGCTATAGAAGTTCTTTGTGTATACAGTGTTCAGCAAAATGATTTTAGAGTTCTTTATGGACTCAAAAAGTAAAGTTATTAAAAGCTTTTTTGAGGATTTTGCTCTTGAATCTAAAAAATAAAGATGGGTTATAAATGACAGAGTTACAGCACTATTTTGTGCTTAACTTTGTATGCACATATATTCTTTCAAAAGAGTTTTTATTGAAGTATAGTTGATTTATGATATTATATCAATTTCAGCTGTATAGCCCAGTGATTCAGTATTTTTACAGATTATACTCCATTAAAATTTGTTACATAAAACTAGCTATAATTTCTCATGCTGTATAATATATCCTTGCTACTTATCTATTTTATACTTCATAGTTTGTATCTCTTATTTCTATATCCCTATTTTACCTTCCCTCCACCCCTCAACTGGTAACGACTACTTTTTTACCCTCTGTGAATCTGTTCCTTTTCTGCTGTATATATTCCTTTGTTTTTCTTTCTTTTTAGATTCCACATATAAGTGATATTGTACAGTATTTGACATTTACTGTCTGACATAGTTTACTAAGCATACTAATTTCAGGTCCACCCACCTTGCTTCAAATGACAGAATATAATCATATTCTATGGTTGAATAATATTCTGTTGTATTGCTGTTGTTTAGTCTCTGCCATGTCTGTCTCTTTAAGACCCCATGAACTGTAGCCCACCAGGCTCCTTTGTCCATGGGATTTCCCAGGCAAGAATACTGGAGTGGATTACATTTCCTCCTCCTGGAGATCTTGACCCAGAGATCAAACTTGCATCTCCTGCATTGGCAGGAGAATTCTTTACTGATGAGCTATCAATTACCATAACACTGTTGGCTTTGTAAAGTAAAAGTAACTTTGCACAGAACTCTGATTTTTTTTTAAATCACATCATTTAAGGAGGGTGTTCCAGAAAAATAAACTTAAAAACAACATGAGGGTGGATATATGCATGGTTACATCTTTTAAGAGTATTTCCAAATTATTTCTTAATTGAAAAATACTTATTAGTTCAAATAACTTTGGGAATTGCTCTATAAATACCACTGTGTGTAGATTTTTGAAACATTAGCAAAACAAGCAAAACTCTAAAATCTGAAGTAAATGTATTAATTTGGTTAAACCCAACATTTCTCAAGCATATTTATCCATGGAAACGATACTAATATAACATCGAATAAAAGTCTATTGATACTTCTTGAAAAATACTTTGTTAAACAATGCTGGGCTTCCCTGATGGCTCAGGGAACAATCTGTCTGCCAGTGCTGGAGACATGGGTTTGATCCATGGGTGGGGAAGATTTGCTGGAGAAAGAAATGGTAACCCACTCCGGTATTCTTGCCTGGGAAACCCCACGGACAGAAGAGCCTGATGGGCTACAGTTCATGGGGCTGCAAAGAATCAGACATGATTTAGCCACTAAACAACAACAAAACCAACATTCAGGGAGTCTGTGACTTAAAAATAGCAACAGTAAGTTAGGGATCACTGATGAGTAAGAATTAAAAGTTTCTGCCAAATCATTACTAAGGAGACTGATTCTAAAATTCTAAAGTGAAATAAAATCAGTTAATGTCACAAACAAGGTGAGACAATCCTGACAAGAAATCTTTTTTCCTTTGCTCTGAAGCCTGCATTTGGGGAATCTTACAAAGAGTGGTCTAAGAGATCCAGGTACTCTCACCTTCCAGTCGAGGAAAGCTGAGACACTGGGCCTCTGAAAAATTCCTTCTGGTGCATGAGTGATAAGTCACTTCAGTTGTGTCTGACTATTTGAGACCCTATGAAATCTAGCCCACCTAGCTCATCTGTCCATTGGATTCTCCAGGCAAGAATACTGGAGTGGGTGGTCATGCCCTTCTTCAGGGGATCTTCCAGACCCAGGGATGGAACCCACATCTCTTAAGTCTCCTGTATTGGCAGGTTGGTTCTTTGGCACTAGTGCCACCTGGAAAGGACCCTGAGTTGCCAAAAAAATTCTTGCCAACAGGTGGGAGTATTTTTTAGTCACAAGTTCTCATGTAAGGAGTAATTGCAATCTGTTTTAGGTGAAGGCATTCAAGGACAGGACTTTCTGAAATCAAGTCATTGGGGGTGAAACTAAGGATAGGAACTAGGTAAAAAAAAGAGAAAGATGTATCCAGAGAAAAGCCCTGATGGGGCCATCTGGGTGGATTCCTAAGGGAGATGGGATGCTTGGGAATGGCCTCATCTCTGAGACCCTCAGCCAAGCCCCCTGTTTGGAGGCAAAGGCTGTGATAAGGGATGGGAGGCTGAGGGTGATCAAGTGATCAATACCAAGTTCACTGACTTGACTGAAATGTACTAGTGCATTCAGGAGTGTATAGTTGGTCATTCTGATTTCTCCAGGATAGAAGTGACCGCTTATGACTCATTCAACAATGTATTTTTCTGGTTGCATGTGGTCTGCTGGGCTACACTTTACTGTAAAAGCATTGCTGAAGCTTCAAGGACTGGATAAACATATTTAGTGCACAAGGTTTTTTCCCTTTTAGCTTCAAATCTAGGGCAATCTAAATTTAAGTCAGTGGGGAAGGAAGCCAAATATTTAAGGAGCTATTCACATAATCACAAAACTAAAATCCGTGAAACTATTACAGTGCTGAGGTCTGTTGAGAAAACCCCCATCAATAAAGACTCACCTCTTGTTATACAAAATGAAAATATAGTTCAGTCAAATAAAAGCTACTTGATCTTCTTCATTTTTGTTAATACTTTATCTTTTTACCCTAGCACTCCCTTGGAAGCTTCCAGAATGCCTATAAACAACAAAAATGGATTTATTTCATTTCCATTATCATAAAATACTTTGGCCTCTTTACTATATATATATAGTTTCTCTCAATCAAGATGATTGAACAAAATCATAAAGCAATGATGTATTTTCAGCACCTATAGAATTTCTAAGAATTAAAATACATTTTTATCTGTTTCTGAAAGGCTATTTTGAAAGCTAAGTTTTCATACTGCTATTATACTGATGAATTAATATATTCAGTTATGGGAATCTTATTTTGCATTTATTCACAAAAATATTCTGGAAAAAAAATAAATTTGGTGAACAATGGGATTCCATAAGAAATGGGATCATTGGCTTCCCAATGGCAGTAAAAAGAACAGTTCCACACTGGGTGTCATTTTTCAAAGAGGATGTTTACCTGTTAATATGAAAAAGCATAGTCAAGAAGTATAGTTAAGTTGATCTGGTTCAAATCCCTCTTTAAAATTCCTGAAGTATATGAATTATCTTGGATCACAATAAAAAACACTATTACAGAGACTCAAGATAATAATCCAAAAACACCCAAGTAGATTTGTAACAAAGGGATGTTGCAACTGTATATAGGATAATAACGGTAGACCTTATTGAAAAAGGTGACATTTGAATATTAAGAACAAGGTAAAGAATATTAAGAAAAAATATTAAGTAAAACAAAAATAAGAATAAGGTAAAGGAGGTAACCATGTGCTATCTAGGGGGAGAATTTCAGGCAAAAGAAATACCTCTTCCCAAGTCCCTAAGGTGGAGTATGGCTCAGGTATAAAGAATGGCAAAGACCAGTGTGGCTGGAACAGAGGGAGCAAAAAAGAGAGTATCTAGAAGTGAGAATGGAGAGTAAGGGAGGTGAGAGTGGGGATCACGTCAGACCCTATAAGCCATTATAAGGATCTCACTTATTCTGGGCGAGATGAAATGCCAATAGTTTTGAATTGAGGAGCAACTGAGATTTAGAAGGATCAATTGGACATTATGTGAAGAAGAGAAAGCAGCAAGCAAAATGGAAGCTGGGTGATCAGTTAGCAGGTTACTACATTCATCCAGGTAAGAGGTGATGTGGCTTAAAACAGGAGCTGTGAGATGGTGAGAAATGGTCAGATTTGGAGATGTATATGTATACATATATGTATATATACACATATATTTTGGAAGAGAAAATGGCAATCCACTCCAGTACCCTTGCCTGGAAAATTCCATGGACGGAGGGGCCTGGTGGGCTACAATCTATGGGGTTGCCAAGAGTCGGACATGACTAAGCAGCTAAAACACACACACACACACACACACACACACATATTTCACTGTATAAAGTCATTATAAAATATTGAGTATACTTGTGCTATGCATTATATTCTTTTGATTTATTTACTTTATAACTGGCAGTTTGTACCTTTTAACCCCCTTTACTTCTTTGGTCTCTTTCCCCACACCCTGTCTTCTGGAAACCACTAGTTTGTTCTCTGTGTCTGAGTCTGTTTATGTTTTACATGTTTTGTTTTTTAGATTCCATATATAAGTGAAGATACACAGTATTTGTCTTTCTCTAACTTATTTAACTAAGAATAATACCCTCCAGATCTATCCATGTTGTCACAAATACCAAGATTTCATTCTTTTTATGGCTGAGTTATATTCCATTGCAGGGCTTTCCCTAGGGGCTTAGTGGTAAAGAATCCACCTACAATGCAAGAGCCACAGGAGATGTGGGTTTGATCCCTGGGTTGGGAACATCACCTGGAGAAGGGCATGGCAAACCACTCCAGTATTCTTGACTGGAGAATCCCATGGACAGAGGAGACTGGAGGGCTACAGGCCATAGGGTCACAGAGAGTTGGACATGACTGAAGCTACTTGCATGCAGTATTCCATATATATATATATATATATACACCATATATACCATATCTTTAGCCATTCATTTATTGATGGGGCCCTTAGATGCTTCCATATCTTGGCTATTTTAAATATTGGGATGTGCATATCTTTTCAAATTAATGTTTTCATTTTTTAAGGTATTTACTGGCACAAAAACAATCACATAGATCAATGGAACAGAATAGAGAGACCAGAAATAAACTCACACACATGTGGTCAATTAATCCACAACAAAGAGGCAAGACAGTCCCTTCAATAAGTGGTGTTATAAAAACTGAACTGCCACACATAAAATAATGAAACTAGAACATTTTTTTCACACCAGATATAAAAATAAATTAAAAATGGATTAAAGACCTAAATGTAAGACCAGAAACTACAAAGTCTTTTTTTTTTCCAGAAACCACAAAGTCTTAGAAGGAAAAATAGGCAGTAAGCTCTTAGGCACCAATCTCAGCAGCATTTTTTTTTTTTTTTGCATCTCTCTCCTCAGACCAGGGAAACAAAAGCAAAAATAAACAAATGGGACTTAAGCAAACTAAAAACCTTTTGTAAAGCAAAAGAAACAATCCATAAAGCAAAAAGGCAACCTATAGAGTGGAGGTATTTTGAAGATAAAGCCAAAATGATTTCCTCAGAGACTGAATAAAGGGTTTTAGAGAAAAGGAATGGATAAGGATGATTGCAAGGTTTGTAGCCTGAGCAGCCTGAATGACACTATTCACAGTAGACTTCTCTCTAACTTGAATCCTAATTAACGTCATCTCCAATTAGGAGTTTGCACTTTGTTGACTATTAGCATGAACTCTTTTATTCTACTTTGCATCAATTCAGAAAACCTGGTTCCAGAATTTTTTCCCTGCAGTTGTTTAATTTGTGGGTAAATCCAACAAGCCAGTCAGTGAATGCACGTGTGGTTAGTCACTAGGTCATGTCCAACTCTGCGAGCCCATGACTCTAGCCCAGCAGGCTTCTCTATCCACGGGACTTTTCAGGCAAGAATACTGGAGCGGGTAGCCAGTTCCTCCTTCAGGGGATCTTCCCAACACAGGGATCAAACCTGAATCTCCTGTGTCTCCTGCATTTGCAGGCGGATTCTTTACAACTGAGCCACCTGGTCTGTAGTAACTAGAAACATGATCTTCTGCCATTCTAATGTGACATGTGTAACTGCAGTGTAGTTTTGGATATTTACCACAGTCCATCTGTGCCAGGACTGGGCTGACGACATTATCCAGGACTGGCTGAAGCAGCATCTCTGCTCTAGTTGGTGTCCAGAGGCAGATCATTCGAAAAGTCAAACACTAGCTTTGGAGAGAAGCCCAGCTAAATTTGAATTCCAGTTCTGGCCTTCACATAGTTAGCTTGAGGCTCTCATCTGTAGAATGAGGAGCATAATATTATTTCCTGATCTTTTAAAGTCAGTATTTAAGGAAATACTGATAGACTTCTTAGATGGCAGCCCACCGGCTCCCCCATCCCTGGGCATCTTTTGCTAATTACAGTAAGGTTTCCTGCCTAGGCTTGGTCATGATCCTGGCTCTTAAAACAGACTTTCTTCTCCAGATATTCAACTTTTAACTTCTAATTCTGGTACCTGTATGATTTGGATAGCTGTTCCCAATTGGTATATGACATACAGCAAGAATTCAATAAATGTTCTCTATTGTTATAATGTGAGGCGAACAGAAGTAATACCATGGCAGGCAGCTTAGATTAGGAGTAGGCCTTCCTACTTCTGGGTGGTAAGATTATCAGGCCACCTGGATCAGCTTTCGCTTAACACTGACCGCTGTTTGCCAATTAGGAATGGGGCGGAAACCCCCGGGAAAGTCCCGCGCACGTGAAAGTTTTGACCAGTGAAATTGCTTTATCCGCTTAAACCAACTACCAACGGCGTGTGCTCACCCTATAAATTTGTGTAACAGCTTGGGCTCAGGGCTCTCTGACCCTGCACCACTGCGTTGAATGCGGCAGGAACCCTGACTCGAGTCAACAATAAACTTCCCTTTTTGTGAGTTGCATTGTCTTGGAGGCCTTCTCTCTTCCCGCTCGGGGATTTGGATATCGGGCATAACAATAATAGTTTGGGCTACCCTCATAGCTCAATTAGTAAAGAATGTGCCTGCAATGCAGGAGACCCCAGTTTGATTCCTGGCTTGGAAAGACCCCCTGGAGAAGGGATAGGCTATCCACTCCAGTATTCTGGCCTGGAGAATTCCATGGACTGTATAGTCCAAGGAGTTGCAGAGAGTCAGACATGACTGAGTGACTTTCACTTTCATTGTTATTAGACAAATAAGATGATGGATGTCCACAGGTATGTGGGACCTGTTTTTTCTTCCCCTATGGAAAATCAGTTTATATATTTTTGCAATACTGTGTGATAAGTGTAAATCTAATCACACGTGAGCTGAAGATCTCTCAACTTCTGCACCCTTTTCCCCTCTTGCCTTCAATTGGAAGTATCCCTGTTGCTGTCTCAGGCCTTATTTAGCTGATCCAACCTTGGGTTTACTGCTCAAGGTTTTGTGTACTCTTCATATTCTCCACATAGGTGTAGATCTGAGAGTTGTTCAGGTGAATGAAATAAAAATGACAAGGAATGAGTAAAGATGATGGGAGAAGAAATTGAGTATAGAAATAGAATCAAGGTTCTGTGTAAAACCAGGGGTTGGAAGATGTACTAAAAAAACAATCAGTGCAGACTTTCCATATTTGCTTTTGTCTCATGTTCATTTTCTGACCAAAAAAAAATTTTTTTGTTGTATTTTGATTGACAGCATCAGTCCTGTTCACAAGAAGACATGTGGAACAAATTTTAAGTGAAATGCTAATTGCAAAAGTACCTGTTGATAGCATTTTTGACCCCACTCTTCTTTCTTAAAGAATAAATTAGTTTATTTTCATTGAAATGTTCATTTCATGCTTTTTTTCATAACTGGAATAATATGTAGCATTTTTTTTCTTTTTTTTTAATTGGAAGAGAATTGTTTTACAATGTTGTGATGGTTTCCTCTGTGCAATGCAAATCAGCCCTAAGGTAGTGATGAATCTATCTGCAGGGAAGCAATGGAGATGTAGATACAGAGAATGGACTTGCGGACACAGTGAGGGAAGGAGGGGAAGGGACGCATGGAGAAAGTGGCACTGGCATATATATACTGAGTGAAGTCGCTCAGTCGTGTCCAACTCTTTGCAACCCCGTGGACTGTAGCCTACCAGGCTCCTCCCTCCATGGGATTCTCCAGGCAAGAATACTGGAATGGGTTGCCATTTCCTTCTCCAGGGTACCTTCCTGACCCAGGGATCGAACCCGGGTCTCCTGCATTGCAGGCAGACGCTTTAACTGCTAAGCCACCAGGAAAGCCGCACTACCATGTGTAAAATAGATAGCTGGTGAGAAGTAAACTTTAGCATTCTTAGCTCTCCTTGCTGACATAGGGTTTCCCTGGATTTCAACACATCACCGTTTGATGCCTTTCCTCGTGTATCTATCAGGTTAGACACTGACGTGACATAAATTGGGAAATGCTATAAATGTAGATGGTGGATATTCATAGGTATGTGGGATCTGGAGAAAACAAACCCCATCCTGAGACTGAAAAAGTTAATTCATCAGTTTCCAAAGGGCAATAAGAATTCTTGATTCAGCATTATTAACAAGTGTGTTCATATTCTTACATTTTCTATAAGGTGTTACAGAAAAACCTGAGCAGAACTTTTGGCCCACCCAATATTTTTTTAGTGAATGCAGATGACGCACTTCTGAGTGGAGGCCTGGAAAAGTATTTCTTTTCAAATCTTACAAAGTCTTTGATCTTTTTTTGTATTTTACTTCTGTTCCCTTACTCTAAGACAAAGATGTCATTTGCCTGGCAGAGACTCTATAAGAAGCTCTCTTTCATTATTATTTAAGCATTTAGAAAATATATCCCTCTGTTGTTATACACAAGTCAAGTAAGATGACAAATGTTTTGCATTATATAAACTCTCTCTTAAAATAGAGATTTCTGAATACCTACCTGAGCCATTGTGTTTGGACAGTGGTGACCCAAACAATACTAAGGGAAGTTTTATCTAGTGATTTAATTTTTTGGTAACTTAAAGCAGAATGTGATCTATGGATATAATTATTTAGTAGGCAAAACTGTTAAATGCGCTTTAGTTTACATCAATGGAGGAAACACAATTAGTAAGGCTTTCTCTGTTATTTTTCCCCAGACAATGTGGGAGACGTAGATAGACATCAGTACTTTTGTGAATCAAAGAAAACTGATTAAGAATTTATTTTAAAATACCTGAAAGTACAATTAAATTTCAGTAGCTAGCCATTTTGTTGTTTTGGTAATTCAACCTTTGTTATGACTTTTAAATGCATATTTTCTATTCAGTGCTTTTAGAGACTGAAAGCAAAAGGAAGCTTCTCTATAATAAATACTCTTTAGCTTCCCTAAAGAAAACAATAGCTTTCATCAAAATGCTTGAAAGAGGACTGGTGTACTTTTCCCACTGAATATTTAAACAAAGGACTATAGATTTATTATGATTAATTTCATCATATTTTCTTGGCCATATTCATTGTTTTTCTCTTAGCTTTTGGGCTTGTTCTGCTATCATTATCTTTCCCAAATGATACTTTGAAAAAATATACAAGTGAAAATTAAAAACTGTTGGTCATTTACCTTAGGTTGATGCACCCCAGGAATTCACTAGTAGTTCTCTTTCATGTAGTACATGGAGATCATATGCATGAAGAACATCTGATGTGAGTATGTAGATATCATGATCGCAAAAGTTCTCATAAAACAAGTGAACCAGAACTTCCTTACCTTCATCCCTGTAGAAAAGAGCACACCTGGAGGATCTCTTCAAAATAGTTATGTATTCATTGATTGTGACCCAATAAATGAAGCACTGCTTTTAAAACCCACTTCATGTAAAGTTTAAAAAGTCATTTAACTGATGAGTTTCAAAGGAAAATACATCTTAATGACTGAAAATAATGGGCTTGACATGTTACCAGTGTCCATGTATTTTGATTTTCAGTTTTCCAAGCTCTCCCAGTTCAGAGTGGTCATGTCATCAGTTGCTTTCATAGAGTCCAAACTTCTGCAGGGCACATCTGAGAGAAACACAAAGAACAGAAAAAAAGACTCAGTGGTACCCCTCTGTGGCCACTCTGCTGCTGCATTCTCTAAAAGTGGCTCTGCATGCATCAGTTTCAAAGATTGAAATGTTTGAAAAGGCTCTGCATATATTAGTTTCATAGGTAGAAATTCCTACAAGTTTTCATGTGAAGAAGTAATCTTGCTGCTTTTTACAAATTGTGAAAACTCCCTTGCTAAGCTATTGAGCATCAGCAGTTTTGATGTTCTGCCAGAATCCAAAGGCCAGAACCTACAGACCTTGTTGACAGGAGTGAATATCAGGTCAGAACAGGAAGGAAGTCAGGAACTCACAAAGGAAAATCCTATGCTAATAAAGGGCAGATAGGTTTAAGATGTCAGAGCAACAGAAAGTGTTTTTTTGTTTTTGTTCTGCTTGCTCAAACTACTTCTTTTTTAAAATTTTTATTGACTTGTAGTTGATTTACCATGCTATGTTAATTTCTGCTATATAGCAAAGTGACTTAGTTATACATATATATAGTATATATTTTATATGTATATAATATATATATAGCTTTTCATATTCTTTTCCATTATGGTTTACCATAGGGTGATGAATGCAGTTCTCTGTACTACAGAGTAGGATGCTGTTGTGTACCCAAGAAAGTTCTAAATTCTACACAGAAAGGTAAAGTAGAGCCCCATGAAATGGAACTGACTTCGTTCCTTATGCTCAGATTCGGTTGATATCTATGTGTGTGTTTCTTGAGCCTATGAGCGCAAACTTATTAAGGTCTCTACATGATTGCAAAGCTGTTGAGAACATGCTCTTGATTTGATAAATATGCTTTCCTTATGAGCTGTGTTATATTGTTAAATAATCAAATATACTATGGATTGTAGGGTATCATTTAGGCCAGTGGTTATCAAATTATTGTGTATTCATCAGAATCAGCTGAAAGACACGTTAAACTTCAGAATACCTGGTCCCATGATCATAGTCCCTGATTCAGCAGGTCTGGAGTACATTTCTAACAAGTTCTCAGTGACATCTCTGCTGCTGTTTTAGGAATCATACTTTAAGAATGAATCAACGGTTTAGGAATGACCGCAATTTGCTTTTTAAAAAGAGTTTATTGGCGTATAGTTGATTTACAATGTTGTGTTGGTTTCAGGCATACAGGAAAGTGAATCAGTTATACATGTACACATACCCACTTTAATTGTTTTCTTAAATAGGCCATTATAGAGCATTGGGTGGCATTTCCTGTGCTATTTTAATGTAGGCTCCCATTAGTTATCTATTTTATATGTATTAGTATGTATGGGCTTCCAGTGGTAAAAATCTGTCTGCAATGAAGGAGACCTGGGTTCAATCTCTGGGTTGTGAAGATCCCCTGGAGGAGAGCATGGCAACCCACTCCAGTACCCTAGCCTGGAGAATTGGCGGGCTACCGTCCATAGCATCTCACAGAGTCGGACGCGACGGAAGCGAGTAGGCAGCAGCAGGAGCAGTGTATACGTGTCAGTCGCTGTCTCTCAGTTTATCCCTCCCCCCCACCTAGCGCCCTGGTAACCATAAGTTTGTTTTCCACATCCACACCTCTACTTCTGTCTTGTAAATAAGTTCATGTAATTTGCTTTTTAATTACATGATATCCAATAACGCAGGTTGACATTTTCTTTTCTCCTGGATGACCACTCTAATCTCAATTCCCATCCTTTTTCTGTGGGAACCCATCACAGTGATATGTTAAGTTTGTCCTTCCCAAGAAGTGCAGTGGTAAAGAATCTGCCTGCCAATGAAGGAGACACAAGTTCAATCCCTGGGTTGGGAAGATCCCCTGGAGATGGAAATGGCAATCCACTCCAGTATTCTCACCTGGGAAATCCCATGGACAGAGGAGCCTGCTGGGCTACTGTCCATATGGTTGCAAAGAGTTGGACACAATTTAGCGACAAAACAACAACAGCAACAAAGTGATCAAAATTAGCAAGAAGAAAGATTTTCTTGTTATGAAGATGCTGCACCTCACCAGGAGATCATACACAAACCGGTAGGGTCAATGGGCTATACTGGGCTCAGTAACTGAACGTTCTTTCCTTCTGAGAACAGTAAAAAAATACTAGATTATAAATCTGTATTGTAATCTTGCTTCTGCCCATGGATGTAGAAAGCTGGAAGGAGTGTTGTTTCCATGCTTACAATTTAAAGAGAATCAGACTAACTTCAAAATCATGACTTTATTAAAAATCGTTGGACTGCTGAGGTCACAGAGTAACCAAACCAACCAAAACACAGAAGTGGCAGTGACATCAGGGATAGGAAAGATTTGAATATATGCATTCACCTGGAGTAGATGCAACCAGACAACCATATGGATAAATAAACTGAAATAGCTCATGAAGGTTGAGGGGACAAAGTAAAATTCCTAAGCAAGCAAAGGTGTTGGGGAGACTGCTCTCTTCTGCAGACTTTGTCTACCTGAACGCTACAGAGCACTCAGAGAGAGATTAAAAAAAAAAAAAAAAATCCCTAAGAAGTGCACTTGTGATTCACAGGTGATGGAGGGGAATAGCAGTCCTGCAAGAGAGGAAGAAACTCCTCCTATATCCTCTTCTGTCTCCCCTACAAAAGACTTTACATGTGAGGCCTGGGAAAGAGTCAGGGGATACTTCTTTAATCTGATACAAGATATCTATAAAAACCTTACAGGTATCAAATATAATATTAATAAAATGATTTTTTTTCCCCTCAAATCAAGAGGGAAGAGGACAAATCAAGAGGACAAGGCTGTCCTTTCTCACCACTCCTATTCAACACCACACCAGGACTTTTAGCACAACAAAGTAAGAAAGACAAGATAAAGGGTAGACATTAGAAATGAATAAACAATATTGTTTATTTTTTTGCAGAGGACATGAGATGGCTAAGTAGAAAATCCCCCAAAATCTGTTATAAGTAAGAAGCTTAATAATTAAAAGCTAATAAAAATCAATTATGCAAGCATACTAGCAATAAACAATTGCAATCTAGACATTTTAAAATTTAAAATAACACTGCATTAAGTGAAATATATTAATACAATCTAATAAAAGATTGAGAGATCTCTATGTTGAACATAATCAATGTGAGACATCTATATGTTGAAAATTATAAAACATTGATTTTTAAAAAATTAAAGAAGTTGTAATGAAAGGAGATATAAGGGTTTCATGGACTGGAAGCTTCAGTATTGTTAAAGTGTTAGTTTTCCACTACATATTTAACAAAGATTCTAAGGCAGTTCATTAGGAAGTAGAAATCTTTTTAAAAATGCTCCAAGAACAATCGGATTTTTCAATTGGATATATTAAATATAAAACAAATGTACAGCAGTGAGAATTGGAAAGATTATAGTGACTCTTCACAAATATTAATGAGTTTTCCATCTTCTTACATAGCAAGAGAAACTTTCAAAAAAGGCTTGAAATAGAATAAATTTAAAATGAGACATGAATACAGATGCTGCAAACATTAAACGTGTAATAAGGGACTATGTGTCTTTGTGTCAATATTTTTGTATAGTTAGAAAAACAAACAAAAGAGTTACAACTAACATATACAACTAGTAAAACTTCTGTAAAATGACAAGTCATTGTCTTATAATAATTGAATAAATTGAATTAGTAAAACATATGCTACAAAGAGAGGTGTTACTGGTGATATTCACCAAATATTAGAACAGTCCATCCTGGCAAATGATTTACCCCAAGATTCTACTTTCACAAAATTATTCTAAAATGAGACAATATTCATTAACTCATTTTTTGTTTGTTTGTTTTTCAATTTTGTGATGGTAGTTTTATGTGTCAACTTGGTTGAATCACAGGATGCTCAGATATCTGTTTAAACATTATATCTGTGTGTGTCTGTGAGGATGTATCTGGATGAGATTAGCATTTGAATTGGTGAACTGATAAAGTAAAGGGCCACTTTCCATATGAATGGGCATCAGCCACTCCTCGGAGGGCCTCAATAAAATAAAAGAGTTCAAGAAAGTTGAATTAAAGCTCCGCTTGACTGTGTAAATTGGGACAGGATCTTCTGCCTTCAGTGTCCTGATTCCCAGGATCTCAGATTTGAACTGGAATCTATGTTAGGCTCGTCAGTTCTCAAGACTTTGAACAATATCACTGACTTTCTTAAGTCTCCAACTTGTGAAGGCAAATTGTGACACTTCTTGGCCTCCATGACCATGTGAACCTATTTGTTATAATAAATCTCTCTTTAAATACATATATACACACACATATACACACACACACATATTTGTTGCTGTTGTCCTTTAGTCACTAAGTGTGTCCTTTAGTCACACTAAAGTGTCCTTTGGTCACAACTCTTTTGTGACCCCATGGATTATAGCCCTCCAGGCTCCTCTGTTCATGGGATTTTCCAGGCAAGAATATTGAAGTAGGTTTCCATTTTCTTCTCCAGGGGATCTTCTCAAACCAAGAATCAAAATTGCATCTCATACATTGCAGAGAGATTCTTTACCACTCAGTTATCAAGGAAGACCTTATATATTTTTTCCATAACATTTTAATGGAAAAATCTGAATGAACTTTTAGGCAAACTCTGTATATATATATATATATACACACATTCTGTTGGTTCTGCTTCTCTATAAGACCCTCATTAATACAGGTTTCTATAATTTTGACATCAAAACTCAACAAAAGAAAATTTCTAAAGGAAAACCACCAGATCATATTGCTTAAGGGTATACATGTAAATACCCTAAACAAAATTTTAGTCAACTGAATGCATCAATATATAAAATATATAATTTATTATCATTAACTTAGTTTGTTTTATTAGTGAAAGTTGTTTAGTAATATATTAGCTGAGTAAAACAGTAATCCATGAACTGATTTTATTAGATTAGTGTCAATAAAAGTTTTTAATCTATTAATTAGACTCAGTAAAAGTATTTGAGGAACATAGCAAATCAGTTTATGAAATATCAATAGCATAATTTTATGAAAAGTGAACAACTTTACTCGAATTAAAGGTGTCTATAAAGACCTATGGAAACATCACATTTAATAATTGTCATGGTCTGGGTGTGGGTTGGAAAAGAATTTCCAGACATGAGACAGAATGAGAGGGAAATAAAGTTTATTAGAGTGGGAGAATCCCAGGGACAGAGGAGCCTGGCGGTCTGTTGTCTATGGGGTCGCACAGAGTCGGGCACAACTGAAGCGACTTAGCAGCAGCAACAGAATGGGAGACGTGGGGTATCTCCTTACAGCTGCTCCAGTGCCGTGCAGTCAACAAAGGTCCGTCTAGTCAAGGCTATGGTTTTTCCAATAATCATGTATGAATGCTAGAGTTGGACTCTAAAGGAAGCTGAGCACTGAAGAATTGATACGTTTGAACTGTGGTGTTGGAGAAGACTCTTGAGAGTCCCTTGGACTGCAAGGAGATCCAACCAGTCCATCCTAAAGGAGATCAGTCCTGGGTGTTCATTGGAAGGACTGATGCTGAAGCTCCAATACTTTGACCACCTGATGCAAAGAGTTGACTCATTTGAAGAGATACTGATGCTGGGAAAGATTGAAGGCAGGAGGAGAAAAGGATGACAGAGGATGAGATGGTTGGATGGCATCGTCGACTCAATGGACATGAGTTTAAGTAAACTCCGGGAATTGGTGATGGACACAGAGACCTGGTATGCTGCAGTCCATGGGGTCGCAAAGAGTCAGTTATGACTGAGTGAATGAACTGAACTGAACTGAACTGGGAGTGGGAGATGCTGTTAGAACAGTGGGTGAGCTCCAGGGAGAACCGATGTTGAACAGGGATCCTTAGTCCACTTTTATACCCAGGGTACAAGGAGTGGTGTAGGGGTCTTGCGGGTCATTTGCTGATTAGATGAGGCACATATACTGGATGAGAGACGAGTAAGGCAAATAACTTCTCCCTGTGTGGGACAGGAGGGGAGACAGGTTATACTACTCAGGAGGACCTGAAATTCATTAATAATTACAACATGGGAGAGGGAAGGATGATAAGGGCCTGGTTTTTCAGTTTCTGTATTCCAAGATCCTCCTTGGTGCTATCTGCTCTTTTGTCCTAGGGTCACCACGATAATAAAATGCTAAAAAATAGTTCTGAAGTCAGAAATGAAGCAAAGATGCATACTTCAACTACTTCTATCCATAATTTTATTGAAGGTCTTAGATGGCTTAGTTAGGCAAGGAAAAAAACCATACATGATATAAGATTAGAAAAAGTCTCATTTCTTATAGATTCTAATTTCAAAATTATTAAAACAGTACTACTACAGGCTATTCATTAGCATATTTTTACAAAAGGAACATTTATACTTATTTAACATATTGTTTAACAAATAACTAAACCATGGAATTACCTGTGAAGATATATATTCACTTTCCCTATAAAATATTCAAGCACATGCCTATGCAGTGTTATTATTAACAAAACCATGAACATTAAAAGTGACTTTTGAAACAAACCAATGTACCAGCCCTACCTTTCTCATCATCCTCCTTCTGTGTGTATATAGTGTGGTATTATCAGACCATCTTTGATTACATGACTTCACCACTCACAAGATAGGTGAATACCTTCTCTAAGCTTAGCTGCAAAACAGAACTACTGCATATACCATGCAGATTTGTTGCAGGGAAAAAATAACATAATGTATGCCTTGTGCTTCATTCATGATATATAATTACTTAAATAACTGATATTATCAGCTATAGCAATGATTATTTTCAGATTTCATCTTGTTTTCTTCCTTTACTATAATTCCACCAAATAGGCAAAATATTTCACTTAAATGTAAAACATGTCCATAAGGTAATTTTCATCTTTGCAAATCTCAGAAGTAAAATGATTCCCCAAATAAAATATGTTCTTTTATTCTCTTTTGAGAAAACAAACAAGCTAAGATTTTTTTTACCATTGCAAAAAAAGGTTATAATTGCCTTTTAACATGTTGACCTTTTTTGTATTGATTTTTGTATTGATTCAATATTGGATTGAAAGTGCGACTGTGAATGAGACATACATGGTTTATTCCCTGTACTGTCTACCTTTCCTCCTACCTACCCAAGAGACTGGTCTAGTTTCAGTCTATTAGTTCAGCTGTTCAACTGGCAGATTCCCTCAGCATAAAGATGGGCATCTGGAACTTAACCCAAGCATCTCCTGAATTGCCACCAAAGCATGCTTTTCTTTTGCAGCCAAATCTCATATAATTTTTTCATTCTCTTCGGCCTTGGTCTTTGAACTTACTACAATATACCTGCTACATCATTTCACATTTGTCTTACCCTATGGCCACTCCTTTACAATCGCAGCTCCCATTTCACAATAGTTCAAAATCCCTGAGCTATAGCCACAGCCTTCAGCCACACTTGGGGTGCTCAGCTGGCTTCACAGAGTCCCTGGATTCTTCCTCCTCCTTCTATACGAGATACTGTAAGCTGACTCACTCTATTCTCCTAGGTAGAACCGGAAAGATACAGTTAAATGAGAAACATTTGCAGCAAGATGAATCTTACTGGAAGTATATTGCTCTAAGTCACACACATAGGTTTTCTATAAATCTGAATTCAGTGTATGCAAAAGTTGTATCTTCTAAAACTGTTGTCCCTAAACTTTGGACCAATATCTTCCCATTGTAGGTACAGTCATGGTAGTCTATAACTGACTCTGCTATTTCCCTTTTCACCCTACCCAACAGTGAAAGGGAAGTAAGACAAAGAAATAAAGAATATTGGATGGCCAGCTGAATGCTTCATCTCTAAAGTACTTAGCTCCTACTCTGCTCTAGGAGATAGTTGTATGTGAAATCAGTATTCTAAAGTTTGAGACTTTTTTGAAAAGAATCCTGATATTTAGAAGTAGATACTGCAATGTTCTATTGTTTGAAAGTAATTAATTTTTTTGAATCTCACTGCAGCTCATCAAAAGACACAATCATGTGAGCAAGGGGACCACTAGTTTGAACAGGGAACTGCTAGTTTGTGGCTTTTATTTTAAGAGCTGGCCTAATGGAAAAATCTGTTTTCTAGCATCCCAAAGGATCTTTAGGCCTCCATGACTTTTCTTTGGGTTTTATGTTCAATGCAGGAATATCAGAATTCAACAGCTCACAGTTCCAATCATACGTACTAAGTCGCTTCAGTCATGTCCAACTCTGTGCAACCCTATGGACTGTTATAGTACTAATCCTCTAAAATCTTTGACAATGGGGAGGCTTACCTTTGTTTAGGATGGTGTATAGCCTTAGTCCTGTCAGGTTTATAACCAATGTATGCTAAAAATTCTTGTAATACTGTTTGCAACATTGATGCTTCATCTGAGTTTGAAAAATCACTCATTTCCATTTGCCACGTTTTAACCACCAATATTATATTCTGGTATAACCCAACTTGTGCTTGAATTCTAACTCCTAAGCACTTGAAAATGTGACAGCACTACAAATTAGATTATTATAATGCATTAAGTCATTCCAAGTCTCTGTAATGAGAAAGATGCCCTGACTCAAAAGAATAAATATAAAGGAAGCAATACATATTCACTGGTGTCACAGATTCATTGAGTTTCCTCACTGTACAAAGGAAAAAGCTGTGACTTTTGAGTTTAAATGGATTCATAATCAAACTATAACCCGAAATAATGACAGTAACCATTGATATAACTCATGAAAAAGACCTTGGGGAAATTGATTGGTAGGTGCACAAACTTTCAATGGATCCCCCACTCCATGCAGGTCGAAGAAGAAGGACCTGAGCACAGCTAAATAAAAGCCTAATATTCCACAATCATGGGATGTTTGAAATATGCAGTAAATAAGCAAAGTCTTATAGGTCACTTTCACTATTATTTGTAGTAACTCGAGGAAGTCTTAATTCTCTGGGGCATTATAACCTTGATAAAATTTTTAGACAAATTGCAATTTTGTGCTCAATAACTTTGGACATTTTTATACTACTTCCTGATGTTGTCATTCATAGACATTTTAATGATTCAAAACAATTCTGCTGTTTTCTACTCCTAAGACTAACTAGTGAAAATCTTCTTAGCAATTCTTTTCCCAAAACTTTTTATTGAAATTCTCATTTTTGAAATTTCAGAGGAGTCCATATTCAGTCTAAGTCTTCCATTTATCTATTTTGAAGAAATATACTGAAGACCTGGATTGCATGTAAAATATTCTCTGTAAGTTAAGAATCTGAGCAGCAGGTGAACTTGTATTTTTCACCAAATTAATACAGTTCACCTAAAGGTTTCCAGACTTACATAACAACAGTAAATTAAAACATTCATCCATCCTTACTCTCAAAACACACATTTTTTGAATGATGAACGAAATTGAGAACACAAGGGAAGTTCTATCATTGTAGATATATGTCTTAGGAAAAAGATATCAATCTCATGTTCAGCTAAGAATATTGAAAGAGGTTCAATATTCTAGACAGTCTGGGGATAGCACTAGACTTTGGAAAGCAGATTGAAAAGTAAAATATAAATCCCAAGGAAGAGAAAGATTCAGACACTATGTTCTTTGGTAGAGAGTTCCAGCAGTAAGTGAGTCAGTGAGAGGAGAGAAAGTTTCAGAGAACTGTCTTCAAATATTGATGCCTGTTAAGACTTGCTGGCTCTCAGCTATGCTAACAAGCAGAGCTAGTACTAAAGAGTACCAAGAGACATTTTTTGACTACTATAAGGAAAATCTTTGTAAGAATTAACAATGTTCAGCAATGAAATGGATTATTTTATGAAGTAGGCAATCCCATATTTCAAAATGGTTTGGGAACCTGAACAACTATTTGGGCTGCAAGTGAAATTCTTTCAAAGGGCCCAATGTGAAATGCCTTCTTCCTCTAGCTTATTGCATGTTTACTCATTTCTAGCCTGTTTGCCATGTTTTCTAATAGAGTATTTATTTTCACATTGGCAGTCTTTCCAACCTGGTCACCATCACTGACAGATTCAGTGGACATTTGGTACAGCAGAACTAATTCCCTGAGGAATTAGTTCTTATACCAAAGTACTTTATTTTATTTTTTTTTTCTTTCTTTTCTTTTTTTTTCAAAGTACTTTATAAGAAGGTAATTTCCTCCCTAAGATCACCAACATACAGTTACCATATACTCATTCCTTGAATTAGGATGATTCACAATGACTTTTGAAGGCTTAGATATTGAATCTTTACTATTTTCCAAGTACCAGACCCAGTGTTCGGTAAGCAGCGTGTAAGATATCCTCACAGATTGATAAGGTGTATTAAGTGAATTCTGATCCATTCTAAGGTATATAAACTCCCAACAGGCTATCTGGTTCTCTAGGGAAACATTTTAATTGGCTTTCTTGACATTATATTTTGCAGATTTCTACTGAATGAATGTCTAAATTCTAGGAATGCCTACATATTAGAATACAATGCAATTGTCACAAGTATAACTGATCAAAGGAAAGATGATAAACATCACAAATAAATTATGCTAGTTCTTTTAATGTAGATAAGGATATAACTATGTAACTCTGTAAAGGCAACATCATTCATATAGGAAGTAGACTCACAAGTTCTATAACCACCACCTCACTGGGATGATAATCCTGTTAAATTCTTTTGAGAAACTAAGCCTATTATTTTTATCTTGGAGTTGTGGGTTTCTTTATATTTCCATGACTGTTCTTGGGTGTTTTGAGATGATTTGGCAGTCCTGCTGGCCTAGTACAGCAAGGTACAAGCAATAAATCTACTGAATGTGTTATGAGTACATTTTGTCATGGAATCATTCATACTCATGTCTCTTATGAACTTACAGTCTTTATGGATAATACAAAGTATTCCTGGCTCATGCTTGAATTTTTTCAGTTTAACAGGCTGAATCAGAAGCCAGTACTAAGTGCTTCTGGGTTCCAATGATCCTGATATATATAAAGTCTTATTTCTATTAGCTGAGCAGCTGTTTCTAAATATATTGGACTTATTTTGGAATCTATTTAATTATTTTAGTTTCTATATTATCGACCAATATATTGGTCTATAGAACAATATGGTAAACACAGAATCCTGAAGAGAGGGTAGAGAGAGCTCAGAGTCAACGAATCCCTCGTAGAATAAGAACCTGTATCTTAATGAGATCCATCTTTTCATCCTCTGTGCTCCAGGATTCACTAGCATGTTCAAACATGAGAAACTGTCATTCAGCAGATGTTCTAAGTATAAATTTTTATCTGGAATGTATAATTTGAATTCTTTCCTGAAGGTTAGCAATTACTCTAACCTACCATTGTTGGCCCTTAACTACATGTCATAAGCAACATTAACTTTCAATAAACACTAGTCTGTTTCTGTTTTTTGAGATGATAAAGCTGACTGAAGATTACCTATATATGACATCACATAAGAAATTCATGAGGATTTTGTTGATTTATCCAGATAGTCTGACATCTTCATAAGAGGAATAACTGTTAACTTGTGGTCTCTAAATCCTTGATAAATGCAAGTATGATTTTGTGCACAGGTATATGGGATTCTGCCCTAAGAGCCAGACATATTTTGCAGGTTGATATTTAGGCTGTATTTTTGGTTTCACCATTGACTTGTTTAATCCTTTGGGGTTAAGTCCATTATCTTTTGTTACCAAATAAATGAACAAAAGGTGATGATTTGCTCTGTATCTCACAGGTTGTGTAAAGATCACTTGGGCTTTAAGTGCTAAATGTATAGTACATGTGTAAAGGTGAAGTACAGCTATAAAGAAATCATAGTTGTTTTGAGCAAAGTTCCAAACTTTACTAACTTCAGAATTGTCATCCTGAGAGAGTATAATGTTTAGTGAAAGTGAAGTGAAGTCGCTCAGTCGTGTCTGACTCTTGGCGACCCCATGGACTGTAGCCCACCAGGCTCCTCCGTCGGTCCATGGGATTTTCCAGGCAAGAGTACTGGAGTGTGTTGCCATTTCCTTCTCCAGGGGGATCTTCCCGACCCAGGGATCGAACCCAGATCTCCGGCATTATAGGCAGACGCTTTTACTGTCTGAGCCACAGGAAAAGTCTATAATGTTTAGATATTTCTAAATAGGCTTCTCCTTGGATTTTTGTAATTTGTGAAATCAGCATGAGTTCCAGAGATAAATTTGTCTGAGTATTCTCAGTAGTGGCACATTGTCTTCTGAGTGGGATTTATTTTAAAAATAGACCCTTTCAGTACTTTTAGTAGCCCAGCAATCTATAAGAACAGGAATATCTACATCGTGGTTTCTCTAATTCCAGTGTAAATTTGGGCCTGGTATGTAAAAGCCAATATCAAGACTTTTTAAGTGATAGAATAAATGAATAGTTAAATGAAGAAAACTTAAGTGAGTATTTAGCCATGTTGTTTAAATCTAAATTTTTTATAAATGTGTCTAGAAAACAGATATAAAAATATTTCATAAATAGAAACTTCAAAACTACTTTAAGCGATGGAATTGCTTAGGATAGAACTGCAATAGAATTGCAAAGGAAAGGGAAAATATTGACCTTGAAAGACAATTTCTGTTAAGTTTGTTTAAATCAGTCTGATTTTAATAATACACACACATTATACATAACATAATTACACATTTAATTACGTGTTTCTATAAATACAAGGTAAGTGATGACTAAGGTTATTTTCATTGTATTAGCAAGCACACCTTTTTCCAAATTATTTTACAAAATTGCTCAAGTGCTTGAAAATCAGCTCAGATAGTGTAAATTGCTAATTTTTGTGTCAAGAACTAAGTTTGTGGTCTCTACTGCTGAGAATTCTATTTGGCTGTAGTGAACCACAAAATGTCATGCCGTGCCAGGATACAGTAGCTCTAGAGGTCTTGGCAGCTACAGGCTGACCTATTCAAAAAGAGATATTTGGCAGTTAACACTTATGTTGGGGAATAGCTTAGCTTGAAAGAAAGGGCTACCATTAGATTGAAATATTGAAAGATTCTCCATGAAAAGCCCAGAGACTTTACTAGATCCACATAACAGAGCGAGATCCAGAGATGGAGGGAGGGCTCCTCTCTGTGAGTTCTCTGGTCCACAAAGAACTTAGAGCATAAGTGAGGTTACTTCGGGCTTCCCAGGTGGCAGAGTGGCAAATACCTTTCTGCAATGCAGGTGACCCAGGTTCCTTATTTTGACATCAGCTGATCAACCAATGGAATAACATACTGCCATAAAACGAAGACAAACAAATCTGGAAATGCAGTAATTAGAATTTATAGACATGCTTATCCAGTGACTCAAAGAATTTTCATGTGTTAGTGTCCATTTGCCAGAGATGCTCCAAGTAACTTGTCCCCAGACTCATTATGAAGTAGTAGGTAATAGAACATTTCCCATTTTGCTTAAATATATAACAGAGCAGTAAGAATTTTAAAATGACTGTCGTAATTGTTGTCTTTTATCAGTTTCTTTCATGGCAAAAAAAGGCTCTTCCTAGACTGGCAGCAAGCAACACTGCAAAAGAAGTTTGCTCTCTTCCTTCTCTGTTTCCCTCTCATCAAAGAATATAATCAATGACATGAAATCATATGGACGACTATTAAAACAACCAGTGGGAAGTTACTGCAGGCAGGCACTCTGCCTTAAGAGTACTAACTTTGATCCTCACCGATTCCCAAGTGACATCCATTCCTTTTTGCATTTTACAGATGCATTTTACAGACTGAGACAGAGACTGGTTAAATGACTTGCTCAAAGTCCTTAAACCAGTCAGTGGAGAACTGTACAATGTGACTCCAGAGTTAACACACAGGAGCTCAAGCAGGGGTAGTGAATGCCCTTGCATAAACATATTTGCACATTAGGAGAGTTAGTTCAAAAGTCTCTAAGGAAATAGTCTGTGAGATTTCACTATAAAGAATTTGTGACCTGAGTCTGAACTGAGTCAGGAACTGTTTTGACTAAGAGAGGTCTCCTTAATGTTCCTGTAGCAGAATCTCTTGGGAGCTAAACCCTTTTACTTAACTCAGGACCATGGGAAGGGAAGTAAACATTGAGTCCAGCATCTGGTGAAAATATCTTCTTTTCCCATGTGATCTGTTCAAAAGTCTATCTTTTTTTGGTGGCCCTTGGTGGCTGTCTTTGTGGTATCCTTTACAGCTTCCTCCTCCACTCAGAGTTCCCAAGCTACACACCCTCTGTTCTCTTCAACACTTCTTCTGTGGCATTGATGTTATCTGTCTGATGCTTCTTCCTCATTAGATGTGAGTAAGTTCTTCAGTGCAGGGACCACACCACTCTTCCTGGGTACCCAATCTCTAGCATGGCCCTAGAGGTGCCAGGTGCCAGGACTTATAGGAGTTTTATGGCAATGGTATTAACAGGAATTTAATCAATATATGCTGCAATTGTTGTTGCATCCAACTCATTGCAGCCCCGTGGGCTGCAGCATGCCAGGCTCCTCTGTCCTCCACTATCTCCTGGAGTTTACTCAATTCATGTCCATTGAGTCAGTGATGCTATCTAACCATCTGATTCCTGGCCCCCTTCCCCTTCTCCTCCTGCCTTCAATCTTTCCCAGCATCAGGATCTTTTCCACTGAATGGGCTCTTCTCATCAGGTGGCCAAAGTATTGCAGCTTCAACTTCAGCAACAGTTCTTCCAATGAATATTCAGAATTTATTTCCTTTAGGATTGACTGGTTTGATCTCCTTGAAGTCCAAGGGGCTCTCTAAAAGTCTTCACCAGCACTACAATTAGAAAGCATTCATTCTTTCACTCTCAGCCTTCTTTATGCTACTGATGCATGTATGCGTGCTCACTCACTTCAGTCGTGTCTGACACTTGGCAGCTGCATGGACTGTAG
The DNA here is from genome assembly GCF_910594005.1 of Cervus elaphus. Lineage (NCBI taxonomy): Eukaryota > Metazoa > Chordata > Mammalia > Artiodactyla > Cervidae > Cervus > Cervus elaphus. Next base: position 19,939,102 of record NC_057842.1, on the reverse strand, counting down.
CCACCCACAGGCTCCTCTGTCCATGGGATACTTCAGGCAAGAGTACTGGAGTGGGTTGCCATGCCCTCCTTCAGGGTTTCTGCCCCACTCAGGGATTGAACCTGGGTCTCCTGTACTGCAGCTGGATTCTTTGAGCCACTGGGGAAGCCCTTAGGCTGCTGATATGAGGTATCAAATACTGTTGATTTCACAAGTGGAATAGCTCTTAGAGAAGAACAGTATTAGAGATGGACTATGGCAGTGTAAGTCAGCCAAAATCTATATAGCTGCTAGCTGTAAGAAAGCATATGTAATGTTGATGAAGATAAAGAGAAAAAGTTAGAAGGAGCAAATTATAATAAACTATGGCATCCTCCCTTTGGGGCCACAAGTCTAGTCTAAGTCGCTAAGAGTTTCCTGAAAGCTGTAATTTTGTGCCTAGTATTATAGTCTTTTTGAGACAGATTATTTATAAAGTACTTTCTTTTAATCTTTATTATTTTTTTTAATGTTATTTCTTTCTTAGCCACCCAGCATGTGAGATCCTAGTTACCCAACCAGGGATGGTAACTGAGGACCCTTGCACTGGAAATGTGACGTCTTAACCACTGGACCACTAGTGAAGTCCTTATAAAACACTTTAGATAGCAGACCTCAAATTGGATGCATGGACATTACATTTTTCTCACCCTAAAATTATGCAAAATCTGGTGTAAAATATCACTTTAATCTCTCCTGCTTAAAACACTCACCAACTTGAAAACTAAGGTTTTATCCTGCTGAAATTTATCCATGATTCTGGTTCTTTCCCTCATGGTGATGTCACATATTTTGTCTCTCCTACACATACATGAAAATGTTTTATTTTCATACTGAAATGTTGTCATGCACATTCCACCTAGACAGATCACAGTAAAAGTTAACATTTATTGAGAGATAATTACATGTGCCAGGCCTTAAGCCTAGCTAGCACTCTATGTGGACTATATCCTTGTAAGAATTCAAGAAAGTACCTAACTTTATTATTGTGTTTTTACAGATAGGAAAGTTGAGAGGTGAATCCATTTACCTGAAGTTCCTCATCTAATAAATGGTGGAGCGGTATTTGTTTTCAAGCACTCTGAGCTCAGGAAGTTATATCATCCCACTTTATTATAAACTGAAAAGGAGAATAACCAAAAAGAGCCATCTTGAATTCTTGGAAAGCATTCAGCCATAACTTAAACATATAAAAACATTTGAATGCAGCTGAGAAAGTAAAACTTAGAACCGTTATGAGGTTGTGACACAGTCCTTCCTCTCTTCTGTTTACATCAGGGCAGCTTCAGGGCATATGTTAGGATCTAACCTTGACCCACAGGAAGCGGTGTGAAGCTTCACTGGGCCTGGGTGTTCCAAAGTCCTGACTCTCTTCTTATGTGTTCTTTTTAAAATGTAAGCATTTATCATTTAAATAAAAATTCATATATGTTTAAGTTATAAAACGTGATGATTTGACATACATAGACACAGTTGAATGATTATTGTTTTTTAGTAGTTAAGTTGTGTCCAACTGTTTTGTGACCTTATGAACTGTAGCCTTCTTCAGGCACGAAAACTGGAGTGGGTTGCCATTTCCTTCTCCAGGAGATCTTCCCAACCGAGGGATCGAACCCACATCTCCTGCACTGGCAGATTCTTTACCACTAGTGTCATCGTGGAAACCCTGAATGATTGCTACAGTCAAACAAATTAACACATCTTGTTATATAGTTACCATTTTTTTGTGGGATGAGCGAACCTGAAATCTACTCTCTTAGCAAATCACCAGGATTCAGTAAAGTAGTATTAAATATAGCCATCATGCTCTACATAAGATCCCTGGTCTTACCCTAGATAGGTATGCCTACTTTGTACCCTTTGACCTACATCTCCTCCTTGCCTCCCACAACCACCTACTCTCTCCTTATATGTACTCAGCTTTTTTTTGAGTCTACATGTGTATGAACTTGTGCAGTTATTTTTCTTTCTGTGTCTGGTTTATTTGACTTAGCATATTGTCTTCTGGGTTTATCCATGTTTTTGCAAATGGCAGGATCTTCTTCTTCTTAAGGCTTAATAATATTAATAGCTTAATAATATTTATTCCCACAATTGCTGAATCTCCTCTTAAAGGTAATGTGTAATGTGAGGAAACTTTCCCACTGATGAAACTTTTTATAAAGGTAAATGGGAAGAAAACTAACCAATCTCTCTGAGTGCTGGTTGGTTTTATACCTCCAGGGATGAAGGAGAAACATATTTGAAAATAATACTTCTTAATGCGTTGAATTTGACTTACTCTAGAAACTGAAGTGTCACATTCCTCTGCATCTAGTGGAATATTGTGAATCACAGGTGTGGAATATGAGAAATCCAAACTTAGTACCCAAATCAGAGCTCTCTGCTCAAATCAATGCCTGTCAAGCAGAGTCATGATCAGAGCTTGGCCAGCCGCACATCCTGCTGGTGTGGTTGCCAGGTCTGGAGCTCACACACATGGATGCTCAGCACTCAGCCATTGAAGTTAACCTGCTTAGGGTCTGACCACAGAAAGACACAGACAAAGAGGCCTTGAGTATATCACACACACAAAAGAACATATTAGATTTCATTTACATAAAGAAATCAAGACCCAGAGATGTTGAAAACATTGTCCGAAGTCTCGTAGCTCAACAAGGGGACAGAGCTCCAAGCTTTTACATAATCCTTCTTTTACTGCCTCTAGATTTGTATGTTTACTTAAGGTCAAAGAATATATCAGATTTCTTTTGAAAGAAACTTTGTTTGAAATTCACATTATTTTTTACTCATCATACATTTAATTTCTTGCTAGGTGTTTTATTTTTTCCTGTTTCCTTTGGGCCTGATTTCACTTAGCTGTCTCAAGTGGCTAGCATTGGCATGGCTGCTGGTTATGATATGTGGATCTAAATGGGAAAGAGCCATACTGAATTTGCTTTGGACATAAAAATCATAGTGATATAATTGGATTCCTGGTGGTTCATATGATAAAGCATCTGCCTGCAGTATAGAAGACCCAGGTTCAACCTCTGGGTTGGGAGATCTCCTGGAGAAGGGAATGGCTACCCACTCCAGTATTCTTGCCTGGAGAATCCCATGAACAGAGGAGCCTTGTAGGCTACAATCCATGGGGTCACAAAGAGTTGGACACAACAAAGAGAATAACATTTTAAAAAGTGCACAGGATGGCCAATCCATGTGATACATAAGAAAGGAGGGCATATTTTCTATCCCTCGAGAATGTTCTTTGAAACACTGCAATAAATGTTTTACTGTTATGTTCATATGCATCCTTTCTCTAATTTGTCTTGAAAAGCTTCTTAGTTGATACAGCATTTTAATATTGTCCAATCCACCGATTAAAGCATCTGTCCAATAAACAAAATTAAGTCTGCCAGCAGATATTATGAGCCATCCTGTTCAGTTTCTCAAAATCATATGCCACACTTGCCTCATACCTACAAGTATAGTAAATCCAATGAACATTGGCTAAGTGTGATGCCAGCTATGGTTGATTGCTGGGGTCCAGCCTCGGCAGGATCCAGGGGATACCCTCAGGATGAGCGGTGTTGGCGAGAGAGAGAGAGAGAGAGAGAGAGAGAGAGAAGACACGTGAGACCAGCCTTGATAGGGCCAAGTCTGCGGGGGAGAGAGTGAGAAAAAGAGAGAGAGAATGACCAGACGGGGGTGTTTGCAGGGTCTGGCAGAGTCTGGCCATGCTTTATTTTTTACCGTGGCTTTTATACCCTAAATTAGTACATTTCTAAGGGGAAGATAGTTTAACATTACATCAGCTTGTTCTTCACAAAACCAGGGTGTTTTCTGCATACTTCTTTGTTAATGAGGGTCTTGTACATTATCTTCTGGCCTTGGGGCCTATTGACATTTTATGACCTAGGTGAATGCAAAGCTGTTTTCTGTAATCTATTCTTTAATGAACACAAAGGTCAGTCCTTTTGCAGAGTTATCAGTTAAATTTATCTAAAAGGTTTACCACACAAAGACTCTGCATCTCCAGTGAGGCAGCCCCTGTGTAGCATTCCTGGTTAAAATTAACAATTTTAAACTCTTATTTTTCTAAATCTTTAACTATAACCACTTTTAGAATAATATTTTTATGTTCTCTAATAGGGCTTCCTCACCCCCGAAGGGCTCTGTGCCTATTAGGGCCTTTATGTGATCAGGTTCTTTATGCTGTTTTATGATTAGGGTATTATAAGCAATCATGCATATTAGTACCAAGGGCATAAACACATTTGCCAAACAAATTAAAATACCAGCAAAGGAGTTTAAATTAAAACACTCCTTTCACCCTGGATAATCTCATAAAACACCACCACCCAGGAAACTTATTGATAAAAGTTCTAGAAAGAGATCAGGGAAGGCCTTCTGCCTGTGTCACAGAAATTAGGGAGTAGTCTATTGAAGCAAGCATCAGAAAGACAGATATCATCTTTAAGGTGAGTGCCGGGGGCAGCTTTTCGGAATCCCTGAAAACCTGATCCGCCTTGCCCATCAGGTTTTCTCCCTCATGACCTTGTCATGGGTGGGATCTCGTGTGCCGGCTCCCAGCAGTTGATGAATATCAGATTTAATGTCAAAGGAAATCTGTGAAAAGTAGCCAGACACAAAAACCACCTGGCCTTGGTAGTAATCTCAGCAAGGATGCTTTAGTGAACCTGACTTTAATAGTAAAGACATTTGCTATATGACATTGCCTGAAGTTGGTTGATGGCAGGGTTGATTCATTCTTTTGCTTAGCAATAAGCTGAGTTCTCAGGTTCTTCCCATCTCTCTCTTATGCCAGCAACAATGTTGGCTTTATCTGTAGCCTCGTGGCTGTAGAAGTACTATTTACCCTAAGCTGATAGGAACTGTATCCAAAGGCTAATTAACAAATCACTTTCTTACTCTATTACTAAACTGTGTGGTATTTCAAAAAAATTATTATTGATTTATCCTTACTTTTTATTGCTTAAACCAAATTTTCATGGTAGAATGGATTGCTCTCCTTAGACATGATGACTATTGAAGGTAGAAGTGGGTTTAATGTATAGTGTTGGCTATTGCAGTATTATAGATTGAAAGTTTCATGGAGTCCAGCTTAGGAATTAACATAGATAGATGGGGATTATGGGTATATTTCATTCCTCCACTATTCTTAAATGCTGTATGATACATATCTCCAACTTATCTTTGTTTTAATATAATTATTACACATTCAACATTATTTCCAAAGTAATTTCCAATATATTACAATAAGTTATCTAATTTGCCCCTCACAAAAATCATGTGGTATAAAATAGTGTATAACTTTCTATGTCTGCTCTAACAGATTACCATAAATGTAATGGCTCAAAATAACATAAACAGATTATATTACATTTCAGAAGGCCAGAAGACTGATGAAGATTTCAATGGGCTAAAATCAAGGTGTTGAAAGGCTGGTCTCTTTCTGGAAGCTCTAAGAAGGACTGTCTCCTTAACTTTTTCAGGTTCTAGAACCTGCTATCATTCCTTGGGTCACACATGCTGCTATTTTCAAAGCCAACAATAGCAGGTTGAGTCTTCCCATTGCATAACTCCAGCCTTACTTCCATTGTCACTTCTCCTTCTCTCCTCCATCTCCCTCTTCCACATACTAGGGACCCTGTGAACACTGTTCACATCTGGATGACCTTCCTATTTTAAGGTCTGTTTATTAACAACCTTAATTCCATTCTGTACCCTTAATTCCCCTTTGCCATGTAACATAATTGTTTCTCAGATTTCTAAGATTAGTACATGCTCATCTTTAGACAAGAACTACTAGGCTTATCAAAAATACATATTATATTCTAACCTCATTTCATAAATTAAAAGAAAAAAAGAGGACAAAGATTTTTACGATTTGCAAAAGGTCAGAAAACTAATAACTGACAGAATTAAAGATTTTACTCATTTACTCAGACCTCAAACTCAGTGAAATGTTTTAGAAAACAAAACAGTTGTTCCCAAATGATTTTCTAAAGATGCTTTATAAGATTCACACTGCATATAAATATTAAATAGAATGTTTTGAAGGTATACTAGGAAAATTGTTTTATGCTGGGTGCATAAATATTAACTTGACCACAGCTGCTTTGAAAAAATGTAAAGAACAATCACTTTTTTGTCATCAGGTTCTCGGCTCAAAGATATTTCAGGGGAGGAATGGGGGACATTCTTGGGCCTAAACAGTGTCCTACCCTTAGCCTCATGCTCTTTCTTTATCATCTCAGCTGTTGTTTTCCTCATGGGACCAATAAACATACAATATGATGTTTACATTTTTATTCAGTTGTTATGCACCTTTCTCCTCTCAGAGACAGAGAGTTAAGTTTCCTGCAAACAAGAATGATAAGTCCTCTTTTTTTTTTTTCCATTTATTTGTATTAGTTGGAGGCTAATTACTTTACAATATTGTAGTAGTTTTTGTCATGCATTGACATGAATCAGCCATGGATTTACATGTTACATGATAATTCCTCTTGATCATTTTTTTCATCACTGCAACTAAGGTAGAATTTGACATTTAGTAGAAAATCTATTAAACAGCTGTTTGGTGAACCATTGCCAAAATTATTTCCATACAAGATGGCAGACGGGGGTCAGGTAAAACCAGGTCTTTGACCAACTCTGCTCTTACACCATAGATTCTGCAGAACTGGTTACATCTATATACAAAAATATTTTTCACCATCTTCTCATGGCTTTGTATTCAATTAAATTCTCATGTTCCTTTTCCTCTATTAAAAATAACAGTGAAAAAAAATAAAAGAAATAATAACAGTGAGAATAATATCTTACAAAATCACCTTGCCTTGATTTTTATCCTTGTATTAAATCCTAAAATTAAAATATGGAGTTGAATGATCAGTGAATTTTTAAGATTCCTGATAAATATTTTTTAGATAATTTCTAGAAATGTCATATCAAATTATTATTTTCAGAATTTGTGGAAGGACCTTTGTGATCATATTCTTGGAAATAGTATTCTTCTTTTTTTATTGAAGTGCAGTTGATTTACAACATTAGTTTCAGGTTTACAGTATAGTGATTCCATATTTTTATTGAATTTAAAGTTTTTATAAGATAATGGCTATATTTCTTTATGCTGTGCAATATATTCTTGCTGCTTATCTCTTTTATAGATAGGTGTTTCTATCTTTTAATGCCAATCCTACTTACTCCTTCCCACTGGTAACCTCTAGTTTCTTCTCTATGCTTATGAGTCTCTTTCTGTTTTGTTATACAGTCATTTGCATTATTTCTTTAGATTCATGTAAAAGTGATAACTTAGTGTATTTGTATTTCTCTAATTTTGTTAAGTATAATACTGTCAAAGCTGATTCACATTGTTACAAATGGCAGAATTTCATTCTATTTTATGAACGAGTGGTATTCCATTGTATATATAAAACCACTTTCTTAACTCATTCTGTCGCTGATGGACACTTGGGTTGCTTCCATATCATGGTTGTTGTAAATAATGCTGCTATGATCATTTGTTCTTCCCAACTCAGTCTTCTTTATTGTCCAGCATTCACATCCATTACTGACCACTGGAAAAAACCACAGGTTTGACTATACAAGCCTTTGTCTGCAAAGTAATGTCTCTGCTTTTTAATATGCTGGCTAGGTTTGTCATAGCTTTTCTCCCAAGAAGTGAGTGATCATCTTCTAATTTCATGACAGCAGTTACTGTCTGTAAGTGATTTTCGAGCCCAAGAAAATAAAGTTGTCACTGTTTTCACCTCACTAGCTTTGTTCATAGTGATGAACAAAGGCCCACTTGATTTTACATTCCAGGATGACTAGCTCTAGGTGAGTGATCACCCTATCATGGTTATTGGGGTCATTAAGATCTTTTTTTGCATAGTTCTTCTGTGCATTCTTGCCACCTCTTCTTAATACCTTCTGCTTCTCTTAGGTCCATATTTTTTTTATCCTTTATTTTGCCCATCTTTGCATGAAATGTTCTCTTGGTATTTCTAATTTTCTTGAAAAGATCTCTAGTCTTTCCCACTCTATTGGTTTCCTCTATTTCTTTGCATTGAGCACTGAGGAAGGTTTTTTTGTTTTGTTTTGTTTTATCTCTCCTTGCTATTCTTTGGAACTCTGGTTTCATATGGGTATATCTTTCCTTTTCTCCTTTGCCTTTCCCCTCTCTTCTTTTCTCAACTATTGTTAAGGCCTCCTCTGACAACCATTTTGCCTTTTTGCATTTCTTTTTCTTGGGGATGTTTTTGATTACCACCTCCTATGCAGTGTCATGAACCTCCATCCATAGTTTTTCAGACACTCTGCCTATCAGGCCTAATCCTTTGAATCTATTTGTCACTTCCACTGTTAATCATAAGGGATTTGATTTAGATTATACCTGGATCGTCTAGTGGTTTTCCCTACTTTCTTCAATTTAAGTGTGAATTTGACAATAAGTAGTTCATGATCTGAGCCACAGTCAGCTCCCAGTCTTGTTTTTGCTGACTGTATAGAGCTTCTCCATCTTTGGCTGCAAAGAATATAATCAATCTGATTTCAGTATTGACCAATTGGTGATGTCCTTGTGTAGTGTCGTCTCTTGTGTTGTTGGAAGAGGGTGTTTGCTATGACCAGTGCGTTCTCTTAGCAAAACTGTTAGCCTTTGCTCTGCTTCATTTTGTACTCCAGTTCCCTATGATGAAAAGGACATCCATTTTTCGATGTTAGCTCTAGAATGTCTTGTAAGTCTTAATAGAACCATTTAAATTCAGCTTCTTTGGTATCAGTGGTTGGGGCAAAGACTTGAATAACTGTGATATTGAATGGTTTGCCTTGGAAATGAACAGAAATCATTCTGTCATTTTTGAGATTGCAACCAAGTACTGCATTTCAGACTCTTGTTGATTATGAGGGCTGCCCCATTTATTCTAAGGGATCTTGCCCACAATAGTAGACATAATGGTCATTTAAATTTAATTTGCTCATCCTTGGGGCACATGTATATGTTGGATTTTATGTTTCTTTATTTCCTTTACCTCAGAGTGGAATTACTGAAACGTATGGTAGTTCTATTTTTAGTTTTTTGAGGAAACCTCCACACTGTCTTCCCTCCTTGCTGCATTAATTTTCATTCCCATCACCATTGGACAATACTTCTCTTTTCTCCACATCTTTGCCAAATTATGCTTTTTATATTTTTTCTACTTTCAGCTATACTGACAGGTATTAAGTGATGTCTCATTCTGGTTTTTTATTTGCATTTCTTTAATAGTGATATTAAGCATCTTTTCATGTACCTGCTGGTTATCTGTATGCTTTTTTTGAAAAATGTCAATTCAGGTCTTGTTTCCTGAATATTTCCCCCCATTTATTAAGTTGTCTTTTCATTTTATTAATTTTTTTTTTTTTTTTTTGCTTTGCAAAAGCTTTTATGTTTAATTAGGTCCCATTTGTTTATTTTTGTATTGGTTTGTTTTGCCTTATGAGACAGATCCAAAAAATATTGTTACAATTTTTATCAAAGCATGATCATATTCCTGGAAACAGTGAGCACTGATTTTTAAAATATTACTAATTTGAGTAATCAAAGTTTTCATGTTGGCTATCTTTGGTAAGTCTATTCATAATTTCATATGTAACATTTCATGTCTTTGACTCAATTTTCTGTTGAGTTATTCCAGTTTTAATGTTCCTAGTTTTTTAAATAGATAAAATATGTAAAATCTCTACTACATTTGTGGTATTTTCCCATTTTGTCATTGATATTTTTATAAACAGATGATTTTATTTTTTTCATAACTTGAGAAATATGTTGATTATACCCCTCAGCTTATGACACCCTGTCATCAACTTGTATAAGATACATTTTTTTTTCTTCCTTAATATTTTTTTGGTATTTGTGTAGTCAGAAAATATACAATATTTTAATTTAAATGTCTGTTTTTGTTTAAAAATTCAGTATTTTTCTTTCATTCCGCTGACTTTGAAATCTACCAACATTGTTGTATGTAAATATAAATAATGGCAGTGTAGTATTAAATTACATTCACTGATCGCTGTAGCAGATTCTCTTGGTGTTCTGCCCATCCCCTCACAGAGTGTTACCTTTTTAGTATTGCTAGTGCTTGCATTCTCACTAGTGGGGCTTTCCCTTGTGCTACAGGAATTCACTCTGCTGAAGTGCATTGCAGGCCAGAGGGCCTGCAAATTAGCATCTACTGGGAACACTGGATGTGGGTGGATAAACGCTTTTGCTCCCTCACCCTTGACTGTGATTATTCTGAGGTGTGTGTTCTGCACAGTTTTTCAGAGTGGGATTAAGCTTCAGTTGCCCACTGTAGTAACTGGTTTTGAAATAATCTCTTATTGGCTGCTTCTATCTCAGAGAGACAGCAGTAAGCCATCCTGAAGAGAGATCTTAGTTTCCTACCCAGGAATTGAACCTGGATGAAACTCAGGAATCCTAGCTAGTAGGAATCCCACCAGAGGCTAGAGGCTGGAAGCAAAATTCCCCTGGATTTTATCCCTATCTGAAAGCAAAAATGTTCCAAGGAGGGAAAAACTAAGAATAGGTACAAAATTTATTCTCTGTACTTTCAGTTGCCTTGAGAATTGCCACCCAGTTACAGTCTCACAAATACCATATGTCTTCCCTGTTCCCCTCACATCCTCACCAACATTTTTTTTCCACACTTTGGTATTAAGCAGTGTTCTATTATCATTTGATTTGTATTGAATATATCTCTACTTATTAGTGAATTTAAGCATTTTTCTTTCCTATCTTTGTATTCTGAAAGGGAGAGGTCTATTTCATGAATTCTCTATTTTTATTCTTAGTCTGATTTTTCCACTAAACTTCTTAATTTTCTTGCTGTTTTACAGAAACTCCTGTAGTAACAGATTTTATATGATTTTCTCTCTTTTTGACATTGCAAATATCCTTTCCCATGTTACATCTTTGCTCATGTTGTGTGAAATATTCATGGAACAGACAACTTCAAACTGATTAAGTAAAATTCACCTATCTATCCCATTATATCTTATGCTTTGAGATTCTTAAGAAATCCTCCCCTACCTAAAGTTCACAAAGATATTTTCTTACACTTTGTTTTTTTAATACTCTTGCATTCATATTTAGAACTATAATGCATTCAAAGTTTATTTCTATATACTGTGTGATGTAGAAATTCAATTTTATTTTTCTTTGGATTGCAAGTTAATTTTTTTGACACCATAAATTATATAGTCAATTATTTTCTATAATTATTTTTGATGTCATCCTATACTTTTCTAATTTTTCTCTTGTTTAACAGGTCCATTTGTAAGCCTATCTGTTAATACAACACTGCTTTAATCATTTTTGCTTTATAATATCTAGAAGGGAAAGTATTTTTTCCTAAACTTTATGTCTTCATTTTCAAAATTGCTTTAGATCTTCAAAGACCTTTATTTTTCCACATATATATTGGATAATTTTGTCAAGTTTTCAAAAGACAAATAAACTAAAATAACTTCTTCCAGTCAATTGAACTGAATTGCACTGAATTTATAAATTAATTAATAATTTACTCCATTGCAATTGTGCTAATGTTTTCTTTCCTTATCCTGAAAGCAGATGCATGGTTACATGCATTTCAAAAATTTCCAAATAAATCTTTACACATTTATGTCAAAAGATTTGAAATTTATTTTGATAAGTTACAGGAGTAAATATTTGATTATATTTTTGTAATAAGTTACTATTTGTCTAGTTATTTCTTCACTGATTTGTGATAAAGTTTAGTGAATTTTAACTTATGACACTACAAGAATTATTTTTTATGCTCTCTATTCTATTTCAATGACCTGTTGAATGCATCTTATAATCATGATATGTGAATTATACTGAGACTTTGGGAAAGCACGACCTCATTGATTGTTTTTGTTCTTCAACATTTTTGGAGGCTCCTCTTGTTAATTTTTTATATACACAATTCACATAATTTTTCAATTTTAATTTAAATTTTCTTTTAGAATTTTGTTAATAATTTGTTAAACTTCAAATTAATTTATGAGGTTATGTATTCATAGCATTCTGTATTTTAATATGCATGTCCATTATTTGTAATCTTATTCTATGTCACTTACATATGCTTCATATACATCTGCTTTAGAAATGATTTTTCTAAAGTAGTCTTCAGTCCCTCTTTTAATGGCAGAAATTGATAAGAATGGGGGATTATGTGGAGAAACTGTGTCAAATTAAATATATTGAATAAGAATATCTTTGGATGTTAGGATCATTGACTCCGGGCTATGTCACTCCTAAGAGCAATTGTGATTCATTAATAAGAAATACCATTTGATCCAAAATCAACATTTAAATAGTCCATATATTAATGAGGAGATTGATTTTGTACAAATAAGGTACTCAGGGATTGCATCTTTGAATGACTGAATGCTGCAACTCTAAGTCCCCATTTTTCTAACTTTTATAGACTAAGAAAATTTAGTTAATGATGTAAGAAGATTGGCTTATCACAATTTAAAAGTATCCATTCAGAGGTCCTATCATACCAATGCAAACATTCTTCTGGTTTAGTTAATTGAAGCTTTGCAAACTACACATTGTTTGCATTCACTTGATTTAGTCATAGCTTCAGAAATTTTACATACAGCAAATATTCTCTGCACACGATTTCACTAGTCACTACTAAACTGGGAAAGAAGCCAAAGCACTTGATACCAGTGTCACTTTTTATTGAACATCTCCATGTGCAGTTATGTGCCCCTTCATTTCTCCTGGTATGTGTTATTTAATGATTTTAATTGCATTGTGGGAGAGATCTGAATAGACTGAGTGAGAAAAATAAGATTAAGGATATCCCTGAAGACCAACTCTTCAAGCAGCTCATAAGTCTTTACCTTGGCAGCTCATGTTACAGTGGTGATTCCAATCATAGACTGGTGCAAAACCTAACTGGAAGTTTAGAGCAACAATAAAGTTACCAGGTGGACTATTCACAAGCCTATCTCCTGACAGCAGTACTCATTCTCAGTATTGGAAAGTATTTTGCCCTTTCAATTCCAACTGCTGGAGACCTAGATGATTCAACATAAGAATCCTTTTTAGTGTCCATTTGGCAATAGTACAGAAATTATTATAATGCACATAAAATAATTTAAATTCAAAGGATTAAAAACACAGAGTTACAGATACCTAATTGTGTTTTACTACAGGTAGACCTACAAATGCCTGAAATGAATTAGCATATGCTAGGCTGTATATTCGACTGAGCAACCTCACTTTCACTTTTCACTTTCATGCATTGGAGAAGGAACTGTCAACCCAATGCAGTATTCTTGCCTGGAGAATCCCAGGGGTGGGGGAGCCTTGTGGGCTGACGTCTTTGGGGTTGCACAGAGCTGGACACGACTGAAATGACTTAGCAGCAGCAGGCTGTATATTGTCACCCTGCTTATTTAACTTATATGCAGAGTACATCATGAGAAACGCTGGGCTGGAAGAAGCACAAGCTGGAATCAAGATTGCCGGGAGAAATATCAATAACCTCAGATATGCAGATGACACCACCCTTAAGGCAGAAAGGGAAGAACTGAAAAGCCTCTTGAAAGTGAAAGAGGAGAGTGAAAAAGTTGGCTTAAAGCTCAACATTCAGAAAACTAAGATCATGGCATCTGGTCCCATCACTTCATGGCAAATAGATGGAGAAACAGTGGAAACAGTGGCTGACTTTATTTTGGGGGGCTCCAAAATCACTGCAGATGGTGATTGCAGCCATGAAATTAAAAGACGCTTACTCCTTGGAAGGAAAGTTATGACCAACCTAGACAGCATATTAAAAAGCAGAGACATTACTTTGCCAACAAAGGTCCATCTAGTCAAGGCTATGGTTTTTCCAGTGGTCATGTATGGATGTGAGAGTTGGACTGTAAAGAAAGCTGAGTGCTGAAGAATTGATGCTTTTGAACTGTGGTGTTGGAGAAGAATCTTGAGAGTCCCTTGGACTGCAAGGAGATCCAACCAGTCCATCCTGAAGGAGATAAGTCCTGGGTGTTCATTGGAAGGACTGATGCTGAAGCTGAAACTCCAATATTTTGGCCACCTCGTGCAAAGAATTGACTCATTGGAAAAGACTCTGATGTTGGGAGGGATTGGGGGCAGGAGGAGAAGGGGACGACAGGATGAGATGGTTGGATGGCATCACCGAACGATGGGCATGAGTTTGAGTAAACTCCGGGAGTTGGTGATGGACAGGGAGGCCTGGCATGCTGCAATTCATGGGGTCACAAAGAGTCGGACATGACTGAGTGAGTGACTGAACTGAATTGAACTGAGCTGAGATTCCAAACCACATTACATTCTAAGCCTGGGTTCATGGAACCTTCATATATCTTATCTTCAAATCCAGATATAGGGCTCACCTTCCTGCTTACAGCTGGACTTCAAATATTTTGCCCGGATCTCATCTATCCTTTAACACTTTTTTTGGTTTTTTTGTTTTTTTTTTTTTTTTGGTTTCCACTGAGCTACCAAGTGTTCTCACATAAAATAAATAAATAATATTGCATAATTGTTATGTTTAAAAAAAAGTGTTATATCATCTCACTCTAGCTTGCTTTCTGAAGTCATCTGCTATCACTTCCCTTTTGGTTCAGTTCAGTCCAACCACATAGCCTCTTTGCTGCTCTTTGGACTTGCCAAACTTATTCCTACGTCAGATTCTTTGCACACTCCTCCCTCTAGGTTTTCACATACTGCTTCTCCACTTAATAAGTCTTTCTTATAGGTTTGGCATCTCCTACAATCTTGAACATTGTATTCAAAACTTCCCTCATCACATTCATGATTTGCCCTGTTTTTTTTAAATCTGTGTCTCCATTGTCTTTTTTTCTACACTAAAATGTCAGCAACATGAAACAAGAGTTACTTCATACTGGGTCTCATTGCATCTTCTTTTCCATCACTCAGATTTATTCACAAACATCAAATATGTGTGAGAGCCAAGCCCATGTTCAAAGTAATTTATCTGATTCTGGGTGAAGATGAGTTAAAAAATATTACTCCTAGGCTTATTCAGTCATGGAGATATTTGAATTACTTGTTAAACAGTCAACTAATACTAAGTGAGTACCTTCTATGAGTTGGACACTGTTCTAGGCACTGGGGATGCAGTGGTGGGCAAAACAGATGTGTCTCCTTAGTTCAGACCTTATATCCTGGTGATGCTGTTCATACTGAAATTAGGATGAAAGCTTATACTCATTAGGAAAATCTATATTTACCTGGGATCCCAGTAAGAAGAAATTCTTTGTTTACAATAAGAAAGGATCCCTGAGAAGCTTCTTCTGAAAACTTCAGTTCACCTTCATAATAAAAATAGTAATTGAATATCCCCCAAATATTTCTCTATTATTTGTTGGCTTCTGTTATGCAAACAGAAACATGTTGTGAAATATGGACATCAATTTTAACTACTTAATAATTTGTGAGAACTAGAGACAGCAGCACAAAGACACTGGCAGTAGCTTATAATAAATAGATATATCAACATATATATTTGTATGTTTAGGACCACTTAATCTCTGTCAACAGCAACTTTCCAAAATTTTTCAGTCATTGTTCACTTTTCACTCACAAAACTATCAGTCATGTTTATCAGTATCACTACCTGTTGCTTTAAGGTAATGAAATATCACTTGAAGAACTATGATAATGACTGGGCTATCACTGGTATTTTAAACCATTTATAGCTACCAAGCCCACCTAATCCTATGGATTTTGGTTATATGTGTTAGTTTCCACTGTAGCAAAAAAATCTTTGTATTTGTAAATTAAAATATTTTTCCCATAAAAAATAAAGAAGAAATCTTGCCAGTGTAAAGACTAAATAGTCCTACTTCAGTGACCTCTGAAGAATGTGGAAATAGAAACAGAAGCCCAGTACTGTGGGCAGAGACCAGAAGACTTAGAACCCAGTAGAAACTGATGAAAGCTAATCCTGGAGAAATAAGAGATTTGAAGCAGGTATTCAGGAGCATATGTGTGTAGGGCAATAAAAGCTTCCTTAAAAATACTTTTTTTTAAAAAAATACTCTTGAAAAAGATTGTTTTAAATGATGTTTAAGCAAGTACAGGTGCATAGATTAATAATTTTACACAAAACTAACCGCTTTATAAAGGGTATTAAAAGGGGAGGAAATATTGGCAGTAAGTCAACTCACTGAAAATTTCTTCCATTTAAAAAAAAATTAACTTTTAAATAAATTTTTTGATTCTGAGGCTAGCAATCAGAGACAAATGGACTGGACAATTAGGTTTGAAGCAAAGGCTCAGGGGAAAATGTTATGCATCAGTACCTTATTGCTTTACTATTTTATTTCTCTTAGATATTCTCTTAGTGGGAAATATCTACCTCTAAATATTTTGTTTTCTGATTCTCCCATAGGTTGGGATTCAGTACTAATGAACATAATTAATTTAACTATAAGCCCCAAAGCACTTTTTTGTTCATAGTAGATTGTACATATCATGTCTCATTTCTGATTGAAAACCTACCATTACCATATGGAGAGCTGATATGCCACCATCCTTTGCCACAAGTCCTGCTCATAAGAGCTCAGCAAGGAGGCTTGCATTTTTAAGTATTTTCTGTTTTTGCTGTTGTTCAGTCACTAAGTTGTATGCAACTCTTTGTGTCTCCATGAGCTGCAGCAGGCCATGCTCCTCTGTCCTTTACTATCTCCCGGAGTTTGCTCAAAATCATGTTCACTGAATCAATGATGCTATCTAGCCGTCTCATCTTCTGCTGGCCCCTTCTCCTTTCGCCTTCAATCTTTCCCAGCATGAAGGTCTTTTCCAATTCCAATGAGTCGGCTTTTTGCATCAGACAGGAAAATTATTGGAACTTCAGTGTCAGTCCTTCCCATGAATATTCAGGATTGATTTCCTTTAGGATTGGCTAGTTTGATCTCCTTGCAGTTCAAGGGACTCTCAAGAGTCTTCTCCAGCACCACACTTTGGAAACATCAATTCTTCAGCACTCAGCCTTCTTTATGATCCAACTTTCACATCCACACGTGATTACTGAAAAAACCATAGCTTTGATATTATGGACTTTTGTTGGCAAAATGATGTAACTAATAGCATTAATTAACCCCTCAGTGTGATGGTTTCATAACTATGTTAAATGATGTATCTTTTTTTTTTTAACTCATGAATTTATGCATATGTCTGAATTCACAATTAGATTCCTGACTTAGAGCATATCACATTTCTATCTGCCTCCCCTATAATACTTTTTATTGGTTCCTGTAACTGAGCAGGATCCTATGGCCTTCCCAGAATAGACCTCTACCCATGTCCACCTGCCTTTTGTCTGTGGAAAAATTTTAAGCAAAGAATACATTTAATTAAAAAACAGACAGCATGGAAAGAATGGAAACAGTCAAACAAGACAAAATAAGAATACTTTAGCCATTAAACAAAGTCAAAGACCTTTAGTTCTTCCTCAAGGACTATAGACAATAGCCTGATCCACATCCTTGGAGCTATTTTTGCAGATACTGAAACCCCACCGGGTGGAAGAAGGTAATTGTGTGCTCCCCACAAGCATGTAGACCCCAGACCCAGAAGGTTGATGATGCTGTCTTTCACTTACCTCACAACCAACCAATGAGAAGAATATCAAAGAGCTGACTGTGCTTTGCTCTTTGAACACTGTAAGACTCCTCATTAGCCTCTCCAGGGTGGGAAACAGTTTTGAGGACATTAGCCCGATGTGGCCTCCTTTGCCTGGCAAAGCAATAAATTATTCCTTTCTATTTCACCCCAAACTCTGTCTCCATATTTCAGTTCTGCATTGGTGAAGAGATGCCAAGTTTTGGCAACATTCCTGATATATTTGTGTAAGGGGTGCTTAGTAACATCTTTAAAAATCTACTAAATAAATGAAGAAATAATACTTTTGCTTTAGGAGGCTGGACTATTTGCTTGATATCTAAAGGGAGATACTATTAGAAAATATTATAGTAGTTCAGAGGAGGAAATGTTTTAATAAAATCATTTACAACTTAATTTTCCATTTACTTACTATACCCTAAATTCAGAGAATTGTTTCATATAAACGTTTCTGGGTACCTATTGAAAAACTGATAATATAATAAGCATTCATTAAATGTTTGTTGGCTATTTTGTCTTTTTTTAATTTTTTTGATATTTATAAGAGTTAAGATTTACAGAGTTTAAGTCTTTATAAGTCTTTTAAAAATTACAATTAGAAATGTATGAAGAAAAGTATTGCTGACAAAAGCAGTTAAATCATGTAGATTAGATGGATTTTTTTTAGGAAGTTTTCTTTTTCCCATAGACAAGTTCATTTTTATTTCTAGCTTCAAACGTTTGGATCACTAGAAGGACTTCTGGATTCCAGAGTACAAAGACACTGAAATATGCTTTTTTCTCTGCTTGAAGATAATAACCTGTTCATGGGAAACTCAATGCACAGAATTGTCAACCTAAAAATCCCATATTACCTTCAGAAATAAGGGATTTGAAGTTTTTGAATTATAATAGAGGATATTTAAAATTTTGAGCATTTATATGATTTCTTCCCTTAAATAAATCTAGTTTAACGTTTTCAAAGTTTTTTACAGTCATTAGTTTATCACACTGTTTTCTTTAGAGTATGTCAATGATTTTTTTTCATAGCATGAGAAAATTTGTCAAAGAGACACTTAATAAAACAGCCAAGGAAGCTATAAGATTTTCTAACTTTTCTCTCCATAACTATTTTTTGGAATATCATTCAATAATTAATAGTACAATCCAGATCACTTCTCCCTGAAGTAATCACATTAGAGGGTAGGACTTAGGGGAGTCTGACTTGATCAAAAACTGTTCTCTTAGTCTGGACAGAAAACCACAGTTCTTCTGCAAGCTATTAAACCATTTTAGATTTGGCATTCTAACATTTATTTGGTTTGCCTCTAGACATACGACCATGTCTGTGACCAGCTTTGCTTCTTGTTTCCTAAAGAGCAGATGTGTTAGACAAAAGAGATCAAAACAGAGAGTAAAAATAAGACAGAACCATGCAGCTTCATTTATGTGACCCATGGTGTGAAAAGCATTGGAAGCAAAATTGAATATGATTGAGTAGAAGATAATAAAATCTGTGGATTTCCAGTTGAGAAGGAATTTGTTCTGCCCTTTCACTTATAACTGCAATTATGGAAACATTATCACAAACAAAAGGAAATTATCTTCAGTAATCAGAAAGTATCATAACTGGCTGGCCAGAGGTGAGGGAGCTCAGAGGCAATTACAATTGAATACTGCTCAGACAGCGGTGACAGACCCATGCCCATTGATTGAAAGGACAAAACCGAATAAACTATTCTAGTGGTTTCAAAACAAAACAAAAGTTAAGATGCTTCTGATATTAGGAAGACTTCAAAGTAAAATACAAAAAAGAAACAGATAATACTGTCTAAGGATCAAATAATTCTGAATGATATTCCATGACATATACTGAAAATTTTGAAATAAAGATGGTAGACAAGCTCTTTAAATAGACACGACATCTGGTACAATGCCACAAACTGAACTCTGAGATTTTGTCACATAGTGAAAAGTGAAAATGAAGTCACTCAGTCATGTCCAACTCTTAGCGACCCCATGGACTGCAGCCTACCAGGCTCCTCCACCCATGGGATTTTCCAGGCAAGAATACTTTTGTCACATGCAAGCTGCCAAATGCCTCTGTTGACCCAGTCTGTGTCCTCTCTCAGAAGAACTTATGTTGAGAAGCTTCCCCCAGTGATTATTAAAATGCCTCTACTTTTAAAACAAAGGCCACACCAGTGTTTCCTATGCTAAGCTTGGGATGACTCTCCAATCTGCTCGCCTCATACTGTCAAACTTAAAAGATTCTAAAGAAGAACCTATATAGCAAAAGACCTTCTAATTCAAAGTAATGAGACATCGGCACAGCTGTGACTGCCTTTTCTCTCTTCCTACTATCCTGAAACTCATATAGCCTCTGCAGATTTAAGATTTTTGATTTCTTTCTCCACCAGAGACCTCAGATGAAGTACATATCCCGGAGGAATAATTCATCCAATAGAATACAAGTAAAATATGGTATTTGGTGCTGGCCTCGAGTCCATGTTGAAAGAGGGGACAAAAAACAATGTCAGTGCAAAATGTTTGTTCTTGGAAAAAACTGTCTTTCCTACAGTTTATCATATTATGGTCATAGTTAATGTAAGTTGTATTTTCCTTAATTAATTAACAAACTATACTTTGACTGTTCCATTGATTTTACATATATATATATATATATATGTAAATTTATGAGTAAATATTAATGGGGTTGGACCTTCTCTAATTCATATAACTCAACAATGAAGTAAGCTAAAAACTCTGATGCAAAATGAGCAATGAAGTCTGAGCATCCCAAAGAGGACACAACAGAATGGGACTTAAAGAATTTAAGATTAACAGGTAAAATGAAATAGTTCTATAGTATAAGCTAAATTTACATTTATTTAGGGACCTGAGATTCCCTTAGTCCCACCCTGTCACGTAACAGAAGTGAGGCTCAGGTCACTAGATTTACCCAAGCTAGGGAGTCAGCTCTGGGCAAAGTGAGTCAGAATCTCATTCTTCTCCTGAAGTAATATACATTCTCTTCCAGCAAGCTGCTTCATTCAGATATCACGTAGTTAAGCCTGCTCATTTATAGCAGAAAAGCTAGAGCATACAAGACTTGTGAAACTATGTTCTAAAGAAAGAAAATTCGAATGCTTCATTGGGGAAAATAAGATAAACATTATGAGAAATAAAAAAAAATGCTATATTCAATGAAAAGAGAATATCAGAGCAATGGTGAAAAAGAAACATCAGAAGATCAGTCTGGGAGAGTAGATAGGGCTGAGAAATAGAACTGAACTACCAGGAACAAGTGAGTTTCCTCTTGGCCATCCCTCAACCCAAATCTACTCCCCACTCTGCCAGCCAGTATCTGAAACCTTTTGAAAGCAGATGTCTCAGGGAAAAGGGGAGAACTTTGTGTCATAGTGTCTCCTAAAGACCAAGGAAAACCCTATGAAGGAAGTGATAATGAGAAATTATTTTTTTTTAACTATCAGGGCAGAAAGAAGGAAGCACTATAGGCAAAAGACTGATGGTGATACAAATACCAATTGAATGAATATTCAATAACCTATCAACAGCAGGCTGACAATAACCAGTGAACAGGTTGCAGAATGGCATAGAATATCTCTGATAACTCTCAAGGAAACCCCCTCACTCCTAGGCCTTCTTAAAGGAAAGAGCTAAAGACTCACAGACTGTTGAAAGGAGAAATGCTAGGAAAAAAAAAAAAATCTCATTACACAGGTAAGGAAGCCCATGGGCTCAAGGGAATAGCAGTTTGTTATAGATTGAATTGTGCCCCCTCAAAAAAGTATATTAAAGTTCTAATCTCAGGTGTCCTGGAATACAATCTTTTTTGGAAATAGAGTTATTTCAGATGTAGTTAATTAAGGTCATACTTGAAGAAGAGTAGGCTTTTATTCAATATGACCAGTGTCCTTATAAGAAGAAGACATTTTGGTCACAGAGAAGATAGTCATGAGATGACAGAGGCAGAAATTACAGTGTTATGCCTACAAAGGAATAAATCCTAAGAACTGCTGAAAAATACCAAAAGCTGGGAAGTGGCAAAGAAAAGATTCTCCCCTAGAGCCATCAAAGAGAACTTGACCCTTTCAACACCTTGAGATTAGACTTCCAACCTCCAGAACCACAAGAATATCAATTCCTGTGGTTTTTAGTCAGGGAATTTTTGGTTCTTTGTTTCCAAGGCAGTGGGAAACCTATATGCCATGAATACTAAAAGCAACCATATGTCTGCTACCTAATTCAAGCTTATATTGTTCACCACATGACAGGACAATAAATTGAGAGATGAATTGTTGGGGCAAGGAATAGCAAGTTTATTTGAAAAATTAGCTGACTGAGAATATGGTGGACTAATGTCTCAAAGAACCAACTTTATCTAAGTAAGAATTCAGGCTTCTTTCATACCAAAAGGGGAGACAGTGTCATTGGTTGTTGCAATCTTCTTGGTTTCAGAATCCTTGGTCTTGCAACTGTCTGTGTAGGTCAGGACACAATGTTCTGTGAATCTTCACCAAGATAAATGTTATTCTCTGTTCTACAAATTTCTATCTCCATATGAATGAAAAACTATTATAACTTTAAAGGTCAGAGCCTTGAGAACAGGCTATCCTATATATTTCAGAGCATAGGCAATATTCTTTTTGCTTGTAGCAAAAGCAATAGAGCACAAAGGTTAAAGTACAAGAAACATATTTATTAATAATATGGAGTCATACTTCTTATTTTTCACATGCCCTTTCACTGCTAACCCTTTCTTTATGGAATATCCCCCAAATTAGGAGTTAATCACTTTTTAAATCTAGTAATCATAAAAATACAGCATGAAGACCAAATCTGTGTTTGTTTGCTTTTATAAATACACTTTTATTGGAATATAGCTATATTCATTTGCTTATAAATTTCTGTGGTTACTTTTATATTGCAATGGCAGAGTTGAGTAGATGTAATAGAACTGTATGCCCCACAAAGCTGAAAATATTTATTATCTGATCTTTAAGGGAAAAATTGTTAACCTCTCTTCTAAACTTAGCTACAATTTGATACTTTTAATCACTACATGAGACAAAAATATTAACACACAAAAATATAGAAATCACTGATAGAATTTTTCAAAATATGATAAAGAATCTGTCTGCAATGCAGGAGACACAGGAGATGTGGGTTTGATCCCTGGGCTGGAAAGATCCCCTGGAGGAAGAATTGGCAACTCTCTCCAGTATTCTTGCCTGGAGAATCCCATGGACAGAGGAGCTTGGTGGATTATGGTCCATGGGATCACAAAGAGTCAAGTATGACTAAAGTGACTGAGCACATGTAATACATGTAATAATATGAGCACATGTAATACATGACCATGTAATATATGAGCACATGTAATAACATGTAACACATATGTTATTTCTTATTGTCACAGTGTCCTCCAAAACTTAGATTTTACTTCTTCTTGAAGGTAGAAAATATAAGAGTCTGAAAAGTCCTGAGGCTTTGAGCTGGCTTATTCATGTTGAAGGTAGACAAACAGAGTTAGTGTCCACAGTTTAGGGTCAAACCCACAGTTTAGGGCCCACAGTTTAGGGTTATTATTAGGCCATAATAACCTGACAAATGGAGGGAGTGTTCTTGTACCTTTTGTACATTGTTATGGCGAAGGGGGAGGATGTGGTGGTTTAATGACCAGATGGACTCATAGCTTCCCTGGAGTTTAATTCTATTAGTTCTTGCTGGGAAAAATACTCACCCAGGTGATGTTACAGACCTTAAACAGTAACATCAGCAGCAACAAAAGCAAAAGAATTTCCTAATAAAGAAAGGAGAGACAGGACTCCTGACCAAGGCATTGAAAATGTGATTAATGCTTCCTTATCACAAACACATCTTTCTTCTTTTCATATGTTTTGGAGCATCTCATGTTATCCTTTTAAAATTTATGCAAAAGATAAGACCACATAGCATAAATAAATCTGCCTAATTTGGAAAAAGTAAAAATACTCAGTGAAAGAATGATGTTGTCTACCTAGCATTAATTCTTCTCTTCTTTGGTGACAAAATTCCAACTATATTCAGGATGGCAACATGCATACCTAAAAGACACCATTTCCCAGACTCTTCTACAGCAAGTTTGGCTACACAATTATGTTCTGGCCAAGGAGATTTAATAGTTGATACGAATATTTCTTAATGGAAAACCAAATACTTGGTAAACACTCCTTCATTTCTTCCTCCTAAATCTTGTTTTAAGTACTCTATTTTTAACAGCTGTCATGGCCCTTTAGAGAAAGGAGAGGAATCATATTTTAAGCTTAGCAAACTAGATATATAGAAGAAATTTTAATCCCCAAGGCTATCCTGGAGCTGCCATATTGTATTTTATGCTATTTGAAAGGTGAAAAAACTCCCTGAATCTTGTTTAGCTACTGTTAATTTTAATTTAAATGATATGCAGTCTCCTCCACCACTACCATATTCCTCATATTGGAAATGAAAAGACTCAGAATTGTTCACCATCACTCTGACTAACACCTTTGAAATGAGAATGATTATCAAACATATTTCAGCAATATAAAATATATTCAATGATACATAAAGCAATGATAAAAATAGTAAACATGTATTATTAAATATAAACAAAAATTTGCTTAAATAAATAGGAATGAATATAGGTTATGATACCAGGAAGTAATGAGAGACAGTGAAAATAGATATTACTCTAGACTTTAATATAAAGCATATTAGTTCAATGTAACTACTAGACGAATCAAAGATATAAATTTTAAACATTTAAAAAATGCTATTTTGAACATACACAAAGAGTTGGATAAAAAAGTAAAACATATGCCCAAAATATCCTAATCTCTAAATCATATATTGATTTAATTTTCTTAACCATTTATAAATTTGATCGGTATACTGCTGATCATGAATTTACTCAAAGAAGATAAAATAATATAGTTTCCTTCAAGATTTATTCAATAAAATTGGATATATCAAAGGAACATTTCATCCAAAGATGGGCACAATAAAGGATGGAAATGGTAAAGACCTAATAGAAATAGAAGAGATCAAGAAGAGATGGAAAGAATATGTAGAAGAACTGTAAAATAATAAAAATAAAAAAGATTGTGATGACCCAGATAACCATGATAATGTGGTCACTCAACCAGAGCCAGACATACTGGAGTGTGAAGTCAAGTGGGCCTTAGAAAGGCTTGCTGTCATAAAGCTAGTGGAAGTGATGGAATTCCAGTAGAGCTATTTAAAAATCCTAAAAGATGATGCTTTCAAAGTGCTGCACTCAATATGTCAGGAAATCTGGAAAATCCAGCAGTGGCCACAGGACTGGAATAGGTCAATCCTCATCCCAGTTTCCAAGAAGGACAGTACCTAAAGAATGTTCAAACCACTGGATAATTGAACTCATCTCCTATGCTAGTAAGGTTATGTTCAAAATCCTGCATGGTAGACTTCAGCATTATGTGAACCAAGAACTTCCAGATGTACAAGCTAGATTTAGGAAAGGCAGAGTAACCAGAGATCAAAGTGCCAACATTTGCTGGATCATAGAGGAAGCAAGGGAATCATAGAAAAACATCTACGTCTGTTTCACTGACTATGCTAAACCCTTTGACTGTGTGGATCATAACAAAATGTGGAAAAGTCTTAAAGAGATGACAATACCTGTAATACCATCTTACCTGTCTCCTGAGAAATTTGTTTGCAGGTTAGAACTGGATATTAACAACAGACTGGTTCAAAATTGGGAAAAGAATACGTCAAGGCTGTATATTGTCACCCTGCTTACTTATATTCTGAGCACATCACGAGAAATACCAGGCTGGATGACGTACAAGCTGAAATCAAGATTGGTGAGAGAAATATCAACAACCTTGGATAGGCAGATGATATCACTGTAATGGCAGAAAGTGAAGAGGAACTAAAGATCCTCTTAATAAATATTAAAAAAAAAAAAAAAAAAGACCCAAGTTTATGGCATTCTGGCCCCATCACTTCATGTCAAATAGAAGGGGAAAATGTGGAAGTAGTGACTGATTTTCTCTTCTTGGGCTCCAAAATCACTGCAGATGGTGACTGAAAGATCCATATAGTCAAGGCTATAGTCTTCCCAGTGGGCATGTATGGCTGTGAGAGCTGGACTGTAAAGAAGGCAGAGCACCAAGGAATCGGTGCCTTTGAACTCTGGTGCTGGAGAAGACTCCTGAGAGTCCCTGGCCAGCAAGGAGATCAAACCAGTCAATCTTAAGGGAAATTAACCCTGAATACTCATTGGAAGCACCAATGCTGAAGCTGAAGCTCCGGTAATTTGGCAACCTGATGTGAACAGCCTATTCATTGGAAAAGCCCCTGATTCTGTGAAAGATTGAGGGCAGAAAGAAAAGAGGGTGACAGAGGATGAGATGGCTTGATAGAATCACTGGTGCAATGGACATGAACTTGAGGGAAAACTCCGGGAGATGATGAGGGCCAGAGTGGCCTGGCATGCTGCAGTCCATGGGGTTGCAAAAAATCAGACAGAACTGGGTGACTGAAAAACAATAACAAATAAAGTTTTCACATATAAAATATGTGAAAGGTTTTTTTGTTGCTGTTGTTTGTTTTTTATGTGCTTTCCAAATGAAAGTGTGTCAGTTATTTGGGAAGATGCAGTAGTGCTTTTAAGCCCCATGTTGCCATCTGGGTTACAAAACAATCAATTAACAAGTTTAAAGTTTTGATTGAATTGATCTTAAATTGATTAAGCCAAATTGAGATAAATTTGAGCATTTAGAACATTACAGAAAAATCATAAGGGATATTTTAAATTTGGACTTAGAGACATCATTCATAGTGATATTGCTCTAAAATAATTGTGCTTTTACTAATTAGCTTAGGTAATTTTAAAACATGTTTTTACATGTATTATTTGCTTACTACATGATACCCTTCATATGGGAAAGATGTTTTCTTATTTACTCAGTTGTCAGGTGAATGGATTGTTTTCTTGCCATCCTCAAAAGATTACTTTTTTCTTTTATTAAAAGCTCATTAATATTTAGTAACTTGATATCCATTACTATTTCATATAGACATGAAAATTTCAAATTGGTCACTGGGACCTCTTCAAATTGACTTGGTATCTCTTTGTAGTGACTCTAGTTGCTTTTAATAGCTACTCTGCCTTCTGATATAGATCTTTCATGTTCGTATTTTACAATTCCTGCTATTGACATGAATCAACCAGTTATCCAAAATACTCTGATATTTATCAATATTTATTTATTTTTTAAAAATGTATTTATTTTAATTGGAGGCTAATTAGTTTACAATATTGTGCTGTCTTGCATATAGGGTTGTCATTATCATCTTTCTAAATTCCATATACATGCATTAATATACTGTATTGGTGTTTTTCTTTCTTATTTCCTTCACTCTGTATGTATAGTAGTCTCTAATTTCTTCCACCTCATTAGAACAGACTCAAATGCATTCTCTTTTAATAGCTAGAGATATTTCATTGTGTATATGTGTACCACAATTTCCTTATTCATTCATCTGCCAATGACATCTAGTTTGCTTCCCTGTCCTGGCTATTGTAAACAATGCTCTGATGAACATTGGTGTACATGTGTCTCTTTCAATTCTGGTTTCCTTGGTGTGTATGGCCAGCAGTGGGATTGCTGTGTCTTATAGAAGTTCTCTTTCCAGTTTTTAAAGGAATCTCGACACTATTCTCCAGAGCGGCTATACCAGTTTGCATTCCCACCAACGGTGCAAGAGCATTCCCTTTTCTTCACACCCTCTTCAGCATTTATTGTTTGTAGACTTTTTGATGGCAGCCGTTCTGACCAGCATGAGATGGTACCTCATTGTGGATTTCATTTGCATTTCTCTGATAATGAGTGATGTTGAGCATCTTTTCATGTGTTTGTTAGCTATCTGTATGTCTTCTTTGGAGAAATGTCTGTTTAGTTCTTTGGCCCATTTTTTGATTGGGTCATTTATTTTTCTGGTATTGAGCTGCAAGAGCTGCTTGTATATTTTGGAGATTAACAATTTGTCAGTTGTTTCACTTACTATTATTTTCTCCCATTCTGAAGGCTGTCTTTTCACTTTGCTTATAGTTTCCTTTGTTGTGCAAAAGATTTTAAGTTTAATTAGGTCCCCTTTGTTTATTTTTGCTTTTATTTCCATTACTCTGGGAGGTGGGTCATAGAGGATCTTGCTGTGATTTATGTCAGAGAGTGATCTGCCTATGTTTTCTCTAGGAGTTTTATATTTTCTGGTCTTACATTTAGATCTTTAATCCATTTTGAGTTTACTTTTGTGTATGGTGTTAGAAAGTGTTCTAGTTTCATTCTTTTACAGGTGTTTGACCAGTTTTCTCAGCACCACTTGTTAAAGAGATTGTTTTTTATCCATTGTATATTTTTGCCTCCTTTGTCAAAGATAAGTTGTCCAAAAGTGCATGGATTCATCTCTGGGGTTTCTATTTTGTTTCATTGATCTATATTTCTGTCGTTGTGCCAGTACCACATTGTCTTGATGACCGTAGCTTTGTAGTATATTCTGAAGTCAGGCAGGTTGATTCCAGTACCATTCTTCTTTCTCAAGATTGTTTTGGCTAGTCGAGGTTTTCTGTGTTTCCATGCAAATTGTGAAATTATTTGTTCTAGTTCTGTGAAAAATACTGTTGTTAGCTTGATAGGGATTGCGTTGAATCTATAGATTGTTTGGGGTAGTATACTCATTTTCTGTATATTGATTCTTCCAATTCATGAACATGGTCTATTTCTCCATCTATTTGTGTCATCTTTGATTTCTTTCATCAGTGTTTTACAGTTTTCTATGCATAGGTATTTTGTTTCTTTAAGTAAATTTATTCCTAAGTATTTTATTCTTTTCACTGCAATGGTGAATGTGATTGTTTCCTTAATTTCTCTCTCTGTTTCCTCATTGTTAATGTATAGGAATGCAAGGGATTTCTGTGTATTAACTTCATATCCTGCAACTTTACTATATTCATTGATTATCTTGAGTATTTTTCTGGTGGTGTTTTTAGGGTTTTCTATGTAGAGGGTCATGTCATCTGCAAACAGTAAGAGTTTTACTTCTTCTTTTCCAATCTGGATTCCTTTTATTTCTTTTTCTTCTCTGTTGCTGTGGCTAAAACTTCCAAAACTATGTTGAGTGGTAGTGGTAAGAGTGGGCACCCTTGTCTTGTTCCTGACTTTAGAGGAAATTCTTTCAATTTTTCACCATTGAGGATAATGTTTGCTGTGTGTTTATCATTCATGATTTTCATTATGTTGAGGCATGCTCCTTCTATGCTTGCTTTCTGGAGAGTTTTTATCATAAATGGGTGTTGAATTTTGTCAAAGGCTTTCTCTGCATCTATTGAGATAGTCATATGGTTTTATCTTTCAATTTGTTAATGTGGTATATCACATTGATTGATTTGTGAATATTGAAGAATGCTTGCATTCCTGAGATAAAGCCCAATTGATCATATTGTTTGATCTTTCTAATATGTTGTTGGATTCTGTTTGCTAGAATTTTGTTGAGGACTTTTGCATCTAAGTTCATCAGTGATATTGGCCTGTAGTTTTCTTTTCTTGTGGCATCTTTGCCTGGCTTTGGTATCATGGTGATGTGGCCTCATAGAATTAGTTTGGGAGTTTACCTTCCTCTGCAATTTTCTGGAAGAGTTTGAGTAGGATAGATGTTAGCTCTCCTCTAAATTTTTGGTAGAATTCAGCTGTGAAGCCATCAGGTCCCAGGCTTTTTTTTGTTGGAAGATTTTTGATTACTGTTTCTATTCCCTTGATTATGATGTGTCTGTTAAGATTTTCTGTTCCTTCCTGGTTCAGTTTTGGAAGTTTATACTTTTCTAAGAATTTTTCCATTTTTTCCAAGGTGTCCATTTCATTGGCATAAAGTTGCTGATAGTAGCCTCTTATGACCCTTTGTATTTCTGTGTTGTCTGTTGTGATGTCTCCATTTTCATTTCTAATTGTGTTTATTTGATTCTTCTCCCTTTTTTTCTTGATGAGTCTGACTAATGGTTTGTTAATTTTACTTATCTTGTCAAAAACCAGCTTTCAGTTTTGTTGATTCTTATTATAGTCTCCTTTGCTTCTTTTTCATTTATTTCTGCTCTGATTTTTGTGATATTTTTTCCTTCTACTAATTTTGGGTATTTTCAAAAATCAAAAAGTAAAGACATATTGATTTTTTTTTTAAACACAACTGATTTATTGCAGTGTTTCAACTTCTTGCTTTAAACCATGAAATGGTATTATTTTCCCTAATATTTGCTACTAATTGTGCTCTAGTTTTTCCAAAATGCTGTTACAAAAATTTTAAAACATACAACATAAAAAAATATTTGCTGTAAACATCCATAAACCCATTATTATTTTGTTATTCTTGTTTCATTGCATATGAATTCATCTAATACCTTTATCTATCCTCAAACCCTTCACAATTATTTATCTTTAACTCCACATATATTTATTTAGATTTATTGACATATAATTTGCATAACAAAATTCCTCCACTGTAGATGGAATTTGATAAATTTGTATAAAATTTATACAATTGTACAACCATCACTACAATCTGCTTTTACAATATTTCCATCTCCAAGAAATTGTCCTTGTTCTTGCATAAACTCAAAATAAGTTAATGTCTGTTGAATAAACAGCATGTAAGATCACAGTCATTATTTAAACATCATCATCTAGTTAGTTCCTTGCAGTCTGTAGTGTGCTGAGAATTTTTTGAAACAAAGCATGCTCTAATTATGTCCAGAAGCAGAGATGTTCAGATTCTTGGTGACTATAGTACATGAAATTGAAGGGAGATTGATTTCCAGTTAATAGTCTTAAAGAAAAAGAGGTTTCTTTTGTTCATGTTGTTTCTCAACTATTCTTTTATCATTTTTTAAAAAAAAATTTGAACTTTTTATGTTGTATTGGGGTATAGACATTTAACAATGTATTTTTGGTAAAGCACTGAAGAAGAAATTTCTTGTTAAGTAAGCTGTCACAGATTTGTTTCATGAATTTGAATCATGTTATTCTCCAAGCTATCAAATAATATGTTGAACATAAAATCAATTCTAATTACATTTTGATAATGAATTGGAAAAATACTCTTTCTTAGGTTTAATGCTAGTGCTTTTAAATTTGAAATAATATAACAAATATGTTTTCATTACTTACAGATTCTCCATTGTCCGTAAGGTAAGCACGATGGTTTCAGTAAAGAATCACTTCATCTATAATGTAAATATTGACTTTAGGGTATATGTAAATATTTTATGTATTACAGGATATCTTATTTGCACCTTTTTTGTTAACTTAAGCATGATACAAGTCTTTTGATATATTGCATACACTGTGCTTAATACTATTAATAAAATTTGAAAAATAATTGCCATTGACTATGTCAAAGGGCATGTTTGAAGATTAATTTGAACTACAAAGAAGATATCTTCAGTGCCCTGTGAGCTCCTTGGAGATCACAGGGAATGCCCCACAGGCCTATGGTTCTGCTCATTAACTTCTAATTATTCATTTTTGTTTGTGAGGTCATAACCCTGTGCACAGATGAACTTGAATAGGAAATGCTAGAGGCATAGTTTGCAAAAGGCTCTTACAGTTTTTAAATTATGAAATGTAGAGAGTGGGTCTAAATATCAGGAAAAAAATGTTTTTAGTTTGTCCCAGGTTGTAGTGTTCAAATTCCACTTACATGTCCGTGTCCATGTCCACTGACAAAGTATATTTTTCATATGTAACCAAAGAATAAAATCACATTTATTTTTCTTAGATATAAATTCCTTTTTGACTCTGGAGTACTTCTAGCTAAGGTTACTTTTAAGGCAAATTTTGCTAGATTTTTAAAGTAATGTTGTGAGACAAAAATCAAACTCTTTCCAGTGTAACATGACCTAAGAATATATTCTATAAATGTGATAAATATGTGATAATAATTGGTGTCATTTTGAACTTCA
Source organism: Cervus elaphus (assembly GCF_910594005.1). Lineage (NCBI taxonomy): Eukaryota > Metazoa > Chordata > Mammalia > Artiodactyla > Cervidae > Cervus > Cervus elaphus. Next base: position 19,907,378 of record NC_057842.1, on the reverse strand, counting down.
CAAATCATAACACAAATACATTTTTCTATTATTTTCTCTCAGACTTTACTTATAGTGATACTTTTGCCTCTATATTAACTTCTAATATTTCTAGTCAGGAACAGAATGGCAGCAAATCATCTACCCAAGCACTGTCACAGAATTCTTTGTGTCATTTTTCTATTTTTATTTTAGGACAATGACTTAAAAGTAAGATAACTGGCTGTAAAGGGGGAAAATAGGTAGCAATTTCTCACTAAAATGTTGCATTTTAACAAGGATGAAGATGATCAGCAGAAAGTGTAGGTTGTTAACTGATTTCTGGCAATATACATAGTTCTTTGTAATCATTGCCTTCAGATTCCAATGATGTTGAGTTTTAGTTTATTATTAACTTGATACCACCCAGGTCTGAAACACTGGAGTAAAAACAAAGTCTTGTGGTCATAAGGTCTGTACACATTTTTTTTTTCCTAGCCAGCAATTTCTATCTTCCAAATGAAATAAAAATCACCTTATGATTTCTAAAGAAGAAAACTTTGGGCAGTGTCAAATCATTTTTAACAGTTCTTTAACCGGGATGAACATTTCAATAATAAATGTCTCATGGTTAAGTTAGGTAAAGCACCTGAACAAGGGTAAAGCATTTGTAACAAGTGATGATATGCATTCATGACAATAAATGACCTAACTAATTGGATATTTCATGTTTCCATACTCTTCAAAAGTATTTTATGAATAGGAGTCCCAGAAGTAGCAGATTTAGTTAATAAAATTTTAAATGTTTATTTTCAGTGCACTTTGTACTTTGACAATGTGATAACAAACCTAATAAATTATGTAAACAAAAATACTCAACCACTTCTTAGAAGAAAATTATTTTAAATAACCAGAAATTTGCAGATTGAACAGCATGATGATCAACTTTAGACTGGTAAATTACAACGTATTTAAAGTGAAAGGGAAAGTCCTTCAGTCGTGTCTGACTCTTTGCGACCCCACAGACTGCATAATCCATGGAATTCTCTAGGCCAGAATATGAGGGGGTAGCCTTTCCCTTCTCCAGGGGATCTTCCCAACCCAGGGACTGAACCCAGGTCTCCTGCATAGCAGATGGATTTTTTACCACCTGAGCCAAAAATTACTGTTAAAAATGAAGCAGCAACATTTAAATGGAGTAGGAAATGGCAACTCACTCTAATATTCTTGTCTGGAAAATTCCATGGACAGCAGAGCCTGGTGGTCTACAGTCCATGGGGTTGCAAAGAGTCAGACACAACTGAGAGACAAAGCATGCACACAGTAATGGTTTCTCATAATTTTTTAAGGCATGTTAGAATTATCATCTTTCCATTCATACATAGATGTTTATCAAGCATATTTTGTGTGTCAGAAGTCATGAGCAACAAGACCTGATCCTTTGTGTGAAATTTTCTTTGGTTTTATCTCTAATAAATTCATTTTATTTTATCTCTATTTTATTTTATTCATTATTTTATTTTATTCATTATTTTATCTCTAATAAATACCAGACTTTTTGGCTTTTGTCATTTATTTATAGTAGTTTTCTTTGCTTCTATTATTCCAAAGATTTGATCTTATTTCTGTTTGCTTCTCAAAAAAACATAGATTCTTTTGTAGTTACACTCTTCAGAATTCTATATCTAGGTTTTGGGAAGTATTTTTACTATCTAGCCTTACTATCTTTATTAATTTTATTGTCCTACATTTCAAAAATGTTCCCTAGGTCACTGCCCTGGTGGTCCAGTGACTAAGACTCCATGCTCCCAATACAGGGGACGTGGTTTGATCCCTGGTCGGGAAACGAGATCCCACATGCTGCAACCAAGAGTCTACACATCACACATAAAAAGATCCTGCCTGCTGCAACTAAGACCCAGCACAGCCAAATAAATACACACATACAGACTTTAAAAAATGTTCCTTGGTAGTCTTTCATAAAAGATAAATTTAATTTTTCCCCCTTATGCAGTCCATGGGGTTGCAAAGAGTTGGATATGACCTAGCCACTAAGCACAGCACACACCCATATGAACAATTAACTCAAAGATGTTTCTTCTTTCAGGAATAATTTGAAACTTTATATCTAAACAATTTTTAATCTTTTAAATAGCCACACAGTACAAGATTATATTTTTCTTTAATGATTCAAATTGTTAATTAACAACTTTCCTTCAACAAAAAGGAATATTAGTGGAACTTTTGCAAGCTACTTTTCCAAAGTAAAAGAATTCTTTGACATTTTGCTTTTATTTATTGGTACATGCAAAGTCTAAGAAGCACTAAGCAAAATGTTAATTAAATCAAAATTAGAAATTGCTGACACATATCTCTTTCGATGAATGGAACAGCGTATTACCTAAGGATATTAAATGACACATTGCATTTAGTGATTAATGTGCATAATTATCAGATTTCTGAAATAACCTTCAAGTTGAAACATTAACATTTTATTTCTGTAACTCTTACTTTGAAGTGTGAATAGTGTGCATCAGGGAGGTTAACTGACATGTAGCATTTTGTTGTGTTTTGTTTTGTTCAAAAGCCGACTTGTACCAGAATATTACTTAATACCTTTCCTCTCTTTTCTTGTTGGGGGTGGGGCAGGCCTTGCCTGTAGCCCAGATGGTAAAAGAATCTGCTTGCGTTGGAGGAGACCCAGGTTAGATCCCTGGATTGGGAAGACCCCCCAGTGAAGTGAATGGCAATCTACTCCAGTATTCTTGCCTGGAGAATCCCACGGACAGAGAAGACTTGTGGGCTACAGTCTTCGGGATCACAAAGAGTTGGGACATGACTTGAGAAAGACTAATACTACTCCTTTTCTGGGAGCAACACTGGTGCATGTCTGCTTAAACGAGTCAAATTTATTTCTACTGTCTCATTTTACTGGAGGCAGAGGAGTGGCAAAGCTGTATGACCATTGAGTTAACCAATTATACATATAATATTTCCAACTACAGTGGTTTCCTTACATATTCACTTACTCCATTTATTTAAATAGAATCCAACACCTATTCCTGAATAAATTCCAACAGGAAAATTAGAAAAATTTGAATTCCTCATCTCTGCCACAACATGGACACTGGTTGCTTCAGTCCCTAGAATGCTGTGTTTCTCCAGGTCTCTCCATTGCCCACTCCCTCTCAAAGTTTAATAAAGCTATCCAGGTTCCTTCTAATAAACTATGAAGGAAACTAGCCACATTCACTGCAGCTTTCAGGCAATCTTTGCCAACAAGGTCATAGAACAGACCTCTGTCAGATTCCTTGAATCTGGGTTCTTCAGCAGCAGTTCATGTGATTGACAGCCTGTATACCCTCATTACCCTCATTAAAATGCTAACCAAGATTCAGGATCTTAAATTAGAGATTCAAATATTTTGCTATATCCTGTCAATATTCCTTGTCTTTCTCTTGAGATCACATTTTTTTTTTTTTTTTTTTTACCTCATCTGGACACACACCTTAATCTATATACTTGTCTGACAATGTCCTTTCAGGCCACTGGATTTTTTTACTGTTCCTCAAACTAGCTATCTTAAAACATTAATGGAATTATAAATATCTCTTCAAATGTAGTTTATTTGCCATAAAAGACACAAAATGATCTGATATAGTAAGACTCAAGGATATATGTATATCTGAATATAGTAAGACTGAATATAGTAAGACTCAAGGCATAGCAGGAGGTTCCTGTAAAAGAGCTGCTTCTCCCATCTTTCTACCAAAGACGTTTCTGAGCAGGGGGAAGCTTGAGGGTGAAAACATCCCTGAAAGTTCCTTGTCTAGGTTTTATAATGTTGTTATGAACATTTTTCTAATAACGGTTCCAGTCAGATTAGACACTAAACCTTACTGTTTTTATGTTAGTCACTCAGTCATGTCCAACTCTTTGTGACCCCATAACTGTAGCCCATCAGTCTCCTCCATCCATGAAATTCTCCTGGCAAGACGATTAGAGTGGATGGCTATTCCTTTCCAGGGGATCTTCCTGGCCCAGAAATTGAACCCAAGTCTCCTGCCTTCCAGGCAGATTCTTTATGGTTTGAACCACCAATGAAGTCCAAACCTTACTATTGCTGTTCAGTCATCAAATCATGTCCAACTCTTCCTACCCAATATTTTGTGGGGTTCTCACTGCAAGTATACTGGGGTGGCTTGCCATTTCCTCCTCCATGGATCACGTTTTGTTAGAACACTCCACTATGACCCATCTGTCTTGGGTAGCCCTGCATGGCATGGTTCATAGCTTCAAGAGTCACATAAGCCCTTTGGCCACAAGGCAGTGATTCATGAAGGGGATCTTACTATTACACACGCCAAATTCACTCCAGCTTTAAGGCCTCTGTCCTTGCTGTTTCTTCTGCCTGCCTTATTTCTATGCTAAGATATTGGAAAAATGTCATTTCTCATCTTCAAGTGCTGACTTCAAGCCCCACTCCTTCCACTAAGCCTTCTCTATTCATCCTAGTGTACCGGCCATCCATTAGCAGCCTCTGTTCCACTGCTCTATTTATTTTTCTTTAAAAGCTCTTTATGAAAACTGAATTATCTTATGCTTTCATATTCATTGAAAATGCATTCCCATAAGAATGGAAGCTTCATTAGGGCAGAGAAGGCATCTGCCTCATCAGGTTCTCTGCTAAATTTCTAGATATTCAATAAATAGTTCTTGAATCAATGCAATAAAATTGCAGTGAAGCTACAAAGCTATCAAAATGCATACTTTTTTGGAAAATGAACAGCACAATTAATTTTGGGTTCATTTTCTCTGCTTCTACAACATATCATTCTTCCATCATTACAGTACTGTTCTTGTTGAACTTAATTGCTCATAAATTTATCATTCTCCTTGGAATGACAGGAGTGCAACTGTCATCACTTTGACACCCTGTGGCACCCTATCCCAGTTCCTAGATGCAAAGAGGAGCTCAGTATACTTGTTGAATTTTTAAGTAGTTATATGAAATCACTGAGTATTTATGAATAAGTGATGCAATTTAGTTATTGGTTTTTTTTTTTTTAGTTATCATAGTTGCAAAACTAATCATTAATAGATCTTGGATTTAATAAAAGACATCTCCAAGTAAATGTATGCACCATATCAGAACCTTGTTACTTAACACCTAGTACCAGATTATGTCTGTATAGCTTCTATTTCTATGGGAAAATGCATTCAACAAATGTCAATATAAATAATTGGTTAACAATTCCATACCCAAATTAGTCACTGACCCTCTGCTTGCAGATGCTCAGTCATGGCTGGCTCTCTGCAACACCATGGCCTGATGCCCACCAGGCTCCTCTGTCCATGGGATTTCTCAGGCAAAAATATTGTGTGAGCTGCCATTTCGTCTTCCAGGGGATATTCCCTGACCCAGGGATTGAACCTGTTTCTCCCGTATTTCTTGCATTGCAGGTAGATTCTTTACCCACTGAGCCATCAGAGAAGCCCATTGACCTCCTATCATCTAGTTTAGGAAGTGGTACAGGGTCTTCAGGATTTTTGTCAGTCTTCAGATTCCCTTAACCAAGCCACCATTCTTACATACATCTTCACACAGTAAATATGCCGCATCTTTTCCAGGTTAAAACTTATTTTTCTGTTTTCTTTATTTTGTTAAGTTTTCATGATAACTTCGTAGATAGAGTATTATTTTTTCTTAATTATAATGTTTAACAGGATATATCCCTAGTTTTCATTATTATTACCATCATTTTTATTACTATTATTTTGTGGAGAAAACAATGGTAAACAAGCCATGTTTTCTGCCTGAAAGGCTTCCGTTAAGTGCTGCTTCAGTTATCAGGTGGCAGGCTATTGTTCCCTTACATTAGATGCAATACTTAAGGACACTGGAAGTAAGAGCACATGTCGTTTCTAAAAACTTTTTGAACACATGACTCCCTGATGAGGAAGTTTTCTCTTCAAGTTCACCGTTAGACATCTGAGAAGGGGAAACCTGCAAGCAAATGGTATGAGGATTTCAGCTGGCACGTCGCATCCCTACCAACAGTCTGAGTTCTTCCAGGACGCTCTGTATGTCATAGGGTGGAACAGAACCTGAAATAGCAAAAGAACAGATTGGGTAGAAACCAGTAGGCTTAAATGGATAATAAGTGCTGTAGAAAGAAATCAATTTTCATGAATGAGCTAAAAGGGGTGACTATGGAAACAAATAATTAGAATGGCAAAACTAATTAGCAGCTTTCATTAGGTCGTTAAAACATTCCTCTAATACGACTGTCAGAGAAAAAGCCACCTACTGTAGATGAAAAATGAAGTTTACAGACTTTTGAAGAAAGTGTATGTGGCTTTTTTCTTTCCTTTTTCCTTTTTACTGTTCTTCCAACCCACCTTTCTCCTTTTCTTCTCTCGCTAAACTATCTTTCTTATTTTCTCTCTTCTTGAAAGAAGTTTGAGTGACTTTTAATTTTGAAAGAATATTTTTCTTTTGTTCTTTCCTCTTTTGTGTCTTTCTTTCATTTTCTTTAAATTGCGGGCAAAGAAAGGCTATGGAGATACAACAAATTCACACTAGGGAATTGAATAAAAGCTATTTTTCAGAGTATGAGATACACACCAGACTAAAAGGTAATTAAAATATGGAATCCTGAATGACACACAACAACTAATTAGTAGTTGTTATTAATTATTTTTCAATTTTGCTGTGATAATGAGATCCAAGAAATATACCTTCTATGTTCCCATAGCTGCAATCTTTAATTTCGCTGTGCTTAGAGGTGTATCTTCTCTAATTGTAGTGTTTCACAGGACTCTGACAGGAATTATTTTCTTGACAGAAAATGTGTAGGTGACATTTCATATTTGTCTGGTTTAATAATTATTTTTGTCAAATGAAATATGAACACTTTATGTCAACAGATCAATTTTGAATAATAAGCTTTTTCTCTCCCCAAAAGGCTAAAGAAGTTGTTTATCAATGTTTTCTGGTACTTTTCTTTCATCCATCCATTGATCCAATGTGTATGCTTGCTAACTCTGTCCATTTTTTTTCTTGCTAGCATGATTTTAATACCAATCATTTAGAATTTCATTGGCTTTGAAAAGCTTAAGCTCTCCTCCAAGTGACTAATCTAGACCTCTCCCTCCCCTTCACCTCCTTTTCTTCAGTCTTTACCATCTTCAGGCTTCCATTCAGTCCCCATGAATCCTTTAAAGTGCCACCTTCCAAACCCTTACCTCCTCCCTCTCCATCTATCTGTTGGAGCATTCCCTTTCCACCCCAGTTTCTCAGCTCCCCACAGTCATTGGAACTTTAGACCTCTGTCCCCATCGGGACCTCCCAATAGACTCAGGATGCCCCAAAATGACTACATATCAGGACAAATAAAAATCTTAAACGTCTCTGCCACAAATAATAATTTACTAAGCTTTGTCACCAATCTTTATATGTATTTATTGAACTGTAAGGTTGCAATTTGTGCTCTTATCTCTTTTTAGAAAGATGACAGAAATTGTGCTTTTTCGGGTTAATATTCTACTGACTTTTTGGTTGGTATATTAGCATTTCTTGAAATGTGATTTAGTTCTATAAGAACCTATAGAATTTCCTCTTTAGAACGTCAGGAATAACTATCACTAACAACTGGAGTTGATTCAGATAATATGACTGTCTGGCAGGCATCCCCCACCGTCCTGGTCCCATGCCACTTACAGCTGCTTAGTGTCCTGAAGAATATGATCTTCCCAAAGATACATATATTTTCTGGGCATACCTCTGGATATACTAAATTAAAATCCATATAGATGGATTAGAAGCATTTATTTTTAATCCCCTAAATCATTTTATATGGCTTAAAAATTTTGATATATTTGCCTTTCTTAGCCAGTACCATGAAGAAGTAAGTAATGTTGAAAGCCTTAGTATTGTGTATTTATAAATCTACCACCACTGGCATATCTTGTTAGCAAGAGCTCTTAACTTCTCAAATAAATCAAAGCTGAACTAAATAAAAATTAGAAAAAAAGAATGAAGCAAAATGTACTCTGTTTCACTATACTTTTACTTTTTCTTATCATAAAAACAATACATGATAATTGTAGGAATTTTAGAAAATTTAAGAAAAAATAAAGTAAAAAGTAACTACAAATTGTACCAATGAATAATTACTACTTCAAAGAATAATTCTCTTCTGTATGTCAGTAACAATCCACACAAGTAAATGAGATGATACAGGCCAACTATAATAATTAGAGCACGGAAGATACTACCCACTTTCCTATATAGGAGAAAAAGAAATTTTCTCATCATATAAAAATTAAAAGTGATAGACCATTTTTTCAGTTGTATTAAGGAAAATTTGAAGTAAAATATTAGTTGCAAACATTTTCACATGCTACCTTTAATAATGAAAACTACCTATGACTTTAGATGTAATGGATTTTTTTAAGAAGTTTTGAAAGTATAAACTAAATAATGTGTTTTAAAACATTTAGTACTCTCTCTCTTTCTTTCTCTCTTTCCACCATTATTGCTATCTATCTCCTCTTCAGCTTTCAAAGGGAGTGAGAGATGATGCTTCTAAACTTGCTTTTTTGAATTATCAAAACTTGATTTCATCTCATCTCCACTGCATGGACTGCTGATAAAACTCTTCCTACATCACTCATCTTTTACTTTATCCATCAGTCACACACATATTCAAGGTCTTCATCTCTTCACTGGAAACTTGCAGCTTCAGGACTGCCAGACTCCTCTGTCCATGAGATTTCCCAGGCAAGAATACTGGAGTGGGATGCCCTTTCCTTCTTCAGGGTATCTTTCTGACCCAGGAGCCAACACATACCTCTCACATTGGCAGAGGGATTCTTTACTGCTGAGCCACCTAGGAAGCCCTCTGATTGTTCTTGAAGTAAAAGTGAAAGTGTTGGTCTCTCGGTGGTATCTGACTCTTTAAACTCTGTGGACTGTAGCCGGCCAGGCTCTTCTGTCCATGGAATTCTCCAGGCAAGAATACTGGAGTGGGTTGCCATTCCCTTCTCCAGGAGATCTTCCTGACCCAGGAATCAAACCTGGGTCTCCTGCATTTCAGGCAGATTCTTTACTATCTGAGCCACCAGGGAAACCCCTGATTGTTCTTACTCGGCACTATTTCAGGCTTCATTTATGGCAGCCATTCTTCTGTTGGAGATAGGCAGATTACAAATCCTAGTTAGCATGTTTATCCCAGTATCTCTTCCACTTTAACATTAGTCTTGTATTTTTTCATTTTTCAACAAAAAAGACACTATTTTTAAAAAACAAAATTTTATTTAAATTCCTTTTCTTTTGGTAACTTCAATAACAATCACCCATGGAGCTCTTGTCATTTTTTTCCTTTGATTTTCATTCACTCAGTAGTATATTTTAGACAGTGTTGTATTTTTTAACTTTAATCCTAGACATTAAATAAGAAAAAAAGCCCTAGATGATATTATATTCTTCCAGAAAGGGATAATTTTTCTTTACAAAAGCTTTTAGAGTGCCAGATAATTCCTTGATCTTCTTAAAATGCTGGATTTCAGATTTTTCAGAGATACCATATGTGAAGAATGTATGCTAGGCTATAATTTCTCATTTCCACTGTGTGGTCTTTTTGGAACCTCAATAGAAGCCCAGGGGTTTTACCAAGGCCTCCCTGCCCCACAAGAGCAGGGTTTGTACTCCAGTGTCTTCCTCTGGAATATTTTGTAACTGCTAAATTATCTCCTTGGGTTTTTAGAAGTAAGTTTTGAGAGGGAAGTTGCATGTGACTTTTAAACTCCCTTCCCTGAAGTCTCTCTATTCACGATCTTACTCCTAAAGGCCTAGCTGCTTTACCAGATTTCAAATATAAGTTTTACTACTCAACCCGGTGAAATTGTACTTTTACTCTTCACTTTGTGAGATAGCTTAAAAGACATCGTGGGAGCAACTTGCTGTGGTTCTCTTTATAGATGAGGATACGGGGACGTAACAGGTAAGGTTGCTGAAGTTTCCAGAGTTGGTTAACTGCAGATCTGGAATTCAAAGTCAGCCTGTCTGACCTCTGAGGCTCCTCTCTTACTGTCTAAGGTAGGCCATCGTCTCTTCATTAAGTTGTATCCTTCCGTTCTTGGAGAATCCACACTGAAGGGCTTGTCCAGTGAGTCGGCCACGGATGCCTTCCTAAGCATCTCACTCCCATTTCTCCCTCTTCTATGACTCCCCCTTAGCTGGTCACCCCCACTGAGGCTGGGAGAATTATTAAGCTGGTTTAAGTAAATCAGACCCTGATGCTGGGAGGGATTGGGGGCAGGAGGAGAAGCGGACGACAGAGGATAAGTTGGCTGGATGGCATCACCGACTCGATGGACATGAGTTTGAGTAAATTCCTGGAGTTGGTGATGAACAGGGAGGCCTGGCGTGCTGCAATTCATGGGGTTGCAAAGAGTCGAACACGACTGAGCGACTGAACTGAACTGAACCGAAGTAAATCAATCTTTGCAGCTACTCCTCCCAGAACATGGTGCGTGGAGAGCAGCTAGACTGCAAATTTAAGCCTTGAATTCAGAGAGCCTGCCTGTGTTATAACCCATCCAAGACTACTGCTTTTCTGACCTGGGAACACATAGAAGTTTCCCCAACAGCCCCAGACTCTTGATTGTACGTCAGTTCCGTCTACTCTGAGGGGAGCTTACACTTGAGTTCAGATTGGTGAGGTATATTGGAGACTTCTGACCTCCAAAACTGTGCAATAACAACAACAACAACAAAAATGTATTATGTTAAGCTACTAAACTTGTGATGATTGTTAGGAAACCAATACATTTGTGCTTCAGGTAATCCAAATATGTACTTTTTATTTCATTTTCCCTGTAAATTTATTAGCTACAAATATTAAATATTTTGTTCTCCTAGTGCATTTTCTAAAGATTACAACATATGTATCTATAAGGGGTGCATTATTGAGTTCTAACCTGAATGATTAACCAAATTCTGGACAATTTAAGAACAAGACAATGGAAATCTGGTTATGCGTCTTACATTTGTGCTAGTGCTATAATATATTTTAATTTTGTATGTTTTAGAAACTCCCCAAAACATTATTTTCAAGTTATATGGTATTCCCATTTCTTTATGTACATTAAGCTTAAGCTGATCTATGATCATTTTCCTTCTGCTTAAAGGCATTCTATTTTTAGTTATCTAGTGCGGGTCTGCCACTTTTAGTTTATCTGACAGATGTCTTTAATTGTCTTTTATCTTTGAAGGATATTTTTACTGGTATGGGACTCTAAAATGGTAGCAATTTGTTTTTGTTCTTTTAAGATTTTATTTTTAATATTTATTTTTATATCAGTAGATTTGCTTCTATATGCCTAGACTTAGTTTTCTTTATATGTATTCTTCTGGAAGCTATAGAACTCTCTTATTGGGAAATAAGAACTGCAGTATGCTGACTCCATTAGCAGAAGAACATTTCAGACTGTTTCTCTTTGCTGTCACAAACGTGATGGTTGAAAATGACTGAGCCTTTGAAGAACTGCTTTGAAAATGTTACAAAATTATATACTAGTGTCTTTAATATTTTGAATACTTAAAAAATTGTCTGCTTACTTGTCAAATGTTATTTGAAAATCTTCAATCAACATTTACAATGTCCAAATACTTCTATATCTTCAGGTTTGTGGTAAGTTGCAATTACTGAAAAAAAAAAAAAAACATTTGTAAATAATAGGAACACTTTTATGTATTCCCAAAAACAAATAGAAATAGAAAAAAAATTAAACAGTGGGAGCTCAAAAGTTGTATACTATGTTATTCTGAAATATTATACAGTACTTGCTTTGGATATTTTGACTTGTGAGAATATTTTTTTAGAGTGCCAATATTTAGTTCAATAAATTTATGTTTTGCTCTAGAACTGAAGAAGGCCTATGATTTTGCAGTATCCAAATTTAACAAATTATTTGAGATAATCACAAATAAAGAAAACTTACTTGATGAGTATTGTTCTTTAGAAAGCTTTTGAGAAATGACAATTTTAAGTAAGTCACATATAGAAACAAATTATTGCTATGAAATATTTACAAATTTCACTATGAAAAAAGTTGAAATCAATGGTGCTTTCCACTTAGCAGAATTTTATTTGAGCTTACCTGGAACTTCAGTAGCTGTAGAAAATAATCTTCTTAATTAAAAATATTTTATTCTAAGAAAAGAATCAATTAAAGGTATATTACCGTATTCAATTCTACTAAATAACAAAAAAAGTGTGTGTATAAACTTTTGAAAAATTAAAAACAAATTTATTTAAAGATGACCTTTCATATAAAAGTAGAGTTTTCTTCAGAAAAATATCAGTGACATGGAACTGAAGCCATATGTGGCTAAAAAATTAATTAAAATATGAGAAAATGTGAAAAGAATATGTGTCCTATTTATGCTATTTTTTTAAGGTTCTGGTAATAAAATTAAGGAGAGTTTAAAATTTTTCCTTAATGATCATTAATATAAACATTTTAATAAGCAGATTATTTTTGAAAATATCCTTTAATAGTGCTAATACAACAGATTGTCATTCACTGAGTAAATAGGAATAATTTCAAGAATCATCTCAATTGTTTTATTATCTCAGAATTTTTTTTATTGGTAAAAAAATCATGAGACATATCCTCTTATCAAATTTATCAAATTTTTAGAGTATATTATAATAATGTTAACTGTAAATATATTTCTGTGTAGCAAACCTCTAGAATTTTTTCCTCTTGTGTGCATAAAACTCTATATCCATAGGGGAGCAATTCCTTAATTCTCCTAACCCCAGTCGCTGGCAACCACTATTTTACCTTATCTTTCTATGAGTTTGACTACTTAATTACTACATATAAGTGGGTTTATGTAGTATTTGACCTTCAAGTTTTATTTATGTCAAAGCATATAACAGGATTTTTTTTCTTTTTTAAGGCTGCATAATATTTCATTGCATGCATGCATATATCACATTTTCTTTATTCATATATCAATGGACATTTAAGTTTTTTCTATTTCCTTGGCTATTATGAATAAAGTTGCAGTGAAAATGGGAGTCTGGTATCTCATCAAGACCCTGTTTTCAACTTTTTAAGGTAAATATCCATAAGTGGGATTGCTGGATCACATGGCAGCTCTATTTTTAATGTTTTGAGAGGTTTCCATGTTGTTTTTCATAGCAACTATACCATGTACATTTCCAAAAGTAGCAGACAAAAGCTTCAATTTTTTTTCACATCCTTAGCAGTGCTTTTATTTTCTGGGTTTCATTTTGTTTTGCTTGTTTGTGATAACAAGGCCATTCTAACAGGTGTGAGGTAATACTTCACTGTGGTTTTTGATTTGTAATTCCCTAATGACTTGTGATGTTGCATATCTACTCATATACCTGTTAGACCTTTGTGTATCTCTTTTGGAGAAATGTCTATTCAAGACTTTTGCCCAATTTTTATAAAGATTTTGGGCTTTTGCTACTAAGTTGTATGAATTCCTTACATATTTTGGATATTAGGTTTAGATCAGATATATGTTTTGCAAATATTTTCCACAATTCCTAAGACTGCCTTTTAAGGCTGTTGATCGTTGTTTTGTCATAAAGAAACTTTTCAGTTTGATGTAACGCCACATGTCTGTATTTGCTTTTGTTGCCTGTGTGTATGGTGTCATAGTAATATCCAGAAATCACTGTGAAGAGCAATATTAGGAAGTTTGTTTCCATGTTCTTTCTAGAAGTTTTATAGTCTTAGGTCCTACATCTAACCCTTTAAGGCATTTTTAGTTTAATGTTTATTTAATGGTATAGGATAAGTGTGCAATTCCATTCTTTTGCATGTTGATATCCAATTTTGAAAAGTTTATCATTTCCCATTGTGTAGTTTTGACATGTTTATCAAAGATCACTTGCCTGTATTTACGTGAGTTTATGCCTAGGCTCTCTATTCTCTTCCATTGATCATGTGTCTGCCTTTATGAAGTACCATATGGTTTTGATTACTGTAGCCTTGTAATATGTTTGAAATAAAGAAAGGTAAGACATCTATATTTGTTCTTTTTCTCAAGAAAATTTTGGCTATTTGGGGTCCTTTGTGAGCCCACATGATTTTAGAATTTTTTTTTTCTATTTCTGTAAATAATGCCTTTGGGATTGTGATTGGAATTGCAGTTGGTCAGAAATTATGACTTTTCATCTTGAACCGCAGGACTTAACTTCTAAATTTAAGAGTGTAGGGAAAACCACTAGGCCATTCAGATATGACCTAAATCAAATCCCTTACAATTATACAATGGAAATGATAAATATATTCAAGTGATTAGATCTGATAGAGTGCCCGAAGAACTATAGACAGAAGGTCATGACATTGTACAGGAAGCAGTGAACAAGACCATCCCCAAGAAAAAGAAATGCAAAAAGGAAAAATGGTTGTGTGGAGAGGCCTTACAAATAGCTGAGAAAAGAAGAGAAGCTAAAAGCAAAAGGAGAAAAGGAAAGAGATACCCATTTGAATCCAGAGTTCCAAAGAATAGCAAGGAGAGATAACAAAACCTTCCTAAGTGATCATGCAAAGAAAGAGAGGCCTTGGGAAGCATCACTACAAACAAAGCTACTGGAGGTGATGGAATTTCAGCTGAGCTATTTCAAATCCTAAAAGATGATGCTGTTAAATGCTGCACTGAATATGCCAGCAAATTTGGGAAACTCAGCAGTGGCCACAGGACGGGAAAAGGTCAGTTTCCATTCCAGTCCCAAAGAAAGGCAGTGCCAAGGAATGTTCAAACTACTAAACAATTGGACTCATTTCACGTGCTAATAAAGTAATGCTCCTTGAAGCTAGGCTTCAACAGTATGTGAACAGAGAACTTGCAGATGTTCAAAATGGATTTAAAAAGGCAAAGGAGCCAGAGATCAAATTGCCAACATCCGTTGGATCATCAAAAAAGCAAGAAAATTCTAGAAAAACATCTACTTCTGCTTCATTGATTGTGCTAAAACCCTTGACTGTATGGATAACAACAAACTGTGGAAAATTCTTCAAGAGATGGGAATGTAGAACATCTCACCTACCTCCTGACAAATTTGTATGCAGGTCAAAAAGCAAGTTAGAACTGAACATGGAACAGTGGATTGGTTCCAAATTGGGAAAGGAGTATGTCAAGGCTGTATATTGTTACCTTGCCTATTTAAATTATATGCAGAGTAAATCATGCAAAATGCATCTGGATGAAGCCCAAGCTGGAATCAAGACTGCCAGGAGAAATATCAACAACCTCAGATATGCATATGACACCAAGCTTATGGCAGAATGTGAACAGAGACTAAAGAGCTTCTTGATGAAAGAGAAAGAGGAGAGTGAAAAGCTGGCTTAAAACTCAGCATTCAAAAAATGAAGATCATGGAATCTGGTCCCATCATTTCATGGCAAATAAGTGGGGAAACAATAGAAATAGTGACAGACTTGATTTTCTTGGGCTCCAAAAATCACTGCAGTTGGTGACTGCAGCCATGAAATTAAAAGACGCTTGCTCCTTGAAAGAAAAACTACGACCAACCTAGACAGCATATTAAAAAGAGGAGACATTGCTTTGCCAACAGAGGTCTATATAGTCAAAGCTATTGTTTTTTCAGTAATCATGTATGGATGTGAAACTTGGACCATAAAGAAGGCTGAGCACAGAAGAATTGATGGTTTTGAACTGAGGTGTGGGAGAAGACTCTTAAGAGTCATTTGGACTGACAGGAGATCAAACCAGTCAATCATAAAGGAAATTTACCCAAATATTCATTGGAAGAACTGATGCTGAAGCTGAAGCTGATTGCCAAGAGCCAACTCATTAGAAATGACCCTGATGTTGGAAAGATTAAAGCCAGGAGGAGAAGGAGACAACAAAGGATGAGATGGTTGGATGGCATCACTGACATGCCTTTGAGCAAGCTCCAGAAGATGGTGAAGCACAGGGAAGCCTGGCATGCTGCAGTCCATGGGGCCTCAAAGAGTAAGACCCAACTGAGCAACAGAGCAACAACAGCATAAACTTGACATAGCAAAGAAATGTACAAATTTTTCTGTTAATGAATATACAAATAAATGAATGAGCATATCTATTAGTCAAAAATGAACAAGACCATTCACAGCCAGATGGAAAAAGAATTATTAATGTTGCATTTTTACTCAACAACAAACTCACTTAGCTCTAAACACAGATATTTCCTGGTATCTTCCTTGCCTCTTGGGACACTCAGGACAAGTGCTTTTTTCATCTCAACCAGTGAACCATAAGGCCAAGGCCAAGAAGGGATTTGATAGAAATTTGTTGACCAACTAACTGAATAATAAACACTTCTGAAAGGAAATGCAAAATTATGAGCTTGACTCTTGATCTGCTGTGCACTTTTCCATGTTGATACCTCTGTTAACTTCCATAAGATTCTACCAGAATTTTATCATTTCAGTCAGCTTTGTGTGGTACTCTGCTCAGGGTCATTAGACATCTGGCATTAATGATAGCGATGGATTATAGAATGTGTGGAATTTTTGTGTCATTTTAAAATTTCTTATTAATTTGGAATATCACTAATAAATTATAATCATAGCAAATATCAGAATACAAAATTTTGCTCTTCAAAGCTATTTCCTCTTTTAAAATATAAGACATTTTATTGAACAGTGCCTAAGAGAACTCAAATTTATCTTTCTACTAAGGTCAGGTTCTCTTTTTAGGTACTGTTACATCTTAATATAGCAAATGCTATTTTTCACTTTACAATTAATAGTAATCTCTTCTTGTTTCATGTCCAGTTTCTCATTCACTGGAGAAACAAATTAAATGATTTTACACAGTTCAGTTTAGTCGCTTGGTCATGTCTGACTCTTTGCGACCCCATGAACTGCAGCACACCAGGCCTCCTTGTCAATCAGAAACTCTCGGAGTCCACGCAAACCCATGTCCATTGAGTCAGTGATGTCATACAACCATCTCACTCTCTGTCCTCCCCTTCTCCTACTGCCCTCAATCTTTCCCATCATCGGGGTCTTTTCAAATGACTCAGCTCTTCACATCAAGTGGCCAAAGTGTTGGAGTTGCAGCTTCAACATCAGTCCTTCCAATGAACACCCAGGACTGATCTTTAGGACGGACTGATTGGATCTCCTTGCAGTCCAAGGGACTCTCAAGAGTCTTCTCCAGCACCACAGTTCAAAAGCATCAATTCTTCTGCACTCAGCTTTCTTTATAGTCCAACTCTTACATCCATACATGACCATTGGAAAAACCATAGCCTTGACTAGACAGACCTTTGTTGGCAAAGTAATGTCTCTGCTTTCTAATATGCTATCTAGGTTGGTCATAACTTTCCTTCCAAGGAGTAAGCATCTTTTAATTTCATGGCTGCAATCACCATCTGCAGTGATTTTGGAGCCCAGAAAAATATAGTCAGCCACTGTTTTCACTGTTTCCCCATCTATTTGCCATGAAGTGATGGGACCAGATGCCGTGATCTTAGTTTTCTGAATGTTGAGATTTAAGCCAACTTTTTCACTCTCCTCCTTCACTTTCATCAAGAGGCTCTTTAGTTCTTCTTCCTTTTCTGCCATAAAGGTGGTGTCATCTGCATATCTGAGGTTATTGATATTTCTCCTGGCAATCTTGATTCCAGCTTGTGCATCCACCAGCCCAGTGTTCCTCATGATGTACTGTGCATATAAGTTAAATAGACAGGGTGACAATATACAGCCTTGATGTACTCCTTTTCCTATTTGGAACCAGTGTGTTGTTCCATGTCCAGTTCTGACTGTTGCTCCCTGACCTGAATACAGGTTTCTCAAATACTCATTTAAAATATTTTAAAATCAACTGAATTAATGTATAGACATATCATAGTATATAATATGGTTAAATGTACAGTGAGATGGGTTTGACAAGTAAACTCCCTTGTGTGGCTACCATCTAATCCAGATAGAGAGTATTTCGTTAGACTAGAACGTTCCCTCATGCCACTTTCCAGTGAATGATATTCATTCCTTCCTATATAAATTGGTCTATATTAGTTTTAACTGTTCTATAATTTTACATAGAACCAGGCCCACACAGTATGCAATAATTTTGGGGTGGAGTTATTCATTTTTTGTGCATTTTGGCAGCTTATTCATTTTCATTCTGATTACCATTTCACTGTATGACTATACCACAATTTGTTTTCTAGTATATATGTTCGTGGATATGTGGATTGTTTCCAGTTTTTATCTGTTATAAAAACAGCTGCTCTGAACAGTGCTTTTACCTTCTTGAAAATATATTTTCATTTCTCTAGGAATAAAATTGCAATGTTGTAGACTAGGCATCTATTTAATTCAATAAGGCTCTCACTGCTCAAGTGGCTAAACCATTTAACAACAGCAATAATAATATATAAGAGTTAAGAATCACTCCACAACCTTCCAAGCACTTAGTATTTTTTAGTTTTAGCCATGTGGGTGAGTGTGAAATTGAATCTTGTAGTTTTAATTTATATCTAATTAATGTATAAAGATATTGAGAATGTTTTCATGCACTTATTGCCCATCTATGTATCTTCTTTTATGTCAGTATAAGGTTTTTGCCTGCTTAAAAATTCAATGGCTCATTGATGTTTTTATATGGTCTGGATGCAATTCCTTTTTCAGATATATGTACTGCACATATTTTCTTCCAGTTTGTGGTTTACCTTTTCATTTTCTTAGTGGTGTTTTTTTCAAGACCTGAATTTATTAATTTGATAAAGTTCAGTCTATCATGAACTAAGATGAGATGGTTGGATGGCATCACTGACTCGATGGACATGAGTTTGAGCAAGCTCTGGAAGTTGGTGATGGACAGGGAAGCCTGGCATGCTGCAGTCCATGGAGTCACAAAGAGTTGGACAACACTGAGTGACTGAACTGCCTGAAGGAATCTTCACCTAACTCAACGTGGTGGTGGTTTTCTCCAACTTTTTCTTAGAGTTTTAATAGTTTAAGATTATTTTAAGTCTATAATCCATTTTAAATTAATTATTATTTATAGTGTGAGTTTAGGATCAAGGTCCACATTTATATCTAGTTAATTCAGAAAATTAACTTGTTGAAAGCATAATTCCTTTTCTTTTGAATCACCTTAGGTATTGGTCAAAATGATTTTATTTATATTTGTATCTTTCTATTCCTTGATATTCTAGTATGTTCCATTAGTCTTATATCACTATCACACTTTCTCAATTATTCATTTCAGTCTCTCAGTCATATCCAACTCTTTGTGACTACATGGACTGCAGCATGCCAGGCTTCCCTTGAAGCCTAGCTTCAAGAATTTTGAGCATTATTTTGCTAGCATGTGAGATGAATGCAATTGTGCAGTAGTTTGAACATCCTTTGGCATTGCCTTTCTTTGGGATTGGAAAGAAAACGTACATTTTCCAGTCTTGTGGCCACTGCTGAGTTTTCTAAATTTGCTGGCATATTGAGTGCAGCACTTTTACAGCATCATCTTTAACGATTTGAAATAGTCACCTGGAGTTCCATCACCTCCTCAGACAACCATTTTGACTTTTTGCATTTCTCTTTCTTGGGGATAGTTTTGATCACCGCCTCCTGTACAATGTTATGAACCTCTGTCCATAGTTCTTCAGGCACTCAGATCTATCAGATCTAATCCCTTGAATCTATTTGTCACTTCCTCTGTATAATCGTAAGGGATTTGATTTAGGTCATACCTGTATGGTCTAGTGGTTTTCCCTACTTTCTTTAAGTCTGAATTTTGCAATAAGGAATTCATGATCTGAACTTCAGTCAGCTCCCAGTCTTGTTTTTGTTGACTGTAGAGAGCTTCTCCATCTTTGGCTG
The DNA here is from genome assembly GCF_910594005.1 of Cervus elaphus. Classification (NCBI taxonomy): domain Eukaryota; kingdom Metazoa; phylum Chordata; class Mammalia; order Artiodactyla; family Cervidae; genus Cervus; species Cervus elaphus. The sequence goes on along the minus strand of NC_057842.1, from coordinate 19,887,527 downwards.
CAAAGAATATAATCAGTCTGATTGCACCATTGACCATCTGGTGATGTCCAAGTGCAGAATTATCTAGTGTATTGTTGGAAGAGGGTGTTTGCTGTGACCAGTGTGTTCTTTTGGCAAAACTCTGTTAGCCTTTGCCCTGCTTCATTTTGTACTTCAAAGCCAAACTTGTCGGTTACTCCAGACTTCCTACTTTTGCATTCCAATTCCCTATGATGAAAAGGACATCTTTTTTTTTTTTTCCTCATGTTAATTCTAGAAGGTCTTGTAGTTCTTCATAGAACCGTTCAACTTCAGCTTCTTCAGCCTTACTCGTTGGGGCGTAGAGTTGGATTACTGTGATATTAAATGGTTTGCTTTGGAAACAAACAGAGATCATTCTGTTGCTTTGTAGATTGCACTCAATTACTGATTGGGTACTTTGTATAATAATCTTGATTATTGTAGAATGATAAATAATTCTTGAAATCAGTACTGTAAGTCCTCAAACTTTGTTCTTTTTTATTTTTCCAAAGTGTATTTGGCTGTTGTGGGTCTTTCAAAATTCCCCCAAATTTTAAAATCAGCTCATCAACTTCTGTACAATAAAACATGGTGTTGTTATGTTTGAGAGTATGTTGACTCTATTTACCAAAATTGAGAGAATTAATATCTCTTAGTCAATGACTATGGTGTATTTTAAATTTTATTTGAATTTCTTTAATTTTCTCAGTGATGTTTTAGTTTTCAGTCTAAAGGTCTTATATATTTTGTTAAGTTTATTCCTGAGTATTTCTATGCCTTTTATATACTATTTAATAGTACTATTACCAGTATTACAACTAATAATACTACTTCAAAATGTATTAGCCACTGGTTTTCATGAGAATATACAAATTAAAATTATTCTTTATTTTGAGCTCATATTCTTTGAGTTTATTTTTAAGATTTTTATAGATTTCTTGAATGTTTTACCTAAATACTATGTAATATAGAAATAAAGACAGCTTCACTTTGTCCTTTAAACATTTTGAACATTGTCAAATGATTTGCTATATCTATTGAGTTAATCATATAATTTTTATCCCTAATTGGATTAATATGATTCAGTAACAATTGATCTTCAAATATTGAACTGTTGTTGCATTTTAGGGATGAATTACATTTGATCATTACTGTATGTATATGCTAAGAAAGTCCAAATAAAACAGATCCATCTTACAAACAATCTCAACTTCAGGGAAAAGCAAGCTCAATATCATTAGCTCCAAGGTCACTGTTAACTACTGAGATCTGAGGTTCCAGATGCCAGCATTTCTCCTAGGTGCTAGCTTGATTCTGTCTCTGTTGTTCATGCTGTTGCTTCTTTCATCACGTTAGCTGTGGGTGCTTCCTGTATTCAATGTAGTCTCTGTAGTTCATGTTTTCACTGCCACTGGCCTGCCCAACCTGTCATCTGACACCTCAGCTGTCACTGATTCGAATTTGACCTTCCCAAAATAGATAATGCAATCCCCTTACCTTCACTAAAGTGTCCTGGAATTATAGGTATTAATGTATATTTAGAACACAACTAAAGAACCTCTTGAGTGTGAAAGAGGAGAGTGGGGGAAAAAAAAAAAGACTGACTTGAAACTCAATATTAAAAAAACATCATTAAGATCATGGCATCTGGGCCCATCTCTTCGCAGTCAATGGGGGGGGGGGAGTAAAATCAGTGGGAGATTTCATTTTCTTGGTCTCCAAAATCACTGCCGATGGGGACTGCAATCATTAAAATAAAAGACGCTTCTTCCTTGGAAGGAAAGTTATGATAAATCTGCCTGCTAAGTCTTTTCAGTCATGTACGACTCTGCAACCTTATGGCGGGTAGCAAACCAGCTCCTTGGTCCATGGGATTCTTCCAGTAAGAATACTGGAGTGGGTTGCTATTTCCTTCTCCATGATAAACCTAGACAGTGTATTAAAAAACAGAGACATCAGTTTGCCAGCATATGTCCATATAGTCAAAGCTATGGTTTTTCCAGTAGTCATGTGTGGATGTGAGAACTGGACAGGAAAAAAAGCCGATCGCCAAAGAATTGATGACTTTGAACTGTGGTGTTGGAGAAGACTCTTGCGAGTCCCTTGGAGTGAAAGGAGATCCAACCAGTCAATCCTGAAGGAAATCAACTCTGAATATTCACTGGAAGGATTGATGCCGAAGCTCCAGTAATTTGACCACCTGATGGTCAAGAGCCAACTCACTGGGAAAAAATCCTGCTGCTGGGAAGGATTAAAGGCAAAAGCAGGGGGGAGGGGCGCGGAGCAGAAGATGAGGTGGTTAGATAGCATCACCAATTCAATGGACATGAATCTGAGCAAACTCCAGGACATAATGAAGGACAGAAAAGCCTAATGTGCTGCAGTCCATGGGGTCACAGAGTTAGACATGACTTAGTGACTGAACAACAAAAAGGGTTGTTGTTTAATCTTTAATTTAATCATATTCTATAAAGTTTATTTTGGCAAAGTACTTGCAGTTAACCTGAACTTCCAAAGCACAGTGCTTGTTTCTATAAGTATGTTTTCCTTAATTATTACATTATTACAAACAGTTGCATTAATTCTTATAAAGAATAAACTAAATTTGGAGGCCAATCTTATTGGAGCAGGTATGAAACAAAACTAGTAATCAACAACCACTGTTTACTTTAATTCACTTGACCAATTGACTTATTGTAATTCAGTAAGACCAAACTACCTGAACACTGTAAGTGTGTGGTCATTTATGCCATACAGGTATAATATAATGTGATCTACTGCATTAGAAACAAATTTAGGAAATCAACAGATAAACTGGCCTATGACAATCTAACCAAGAAAAAATATGTTTGTCATTTATCCATGGGACAAACGGGTGTCTCAATCTTATTCAAAAAAGAATTCCGTTTTTATATATCCTTATCAAATCTTCTATTCTCTCCAGTCTCAATTATCTCAAAAAATGGTATCACTATCCATCTGTTTGCTCCAGCCAAAATGTACACTTATGCTTCAATCTTCACTTTTTTTTCATCCTCACACCAATCAATTCTATGAATCCATCTCCTCCTGTTCTTCCCTGTTACCCTCATCTTAGTCCAGGCAGCATCATGTTTCCAGGTTTACTTCAATAGACTTAAATTGTTTTAATTTCATTCTTGCAACCCATTCCAAAAATGTCTTCTAACAGCAATTACTCTTATAGTAATTATAAGAGTTATACTATAATTACTCTTATAGTATACTCTGTTACACATCACACTTAAAATATTATTCAAAATCTAACCAAGACCCATAAGCAACTACTTTATATATCCTCTGATGTTTTTTACTGAGCTCATCTTGTACTAATCTACATGTGCTTCATGCTCCAGACACACTGACTTTTCTTTCTGGGATACATGATATAGTAAACTCAATAGTATCTTTAGATTTTTACTTTTGGATAACTTTGTTTGGCTGTATCATTCCTTTCATTCGGTATCAGCTCAAATCAATTCTTTAGAGAGGCTTTCTCTGATACCCAAATTAAAATGAATGTTTCCAAAGTTATATCACACCAATACATGGATGTTTGATATTCTGTTTTTTATTTTTTGTTTATTTTTATTGGGTTTATTCATCCATATATTTTATTAGCACTATGCCAACAAACACTTTTGGGATAATTGAATGAATAATGAATGAACAATTTGTATATAAATACTAAGAAAAGAAAGAAAGAAAGAAGTAAAGAAAGTGAAGTCGCTCAGTCGTGTCCGACTCTTTGCTACCCCATGGACTGTAGCCTTCCAGGCTCCTCTGTCCGTGGGATTCTCCAGGCAAGAATACTGGAGTGTATTGCCATTTCCTTCTCCAGGGGATCTTCATGACCCAGGGATCAAACCTGGGTATCCTGCATTGCAAGCAGACACTTTGCCCTCTGAGCCACCAAGGAAGTCCTATATAAATACTAAGACACACATAAAAATTGTGACATTGAAAATTAGGGAATATTAATCATGGGAAATATTTGTTATGGTCATGGGCCTAGTGGCTTAGAAAGACTTCCTGGAGGTGGTAGTAAAGAATAAAGCCTTGAACTTCCTAAAGTGAAAGTTGCTCAGTTGTTTCTGACTCTTCACAACCCCATGGTTGTGACTATACAGTTACAAGCCCATGGACTATACAGTCCATGGAATTCTCCAGGTCAGAATACTGGAATGGGTAGCTTTTTCCTTCTCCAGGGCATCTTCCCAACCCAGAGATCGAGCCCAGGTCTCCCACATTGCAGGTGGACTCAACCAGATGAGCCACAAGGGAAGCCCAAGAATACTGGAGTGGGTAGCCCATCCTTTCTCCAGGGGATCTTTCTGACCCAGGAATCCAACTGGGTTCTCCTGCATTACAGGCAGATTCTTTACCAACTGACCTATCAGGGGAGAAATCCAAACTTCCTAAGGCCTGGCAAAAAAAGAACCAGAGTTGAAAGAAAAAGCAGTGGGGAGAACTGATCATTCGATTATTTCAGGAGATTTCCTGGAGCGGTGGAGTGTTTCTACTTCCTACTGGTCCTGGTTTTAAGCCATAGACTCTTGACATCTGAATTTTAGCTTCCTACTTCTAGTGAGTTGATAACATGGTGATAAGAGTCTTCTGGAGTTTAATTTCGGTTGTGCCATAGAATAGTAACCGAGCTTCCTCCTCCACAGTTCCCCACAGTGAAACCTATAAATATACTATATCTTTATTAGCCCTGGCACTGGTTCTCAGGAAGTCCCACCCTTGTCTTAACTCTCACTTTGCTTAAACAAAAGAGATATATGAGGGAAGCATGTGAGATGAAAGAGAGAGAGGAATTCTGTTACTTGTTACTTAGTAAAGAAACAGAGTTGAATATTAAAATTTGATTCTGATATATCAGTCATTTCTTAAAAGGACAATGCCCTGAGTGTAACATGCCTTTGCATGTTCAGGATTATCAATTTTCAATATTGACAATATTTGTATATTGGTCCAACAATATATAAAAAGGATTATACTCCATGATCAAGTGGATTTACCCCAAAGGTACAAGAATGGTTCAATATTTCAATTCAGTCTTATAATGTGATGCACTACATTAAGAACAGAAAAGATAAAAATCATATGATTACTGCAATAGACACAGAAAAAACATAGACAAAATTCAACATGCATTCATGAGAAAAACTCTCATCAAAATTGCTACAAAAGGAACATATCTCAATGCAATAAAGATCAGTTATGACAATACCACAGCTAAACCATACTCAACAGTAAAAAGCTGAAAACCATTCTCCTAAAATCTGGAACAATATCTACTCTTGTGTGCTCAGTTGCTCAGTCATGTCAAACTCTTTGCAACCCCACAGACTGGGGCCTATTCTTGCCACTTTTATAGTATTGGATGTCCTGGACTCAGCAATTAAACATGAAAAAGAAATAAAAGGCATCCAAATTTGACAGGGGGAAGTAAAGCTGTCAGACATGTTAGAACATCTCCTCATATGACATATAAAAATAAGCTCAAAATGGATTAAAGGCCTAAATATAAGACCTGAAACCATAAAACTGCTAGAAGAGAGCATAAGCAGAACATTTTTTGACAACTTAGCAAGAGTTTTTGGATCTGTCTCATAAAGCAAAGTAAATAAAGCATAGACAAAAGTACAAAACCTAATTTAACTTAAAAGCTTTCGCACAGCAAAACTATACACAAAATGAAAAGACAGTCTACTGATAGGAGAAAATGTTTGCAAATGATATAATCATTACGGATGTTAATATCCAAAATGTAGAAACAGCTCAAACAACTCAGTAGCAACAAAAACAAACAAGATTTAAAAAATGGACAGAAGACCTGAATAGACGTTCTTCCAAAGAAGCCATACAGATGGGTAAAAGATACATGAAAAGATGCCAAACATCACTACCTACTAGAGAAATACAAATCAAAGCCACAATGCGATATCAACTCACCCCAGTCAGAATGGTTATCACCAAAATGTCTACAAGTAAGAAGTGTTGGCAAGGATGTAGAGAAAAGGGAATTCTCATACACCATTGATAGGAATATAAACTGGTGTAGCCACTATGGAAAACACTAAGAATGCTCCTCAAAAACTGAAAATATAGCTATTATATGACTCAGCAATTCTACTCCTGAGTGTATATTCAAAAACATAAAAACACTAACTTGAAAAGATGCATGCCTCCCAATTTTCATAGCAATATCATTTACAATAGCCCTGAAATGAAAGCAATTCAACTGTTCATCAATAGATGCATGGATTAAGAAGGTATAGTTTTACATACACAATGGAAGACCACTCTGCCAAAAACTATTATGAAAATCTGTCATTTGCAACAGTGTGGATGGTCCCTCCCACCAGGGAAGCCTCAGGTGGTAAAGAATCCACCTTCAGTTGCAGGAGACACAAGTTTGATCCCTGGCTGGGAAGATCCCCTGGAGAAGGGAATGGCTACCCCTTCCAATATTCTTGCCTTGAGAATTCCATGAACAGAGGAGCCTGTTGGGCTATAGTCCATGGGTTTGCAAAAAGTCAGACATGGATACAATTGAGCAGCTAACACTTTTGCTTTCAAATGAGCAAGAGGTGGATGCATAGGTATCTGTAAGAATAATTAATATTAAAAAAACATACTTCATGAAAAGTCAGAGTAGTATATAATATCTGTTATTAACTAATCTTCAATATTCCTATGTTTCCTGTCACCAAGATCTCAAATATATTAGTATTTTCAAGTTACTGTTAAGTTCCAGTGAAAAATCTGAAGTTCTTAGAGTTTAATGGTGACAAAGAACTGTCTCTCAAACATAATCCTCAAATTTGAAAAGTATAAATATTTTTAGGGCACTTTTAAGCTTGCCATTTCTTTCCATTATTGAAAAGTATTATAATATACCTAACTATCATTACATTATTTTATCTATGAATGTAAAAACTTTGCATGCCAAATAATGTGAAGATCAAAAGTATACTAATGCAATAGAGGTTCATCTTAAATATACTAAGCAAACCCATTTGTTATACCTCAGATATGAGCCATGCTTACACTATGACCACACTCTGTCAAAATAACAAAAAAGGAGAGGGTGGGAGGAATTGAGAGTGGCATTGAAACATATATTTCTACATTACCATATGCAAAATAGTCAGCCAATGGGAATTTTCTGTGTGGCACAGGAAGTTCAAACCCAGTGCTCTGTGACAACCTAGAAGGGTAGAATGGGGTAGGCCGTGGGAGGGAGGTTAAGGAAGGAGGGGGTGTATACATATAACTATGACTGATTCGAATTGATGCATGTCAGAAACCAGCACAATATCGTAAAGCAATTATTCCCTCAGTTAAAAACAATAAATTAACAAAACAAAAGAGAATCAACTTTGTCAGGCTACAGCCAAAAGGAAGAGAGATTGAACCTGTTACTGAATCATAACTGACTTGAGAGTACATTGGCTTCGCTGGTGTCTCAGATGGTAAAGAATCCGCCCGCAATGCAGGAGACCCAGATTTGATCTTTGGGTTGGGAAGATTCTCTGGAGAAGGGCATGACAGTATTCTTGCATGGAGAATCCCCATGGACAGAGGAGCCTGACGGGCTACAATCTACAGGGTCACAAAGAGTTGAACACAACTGAGTGACTAAGCACACAGAACTGATCTATCAATTCTTTCAAAAAAGCTTATGTAGTAATTCTACAAGTAAAATTTAACTTCCTTCTTAATATTTCCTTCTCCTCTTTAATAAACAGTTAATTGAAAATCTCAATAAAAGTTATGTTATATGTTTAGTTTTAAAGGAACAAAAATAATTCTAAATAATATCTTTGCGAGCCAAACAATCATTATTTTTTTTCTGTTTCCCAAAAGGTTATGCTCAATTGCATATTTATTTTTCTAGCTACTCACATTTGCATTTAGTTCTTAAGTTTTATCAGTATGCTTGCTTGTTTCAGACAGATAGGAAAAAAAAAACTGTTAAATTTATTTTATAGTTTGATAATACAAAATCTAGCACTGAACCGATACATCTCAGTTTAAATGATAAATAATGGAAAATATCATTATAACTATAAAGTAAAATCAAAAGGAAAAGTCATTTCCAATTCTCTCTATCAAGTAAATTATGCCACTGAAAACGTGACTAACCATCAGACAAAGCTCTGCTGATGATGCCCGCTAACAGCAAATGAAACGTTAAGAAAATATCTTAAGAACAAAAACAACACACTTGGAGGATAAAAAGTAATGCAGTAAAAAAAAAAAAAAAGAAAGAAAGAAAGAAAAGAAAAGTAATGCTGTAAAAGGGATGCAAGCTGAATTTTAAAGTGTTAAAGCAACACATTTGCTTAAGGAAAATATATGAATGCTAGAAAGGATTTAGAAGAATATAAAGAAATGGTGACATCTGACAAAACACTGGATCTTCAAAATGACCTTGGAGGGACAAGAGAAACAATTCATAATCTAACAGTGTTAGAGGATCAAATGGCAAACTCATTAATGAAACTTATTCTAGATAAAGATGTCAAACCAAGTGAATAATATGCTATAGTCATCCAAAGAACTTTGAAGAGCTCTCTACTTTTGTACATTTGACTGGTTTCTTTACATTTTACAACATGAAGTAAAATTATTAAACATTCTCTGCTAGAGGAAATGGGTTATGGCATATGATCTTGTTCAGATTCCATCAGATCAGGAAAATCTCTTAATTCTGGCCAGGATATAGCAACAAGGGGCCAAGGCAGGAATAGGTCATTAGTGTCTGAAAGGCGACATGTGTGGGTTTTTTCTACTCTTAGGGAACTCATTCAAGGACAAGTCTTTAACAAGAAGTAAGGTGAGAAGACCTAAACAGTGCCCTTTAGTTCACAGATTTTTAGTGTTCCACTTGGGGAGATATTTTTATAAATTTAGATTTTTTGCCCTACACAAAACATCTTGAATAAGAATTTATTGGGTTATAGACCATGAATCAGCATTTTTAAACAAACACCAGGCAATTCTGATATACTGCATTGAAAACTCAACATTGGAGGATCTGACAAACCATATGGGTCACTTGAACAAGACTTCATGTTGGGAGACCAAAGATAATCTACTTATTATAAGTAGAGACCTTAATTAAGTAGAGGAGGGATAGGATGTGGGCCTAGGAGTCTTGCCAGCCTTGCTATCAGAATGGGGTGAGATATAATGTCAAGAAATCATATAAAGTCTAAATCCAGGTTTAAATGATTGGTTTCACCCTTGGAGACAAGTTTTCCAAGAATGAATCTAGGAATAGGAAGAACATATAGGTCAGACTAACAGAGTGATTGATCTTGATGCAAATATAAAATAACTGAAAAATACACCCAACAAAATTTTCTCCTGAAAGATGAGGTGCTGATACAACAAAATCACAGTTAATATAATTACTGAGGAATAGAGAAAAGACAAAAATAATGAATAAAAGTGAATTAGACATGATAGGCTGTTTTCTATAATTAGCAACACACAAATTTCAGTGACTTACTATAAAACTTATTATACATTGCAATTTAGTTGTAACCATCAATAGAAACCATCTTGGGCTTAGGATCCTGTTCTAATACCAACAGAGGTTTGCTCTCACTGGGTTGAAAAGAAAAAAAATAAAATAACTTCTGTCTAAGATGAGCCACAGCAGAGTTTACTGCCATGAAGAAAAGAGGCAAGAGTGCTAAGGAAAAAACAACAACAAAAAACAACAACAACAACTCAGCACCAAAAGGCAGGTTTACTAGGCCTATTAAGTCTGAGGCTGTACCTGCCCCATTACAACCCTAACACCAACATCAGTCCACTTCTGGAGAATGCAAATATCATGGAGAGCGACTCCCTCTCCTGTGCAGGATAACCAACTCTTCAGAGAGCCAATACAGGATTTAGCCAAACCAGAACAACAATTAATATAATAATAAACCATATAGTAGGGTAGCTATATTTTTAGCATGAAAATGACAGTCACTTGAAATTAACAATTTTTCTGTTTTATTTTTACTTTTTGTTACATCAGTGTTACTGATTAATCAAAATAATGCTGGCAGCAATAAATAACTAATATTAAGTCTACTTAAATATTATGGTTGACAAAACAGAGTAATAAATATAAAACATTTTTACAGAAGTTGTGCTCTCAGAATCCCAGACCACCTGACCTGCCTCTTGAGAAACCTGTATGCAGGTCAGGAAGCAACAGTTAGAACTGGGCGTGGAACAACAGACTGCTTCCAAATAGGACAAGGAGTACGTCAAGGCTGCATATTTTCACCCTGATTATTTAACTGATATGCAGAACACATCATAAGACACGGTGGGCTGCATGAAGCACAAGCTGGAATCAAGACTGTCAGGAGAAATATCAAAAACCTCAGATATGCAGATGACACCACCCTTATGGCAGAAAGTGAAGAGGAACTAAAGAGCCTCTAGATGAAAGTGAAAGAGGAGAGTGAAAACGTTGGCTTAAAGGTCAACATTCAGAAAACTAAGATCATGGCATCCGGTCCCATCACTTCATGGCAAATAGATGGGAAAGAGTGGAAACAATGGCTGACTTTATTTGGGGGGGCTCCAAAATCACTGCAAATGGTAACTGCAGCCATGAAATTAAAAGATGCTTACTCTTTGGAAGGAAAGTTATGACCAACCTAGACAGCATATTATAAAGCAAAGACAATACTTTGCCAACAAAGGTCCGTCTACTCAAGGCTATGGTTTTTCCAGTGGTCATGTGTGGATGTGAGAGTTGGACTATAAAGAAAGCTGAGTGCCAAAGAATTGATACTTTTGAACTGAGGTGTTGGAGAAGACTCTTGAGAGTTCCTTGGACAGCAAGGAGATTCAATCAGTCCACCCTAAAGGAAATCAGTCCTTAATATTCTTTGGAAGGACTGATGCTGAAACTGAAACTCCAATACTTTGGCCACCTGATGAGAAGAGCTGACTCATTTGGAAAAGACCTTGATGCTGGGGAAGATTGAAGACAGGAGGAGAAGGGGATGATAGAGGATGAGATGGTTGGGTGGCATCACCGACTCAATGGACATGAGTTTGTGTAAACTCCAAGAGTTGGTGATGGACAGGGAGGCCTGACGTGCTGCAGTCTATGGGGTCATAAATAGTTGGACACAACTGAGTGACTGAAGTGAACTGAACTGAGCTGAACTGAACTGTGCTCTCTAATGGAGCAATTTATTTTGCTTAAAAAAAAAAAGACTATTGGATATTCACATGTTGCAGGTTAGATAGCATATGAAAATATGTGAACAGGAGAATATTGTGGTGTGGCAGAGGAACATGGTGGAGTAGAGGATATGCTCTCATCTTCTTCTGTGAGAACTCCAAAATTACAACTCACAGCTGAACAACCATCGACAGGAGAATGTTGGATGCTGCATAAAAGAGACACATGTCCAAGGGCAAGGAGAGGCCCCAGCAAGTTGGTCAGAGGGGCAAAACCCCATTTAGAATCAAACTCCATAGCTGCCAGCGACACTCGGAGGGCTGAAACAAACCTTGTGTGCACGAGGACCCAGAGACCCCACAGAGACTGAGCCTGAAGCGTATTTGAGTGTCTCCTGTGGAGGTACAGGTCAGCAGTTGCCTGCCACAGGAGCAGGGGCTCTGGGTGAAGCAGACCTTTGTATGGCATAAGCCCTCTTGGAGGAGGTCACCATAAACCCCACCATAGAGCTGCTAGAACTTACACAGGAGTAGGGAAACACAATCTTGGAGGGCACAAACAAAGCCTGTGTACACCAGGATCCAGGAGAAAGGAATTGTGACCCCAAAAGAGACTGACCCAGACTTGCCCCTGAGTGTCCAGGAGTCTCTGGTGGAGGCATGAGTCAGCGGTGGTCTACTGCAGTGTTGAGGGCACTCAGTGCCTCAGTGAATGCATGGGACCTTTTGAAGAAGGTCCCCACTGTCTTCATCACCTCCACCATAGTTTGGCCTCAGGTCAGACAACAGGGAGGAAAGACAGACCCATCTGAAAATAGAAAATTGGATTAAAGATGTACTGAGCATGGCCCCAAACATCAGAACAAGACCCAATTTTCCCTTCAATCAGTCTCTCCCATTAAGAAGCTTCCATAAGCTTCTTATCCTTATCCATCAGAGGGCCAAGAGAATGAAAACCACAATCACAGTAAAGTAATCAAACTGATCACAAGGACCACAGCCTTGTCTAACTCAGTGAAACTAGGTCATGCTGTGTAGGGCCACCCAAGACAGATGGGTCATGGTGGAGACGTCTGAGAGAATGTGGACCACTGGAGAAGGTAATGGCAAACCACTTCAGTATTCTTGCCTTGAGAACCCCATGAACAGTATGAAAAGGCAAAAAGGTAGGACACTGAAAGGTGAACTCCCCAGGTTGGTAGGTGCTCAATATGCTACTGGAGATCAGTGGAAAAATAACCCCAGAAAGAATGAAGGGATTCAGCAAAAGCAAAAGCAACACCCATTTGTGGAATGGACTGGTGGTAGAAGCAAGGTTCGATGCTATAAGTGCAATATTGCATAGGGACCTGGATTGTTAGATCCATGAATCAAGGCAAATTGGAAGTGGTCAAACAGGAGATGGCAAGAGTGAACGTCGACATTTTAGGAATCACTGAACAAAAATGGACTGGAATGGGTGAATTTAACTCTGATGACCATTATATCTTCTACTGTGGGAAAGAATCCCTTAGAAGAAAAGGAGTAACCTTCATAGTCTACAAAAGAGTCCGAAATGCAGTACTTGGATGCAATCTCAAAAAAGAAAGAATGATCTCTGTCCATTTCCAAGGCAAACCATTCAATATTACAGTAATCCAAGTCTATGCCCCAGCCAGTACTGCTGAAGAAGCTGAATTTGAACAGTTCTATGAAGACCTACAAGACCTTCTAGAACTAAAACACAAAAAAGATGCCCTTTTCATTATAGGGGACTGGAATGCAAAAGTAAGAAATCAAGAGATACCTGGAGTAACAGGCAAATAAGGCCTTGGAGTACAGAATGAAGCAGGGCAAAGGCTAACAGAGTTTTGCCAAAAGAACGCACTGGTCATAGCAAACACCCTCTTACAACAACACAAGGGAAGACTCTATACATGGATATTACCAGATGGTTAACACCGAAATCAGATTGATTATATTCTTTGCAGCCAAAGATGGAGAAACACTATACAGTCAGCAAAAACAAGACTGGGAGTTGACTGTGGCTCAGATCATGAACTCCTTATTGCCAAATTCAGAATTAAATTGAAGAAAGTACAGTGGAAGTGACAAATAGACTCAAAGAATTAGATCTGATAGACAGAATGCCTGAAGAACTAAGAACAGAGGTTCATGACATTGTACAGGAGGCAGTGATCAAGATCATCCCAAGAAAAAGAAATGCAAAAAGACAAAATGATTGTCTGAGGTGGGTTTATAAATAGCTGAGAAAAGAAGAGAAGCTTAAGGTAAAGGAGAAAACGAAGATATACCTATTTGAATTCAGAGTTCCAAAGAATAGCAAGGAGAGATAAGAAAGCCTTCCTCAATGATCAATGCAAAGAAATAGAGAAAAACAATAGAATTGGAAAGACTAGATATCTCTTCAAGAAAATTAGAGATACCATGGGAACATTTCATGCAAAGATGGGCTCAATAAAGGACAGAAATTGTATGGACCTAACAGAAGCAGAAGATATTAAGAAGGTGTGGCAAGAATACACAGAAGAACTATACAAAAAGATATTCATGACACAGATAACCATGATGATTATCTAGAGCCTGACATCCTAGAATATGAAGTCAAGTGGCCTTCAGGAAGCATCACTATGAACAAAGCTAGTGGAGGTGATGGAATTCCAGTTGAGCTATTTCAAATCCTAAAAGATGATGTGAAACTGCTTCACTGAATATGCCAGCAAATTTGGAAAACTCAGCAGTGGCCACAGGACTGGAAAAGGTCAGTTTTCATTGCAATCCCAAAGAAAGGCAATGCCAAAGAATGCTCAAACTACTGCACAACTGCACTCATCTCACAGACTAGTAAAGTCATGCTCAAAATTCACCAAGCCAGGCTTCAGCAGTACATGAACCATGAACTTCCAGATATCCAAGCTGGATTTAGAAAAAGCAAAGAAACCAGAGATCAAATTGCCAACATCCATTGGATCATTGAAAAAGCAAGACAGTTCCAGAAAAAAAATCTTCTTCTCTTTCATTGACTAGACCAAAACCTTTGACTGTGTGGATCACAACAGACTGTGGGAAATTATTCAAGAGATGGGAATACCAGACCCCTGACATGCCTCCTGAGTAATCTGTGTTCAGGTCAAGAAGCAACAGTTAGAACTGGACATGAAGCAACAAACTGGTTTCAAATTGGGTAAGGAGCACATCAAGGCTGTATATTGTCACTCTGCTTATTTAACTTATATTCAGAGTATATCATGGAAACACTGGGCTGGATGAAGCACAGGCTGGAATCAAGATTGCCAGGAGATACATCAATAACTTCAGATATGCAGATGACACCACCCTTATGGCAGAAATGAAGAAGAACTAAAGAGCCTTTTGATGAAAGTGAAAGAGGAGAGTGAAAAAGTTGGCTTAAAACTCAACATTCAGAAAACCAAGATCATGGCATCTGGTCCCATCACTTCATGGGAAATAGATTGGGAAATAATGGAAACAGTGAGTGACTTTATTCTTTGCTGCTCCAAAATCACTGCAGATGGTGACTACAGTTATGAAATTAAAAGATGCTGGCTACTTGGAAGAAAAGCTATGACCAACCTAAACAACATACTAAAATGCATAAAATTACTTTGCCATCAAAAGTCCATCTAGTCAAAGCTAGGGTTTTCCAGTAGTAATGTATGGTTGTGAGAGTTGGACTATAAAGAAAGCTGAGCACCAAAGAATTGATGCTTTTTAACCATGGTGTTGGAGAAGACTTGAGCATCCCGTGGACTGCAAGTAGATCAAACCAGTCCATCTTACAGGAAATCAGTTCTGAATATTCACTAGAAGAACTGATGCTTTTTACCATGGTGTTGGAGAAGACTCTTGAGCGTCCCGTGGACTGCAAGTAGATCAAACCAGTCCATCTTAAAGGAAATCAGTGCTGAATATCCATTAGAAGGACTGATGCTTTAGCTGAAATTTCAATACTTTGACCACCTGATGTGAAGAACTGATTCATTGGAAAAGACCCTGACGGTGGAAAATTTTATTGAGGTCAGGAGGAGAAAATGAGATGGTTTTTGAGTCAACTCTGAGAGATAGTGAAGGACAGAGAAGCCTGGTGTGCTGCAGTCTATGGGGTCACAAAGAATAAGACACAATTAGCAATTGAACAATGAGTTTTCTATTTATAGAAGAATTTTATAAGTTAATTAAACAAATGATATATATTTCATAAAATATATTTTATCATATGGTGTAATGGATTATTTTTACTCTTTTTTCCACTTTTTTATTAGTAATTTTCTAAACTGCCTGCAGTTTTTAAAAGAAATCTTTCTTTTCTTTCATGCGATGTTAAAATTGAATATAGTCAATCATAAATTTTATTCCACTTACAAGTCCGTTTTATCAAATTTACATAATACCACTTTCTGATATGAGTCTAGTGTTATGCCAACAAACTAAATATCCTTTTTAAAAAGCAGTGGGAGGGGGGGAATATTTGTAATGGGGAATACATGTAAATCCATGGCTGATTCATGTCAATGTATGACAAAAAACACTACAATATTGTAAAGTAATTAGCCTCCAACTAATAAAAATAAATGAAAAAAAATTTTAAAAAGCACTGCTATATGGGACACAGTGTTTTACTTACTAACAGTAACACAGTTTTAAACATATGGGAATTAGTTTCCAGCTCTCCAAAAGATTACTACCCACTTTGCATCTATAGTCTTGTTTTTGTAGATCAGGTATTTGTCTTTGGGATCTATATGTTCACAATATAAGCTATCCATGTCAAAATGTCCAACATTTTTTAATACTCTGAAATGCATTGACTATCATTGCAAGTTCAATTCTTTTTCAGGAATAATGGTTTTAAAATACAGAAGTAATTTGAACATGTGAAAGTTGAATTCCAAAAAAGTCCCAACTTTAGTAAAGAAATGAGAAAATTATGCTTAATTTAGCTGCCTTTATCTGGTGAAATATTTTTGAGTTCTGAGGCAGTCTTATTTCAAAAGACGTCTTTTTTCTTCGTGACTTGTCACAACCTACACATAACATCAAATAACTCAAGTGCAGTAAGTTAATCCTTTTGTTGGCACGTTATGGCTTCTTTTAAGGTTATCAAGAAATTTTGAGTAAATATAATATAAATTTGTGTTTTATTGTAAACTTTTTTTGACTCATATTCTTACTATATTTTCAAATTAGAAAGCACTTATTTTTGTCCCACAGTTTGAAAATGTAATTTTTATAGCAGATCAATATTTTAACACCTTTTCTATGGTGGAAAATAGTTATTTTATAAACTCATGCTGAAAGAAACTATTTTGCATTTCAATAAAGTAATGTAAATTTCAATAAATACTTCATTTTGAGAAAACCAAACACTAAACAAAACCTTTATTAAAAACCTCAGCATCACAGGTAAACAAACTACACCTTGTTTTAGCAGTTATACAAGGAAAAAGCAACATTTATAGCTATATTTTTATTTTCTTTAATTAGAAATTTGCAGACTTAATTAAATTTGCCAAAATTTTATTTTTACCGTCTTCCAATAAGCAGATTAGAGACACAAAGTATATTTTGAATATGACAAAATGCAACAATCTTTAGTTTTATGTTTTCTTACTTTTCATTTAGGTCTTCATAGAAATCAAGACAGTGATTGCAAACTGTCTTTCAAACCAAAGTTCCTCATCTAAGATCTAGAGAAGGACATTTTTGTTGTTGCTGCCATCATTCAAGAGTCACTTGATATACTCTAGATGCATGATCATTGTTAAGATTTTACATAATTAGCTCTAATTTGTAAAGGTTCAGAACATCTGCTATCAAAATTTCTTCCTTTGTTCTTCCAGAAGACATTTTGACTGCAAGTTCTGAGTGAGGAAATGTATCCTTATTGAGCTTTATAGAACTATCAAAAGAACAGAGCAATAATATATGTTTATTTGTGTGGTATGCCCAAATTCAGTGACTTCTATCTTCAGCTGAACATTCTTATCTTTGTGGGAAATGGAAAGACTTTTGCTTGGTTTTGGAGTGCTTGTCTATCTCACACTGGACTTGTAAGATTCAGTGTTCACGTACGCTTTCACATTCCCTTCTCTCCCACATCCAAGCTCAAATTCTCCTTGGAGTATGTTATATTTTGGCTACCTCCCTAATCCAGTTGCATGTTCCTTCCAGTAACAGTTATTTACCATTTTTCAGTGCTTCATGCTGGTTTTGACATTGCAGTTGTTTCATAATTTAACTCTTAGAAAACATGGTCACAGTAATCACTGTGTCAGAGACTAAAGTTGTGATTTCTTTATACAAAGCACAACAGTTAATCCATACATAAATAGAGATTGTTTAAATTCATTGTTATTAAACTGCACACAAGTCACATTGGTCAGAAGAAATGAAATAATCAGTGGAAGGGGCAAAATACAATTACAGTAACAACAGCAGATGAATATTCTTTATCCATTTGACATTAAAAGTAGGGTTCTTATCCATTCATCTGCTGATGGGCATCTAGGTTGATTCCATGTCCTGGCTATTATAAACAGTGCTGCGATGAACATTGGGTTGCACGTGTCTCTTTCAGATCTGGTTTCCTCGGTGTGTACGCCCAGAAGTGGTATTGCTGGGTCATATGGCAGTTCTATTTCCAGTTTTGTCTTTTTTTTCTTTTTTTTTTTTTAATTTTTTAATTTTTAACATTGATATGAATCAGCCATAGATTTACACTTATTCCCCATCCCGATCCCCCCCTCCCATCTCCCTCTCCACCCGATTCCTCTGGGTCTTCCCAGTGCACCAGGCCCAAGCACTTGTCTCATGCATCCCACCTGGGCTGGTGATCTGTTTCACCATAGATAGTATACATGCTGTTCTTTTGAAACATCCCACCCTCACCTTCTCCCACAGAGTTCAAAAGTCTGTTCTGTATTTCTGTGTCTCTTTTTCTGTTTTGCATATAGGGTTATCGTTACCATCTTTCTAAATTCCATATATATGTGTTAGTATGCTGTAATGTTCTTTATCTTTCTGGCTTACTTCACTCTGTATAAGGGGCTCCAGTTTCATCCATCTCATTAGAACTGGTTCAAATGAATTCTTTTTGACGGCTGAGTAAAATTCCATGGTGTATATGTACCACAGCTTCCTTATCCATTCATCTGCTGATGGGCATCTAGGTTGCTTCCATGTCCTGGCTATTATAAACAGTGCTGCGATGAACATTGGGGTGCACGTGTCTCTTTCAGATCTGGTTTCCTCAGTGTGTATGCCCAGAAGTGGTATTGCTGGGTCATATGGCAGTTCTATTTCCAGTTTTTTAAGGAATCTCCACACTGTTTTCCATAGTGGCTGTACTAGTTTGCATTCCCACCAACAGTGTAAGAGGGTTCCCTTTTCTCCACAGCCTCTCCAGCATTTATTGCTTGTAGACTTTTGGATAGCAGCCATCCTGACTGGTGTGTAATGGTACCTCATTGTGGTTTTGATTTGCATTTCTCTAATAATGAGTGATGTTGAGCACCTTTTCATGTGTTTGTTAGCCATCTGTATGTCTTCTTTGGAGAAATGTCTGTTTAGATCTCTGGCCCATTTTTTGATTGGGTCATTTATTTTTCTGGAATTGAGCTGCAGGAGTTGCTTGTATATTTTTGAGATTAATCCTTTGTCTGTTTCTTCATTTGCTATTATTTTCTCCCAATCTGAGGGCTGTCTTTTCACCTTACTTATAGTTTCTTTTGTAGTGCAAAAGCTTTTAAGTTTCATTAGGTCCCATTTGTTTAGTTTTGCTTTTATTTCCAATATTCTGGGAGGTGGGTCATAGAGGATCTTGCTGTGATTTATGTCGGAGAGTGTTTTGCCTATGTTCTCCTCTAGGAGTTTTATAGTTTCTGGTCTTACATTTAGATCTTTAATCCATTTTGAGTTTATTTTTGTGTATGGTGTTAGAAAGTGTTCTAGTTTCATTCTTTTGCAAGTGGTTGACCAGTTTTCCCAGCACCACTTGTTAAAGAGGTTGTCTTTTTTCCATTGTGTATCCTTGCCTCCTTTGTCAAAGATAAGGTGTCCATAGGTTCGTGGATTTATCTCTGGGCTTTCTATTCTGTTCCATTGGTCTATATTTCTGTCTTTGTGCCAGTACCACACTGTCTTGATGACTGTGGCTTTGTAGTAGAGTCTGAAGTCAGGCAGGTTGATTCCTCCAGTTCCATTCTTCTTTCTCAAGATTACTTTGGCTATTCGAGGTTTTTTGTATTTCCATACAAATTGTGAAATTCTTTGGTCTAGTTCTGTGAAAAATACCGTTGGTAGCTTGATAGGGATTGCATTGAATCTATAGATTGCTTTGGGTAGAATAGCCATTTTGACAATATTGATTCTTCCAATCCATGAACACGGTATGTTTCTCCATCTGTTTGTGTCCTCTTTGATTTCTTTCATCAGTGTTTTATAGTTTTCTATGTATAGGTCTTTTGTTTCTTTAGGTAGATATACTCCTAAGTATTTTATTCTTTTTGTTGCAATGGTGAATGGTATTGTTTCCTTAATTTCTCTTTCTGTTTTTTCATTGTTAGTATATAGGAATGCAAGGGATTTCTGTGTGTTAATTTTATATCCTGCAACTTTACTATATTCGTTGATTAGTTCTAGTAATTTTCTGGTAGAGTCTTTAGGGTTTTCTATGTAGAGGATCATGTCATCTGCAAACAGTGAGAGTTTCACTTCTTCTTTTCCTATCTGGATTCCTTTTACTTCTTTTTCTGCTCTGATTGCTGTGGCCAAAACTTCCAACACTATGTTGAACAGTAGTGGTGAGAGTGGGCACCCTTGTCTTGTTCCTGATTTCAGGGGAAATGCTTTCAATTTTTCACCATTGAGGGTGATGCTTGCTGTGGGTTTGTCATATATAGCTTTTATTATGTTGAGGTATGTTCCTTCTATTCCTGCTTTTTGGAGAGTTTTAATCATAAATGAGTGTTGAATTTTGTCAAAGGCTTTCTCTGTATCTATTGAGATAATCATATGGTTTTTATCTTTCAATTTGTTAATGTGGTGTATTACATTGATTGATTTGCGGATATTGAAGAATCCTTGCATTCCTGGGATAAAGCCCACTTGGTCGTGGTGTATGATTTTTTTAATATGTTGTTGGATTCTGTTTGCTAGAATTTTGTTAAGGATTTTTGCATCTATGTTCATCAGTGATATTGGCCTGTAGTTTTCTTTTTTTGTGGCATCTTTGTCAGGTTTTGGAATTAGGGTGATGGTGGCCTCATAGAATGAGTTTGGAAGTTTACCTTCTTCTGCAATTTTCTGGAAGAGTTTGAGTAAGGTAGGTGTTAGCTCTTCTCTAAATTTTTGGTAGAATTCAGCTGTGAAGCCATCTGGTCCTGGGCTTTTGTTTGCTGGAAGATTTTTGATTACAGTTTCGATTCCCTTGCCTGTGATGGGTCTGTTAAGATCTTCTATTTCTTCCTGGTTCAGTTTTGGAAAGTTATACTTTTCTAAGAATTTGTCCATTTCATCCAAGTTGTCCATTTTATTGGCATAAAGCTGCTGGTAGTAGTCTCTTATGATCCTTTGTATTTCAGTGTTGTCTGTTGTGATCTCTCCATTTTCATTTCTAATTTTGTTAATTTGGTTCTTCTCTCTTTGTTTCTTAATGAGTCTTGCTAATGGTTTGTCAATTTTGTTTATTTTTTCAAAAAACCAGCTTTTAGCTTTGTTGATTTTTGCTATGGTCTCTTTAGCTTCTATTGCATTTATTTCTGCCTTAATTTTTAAGATTTCTTTCCTTCTGCTAACCCTGGGGTTCTTCATTTCTTCCTTCTCTAATTGCTTTAGGTGTAGAGTTAGGTTATTTATTTGGCTTTTTTCTTGTTTCTTGATGTAAGCCTGTAATGCTATGAACCTTCCCCTTAGCACTGCTTTTACAGTGTCCCATAGGTTTTGGGTTGTTGTGTTTTCATTTTCATTCATTTCTATACATATTTTGATTTCTTTTTTAATTTCTTCTATGATTTGTTGGTTATTCAGAAGCGTGTTATTTAGCCTCCAGGTGTTTGAATTTTTAACATTTTTTTTCCTGTAATTGAGATCTAATCTTACTGCACTGTGGTCAGAAAAGATGACTGGAATGATTTCAATTTTTTTGAATTTTCCAAGACTAGATTTATGGCCCAGGATGTGATCTATTCTGGAGAAGGTTCCGTGTGCACTTGAGAAAAAGGTGAAGTTGATTGTTTTGGGGTGAAATGTCCTATAGATATCAATTAGGTCTAGCTGGTCCATTGTGTCATTTAAAGTTTGTGTTTCCTTGTTAATTTTCTGTTTAGTTGATCTATCCATAGTTGTGAGTGGGGTATTAAAGTCTCCCACTATTATTGTGTTACTATTAATTTCCTCTTTCATACTCGTTAGTGTTTGCCGTACATATTGCGGTGCTCCTATGTTGGGTGCATATATATTTATAATTGTTATATCTTCTTCTTGGATTGATCCTTTGATCAATATGTAGTGTCCTTCTTTGTCTCTTTTCACAGCTTTTATTTGAAAGTCTATTTTATTTGATATGAGTATTGCGACTCCTGCTTTCTTTTGGTCTCCATTTGCATGAAATATTTTTTTCCAGCCCTTCACTTTCAGTCTGTATGTGTCTCTTGTTTTGAGGTGGGTCTCTTGTAGACAGCATATATGGGGGTCTTGTTTTTGTATCCATTCAGCCAATCTTTGTCTTTTGGTTGGGGCATTCAACCCATTTACATTTAAGGTAATTATTGATAGGTGTGGTCCCGTTGCCATTTACTTTGTTGTTTTGGGTTCACGTTTATACAACCTTTCTGCATTTCCTGTCTAGAGAAGATCCTTTAGCATTTGTTGAAGAGCTGGTTTGGTGGTGCTGAATTCTCTCAGCTTTTGCTTATCTGTAAAGCTTTTGAGTTCTCCTTCATATCTGAATGAGATCCTTGCTGGATACAGTAATCTAGGTTGTAGGTTATTCTCTTTCATTACTTTCAGGACGTCCTGCCATTCCCTTCTGGCCTGGAGGGTTTCTATTGATAGGTCTGCTGTTATCCTTATGGGAATCCCTTTGTGTGTTATTTGTTGTTTTTCCCTTGCTGCTTTTAATATTTGTTCTTTGTGTTTGATCTTTGTTAGTTTGATTAATATGTGTCTTGGGGTGTTTCGCCTTGGGTTTATCCTGTTTGGGACTCTCTGGGTTTCTTGGACTTGAGTGGCTATTTCCTTCCCCATTTTAGGGAAGTTTTCAGCTATTATCTCCTCGAGTATTTTCTCATGGCCTTTCTTTTTGTCTTCTTCTTCTGGAACTCCTATGATTCGAATGTTGGGGCGTTTCACAGTGTCCCAGAGGTCCCTGAGGTTGTCCTCATTTCTTTTGATCCTTTTTTCTTTTTTCCTCTCTGCTTCATTTATTTCCACCATTTTATCTTCTACCTCACTTATCCTATCTTCTGCCTCCGTTATTCTACTCTTGGTTCCCTCCAAAGTGTTTTTGATCTCATTCATTGCATTGTTCATTTTTAATTGACTCTTTTTTATTTCTTCTAGGTCTTTATTAAACAATTCTTGTATCTTTTCAATCTTTGTCTCCAGGCTATTTATCTGTAACTCCATTTTGTTTTCAAGATTTTGGATCATTTTTATTATCATTATTCTAAATTCTTTTTCAGGTAGATTCCCTATCTCCTCCTCTTTTGTTTGACTTGGTGGGCATTTTTCATGTTCCTTTACCTGTTGGGTATTTCTTTGCCTTTTCATCTTGTTTAGATTGCTGTGTCTGGAGTGGACTTTCTGTATTCTGGAGGTCTGTGGTTCCTTTTTATTGTGGAGGATTTACCCAGTGGGTGGGGTTAGACGATTGGCTTGTCAAGGTTTCCCGGTTAGGGAAGCTTGCGTCAGTGTACTGGTGCGTGGAACTTGATTTCTTCTTTTTGGAGAGCAATGGAGTGCCCAGTAATGAGTTTTGAGATGGGTCTATGTGTTAGGTGTCACCTTGGGCAGCCTGTATGTTGACATTCAGGGCTATGTTCCTGTGTTGCTGGAGAATTTGCGTGGTATGTCTTGCTCTAAAACTTACTGGCTCTTGGGTGGTGGTTGGTTTCAGTGTAGGTATGGAGGCTTTTGGATGGTCTCTTATTACTTAAAGTTCCATGTAGTCAGGAGTTTTCTGGTGTTCTCAGGTTTTGGGCTTAAGTTTCCTGCCTCTGGATTTCAGTTTTATTCTTCCTGTAGTCTCAGGTCTTCTCCAACTATACAGCACTGATAATAAAACTTCTAGGTTAATGGCGAAAAGATTCTCCCCTGTTAGGGACACCCAGAGAGGTTCACAGAGTTACATGAACAGGAGAAAAGGGAGGAGGGAGATAGAGATGAGCAGGAGGAGAAAAAGGGGGACTCAAGAGGAGAGAGACAGATCTACGCAGCTGTCTGTTCCCAGAGTGTTCTCCGTATCTCAGACACCTACAAGGATTCACAGAATTGGATTGGGAAGAGAAGGGGAAAGGAGGAAATAGAGGTGTTCTGAGGTAGAAAACAGAGAGTCAAGATTGGGAGAGAATAATCTTCGGTTTAAAGATAGGGCTTCTCTTTTTTTTTTTTTTTTGGTAAGGTTATAGTGTAGTGAAAATGAAAATGAAGAGTAGTAGAGGAGTTCTAGAGGACTTTAAAAGAAATAAGAGAAAAAGAAAAATAGAAAATAAAAGAGAAAACGGAAAGGAAAAAAAAGAAGAAAAAAGAAGAAAAAGAAAAAAAAGAAAAAAAAACAAAAAAAAAAAAAGAAAGAAAGAAGAAAAAAAAAAATTTTTTTTCCCCCTAATTAAAAAAATCGTAAAAATCTATGAAAATGAAAGTTAAGGAGTAATGGGGGAGTAATAGGGAATTTTAAAGGAAAATAAAAGAGAAAAAATAAAAAAGAAAAAATATAAAAAGAAAAAAATTTTTTTTTTTTTTCCTTACTTAGAGAAAAAAAAGTAAAAATATATCTAGGAGTTTCTCTGGAGCTGTTGCGGTCAGTGTGGGTTCGGCTCAGTTTCAGATAGCTCCTCGTTCCAGCTTACACTTCTCGATATCTACAGGGCCCTTCCGTGAAGTCGGTGTTTTCTACAGGGATTTTAATCTGTTGCACCAGTCCCTTCTGAAGCGGTTCCCTTTGTTTATTTGGCTTCTGTTTGCCGGTCTCTTCAAAGCCTCATTTCCGCCCTGACACAGGCGGGCGGAGGTGGACTCTTATTCAGTTAGCTAGTTCCGTTGCGCTGCTGGGAGGGGCTGACGCTGCGGGGATGGGCTGGCGCTGCGGGGCGGGGCTGACGCTGCGGGGAGGGGCTGGCCCTGCGGGGGCGGGCTGGCGCTGCCGGGAGGGGCTGACGCTGCTTTCTCCGTCTGCGCTGCTCAGGCTCCCGGCTGTTCTATATGGAGCGCGCCCCGCGCTGCGCTAGGTTCCAGCCTTCGGGTGTTACACAAAAGCGCGGAAGGAAAAGCTGCGCCTGCTCTCTGTGCCTTCCCCGTCAGAGCGGTCCAGGCAGCGAGGGGCTTGATGGGCGCGCTATCCCCAGGTGTGGCGCACTCACTCCCTTCCGCGGACCCAGTCTCAGTTTCCGCTGGCGCCAGTCGGGCGCGCGCGCCTTCCGCCCTCTGCGTCCCCAGCCCCAGTCCCCGCCCGCGCCGGTCGGGTGCCTGTGCCCTGTGTCTCGCCGCGACCTTCCCCTCCCCCCTGCCTCCTGCCTCCGGCGGGGCTGGGCGGGTCCGCAGCCTGCGACCTCTTCTTGGGACTTTCTCCGTCCCTTTGTTCTGCGAAGGGCCGGCAGTGTGTTCCGGCCGGTTAATTTTCTCTCTTTTGGTCTCCCACAGTTCAAGTTGGCACCTCACAGAAGCTCCCTCCGATTGTCCTCAGGGCACTCAGGCCCGGACACTAGCCCAAGCAAGGCCGCCTAAGACTCCCTTCCCGGGACGGGTCTCCGTCCTTAGCTCTTTTGTCTCACTTTTTATCTTTTATATTTTGTCCTACCTCCTTTCGAAGACAATGGTCTGCTTTTCTGGGCGCCTGATGACCTCAGCTAGCGATCAGAAGTTGTTTTGTGAGGTTTGCTCTGCATTCAGTTATTCTTTTGATGAATTTGTAGGAGAGAAAGTGGTCTCCCCATCCTACTCCTCCGCCATCTTGGCTCCTCCCCCCCTATTTCCAGTTTTTTAAGAAATCTCCACACTGTTCTCCATAGTGGCCCATCAGCAGATGAACGGATAAGGAAGCTGTGGTACATGTACACCATGGAATATTACTCAGCCATTAAAAAGGATTCATTTGAATCAGTTCTAATGAGATGGATGAAACTGGAGCCCATTATACAGAGTGAAGTAAGCCAGAAAGATAAAGAACATAAAGCATACTAACACATATATATAGAATTTAGAAAGATGGTAATGATAACCCTATAGGCAAAACAGAAAAAGAGACACAGATGTACAGAACAGACTTTTGGACTCTGTGGGAGAAGGTGAGGGTGGGATGTTTCGAGAGAACAGCATCGAAACATGTATATTATCTGTAGTGAAACAAATCACCAGCCCAGGTTGGATGCATGAGACAAGTGCTCGGGCCTGGTGCACTGGGAAGACCCAGAGGAACTGGGTGAAGAGGGAGGTGGGAGGGGGGATTGGGATGGGGAATACATGTAACTCCATGGCTGATTCATGTCAATGTATGACAAAACCCACTACAATATTGTAAAGTAATTAGCCTTCAACTAATAAAAATAAATTAAAAAAAAAAACTAAACTAAAAAATTAAAGTAGGGTTCTTACAGCCTCTATCTTAAGGGCTACAGTATGACGTTTGTATACTTAAAGTCAATTTTCTTTCCAGTACTTCCTGTATACTGGGGATGGGTTTCTGGGAAGTATTATGTAATAGAAGTACCTAAACTGGGACAGTCTTGGGCAGACTAGCACAGTTGATGACCCCATCAGAAGTTCAGGTCCTGTTGATAACTAAGGATGGAGTGGAACAACGGGGAAATCTCTACTGCTAAATTAGTTTAGCATTCCTGACATGAACTGCAGTTGTACTTGGTATAGACTTTTTAACTTTTTTTTTTAATTGGAGGATAATTGTTTTATAATTGTGTTGGTTTCTGCCAAACACCAACAAGAATCAGCTACAGGTATACTTGAACCTCCCTCCCACCCCACACACCATCCCATCCCTCTAGGTTGTCACAGGGCACTGTGTTGAGTTCCCTCCGTCACAAAGCAAATTTCCACTGGCTATCTATATTACATACACTTTTTTATATATTGTTGGGTTGCTTTTACTAAATTTTGTTAAGAAGTGTGTTAAAGATCTTTGTATTGATGTGAATGAAAGATGTAGGCCTCTAGTTCTAATTTCTGGTAAAGTTTCTGATTGCCTTTTTAGCCGGTTAATATTGGCCTCATAATGAGTTGGGAAGTGAAGGGATCCCAACATCTGTCTACTCACCTAGAAATCCATTTCATCCAGAGCTCTCATCCTATTCCAGGTTCATTTCACCAAGGTGTTCTTTTTCAACTGTTCAAATTCACTGCTAAATTTCTAGTCTGCTCTCCTCACCAGGCCCTAAATGCATTCTACTGTCAAGATACAGTTTTATTTTTGTACTTTATGAATTCCAGATGTTCAATATACTAAAGTATAAATTGCTTAACCTCATATGTAAAGTCATACTGCATCATCTGTAATTTTCCTTTAGATCTTCAAATTCTTTATCCTGGAAGCTCTAGAGCCCAGATGCATATTAAAATCTTTTGGGAAGCATTTTTCAAATACTGATCATGTCATACAGGAAGTTATGTTGTTGCAATGGTAGCCTCCAAGTACCATACCAACTAAGCTATTTCAGAAGTAGCATAATGGTTAGATTCACAGACAAAGTTAAATTACTCAAGTGACCCTATTACTAAATCATTTTTTAAAGCATACAGTCAGAAGCAAGGGGAAAGATATGGGTAATTTAACACATTTATGATAGAATACAAGCATATAAGCAAGAAGTACCTGAATCTTGTTTGGGAGGGAAGAAAATAAAGGGAGGATTTAAATTTAAATGGGCTATTAAGAGTCACATGTACTGTATCTCTCCATGCCACATAAGGTTTCCCTGCTGATGGTGTGGTTATGAAGAGCAGAATTAGACTTTTTAGCATTTGGGTCCATAGATAGAAAGGTGCCTTGGTATTCTCTTTTGACTAGACATGAGGATAAGTATTCCTGGCAACAGCTGTCCTTTGCCAATTAGCCAGCAAAACAGTTTTATTTATGTTTTGGGAGCACAGAACATTTGAGGCAGAATGAAACACATGGTCAAATTGAAATCTCATCACTATCCTATGCCTCTTGTGTATATTTTTGGTGTTTACATGTTTCATAAATAGTCACTTTTGGTACTTACTAACTGGTCATGTGCATGCTAATTCACTTCACTTGTGTCCAACTCTGTGTGACACTGTGGACTCTAACTCACTAGACTCTTCTGTCCATGGGATTCTTCAGGCAAGAATACTGGAGTGGGTTTCCATGCTGTCCTACAGGGGATCTTCCCAACCCAAGGATCAAACCCACCTCACATCTCTTATGTCTCCAGTATTGGCAGGTGGGTTCTTTACCACTAGCACCACTTGGGAAGCCCACCAACTACTTAGCTTATACTTAATGCATCTCTTCTATTTCTCTTTATTTTACACTTAACACATATTGTGAATTCTGGCTTTGTCTAACAAGTATTCTGCTCACTAGTTACTTATGGATACTGAAAGCATCTTTAGAAGTTTGGCCTATGCTTTACAAACTACCTACTTATTTATCTAGTGGGCTTGGATAATCTCCAAAACAAATGCAATCTATAGATTGAGAGCCTGAACTTCACTTAGGACCCAATGAATTAGAATCTCTGTGAGAAGGATCTATATCCTGCATGTGACAAGATCTCCAGATGATTCCACTGTGCAACCATAGGGGACATTTCTCTGGCCCATCCCACCATGAAACCCACCTGAGAAACCATATGGATACACTGAGTTTCTGCCTCTGCTCTTTTGTGCATGCTATTTCGTCTCATCCACCTGAGTTATCTCTTTCTAGCTAAAACTTATATAAGTCCTGTTTTGCTCTAAAGCTCTAGCTTGCCACTGAACTAAGTTACCAGTTTAACTTCTCAAAGGTTAAAGCAATCAACTGAGAACAACCTCTTCACTTAAAATGTTTTCTGGATATCTATTACCATTTTCTACTTAATCCTATGAATGATGGGCTGCTATGTTTATAGTATTTTAATTTATGTATATGTTTATTTTAGTAATTTGAACTCCTACTTTGTGTATATTTGCACTGAGCAATTACAAGAGTTTAGGCAGCAACTGAGGAAGGTGTTAAAATAAAACAACCCAAACAAACTCCAGGCAGGTCCTCTTATGGAAATACTTATGAGACAAGCAAGCACTCTTAACTATTTGACTATCTGCCAGGAGAGAGGGGCAATGGAAGAGGAAGGGAATAACAGAGAGGGAGAGAGGGAGGATTTAAATTTTTAAAAAATGAAAACATGTCTAAGTATTATAGAGAATTTTCCTTGACCACGTCAGTAGAACCAGAGAAGTTAGCCATCTTTAGTGAACTGTCATTTTGTTTGGTGTGTAGAAATTGTCTCTTAGAATTTCATTTTAAATTACCCTATGTATTTACTTCAGAGAGCATAGTTTTTAGCTAAAAACTTCTGAAGACCTATTTGTATTAAATTGATTATGGCATATGTTGTCTTCATGCAAACTCTCAGCAGTATAAATTCATGAAAGTGTCACACACTAGAGCAGAAAATGAAAATCCTAGTGAATAAAGCACTATGTTAGACACTAGACACCAGACTAGCAATCAGAAAATGTTTGGTCCTGATTTTGTTTTTTATTTTGATTATAAATAGTTTATGAGACTTTTTATTAAGCAAACTGTTGTTGGTACTAAAGGAAATTTTTCTTCTATTACACGAGCTTCAGAATTGTCTATTGACTTAATAAGGTAGCTGTTTTATTTGATTAGTAAAGAATTATCTTAATATTTAATTTGAAGACACTTCTGATTGAACTGACCCTATTTATCCAAATTAAGTGAAACAAAACTTCAATCTAATGTGAGGCCCATTATCTGTATAAAGGAAAAGATATTCCCGATAGAATTTTTGAGAAATAGAATTTCCTGTTAGGTTTTCAGAAGTATGGGTCACAAGTACTGCTCTTACATTCCACATCACAGGAAGTATGAAGGATCAGTTGCTTGCAGAGTGCTACAAAGTCTCCGGATCCATCAGTGAGCACTGGGGAGATACCTAAAAGTGCTTGGTCTTGGTTAGGCTTTCAATTCAGCTCCAGTTCAGTCTTTCAGTCATGTCCGACTCTTTGTGACCCCATGGACTGCAGTACGTCAGGCCTACCTGTCCATCACCAACTCCTAGAGTCTACTCAAACACATGTCCATTGAGTCAGTGATGCCATTCAACCATCTCATCCCCTGTTGTCCCCTTCTCCTCTTGCCTTCAATCTTTCCTAGCATCAGTGTCTTTTCCAAGGAGACAGTTCTTTGCATCAGGTTGCCAAAGTATTGGAGTTTCAGCTTTAGCATCAGTCCTTCCAATGAATATTCAGGACTGATTTCCTTTAGGATGGACTGGTTGGATCTCCTTGCTGTCCAAGGGACTCTCAAGAGTCTTGTTCAACACCACAGTTCAAAAGCATCAATTCTCCAGTGCTCAACTTTCTTTATAGTCCAACTCTCACATCCATACGTGCCTACTGGAAAAACCATAGCTTTGACTAGATGGACTTTTGTTGGCAAATCATCATCTCTGCTTTTTAATATGCTGTCTAGGTTGGTCATAACTTTTCTTCCAAGGAGGAAGCATCTTTTAATTTCATGGCTGCAGTCACCATCTGCAGTGAAAATAAAATCCTTCACTGTTTCCATTGCTTCCCTATTTGCCATGAAGTGATGGGACCAGATGCCATAATCTTAGTTTTCTGAATGTTGAGCTTTAAGCCAACTTTTTCACTCTCCTCTTTCACTTTCATCAAGAGGCTTTTTAGTTCTTTTTCACTTTCTGCCATAAGGGTGGTGTCTTCTGCATATCTGAGGTTATTGACATTTCTCCCAGCAGTCTTGATTCCAGCTTGTGCTTCATCCAGTCCAGCATTTCTCCTGATGTACTCTGCATATAAATTAAATAAGCAGGGTGACAATATACAGCCTTGACGTACTCCTTTTCCTATTTGAAACTAGTCTGTTGCTTCACATCCAGTTCTAACTGTGCTTCTTGACCTGCATGCAGTTTTCTCAGGAGGCAGATCAGGTGGTTAGACTTTAGGTAAGCTATTAATTCACCTTGTCAAACAGTTACTATATATTGCATATGGATAGAATGAAAAGTTCCTTTTTCACTACTAATTCTCTTTACTGTAAGCAATTACCCTCATTAGATTTTTTTTAATGCCCTAGATTCCTACAGCAAGTGGAACACTTTAAATTTTCCTTCCCTCCTTGAATCAGTTTTATCATTAGATTATAAAAGGGTAATAGACAGATCTGAAATATCATCAGTATTATGAAATACATTTAATCTCATTTTGTTTGAGCAAGACTGAATTACCAGTAACAGTGAAAGTTTTTAAATTCTAATGCCAAAATAAAGTGGAATTATGTGGGCATTTGGATAAATTAGACAATCATGTGAAAGACAGTGGTTGGCTTCTCATTGGTGGAAATTTGAGTCCCCAACAAAGATGCAACATTCCAAAATTTGGAAATGTTCAAATTAATTTATGATAATGAAAATTACTTTCATTCTCTGTTGTTTATGATGAAGCTATATATATTACAAACTTAAGTTTTATGGCACATCTAAATTCTTTATTTGGGTCTTTTCTGTCCTGATATGAGAAACTCCTTTAAATGGACAGATCTTCTCAGCATATGCCATTTATAACAAAAAGAGGATTGAGGAAAGTCACGAATCCATCTTCCTTTTAAATTCCAGTCTAGCATGGTTTAATCTAAAATATTTTCTAAAATTTAGTTTTATAAAATAATGTTTTACATTGCTTAGTTATAGAATCACATACAAATTTATCATCCATTAGGGTAAATATACTTACCACTAATATTCATTGTTGTGGTTTTTCAGAAGATAGAAAAGTAAAAAGTTTACAAATAATAAATGTTGGAAAAATGAAAAAGTGAGGAGAAAGGGGAACCCTCCTACACTGTTGGTGGGAATGTACATTGGTGTAGCTCCTTTGGAGAACAATATGAAGGTTTCTTTTAAAAAGAAAAGACAAGTTGCCATAAAATCCAACAATCCTACATCTCTATATGCATGTTGTGCATGCTTAGTCTCTTCAGTCGTGTCCAACTATCTGCAACCCTATGGACCATGGCCTGCCAGGCTCTTCTGTCCATGGGATTCTTCAGGCAAGAATACTGCAGTGGTCGTCATTTCCTTCTCCAACTTCTGGATATATATAAAAGGTGAAAACTCTCATTCAGAAAAAGACATGCACCCTTATATTCATAACAGCACTATTTACGATTGCCAGTACATGATAGCAACCTAAATGTTCACTGGTGGATGAATGGATAAGGAAGATACAGTATATATTCACAATCAAATTGTACTCAGCCATATAAAAGAATGAAATTGTGTCATTTGCAGCAATGTGGATGGACCTAGACATTATTATAGTAAGTGAAGTAAGTTAGGCAGAGAAAAAACAAATGTCATATGACATCACTTATATGTGGAATTTTCAGAAAAAATGATACAAGCAAACTTATTTACAAAACAGAAATAGACTCACAAATACAGAGAACAGAATTGTGGTTGCTGAAGGGCAAAGGGGAAAGGGAGGATAAATTAAGAATTTGGGACCAACAGACACAGTCTACTGTATACAAAATAGATAAATAAGGACAAGAAATTATATCTAGTATCTTGTAACAACATAAATATATTTGAATACATGTGCAAATGTATGAATCCATGTACATACAAATATACATGTATATTGCAGTCCCATGGACTGCAGCACCCCAGGCTTCCCTGTCCTTCACTATCGCCTGAAGTTTGCTCAAATTCATGTCTTGAGTCTATGATGTTATCTAACCATCTAGTCCTCTGCCTCCCCCTTTATCCCTTTTCCTTCAATCTTTCAGAGCATCAGGGTCTTCTCCATACGACTGTGCAATTTTCCTCAGGGGTATATATCCAATATAATTGAAAAAAATGTGTCCATGAAAAAACTTGAACATAAATGTTCATAAAATCATTCTTTAAAATAGCCCAAAAGGGAAGACAATCAATATGTTCATCAACTGATGATTAG
Source organism: Cervus elaphus (assembly GCF_910594005.1). NCBI lineage: Eukaryota > Metazoa > Chordata > Mammalia > Artiodactyla > Cervidae > Cervus > Cervus elaphus. The sequence continues at coordinate 19,854,863 of NC_057842.1, read as the reverse complement.
ATAAACAATATATGGCATTTTCATACAATGGAATATTGCTCAGTCATATAAAGAATGAAATACTGATACATTCTACAACATGGATTATCCTTAAAAGCCTCATTCTAACAAAAGAAGCCAGACACAAAGATCATATGTAGTGTGATCTATTTAGATGAAATTTCCAAAATAGGTAAATCCACAGAGTAAGGCTGGATTAGGAATGAGGAATGACCTCAAATGGGTATGGAATTTCTTTTTTGAAGATTAAATATTCTGAAATTAAAGAGAGGTAAAGGTTGCACAACTCTTTGAATATCATAAAATCCCTGAATTATGCACTTTAAAGAATGAATTTTATAGTATGTGAATTATATCTCAATAAAGCTACTATGGTGGGCTGCCTGGTGGGCTACAGGCCATGGGGTCTCAAAAGTAAGACATGACTTAGTGACTAAACCACCAAATAAAACAAATATGGTATATATGGGCTGCCCTGGTAGCTCAACTGGTAAATAATCCACCTGCAATGCTGGAGATCCCAGTTCAATTCCTGAGTAGGGAGAATTCCCTAGAGAAGGAATCGGCTACCCACTTTAGTATTCTTGGGCTTTCCCTGATGACTCAGATGGTATAGAATCCACCTGCAATGTGGGAGACCTGGCTTTGATCCCTGGGTTGGGAAGTTCCCTGGAAGAGGGCATACTCACTCCAGTATACTTGCCTGGAGAATACCCAGAGACAGAGGAGTCTGGAAGGCTACAGTTTATGGAGTTACAAAGGGTTGGACATGACTGAGCTAAGCATAGCAGATATGTGCACACACACACACATACACACATATATGTATGTATATGTAACCATGTAACCAGAGTCCCTTGGACTGCAAGGAGATCAAACCAGATCAAATCCTGAAGGAAATCAACCCTGAATACTCATTGGAAGGACTGATACTGAATCTAAAGCTCCAATACTTTGGTCACCTGATGCAAAGAGCCAACTTATTGGAAAAGACCCTGTTGCTGGGATAGATTGAGCACAAGAGGAGAAGGGAGCAACAGATGATGAGATGATTAGATAGCATCACTGACTCAATGGACTTGAATTTGAGCAAACTCTGGGAGATAGTGGAGGACAGAGGAGCCTGAGTGTCTCACAAACAGTCAGACACTACTGAATAACAACAATATATATGTAACTTAAGGGCTTAAGACAAATATTTTATCAAGTTCTCTGAATCTGGGCTCAGGACTTTGGGCCAGATTTTGTGAGAATGATTTTCCTTGGCTTTGTGATGTCTGAGACTTCCACCAGGATTCAACCAGCTGGACATGACTATGGCTTGGGAGTAGCCGCATCTGGAAGCATCTTCACTTCCATGTTGGTCAGTGGATGTTGTGTATTCTGAGACTTAGACTGAGCCTGTCAATCACACTTATTCAGCACTCCTCCATGTACCCTGGCTTGCTTACCATGCCGGGCAGCTGTAATGTACTCAGACTTATAAAAGCAACTCAGGGCTCCACAAGCAAGTGTTTCAGTGAATAAGATAGATAATATATTGCCTGCTCTGACACCATAATTATTGCAGCATTCTGACAAATTTTATTGATTTCAAGTGAGTCAAAAACTCACCTAGATTCAAAGGGAATTCAGAAGTAGAGAGTGTCTCTCAATGAGAGTCAATGAATTCATGTCTGTGTGTGCATGAGTGTGTTTTATGATGGAACACACATAAAATGAATTTAGCATTTTAACCATTTTAAGTTCATAACTCAGTAATGTTAAGTACATTCACAACATTGGGCAGCCAATCTCCTAAACTCTTTTCATTTTACAAAGCAAAAAGATCTCTATACCTATTAAACAACTTCCCCTTCTAGTTCCTGGTAAACACCTTTCTATTTTCTGATTCCATGAAATTTATTACTCTAGGTACCTCATATAAGTGAGGGGGATCAAACAATATTTTCTTTTTGTGACTAGCTTATTTCACTTAATATAATGTCCTCAAGGTTCTCTCACATTACAATGTCTATCAAAATTCCTTTTCTTGTTTCAGTTCAGTTCAATTCAGTAACTCAGTCGTGTCTGACTCTTTGTGACCCCATGAACCACAACACACCAGGCCTCTCTGTCCATCACTAACTGCTGGAGTCTACCCAAACCCATTGAGTCAGTGATGCCATCCAACCATCTCTTTTTCTTGTTTAAGGCTGAATAATATTTCATTGTGGCTTCCTTGGTGGCTCAGTGGTAAAGAATATGCCTGTCAATGCAGGAGATGAGTGTTTGATCCCTAGATTGGGAAGATACCCTGGAGAAGAAGTAGCAACCTACTCCAGTATTCTTTCCTGGGATATTGCATGAAGAGAGGAGCCTGGTGGGCTATAGTTAATAAGGTCACAAAAAGTCAGACACTACTGAAGCAACTCAGTATGCACACACACACCCACACTACATATTATCTTTATTCATCTGTTGATGTTTTGCTTCTCATCAACACTTGGGTTGCTTCCACATTTGGTTATTATGAATATTCTTGTTATGATCAGGGGTAAACAAATATCTCTTTGAGTCCTTACTTTTTTTGGGTATATACTCAAAAGTAAAATTACGGGATCAAATGGTAATTCTGTTTAAATATTTAAGCAACTACTATAATATTTTCCATAATGGCTGAACCATTTTATATTACTACCAGTAGTGAACAAGGGGTCCAATTTCCTCACATCCTTGACAGTTCTTGCTATTTTTTGTTTCGTTTGTCTTTTTAATTTATAGTAGCTAACATAATGGATGTGAAATGGCGTGGCTATATTTTTAAATACTAGTTGGGCAAAGGAAAAATGTTACCAATTAAACTGCTGACTTACCTAATCAGAATGGCTTATTGTGTTGAATTTGAACTGACCTTGTGACTTACCTTGGCACAGTAACAGAATGCAAGGAGAGCAACATTATAAGGCTTCAGAGAAATCTCAATAGGCATTGAAATTGCTTCTATCACCTTCTTGGAAATCTACCCTAGAACTTTCAAGTAAAGATCCTCCTTAGCCTATAACAGGATGAGAGTCTGTGGGAGCCTACAGTGAGTACTGCCATGTGAGTGAGACCTTTTAGTCCATCCAGTCTCTATCAATATGCCAATTAACTGCAACCAATAATTGTAGTATCTCAGGGGTGGTCCCAGGAGAAAACATCAGGGGGATACCTAGTTGTTGAGGGAGTTTTTTATTTCCTCGGTTCTGTCTTGCTGCAGCCAAAATTTAAAGTGACGGACAGACCAGTGTTACAGCTGAGTTTTATTTGGCAAACAAAGGAAAATAATGCTCAAGATGTGAGGGCGGACAGACCCAAAAGACATGATGAGAAGAGAGGCCTGCTGCTTAATTTTGGCTCCCCTTTTTATATGCTCTTTCTTCTCCCCCCTGAGCCTGCCCTATGCAAATTGGGCTAGCCAGAAGGGCTGTTTGTTTTACCTGAGGTTCTCACCTTGGTCCTTGTACCTTCCTTTGTTCTATTTTTGCAGGTTATTTCCTTTCTTTGTCTTTTAGTCACCACCATTATGGGCTCCTTTTTCCTATTCTAACTACCTAGCATTCTCCCCTCAAGAGATGGGAGGCCCAATTCTTTGGGAATAAGGGCATCGAGGTCTCTCTGGCTACTTCCTGCTGAACTGGGATGGCAAGGGGCAGTGGGCCTCCCCCTCTTGCTAGTCTCAAGCCTCAGAGTCCTTATAATGGTGTCCATCTAAGGGCGAGTGATATTTTCCATGGTTGGCTGTAGTTTTATATCTCCTTGTTGAACTGGCACTGCATGCTGTAGCTTGTTGACCTGAGCAGAGACAAAACAGATTAGACAATTGATAATACATGAAGCAATCATAAGTGCATCAATAAGATGATTATAGGGATTAGTAGGGGCATTAGCCAACTCCAAATTCCCCATCACCAGGAGAAGGATCCCTCAAAGAGAGATTGTAGCCACCTAGAGAAATTTCCAGCTCATTCTTTCTGGTCCAATTGGATCTGGAATGTTTTTCTTGAGGACTGTGAGACTTTCTTTAACTTAGCTGGAGGTATTTACCCAGAAACAACACATCTCATTCAAGATGGCTCAAGTTCCTCCTTGTTCAGGGATCAGGAGATCTATTTCCTGTCTATTTTGGAGTACAACCCTTGCCAAGCTGTGTTGGCTCTTTAGAGCTATTGAGAAATCTTATCCCCAGAAACTGAATTTTGGGGGTGTTCATTAGAATAACACTCATTTGTAGCTCTGAATAGGTATCTGAGATCTCCCAGGGGCTCACAGGTATATTGAGTGTCCTCTTCTGTTTACTTCCATGGCTTGATTCATGAGTAGTGAATCCAGGAGTCGTGCCCTGGTACCTTGATTGCTGTGGGGGTAGAAAGTATTACAGGGTAGGAGCCCTTCCATGTGGTCTGGTGTTGAGCCTTTGGGGACTCATCTTTCCAGACTTTAATTAGGACTTGAGTCCCTGAAGCTTATAGTGGTGGCTCTTTAGAATCTTTTGGGTCCTGGTTGATATCCCACAAGCATATATCCTGTTGGAACTGCCCAATGGCCATGGTATAAGACCGGAGAATCTGAGCCTCTGGATCTAGGAAGAGGTCATTGACATAAACAAAAGGTCTCCCATACAGCATCTCATAAGCACTAAGACCAACCCGTTCCTTAGGAGAGCTGTTGGTCAAGCCTCCTTCCATCCCAGGGAGGTCTCCTGGGTTATCTTTTTTATCACTGATTTTAAGAATTGATTGGCTTGGCTCTCTCTACTTTTCCTAAAGACTGGGGCCTCCAGGCACAATGGAGATAATAAGTAATGCCCAGTGCTTTAGAGACTCCTTGGGAGGAGCTACCCCACGTCCAAGGTCAGGGGTGGTGTCTGTGAGGAGATACCCCACATCCAAGGTAAGGAGCAGTGGCTGTGCTTTGCTGGAGCAGCCATGAAGAGATACCCCACGTCCAAGGTAAGAGAAACCCAAGTAAGACGGTAGGCCCTGAGATAGGGCAGCAGAGGGCAGACAGACTGAAACCACAATCACAGAAAATTAGCCAATCTGATCACATGGACCACAGCCTTGTCTAACTCAATGAAACTAAGCCAGGCCATACGGGGCCACCCAAGACTGTTGGGTCATGGTGGAAAGATCTGACAGAATGTGGTCCACTGGAGAAGGGCATGGCAAACCACTTAAGTATTCTTGCCTTGAGAACCCCATGGACAGTATGAAAAGGCATGCTGCGGTTCATAGGGTTGCAGAGTCAGACACGACTGAGTGACTGAACTGAACTGAACTGGGTGACTTTAGAAGTAAATGATATCTCATTGTCAATTTGTAATGACCTGAGCAGACCAAATCTCAGAATGATTTCATGGAACAGTTTTTTACCACCTCCTCGACCTTCTCAGTCCACATGGGAAAGCTCTCGCTCCATCCTGTGAATGTATCTATCATGAACAATAGGTATTTATACTCTTGAAAAACCTGGCATCTGGGTGAAGTCCATCTACCAGTCCTCTCCCACGTTATTAGATGGGCTGGGCCAGCTGGGGTCTTCGAGCTCCTTAGGTTGTTTAATTGGCAGTGGGACAAGAGGAGACCACTTACCTTATAGTTGTTGGGAGGCCTGTTCCTCTGAAGGACCTTTCTAGTTATCTTTGGAAGGGCCTTTTCCCCTAAATGAGTGGTAGCATGTAAGGGGTTAACCAACTTCCATTGGAGGTTTCCAGGCAGAAAAAAGTCCCTCCTTTTGGAACCACCCCATATGATCTTCTTGAAATCCCTTACTCTTAGCTTTAAGAGTCTCACCTTCTGTATATGAAGGCATTTCTGGCAAATTAGCCTGTGGAACTAGGATGGCAATCCCTATTAGGTCACGGTTCTGTAACGCTGCTCTCTTAGCTGCCTGATCAGCTGCTTGCTTCCCTCGTGCCACTTCTTTGCTCCCTTTCTGGTGTCCTTTACAGCGGGAGACTGAAACCTCAGCAGACAGATGGACTGCCTCCAAGAGCCTAAGGATTTGATCACCATATTTGATTGGGGACCCTCGAGTGGTCAAGTGGCCTCTTTGTTTCCAAAGAGCAGCATGTGCATGTAGCACCAGAAAGGTATATTTGAAGTCAGTGTAAATGACTACTCTTTTTCCTTTTCCCAGCTCTAAAGCTCAAGTCAGGGCTGTGAGTTCAGCCAACTGGGCTGAAGTACCTGGTGGCAAAGGTTTAGCCTCTATGGTCTCAAAATTGGAGAATACTGCATGTCCATCTCTTCTTTTTCCATCCAAGACAAAACTGTTTACATCAGTGTACCAAATTTCCTTAAGATTGGTCAGCGGATCTTTTGACAGTCCTTCTCAGGGTTTTGAGACAAGATCTAAGGTTTCTAGGCAAGAGTGAAAGGGGAGAGAGGCATCAGGGATAGGCAGAAGGGTAGCTTGGTTAAGAACCTCACAAGGGGATATAGTCAGGCCTGGATTTTCCATCAGCACTACTTGATATCTGGGGATCCTTTGATCAGACATCCCTAAATGGCCTTTCCTTTTCAGGAGTTGTTTCATTTGGTGGCCGGTAAAAATAGTTTGCCCCCAAGAGAGAGTTTTAAAGCATTGTCTATTAGGACTGCAATAGCTTCAAGATTTTGAAGGCAGGGAAAGATCTCTTCCCAATAAGGGAGTCGGACACTCAGAGGCCACCAGAAACTGGTGGGAAAATATTTGTCCATCCAGCAAAAAGAAGTGCTTGGGTGAATCTTTTAGTGGTTGTTTTTTCCTGTAGCACCCAAAATGGTACAGGCTTAGGAGGAGAAGGTTCCAGAGTAGGAAGTCAGGACAGAGTAGGTAGCCCCTGTGTCAACTAAGAAATTCTCAGACCTACCTGCCACATCCAGTTGCGCCCTTGGCTCCAGCCCTGTGGTGGTTAGCTGTGACAGGGGAGCTGGCTGGAGTGGGCCACTTCAGCCCTGTTGAACCATCGTGAGGGAAGGCTTGGTACTTGACCTTGAGGCTCTTGGGTCCCCAGGGCACAGTGCCATTCAATATCCCAATTGATGATATTTGTAGCAATCTGTTTTAGGAGACTTGTCACAGTTTGGACACTCTTTGGCCCAATGTCCCACCTGTCTATAGATTTGGCATTTGCCTCATGCCTTGTCCTTCAAGGACTCAGGGTTTGCCACAGGGCTTCCCTGGAGGGCAGCCAGCATCTGGGCATGCCTTGTCTCCTTCCTTTTCTCCACTTCCTGGGCGTTGGCTTCCCTCTGCTATAAAAGGTATTGGTGGCTGTCTGGACCATCTCATCTAAAGAGGCAGCAGTGTCCTGCTGCTGTAGCTGTTGTAACTTTATCCTGCTGTCTGATGTGCATTGGGACAGGAATTTGTCCTTTAAAATCACCTGTCCCTCATAACAGTCTGAGTCCAGGTTGGTAAACTTTTGGAGGGCATGTTTCAGCCTTTCCAGAAAGGCAATGGGGTTCTGGTTGGGCTCCTGAGTTATTGCTGAGACCCGGATATAGCTGATTGTTTTTTGCTGGGCTGCTTTTAGCCCTGCCTTTACACAGATTAGAAAAATATCCCTTTCCCAGAGGTGATCAGGGTCATTATAATTCCAGTTAAAATCTGAGGAGGGGGCCGCAGTTGCCCCTACTGGGTATTTATCGCTTGACCTGTGAAGCCCCATAGCATACCTTCTGGCTTCCTTTAAGACCCTAGTATGCTCAAGGTCAGATAAAGTTTGATTAAATATAACCATGATTTCCTTCCACATCAAGTCAAAGACCAAGGTAATGTGTTGGAATGTATCTATATATTTGCCTGGGTCATCTGTATGCTTCCCAGGTCTTGTTTGATCTGTCTTAGTTCTAAGAGGGAGAAGGGCTTATGGACCCAGGTTGGTCCAAATTCTCCTCCAGTTTCAACTAAGGGACATACTCAAGTTGATTTTTCTGGAGGGGGTGCTCCCAGATATCATGATGTAAAGCAATCCAAGCCTGTGCCCTGAGACTGGGAACATGGTGAAACAGCCATAAGCTATATTCTTGTATTGCTCTGAGGGAATTCAAGTCACTGATTTCCTCCCCTAGTCCTCCATAAGAGCAGTTTGGGTGTTTCCAATGGTAAACATTTCGTTGTCATAGACCCATTTTAGGTAATAACAGAAGTAATGACAAAGGAGTGGGTTATCTGGTCCTGTTAAGGGCCTTAGGGATACCACCAACAGACTGACTTCTGGAAGGCATTATGTGACTGTCACCCACCCTAGCGGGTTCACTGAGAAATGTTGTTGTTGCACATATTGCAGGAAACATGGAAGACGAAGGCCTGACTATTGAGCTCAGTTCAGTTCCATGGCTCTGTCGTGTCTGACTCTTTCAACCCCATGAACAGCAGCACTCCAGGGGTCTCTGTCAATCACCAGCTCCCAGAGTCCACCCAAACCCATGTCGACTGAGTCAGTGATGCCATCCAACCATCACATCCTCTGTCATCCCCTTCTCCTCCTGCCCTCAATCTTTCCCAGGATCTTTTCAAATGAATCAGCTCTTCGCATCAGGTGGCCAAAGTATTGGAGTTGCAGCTTCAACATCAGTCCTACCAATGAACACCCAGGACTGATCTTCTTTAGGATGACTGGTTGGATCTCCATGCAGTCCAAGGGTCTATCAAGAGTCTTCTCCAACACACAGTTCAAAAGCATCAATTCTTCAGCACTCAGCTTTGTTTATAGTCCAAATCTCACATCCATATATGACCACTGGAAAAACCATAGTCTTGACTAGACGGACCTGTGTGGACAAAGTAATGTCTCTACTTTTTAATATGCTGTCAAGGTTGGTCATAACTTTCCTTCCAAGGAGTAAGCAGCTTTTAATTTCATGGCTGCCGTTACCATCTGCAGTGATTTTGGAGCCCCGAAAAATAAAGTCAGCCTCTGTTTCCACTGTTGCCCCATCTATTTGCCATGAAGTGGTGGGACCGGATGCCGTGATCTTCATTTTCTGAATGTTGAGCTATAAGCCAACTTTTTCACTCTCTTCTTTCACTTTCATCAAGAGGCTCTTTAGTTCTTCTTCACTTTCTGCCATAAGGGTGGTGTCATCTGCATATCTGAGGTTATTGATATATCTCCTGGCAATCTTGATTCCAGCTTGTGCTTCTTCCAGCCCAGGGTTTCTCATGATATACTCTGCATATAAGTTAAATAATCAGGGTGACAATTTACAGCCTTGACGTATTCCTTTCCCAATTTGGAACCAGTCTGTTGTTTCATGTCCAGTTCTAACTGTTGCTTCCTGACCTGCATACAGGTTTCTCAAGAGGCAGGTCAGGTGGTCTGGTATGCCCATCTCTTTCAGAATTTTTCACAGTTTATTGTGATCCAAACAGTCAAAGTCTTTGGCATAGTCAATAAAGCAGAAATAGATGTTTTTCTGGAACTCTCTTGCTTTTTCGATGATCCAGTGGATGTTGGCAATTTGATCTCTGGTTCCTCTGCCTTTTCTAAAACCAGTTTGAACACCTGGAAGTTCATAGTTCATGTATTGCTGAAGCCTGACTTGGAGAATTTTGAGCATTACTTTACTAGCGTGTGAGATGAGTGCAATTGTGCGGTTGTTTGAGCGTTCTTTGGCATTGCCTTTCTTAGGGATTGGAATGAAAACTGACCTTTTCCAGTCCTTTGGCCACTGCTGAGTTTTCCAAATTTGCTGACATATTGAGTGCAGCACTTTCACAGCATCATCTTCCAGGATTTGAAACACCTCAACTGGAATCCCATCACCTCCACTAGCTTTGTTCAGAGTGATGCTTCCTAAGGCCCACTTGACTTCATATTCCAGGATGTCTGGCTCTAGGTGAGTGACCACACCATTGTGATTATCTGGGTCTTGAAGGTCTTTTTGTACAGTTCTTCTGTGTATTCTTGCCACCTCTTCTTAATATCTTCTGCTTCTGTTAGGTCCATACCATTTCTGTCCTTTATTGCATGAAATGTTCCCTTGGTATCTCTAATTTTCTTGAAGAGATCTCTAGTCTTTCCCATTATATTGTTTTCCTCTATTTCTTTACATTGATCACTGAGGAAGGCTTTTTTATCTTTCCTTGCTATTCTTTGAAACTCTACATTCAAATGGGTATATCTATCCTTTTCTCCTTTGCTTTTCATTTCCCTTCTATTCTCAGATATTTGTAAAACTTCCTCAGACAGCCATTTTGCTTTCTTGTATTTCTTTTTCTTGGGGATGCTCTTGATTCCTGTCTCCTGTACAATGTCACAAACCTCTGTCCATAGTTCATGAGGCACTCGGTCTGTCAGATCTAGTCCCTTAAATCTATTTCTCATTTCCACTGTATAGTCATAAGGGATTTGATTTAGGTCATACCTGAATGGTCTCATGGTTTTCTCCACTTTCTTCAATTTCAGTCTGAATTTGGCAATAAGGAGTTCATGATCTGAGCCACAGTCAGCTCCCGGTCTTGTTTTTGCTGACTGTGTAGAGCTTCCCCATCTTTGGCTGCAAAGAATATAATCAATCTGACTTTGGTGTTGACCATCTGGTGATGTCCATGTGTAGAGTCTTCTCTTGTGTTGTTGGGAGAGGGTGTTTGCTATGTCCAGTGTGTTCTCTTGGCAGAACTCTATTAGCCTTTGCCCTGCTTCATTCTGTACTCCAAGACCAAATTTGCCTGTTACTCCAGGTATTTCTTGACTTCCTACTTTTGCATTCCAGTCCCCTATAATGAAAAGGACATCTTTTTTGTGTTTTAGTTCTAGAAGGTCTTGTAGGTCTTCATAGAACCGTTCAACTTCAGCTTCTTCAGAGTTACTGGTCAGGGCATAGACTTGGATTACCGTGATATTGAATGGTTTGCCTTGGAAATGAACAGAGATCATTCTGTCGTTTTTGAGATTGTATCCAAGTACTTCATTTTGCATTCTTTTGTTGACTATGATGGCTACTCCATTTCTTCTAAGGGATTCCTGCCCACTGTAATAGATATAATGGTCATCTGAGTTAAATTCACCCATTCCAGGTCATCTTAGTTTGCTGTTTCCTAGAATGTCGACATTTACTCTTGCCATCTCCTGTTTGACCACTTCCAATTTGCCTTGATTCATGGACCTAACATTCCAGGTTCCTATGCAATATTGCTCTTTACAGCATTGGACCTTGCTTCTATCACCAGTCCCATCCACAACTGGGTGTTGTTTTTGCTTTGGCTCCATCCCTTCATTATTTCTGGAGTTATTTCTCCACTGATCACCAGTAGCATATTGGGCACCTACCGACCCGGGGAGTTCATCTTTCAGTGTCCTATCTTTTTGCCCTTTCATACTGTTCATGCGGTTCTCAAGGCAAGAACACTGAAGTGGTTTGCCCTTCCCTTCTCCAGTGGCCCACATTCTGTCAGACATCTCCACCATGACCTATCCATCTTGGGTGGCCCCACACTGCATGGCTTAGTTTCATTGAGTTAGACAAGGCTGTGGTCCATGTGATCAGATTGGCTAGTTGTCTGTGATTGTGGTTTCTGTCTGTCTGCCCTCTGATGCCCTCTCTAAGCCTATGGTCTTACTTGGGTTTCTCTTACCTTGGACTTGGGGTATCTCTTCATGGCTGCTCCAGCAAAGCCCAGCCACTGCTCCTTACCTTGGACATGGGGTAGCTCCTTTCAGCCACTGCCCCTGACCTTGCACGTGGGTTAGCTCCTCTCGGCCACCACCCCTGATCTTGGACGGGATTGGATATTATACAGTGTTCCCCTCCCAAAGGCCAGTTATTTTCTGGTGTCCCTCCAGAAGATGGTAAAGGCAACATTGCAGGCCTGGACAAGACTCAGGAAAAAATCAAGAAACAGGAGGGAAGAGGGCAGGGCACAACTTTTGAAAGAAAGATCTAGCCCAAGGGCATAACATAAACTGATTAAAATCAAATGGGTCCAAGATGACAAGAAAAATTTAACTAAACCTTGATTCTAAATCTGCAAGCTAAATGACACACCCAGAGGTGCCAGGACAGTTCCAAGGCACTGTCAAACCATGGAGGAGTGGGTGGCTCCCTAATTGTTTGAATGAGCCTCCCACTCATTAGCATATGAAAACTGACCACCGCACAATCCATGACCACCATACTCACCCACTATGATGGCCCACACTCTTCGAGTGTGCCTCTCTCTAAATCTGAACAAATCCACCTCTTACCTATCACTCTGTCTCTCACTGAATTTTTGCAATGAGACATCAAGAGCCTGCGCTTCATTAGGTCCTAAAGCCAGGCACCTTGGGTTTTGGCCAGACTCAAGACCCGGGAGAGAGGAGCTGAAGGACGGGAGGAAAAAGCAGTGGGAAAAATGTGTGGAGGAATCCCGTTCATAACCTGCCAGAAAATCTGCTAAAGACTTAACCTGTGCTCACAGTTTTCATTGGCCTGATCCTTGGCACAAAGAAGATTAAGGACAGAAGAACCTCCACCCATTTGGGCAACAGCTACTAGTAGCCCCTGACAGAGGCCTTCAATTGCACCCTTTGCTGCTTGCCTGTTTGAGGGGGGTTTGAGGAAACAAAGAATGAGAGATTGTAAAGGAATTAAGATTTTGTTAGCTATATGTCCTTTCAGCCATAGAGACAAGGACTTCCTACCCCAATAGGAGGTCTGGAATCTAAGGCTGAACCACGTGAGCTTTCTGCTGAGTTTGTTTTTGCTGTCTGGGTTTCCAGCACTCTGGGCTTCTTGTCTCTTCCACTGTGCTGGGTTTTCTTCACGTCTGGCTTCCACTGCAGGAGCTTTTGCCAAGTTGGGCTTCTGTTGTGTTTGGCTCCCACTTCTCAGGGGCTGAGCTGAGGTTGTTTCAGCCAGGTTAAATGTGAGAAATGGCAACATATATGCCAGGGGAATTTATCATTTCCTCGGTTCTGTCTCACCGCTGCAAAAAATTTGAAGTGATGAATGGACCAGTGTTGACTAGTGTTACAGCTCAGTTTTATTTGGCAAACAAAGGAAAATACATCCTCAAGGTATGGGGGTGTGCAGACCCAAAAGAAACAAAGAGAACAGAGGCACATGGCTCAATTTTGGCTCCTCTTTTTATATGTTTTTTCTCCTCCCCCTGAGCCTGCCCTGTGTAAATTGGGCTAGTCAGGAGGGCTGTTTGTTTTACCTGAGGTTCTCACTCCTTATCTTGTACCTTACTTTGTTCTATTTTTTGCATGCTTTTTCCTTTCTTTGTTTTTTTAGCCACTGCCATTATGGACTTCCTTTTCCTATTTCAACTACCTAACATAGTGATCCTAGACAAAATTACTGTCCAAAAATGCAAGAAGCAAATGAGCTTTTAAACTAGTAAGTTTGGATGGTTGGGTTATGCCACAACAGGTGAGTGATACTCTCAAGTTTGTGGTGTGTTAGAGACTGCTCTTACCACATCACAAAAGCCAAATGTGGGCAGCTTGACTCAGCTCCAGATACTCCACACTTAGTGATGCCAGATCACTAGCATGAACTGGGCCATTTTATTAGTGCTAACTTGTTTACATGTGGAAATAAAAAAACTGGAGCTTTTTTCAAGATAACACTAGTTAAGCACTTTTAACACATAATCAGATCCAGTCATGTAGATGCAGAGAGGATAACAACTATTTGATAACAAGGGAACAGACTTGAAAAATCCTGTCAAGGCTGTGGACAGAATCAATACTTAGGAAACCCTGGGGCTGCTCGTTCTGGTGGCTGAGGGTTTGGGAGCTCTTACTGCTGTTAGGAGTTGCATTGCCAGTGGATATCAGTTTGGACAACTGATACTTAGCTCATTGTGTTCTACTGGGAGCCATTACACTATGACAATATCCATCAGGCCTGAAAAGGGCCTTGGGACCACCTGCCCACACACAGGGTGGGTACATTGCATAAGATGTTGTATTGGATATAGGCTAAGCTTCTCTAGCAAAGTGATTCCAATGTGATGTTTCAAATGGTGTAAAGTTTATTTCTCTCTCTCTTTACAGTCCATGAGGAAGTGGACAGTACCATGTAGGCAGGTGGGTTTGTTTCTTCAGATCTTCTCAGTACCCAGCTTATTCCTAATATGTGATCCCTGTCTCATGGGCAATGAGTCAAAGCTGCCTCATTGGCATGCCATCTGATATCTAGTCTGTAGATAGGTAATGAGGATAAACAGAAGCTGTATAATTTATTTTTATGGTAAAGAGACAGCACTTACATATATCACGCATGCTCACATACCATTGCTTAAAAAAACTTATTCACATAATCCACCCAGGGATATGGATAAACTTGTGTCTGAGCAGCCAGGTTCCCAGCTCATGGACCATTGTCTGTTACTAAAGGCAGAAGAGAAGAATGAGGTTGGGGAATGATTAGCAGTCTCTGCTACATCAAAAATGACCACTTATAGAGTCATTCATTCATCTAACAAACATGAATCAAATCCTATCATGTTGTTGTTCAGTCATTAAGTCATTTTTGACTCTTTGTGACACAAGCACTGCAGTATGCCAGGATTCCCTGTCTTTCACTCTCTCCCAGAGTTTGCTCAAACTCATGTCTATTGAGTTAGTGATGCCATCCAGCCACCTCATCCTCTGTCACCCGCTTCTTCTCCTGCCCTCAATCTTTCCCAGCATCATGTAGCATATTTTAGGCGTGCAGATCATAGAGAAGAAAAACTCAGTTCTTAAAGTTCTCACAGCATAAGAGACATCTAAATAGATGGAATATAATGCATGAAGTTTAAAAGTACTGTGAATAAAATATCATGGGATCCCAGAAGAAAAATCAAATAACTGCCTGAGGGGGTTATGAAAGGTTTTATTGAGTTGGAATGTCAATAGAGTGTTGAAGAATAACTAGACATTTACAAGACAGAAAAAGAGAGGCATTATGAGCAGAATAAGTCCCTTGACATTTACAGCATGTCTGAGATTGGTCGAACTTAAGTTGTATCCCCAAAAATTGCAGACTTAGAAACCCAGCCTTCAGAAGTGTGGAGGAAAATGTAGTTTGAAGGGAAAACATAGTATTAGCATAAAATGTTTAAATCATGTATTTATTTTTAACTGGAAGATAATTGCTTTACAATGTTGTGCTAATTTCTGCTACACAAAAATGTGGATCAGCCATACAGATACATATGCCCCCTCCCTCTTGAGCCTCCCTCCCACCCCTCATCCTACCCTTCTAGGTTATCACAGAGCACCGAACTGAACTCCCTATTCTATACAGCAGCCTCCCACTAGCTATCTATTTTGCATGGTAATGTATATATGTCAATATTACTCTACCAGTTCTTCCCACTCTCCTTCCCCTGCTATGTCCACAAGCCCATTCTCTGCATCTGCAATGAAGTCAATGTTAAACAATAAAAATTTTGCCATCAAAAAGTCTGCATGTGGGTGTTGTGTGAACCAACAAGGTATTGTCTCCTGAAGCCTTTCTTGATGTTGCTACCTTTGCACACATTCTATTGCTATCACTCCATTAACATTCTCTCACAAAACATTTTCTGCTGCAATACTCCGTAGCTCCAAAGCTTAAGCTTCGCTTAAGGCATAGTCCCTTCCAAAATTTTAAAGACGTTATGCTTTTTAACTCAATAGCAAATTTATAAATTGGGGTTTTTGGAATGGAATCACTAAGATGTTTTATTTTTATAGTCATTTCCAGGATTCAGTTACTAAATCCTTTTCTTTTTAATCAGATGACAAAGAAAATAGCACTTCATAGACTTATCAAGAGGAAAGAATTCTCTGTGGTCAGACAGAGAAAATAGATATTAATCTTGAAATAGCTTTATATATTTTATTGAAATACTAAAAGCTCTGAAGGAGAAGCAAACTCAAATTAATCCAGTTTGACAAGCTGATTATTTCTATTTCTAATCTGCTTTCTAACTGAATTCACTACCCTCCTCATCCACTTTTGCTGAAATAGTTTTTATAGATATAATTAAGGGGGTAACACATTTTTTAATTCTTGACATTTTTTTGAAAAAAGAATCAAATGTCACTTACATTGTGAACCATATTTGATAAAGTAGCTTTTGCTGCCATTTTACTGAAGACAATGGAATAACAAAAGCATTAAGAAATTCAGGTTTTGAAAGCCCTAATTAACTTTGTGCTATAATACCCTGGGAGCTAGGACTCTTGGGTAATGCAATTTGTCCACTTGGTTCTGACACAGTAATTTCTGTACTTCTGGTAGGAAAGGAGAAGGGGGAAACTGATAAGATTTTACTGAATGTGTGCATATTTGGAAATGGATCATAGAATTGAATTGCTTCTCCAATTACACGGTAGAATAAATGCTCAGTATACCTAATGAGGTGAAAGATAACCAGTAAAAAATTGCCTAATGTTCTAAAATTATTTTCAATAATGATTATCAGTGTATTATAGAATTACATTTTGCTGGATTTGGAAGAAAGTCAAATTCTCTATTGTTGCAAGTTTCTGCATTCCTTAAAAATGTTGACAAAAAATGTTTGTAATTTATTAATCATTAGAAATAACCCTGAAAAAAAATAAAATGGAACTAATGCAAATATTTGAAAGAAAAAAATTATTTATATCCTAATCAATGGTTATTACATTACAAATAGTGGTTTGTGGGGTTTTTTGTTTTTGGTGTTTTTTTTTTTTTATAATTTTGAAGGGGTATTCAAGGATTTCACAGATCTTTAAAATAATTCATAAAGGTATTAGTCAGAACAGATCTGGTTATGCTGTAAAAACCAAGAACTAGAAAACTCTCAGAGGTTTGAAAGAGCAAACTTTATTTGTTGCCTAAGCTACATGCCCTCTGCAGGTTGGTAAGGTTTATGAAGGTATCACCTTGACAGAAGCTTCCACGACCACAGAATCATATACAAGAGAATATGGCATGTCATGTTCTAATACTCAACACTTCTGTCTGGAAGTGATGCATAGTGCTTGCATTCATGTTTTATGGGCCAAGCAAGCCACAAGGCAAAATCTGACTTGAAATAGCAAGCAAGTCAATCTTACCATATGTCTGGAATGAGAGTACTCAACATCTGTGAATGCCCATAATGAGAAACAAAGCCTGCCCTTTGAGTTATAAATATTCAAGTCCCTATCCTTTCCACATGCAATATACAGTACACTGACTTCCTCTAGGAGGAAGAAAATCCAAAAGTCCCAGATGATATTTAGTCCAGTGTTTTGGGATAATTTGTATCAAGACCAACATGATTTTTCTTGGTTTATTAATCAGGAAAAAAAAAAAAGGAAAGAAAGAAAACATTTACTCCTAATAAATAATATCTATGTAATGAACTAGAGAAAAGATAATGGTGATAAAACATGCCCATTCTAACTCTTGCGATCTTACTGAGCTGGTACTGTGAGGAACCCCTACCCTGAGTAGAGGGTAGTAGAGATGTGGTCCTTCATTAAGTTCCTGGTCTAATTCCTGTGGGTAAATCCATCAGGTCACTGGACACTCTTGTTGTATGACTCCATGGCTAATCCTTAGGGCTGGGCAGATGTCTCAGTTGGCTTGCTGCCTCTATAGGATAAAGGGTCCAAGGTCTAATATTAGTACTTAATAGTAATACATCATACAGTGATCATTGGGAAAGATGGATCTGGCAAAAGTGATGCTCAGGGATTTATAACTTGTTTTAATGTTTCTAGTCCTATGTATGATCTCTCCTTAAAAAAAAGATAAAATTTTATATTTGAAAGAAATTAACTAATGTGACTAATACTGATCTCTCACCCATGCAATGATATCCTCTGCACCATCCTTAGATTCCAGAATAAGTGTAAACAAGTTTATTTTCTATGTTAGAGGCACTCTAACATTGGAAATTAACTTTCATCCCAACATTAATTATCAACACAAGTATTATTTTTTTTTTCATTTCCTGTGTTCATATACCTTCAGAATACACTACCATTCCTCTGTATAATACCACCATATTTCTCAGAACCTAACACAGTATAGGTGTATAAAATAGGTCTTTAAACAATTGTATTTGTCAAAATCCAGTTAATTATAGTTACTCTTTAAGTGTCAACATTCATGAACATGGGTCTTAAATGACACATTAGATTGATAGACAATAGATATACACAGAATGTGTGCTTAGTCACTCAATTGTGACTCTTTGTGACCTAATGGACTATAGCGCACCAGGTTCCTCTGTCCATGGGATTATCCCGGCAAGAATACTGGAGTGGATTGTCCTTTCCTACTCCAGGGGATATTCCTGACTCAGAGACTGAACCCACACCTCTTGTGTCTCCTGCACTGGCAGATAGATTCTTTACTGTTACAGCCACCTTGGAAGTTCCATACACAGAATATTTCTTCCAAACTCTGCAGAATACAGTCTTTTCATGTGCACATGGAGCATTCTGTGGGATAGATCACATGCTAGTCAACAAAACACTAATAAGTCTTACTAAATTTAAGATTGAAGTCATATCAAGCATTTTTTCTGACTACAACAGTATGAAACTAGAAACAGAACAACAAAATTGAGAAAAAAAAAACCCACAAATATATGGAGACTAAATAATGCACTACTAAAAACCAGTAGATCAATGAGGAAATTGAAGAAGAAATTAAAAGAAAAAACCTTGAGACAAATGAAAATGGAAACACAATATTCAAAATCTATGAGACAGAGCAAAATTTCATAAGGAGGTCTACTCAAAAAATAATAAAACAAACAAAACAAAAATGCAATGTGCTAAATAGGAGAAGAAAATTGCAAATAATATGCCTGGTATGGGTTAGTATACAAAATACATAATGAAAACATACAGATCAATATAAAACATCTCAGCTCAACATAAAACAAATAAATGACACAATTGAAAAATAGATAGAGGACCTAAACACACATTTTCCTAAAAGAAATATAGAGAGGCACATGAAAAATTGCTCAATATCACTAACCATCATGGAAATGAAAATTAATATAATAATGAGACATAATCTCACACCTTTCAGAATAGATATTATCAAAAAGGTAAGAAATAACAAGTGTTGATAAGGATATGAAGAAACTGGAGCCCTTGTAACTGTATATCACTGGTGCAATAGGAGTTTCTCTCAAAAGTTAAACATAGAACTGCAATATATAATACAGCAATTTCACTTTTGGGTATATATCCAAGTAAAACAAAAATGTTAATTTGAAAAGATATGTGCACAGCAATATTTACTGCAGAATTATTTACCATAGTCAAGATATAGAAGCAACTGAAGTCTCCCTCAGCAGTTGAATGGAAAAAGAAGATAAAGAAGGTTTCATATATGTGTGTGTGTGTGTGTGTCTGTGTCTCTGTGTGTGTGTGTGTGTGTGTATGAAAGTGAACATGTTAGTTGCTCAGTTGTGTCTGACTCTTTGCAACCCCATGTACTGTAATCCACCAGGTTCCTCTGTCCATGGGATTAGCCGAGCAAGAATACTGAAGTGGGTAGACATTACCTTCTCTGAGGGATCTGCCCAACACAGGGATTGAACACAGGTCTCCTGCATTACAGTTGGAGATGACTAAGTGACTAACACACACACACACACACACATATACATACATACATACATACATACATATATATATATGTATATATATAATGGAATATTAATCATAAAAAAGACTGAAATCTTGCCACTTCTGAGAACATGGATGGGTCTGGAGGGTATTATGTTAAGTGCAATAAATCAGAGAAAGAATACTGTTGATTTCACTTACATGTGGCATATATAAAAAAAAAATAAAGTAACAAGAAAAACAAAACAAAACAGATTCAGAAATACAGAGAGAAAACTAGTGCTTGCCAGAGGGGAGTCTGGTGAGGATGGGCTAAAGGTGAAGATGACTTAGATTAAGAGGTACAGACTTCTAGTTATAAAAATAATCACAAGAATGAAATATACTATAGGGAATAGAGCCATTAACAAAATAACAATTTTATACATGGATAGATGATAACTAAGCTCATGTTGGTGATCTCCTTGTAGTATACAAAAATATCAGATCAGTATGTTGTACACTGATGCTAATATAGTATTGTAAGCCAAGCATACTTCAATTAAAATTTATTTCCAATGAAATCATGATGAATATAATCCTATATATAAATAAAATCAATTCTTCTTAGATTTCAATAATAAAATTCATACTTCCTCTCTGTACTGAGAGAATAAATTTGAACTTTAAAAGAGAAAGTATGTTGAATCCATAGCATAATATTCTAACTTTCTATGGTTAATATTTACTCTTCTCTCTTCTGACAATCACCATAATCCCTATCAGCCATGAAAGCAGCATGAAATTTCCGATGTCTTAAGAACCTGAAATGCATGTGTCTTCTGAAAGTGGTATCTGGGAAGTCTTACCGCTGATTGCTCACAAGGACTCTCACTGTTGAAATTGTACATCTATCACATAATATGGATCTTGGTGTTATTCTAATCTTTTATTCATCAGAAGTCTTCATGTTTGTTATGGATTTGTCCACACTCACACTTTTGTATCTAATATAGTAGGATAACAGATTCCAATGAAGGAAACTGATTATGTGAACTATATAAAAATATTAGGACATTGATGGCACCTCAGTATTTATTTAACTTAAATGCATGAAACCCTTCTTTATTCTGGAAAATCAGAACATACCTGCCAGACTCTATCAAACTTTAGAGAAGAATGATGCTAGCACCAAGGCAGAAAATAGATTCTTCCTGTCTGCCTTGGCAATCATCGTCATAAACTGAGATGCAGTGTTTAACATTTCTTTCACCAGGCTCTACCTCCTGTCTCTCCAGCTTGAAGGCTAGCCCACATCCCCTCTTCTGTATTACATCATCACATTTTCTTGTGCCTGACAGCTGCTGATATATTTGGACACCACTTATACTTCTGTCATCCTGACTCTTATATTTGTGACAAATTTAATAACAGGCCTAGAAAGATGAATAACATATGAGAATTTGATGGCTTTTCACTATGGAAGGAGATAGTAGGCATAGGTGGGATATGGACACAGGTTCTACCTACATGCCACACATCCCCCCTTTTTAGTAGCTGTGGACATCATTGAGTCCTGAAATAATTTGTAGTAATTCAAACTCTTACTGGCTGGAAGTATTTTAAGAGATATTATTGGATCTATGAATATCCAAAATATCCTTTCACATTTATAAGCAAGAATCTTAGAATGTTGTCACTTCTCCAAAATTCCTTTCCTTTTCTATCACTGGCAATGAGAACAATCAAAGGGGCTATGGGATGGTTCTCTGTGTCCTGGATGTTAAGGGGTCTTGGTTCACTCTCATTGCCAAGGATTTTGCCACCAGTAAGTCATCCTTATGCTTTCAAGAAGCAAATTTTCTTAAATTTATTTTTCTTTTACATTGGTTCCCTCGAGAGACTTCAGGAAAGAATTATGGAAATAGCACTGGTATTCTAAAGCATTAAATTAATGAATTGGATTAAAATTAAAGTCATGAAGTAAATGTCTATGTAAATTGATGCTTATTTAGAGTCATCCCAAAGTGAATAACTGTGGTAGATATGAGGAAGATTATAGATTTGAAAGTTCAAATGCTATACAATTTAGCGGATTATTTATCATAAGTATCTGTCCTCTATATGCTTTTTAGGATTAGCCCTCAATAAACGTGAGCCAGTTCCTAATTACGAGAATTAGAACAAAATTGGGTATAGGGGCTAGACTTCTGGAACCTGAAACAGACCTGAAGATTAGGAATAAAATTTAGGCAGGGGCATGAATAAGGATGTAGAAATCTAGGCAGGATGAAGTAGAAGAAGAAAGATTGTGGAAAGCATGAGAAATACAAAATGTTTGGCCACATGAGTTGAATCATGAGTTAAATAACACAGAAAAAAATTTGGTTTGGATAGAGGCTCAGAAATTAGATCAGGTTATATGAAGGTGTAAATACATAAGTAGTAGATAGATAGGTAAAGATAAATTAAGTTAAATTGTATTACATTAAATTTAAAATGTATCCACCAGGCCCAAACATAATTCTTCTGGACTTCTGTAGCTTCTGTGAGTTTAGGTGATTTTATTTGAGGTACTATTGCTATCCTATCTAAATCCCCTCACTGCTATACATGTCCATGTATATTATATGTTTGTGATATAAGTATACACACAAACCTGACATTGAGATGTCAAGAAGTTCTTGACCTCAATCTCAACCCTTTCTACCCTTCCTACTAGAATTCAAGCTAAAAAGCTTTGGGATTTTGTCTGTTTTGCTCACTATGAAATCCTCAGTGCCTAGTGGAATATCTTGCATGAAGCTGAATGAGTGAATGAATGAATGAATGAACTAACGCAAAAGCATTTCTATTTCCTATCTGTCGAGTGTCATGTTTTTCACAGACTTCTCTAAGCTGTAAACACCATTAGATGAGAAAACCTCAAGAAGCCACCTTTCCATAAGCTGCCGCAATCTTAGTGTAGCTAAAAGCTGGCAGTAAAAAGGTGACTTAAAATTCATTCTCTACCACATCTGATACCACTATTGACCTCAGTGATCATCAGATGTTCAACTTATCATCATCCAGATTTTTTTTTATTATTACTTCATATGCCTTCTAATTCTGAATTTCTGCCATGCTCTATGAAACTCAAATAGCATATTCATCAAAAGGGAAAAGTCTTTGCCTTTATTTTCTCTTAAGGACACAACTTTCCTTGTAGCCTTCTCAAGGAAGCTGTTTTATTCTATCACAGATGTCTCTCAAGGCCAGGAAGTGGGGAGGGGATATTCTTACTAACTGTTGCTGCTTCACTGTAATTCCTACCTTCAGTCAAAATTTTTCTTGGATGCGTGTTCCTCTCACAAAAGACTGGGACAAGCACTTTGGTTCTTGGGACTCACTCGAAGCTTTAGTAAAACTTCTCCCACTGAGAACATATCTCCTCATTTGGGGTCAGTCTTCAGATTTATGTTATACTGGGGCATTCTTTAAATGTTTACTCACAAGCCTTATTCCACCTTGACATCAGTCTTCACCCAACTCTGTGATTTTGCTTGCACTGCTATATGGTTTCTTTCACATTCTGACGTTTACCCCAGTAACAGAACCTCAATTCTGACAATTAATTACAGAGCTTGGTAGCTTTGATTAATTGCTTCAATCGCTTTTTCCATAGCAACAGCCCAATCATTGTCATGGTCAGAGTGTATAATGATTGCTTCATTTAGAGACAGTTTCTTAGTTTGGATAAAAGAGTTGACAATTACATTTACTGAAATGCATATCCAAGCCAATTAAACCACCCAGAGTCTTGCTGATTTTATTTGTTTTAGCAGTAAATGTCTATTGATTTGTTAGTCACTCAGTTGTGTCTGACTCATTGCAACCCCATAGACTGTAGCCTGCCAGGCTCCTCTGTCCATGGAATTCTCCAGGCAAGAAAACCGGAGTGGGTTGCCATGTCCTTCTCCAGGGGATCTTCCAAACACAGGAATTGAACCCAGGTCTCCCACATTGCAGGTAGGTTGTTTACCATTTGAGCTACCCAGGAAGCCCTCCATTGATCTGAGGAAGTTCAAATGGGCAATATTGACTCAAAGAATAATGATTCAATCTAAATCTTTCAAAATAATTTAGATGAAAAACCAATATATTCATTCAGTTCAGTTCAGTCTCTCAGTTGTATCTGACTCTTTGAGACCCCATGGACTGCAGCATGCCATGCTTCCCTGTCCATCACCAACTCCCAGAGCTTGCTCAAACTCATGTCCATCGAGTCAGTAATGCCATCCAACCCATCTCATCCCCTGTCATCCCCTTCTCCTCCCACCTTCAATCTTTCCCAGCATCAGGGACTTTCCCATTGAGTCTGTTCTTCCCATTAGGTGGACAAAGTATTGGAGTTTCAGCTTCAATATCAGTCCTGATGGATTTATCCACAGGAATTAGACCAGGAACTTAATGAAGGACCACATCTCTTCTACCCTCTACTTAGGGTAGGGACCCTCACAGTACTTTCTCAGTAAGATCACAAGAGTTTGGAGCCCAAGAAAACCAAGTCTGTCACTATTTGCATTGTTTTCCCATCTATTTGCTATGAAGCGATGGGACCGGATGCCATGATATTAGTTTTTTTTAATGTTATGTTTTAAACTAGCTTTTTCACACTCTTCTTTCACCTTTATCAAAAGGCTCTTTAGTTCCTCTTTGCTTTCTGCCATAAGGGTGATGTCATCTGCGTATCTGAGGTTATTGATATTCCTCCCTGCAATCTTGATTCCAGCTTGTGTTCCATTCAGCCCAGCGTTTCTCATGATGTTCTCTGCATGTAAGTTAAATAAGCAGGGTTACAATACACAGCCTTGATGTACTCCTTTCCCAATTTGCAACCAGTCCGGTGGTTGTTCCATGTCCAGTTCTAACTGTTACTTCTTGACCTGCATACATATTTCTCAAGAGGCAGGTAAGGTGGTCTAGTATTCACATCTCTTTCAGAATTTTCCACAGTTTGTTGTCAACCACACAGTCAAAGGCTTTGGCATAGCTGATACAGCAGAAGTAGATGTTTTTTGGATCTCTCTTGCTTTTTATATTATTCAACAGATGCTGGCAATTTGATCTCTGGTTCTTCTGCCTTTTCTGAATCCACCTTGAACATCTGGAAGTTCTCTGTTCATGTATTGTTGAAGCCTGGTTTGGAGAATTTTGAGGATTACTTTGCTAGTGTGTGAGATGAATGCAATTGTGCAATAGTTTGAACATTCTTTGGCACTGCCTTTCTTTGGGATTGGAATGAAAACTGACCTTTTCCAGTCCTGTGGCCACTGCTGAATTTTCCAAATTTGCTGGCATACTGTATGCAGCACTTTCACAGCATCATCTTTCAGGTTTTGAAATAGCTCAACTGGAATTCCATCACCTCCACTACCTTTGTTTGTAGAGATGCTTCCTAATGCTCACTTGACTTCACATTCCAAGAATATCTGACTCTAGGCGAGTGATCACACCATCATGGTTATCTGGGTCATTAATGTCTTTTTTTGTATAGTTTGTCTGTGTATTTCTGCCACCTCTTCTTAATATCTTCTTTAATCAGTTTATCAGAACTTATTTATCCACTATTTATTGATCAGATTCTAATGGATTTTCCAGTCATTGCAATGAATACCAATTACTGTTGAGAAATATTTAGTCTCGTAAATGTAGAATGCATTGAAATTGGGCAAAATAAATATTGACCTTCTAAGCTGCACAAGAAAATTGTTATTTTTAAAAAACAACACACCATAAAATACAGTAGTCATAGGATAGGATTCAAAACATTGAAAAAAGTATATAATAATTATTGTATTAATATTTTGAATGTTGCAGAGTTACCATCACTTTACCAAAAATAAATAACAGAGACACCTTTTCTTTATTTCTTTCCTGCAACCAAATTCCACCTGTTCTATGTTGCAAAGTGCTTCTCCTGCTACTTCCTTTCTCATTAACATTCAAGCTTGTTTTTAAATTAAAATTCAATTTTGAGATAGATAACTGTCAGTTTTCATACTATTATAGAAATAGTACAAAATATCCCATGTACACTTAACCCAGTTCCCACAATGGTAACAGCTTAGAAAACAATGATACAAGATCACAACCAGGAAACTGACTCTGAAACAATCAATATGTAAACAGCAAATGGTTTTTCATTTTACCTTTTTTTTTTCCTTTAGCCACACAGATGTCTCCCACCTCCCCTTCTTACCTTACTTACTTAAACCCTAGAAATCAGTAAGGAGATAGATGCCCAAATTTATTATTTTCTACATGGATAGCCATTTG
Organism: Cervus elaphus; assembly: GCF_910594005.1. Taxonomy (NCBI): domain Eukaryota; kingdom Metazoa; phylum Chordata; class Mammalia; order Artiodactyla; family Cervidae; genus Cervus; species Cervus elaphus. Next base: position 19,829,023 of record NC_057842.1, on the reverse strand, counting down.
ATATACCATGATAATTTTTTGAAAGAACTTGTCTTTCTCCACTTGTGTTGTCTTGGCACCTTTGTCAAAAATCACTTGACTATAAATGTAAGGGTTTATTTCTGAATTCTCATTCCTATTCCATAGATTTTTATGTTAGTACAAATTCTCTTGATTACTGTAGATTTTCAGTAAATTTTGAAGTCAGAAAATGTCAGTCTCTAACTTTTATTTCTCATTTTTGGGGGTTATTTTCAGTCCCTTTCATTTCCATATGAATTTGGGAACAGATTGTCAATTTCTGAAAAGAAAAATAAAAGCTTGAATTTTGATAGGGTTTGCATGAAACTGTTGATCAACTTGGAGAGTGTTTCAATCTGGAACAACATTAAATCTTCTAATTCATGGACATGAATGTCTTTCCATTTATTTAGATATTCTTTAATTGCTTTCAATGATTATTTGTGGTTTTTTTATGTATAAGTCTGGTACTGCTTTTGTCAAATGTATCCCTTAGTACATTATTTTTGATGGCTTGTAAATGGGATCATTTTCTTAATTTAATTTTCTGATTGTTCATTGCTAGTATGTAGAAATAAAACTGACTTTTTTATATTGATCTTTGAACTATTATCTTGCTGAATTATTTATTAGTTCTAATAGTTCTCTTATGGATTCCTTTTAATATTCCCCACACATCATCTGTAGATAGGGAAATATATTACTTATTTTCCAACCTGAACGGCTATTTCTTTTTCTTTACTAGCTAGAACTCCCCATGCAATCTTGAATAGAAGTAGTGACAGTATACATATTTTTCTTGTTTTTTATCTAAGGGGAAAAAATTCAGTCCTTACCATTAAAGAATACGTTACATATGAGTTTTTCATAGATACACCTAACAGAATGAGGATATTTCCTTCTATTTTCAGTTTGTTGAATATTTTATCAGAGTAATGTATTTCATCAAATGATTTCTTCTAAATCTATTCAGATGATTGCCAGCTTTTATCCTTTATTTCATTAATAAGCAATATTGCATTGATTTCCCTGCATATATTAAGTCAAATTTGCATTCCTGTGATAAATCTAATCAGATCACAGTATATAATCTGAGTCTGCTTAAGCTGTTTCACTCTTTGTCTTTCTGATTTTCATACTTGAATAATCTTAATTGACATATTGTTTAGTGCACTGCTTTTCTTTCTATAGTTCAGATCTGTTGTTGAGCTACTCTAGTGATTTTTTAATTTCACTTATAATCTTTAATTCCTGAATTACCATTTGGTTATTTAAAAAGTGATATGTACTAACATTAGTATTTGGTGACACATTGTTCTCACACATTATTTAAAGATATAGAATGGTTTCCTTTACAATTCTCAATATTTGTAGTGGTTGATTTGAAGTTCATTTTGGATAAGTCCAACATTTGGATGTGATTCTCTTGACTCATGCTTTTTCTATATATAAGCCATACAATTTTCTATTTCTTTCCTTGCCTTATAATTTTGTGTTTAAAACTAGATTTTCAAATAATGTGGCACCCTGAAACTCCTCCCCCAAACCAGGATTCACTGTTGTTGCCATTTGTTTGCATAGTGAATTCCTCAATTAATTTCGTAAAAGTGTATTTTTTCACATGTATGTACATTGAAGTCTTGCTTTGTTACTTTCAGTCAATTCAGTTCAGTCGCTCAGTTGTGTCCAACTCTTTACAACCCCATGAATCGCAGAACGCCAGGCCTCCCTGTCCAACACCAACTCCTGGAGTTTACTCAAACTCATGTCCATTGAGTCGGTGATGCCATTCAGCCATCTCATCTTCTGTCGTCCCCTTCTCCTCCTGCCCCCAATCCCTCCCAGCATCAGGGTCTTTTCCAATGAGTCAACTCTTCACATGAGGTGGCCAAAGTCCTGGAGTTTCAGCTTCAGCATCAGTCCTTCATATGAGCACCCAGGGCTGATCTCCTTTAGGATGGACTGGTTGGATCTCTTTGCAGTCCAAGGGACTCTCAAAAGTCTTCTCCAAACCCACAGTTCAAAAGCATCAATTTTTTTGGTGCTCAGCTTTCTTCACAGTCCAACTCCCACATCCATACATGACCACTGGAAAAACCATAGCCTTGACCAGATGGACCTTTGTTGGCAAAGTAATGCCTCTGTTTTTCAATATGCTATCTAGGTTGGTCATAACTTTCCTTCTAAGGAGTAAGCATCTTTTAATTTCATGGCTGCAGTCACAATCTACAGTGATTTTGGAGCCCCAAAAATTAAAGTCTGAAACTGTTTCCACTGTCTCCATATCTATTTCCCATGAAGTGATGTGACCAAATGCCATGATCTTAGTTTTCTGAATGTTGAACTTTAAGCCAACTTTTTCACTCTCCTCTTTCACTTTCATCAAGAGGCTTTTTAGTTTCTCTTCACTCCCTGCCATAAGGGTGGTGTCATCTGCATATCTGAGGTTACTGATATTTCTCCAGGCAATCTTGATTCCAGCTTGTGCTTCTTCCAGCCCAGCATTTCTCATGATGTACTCTGCATAGAGGTTAAATAAGCAGGGTGACAATTTACAGCCTTGATGTATTCCTTTTCCTATTTGGAACCAGTCTGTTGTTCCATGTCCAGTTCTAACTGTTGCTTCCTGACCTGCATACAGTTTTCTCAAGAAGCAGGTCAGGTGGTCTGGTATGCCCATCTCTTTCAGAATTTTCCACAGTTTATTGTGATCCACACAGACGAAGGCTTTGGCGTAGTCAATAAAGCAAAAATAGATGTTTTTCTGGAACTCTCTTGCTTTTTCGATGGTCCAGCAGATATTGGCAATTTGATCTCTGGTTCCTCTGCCTTTTCTAAAACCAGCTTGAACATCTGGAAGTTCACAGTTCACGTATTGCTGAAGCCTGTTTTGGAGAATTTTGAGCACTACTTTACTAGCGTGTGGGGTGAGTGCAATTGTGCGGTAGTTTGAGCATTCTTTGGCATTGCCTTTCTTAGGGATTGGAATGAAAAGTGACATTTTCCAGTCCTGTGGCCACTGCTGAGTTTTCCAAATTTGCTAGCATATTGAGTGCAACACTTTAACAGCATCATCTTTCAGGATCTGAAATAGCTCAACTGGAAATCCATCACATCCACTTGTTTTGTTCGTAGTGATGCTTTCTAAGGCCCACTTGACTACACATTCCAGGATGTCTGGCTCTAGGTGAGTGATCACACCATTGTGATTTTATGGTCATGAAGATCTCTTATGTACAATTCTTCTGTGTATTCTTGCCACGTCTTCTTAATATCTTCTGCTTCTGTTAGGTCCATACAATTTCTGTCCTTTATCGAATTCATCTTTGCATGAAATGTTCCCTTGGTATCTCTAATTTTCTTGAAGAGATCTCTAGTCTTTCCCATTCTGTTGTTTTCCTCTATTCCTTTGCATTGATTGCTGAGGAAGGCTTTCTTATCTCTCCTGACTATTCTTTGGAACTGTGTATTCAAATGGGTTTATTTTTCCTTTTCTCCTTTGCTTTTCACTTCTCTTCTTTTCACAGCTATTTGTAAGGCCTCCTCAGACAACCATTTTGCCTTTTTGCATTTCTTTTTCATGGGGATGGTCTTGATCCCTGTCTCCTGTAAAATGTCATGAACCTCTGTCCATAGTTCATCAGGCTGTCTGTCTATCAGATCTAGTCCCTTAAATCTATTTCTCACTTCCACTGTATAGTCATAAGGGATTTGATTTAGATCATACCTGATTGGTCTACTGCTTTTCCATACTTTCTTCAGTTTTAGTCTGAATTTGGCAATAAGGAGTTCATGATCTGAGCCACAGTCAGCTCCCTGTCTTGTTTTTGCTGACTTTATAGAGCTTCTCCATCTTTGGCTGCAAAGAATATAATCAATCTGATTTTGGTGTTGACCATCTGGTGATGTCCATGTGTAGAGTCTTGTGTTGTTGTAAGAGGGTGTTTGCTATGACCAGTGCGTTCTCTTGGCAAAACTCTCTTAACTTTTGTCCTGCTTCATTCTGTACTCCAAGGCCAAATTTGCCTGTTATTCCAAGTGATTCTTGACTTCCTACTTTTGCATTCCAGTCCCCTATAATGAAAAGGACATCTTTTTTGGGTATTAGTTCTAAAAGGTCTTATAGGTCTTCATAGAACCATTCAACTTCAGCTTCTTCAGCATTACTGGTTGGGACATAGGCTTGGATTACCATGATATTGAATGGTTTGCCTTGGAAACAAACAGAGATCATTCTGTTGTTTTTGAGATTTCATCCCAGTACTGGATTTTGGACTCATGTTGACTATGATGGCTACTCCATTTCTTCTAATGGATTCCTGCCCACAGTAGTAGATATAATGGTCATCTGCATTAAATTCACCCATTCCAGTCCATTTTAGTTTACTGATTCCTAGAATGTCAACATTTACTCTTGCCATCTCCTGTTTGACCACTTCCAATTTGCCTTGATTCATGGACCCAACATTCCAGGTTCCTATGCAAATAATTGAACAGACTTCTTTAAATACCTTGAACCTTCTTTAAATACCAATAAGTCTCCCTGCCTTTGTAGAGAGGGTTGCTATATGTGTACATCAGCAAGCAGTTTCCAACTCTTTTCCCTTCACTACTCACTTGCTGGGTTGGAAGAAGCACAAGCTGGAATCAAGATTGCCGGGAGAAATGTCAATAACCTCAGATATGCAGATGACACCACCCTTATGGCAGAAAGTGAAGAGGAATAAAAAAGCCTCTTGATGAAAGTGAAAGAGGAGAGTGAAAAAGTTGGCTTAAAGTTCAACATTCAGAAAACTAAGATCAGGGCATCTGGTCCCATCACTTCATGGGAAATAGATAGGGAGACAGTGGAAACAGTTTCAGACTTTATTTTTGGGGGCTCCAAAATCACTGCAGATGGTGATTGCAGCCATGAAATTAAAAGACACTTACTCCTTGGAAGGAAAGTTATGATGAACCTAGGTAGCATATTAAAAAGCAGAGACATTACTTTGGTAACAGAGGTCCATCTGGTCAAGGCTATGGTTTTTCCAGTGGTCATGTATGCATGTGAGAGTTGGACTGTGAGGAAAGCTGAGAACCAAAAAATTGATGCTTTTGAACTGTGATGTTGGAGAAGACTCTTGAGAGTCCTTTGGACTGCAAGGAGATCCAGCCAGTCCATCCTAAAGAGATCAGTCCTGGGTGTTCATTGGAAGGACTGATGTTGAAGCTGACACTCCAGTACCTTGGCCACCTCATGTGAAGAGTGACTCATTGGAAAAGACCCTGATGCTGGGAGGGATTGGGGGCAGGAGGAGAAGGGGACAACAGAGGATGAGATGGCTGAATGGCATCACTACCTCGATGGATATGAGTTTGAGTGGACTCTGGGATTTGGTGATGGACAGGGAGGCCTGGCGTTCTGCGATTCATGGGGTTGCAAAGAGTCGGACACGACTGAGCGACTGAACTGAACTGGACTGAACTGAACTCACTTGCACCAAGCCTCAAGGTCAGGAAGACATGAGAAATTAGGCCCTTCTCAGGTCTTTACTGGGCATGCTCACAGTCCTGATCATATGTATAATCTTCTACGTTCCCCAAAATATTTCAGAACTCTTCAAGTTTCTTAATGCATATATCTTTATTAAATATTCGTTTTTAAGGTTTTTATCTGCTTCTTGTTAGTCCCAACTAGAATCTTCCTGAGGACAGCCATAAAATTAAGTGATTCTCAGTGATTATTTTTGACACATGCTGTAAGATTTTACTATTTGTACAAAGCAATCTCTGAATCAGCTCAAAAAAAGAGAGTGGACCTTTTCATTGGCCTTCCGAACAAATCAAATAGTGACAGATTTCTAGGCTTGCGGCTTTCCAGGATTCCCCAAACACATGCTGCCCCTTACAGTGGCTGCTAGGCTGCTGATTTTTACAATTTACTAATTGAAATTTCAGATCTTAAATTCTAACTATCATTGCTTAACTCTTCTAGAAGAGGCAAAGATTATATTTGCAAGGTTACTGGTACCAAGGCTATCATGGAGTTTGGAAGAAAGTATGGGACTAGCACAGGTTAAAATACTAGGAAATGTACTGCTCCTACCAAGTTACAACCCCTTGTGTTTGGAATAAATGTTCCTCAGATTGTTCCAAGCCTTAGTGTAATTTCTAGAATTCTTAATTTTGGAACTGAATTTTAAAACATTAACTGAGACAATTTTTACCATTGATCTCACTGATTTTATGGAGGAATACATTTTAAGAGTTTCTTATATCAAATGTGCTCCTACATCCAGATTATTTTCAATTACAGTCTCAAACACTTTGTCAAATTTTCTTAATGAAATACACTTGGATTAGTTCACTGAACTATTGCTCTTGGTTTACAGAATAATAATAATAAGCTCTAGTTCAGTATTCTGAACCCTCAGTATTCTGAGCTAGCCAATCTTTAAACTTATTTCTAAATATCCCTTTAATGTCTCACCCTCAGGCAATCCACTGATAATTCACTTATTCACTTCAAAGTTTTAAAAATCAACTGTTTTCGCAAAAGATCTGGGATACTCTTTGTATCTTTTATCTCTGTATGGCCAAGCAAAAATGTCGCATATTTTATGAAGATTTTGCTTAGTAACTTAGCTAGAAATGCCTATTATAAACTCCTAAAACAACTATTTTTCCATTAGAATAAAATGTCTTGGATGACAGAATATTAGTAACCTTGAAAATACATCAGTTCAGTTCAGTTGCTCAGTTGTGTCCAACCCATGGACCACAGCACACCAGGCCTCCCTGTTCATCACCAACTCCCAGAGTCTAGCCAAACCCATGTCCGTTGAGTTGGTGATGCCATCCGACCATCTCATCCTCTGTCATCCCCTTCTCCTCCCGCCTTCAATCTTTCCCAGCATCAGGGTCTTTTCAAAATGAGTCAGTTCTTTGCATCAGATGGCCAACGTATTGGAGTTTCAGCTTCAACATCAGTCCTTCCAATGAACACTCTGGAATGATCTCCTTTAGGATGGACTGGTTGGATCTCTTTGCAGTCCAAGGGACTCTCAAGAGTCTTCTCCAACACCAAAGTTCAAAAGCATAAATTCTTCAGCGCTCAGCTTTCTTTATGGTCCAACTTTCACATCCATACATGACTACTGGATAAACCATAGCCTTGGACATTAAATATTATACACATTAGGTGGTTGCAGTGGGGTGAGGGAGAAGGAAGTGCAATTAATGATGATGAGAATGTGAATAAGGGAACCTATAATAATGTGACAGAAACTTCAGTTGAAACAGTGTTCAATGCTGCACGGAATGCACACATATATTTTGTACCTGAAATTTATATGACTCAATGTCATCGTTCTAGGCAATAAAACTTTAAGTGTCCATGGATGAAGTAAAATTGTGCATATTAATTTATTTTAAATAATACTGTTATATGACTAGTCATTACAGGCTGTTTATTTACTCACAATTTATTGAGCAGCAACATACCCTTTGTGCTAACTTGCATCAGAAAAGGAGACAGATAACAATCCTTGCCCTCTAGGAGGTTACATTTACACTAGTTAAATATATATGTAGAGCTTTTCTCTACATAATCTCTAAACATTCCGTTCTTCTGAGTCTGAAATTAGACACAGATTTTTAACAAAATTTGCTTATGTTTCTGAAACATCTTTTAGTTGTGGAGAACTATATACAAATTATTTCACTCAATAAACATATATTTGAGAAGAATAATAATGTCAGTTGCATATGTAATAAAATATATCAAAAGTAAAATGCTGTGGGACTTCCCTGGCAGTCTGTTCTAGTGGTTAAGACTTTATACTCCCAATGCAGGGGGCATGGGTTCAATCCCTGGTCAGGGAACTAAAATCCTAGATGTTGCAATTTTGTTGTTCAGTCCCCCAGACATGTCTGACTCTTTGCAACCCCATGGATGGCAGCACACCAGGCTCCCTGTCCCTTACCATTTCCCAGAGTTTGCCCAAGTTCATGTCCATTGCATCATTGATGCCATCCAGCCATCTCATCCTCTCATGCCTTCTCTTTCTGCCCTCAATCTTTCCCAGCATCAGGGACTTTTCCAATGAGTCAGCTGCTCACATCAGATGACCAAAATATTGGAGTTTCAGCTTTAGCATCAGTCCTTCCAGTGAATATTTAGGGTTGATCTCCCTTAAGACTGATTGGTTTGATCTCCTTGATGTCCAACGGACTTTCAAGAGTCTCTTCCAGCACCACAGTTTGAAGGCATCAATTCTTTGGCATTCTGCCTTCTTTACGGTCCAGTGCCCACAACCGTACATGACCACTGGAAAGACCATAGCCTTGACTATATGGACCTTTGTCGGCAGAGTAATGTCTCTGCTTTTCAACACATTGTGTAGGTTTGTCATCACTTTCTTGCCAAGAAGTGATCATCCTCTGACTTGATGTCTGCAGTCACCATCCACAGTGATTTTGGAGCCCAAGAAGAGGAAATCTGTCACTACTTCCACCCTTTCCCCTTGCATTTGCCATGCAGTATTGGGGCCAGATGCCATGGTCTTAGTTTTATTTATTTATTTATAACAGTTAGTCTTAAGCCCACTCTTTCACTCTCCTCCTTGACCCTCATCAAGAGGCTCTTTAGTTTCTCTTTACTCTCTGCCATTAGAGTGGTATCATCTGCATATCTGAGGTTATTGATGTCTCTCTCACCTACTTGATTCCCACTTGTAACTCATCCAGACCAACATTTCTAATGATGTGCTCAGCATATAGGTTAAGCAAATAGGATGACAGCAGATAGCCCTGTCATACTCCTTTATTAATCTTGAATCAATCAGTTGTTCCATACAGGGTTCTAACTGTTGCTTCTTGACCTGCATACAGGTTTCTTAGGAGACAGGTAAGATGATCTGGTATTCCCATCTTTCTAAGAGCTTTTCACAGTTTGTCATGATCTACACAGTTAAAGGCTTTAGCATAGCTGATGAAACAGAGATATATTTTTTTTCTGAAATTCCCTTGCTTTCTCTATAATCCAATATATATTGGCAATTTGATCTCTAGTTCCTTTTCCTTTTCTAAACTCATCTTGGACATCTGGAAGTTTTGGCTTACATAATGCTGAGGCCTAGCATACAAGATTTTAAGCATGACCTTACTGGCATGGGAGATGAGTACAATTGTCCGATGGTTAACACATTCTTTGGTACTACCCTTCTTGGGAATTGGGATGAGGATTGACCTTTTCCAATCCTGTGGCCACTCCTGGGTCTTCCAGATTTGCTAACATAATGATTGTAAAACCTTGATGGCATCCTCCTTTACGGATTTGAATAGTTCTGCTAGAATTTTATCACACCCACTAGCTTTATTAATAGCAGGACTTCTTAAGGCTCACTTGACTTTACAGTTTAGAATGTCTGGCTCTGGGTGACTAACCACACCATTGTAGTAATCTGGTTCATTAAGATATATATATATTTTTAATACAGTTCTTCCATCTCTTATTGATCTCTTCAGCATCTAATAGGTCTACCATTTTTACCCTTTATTGCACCCATCTTTGGATGGAATGCTCCCTTGATGTTTCAATTTTCCTGAAGAGATCTCTAGTCTTTCCCCTTTTGTTGTTTTCTTCTATTATTAAACACTGTCCATTAAGAAGTCTTTCTTGTCTCTTCTAGCCTTTCTTTGAAACTCTGCATTTACTTGGATGTACATTTCCCTCTCTCCCTTACTTTTCAATTCTTTCTGTTCTTCTGTTATCCATAAAGACTCCTCAGATAACCACTTAGCTTTCTTGATTTTATTTTTCTTCAGGATGGCTTTGTTCATCACCTCCTATACAATATTATGGACCTCTGTCCATAGTTCTTCAGGCACATTGCTAACTAGATCTAGTCCGCTGAATCTATTTGTTAACCTCTACTGCTAATTCATACAGAATTTAAGTCTTGCCTGATTGGCCTACTGTTCTTCCTGGCTTTCTTTAGTTTAATCCTGAATTTTGCTATGAGAGGCTGATGATCTGAGTCACAGTCAGCTCCAGATCTTGTTTTTGTTGATTGTATACAGTTTCTCCATCTTCGGCTACAAAGAATGTAATCAATTTGATTTCAGTATCAACCATTTGGTGGTGACCATGTGTAAAGTCGTCTCTTGTGTTGTTGAGAAAGGGTATTTCCATGGCTAGTGCATTCTCTTGGCAGAGTTCAGTTAGTCTTTGTCCTGCTTCATATTGTTCTCCAAGATCAAACTTGCCTGTTGCTCCAGGTATATTTTGACTTTCTACTTTGCATTTCAATCCCCAATAATGAATAGAACATCTTTTTTAAGTGTTAGTTCTAAGAGGTCTTCTAGGTCTTCATAGAACTGATCGACTTCAGTTTCTTCAGCAAGGGTGGTAAGGGCATAGACTTGGACTACTGTGATGTAAATGTCTTGCCTTGGAAATGAACCAAAATCATTGTCATTTTTGAAGTTGCACCCAAGTATTGCATTTCAGGCTCTTTTGTTGACTATGAGGGTTACTCCATTTCTTCTATGGGATTCTTGCCCACAGTAGTAGATATAATGGTCATCTGAAATAAATTCGCCCATTCCAGTCCTTTTTAGTTTACTAATTCCTAGGATACTGATGTTTATTCTTACCATATCCTGTTTGGCCATGTCCAGCCTTCTTTGATTCATGGGCCTAACATTCCAAGTTCCTATGCAATACTGTTCTTTGCAGCATCTGATTTTACTTTCAACACCAGACAAATCCACAAATGAGAACTGTATCCACTTTCACCTAGCCACTTCTTTCATTCAGGGGCTATTGGTAATTCTCCTCCTCTCTTTCCCAGTAACATACTGGACACCTTCAGACCTGGGGGACTCATCTTTTGTTGTCACATATTTTTGGCATTTTATACAATTTATGAGGTTCTCACAGCAAGTATATGGGGTGTTTTGCTATTCCTTCCACCAGTGGATCGCATTTTGTCAGAACTCTTTGCTATGACCCATTGGTCTTGGGTGGCCCTGCACAACATGGCTCATAGCTTCATTGAGTTACACGAGTCCCTTCACCACAATGAGGCAGAGATCCATGAAGGGGGGATGTTGCATGGCATGGCCTAAAACCAAACAAAGCAAAACAAAAACACCATAAAAATGCAAATAGTGCAGAAAATGCAAGAGGATACTTCAAGAAACATTTTTTAAAGTAAAACATTATATTTCACAAATAATTATTTATATTTATTAGAAGCACTTTTGTTGATGCTAGCTTACTAGTATTAGAGTAATTATATTACTTGTAATTCTTAGGTATTTTATTTGGTAACTTTTTCCATTTTGCTTTTAAAAAGCAGAGGGAAAATAAATATTGACTACATATAATTGGAGAATGCTGAGATTTTCTTCACTAGAAAAAGTTCAGATTTCAGTTATATACTTATCAACAGCACTTTATATACATGAATATCTGAGTTCTTGCCATCTAGTGGTAAAATTATCAATTTGTAGGCCTAACTCCCCAACTGGAATATGAGCTCATGCACACAGGCAGATGTAGTGTCTGTTTATCTTTGCATCTGCCATGATTAAACAAGGTTTGATGCAAAATAGACCATCAGTATATTTGCTACCTAGAACTACACCTTTCCCTGTATCTTAAGTGCCAGGACAAGACTAGATTTGCAACACTAGATACTGCCTCTGTGTTTTTCTCTAAGCAGAGCAGAGTGTTTTGCTCGCATTTCTGAATGTAAGTGGTCAGAGCTGCTTGTAGAGAGGGAACTGGGTCACAGGGACGAATTGGGTTGGCTACATGGAGACCTACAGCTCAGCTCCGTGAAATGCTGCCTTTGGTGCAGTGCCCTGCAGTGACTTGCTCAGCATGTTAGGCACAGGGAGTGGGACTTGGCAGTTGTTTGGTCTGATCAGTGGTCACTCTCTCTTGAAACTCAGTCCCTTAGTATTTCTGCCATGTCAGCTTCATATGGAAGGCTTTCCTGAAATTCTCTCCCCTGAGCTTCCTACAATTTAGTCATGTCCTAAATAGCTAAGAAGTGGAAAATGGATGCACAGGGGTTGGCATTGGCTGCCAAGTGGCTGAAAATAGCGTGACATCAAGATGTGAAACTCAACTAAGTGTCAATGTCAATAATGTGAAGCAGCAGGAACAGGTCAATGAAGCACAAGTCCTCCCATGCCTGCTGCCCAAAGCCTGAAGCTTGTGTACCTTCAGAATCCCAGGACCTGGGAAAGAGATAGACTGACTTCATAAGTCAGTCTGAACCTTCTTATTTCCATCCAGACACCCCTTCTGCATGGACAGAGTAGAAGGTCACCCAAGGTCATCCTGAAACATTTCCACTGAAGGAAATGTGCAGTGTCTCTGCTCCTGGTATTAAAACTTCCCAGAACTATATGTGATAATTGAGGCCAAGTGATCAAATACATCTAGTTTATTCCTTTTTGAAGGGTGGATAAATCCATTTGTAATATACTGAGTTAAAACTGAATTATTGAGGCAATGACCTAACTGAGTTAAAAATTACACTTTGCCTGAACTACATGAACTCTTTTGTACATTGTATTATGTGAATCAAACCATTCAACCCTAGAGGAGGTCAACCCTGAATATTCATTGGAAGTACTGATGCTGAAGCTGAAACTCCAATACTTTGGCCACTTGATGTGAAGAGCCAATTCATTAGAAAAGACCCTGATGCTGGGAAACATTGAGGACAATAAGAGAAGGGAGTGACAGATGAGATGGTTGGATGGCATCACTGACTCAGTGGACACGAGTTTGAGCAAATTCTGGGAGATAGGGAAGGACAGGGAAGCCTGCAATCCTGTAGTTCTTGGGATTCCAAAGAGTCCAACATGACTTAGTGATTGAACAACAACAAGCATTATTATGTGAATCAATCACACTTTGTTTTCTAAGTAGCATTATAAATAGAAATGATTCCTCTTGACCTCTAAATCCCCATCTTGTTTTTCAAAGTTATTTTTCACTGACACACAATAAATATCTTTTTTAATCACATCTTGGTACAGACACACACACACACACACAACTGTAGCATGAACAAAAGCATCATAGAATAATACTCACCCTTAGCATTATGCAGCCTAATGTTTTCTGTTATTTACTATTTTATTCCACTTATTTGTTTTATAAAATCATCAGCACTTAATTTTTGCTTACACTAAGCATACATTCTTGTTCTAAGTCAGCTGTGGTTCTGCTACATGTTGTCCTAACCCAGAACCTAAGATGATGAAGTAGATTCTATATAGAACATTGGCATTTCTTGTGGCACATGGAGAACTATGTGCTGGTTTGTAAGGCATTTTCTCCCAAATGAAACAATTTTTAACTCACATACACTGAAAGCAAATCAAGACATGTGGCTAAGTGTGATATCATCAGATTCGAAAGACATAATCCTCCTTCAGAGATAATTAGCCATTATTTATGAATAGTGGTTATAATGTAGCCTACTGCAGAGATTTACGTACATTCATGACTGTGTTGATCACAATAAACTGGGGAAAATTCTGAAAGAGATGGGAATACCAGACCACCTGACCTGCCTCTTGAGAAACCTGTATGCAGGTCAGGAAGCAACAGTTAGAACTGGACATGGACCAACAGACTGGTTCCAAATAGGAAAAGGAGTACGTCAAGGCTGTATATTGTCACTCTGCATATTTAACTTGTATGCAGAGTACATCATGAGAAACGCTGGGCTGGAAGAAGCACAAGCTGGAATCAAGATTGCCAGGAGAAATATCAATGACTTCAGATATGCAGATGACACCACTCTTATGGCAGAAAGTGAAGAAGAACTAAAGAGCCTCTTGATGAAAGTGAAAGCGGAGAGTGAAAAAGTTGGGTTAAAGCTCAACATTCAGAAAACTAAGATCATGGCACCCGGTCCCATCATTTCATGGAAAAAGATGGCGAAACAGTGAGAAACTATTTTTCTGGGCTCCAAAATTGCTGCGGATTGTGATTGCAGCCATGAAATTAAAAGATGCTTACTCCTTGGAAGGAAAGTTATGACCAACCTAGACAGCATATTAAAAGGCAGAGGCATTACTTTGTCAACAAAGGTCTGTCTGGTCAAGGCTATGGTTTTTCCAGTAGTCATGTATGGATGTGAGAGGTGAACTATAAAGAAAGCTGAGTGCAGAAGAATTGATGCTTTTGAACTGTGGTGTTGGAGAAGACTCTTGAGAGTCCCTTGGACTGCAAGGAGATCCAACCAGTCCATCCTAAAGGAGACCAGTCCTGGGTGTTCATTGGAAGGACTGATGTTGAAGCTGAAACTCCAATACTTTGGCCACCTGATGTGAAGAGCTGATTCATTGGAAAAGACCCTGATGCTGGGAGGGATTGAGGGCAGGAGGAGATGGGGATGACAGAGGATGAGATGGTTGGATGGCATCACTGACTCAATGGACATAGGTTTGGGTGGACTCTGGGAGTTGGTGATGGACAGGGAGGTCTGGTGTGCATGCCATGCCTGGCAGGCATGGGGTCACAAAGATTCGGACATGACTAAATGAATGAACTGAACTGATCAGATGGTTTCTTATAAATCTTAAGGCCATGTTTATACTAAGTATTATTCACTATATTAAAGTGATTACAACATGAGGCTCCTAGATCATGGAACTTGTAGACCCAGCCTGAATTTAGAATTTATCTAGGAGCTTCCCTGGTAACTCAGACGCTAAAAGCATCTGCTTGGAATGCAGGAGACCCAGGTTCAATCCCTGGGTCGAGAAGATCCCCTGGAGAAGGAATTGGCAACCCACTCCAGTACTCTTGCCTGGAAAACCCCATGGAGGGAGGAACCTGGTAGGCTGCAGTTCATGGGGTCTCTAAGAGTCGGACACGACTGAAGACTTCACTTTCACTTTTCACTTTCATGCATTGGAGAAGGAAATGGCAACCCACTCCAGTGTTCTTGCCTGGAGAATCCCAGGGACGGGGGAGCCTGGTGGGCTGCCGTCTATGGGGTCGCACAGAGTCTGACATGACTGACGCGACTTAGCAGCAGCAGCAGCCAGTACTCTTGCCTGGAAAATTCCACGGATGGAGGAACCCCATAAGCTACAGCCCATAGGGTCACAAAGAGTCAGACGCGACTGAACAACTTCACTTTCACCTCAGGATATATAAACCCATTCTCATAACCTATACATCTTTTAAATCACATCCCAATAGACTGAGATTTCACTTACAAAATGTCCCCAAACCTAACAATTACAGTAATGAAGACATAAGCTTATTAATGATATTCTACCATTAAAAAATAACTATTGTCCCACTGAAAAAGATTAAGCTCTACAGCTTGAAGAACACTGTTCCATGGAAGGCCAAAGAGATTGGGAATGTGGAAAAATATTTTTGTTTTCCATAATGACTTATTCTAAGAAAATAGTATTACATTAAGAAACTAATTAAATTATAGAGCCATGAGATAACTGGAATGGGTGAACTAACATCACATCCAATTCCACACACAGGTGTTAGGTAAACCTTATTTCTAAAAAAAAAAAAAAAGGGGGTATAAATTATAATAGTTTTATAAGTCTGATATGTCTTTAATATTCACCGTAAGAATATAAAGCCATCCTTACTTAAATCCAAATAGCTAGCAACTGTTTCTTTTTTATATAATTTTCTTGATAAATTACTTTCAAGCTCATTTTGAGCATTTTTATGAGTGAACTTCTAAGTGCTTTGCATATTTTACCTCAATTCATTCACACAATAACTTATAAATCAAGGAATATCATTTCCTTTATTTGACAAATAAGCAAATAAGAAGGCAAAAGTGAAGTAATATGCTTATGGTCACCCAGTTGGTGAGTGAGAGAGTTAAGGTCACATCCAGGCTCTCTGGCTCTAGAAAATATGTTCTAATTTTCTAATTATGATTACAAATAATATAAAAATTGCCATTTTAACAATCCAATAAATTTAAGAGCATTTCATTGTTGGGCAGCCATGATCACCATCCACTTCCAAAGCTGCTTTCATTTTGTAAATCTGAAACTCTACCCATTAAACTATAACTCCACACATTTCCATGACTACCTTCATTCTTCTTTCAGTTTCTATGAATTTGATTACTCTAGGTACTTAATATAAGTGTCATAACACAGTATTTGTCCTTTTGCTACTGGTTTAATATTTTTTACAAGGCTCATCCAATTAATAGCATGTATCTGATTTGGGCTCAGATGGTAAAGAATCTGCCTGTAATGAGGGAGACCTGGGTTCCATCCCTGAGTTGGGAAGAGCCCCTGGAGAAGGGAACAGCTACCCACTCCAGTATTCTGGCCTGGAGAATTTCATGGACAGAGGGGCCTGGCAGGCTACAGTCCATGGGGTTGCAAAGAGTTGGACACGACTGAGAGACTTTCATTCACTATCTGACTTTTTTCTTCTTTAAGGCTGTACTTGTAAAATTCCACTGTATATATATGCTATAATTTGTGCATCTCTTCATTTCCTGATGAGTTCCTTGTTGCCTCCATCTTTTGGTTGTATTGATAGACTTGCTATGAACATGAGAGTACAGATATCTTTTCAAGTTCCTGATTTCAATTCTTTTGAGTATATACTCAGAAGTGAAATTGCGGGAGCATATAATAATTCATTATTTTAAATTTTTGGAAGAAGTCATAGTATCTTCCACAGCAGTTGCACCATTTTATATGACTACTAGTAGTGTACAGGAGTGCCAAATTTTCCTCTTCACCAACACTTGTCACTGTCTGACGGTTTTCATTTTTTGTTTATTTTTTATACTAATCATCCTATTCAGTGTGAAGCTAGTGTCTCTTATGTCTGCTATCTGGCATTTCTCAGAGAAAGTTTCTGTTGATTTATTTTTCTTCGAATATGCCACACTCAGTATTTCTTTATTTGTGTTTTGCTTTTGTTGTGGTGGTGGTTGTGGTTGTTGTTTAAAAATGTACATTTGAATCCTTTGTTAACTGGAGATGAGAGATTTTCCCTTTCCCAGGATGCCGGGGTGGGGGAGGGGGGTGGTTCTCATTTTTTTTTTTTTTTTTTTTCCTGTTTGTGTGTTTGGTTTACGTGTTTTCTTATTGTAGAGTTTCTCTGGACCAATAATAAGCCTGAGATGGAAACTTAAGGTCTTAGGTCTTTTCTGAATCTGCACATTTCCCTGGGCATGTGCAATGACTTTCTAAATTCCCCTTTATATGCAATTGCCTTTGAATGTCCTAATCCTTAATTGTCTGGCTCCCAAAAGATGACAAAGAGAAAAATGAAAGAGAAAAAAAAAAACCAAAAATCAAAAAACAGACACTGGATCTTGAGATCTCTGGAAGTCACTTCCGCAAGAGGAAAGGTTTGCAACAATTTCTGCCTTTTTCTGTGTTTGACCTCCACAATCAGGTGGCAGCAATCAGAAAATGGATCCCTAGTATTTGCAGGACAGAATCCTTATTGCCTACCCTGACTCCCACAAGCTGCTGGCAAACTGCTCCAGGAATATGTGAATTCTGCCTGCCATGTGGCTGTGGGCTATAGTAGAGATACCTGATACTGTTCTGCTGCCCCAAGATCTGAAATTGACCAAAATGAAGGGTGTTTAACTATCCAGAACATCCTGTAGATATTGCAAGCTTTTAACAGTCTATAGCTCCAAAGTAGTTACATCAGACAGATGTTATTTATGTGGAAAATCAGATTCCTAGTGCTTGCTACTCATCCATTTTAACTCTTGAGATAATATATTCTTAACTACCACACTCCAGTAAGATTTCTTTATTTCTCTTCTGACTAAAATTTGCTGTTTGGCTTCCTTATACATAGGCTGCATGGGATAAAAGCATAATTGTCTGGACATTTCCAAAAAAATTAAACTATGGACTGCACCCCAGGGTCAAGCTTCTTTTAGTCTGGGAGGCTTTGGAGTTTTCCAGAACCTGCTCCTGGAGCATCACCACTTTTCCAGTCATTCCTTCTTCCTAGAGTTAATAGATCTCACTATGCAAATAATTAAGGACATTAACTTTATTTTCTAACTTTCCCTAAAAAATTTCAGTTCCAATACTCATTTCCTTTTCAACACTACAAGGGAGTCTGGGTGATAAGTGAAAAGGAAAGGTTTTTCCCAAATGGAGAAAGAGCTTAATAAGTAGATTTGGATAATAATGGAACCTTAAGTAAAGTTCTGTTAATTCTGCTTCTTTCCTGTCCCTCTTCCCCCTTCTCAGGCTTCCCTGGTGGCTCAGCTGTAAGGAATCTGCCTGCAATGCAGGAGACCTGGGTTCGAGCCCTGGGTCAACAAGATCCCTTGGAGGAGAAAATGGAAACCCACTCCAGCATTCTTGCCTGGGAAAGCCCATGGACAGAGGAGCCTGGTGGGCTACAGTCCACGGGGTCACAAAGAGGTGAACACAACTTAGAGACTAAACAAGCTCTCCCTCTCACCATGACAACGGCTAGTGCTGTCCTAAGCCCGCCCGGCCTCATTTTTCTCATTGGCCGTGTTTATTTGTCTCTGAACTCCTTTCCTGGCTCTACTCTGTCTCCTCGACTAGATCTTAGATACCAGTACAAATGTGATCTTTCAAAAACACATATCTGATCATATTACTCCTCCACTCAAAAACCTATATTTTGGGGATATGAATGCAGCTATTCATCTGGTGTCTTTGAGCACCATGAGCTAGATGCAACCTGTATCCCCATCATTTGAGGCATGCATAGGTGGTATGCTAAGAATACAGCCCAGTGTGAAGCATTTCCTGAGGTCAAAGGCAGGGAAACTAGGTAGATGTAGCAATCATGGTAGATTTTCAAATCTTTGTTGAAGGAGAAGAGTAAGAAACTAACCCCCCAAAATGTCATATATGTATACAGATAATTCCGTGGACAGAGGATCCTAGAGGGATACAGGCCATGGGGTTGCAAAGAGTCAAAGACTGAACGACTCACACTACTACTGCTACTATGTATATGGCAGACATATACTCAAATATATTATCTGCGTAGCATCCTAGAAAAATATTTGACTCGAACCTAACCAAGAAGAAACAGTCAGAAAAATTAAATAGTTGGGCTTTCTAGAAGAAAACTGGCCTATTCTCATCAAAGATTTGATGTTATGAAAAATAAAGCAAAAAGGCAGAGGACAGTTTTAGATTACAGGCAATTAGAGAAAGAAGGCATGAACTTTCAGCTGCAGTGTATGGGCCTTGAAGATATTCTGGACCAGAAACACGCATAGCCACACAGCTATAAAAGGCATTATGGTAGAATTGGGGACATTAAAATGCAGCTGTCCATTAGTTAATAATACTGCATTAATGTTTATGTCTTTAGGTGGCATGATGCTTTGGGAAGGAGTTAGAATTTGCACAGTAGGATGAGGGGAAAACTTAAAGAGTTGCCTTGAACCAACAAGCATGATTATTCTAACACTTGACACCTCAAATTCAGCTAGAAAACATATCAACAGATAGTAAGAACCTTCCGAGATTTCAAGCATGAGACTTAAGTCCATGAATCTTTAGCACTTTCCATGAATCTTTCAAGGCTTAGCATCGGTTTTTTGTTCCTGATAGTCTTCCTTTCTATACAAGGGGCCAGGCCAAAACACAAGGGTTCTTACAGGCAGCTATGCCCATTCGTTTTTCTGCTGCTTTGTTCATGCTATTTTCTCTAATGAAATGCTCTTTTCCTTTTCTTATATAGCATAATCATACTCATTTTTCCAGGTTCAAGGACATATTAAAACTTTTCTACCTCTCTCTCCTCTGTTATTTCTTTGAACTCTAACCTACACACACACACACACACACACACACTTCCCCTTAATGATATCCAAAACTCTATAACTATTACTTCCTCTGATCTGTTTATGTACCTCTCTAGATTGATCTTCCTTTACAGTGGAGACTATGTTTTGTTCATGCTTGCTTTCCCAGTACTGAACAAAGTGGACATAGGCAGATGTTCAATAAATATTTGTCACACAAATGAATTGAGGAAGGAAAAACATCACGGTCTCCTTACATGCTCAAGCTGCTGACCAAAAGGTGAATTATTTGGCAAGGTCATCAAGTTAACAAGAGTCAACATTGGTTAAATCCTAGAACAGAGCTCTCTGATATAGTGCGTTATGTAGTCATATGGTCTTCATTCATTTTCAAACATTTATTGACTGCCCACAGTGTCCTCAAAACTGTTCATGAATCTGGGAATACAAAGAGATGAGTAAGACACACTTCCTGTGCGTGAATGTCTTAAAGTGTATTGGGATCAATAAAATGTATCTCATATTTACAATAGTGCAGGTAATATTTGAAAGAAAAAAAAAAGAGGTTTAAAAGGTAGGATAATTCGAATTTAGAGTAGGGAAGAGAAAAGTTTGAGGGTAAATATTTCCATAGATCTTAAAAGATGCATGGAATTTGGACAGGTGGGGCAAGAAGGCAAGGAAAGAAGGAATCGTGAAGGGGATTCCCTAGGGGAAACAGACTGTGGCAGAGGGTAAGGGAGGAAGTGAAGGGTGTGAACACCTCCTAAATTTTCCCTCCTTCTCTGTTCACACAGCCACCATCACCTTAGTTCAGATTCTTACTACGTCTTATCTGGCTTAGTGGTGCTGGTCCTTACTGCCTCCATTCTCCATAGCCAACCCACTTCAAGCCTTTTTCCACTCCACCACATTAATTACATTCCAAATGCAAAAATCACAGTAACTAATGCTTTGCTTAATATCCTTCAAAGACTTGATTTTTCCCTTAGGTTAAAGGGTGTACACCTTCTCTCATTATAGAAATTTCCCAGTGCTTCCATAGGAGTTCCCTGGTGCTTCTTGTCTAAGCATCAACTCTTTCATGTTTCCAGACGGGACAGTGTGCGTGCATCATACCAAGCTCTTGAACTTGCCTGAACATCCTAAACTCACCATCCTATTTCTTAGCACATAATGCTCCCATTCACTGGCCTGCTATCTAATCCCCCTCCCCCCAACTCCTTTTTATTTATTTATTTTTTTCTGTCCCAAATTTCATTCTCTTTTAAAGCAAATGTTTACCAAACACTACCAACATGCTGGGCTTCCTGGGTGGCTCAGTGGTAAGCAATCTGCCTGCCAATACAGGAAGTGTAGTTTTGATCCCTGGGTCGGGAAGATCCCCTGCAGTAGGAAATGGCAACCCACTCCAGTATTCTTGCCTGGAAAATCCCATGGACAGAGGAGCCTGGTGGGCTACAGTCCATGGGGTCACCAGGGGTTGGACACAACTGAGTAACTGAGCACATACCCACAAGTGAAGATTCACTGCATCTCTTTTCTGCTCCCAATGCAATAGCCTCATGTTTAAAAATATTTTCCTGTTAGCTGCATTATATATATATATAATTACAATTATCTGTTTATTTTTCCAGTACTGAGAGTAATCTGTGATAGCCTCTAGGACAATGATTGTGTCTTTTTTTAATCTCTGCTCTCCAAGTATTTTTGCTGTCATTCAGTCGTTCAGTCATGTCCAACTCTGCGACCCCATGGACTGCAGCATGCCAGGCTTCCCTGTCCTTCACCATCTCCTGGAGTTTGCTCAAACTCATGTCCATTGAGTCAGTGATGCCATCCAACCATCTCATCCTCTGTCTTCCCCTTCTCCTCCTGCCTTCAATCCTTCCAAATATCTTAAACATTTAAAATAAATACAAGTTTTGTGTCTTTAAAATTTTTTGTTGAAATATAGTTAATTTGCAATATTTTGTTAGTTTAAGGCATACAGCAAAGTGATTCAGTTATACATATATATTCTTTTTTAGATTTTTTTCCATTACAGGTTATTACAAGGTATTGAATATAGTTCCCTGTGCTATATAGTAGTTCTTTATTAGTTATCTATTTTATATATAAGTGTGAGTACACTTTAATCCAAACTCCTATTTTTTACAGATTAAGAGCTTGGGAATAAAAGTTTTGAAGTGAATGAATGAACAAATTGTCTTTGCTAAAATTAAGTAAAACCAGATACTGGATTAATATCTAGTAATCCTTTCTCTAGAACTAAAGAACCTCTTGATGAAAATGAAAAGGAGAGTGAAAAAGTTTGCTTAAAGCTCAACATTCAGAAAACTAAGATCATGGCAACTGGTCCCATCACTTCAAGGGATGGGGAGACAGTGGAAACAGTGGTGGACTTTATATTTTGGGGCTCCAAAATCACTGCGGATGGTGATTGCAGCCATGAAATTAAAAGCTTAATCCTTGAAAGGAAAGTTATGACCAACCTAGACAGCATATTAAAAAGCAGAGACATTACTTTGTCAGCAAAGGTCGGTTTAGTGAAGGCTATGGTTTTTCCAGTGGTCATGTATGGATGTGAGAGTTGGACTATAAAAAAAGCTGAGTGCTGAAGAATTGATGCTTTTGAACTGTGGTATTGGAGAAGACTCTTGAGAGTCCCTTGGACTGCAAGGAGATCTAACCAGTCCATCCTAAAGGAGATCAGTCCTGGGCGTTCATTGGAAGGACTGATGCTGAAGCTGAAACTCCAATACTTTGGCCACCTCATGTGAAAAGCTGACTCATTTGAAAAGACCCTGATGCTGGGAAAGATTGAGGGAAGTAGGAGAAGGGGACGACAGAGGATGAGATGGTTGGATGGCATCACTGACTCAATGGGCATGAGTTTGGGTAGACTCCAGGAGCTGGTGATGGACAGGGAGGCCTGGCATGCTGTGGTTCATGGGGTTGCAAAGAGTCAGACACAAGTGACTGAACAGAACTGAACCCTTCCCCTTCACTGAGAGAAATCTATATTTTGACAGTGGCTATTTTCCCCAAATAAAGAATTTGTCATTTCCCTTGAAAACTAGAGTAATCAATGTTATGAAAAAGAAAGTTGTACAGTGAGGTCTTCAAGAAAGCTCTTTGAGGGGGCTGACTCTGTTAATCCATATTGCCTTTACCTCCTCTTTCCTTCTTTCTTTCTGGAAGCCAAATATAATGCCTGGAGCTGCAGCCACTGTCTTGCTACTAGAAAATGAAAAACATTCTCTAAAGATAATGGAGAAGGAAGATGGATGAAGGTTGAGGCATTGACAGTATCATAAGGGCATTGCACTCCCTCTGGACTTAAGGAAATGCCTCCCAATCTGCAAAGGAACCAGATAAGAGACTGAAATAAAACTTTGAAAGATAACTCAATTGCCTTAGAGTGGTCTGGTGGATGGCAGAGAAGAAAACAGGTACATAGTATAGCCCAGATCTTAATGGAGGAAGCAGCCAAGGGAGAAATCAAATCAAGATGAAGAAGGGAGCTGAAAGGCTTGAAAGTACGTTGCAAATACCGTCAGAATGTTGAGTGGAATTTTCTTTAGTAAGGTAGAATCATGGTCATTTTTGAATAAACTGGTATTGGAAAGCCAATGAGGTATCAAGGAGAAGTGTCAATGAGAAAAAAGGCATTTGAGAAGGAAGTTCCCAGAGAAGTCTGGATTCAAGCTTAATGTTTCACACTAGATGCTACCAGTGGGATAGTCAAGAAACAGGAAGCAGATACATCATTGGCCTTTGAGGAGCAACACAGTGAAGAATCAGAAGGAAAAGAAGCCAGGGTCATTATTTTCAACAGGAGAAACATAACTCAGTATCATGTAATAACACACAACAACAACAAAAAAGAAAGTGGTGTTAATGTGTGCTTGTGTACAATTCAATAAACTTGTTTGTATTTGCATTGTAGGTTCTTTGAAAGTATAAGCTAAAGATTCTAGAGAATATTTTTAATCACCACATTTCCTAGCAAAATCTAGTATATGTGCTCCATCGCTCAGTTGTGTTCAACTCTCTGTAATCCCATGGACTGTAGCCCACTAGGCTCCTCTGTCCATGTGATTTTCCAGACAAGAAAGCTAGCATGGGTTATCATTTCCTTCTCTAGGAGATCTTCCCTACCCAGGGATCAAACCCACATCTCTTGCATCTCCTTCATTGACTAGCAGTTTCTTTATATCTAGCACTATGTGGAAAGCCCTAACATAGTTGGCTCTGAAAAACTTACTATTTTAATTTTTATTGATTCTTCCAGAACAGGGGGAGGCTCCATGCTCTGCAGACAACCAGGCCGTTTTGGGTGCTTTCAGACTGCTGCTGATGAACTTTGCATGTAACTTGTTCCCTTCTTTAGTATACTTTAGAAGTAAAGTATAAATATTTTAAAAGGAAAGGGTTATACCGTGTTTTCCTTGATTGATGTAACTGAGGAAGGAGAAGCAGAAATTGTAAGTATATTCTCTATGTTCTGCCTTTAAATCAGATGAAATAACTTCAACTCCAATCACGACTAGGTTGCTCTGGTAATCAGTTTTTCCTAAGGTGATAGCTAAAGTAATATAGGTTTTACATTATTATTTTAGTATGTGACTAGATTCTGAGAAAAATAGCTCCTCTCAACGTATCTGTAAAAAATCAATAAATGTTAAAATAAGCAAGCTGCTACAAAAATGATACCGATTTTTAGTCACAGCAACTACCCTCAATTTGTAGACTGGAGAGAGCTTTTTCTAAAATGGTTTGAATTGGAACTGAGCATTTTCCAGCCTTGTACCATAGAAAATAATAACCACAGAGCCCAAGGTGTATACGTATATATATATATATATGTGTGTGTGTGTATATATATATATATAAAATTAGTCTTAGAGAACTTGAAAACCTGCAACAACTGTACTTAACAGAGGTTCACATAATTTCTGCATCATAACCCATTCTTCACAAACCACATCTGCTTTTGCACAGAACTACCATCCTGAGCATCTTGGTACTTCCTGTATTATTATCAACCATCAAGTTGCTTCTATTATTTTGCATATGTCTGTCTCCTCCAGCATCCCTGAACATTACCTGTATTATAATCTATAGGATAGAAAAAACAATACATGAAAGTGCGCAGATTTCATCTATACTACCAAGAGACCACTTTTTTCTTGTTTTTTTTTTTTTGCTTAACCCCTTGGGTAGCAGTACCATAATTACTGTAACATTTCTATTGATTTTGAACTTTAAATTTCCTGAAAACATTTGGTAGAGTTATTTAGCATTTATTCATTTCTGTAGAGCGAAAAATAAGAGCCCGGAGCTGGGTTCAAATCTGTGTTCTTCCAATTACTGGCTGTGAGACCTTAGGCAAGTTTCCTTACCACTTTGCACCTCAGTTTTCTTTTCCACACAGTGGAGATAAAGCAATACTTAGACTAAGAGTTTTACAAAATCAAAACGTGTAAAATCCTTTACAGAGGCAGTTGCTGAATCAGAATAAGCACCTACAAAATTTTAGCAATCACTCTTTAAACATTTATTACGTTTATTGCTAATAAAATATATATATATACATATATATGTATAGATCAGTAGATAGATAAATAGAGACATATATATAGATATACAGAGCATCCCACTCCGGTATTCTTGCCTGAAGACTCCCATGGACAGAGGAGCCTGGTGGGCTATGATCCATAGGGTCACACTGAATCACACACAATAGAAGCAACTGAGAATACACTTGAGAATATATATATATACACACACATATATACATGCATGTATATATATATGCATATGCATACATACATATACATGCATACATGCACATATGTATATGTATGTATTCATACACATGCAAATATGCATATACATATATACACACATGTGTATATATATATATATATATATATATATATATAGCATGGAAAACAGAAAGAAAAGACCAAACAATCTGTTGCTCAGTCTCCAGTCATGATTACTTTGTTGTAATAGTGACATCTCTTCTGAAATACTTCATTTTCAAAATTTTCAATGGTATGCTACAGATAAGTCACATTCCAAAACAAGCATCCACACAGAAAACAAGCTGGGAGGCTATCATGTCAATTTCCAAGTAGAAGACATCTCAAACTTGAATATTTATTTCATTTTCATTTAAGTTAAAATGAAGTTTGGCTTGTTTTGCTTGTTTTTAAATAGTTCCAAGAGAATATTCTATTGTCAGTAAATGAGGCAATACCATTGATAGCCTGGTAGGTATCATTTTTATAGTAGTTAAGAAAGGCAAAACTTTATGTTTTTTTATAAATATTTAAGTGTGAATTGTCAATTCCTTATAGTTTTTTTTCTCAGCTTATTCACTGTCATAATCTTTCAGAGGGATCCTTCAAGCAAAAGATCTCTTGATGGCCCAAAGCACTAATTTGAAAGGAAATGGTTTCAACTGGAATTTTAATGTCAACTGGGATGAGCTGAATATAAGAAAGATGTGTTAGAAAATGGTATGGAGAATCAAGTCTCAACACACTTAGTTAGTGTGTTTTAAATTATATGTACTTTAAGTTCGTGATTTCCTGTACGCTTTAGGAAGATTTCAAAGAGGATATATGAATGCCTGGTCTTTCCAATCTGAAGATTAGTATACCATAAAGTTGATGAAAACACATTTCCTTTCTTCTCATGCAGCATATTCATCCGCTTTTGGTTACAATAAAAATTAAGATGAATACTTACCTTCTATGTTTTAGCTCAAATAATCTTCAGTATGTAATAATAAGTTCCATTCCCATGAACTGTGGCCACAAGAGAAGATTGTATAGTTTGCTTTATATTTCAAATGTACAGACATGTGTTTCAAAGTCAGTAAGTCCTTTAACTTTTTTTTTTTTTAAACACTAGTTAGGTATATCTCTGAGAAATACATAATTGGCAATCTCAGGGTTTTTTCCTCCATATATGCACAAAATCAAGACTGCACTAAGTTTTTTTCTAGTTCAACAGTTTCTCTTTAGCAAAATAAGTTCACTTTGGCATTAAAAAAAGAAGAATATCGGGACTGTGGAAGCAGAGGTAAATGGCTCTGTGAATGTGAATGTGTGCTCAGCCACGTCTGACTCTTTGCAACCTATGGACTGTAGCCCACCAGACTCCTCTGTCCATGGAATTTGCCAGGCAAGAATACTGGAGTTGGTTGCTATTTCCTACTCCAAGGGATCTTCTTGACCCAGGGACTGAGCCCACATCTCCTATGTCTTCTGCATTGGCAGGCAGATTCTTCACCACTGAGCCAGCTCCACACACACATAACCTTGCAAATAAAACGAAGTGATTTTGGAGGAAAAAGATTATTTAAAGCATTAATGGAAAAATGATATATCTATTCATTCTCTTAGCAAAGTTTGCAAATAGGCTTTAGGTGCCAAAAATAAAGTGGAAAATAAGAGAGAGAACCTATTCTCCTGGAAATTAGCATCATAATGGGGCTTCCCTGGTGGCTCAGATGGTAAAGCGTCTGTCTGCAATGCAGGAGACCTGGGTTCGATCCCTGGGTTGGGAAGATCCCCTGGAGAAGGAAATGGCAGCCCACTCCAGTATTCTTGCCTGGAAAATCCCATGGACGGCAGAGCCTGGTAGGCTACCGTCCATGGGGTCACAAAGAGTCGGACACGACTGAGCGACTTCACTCACTCACTCACTCACTCAATGACAGTGATGTCTAAAAACACTTGAGGTACACACACTTAGATGAGTAGTTAAGATGCCTAAGGATGCTTTCATGCTGGAGGGCAGACTTGCATTAAAATCCTTTCTGTTCTTATTTTGGTGCTTTGAATAAGCTGTGGGTTTTTCTATATAAAGATGAATATCAACTAATAAACTAAAACACTATATTTTCTGTCTTTAGATTTATAAAGCCTACATATAGGAAGCACACTTGACAAATGTTACAATCAGAACATTTTCAGATAGTTTTTATGTTCATATGTATAGCCATGATTTTAATCTGATAAAAAGTGTAAGGTCTGGCATAATGACAATAACCTGTTTACAGCTGAAAGTAAAGATGTGAAATGGGTACTAGAAATATAGAAGGTAAGTGATAAGGGCTAGTGATTTAAATGCAGATGTGATGTCTGGATGGCAGCAGCCATTTGTGACCATGTGGCAACAGTACTGATTTAAAAAAAAAAAAAAGGAAACGTGATGAGAAAAGTGGAAATAAATGCAATCAACCCTTGATCATTATTCAGGCTTGGGTGCCAGTCCTTCAGTGCAGTTGAAAATCCAGGTAACTTGTAGTTTACCCTAAATAGACGTAATTCCTCTATATCTGATGTTCTGAAACTGTGGATTCAACCAACCTAGATCCTGTAGTACTATAGTATTTACTATTAAAAAAAAAAATCTCTATAAGTGAACCTGAGCAGTCCGAGTGTCAACTGTAGTCTCGTTTGTTCAAGGAACTGCCAAACAGTGTTTTCTTATTTGTAGATGAAGGCATTGGCTCTTCAGTATTATAGTTACCATGGGTGAAAAGCAAGGTTTGGATTAAGAATTTTTCATACATTAACTTGGAGGGTGTTCAACATGATGATCCCCTGGAGGAGGAAATGGCAACCCACTCCAGTATTCTTGCCTGGAAAATCCCATGGACAGAGGAGCCTCGTGTGCTGCAGTCCACAGGGTCACAAATAGTCAGGAACGGCTTAGTGACTACACAACAACACACCTACTCTGGAGCTGTGCTTTGACCAAATGAGAGGAACCTCCTACCAGCCCTATGGGAGAGAATCAGACTAGGATGCAGAGATAAGCAGCAGGTGCAGAGAATAATGAGTGAGTTTTGCATGCATGGTGAAAATGGAGATTCACTGCGGTAAAGGAAGCTCAGAGAAAGCCTCCCCTCTGATGAGGTTTTAAACATATGGGAAAAGGACAAATCCTTTGGTGGTGATAATTCTTAAATTCCTGTTTCATTTCTATGCTCTGTACATCCAGCTAGGTGGCTAATCAAGGTTTCCTTTCCTTTATGTGTATTCATTTCTTCCTGGTATTAATTCGTATGCAGCATTGATTGCATCAAGCAATAAACCTTCAAGCAGTAAGCTTGATTATTTTTTAACATGGAAAGAGTAAAATTAATTAGCACCTTTGGCATTTGAAGACCATAAAACTTGCCTAAGGTCACCAAAAATGAGCACTAGTGGGTCTTTATTAGCAACTTTATGCTTAGTCCACTGGGCATCTGTAGGTCTATTTTTGTCAGAATTTTTAAAGAAATAAATTATTTATATCCTAATTATAAAAAGTAAACATTTCAGCTGGTTATTAAAAATGGCCACAGGAAATATATCCACCTATGAAGTGAACCTGAATTCACTGAACTTAGAGAGATATAAGTTGTTTTTTTTTTCTTTTGAGGAAAAAAGTGAGATGATGGAACTTGTCAAGTTAAAGATATATATAAAAGATACACTTCCAAAAAAAAAAAAAAACAAACAAACCAGGAAAACTAGGAAAGATCCTTAAGATGGCATGCTGAATTCTAGAGAGAATATTATAAAAAGAATGAGCAATGTAAGAAAGAAGTCATAAAAGCATCTCTTCAGTTCATTCTTAACAAAGCAATCACTGAATGCTTTAAGAATTTGTAAATTGCTTCCAATAGCTTGATTGAGTTTAACTGAGTTATAAGAATTAAGAATGTTGCAAATATAATGCAATCCCTAATAGGATCTTTCCCGTAATTTAAGCTCCTTCTTTCAGGGATATTGTCAACAGTTCTGCTTTTCCCTAGAAATCTAGCAAGGTAAAATCAGTTCCAAGTCTTCAACTTATTATTGATTTTTCTTTGTTCAACATATAAACTTGCCTGTTAAGAGCTTTTCAGAACGTCAAGAATTGAGTGAAGAGAACGACAATATAATATATCTATTCATAAAAGCTTTCAGTTAGAATTCTAGACACAATACCATTTGAGAACAATACATCTAACTTAAAGGAGTACAAGGGGTACTATTAGTAGATAAAAGGTAGAGTGGGAATTTAAACAGCCTGTAATTGATTGACAAGCAGTTGCAAAGTAAAGAAAACAGTGCTCCCTTTTACAACATCAGCCAAAATGAAATAGTCTGTAGGCTAGTTCTAGATGCCTTCATCTGCATGACTTAGTCATTAGGAAAAAATTCATTTTATACAGGTGAAGTGAAAGCATTAGTCACTCAGTCATGTCCAACTCTTTGTGACCCCATGGACAGTAGCCCTCCAGGCTCCTCTGTCCATGGAATTCTCCAGGCAAGAATACTGGAGTGGGTTGCCATTCCCTTCTCCAGGGGATCTTTCTGACCCAGGGATCAAACCTGAGTCTCCTGCATTGCAGGCAGATTCTTTATTGTCTGAGGCACCAGGGAAGCCCCTTTATATAAGAAGTGCTAAGTTATAAAATTATTTTTTATGATTTGGCGAAAATTAATTCAATCCATTGCATTTTTTAAAGTATATACATAAAGATTTTCCTTTAAAAATGTTAATCCTATTGTTATTGCAACTGGCAAAAAAATGCAAATAAAAGTCAAAGTACAAAAAAACAGCAACTAGCTAAATAAAATTTAATCGTCTCACCCTGTGAGATACTATACATTATTTGAAATGCTAGAGCTGATTTATTGGTCAAGAAAGATGTGCACTGTATCTTAAGTTAAAAAAAGATTATGTCAATAAAATCCTATTAAAGAGGGAGAGTTCAATTTATGAAGAAAAAGAAAATATTGCCTGCCATTCAGGTTCTATAAGGATCAAGTCATTTGCCACTGCAGTCACCCATTGATGCTGCATGAACCTGAGGCAAACTCAGGCTGGAGAAAAATTTTTCCATGCATGTCTGTTTTCTATGGACCTTCCCTGGGTTGGAAAGATGCCCTGGAGAAGGGAAAGGTTGCCCACTCCAGTATTCTGGCCTGGAGAATTCCATGGACTGTACAGTTCATGGGATCACAAAGAGTCAGACATGACTGAGAGTCTTTCACTTTCACTTTCCCATATCGAAAAGCACTACAACCATTAATTTAAAATTCTTTGTGATTAGCAGTAGTCTTTAGATGCCTTTTTTTTTCCCAACAAACAAACAAACAAAAATCATGTGTATCCTGGCTCCCTCCTAACCTCTTCGGAGCAGTTCCTCTGAGAGGCTGTCTCCCAGTCCTTAGTAAGATCCCCAAATAAAACCTTTACGTTGTGCATTTTTCTTTCTGTCAAATATACAATTGTAACAATATCTTAGAGTTGAGATTTTTGAGCAGATTTTTATGAATTTCTTTGAGTTTTGATTTTGACTTTGATAAAGAGAAATATAAATGCTATTAAAAAAAACTGATAGTGTAGAATTTAAATTCAGAGAAAATGAAAAGTTGATCTAGACCCTTCTTAGATGATATTAGAATGACCTCTGCAGTATCCTTTCTGTATAACTCAGTTGCTAGCTGCAAGCCTCTGAGCAAGTGTAGCTCACTCACTTCATTTCTGGGCAGGATGAATGGAAAGTTTCAAGCATGAAAAATATCTTTTTCTCTTCAATTCCACTCTTCCTATTGTAACTCCTATTTGGCTCTTCTTCTCCATAAGTGGTGATAACAAGTTTCTTCTTTATTATAAAAAGCAGGCCTCCCAGTACTTCAAGAATGCTTAGTATCTGAGTCTTTTCTTTCGCAGGTCTCTTCAATCTCTTGGCCCAAAATGAGAGGAGGGGGTGGGGAAGCAGGGAGACCCAGCATTTGGTGACACAGCTTGAGCAGACCACCTCTCCTAAGCAAAGCTCCAGGTGGCCCTCTTGCAAACAAACCACTTTCCACAAGCACTTTTAGGGGTTCCTTCATGTAGCTGGGAGATGGAGGTGAGGTGCAAAGCATCTTATATGAGGGAGGGTAAATATAAGTCTAAGAACCATCCTAGTCTAAGAACATGGAATGCTGACTCACCTTCTACCTAAAAGAACATTTTTGTAACCAGACTTGTCCAAATGATTTTTGATGAACTTACAAGGAAAGTAAGAAGGATTAGACATAGCACAGTTGAAGACACTACCTGGAGATAAAAAAGAAAAAAAATGATTCTTTTAGAAATCCACAACTGATTCCATGTATTTTAAATAATTCCACTGTTAGTCAACTACTTGAGTCATTCACGGAACCTGACTCAGATTTTGCATGTAGTAATACTCAATGATATTTCCTATACTTAACACATGTCTCACAGTTAGAATCATATGCACACAGGGTTTTTTGTTTTTTTTGTTGTTTGTTTGTTTGGAACCAGAGCAAAAGCTTGACAAATATCCACATTGAAAGACAAGCAATCTGTACTTATCCTGATCAGTTGAAATATACACAGTGCATGCATGCATTCATGCACAATTTATTCTATTTTCTGTGGATGTAGGCTTTATTATATTATAACATTATTAGTATATCAGCTTAGAAATTAACAAGAAAATTCCCCATCTTATCTTCAAGTGATCTGATGGGTGCCTGCCAGTTCAAGTTAGGCTTTTTAAATTACCGGGTGCTCTTAGTTTGGACTCTGCTGTAAACAGTGGTTTCAAATCTTTTGGGCCAAGAACAACATGTAGCAATGCAAGAGCAGACTCCAATGTAGCAGAAAATATGGAGTT
Organism: Cervus elaphus; assembly: GCF_910594005.1. Classification (NCBI taxonomy): domain Eukaryota; kingdom Metazoa; phylum Chordata; class Mammalia; order Artiodactyla; family Cervidae; genus Cervus; species Cervus elaphus. The sequence goes on along the minus strand of NC_057842.1, from coordinate 19,796,518 downwards.
AAAAATACAAGATCCTTTGGAGAATATTAACTCATGTACATTATGTAAGTAGGTAATAATCCAAAATGCTATTTTCTAGGATCCTCAAACCTCCCACAGAGGCCCTATCTATTTGGACTTTTAAAATAGCTCAGCATAGGTTGAAGCATGAAATGCATTTGAGCCACTGAAAACACAGGAGAACCACAGTTAGTCAGCAGCCAGTCACGGTCTCTGTCCCATGGGTCAGAGATCAGTCTGCTCAAAACCCTACGAGGGAAAATCCGTCAGGTCATAGCGTGAAAATTCTTCTCCCACTTAAACAGGAGGAGGGTGGTTCTCCATAGGACTGTTTTAGTTCTGCTACTCACTGGTCACCCAGGGACATCACCAGTTCAGATTCTGGATGGTAACTGGAGAAAACTTGTATCACCCACCCATGCATCACACTACAGAGCAGAAATGGAGCAGAGCCAAGCCTGATTCAGCAACTCAGCCTCATGCCTGAGCTCAAAGGCAGCTGCCTGAAGCCAAGGAAAAGCTGAATCCAAAGAAGAACAGAATCACACAGAGATAGATAAAAGGGTGAGAGAAAGACATGTAAAGATGGAAAAATAAAGATACTCCCACATAGAATGCTATAGTGCCACTAGATGTCTGTTCTTTCCTCCTTCAGCTATTTCTATTTAGTGGTTTAATCTGCTTTTTTGTTGTTGTTGTTGCAGGACTTCTCAGAGCCTTTAATGATTTTCATGTCTTTGTGATTTTCCTTTCCTTTTTTTAAATGGGAGTATTATTGCTTTACAATATTGTGTTAGTTTCTGCTGTATAACAGTGTGACTCAGCCATATGGGGGAGGTGGAAGGGATGCCCATGGGGTTTTTAACTGAAATTACTATGCATACCACTTCTAGAAGTGATCTGTCTAATTGATTTGGTTATTTATTTATTTATTTTGGTAGTGACTTATTCTCTGGTCACACTTTCATTCTTTTTTTTTTTCCTCTAAAATGTATTAAACATAACTGTCTTATACTTTGATAACTCTAGTTTCTAAAGTCCTTATGGGTCTATTTCAACTCTGTATTGTTCTACTGATTCTCATTTACAGAATTACATTTTGTGATTTCTGACTCTAAGCAAAGCATTTGCCTTTCAACTTGATTTTTGGGAATTTGTGAAGATGTGAATTGAAATTGAGCTTCTCAGAGACTGTACTTTCATCAGCTAGTCTAGGGGGACACTTCTAATGTAGAGTCCCTTGCAATTAAATTATTAGCTTGAAGTTGTTAGTCTACTCTGGTTGTATGAATGTAGACCAAAACTGATGAAAGACATTCAATGTTACAGATTCTGAGTATAGATCTCTTCAACACAGCTGAAAGCTACGACATGTTGCATCTCTCCACTTGGCAGGATTCAGTTCATCTTATACCAAGGGTAACAGCTTCTACTGCCTGTGTAGGAGTCTGGTTTCAGATTCCCATTGTGCCAGCATCCTAGTCGTTATCTTCCATTTTCTCTACCCCATGCAGCTATCAAAAGAGTTTAATTTATCTCCCAGGAATCTGATTCTGCATCATTTCTTTTTCAAATTTGAATTTTCCTTATTTTATTGTGCCTGCTCAGATCAGCATTTTGTTTCAAATAAGAGGGTAATTCAGGATACCCATCCCACTAAACTGCCAAAATAAAAATAAAATAAACTCAATTGAAATGGTTCACGTTCTGATATATTTCCCCCAGTGGACTATGTTAATAATCTATCTCTTTCCAGGATCTTGCACAGAGCTGACCCTGAGTGGGGCTAAATAAAACTTGGAGAGAAGAACAAATGCATGTCATGGCTTCTTTTGGTTGTTCAGATTAGTTATGCTCACTCCCATACCAAGAAACTTGCAAAACCTATTCCTTCCTCATCTCCCAACTTCAGTCAATGCAAACCAGAGATCTCTTACTTAAGAAGACTTTCTAATGTTCAGACAAGCTTATTTGCTTAATTTATATTTATATAACTCTCTGTGTTTCTTTTTTTATGGTGTTATCACTAATCCAGGGGTGAGTTGTTTGATATCAGTCTCACTGTATCTTGTTCATGGAAAGATCTCCATTTCCTGCCATGGTGCCTGATTTAAAACAGTGCTTTGCTCATTTCCTGTTGAATGATCCTTAAAAGAATAATTGAAAAACATTTTACAGACATACTGAAGGGAGGGATTGCATGGTAACCACTTTTTCACTTTTCACTTTAAATGCGTAACAAATGTGGGAATTAATAGTCATGTAGATAATCAATGGTGTGTAACCAATTCTTCCTTCTAATAAGGCAGGCAGATGGAACACTGCCAGGAAGGCAGCTAGGAATTCCTTCCCCTTGTTCAAGCCCCAGGAAGCTATATTATTTACAATTTCAAGGGTTTAAAGGAGAAGGGGATGACAGAGGATGAGATGGTTGGATGGCATCACCAACTCAATGGGCATGAGTTTGAGCAAGCTCTGGAGGTTGGTGATGGACAGGGAAGCCTGGCATGCTGCAGTCCATGAGGTTGCAAAGAGTCAGACACGACTGAGAGACTGAACTGAACTGAAAGTGAAGAAAAACGCTTATTTAAAATCATTTATATGAGTTAAACTTTTAAAACCTGAAATTTATTTAAATTAAGACATTGCATGCTTAACGTATCTAATTATATTTTGGCTTTGTAATAGTCCCTATAGGGCATTATAACAAAATTATAAATATAAAAGATAACTGCTGTGTGTATAAACATGGGAACACACCAAAACACTCGCTTCAGTAATCAAATACATATTTTGCCCTTCACTGAGTTGTATCATTGTAGGTATCAAATAAACCTTTATCTCACTGGATAGATTTCTATTTTATTTAAGCTTGAAACAAAACTTTAAGGAAAGAAAACTCAATAAAATAAAATAATGCTATCAAGAAATATCATATTTATTCTGGATTTCTTTAATGACATTTCTTCTGTGCTTTGATGAGAATAAAAAGCTCATCTTAAAGATACTGGGAATGAATTTATGCTCAAAGTCTAAAACAATAGCTAAATATTCCATAGCAAAGTTAATATGTGCTGTGTGCATGCTTAGTTGCTCAGTTGTGTCTGATTTTTTTGAGACCTCATGGACTGTAACCCGCCAGGCTCTTTTGTCCGTGGAATTCTCCAAGCAAGAATACTGGAGTGGGTGGCCATTTCCCTCTCCAGGGGAATCTTCCCGGCCCAGAGTTGAACCCATGTCTCTTGCATCTCCTGAACTGGCAGGCAGATTCTTTACCACTGAGCAACCTGGGAAGTCCAAAGTTAGAATAATCACCAAAATAGAAAGTTCTATAAATATAAAAGTGACAGTTGCTCAGTTGTGTCCGACTCTTTGCAACCCCATGGACTATACAGTGCATGGAATTCTCCACTCCAGAATACTGGAGTGGGTAGTCTCTCCCTTCTCTAGGGGATCAAACCCAGGTTTCCTGCATTGCAGGTGGATTCTTTACCAGCTAAGCCACAAGGAAAACCCAAGAATACTGGAGTGGGTAGTCTATCCCTTCTCCAGCATATCTTCCCTACCCGGTAATCCAACCAGGGTCTCCTGCACTGCCGGAGGATTCTTTATCAAATATTCAACCTGAAATATCTGCATGCCAAAAGGATTCTTTGTTTTCTACTTTATTGTGAAAAACAAAATTAAAAGCAAACTCCTTAAGCCAAACAGATATAGATTTATATGGAAGAGTATTAAATTTTTTTAATATAGAAATGAATCGGTAATCTTCTTTTGATATATTTTCATACTTAGAAATTGTTAAAATTTTCTTTTGTCAACAAAACTAAAAATAAACAAATGGGACCACTTTTTGTTTAAAGAGAAATAGATCACTTTTATAGTCAGAGGATATGACTATACCCAAAATTACAGGTGATGATAGATGCAGTGACTTCAAATAGCCACAGCCAGAAATTCATTTCATTGGGTCAGCAAATTCAACAGATTTTACTTGGCTGAAAGAAAGACTGAAGAGGGAAGTTTTTTTTGTTGTTTTTTTTTTTTTTTTAAAGAAAGAAACCTAGAGTGATAACTGAACCTAATAGAGGTGATTCAGTCGAGAAAATAACAAGTAATGTCTGTGACCATTTCATGGCTTATAAACTACTTACATAACTTACAAAATTCACATGTGATGACTCAGAGAAGGCGTCAGTCCACCTTTTCTAAAAGGAAGGCATCTTAGCAAACTTCCTTAAATTTTTTTTTTTAATTAGAGTATAATTACTTTACAAACTTGTGTTGGTTTCTGCCATACATCAACATGAATAGACTATAGGTATATATATGTCTCTTCCCTCTTGAACCACCCCCCACCCCAGTCTCCCTCCCCATCCCACCCACCTAGGGTGCACCAGCTTTGGGTTCCCTCTGTTATACAACAAACTCTCACTGGTCATCTATTTTACATATGGTAATATATATGTTTCAATGCTGTTCTCTCCAATCATCCCATCCTTTCCTTCCCCCACTGTGTCCAAAAATCTGTTCTTTATGTCTGTGTCTCCTAGATCACAAACTTCTTTTTCTCAAGTTCAAAGAGTAGAATCAAAACTGGAGGCAAGTTCTTTGTACAACAAAGAGGTGCTTTCCCACCACACCTGGTGATTGAATTATGCTTGAGAAAAAGAAATATTCTAGCGCATTATGGAAAGATATGCTCCTGTAACCAAAATATAAAAGGTATGATAGTATAAAGGTATAACGCCAATTTAATAGTGAAATAGATGAATAGAAATATAGAATAGTGTGAAGGAACTAGCCTTGATCTGTATTGTTAGACTGCAGTAGAAATATTATGCCAGGTTATGAGACCTATACTTTAGGAAAATTATAGATCAAGGGCCACTATTGATACCAGGTCTAGTCAAATCTGGCCAAGAAATGTTATTTTCTTAGCCAAAAACAAATAATGAAAATATTTGACAATGATCAAGACATGAAAGCAATCTAAATGTCCATAGATGGATGAGAAAGAAAGATTGGTATACACACACACACACATACACACACACACACACACACACACACACACACCACTGGAATATAATTCAAGCAGAAAAAAAGAATGAAGAAATACCATTTACAGCAACATGGATGAAACTCAGTTCAGTTCAGTCAGTTAGTCATGTCTTACTCTTTGTGACCCCATGGACATCAGGCTTCCCTGTCCATCACCAACTCCCAGAGCTTGCTCAAACTCATGTCCATCGAGTCAGTGATGGCATCCAATCATCTCATCCTCTGTCATCCCCTTCTGCCTTCAATCTTTCCCAGAATCAGGGGCTTTTCCAAAGTCAGTTCTTCGCTTCAGGTGGCCAAAGTAGTTTTGGAGTTTCAGCTTCAGCACCAGTCCTTCCAATGAATATTTAGGACTGATTTCCTTTAGGGTTGACTGGTTTGATCTCCTTGTGGTCCAAGGGACTCTCAAGAGTCTTCTCCAACACCACAGTTCAAAAGCTTACATTCTTCACTGTTCAGCATTCTTTATAGTCCAACACTCATCCATACACGACTACTGGAAAAACCATAGCTTTGACTAGATGGACCTTTGTCGGCAAAGTAATGTCTCTGCTTTTTAATATGCTGTCTAGGTTGGTCATAGCTTTTTTTCCAAGGAGCAAGTATCTTAATTTCATGACTGCAGTCACCATCTGCAGTGATTTTGGAGCCCAAGAAATTCAAGTCTGTCACTGTTTCCATTGTTTCCCAATTTATTTGCCATGAAGTGATGGGACCAGCTGCCATGATCTTAGTTGTTTTTAATGCTGAGTTTTAAGTCAGCTTTTTTCACTCTCCTCTTTGACTTTCATCAGAGGGCTCTTTATTATACTAAATGGAGTAAGTGAGAGAAAGAAAAATATCATATATCACTTTTATGTGGAATCTGAAAAATGACATAAATGAATTTATTTACAAATAGACTCATAGACATAGATAACAAACTTTTAGTTACCAAAAGGGAAAGGGGGGATAAATTAGGAATTTGGAATTAAGATACATACTACTATTTATAAAATAGGAAACTAACAATGTCTTACTCTATAGCACAGGGAACTAGACTCAATATCTTGTAACAACCTATAATGGAAAAGAAGCTGAAAAAGAATATATATAACTGATGTATATAACTGAATCAATTTGCTATACACCTGAAACACTATAAATCAACTATATTTCAATTTTAAAAAAAAAATTTTGAAATCTTGAAATATGCCTGCATGTGAGGATTGCAGACCTTGATTGTCCAGGTTTCCTTGAGCATTATCACTCTCTAGTGTCTCATTTCCAGCAACTGTACACTTTCTCTTTCCCTGTCCCTGGTAGGGATTTGAGTTTCTAGACTACCAATATGAATAAAGTATGCAATTTTTCAAAATACTGACCAGGTGGTGAAGGGATAAGCTGTGTGATCTGAGGGTAATTAAAGAACAGGGCAAGTCTAACTTGAGACAGATAAGTCTTGATTATGTGAACAAGTAATATGAACTTTGAAGGTAGATTTTTATCATGTCCTTACTGGGCTTTTAACCATGTAAAGTATGTTTATGCCTCAAGGACAAAGGCCAAATGTTTGACAAGTCAAAATAATCCCTTTTCCCTGCAATCTGACCACACCTTAAATTCATTTTCTTTCAATGTGGAAAACTGCAGCAAAACACTCTGAACCCAGTGGTCTCATGACTCCATATTCTTACATAAAGCTCTCTGACTTTAACACAATTGCTAGTCTTATTTGCCTAAACAAATCACTTTTCTGCATTTCAGCTCAAACTTCTGTTCTTCTCAGAAGTCCTTCTAACCTTCCTCTAGAGCTGAGCTGCAATCCTCAAGCTCAATTACACCCTGCTCTGTTTTCACTATGGCTCGCTTTTTCTCTTCCTACGTTACTCCAGGAGACCCGTCAGGAGAGAGATTGTGTCTTCTTTATTTTTGAGCCTTTGTTTCTTAGTGCAGTGCCTGGCACATAAAACGTGCTCAAATAATGTTTATCAAATGATACTAATACCTTCTTTTCAATGTTTGAACACCTGGTGGGTGCAACAAAAAAGCATGATTACCCTACGCGGGTGGGGGCTAGAACTAGGTAGGACCAGTGAGCGCAACACATAGGAATGTGGATTTCTATTGAATGGAAGAGACCTTTCCAACAAATCAGAACTCTTCCAAAGATACAAAGACATCCCTGCATTGAAAAATATGGAAGACAGCCGTGTGGGTGAAGCATGAGCTGAGGACCGAGCCTAGCCCTGAAAAGTGGGTTGATTCAGTAGCCCTTTAAGTTTCTTTCAATTTTGAGCCCAGTAATTCTCTGAATGTTTTGTATTACTGGCCATGTGGAGACTGTTGAGCACAGAAATGCTACCATATAAGTTTTAGGAACAAGTCTCCTCCCTGGGGCTATGAGTGGGAGGGAAATCTATTCAATCAATTGGATTTTAAGGGAAAAGAAAATAAGAAGGGTCGATCTGGTAATTAGTATGGTTCTGATGACTCTTGCTGAGGTTTTCAGCGTGTTCCCAAATCACCAGAGGATTTCCCACAGAAACACTGCCTGTAATAAAACATCCTCAAGCTCACCACCAGAAATAGAACCTGCATGCTTTTTATGTTGAGGAACAGACATTATGATCTTTAAGGCTCTGGGAATCTAGCCACCTTGAGTTAAAATTTATAAATAAATACCAAAAAATACATATATTCTACAACTTAGAAATCATAGCCACTTTTATTTTTAATTTTTTCTTGACTACTGTTAATTCTCTCTATTCTCTTTCTTTTGCCTAAGTTCTATTAAACTTAGGCCCCCTTCCCTCGCCCAGTCTCTGCATCCATCTACCTATTTTTCTATAATCTATGTCAGTGTAGGTTATTGCTCTGTTCTCCAGCACTGTCATTCTTTCCTGCATGTAGGTGTAGAAAGAGTCTCTACATTCCTTTCAGATTTCACTGAATTACAGAGACAAGACCCTGCCTAAAACTGTTTATTCTTCTAACACAGTCACAACAATTCTACCCAGAGAACACCCAGGTGGATAAATGGACAGATTTTAAATCCTGCTTCATACAACATCCTAAGTTTCTAAAGGTCAAGAAGAATGTTTGAGATTTCTGCAATTTCTGCAAGTCACAGTTTTAAAAACTAGAGAAGGACAAAGGTAAGACTAAGAGCTGGCCTACCCAATTACAGTGAAGACCCATAAACGTTGACATGTGGCACTTTATGAGGCGACTCTTTTCAGAGGAACTTCCATGACCCTTTCTCTGGAGCAGTTGCCAGTGGAGGGTTTAGCATAGCGACACTGGAACCAGGTTGCTTGCATTCGTGTAAAGGATTGACCACAATAGAAGCTATGTGCTTATGGCTTTTATATTTTCCACATTTGTAATGCTAATATTCCTTACATCATGTGGGGAATTTTTTGATAAGGATTAATGAAATGTATCCTGGTGAAATGCTTAGACACCTTGAGAGTTTAAAATATCCCTTTAAAAAAGTTGTTTCAGTAATAGAGTGCAACTGAGGCTAAAAGACTTCAAGGTTTGAATTCACTACAATCTGATTAATAGAATAAACCTCAGACCCTGCTGTACATTCAAGAATAAGCAATCAATTACATGAATTGTATGGCATTGTAAATGAATCAATATAAAAATATCCCTATTAATATGGAGGAAAAAATGCAAGTAATCACATTAGCTATACATTCATTCATTCATTTATTCATCTGTAACTCACATGTATTTATTGATTGCCATCTAGGATTTATATGAAGATCAGTTCTTTCCCAGAAGAACTGAGGGAATGTAAACTTAATATTTCCTTTTGCAACTGTGGGGTAAAATGAGCAAACAAGACCCAAATTGTATTTTTATTTTAAATATACATTTCCAGTATGGGGAACCTAATGAGTGGTCCCCAGGTATCCTTTGGTATTTTTGTTTTCTTTGGTAAAAATAAGTTGATTCCATATTGTACAAAAAAGTACCTATGAATAGGCAGATCTGAAGTGATGTAAGCAAATGAGACATAAGCAGAGGCCTAGAAAAACTTTTTCACTATCCACACATGGCTAAAGTTTGATCATAGTCCAATGTGATTGCAGTGCCCAGTAGATATGAATGTCTAAATGATGTGCCCGTGGAGGATGGACAGGGATGGTCCCACTAAGTTTTCAGAGTCCAAGTCCACACATGCCATACAATAGGATGTCACAAACAAGACCCAGTGTTTCCCTTCCTCTCTAGTCACACCTTCCTCTCTCATCACACACATACACACATAAAAAACTATTAGCCATGAGGGGAGAGCAATTGCTGGTTAGCTCTTAGACTCCTGAAGAATTCCTGGATTTAGATTAGAAATATTTTAATGAAAAATTTTATCCTCCCCAGTGAACATTTCCACTTAAAGAAATTTTCCATAGATTGCTTGTTAATATTTTAAAAAGCCCATTCTATGACTATAATGAATGATTCCTGTTATCCCAGTAATGCCAGTGATTCTGTTTTACTTTCATTTTCTTTTAACTTAAGCAAAGCATTGAAATCTAATCCAAAAATTAAAATCTAGTAGTTTCCCACCTTACAAGTGAATTTTCATTAGAGCGGCTCTATGTTCCTACTCTTCTCCAGTCCTTACAGACTTTCCCTTCACTTTGACTTGGATGGTTGATAAATTATCCTAATAATGCTATCCGTTTTAAAGTTAATGATCCTTCTAAAGGAATTAGAGATTTATTTTACAAAGTGAGAAATGTGACTACCAAAAGAGAGGGCAAGATAAACTCTGAAATGACAGCTTTTGTGCTGAACTGTGATTTTTTTTTCTTAGACTGGCTAAAATTATGCCATCTGACTAATGGTTATAGTAGATATGAAAGGTGAGCTTCAGTATATTGAATAAAATCTTCAGTAGAAGCAGTACACCAAGGACAGAGCTTCAAACAATGAGAAATGAAAGAGATAAGTGTCTCATGCAATTTTGCACAAAAGATCAAATGAGATTTACTTTAATATAGAAGATATTGAAACCCAAAAGAAAGTGTGTCTTTGTGGTTTAGATATACTGAAAAGTATTTTGTTTTTAACAAAAATAAAGCCTATTTCATCTGATTGATGCATGAAGCATTGTTTTCTATTTAGAGTGATTCTAGATGATTGTTTGTATAATGTATTTCAAAACTTGGCCACATTATTCTGTTCCCTTGATGAATCCAACTTTAATGTCTTTCAGGTGAAGATGCAACTGAAAATATCAACATCAAGAATAAATTCCCAGCATCGACATATATACATATGTAAAATAGCTAGCTAGTGAGAATTTGTTTTATGGCACAGAGAGCCCAGCTTGGCACTCTACAATGACCTAGAGGGGTAGGATGGGTACAGAGGAGGGAAGCTCAAGAGGGAGGTGATATATGTATAATCATGGCTGATTGTGTTGCCATACAATGCAAACCCTGGAGGAGGAAATGGCAACCCACTCCAGTATTCTTGCCTGGAAAATTCCATGGACAGAGGAGCCTGGTGGGCTGCAGTCCATTGGGTTGCAAAGAGTCAGACACGACTGAGCTACTGAGCATATAGCACAACATCAACACAACATTGTAAAGCAAATTTCCTCCAATTAAAAAATAAACTGAAAAAAATTAAAAATAAACATATTCCCTTTTCTTCAATCCCATATTTTTGGTTTAGGACAAATTAACTTTGGTGTCCACAGATAAAATTGTGATAATTAAACTCCCTTAACATTTGGGTAATTTGGCTATTATAGTATGAGAAAATTTCAACCTGTAAAGGAAAAGAACTGAAATAATGCAAAAAAAGCAAAACTCTTAAAATCTACTTCCTAATGAATTCAATTGAGAAAAATCTGTGCTGAAAATTTGTAGTTGATCTTCAAAGAAAGAATGAAAAAGATTAGATGTTATAATTTAATTTATATCAGAAAGTTGATAAACCTAAGTGTTGGTAAACAAATGTAGATCCAAACTTTTAAATGCAGCCTAAGCTCTATCAGTCAAGTTCATAAAGCTTGCTTTTTGGGGAGTGTGAAAGCAGGCTATTTTTGATCTGAAAACTCAACGAGTGTCCAGGTTTGACAGTTACAAGAGTATGCTCTCTCAGACTCCAAAATACCCTTCATTATATGCCCTGTGATAATGGTACTCCTTTAAGCATCTCTCATTGACAGTGAGCACAATGTTAAACTTTCTCAGTAAGAGGTGCCGGCAGGATATGAAAGAACAGACTCCCCTGCTGACTCTGTCTGGTCCTTGGTGAGTCCGGCATGTGTGTATGAGAACATCTAGTGGAGCTTTGACCTTGAGATGGTGGTCCTTTGGTAAACTTCTAATTTGTGCTTATTAAGCTCAGTCACTCAGTCTTGTCCAACACTTTGCGACCATTTGGACTGTAGCCCACCAGGCTCTTCTGTCCATGGGATTTCCCAGGCAAGAATACTGGATAGGGTTGCCCTTTCCTTCTCCAGGGGACCTTCCTGACCCAGGGATCAAACCAGAGTCTCCTGTGTTTCCTACATTTCAAGTGGATTCTTTACCCTCTGAGTCTTTGGGGAAGCCCCAACTTGCAGTTTGATCTGGCAATAACCTGTCATTAGATCTCTCATCCCAGAAACCATCATTCCAATGGTTTCTTATCCTGAATGTTGTCCAAACCTGCTCCATATTACACATTAACACTCAAAGTCACATCAAGAGTTCTAGCACCACATTCCCACGGCAAGCTTTCTTACAGCCTGCCTCCCTTAACTTCCCTGGGTTCCCACTGAACCTCTGTACCCTGTATAAGCCCTACACACCTTGCCTGTGGCTTGAAAAGTTTCTGACCACCCTGTTCCATACCTGTGCTCCAGGTCATTTTTTGCTCACGAATAACTACATATCAACCGCACACTAGCCAAACCAGCAAACTTCTTTGCCCTCCAGTGGGTAGAAGCATACCTTCTCCCACAAGCTCTGAATATCTACCATGGATATTCTTCCTCATTCCCAAGATACTATATTGAGTTTTCTTATCTCTTAAGGTCACTTTTACCATGCTTAAATAATTATTTATATTAAACTTATCTTGTTTAATCTACTGTAGGGTTTCTGTTTTCTGAGTGAATCTAGACTTACCCATCAGAATATACAGCTCCTATCTGTATATCCATATTAGAAATAAAAATAAAATCATATGTCAAATTCAGGACTTTCCAAATAGGCTTCACTGGGTCTCTTCTGACTTTTCAGGATTCTAATACTGAAAGGTGTGTCTATTGCTCTTCCCATGAAAAAAATCATCTGATATAAAATTTACATGACAGAGAAATTTGCCAGTGTCTCAATACTTACTATGAAAAATAATGACTTCTGAAATTTTGCATATGGTCAAGGTATTAGATTTGTTTTCCTACCATAAACAACTGGAAAGTTGGATAAATTATATGAAAAGCCTTTTTCAAGCTTTGGACAGCATGCAACACCAGAGTTTCACGTGTAAGAGAAGGGAAACAAATAATACAGGTCCTATAACTCTGATTTTACACTTTGAAGCAATCTCAGACCTCAGTTAAGGAGAGACAGCTCAAGCAGAAGGTGTCTCCTCACTGAACTGAGGACACAGAAATCAAGCACAGGAAGACCAAGATGCCAAAAGGTATGGGTCATGATATATTGGGTGTATACTGTGAGAAAGCTCCAGAAATCTGCCTATGGATCACTGCAAGTCTACTGTACATTCCAGTTGCACATATATTGAATAAAACTGCACAAGGACAGACAAAGAGTGATGGATGCCTATGAGTTTAGCAGGTCCTAAAACTTATGCAGGGCTAGTATACATCGAATTTATAGTGAGTCAGAGTGAAGCTATGTAGTGAAATACTTACATCATTCAATTAAGATAGGTGAATCACAATGTAGTAGAATGGATAACCTTCTCAAAGCAAGATTTCATAGACTTCCTCTATCAAATCTTAAATATAACCTTTGATGGAATCAAGATGATCTGCAAGAAGCTAACATCCTGCCAAAATAAACTCTAATATTGCTTAGAAGAACATAACAAAATCAATGCATCCAGCAAACTAATAGTACCAATGTTCCATATCTCAAAAAATTATTAAACATGAACAAAGGGAGGTGAATATTATCATTAGTCATAAAAGAATCAATTAATGGAAACAGACCTAAAATTAAAGAGAAAATATCAGATAAAAACTATAGAACATCAATTATAAATATGCCCCAAGAGATAAAGGAAAACATATATATATATATATACACACACATATATATACATATATAAAATGAGGAAATAAATACCAGATAAAATAATCAATTAGGATAACTAGTAATGAAAAATTATCTGAAAAGAAAAAGCCATTAGATAGGCATTAAAATGAGAAAAGATCAGTAGATACATGATAAAAACACTGTGAAATGAACAACATTGAGAATTTACAAAATTCAATTTTAAAATTAAATTTCTTAAGATAATACACAGTTATGCATTTGGGAACAAAGGTTATTTATATTTTGTTAGAAAAAAACTTAGATGAAAAATATGAAATCAAGGATTACTATTTCTAGTCTATTTGGATTTGTAAAATTTTGCTTTAATACAATCATTTTGTTTCAGGCATTTAGCAATATAATATCTGAAATATATACTTGTAATGACATAATAGGTCTTTAAGATAAAAATCATAATATTAAGGGCTTCCCTGGTGGCTCAGCGGTAATGAATCCCCCTGTCAATGCAGGAGATTCAGGTTCAATACACGGGTGGGGAAGATCCCCTGTAGAAGGAAATGGCAACTCAGTCCAGAACTCTTGCCTGGGAAATCCCGTGGACAGAGGAGCCTGGCAGGCTATAGCCCACAGGGTTGCAAAGCATTGGACATGACAGCAACTAAACAACAATAATATTAATAAGACTTACCAAGACTGTGTAAAAAGATATTACACAAGTAACAATTCAATAAATGAAGGGAGCAGGTTAAAGCAGTGTACAAACTTTTAGATTATAAATTTTAAAATAAATACCACTATGTAAAAACACACAGAAAACATGAAAACTCACTATAATCTCACCATATAGACATAAACATCTTTAATATTTTAATATTTCCTATATTTATATTTTCCAGGATTCATATTTTGCTCAACATTTCCATGGCAATTTGGAAGAAGGAAAATTAAGCAATTGTGCTCACAAAATTATCTCAATCAGAAAAATATGAACGTATCTATTTTTAGAAGTGATGATATTTCAAACTAAGAACACAATAAAACCAACCATAGCAAAAAAAAAAAAAAAAAATTAACTACCATCCTTCAGGCACTAGGACCTTTATACAGAGTAAACAACTGAGATTAAAAAGAGAAAGAATTATAGCAAAAAAGGTCTTCCCTCTGAGTTGACTAACACAGTTCCACTCATCACTACAGAAGCTATTGTTTTCAGGAAGGAGAAAGAATCAGATTATCCTCTGTCATTTCTTACAGCATGACTTCCAATGCAGGTTGCAGTCTTATAAGAAACTCAGAAAAAGAAAAAAAAAAAAAAACCACCAACATTGTATATCTCTCTTCCAGCTAACTATTTAAGAAGAGAAGGAAGTTCATGCCTTCTCTCTCCATAGTGAGCAAGGGACAGAAAACAGAATTAAGGTTTGGGCAGAGTACATTCTAAAAATGTTAAAGTGTTAATTGCTCGGTCATGTTGAACTCTCTGTGATCCCCTGGACTGTAGCCCTCCAGGTTCCTCTGTCCAGGGAATTCTCCAGACAAGAGTACTACAGTGGGTACCCATTCCCTTCTCTGGGGAATCTTCCCGACCCAGGAATAGAACTTGAGTCTTCCACATTGCAGTCTGATTCTTTAGCATCTGAGCCACAAAAAGTTCCTACATTCTAATATCAAGTTAATAAAAAAAGACACTTAAAGAGAACTTGAGGTCAGGAAAGACATCAGTAACCTTTGAACATAGTAAAATCAATTACTGGCAGAAGGATTGCTGGTCATATGTAAAGACTGTGAATCTTATATGCCAAGTCCTATATTGTAGGGGCTGCTATTTAAAAAAAAAAAAAAAAAGAAAGCTAATCATTTCTGTGTAAGATATACTTGACCTGTCTAGATGTTCAGGTAACCAGAGCCTGAATAAAAAAGAAAAGAAAACCAGGCTCCTCTGTCCTTGGAATTCTCCAGGCAAGAATACTGGAGTGGGTTGCTATTCCTTTCTCCAGGGGATCTTCCTGACCTGGATTGAACCCACATCTCCTGCATTACAGGCAGATTCTCTACCATCTGAGCCAGCTTTAGCAAGGTGAAAGGAAGTTAAAAAGACCACACAGCAAGGAAGGGCTGCTGGGTGGGCTGAGCGAAGCAACTGTGAGAGAGAACTGTTCAAGTGGAACACACTAACTAGCCTAGAAGACATCTGTGGGGACTGCTCTGGAGTTCCAGTGGTTAAGACGTCAATTTCCAATGTACGGGGTGCTGGTTCAGTCCTTGGTTGGGGAGCTAAGATTCTACATGTCTCACAGCCAAAAAACCAAAACATAGAACAGAAGCAATACTATAACAAATTCAATACAGACTTTAAAAATGGCTCACTTAAAAAAAAAAATCTGTGTGTACATCTCCATTGTGTGGTCAGTGAAGTTATATAATCATTTATAGATGAGAGATTAGACTGGCTATCCAATATTAAGTTCTTATACCTGAGTTTCCTTACAGGGTGCAATTTTAGTTTTACTCCTGGAAGCTTTAAATAAACAGATCCTGAAAACTTCTTTAATAAGAAGTTCATTTAAATAAATGTATGTGAATATTTACAAGAGGAATTGAGATGGTAACTGGTAAATGGGGAGTTGTATTTTCCCTGATTCTTTGAAGTCAGTTTCAGGGATGGAGATATTGTTAATGGAGAAATAGAGTGAAGAAAAGACCACAGATAAAGATAGCCAAAGGATTCCCTCTCCAAATCCCTGATACTTCCCTGTATCCACACCCCAAGAGAGTTACAAGGACCACACCAAAACCATATCCATGACCCTAGGTACATTTCCAAATGACAGGTCAGAAATTATAAAACTTTTATAGACTTCGCTTGACTAAATTACTTATATAAAAGAAATGAGGACAAAATATAACATTTAAAACTTTTGAAATTCTAGGGCAGCAAATAACATTAAGCTTAATGCATTTGTTAGTAAGTCAGATAAAAGACAATAATCTATAATAACAATATGCTCACCCACTTAGATTCTTTCACCACAATTGTGTGCTGTAGAAATGGAAGGCACCAATGACTACTGACATCAACTTGGCCATTGTGTGTTTCTGCAGTGGGGACCATTCTGACAATGACTTTTGGTCTTATTCAATGGGAGGTACTGTCATGACGTTGCAGAGGGATGAATGCACAAGAAAAAAGTGATTCAACATCCAGCTCTAAGGAGGTAGTTAAGTAAAAACACCCTATATTTTAGTTAATCTCTTGAATTCATAAGTACATTTCAACTTTCTCAAATTGCAATGAAGTGAGACACTTTACAGAGAAGGAGTTTTGTAAACAAAATGTAGTTAAATAATGTAAAATGCTGATTTTCACAGACCATAAAATTTTGCTCTGTTGAAGTTGGTCAAATCACATTTGTTTCTATTTCCAAATGATTTCTCTTGATTATAGGGGAATCTTTTTTGTGGATACAAAATGAAAGTTTAAATTATTTTGCAGTCATCACCTTTAATTTTGTCCTTCTGGCCTTACATAGCAATTAAAAATTTTTTTAATGGTATCTCAGACAGATTTTATAATTCTTCCATCTCTTTCAGTATTCACACAAACTTACTTAACTTGCTGAGAGTTGGCCTTCCTCATTTAAATAGCAGTCTCATGTCTGGTTGAAATTCTTTCTACTCCTTCCCTGAAATCCCTCCCTGATCATAGCATCTTGGAATGGAGTGAGGAAGACAGGGTCTTCTGTCATGCTCCTGTTCCTTCTCTAATTTAATTTCTGAAGTTGAGACAGAGCTCAAGGTCAATTCTATGGAAATTAGTTGGCTTAAAATCAGTTTACCAAAAACCAATTCTCCCAAAAATCAGTTTGCCAAAGAGTTAATTGAGTGAATAACCTATTTATTTCTTTAAACTGTATATATACTTTTTATAATTCATATTAAATGTTAAGTTTTCATAGATTTGAAGCTTTTATGAAGATTATTTGAATGGCTTTCATTTTTTCTTCTTTTATATCATTTTAAACTTACCTATCATAACTTGTTTTGCAGATTTTTGGCTGCAGGGCACTCAGGAAGAGAGAGGGTAGTGCTGAAATTTGGCCTGTTCTGTCTGGCCATGAGTGGGTGGGCCCAGATTTCAATTGGAAGGAATGATTTAAAAAAAAATTATTTACAAAATGGTGTGCTCTGTGGAGCAGTAGTATCATTGAGAAGAAGGTGCGAGAAGGAGGATCCTATGTTGGGAGCAAGAAAAAGCATGAAAATACACCCTCACTGAGGTCTGCAAAAATAAGGGATAGACTGGTGGACAAGAAAAGCTTAATTGAGGAACCAAAGACAGTAGGAAATGAAATGAAGAAGATGTTAAGAATGAGGGCCTAATAGGGAGCCAACAAATTAGGAAGCACATGTTTCCTATAAAGTAGCATTCATCTTCTTGTCTGGTCTGATGTAGACAGGTGATGGCTCACTTGTCCTGCTGAGAAAGAGGCTCATTCCTGTGAGCTGCTTTAAGCACTGTAGATTCCCTTGGCTTCAAACTGGTTGCATCACATCACCCTTCTCTGGTGTGCAAACCTCTTTGGCAACACAAGGTTGCAGTTCTGGCAATATGGTAACTTCCTGTCTCGTCCAATCTGCACAGTCAAATTGTCAACCTTTGGGAAGAAGGGTTCACCTCCTGTTCCTCTCAACAGTCTTACTCCAGAAGGAGCAGTCTCAGTCCACATTCTGTAGGCAGTCTGTCTGCCATTTGATCTTGCACCAGTAGCACAAGAGAAGATCACAGTGTTTCTTGGTCAATGGGCAAATCAATGCCAGGCTTTTATTTTTCAAAGCAATCTCCATTCAGTTTTTATAAGTGATTAGTTTTGATGGGAAGGAATGGCAGGGCATAGGGCTAATATTTGCTCTACTAATCTTCTCCTGACATTATTGGAGGGTAGAAGTGACAATATCATTAACTTTTATAGCTATACTGATTTTTTATAACTAGCATCCGTTTGAGATAGCCAGTGTTGTGCCAGACTGGCTAACAAAATAAATATCATTCTTGGTGAAATTTATTCTCTGAGCTTGCACGTTTCAACAAATCCTATGAGAAGATTTCTGACCCTAATCATAAATTGGTCTTAGAATTTACAGGTTGGGATATACATTTCCTTTGGTCTCTAGTTTTGGATTTTGATAACAATTCTAGGACCCAAGAAAAATCTCACTGAGCCATTCTAAACCATTATTAAAGAATAATGCAGATATGACGAAAAATATTTTATTGCCTTTTAAAATGAGCATTTAGTTACATTATCCACTGCTTTCTTTGGTTGGTAGTAGAGAGCATGTTGTGATAATTATCCATTTTATTCATATGCTTATAAAATACATATACTCTTAATTTGTATGATGCTCCAGACAATAAGGGAAACAAAAATGACAACAAATAAATATAATAGAACCATGAAGTCAAGAAACTAAGTTTTTAGGGGAAAATAAAAAAGGACCTTAACGTGTACAGATAAAATACAGCAACAGTTAAACATGGGAGATGGCACATACATAATGAAGCAGGTAAATTTGACCTGGGTCTTAAAGAAAAGATAGAAATGGGAACCAGAAAAAATAGAAAAAAAATAGAAGATGTATGAACATATTATCAAAGCATTACGCTCTCTTCTAAAATACAATTGATAATAACTTCCAATTCTGAATTATTTTACTGAATTCTTATGAAATCTTAAACCTGCATGTAGATTGACTTGGGCATTCTCAGTTATATCATAGAATTTTAAGAAAACAATTTCTCTATTCTATATTTTAGCCAAATTTTTTAGTACCTAATACTCTGTGCTTATCAGCAATAAAAGATACTGTCCTTATTTTCAAGAATTCAGTTTAGTAATAAACAAATATAGTAAGTGATTCATACTATTCCATTCAAATTTTCAACTTGAATGAGAAAGCAGGCAACCTGTAATTAAGATTATTCTGTGTATGTCAGAAGGCATCTGCATTTTACCACCCATGGATTAGTTTTTTTCCCAACTCTGGGTGATGAATACTTTCTTTTTAAGGGGCAGTTTTTTAATCATATCGCTCCTAAGAGTTCTGGGCTGGTATATAAATGGCTTCACTTCTTAAATTTGACAAAATGTTAGCAACTTGTGTTCAGTGAATTCTCAGCAATGAATGTGCAACCCATCTAGCACACTAACTTCATACGAGGAATGATATAGAAAAATCTCTTTGTTGAAATAATTTTACCTGATGTGGAATGTATATATCCACAGAGTGAATAAGAAAATTAAACAACAGTTCTTGATTCTTTTAAATTAAGAAAGGGATATTTATAAATTATAATGAAAAAAAGAATATGAAGAATTTTTAAAATTCAATACATGTAAATTTGGAATGTTAAACACAAACAATGAAATAAAAACATTTTCTTCAAGTATGACAATGTGATTAGCTTTACTCTGAAATAAAATTCCATAAACCTATTTTTTTAATAGCTAAGACATAAAAGGAAAATAAAGGGATCAAGACATCTTCATATTTCATCAGGAAGAAATAGAAATAGTAATTAATCATATAAAATTTTTGTCAATAGCATATAAGTAACTGAAACTCTTAAGAGAGTTTACTTACTCAGCTTACTCTGATTTTTTTGTTTAAAATTCTTTTTATTTTCTAAAATTTCTAAAATGTACACATATTACTTTTATCATCCAAAAATAATATTTGTTATGAATAGTTGCAAGCAATCAATTTCCACATACCCCATTTTCTAAACGAACAATTTTGAAGACTTTGGAAGAACTTCATATACATTTTATTTTTCTTATTTTGTTGTTATGATTTTTTAAAACAAATTCCAGCCATCATTAAATGTTATCTCTATAAACTTCGGCATATACCTTCAGAGTATGGACAATTTCCTATGTAAAGCGAATGGCTTTTTCATACATAACAAGATTAGCAAATTCCTTTATGTCAATTAATATTGAACATGTAATAAATTCCTCATATTTTTAAAAAACTTTTTCATATTTACTTTGTCTAAATAAAGATTCCAAAAATTCATACTTATGTAAGTCACATTTGCTTATGAGGATCTTTTTCGACAAAGAGCAGTCCTCACTAACTGACTCTAAGCCACTGATTTGATTCAGAAACAAGTTCTTTTTAACTTCTGGGGCACTTCTATCTTTAACTTCCTCTCCATGGCTTACCTAGTCATAATTATAGTCGTTTTTATGTCACCTTGACTATTAGTCTTTCTATAAAGATTTCTTTCATTTCCTTGTTTTCATTTTAGAAGAAATTCCTTCAGTCAAGGGTTTATTTCTGTTTTATTTTCTCTAACATATTTGCTGCTGCTGCTAAGTCGCGTCAGTCGTGTCCGACTCTGTACGACCCCATAGACGGGAGCCCAGCAGGCTCCCCCGGCCCTGGGATTTGCCATTTCCTTCTCCAAAGCGTGAAAGTGAAGTCGCTCAGTCATGTCCGACTTGTAACGACCCCATGGACTGCAGCCCACCAGGCTCATCCGTCCATGGGATTTTCCACGCAAGAGTACTGGAGTGGCTTGCCATTGCCTTCTCCATATTTAGAGGAGTCTGATTCCCAATATCATTTCTTTCTAAATGAAAGAAATAAAAATGTTTTCTTTATAAAAAAGTGATGTTTGTTTTTCAGTTTGGGAGATGCAACCAGAGAATACTGAATTTGAAATATTTGTTCTAATAGTCCTGTTCTTTAAGATACACAGCTGGTGGAGAAAATCAGCACTCCAAATGGATAAAAATTTTTTTTAAAAAAATTTCTGTCTTGTTACTTTTGACTGATTAAAATCTTTTTTTTTCCCCCCAAGACTGATTTTCTCTGTAATAATTTTAGAATATATATCTTGTGAATTTGATTACCTTTTGCCTATTTTTCCTTCAAATTTATTGTCTATGATTGATACTAGGAAGCATATGCCTATAATTAATAGGAGCTTAGTTAACATATGCAAATGAGTATTAACCTGATTTTGTTTTTGAAGGATGAACCTCTTGCTAAATATTTTAAAGTATTAAATATGCCAGTATCTCAATTTCATATTCCAAAAATAATTTTAATAAAGACAAAACAATTTATAATCTGAGCTTTCATACATTTTAAATATGGTTTTATTGTTATTGCTTGAAAAAAGTCAGGTACAGATTTTTGCTTTTCCTCTGAACCTAAGTGAGTAAGAATCAACTCTGATTTCATCAGAATTTCCAACCTAGCTTCATCTTCTTTCCTCTAAAATCAAATTTGGCTCCTGTGAAGAAAACAGGGCAGAATAAGGCAGATTCAGTAGAATAAGGCAGATTCGGATTCATTTTTATGACCATCCTGTCTCAGTCTCCTTAGAAATTGCACACCCATTTGTGTATGTGTTTAGCTTTGTTTGAACACATATTTGCTCTGTGTAACTATGTGGGATTATGTTGCTTGGGAAACATATGTAGTACAATTACAAAAAAATACAAAGTACTTCTTTCTGTTTTTTTATCCTAGGAACAATTATCCACAGAGAGATACTCTCTTTTACTCCAGGATCATCATAAATTTCCCTGATCCCAGGCACAAAGGCCAATGGTTGTTGATCCATCTGCTGAAATAATTCATCACTTTATACCTTAGATTAATGAAGGATTTTGCTTTTTATATATGAGGTGTTCAGTCAGTCATGGTTGACTATTTGTGGCCCTATGGACTATAGCCTGCCCATGGAATTTTTAGGCAATAATACTGGAGTAGGAAGCTATTTCCTTTTCCAGGGAATCTTCTTGATTCAGGGATCAAACCCAGGTCTCCTGCATTGGCAAGTGAATTCTTTACCACTATCACCACCTGGGAAGCTCTTCAAATATATGAGACTCACGAAGAAACCACGAGAGGATCAATTGGAATTAAATTTTTTCTTCTATTTGGATCCAAAGACCAAATTTACATTCCTAATCCTGCTTTAACACTAAGACACATTGAGCAGTTGAGCAAATTCCTTTTCTTCCTTGGACTTTGCAACTTCTTTGCCCATGATTCTTCTTCCATGCAGCCAAAAGTACAATTTATTTATCAGTCTCGGCTACCTCCTGGTGCCTTCATGTGTGAATCTAAGGGACAGTCTTGGAAGAATGAAGAATTACTTAAAAGACAATAATATTAGAAATGTTCAGATACAAATTGTTTAAAGTTATTTGTTATTAGCATTTTTTAAAATTCACCCACCTATTCAAGTTTTCCTTTTATTGCTTATCTCTTTACCTAAATTGTCTTAGTAGCATCTGTCAGCATCTTCATCTTTGAATTGTAAATTCCCAAGAGATAGATTATGTCTATCTAACTTTGTTTGCACAGCAACTAATAAAGCATGTTATAAAGACAGATTTGCAATGTGTTTTGATGGTGATAAATTTTACTAAGTCCATTTTAATATCTCATTCCAGTTACTTTTAAAAGGGAAACATCATTATCAGTACACCACACAATTAACCCTAATGCATTTGAAAAGAAAACCAAGATATGAAATGTTTTTCGTTTATTTCTGACTTAGGTGAACTGTATTAATTTTGCAGCAAAACTTTTTTTTACGAGATATAATCCAAATGCCATTGAGTAGACAGTAATTTAAAAATATCTATGAAGATTAGACTTCTATTATTATCCAGTTAATGATCCAATTATTTCATCAAGGAAATAGCTTAATTTAGTCTTTATTCATTTAAAATTTTGACTCAAAGCTATTGCACGTTTTTATGGGCTGATACCAATAATTATGTGACTCACAAGTGATCAGCATGCTGCTGATATTCTCAGTTTATTTTAAGGTTACAGTTGTAAACAGAAATGTATCAAAAGAACTCCCTTATAAAACAAAGACACATCACAAAATTATTATGTGAAATCAGTGTTGCAAATTATACTCTGATGAATTTAGGAACCCATTTTCTGCTAAATTTGCAAAGGGATTTTTATTTTAGAGAATTTTTTTAAACCAACAGCCTAGTGTAATCACAAAAAATAATTTTGGGATTTAATTTTTTAACACCAAATCTTCATAGCCTATGCTTAACTTATTTGAGCTTCAGAAAAATGTCTACCACAAATTTTTCCAGTAAAAGGACTCATCTATTAGAGTTTTGCAATACACATTTCCAGGAGGTATTGTTCATCTTTTGGATGGAGATGAACTAAGAAAAAACTCCAGAGTTCTTTCATAATCTAAGTCCTTCAGTGTCACAGAAAACATAATTTTTTTCTAATTTCAATATAAAAGCACAGTCCAAAGGGGATTAAATCATTTTGAATAATCTAAAGTTGCTCCTGTTTATTAGTTCAGTTAATTTAGAAGTGAAAACAATCTATAGAATATTCCAAAATCAGGTTCTCTTATCATTTTGTAATCAAAGGTGAAGCTTCTGTCACTTCTGAAACTCTGAAGGTTAAGCTCTTGGGTTGCCTTTTTGATCTTTCCAAGTGCTGATCCCCTCACCACAGCCTTAGTATTTCCTCACCGCACCCTCCTGAATAAGTTGTTAAAGTAAGAAAAAACTAAAGATAATACCTCTTGATTAAGGTGTGAAAGCCATTTTCAATTTACCATAGCCTTTGCTCTTAAGGATGGAAAAGCTTGTTATGAATTCTTCATGTTATAAAATTTGAATTCCCTTGAAAAAAGATAAATAAATAAAGTCGTTAGGCACTTAGGTGCCCTGAGAAGGCTGCATTTCCCCCTAAGGTAGCTCTAGTTGCTCAGCTGTCTCCGGTTCCTTGTAAGACCATGGGGACTGTAGCCCACCAGACTCTTCTGTCCATGGAACTCTCCAGGCAAGAATCCTGGAGTGGGTTGCCATTCTCTTCTCCAGGGGATCATCCCAACCCAGGTCTCCTGCATTAAGAGGTGGATTCTTTACCATCTGAGTCACCAGGGAAACCCACCATGGCTTTTTCTGTTCCTTTTCTTGGAATGCTCTATTTTCTTTTCTCAGGACTGATTTCTTACACCTCTTGCAAGTTTCCTTTCAAATCTTATCTTTAACTTGAGGGTTTTCTTGATCAGCCTTGTTCACAATTCCCTAAAATTATTCCATAACTCATTTATTTGACAACTGCAAAGAAAATGCCCTGTGACAATCTCATTTTTTTACTTATTTTTATATTAGTGATAAGCTTTGCATGTTGCAAGACTTTTCTGTAGAAGGTAGTCAGTGAATTAGAATTCTATGTATTCCTTTCATTGCCAGGGAGAGTACAAAAAGAGTAGGTATGATGAAAAGAACAAAGGAAGAAGGTGAACAAAGGGAATGACCTTCAGAGCACGCTCAAACCGAGTTAACATTGTGTAGCTGTACAAAGTTGTTTCATTTGGGTAACACTTGATGTGAACTTCAATAACAGGAGTAAAAGGACTTGTCCACTGCTGCTGGGGAAGCAGAACTCTTGTGCATGTAACAATAGTTGATTAAATACTATGAGAATGTGGTTTGCTACCAGACACAACTGTGTCTTTGATGGATTAAAACTAGTCATATGTCCAGAAATCTTGGCCACAAACACACTTTTATAAATTGGGCAAATAATTTAAAATAGCATTTCTTTTATAAGGAGAGGCTGAATGAAAAAGAAAAGAATAGAGTAGTCACAATTGACTATTTGAGAAGTCAGATTCAGCATATCATTTAACTGGCAAGCACTATCTATATTCTTTTCTCCCTATTAGAAATGAACATTCCTATAACTGAGTTTGATGGACAAGGACGTTACAGAGAAATATATATATGTATTTCTTATTGAGAGGTAGAGGCTTGCCAGTTTAGGGTTTGTTTGCTTGTTTACATTGTTTGCTTATTTTAACTAAAATATTATATGCATATATGTATACACACCCAAAACAGAAAAATTGAAATGGCTACAAGAAAAAAAAATGTAAAAAGTTTTTGAAATATTTTTGTTCTGTAGTTATATTTATATATATATATTTATTATAATATATATGCATATATTTATAATAATAGAACACAGGAGAAATAACAATAAAGAATACATATATTAATATATTTGTATATATATACACACATATATGTTATTAAGAAGAGAGATAAATTGTAAATTAACCTTATTTCTGAAGTCCTTCTCTTTGTTGTTTTAAGGGTTTCTTTGAATACTATAAAATCTTTTCCTAAGTTTTTTTTTTAAGTCTTATTGAATTCATCACAACAATGCTTTTGCCCTGTGTTTTTTATTTGAGGGGGGTGGGGTGTTTTGATCATGAATTATGTGGAATCTCAGCTCCCTGACAAGGGATCAAACCTGCACCCCCTGCACCAGAAGGCAAAGTCCCAACCACTGGACCACCAGGGATGTCCCCAGAGCCCTTCTTTACCTCCAACTTTACCAACTTTACAACTTTACCTCCACTTAGATTTTGAATCCAGAGCTGCTATGTCCCTCACTGCCCTGTGTGGCTGAAGAAGGCTCCTTTCTTACTGCTTCTATTTTTTCTTATAGACCTTGTAGAGATATATTAGGTTTCTCCTTAGTTAAAAAAAGAAAGAAAATGTAGTAACATTTCATGGGAAAACTGATTATTTTCTTCAGTAATTTTCATATTTTGCAAAGAAGGACTAACTGAATTTTGTCTCAGGGCTGGTAACTTTGGGAAAGTCCTTGTATTTTTCAAACTGGGGTTAGCAAACATATTCTCAGGCTCTTCAAGCTATATGAAAGTGAAAGTAAAAGTGTTAGTCGCTCTGGCTTGTCTGACTCTTTGTGACCCATGGACTATAGCCCACCAGGCTCCTCTGTCCATGAGATTTCCCAGGCTATAATACTGGAATGGGTTGCCATTTCCTTCTCCAGGGGATCTTCCCAACCCAGGAATCGAACCCAGGTCTCATGCATTACAGGAAGATTCTTTACCATCTGAGCCACTAGGAAATAGCCTATGTACAAGAATTTTTAAATACTGAATTTTATTTTATTTTATTTTCAGTAATAGTGTATAAAAGAAAAAAGAAACTGAAAATAAGCTGAAGTGTTTCATAACCCACTTTTCATTGGCTGTTAAATTACCATGACACAGCAACAAAAGGAATCAAAAGTTAATTTCATTTTTTATTGGCATGTTTAGAGGACACCAATATCAATCCAACTTATATTTCAAAATAATGCTCCATGGAAAGGTTCGCTCCCATTCCTCTACCTTCCAGTATTGCTTACACCTCTCAGCCTCTCTCGAAAAATTGAAGTTCTCTTATTAATCCTCACCTAAGCCCCTGCACATATTATGGACCTTTTCATTTTCTCCCCTTTCTTTCCCCCTTTTCTTTCTTTCTCATTCTTTATTTTTTTCTCAGGCAACTGAATATCCTCTTCCTCTTTTTAGTATTTCTTGCCCACATCTCAACTATAACCAAAGATAACTTTAATATAATTAAGTAAAAATTAAATAAAATCTGTAGAAGAGCCAATAAGCAGAGAAGGTGAAATGCCTATGTGGTAAGAAAGAGAAGAAGCATGAAAAATAATTTTTGTGACTCTTAAGCATATTCCAACATCATTAGGCCAAATAATATTTGAGTTACAGTATCATTTGTATGTGATCACATAAATTAAGAATAATTGCATTTAAAATTACATGTTTAAATATTTCAGACTAAAGACTGAAGTTCTCAAGAAGTCCACAGTAATTTTTCAATAGCCCCCAAATATTTACATTTGCAAATAAGCATTCTGAGTTGAAAGTAGGTTGAACTCTCTAAGATGGGGTAGACTGTTGGATAGATTTGCACAGTCTGTGTGAGATAGAAGCTTATGAGAATAAAAGTGAATAAAAAAGTGAAAAGTTCAGGTGTCACTGGGCCTACAATGCCAAATATAAATACTTGGCCAAGTAAAATAGAAATAATAAGAGAAGTGCCAAGTGTGTCCTCTTGGAAGAAGGAACAAATTCTACAGCCTTTCAAGTTGACTGCCTTAGACAAATAGATGTGGAAATTCATTTAATTAAGGGAGTCGATTTAATAAACATTTTAAAAATATGTATAATATGTATCTATACCTCAATAGACAAATATTTTATTGGAATAAAATATGTACAGAAAAGAACACACAGCTTAATTGGCAGCTTAATAAGTTATCATAATGAACACAGCCATGTAACCATAAACAGATAAAGGAACCGCAATGAGATATCATACAGCACACTCCAGGATGGCTATGAATAAAAAGAGAAAAAAGAAAAGAAAAATAACAAACGTTGCCAAGAATGTAGAGAAATTGGTATCCTGATACATTGCTGGTGAGAGTGTCAAATGGTACAATCATTGTAGATGATGGCTTGGCATCTCCTCAAAAAGTTAAATACAGAATTATCATGCGATCCAGAATTTCTATTCCACACCTATACCACCCAATTGAAAACAGATACTCAGATACTTCAAATAATCATAGCAGCAGTATTCACAATAGCCAAAAATACAACTGTCCACCATGGACCAATGGGTAAACAAATTGCGCTTTTTACATATATGAAAAATGGAATATTAATTAGTCATGAAAATGAATGAAGTACCAAATGCATGTTACAAAATGTATGAACCTCAAAAATGTACTAAGTGTAAGAAGTTAGACACAAAAATATGATTCTATTCATAGGAAATATTCAGAATAGGTAGATCCATAAAAAATGAAAGCAGATTGGTGGTTACCAGGGCTTTCAGGAGGTGAGGAAATGAAGTAGGAGTGCTTAACAGGGATGAGATTTTTGTTATTGAACCAAACTTAGATTACTTACCCAAAGCACAGCAAAACCAATCTATTGACACCTGAAGGGAAGGAAAATACAGAGTTTATTGCAAGGCATCCAACACAGGGCTAAGTAAGAAGAAAGAGCAGCTTATGCTTAAAAGTCTCCAATACCCTAATGAGTTTGGGGAAAGGCTTTTTAGAGTCAAGGCATGGAATAGGATCTCAGAGTGCCTGATCAGCTTATGCACGTTTCTTCTGACTGGTTTGTGATGAGGCATCAATGTGGTATTTCAGGAGTTAACAACATCATCCTTCCAACTCTTGAGATCTATGTGCCTGCAGTCATCATGCAGTTAACTTTTTCCACCAGGCAAGGGTTTAGTATCTATAAAACAACTCAAAGACACAGTCAAAATATTATCTATGGCCCTTGAGAATGAAATAAAGGTCCTTGAATTTGTTTTATTTATTTTATCTCACTTGACTATTTTCCTTTGCTTCTGCATTTTCTCACATCTCTAATTAAATTTGCTCTTTGGAACTCAGAGAAGGCCTAGGAGACTATAGCTTTCCTACAAACAAAAGACAGACAGGGGATAAGGGAGTCTAGCCCTGGGACAGCCCCACAGGTCCTTCTTGGTTTCATTTTCTTTCAGATGATAAAAATGTTTGGAATTTGATAGAGGTTGTCATTTCACAACTTTGTGAGTGTACTAAATTTCACTGGATTGTATACTTTAAAGTGTTTAATTTTATATTATGTAAATTTCACTTATTTTATGGTAATATATTAAAAATATCCAAAGATATTTTTAATAAAGTATCAGATTAGAAAAATGCAAAAAAGTTTGATAATGCACAAATTTTGGCTAAACTGTGAAAAAAATCATCTGTTTACATCGCAACAAGACATGCAAATTAGCACAAATATTAAGGAGGGCAAAACTTTTAAATATAGAGTTTCCAATTACCTATAATCACAATATTATGTATAGTAAGAAGATAAAGAATAATTCAAATGATTAAATAAAGTATGACATAGTCATATGTTGGAATGCTGTATTGTTGCTATTAATGTTGCTATTAATATGAAAAGAACAACAAACTCTATATGATATGTGATACTAGATATATTACTATGTATAAAATAATCATGATTCAGGTGTATTTGGTATAAGGAGGAAAATTGGATTCTATATTTGTGCATATTTTTGTATATTTTGTATACGTGTAACAACAGCAAAACCTTTAGCAGAAAATAATGGAAGCTAGCAGTAAGAAAAATGTTTATATATAATCTTCACTTCCTCCCTTCCCTAAATTCTCAAGTCCATTCCAACTTGGATTCTGTTATTTCCTAACACTTAACTGAATCTTCTCATCAAACATACTCTATTTGAACAAAGTCCTCATATACTTCTCTGCCTGCATCCTTCAAGAGCTCTGTGTCAGCAACTCTTGACAAGGTAGGAGGGTCTTCTCTCTTGAAAGTCTCCCAACATCAAAGACACCACCCTATTCTGATTTGCTTATTGGCTTGTTTTTCCTCTTTGCCTCAACCTCAAATGATTGGATTCCTCAAAGGTGAGTCTTAAGGTCCCTACTCTTTCCAGGTAGAATCTTAGACCCTAGGAAATCTTATCTACCCACAAGAATGAGATTTAAATATCATTAGTTCAGCATGGGTTCCCTGTATTTTCTGTTTCACAAGTTCTGGGTTCCTATGTCCAACCAGGAACTCAACATCTACTTTTTAAAATTAACCTTCTCTCTCTCTAAGAACATTTAAGTTCTACTCTCAGTAAATTACACAATTTCAATTATACAATGCAGTGCTGTCAATGATACACCATGTTATACCTTATCTCTTCAGACCTCATTCAACTCACAAGTAAAATTTCATACCATTTTTACCAACTTCTTCCTATTTCTACTGGCAGCCACTTTTCCCGTCCCTTTTTCTATGAACATCTACTCTTAGCCATCATATGAATATCTCAAATTTAGCATGTCAAAACGGAACCTCTGATTTTCCCCTATGCCTTCCTCCCTCAGTCTTTTCCACTTTAGTGAAAAAGCACTGCATCTACTTTGGTGTACTAGGAAAAGAAAACATAGAAATCATCTTATTCCTCTCTAACTCCTTCTCAGGTCTTTTCTAATATACCTCCAAAATGGATCTGGGTTCTCTTTTTTTTTCCATTTTCAATCCCCCCACCATCTCTCCTCTCAGCAAGCACAAAAGTACTCTCTTTTCAGTACTTCTTTTTTGCTTCTTCCAAGTCATTCTCCACAAAGCAGCCAGCATAATATTTTAAAGGTGTAAATTGTATCATGCCACTGGCTCACTTAAAAGATTTAGTTAATTGCATTGAGAGTAAAACACACATTTCTCATCATCCTGCTAAGCATGGCATGATCTGACCATAATCAGGCTAACCCCTGGTTTTCTGCACCTTGATAAATTTATTTTTAGTCCCATTGGCTTCTTTCACTTTTTTAGATCTGTCAATTTTACTTTGGCTTATTTCCATTTCTTTGGAATGGGAATGTGTGTGTTTCTGGCCCTTTGTATGGCTGTCTCCTTCTCCTGCTTCACTTCTGGGCTTAAAGATCTTCCCAGAGACTTCCTCTGAACATGCCTGCATGGAAGTAATGCATTCTTCCTCCCGCATCATTCCATATACAACTGACCCTGCCAATTTCATTTATTACAACTCCAAATTCTATATTCATTTGTATATTATTATTATTCTTTCTCCAGTATTGGACTGTAAGTACCAAAGATTTTTAACCTGTCTTTTTCAGCATGCCTTTTAGACATTCTCCAAGAAATACCAGTAAATGCAGGAAATTAGAAGGCAGATAAATAAAGGAAAAATCAGGGTATCTCATGAGAGAATCAAGGATGTTCTTAATGGTATCTATAACGGTGAACCATTCCCAGAAGGTTATCAATTTACTTTGCCCAGGTCCATCAGAAGAGTCACTACATGTAGTACCGAGAGTCTTGGGTAATGTATTTCTTAAATATTAAGACTTAAAAGCGGAAAGTATTTCTTGATCCATGGGCTGCAGAATGGGTGTGGTATCAGCAGGTATGAGAACAATAAGAATCTTGGTGTACCTCTGGATCTGACTCAGATGACCAGTTATATTGTCAACAAGAAGTAATATTTTGAAAGGAAATTTTTTTTTCTGAGCAGGGTGGGCTTAAAATATTCAGTAAACCATTTTATAAACAGATATGCTCTCATCCAGACTGTATCGTTCCATTTAGAGAGCAGAGGTCAAATAGATTTAGAATAATTCTTAAGTCTTTAAGATTTTCACAATAGTAAACAAGCATGGACTTCAACTTAAAGTCACAGGTGCACTAGTACCTAACAAGAAAGTCAGCTTGTTTGTAGCCAGGCATTGACTTCTCTTCTCTAGCTATGAAAGTCTTATATGCCAAATTCTTCTCATAGAAGCCTATTTTGTCTACACTGAAAAATCCACCATTTAGTGTAACCACCTTCATTAATTTTCTTGGCTAAACCTTCTGAATAGCTAATGCATCAGTACTTGCTTCTTCATCTTGTACTTTGATGTTATGGAGACAGTTTCTTTCCTTCAACCTCATGAAAGAACCTTTGCTTGTTTCAATTTTTTTCTCCTGCAGCTTCCTCTCCTCACTTAGCCTTCCCAGAATTTGACAAGAATTAGGATTTTTCTCTGGATTAGACTTCCACTTAAAGAAATATTGAGGCTGTTTTGATCTACCCAGAGCACAAACATTTTCTTCATATCAGCAGCAAAGCTATTTCACTTTCTTATCATTTGTGTTTTCACTGGAGTAGCACTTTTAATTTCTTCAAGAACTTGTCCTTAATACTCACAACTAGAGGACTAGCTTTTGACCTATTTCTGCTTTCAACATGCCTTTTCTCATTTCTAGCTTTTAATTTCAAGTGAGAAAAATGTGACTCTTCCTTTCGCTTGAACCTATTGTAGAGTTACTAATTAGCCTAATTTCAATGTTGTCATGCCTCAGGGAACAGGAAGGCCCGGGCAGAGGTAGAGAGTTGGGAAAAAAAAAAAAAAAACTAATCCAGCTGGAGCAGTAAGAACACACATATTCATTCATTAAGCTTTCCATCTTATATGGGCATTTGTGATGCTCCAAAAACAATTACAATAGTGACATCAAAGATCACTGATCATAGATGGCCATAACAAATACAATAACAATGAAAAAATTTGAAATTTCACATAAATTACCAAAATATGTCATAGAAATACAAAGTGAGCAAATGCTGTTGGAAAAAATGTGCTGAAAGATTTATTCCATGTAGTGTTGCCACAGACCTTCAATTTGTAAAGAAAGCAATATCTGTCAAGCACAATAAAATGAGGTGTGCTTGTACATTTTCACTATAGTATTTTTAGACTGTATTTGTTAATAGCATAACAAGAAAAGAAAAAAAAGAATATAATTGCTTAACTAAGGGCAGCTGAAGCTACAGAAAACATACATATCAGACTCTGCTTTGTGTAAACTCAGGTCTATTTAATACTTCTGAAGATACCTTTCTATACATCAGTCTATACATCCACTCATTAATTCTCCCAACTCTCTATCCATTTGTTCTTCCATCCATCTACTCCTCACTCCATAAACCCATTCGTTTAACATTATGGAGCTCTTATTCTGAAGCAAGCCTTTTAATAGACAATAATAATATAAAATTGAATAAAATATTTTTGATTCCAAAGAGAATCTTTGGAATTTCTTTTTTTTTTTTTTTTAAGGTTTTTTAAGAACTTTATTATTCTTTTTTTTTTTTTATGTTTTTTTTTTTTCTTTTTTTTTCTCTTTTTTTCAGCCATGGATTTACATGTATTCCCAATCCCGATCCCCCCTCCCATCTCCCTCTCCACCCGATTCCCCTGGGTCTTCCCAGTGCACCAGGCCGGAGCACTTGTCTCATGCATCCCACCTGGGCTGGTGATCTGTTTCACCATAGATAGTATACATGCTGTTCTTTTGAAATATCCCACCCTCACATTCTCCCACAAAGTTCAAAAGTCTGTTCTGTATTTCTGTGTCTCTTTTTCTGTTTTGCATATAGGGTTATCATAGAGAATCTTTGGAATTTCTTATTGGAAAACCTTACTCAAAACAAAACTTCAGATAGGTGGTGAAAGTTATTAAAATAGAAGATGTACCTTTTTTTTGTTACTGTTTTATTTTTGGTTATTTGGAAACAGTTATTTCCCCTAGAGTCTCAGATCATTCTCAGTTACATGAAAGCCTCAAGCACACTTCTCTATTTTCCATACCTACTGAAAAAAGAAAACAAGTCTTAGCTGATGATAGATAATAGTTGAGAATCTACTGAGGAAGATGGCTTGCTATGAGAGCTAAGTCTGATAACAGAACAGAGTAATTAAAAAGAGAGTCTGTGCATCACCCTTTTATCCATCACCCTCCAGGAAATTCCAGCAGATGCAGGAGAAAAAGAGCCAGAGAAATAAAGTAACAATTGTCTGGTTGTCTTTAGATACATCAGGCGCCCAATCTATATCAATTATAGTTTCTAAATTTTTATCAACATTTACTTATTTACTTAACTTTACACATACACAACCTATGTCTATATGGTACAAATTATTAAAGTAGGTGAGTTCTTTGGTAACAGTCTGTCTACTTTATCAATGTATGCTGAATAATAGAATAAATAATAATTTGGAGATCATACTAGATTATTTGCGGTATTATACAGACAATTCTTCATTTCCCATAGACTTTCAACATATGTGTATCCTTCCTCAGTGACAATGAGAGTCATCTAATGGGTTTTGATCTGATTATAAATCTCTTTGCATTTTATTTTTTGTCTTTTTTTTTGCCCAGTGATTTTTTTTTTCCTACTGATATGTTTACCTTTGGTAGTCAAACTATGCTTCAGACAGTTAACCATAAAAAATTGATGTTTCTTGAGTTCACTTCAAAAGCACTACCTGATCCGTCAAAGTGTATTTTAAAATGTCATAATGCCTTTCCATTATGCCTTTATTTGGAGCTGTGGTGCTTTGAAGTCCCATTCTACAGGGGAAAAAGACAGATTCTTTCTGCTTCAGAAGGACAAGTAGCAACACATTGGTGTATGGCAGGACACTCACAAACCAGCAATGATTTAATAATTTTTGTTTGTAAATTAAGTAAATGGACAAAGTAAATGGACATTCAGACCTTGGGGGAAAACGCATTTTCAAAATCTGAGATAAAATTAATCACTATGATGTTTCAGTTTTTAAAGATAAATTTAGCAAGGTTAGCCCCTCATTGTTAAATTTGAAGGTGAGTATTAATTAGCAAAATTTCTCTATATAACTAAGGATGAAATTCTGAGAGTTTCAGACTTCATGTGTACTTTCATATGAACCTAAATTTGGAGTATGAAATAGTGGAATGAATGTCAAAGAAAATGGTAAAGAATCGCGGAAGCTTAATTCTGCAAGCAATGGTCACTCAACTCAATTTACAGTTTAAATATGTCATATGACTGCTAAACTCACTTGCTTCCTGTCCCAGAAGAGTTAGTTAGCTTTGTTCAGGTTTCTAATCTTAAGGGCATCTAGCACCTTAACCTCACTTTTACAATTCATCGGAAATTCTATGTCAAAAGGAATGTATATTGCATACATCAATACAGCTTATCATTATAGAAGAAAAAATAGTCTCACGAGAAGCTTATCTTCATAGTAAATCTATAACTGAAGTTACACATGTGGAAACTCACCATCATTCTTGCATGAGTGTCTTAATTGTCTATAGTTATTGATATTAAACAAAGGTTTGTATTATGTGACAGACACTATGATGGAGTTGAAGGCCCTGTCGCTGGAAAGCAATATAGACATGTTGCCTTCCCATTTGGACCATCTAATCTAGTAGGAAAACATAATGGAGGGGGAAGTTTAGGGACCTTAGCCTCAGCTTAGGACCTTAGCATAAGGTCCAAGCCATCTATGTTCAGCTTGCAACAACGCACTTCAAGAAATGACCTGCTAAATGATTTCTTGCCTTATGAGAAAAAAAGAAAGTCCTAGAATACAGTTGGAATAAAAGAAATTTAGTATAAAGTGACACAAGATAACAATTTAGTCAGCTCTGATGATAGAGCTACCCTGGGTCAAGTCCCACTCTCCAGTTCCAATCTCTTGTGACCCCTCATTTCAGTCAAGTGGCTCCAGAGGGGAACACTCTTCAGAGGCCTTAGAAGTGGACACTCATGAGCTTCATAACATGGCTTCTCTCATTTCTCAGCTCTGTGCATATCCAGGTTAATCAGTCATGGAATCTGATCATTAAAACTTTATGGAAAAGAAAAAAACTGCAGTTCTTTCTTTGAACTATTTTTACTCTGTGAGAGCACACACCTTCCCTATTCTGTGAATCACGTTGAGACAAAGAAGAGCATAGTGGGCATTTGGCAGACTCGTATACTTTTTCATGTGGAGTCTTAACAATGCTCTGTCTTCCCTTTTCTCTCCCATGCTGTAACCCTGCCACCAACTGGGGTTTCCTCTCCTTTAAGATATTTATATTGTATGCAAACTCTTACCCTACACTTTAGGCAAAGTCCAAAGACCTTCCTGAAATTTCTGTGACACAAGCACTTAAGGTCACCTGGTCCCTTCTGGTTCTGAATCATCATCTTTGCTGAACTCTGGATTTCACACATTTTTCAATTCCTACAGCTGTTTATTACCTTCTCTTCCACACTCGCCCTGCATTTCTATGCCTACTTCTTTTCTTCGGTATCTCCCAAGATGACTTCATTTGTACTTATCTGTATGTATAACAGATTTCATTAAACATTTTGAAGTAAGAGATGAGCTTTAAACACATTCAAAGTACTCAACTTTAAAACTTTGACCATCTTTCTCTAAGTGTTATGGTTGCCATTTCCTGCCAATGTGTGCAACAATCTGTCTGATGCAAAATTTCAATGTCCTTTGCTTTATCACACAGAATTAACTCCCCAGTTCACTCAGGCTCGCCTACTATGATAAAGTACTATCTGCTCCCAGCATCAGTCTAGGAGCACAGAGACATCCCCCAATCCGTGCTTTTTCTTTGAAAGTGAAAGTGAAAGTCATTCAGTTGTGTCTGACTCTTTGCTACTATGTAGTCCATGGAATTCTCTAGACCAGAATACTGGAATGGGTAGCCTTTCCCTTCTCCAGGGGATCTTCCCAACCCATGGAATGAACCCAGGTTCAGATTGCATTGCAGATGGATTCTTTATCAGCGGAGGCATTTTCTTTATCTCTTACTAATCAATCTCTGCTATAGGATAGATCAGAAGGCATTCTAAAGTGATTAACCTCCCACTAATATGAACAGTTAGAACTGGACATGGAACAACAGCCTGGTTCCAAATATGGAAAGGAGTACTTTAAGGCTGTATATTGTCACCCTGCTTATTTAACTTATATGCAGAGTGCATCATGAGAAACACTGGGCTGGATGAAGCATAAGCTAGAATCAAGATTGCTGGGGGAAATATCAATAAGCTCAGAAATACAGATGACACCACCCTTATGGCAGAAAGTGAGGAAGAACTAAAGAGCTTCTTGATGAAAGTGAAAGAGGAGAGTGAAAAAGTTGGCTTAAAATTCAACATTCAGAAAACTAAGATCATGGCATCTGGTCCCATCCCTTCATGGCAAATAGATGGGGAAACAATGGAAACAGTGACAGACTTTATTTTGGGGGGATTTCAAAATCACTGCAGATGGCGACTGCAGTCGTTAAATTAAAAGACACTTGCTCCTTGGAAGAAAAGCTATGATCAACCTAGACATCATATTAAAAAGCAGAGACATTACTTTGCCAAAAATGGTCCATCTAGTCAAGGATATGGTTTTTCCAATAGCTATGTATGGATGTAAGAGTTGGACTATAAAGAAAGTTGAGCACTGAAGAATTGATGCTTTTGAACTGTGGTTCAGTTCAAAAGATTGATAAGACTCTTGAGCATCCCTTAGACTGCAAGGAGATCCAACCAGTCCATCCTAAATGAGATCAGTCCTGAGTTCATTGGAAGGACTGATGTTGAAGCTGAAACTCCAATATTTTGGCTGCCTGCTGTGAAGAGTTGACTCATTGGAAAAGACCCTGATGCTGGGATAGATTGAAGGCAAGAGGAGAAGGGGACGACAGAGGATGAGATGGCTGGATGGCATCACTGACTCAATGGGCATGAATTTGGGTAAACTCCAGGAGTTGGTGGTGATGGACAAGGAGGCCTGGCGTGTTGCAGTCCATGGGGTCGTGAAGAGTTGGACACGACTGAGCAACTGAACTGAACTGAAAGGAACTATGCTGTTCACAGATGGAAGAGATCTGTGATTAAATCTGCACTGGGTTTTAAATAATTTTTCATTATTACAAAACTTTACTTTGAATCTGAGTTAGGTAGCTCCTGTGCAGTCCCACAAAATTCATCAGGACACAGATTATGTGATCAATTTAGCTGTCTTTGTCTCCCGCTAGGCTGAGATTTCTATGAGCAAAGAAACCCTGAATTTTTTTATTGTTTTTTGTAACACCCAACTTCAACTAGATGTAGCTATTCAACAAAGAGCTGTTATGTGAATGAGTGAACAGCATCATATCTCTGACAAGACCTTGATTTTTGGCATTTGCTACCTCTTTTTGTTATACACATATTTTTTTTTTCATATTCTTTTCCATTAGGGTTTATCATAGAAAACTGAATATAATTCCTTGTGCTGTACAGAAGGACCTTATTGTTTATCCATCATGTACATATAATAGCTGGCATCTGCTAATCTCAATACTTTCTTCCCACTCTTCCCCTTTGGCAACCACAAGTCTCTTCTCTATGTCTGTGCATCTATTTCTAGTTCATAGTTTCTCATTATAAAGTTGAGGACATTGTGACCAGAAAAAAAAAAGTGGCTTGGCTTAGTTTTGCTACACTGCAATAAGAGTGCTGTTCATAGAAATCAGACTTCTTTCTCTGGCTCTGCGCCTTCCTGTTATACCACGGATACACCCGAGGAGTCAGGCTTCCTTCCTCTCTGAACCATGAATGGAGCAGTGGACAGCTTTCCAGGGACCAGCATTGATCACTTTGGCATCCCTTTACAGGTAGTGTGGGATATGAAGAAGTCTCCCCACTCCTGGTAGCCTGAGATGTCTTTTCAAGTTTAGAAAAGTAAACCAGGAGTTCCATCTTTCTTGGCAAAATAAGTACATGGGCTTTCCAAGGGCATTTCGGATATTCAAAAGCTGTTCTTTGACACTGGTAAAGTTTAGTTCCAAGAAGTTGGTTTAAGCTGCTTCCTCTGGGCATAAAAGGATTAAGAACTATAAGTGAAATCCGTTAAGAAGAATTAACATCCAAATAATTCTTGCATTTATTTGTTCTGTTGATATCAGTTCAGTTCAGTTCAGTTCAGTCGCTCAGTCATGTCTGACTCTTTGCAACCCCATGAATCGCAGCACGCCAGGCCTCCCTGTCCATCACCAACTTCCGGAGTTTACTCAAACTCATGCCATTGAGTCAGTGATGCCATCCAGCCATCTCATCCTCTGTCGTCCCCTTCTCTTCCTGCCCCCAATCCCTCCCAGCATCAGGGTCTTTTCCAATGAGTCAACTCTTCGCATGATGTGGCCAAAGTACTGGACTTTCAGCTTCAGCATCAGTCCTTCCAATGAACACCCAGGGCTGATCTCCTTTAGGATGGACTGGTTGGATCTCCTTGCAGTCCAAAGGACTCTGATATATCTCCTAGCAAATTTTTTCATTGCAGGGACAGATGAGAATAGTTGGAAAAGAACTGATAACCCATAGATTAGAAAAATCTCCTTGAGGACAACCATTAGATATTTAATCCCCACTGTGTCCCTTCTCTCACTTCTTTACAGTTTCCCTGAATCCTGTCTATCTCTTTGACCTCACCCCTAAACTCTTCTTCATTCACATCCTGCATACAAACTACAGAAAAGTGGCTGAAATATATTATGAGAGAGGCAATATACCAAAAATCGCTTCCATTTCAGCCCTTGCTCCATCACCTTCTAGTTATGTGACATTTCTAGCTGTGTTGACTCTGCCATTCTGTTTCTCCCTCATTTGAGGGGGAAAAAAAAAGTAGAGTAATAATTAGAGAGTTTTTTTCATATAAAGTACTTGCCCAGCACATGGTAATTCATCAACAAATGTTACCTACTTTTGACAACATCTTGTTTGCAATTCTACAAACTTGAATGATAGGTTTTATATAGTTCTTTTGTAACAGACCTTTAAACCAACTTGAATTCATCTGACAGTAAAATCCAACTTGAACTGATGTGAGACTGTGTCTAGTCTATATTTATTTCAATTAGTACAAATATGATTACTTTAATGGAGAAATTGATTAGTTTGATTACAGGGTCCTGTTCCAGACCCCACTGGGTATTATAGAGTGAATTATAACTCAGTATTATGTTTCTCACTTCTTATAAGCTTTAAATTCTGAAACACATTGAGACCCAAGAGTTTCGTGTAAGAGACCATTGGTTTGAGGTTTATTTACCATATTATTATATATTATTACTATCTCAATATAAGTCACCAAATCAGCTATGTTTGCTTCACATACCCTGTCTCTCACCTACCCTTGTCCTGTTCATTCAGGGAAACCCAGGTCCAGTGTGTGTAGGGCTCTGTGGAACTTTCTTCACTATTCTAATCACTGGGACCATTCTCCTTTTTGTTCCTTCATAGTTCTTAACCCTGTACTCCGTACAGTTTTCTTTCCTATATTTTGTGAATTGTATCCCAAGAAAATTAGCCAGCACTTAAGAGAACAAATAAAATTATACCCAATGAGTATTTTCTGTTTACACTATAACCTGATGAAAAATAATCATGTAATATTTTTAAAAATCTATTTTAAACATAAAATGAAATGCTAATATTGCAATGATAAAATTAACTATGTTATTTTCTTCTTTGTGGTTTGAAAAAAATAAATTGCTATTGTTATGAAATATGTCCTAACAAGTACTTGCACATATTCATGAAAACCCCACTACCAACGAAAGAGCAGGCTTCCTGTTGCTGAAGGAAAAACTATTCCTATTGAGAACTGAATAATCACAGGTGTTTCCATGATACACTATTTAAAATAGTTATAAGGGAATAATTTCAACAAGATATTTGGAACCTTTATGATCTAAAAAGTCATTATACACAATAATCTTTAAGACTTTATGTCAACATATTTTGCAAACTTGTTATTTTATTATAATTTTACAACCCTATTACAAAAATACTGTGTCTGTTGTAGAAAACTTAGAGTATATCTATAGGCAAAAAGAAGAAA
Source organism: Cervus elaphus (assembly GCF_910594005.1). NCBI lineage: Eukaryota > Metazoa > Chordata > Mammalia > Artiodactyla > Cervidae > Cervus > Cervus elaphus. The sequence goes on along the minus strand of NC_057842.1, from coordinate 19,756,037 downwards.
ACAAGTTTGCTAATACTCTTCACTAGCCAAAATTTAATTCTATTTACATATTTATGATGTTTTCTTAAGTATGCATATGTAAATTGCATATGTGTTTGTGTATTGTAGATCTGCTATGTTTTAATTATAGTGAAATAATCATCAGTTCAGTTCAGTTGCTCAGTTGTGTCCGACTCTTTGTGACCCCATGAATTGCAGCATGCCAGGCCCCCCTGTCCATCACCAACTCCCAGAATTTACTCAAACTCATGCCCATCGAGTCGGTGATGCCATCCAGCCATCTCATCCTCTGTCGTCCCCTCCTCCTCCTGCCCCCAATCCCTCCAAGCATCAGGGTCTTTCCCAATGAGTCAACTATTCGTATGAAGTGGCCAAGTACTGGACTTTCAGCTTCAGCATCAGTCCTTCCAATGAACACCCAAATAATCATAGTATACTGCAAATGAAGCAATTATACTATGGAATCTCTAGATTTATTTAGATATGGTTTGGAAGAGAAAAAAAAAAAAAAAAACCAGATATAGAATTACACATCGTGGTTTTCCATGAAGGAAACTTACAGGAGGCTGAAATATAGGAGAAAAGGTAATAGAGTCATTAGGGGCAGAAACTCGGAAAACTTCCAAAGACAATGTATCTAGAATACTGGACAGAGAGTGAAACAAAATGAAGATGTAGAGTTTCGTAGAGACCAGATCATGAGGTGCCCTGTGGTCCACTGTAAGAATATAAACTTATTTTGATAAACAGTGGAACAACATCAGTGGGCTTGCTGCAAAGAGACTGATGTGATTTGGCCAAATCTGGGCTATTCAGCTTCAGCACTATTGACATTTGGGGTCAGATAACTCCTTGTTTCAGAAGACTGCCCTTTGCATTGCAGTATGTGTAGTAGCCCCTCTGGTCTCTGTCCGACAGATGCCAGTGACATCTCCCTCAGGTATGACCACCAAAACTGCCCCTGAGTGAGTGAGGGAAGTCACTCAGTCGTTTCCGACTCTTTGTGACCCGGTGTATTGTAGCCTACCAGGCTCTTCCATCCATGGGATTCTCCAGGTAAGAATACTGGAGTGGGTTGCCATTTAAAACTGCCCCTATACATTGTCAAATGTGCCCTGGGAGTTAAGAGTGAAATCATCCTGTTTAATAACAGCTAACTTAAAGGATTAAAATCTCCTCTGGCTTCTCTGTGAAGAATAGGTCTGTACCTTCCCGTGTGGGAGCATACCTCTTGATCACATTAGGCAGGCATATTGTCACAAGGGAAACCAGCGTCAAGCCGACAGCAGCCAGAGGATTTCAGAGCAGCAATAAAGAATCTGGATGCTTGATGAGTAAATGAACAGCTGCTATTATAGTTTTCTTACTATTATGGGATAAAATATATTAAAATAATAGGTTTAACAGAGTGGAGGGCAATGATGTGAAAGCCAAAGTGGAAAGTGGAAGAGTAGTGGGTTTGAGTGAAGACAATAGTGGCTTGTGTAGGAGACGAGAGTACCTTGGACCAAGGAGATCTGTCTTGAAGCTGTGTCTATGGTGTCTTGAAATTGTGGCTATGGAGAGGTTGTAATAATCAAGATTTTTTGGAGCTAGAACAGACATGACTTGAATTAGTATTTCAATCCAGGTATCATCCCATTCTTTTGCTTCATTTCAAGCAAAACTTCTCACAAGAGTTGTCTGTTTTCCAGAAGAAAAAAAAAAAAAAAAAGGCAAAGTTTTATATAGTGTGTATACTATCTTGGTATAACACTGAGGTTACGTATAAGCCAAATGGCACAGAATTAACTGTTTAATACATTTTGAAACAAATTTCATTCTGAGAAAATTTTTTAAAATCATAGATTTCCTACAGAATGCCTCTAAAAAATAAAATTCAGATTGATAAAAGACATAAGTTTGGAAAGTAAAATTTTAAAATTATGAGAAATAATATAGGCAAATGTTTCCTAGAGATTTCTTTTTGGGATTGAAACAGATATTTATTAATAATATAAAAGCAAATCTCACTAAATAAAAATATAATTATATGTATTACAACAACAAGAAAACAAATTTTTTGTCTTCTGAAAGACTTTAGAAATCAAAAGTAAGGAAAGATACAATCTGAAAAATATTTTATAATACATAGATGCAAGAATTATACACATAATGTAAGAAAAACTTCCTTATATCATCCCAAATAAAGAGACAACCCAGTTGAGATAAATGTTGAGTGATTTCTAAAAAGGTATCACAAATGCTCCCATCCACATGCAGTTCTCTAATTCCACTACTAACTAAAGAAACCCAATTCAAGCAAAACAGTAACTACATTCATGAAAAGTATAGACACAAAGTATGTTACAAAAAACAATAACAATTTCCAGTTGTGTTAAACAAGTGAAATATAAGAAATCTTACAGGTTCTAGTAGGAACAAATTAGGAAATATTTTTTTCCTAAATATTGAGTAGAGATTAAGATATGCTGATTCTTTTCTTTTTTTTTTTTTAAGATATGCTGATTCTAAAAACATCAAGCAATTTAACTTCTGGGTATGTGTGTGCCTTGCAGCAACTCTGTGGAAGTGTACCATGAGACATTGCAATATTATGTACAACAAGAGAAACAAAATCTTAATATTCACACAGTGAATAACCTTAAACAATGTAAGTGACAGAACTAGGTTCATATATTATCAAGCTAGAACTGAAAAATAAATGATAGTATTATAAATAATATTTTATTGAACATTCTGTGCATATGTGTATATATATTGTTTTGTTGAATATTCACTTCAGAGTGAAATTAGTGGCTTGGAGGGTATAATACATTCTGCTTTAGCAGATTAGATCACTAGATTTGGTAGCTCATATTCGTTTCAATGGTTTTCAAAGTGGCAATGCCAATTTAAATACTCAACAGTATGGAAAAAACTAGACATAACTTAAAATCAACAACAATAGAAATGTACCATTGTAGTACATTCATAAAATTCTATTGAAAGTAAAAATAAAAGAATCAGTGCTCCACATTAGACAGAGAAATCTCACAAGAAATAATGCTGAAGGAAATATGATCCCATTTATTTAGAGTTAAAGTAATAACACATTGAATCTATGGTGACAGAAATCAGTTAAGGGGATGATGACTGAATGAAGACTCAAGTAGCTTCCTGGGCTGATTTCACCTACAATCATGAACACATGAGGTTCTAAGGGCCCATAATTCAGGCAAAAACTTATCCAGCTTCACACTTAATATTTGTTCACTTTCTGTATGTTTGAATTCAACAAAAAATTTTTAAAATATAATGTTAGTTTTTAAAAAGTAAGATAAAATATGACTGATAGAATATACCAATGTACAGTGTTCAAAGGTAAACACAGCAATACTATGTATATTCTCTCTCTCTCTCTCTATATATATATATGTATATATATATGTATGTATATGTATATATTGGGCTTCCCAGGTGGTACTAGTGGTGAATAATATGTCTGTCAATGCAAGAGACACAGGTTTGATTCCTGAGTTGAGGCTATTCCCCTAGAGGAGAGCATGGCAACACATTCCAGTGCTCTTGCCTGGAGAACCCCATGGACAGAGGAGTCTGGTGGGCTACAGTCCATAGGGTCACAAAGAGTTGAACATGACTGAAGTGACTTAGCACATGTATATACATATATATATATATTTATGGATGTATATATTTATACATATTTTTATATATATGGATGTATATATATTTATGGATGTATGTATTTATACACATATACACATATGTATATATTTTGCATCCACCAGTGAGCATATATTTGCATACACATGCATGTATATATTTATATATACATATATAAAAGTTTCTGGGGAAGCAAGTCAGAGAATAGCTGGGCCTGGGAAGTTGAAAATAAAAAATTTCATTCATCTGTAGAGATAATAATATACGTACTTCATGGACTGTTGTGAGGATCAAATGAAGGAACAGATATAAGACACACAGAACAGGGCTGAGCATGAAGGGAGCCATACCTGATAAATGTTATCCCTCTTGCTTCACAGTGGAGGGATAGTTTTCAAGAAGCATGATTAAGCTTTAGGAAATAGAATTTTGGAATTGTCACCGACCTTGCCACCATCCACATAACATTTTAGTGAACTGATAGCTTCTGCTCTCCTCAAGGAGAAGGCAATGGCACCCCACTTCAGTACTCTGGCCTGGAAAATCCCATGGGCCGAGGAGCCTGGTAGGCTGCAGTCCATGGGGTCACGAAGAGTCGGACACAACTGAGCGACTTCACTTTCCCTTTTCACTTTCATGCATTGGAGAAGGAAATGGCAACCCACTCCAGTGCTCTTGCCTGGAGAATCCCAGGGACGGCGGAGCCTGGTGGGCTGCTGTCTATGGGGTCGCGCAGAGTCGGACACGACTGAGGTGACTTAGCAGCAGCAGCAGCAGCAGCTCTCCTCAAATATATGCTTAATGTGTGCATATGTGTGTGTGTTCTCTGTGTATGCAAGTGTGTGTGTATATATATATTCTCTGTATATGTATGCATATATATTCTTTGAAGCTTGTATCTTGTTGCAGGCATGAATATAGATAAATTAAAGAAGCATACTGTATTCAGTAGCCTCAAAATGGAATGACCAACTTTCTTAAGTTTAATCTTGCTAAGCAACATCATTTCTCTTTCTTCAAAGGAAACTTCTGCTATGATAGGTTTAATTATTCAACTTCAGTTGCTAATTATAATCTTCGGAATTCACATCTTTATTTTCTAAATTACAAATGAGATAGTCATCATAGAGGATAAGTGCAAATTAGTTATAATGGATATAGATGCCACTGAATTGCTATTTTATCTATGAATTTAACTGATATATTTACTCAAAGCACGGTGCGGTGTGCTTTTTGCCAGAATAATTTTGACCTTTGTTTTGCTCTTATGTCACTTTATAATTATCACCACCCACTAGGTCAGAGATCTCAGAGGTACACTAGTTTAAAAAATAAAAATGAAAAACAGCAAAGTTAAAGTCTTTGTGATTCAAAGTTAAGTTTGAGCACTGACTTTTATTCAGCAGAAATAGCTCTGGGGAAATAAAAACATCTACCTATCTAAACTCCAGTTAGCAACTCTCTTTCAGTCACATATACCTTCCTGGTCTTGAAGAGCAGATACATTTATTGAATCATTCAAACAATTGCTTTAAAAAATTATTGCTATTTATTAAAACATACCATATGCCTGACACTTGACTGGGCCTGGGGTAAGTTATGCTTAGATAGATCAGACAAGTGTAGATCCCTGTTCTCTTCAGATTTAATGTCTTTTAGGGATGACGACAAGTAAGGATGGAGGTAATCAAATGCAATAAGGATTAGTGCCTTGAAAGATAAGTACTTCTTGGTATGAAAATATTCAGTGTAGGTGGAATAAGACCTGTCTGGGACAGAATGAAGAGATTATGGGCCCTATTACTAAATGCATTCTAAATGTTGGTAAACAAACAAACAAAAAATATTATACTTCTATCAAATAGCCTTATGAGTATTTAGACTGACTTAATGGGGTTGACATGCAATGTGAATGAAATCCATAAATTTATTTTTGTCCTTTTACCATGCCTCTTTAAATCACAATTTAGAGAACTGTGGTCTACCTTTGAAAAAATAAGAAGTAAGGCTTATGCTGAAACATAAATAAGTTCTTAACTTATATTACTATATTTTGATGCTTTCATATTTGAAATGTATTATGTGGGAATGCAGTTTATAGAATTCAAATTGCTTAAATAATTCAATGGTGGGGTTTTCAATTTTTAAGTATAGAAAAGAGTAAATACTTCCCCAAGACATTTTTACCACCACAATGTTAAGACCATAAGCAGAATTAACTTTTTCACACTTTATTACCGAATTTAAAAAATGCTCCAAGTACTGAGATTTTAAAACGAAATCATGATACCCTGAAAATTACCATACAGCATCCTCTAGAAATGAACAAAATGTGTGCGTTTAATGGCAATTGAGCAAGATGCATGGGTGATGTAGCATAATGAAGAAAAGATGTGTTATAGTTCAACTCTTGAAAACTATTCAAGAATAAATGCATATGAATACCCTGGGTCAGCTGTTCCCAAGATTGATTTTTACAAAACTTTTACACAATTCTGATGTAGCCAGCGAAATATTTTGGAGTCACTGAACTAAAGTGCCCATTCAAATCTAACATTATATGATACCCTGTGAAATGGAAAGGAAAAGCTACTAGATGAAATATAAATACATATGTAATAAGGAGGTGTAATACCTGTCAGAAAAAGAAATATAACTATTTTGTTTTTGAATTTCAGAAAAATGCCATAACCAGTCTTTTTTTTTATTTAGTAAATGAATATGTTTACTTCTGAAACTCTGAAAGAGGGCTGACCAAGAGAGAAACATATTACAAAGGTAAGGTGCATTAAAGAACATGCTGCAATCAGCATATATCAAGTAGTAACTGTACAATAATACATAGCAATTCATATATATCAGGAATGGCTTTTAGTGCTTTATACATTTTGATATTTAATGAATAAAATGCAGTTTGTCCCTTTTTTATAGTTGAAGGGATTTAGGTAAGAAGGGTGCAATTAGTTGCCAAATTTAAAAGCTAATAAAGGTCATGATAGAATTTGAACCCAGAAAAGGCTATCAGTTTCTCCAATAGAGAACATCGAGACAGCCATGAAAGATTATAAAATACATTAAATATTGACCTCAGATAATTAAAAACTTAGATAATTTATATCAAATTACCTGCCAAAAAAATTTAGCCTGGAGTATATATAAAATCTAATAGAAGTTACCAAAGAACTAAAACTGTTGTGAAGAAAGTAACTGGCCAATAAATGACCTTGACATTCTGACTTATTGATATGGGCAAAGCAACTAAAAGGCTGGGTAGCATTTTTGATTGTCTCCTGCATCTAGGACCTAAATGTTGGAGCACAGGGCCCATGGAGAAACGGTGTTTCTAGCAATCCACTCTCTATCTGGAGTTAGAATGGCAAAACGCTACCCAAGAAATAAGGGTGAGCTGGAACATACAAGAATATTCACACAAACTGTAGCTAACTTCAATTTTAAATTTTAAAAAATTCCAATTCTTGAAGTTTGCCTATAATAATATCACATTTTCAGTCATCTCAGGATGAGCCAAGAAAAAATTCTCCCCAGAGGGAGAAAATATTATTCTTTCTCTCAAAATGTTTGTTTTTTTCCAAACTATTTACTACAAAATCAAAAAGTACGAGACACACATATAAAGAGTAACATGAATTAAAATCAGCAAAAGAACTAACAATGGAATCAGTGGCTCTAGAAAGGGAAATTATCTGATACAGACTTAAAAGAAAAAAAGATTATCATTACATTAAAAAGATAAAGATCAAGATAGAATATTGAAAGAGAGAACTGGAAAGAGATGTACTTAAAAAGAGAAAAAAATAAATTCTAGAATTAAAAAACATATAGTACATGAAATTAAGGATTCAGGGAGTGAGTGTCACAGGAGGTTGAATACAACTCATGAGATACTTACAGAACTAGAATGTAAAGTCAGGAGAAAGTAAGTAGAAAAAAAGCACCAAGTAATAAGAAGATAGAAAAAAAGAAAAGATGCAACATGGTAAAAGATATAATGTACATATAATTGGCATCCCAAAAAGAAAAGAGATGGAAGATAGGGCAAGACTAAAGAGATTTGACTAAGAAATTTCCTAAATTAATAAAAATATATCAACCTTCAGATTTGGCAATCTTATTCTGCACATGCAATCAACTTATAGATAAGAGAATTTCATATAACATATGTAAAAGTACAAAAACTAAAGACAAAGACAAAATATTGTCACTAGAAAAAGAAAACAGACTATAAGGAGTAGTAGTAGGCATTTATAAATGATTTCTATACAAACAATGCCAATATACAGTGGAGAGACATATTCTTAGTCCTGAAAGAAAATCATTACCCAAATAAAATATTAACTAGTGAAAATACATGCCAACCTATAAAATGAAATAGACATATTTTCTTTCCATAACTCAGAAAAAAGTATGTTACCTAACAGACTGCACTAAAATAAATATTATAATAAAGGATGTTGTACATCCAGAAGAAACTATAAAGGCCATGGTTGGTTGAAGATACACAGAAGAATGAAAAATGGTAAAGCCAGTAAATCTGTGATCTAGTAAAAAAAAAAAAAAGAAAGGAAAAACCTGACAAATTATTAAAAATAACATATGTAATTCCATATTAACTATAGAGTATATTCATAAATAGTAATAAAAATCTTCATAAAGTAAAAAAATGGAAAGCAAACATTCTAAGATTTTAGTGTTGCCTGAAAAGAGAGAAGAATTGAAGATTAGTGCTAGATTTTAGTTAACCAAGGACATGTAATCTGGTTTAACACTAAAACAATAAGAGTGCATGGCTTATAAATAACAAAGGAAAGCAAATTAAAGATCACAAAATGGTCAGGACAAATAGAAAGTACTCATTAACATGATAAAAATTAGTGATTACACTGAAATTAATCGAACAAAGAGACAAATTCACAAAGAGCATTATATTCTGGAAATAAAATTACATCTTGTTTAAATGTGACACATGTAAAGCACAAAGACTGAAAAATTAAAAAGACATATGATAAAAACATTAGCTAAAAGAAACTGGTGTAGCTATATTAAAATTTGAGGAAAGGTAGAATTAAGGCATTATTTAAGAGTTACATTTTCAATTCAAAGCTGGTTGTGTTTTCAGACAGAGATATCTTTTTTCATCTAGGACATTTTCTGGAAATCTGTAAGTTTTTTTTTTTTCCCCCTTAGGAATAAAGACTTCCTTTTTCAGCCTACATAATCACCGGTTCTAGAGTGTGTCTCAGGGGAGACTTCAATACAGTATGTTTCTCACACTGCATTACTCAAATAATACTTCAAAACATTATTTATGCTTATATAAACTAAATATATATATTAAATCTCTGTTTATTTAGTATGTAAAGGCATAAATGTTTCCTTTTCTTAAAAAATTGAAAGTAAATTAATTTAAGTATTCAAAATGACTTGTTCATTTTTAGTTCTTTACCTAAATGTGAACTTCCATTTAGGTAGTAATCATTAGACTTACAGGTCACAGAGGAATAATAATATGAAATCACAAAAACATTTTATTCTGATTGCAATTATTAACATATATTTATTCAGTAAATATTCTTGACTAGTAAGAATATTTCCTAATTATGCCTGCACAATACAGAGAGCAGGAGGTTATTCCTTTGGGATTAAGTATCACTTTGCAAGAATGTGTTTATAGAATGAAACCTTGCTGATTACTGTTCCACTAATCTCCCAAACCTATAATTCTGTATTCAGTAATTGTTAATTCTATTCTCCTTTGCTTCAGTTACTTGAATAAATACTTAAGGAAAATTTTCACCACACATTGATTGTCATGAATCCCCATAGTTACATGAAATTATTAGGTTGGTACAAAAGTAATTGTGGATTCAGACTGTGCATTTTAAATCATAACTAGACTCAAAGACGTCTTTATCAATCAAACTAGGAACCATTACAATCAACATATTTTTGCCAATGTGAAATAAGTGTATTCCTGGGACATAAAAAATTGTGCTTCGGGATTTGACAAATTCTGGAAAGCATTATCTGCCTCCTACTTGTTGTGGAAGTGTTTTCCCCACAAAAAAAAAATTGTCCAGATGCTTGAAGAAGTGGTAATTGGTTGGCGAGAGCTCAGGCAAATATGGTAGATGAGGCAAAACTTTATAGCCCAATTCATTCAACTTTCAAAGTGTTAGTTGTGTGACGTGTGGTCAGGCATTGTCATGGAGAAGAATCGAGATCTTTCTGTTGACCAATCCCTTCTGTAAGCATCACAGTTTTCAGTGCATCTCATAGATTTCCTGAGCATAGTTTTCAGATGTAATGATTTTTCTGGGATTCAGAAAGCTGTAGTGGATCAGACCAACAGCCAACAACCAAACAGTGACGATGACTTTTTTTGGTGCAAGTTTGGCTTTGAGAAGTGCTTTGGTGCTTCTTATCAATCCAACCATTGATGAGCTGTTGTCAACTGTTGTATAAAATCCTGTTTTGTCGCACATCACAATCCGATCAAGAAATGGTTCTTTGTTGTTGTTGCACAGAATGAGAAGACGTCACTCCAAAATGATGATATTTTGTATTTTTGATCAGTTCATGAGGCACCACTTAAACTTTTTCACTTTTCCAATTTGCTTCAAATGCCAAACAACTATAGAATGGTCAACATTGAGTTCTTCAGCAAATTCTTGGGTAGTTGTAAAAGGATCAGCTTCAATGATTGCTCTCAATTGTTCATGGTCAATTTCTGATGACCAGCCACTGGGCTCCTTATTTGTGCAAAAATTTTTGTGCAAAATTTCTTAAACCACTTGCAAAAATTCTTAAACCTGTTCAAAAATTCTTAAACCACTTCTGCACTGTATGTTTGTTAGCAGTTTCTGGGCCAAATGTGTTGTTGTTGTGAGTAGTCTTTGCTGCTTTATGACCCATTTTGAACTCAAATTAAAAAAACACTCAAATTTGCTTTTTATCTAATATCATTTCTATAGTATAAAATAAATATAAAATAAACAGCAAGCAATGTCATTAAAAAAACATAGAGTGAGAAATGCTCATTAAAATGATGTATAACATAACTACATATATTTATGAATGTATTCAAGTACTAAATGGCAAAGGTCAACAATGAAAAACTGCAATGACTTTTGCACCAACTTAAACATATTTATCAATATATTTTCAGTAGTGTGCCTAGCTGAGAGCACGCCTGTAGTTAAAAGTATCTGTAAGTAGTTTTCTTTCTGCCAAACAAAAGCAACCACCTATATTGCCCATCAGTGCCTAATGTAGAGAGAGCTTGTGTTATAGGAGAGTGACAGTCTAATTCTTAAGGCTGTATCTTTACGTATTTTTAATCTAATGCTCTATTTTTTTGTACTTATCCCTAAAATTCCATAACTGGTTATAGAAGGTAACTAGTCTCTGACCTCAGCTATTCTGTAGTCTTTTTCCCAGGGTAAAATTTGGCTTTTTCTGGTCTTGGCACTGTGAGGCATGTCTGATCATGAAAGAGGGAAGAGGAGAGTATAATCCAAAGATAAAGATAGGAAAGACCAAATGTCAAGCTAAATAATGAAGATTTGATTATTTACTACTTCTATAAATATTCCATTAGAATTTCTTAATTAAACCTCCTCCTCTGCTCCCCAGAGTTTAAGCAAAGGGCAGATAATATCAAACAAAGTATTACACAGTGGAAATTTTCATCTGACCTTGGTGTACAAAAATGTCTTTGGATTTTTCCCTCTGATTTACAAGGTCTATGTTTAGAAATCTGGTCATCATATGACTTCACAAAATAGCACTCTGAAAAACACAGAGCCAGTCAGTGCTTAGGCAACTTATACCAGCTCTGATCTCTGATCTAGGACAAGTGCCTAAGTATTTTTTTTTCTTAATTCAAAGTCGTTATTCTAGCTTGAAAGCATTCTTTAGTCTCCATAGCAATCCTTTGGCTATTCAATAACATGATCTTACATATCTTCATATTTGTTCTGAAGTAAAAGACCCTGCTACCTTCTTATTATTGAACACTTGGAAAAAAAGAAAGGTGAAAATGTTCCAGAATAGTACCATGATTTTATAACTAAAGTACAGAAGTTCTCCAACAAAAATTCCAGTTTCTCACCTGTCAGAGCTCTGGGAAAAGATAAAATCTGGTAACAAGTTGACACAGACATCACAGCCCTTGTTCTCTAAACAGTTTTAACATTTAACAGAAGATTTAGAGAGCACAAATACTTAATGCAAAAACAGATTATTCTCATATATGTATGTACAAAGACTTTATATTCATTCATATATATATATGAAATATACACACATATGCACACTTTGTATTCAGAATATGTAATCACAGAATAAGAACATTATATAACCATAGCATATGAAATATATTGCAATTCTATTGAGGACTAGGCAGAATGAATTAACCTGGAAGTTACTGAGATCAACTGAGACAAATAAGGAAGAGGATTATTTTTTACACTGTTTCTAAGATTGGCAACTGCCATGTCTATCTATCATGTGTGTGTTAGACCTAAAAGTTATTTAAAGTCAGACATGTGCATAATAGATATCTTAAATGACAGACTGGTTTGCCTTTAGTAAATGATGAAAGTGACCAGGTGACAGCAATTAGAGAGTAGCAAGATGGAAAATTATAATGATGTTGTAGTAGTAACTGTAATAGTAGTAACAGCGGCAGATGTCTCTTGCAAAAGGAAGAAAAAGTAATAGTTTGCAAGAAAAGGGGGGTTGCAACCGGATATCAACCCACGCTGTTACTTCAGAATGCTTCATTTTGAGAATGTGGAGTCTTCATGGGACAGTTAGGTTCAGTTAAGCTATAGAAGGTAGAAGAGATGTTCAGGAAGAAAGCTGAGGATACAGTGCTAGTGAACTAGCCACACTTCTGGGAACACAATGGAAAGATTTGGGTAACATAGGAGGGTTGTACAGATCAGAGCAACACAACGGTAGGAATTCCCCTGTTAATGAGTGACTGTGGGATCACAGAAATCTCCCAGTGTCTAGGTTAAATGACCACAGACCATGGTGGAGATTGTTCTGACGGTTCCTAGAGGGGAGTAGGGGCTCACTTTGGTGCTAGAGTAAGGTGGTATTGGTAAGATGGCTTCCAAGAAGCCCTTCCCTCATGGAGTTCAACTGAAAATGATTGATGGCTTTAAAAGGAAAGAGCACAAAAGATGCATGCCAACAAATGAACTGGTGGTTGTAGATAGACAAATTGAAGAGGGCGCGTGATAGTGAAGAAAGCACTGCTAGCAAATAAATGGACAACATCCGGAGACTCCAAATGCTTAAGTATAATTGAAGTGAAATAGATAGAATGGCTTTGCAAGAGTGAGAGATAAGAGATAGTCAGAAATAGCTGAACCATGAAAGGCTTATTGGTCATACCAAGGCAATTTTTCTGAGCAGCTTAATTTTACCTGTGTCTAAAATACCTTGAGGATTTAAACTTGCAAAATTTCAAATCCCTCTCTAGTCTAATAAGAATCTCTTAAATACAGGGCCTGAAAATCAGGTCCTTAAGGATATGGGTGTGTGTACTAAATTGCTTCCGATGTGTCCAACTCTTTGCAACCCAATGGACTATAAGTTGACAGGTTCCTCTGTCCATAGGATTCTCCAGCCAAAAATACTGGAGTGAGTTGCCACTCCAGGGGATTTTCCCAACCCAGGGATTGAACCACCATCTCTTATGTCTCCTGCATTTGTAGGCGGGTTCTTTACCACTAGGGCCACCTGAGCAGGCCCCTTAAGGATACAAGGAATTACAAAGGCCATGATTTTGCTACTTAATTTTGCAGACAAAAAGGAGAAAATGAAAAATATTCAAGACAAGAATATTATCATTGTTATCCTCATCATCACCATCTTATAGTGGATTTCATATAGAAAAAACTTCTGTGTACATAAAGATGGGCACTGATTTAATATACAGTATAAGCTTTAAGTTAAAATAAAATTCAGGTATACATATTCCACTTTTATGAATTTTTCCTTTTACCAACATTTCCAATTATCTCACCCATATAATAGAGCTTCTACATATAAAAATATTAATAGCAGTCAACTGTGGAGTTGGAATTTCTAGAGAACTATTTTTTCTTTATTATTGAATTGATGTTTTCTGAACTTGGTTAAAAATCACATTATTTAAATAATTAGAATAAAAATATATTGGACAATAAAAATTAGAGGCAAAATGTGATCAGTCTAATGCAAACAAACACAGGAGCAACAATATTCAAATCAGAGTGAATATTAAAGATCAAAAACTACTAAAAGGGCAAGAGAAATTAATTTTACATTGATTAAACTAAAATCTAAAACTTTTGTGAGCCATCATCATATTATATAAAAAGCAAAAAAATCAAAGAAATCCATTTAAGTAATGCAAAAAAACAAGAAAATTGTAGTAATCCATTTAATATAAGTAACGCTTTAATATAACTCTATTGATTACAAAATAAAAGGTGTAAATGAAACAAGATTTAATTATATGAAAGACTTAATATGTAAAGAACTCTATACTCTACAAATAGAGACTACCCATTCTCTTAGGTTGCCAAAATGTTGACCACTTATTTGCGAACCCTATTATTTAGATTCTTGGTAAGGAACAAGTTGCACACACACACACACACAGTGGATAATTTGAGGAGTTTTTAAGGATGTGTAGGGAAACCACAGGGATGGTGTAATATCCAGGTATTTGTCCTAGATTCCTCAAAGGCTGAAGAAGCATCTGTAAAATTCAGAGAGAAAGAGAAGGTTGTATGGAGACCCACCTCAAAGAAACTGCAAAATTTAGAAAACAGAGGAGCTGAGGAAACAAAAACCTCAGTCATCCTCTCTTCCCTCTCTCTGCTCTCCTGAGAAGCTCACTCCCTGCTTCCCAACAGCTAAAGACAATCTGCAGCCAGTTGGCATGGGTGACCACTGGTTCAGCCTTCTGGGTCACAAGCAGGGTAGAGAGCATGGAGAGTTGATATATAGAAGAAAAACAGAAAATGTCCAGCACCATCACAAAGGAAAATTCCAATATAAGGATAAAATATAAGAGATTTATCCTCTGATCATAATTATTTCAGTTTGCCCCCTATTTAGCTAAAAATGTTGTAGACTAGATGAAAATCTTTGTAAGGAAGGCATTAATTTTGATGTAGTGGAAGAGAAATGGCTGAATACATATCCATGCTAGAGACCATGTCTGAACTGATTTTTCAGCCTCAGTTACTTGGTCAGAAAGAGAAAGCTGAGGACGAGGTCTTCATAAAAATGCATGATAAATTTCCAGGCCATTTTTAGAGTTTTCCTCAATTTCTCTCTATGTAAAGTAGGATCTGATAAATTGATCCCACAGTTTGGCAAACTATGATCCACGGTTTCAATCTAGTCTACCAATTCTATTGCAAAAAAAAAAAAGTTCGTTGGAACACAGCCAGGCTCATTCACTTCCATGATTCCTGTGGCTTATTTCATATTACAATGTCACAATTGAGTAGTTGCAACAGAAGGTATCTGAAAATATTTACATCACATTTTAAAAACTATTCAGATATAATAAAATTCCTAAATAAAGTATGTCTAAGGATGGAGTGAAATTCTGAAACAATCATGTGAGACACGCATAATACAGCATAACTTTAAATATCATAATGAAAGTTCACAGAAGCAAGGTAAATTACTTAAAAACAAAATTATATTCCTGTGATATACTATGTCAAAAAATAAATAAAAATAATTGAAAATAATTTATAAAATTCTTAAAAATGATATTATTTAAGGAAATGCTTATCATAAATTCAAGGTTCCACATAAATATAAAATCATTACACACATTTTAACAAAAAGCTACTAAATTCAACATTGTAAGATAGCTGAAAAATAACAGATAATAAATCTAGAGAAGGCAAATAGAAGGAAAGAAAAAAAATAGAGGTTAAAAATTTGGCTTGGAGTTTCAAAATAAGAATGGTCATTGTAAACTGAAAAGTAACATTATTTACAGGTAATATTTGTCTTCTAAGGGCACAAGAGAAATAGCTACATAAAATCTACTAGAAAAAAACTAACTGTGTAGTTACGAAATAAATATTCACAAATTAAAATTTTTTGCATATTAGGAAGTCTCAGGAAATTAATGGGAATAAAATATTGTCTTCTAATATTCTACTAAGTTATTCAAAATAACTTGTAACCATCTTGGCAAGAAATATTAGAAACATATGAATATCTCAAAAATCTTCGATAAGAGGTCTTAAAAGACGATGTACAAAGTTCAAAATGATAAAGCACAAAGCATCATTAAATTATTAAATTCATTTAATACATTATTAAAGTGCATTAGCAGAAACTAATACAACACTGTAAAGCAATTATCCTTAATAGTGTAACATTTCCTCTCAATAAATATTTACAAACATTCAATACACTTGAAAAAAATATCCCTACAGATTTTTAAAAATTACTTCGAAGTTCATTGACCAGATAAATACCAACATTTTTTTTTCTGAAACAGTAACAAATGAAACACTTTTATCTCTAGAGAATGTTAACAAGTAATGTAAAGACAAAAATAATTATCTTCTGGTTACAGGATATAGATTACATATAAGTATCTTCCTTTGCTCTGTATTAATGCCTTGAAAAGAAAACAACAAAAATATATGTTCTTTAGTAATGAAGTTTCAGGAATAAAGATAAAGAAGATAAAATTTGAGAAGCTCAAAGGCAAGAGATGAGTGGCAAAGGGCTTGAATCCAGAAAACAGGATCCTCTGCGGATGGTGGAGTGAGTTCAGTTTCACTGCAGAATCTGTTGAAGCCATGGAATGGATGACATCCCACATTTTGGGAAGTGAGGGTGAAAGCAGGGCAAACAAGAGGATTAGTTTAAAATGCAATTAAAAAAACAAGCTCCCTAAATCACACCTGGTATGGACCTAACAGAAGCAGAAGATATTAAGAGGAAGTGGCAAGAATACACAAGAACTATACAAAAAAGACCTTCATGACACAGATAACCACCTAGAGCCAGATATCCTAGACTGTGAAGTCAAGTGGGCCTTAGGAAGCTTCATTACAAAGCTAGTGGAGGTGATGAAATTCCATCTGAGCTATTTCAAATCCTAAAAGACAATGTTGTGAAAGTGCTGTACTCAATATGCCAGCAAATTTGGAACACTCAGATGTGGCCACAGGACTGGAAAAGGTCAGTTTTCATCCTAATCTCAAAGAAGACAATGCCAAAGAATGTTTAAACAACTGCAAAATTGCACTTATTTCACACACTAGAAAAGTAATGCTCAAAAAAAAAAAAAAAGTAATGCTCAAAATTCTTCAAGCAAGGCTTCAACAGTACATGAACCAAGAACTTCCAGATGTTCAAGCTGAATTTAGAAAAGGCAGAGGAATCAGATCAAATTGCCAACGCCCACTGGATCATCCAAAAGGCAAGAGAGTTCCAGAAAAACATCTATTTCTGCTTTATTGACTATGCCAAAGCATTTGACTGTGTGGATCACAAAAAACTGTGGAACATTCTTAAAGTGATGGGAATACCAGACTACCTTACCTGCCTCCTGAGAAATCTGTGTGCAGGTCAAGAAGCAACAGTTAGAACCAGACATGGAACAATTGACTGGATCCAAATTGAGGAAGGAGTACATCACCCTGCTTATTTAATTTGTATGCAGATTACATCATGTGAAATGCTGGGCTGGATGAAGCACAAGCTGGAATCAAGATTGCCTGGAGAAATATCAATAACCTCAGATATGAGGATGACACCACCCTTATGACAGAAAGTGAAGATGAACTAAAGAGCCTTTTGATGAAAGTGAAAGAGGAGAGTGAAAATGCTGGCTTAAAACTCAACATTCAAAAAATGAAGATCATAGCATTCAGTCCCATTACTTCATGGCAAATAGCTGGGGAAACAATGGAAACAGTGACAGACTTTATTTTCTTGGGCTCCAAGGTCACTGCAGATGGTGATTGCAGCTATGAAATTAAAAGGCGCTTGCTCCTTGGAAGAAAAACTATGACCAACCTAGATATCATATTAAAAAGCAGAGACATTACTTTGCCGACAAAGGTCTGCCTAGTCAAAGCTGTGGTATTTCCAGTTATCATGTATGGATGTGAGAGTTGGACCATAAAGAAACCTGACTGCCAAAAAGATGCTTTTGAATTGTGGTGTTGGAGAAGACTTTTGAGAGTCCCTTGGACTGAAGGAGATCCAGCCAGTCAATCCTAAAGGAAATCAGTCCTGAACACTCATTGGAAGGACTCATGCTGAGCCTGAAGCGCCAATACTTTGGCCACCTGGTGCAAAGAGCTGACTCATTGGAAAAGACCCTGATGCTGGTAAAGATTGAAGGCAGTAGGAGAAGGGGACAACAGAGGATGAGATGGTTGGATGGCATCACCGACTCAGTGGACATGAGATTGAGCAAGCTCCAGGCTCTGGTGATAGACAAGGAAGCCTGGCATGCTGAAAGCCCATGGGGATGCAGAATCAGACACAACTGAGTGACTGTACTGAACTAAAACTACACCATATTTCCAGGCACAGGTATACCTCTTATTCGTCTCTTTTGCAAGAGATGATGGGTTGTCTGTAGTGAAGATCACAGTATTCTAGCCCAGGAACCACTAGCAGAGTTGAAGCTGAGATTACAGCACTTACTGTACAGAGCGGCCTCAGTGAATATTTACTCATTGAAATATTGACATACATGGTACTTATTCCCCACTGAGCTACCATAATGTTAGCTCATTATACTCTGCAGATCACTGAATGAAATATTCTTTTCTGGGAATCTTTTTGATCAAGATTAAAGTTCTCAAGGTACATTGGGGCCAAAGCAACCCTTCTCAAACTAGGTACCATGGGAGAAGTAAGCCTGAATGATCCAGGACTTCCATTATACACAAAGAATTAAGCTATCTTTTCTGAATCTAAAATGGTACTAGCTAAATAACTCTCCTTAGAAAATAGCCACACATACATATTTTGTGGTACTTATTTCTCTCCCAGAACCCTGATGAGAAAGGTCAGGCCTCCAGTGAAAACCCCAGTCTATAAAGTCTACTTACACATAGAAAATGTCGATCAGCATCTTCTCTTATGTATGAAAAACGAGGAAAGCAGAAAATTGTACTCTGTGGAGTATCTAACTATTTCATCTAGGAAACAAGAACAAAGCTGCTTTGACAATAAATACTTGGGAAAAAAAAAAGAAGCTTGGAAATCATAAATGTTCCAGCAGAAATAAGAAAAATTAACAGAAACGATGTCGATAAACCTAGAGTTTGTCATACAGAGTGAAATATGTCACAAAGAGAAACAAATATCATATATTGATACTGATATATGGCTTCTAGAAAAAAAATGGTACCGGTGAACCAATTTCCTGGGCAGGAATAGAGATGCAGACATAGAGAATGGACTTCTGAACATAGAGGGGGGAGGACAGCATGGGATGAGTTAGCACTGACATATACACATTACCATGTGTAAAATAGATAGTTAGTGGGAAGCCGCTGCCTAACATGGAAACCCCACCTTGATGCTCTGTGATGACATAGAGGGATGGGATGGGGGTGGTAGGAGAGAGGTTCAGGAGGGACAGTACACATGTGCACACAAAGCTGACATTGTTCACATTAACATTGTTGTTCAGCAGAAACCAATACAAGATTGTAAAGCAATTATCCTCCAATTAAAAAATAATGACAATAATAAAAATAAATTTTAAAATTAACAAAATGATCAGAAGATAAAATTAAAACAATATACTGGCAAGCAGAGCAAAAATAGAAAAGTGAAGAAATTTAATGAAAAGATTTTTTAAAGCATAAAAATACATGCAAATTAGAGTTCCAGAAATAGAAAACCAGTAAAGGGAATCATCAAAGAAATTTCCTAGAATCAGAATGACAAATTTTCATTTTGAAATGACCCATTCAAAACAATGGGGAAAAAATAGTCTCTCACTAAAAGGTACTTTTTCTTATAATTTTAAAACTTAGGAGACAGAAAAGAAAAAACAAGTGTAATTACAAAGGCTAACAAGTCAGAATGGCAACAATGACATTAAAAGTTTAACCACAATGTGGCATTGCCTATAAGATCCCAAAGAGATGATTATTTCCAATATAGAATTCTAATATCAGCCAAACTGCCACAAAAATGCCAGAGCAAAAATAGAAAGAGAAGGTACTTTCAGATATAAAATAGCTTCCATATCTTATCTTCCATGGTCACTTTCTCAGAAAGAAACTGAGAGAGTAAGCCAAGGAAGATAAAGTCATGGAACTTAGAAAACCAGGGAACAAACACAGAAGAAAAAAAAAAAAAAGAGTCAAAGGGAATGGATAACAGTGAAGAGAGATTCCAAGGTGATTGCCTGCAGCCGTCCTCAGAATCAGCTAGTACTGGCTCAAGGAGCTCATGAGGCTCTGGGAAAGTGTCTGGAAAAAGATGAAATGACTAAAATACTGTCGTGTTTAAAGAGTTTGAGAGGCAATTTAAGCAACTGGAAGTGATTTGGGGGAAGTACTAACATGAAAACATATGAGGATGATCATTAACTTCAGGGGAAAATGCTGTGTAGGGCTATAAGTGTAATCTTATTGTGCCACATGTTCTTCTGTGGATTCAAAATATGGAGTCGAATATGTAAAAGCAGAAAAATATCTGATCAAAGTTACGATATAATTACTCTGGGAATATTGGGAAACATTTATGCCTGTGAGTATGGGTGGTAGAGAGAATAATACCACTTATTTTCAAAGACAATAGGTAATGATCCGTCATGAAGTAGTCATACAAGCACATAGTTTAGAGCCGCAGAAGTATATGCCAAAAGCAACAACTGAAAGAGTTGTAGGGTCTTAGGCCTTGCACCTTACATGCACTGCCTTCCCGCTGTTGTGTCTGTTCTAGTGACTCCTTCTACTGAATTTACAAGGTTCTTTCTGATACTCCAATCTTGCTTCATGTTAACTGTTACTCAATTTTTAGCTTTGTCACTTCCTCAGAAAAGTTTTCCTGAACATTCAGAAGCTTCAAACTAGTGCAGATTCTGTTTGGTCCCTCGTGACATTGTAAACTCTTCTTTGTAAAAGTGAACAATGGTTCCAGTTGTATTTTGTATTGTGAACTCCAGGAGTTCAGGTACTGCCTGGGTTTTTTGATCCCTTGTAGCCCTAGCAACTCACTGGCTGCAGTGCTGACTGCAGCATACTGACTGCAATGGGGAACTGACTATGTATTTGTGGAATAACCAAATTAAATACTGTGACTAATTAATAATTTATCACAAACATACAAACCATAAGCCAACTATAAATATTATGAATTTTAAAATCCTAAATCATATATTTGTGAATAAAATTCATCATAATTTGGCAACAGTTATTATGGAATGCATTAAGACAATGTATCTTATTAATGTAACAACAATATGTGATTACCTCATTACCAGAAAAGATGATCATCTTCAATATCAGAAAGTCTGGAAATAGATCCTTTTTATTAAATAAACTATTTATTTATAAAACTAAGCATAAATATAAAAAATAACCATGAGACCAATAGGTATCATTATATTTGCTTGTAAAGCATTATTTATTCCCTTTAAAGCAAGGAACAAGAAAAATATGCTTATTTTCTCAGCCATTATTTGGCATTGCTCTTTGTGTTGTAGAGACTGCCATTGAAAAGCTAAATGAAAAATTAATAGAAAAATCTTTCAGTAGGATCACAATTCTTTTAGAATCTGTCTATAAGAACCAGTTGGAAAAATAAAATGAAAATGAGAGAAGATTCTATTTGCAATAGTGAAAACAAATGTAAAGAACTTAGGAATAAAATCATGCAAATGAGGAGTCAGAGATCTTGAAGGAAAAACAGCAGTGAGGCTTCATTAGCTCAAACGGAAAAGAATGTTTTAAGATGGAGAGGATTTCAAACAGTGCCAAAAGCTGGTTAAGTTTAAGTAAAATAGGAACC
This sequence comes from Cervus elaphus, assembly GCF_910594005.1. NCBI lineage: Eukaryota > Metazoa > Chordata > Mammalia > Artiodactyla > Cervidae > Cervus > Cervus elaphus. Next base: position 19,734,314 of record NC_057842.1, on the reverse strand, counting down.
TAAATATAAGCACTGGATATCAAGACAAAGAGTTAATTGGACCTTTACTGAGATTTCTATGTGAAGGAAACCACAGATTTCTACTGAAGGACATGAAATATTTAGCCAATAACTAGGTATGTACTGTTTCAGGACAAGATGATTTTTAATTTCCTGTAACTAATGTTTTAAGTGAGTACAATTTCATCCAATATCATTTTTTAAATAAACTCATTAATGAAGGCTTAGGATATTTATCAACATGATAATTTATATCTATGTTAGCCTAAATTCTTTATTCTTAATAGAGAAACACTAGAAGATTTTCTAATTAAGTGAAGAAAATGATACTGTTATTGTCCAACATTTTACTGGAAGTAAAGTAAGCTATACAAATTGCATAAGAGATAAAACTATCACTATTTGCTGATAATGTGACAGCATAAGATAATTCAGTAAGATAGCAAGGCTTAAAATTAATATACAGAGATCAATGTCATTTATATAACCAGAAACTAATGTGAATTTAAAAACTTGATTTCCAATAGTTGCAAAAAATATAAACTACCGAAAAAGAAATTAATTTTAAATATGTAAAGCCCTTATGAAGAAAAAAAATTTTCAATACTCCTAAAGACTCACGGAAAGACTTGAACAAATGAAAATATATAACATGCTCTTATTTGAATATTCCAACATCAACATTATATTATTATCCCTAAATATTTTAACATGTTTCTAATTTTAAAAAAGGAAAGAAAGAATTTCTTTGTAAGAAAAAATTGAAGCAAAATAAGCATAGAAACGGAAAAGGCAATGGCACCCCACTCCAGTACTCTTGCCTGGAAAATCGCATGGACGGAGGAGCCTGGTAGGCTGCAGTCCATGGGGTCGCTAAGAGTCGGACATGACTGAGCAACTTCCCTTTCACTTTTCACTTTTATGCATTGGAGAAGGAAATGGCAACCCACTCCAGTGTTCTTGCCTGGAGAATCCCAGGGACGGGGGAGCCTGGTGGGCTTCTGTCTATGGGGTCCCACAGAGTCGGACACGACTGAAGCGACTTAGCAGCAGCAGCAAGCATAGAAAATAAACAAAAAAGAAAACTCAGAAAAGTTTCAGAGAAAAAGAACAATGGGTGGGAAAAGCACTAACCAATGTTTAAATGTGTCATAAAATATAGTTAAACAGTAAAAAGCACACATAAATATACAGATCAATGGAATTAGAACAGAAAGCCCAGGAACAGAAGCCCGTAGAAGTTGAAATTTAATTTATGATCAAGATGGTATATCAGATCAGTGGGAAAACAAGATGGGAACAATTTCATAGTTAATTAGGCCAAAAAACTATCAGATCCAAATCTTCAATCATGTATGTACAGCAGGAGAATTCCAAAAGAATTAATAATTTATATTAATATCTTAAAATAAAATATTAAAATGATAAGATCCTACAATTCTTTCAAGAAGAGAAGGCTGTTTGATGACTCATATTTCTGAAGCCATACAAAAGATGAATATAGTTTAACCATTTTTTTAAAAAATATGAAAAATGTTCAAAAAGTAAATAATAAAATGGGGGAAATATTTTCAACTCATATCACAAAATGCTTTACTTTTTCCTATTTATGAAGAGCTTCTAGAAAAGAGAAAACTCCATGAAAAAATTGAAGAATACAGATGGATGAATGCTATGCACTATGAATAAATAAATACAACAAAAGAAACACAATGACCCCTAAGCATGAGAAAGGTGTTCAGTATAACTCATATAAGAAAATGTAAATATGATACCATTTTTCACTATCAGATTAGCAAAAATCCAAAAATTAGAAAATGCAGTGTTATTAATGCATAAAGGGAACTAATACCCATATATATTAGGGAGAGAGGGTAAATGTTTATCTTTTATTGTATAAATGTTATATTTTATATGAAAAACATTATTATATAAAAATTCTATGTTTTATTTTTGTTATGTTTACTCCATACAAAAAGTAATTTTGTCAGATTGATCAAAATTATAAATATGCCTGTGCTTTTTTACCAAACAATTTTATTCCTGGCAAATTATTCTTCTCATACAGTTGTGCGAATTTGAATATATGCAAGTTTAATCGTGGTAGTAGATAATGGCAAAAGATCAGAAAAACTTAAATGTCCTTTGAAAGTGAAAGTGTTAGTCACTCAGTCGTGTCTGACTCTTTGCAACCCGATGAACTGTAGCCCACGAGGCTCCTCTGTCCATGGAATTCTCCAGGTAAGAGGACTGGAGTGGGTTGCCATTCCCTTCTCCAGGGGATCTTCCCAACCCAGGGATCAAACCCAGGTCTCCTGAATTGTAGGCTGATTCTTTACTGGATGAGCTGGTACCTCCATAGAATGCAATCAAATTATTTAAAAAGATTAAGGGTGATACCCATATACTAAATGAAGATACCCTAAAGTTATATTGCTAAGTGACAAAAGTATGTTGTTGAGGAATAACTTCTGTTTAAAAAAAAGAAAAAAATTAAAAATCTATAATTACTTTAGGACTTCCCTGGTGGCTCAGAAAGCAAAGAATCTGCCTGCAATGCAAAAGGCCCAGGTTCAATCCCTAGGTCGGGAAGATCCCCTGGAGAGCTTCCCCTGGAGAAGGGAATGGCTACCCACTCCAGTATTCTTGCCTAGAGAATTCCATGGACAGAGGAGTCTGGCAGGCTACAGTCTATGGGGTTGCAGAGAGTCAGACATGACTGAGCAACTGACACTTTCATAATTACTTTAACACACATTAAAAATAAATTGGGAAATATACAGATGAAGCAAATGTTAGTGTTTACTGATTTGCAGGAGAAATCTGACAAGGGAACCGGGAAGATGGCAAAAAGGATGAGAGGAAAAACTTTTGCCATATACTGTTTATGGTTTTTGGCTTTTGAATACCATGAATGTTAAAAAAAAACTTTTCATACTGTCAAATTATTTTGAAAATTTTCAGGAAGGATAAGTTATTAAAAATAGACAAAATAGTGAACAAGATAACTTCCCCTACTGAACATTAAAACACACTCTAAAAAGTCAACTGTACATCCAAAAAAAAAAAGCTGTATTGGCCCAACAAAACTAGGCATGACAATGGTAAAGAACATAGAGATGCACCTACACAGGCACAAAATATAGTATATGAGAGATATGATAAATGTCAGGAGAAAGGATGGATTATTCAATAAATGGTAATAAAATTGCTGCTGCTGCTATTGTTGCATCACTTCAGTTCTATCCCACTCTTTGAGACCTTATGGACTGTAGAGTCCTCCAGGCTCCTCTGTCCATGGGGATTCTCCAGGTAAGAATACTGGAATGGGTTGCCATGGCCTCCTCCAGGGGATCTTCCCAACCTGGGGACCAAACCTGTGTCTCTTATGTCTTCTGCATTGGCAAGCAGGTTCTTTATCACTAGCACCACCTGAAATTAACAGACAACAATTTAGGAAAAAATAGTACAGTTAGAGCCCAACTTAATACCATATTCCAATTCTAAATTCTAAACTAATTCTAAAAGTACAAAAGAAAAAATTAGACATTTTTGATAGCGGGCCCAGTGCAAAGAGAATTCTAGATATTGTTTATGAGGATGGGTTGATTATACTTGGAATCCATGCTCTAAAACCACTTAAAATGGTCTGTGAGTGAGCTTTCAGAGAAGAACCCTTTTTGAACCATCTCATTGTCAATGACCCAGAAGAGACAGCTAATTCAAATCAGCTCTTCACAGGCAGTTAAACAAACTTCTGTTGCTTATGCTGCAATCTGTTTTCTTCACTAAAAATTCACAGCTGTTCTCTGTTGTCAGTTTGAACTATCCAGCGGTAGCAGTTTTGATTATTCTTTTTAGATTTCATTCTGCTACAGGTACCTAAATGGTTCTTGGAATTGGCCCATCTTCTAGGTTGTGCTGCTGATCACAGAGTATTTTCCTAAAAGGGCTCTTGATTTGCCCTGAATGCCAAACCTAGATTCTCAGCACGAAATCATCTTTCTTCCACTCTTTTTTCCCAGCATCATGAATTTTTATTTTACTGCTAACTGCACTGCCTTTAAGTCTAACACTTTATCTTACATGTTAAACAAATGACTATAAAACATGAAAGTACTTTTATCTTAAGATTTATTTTCCCTTTCCTCTCTCTGCTCTCCTTCCTGTTTACCGAGGACTTTATATTCATCAGCTCTCAATCTATCAATTACACAAAAAGAAATTTGTGCAAACAAATATGGTATCTGGACATGCCAGGAATATTTCTTTTATTCTTTGTTTGTTTGATCCCTTGTTTACTTCTTTTAATAAAGCAGAGCTAGGGAGTGTAGATGGAATCAAAATATACCTGGGCTCAGTTCCTTATCTAGCTGTTATATAAGAGATCATCAATACCTTACTTAACTTTGCTAAGATTCAGGTTCTTCAACTGTCAACTAGGGATAACACTCGCCTCATATAATTGTTTTTAGGACTAAATAAATTTCACTGTAAAACTAGGTACCTTGGGCTTCTCCAATGGCTCAGCAGATAAAGAATCCCTCTGCAAAGCAGGAGACACAGGAGAAATGGGTTCAATCCCTGAGTTGAGAAGATCCCCTGAAGAAGGAAATGGCAACCCATTCCAGTATTCTTGCCTGAAAAAAATCCCACGGACAGAGGAGCCTGGTAGGCTACAGTTGACAGAGTTGCAAAGAATCGTGTACAACTGAGCGACTAAGCACAAGCACTAGATATCTTGATGCTAATGAAACATCTTAGCTGTTTATCTTATATTTTATATACCTAAAATTTTTGGCAATTATAAATATTGGTACTGTTCCCTGCAAAAGGATGATGTGAAAGGGAAGAGCAGCCTCAGCAATCTAACAGCCTCTGTGAGAATGCTTATCTGTTATTATGCAAAGATTGCTATCACCCTTTTGATATATGTCAGATGAATGCATCCTAGATCCTGAAAAAGTAATGATTTTCCCTGGTTGTTATTCCATGGGGAGACTTTCAGGCAGAGAAGCTGATGCCTTGCTCCCCAGGAAAGGATCTGCTTCAGGACTGTAAACCTGTGAGCAGAGATGCCCGTCCTGAAAGCACTTTGGTAACCTATGTAAGCTGAGCTTTAAATGTTTGTTGAATACAACTCTGACAACAGAGCAATTTCTCAAGATTAAGCAAAAGTTCAGACTTGGAAATCTAGACCTACATGGTCCATCCACCTAGTCAAAGTCGTTTATCCCAGTCCATCTAACTTCTGACTAAAGCAATGCCTAAACTTGGTGAGACAGGGGTTCCAAAACAGTGGAAACAGTGATAGACTTTATTTTGGGGGGCTCCAAAATCACTGCAGATAGTGACTGCAGCCATGAAATTAAAAGATGCTTACTCCTTGGAAGGAAAGTTATGACCAACCTAGACAGCATATTAAAAAGCAGAGACATTACTTTGCCAACAAAGGTCTGTCTAGTTAAGGCTATGGTTTTTCCAATAGTCATGTATGAATGTGAGAGTTGGACTGTAAAAAAAGCTGAGCACCGAAGGACTGATGCTTTTGAACTGTGGTGTTGGAGAAGACTCTTGCGAGTCCCTTGGACTTCAAGGAGATCCAACCAGTCTATCCTAAAGGAAATTAGTCCTGAATATTCACTGGAAGGACTGATGTTGAAACTGAAACTTCAACACTTTGGCCACCTGATGCGAAGAATTGACTCACTTGAAAAGACCCTGATGCTGGGAAAGATTGAAGGCAGGAGGAGAAGGGGACGACAGAGGATGAGATGATTGGAAAGCATCACGGACTCAATGGACATGAGTTTGAGTAAACTCTGGGAGTTTGTGATGGACAGGGAGGCCTGGTGTGCTGTAGTCCATGGGGTCGCAAAGAGTCAGACATGACTGAGCAACTGAACTGAACTGAACTGAAGAGGTTCCAAGAGCATGATGGACTCCAGAAACTGCCAGAGACCCATAATAAAGAAACATTGGCCAGGTAAGAATGATGCTTCTTTTGTGAGTGATGAGCAATAAGCAAGACACTTAGAGTTGGATTGGGACTGTATTGGGTATGGTGGATAATTGGTATAGATGCATTGATGTTTTCTTCCTCAGATTTCATCTGGTCAGAGTTAGAAAAGAGGGTATACCAATCCGAGGAGCTACAGAGAATGGAAAGGAATTTAAGGAAAGTAAGACAGTTCATTTCTTTTATATCCAGGGTGTTTCTATATCTTCTCATTTGAAGATTCATAGCAAAATGTAACAAAGGGGAACCAAATGATGTTGGAAGGAAGGAGAGAAATGCCTTTCCATGAGATCTCATCATGTGGTGTCCCCACTATCTTTGAACATGCCAAATGGAAAAGTCTTTGAAACAGAATTGAGAGTAATAGCAACAGGTTATGTGGTTTAGCAATGCTAATAGATTTTACTCTTTTTTTTTTTAATGTGGATGGTTTCTTGATACATTCTTTAGTGAATTTGTTACAAAATTGCTTCTGTTTTATGTTTTGCTTTATTTTTTTTGGGGGGGGCGGGGATAAGGCATGTGGGATCTTAGGTCCCGATCAGAGATCAAACTCTCACCCTCTGAGCTGGAAGGTGAAGTCCTAACCTTCAGACCCCAACAAAAAGTCCCTATAGATTTTACTCTTAATCTAAGGTGAGACTATTTCTGATTGAAGTCTTTAGGATATTTACTCAAAGAAAAGACAAAGAAAAAAGAGTTTTAAAGGCAGAGAACCCAATGGCTATCATCTCCTTAGACTCAACTTTTAAAATAAACTTCCTTATAATAGATTTATGGATTTAAATTTATAGAAATAGATTTAAATATACAGAGACTTTGCAATGATAGTACAAAGTTCCCATATATCCTGCACATAGTTTTGACTACTAATATCTTACATTGCTACAGTTATTTTGTCACAGCTAATGAATAAAAAATGCATTACTATTAACTAAGTTTCATATTTTCAATAGTTTTCTCTAATGACCTTTATTTTCCAGAATTTCATCTAGAACACCATATTACTTTTAGTTGTTATGTCTTCTTTGGCTTCTCTAGGCTATAATATTTTCTCAATTTCTTGTTTTTGATGACTTTGACAGTTATGTGGAGTACTGGTCAGATATTTTGTAGGAAGCTTCCTCAGTTGGAGTTTGTCTCATGTTTCTCTCATAATTTAGGGGAGAGAGACAACAGATGCCGTTCTTATCATATCATAGCAAGAATATATACTATCAAATCTACAAACATTAAATGCTGGAGAAGTTGTGGGGGAAACAGAAAGATCTCTCCTACACCGTTGGAGGGACTGTAAATTGGTGCAAACACTATGGACAACAGTATGGATGTTCCTTAAAAAGCTAAACATAGAACTACCATATTATCCTGTGATCCCACTCCTGGGCATATATCCAGAGAAAACCATAAATGTTCAAAAAGATACATACACCCCAATATTCATTGCAGCACTATTTACAATAGCCAAGACATGGAACCAACCTAAATGGCAACTGACAATGGAATGGATAAAGAATATGTGGTGTGTGTGTGTGCATATATATATGTATATATATACCCAGCAAAATATTACTCAGGCATAAGAAAGAATAAAATAATGCCATTTGCAGCAACATGGATGGGCCTAGACATGATCATACTAAGGGATGTAAGTAAGACAGAGAAGGACAAGCATCATTTGATATCACTTATATATGGAATCCAAAAAGCATTATATAAATGAAGTTATTTGCAAAACAGAAGAGTCTCACTAGATTTAGAAAAAAGATTTATTGTTACCAAAGGGAAAAAGTAGAGGGGGGATAACTTAGGAGTTTTGTATTAACATCTACATTTTGCTTACTATATATAAGACAGATAGTCAACAGGACCTACTGTGGAGCATGGGGAACTCTACTCAATGTCTTACAAGAAGTGATATGGGAAAAGAATCGGAAAAGGAATAGATGTACATGTATATGCATAACTGAACCACTTTGCTATGCACATGGAACTAACACAATACTATAAACCAACTATATTCTAATATAAAATAGAAATTTGGAAACAGAGTATAAATTATCAATTAGATCATCACTGCTGAGGTTAACCTTCATCACCTTTCTGAGGTATATTATCAGTTTTGCTATGTAAAGTTGTCCTTCTTTCACCTTTTTTCATATTATATTATTTAGAATTAAGCAAATAAACACAGTTCACACTTAAAAACTGAGGAGTTACACCTCACGCCTTTGAGGGGAGTGACTGCATACATTATTTGGAATTCTTCTGTATAAAAGGTTTATATCTTCTCTTCCATTTTCTTAGTTATATGACTATAGACTCATGAATATCTATTTTATGCTTTGGGTAATAATGTATTGCTACTCTTCTGTTGTTCTTCCAGTGACTCCGGGTTTGTCTATTAGGAGCGCTTTCAGTTGGCTCCTGTGTTCCTTTGACAAACACTCATTGCTTTGTTCTTAGGTTCCCTCATTACTTTTCGGCACTCAATATGCCCCAGGCTTATTTTGTATATTCCATGGCCCAGCAGGAGATTGGTTTTTAGCCTTGCATGTTATTCTAAGTTTTCCATAATGTATTTTCCTATACAGAATTAAACCATAACTTCAGAGAAACAATGTCTTTGCAGACTAGTTCTCACTAAATCTAGCCAAAGTAAAACAATGCCCTTCAGTATATTCAATGAAATGGAACATTGTGTCCAGTACATTTCGCTAACTCTCTGCTAACTCTCTGCTTGCATGGGCTATGTCTACTACTACTGCTACTGCTGAGTCACTTCAGTCGTGTCTGACTCTGTGCGACCCCATCCCTGGGTCTAGACCAGGGATGTCTTCAAATTCTCCTTGCCTGCTAGGTAAAGACAATACAATTCAAGGTCCCTAAGATACTGGGAAATATTTCTTACCAAAAGAAGCAAAGAAAACAAAAGATACAACAAAAGGAAAAGACATTTTTAAAAAGTGAAGGAAAATATGAAGCCAAGAAAATGGGCAAAGATTAAAAATATTCAGAGAGGCTTGACAAAATCAATGGTGTGGGAAAGGATAAAGCCAGATATGGGCAGAGTATCCACAGATATGTGAGTAGTGGGGAAAGCGAGCAATGGGTGACACCATTAAGCAAATGTGTCTGTTGTAGAGATCTTGCAACTTTTATGGGATGATGGGTGCCAGATAGAGAAAGCATTGATTTTAGAGGTCAATTTTTAAATCTTGGATTTTACTCTTCTGAAACTTTCTTGGTACTCTTACATCAACTATAGATCCAAAACTATAGCACTTGACTAACAAAAATTTCATTTTACTGCCTAAGTATTCAATGGCTACCCATCCTTGGCATCACCAACTCAATGGACATGAGTTTGAGCAACTCTGGGAGTTGGTGATGGACAGGGAAGCCAGGCATGCTGCAGTCCATGGGGTCACAAAGAGTCAGACATGACAGAGCGACTGAACTGATCTGACTAACTGACTGACCCATCCCTGGGGAGGACTCTTTCTAGACACTGTGAATATAGCAGTGAAAGAAATAAACTATTGGCATTTGAGAAACTTACTTCTAGTTGGGAGACATAAGATAATAATACTAATAACAAAAGAAAAAGTATTCAATGGTGGTTACAAGCACTAAAACGAAAAAAAAAAAAGAAATGGAGAAATGAAGATAAAGTGATAGAATAGAGGATGCAAATTCCACTGTAAAGTAGACAGAGATATATTTGTAAGAGCTATTATAGTAGAAATCTGAGGAAGTGAGTGAGTAAAATATGTGGGAAAGGGGGAGAAAAGTACTGTAGGTAGGGGAAAGGCAAACACAAAGGTTTAAGTGGATGACTTGATTTGTTAAGGAAGACCAAGAAGACCAGTGAGGCAGAGATGAAGAAGTAACAGTTAAGGGAGGAACAGAAACTGTCCTGTCTTGTAGGAGAAATGGGAAACGACTGGAGTATTTTTAAAATAGGAAGGACATGATCTGACATGTTTTTAAAGGTTTATCTGGCTTCTCTATGTAGATTAGAATGGGTGGGAGAAGTCAGATAGTCAAGGATGTTTTAAATGTAGATTTTACTATAACTCATGTACAGTGAGGCCAATGTATCAGGGGACTACTGCCCTACTACCACTGAAAAAGTAGTTTGTTACTCATAGTTCCCTAGAGGAACTATGATAGTGGTTTCTGTGGGGGAAAAAAAAGACAATGCAGGGTGTGCAGGTATTGGATTGGCTAGTTTGAGTAATTTCAGTGACTATATAGTGTAGGTCTCTAGTAATCTGGAAGCTGCCCCTAGGATGATTAGGGCAGAAAGATGATGATCTGGAGTATAAGATCTCTGTAACAGAGAAAGGTGAAGTTATGGGCTTGGATTTCTTGGTTTGCATTTGAAAGGAGTACTTGCAGGCCAGTACTATCTCTGGAAATTGGCTAGCCCTAGGAGGGCAATCTCTCCATGGTCAGCAGGACCCCAGGTGTCAAAGCATTAAATATAATATATATATAATATTATATATATATATATATAATAACTATATATATATATATATATATATATATAGTTAGAAGAGAATGGAAGCAGAAAAAAAAAATACTTAGGAGACTTTCCAAAAACCCAAGCAATCAGAGCAGAAAAAGAAGTAAAAGGAATCCAGATAGGAAAAGAAAAAGTGAAACTCTCGCTGTTCGCAGATGACATGATCCTCTACATAGAAAACCCTAAAGACTCTACCAGAAAATTACTAGAGCTAATCAACGAATATAGTAAAGTTGCAGGATATAAAATTAACACACAGAAATCCCTTGCATTCCTATACAGTAACAATGAGAAAACAGAAAAAGAAATTAAGGAAACAATACCATTCACCATTGCAACAAAAAGAATAAAATACTTAGGAGTATATCTACCTAAAGAAACAAAAGACCTATACATAGAAAACTATAAAACACTGATGAAAGAAATCAAAGAGGACACAAACAGATGGAGAAACATACCGTGTTCATGGATTGGAAGAATCAATATTGTCAAAATGGCTATTCTACCCAAAGCAATCTATAGATACAATGCAATCCCTATCAAGCTACCAATGGTATTTTTCACAGAACTAGAACAAAGAATTTCACAATTTGTATGGAAATACAAAAAACCTCGAATAGCCAAAGTAATCTTGAGAAAGAAGAATGGAACTGGAGGAATCAACCTGCCTGACTTCAGACTCTACTACAAAGCCACAGTCATCAAGACAGTATGGTACTGGCACAAAGACAGAAATATAGATCAGTGAAACAGAATAGAAAGCCCTGAGATAAATCCACAAACCTATGGACAGCTTATCTTCGACAAAGAAGGCAAAGATATACAATGGAAAAAAGACAACCTCTTTAACAAGTGCTGCTGGGAAAACTGGTCAACCACTTGTAAAAGAATGAAACTAGAACACTTTCTAACACCATACACAAAAATAAACTCTAAATGGATTAAAGATCTAAATGTAAGACCAGAAACTATAAAACTCCTAGAGGAAAACATAGGCAAAACACTCTCCGACATAAATCACAGCAGGATCCTCTATGACCCACCTCCCAGAATATTGGAAATAAAAGCAAAAATAAACAAATGGGACCTAATGAAACTTAAAAGCTTTTGCACAACAAAGGAAACTATAAGCAAGGTGAAAAGACAGCCCTCAGATTGGGAGAAAATAATAGCAAACGAAGCAACAAAGGATTAATCTCAAAAATATACAAGCAACTCCTGCAGCTCAATTCCAGAAAAATAAATGATCCAATAAGAAAATGGGCTAAAGATCTAAACAGACATTTCTCCAAAGAAGACATACAGATGACTAACAAACACATGAAAAGATGCTCAACATCACTCATTGTCAGAGAAATGCAAATCAAAACCACAATGAGGTACCATTACACGCCAGTCAGGATGGCTGCTATCCAAAAGTCTACAAGCAATAAATGCTGGAGAGGGTGTGGAGAAAAGGGAACCCTCTTACACTGTTGGTTGGAATGTAAACTAGTACAGCCACTATGGAGAACAGTGTGGAGATTTCTTAAAAAACTGGAAATAGAACTGCCACATGACCCAGCAATCCCACTCCTGGGCATACACACTGAGGAAACCAGATCTGAAAGAGACACGTGCACCCCAATGTTCATCTCAGCACTGTTTATAATAGCTAGGACATGGAAGCAACCTAGATGCCCATCAGCAGATGAATGGATAAGGAAGCTATGGTACATATACACCATGGAACATTACTCAGCCATTAAAAAGAATTCATTTGAATCAGTTCTAATGAGATGGATGAAACTGGAGCGCATTATACAGAGTGAAGTAAGCCAGAAAGATAAAGACCAATACAGCATACTAACACATATATATGGAATTTAGAAAGATGGTAAGGATAACCCTATATGCAAAACAGAAAAAGAGACACAGATGTACAGAACAGACTTTTGGACTCTGTGGGAGAAGGCGAAGGTGGGATGTTTCGAGAGAACAGCATCGAAACATGTGTATTATCTAGGGTGAAACAGATCACCAGTCCAGGTTGGATGCATGAGACAAGTGCTTGGGTCTGGTGCACTGGGAAGACCCAGAGGAATCGGGTGGAGAGGGAGGTGGGAGGGGGGATCGGGGTGGGGAATACATGTAAATCCATGGCTGATTCATGTCAATGTATGACAAAACCACCACAATATTGTAAAGTAATTAGCCTCCAACTAATAAAAATAAATGAAAAAAAAAAAAAAAAAAAAAACCCAAGCAAGTCTGTTCTCTATGTCTGCATCTCATGTTGATGTATGGCAGAAAACCAGCACAATATTGTAAAGCAATTATCCTTCATTTTAAAATAATTTTTAAAATGTAAACACAAACAAGAGAAAATAAGGAAAAATCACTGAGTTGGATATACTTTGAAAGTATAGCTGACTGATTTTGAAGATGATTTATGTGTGGCATATGAGAGAAAGAGGAAAGTCAATGATGACTCCATGATTTGGGGTCTGACCTACTAAAAGAATGGAGTTTCCATTCACTATATGGACAAGTTCATAAAATTAAAAGAAATGCTTCTGGATTTGAACTTGTTAATTTGTGAATCAGTAGACAGATATGTAGATATCAGCTGGGCAATAGGATATATGAATCTGGAGTCCAAGAGATGGTCTTATCTGGAACTACAGACTTTGAAGTCATCAGTATATAAATGACATCTTAAACCATAGAAATAATTCAAAAATCTATTATTGGTAAATAAGAGGTATAAGGACAGAGATGGGGGTGCTCAAATGTGTGTACCTCACAATCCAGCAGAGAAACTGACATGAGCTGTCAAACAGCAGCAAAAAATGGAGAATGAATTGAGAGTAGTCTTGTTTACTGAGGGCTCTGAAACATGATCTTCCTGTCTACATTGGATTTCTATAGTCTTTCACTAACTTCACTACTGGATGTGGTATTATTAAGAGACACATCAAGAATTCCAGGAGATTTAGACATGTTTTCCTGCCACATTGCTTAGCAGCAATCATGATTAATAATGAAAGCCAATCATTTTAGCCAATGTAGCCTTTTTGACTTTGGACTCCAATAATGTCAGGCACTCAAAATGGCACTGTGATGTCCCACCTTCCAGTTCAGTGAGGCAATTATTGTTACTCAATCCTTAAATAAGCAGCATTCAAGGTCAAGAGAATGGAATGCAAAGGAATGGGTTATCAGGTACAAAATAGAAAAATGATACTAACTCTTTCATATATTCCATGAGTACCATATATTTGCCGCAAGTTCAAAGACTATGCTGAATACTGTAGGTCAGCCCTCTAATCTAGTAATGTATTGCCTGCAAGCTAATGCCTTAACTAAATGTCCAATTTGTCAGCCAACTTGCCTACTTCACTTCTATTACTGCAGAATAAATTCCATAATCAGAAGCAGTAATATACAAAATATATTATACAGAAAATTTATAGTAAGCCACATGGCAGTGATCCTTGCAAAAGCCTGATGGTCACAAGAAGAAAATCTGTATTCAATATAAATATTCTTTACAGTAAAAGGTAAAAATCCCCCCATGATAGAAGAGATCCAATAGAATCAACCAGCTCCCAGATAAATGACCGGTCCCTTCATATTCTATATCAAGGAGCATCTCAGCATTTTCTTCAGCTGTTAGCAAGTGGGTCCTTGACTGTGACAGTAGCCAGATAAGCCTTGCATAGAATTCCATGTTATAAAATAACATATGGCTTGTACAGCACAGCCACTTTGTTCATGAGTTGTAGTGAAAGAGACTTCCATTCAGAAATGGAATTTATTTGATTACTTAGAGCCATCTTTGGTATGGATGCCATTAATAAAGTATTTGTTAGGTAAAAAGCAAATATCCTCCCTCGCTAAGGCATCCATCCACATAGCTTTTCTTTCTTGTATATACATTGTCACCATCAATCCTCCAGTACTATTCCTTCCAAACCCCTGACCATTCAATCATACTCCCAGGCAGTACAAATCCAAACCTCAGATTATCTAAGGCTCCAGGACAAATGGACAACTAGTTCTCCTCATGGGATAATTTCTCTGTGTTTTATAACCACCAGTTAATGGGGTTGTAATGCCCAGCAAACACTTATGACAGGTATTTGCATGTTACATACAATCACCAATAAACCAGATTCTATATTTTTCTCTCTTACTCAACTGGTGATAGGAGACTCCTTAGGTGGCTAGAGCATGAGTTGAAATGGGAGCAGAAGTGCAAGTAAAAGAAGGTGCACTGGGTGTGTGCCCTGCTTGTGTAATGGACATGAACCCCAGCCCGATGTTGGGTGTACCGTCACCATCTGATGATGGTGTGCCTCTTGGAACATCCAACTCTATAGCTTGGGTTATCACATAATTAATGATGGGCATCTCAAGTCCTTGGATCATATTTGGTCTCATGGTTAGGCATTTAATCTCAGTTAGGTTTCATTTGCAAACCAGGAATTATTTATCAGAAGAAAAGTGGTTTATAGAAAACTTCATGACTTTCCAGGAAAGTCTATGGGACTACACTTTGATTCCCTTATCAGGGATTTCCACAGACTCCATTCAGAATCCTGTTCTATAATGGAGAGTGTTACTTAGAGTAACGCTAAGTATACTATGTCATAGGAACCAAGTGGCAGGGATTCTTGCGCAGAAGCTAGAGCCTGCTAAAGAGACCTGTCTTGCTCTTCAGGCTATTCCAAACATTAGAGATTACTAGGTAAGGTGGTCATTCATGTACCAATACATATTGTGAATCCATATACCTTCCAAAATCAAAGATGTCAACAAGATGTCCTTTCTTACTATTAATAGTGGCTTAAATGTAGCATCTAGTTTTTCACTCTAGACAGGACATCACAACCAACCACAAGCCTTTGGATTTAAGAAAATGTACTAAAATGTCAAGCCTTAACTATTTGTGGGATAGTATATAGTATATCTCACCTCCAAAAACTATTATTTCCAAAGGTATTTATATTTCTTGCTTCTTCCTGTTCCTGATATCCCATCATCATGAAATCAACATTACAGAAGATTGGTTTTGCTCTAGGTAGGTATGGAAAGCAACTCAAGACAAAGAGCAAGAGTTAACAGGCACCAAGGAAAGACTGAAAATTGTCCTGCTGTGTTTATAGAGTACATACAAGGCACCAAGTTTTGTTTTATATTCTTCATTAAAAAAAAAAAAAACTTCTGGAATAGCATCTGAGATTATAAACGTAATTTTACTAAGACTACTTACTGGTCTGTTCCTATTCACTAAGATACAAAGTCTGAGATATTGTAATCCTATCAGAGATCTTCTCCTTGTTCTGTGTCTCGAATTTGAAACTCTTTTAAGCCATATCATACATTTGGAAATAGCCAGCTAATTCTAGCACTTTTACTTCACATTTCCTTCTGAAACACCACACATACTACCAAGGATGCACTTTAAATTAGCCTTTCATTCTAAGAGTCTATACGTGAAAATTGAAGAGACTATTTTACCATTCATTCCATGGGGTAGTGAAGTCCCATCACGTAGTGATAGGTAGATTCTCAATGCCTTCAAAGTCAACTAGAGCAAATTACCAATCCAAAGCTGTTGAAAAGTTTACTGCTTATAAACATTTCTGAAAATAAATTATATATTTTAATAATAGAAATAATTTTGCTACTTTAAGTATAAAGTGTTTTAACTCAGAAAATCAGGTGCTTTCAAATTTATTAAAAGAGTTGAAAGAAAAAGCTGGACCTCTAGTTATGACTTCCAGAAGAAAGTGACAGACTTGGTTCTCAAGGGAGATGTATCCTTCCTTGCATAATCAGAAAAGCTGTTACTTCAGAATTTACTACTCCGATTACTGGCACCAAACCATCCCATTTCTACTACAATTTTGTTGTTTAGTCACTAAGTTGTGACCAACTCGTTGTGACCCCATGGACTGTAAGTCTGCCAGGTTCCTCTGTCCATGGGATATATCCCAGGCAAGAATACTGGATTGGAGTATCATTTCTTTCTCCAGGGGATCTCTCTGACCCAGGGATTGAACCTGCATCTCTTGAGTCTCTTGCTTGGTAGGCGGATTCTTTACCACTGAACCACCTGGAAAGCCCAACTACTATAATATGGAGAGCCTAACATCTGAAATTCAGTAAGTCTGAAAGACGTGACTTTTCATTTTCCTGGTTCCAGTTTGTCAGGAAGGTTCCTAAGAAGAGATTGGAGCAGGTGTTGAATGAGTTAATTCACTCTATTATTGTTGTATAGTATTATCAAAATAATACTAATGCAATTTGTCACCAAATTAAAATTATTACCTGAATGTTATAGGTAGAGTGATTTCAACCTCTTTAAATGTTATAGACCTCTAACCAATTTCCTGAGAATGTACTGGTACCTTGTGCATATATATATATATGCACACACACATATATATATGCATATATATATATATGCATGCACACACACACATATATATATGCATATATATATGCACACACACATATGTATATATATATACACATATATAATTTAATATATATGCTCCACTTCAAACAGATTCAATTATCTTCCTCATTCTCCTTTTTGTCACTTTTTGGACTAATTACATACACATATATTTATAACAAATTTTATCTTGGATCAAATAGGACCACTTTAATATAATAGGATACTAATTTTGTCAGTCAATATATTGATTTTAATTTATGTCTCTGATTATCTCATCATGTCTACTTAATCACTAACCCCCAAATAGAGGAATTTCTATGACACAGTGCTGATCACATCTCAGCCTTTTGGCTAAGATCAAGTGTAGTATCTATGACATAGTGCTGGAAACTGAGCCTCATCTATTTCCCAACTTTGTTTTATATTGATCCATTCATCATGTCATGTTGTACAGAAATTTGAGATCTATTAGGCATACTTTTAATAATGCTATCATTCAAAGCAAATATCTGCATCTATTAAAGAACTTTATCACAAGACATTAAAAAATTCCTTTATGATAAGTCTATATCTATAGTATTTACCTGGCATGTGAGCCTAGCAAGATTATTCTTTTAGTACCAGGTTTACTATCCTCCTTTATAAACGCTTAATACAGTGCAAAACATTTACCTCCCCAAAACAAATACTACTTTCTCATGCCATGCATTCATTCATTCATGACTTTATTGAAATGTAATACACATCATGTGGTTCACCCACTTAAAGTACACAATTCAATGTTTTCTTTTTAGTTTGTTCTGCTTTGTGCAAACATTATCACAATCTAATTTTCATATATTTTCAGAAACTCCGTCCCTGCTCCCCATTGCCCTCACTCTACTCAGCCATAGACAACTAGCAATCTACCTTATGTCTCTATAAATTTGACATTTCTGGCAGTGTCATCAAATGGAACCATACAATTTTGGCCACAAAATTCCCTGGTGGCTCAGATGGTAAATAATCTGCCAGCAATGTGGGAGACCCAGGTTCAATCCCTGCATCAGGAAGGTCCCCTGGAGGAGGAAATGGCAACTCACTCCAGTATTCATGCCTGGGAAATCCCATGGACAGAGGAGCCTGGGGGGCCATAGTCCATGGAGTCTCAAAGAGTCAGAAATGAATGAGCAACTAGCAATTTATCCATGTTGTAGCATGTATGAGAGCTTGGTTCCTTTTTAGAACCTCTGCCCCACTGCTCTGAAGACTGAGGAAAAGAGCGGCCCACCTCTCCCCTCTTCTCCCTTGTAGACACATCTTCTCTACTTGTGTGTCTCCACATGCTCATGGTCTTTTAGGCTTGACTTTCCTGACATGGAACCTATGATCATCAAGATAGTTGCAGCACAGATGTTCAATTTCCAGTATTCTTGGCCTACTGCAGATGGAGCAGAGCTTCTGGCCTATGTCTGGGAGCTGTGTAGGGAAGGGAGCCCAACCTTCTTATCCTCACTAGCCTACAGTAGAGCTTCTACCGTATGGAGTTAAGCGATGAGATATGCAGGGAGGCTGTGCCTCACTATATAGGGCGAACCTGTAGTCCTAAATTGGGAGCTTGGGGTAAAGGGAGTTTTTTATTTTGACTGCAACTGCTAGGAGTAGACCTTCCATTGCACTGGGCGCAGAAGACAGGTGTGAATAGGTCATGGCTCAAATGTCACAGACTCTCACTGTTCTTACCAATATTTAGTAGATGTTCTTAAATAGGTATTTCTCCATTTGTTGGACACTTAATTTCCAGAGATATTAAAAGACTGACATTCATAATTTGGGGTGAAATTGCTGTCTCTTAGGGCTTCCCTGGTAGCTCAGTGGTAAAAAATCCACCTGCTGATGCAGGAGACATGGGTTCTATCCCTGATCTGGGAAAGTCTCACATGCTGAGGAGAAATTGAGGCCACACACCAACTATTGAGCCTGTATTCTAGAGCCTGGGAGCAGTAAGAAACCTGCACGTGCTAGAGCCCGCGCTCAGCAACAAGAGAAGCCACCACAGCAATAAGCCTGCACACCACAACTAGAGACAAATCCCTGCTCACCACAGCTAAAGAAAAGCCTGAAAGCAATGAAGGCCCAACGCAGCCAAAAATAAATAAAATTGTTTTTTAAATTGTTGTTTATCTGGTAGAGTCTCTTCTGAGTTCCTTAGGTAGGCATGTTAAATGTTGACCCCCATGAAAATCCATTTGTTAATAATATTACTAATTTTTGGTTGTTTTAATTTATTTATTTTTAAGTAAAGGATAATTGCTTCACATAATTTTGTTGCTTTCTGTCAAACCTCAACATGAATTAGTCAAAGGTATAACATATGTCCCCTCCCTCTTGAAACAGACATAGAGAACAGACTTATTGCTGATATTTTATTGAGAGGTAATTCAAATGCCAGAAAAATCATACATTTAGAATGTACAATATATTGATAAATGTGCAATCATCAACACTATCTGATATCAGAAGATTTTCATCATTCAAAAGAGAATTTCCATGCCATAAAAGTCAACCCTCACTCTACCCTATCCCCAATCCCTGGAAACCACAAATCTATTTACTAAACCTAAGGATCTGACTGTTTGAGACACTTCACATAAATGAATTCATATTTAATGTGGGGTTTTGTTGTGTTTGGCTATTTCACTTAGCATAATGTTTACAAGATTCATCTGTCTAGTAATTTGTATCAGTAGTTCATTATTTCTAATTGTTGAATAATATTCCATTATACAGATAAATCACATTTAATTTTTCACTCAACAGCTGATGGACATATGAATTAGTTTCACTAAATGGTTATTATGAATACTGTTACTATAAGCATTCATGAACATTTTTTTTGTGAGGACCTATGATTTTTTATTATCTTGAGTGTATTCAGGTGCACCATTTTACAAACCTACCAATAGTGTATGAGGGTTCTAATTTCCCCCAAATGCATGGCAACACCTATAATCATCTCTTTTTAATTATAACATCTTAGTGTGTTTGAAGTGATATCTCATTTAGTTTAGATTTGTATTACCTTAATAATTAATCATGTTGAGCACCTTTTAATATGTCAGTTATCTATTTGTATATCTTCTTTGAAGGCATGTCTATTCAAATCCTTTGCCTATTATTATTTAGCTTATTTGCTTTTTATAGCTTAATTTCATGAGTTCTTTATATTAATATATTTAGAAAACTAGACTCTTACTAGTTATAATTTGCAAATATTTTCTCCTTTTCTGTAGACTGTCTTATCACTCCCATGATAGTGTCTGTTGAAACCAAAATTTTTAAATTTTGATAGAAAATTATTCACTTTTTTTATTTGGCTTCCTGTGCTGTTGGCATCATATCTAAGAAACCATTGCCTTAACCAAGGTCACAGTGACTTATGCCTGTTTTCTTCTAAGAGTTTTATAGTTTTAGCTCCACCAGTAAAGTCTTTAATCCATTTTGCATTAATTTCTAATAAAGTATGTCATGGCCACTAAAGTTTCTGTTCAGTTAGCACACTAATAAGTTAATGATTGGACAGAGGTTTCCTTAAATGCCTGAAATGAATAAATTTCTTAGTCTTTACCAAGGGCCTCAGAATGTGTGTTCATGTACATATCAATGCTCAGCCTGTTGTTTAGTTTTGCCCTAGCCTTCACTTTCTAGTTGCACAGAGCCTCAAAGTTTGACATTGATGAGGGCTCAGAATCTTATCAGGTCCTTTCAGAGCATGCATATAGCCTTAAACATGCATAGACCTAGACATATACGTATGCCCCTCTACACTGCCAGAAGTATGTCAGAGCTTTTCCAAACCCCTTAAGAACAGCTCATTCTCAAGTTTGTCTTTTTAAGCTTTTTAATTTGTGTACTGTTTACTGTAAAAGTTATCTACCATCATAGGAAGCCATAATATTAACTTATTGTCACTGATTGATGACAACCGACACCCCTGAGGAAAAGTTGAGCAAGCTCTGAGTCAGGTCAGATAAGACAAATCTTGTCCAATTCTCTGAAATTAGAACCTTGAACAATCTTCAAAATCATCTGCCTCATCCAGTGGCTGTCAGAATGCTGGTTGTCGCAAAGGCTGTGGGATGCTGGTTTTTAAAGCTACTATAGAGTTGTGACAGGGTGATGGGAAAGAGCAAGTTAAAACATCACAAAGGTCACTGTTTTTACCTAGATTCAGTCACTTTTATGACTAAATACTGCAATTCTTTGATTCATTTCTAGGGTTTTAAAAAGCTGTAGCCATTTTTGATTCTGACCATTTCTTTTATGGAAGAAAGAACTTTTGGAGGTCCTTGCTCTAACACTACCCTCATACATTCATTTTTAATGTTTCGCTTGTTTAGAATACTCTCTGCTCTCACCTCTAATGAAATAGCCACAAGATGCATTTCTATCTCCTCAGGCTAATCTTAAAAAGAAAGTATACCTTCATCCTCTGAATTCTCTGATTATTGTCATATTTATAGTTGATTTTCTTAAAATGGTGTCTCTTACAGTTATTAGCTAAACTTGTCTTTAAAATTAATGGTGTTGTTTAGCTTTTGATATGTATGTTTATGGGGCTTCCCAGATGGTACTAGTGGTAAGAGAACCCACCTTCAAATCCGGGTAGATGTAAGAGACACAGGTTGTATCCCTTGTTTGGGATGATCCCTTGAAGGAGGGCATGTCAACCCTCTCCACTATTCTTGGCTGGAGAATCCCATGGACAGAGGATCCGGGTGGGCTACAGTCCATAGCATGGCAAAGAATCAGACACAACAACTGAAGTAACTTAGCATGCACTGCACCATGTATATTTATAGTAATTTCTCTCTTCAGCTAGATTATAATTATTTTAAATGCAAAAAATAATATCTGATACATACTGTATACCTTATATATATTAAAATAGTTCTAAGTATATGAACTGATGTTGGTGATGGACAGGAGTTGGTGATGGACAGGGAATTCTGGCCTGCTGCAGTCCATTGGGTCACAAAGAGTCAGACAGACTGAGCAACTGAGCTGAACTGAGCTGAACTGATATGAACTGAAGTCAATGAGTCACTTATTTAAACTGAAGTTACATAATTGAAAAGGCTTCCCTGATAGCTCAGTTGATAAGGAATCCGCCTACAATGCAGGAGACCCCTGTTTGATTCCTGGGTTGGGAAGATCCCCTGGAGAAGGGATAGGCTACCCACTCCAGTATTCTTGGGCTTCCTTTGTGACTCAGCTGGTAAAGAATCCACCTGCAATGCAGGAGACCTGGGTTTGATCCCTGGGTTGGGAAGGTCCCCTGGAGAAGTGAAAATCTGCCCACTCCAGTATTATGGCCTGGAGAATTCCATGGGCGACATGGGGTCACAAAGACTCAGACATGACTGAGCTACTTTCACTTTACATAATTGATTATGAAAATTGTTATCAAAAGTTTTTTTTTTATATATATTGATATATATATATATATATATATATATATATATATATATATATATATATATAACAGATAGATACATACATAATACACATTGTATTTTCCAGAGCTAAAAGGTTTTTTGGAGCAGAATACCTAATTATATTGGCAGACTATTACTTCAGATTATTGTTGAGGCATTTTTCATGTGACAAGCTTTATATCTTTTCATTACTTTTCTGAAGAGGCTGTTAATCTTCACAGGAATTCAGATGTTTAGCATGCCCTAAATTTTACTTGTCACAAAACCTTATATAGTTATTCTCTTTATACTATAGTCACAGCCTTCATATTCCACTAAATAGAATACCAAATGACATATTTAGTTATATTTCTTTGTAGTGAAATTGCTATACTTTTCTAAATTCATGTTAGACTTTTAGGAACCTAATAGTTACTTAATGTGAATGATGTTTACCACTTACGAAATGCAATTGCAGTGAAAAAGGTTGAAGAAAATATCCTACGGGTATTGTCAGGCTTTCACTGGGGGAACCATAAAAGATGAGATATTTCATGCTGTTGAAGTAATTAGAAATAATTCATAAACACACAAACACACAGGAAAAGGGTGATGCAATTTTTATCCTTCAGACACTGGTGCTTGCATGCCAGGTAAGGCAGCTTCTGCTTGAGTTTTCCTGAAACTTTAAAATATTCATGGTAAAGGCAACCATGCCCTCTCTCTGATCTAAGTACTGTGAAGGAGCATTATATATATGTTGACAATAACGTTTTCTGTTTTCCTTCAAGTATGTAATTGAGTTTGCTAAAAATGAAAAAATAAGCTCAATTTTCTTTTCTCTCTTCATCCTATCTCCACAGGAGAGGGAGCAAGAACACAAAATAATAAAATTATTAGGTGTTAGGACAAAGACCAGAAGCATCTCTGTGTGGGACATTCCCTGTCTGGGCCCCTAGACTGGAAGTAACAATAAATGTTCTATGTACCCTCCTGCCACTATTGCCCCACACCCAGGAATTGTTTTTTCTCTACTCAGCTTGAAAGCATGTAAATGATAAGGTTTAATGCAAGCTTGACCCAATCAGAAAGCTTTTGTTTTTCCCTCAGGAAAACTCTCCTCTCTGTGACAGAATAATCACTTGAGAACAATGGACAGAAACAAACAACAGAAATGATTTCCAAATCAAAATGCTAACGCACCTGTTAATTCCGTGACAGTAATTTTCAAGTCAGCACTTAAAAATAATCTTATTCAAGAGATTCATTAAACCTGCCATGATAGATATTAACTGAAAACAATACTCATTTACCACCATACAAAGTCAGCTATAACTAAGATACAATTTGAGGAACCAAAAATTGTGAGCTTCAGTATATTCAAAAGCTAATGAAAAACACACTTTATCAACTATAAATTTCACTTGCATAAGAAAATATTTTCATGCTTGATGTGTTAAACCACTGCACTAAAACTCTGATTAAAGACAGAAGACAAATTAAAATTTACTTCTATAACTTAGAAAACTTAACTCTAATTAACTGTAACTGAAAAATTAATTGTAACTTAGTTAATTTTTACAGTGATTTTTATTGGGAGTTGGTATATGTTGTCATTACTTTCTTATCTGATAATATATGTCTGCTGCCTTCAGAATGAAGGGCAATTTAGCCATAAATAGAAAGTCAAGACACACATTTTCTTTTCCCCTTAAGATTTTGAAAGAGTTGTCCTTCAGAGTTTTAGTATTGAGAAGTCTGAGGCCAGTCTGATTTTCCTGTTCTGTTGTTTAGACTGAATCATTTAAAAGTTACATGTAGACACTTCAAGAGAAAACATTTTGAAGTCAGTATCATTTTATTAACTTTTCCTATAGTCAGGAGATTCTTTGGATATGCAGGTACATACCTCAATGTTATTCATAAGTCAGATTTTTTTTTATATAACTATATTTCTATTTTTTCCACTCTCTTCCCTGTTGTTCTGTTTCCTCATGAAATTTTTGGGAGTCACTGATTTTCTGATAGTTTCTCCCACTAGACCTGTTCAGTCATAATGATGTCTATTAGGAAGAGTTGTAGTTTGGACCAGTATGTCTGTGTTTTCCATACTTATATACAAATTCCCAAAGTACTTGGATATGGGAGATGATGCTCTATCATCACTAGATATGGTATGGATTGTCTTTAATCTGTGTCTTCTATTGGTCATTGCAATGAGAATGTGGAAATGAGGATTGGCAGGCCCTGATTAGGCTCATTTTATTCTTTCTTGTAAACAAACGATAATTTTTTAAACTACTTTTTCCTTTGCATTGGGGGCTCACTCTTGTGTGTCTGACTCTTTACCACCCCATGGACCATAGCCCGCCAGGTTGCTCTGTCCATGGGATTTCCCAGGAAGAATACTGGAGTGGGTTGCCATTTCCTTCTCCCGGGGATCTTCCTGACCAAGTGATCTCCTGCATTGGCAGGCAGATTCTTTACTGCTGAGCTGGGAAACCCACTGCATTAGAATGCATCACGTATAAAATATAAGGTTTGTTAAAAGGTTAAAGAACATCTGGTTGACAAATTTGGTGCTATTTCAATTTTCAAAGTTATTTTATTAAGATCACTTTTGCCAGAATTATAGAAAAATTAGAATTGGAGAATAAAAGCTATTTTGTACTGACTTCTACAACAGAAACAGGCTTCCCAGTGGCTCAGTGGTAAAGAATCTGCCTGCCAATGCAGAAAACGTGGAGACGCTGGTTTGATCTCTGACTCAGGGTGATTACCTAGAAGAGGAAATGGCAACTCACGCCAGTATTCTCACCTGGAAAATTCTACGGATGGAAGAGCCTGGCGAGCTACAGTTCATGGGGTCTCAAAGAGTCCTACACAACTGAGCATGCACACAGCTAGACTGGAACATCACTGGGATCCCCAAAATCCTACTGATATTTAAATTCTCTGTACTAAACAAATAAAAAAGAAATTAATTTTAAGCTGAAACTTTATTGGTGGAGGAGAGTTTTCTAATGCAGAGGTATCACACTCTCCTATTTGTCCATAACACCATATTTAAGGGTCGAGACCCTCTGATGGATGTTTGTAATAGTCCCTATAGGTTTGTATTTTAAAAACAAAATATCTAAGTTTTCAGTAATTGCTCAGATGGTGTATGCTAACTACACTCTACCTCACCCACTGATTACAATTTAAAACTCTGGACAGACAAAAAGTAACTCCAGAAGACTTGAAAAGAAAACACTAGCAGAAGGATAGAGTATGGAAGTGAATATGTAAGAGTGACTCCTGACGGTAGTGGCTTTGCATTTCTTCTGTTCCCTTCCCTCTTGGCTTGGATCTACCCCTGCTGTCTATCATCCCTCAACTCCGAGCCTGGTCTCCCAGTTCCACAGCAGTGCTGGCATCTCTGCTTAGCCTTTTAGCTTCTCAGCACCTACTCCTCACTTCTAGCAGCAGCCCATCAGAGGATTTAGCAGATTCCTTCAGAATGTTGGGTTCACTTCTCTGTGGTTCCCTTTTTTCCCTGGGCCTTGGCCTAGCTAACCTTTTATTCCACATCTTTCATTACTTCAGGAACATTGAAAATGTTTCAGGAAAATTCTAAATGCTCTCAGTCTCTGCCTTCTCCTTGGCCTCTCAGGCACATTTCAGAAACACATTGAGAAGAAAACATAGTAGACAAGGTACCCTCTCTTCTCTCTGCAGCCTTGGCCTTTCAGATCCTAGTTTCTTCTTTCTGTTTTATTTTTCAAACTAGCTTTCTTGCTGTCTCAGTGCAGTAATGAACTGATGCAAGCTGCTGTGATGTAACCAGACATGGAAGACCTTATAATTTATGCTTTAAAAGTTTGTTAATTATTAGCTTTATTGGCCAAATAATTTTTTAAGTTTTAGAAATGAAAAACCTTTAAGTATTTGAGACTTGGTTAAGTATTTGCTCTGACATATTTAGCTGGTACCTATCTCTTTGTTATATAACCAAAGCATTCCCCTCTTTCTTTTTCAAAATTGACTACATATATAGAGGTCCCCTTTAATATGAAATACATGTATGTTCAAGGAAGTATTTTCTGAATCCTTGTGACTAGTCATAAATAATTTTTAAGCAAGTTTTCAATACATTGAAGTAATTTCAAGCAATGGCATGTATATTTAGTTAATATTGCTTAGGGATTAAGGCCAGTATTGAATTTCTCAAAGCCTGTATAATTCAGTGTGAAAATCTGTGCATTGTACAAAATGGATTTAAATGTAAAACTGCCTCCTCAAAAATAGATGTAACTTGATTAAACATGCCCTCATATATATCTAAAAAAATTTAAAATCACCTAACTTATTGATCTCTGTAAAGATATGGAATGATAACTTGATAAACACTATATCAGAAAAATCCAGTCTTGCTGTTGCAGCAACTGCAAATCTGATCTGATTTAAAAATTGGATGTGTAACATTTTCAAAATCACATGGAGCCACTATTCTCACACACACAAAAAATTCTTCAGAGTATTTAATCTATTATGTGATTCTCATGTCTGAATAGTCATGGATATAAAGAGTTGAATTACCTTTCAGCTACTAGTGTCAGCTTTCTATTAGCTTTAAGTTCAGAAATGTGGAACATTCATCTTCTGGGAAATATGTCATACTTTGATTTACAAATTCTTAACTGAAGTAAATAAGAATGTGAGGCTAGGGAAATTTTGTTGGCAAAGTACAATGAAAAATTCCCCAGTAGCTTTCCTATTCTGCAGTTTCACTGAGGGACACAGCTTGTCACATAAGATCCTACCAAATTCTGATAGGTAAGACAGAGTCCAGTCATCAGCTTTATAATGTGTCATTTTCTGAGGTGTCTTCTCCAGTTGTTTAGACCTGGAAAGCTTTTAAGATGTTTTTATCTGAAAGAAGTCTGAACTCTTCTTCTTCCTGTAAGTAATGACTACAACCTCACAAATTACAACTTGACAAATCAAGAAGGCGCTATCTTGGGGTAATATCACAAAATAAAGCTTTCACCTTCTTCAAATGTGTGTACTATACCCTGCATGAGAGCACTCAGAATCACATGTTGGTCAAAGGGTACAAAGTCACAGTTATGTAGATGAATAAGTCTAGAGATCTAATGTGCACCATTATGATTGTAGCTAATAATACTGCACAGTACACTGGCAATTTGCTAAAAGAGAAAATTTTAGGTGTTCTTATGAAACACAAAAGAATAGAAACTACTGCATTGGCCAAAAAGTTCCTTTGGTTTTTTAAGTAAAAATAAGACATATGTTTCTTTTTCACCAAGAAAGTTATTGAACAATGTATTAACCATTTTGTTCTACTACATTCTGCTATTTTTTAGGAAACTTCTTAATTCCATCTTCCTAAAACTTTTTTAAAGTATTTATTTATTTATGACTGTGTTGGGTCTCAGTTGCAGCACTCTGGCTACTGTTTAGCTGTGGATGTGACACTCTGGCTAATCTGCAGCAGGTGGGATCTTAGTTCCCAGGGCAGGAATCGAACCCGCACCCCCTGAATTGGAAGGCTGATTCTTAGCCACTGGACCACCAGGGACGTCCCTTCCCAAAACTGTTTGAGCAAATAATTGTTCCAGGTGACTTTTACAGTGTTCCAGGGAATTGGATTTTTTTTTTTTTCCATTAAGAGAATTTTGTAAAGACTGAAATAAAGAAATCCAAAAGTGTAATGTCTGGTGAATACTAATCAGAACTACCCAGCCAAGCGGTAGCAATTTTTGCCTGGAAATCAAAGAAACATGTGGTCTTGCATTAACCTGATTGAAGATTATGCATTTTCTGTTGACTAATTCCAGATGCTTTTTGTCAAGTGCTACTTTCTGTTGATCTAATTGTGAGCAGTACCTTTTGGATTTAATCTTTTGTTTTTTCCAGAAGGGATTCATAATAGAGGGCACATTTACAATCCCACTGTATACATAACATTACCTTCTTTGGATGAAGACTGGCCTTTGGTATGGTTTGTGTTGGTTCATTTCGCTTGCTGCATGATCTCTTCCATTCCATATCATTGTAGAGTATCTACTTTTCACTGCTCATCATAATTTGCTTTAAAAACAGAACATTTTCGTTATGTTTCAGTAGACAATCACATGCAGAAATACAGTCAAGAAGGTATTTTTCACTTAAGTGGAACCCAAACATCAAAGCAATTAACATAACCAAGCTGGAGCAAATGATTTTCAACCCTTGATATGGATATTTTGAATATGCCAGCTGTCTCCGGCATGGTATAATGTTGATTGTTCTTAATTAGTGTCTCATTTTGATGGCTATTAACTTCAACTGGTTTGTCTGACTGTTGAGCAATGTCCAGCAAGAAATCTCCAGCATAAAACTTTGCAAATCTCTGTTGACACATTTGATCAGTCACAGCACCTTCTCTTTACATTGCACAAATCTTTTTTTTTTTTTTTTGCATATCAATTCTGGTTTAATCTTCCTTGAAATAATGAAGCACAATATGCCTGAAATGTTATTTTTTCTTCCATCTTCAATATTGAAATGGCTACACTAAAATTCACCAATCTTGATATTTATTTTTTAATGCATACTGATATGACAGTTATCACAATACAATCTAACAAAACTGTTTTGCTTGAAGCTAAAGATAACCACGGGCTATTAGAGCTGTCTTACAGAAAAAACTGGAGAAACTTTTTGGTCAACTCAGTAAATAAGGAGACGAGTATGCTAATTTTTCTGACTATAATAATCATGTCTCTATTTAAATGTATACCAAAACATTCTGTTGTACTACTTAAATATATACAATTTTTATTAAGAATTTTAAAAGGACAACTTTTAATATGTCTTTATAGTGAAAGATGCCTGATCTGGATTTTACCAAAGCTTCATGAACATTTAGTCAAATCATTTAGTCAAATCATTGACTTCACATCAATTAATCACCCAGTCCAAGTGGCACTATTGTCTAGATCACACCCATCTGTTCAGCTTATTGCCATCCAGCATATGTAGCTCATATTAAAATGTCCAGGTAATTTACCACCAACCTTTCAAAGGAAAATGACACCTCATGGAAGCATGTTCAGAGAATTACTTTTGTACAATTTTTCAAAGCCCTGAACAAAGAATCAATTCTAACTAGGATGATTATTGCTTAGGTAGAATAAACATCAATGCAATTCACAATTTTGGTCTCATTTGGTAGAATAAAGAGAAAATCGTCAGACATTGTAAACACTCAATAATCTAGTATTGCATTCTCAAGGACTCCTAGAATATTTATTGTCTAACCTTGGCCTCCATATTCTATAAAATCCATCTTTTTCCAGTCCACATTAAACTTCTGTGTGTTTTTTCTTGTCCCTATTTATCTCAACAGTGTATAATGATATTTGTTGTTATTTACTGGCTAAGTTGTGTCTGTCTGATTCTTTGTGACCCAATGGACTGTAGCCCACTAGTATAATGATATATTCATACACAAATGTGGGGAAAGAATGATGACTATGGAAATAACGATGAAGTTTGTGGGTAAAAGTTTCCATTTGGCAATTTAGAAAAGAAAAAATTTTTGAATTTCATATTTTGAAGACATGTTTGATCAAAGAAATGAAATGTCAAAGGGAATTTGAATTGTTTACTAAAGGTTAGAAATTATTCACATTTGTGGGCCCCCAAATGTGAAGCAAGAGGATGTGGAGCAAAGAAGCAGGAAATATAGCCAGCAAAAATTCTGTAATAGAAGGAGGCACATCACTTTCTTAATGGGAAAAATAACTTTTTTAAGCTTTCCTAAATAATATGTGCTCAGACATGTCTAACTCTTTTCAACCCCATGGACAGTAGCCCACCAGGTTCCTCTGTCTGTGGACTTTTCCAAGCAAGAATAGTGGAGTGGGTTGTCATTCCGTCTTCCAGGGAATCTCCCCAACCCAAGGATCTAACCCAAGTCTCTTACATCTCTAAAGGTAATTTTTACAAATTCATGAAGAAATATCTAACAATTCAAAAGTCACTTTACCTGGCATGATATCTAGGCTTATTTCCTCCCACACAATTCATCTTATGAGTTACACAGTTGTTAAGGTTAGTTTCAAAATGATCCCCTATGTCATATATTATAGCATCAACTCCATTTTTTTCCCTGGAGTGTTTCTTACTGAAACCTTCTACATTGATCTGGGCTAGTTGCTCTGCAATATGATGTATGTACCCTTGGACCTTACTACATTCTTTTATTGGAATTTCTGTTTTCTAGTATATTTGGGTCTCCTCCCTGGCTTATCTTCTTGAATTGATGAGACACATCCTTCAAGCTTTGTAAAAAGGGTGAAAAAATATTTTGAATTCTCCATATTTTACAATTTTTAATTCTATGTTTGCATACTTTGGCCACCTGGTGCAAAGAGTTGACACATTAGAAAAGACCCTGATGCTGGGAAAGATTGATGGCAGGAGGAGAAAGGGATGACAGAGAATGAGATGGTTGGATGGCATCACTGACTCAATGGACATGAGTTTAAGCAAGCTCCAGGAGATGTTGAAAGACAGGGAAGCCTGGCATGCTGCAGTCCATGGGGTTGCAAATAGTCAGACACAACTGAGTGACTGAACAACAACAAAAACAATTTTATGTTTATACTCAATAAATAGGTCAATGATAAAGTTCTAAATTAAAATGATTTTCACTGAGAAAGTTGAAAGCATTTCTTCATTTCCTTCTGGCATCTGCTATCAATTTTGAAATCAAATGTTTAATCTGAATAACAGTCTTTGCTCTGTGCCAGGGATCTCCTGGCTTGACTTGACCATCCTTCACTGGAACACAGCACATCCTTGGTAGTGAGCAGCAGAGGAAACCTGCCCAATTCTACAGTGAGAGTCCCTAGACACCTGTGAGTGTTTGTGTTCACACTGCTAATGTCATCACGTCCATCACCTTGTTCAGTTCAAGTAAGTACATCACTAAATACCAGTAAACATCATGTCAGCTTGAGATAGAGATACTGTGGATAAAGGAAAATGTTTGATATTTTAGAAGTTTTAATGACACTTTTTTTTTCCTGCTTTTTGAACAAGAGGCTTTAATTTTCATTTTGTGTTAAGATCCACAAATTAGACAGCTAGTTTTGCACTGAGGATTCTGAAATTTCTTCTGATATGTCTTAGAGTGTATTGAAGAAGAGTATGTAAGTCTCCTACGTACAGACAAGTTCTGTTTTAAGAACATATTCATAAATCCAATCTGTTCATAAGTCCAACAAAGTTAACCTAGATACCCAAGTAACACAGTCAGTACTGTACCGTAAGAGGTTTACAATACTTTTCACACAAACAATACATACATAAAAAACAAGCACAAAAATAAAGAAAACATTTTTAATCTTACAGTAAAATACCTTGAAAAGTACATAGCATGTCCAACAGCTGGCACAAAGGGACTGGTATTGAATGAAAAGGCAAGAAGCGTTACTGACCGGAGGAGGGAGAAGAGGTGGGAAATGGGAGACCTGAAGGATCATCAGCAATAAGAGACAGAGGGCAAGCTGCAATTTCGCTCATGCCTGGCACATGGCAGTTGATGGCACAGATTCTGGCTCCTTGCTGGATTCAATTTTATCTACCCTCTTGGAGACAGGATTCAGTGATGTCTGAGTAGTAGCTCTTTGTTCTTGTCATAGAGAATGTGGTAGCACTGGGTTGCATTCTGAACGACTGTTGCAGCCTTCACATACTGCTCTAAGTTCAGGTCCTGTGCCTCACAATTAACAGTGTCTCCTCAAATAAAGGAAATTCTCTGCCATTTCTTGTGTCATAAATTTCTCCAGTTCTTCCATTACTTCTTTCTCTTGTCTCTCCTTGTCCTTTATCTGGGCCTCTAACTCCATCTTTTGCCTCACTTCACTCTCTCAATTATTTTCACTTCTGTTTCCATCATTTTTACTTGGCACTTCTTAGCAGTTGCTGCTATATCACCTCTGCTTTTAAGCTTGCTTCCAGACATCCTGGGCTTGAAACAAGGATACTGTACTACTGTATTCTCTACAGTATTGTACAGTAAAGTATACAAAAGCAAAACCACTTTAGAGGATATATGCACGTAACAATGTATGCCAGACACATGACCTAACTTACATGATTGGACTTGCAAATGCATATTTGCATCTTGGAGAGTTTGCAGCTTGAAGGTTTGTATGTAGGAGACTTACTGGGTTAGAGACCCTTAGAGGGTTGGGGCCGCTTCTTCATTGGCGACTCACAAGCATAAGTGTCTAGACGTTTATTCTGTAGGATGGATCGGAGGGGAACTATCCACTCTTCAGCATAATGGGCATGGGCCTGCACACTGGCATCAAAGGAGTGAACTGCAGAAATTGTCACTCTGCAAATTTTCACTAAATCCCCCTGTATCTCCCAGTGCCTCATTTATAATTTTTTTTCTATATCATTGTGTCCAGAGCTCCTCCCATAAAACTTCTCCAGAAAGATGTCTTTCTGAATCTGCTATCTGCAAGTAGTCTAGGGGGTTGGAGTGAGGCAGGTTATGAGGAAGAATGGATGTATATTCACTCTGAAAGCAAGTGTTCAAATCACCCCTCAGCTCCAATGACACCCTTAAGTTCTGTGGCTCTTGGTGCCTCTCAGGGTTCTGTGAAGTGAGCATGCTTACTAATCAACAGGAGAGTCTTGGCAGGAAGAGGAGTCTTCCCCTCACTCCAATGTATCAGGACAGTTGTCATTCTTCCATCCACCTTCTCTCACTGAAAAACTCATGGAAATCTCTTTTCCATTTATTTTTCATTTGTTATTCTCTTTGTACTTGTGTTTATAAAGTTGGCTTTATTTCTCTACTGTCATTTCAATAGCATTTCATAAAGTGGAAAAGATAAGTGTGTGTTCAATTCAAAAACTTTAACTGGACCCCTCAGTCATCATGTTTAATGGCTTTATACCACTTGCCTGTTAAAAGGAAAAATGACTGATCACATTATTCCAAATATAGAAGTTTAGTTACTATCTTACGTTCACATCATGAACAATATCTCATACATCCATCTTTATATGATAATTCCCTAAGGAATTAGAGTCAGGCTGTATATAGCATTAAAATGTTGATGTATATGCATATACCTTATACATGAGAAAATTTCTATTGAGTTACCATTAAGCAGTGAGTTGGTTATTAGGTTATTAGAATAAGTATAGTTATTCTTTTTGCAATAACTCTTTGCTAATTTCTTCAAACCAGGAATAGATGTTGAGTTTTATCAAACTTTGTCTAATTTATATTGAGAGTATATATTTTATTTCTTTGTACTACTAACATGAATAATTACTTTAAAGATTTATTGACATTGCACTATCTCTGAATTTCTAGAGAAAATCCCACTTGATTATTGTTCATTTAGAACAATTCAATTCTTAGTTGTCATCTTTAAATTTGGGCTTTTGCATATTTATTTGTAAATGTTTTCAATCAGAGGTTAAGTTCAGTTCATTTCAGTCACTTAGTCATGTCTGATTGTTTGCAACCCCATGGACTGCAGCACGCCAGGCTTCCCTCTCCATCCCCAACTCCTGGAGCTTGCTCAAACTCATGTCCATTGAGTCGGTGATGCCATCAAACCATTTCATCCTTTGTTGTCCCCTTCTCCTCCCGCCTTCAAATTTTCCCAGCATCAGGGTCTTTTCCAATGAGTCAGATGGCCATCAGATGGCCAAAAGTATTGGAGTTTCAGCTTCAATATCAGTCCTTCCAATGAATATTCAGGACTCATTTCCTTTAGAATGGACTGGTTGGATCTCCTTTCAGTACAAGGGACTCTCAAGAGTCTTCTCGAACACCACAGTTCTTCAATTCTTCAGTGCTCAGCTTTCTTTATAGTTCAACTCTCACATCCATACATGACTACTGGAAAAACCATAGCATTGACTAGATGGACCTTTGTTGGCAAAGTAATGTCTCTGCTTTTTAATATGCTGTCTAGGTCGGTCATAGCTTTTCTTCCAAGGAGCAAGCACCTTTTAATTTAGAACCATTCAGCTTCAGATTCTGCAGCATTACTGGTTGGGGCATAGACTTGGATTACTGTAATATTGAATGGTTTGCCTTGGAAACAAACAGATCATTCTGTCATTTCTGAGATTGCATGCAAGTACTGCATTTCAGACTCTTTCGATGACTATGAGGGCTACTCCATTTCTTCTCTGAGATTCTTGCCCACAGTAGTAGTAGTATATTGGTCATCTGAATTAAATTTGCCCATTCCAGTCCATTTTAGTTTCTTAAAATGTTGATGTTCACTCTTGCCATCTCCTGTTTGACCACTTCCAATTTGCCTTGATTCATGGACCTAACATTCCAGGTTCCTGTGAAATATTGTTCCTTACAGCATCAGGCTTTACTTCCATCACCAATGACATCTACAACTGGACATTCTTTTTATGTTGGCTCCATCTCTTCATTCTTTCTGGAGTTATTTCTCCACTGATCTCCAGTAGCATGTTGGGCACCTACCAACCTGGGGAGTTCATCCTTCAGTGTCCTATCTTTTTGCCTTTTCATACTGTTCATGTGGTTTTCAAGCAAGAATACTGAAGTGGTTTGCCATTCCCATCTCCAGTGGGCCACATTTTGCCAGAACTCTCCACCATGACCTATCTGTTTTGGGTGGCCCTGCATGGCATGGCTCATAGTTTCATTGAGTTAGACAAAGCTGTGGCCCATGTGATCAGTTTAATTAGTTTTCTCTGATTGTGGTTTTCATTCTGTCTGCCCTCTGATGGATAAGGATAAGATGCTTATGGAAGCTTCCTGATAGGAGAGACTGACTGTGGGGGAAACTGAGTCTTGTTCTGATGGGCAGGGCCATTCTCAGTAAATCTTTAATCCAGTTTTCTGTTGATGGGCAGAGCTCTGTTCCCTTCCTATTTTTTGACCTGAGACCAAGCTATGGTGGAGGTAATAGAGATAACGGTGACCTCCTTCAAAGGGCCCCATGTAGGCACGGCTACACTCAGTGCCCTGACCCTACAGCAGGCCACTGCTGACCCATGCCTCTGCTGGAGACTCCTGGACACTCACAGGGCAGTCTCTTGTGGGGTCATGCTCCTTTCTTCTGGGTCCTGGTGCGTACAAGGTGATTTTGTTTTTGTTTTTGTTTTTCACAGAAGAGAGTGAAGTAGAAGGACTTGGACTCATGTTCTCCTGCAAGAACTCCAAAATTACAACTCACTGCTAAACAACCATTGAGAGGTGAATTTGGGATCCCA
The DNA here is from genome assembly GCF_910594005.1 of Cervus elaphus. Taxonomy (NCBI): domain Eukaryota; kingdom Metazoa; phylum Chordata; class Mammalia; order Artiodactyla; family Cervidae; genus Cervus; species Cervus elaphus. Next base: position 19,698,564 of record NC_057842.1, on the reverse strand, counting down.
CTACAAAAAATTACCGCATGTCCAAGGGCAAATGAGAAGCCCCAGCAAGATTGTAGGAGGGGTGAAATCACATTTAGAATTAAACCCCATACCCCCTAGAGATACTCAGAGGGCTCAAACAAAACCTTATGCACACCAGGACCCAGAGACCCCACAGAGACTGAGACATACCTGTCTTTGAGTGTTTAAGTGCCTCATGCAGAGTCTCTGCAATCAGCAGTGGCTGGCTGTGAGGACAGGGGCTCTGGGTGCAGCAGACCTGGGTCACACAGTGTGTGGCATAAGCCCTCTTGGAGGAGCTCGCCTTCAATACCACCATAGATCTGCTGAGCAGACGACCCACAAACTGCAGAACAATTATACCAAATTAATTCTTGCACGGTTAGGAAAGTTCTAGGACCCACAACAGATTTCCCAACCTGGGGATCTGACAAAGGGACTGAGAATCCCCAGGGAATTTGACTTTGGAGGCTAATGGGATTTGGTTACAGAACTTTCACAGGACTGGGGAAACAGACTATTGGAGGGCACAAACAAAATATTGTGTGCACCAGTCAGAAGTTATCTTTTTTTATAATGTTTATTTTCTTATATAGATTTATTACAGTAAGTATATTTGCTGGAAAAAGAACTGGGAAGTCCTTGTTAGTCAAATTTCTAGTTCTATTATCTATCACAAAGAGTATCTATTCTGAATTTACCTATAAAATCCTCTGCCAGAGCACTTGTCTTAAACTATTATTTAGAAAATTAAAATCTTTAAACTTTGGGTTCAAAACATAAGATAAAAATAGAAGATCTATTTGAGATACTGGAGAAACTTCAGAGATGGTTCTATTTGGAAGCAGCATGACATAATGTAAAGCTTCTTATATTGGAATTAAATAGCTCCATCTTTGAGTTCTGTCTGTACCACATAATGATAGATAATTTATCTTAGCTACAGGTAGAGTGAAATAATAATGATGAGCAAATAAGTCACTATATGTAAAATGGTGACAGAATAGAATAGTACATAACATCTTTGATTATATAAGCAGTAAAACTCATAAACCTATCTGAAGTTATTGATATTTCTCCCAGAATCTTGATTCCAGTTTGTGCTTCATCCAACCCAACATTTCACATGATGTACTCTGCATACAAGTTAAATAATCAGGGTGACAATATACAGCCTTGACCTACTCCTTTCCCAATTTTGAACCAGTCCGTTGTTCCATGTCTGGATCTAACTGTTGCTTCTTAACCTGTATATAGATTTCTCTGCTATGATATTTTAGCAAATAAAACACAGCAAAAAGTATTATTATACAGTACAATTTACTATGAATTATTTTTTTCTCATTTTAAATACTAAAAACAACTGTTATCTCAAACATCAGAAATGAAAGTGTGGACTTTTTGGCAGGTGAAATATATCAGCAAATAAGTTTGAAGAGCTAGTCCCCTGATGGAGATATCTTGGATGAGAATCATTAAAAGAGCCCTGTTTGGGCTCAGAGAAGAGTTGGATGCATTTGACAATTGATTAGAACAGTGCTTCTCCCACTCTACTATTCTACTTACATCAGAGTCACCAGAGGGATTCTTTTTTATTCTTTTTTTAAATTAAATGTACTTATTTCTAATTGAAGGTTAATTGCTTTATAATATTGTGCTTGTTTCTGACAAACATCAACATGAATCAACCATAGGTATATTTATATGATTCTTAGAACACAATGATTCTGACTCAGCAGGTCTTGTGTGGGGTCAGATAATTTGAATGTGTAACAAGTTCCCAGGTAATGTAGATGATGTGGGTCCAATTCACAATTGGAGAAATATTGCCACAGAAAAATTAGTCCCTCAGTCAATGAAGTCATCTCCTGAGAAACTATCCACAATCATCAAGACTTACCATAAATTGCGTCTGTTTTGGTAGTCACAAATCTATACATTGGTCAGATAGGTACCAGCGTCTCTATTTTGAGGGCTTCCCTTGTAGCTCAGTCGGTAAAGAATCTGTCTGCGATGCAGGAGACCCAGGTCTGATTCCTGGGTTGGGAAGATCCCTTGGAGAAGGAAATGGCAACCCACTCCAGTATTCTTGCCTAGAGAATCCCATGGACAGAGGAGCTCTATTTTTCATATGAAGAAGTGGCCAGGTGATATTTTCTTACTCACTAAAGAAGACATTAGAACCTCGGGCTCTGTCTAGAGAATCTCTCAGGCATCTGAAGAACGTTAAAACCCCAAACTCCACAGTGCACTTCAGTCACCGTTTTTAAATGCAAAATTCCTTACAGTCAGAGATTTCATTCTTTTAACATAAATCCCTGAGATTTATATATAAAAGGCAAAGAAGATTAAGAAAACTGGAATTGAAAAGAAAATAATACTGTAAGCATCTTGAAAGCAGGGATATTGTAGATCATCAACACCTTGTTGTGTATCTGGTTTAAAATAGGAAGTTAATCTTTTTTTTTAATAAATAGGATGAGTTTATATTTGTTTTGGATTATTTATGTTCCTTTTATTTTTGTGGTCTCCCCAGTTCTATGAGATATTCCAAAGTGAGAACTATTTGGAATGCCAAAGAAACAAATTTAATTCTAGCATATCATCTGAAGGAAATCCACAATAAACAAGAAAAAAAATATATTTTAATAACTCAAGAAAGGTCGTTTTAAAAAAAACAAAATGTAACAAAGTAAATCTATAAATCTAGCCAGCAATTGATTCCAAGAACAAATGTTTTAAAAAGCATCTGACCTTTATATTGGTTTTCTCTCCAATTAGTGTGGGCAAAAACCAGTGAAAAAAATAATGCAGTTCATTTAAATGACATTGAGTGTGTGTGCTTAGTCATTCAATTGTGTCCGACTCTATGAGACCTCATGGACTGTAGTCTGCCAGGTTCCTATATCCTTGGGGATCTTCCAGGCAAGAACAATGGAGTGGGTTGCCATGCCCTCCTCCAGGGGATCTTGGCAACCCAGGGGTCAAATCCAGGTCTCCTTCATTGAGGTGTATTCTTTACCATCTGAGCCACCAGGCACATTGGTAATGCTATATATAAAAGGATGGAAACAAAACTCAAAATTTATAATAACTGATATATCAAAGCACCTTTTTTTCCCTAAAATATAAATTATAGTGTTTATAATCTCAAGAGGGAAGGGACATGTGTACACCTATGGCTGATTCATGTTGATATATCGTAGAAACCAATGCAATATTGTAAAGCCATTATCCTCCAATTAAAAATAAATGAATTAAAACCAAACATATCTCAGAGCATAATTCACAATAGAGAATTCTTAAATACATGTTTATGTTAAACCCTAGCAGCACCAGAAAATGAAATATAAATGCTCAGTCTTTTTAGCAAAACAAGAAAAAAATTATTTATAAAGCATCATCCATCCAAAGTGGATAATAATACAAGCAAGCAATAAGACTTAATCTAAGGGCTCCCATACGAACAGAACACACAGAGAGGACACAATGACTAAAATACATCAGATGAGTGGAAGGGCCAGACTGCACGCCTGCGTCCTACCAGGTCAGGGCTCAAGGGCTTCTCACAACTCAGTCCCTCTGGTAGAACTAGTCAACAACATCTTGTGCTTACTGGATTTGATCCTGGTTACTAATTTAATAAAAATCTAGCCAAGTAATTGGAGTTATTCACAAAGTCCTTTCTCCATGAAGGTCCTTTTTCTAAGAGAAAATTATTTCAATTCTACTACAACTTTCAGTATTTATCACTGACATTTTGCATTAACATACACTGTGAATTTCCTAAAAGAGAATAAAGCATGGAACATTTCCCAAACGTATTTGGTAACTAAATTAGTTTCCTATTATAACCAATTAACACAAGCCTGCTGCTGCTGCTAAGTCACTTCAGTCATGTCCGACTCTGTGCGACCCCATAGATGGCAGCCCACCAGGTTCCCCTGTCCCTGGGACTCTCCAGGCAAGAATACTGGAGTGGGTTGCCATTTCCTTCTCCAATACCTAGTGGCTTAGAACTCAGTTGTGTCCAACTATTTGCTACCTTTGAACTGTAGCCCACTAGGCTCCTCTGTCCATGGGATTTTTCACACAAGAAAACTTGAGTGGGTTGCCATTTTCTTCCTCCAGGGGATCTTCCCAACTCAGGAATCAAATCCGTGTTATATCTCCTGGGTCTGCTGCAGTGCAGGCAGATTCTTTATCCTCTGCACCATTGGGAAAGTCCCAGTGTGTGGCTTAGAACAATACAAAGCTATTCTTTTACAGTTCTGAAGTCCAGGATGTGTCAGAAGGGTTGTGTTTCTTCTGGAGGCTATAGAAGAAAATCCATCTGTAGCCTTTCTGGCTTCCAGAGGCCACCTGCATTCCTTGGCTCATGGCCCCACCATCCATCTTAAAAGCCAGAATGGTAGCATCTTCCAATCTTTCTCTATGTCAGTCTGCATCCATTGTCACATCTCAGGCTCCGGTCCATCTCTTACATGAACCTTATTATTTTATTGAGCTCATTAAAATTATCCAGAATGATCTCTTAATCACATGTACAAAATCCCTTTGGCCAAGTAAGGTAACATATTCATAGATTCCAAGGATTTGGATGTGGTTATCTTTGGAAAGCCGACATTCACCCAACCACAGATATAGAATTCTCTTTTTTAAATAGAAGCCCCATTATAGTCTCACTGAAATAGTGTTCTATAAAATAAAGTTTGGGAACTTGTGTTTTTATAAGAATATAAACAAGAAGCCAAACACTGGAAGCAAAAATGATATAGCCAAGAAAACTCTATACAGCAAAGACCACTTCACTATGGAGAAGCAATAATTACTGGAGCCTGTAGCGTGTGACTTAAACCACTTGTGTCCACACGAATGGTCAAATGAGGGAAGGGACAGCACCTGGAACCTCTTCTGACGTGCCTCCAGATTCCTTAACGCTATGCTGAATACTCCTTAAAATTATTTAGAAATTATAGAAGAGTATAATAAAAGAAGAAAAGATGGATGTGAATACTCTGACCTGTTGGATTAAGGGAATTTGTATGTTTAATGAAAATGTGCCATGATGCATGGTTAATAAGGGTAATTCAAAGATGGAATTTCTAAAGTTCATGAGGTTATGTGAGGTTGAGATAAGATAGGTATCTTTTATTTACTTTTGCTTGGCTGCACTGGGACTTCACTGCTGCTCACAGGCTTTCTCTAGCTGCAGCAGTCCAGGGTTACTCTCTAGCTGTGGTGCACAGGCTTCTCATTGAGGTGCAAGAACCCTGCTCTTGTTGCAGAACCAAATTCTGGAATGTGAGCTCAGTAATCATGGTGCATAGGCTTAGGTGTCCTGCAGCATGTGAAATCTTTATGGACCAGGGATTGGATCCATGTCCCTTGCATAAGCAGGTGGATTCTTAACCACTGGTTCACCAGGGAAGTACAAGTTAGGTATCTTATATCATGCTATGAAGCATACTCCCTTTGCTAAATCAAGGCAAAGAAAAAACAAAAAGTAAACTCTTGTTTCAGTTAAAAGGCAACTCATGCTGCCTTTTACAGTGGTTACCAGCCCACAGACTAAGTCTAGGTTGCAATATAGAACTGTTGTTCCACCACGTTAATTGCCTTTGCCTCTTTGTACTACAGTTTCCTCATCTGTAATCAAATGCACATCTCTGAAGTCTAACTTGCATCGGCAAGCAGGTTCTTTATCATCACTTGGGCAGTCCCATTATTAAATTTCTCTGGTTTCCCAGGAGAAAAGCAAAGGGCAACAATGAGAGGAAAATGTGACCCAGAGCTACGTGTGTTGTGTCTTCTTCTTACATTATCCTGTCTCATTAGAAGTGGATGAATGTCTGGCAACACACCTTCTGGAACAGTGAGATGAAGGAAAGAATAATTCTCCTCTGAAAATCTGAATTGATTACATGAAATCACTGTTCATACTGCATACTTTAGTGAAATATAAAGAATACTCTGAAAAAAGAATCCCCTCATCAAACGGTTCTCAAATATTGGTGCATTTTTTGGAATCGACTTGGGCCGTGAAAGAATACCAATGTCTGCCTAAGGGACATTCTTGGTGTTGGTATTTGCATAAGCTCCTTTGATGGTTCTAATGTACAGCAAAGTTTGAGAACCACTGCCCTTGCTGGTTAAAAAATTGTTAACTACTGAGGAAGAAATATCAAGTTTACTATGGAGCAGCATACATTTTATTATTTTTGAGTTCATATTGGAATTAAAGTCTCTGAATTTCTGTATAGTATATTGAACTATATTATTAAATCACTAGATATTCAACTATTTTGACCTATTTGAAAATGATAATTTCAGATGCAGTGATTCAGAGAACATTCTTGTTCTAAAGAATCTGAATGTCCAACAGTTGATGCATGGATCAAAAAAAAATGTGATATAGACATACAATAGATTATTATTCCTTCATAGAAAAGGAGCAAATCTTGCCATATGCTACAGCTTGGATGAAGCTTGAGGATATTCTGCTAAATGAAATAGCACAATCACAGAAGGATAAATAGTGTGTGATTCCACTTGTGTAAGGCATCTAAAGAAGTCAAACTCTTAGAAAAAAAAGTAGCATAGTGTTTTCAGAGACTAGGTGGAGGGAGAAATGAGAGGTCGCAGTTCAAAGAGTAGAGAGTCTCAGTTATGCAAGATGAAACATTCCCAGACAATTTCTATACAACACTGTATTTATCATTAACAATATGGTACTTTACACATCAAACATTTTTAAGGGAGTACATCTCATGTTATGTGCTCTTTATGACTAATAAAAGGTACTACCTAGTAAGAACTAGACTGGCTAGCAACTATAGTACTCTTATAATGTTTTCCAAATAGAGTCTTCAGTTTGCATTCTGTTGTAGAACAAATTGTAGAAATCTCAAGTTTTTTGCTTTGCTTCTTGTTTATTTCTTTTGTTACTGATGTGTAGTTGATTTACAATGTCGTGTTAATTTCAGTTTTATAGCACAATGATTCAGTTATATATACATATATATTTTGTAAATATAAATATTATATATGTATTTTATGTACTTCTTATATAATATATAAATATATTTAAATGCATATTATGTATATTTGAACTTTGGTGTTGGAGAAGACTCTTGAGAGTTCATTGGACTGCAAGGAGATCAAACCAGTCAATTCTAAAGGAAATCAATGCTTAATATTCATTGGAAGGACTGATGCTGAAGCTGACTCCAATGCTTTGGCCACCTGAAGCAAAGAATTGACTCATTGGAAAAGACCCTGATGCTGGAAAAGATTGAAGGCAGGAGAAGGGGATGACAGAGGATGAGATGGTTGGATGGCATTACCGACTTGATGGACAAGAGTTTGAGCAAGCTGCAAGAGTTGGTGATGGACAGGGAAGCCTGGCGTGCTGCAGTCCATGGGGTCACAAAGAGTTAGACATGTCTAAGAGACAGAACTGAACTGAGGTATATTGTATATTAGGGGCATAGACTTTGACTACTGTGATGTTGAATGGCTTGCCTTGGATATGAACCTAGACCATTCTGTCATTTTTGAGGTTGCACCCAAGTACTATATTTCAGACTCTTTCATTGATTATGAGGGCTACTCCATTTCTTCTATGGGATTCTTGCCCACAGAGGTAGATAAAATGGTCATCTAAATTAAACTCTCCCATTCCCATCCATTTTAGTTTGCTGATTCCTAGGATGTTGATGTTTATTCTTACCATCTCTGGCTTGATCATGTCCAATTTTCCTTGATTCATGGACCTAAGGTTCCAAGTTCCTATACAATACTGTTCTTTGCTGCATCAGGTTTTACTTTCATCACCAGATCCATTCACAAGTGCTTTGCCCCAAACCATTTCATTCATTCTGGGGCTATTGGTAATTCTCTGCTCTTCCCCAGTAGCATATTAGGCACATTCAGACCTGGGGATTCATCTTTTGGTGTCATATCGGTTTGGCCTTTCATACAGTTCATGAGGTTCTTATGGCAAATATACTGGGGTGGTTTGCCATTCCCTCCTCCAGCGGATCACGTTTTCCCAGAACTCTCTGCTATGACCCATCCAACTTGGGTGGCCCTTCATGGCATGGCTCACAATTTCATTGAGTTACACAAGTCCCATCCCCACAACAAGGCAGTGATACTTGAAGGTGAAATGTATATTTTGTACATTACACCATATATTAATATATAGCATATATTACATATTGTATGATATTATGTGCAATATAATGTATTAAACCTATATGATTATATAATCATATACTATATATTATTTAATCATAATGTGCTATTATATCTAGCATATACATTAAATAGATATCATACCTATGATATATATATATACTTTATAATTTATATGCAATATATAATATATATCAGATATTTGTTATAAGTTATATATATTATATATGATAGATATATATTGCATAGCATATAATGTATTAAGGGTTTACATAATATACCATATTTTATATATAATGTATATTAGTTATATAATGTATATTATATACATATTATATATATATGGTATTTTATATATATGTATACTATTTCTCTCAGATCTTTCCCTTATAGGTTATTACAAGATATTGACTAGAGTGCCCTGTGCTATACAGTAGATCCTTCTTGATCATCTGTTTCATATACAGTAGTGTGTATATGTTAATCTCATCCCCCTAATTTACCCCTTCCACTCCATTCCATTTAGGTAACCATAAGTCTGTTTTCTTCATCTGTGGTCTTTTGGTTTTGTAAATCATGAGCTCATCAAATCTTGAAGTCCTACTTCCAATGATGCATTTTCCATCAGTGCCTTATGTTGTAAAATAAAGGTCATAAACCCTGTCCATCAGATAACATCTCAAGGATATGGCTGTGACAAGAGAAAGAAGAAAGGGCATGAACTTCCTCTAGAGAATCATTGAAGAGTTTAATTTTTAAAAATCTATGGAGAAAACTAATGAGTGAGAAATCACGGGGAACAGAATGCTTGTGAGGTGGGGGAGAAGTGGGAACAAAAGGACTGAATTCTACAAATGGTATGATGACCAAGTGCAAGAACAGGTGCAACAGGAGTGAGAGTGGACAGCACAGGCCCAAACACTGTGAGCCATGAGCCTCTGATTGATGGCGTTGAGCACAACTACAAATAAAATGATCTATGTGCTTGCTGGGATAGTTAGATAAAAGCACAGTACTGCTGCAAGTAATTAGATGTTAGAATCAAACTATGCTTACTGCTGTTATATTTACATACAATTCAAATGGTGGGTAATTAAGGATCTAGTATAAGAAGTTGGCATAAGCTCTCTTCATGGCTTTCTTCTTGGCATACTTTCTGGAAGGAAACGAGTACATGATGCAATAAGGCAATGAGGCACCTCTTTCTTTTTTCCCTGATCCTTTGAAGTCCTTGTGTAGTAAGAACAATACAAGTGTGTGAGCATGCTAACAAAGAGGAAGACCTTACTCGGGAATAAAGAGAGGCAATTTCCATGGACTCAATCACCGCCTGATTTTAACCCTCTTCCCCATCACCCAAGTTTTCCCTTTGCTAAATCAAGAAAGAGTGATCGTGACTCCAATACTCATGTCTTCAGTGTTCTAGGTTTCAAGGAGAGAGAAAGTCAAATTTTCATCACTAACCTCAACTGTAAATGATTGCTTTTTATCTAAACACCTGTGTACTTCTTTTATTATGCTTATTGCCAAGTTGTACATGGGCTTTGACTGAGGCATCCTAGGGCTTCAGCACTACCAGCAACAAAGAAAGGAGTAGTAGGACCAGGACAGGTAAAGCAAAACCAGCCAGGCAGCACAGCTGATCCCAAGGGTTGGTTGCTACATAATAAAGCATAGTGATAAAGTGGGTGAGGGCAATGTAAGTTACACCCATCAAGAACAGCTCACCCAGGATATTACAACTGCCCCCTGGGACAGGGAAAAGTGCAGTGGGTGGATATATTGGATATTAAATTGGTGGTTTAACATTTCCAGGTGACCAGTACATAAAGATCATTTTACATGGCCAGCAATTTAGAGGATGTGAAAAGCCATGCTTCTTGGGAAAAAAGGTTTGCTAAAGATAGATTGGATGCTAAGAAGATGTCCATCAAGACACAATGGGAAATAGCAGTACTAGCTAGAGAAAGGAAGGCAGAATCTCCAGCTCAAGAGGCTGGCACTTGTGTTTTGAGTACCTTTGTATCTAGAGTCATCAAAAGAACTCTGGGTCTGAGCCTGTATCTCACTGTATGCTGCCTGCTGAATCAAGAGAGTATCAATAACTAAAAGGTCCTAGGCTGTTTGAAATAGGAATCAGTAACTAGAGGTAGAAACATTGAAAGTATAGTCTGTCGTGTATAATAATTACTTATGCACTTAATATATTCCTTATCCTACACAGTAAAAATCTTGAGGTCATGGAAGACACCTGATTTATACTGAACCCTGGGAGAAGTTTGTGTCAATTATGCATTTGTAAGATAAAAGCTCAGAGAACTGTCGTAGTTCCTCTAATAAGAGCCAGGGCTCCTTCAAGAATTTATATCTAGTTTTGTCCTATAGATACATTTATTCTTGAATTTAATTTATACATCTCCACCATCTGGCATTTCATGGCTAGGCAAAGCACCTTCTCCAGAAAGTGAAAAGACAGTGATAATAAAAAGCAGCTTGAGTCCACTGTGAATCAATAACATAGTTTCTGGGCTGTATTCCACTGCTCCGGAATAGAAAAGGAATAAAATATGAGCATCACAAAGCAACACATACTGAGATGTATCATGCCAAACAGAGGAAAGAGTGTGAGGAATGATGAGGGCTTCAGTTTAAGCAATTTGTCAAATGCATTCAACACTTTTTACCCCTGCACCTTTGCTCATGTAGCTCTTAACTGCCCTAGACTCCTCCCACCAGCACCAATGTGAAAATTCTGCTCAGATTTCAGGGTTAGGTCAAATGGTATGTTTCATGTGAAACTTTCCCTGATTCCCAGCTCCATGAGTGGAATCTCACTGCCCTTTCTTGTAACTTTTATTAAGTGTCTGCGGTCCCTGGCCTTAGGGTTTGGGTCTCTTCATTATCGATTTTATGACTAGTAAGTGATCTCATCCAGCCCCAAGAGTTTCAGCGCCACCCATAATCATTGAGTTCCTCTTTTTTCCTAACCCTATCCTCTCTCTTGATGTAGTCAGCTACCTACTTTACATCTACGTGTGCATGAGAAGCGCTTCAGTCATTTTCGACTCTTTGTGACCGTATGGACTGTAACCTGCCAGGCTCCTCTGTCCATGGGATTCTCCAGGCAAGAATACTGGAGTAGGTTGTCATGCCCGTCTCCAGGGCATCTTCCAAGCTCAGGGATCAAAACTGCATCTCTTACATCTTCTGCATTGGCAGGCTGGTTCTTTACTACTAGTATCACCTGGGAAGCCTACTTTAATCTATGCTTGTATATGAACAGAAATCTCAAATTTAACATGTGAAAAAGAACTGTTAAGGTTGTCTTCCCAAATTATCCTCTTCCGTTGGTCTAAAAAGATGAGGAGCTATTTCTGATTCTTCTCTAGTTTCACACCACAGATCCAATCTACTCTAGCATCTCATTGGCTCTGTCTTACTGATACACCAAGGATCTGATGGAGCATTTCTCACCTTTCCACCGCCACCCAAGCCTAAGCCAGCATCTTCTCCAGCCTGGACTCTGCCAGAGCATCCTCAAAGACCACCCAGATTCCACTCCTTCCCCAGCTTTTTTGCACAGAGTCACTGGAATAATTGGTTCAAAATTTAAATTAGATCATTTGATATATCTGCTCGGACCCTTCCAACACCATCTCATCACACTCAGAACAAAAGTCCAAGTCCTGGGCTTCCCTGGTGGCTCAGTGGTAAAGAATCTGCCTGCCAATGAAGGAGACATGGGTTCGATGCCTGATCTAGGAAGATCTCACATGCCAAGGAGCAACTAAGCCTGTGGGCCACAACTATTGAGCCTGTGCTTTAGAGCCCAGGAGCTGCAACTCCTGAAGCCTGAGAACACTAAAGCCCATCTCTGCAACAAGAGAGAAGCCACCGCACTGAGAGGTCTGTGCACCTCATGAAGGTTTGTCTTTCAATCAGAGAAAAGCCCAAGCAGCAAAGACCCAGCACAGCCTAAAATAAATGAGGAATTTTTTTAAAAAGTTTAAGTCCTTCAACACAGTCTTTAAATCCCTGTATTCTTTTCTCCCAAAAACGTCCAACACATTACACCCCAACCCACTTATCTCCACATGAACTTGCCCCTTTGCTATTCTTTGGACACTCAGCTTCATGGCTCCTTTGCACCTTTATTTAACTGTTCCTCTTCCCAGATGCCCTTCCCTCCATCCTCCTATCGTCCTTCCCTCACTTCCCTGGGTCTCTGTCACATAGCCCCTCTTCCGAGAGGCCTTTCCAGGCTTCATTTCCTAAAAGAGCTGCCTTGGCCCACTTTTTGTTCCTTTATCCTAGTTAATTTGTCTCCCTACAATTCATCACTATCTGGCAACATACTGCATATTTGTGTGTGTGTGTGTGTGTGTGCTCAGTCCATGGGATCTTTCAGGCAAGAATACTGAAGTGGGTTGCCGTTTCCTCCTGCAGAGGATTGTCCAGACCCAGGGATCAAACCTGAGTCTCCTGCCTTGCAGATGGATTCCTTATCATCTGAGCCACCTGGGAGTCCCCATATTTACATACGTATTATCTGTCTAACTTCTTCGGGATATTAGTTTCATTAGGGCGAGATTTTTGCTCTGTCTACCATGATATCCCCACATCCAGAGTAGTGACAGGCACAGATAATAAATGCTAAACATAATAATGTCAGGCTATAGCAATTTGTTTGAAACCTATTTAGAATGTTATTAATTTTTAGTTACTTAATTTTGTATTTACTCTTTCCTAGAATACTATATGCTTCTTGAGAGCAGGAAAGCTATCTATTTATGCATCCTGTAAAAATCTAGCAGATAGCTTTGAATTAATAATACAAAATAAGTATAAAAAAGTAAAAGTGGTAGTTGCTCAGTCATGTCCAAGTCTTTGTGACCCCACGGACTGCAGCCTGCCAGGCTCCTCTGTCCATGGAGTTCTCTAGGCAAGAATAATGGAGTAGATAGCCATTCCCTTTTCCAGGGGATCTTCCCAACACAAGAATTAAACCTGGATCTCCCACACTGCAGAAAGATTCTTTACTATCTGAGCCTCCAGGGAGGCCCTCACAGAATAAGCATATTTTTACTAAATTCACTAATTCAAGAAGATGAAAGTAGTGTTTGGCATTTTAGCATGTTTAGAAAAGTTGAAAGATGATCACTGTGGAGCAATTTTTATAGATTCTAGGAGAAAAATAAGGCTATCTGAAAACTTGGTCAAGGAATGCCATCCTCTTAACTAAAGTACTTGATTAATGGCTATTATATTAAGTTCATGATATAGAAAGAATTAGAGATGAGGGAAAAGTAAAGACAAAAGATCAGTTTAGAGATTATAGCAACAGGTTGGTTGAAAAGTCGTGAAACTGAAGCCAGGCACTTGCTAATGAGATTAGAAAGAAAGTGAAAAGTACAAGATGCTCCCTTGTAGAGGGTTAGTTGGTAAACTGGATCATCTTGGGCTTCCCAGGTAGCACTAGTTGCAAAGAACCCATCTGCCAATGCAGGAGACATAAGAGATGTGAGTTCAATCCCTGGGTTGGGAAGATCCCATAGAGGAGGGCAAGGCAACCCACTCCAGTATTCTTATCTGGAGAATCCCATGGACAAAGGACCCTGATGGGCTACAGTCCATAGGATCACAAAGAGTTGAACCCAACTGAAGCAACTTAGCACAACACACACATACATTGGATCATCTTGGTCACAAATTAGAAGAAAAGGTCATACCAAAAAAAAGGAATCAAAGCAAGTTTAAATTTTTTTTACATAAATAACACAGAGAACAGCAATGTCAATAAAAATAAGAAAGTAACAAGGAGGCAACAAGTTAATGAGAAAAATTAATTTGGTTTAAGCATTTTTAGATCAGAAAAAAGGGGGTAAAGCATAAAGATGAGAATGGGAATAAACAAATAAATAATTATTGTGCCAGGGACTAAAATTCCACTTTTTAAATGATAAGCCACGTTTAAGATGTTGCAATTTGCTTCCATGTCCTGGTTATTGTAAATAGTGGGGCAATGAATACTGGGGTGCATGTATCTTCTTGAATTATGATTTTCTCCTGATATATGCCCAGTAGTGAGATTGCCGGATCATATGGTATTTATTCTTAGATTTTTAAGGAACCTCCATACTGTTATCCATTGTAAATATTCATCAACAGAGGAATGAATAAAGAAAACGTGGTACATGTGTAAAACGGAATATTACTCAATTATAAAGAACAAAATAATGCCATTTGCAACAACACAGATGGACTCAATATGACTATTGAGTGAAGCAAATCAGACAGAGAAAGACAATTACCAAATGATATCATTCATATGTGGAATCTAAAAAAAAAGCTACAAATGAACTTATCTATAAAACAGAAATAGAGTTATAAATATAGAAAACAAACTTATGGCTATGAGGGTGTAAAGGACGGGGGGTAACTGGGAGATTGGGATGGACATAAACACACGGGTGGTGATTTAGTCATAAGTCGTGTCCAACTCTTGTGACCCCATGGACCGAAGCCCTCCAGGCTCCTCTGTCCATGGGATTTCCCAGGTAAGACTATTTTCCTTCTCCATAAATACACCACTGTATGTAAATTAGATAACTAAGGTATAGTACAAGAAACTTTGCTCAATACTCTGCAGTGGCCTATGGAGAAAAGAATCTAAAAATGAGTGAATATATGTATATGCATAACTGACTGATTTTGCTGTACATTATAAATCAACTAGACTTCAATAAAGATACTTTTTAAAAAATTATTCTTTAAAGAGTTCATCTGAGGACTTTCCTTTTGGCCCAGGGGTTTAGAATCTGCCTGCCAAAGCAAGGGACACGGGTTTGATCCCTGGTCTAGGGAGCCCATGCACCACGCACCACAACTACAGAGCCTGCACTCCAGAGCATGTACTCTGCAACAAGAGAAGCCACCTCAGTGAGATGCCCACTCATCACAAGTAGAGAAAGACCATGTGCATCAACAAAGACCCAACATAGCCAAAAATAAATAAGTATTTTAAAAAGTTTACCTGATCTCTGATAGATTTCTTTGGACATCAAGAAGATGGCATACACTATAAGACTCAATGTTGTTGTTATCGTTGTTCAGTCGCCAAGTCATGTCTGACTCTTTGTGACCCCAAGAATTGCAGTGTACCAGGCTTCTTCATCCTTCACTACCTACTGGAGTGTGCCCAAGTTCACGTCCATTGAATTGGTGATGCCATCCAACCATCTCATCTTCTGTCACCCTCTGCCCCTCTTGCCTTCCATCTTTCCCAACATCAGGGTCTTTTCTAATGAGTCAGCTCTTTCTCAGGTGGCCAAAATACTGGAGCTTCAGCTTCAGCAACAGTCCTTCCAATAAACACTTAGGGTTGATTTCCTTTAGGATTGACTGGTTTGATATCCTTGTTGTCCAAGGGACCCTCGAGAGTCTTCTTCAAAACCACAGTTGAAAAGCATCAATTCTTTGGTGCTCTGCCTTCTTTATGGTCCAACTCTCACTTCCATACATGACCATTGGAAAGACCACAGTCTTGACATAAGTACCTTTGTCAGCAAAGTAATGTCTTTGCTTTTTAATACACTGCCTTTGTTTGTCATAACTTTCCTTCCAAGAAGCAATCATCCCCCAATTTCATGGCCACAGTCACCATCCACAGTGGTTTTAGAGCCCAAGGAAAGGAAATCTGTCACTGCTTCCACATTTTCCCCTTCTATTTGCCATGAAGTGATGGGGCTAATGCCATGATCCTAGTATTTTTAACGCTGAGTTTTAAGCTGGGTTTTTCACTCTCTTCTTTCACCCTCATCAAGAGGCTCTTTTGTTCCTCTTCACTTTCTGCCATTAGGGTGGTGGTATCATCTGTGTATCTAAGGTTGTTGATATTTCTCCCAGCAATCTTAAGTCTAGCTTGTAACTCATCCAGCCCAGCATATTGCGTTCTGTGTTCTGTGTATAAATTAAATAAACAGGGTGACAATATATAGTCTTTTTGTTGTGATTGTTGTTTTAAGTACGAAGTTTCCACTTATATTGACTATAATCACAAAGAACCCATCTTATTTTGTACTTTTTGTTTAGCATGCTTTCTTCCTCCCCATTCTTGTCTGTATCGGATAGACTGAGGATTTTTTTTTCCCAATTATTTTTACTAGTTGGAGTCTAATTACTTTAAAATGTAAATCCATGGCTGAACCACTACAATATATAGTCTTGATGGACTCCTTTCTCAATTTTGAACCAGTTATTTGTTCCATATAAGGTTCTAAATGTTGCTTCTTGACCCATATACAGGTTTCTCAAGAGACAGGGAAAATGGTCTGGTAAGACAGACAAGACATCTCTTGAAGAGTTGTCCACAGTTTGTTATGATTCACACATTGAAAGACCATAGTATAGTCAATGAAACACAAGTAGATGTTTTTCAGAAAGAAAAGAATCAAGAATCAATACAAGCAGAATGAACAAGAGACTGACAAAATTTTATCTTTATAACTAGTCCCCCACTCTTCATAAATCTAAAAATGGCAGTTTAGGTGGGTCACACATTTTTTAAATTGGTTGTTCTTTTATATCTGTGTTTATGGAAAAGCAACATTTTAGTGTCAGCTGCTCTATTTTCCCCTCGGTAGCTAAATTTGGGAAGTTTGCATCTTTTCTTGCAATATTTTTGTTGATTCATGAGAAAAAAAAAGATTACAAAACTTACCAAATTTACTTTCTTCAGATCCATCACTCAGAAACTATTTAGACTTAAATAGTAAAAGTTCCTGAAGAAAGCCAGTTTCCTAATATATTTTTTTAATATGGTTTGAGCAACCTAAAGAAAAGATGTAATGAAAGTTATCTTTCAACCTTGCTACCTCTTACTAACTTTCATGAACCCAACAAAGTGACATAAGTTTCCCCAGTCAGGTATAAATGTCCCTAGTACACAAGCAAGATGAAACTTTCCCTATGACCTAAATATGATCTCAGTTGCATTATACAATCAAGGAGCATGCTGATAACAGCAGCAACAACAACAAAAAAAATAACAACAACAAACAGCAGCAACAAAGCAATTTTTTACACCTGGCAAATCAGTACTGACCAACTAGCTCCCAGGTGTTCATGCAGCCCCCAAAAGCCATACTATAATAAAATCATCTGTGTCTGAATCACAGAAACCCTTAATATACAGCACTGGAGACTTCTGGTCACCTTTTGGAGCCTTGTGAAAATGCCATCTCGAAAATATTTTCAATTAGTTCTTATATAGATGTAAGCTCAGCTGGGCTTACCTGACAATAGGAATTAAGTTAGAAAATTCTCATGAAGAGGATCCCAAGAGTATAACTTGATGAAAAGGTTTTAGAGGTATTTTTTACACTCACAAAATAAATAAATAAACATGTTACACTATGATCCGAAATGGTTTTAGAGGTATTTTTTACACTCACAAAATAAATAAATAAACATGTTACACTATGATCCCCAGATAAAAGAACAAGCACTTTTTAAAGTTTAATAATAGCTCCGGGTTCTGAAATTAAGTTCAGCAGGAAATAAGTGTGATGGATTCTAAAATACATTGCACATTCTTTTTTAAGTTTCACTTGGCATATTTCTGTGTAATCTACAACACTTTTGTATAACTGAAAACACAGCATGAAGACAATATGGAAACTCTTTGGAGTGCCATTAGGTGCACTGATTTCTTTCTTTCTTTTTTTTTTTTTTTGCCACACCACATGGCTTGTGGATCTTATTTCCCTGACCAGGAATTGAACCCAGGCCCACAAGAGTGAGAGAGTGCCAAGTCCTAACCACTAGTCCACCAGGTAATTCTCCATTAAATGTTTTTTAAAAATCTTTGTGTTCCTGGAATTTCCTCTTGTTTCACTTAATTAAGAATTCTAACATGAAAAACATGAAATTCTAACATGAAAAACTCTGATAAATCCTAGAAACTCTAGTGCTAGGGATCTGGTGGTGGTGCCAGAAAGTGATGTGTTAAGTTAAACAAGAATGTATTGATTATATTACATATACCAGGCAATTTCAAAGGTGCTAAAAACACAGAGTGAATAAGACATTTTATTTTTAAAATGCATGTCCTTAAGGAGCTTACATTCTAATTGATAAAGATAGAATAAGTTTTGTAAGATATCTGTACATAAGATGATGATAAGCACCATGGAGAAAATCAAACCTGGAAAGAGAGAAAGAGTGCTGAGGAGAGAAGGAAGATTGCAGTTTTAAGCAAAATTTCCATGGTAATGTTCACTGGAAAGGTGAGCAGAACAAAGTTGAAATCATGCAGATGTCTGGGGAAAAGCATTCCAGGCAGAGGGAACAGCAAGTGCAATGACCTGAGATAGGACCCCAGATGGTATGAGTAACAGAAGCAAAGAACCAGTGGAAAGCTTCGGGAATAAGGAAGGGTATGAGAAGAATAAGAGATGAGGGTCTTATAAGCCAAAAGATGTTGACTTTTATTCTAAGTTAGATGGTTAGGAGAGATGCAGTTTGATTGACATTTTCAAGAAGCACTTTGGTTGCTTGCTAAGAATAGGCAAGAATAAGAACACTTAGAAGGCTACTGAGATGAGAGAATAGGGCAGCTTGTACCAGGAAGTCAGCAATGAAGGTGGTAAGATTCAGTCATATTCTGAATATTTTGAATATAGATACAAAGTGTTTGCTGACAAATTAGATGTGAGGTATAAAAGAGAAGAGTCAAGGACTCCAAAGCTTTTGACCTAGAGAACTGGGAGACTGGAGTTGCCATTTACCGAAGGTGAAATCAAGTTCAGGAGCAGAGAGGAAAGCAGGAGTTTGGGCTGGACATATTAAGTTTGCTGTACCTGTTCATGATGATGATGATGTCTTGTTAGACATCTAAGTGGAAGATATAATACTGGTTCTCATGAGAATAAAAATGGTCTTTAAAGATAGGACCTGGGTGAAAGTACAAGACAAAGAGAAGGGCTCTTTGTGGTGAGCCCCGGAGCATATCAACTTTCAAAGGTTGGAGAAGAGAGAAGGGACAAGTGAAAAAAATTGAAAACAGTGATCAATGAGTTATAAGGGAAAATGCAAGTGAGGGTTGAGTCACTGAAGCCAGACAGAAAAAAAAAGTTCAAGGAAGCTGCAGATGAACTGTCTAAAGATATTGATGGCTTAGCATGAGGATCATTGGATTTAATATTGTAAAGTCATTGGTGAACTTTACAAGAAAAATTCCAGTGGATTGTGAGAGGGTCAATTGGTTCAGGAGAAAATTGTTGTTCAGTCACTTAGTCATATCCAACTCTTTGTGACCTCAAGGACTGCAGCACATCAGGCTTCCCTGTCCATCACTGTCTCCCAGAGTTTTCTCAAACTCATGTCCATTGGGTCAGTGATGTCATCCAAACATCTCATTCTCTGTCACCCTCTTCTCCCACCCTCAAGCTTTCCCAGAAGCAGAGTCTTCCAACGAGTCAGCTCTTAACCATCATGTGGCCAAAGTATTGAGCTTCAGTTTCAGCATCAGTCCTTCCAATAAATGTTTAACATCTTTCCAAGGGATTCTAATGAAGAATATTTAAGAACCATTATTCTTGGCACATGTTTTTGATTGTCATCCTCCAAGCAATCTTTCAGTTCTGAGGATTTAGTGCAGGGAACAAAGGAATAATAAGAAGTCAGTTCAGGAGTTAATGCATTGGGATAGGGTCTCTCACACATTTTTCTCAGTAAATTCTCATGGGTTCATCTTAAACAAGCTTGTGATTATCTAAACTGCTCTTGACGACTATTCCTCATCCCTCCTCAGATCTTTCAAACCTAGCTTAAAGTGCTAAGTCATGGGCTGAGACTACCTATCTATCCATACTATTGCATCTCTCAATACTACTGATAGAGAGTAATTTGTATTAATACCACTCATTTGAGCAGAAACCAGAACACATAAGTAAGGCACCCCTGGGGTGTTATTAGTCTGTGTATAAATGGCATGCTTCCTTTCCTGTTTCTATCTTTCTTTACACGCATTACTCTGCTGCTGCTGCTGCTAAGTCGCTTCAGTTGTGTCTGACTCTGTGGGACCCCATAGATGGCAGCCCACCAGGTTTCCCCATCCCTGGGATTCTCCAGGCAAGAACACTGGAGTGGGTTGCCATTTCCTTCTCCAATGCATGAAAGTCAAAAGTGAAAGGGAAGTCACTCAGTCATGTCCGACTCTTAGCGACCCCATGGACTGCAGCCTACCAGGCTCCTCCGTCCGTGGGATTTTCCAGGCAAGAGTACTGGAGTTGGGTGCCATTGCCTTCTCCGATGCATTACTCTAACTGCTTCTAATTCCTTTAGTCTATTGTTTTCTATTCTTATGTGGTTTTATTTTCCCCTGTCTACATTTATTTTTATGCTTCTCTACCTCTCTATTCATTTTGTCTTGTCTTTCACTTGTCTTATCACATGGGCAACAGGTAGAGAGGGAACAGGAAAGAATATATATTCTAGGGATGCAACATCCTGGATGGTTCTTATCATGATTTAGAAAGCATTTCAAAGTAAAAGGAGGGGATAGAAATTATGTATCAGAGCAAGAAAGGCCAAAAAATATATTCCAATGCAGTTGCATCATTTACTCAAGACAAAGAAACTAAAGAAGTTAAAATTACATATGTCATATATTTATACAAGTTTTAAATGAAGAGTCTGTTTATTCAACAGAGATTATCCCCTGACTCTTTTTAAAAATTGTAATGGTGTTCCTCTACATTTTAAGGTACTGGCATTCTCCTGGAAGAGCAATTTATAATGCATTCACAGTAATCACGGTAATGCACATAACTGTAATCAGTGTATAATCAGTGATGAGGCTTTTAGATCCAGTGCATAGATAAAATACTTTGTTTAAAAGAAATTATTTGATAAAGAGAAAAAAATCATGCATTACCATTTACAATACCTAGCTCTCAGTCCTATACACATATTAGTTTAGTACTTATTAAATATTAGTAAACTAAGAGAGCTTTATAATAATTCTTGAATTTAGATTTAAAAATTTTTAAGAATCCCTTTTAACTTGATATCATCACATCTTTATAGTACATCAGACTGTTTCAAAACCAGTAAGACTTTGGGCAAAATTGCTAGAGAACTGTAATATCATTTAACTCATTAAAATAAATTTATTAAATGTGTTAATTGCATACCAGGAATCATAGACACAACTGACTTAGGATGAATCCAAACAATATAAAACTGGTTCTAGGAGACCAAAAAAAACATAGATAATTGAGTTCCACATAGGAAATTGTCTTCATGATTCCAACTGAGTTAATTGTTTCATCCTTTGCCAACACTATCAGGAAATTCAAGTGAATTTGTGAAGAGAAGTATAGCTAATCAACTATGAATTATAAAATGTTAGTTCTTTTTTTTTCCACTTATGATAACTTGATCAATATTTTAACTATGAATGACTTTCATAATTTGGGTTTCCCTCCATAAAAATGCTGAAGATTTTGGAGCTATTTGAATTTAAGCATTAAATGAATTAAATAATTACCTTACTTTTTATCCATGTAAAGTTATTGTGTCCAATAAAAAATATCTCAACGTCTAATAAAAAGATTCCTACAACAGGTATACATCTTATACACATTCAATTATATATTCTAATTATTACTTATTTGTTTAAACATCTATATCCCTGGTATATTGTGAGTTTCCTGAGAACAGAGCTTGTTCAAATCTTTTTCTCCAGTATCTAGGACAATGACCACACATGGGAGACAGTTGATAAATGTTTGTATATCAGATTTCTTAATCTCTTAGCAGAAAAGGACTATAGTGTTTTAAATTTTGTCTTCCAGATATGGAATACAGAAAGCCATCATCTATAAATCATTCTCCTCATTGGGTAATCCTAAGGCAAGGCCTCACTCTCTGGTCCACAAGACTTATATAGTCCTAGAATGTTTCTAGTGATTTCATTTGACCTGTAAGAGTGCTTTTTAAAACACTGCAGTTAAGCAGGCGGCATGCCTACGGTGGTAGCAATGGGAGAAGGGAGCTCCTATTTTATTCTGTGACTGCTTCACACTCTGCGCCACAACATAAATCCTGTATGCACTCGAGTTTATGAGTCTTACCTCCTGCAGTCCAGAATTTTAGAACTGAAGGAACCACAGTAATGTATTTACCAAGCTTAGAGTCTGAAGTATCTGTGTGAGTCTATAAGAATATGTGGCATATATTACTTTTGAAAAAATCTTTGCTTTTTTTTTTATTGCTGTGTAACAAGTTGCCACAAATGAAGTAACTTCAGACAGCACAATTTCTGTATGTTTCTGTGGGGCAGGAGTTAGGAACAGTTTAACTGGATCCTTTGATGAGGCTCAAATAAGGTGGCAATCTAGATGTCATCTGGGCTATATTCCTTTCTGGAGTTTGAAGTCTTCCTCCTAGTTTGCATGATTGTTGTCAGAATTCAGTTCCTCAAGGTTGTAGGACTGAGGTCCCTTTCTTGCTGGCTATAAGTCATCTGCTGCTCAAGGCCCTTTAGAGAACCAGAGTTCCTGGCCATAATGACTCTCCCACAGGTCATCTCATAATGTACCACTTTACTTCTTCAAGGCCAGCAAGAGAATCTCTCTCCACTAATGGCCGTCCTTTCTAAAGGAAATTTATCTGATTAAGTCAAGCCCATTTAGGATGATCTTCCTTTTGATTAACTCAAAATCAACTGACTTAATTATACCTGCAGAGTCCCTCACCTTTGCCATGTAACAAAACTTAGTTACAACTGTGACATCCCACAATACTCAGAGGAAGACCAGAAATCTTGGGGACCATCTTATAATTCTGACTACCGCAATGATACATGTCTCTCAAGCAATCTTCTTTTACAGCATGAAAAGGTGTAGTGACATATGTGTGTGTGTGCTATACTTAGTGTCTCAGTCGTGTTTGATTCTTTGAAACCCAGTGGACTATAGCCCGCCAGGCTCTTCTGTCCCTGGGGACTCTCCAGGCAAAAATACTGGAGTGGGTTGCCATGCCCTCCTTCAGGGGATCTTCCCAACCTAGGGATGGAACCCAGATCTCCCACATTGCAGGTGGATTCTATACCACTGAGCCACCAGGGAAGCCCAAGAATACTGGAGTGGGTAGTCCATCCCTTCTCCAGGGGAACTTTCTGACCCAGGAATCGAACCAGGGTCTCCTGAATTGCAGTTCTTTACCAGCTAAGCTACCAGGGAAGCCCATATGTGTGTACAGTGCATACTTATATAGTATATAAAAATATAATGCATACTGTACTTAGTTAGTTCAGTTGCTCAGTCATGTCCAACTCTTTGCGACCCCATGGACTGCAGCATGCCAGGCCTCTGTCCATCACCAAATCCTGGAGTTTACTCAAACTCATGTCCATTGAGTCGGTGATGCCATCCATGCATCTTATCCACTGCCATCCCCATCTCCTCCTGCCCTCAATCTTTCCCACCATCAGGGTCTTTTCAAATTAATCAGCTGTTCACATCAGGTGGCCAAAAGTACTGGAGTTTCAGATTCAACATCAGTCCTTTCAATGAACACCCAGGACTGATCTCCTTTAGGATGGACTGGTTGGATCTCCTTGCAGTCCAAGGGACTCTCAAGAGTCTTCTCCAACACAACAGTTCAAAAGCATCAATTCTTCAGTGCTCAGCTTTCTTTATAGTCCAGCTCTTACATCCATACATGACTACTGGAAAAACCATAGCCTTGACCAGACAGACCTTTGTTGATAAAGTAATGTCTCTGCTTTTTAATTGCTGCCTAGGTTGGTCATAACTTTCCTTCCAAGGAGTAAGCGTCTTTTAATTTCATGGCTGCAATCATCATCTGCGGTGATTTTGGAGCCCCCAAAATAAAGTCAGCCACTGTTTCCAGTGTTTCCCCATCTACTTGCCATGAAGTGACGGGACCAGATGCAATGATCTTAGTTTTCTGAATGTAGAGCTCTAAGCCAACTTTTTCACTCTCCTCTTTCACTTTCATCAAGAGGCTCTTTAGTTCCTCTTCACTCTCTGCCATAAGGGTGGTGTCATCTGCATATCTGAGGTTATTGATATTTCTCCCAGCAATCTTGAGTTCAGCTTGTGCTTCATCCATCCCAGCGTTTCTCATGATGAGCTCTGCATGTAAGTTAAATAAGCAGGGTGACAATATACAGCCTTGACGTACTCCTTTTCCTATTTGGAACCAGTCTGCTGTTCCATGTCCAGTTCTAACTGTTGCTTCCTGACCTGCATATAGGTTTCTCAAGAGGCAGGTCAGGTGGTCTGGTATTGCCATCTCTTTCAGAATTTTCCACAGTTTATTGTGATCCACACAGTTGAAGGCTTTGGTGTAGTCAATAAAGCAGAAATAGATGTTTTTCTGGGACTCTCTTGCTTTTTCGATGATCCAGCAGATGTTGACAATTTGATCTGTGGTTCATCTGCCTTTTCTAAAACCAGCTTGAACATGTAGAAGTTCATGATTCACGTATTGCTGAAGCCTGGCTTGGAGAATTTTGAGTATTACTTTACTAGCGTGTGAGATGAGTGCAACTGTGTGGTAGTTTGAAAACTCTTTGGCATTGCCTTTCTTAGGGATTGTAATGAAAACCGACCTTTTCCAGTCCTGTGGCCACTGCTGAGTTTTCCAAATTTGCTGACATATTGAGTGTAGCATTTTCACAGCATCATCTTTTAGGATTTGAAATAGCTCAACTGGAATTCCACCTCCACTAGCTTTGTTTGTAGTGATGCTTTCTAAGGCCCACTTGACTTCACATTCCAGGATGTCTGGCTCTAGGTGAGTGATCACACCATTATGATTATCTGGGTCATGAAGATCTTTTTTGTACAATTCTTCTCTGTATTCTTGCCACCTCTTCTTAATATCTTCTGCTTCTGTTAGGTCCATACCATTTCTGTCCTTTATCGAGCCCATCTTTGCATGAAATTTTCCTTTGGTATCTCTAATTTTCTTGAGGAGATCTCTAGTCTTTCCCATTCTGTTGTTTTCCTCTATTTCTTTGCATTGATCACTGAGGAAGGCTTTCTTATCTCTCCTGGCTATTCTTTGGTGTTAGAAAGTGTTCTAGTTTCATTCTTTTACAAGTGGTTGACCAGTTTTCCCAGCACCACTTGTTAAAGAGGTTGTCTTTTTTCCATTGTATATCCTTGCCTCCTTTGTCAAAGATAAGGTGTCCATAGGTTCGTGGATTTATCTCTGGGCTTTCTATTCTGTTCCATTGATCTATATTTCTGTCTTTGTGCCAGTACCATACTGTCTTGATGACTGTGGCTTTGTAGTAGAGTCTGAAGTCAGGCAGGTTGATTCCTCCAGTTCCATTCTTCTTTCTCAAGATTACTTTGGCTATTCGAGGTTTTTTGTATTTCCATACAAATTGTGAAATTCTTTGTTCTAGTTCTGTGAAAAATACCGTTGGTAGCTTGATAGGGATTGCATTGAATCTATAGACTGCTTTGGGTAGAATAGCCATTTTGACAATATTGATTCTTCCAATCCATGAACACGGTATGTTTCTCCATCTGTTTGTGTCCTCTTTGATTTCTTTCATCAGTGTTTTATAGTTTTCTATGTATAGGTCTTTTGTTTCTTTAGGTAGATATACTCCTAAGTATTTTATTCTTTTTGTTGCAATGGTGAATGGTATTGTTTCCTTAA
This sequence comes from Cervus elaphus, assembly GCF_910594005.1. Taxonomy (NCBI): domain Eukaryota; kingdom Metazoa; phylum Chordata; class Mammalia; order Artiodactyla; family Cervidae; genus Cervus; species Cervus elaphus. Next base: position 19,672,656 of record NC_057842.1, on the reverse strand, counting down.
TTTCTCTTTATGTTTTTTCATTGTTAGTATATAGGAATGCAAGGGATTTCTGTGTGTTAATTTTATATCCTGCAACTTTACTATATTCATTGATTAGCTCTAGTAATTTTCTGGTAGAGTCTTTAGGGTTTTCTATGTAGAGGATCATGTCATCTGCAAACAGTGAGAGTTTTACTTCTTCTTTTCCTATCTGGATTCCTTTTACTTCTTTTTCTGCTCTGATTGCTGTGGCCAGAACTTCCAACACTATGTTGAATAGTAGTGGTGAGAGTGGGCACCCTTGTCTTTTTCCTGATTTCAGGGGAAATGCCTTCAATTTTTCACCATTGAGGGTGATGCTTGCTGTGGGTTTGTCATATATAGCTTTTATTATGTTGAGGTATGTTCCTTCTATTCCTGCTTTTTTTGGAACTCTGCATTCAAATGGGTATATCTTTCCTTTTCTCCTTTGCTTGTCTTCTTCCACAGCTATTTGTAAGGCCTCCTCAGACAGCCATTTTGCTTTTTTGCATTCCTTTTTCTTGGGGATGGTCTTGATCCCTGTCTCCTGTACAATGTCACGAACCTCTGTCCACAGTTCATCAGGCGTTCTGTCTATCAGATCTAGTCCCTTAAATCTATTTCTCAGTTCTACTGTATAAGTAGAAGGGATTTGAATTAGGTCATACATGAATGGTCTAGTAGTTTTCCCTACTTTCTTCAATTTAAGTCTGAATTTGGCAATAAGGAGTTTATGATCTGAGCCACAGTCAGCTCCCGGTCCTGTATTTGCTGACTGTGTGACTGTTTTTGGCTGCAAAGAATATAATCAATCTGATTTTGGTGTTGACCATCTGGTGATGTCCATGTGTAGAGTCTTCTCTTGTGTTGCTGGAAGAGGGTGTTTGCTACGACCAGCGTGTTCTTTTGGCAAAACCCTATTAGTCTTTGTCCTGCTTCATTCTGTACTCCAAGGTCAAATTTGCTTGTTACTCCAGGTGTTTCTTGACTCCTTACTTTTGCATTCCAGTCCCCTATATTGAAAAAGACATCTTTTTACTTAATACATAATACATACTGTATTAGTACTTAATAAATGCTGTATTTACTTAATACATCCTGTATTAGTTTCACTTACAAACATTACATGTATTTTTATATACATATATATATAGGTATACATATGTAGAAATATATACATATATTTTCCCTTCTATTTCTCTTTCCCTTGTCTTTTCTTCTTTCTCCTCTCCTTCCTCTCCTGCTTTCTTTTTTTATCAATTAAATACAAATTAGAGTTAATTTACATACTTTCCAAATAATTTATACAATTTCCAAAAAGTAAGAGACTATCACAATTATGAGAAATTGGGCTAAAGTTTTTAATTTCATTCATGAGAGCATTTTGTGGAACAATGTAGTAGGCAGTATGTTTACATGCTATAAATGAGATTAAGTTTGCTTTAGACATTAGAGAGCTCTCTAGAAAAGAAATCAATGCATCCTTTTAATTATGTGTGATTATATAAAGGAAAATATACCATCTGTAAACCAAGTTTCTTAGCGAAATTAGGGACATTTTAGAGAATTCACAATAAAGTAAAATAAAAGTTTGATAGAGCTAATTCTCTAGTTTGTTCAGTAAAAACAATTCCTGTTTTAAGGTGGTTTAGTCACTAAATCATGTCCTGTTCTTGCAACCCCATGGACTGTAGACTGCCAGACTCCTCTGTCCATGGGATTCTCCAGGCAAGAATACTGGAGTGGGTTGCCATTTCCTTCTCCATGGGATCTTCCTGACCCAAGAATAGAACCTAGGTCTCCTTCATTGCAGTCAGATTCTTTATAAGTGAGCTACAAAGGAAGCCTGTTTTAAGAAACTATATTAAAATGATTTTACCCAATGTATTTATCTAATAGATTTCCTCAAATTTGCAAGGCTCAAAAAGATAAAATGAGTAAGAAAGTGAACCATGAGATTTTGTTATCTAATCAGACATTTAAACATCATTTTATTCGTAATATTCATGAATAGGAATCAAAGGGAAGATTTTGCAGTGTTTTTACCTTGAGATGGCAAGAAAAGCAAAAGTGTGCATTGTAAACTGGGACACAGAAGGGTCTAAAAGAAGGAGAATCACTCAGCAAGTCTAAAGTTTTGGTTAAAGGCTAGTTTACTATTAACTAGTTCTGTCATCTTGGACAAGGTATTATTTTCTTTGCATGTGAATTATGAATATTAGCAACTTATCTGTCCATTTCTCAGAGTTATTGTAATTAGCCACTATGACTTAATTAAAAGAGCATGAAGATACATTTCATTGGATATTGGTATAGCTTTTGCTTTACAACTTTCTAGTTATGTGGACCTGGGTGAGTTATTTATCTAATCTTAACCCAAATTCCTTCCTGTGGAAAAGAATACCAAGTCTCATAGGATGTCTTAAGGATTAAACAATTTCTGTAAACAAAGTAGATAATCTGTAAATGGGGTATATTATTAGAATTATTAACTTCAAATATCATAAATGTAAAATATACTGATTAATAACCTATATGTACAAAGAGCTCCCAAGTAGAGCAAAGGATGACTAATAGAATTTATTCTGCATGTGCAGAGAAGATGGACTTTCCCATTCTCCTACAAACTTCATTTCTTTATTTCAGATCCAAATGCATGTAGTAAGAAAGATCAAGCAGTGTTTAGAATTTATTCTGTGGTAAGCAAGGAACTGTATTCAATATCTTGTGATAAACCATAATGGAAAAGAATTTTAAAAAGGAATGTAAATATAAACATATATATGTATAACCAAATCACTTTGCCCTACACCTGAAACTAAGACAGTATTTAAATCATCTATACCTCTTTTAAAAAAATAAGGAAAACTAATAATAATTCTATATTTATGGAGTTTGGAATTAACATTTTATTTTATCATTGTTTATTTATTTCATTATATACTATAACTAATAAGTGCTTGGGTCAACTTTTTGCTCATGAAACATTTTTTAATGCTTTGTGACTTATTTATTTTTTCTAGATCATTATCATACCAGGTCTAAGAGAAGGAAGATTTGTTCACACTTTTATATTTTATATGCTATAAAGTGTAGAGTGCTGTTTAGCAAGAAGGAAACACAAAATGTGCTTCAGAAAAATCATTTAGATAGTGATCGTAGTGATCCTGTTACCTCTGAGAGATGACAGAAAACATGTGAATATCCAGGTAACAAAGAGAAATAAATTAATTCTGACTCTATATTTTTTAACTGAGTGGGGAACCCTTTTAGTCCAAAGTAGTTTGCATATTTTCAGCATGGAAATTTTTGCTATAAAACCTTCATTGAAATTCTCTCTTGAAATCTAAATTGCTTCTAAAGAAGATTAACGACATCTCCTCTCTTATATTTCCACTACCCGGTTATCAGTGAAAACAAAACTCAGGCTCAGTTCTACCCCATATACTGCAATTTGTAAGTCAAATCCGTATTAATAAGGAGGTACAAAACCCTTCATACAACCTGTTCCTGTCAGCTTGATGAAGTCTCAGTTCTCTGTTTTTTGAGATTAAGAAAATACTTTTTGTATAAAAGATATTCTTGCTCAACAATATTTTAAAAGCAAGAGTCAATTGGTTTAATATTTGACAGAACCAACCAACATATTCTAATGTTCATAAGCATTCAAGAGTAGGAAGACTGCATTAGAATCATGCCTCAAGTGGCATTCCAAAATGTGATGAATAAAAAGCCTCCCTGACTATTAACCTCTACAAGCAGTGATTGGAAGTCTAACATCAATTGTGTTACTCTTAGTCACTCAGTTGTACAGAACTTTTTGTGACTCCATGGACTGTGGCCCCCCCAGGCTCCTCTGTCCATGGAATTCTCCAGGCAAGAATGCTGGAGTGGGTAGCCATTCCCTTCTCCAGGGGATCTTCCTGACTCAGAGATTGAAACCACATCTCCCTCACTGCAGGCAGATTCTTTACTGTCTGAGCCAGCAGGGAAGCCCCCTAACATAGTTTACCAATCTGTATATGTTGAATACAACTCAATCCACACATAATTTATTCACATAGCCATTGCAGTCATTAAAAAGACAGTAAGTTCATCCATGAAAATCCTCTTCTAACATCCGTTTGCAAAGCATCTGGTTTTTAATCAGAGATAATTATAATTGAAGCATTTGTAGCTACCTTTCAGTTAAATGTTATCACCCTTCATATGTGTAAAGTATTTCCTGTTAGGAAAACTAACTGCTTCTTGGATAAAGTTGAATATGGAATATGTATGTGTGTGTGTGTGTGTGTGTGTGTGTGTGTGTGTGTGTCCTGTCTCCTATGATGAAATGTTTAAAGCATATTTCTATATCACAAGGCTTAGAAGTATGCATTGTCTATAAACTTTAGACCATTCCATCAACTGCCTACTGGACACAATCAATAGCTTTCTAATTGGTTCCCATTACTACCCTTAGCCCCCTATAATCTATTATCAATACCACAGACAGACGGACAGAATGATCCTGATTCCTTTCAATAGGAATTGAGAGTTGCTCATAGTACAGGTCGGAGTCTATTGTCCCTGTGCTCAAAATCCTTCAGTGACTTCTCATCTCACAGGAAGAAAAAATGAACCTTAAGACCAAATCTTCAAGTCCTCTGAAGGCTCATTTTTTTTGTTTCCTTGCTCATTGCAATGAAGCCTCAGTGCCCCCTTAAAGTGTCCTCAATCACATCAAGCATGCTTCCATCTCAAGGCTGATGGCTATGCAGCCTCTCTCTGCCAGGAGTTCTCATTCTCCAGATATACACGTGGCTTGCTCCTTCACCTCCTTACAGGATTTGTGCAGTCGATAGTCTTCTGTTGCTGCTGTAACACATCACCAAAAACTGTGTGTCTTAAAACAAAAAAGATATCTATTCTCTTGCAGTTCTGCAAGGCAGAAATTCCAAATCAATGGGCCAAAGTCAAGGTGTTGACAGAGCCACACTGCTGCTAAAGTCTTTGGCGATAACCCCTTTTTTACCTCTCCCAGGTTCTAATGGAAGCTGGATCTATGTGTACCTCAGTCAAAGCTCTGCCCCCCCGGGTCACACTGCCTGCTCTCTGCCCATGAAGAATCTTCTCTGTCTCTCTCCTACAGAGACATCTGTTATAACATTAAGGGTCCACTGGATAATTCAGGATAATCTCCAGATCTTTACATCTTTAATTTACTCTTGTCAAGGAAGACTTTGCCACGTGAGGTGATATCTACATATTCTGGAGATTAAAACCCAGTATCTTTGGGGGGAAGCTATTTGTTAGCCACAGCCATCTTGTCATATGTCCACACTTGAAATTCCTACCCCTTTCCCACAGCACATCTTCCTTATTCTTTGTCTTTTCCCACAGCATTTCTCCTGTGACTGCAATTCATGTATTTACTCCTTTATTTCTCACAGCATTTGGTTCCTTCAGCTAAAACATAAGCAGTGTGAGGGCAGACTTAATATCTGTCCTATTGACTGCTCTTTACCCAGCCCATAAACAATGTCTGCCACATAGTGCGTCTTTCTGGAATATTTTCGAGTAAATGAATGGAAAATGTGTTTAGTGGGTTGAAAGTCCTCCCTCCCCCAAAATTTTTCCATGTCTTAATCCCAAGAACTTGTGACTATTATGGGCAAAGAATGAATAGTACATTACAACTAGGAAAGACATGATTAAAGATCTTGAAAAGAGGATTTTAACCTGGGCAATCAAAGTGAGTCCTACATGAATCACAAGTAAACTTATACGAGAGGGGCAGAGGGAGAACAGAGAGAGATGTATCAAGAAGACATACAAAAGAGGAAGCACTGTGACCATGGAGACAATCAGAGTGATGCAACCATAAATCAAGAAGTGCCAACAGCCATGAGAAGCTGAATGATAAGGGATGAATTCCCACTGGAACCTTCAAGTGTGGCCCTCCGGATACCTTGGCTTCAGACTTCTGGCCTCCAGAAGAATAAGAGGATAAATTTCTGTCATTTTAAAACTCTGTTTTGTAGTTATTTGTTACAGCAGCCTCCCAAAATTAATGCAATGAGGGTGTTCTAATGGCTTCTAATAATGCACTTGATTGCTAAAGGAAGAAAGAACATAAAGTGCTATATTTACCTTAATTATACCATAAAAAAGTCATTCTCATTTTAAAATTATACTTAGAATTATTACCTGGGTTTGCATCACCCCAAGAAGAACACATACATACCCTAAAGTCATATTTGCTGTATTTCAGGGCTATCTTCTCTTCTAATGATCTTGGGGAGATTATCCTATCTTTTAGTCTCAGTTTTCTCATCTATAAAATAAGAATTAAAAAGTGCTTACCTCAAAGGTAGGCCTGAGAATTGAGAGTTAAGAATTATATAGTATCTAGAAATGTGCCTAAGCCTAGCATACAATAGTAATTGTGTCATTTTGGCTGTAATTTTATTATTATATTATAAACAAAGAGTTAGAAGCATCCTTGCACTGAGGTGGCATTTTACCCATAAGATTGACAAAGATCTAAAAGCAAGAGGACACACTTTTATAAAGAGGGTGTTAGGATAAGCATTGACACAAACTAATAATAGGAGTAAAATTGCTACAAACTCAGTAAACAGCAACTTAACAACATCAAAAATATAAATTTACTTGCATATGTGAAATAACCTAAATAGACATTGTAGCACTGTTTTAATATCAAAAAACTAATACCCTAAAAAATTCCAGCAATATAAGACTTTTTAAAATAAGAAACTTTTGTTCAATTGACTATTGTGAAGCAGTTATTTTATGTATATAAAATATCCATACTATGCAAAGTGATCTACATATTCAATCTAATCCCTATCAAAATCCCAATGACATTTTCTACAGAAATAGAAAAAAAGTTCTAAAATTCATATGGAACTACAGAGGATTCTGAATAGCCAAAACAATCTTGAGAAAGAGAAATAGAGCTGCAAGCCTCACTCTTCTTGATTTAGGAAGATTACTAAGCTACAGCAGTTACAACAGTGTATTATTGACAAATAGACCAGTACACAGAATAGAGAGCCCAGAAATAAATCCACACATACTAAACATCAAGGTATACTGACCAAAATACACTAATCTTCAACTATGGAACCAAAATCACATGATGAAAAAGGATAGTCTCTTCAGCAAATTATGCTAGGAAAACTGAATACCCACATGCAAAATGAATGAAATTGGATGCTTTTATTACACCATATACAAAAATCAGTTGAACATATATTAAATATTTAAATGTAAGACCTGAGACTGTAAGTTTGCAAGATGAAAATATAGAGGGAAAGTTTCATGAGATTGGTGTTGACAATAATTTGTGTTTTGGATATGACAATGAGGCACAAATAAAGAAAACAGAATTAGACCACATATACTGAAAAACAAAACAAACAAAAAAAAAACTCTTGTACAAATAAGAAAACAATGCACAGAGTGAAAGGCAACAACCTATGTAAGAAAAGAAAATACACCATATGTCATCAAAAGAAAATAGGTCATCAAAGTATGTCTTTTGTCAGCTATATCGGCCATGGGTTAGTACCCAAAATATATAAAGAACTCATACAATTCAGTAAAAATAAATGAATAGATAGGTGATAGACAGATAGATTACCTGATTTTTAAATGGTCAAAGGACTTGAATACACATTTATCCAAAAAAGACCAAAAAATGGTCAATAAGAATGTATTAAAATGCTCAACTTCACAAATCATTAAGTGAGTGAAGTTGCTCAGTCATGTCTGACTCTTGTGACCCCATGGACTGTAGCCTACCAAGCTCCTCTGCCCATGGAATTTTCCAGGCAAGAATACTGGAGTGGGTTGCCATTTCCTTCTCCAAATCATTAGGGAAATAAAAATCAAAGCCACAATGAGATGTCACTTTTCACCTTTTGTGTGGCAAGTATTAAAATAAAATAAAGTAAGTTTTGACAAGCATGTTGACAAATTGGAATCCTTCTGCTGATGGGAATTTTAAATGGTGCAGCCATTGTGTAAAACAGTATGGATGTTCCTCAAAATATTAACAATAGGGCTACCATGTGATTTTTAAAATATCATTTCTGGGTAAAATAATTGAAATACAGATTTCAAAAAGATATTTGCACTGCAGTGTTTTGCACTCAATGCACTCAATATTTGCACTCAATGCAACAGTATTCACAATAGCCAAGATGTGGAAGCAACTGAAATGTCCATTGATAGATGAATGGATAAGAAAATATATACATATAGTTAAAAATATATCTTTCAAATCCTAAATTCTTAAATATCTTTCAAATCCTAAAAGATGATGCTGTGAAAGTGCTGCACTCAATATGCCAGCAAGTTTGGAAAACTCAGCAGTGGCCAAAGGACTGGAAAAGGTCAGTTTCATTCCCATCTGAAAGAAAAGCAATGGCAAGGAATGAGCAATATATTGCACGATTGCACTTATTTCACATGCTAGCAAAGTAATACTCAAAATTCTCCAATCCAGGCATCAACAGTATGTGAAATGAGAACTTCTGGATGTTCAAGCTGAGTTGAGGAAAGACAGAGGAAAGAGATAAAATTGTCAATATCCATTGGATCATCAAAAAAACAAGAGTTCTGGGAAAACATCTATTTCTGCTTTGTTGCCTATGCTAAAGCCTTTGACTGTGTGGATCACAACAAACTGTGGAAAATTCTTCAAGAGATGGGAATACCAGATCACCTGACCTGCCTCCTGAGAAATCTGTATGCAGGTCAAGAAACAACAGTTAGAACCAGACAAGGAACAACAGACTGGTTCCAAATTGGGAAAGGAGTATGTCCAGGCTGTCTATTGTCATCCTGCTTATTTAACTTATATGCAAAATGTCGGGCTGGATGAAGCATGAGCTGGAATCAAGATTGCCAGGAGACATATCAATAAACTCAGATATGCAGATGACACCACCCTTATGGCAGAAAGCAAAGAGTAACTAAAGAGCCTCTTGATAAAAGTGAAAGAGGAGAGTGAAAGGGCTGGCTTAAAATTCAACTTTCAAAAAAATAAGATCATGGCATCTGGTCCTATCTCTTCATGGCAAATAGATGGGAAAACAATGGAAACAGTGACAGACTTTACTTTCTTGGGCTCCAAAATCACTGCAGATGGTGACTGCAGCCATGAACTCAAAAGACCCTTGCTCCTTGGAAGAAAAGTTATGACCAACCTAGACAGCATATTATAAAGCAGAGACATTATCTTGCCATCAAAGGTCTGTCTAGTCAAAGCTATGGTTTTTCCAGGAGTCATGTATGGATGTGAGAGTTCAACCATAAAGTAAGCTGAAAGCTGAAGAATTTATGCTTTTGAACTGTGGTGTTAGAGAAGACTCTTCAGAGTCACTTGGACTGCAATGCGATTAGACCAGTCAATTCTAAAGGAAATTGGGCCTGAAAATTCATTGGAAGGACTGATGTTGAAGCTGAAACTCCAATACTTTGGCCACCTGATACAAAAAACTGACTCATTGGAAAAAAAAAAAAAAAAAAAAAAACCTGATGCTGGGAAAGGTTGAAGGCAGGAGGAAAAGGGGGCTACAGAAGATGAGATGATTGGATGGCATCACCAACTTGCTGGACAGGAGTTTGAGCAAGCTCCTGGAGTTGGCGACAGACAGGGAAGCCTGGCATTCTGCAGTCCATGGGGTCGCAAAAAATCGGACACAACTGAGTGACTGAACTGAACGGAACTTACAAGAGGGATTAAAGTAATCAAACTGATTGAAGCAGAAAATTCAATGATGATGTCCAACGATGAAGGTATGAGTAAAACAGGGAGCATCTGTTTAAAGGATACAGAATATTGGTCACACAAGATGAAAACATTTTATTGATGAGAATGACCTGCAAACGAGCAGAAAAGATTTTATGCAACTAATGTTATAGAGACCACAACAAGATGAGTATGAGGGGTATGAGGGGCAGAGATGTGGTATAGTGAAAACCCACACCTCTGGATAGGTGACCCACAAATCAGAGCATAATCACAATTGTGGAGATTTTCCCCTAAGGAGTAAGGGTTCCGGGAGCCACAAAAGGCTCCACAGCCTGGGTCTTATGCTGGAAGACAGGCCCTCAGAACACTTCAATTTGAAGGACAGAAAACATGTGAATAGGACAGTGGGAGGGATATAGGAAAGAGAAACTCTGCTGTTAATGATTGCATGCAAAATCTCACACTTTGGGTCAAAACACTGAAAAAGTCAATTTGAAAAAAGTCTGGGTCAGAATCAACTGCTCACCTTGGCGAGCCTCCCAGAGGTCACTGGAAACTACCCTGGAGACACAGAAAGTGGTAGCAGTCATTTTGAGGAGCTCATTCTGTGACAATCACACTGATACCAGTAAGCACCATTAGCACCAGGGGCTTACTTGCTCACCAGTGGGTCAGCATCAGTCCTCAAAGCCCCAGGACAAACATCCAACCGAACTGGGACACAGCCTCATCCACACATAGGACAGAGGCCACTTCAGTAGTTATGACTTAGCACCCAGTCACACTGAGAGCCAATCCACCCACTAGCACACCCACAGTAGGTGGTCCCACCGCAAGAGAAGAGCCCATGCAGCCCCCATAACGGGAACTCCTAGAGCATGTAGCCGTAGTGACCAGAGGGGAATATGCTGATGGGATTATAGGATACTCCTACACAAGGTCTCAAAGATCATCTCCAAGATCAGGAAATGTAATTGACTTAACTATGGCATTTGAAAAAACAACAACAACAAAGAATTAGACAAAATGAGGAGACAGAGGAATATGTTTCAAAAGAACAGGACAAAACCCAAGAAGAACTAAGCAAAGTGAAGATAAACAACTACCCAGAAAGGAGATCAAGGCAGTAATCATAAAGATACTTAATGAACTGAGGAGATTGGATGAACAGAGTAAGACGGTTAATTCTAAATTGGAAAATATAAAGAAAGAACCAAAGAGAGCTGAAAAATACAATTAGTGAGATAAGAAATACACCACTAGGAATCAACAGTAGATTAGATGATATAGAGGGATGAATCAGTGACTGGAAGGAAGGCAGAGTAGTGGAAATCACCCAACATGAACAGAAAAAGGAAAAAAGAATTTAAAAAATATGAAGATAGTTTAAGATACCTCTAGAACAATATTGAACATACTAAAATTCGCATTCTATGGGACCCAGAAGAAGAAAGATAGAGAAAGACAGTGAACTTATTTAAAGAAATAATAGCTGAAAACTTCCCTGGAAAAAGAAATGGATGTTTAGCTGCAGGAAGCAGAGAGAGTCCTGACGAAGATGGCCTCAAAGAGTTCACACCAACATACATTATAATTAATTGGCAAAAATTAAAAATAGAATCTCAGCAAAGCAAAGGAAAATCAACTGGTTACATACAAAGGAACTTCCATGAGTCTGTAAACTGAGCTTTCAGCAGTAACATTGGAGGCCACAAGGGAGTGGCACAATATAGTTGAAATGATGAAAGGAAAAGATTACAACCAAGAATACTATATCCAGCAAGGCTATAATTCAGAATGGAAGGAGAGATTATGAGTCTTATGGACAAACAAAAGCTAAGAGTTCAGCACAAGAAAACTGACTTTACAAGAACTGTTAAAGGAACTTCTCTAAGTGGAAAAGACCAGACCACAAGTAGAAATATAAAAATTATGAAAGGAAAAAAATCCCATTGGTAGAGGCAAGCACCCAGTAACCACAGTAAACCAAAAAATTATAAATACTATAGAAGCCAAAGACAAAAGCAGAAAAATAATTTATATCAACAGTAAGTTGTTAAGAGATACACAACACCAAAAACTGTAAAATATGACCTCAAAACATTAAATGTCATGTTTAAAGGAGGAGGAAGTAAACATCCAAGGTTGTTAGATTAATTTCAAACTTAAGATATCATTAACTTAAAATAATCATGTAAATATTTAGTTTGAAATATATGAACCTCATGGTAGCCACAAATTAAAAACTGAAAATAGATACACATAAAAAGAGAAAGGAAATCAAATACAGCACAAAAGATAGTCATCAAAGCACAAGGGAAGTTAGCGAAAGTAGAACTAAGGAACAAAAGAGAACTTGAAAAATAAGCAGAGAATAATTAGCAAAAGTGTAATAAACATACATATAAAGTTAAAGTCAAAGTTGCTCAGTCGTATCCATCTCTTTGTGATTCCCAGACTTTACAGTCCATGGAATTCTCCAGGTTAGAATACTGGAGTAGGTAGCCTTTCCCTTCTCCAGAGGATCTTCCCAACCCAGGAATCAAACTGGGGTGTCCTGCATTGCAGGTGGATTCTTTACCAACTGAGCTATGAGGGAAACCCTACATACAAAAAGTCATCTTAAATGTAAATAGATTAAATGCTCTAATCCAAAGACATACTGTGCCTGACTAGATGAAGAAATATGACATATATATCATACTTCTTCATCTAGTCAGGCACACATATTGTCTATAAGAGACTCATTTTAGATCTAAAGATGAACACAGACTGAAAGTGAGAGGATGGGAAAAATGGAAATGGAAATTAAAACCTGGGTGGCAATACTTATATCAGATAAAACAGACTTTGACTCTTTGTAACAGGAGACAAATAAGGACATTATGTAATGATCAAGGGATCAATTCAACAAGAAGATATAAAATTTGTAAACACATGTACCAAACATAGAAGCACTTGAATACATAAAGCAAAGAATAACATGTAAAGGGAGAAACTGACAGTATCACATAATGCTGCTGCTGCTGCTAAGTCACTTCAGTTGTGTCTGACTCTGTGCGACCCCATAGACGGCAGCCCACCCGGCTCCGCCGTCCCTGGGATTCTCCAGGCAAGAACACTGGAGTGGGTTGCCATTTCCTTCTCCAAAGCATAAAAGTGAAAAGTGAAAGGGAAGTCGCTCAGTCATGTCCAATTTTTCATGACCCCAGGGACTGCAGTCCACCAGGCTCCTCTGTCCATGGTACTTTCCAGGCAAGAGTACTGGAGTCGGTTGCATTGCCTTCTCCAGTATCACATAATAGTATGTTACAATTTGATGCACTTCAGTGCACCAATAATTAGACTAACTGTCAGGGAAATGCAAATCAAAACCACAATGACCTATCACCTCACACCTGTCAAAGAGACAACCAATAACAAGCAAAGATGTGCAAAAAGGGAAAACTCTTACACCATTGGTTGGAATACATATTTTTGCAGCCACTATTGAAAAAAGAATGGAGGTTCTTCAAAAAACAAAAAGAACTACCACATAATCTGGACTTCCCAGGTGCTGCTAGTGGTAAGCAATCTGCCCTCAATGCAGGAGACATTAGAGACATGAGTTCGATCCCTGGGTGGGGAAGATCCCCTGTAGAAGGACATGGGCAACCTACTCCAGTATTTTTGCCTGGAGAATCCGTTGACAGAGGAGCCTGCTGGGCTCCAGAGAGTCACAGAGAGTCTAACTGAAGTGACTTAGCACTCACACACACATGCATCATGAGTGAGTGAGTGAATGCTAGTCGCCCAGTCGTGTCCGACTCTTGGCGATCTCATAGACTGGAGCCCACCAGGCTTCTCTGTCCATGGAATTCTCCAGGCAAGAATACTGGAGTGGGCTGCCATTTCCTTCTCACATGCATCATATAATCCAGCTATTCCACTTCTGATTATTTTTCCAAAGGAAACAAAACACTAATTCAACAAAATATATACCCCTTATGTTCATAGCAGCATTACTTAAATAGCCAAGTCATGAAAACAGTCTAGGTCCTTACAGGGAAATAAAGGGATAAAGAAATTATTATTCAGTCCTAAAAAAGAATGAAATCTTCCATTTGTAATGACATAGATGTACCTATAGGGTATTTTGTTAAGTGAAATTACATCAGGCAGAAAATGGTAAATAACTTATGATTTTATGTATACATGATATTAAAAAATCAAAGCAAAAAAACAAACATAACAAAACAGAAACAGACTCACAGAAACAGAAAACAAGATGGTGGTTGCCAGAGAGGAAGAGTGTGGAAGGTTGAGTTACATAATAAATAAGTCACATGGATATAAAGCATAACAGTGGGAGCATAGTCAATATTTTAATAACTTTAATAGTGACAGTAAATAGACTTGTTGGGGTCATTTTGTAATGTATCAAAATATCAAATCACTGAGTTTTACATCTGAAACAAATAAAACATTGTAAGACAATTATACTCTAATTAAAAAAATGACTGGGATATGGGAAAGCTGCAGCATATGTAATTTTGCAAGTTCTGGAAAAAACAGAGAGAAAATGGTAATTTTAGAAGTGATACAGGTCTAAACTAATTCAAAATTCACCAAAGCATTAAGATTCTCTAAAATTTCATGCAACAAAATTAAAAGGGAAGTCAGACCAGTAAATCCACTGAAACTCAAAGAAAAAGATACCTTAAGAGTTTTTCTAAAAGACTCCTTACAAAGAACAAGTACAAACACTGACAACGGAATTAAAGAAATGGTGGAAGCCAGAACACTCAGTGATAACATCTTTAAAGTCTAGACAGAAAATAATTGCTAACCTAGAACTCTAAAACTATTGAAAATTTCTTTCTAGAATGTAGTTAACATAAATGGCAACCATTAAAATCAGGATCTAATCATGAAAAATGTAGGCAAATACCGTAGTTTTAGTGAAACAGAGGTTGAGAGAATATCTTACTGGGAGAATCACACTGAAAATAACAATAAGGCAGAAATTCTCCAACAAAAGGAAATTCATTCCAGTTGAAATTATGGCAATGCATAAAGGCATGAACAGTACCATAGAGATTATAAACGTGTACCTAAACCTAATTTTGTACAGATTGTTTAAAACAATAAGAAGAATGTCTTGAAGTTTAAAATATATGAAGAATGAGATTTATGGCAATTATTGTGGTGACTATAGTTAGAGCTCTGATTTAACATAATTTTCTGGGAAGAATTAAAATACCAATTTAAAAAGAACTATAAGTCAAAGACGAACACTGTGTGTTGTAAGCTCCAGGAGAACAATAAAAGAAGAGCCAAAATTAACAGCTTACAGAATAAAATGAAGAAATGTAAAGATTTTTGAAAACTTAACTAATCCAAGAGAAAATCAGAAAGAAGGAAACATGAAACAATAAAAATAATAGGTAAGCTTATTTATAATACCTATATATTTAATGATAAAATATTAAAGGGAAAAGATTGTTCAAAATCCAACTATAAGTTGCCTACATTAAACACCTTAAATATAAAGAAAAATGTCTAAATAGTAAATGAAAGAAAAAATATCTCATGCAGATGCTAATTTAAATTTAAAAAGCTAGCATGGATCTACTAACATCATACAAGTTCAACTTTAAGGCAAGACTTTGACCTATTTTCTAATGAAGTTGCTTATTTTATATTCCTGCTACAAGTCTTTTATTATATAGTGAATTTGAAACATTTTCTCCCAGTCTGTATCTTGTCTTGTCATTCTCATAGCAGTATTTTTCACAAACACAGACCAAAAGTCCATTTTACTTATTTTCCTTGACATATAAACAGTTCTGCTGTTGTCATGTCTAAAATCTCTTCACTTGACCTCAGGTCACAAAAATGTTTTCCTACATTTTCTTCTTAAAATTTTATGATTTCATGTTTTACATTTAGATTTATGATCCATTCTGAGTGAAGGTAGAAGTTTTTGATATGAACATACTTGGGCGGTTAGTATCTTAATCTCCACGTGGTCACGAAAGAGTCAGACATGACTTATCAACTAAACAGCAACAACGACAAAACAGTGGTTAGCAGTTTATAGTCAGTTTGAAAATAAGGTAAACTATTATAGTTACAAAAAGAAAAAAAGTTCTTCACGTCAACCATGCCTTGTTATTATTGATGAAAAATATCGCCTTCATCTTGATTTTAGAGTTGTCAGTCAATGAAGCAAGTTACTCCTTAAAATTGGTACATTCCAATCTAGATCCTTGACAGTAAACAGTCACTTCTTCATTCTATAGAAAATAAGTCTGTCTTCACCACCTTCCTTAGTTTCTCTGTATTACCTGGAATATACCTGTGTCTTCAGTTAGACTAAGTGACCTTTAAAGTGGGCATGATATTTTATCATTCCATGTTAATTATATTTATCTTCATTTCTTTTCCTGTGTAGTTCACATAAGTTCTATAATGAACTGTCCATTTAAACGCAAATTAGAAGTTTCCTTGTAATACTTTTGGTAAGTTAACACTCAACAAAAATACATCAAACAAATATTTGATGCTCATCTTCCTTACTAGCTGGCCACACTTCCTTTCTCTCAATTATCTTTTAGGTGAAAAGCCAAAGGGAAAAAAAATGGCTTCTCTTAATACAGGGAAAAAATATTACAAGTAAATGTCTAATTTGTATTTAAACAAACAATTCATTATAGAACTTATGTGAACTAAACAGAAAAAAAAAATTGAAGAAAAATATAATTAAAAACAAAATCTCCCAACATAGATATGCTTTCCCAAAACAAGTAGAGAAAGAAAACACTTTCATCACTGAATAAGCATTAAACCAGAATGTGATAGACATCACAGTCAATCAACTAAGTGACTGCAAAAACCAAAGGAATTTTCACCCCTTCTTTTTTGTTTTGCAGTTGAGCAGATACAATGCACATGTTTTCAAGCAATAACTAGTCCTTAAATAAGAGGAGTTTGCAACTTTATTTGTCACACCTAATTCATCCTAGCTTTACTTGGTGATTGGGGTGATCATCTGTGTTACCTAATTAGAATTAACAGGAGGAAAAAATAAACACCCCATCTTTGTGGAAGGGAGGTAGTTTTTGTGTCTTGAAGTGAGACACCCACAAAACTAGACCCCTACCTTCCCACAAAAACTGGAAGATAGGGGTGCCCCCTCTCTTGATGTTTTCATTTCAAAGAAATGACTCCCAGGCTCTTGAGAAAGTCATTTTTGGGTCATAAAATTTATAAAAGTCCTATCTAGACTTCAAAATAATTCATATGCACTTCAAAGAGATGAGAAAGTATTTAATTTCATTTTCTATATGGCAAATACTCTAAGAATAAGATGGAGAGGGAAATTGCCCCCAGTTTTCAGCAGAGAGAATAAGGCCTCTTATTTTAAATTTATGTTGTCCTTACAATATGAAAAATATATCTCGGATTGAATTGTGTGTTAGTCACTCAGTCATGTCTGACTCTGTGATCCCATGGACTGTAGCCTAACAGGCTCCTCTATCCATGGGATTCTCCAGGCAAGAATACTGGATGGAGAATCCATTCGCTTCTCCAGGAGATCTTCTCAACCCAGGTCCCCTGCGTTGCAGGCAGGTTCTTTACCATCTGAGCCACCAGGGAAGCCTCCAGATTTAATTAATCACACTGAAAAGTTTTTCACAGTGTATGTTCGCAGTATATTTAGTGTATTTTTCTACAATCTTATGTATGTATATGTATTAATTAGCAACATTTTCATATGTTGTATTACTTATTATTATTAAATATTTCATCATGTGTTCAAATCTTTCTGTTAATTCTAAGGTTAATGAGGACTCATCTTTGTGAAGGGAGTTAAAAATCAAAGTAATTTCTAAATAATTAAAGGCAAAATTTACTTGTAGAATATTTTTTCAAATTTTTCTACAATTAACAGCTCTGACATCCAGGATTTTTGTTTGATGCTTGAGATACACCTAGTTTGGTACAAATTGTAGTCTTGTAGTGATTCTTTTAAGGAGTATTTATTCCTTAAGGAATTCACAATCTGGCATGTAAAATAACAAAACAAAATTAATTTCTGTGCATTATTACGTTTGCTTTAATATCAGACATGTAAGAAAAGTGCTATGGAGACACAGAGGTAGGAGTGGTTAAGTCAGCCTGGGAAGTTCAGGAAAGACTCGACAGAAGAGGTTAAAAGTACAGTCTAGGCAGAGGTGTGTGGGGGGGAGAAAGTTCTCTGGAGAAAGTCTTTCCAATATTAATTTCTGGAGAAATTTTCTATGGAGGAAGTTCTGGGATATTTGAGCAATGGATTATAAATGCTAGTAGCATTATTTCAGATTTACCAAGGCTGTTTGTTAATGGTATGGATCCTGAGGGTCTATGCCAGAGTCAGAATATCTGTGAAGTGGTCCTAGAAATCTTTATGTTAATATCTACCCATTTTAATTCCGATGCTACTCACATTTGGAAATCACTGATTGATGAATTGTGCTTACAGTCTAATGTAGATGAGAAGTGAGAGAGACAAGTAGAAACCATAAAATTAAAAACTGTGGGATGTGCATAAAGTGACAATTTATCCTGATGGTTTCTGACCAAGATGTGTCATTAATTCCAGCCAAGCTGAGCATTAAGAGTTCTAGGAAATGGAAGGCAGAAAGAAAACTAGAGGAATAAAAAGTCAGGATGGAAAAGTAAGTGTTAAGTTATCCCTCCTCCTCCCCCACCAGCCAGGGGCTACTCTTTCTGCCACTTCAACTTGTTTTTCTACCCTAGCAAAGAGGGAGCACAATTTATTAGGAAAGACTCTTGCAATCAAAGCATTTTGCTTCAAGCTGTGAATCTGACGGCTGTTCTTTTGAGTCACACTACCAGCCTCTGCTGGTAGACATGGTCACTGTTTCTAGGAAGAAAGTAAAAGTCTATGATTTGAAAATTATGGGGGAAGAACACCATTTTTCTCTCAATCTGTAGAATAGCTTATGTAAGTAAGAAAATACATGGTATAAGTGTATGACCTCAGGAGAGGCCATTCACTTTGTACGTTTCTAATATCAATTTTGACAGAGTAAGGAATCCATTACATATGTATTTACATGTATATATAAATATATATTTAATACTGTACAGAAAGTCTTAAGGACAGTGACATCCCAACACCTATTGAGAATGCATAAGATTTTCTAAATATGTCATAAGTTGAAATGACATCAGAACCTGTTAGAAAACTAGTTGTTACATGGGACTGCTCACTGCATGGAGTCTCAGCCTCAGCATTACTGATATTTAGAGCTGGAGAAGTCTCTGCTGTGGGGACTGTCCTGTGTGTTTTAGGCTGTTCATCAGTGTCCCTCATCTCTACTTGCTAGACACCGAGTTGTAGCAACTAAAAATATCTCCAGACATTACCAAATGTTCCTTGGGAAGAAGAGAGAAAAACTCATCCCTAATTGAGAACTAATAGTAACAAGTGAAGGTGAGATACCTCCTATAATTTCAAAATTATCTCCCACATACAGAGTATTCAAATCTAACCCAGATCCAATTTAGGGAATAGACATTCACTAAATACCACCAAGTCCAGTGATGTGAATGCACAGGTAAATAATTAGGTGGGCTTTCCTAGTGGCTCAATGGTAAAGAATCCACCCATCAGTGCAGGAGATGTGGGTTCAATCCCTGAATTGGGAGGATACCCTGGAGAAGGGAATGGCTTCCCACTCCAGTATTCTTGCCTGAAGAAATCCACGGATAGAGGAGCTTGGTGGGCTATAGTACATGGTATCACAAGAGAGTCAGACATGACTTAGCGACTAAACAATAACAACAACAAATAATTATGTCCATAAATAAGATTAAAGACCAAGGAGCTGAAGCTTGAAAAGAGACTTCACAAAAATCTTAATGACACCCATTGCACTGATTTTTTCCAAACATTAGATTGTATCACAGTATCCACAAAAGTCCGTCTAGTCAAGGCTATGGTTTTTCCAGTGGTCATGTATGGATGTGAGAGTTGGACTGTGAAGAAAGCTGAGCACTGAAAAATTGATGCTTTTGAACTGTGGTGTTAGAGAAGACTCTTGAGAGTCCCTTGGACTGCAAGGAGATCCAACCAGTCCATCCTAAAGGAGATCAGTCCTGGGTGTTCTTTGGAAGGACTGATGCTGAAGCTGAAACTGAAATACTTTGGCTACTTCATGCGAAGAGTTGACTCATTGTAAAAGACCTTGATAATGGGAGGGATCAAGGGCAGGAGGAGAAGGGGACGACAGAGGATGAGATGGCTGGATGGCATCACCAACTCGATGGACATGAGTTGAGTAAACTCCGGGAGTTGGTGATGGATAGGGAGGCCTGGCGTGCTGCGATTTATGGGGTTGCAAAGTGTCAGACTTGACTGAGCAACTGAACTGAACTGAAGTAAACTGATCCTCAAAAGTTAATACTTCTCAAAACCAAGAGTGATGTATTCCTTTCTAGTCCTAATGACCTTCCCATTGTAAAATAGTGTGGCTCCCAGAGATAGGAAGGGGAGAAGGCAATAAGCATTCTCCAAATATAATTTTTGTGTATTCTACAGACTCTCACTAAACCTGTGCGGTCAGGATCTCTGAACACCAAGTATTGCTCATTGAAAGTGTTTCCTCTAACTTATGGCCCTGACCTATCCTTGCAAAATGTGCCATTTGTTTTTTTCTGGTATGGTCATCCTTGAACCTGAAGGTAAATTTGGCCACACAAAAGAATCTGGGAACTGACTAACCTCTCTGAACGCTCTAGTTTTGCTTCTATAGGTCGTGTTTTATTTTTATTCTCTATTAAATCTAACATACTTAATTAAATTTGACAGTAAATACTGGCACCTTCTTGGTGTTCATAAATCCATTTCTAAATGAAACTTTGGCAACATATTACTTGTGTAAAATCTATATAAGCTTTTATGGAACAATTTACCTCCTCAACAGTAAAGATATAGTTAAATAAATTACTCTACATCCACATACAGTCATTTAAAAATCATAGTTGAGGAATCTAGATGGCAGAATAGAAAGATCCTGAACTCATCTCCTCCCACGGGTATGCTGAAATTACAATTACTTACAGAGCAACTGTCTATGACAGTGAATTTTAGGCTAGCAGAAAAAAAGTTTCCACAGTTAAAGATATGAATAAAGAGCCAAATGAGACCACTAAGAGGGGTAAAGGTGCAGTCATGTCAGGATTAACATGCCAGGGCTGATGACCCAAAAATGAGAGGGATATCACACCCATAGAGGTTCTCCCTGAGAAGCAAAGGATCTAAACCCACATCAGACTCCCCAGCTGAAGGGTCCTGCACTGGGAAGATGAGTCCCCAGGACATTCAGCTTTGAAAATCAGGAGGGCTCACATTCAGGAAGACCAGAGGGCTACTGGGAAGAAAGACCACTCTTATAGGGCACACACAAGACCTCAACACACTCTGAATCCCAGCCCAGAGGCAGCAAATTGAAAGGGACCTGGTCAGACCTACTTACTGATCCCAGAAAGCCCCCTGGAAAGCAGGAGGCAGCTGGGTCTCCCTGGCCACAGAGATGCCGGAAGAAGCCACTTTAAAGAGATTATTCTACCATGCTGACACCAAAGCTGGCAAGGGCCATTTTGGAATCCTCCCTCCAGACAATTAATGACAGCCTTGTCCTCCGGGGGGCCTAAAGCAGCATGTGGGATTGGGCCAGACAGTCAGCCTGGAGGTGCCTACCCTACCCACGGACAATCTCAGGTCATGGGTCATTGCCTCAAGCCTGTCACACCCACCAGCACAACCACGGAAAAACAACACGAAGGAGAGACTTACAGCAGGCCAGGTCGGGGGCCAGCCTCACCTACCAGGGCGCAACAGTAGTCAGATCTGCCCAACAGGGCACACAGAGTCCATATGTGGGACTTCCTTAGAGCATCTACTCTGGGGGCCAGAGTGGAGTGTGCTGCTAAGTCTCAAAAGCCATCTCCTGCACAAGGCTGACAGTGAAAGTGTTAGTCTCAGTTGTGTCTGACTCTTTGAGACCTCATGGACTGTAGTCCTCCAGTCTCCTGTGTCCATGGGATTCTCCAGACAAGAGTAGGTTGTCTTTCCCTTCTCCAAGGGGTCTTCCTGACCCAGGGAGTGAATCTCAGTCTGAGCCACCAGGAAAGCCTGTGTAAGGCTACTTCTCCAAAAAAAGAAATGTAGCCAACATAATACAAAGACGTAAACACAAAGAACTAGGTAAATGAGGAGACAAAGTTCCAAACAAAGGACAAAGTTAGAAAAGAGGGGAAAAAAATAAATGAAATAAAGATAACTGATCAACCCAGCAGACTTCAAAATAATAGTGACAAAAATGCTCCCCAAACTCAAGAGAAGGGACAAAATGAGAATTTTGGCATAGTTAGAAAAAATAAAAATAACTAATTAAGGCTGAATAATATGCTATACTGTGCTATGTCATTTCAGTCTTATCTGACTCTGTAACTTCTGGACCGTAGCCTGCCAGGATCCACTGTCCACGGTATTCTCCAGGCAAGAATACTGGAGTGGGCTGCTGTGCCCTCCTCTATGGGGTCTTCCTGACCCAGGGATCAAACCAGAGTCTTTTATGTCTCCAGCATTGGCCAGTGGGTTCTTTACCATTAGCGCCACCAGAGAAGTTCAGAGCTGAATAACAAAATATCTAAATAAAAAATAAACTAGAAAGAATCAATCATAGATTGGCTGATAGAAACAGATCAGTTATCTGGAAGACAGAGTGGTGGAAACCATACAAACTGAACAGGAAAAAGAAAAATATTTTTTTTTTTTGAGGAGGGTATTTTAAGAAACTTCTGAAACAGCATCAAGCATATTAAGATTTTTACTATAGGAATTCCTATAAAAAAAATAAGTGATATGGTAATTCCCTGATGGTCCAATGGTTAAGCATCTGCCTTGCAGTGCAGGGGATGTGGGTTCAATCTCACACTGAACCCACACTGAATAAGTGGGGGAAGAAAAGGGCAGAGAATCAATCATCCATTGGAATGCTGGTTCCAATCCAAACAAGTTGGGCTACTTAGAACTAGCTCTTTAGTTTCTCTCACCCTCTGTCTCTTTACCTGAATGGGCCAAACAAAATAAGAAATTATTACCAAAAAAAAAAACCCTGAATTTCATATTCAACAAGCAGTTGTTGAATGCCAAGTTTGTGCCACAGATTTTGCTAAGCAGAGTGTAAACATTCCATCAGTTCAGTTCAGTCGCTCAGTCGTATCCGACTGTTTGCGACCCCATGAAATGCAGTATGCCAGGCCTCCCTGTCCATCACTAACTCCCGGAGTTTACCCAAATTCATGTCCATTGAGTTGGTGATGCCATCCAACCATCTCATCCTCTGTCCTCCCCTTCTCCTCCTGCCCCCAATCCCTCCCAGCATCAGGGTCTTTTCCAATGAGTCAGCTCTTCGCATCAGGTGGCCAAAGTACTGGAATTTCAGCTTTAACATCAGTCCATCCAATGAACACCCAGGACTGATCTCCTTTAGGATGGATTGGTTGGATCTCCTTGCAGTCCAAGAGACTCTCAAGAGTCTTCTCCAACACCACAGTTCAAAAGCATCAATTTTTTGGCACTCAGCTTTCTTTATAGTCCAACTATGACATCCATACATGACTACTGGAAAAACCATAGCCTTGACTAGACGGACGTTTGTTGGCAAAGTAATGTCTTTGCTTTTTAATATGCTATCTAGGTTGGTCATAACTTTTCTTCCAGGGAGTAAGTGTCTTTTAATTTCATGGCTGCAATCACCATCTGCAGTGATTTTGGAGCACAAAAAACAAAGTCTCTCACTGTTTCCACTGTTTCCCCATCTATTTGCCATGAAGTGACGGGACCAGATGCCATGATCTTAGTTTTCTGAATGTTGAGTTTTAAGCCAATTTTTTCACTCTCTTCTTTCACTTTCATCAAGAGGCTCTTTAGTTCTTCGTCACTTTCTGCCATAAGGGTGGTGTCATCTGAATATCTGAGGTTATTGATATTTCTCCTGGCAATCTTGATTCCAGCTTGTGCTTCTTCCAGCCCAGCATTTCTCATGATGTACTCTGCATATAAGTTAAATAACCAGGGTGACAATATACAGCCTTGATGTACTCCTGTTCCTATTTGGAACCAGTCTGTTGCTCCATGTCCAGTTCTAACTGTTGCTTCCTGACCTGCATACAGGTTTCTCAAGAGGCAGGTCAGGTGGTCTGGTATTCCCATCTCTTGAAGAAATTTCCACAGTTTGTTGTGATCCACACAGTCAAAGGCTTTGGTGACTTATAAACTCCTTCCTGGGTAAATTTGCCTGTGTTCTCTGAGGTTTATTCTCATTATATTTTAAGAGAAGAAAGAAATAAAACAATTATGACTGAATTTTTAGATACATTCCATTTTGCAGTAGCAAAATCTTGCTAAGATTTCAAGTACTATTCACTTTAAGAGATTTTCAACATCATATATATATATATAAACTATAAGAATTTTCCTGGATTTCGTATATCTATGAGATATTTAAGGAAGGGTAAACATGGTTGGCAGAATTATTAGGCAGATCTGGGTCATTATTAAGAGTGTACACCATTTGCTAAGTTCTGCATATATGTCTATTCATTTAGGCATTATTATTCTTGTTTTACAACTGAAAAAACAAAACAAAACAAGATTCAGAGAGAATAAACAATATTTGTAAAGTCAAAATGCCAGTGCAAAGAGCCAAGCTTCATACCTTGACCTCATCTGACTGAAAAGTTTCCACTGTATTAAAGTACTATGATTCTGTGAAGGTGCTATATGATGTATTCTGATCGTTTTCTAGCATATATAAACATAGGCCAAACTTATTAGTAACCTACTATTGTTTAAACAAAATGCCATATTAACTTAGGGTCAGATGGTCACTTCTGTTGTCTTCCTCTTTATGAATTGACTTACTGTATCTTCCCAACTGTTCTCAAAACTCCTAGGACAGCATTCTTATTGCTCAAGTAGAGCCTGGAGTAGACCTTTATAAATGTTTGGAAGGAAATCAGAAATGCAATAACCACTTTATTAAGTAGAAGAGATTACTATACACTGAGTTTAATTAAAACTATGGGAGCTGGTACAATGGAGAGACAGATAGTCCAGATTGAACTAGTTTCCACAAATTCCACTACCCTCTTGGGTTCACGCCCTGAGAATAGTATAATGTCCCTGGAATCAAAGAAAACTGCTAGACCTCACAGATTAACCCTTACAGGGACATTGTAAAAACTAAGAAAGTTTTAATATCATCAGTGCCATCTTCAGGGGTATGAATGAAACAGCAAATACCTCTCTTTTTGAGTGTTTCTGAAATTATTTGTTAGAGCAGGAGTATGATAATATGCATTTTTCATGCATTTTATCCTTCAACAGATATTGTTTTCTAAATTTCCATTATAATCTGTTCCATTGATCTGGAGCTAAATGCTAAGATTTCCTCATAACTGATGGTGCTTTAATACCAATTAACCATGTGGGAATTTGTAGCTAAATAGAAAATAGGCTAAGGAAAAATGATTGGTGGTTTTCAGGTATTTAATGCCAGTCAAATTTGTTGTCAAAAAAGGATTTTGGTTGGCAAGATGAAGGGATTAAAAAAAAAAAAAACTCAAAGAAAAATGTTTAAGAGAATAAAATCATGTGTCTTTGAGAAATCTTACACCTGGCCCCCACCAATCACTGCAGGCATCTGTAATATAATTATTAAGTTAATGCAGGTTGGAGAGCAAGGTTCATATGCTCAAAGAAAAGCTGATACAACAATTAAAATATGGAATTCAGTATCAAATGTGCAATAAATAATTATAGTGAATTTCTTTACTTAATTAATCTTTATTAAAGCTTGGAATTAACTACAAGACTTTGGGCTTCCTCGCTGATTCAGCTGGTAAAGAATCCACCTGCCAGCACAGGAGATGCAAGAGATGCGGGTTTGACTGCTGGGTTGGAAAGATCCCCTAGAGAAGGAAATGGCAACCCACTCCACTATTCTTGCCTGTATTCCATGGACAGAGAAGCCTGGTGAGCCACAGTCCACGGGGTCACAAGAGTCAGACACAATGAGTGCACACACACACCAGACTTAGGCTTAGAGTGGAGTCCAGTTCCTCTCCTCTGCAACCCTATTCCTGCCCAGTTGGCTCACTTAATCAGCCGCAGGGCCCTTAGTCACCCAGCATCACTGCAGGGGACTCCCTCAGAAACCAGTTCTTCTGAGTCTCTGGACCACTTCCTGTTTATCAATCTTTTCCTTTACCAAATGCATCTAATTCTTATTTCATTGCTTGAGCTCTGTATATTACTGTTGCTGGGTGGGTATATCAATTTGAATGGATATTAATGCCCTTTCATGTGTACTCTTCCAATGTAACTTTTAACAGAAGTTCAGTATTTAACTTCAATCCAATAGCATATATATTGTTGGGGATATCCATGTCATGATTTATGGATGAAAGAGCAGCTAGGAATATGATATATGATATATAGTTAAGTGTGGTGGAAATAGTATTGAATACACAGGTAAAAGACACTAAACTTTCTGCCTCTACCATGGAGCAAGTCATCCTCTACCTTTTTTTTTTTTTTTTTTTTAAATTGGAGTTTTGGGCTTCCTAGGTGGCACAGTGGTAAAGAATCCACCTGCCAATGCAGGAGATGCAAAAAAAGTGGATTCAATCCCTGGGTTGGGAAGATCCCCTGGAGGAGGAAATGGCAACCCACTCCAGTATTCTTGCCTGGAGAATTCCATGGACAGAGGTACGTGGTGGGCTACAGTTCATGAGGTCAGAAAAAATTGGACACAATGGAGCTCACACACAATTGTTTCTTTACAATATTTTGTTAGTTTCTGCTGCTGCTGCTAAGTCGCTTCAGTCTTGTCCAACTCTGTGCGACCCCATAGAGGGCAGCCCACCAGGCTTCCCCATCCCTGGGATTCTCCAGGCAAGAACATTGGAATGGTTGCCATTTCCTTCTCCAATGCATGAAAGTGAAAAGTGAAAGTGAAGTCTCTCAGTCGTGTCCGACTCTTAGCGACCCCATGGACTGCAGCCTACCAGGCTCCTCCGTCCATGGGATTTTCCAGGCAAGAGTACTGGAGTGGGGTGCCATTGCCTTCTCTGTTTGTTAGTTTCTACTATACAGCAAAGTGAATCGGCTATTTGTACACATATAGCCCCTCTTTTTCAGGTTTCCTTTAGAGTTCCCTGCGCTATACAGTGAGTTCTCATTAGTTATCTATTTTAAAGATAGTATCACTAGTGTATACATGACAATCCCAGTCT
This sequence comes from Cervus elaphus, assembly GCF_910594005.1. Taxonomy (NCBI): domain Eukaryota; kingdom Metazoa; phylum Chordata; class Mammalia; order Artiodactyla; family Cervidae; genus Cervus; species Cervus elaphus. Next base: position 19,645,532 of record NC_057842.1, on the reverse strand, counting down.
TTCAATTCATCCCACCTCCTCTTCCCCTTTGGTATCCATACATTTGTTCTCTATATCTTCATCTCTATTTCTGCTTTGTAAATAAGACAATCTATACCAATTTTTTCAGATTTCACATATGTACATTAATATATGATAGTTGTTTTTCTCTTTTTTACTTATTTCACTCTCTATGACAGTTTCTAGGCTCATCCAGTTTATATATATATATATATTTATATCTCTACAAATAACTGAACTTCATTCCTCTTTATGGTTGAGTAATATTATCACATCTTACTCTCTTGATCCTGGTTTTATTATTGCAAAAGAAGGCTATGAGACACACAATCTCTGAGGGTCCATCTAAGCTTCTAGAATTCTTGCTTCAAAGAACCACATATAGAATACTAAACACACACATGAACACATGGGGTTGCACAGAGTCAAACATAAACATAGGGCCAACTGGTGCAACCCCTATGGAATACTGTATGGATATTCCTCAAGAAACTAAAAATAGTCCTACCAGATGATCCAGCAATTCTACTTCTGAGTGTGAGCATGTATCCTAAGGAAACTAAATTACTATTTTGAAGAGATATCTGTACTCTTATGTTCATTGCAACATTATCCACAATAGCCAAACATGGAAACCACTTCAGAGTTCATCAACAGCAGAACGGGTAAAGAAAATGGGACATATACATATTAAGCATATTCAATGGGATACTATTCAGCTCTAAAAAGTAAGAAAATCCTGACATTTGTGAAAAGTTGCATGACTTGTAGGGCTAAGTGAATTAAGCCAGACAGAGAAAGACAAATACTGCATTCTGTCACTTATATGTGGAATGACAAATGAACAAACAAAAAAGTTAGCTCATAGAAGCAGTGAATAGGATAGTAGACTGACGGTTGCAAGAGCCAGAGAGGTGGGAATTTAGAAACTGGTTGACCAAAGGGTACAACTCTATGAAAAGATAAATAAGGTCTGGGGGTCTAATATACACACAATGACTATAATCAATAATACTTATTGTGTAAATGAAACCTGTTGAGGATAGAATTGGTGTTTCCACCAATAGAAAAAAAAAAAAATGAAAGAAAACGGGGAAGAAAGAAGGAAAAAGAGTAAATACGTTGGGTGATGGATGTGTTAACTCAGTGGTGAAAATTGTTTGACAATGTATACATATATCAAGGGCTTCCCAGGTGGTGCTAGTGGCAAAGAACCCAGCTGCCCGTGGAGGTAGGCCTAAGAGACATGAGTTCGATCCCTGGTCAGGAATCTATTCATGCCTGGAGGAAGGCATGGCAACTCACTCCAGTATTCTTGCCTGAAGAATCCCATGGACAGAGGAGCCTGGCAAACTGCAGTTCATAGGGTCTCACAGAGTCAGACACAGCTAAAGTGATTCAGCATGCATGCTCATATATCAAATCATCACATAGAATACTAAATACATTACAATTCTATCTGTTGATTATACTTCAATAAACTAAAAGACAACCTCTCAATACGGCATATATATGCCAGGTGTTTTCTATGTGTTTTATGTGTATTAAGCCATTTATTACTCCTAATAGCCCGTGAAGTAGATATCATCACTTTTATACATGAGAAAACTAAATTAACAACATTACAAAGTAGTAAAGCTAGAATTTGAACCCAGGAAGCCAGACTCAAGAGTCTGTATTTTTGGTCATCATACTATATCACCTCCTTTCCTGGCCCTTGACTGTGTCTTATATTTCATTTTTTATTCTTAATTATATGCCAACTCCATTGCTTACCCTAGTCTGTCCTTTATTCTCCCTGACATCAGAGAACAGATTATCTACAGGCTCTTATTGTCAAGCAATTTTTCATGAAAGCTATAATATTTAAGTCATAAAATATCCTTTGGTTCAATTTTTCACCCATCTCAGAATGTCACCTATTACTTTAGGTGCATTTTTAAGATCATTATTTTTTTCAATATAAAATTCATCATAAAAGGAATCAGTGTACTATATCCCTGTTATGAATAGTATTTGGAGAAGGAAATGGCAACTCACTTCAGTATTCTTGCCTAGTAAATCCCATGGACAGAGGAGCCTGGTGGTCTGCAGTCTATGAGGTCACAGAGTCAGCCACAACTGAGAGTTTAACACTATGAATGGTATTAAGAGCAACTTGTCTCAATTCAAAATGATTAGATAGACCAGAATTAGATACTGAATAAAGGATTTAGCCTGAGTGAAAGCTGGCATTTTATTATATAAATATCCATGTCAGGATTCTTTCTCAAAACATGCAATTTGGCAAACACAGAATTCAGTAGTAATGTTTGTCCAAAATCTCCCTATTGGTAAAATTTCCACCCATAAAGTTACAGAATACATATTTACTGTGAAGATATTCAGGAGACCTTATTCTGTCCTATTTTCTTCCTCCTGAACATTCCATTAATTTCTTAAATCTATAGCGATTTTCAGAAAAGAACTCTGAGGAAAACAAAAGAAAAATCTAAAGTCAAACTCAATACAAAGCTGAGAATCTGGGGAAAATGCCCTAAGCTGATAAGGAAAGATGAAGAAAACCAGGGTTTTGTTCTGTTTTGTTTTATTTTTTTAATGCACTATTCCCATATTGAACAATGCAAAATAATTCCCAGCAAGTTGACTGCTCAGAAAGAGCAAATGCCTCCCTCTTTCCTCCAGAGTTGCTTTTTCACTGGGCTGACCTTAAGCGAAACAATGGACAAGGCCACAGGCTTGAACAGACATCAGGCCGCATACAATTCCCTTTTGTTGTTGTTGTTTACTTAAGTTCTGGTTTCTATAAAGTAAATCAAATAAGTGTATAACAACTTAAGATATCAAATCATGTATTTCAGGAAGCCAGAGAATGGAACAGAACTCAATTTAAAGAAAAGAAATGGAAACTTTTCTTTCTAATCAGTTTAGTTATCCTATTTGTTTACATGATTTTTCATTAGAAGTGGTCCTATCTATTCATATACTATAAGTAGCATAATATATTATCCAAATCCCCCGTTAGTAAGGACACATGATCCCAGCCACTGAAATCTACAGAGCCACTAGCCAGGATAAATTACATAATTTGTGGGGCCCAGTGCAAAAAGAAAATGTGGGGCCTCTTATTCAAATACTAGCAAGAATTTTGAAGTGAGAGTGGAGAATTAAACCAAGTGTGGGGCACTGCTGAGTATGGGGTATCTGAGTCTGCACATACTGTCTGCCCATGAAGCCAGCCTTCCCTGAGAAGGTCTCAGTCATGGTCTCAGCAGATTACAGCTGCCTCCTCCACAGCTGTGCCCCCTTCCCAGGGTGGGAAACATTCAATAGCTGGATTAACACAAGGGTATGAAGTCCTGGCCCCCTTCTTCCCAACTTGGGACAAATCTGCAAGGTTACCTCCACTTCTAAGCTGCCAGTAGCGTCAGCTGAGCATTTCATTGAGACAGACTCATACCCGAAGTTCTCTCTGTACCTGATCTGGCTTCTTCTCCTCCAGTCCAAATTTCTGTCCACCAAGCGAATTTTGCTTCATGACAGAGACAATCTTGACCCATAAAACATTAAATATTTACTAATTTACAGACCCTTTAGAAAAACTTTGTCAACTAGACTGTTAAAGTAGTTTGTATTTGGCTTTCCTTGTGCCCATAATGGCCTTCAAACCATAGATCAATTAAACAGTGTGAAGATTCAGACATTTGACAGAATATCTATTCCAATTATGAATTCCAAATTGAGAGAATAAGCACAAGGTTAGTCCAAGGACCTAACAGGCACACAGTAAGATGGACCCAAGCCAAAACCTCACTGATCAGCCAACATCCAGAAGCTTTGCTCTGATTCATGGACCACAATGACAATTTGCTTGACAAGGAATTAAGGTCTGTTCAGAACCAGTGTCCAGCAATTCCTGGAAAGTCTGATGATTTCCCTTCTGAATGCACAGTCAATTGGACAAATGGATACTGATCTCTCTGGGTAAGGCGAGGAGCAACTGAGCAATTAAGCAGAGCACAGCATACTTTGAAAGGGTAAGTATTTTGCTATTTTATACTATGAAATACACATTACACTCAGTAGTAAATATTATGTCTATACTATGAAAATCACCCTTTTGATACAGTTTAAGTAGTAACCGAATGTATTGCTGATTATAAAATTACTCTATTTGGAAACAGCAGAGGAGCCCTAAGCTGTTAAACTACTGCTGATCAAACATAAACATGGGAAGTATGGGGAGTTAGAATTTTTGAGTTTAGATCTTCAATGACTGCATGAACATATGCTTATATATTTTGTATATATTTGTGGTATTGAGAAATTTAACTTTTGCATACATGAAAAATTACCAATTTTTTTTTCTCTTTTGATACTGACAAAGCATGCTGTCCCTCTTGTGCTATCAGTATGAGAGAATACATGTGAAATTGAAAGGAGAAAAAGATATTACATACTTGGTGACATTTCTCTAAACACTGTGATGGGGTTTTTTTTGTTGTTGGGCTTGGGTTTTTGGTTTTTGTGAGCCTGAAAAAATTATGGGGAAATTTCTCTACTACTGCCCCCTTGTGGTTAGTAGGTACAGACTAGAAAAGTTGCACTATTTTGAATGTTTTCTTCTGGAATTTTTTTTTTTTTTAATTTTTAAAAGGAGTTGTTTGAGAACTCCATGACTAAATATTTGAAGACAAGTAATTCACCATAATATTGAAACAGGAAAATTGCATTGACATACCTCATTTCTCAACTGCTTATATGTAGGTTTTGTGTGTTTCATAGCATAGATTTATAGAAATTTTATCAACAGGAATCTTAAAGATAATCTGATTAAATCTAATTTTATAAGTGAGAAAATCATGAAGTAGGGACAAAGCTTCACTTTACTCTCTAGTATGTCATGACTGGGTAGATAGAAAAGGATAACAACAGGATGTGGTTCTCTTATCTATAGTAGAGGACAAATACTTAGAAAAGAAACTTGCTTTAGTTTTATAAAATTTAGATGTAATATTGTGATAAGATAAAATCATAGTGACTAACTTCACCCTTTATTGCATAAAGCTATTTTTGAAAAAAAAAAAAAAACAAAACTCTCTTCTCTCTAATAGTAGAATCTCCAGTTTTCATTTAGCATCATTTCCTAGCTTCCCTTAAAGGCAGGCATGGCTGTGTAACTAACTCCTGACTGATGTGTGCAAAGGCAAGTCATGTGTGCAATTTGCAGGTCACTTCCTCAAAGGCCAGGTGGTGCCCATTCTTCCTCTTGAAATGTAGACACCGAGGTGAACTATTTGAGATCATGAGAATGGAGAAAAACCTCGAGGATGGACGAGAACATTATTAGAAAGAACTTGGGTCCCTAACACCAGCTCTGAACTGATACCCAAACTGTTAAGTGGAACAAAAGTAAACTTCTAACATGTCTATTATTGGGGGACTGTTTTACTCTAGCTGAATTTATACTTGAACTAACAAAATGTTACAAATCATTCAATGGGCAATTGGCAACTTCAGGTGCCACAGAAAAATAAAGGCAAGGGATATGTATTTGCTAAGGCTTACAAAACAAAATATAAACGGAATCACTTTAACAGCAGAAGCTTCTTTTCTCAAAGTTCTAGAAGCTAGAATTTCAAGATGGTGGTGTCAGCGGAGTGGATTTCTTCAGAGTCCTCCCTCTGTGGTTTTCAGATGGCTACCTCTTCACTGTGTCCTCACGTGGTCTTTTCTTTCTGTAAACACATGTCCATGTCTTTATCTCTTTTTCCAGCACGGACATCAATTATACCAAATTAGAGCCCTCCCTTATGATTTAATTGTAACCTGAAAGTGTTGAAAGTGTTAGACCCTCAGTTGTGTCTGACTCTTTGCAACCCCATGGACTGTAACCCACCAGGCTCCTCTGCCCATGGAATTCTTCAGGCAAGAGTTTTGGAGTGGGTAGCCAATCCCTTCCCCAAGGGATCTTCCTGACCCAAGGATTGAACTCAGGTCTCCTGCATTGCAGGTAGATTCTTTACAGGCTGAGCCACCAAGGGTTATTAACCAAGGATTATTAGTACCTCTATAGAAACCCTATCTCCCAAAACAATCACATTCTGAGGTACCAGAAGCTAGAACCTCAATATGCAAATTTTGGGGATACACAATTCATCCCATAATAGAGTAAAAGAATTTACTGCTTAAATTAAAAATGCTATTTACCAAGTGTCAAAATGCCAGAGGCCAAACCCCCCCCCCAAAAAAAAAATTATATTGAGTGAGGACCACTTAAAGAAAAATATCAGAAGTTCTGTTTATGTGGTTCCCCATTAATAATTTGTTTTCTCTGGCCTGTATCTCATTAGTTTCCTTTTCTGTTTCCATTTTCAAGCTTGAAATGTTGGCAACCTTTCACTCTTCCTCCCTGGCTTGGTCCTAAGCTCTCTTACCCCTGCATCTACTTTATCTCACTAGGATAACTCATCTAACCATGTGACTTCTTATATCTCTGCCTCCATCTTTCCACACATCTCCAGGCTCATACACTCATCATTTCCTACTTGACATCTCTATGTGGATGCATAATAGATATGTCAGCTTGGTTTTTCCATCTCAATTTTTATCTCATCTCATCAAAGAATTGAAATGACAGACTAGGATAACTCAAGCAGGCAGGATTTACTAAGCAAGCAACAAACAGTACACTCTTGAGACGGGAGTGGACCAAATCCCATACGAATGATCTCAACTGATCCCGGTTTCCCTTTTATTGTTCTTTTTTCCCTTCCCTAAGTGGTCCCCAAAACCTAATTTGTTCTGCCCCACGCAAAATAGGGCTTATAGCTGAGACCAATCAGGGAAGGAAATGTAAATAGGGCATATGCTCAAGGCCAATCAGGGGAAGGGGTGTGCCAGGGCGTCTTTTCTTGCTGAAAGTTCTCAGTTCAGTCTGTGGTTTTCTCTTTCCCGGGCTTTTTCTTTTCTTAGTTTGCCTTCTGCCTGGTTCTTCTAGTCATCCCTTTCTCTAACAACCATCTTGGACTTCTTTTTCCTACTCTAACTGCCTAAGACATATCTCAAACTCGATGTGACCATAAAGATCTCTTGACTTCTTCCCAGGCTTTTTCATCTTCATAAATGGCACCACTACCCAAAAACCATTCTAAAGTCCAAACCTAGATGTAATCCTCAATCTACCCCATTCATCTCTCCTTACTCTCCATCACCCCCATACATGAAATTGAATCAATTCTTCTGCCAAAACATACTCTACAAATTCCATATCCTCCTCTGCATCTCTGCTGTGACAACTGCACCCCAAGCATCACCATCTACCCTGGGGACCAGCTGCTCTAGCTCCTAATTGATCTTAATGCTTCCACTCCTGCCTCTAAGTTTGTTTTCAACTTAGAAACCAAAGTCATCTTTTTGAAACATAAATCAGATCAAGTCACTCTCTTGCTTTAAACTCCCTCATGGTTTTCCTTTGCACTTGAATTAAAATCCAAGTCTGTCACCATGGGAGCCCTCATGAGGGGCCCTTTGGGATCAGCTTCCCTGTCTGTCCCTCTCATGATGAGATTCTGTTTCATGCCATCCTCTCCCTGTTCACTGGGCTCCTCCACACTGGTTTTCTTTCTCTCTTTTGAATGCAATTGGGGTTGGGGTTATTTCCATGTTTGGGATGCTTTTTGCCCAAAAGGTCATTCAGGTTTCAGCTCCAATGTTACCTTTAAGTAAGTCCTTCGCTGACTACCTGGTGTAAACACCACTCTTTAGTATTTCACCCCCTTTTATTTCTTTCAGAAGCATTACCACAGTATGGATTTGCTTGGTCAATTTATTTGCCTATTTGGGGATTTTTTTATCCTCTCCATTAGCTACCTGAAAGCAGGAACTTATATACTTTGTTTACCATATTATTTATAACATCTAAAATACAGTCTGGCAATAAGCACTATTGGATAAATGGACAGATGACTCTTGCAAGCTGCTTTGTGGGGTGTATCCTGCTATAATAACAGAGCAGAAGCTGGGTGAATAGGATTTTGAACAAGATAATATAATCTTGAGAGCCAAGGCACAACTCACACTGGTGTGAATTTCCTCCTTTAAGTGAAATTTAAGATACCTAAGTGTTCTTTTTAAGAGATATTCTTCACACTCATTTATATTCTAATAGCTCTGAAATCTGTATCATTTGAATTAGCCATTTCCTTGAAATTCAGACACAATTAACAAAGTATTCCAATGTATCATCTGTAAATCCAGGCATCTCAAACTAAATGTATCTTTGTTTTTACCTCTTCTCCAATCTCAAAGTCAAAAAGCCTTGGAAATTCTTGGTTTTAATTCCACGACTAGTTGTATGATTTTGAACAAGTCATTTTACCTCCCTGAGTCTGTTTCATCTATAATATAAAAGGGTGTACCGAGGTGATCTCACCTAAAAAAGTTAACATTAACATTGTAACTTTATCTTACTATGATGTCATGATTGAGTAATGTTAAGCCATTTTCCCCTCCAAATCACTACATCTGAGCAGCTACAAAAGTGACCAGGCAGCAAATTGTTCTCTTGGAATCAGAGTAGACCTGGTCAAATGAACACTGAATATAAGATTAGTTACTGAGAGGATTTACCATTCCAAGTACACTCCCTGTAACTCACAAATATTCTTAAATAGAATACCTCTAAGGCTCACGTTTTTTGCTTATTATTTATGTACATACTAGCTAATTAAGGGAGAAGGCAATGGCAACCCACTCCAGTACTCTTGCCTGGACAATCCGATGGACAGAGGAGCCTGGTAGGGTACAATCCATGGGGTCACAAAGAGTCGGACACAACTGAGAGACTTCACTTTCACTTCTCACTTTCATGCACTGGAGAAGGAAATGGCAACCCATTCCAGTGTTCTTGCCTGGAGAATCCCAGGGACGAGGGAGCCTGGTGGGCTGCCATCTGTGGGGTTGCACAGAGTCAGACACAACTGAAGCGACTTAGCAGCAACAGCAGCAGCTAATTAAGAATTTAGAACCCAAAACAGACTCACATTTCCCTCATCACCATTTCACTTTCTTAAGTCTTGCTTATGTTTAAAATTTTAGTTAACATCTTTCTTTATAGAGGCCATAGAATACTTCCACCCCCCTCATTACCTTTAACATTCATTTGTCAATTGATACCTTTTTTCTAACTCACAATAGATAGACACATGGATAGATAGACAAATACATGTAGATACAGATACTGACATAAATACAGTCTCTCCTATTTATTTTTTCCTTTAGTGTTCAGTATTGTTTCTTATATTTGGGGAGTGGTTGATAAATACCTGTGAATAGGTGCAGTTATGGTACCAGAAACTTGAAGTGAATTGAAGTCACTTAGTCATGTCCAACTCTTTGCGACCCTATGGACTGTAGCCTACCAGGTTCCTCTGTCCATGGGATTTTCCAGACAAGAGTACTGAAATGGGTTGCCATTTCCTTCTCAAACCGTAAACTTACATTATCCCTAAAGAAAACCATCATGAAGACCAATTTGGGTGCCATAAATTAAGAAATCTAGGAGGGTGGAATCAAGATGACAGAGTAGAAAGACCCTGAGCTCACCCTGCCACAGACACATCAAGACTGTGATCACATATAGAGCAACTCTTGTGGAATAGTCTGAAGACTAGCAGAATGACTCATCATTAAGACTGTAAGGAAAGAACTGAACAAAGTCTTACATTAGGGGAAAAGGGACAATCTTGTTGGGACCCATACTCCTAACAGGTGACCCAGAAGAAGAAGGGGATATCACAAGCTCTGGGATCCTTTGAGCACCAGATTAGGCTCCCTAAACCTTGGGTCTGGAACCAGAAAGGAGAATTCCCTTAATTGCTTTTAAGACCAGTGGGGCTCACCAGAGGGTAGGAAGTCACTGAGACTCCACTCTTGAAATAGTGCATAAACAGGCTTGATTGCTCTCAGTCACAGAGCAGAGGCAGCAGATTGAAAGCTTCGGTTTGCTGTGACTGGCCTGCCAGGACTTTCCAAGCACACCCACCACAACCAAGGAGGCATCAGCCCCTCCTTTGACTCTGCTCCCTGCAAAAGCAGCAACTCCACCAGGGAAAGTGGAGGCAGGTCAGAAGTGCAGGCCCAAGTCCTCAGGTCTCAGTCATACCCGTCTGCCACAGGGTGGTGACCGCCCCTGAGTCCACGTGATGCCCGGCTCACACTCGGCTCTGGCTCCAGTCAATCAGGCTCCAGCCCTACCTCCCACCAAGTCACGGGCTGCCCCCTCACCCTGGAGGAAGACGTGGCTTGTGCTCCCTTCAGATCCAGCTCTGCCAACAAGACCCTGGGTGCACAGACCACAAAGGGCCACTCTCATGTAAGGACATGACTTCAGGACTGGATAGGTCACCGTTTCACCTAGTTTCACAGAGACAGAGAAAGTCAAACAAAAAGAGAAAACAAAAGACTGTTTCCAATGAAAGAACATGTTAAAACCCCAGGGGAAAAAATCCTTAATGAAAAGGAGATAAATAATTTACCTGATAAAATGTTCAAAGCAATAGTAATAAGAACAAGCCCTGAACTCAGGGAAAAAAATAGAGGAACACAGTGAGAACTTCAAAAAAAAAAAAAAAAAAAAGAACTAGAAAAATATAGCTAATCAGAGTTGAAGTATACAATAACTGAAATAAAAGATACACTAGATGGAATTAACAACAGATTAGGTGACAGAAAAATGCATAAGCAACCAGAAGATGAAAATCACCCAAACAGAACAGGAAAAAAAAAACTAAGTGAGCTGAGTTTAAGGGACCTCTAAGACAATGTCAAACATTCTAACATTCACATTACAGGGGTTCCAGAAGGAGAAGAGAAGGAAAAAGGACAGAAAACTTATTTGGTGAAATTATGGCTATAAATTTCCCTAACCTGGGAAGGAAACAGATATTCAGGTCCAAGGATCTAAGAGTGTCTCAACAAAATGAACACCAAACAGGCTTACAGCAAGACATATCACAATTAAAATGGCATAAATTAAAAATAAAGATAGAATTCTTTAGGTGGCAAGAGAAAAGCAAATAGTCACATTCAAGGGTACCCTCATAAAACCAAACCATCAGCTGATTTTTTCAGCAGAACCTTTGCAGGACAGTAAAGAGTAGATGATTTATTTAAAGTGCTGAAGGAAGCAACTTAGAACCAAGGGTACTCTACACAGCAATTTTGTTATTCCAAGTTGAAGAAGTGTAAGCAGCTCCTTGCAAGAAGCCTGCCCTCAACAGGAAACCCTGTTTTCTTATCAATTTAGGAAAGCTACATGTAATTAACCATAAACAAGGCATCCCCACTCTCTGCTCATCTCTGACCCAAGCATGCCTTTCAGATCTTTTGATCACACGATACCTCACGTAAACTGTTGGCTCTTTCCATAGATCAAATAAGTAGAAATGAAGAATAAGTAACTAACAAATAATCAGATCTCTTCCCTAGCTTCCCCTTCATTAATCTCACATACAAACTGTGTGAACAAGATAACATCCAGAGGACAGTCACAAGAAGTTGACAAGTCTGCCAAGTGACCCCTCTGTCAATGATTAATTGAGATTACCTCCCTTTTTCCTTTAAAAACTTTCATGACCAAGCAGAATCTTGGGAAAGGATTCTAATGGGCACTGAGTCCACCTCTCACCAGATTGCCAGCATTCTGATTACAAGCAATTTTCCTTTCTAATAAGAACTGCTTCTTGGGTATTGATTTTCTAGCAGTGAAGAGCCAGACCTCAGTTCAGTAACAGAAGAGATTGAGCTCCCCAGACAAGCAAAAACTTGAATTCATCACCACTAAATTAGTCTCTCTCTCACATACACACACACACACACACACACACACACACACACATACACACACACAAACTATTAAATAGTCTTCCTTAAGTGAAACTGGAGTCAAGGGAAGGTGATCAGGGAAAGTTTAAAGGCTTTTCTTTTCTTTTTTTTTTAACTATATTCTTTTATTTATTTATCTATTTTTGGCTGTGCTGGTATTCTTTACTGGACACAGGTTTTCTCTAGTTACAGAGAAAGTGAGTCACTCAGTTACGTCCCACTCTTTGTGACCCCATGAACTATAGTCCGCCAGGCTCCTCTGTCCATGGAATTCTCCAGGCAGGAATACTCGAGTGGGTTGCCATTCCCTTCTCCAGGGGATCTTCCTGACCTAGGGACAGAACCCGGGTCTTGCGCATTGCAGGCAGATTTGCCTTGCAGTATGAGGAATCTTCCCGGACCAAACCCATGTCCCCTGCATTGGCAAGCAGATTTTTAACCACTGGACCAGGACTTTCCCGTAGCTCAAACGGTAAAGAGTCTGCCTGTGATGCAGGAGACCAGGGTTCGATCCTTGGGTTGGGAAGTTCCTCTGGAGAAATGAATGGTAATCCACTTCAGTATTCTTGCCTGGAGAATTCCATGAACAGAGAAGTCTGGCGGGCTACCCCCGTGGGGTCGCAGAGAGTCGGACATGACTGAACGACTAACACACACACCACAGACACTTAGGATTCTTTCTAAATGATAATTCAGTACAACTTCCCATGCGGCAATGAAGATTGCACTTTCAGGCCTTTTCATGAAAGATGATCAGGTTTATATTACTCCTCAGAAGAGAGAGAAAAATCTTAGAGACACTCAGAGAAACATAAATATAACCTAAAAAGGTAAAATAAAATAAAAGAATACAGCACTGGAATTATTGTCTCAACTTACCATAGGATGGAGGACTAAGGATATTACATCACCGGCAATAAATACAAGACCTAAAATAAGCAACAGCCAGTTTAAATTTAAACTGCACTTGAATGGTACCATGCAGAGGGCACATACTGAATCTATGGGAGGTAGGGGATGGGGTGGTTGTAGCTTTTTATTGTTAAAGGAAGAAGCCAACACAAACATCCTTAACAGAGAGGAGAAAAATAACAAAAATGAGAGATTAGGTGAGCTTGTGAGAAAGGGGAGAAAAAGAATGACGCCAATATTCTTTCTATGTTGAGCAAATAACGAAGAGAAGAGGAAGCACCAAGGAAGAAACTTCCCTTGTTGTTCTCTTTATAGGATTCAAGAGAGATCATATCAAATCTTTTCCCCCAGGGCACCTCACAATTTGAATGGAGCAAACAATCAGATTGAAGGTCAGAAAACTACAAGACAATAGACACTCATAGAGATCGGAAGAGAAAAGAAATATCCTGAAGGAAGGGATGGGTGGGTGTGAGCTAGCACAGAGATAACTGGGACTTCAAATCAAAGTAGCCTGCTCCCCTGGTGGCTCAGACATAAAGAATTTGCCTGCAGTGCAGGAGATCTGGGTTAGATCCCTGGATTGGGAAGATCCCCTGGAGGAGAGAGCACAGTAACCCACTCCAGTATTCTTGCCTGGTGAATCCCAAGGACAGAGAAGTCCGGCAGGCTACAGTCCATAGGGTCGCAAAGAGTTGGACAGAACTGCAGCAACTTAGCATGCCTAACCTGAAATTTAATTGTGGTAACCACCAAATTCAGACATTTCAATGAATAGAATAGCAGTCTATGAGATATGCTAAAGGACCCCAAATCCCATAGTCATTAGCAAGATTTACTGTTTTAGTTTTCATTGACAAGGGAAAGATGTTCTTTTCTTTTGATTTTTCAAATGCCATGGCAGAAAATGTCCTTAGGACACATCAGTGTCACAGACAGGAAACATTTACACTGTTGAGTCTGTTTTGATCTTTGGTCAACAGCCCACTTCAGATCTGTCTGCTTTCCTAGGAGAGTCAGAGGGGAAGGTGAGCACCTTGGGACTTTGAAGAGCAGCTCAGGGCCATCAGAAGGCAAAGGTTTATTATTAGCACGGTCTACCGAGATGGCAGTCCCTGAACTTGCAAGAAATTTCCCCAGCATATCAATTTATTTCTAGTTAACCTTTGCACCATTGCTTCCATTTGATGCCGAAGTTCATTGAAGAAGCCTGACAAAACCTGTATTATACTGCTTAATTGGTATGTATCAAGCTATAATATGGATAATTAAAATTCATCCAAGTACCATCTTTTGTAAAGGAGGGCAGAGTTTAGTTAGGCTATTTCCTCAGCAGTCTAACTTTCTGATGTAGTTTAGAAATGAAAATAATTTAGTAAACTGTTCTCTAATAAGAGTTAGGTGGATGAAATGAAAACCAAAACAAAAAAGGAAAAAACAAAAATTTATTTTTTGGAATCTTAAGAATTACAATTCAGAAGACACAGAAACACAGATTCTGGCAAAACTGAGTGTTCCACGGAAGAAAGGGAGTTCGGTTTAATTCAGTAGCTCAGTCGTGTCCAAGTTTTGCAACCTAGTGGACTGCAGCACGCCAGTCTTCCCTATCCATCACCGATTCCCAGAGCCTGCTCAAACTCATGTCCATCAGGTCAGTGATGCCATCCAACCATCTCATCCTCTGTTGTCGCCTTCTCCTCCCGCCTTCAATCTCTCCTAGCATCAAGGTCTTTTCCTGAGTCATTTCTTCACATCAGGTGGCCAAAGTATTGGAGGTTCAACCTCAGCATCAGTCCTTCCAATGAACACCCAGGACTGATCTCCATTAGGATTGACTGGTTTGACATCCTTGCAGTCCAAGGGACTCTCAAGAGTCTTCTCCAACATTACAGTTCAAAAGCATCAATTCTTTGGCACTTAGTTTTCTTTGTAGTCCAACTATGACATCCATACATGACCACTGGAAAAGCCATAGCTTTGACTAGATGGACCTTTGCCAAGCAAAGTATTGTCTCTGCTTTTTAATATGCTGTCTAGTTTGGTCATAGCTTTTCTTCCAAGAAGCAAGTGTCTTTTAATTTCATGGCTTCAGTCACCATCTCCAGTGATTTTGGAGCCCAAAAAAATAAAGTCTGTCACTGTTTCCATTGTTTCCCCATCTATTTGCCATGAGGTGATGGGACTGGATACCACCATGCTAGGTTTTTGAATGTTGAGTTTTAAGCCAACTTTTTCACTCTTCTCTTTCACTTTCATCAAGAGGCTCTTTAGTTCTTCTTCACTTTCTGCCATAAGGGTGGTGTTGTCTGCATATCTGAGGTTGCTGATATTTCTCTTAGCAAACTTGATTCCAGCTTGTGCTTCCTCCAGCCCAGCGTTTCTCATGATGTACTCTGCATATAAGTTAAATAAGCAGGGTGACAATATACAGCCTTGACAGACTCCTTTTCCTATTTCGAACCAGTCTGTTGTTCCATGTCCAATTCTAACTGTTGCTTCTTGACCTGCATACAGACTTCTCAGGAGGCAGGAGTAGCCAGGGCTTATACAGATTAGAGCACACTCTCACTCACACACAAACAGAAGGTTGTAAAGAGCTGCCCAGTGAGAACTGTGGTTGACTCTGAAGGAAGCCAAGAAGCATTTGTCCTTAAGGAGTCACAAGCTGTAGGGGTCCAAATGCACATATAGGCTGTCATGAGCTATTTTAGGGTAACAATCACAAGTACAGAATTTCTGGCATATCTTCTGTATGTCTTCTTTAGGACAATATGTGGTCAGGTTCCATCTAGGCTGAGACACATAAGTCACACTTCCTTCTTGGCTTCCTGGCTTGACTTTAAGGAGCCTCATAGCAATACTGACATCATTTTGATTTTCCTTTCATGTAGGCAAATTGCCAAGCAGAGAAATCTCAAATTTCTATTAACTGTCACTTCATTACTATGATAACTTTTAGTTTCATAAGGTACAAGTTTTAAATTGCTAGGATACAATAAAAATAACCTTAAAAAGAATACTGGGTCCCATTTTTTTGCATGAGATATGTTCAAAATTTGATAGAGAGACTGGATAACTTCTGATAATGGAGGCCCATGATGTGTGTGCCTTTATCTTGAAAAGGGACAATCATAAAAGATACTTCTAATAATGCTAGAGGAGACATTGAGACACATTCTTAGATGTTACAGGGAGGTTTGTAATCTGGTATCAAACATGCCTGGAAAAATTCAACAAATTATATCAAAAGACATTTAATTGTTTATATTTCTAACAAATAATTTTTAAGAATATATACTAAAAGAAATGCAGAAATTTAATCAAAAATTAATGAAAATTATGACATATTATTTGTAATATTAAATCAGACAGGTCAATTTTAAGGATTAACATGAGGGAACTATATAAGTGAAATAGCCCATATTCAAATTGAAAAAGTATCAAAAATTCTGTAATTTTGAAGTCTATAAAAATATTAAAGACAGAAAAGTGCTCATATTATATCAAGTTAAAAGACAGAATACAATTAATTCATCATTATCTCAACTATAGCTAGAGGCAGAGCTAGATGGAAAAATATATTGAGGTATAAATAGTTAAGGGCTTTCCTGGTGACTAAGCAGTAAAGAATCTGCCTGAAATGCAAGAGACCTGTGTTTGATTCCTTGGTTAGGAAGAAGGAAATGGCAACCTCCTCCAGTAATCTTGCCTAGAAAATCCCATGTAGCCTGGTGGGCTACAGTCCATGGGGTTGCAATAGAGTCAGACATGACTTATGACTAAACAACAACAATGTAAATAGTGAAAATCTCTTGGAATTATAGAAATTTTATCTCTGTATTTTCTATAATCATCATGTATCACTAAAGTAAACATAAATCCTGAGGCTGTGAATCTGTCATCTACTTGAACATTCCAAGATAATTGAATAGCTCTATCCCTCATAACGGAGAAGGCAATGTCACCCCACTCCAGTACTCTTGCCTGGAAAATCCCATGGACGGAGGAACCTGGTAGGCTGCAGTCTATGGGGTCCCGAAGAGTCGGACATGGCTGAGCAACTTCACTTTCACTTTTCATTTTTATGCATTGGAGAAGGAAATGGCAACCCACTCCAGTGTTCTTGCCCAGGGGTGGGGTCACACAGAGTCGGACATGACTGAAGTGACTTAGCAGTAGCAGTAATCCCTCATAAATGCTATGGTTCATTTGTTTGAACCATAAGTTAGATATGAACATACTGTTAATTGTCCTTTATCAAAATAATGGTTTTCATCAGAGCAATGCTAAATATATAGCCTGGACTTTTAGAGAGGCCTTATTAAGACAAAGACAGTTGGAATAGAAACTTTTATTAATAATGTTAAAACATTGCCTTAGAATCTTTAATATGATATGATTCCAGTGATGCTTAAGTGTTAATATTGTTCATTTTAACTAAAAGGAAAGGAAGAAGGGAGGAAGGAGGCAAGAAAAAGGAAAAAATAGAAAAGCATAGGGGGGAAAAAAGCAAACAAAAATAGCCACTTTAGTTCTAAAGGAAACAAATCATTAAATCCTTTAGTGTGACCTATGGGTTTGTCCAACACTTCAGATATAATCAGACTTCGTCTGAATGTTTCCAGGACAATAAAATCAATTGGCATCTTGTTTCTATGATTTCCAATTCTTAGTGGTTCACAAAGGTGAGAAAATATTCTAGGATCTAGATTAACCTGGGGAGGACTAAGATATATTTCTTCAGATAACCAAGGTGATTAGACATAGATCAGGGCTCCCTGATGCCTACAAATAAGGTCAGGATACCTGACAACATAAGACTGGACCCCAGAGTTTCACCCAGCTCTTTAGTCTAACTCAGTGCTAACTATAGTGATAAAAGTTACTGCCTATTACTCTCCTCCTCCACAAAATGCATATCTGATCATCTTTAAGTGAATAAAATATATTACAGAGAATTGTTAAGATTCTGTACGTTAAATTTTTTCTGTTAAGGTATTTTTTTCCTTTTGTGCTTTTTTCTTATGAATTCTAACTTTCTGTGATAAAAAGCACTGTTTCTTATTAACTTAAAGACTAGCAATCAAGTCACTGCTTTTTTTCCTGTTTTGTATCCACCTCAACTTTAAAGAAGGCTCAGCCATAAAGAAGGCTGAGCTTTGAAGAATTGTGGTGCTGGAAAAAAGTCATGAGAGTCCTTTAGACAGCAAGATCAAACCAGTCAATCCTAAGGAAAATCAATTCTGAATACTCATTGGAAGGACTGATACTGAAGCTCCAATGCTTTGGCCACATGATGTGAGGAGACGACTCTTTGGAAAAGACTCTGATACTGGGAAAGATTGAAAGCAGAAGGAGAAGGGATGACAGAGAATGAGTTGGTTGGATGGCATCACTGGCTCAATGGACGTGAGTTTGAGCAAACCTGGGAGACAGTGAAGGACAGGGAAACTTGGCGTGCTGCAGTCCATGTGGTCACAAAGAGACATGACTTATTGACTGAACAACAACAACTGTAAACAAACAAAAAACTTTAAAAAACAAACGGGAAATAAACCCAGAAACTAGTGCCCCAAGTATGTTTGAAAGTCTGTCCAGCAAAACTGAGAAGAAAGTGCAGATATTTCCTGTATATTCCCTCCCCCATCCACACACAGCGGCCTCCATTACCAACATCCCCCACCAGTGTTGTAATTTCTTGTAATTATTCGACAAACCTATCTTGAAACATTATTATTGCCCAGAATTCATAGCTTATATTGGGCTTCACTCTTGGTGTTGTATATTCTGTGGATTTGTATAAACATATAATGATGTTTCCATCAGTATAGTATCATACAAAAAGTTTTGCAAAATCCTCTGTATTTTGCCTATTCATCTCTCTTCCCCTCTAACCTTTGGCAACCACTAATCTTTGCACTGTCTCCATAGTTTTCCCTTTCCCAGAAATTCATAGAATTGGAGTCAGTGTGTAGCCTTTTCAGATTTGCTTTTTTCACATGGTAATATGCTTTTAAGACTCATCCTTGTCTTTTTATGGCTTAACAACTCAATTCTTTTTTGCATTAATAATACCCCATTGTCTGAATGTGTTATAGTTCAACCATTCATCTTCTAAAGGACAATGATGCTTCCAGGTCTTGGCAAGAATAAATAAAGCCACTTAAACATGTATCCCAAAGAAGGGCAATACCCAAGAATGTTCCAACCACTGTACAACTGTGCTCATTTCACATAGTAGCAAGGTCATGCTCAAAATCTTTCAAGCTAGGCTTCAGCAGTACAAGAACCAAGAACTTCCAGATGTACAAACTGGGTTTAGAAAAGGCTCAGGATCAAATTGTCAGCATTCATTGGATCATGGAGAAAGCAAGGGAGTTCCA
Organism: Cervus elaphus; assembly: GCF_910594005.1. Classification (NCBI taxonomy): domain Eukaryota; kingdom Metazoa; phylum Chordata; class Mammalia; order Artiodactyla; family Cervidae; genus Cervus; species Cervus elaphus. The sequence continues at coordinate 19,626,351 of NC_057842.1, read as the reverse complement.
AAACATCTACTTCTACTTCCCTTACTATGCTAAAGCCTTTCACTGTGTGGATCACAACAAACTGGAAAATTCGTAAAGAAATGGGAATATCAGACCAACTTAACTGTCTCTGAGAAACCTATATGCAGGTCAAGAAGCAACAATTAGAACCAGACTTGGAACAATGGACTGCTTCAAAATTGGGAAAGGAATACAACAAGGCTGTATATTGTTATCCTGCTTATTAACTTATATGCAGAGTACATCATGTGAAATGCCACACTGGATGAATCGCAAGCTGGAATCAAGATTGCTGGGAGAAATATCAACAACTTCAGATATGCAGATGATACCACTCTAATGGCAAAAAGAGAAGAAGAACTAAAGGGCTTCTTGATGAGAGTGGAAGAAAAGAGTGAAAAATCTGACTTGAAATTCAACATTAAAAAAGTAAGATCATGTCATCTAGTCCCATCACTTCATGGCGAATAGAAGGGGGAAAAAGTAGAAGCAGTGACAGTTTTTCTTTTCTTGGTCTCCAAAATGACTCTGGACAGTGACTAAGGTCATGAAAGTAAAAGACCCTTGCTCACTGGAAAGAAAGCTATGAAAAAACTAGACAGGGTATTAAAAAGCAGAGACATCTTTGCCAGCTTTCCTGACAAAAGTCCATATAGTCAAAGCTATGGATGTGAGAGTTGGACTATAAAGAAGGGTGAGCACTGAAGAATTGATACTTTTGAATTTTGATGCTGGAAAAGACTCTTGAGAGTCCCTTGGACAGGAAGGAGATCAAACCAATCAAACTTAAAGGAAACTAATCCTGAATATTTATTGGAAGTATTGATGTTGATGCTAAAGCTCCAATACTTTGGCCACGTGATGCAAAGTGCTGACTCATTGGAAAAGACCCTGATGCCAAGAAAGATTGAAGGAAAATGGAGATGGGAGTAGAGGATGAAAAGATTAACAGAATCATCAACTCAGTGGACATGAATTTGAGCATACTCTGGGAAACAGTGGAGAACGGAGGAGCTCGGCATGCTACAGTTCATGGGGTCGCAAAGAGTTGGACACAATTTAGCAACTGAACAACAACAAAAATGTATACAGGTTTTTGTGTGAACAAAAGTTTGCAACTGGCTTCCCTGGTGGTTCAGACTGTAAAGAATCTGCCCATAATGCAGGAGACCCAGGGTCAGGAAGATCCCCTGGAATATGGAATGGCAATCCACTCCAGTATTCTTGCCTGGAGAATCCCATGGACAGAGGAGCCTGGCGGACTGTGCCATGGGGTCACAAAGACAGAGCACAGCTAAGTAACTAACACTTGCACTTTCTGTCAAGTTCTCAACTCCTTTGGGTAAATATTACAGAGTATGATTGCTGGATGGTAAGAGTATGCTAAGACTACATTTAGTTTTTTAAGGAACTGCCAAACTGTCTTCAAAAGCGGCTGCATCATTTTGCATTCCTACCAACAACGAATTAAAGCTCCTATAGATTCACATTTTCATTAGTGTCTGACTTTGTAGTCAGCGTCCTGAATTTTAACTACTCAAAGAGGTGTGTAGTGGCATCTTATTGCTGTTTTAATTCATATTTTTCTGATGACATATGATCTGGAGCCTTTTTCACGTGGTTATTTACCATTTGCATGGTTTCTTTGATGAAGCATCTCTTAAAGTCTTTGGCCCATTTTTAACTGGGTTGTCTCTTTTCTTATTGTTGAGTTCTAAAATTCTTGCATATTTTGATATCAAGCTTTTATCAGATGCATCTTTAGAAATACATTCTCCCCATCTGTGGCTTATCTTTTCATTCTCTTAACACTGTTTCATCAAGCAGAGATTTAAATTTTGAAGAAGTACAGTTTATTAATTATGTTAATGGATTATAATCTTGAGTTGTATCTAAAAAGCTATTGTCGTACCCTATGTCATCTTGATTTTTTCCTATGTTATCATTCAGAGCTTAATAGTTTTAGGTTGTACATTTATGTCTCTTATCTGTTTTGAATTAAATTTTGTGACGGGTGTAAGGTCTGTGTCAAGATTCAATTTTTTTTTTTTTTTTTTGGTATGTGGATGTCCCATAGTTTCAGTACAGTTTATTGAAAAGACTACCTTTGCTCCACTGCATTGCTTTTACTCCTTTATAAAAGAACAGTTCACTATTTTTATGTAGATCTGTTTCTGGATTCTCCATTATGTTGCATTTATCTGTTTATCTTTCTTTAGCAGATACCACACTTGTCTGGATTACTGTAGCTTTATAGTAAGTCTTCAAGTCAGGTAGTATCAGTTCTCTAACTTTTGTTATTCTTCAATATTATGTTGGCTACTCTGGGTCTTTCTGTATAAATTTTAGTATCAATTTGTCAATATTCACAAAATAAATTGCTGGGACTTTTATTAAGATTACATCGAATCATCTATAGATTGGGTTGGGAAGAACTGACTTCTTAATAGAATTGAGTGCTCCTATTCATGAACATGGAATATCTTTTCACTTACTTAGTTCAGCTTTGGTATATTTCCTTGGAGTTTTGTTCATATTTGGCATATATTTTGTTAGATTTCTACTTAAGAATATCATTTTGGGGGATGCTAAAGGAAATGGTATTTTTGTTTGTTTTGTGATTTCAAATTCCACGTCTTCATTGCTGGTCTATAAAAAAGAAGTGACTTTTAATGAATTTTTGTACTAAAATACACACAACGTATACCATTTTAACCATTTTAAGTGTATAGCTCAATTGCATTCAGTAAGTTCACATGTTGTACTGCAGCATGGCTACTGCAAACATTAACACTATTCATCTCCAGAGCTTTTTTTATTTCCCTAAACTGAAACCCTGTACCAATGAAACAACTCCCCATTTACCCTTACCCCAGCCCCTGACAACCACCATTCTTTTTTTTCTGTCTTTGAATTTTACTACCCTATATACGTCTTGTAACTTCAATCATACAGTATTTGTTATTTGTAGTCACAGAAAAACACTTAGCATATTGTCTTATTTCACTTAGCATAATGTCTTCAGAGTTCATGTATGTTGTGGCATGTGTCAGAATTTCCTTCCTTTTTAAGACCAAATAATACACCACTGTGTGTATATACCACATTTTGTTTATCCTTTCATTTGCAGGTGGACACTTAGGTTGCTTTCACCTTTGGAGTACTGAGAATAATCCTGCTATGAACATGGTGTACAAGTAGAAATTTGAGTCCCTACTTTTAGTTCCTTTACTATATGTCCAGAAGTGTAATTGCTGAGTTATGTATAATTATATTTTTAATTTTTTGAGGAACCACATGACTGTTTTCCATAGCAATTATACTATTTTACATTTACACCAGTAGTACACAAAATATTCAAATTTCTCCACACTAGTCATTTTTCTTTTTCAGAAAGCAACTGACATGTGTATATTAACCCTGAATCCTTCAAACCTGCTCCAGTTGCTCATTAGTTCTGGGAGTCTTTGGTCAATCACTTCCAATTTTCTGAACATCTCATCTACAAACAAGTGTCTGAGAAGGACTTGCCGTTCTGATAAAAAGCCAAATTTGCTAACACAAGCTTTTGTTCTTTGTCCTTTATCTTTTGTCCTTGTTTCTTAAATCTGCTTGGATACAGACATGTGACTGGACGTGGAACAGCTTACAAACATGCAGTCAAAAACCATGGCTAGGGATGGCAGAACAAGAATAAGCATAGGATGAGTCTCTGAAGGCATCACTGAGAATCCTTATGAGCCTTGGATTGCTTCCAAGTGATTAGAAAAATAAATTTGTAAACAAAAACCTTGCAATTATTAGAGTTATTGTATAAGAATTATAGGAAGTAGAAAACAATTCTTAATTGATTTATTAGCTATCCAGTCTGTCAGCTTATTTATTTTCTTTGAGCTGGTTTGTTTTCATAGTATGCTTTGAAATGTGCTTATATTTTCAAAGCTTGAAAATTTTCAAAGCATTATTCTATCTTGTTGAATCCAAATGAGTAGCTTCCAAAATGCAATTTTAGGGAAGATGTCTGGTTAGTTTTCTGTTCAGAACACTTCTAAGATGAACGTAATCTGAGGTTTCTATCTTACTGGCTCTCACCCAAGTGTCCAAGTTTCCCTCTTACTTTATTGCTCTGTATACACTATTCATCACTGATTAGACTTCACTACCACATCTCTGTTCTCTATATATCACTCTTCTCATTCATGCTTTTTTTTGCTTAGAATACTTTTCACTAATTATTGACCTTTTCCCTCATTGTCAGAAATGAGTCTTGTGATCATTTACAGCATAAGGAAGTGAACATGTTACACTCTAATGTTTGGAAGATAGAGCAGGAAATTGCAATGTAAGAGAGAAGAAGCCTTCAGTATCTGCCAAACCAGTGGACTCAGTGTAGGGAACATCACAGAAGTACTTGTACTTAACAGGTCCTTTTATTTGCCTACTCAGTAGTGATTTTCCCCAGTCTTTTCATTAATTTTGCTGAGAAGCATGGAGCTTGTATTCAAGAAACCTGGGCCCAACTCTAGCCCCAAGAAAATCATAATTCACCTTAGCCAGTCATGACAACCACAGACTCCTTTTAATGACTATATTGAATGGTCATATGACCCAATTTTAGCCAATAGGATATAAGAAAAAGTCTACTGGAAGCTTGTGTAATAAGGTTTTCTCCCTGGTAAGAAGATAAATATGGGAACTGTTATTCTTGTCTGAGAGCTACTGCTGCCATCTGTGAGAATGAGGAAAGTTATCACCACATAGACAGCAGAGTGGACAAATGTAAAGCACATTGATTCCTGATGACCTCAGGCAGTTACTGTACCAGCTCTGCAAACACCTTCCCCTGGACCCCTTATTATTCGAGATAATAACTAATTAAGCCACCGTTCATTTCAGAGCTTGTACTTGCATCCTCAAGCATATTAAGTGCCATAATATGAATGGGCCATCCAAATGAAGATTCTAGAAACCCTGAGGAGAAATGAGGGAACTAATTCAGGTCATAGATTATGGTCCAGGACAAGATTCTGGATATAGTGGTGGGGGAGAATAAAAGTTAGAAAATGAGGCTAATTCACTCTAAAGTAACTATCTTTGAATCCAGTCTGATCATATAAAACCAAATTTTGGAAATGTAAATGAAAAGTTGGCTCTCATCATTCCCAGCAGACTATGATAACATTATTAACTTTATTATCCATACAAAAATCACTGTGCTGTTATACACTAGGTCTCAAAGGTGTTTATGAGACAGCCCTGGAAATGGCTTTGATGGAAGCTGGAAGCTAATCAAGGCTCAGGCAAGTATCCAGCAGGTTCACCTTGGCGTTTCTGACAGAAAAGCAATGGCTGAGAACTACAAGAGAAGATTCTGACATTAAAAGCTTTTCTATTGTAGCAACTTTTCCCTCCCATACCATCACCCTATCAGCTTTTATAAAATATAAACCTTTATTTATAAGTTGAGTAAAATTCATGGCAGAACTAAAATGATGATAAATAACATATCATGAGGTTATTTCATTGTGAAAAGCATTTTCAGAGGCATCAGAGGAAGAAAATACAATACAGCTGATGATAGATATTTTGTGATTAGATCTATTAGGGTTATTCCTAGGCAGCAATGGGGTGTGATTGCCAGGACAAATCATAGTGTAAGCTGTTTTCTTCCCACGCTCAATATTTTTGTCCAGTTGAAAGGTGTTCAGAATAAATCTCAAGGGTAGCATTGATAAAGAAAACAAGTGGGAAAAGGCATAATGCTCAGTCTTTGGAGAAGTAAACAGATAGTCCATCCAACTGATCTTTGATGATGGGGGTTGCTGGGTGGGCTATAGTCTGGTCAAATGTATTCAAATCTCATGTGACTTTACCAGAGCTACTATGACCCAGGGGGATGAACTCTATAGACTGCGTCTCCTTAGCTCCTTTACTCTCTGTTTCTAGCTGGGTTCAGTCAGTAGAAGGCATGACCAGGAAAGCAGAGGCTGGAGAAGGAGTACTTCTTTCCCAGCCTCTCACCGTTTAACTTACTGCAGTTTTACGGCAGCTGAACCCTCTGTGACCTCAGATTCTGATGGAGTCTCTCCTCCATGGCTCCTATCCTCACAAAGTAATACTCTTCATGCCTCTTGAATCTTGAAGAGCACAGTGCCTCTTCAAGCCTAGTGTGATAACATTTTCTCATGTTATCCTGAGTGTATCAACATCTGTATAGATTCCTTTAACCCTACCCACATCCATCTGACTGTGACTTCTGTCCCCAAGAGTCACTTACTCATCTTCTGTTCTTAGTCCACAGCAATCTCCCTTTACACCATATTATCTTTTAAAAATGTTTATTGGAGTATAGCTGCTTTACAATGTTGTGTGAGTTTCTGCTTACAGCAAAGTGAATCAGCTATATGTATACACATATCCTCTCTTTTTTGGACTTTTTTCTCACTTAGGTCACAACAGAGCATTGAGTAGTTACCTGTGCTATGTGATTGTTCTCATTAGTTATCTATTGTATATATAAGTAGTGTAAAAGGAACACTTCCAAGCTCATTCTATGAGACCACCATCACCCTGCTACCAAAACCAGACAAGGACATCACACAAAAAAGAAAATTACAGACCAATATCACTGATGAACATAGACACAAAAAGAATTCAATATCCACTCATGATAAAAGCTCTCCAGAAAGTGGGCAAGAGGAAACCTCTCTCAACATAATAAAGATCATATATGACAAGCAAGTGTTATTCTCAGTGGTGAAAACCTGAAAGCATTTCCTATAAGATCAGGAATAAGACAAGGAGGTCCACTCTCACCACTAGTATTCAATATAATTTTACACTATATTACCTTTTTCTGTGTGTTTGCAATGCAAATAACTCTTTTCCTCTCTCCATGACCACCAGTCACCAGGAAAACTCAAGATATGAATGTTCAAGACTTAGAAGACTACTCAATTTGGCATAATTTATGAAAGGCTTTGGCCAGTGTTCATTTTTGAAAAGTGTTTGGAATGTAAGTTCATTGGGACATATTGTTTTTCATCATTTTTATTAATTTCCTTCCTCAAATAGGTTGAAAATATTTGGGAAGGAATGACTTATTAAGAAGATCTGCACAGTATGACTAGTTCTTCCAAATTATTTTTCAGAAAAAATATAATAAACTATCCAAAATAACCATTCAATCTTCACCTAAGGTACACAGTACTTAGGGAGAGGTACACAGTACTTAAGGAGAGCAAGAAAATAGCCAAAGAGAAGTCATATCATGAAGCAGAGATAGTTTTGTCCTTTGTTGTTTCCTGTGGTCAGTTTAAACTGCATAAATTCATTCAAAGAAATAATTGCTTTAAAAATTGCAACAATTTTTCTATTCCGTTTTGCTCTTTCTAAAAGTATAATGATCTTGGCTCTACATAGAATGATATTATTGAAAAGTGTTGCAACGATATGAACTGAAAATTAGATTTTTTGCCTTAATTATGTGATGATTTTTCCTTAGATGATCTTTATATTTTCATTTGAGAACTAACTTTTTAAATTGATCATGACCCAAATTATTGTAATTTCAATTATTTGATTATGTGAGCACTTCTGTTCTTAGGCTGTAAGTTCCTTAAGTGCAGGTGCCTGTACTCTCAGAACGATCCTGACATATCAGTGGTTACTCACTAAATGCATCTTTAATTAATTATGATATTTTTAGCAAAAAGCTACTCTGATAATCTTTTGCAATATTTGTACTAAATGCAAACTGCTCTCCAATGACTATAATGCTGTTTTTTGTGTGAAATGAGTTTTTTGTTTGTTTTATCTTTCTTAAACACAGCATGTCAATCAACTATCCAAAAACATTCACATTTCTATCTTGGAGATGCTCAGCCTTCCTTTATCAAAGTTTATAGAAGCAACACAAATGGCAGCCTCATTCCTGTTTAGAGTATGTATCTTGACAACACATGAGACATGAAATGCTTTTGTGCATATATAATTGATGCCATGTTCAAATGTGAAAAAGGCTTTGTTTGAACTTTTTCTAAAGTAGATATCATCCATTCTGGACACTTGAATCTCAGCTTCAATGGCTCAATTATTGGTTGGGTCTCAAGTTCAAATTTCTCTTCTGAAAACTCTCTCTGTCACACACTTACACACATTCATTAATCTCAAGGATTATTTATTTTCACCACCACTCATTTGATTCCACTTTGTGCCAGAAATTATACATGGATAGGTAAAAATCAATTATAAAAAGTTTAGACAATTGGTATAGAGAATAAAACGTCCCCTTTACCTTCCTCCCCACCCCCTTCCCCTTCTATAATAGTAGCAACAGTGGATAACAATTGGAATGTATCCTTCTGGACATTTTCCTTTATATTTGTAAACTGATATGTATAGCTGCAGATACATACAGTGAAGAGTTGTTATTTTGAGGGTTTTATTAACATAAATGGTATCATGTTTTATGATTTTTCCTTTTCCTGTTAACTCCCCCAAGAGATTTTCCTGTCCACACAACACCTTATTTTACAGAAAAGGAAGTTAAGACCCAGAAAGGTGAAGCAACTTGCCCAAGGTCTCACAGCTACTAGTCCCAAACTTCAAGACAGATCATTTCCCTCAATAGGAATGTGTTATCTTACCATTCCAGGAACAATTAACTTAAAAAACATCAGGGGCTCACCACAATGAAAAGCTGTCTCTCATCCACTTAAAAGGTCTGTCATGGGGGCACTGGCTCCCCACACCCCCTTCCCTCTAGGACTCAAGAAGCAACCTCTGCCAATCTCACAGCAAAGAAAAGGCAGAGCTGTCAAGCTATAACCTGGCCCACAAAGTTTCCACACTGACCTTCCAACGGCTAAAGCAAGTTACAGCCTGACATGCAACTGGCTTTAACCAACATGCAGCCTGACATCAAGAGGGTGGGGAAGTATAACCCTCAGCGGAAGAAGAGCCATAATAATTGACGAATCATGATACAACATGTACACATCCTTCTTTCTCCTTTTCATTCGTTTGATTTGTTTAATTTTTTTTTCTGATTCCACTTTTTCTCTCTACTAATTTGAAGGTTATTTTTAATGTTTGTGATAAAATGTTAAATGCATATTTAACTCTTTAAAGTTATTATTTTTATCTTCCCAAACAATACAATTTAACTCTAAATGACTTGCGAGCTATTTGACTCCTTTTTCTTACTTTATAAATCACACTTTATTTTAGTACTCTTTAGTTTTATAGATAGTGTTCATTAAGATTTATCACATTTTTACCAGTCTGCTAATCTCTCCTTCTGTAATCACAGAATATTCTTGTAGCATCTTTTTCTAGACTTCTGGAGTAAATACTTTATCATTTTAATAAAGGGGTTTAATAAAGGGTTGTTAGTGGTAAAAATCTCCCTTATTGATATAAGAAATAAGATATGAGTTATATTATTCTGGATTAAGATTTATTTTTGTAAAACACAATAAAAATGTTATTCTACTGTCTTCTGGCCACCACTGGTGAGGTAAGAAATACTTTGTGTACCTAAATGCTGTTTCCTGTACTTAATATGTCTTTTTTCTCTGGCTATATCTAAGATTTTCTGTTTCTTTGATGATTTTCAGTTTCAATCTGATGAGGCTTGGGTATGACCACAAATCTTCTCAAGGGTTTACATCTACTTAGTTTATCTGTAGAGAGATTTAATTTTTCTCCTTCCATACAGAAATTCTGAAGAGAATACTTATTTTGCATCCATTCAGAAGATGCAACTTTTCTGGTCTGATCTTATCTGAAGGATCTCCTATTAGACTTCATGTGTAAGGTAATCTAGTCTTTGCCTTTTGACTCCACCCAGCCATGAAAATAAAGGCCATGGAACCAACTGTGGAAAAGTGGATTTCTCCAGAGCAGTCAGGTACTTGTCGCTTACTCACTCACCTCTCTGGATTCATTTTTTTTTTTCCTAACCCAGCAATGCTTTTATAATTTACCTGTAGATGATTTTCAGATGAGGTGAGCAGGAAAGCTAGTATGCCAAATTACTGTAAATGAAAATACCTGACAGACTTAACTAAGAAAATGAAATCACAAGCCTGACAAAAAAAATTAATTGAATAGAATAAATTAAATAGTATTTACTGAATACATTTATAAAATAAAAAATATTCGGTATTTTCTATTATTAAATACCAGCCATTTCTAAGAAGGAAATGGATTATCACTAAGCCCAATATTTTGACATAACCAATACAATGACAAACATACTATAAACATTGAGAAATGGCTGACTGAGAGACTAAGACTTCTCCATAATTGTGTATCTGTTTGTGGTCTGGTGATACATGAGCCATAGCTTTTTCTAATAGGTTATATATTGACTTATCTTTCCATCACTCACTGCTTTCTGCTTTATGGAATATCTCCACAATAAGATCATTAAAATTTTAGAAAAGCAGACCTGATTGAAATTTAAAAAAAAAAAAAGTGTCAGGGATTTGTCAGGACAGTAGCCTAGTAGACACAGATTTAAGAAACACTTGAACTGTGTTCTGCCAGAGTACAGGACAGGGGAGGCTTACAAAAGCAAAAATCACAAGATCCCAGTTAGCTATTTGAGTTGTTTATCAAGAATTATAATTGAAATTGGCAAGAAGTAAAGGTGCTTGAGATTAGGGTTCATTGGAATCTGAGATAGATGCATAATTACAAGGGGAGAACTTAAGACTGTTGGCAGGTGGTGTTATAAATATGGCTGGGGGTGTCCTTGGATTTCATACAGTTCAAACAAACTTAAATTGTCAGTGGTGCAGAGACGAGTCTGAGACCAGAACGTCTATGGCCACCTGATTCCTTTTTTTTTACACCTGAACTATGATTACTCCATTATAATTTCAATTTGCTATCAGGGTCTAACTCTGATCTTGTGTTTCACTAAGTGTTTCACTGTCCTTCCCAGCTTAATTCAGACATTCAACTGAAATAATTAATCTTTATCCCCACCCCAAACTCTGCTCCTTAGCTCTAAAATGTTCCCAATCTAATCCCATTCTCATGAGGCCTTAGCTTTATTTCTACATTCCATTTCAACACTGCATCATAGTGATTTTCCATTATGCTACGGACTTGTGTTTACAACTAGAGGCTTTTAAGAAGATTCTTCTTCCTCAAGTCCTCACGGTACTAGTAAGGGAGAATTAAAAAGGTATAACTACTTCTAAAAATTAAATATTTAAATGCTACTCAACTGTAGAAAGCAATGGATTAGTCAGATTCAAGTACAAAATGTCTTTTCTTTTTTCTTTTTAGATCGGAGAGTTAATTATGTACCCCAGGGAAAGAATAATACTCTTTCAAGAGCAGCTATTGTCTGCAAAAGATGCTTTTAAAACATACGTAACAAAGGAGAGCAGTTGAAGATCTTGGACATTTATTTAAATGAGTTTAGCTTTCCCAAGTTGGATCTGCTTCAGAAACAGGTAGTACATGTTTGTGCTGAGATCACATGATCTGAAGTATGCCAGGTGGAAAGAACCTTCACTAGTAGCTACTGTCTTAAATTCTAAAATTGGAGTTCTGTTTTGGAACACGAAAACATTTGATTCCCTATTAAAGTAAGATCTTCCCGACTTGCACCTCTGGCCCGTGAGTACCACCCTCGTTTATTTGAGTAGGGTGCTTATGTGCTCGAGCTCAGTCACTCAGTCCCGTCCGACTCTTTGAGACCCTATGGACTGTAGCCCGCCAGGCTCCTGTATCCTTGAAACTCTCCAGGCAAGAATACTGGAGTGGGTTATCATGCCCTCCACCAGAGGATCTTCCCGACCGAGGGATCGAACCCACATCACCTGTGTCTCCCGCATTGGCAGTCAGATGCTTTACCTCTGAGCCACTTGGGAAGCCATATTATAGTAATACCCTCTCAATAATTAGTTTAAAATAATATTTTAAATTTTGACATCTTAAGTTGAAGAACATTTTGAATGAACATCATCATGCTTCTCAGATTGAACCTGTAATATGGCTAATTTTTAATTTTTAAAAAGTACTGATATTCCTATTTTGGTATTATTAGTGGGAAAAACCCTTATTTGGATTACCAAAATACATTTTGGAAATATTTTAATAGACTTATATAATTAGTCAAACTGTTAGAACCATTCTTCTGTAAAGAAAAATCCTTAAACTTATTTTTTCAGTGTACTTTGGAAAGTAATGTTAAAATAAAAGTCATAAAACAACAGAATCATTCATTTGGTGTTTATATTATTGCTATCCTGCTGTTGTTACAGAGCTCCTATAAAGTTTTATTTGCGGGCTATGAAGATAGAATGAGGCATAATGAAATTATACTAATGGAAAGTCTGTTCAAGACTAAATGTTTAATTACCAGAAAGTCAAAACTGAGTTAGACTGTGCCAAATCAGACATCCTCTATCATCAAGATGAAGAGAATGTGGGAGACAAAACAGTACTAAACACATTTGTGATTTTATGTTCTTCCTCAAGACACAAAACAGAACGCTCAATTGTGAAGCAGTGAGACAGCCTGCTAATTTTATAACGATAGACCCTAAGAATAAGCAACAATCATTCTCTTTTTGCTTGTCTAACTGCTAACTCAAAGTCACCCCTCAAAAAAATTACGTAACCTTATTTATAATTGCCAAAACTTGGATGCACTTAACATAAAGCTAATGAATGGATCTGGGATGGCTGAATGGAACATCTTGCCTAGATTTCTGAATTCCAATGCACATCGTGTTGCTAAAGAGGGCTTGACTTAATAATTAATTGCAGGAAGGAATTTAGTTCAAGTTCACAGAAATATTCTTATTGTCCCACCATCATATATATATGCTTTTTGACATAGATGAATACTGCTCATCATTTATAATTCAATATTCTGCTTGTATCCATTAATGGCTCCTTGAAAATCCTCTAATAAAGATCAAGGCCAACCTCTCCTAACCTCTTGCCGTATGTGAAGGGATTAGATCCCACTCAATATTTTATTACATGTAAAACTATTCTCTTTATAGGTTCTGTAGTGGAAAAAAAAACTTACCTAGCTAACACTTAAAAAATATGGAGTGATTTTAACATAAAAGATACTTGGAAAAATAGAAATTTTATACACATTTAACAAAAATAACATTGTTATTATTAACTACATGTGTCTTAAGAGCTCAATCTTCCCAATGGTCCAAAGTCACATTAGCTTCTGGTATATAATCAAGGGTATGTTTAATGCTCTATCAAAGAGGCATCAAGGGCCTCAGTTCCTTGATTCCAAGGTCACTAATTAGTGATTTGTTTTTGTTTGTGGTTGGTGGGAATGTTCAGGAGAATAAGCTCAATTTAACAGTTTATGAAGAATTGGAAGTCTATTACTCAAAATGATATTTTCTTTTCTTTCTTTTTATTTGACTGTACCAAGTGTTAGTTTGAACATTCAGGATATTCTGAGCAGGATCCTGTGTAGGATCTTCATTGAGGCATGCAGAATCTTTGGTTGTGGAATGTGGGATATAGCTCCCTGACCAGGGATTGAACCTAGGTCCTCTGCATTGGGAGTATAGTTTTAGCCACTGGACCACTAGGGAAATCCCAAAATGACATTTTCAGTAGTCTAAAACTACTGAAAATATATAATTAGTGGTGGTGTTTTAGTTGCTAAGCCATGTCTGACTCTTGAGACCCCATGGACTGTAGCCTGCCAGGCTCCTCTGCCCATGGAATTTTCCAGGCAAGAATCAAGAATACTGAAGTGGGTTGCCATTTCCTCTCCACACGTTCTTCCCAACAGAGGGATTGAAACTGCATCTCCTGCATTGGCAGACTGGCCAGCAGTTTTTTTACCACTGAACCACCTGGGAAGTCCCAAGGGAATACTACTCAACACTAAGAAGAAAGAAAGTAGTATCAAGCCATGAAAAGACATAGGAAAAGAAGTCAGTCTGAAAAGGCTACAAACTGCATGATTACAACAACATGACATTCTAGAAATGGCAAAACTACCGAGACCATAAAGAGATGAGTGGTTGGCAGAGGCTAGAGGGGAAGAAGGGATGGATAGGCAGAATATAGATGATTTTTTTTAAGATAGTGAAATTATTGTGCACAATACTATAATGATGGATATATGTCATTATACATCTGTCATAATCCATAGAATGTACATCAAGTGACCCTAATAGAAACTATGGATTTTGGATGATAATGATGTATCAGTATAGTTTCTTTGCTTGTAACAAAGTAAGTGTTAGTTGCTCAGTCATGCCTGACTCTTTGCAACCCCATGGACTGCAGCCCACCAGGCTCCTCTGTCCATGAGATTTTCCAGGCAAGGATACTGGATTGGGTTGCCGTTTCCTTCTCCAGGGTATCTTCCCAACCCAGGGATCGAACTCAGGTCTTCTGCACTGCAGGCAGATTCTTTACCAGCTGAGCTGCAAGGGAAGCCCAGGTCCTACTGCATTAGACGGTGATAGTGGAGGAGGCTGTGCATAGGTGGGGGCCTCCAGGACCTCTCTCTACTTTCTGCTCAGTTTTGCTGTGAATCTGAAACTGCTCTTAAAAATAAAGTTTGTTTTTACAAATGTACATTTTAAAATTCTGTCCACTGAATATGACTAGAAAATAAAATAAAAGATCACCTTGGTGATAATGAGCACCCTAGTGCCTGAGTGGTACTACCTAATGTCTTTCCCACTAAAAATAAACCAAAGCACCATAAACAAATAGGTGATAAAAGGCTGGTAGAGGAATTATACACAATGTGCTTGGGACATCTTATAATAGAAAGCAATAAAACCATTCAAACTTCTATGACCATGTCCACAATACTCAAGAGTCAACTTGAAGAGCCTTTTACTCGGCAAAGGAAAGGTGGTTTGAGTCTCAGAAAGACTAATAGCTGAAGTGGATTGAAATAAATGAGTTCAGAAGTATATTTTTAAAATGCAGTTAGTAGTCGCCTTAGAAGGATGCTGGGAAAGCAATTAATTTAAAAAATAAAGTACACTAAAGGAAATAATCAAGCATGCATCTTTTCTATGTGAACAAAACTTTGGAGGAACCAAATCTAATAGCTGATTCTTCACGTTTTATTCCAGCTTAAGAGGGAAAAAGGGAGAATAAATAGTAAAGGTAGACTATTCCCACTTTGCAAACCTATAATGAAATAATTAATCAAACAATAATCATCAATATTTGCCAGTGTCATAAAATGAAGGACCACCAGCCCCTAGATATCCCTGATAGAAGTATATGATGACATTCAAAAAATAATTCTAACCAAATGAATAAAAAATAAAATCTGAATATGATCAAATCTCTAAATTTAGCTATCAGTTTACAGAAAATGCAGGGAACATGTCAAACAATGCCAGAATAAAAAGTAAATCAAAGTGGAAAATGTTAGCTAATTAAGAAATTTTGAATATTGACTGCATTTTAAGTTATTGAAAATAGTTATGCTGTATTTCCAAATGGTATAATGGTATTATGATTGTACTTTACAAAGGTCTTTATCTTTTTTAAAATATTTAGTGAAATCTTTAAAGATGAAAGATGTTATGTCTGAAATGTTTCAAAATAATCCAGTGAGTCTTAGTGGGCAAGGACAAAACAAAAATTGTGTCTGTGAGTGACAATTGTTGAATATGCTAGATGGGTACATAGAGGATTTATAATTATGATAAGAGATATCAACCCCCTCCATATGTATTAACAGATTAAAGGCTAAAATACCTACAAGCAAATTATATACCTGAGACATGAGGCTTTAACCAAGCCCATTTGGAATTCTTAATACTGATAATGATGCTTGGAAGATGCTCAGGAGAAATTTAGAAATGGAGACCCTATAACAGTATAATACAGGCAAATATTGCATTAACTAAATAGTTTTCTCCCAAAGGAATTCATGGTTTCAGGATTGGGTTTCGTTAAAAATGCCAAAATATTAACCTCTTCTCCATCAATAAAAAACCAGGTCTGTTTAAAATAGAAGATACATTCATGTAAACTGAATAGCAAGGAGCATTCTAGGATCCTTGAAATAATTGTGAGCATTTATTTTGGAAACTAGAGGTACATCCAGAACATCCTGAATAAACATGCTAGAACTTGGATTATAATATACTAAACTATGGAAGGATAGAGACTTCCCTGATGGCTCAGTGGTAAAGAATCTGCCTGCAGTGCAGGAGACACAAGAGACTTGTGTTCAATTCCTGGGTCAGGAAGATCCCCGAGAGGAGGCCATGGCAACCCACTCCAGTATTCTTGCCTGGAGAATCCCATGGACAGAGAAGCCTGGCAGATTACAGTCCAGGAGACTGCAAAGAGCTGGACAAGACTTGAGCACACATGCACACACACTTGTATGGAAGGATAACCCTGCTTGTCATAGGAAGGGAAATTTTCCATGATGTTTGATAAATTTGAGAACTACATTTCTGAATATTAGATTTTAACTTTAGGATAGATTACAGATAGCAATAATCAAAATATTAACCATATATTCAAGCCAGATTACTTTGATAGAATCCTGAACAGAACAGTGTCTGATACAGATTATATTCTTATTACCTATTTATTACATTAAGAAATATATTCAATGGGCACTGGGTTTCAGTTTTGCCAGACGAAAAGAGACCTGGAGACAGCTGATGATGACAGTTGCTCAACATGAATGGACTTAATGCTGCAGAAATGTATGCTTAAAAACAGTTATGGGAGTAAAGTTTGTATCATGTTTATTTTACCATAATTGTAAAAAGATTATGGAGACATTAGTGGAACAAAAAATAATATGGTGAAAAAATCAAACCATTTTATATTATTTGGTGGCCCAAAAATTTCATTTAGGTTTCTCTGTAAGAACTTACAAAAAAAACCCAAACTTTTTGGCCTACCCAATAAAACTATGTGCAGTTTAGAAACAGTCATGAAAACTTTGGTGTTCAATTTAGTGGCATGATGCATAGAAAAACAGATAATACAAAGTTTCCTCATGCATGCAGCATTAAAAACCTTACTTATTACATTAGCGACATTTGTTAGGTCAGGCATCTAGAAAAAATATGAAGCATAAAAACAGTCTGATAATACTAAAAAACTTTAACTTAATTGCCATTTCTCTATATATTAAATGCTTACATATATTACAAAGGATTTTACGTATTCTATTCATTTCTGTATCTTGCATGTAATTATATATATTATGTATAATTATATTTTATATATAAATTATATGTTTATTTTCATATAAATTATAATTATATATATGAATTATATATATATTTTATGTGTATCTAATTTTATATATGTGGTACACTGTCTTGGAAGACAATCCTCCATGGTCTCTCATGTTTCCGAACAATGACTGTCTCTGTTCTAGTTTACCTTTTCAAGAGTGTTTATGATGCTTTCCCACTGTGGTGCTGAAGATGACTCTTGAGAATCCCTTGGACAGCAAGGAAATCAAACCAATCAATCCTAAAGGAAATCAACACTGAATATTCATTGGAAGGACTGATGCTGAAGCTGAACCTCCAATACTTTGGTTGCTGCTGCTGCTAAGTCACGCCATTCGTGTCCGACTCGGTGAGACCCCAAAGACGGCAGCCCACCAGGCTCCCGTCCCTGGGATTCTTCAGGCAAGAACATTGGAGTGTGTTGCCATTTCCTTCTCCAGTGCATGAAAGTGAAAAGTGAAAGTGAAGTTGCTCAGTCGTATCTGACTCTCGCGATCCCATGGACTGCAGCCTACCAGGCTCCTCCGTCCATGGAATTTTCCAAGCAAGAGTACTGGAGTGGGGTGCCATTGCCTTCTCCAATACTTTGGTTACCTGATGGGAAAAGCTGACTTATTGGAAAAGACCCTGATGCTGGGAAAGATTGAGGGCAGGAAGAGAAGGGGGCAACAGAGAATGAGATGGTCAAATGGTGTCACCGACTCAATGGATATGAGTTTGAGCAAACTCCAGGAGATGGTAAGGACAGTGAAGCCTGGGGTGCTACAGTCCTTGGGGTCGCAAAGAGTCGGACATGACTGAGCAACTAACACTTTCATTTTCACTTATTACATCAAGCATCGAGACCTGTGTGTCTCAGTAATTGACCCTGTTTAAAGGACCTCAATAGAAGTTAGTACATGTCTGTTTCTCTATGCCTTGATTTCTTTGTAACAAAAAGAAAAAAAAGGGAGTTACAATTCAAGAGACAAATCACAAGTATATTCTGAAAGCTAACGAGGAAATGCGGCTGAGTTCTTTAGATAAAAGGCATTACAGATTGAAATTACTATTTGATTTTGACACTCTATCCGAGGGACTGCCTGTGTGGTTCTCTCTAAAGAAAATGCAATTTATTTGTTCCAGGGAGAGAAGCCTTTAACCTGTTCAGTACTCAATACTACAGGATGAATACCACATCTCTCTAAATTATATTTTCTCTCACTTCTAACAATGTATAAATTTTGTAAGTCAGTGTCTTCACTAGTCTCTCAACAGGTCTGGATTTTGCAATTCTATTGAGATACTCTCTGTCCTCATTATTTAATTTTCATTGAAATATATTCTTATCATGATTTTACTAATTTGAATTTAATAAGCATATGAAAATTACTTAGCATCCATTAATAAAGTTATTTGTTTTTACTTTTCATCAGAACTTTACAAAATACCAGATGCAATAATAAGCTTTGTTTTGTTTTTCATATTTGCAGATTAAGATAAGTGCCATATGGAAGGAAAATGGTAAAATTAACAAAAGCTGAGGCTAAAGAGATAAACTACAGGTGGTTCTCAATTTTGCCTTGAGCTAAACTTTAAAATGAAGCCAAATAACAATCTCCTCTAAAACATAAAATCGTGAAGAAATCACATTCAATAGTTGTCTCCTTGGCTTTGCTTTAAACCATTCTTCTTCTTCTTTTTTTTTTTTAACCAAAAATGCTTCCATGCTTAATCTCCCGTTTTGAATGGTTTCCTTTATATTAAGGCTAGAATCATTACACAAATCTTTAAAACAAAGATTTATAAGATGTACTCTTCTTGAAATCGGCCTAAGGAAAAAAATCTAGGTTAATTATTTGTTCCATTTTATCAAAAAATTAAATTTTTATTATTCATGTTTTTTTTTCTACTCTGGTCAGAAATGTACCATTTAATGTACCATTAAAATAAGTAACTTCCTCAAGGGCCTGCTCTTTATCTTTTATCTTTCTAAATCATTTTCATATTCTTATCTAGTTTTATATTATCGTATTTCATTATGTGTTTTTTTTTTTTTGATCAACACCACAGTTTATTTGTAAACATATTATAGTGTCAATAATCAAATTGACAACACTTTATACATTTCATTGTATAATATTAACATCATACCAGAAAAAAATCCACTGTACTCAGTTACAGTTTTGGTATTTTAAAATCTTTAAATACAAACTGTATTTGAAACACTGAACATAAAAGAGAAACACAAATGGCAGAGAAAAAGTGGAAACAAGTAAAAGCACTATTCCTGAAAAAAAAAAACAAAAACAAAAAAGCCACAAACAGAATCATCTGATTACAATTTTAAAAGAAAAAAGGAATCAAGGAAGTCAGATGATCTCAACAACATAAAGTTACATTTCTTCAAACCTATGTGTAACGTGAAATTGTACCATATTAAATTCTATGTCTTTTTTTTAATATTTCTTTTTTCTCTTGGTTTCTGAAGTTTGCCAATGGTTTAAGCTACATTAAGGACAAAAAAGAGGGGAGGGAGCACAAAGCCAAATGAAATTACTTTAAACATCTGCAGAAAAAACAGATAAAAATTCTTTCATAAATTTTCTTTGGCAAATAATAAATTCTATATTTTACCTTTTTTGTTGTATAGGATCAATACATTAGATTTAAGCAATGCATCTCTACATGAGTTAATGTATGAATGAAACAAAACCAAATCCACAAAGTAAAGCATAAAAGTGGCTTTCACATTTTGCTAACAGCTCTAAAAATGCAGATTCTCATCTTCAAAAGTATGAGAGGTCTTCAGCTGGAAGTAGAATCTTTCCTCATTCACGTGAGAAACCAGAGGTGACCACGTGCTTTTTTTTTTTTTTGTACTTTCCCTAAAATTCATGATCATTATTAGGTTCCATTTCTTCCTATTATCCCTCAAAGGAGATATAGCAGCAAATCACTCCCATATTTTAAGTTTTAAATTCACCAACAACAGGGTTCAACTACAGGGTCTGTAGTTTGTACCAACTACAAACATTCAATGCTTTATTAGTGTACATGTCATCACCATAGGCTTAGCTTGTTAATACAGAAATAAATAAAATAACTACAGTTAATCTGAACAAAGCAAATGAGATTAAAGAGCCCTGATCAAATGAAATACTTAAAACAATCAGGTGAAAAACTATAAAAGTTACATACATATAATAGCACTAGGAATGTACAATATCAATTATTGGAAAAATAAATGAGTGATTCACAGTTATAAGAAATTATTTTAATATTAGTATTTTTCCTTTTATAGACAAACATTTATAACATACACTTGGTTTCCACCTCATATAAGACAAAGTAGAATCCTCAACGTTACTGCATTTACCCCAAACACAGCACTGACTGTGTCACAGGTAACCTGCTTCAAAACATTCAATAGATGGGCCATGGTACTGAATGCATGGTTATGTTAACAGTTTTAAGAAAGACATATATTCCCAGAAGTATGTTAAATACACAAATGTCAGTTCTATAAATAACGAAAGTTATCAGCAAAAATGTTCAGGATTAACCTTCCCAAATTTTCTAATGCTTTAAATATTTTAGATATACGCTATTTGACCAGTTAGTTTGGTTATAGTTTTAAACTAGTAAACCGTTATTCTATGAGAAGAGCTAAACACTGCACAAACTTCCCAAGGAAGGTAACTCGAAAAATCTAAAAAGTGATTCCAATTATTCTAATTAACATTTGAGATACCAAAAGAATCAAGGACTCAAGAAAACATTTTGAAATTACTCGATTTTTCTTTATCATTTTGTCTAAAACTAGTCACATAAATTTAAGATCCAAATTGCCTAACAATGTGTCCTCACAGCAAGTTTGTTACTAAAATGTTTTGATCAGAAGACATAGCCTTAATGCCTCTAAATGTAATTCTAAGCTAAAATCAAAATCCTTGGTTTGAAACCTCAAATCCAATTCCATGACAACTCATGGGTAAATGAGTCAGGGAGAAACCATGCAGCAGCCACAGCTACAAGAGTGGAAAATAAACTCTATTTTCCCATAAAGACTCTATGAAAATATAAAGCCCCAAATGAGCGACAACAAAAGTCCATGTATAAACACTGTTTAAAAATAGAATGTTTCCCAAGCTTCTTATGAGATGTCAATGTATAGTCATAGTCTGTGTTAAGATCTTCTAAGTCAATGTTATAAGCCATACCTAACTATGCTTATTTGCATACCTTCAACAATGTTCAACTGATATACATAATTTACAAACATCCGCAGCAATTCTTAATGCCCCATCAGATCATCTCTCAATAATGGATGTTTACAGTTTTATAGTTTTGCTCCTTTAAATACCAAGAAGCCTTTTCAGAGGAAGAGTTCCACATCTTCCCATGATCCCTTAAAGAGTAGGTAACAACATATAAAATTAAACAAGATTTATGTTTGATAAACTAACATATAAAATTACCATTGCAATATTCATAGTGACTGCTTATAAACATAACATTCATCATAAAGCCTATAAAGTATATCCTCAGTTTTATAAAAGAAATGCAGATTGTCTTAAGGTAAAAAATACAGTGCAGGCTGCTAAAAAGCTTTTTGTTGCATTAGGAGGTGCAGGAAATGAGGAAAACTTCCAGAAACATGAACGAGTTCCCCAAACTTTAACATCAGTTAAGCATGAATTGCACTGCAGCAGCAGGAAGCTTTTTAGTGGCTGGCACTATAAAGCTAACATTAAGAAAGAAAAAAGGCAGAAAGGGTGGGCAACAAATGATGTAACCAAATTATTGCAAATGGAGATTAGCAATAAGAAGTGACGAGGGTTATCGTCCACTCCACTCCGTTAAGATACCATCTTTAAATACTAAGTTCTTGGCAGGAAGGGGGACTCCCATGTCAGCACAGGATGACTGTGAAAGCAAACTTGGAAAACTGGCCTCGGTGTGAACATCCAGTGTTGAAGCACCTTCCTGGAATGAGTGAACAAAGTTAAGGACTTGTAGAGACAGTTTTCTACTGGAATGTAAGAGGTTTTGAAGGCTCTCTTTTCTGCAAAGGCCATGGGTAGCAATTTTTCTGCAGACTTTCTGGTTTAATTCAGAACTAAAGAGTGGAATCCCAAAGCACAACTCCAGAGGAACCCAATCTGCTTCTGTTGTGGCAACAGAGTTTTGCTTTGCAGCTGCATCTAGAGTTGCTTCCTCAATGACCATTTCAAATGACTCTGTGCTCCCATTCACATCTGAGCCTGAAGCCAAATCAGGGTCTCCTCTCTCATCAGAAGCATCACTGAGTTTTCTGTTTGCAAGTTGGCTAGAAGCATTCAACATGGTGACATATCCACAAAAATGCTGCAAGTCCACTTTGTTCCTCAATGTTTGCAATGCTTTATGAACACCCATATTGACATGAGTAAACTCTCCTTGTAGTTCTGTCTCATCAATTGGGAAAGGTATGTGGACAGTTTCTCCTATCCCATGCAAACCATGTCCCTGAATCAAAACCGCCGAATGTGTCAGGGCATCCTTCAACATCGTGAGCACATTTGACGTAGGAACCACCCCAGGATCATGACCCCAAGACGTGATTAATAATCGATCATAACCCTGGAATATATCTGGCAGTTTTCGAAGTCTTGTCCCTTTGGACAGCAAAAGAGATGGTGGTCCTTGCCTGGTGATGTGGTAAATGTACAGTTTAAACCAGACAGAACTGACTTCTGGGATAGCTGGTCCAATGTGCTGAGGGGTGCAGCTGCTGACCGGCCGGATTTCATTGGTGAGAGGAGCCATGGAAACAAGCAATGTGTAATTTTTGTTTAGAACTCTGCTGCAGGTTGCAGGGTCCAACCCAAGAAGGCTCTCACAGCGCAAGAGATCCAGAGGAAAACCATAACTGGGTTGGTCTGGCTGTGCAGTCTGGGCAACTAGATCTTTATTATGACGCAGAAACAGTATTGTGTTCCTCAGAGTGAGCGCATGGTCAAAGTACCTCTGTGCTTCCCCTTCACCAGTGCTCTGAACCTTTTCTAGTTCAATAAGAAAGCTGTCCAGAGACTCATCTGAGAGTTTGCCAACTTCAAACACTGTGACTGCATGGCTTTTCAAATTTGGTGAAAGGTTTCCCATCATTAAAAAGGCAGTAAGTGTTGAGTCAAATAGGAACGCGATACGCTTTGTGTATCCTGTAGACAGATTGAAACTGTTTATACTGGCTGTGTCTGGGTCTTCTTGACTGTTTGTATCCGTGTCAGTAGCTGATGAAGCTTCCTGTACAGGGCTCCTACTTTCCCCGCCATCCCATGACAGGAGCATCTTCTGTGGATCTAAAGTACTCTTTAATCTGTTTACGGATGGAACATTCTTCCACGATGAATGAAGCTGATCCAAATTTATTACTTGTCCTTTCTTATGGGCAAACCCCAATCGGCAGTACATTGATACAGCATTCTTAACCAGAGACAGGTCTATCTCAAGAACATTTGCAAGCTCTGCAACATTAGTATGCTCATCTATTGACACAAATATCTTATAGAGCAGAGTTTCAAAATAATCACCTTGCACTCTATTCATTACAAAACCTTCAAGAGGAGGAACTGCTATACAACTGTCATCAGATATTGGTACATCCAGATAAACAAATCCTTTGTTATATAAACTATGGACTACATTGTAATCTAGTGATCCAGAGAGTTGAGGGCCTGCATCAATGATCTTATCAATAGCGCATTTCTCAGGCAAAGTGCATATCTTTATGTCATCTTCTGTGATATATGCGGCCTGCACCACCCTCCAGGCCTCTATGGCAATTTCCACTGGCTTTACTGGTAAAAGATCACGTGCCGTTTTCCTTCTGAAAAATTTTTTTGATGATCTGCACTGATTCATCAGATCAATGTATTGGTTTCTTCCTATGCCAAGAAGCCTTAGACAGTCAGCAGCAGTGAAATTGGGCAATGACTCATAACTTTTCTCACTGTTCATAATGTCCTCCATGATCCCAGTATAATATGAGAATGGTGTTATCCTCAGGCCTTTTACCATGATGTCTGATAAATGATAAGGGTACAGCATGAGATGATCTCGACTGTACTTCAACAGTTCTTCGTAGTACTTGCGTTCATCTTTCTTGACATGCTTAACTAAGTTATTTCTATATCGTAACTGATTACGGATACTGTACAGGACAACCTGCTTCTCATATTCTCTCTGTGAATTTCCAAGACTCTTTAGCGGGGGCAAGGCCGGGAGTGAGCCCAGAAGCGCGCGAGCAGGTGGCGGCAGGGCGGGACCGGGTCCCCAGCTTCCGTACCTGCCTCACGCTGGCCGGCAGCTTGCTCCAGGGGTAGTTGTGCCGGATGTGGAACTCCACGTCTATGTTCATGATGCCGGGAGCCTGGGCGGGCGGCAGCGGCCAGGATCGCCGCTGGCACGACGCCTCCCGCCTGCCAGCCCTCGGCCCGTCCGGGGAGCTCGCGGGAGGCCCCGCGACTCACACTGCGGACGGCCCAGGCTGCCCCATGGCCTGGGCTCCCGACAGCTCGGCGCGGCCCGGGCCACGGGGCGCGGGAGCAACGGAGAGGGGCGGCCGGACACCTCGGCGGCTCCCCGTATTTCATTATGTTTGAAAAGCACCTTGGAAGCACTTTTCCCCACTTAAATATCTTTGAAACAAAAATAGGTCTTACAAAGGGTATCCTGCGTATTCCTTGGTTGCTCTCAATATCCATTCTCTATCCATTGGGACTTTTCTCTGACTTAAGGTCTGGCCAGGGTGTGCTGTACCCTCTGGGTTTTCTTGTCCTCTGGATACTGGTAGGGTTCTGGAGTGGGAAGCCCCAGTAGTAGGTCAGAGGGAAAAAAGTCAGAAAATAAGCTCCCTCAGCTCCCTCTTGAAGACTTTGGTGCAGCAGTAACTGTGCTCCTCCACCTAAAACTGAGGCTCTTGTCTGGCTCCTAACCTCCCATAGTAGTTAGCAGTCACAGCAGCTTGTTCCCCTAACCCTTCCAAATAAGGGTTGCTGAAGGCTTCCAGTTGTTGCTAGATCCTGCTTGCATTGTGGTCCTTTGTTTCCTTAACCTTCCCACACCTCTGTCAACTGCCCCTTTGTTTAACTTTATATATATATTACATACATACATACATACATATATATATATATATATATATTTAACCTTTTTGAGTGCATCATTTCCCTCCTGATGGTATTTTTCCTTCCTGATGGGAAAAATACAATTTTTTTTTTTCCCCCAGAAGTGGCCTGAGGAAGCAGCCATTGAAAAGGAATTCTGGGATTCAGTCACACGCATCAATGATCATGTTAGATATTGGCTCTAAACTTCTGCCAGTCTCCAGACACAACAAAAGGTCATTACAGAAAACTGGTCAGAGTAAGGCTGATGGAAGTTGGGTGACAGTTGGTGCTTTGGCCTTAGTTCATCTCATAATAGGTCTAGTGGGACTACAGAACTCTCCTATAGTTATTTCCTCAAGCCCAGGATTCATAGTAAGGTTAAATCAAGAGGGTCTATGGGATCTCTGATAAACCCTAATGGGTACCCATAATACAAGTCCCTAGGGTCTTAGAATGAGGCTATGTCATATTCTGTCCAAAATTATTCTCTACTTGAAAAGCAGTTTTTGGTGACAACTCTGTTTGATCCCTGAATATTCATTGGAAGGACTAATGCTGACGCTGAAGCTCCAATACTTTGGCCACCTGATGTGAAGAGCCAATCTATTGGAAAAAACCCTCATGCTGGGAAAGATTGAGGGCAGGAGGAGAAGAGGGCGACAGAGGATGAGATGGTTGGATGGCATCACAGACTCAGTGGACCTGAGTTTGAGCACCCTCTGGGAGATAGTGAAGGACTGGGAGGCCTGGCGTGCTGCAATCCATGGTGTCACAAAGAGTTGGACATAGCGACTGAAAAACAACAGTGGTTGATCATGATGCATCAGATTACTATGCCACCTCAACTCCCATCTGGACCAGGCGTTACCAATCCATAAAGTCATAGTATTTAATGCAGAGAGTAGTAACCCATTTTAGGACACCTGGCCCCAGCTGCTCCAGAATGCAAAATTAAACTTCATAAGCTTATGGCCAACTGGGGATTTTCCTAGACCAAAGGAAGAAAGATACAGTCCAGGTATATGGATGGGTCTGCAAGGGAACATGGAACCAGCTGGAAGTGGAGTTGTTGCATTACCTTGACTGTTAGGGTAGTCGTGAAATATGTGAAATATAGCAATAAAATTATATGCTTCCAGTTGGAAAAACTCTACATAGGATATTCAGTTATGTATTTTACAGCATGGCAATTATGGCCTGAGGTAGGAATCTATACTCATTCAGAATTCCTAACCCATTGGTCAAGGACTTAAATAAAAGAGTATTTGAAGGTGAATGTGATAGCACAAGAACTGACTGTCAAATCATTTTTATAAATACATATTATTACTCAGTAACAACATTTACATATAATTTAGAGGATAATCAGGAGACACAGGCAGGGATAAAATTTCTTCATGGATTCAACAGGCAAGTTCAAATGTCTTCAATGCCCAAACTGCCAAATGCAAAGAAAATGGCTGAGTTTCCACTATGGCATCATATATGGTGGTCAAAACCCACCATATGCTCTGAGGCATATTGATCACACTGAACATCTTTCACAATACAGAGGATCTTAGTTTGTCTTCATGGAAGAAATGCATATTTCATATTCATACCTGCCTTTCTATTTACAAAATTTCTGAGAGCATCATTTTCAGATTTAAACCATTCCTTCATATGCTACACTAATATTATCTCTAACCAAAATATGTATTTTTCAGTGAAAAAGGTATGCAAAAGCTTTTGACTATTCACTGATCTTATAAGTGTACCAATATCAGAAGTGGCTGGATTGATAGAGTGATAGGATAGCCTATTGAAGTCTCTGTTTTCTGTCATCCAGGGGACAACAATGAGAGACTGAGATATTGTTGAATAGAATATGGAAAGGGTCTTAAGTCAGCATATGACATTATTTGCCCAAACCCAGAATGCATGGGCTTGGGAATCAAGGGAAGAAGGTCAAAATGGCCCATATCACTGAATGAATTATTTACTCCTTCCGTCTCAATCTTGGACCCAGTGGATTTGCAGTACTTGTCAACATTTATCTAGAGAGAAATGCTTCCACCAGGAAACAGAAGCACGGGTCCATTAAATTGGAACTGACAGCGTATGTAGAAAACTATTTCTATTGCTGTTGTAACAAATCAGCATGAATTTAGTGTCTTAAAGCAACATAAATTAATCATCTGGCAGTTCTATAAGTTAGAAGTCCAACATGGATCTCATGGTACTAAAATCAAGACGCCAGCAGCATAGCGTTCGTTTGCAGAGGCTCTAAGGGAGAAATCCTGTCCTTGACTTTTAGCATGTCTAGAGGCTACACACATCCCTTCACTCATGGCTCTCTTCCTCCATCTTCAACATTTCACATTTCAACAATGTGAAATCTTTCTAGCCATTCTTCTGTAGTCCCATCTCTCTCCCTATCTCCCTTTTTCTGCCTCCTCTTCCACTTTTAA
Organism: Cervus elaphus; assembly: GCF_910594005.1. NCBI lineage: Eukaryota > Metazoa > Chordata > Mammalia > Artiodactyla > Cervidae > Cervus > Cervus elaphus. Next base: position 19,598,508 of record NC_057842.1, on the reverse strand, counting down.
GAATGCCTGTGATTACACTGGATTCACATAGATAATCCAGAATAATCTTTCTATTTTAGGGTCAGTTTATTCACAATCTTAACATCCACATGCAACCTTAATTCCCCTTCACCATGTAACCTAACACATTCACAGATTCCAGGACATCTTGGAGCGTTATTCTGCCAATTACAATGTCCCTTGGTTATTCAAAGCTTCTCATGTTGCTAAAACAATTGGTAAAAAATAATACCACTTCCCTAGAAATGAAGATTATACTTATTGTCAAGGGGTAATTGCATGTTAAGATTCCAGGGTAACTATTTCTGAAGTCTGGACAATTCACTGGGTCACCTTGTAGTACTTTTATGCCAGTGGATAATGGAGAACAACATAACCAATAAATACAGGACTACTGAGGATTTGGATCTTCTGGAAATAAAAGCTCCATCATCCCATCAGATTAACTATGCAACCAGTCAACATCATAGCAGAGGGTAAGAGAAATACAGAATGAGCCATTAAAGAAAAAAGCTATTTATCAATGTAGCCTTGAGATTGACCATAAGAGGGGACCATAGTAGCTATGTTTCATGTAAATTAAATGTTTCCTTTTTTTTATTCTTGGAGAAGGAAATGGCAACCCACTCCAGTATTCTTGCCTGGAAAATCCCATGGATGGAGGAGCCTAACAGGCTACATACCATGGAGTCGCAAAGAGTCAGATACCACTGAGCGACTTCATTTCACTTTTTTTCTTCTATCATATCTAAATGGCACCATTGGTCCTAATATTTCCATTTAAGACTATAGAGGTGTTGTTTTGTAGTAAGACAGACATGTTTTCCCTTTGTTAGATAAGAATGAAAAATGATGGGCAAAAGGAGTTGATATCCCCCATTTGTTTCCTATAACCACTTTCTACTCTTTTCTAACCTACTCTTGAGTTCTAAGCAATGATATCCATAAGCTGTCTCATCCAGGCTCTCTTGAGTCTGGCATCTGTTTGAGTTCATTCAAGAAACACTAGTAGCAGATAAGAGAGCAGGAGGAAACATGAGACAGAATATTTACTATCTAATTCCTTCCTTGCAAGCATAGAGAAGTGGCTGAAGTTCTCTAGCTATGGCCACTGATTCCAGCAAACTACATGTCCAGGGAGGGGAATGGATCTCAGCTGCTGTGAGTCCTTTTGTATTTCAGCATCACTTGTTACTTTTCTTACCCTGCCTACCCCTTTGGAAAGAGTACCATCATTAAACTCATTTTAGTTACTGAGTATAACATCTGTTCCCTGCCTGAACTCTAATAGAGATATGACAAGTACATATTTTTAATGATGCAAGCCAACTCACATCTACTTATCCTTCTATCTATTGCCATTTCTCTCTTTCTTTTTCCATTTATTGACTTTTCTCTTACTCTAGCTCTTGTTCTCTTTTGACTATTTCCAGGTAACACAATAGAAATCAGAGGTCACAAGTCTTTTCATTTTGCATAAAATATGTAAAAATAAAGATTAGACTTTACATGTAAGATGTGGAATGCAGTGTTTAAGAAAAGGGCTTTAGAATTATCTATCTATCTATATATATATATATACATATATGAATCCTAATTTATCATCATGAGACAAGATTATTTGAATTCCACTGCTGGTCAAGAAGTAATAAATCTACAAGAGGCTGTTGCTCTCATTGATTACAACTAAAACTTCTGGACAAAATACAAAAAGGAACTAAATGAGGATTCTGAAAAATTACCACTAACAGGTAGACTGAGGAAGTTAATGGTTAAAAATAATCTATAATAGGGCTAGATTTAAAAGCCTTTCCCCCTATCTTTTTCACCTTGATTTTAAGCCAGAGTTGCATTGCAAACTCCTTAGCCAAAATCCTTAGAGAAACTTTGCCTTTCTGGCCAGCAGCTCGGGACAGGAAGTCCCTCTGAGGCAGAATGTATAGGAGGAAGTGCTTTTTTTTTTTCCTTTTTGCACTGTCCCAAAGACAATCTCATTCATAAATTCCAGTGGTGGTGGTCGTGGTGGCACAGGCATCAAAACCTTGAGAGAAAATCTAGAATAGAGGCTCCTGTTCCTGAAGACTGTGGAAGGAATCTCTGCAATTTTTTTCTCTCTCACTCTTCCCTCTCACTGTTTTGCCCTACAGTAACTCTTTTCTCTCAGACAGAACTGAGGGGGCAGCAGGAGTGGTGAGATCTCTGAGAAAGTATCACTTTTCTAGATCAACTCAACAAAAGGATATAGCAATCATAAATGGGCATGTATACAAAAACAGATTCAAAATACATGAATACAAATGCACCCCAATGTTCATTGCAGCACTATTTACAATAGCCAAGACATGAAAGCAACCTAAATGTCCATCAGCAAAAAAATGGAAAAAGAAGACGTGGTACATATACACAATGGAATATTAGCCATAAAAAGAATGAAATAATGTCATTCGCAGTAACTTGAATGGATCAAGATATTGTCATACTGAGTGAAATAAGTCAGACAGAGAAAGACAGATACTATATGATAACACTTATATGTGTAATCTTAAAAAATGATGCAAACTTGTCTACTAAACAGAAATGGAGTTACAGATGGAAAAAACAAACTTATGTTTACCATTAGGCAAGGGGAGGGGAGGAATGAATTGGAAGATTGGGATTGAAACATACACATTACTATATATAAAGTTCCTATTGCATAGTAACCTGGAATGTTATGTCCATGAATCAAGACAAAGTGGAACTGGTCAAATAGGAGATGGCAAGAGTGAATGTCGACATTTTAGGAATCAGCAAACTAAGATGGACTAGAATGGGTGAATTCATCTCAGATGACAATTATATCTACTACTGTGGGCAAGAATCCCTTAGAAGAAATGGAGTAGCCATCATAGTCAACAAGAGAGTCTGAAATGCAGTACTTGGAAACAATCTCAAAAATGAAGGAATGATCTCTGTTTGTTTCCAAGGCAAACAATTGATTGACACAGTAATCCAAGTCTTGCCCCAACCAGTAAAGCTGAAGAAGCTGAAGTTGAATGGTTCTATGAAGACCTACAAGACCTTCTAGAACTAACACCCAAAAAAGATGTCCTTTTCATTATAGGGGACTGGAATACAAAAGTAGAAAGGCAAGAAACCACCTGGAGGAACAGGCAAATTTGGCCTTGGAGTATGGAATGAAGCAGGGCAAAGGCTAATAGAGTTTTGCCAAGAGAACGCACTGGTCATAGCAAACACCCTCTTCCAGCAACACAAGAGAAGACTTTACACATGGACATCACCAGATGACCAACACCGAAATCAGATTGATTATATTCTTTGCAGCCAAAGATGGAGAAGCTCTATACAGTCAGCAAAACCAAGACCAGGAGCTGACTGTGGCTCAGATCATGAACTCCTTATTGCCAAATTCAGACTTAAATTGAAGAAAGTAGGGAAAACCACTAGACCATTCAGGTATGACCTAAATCAAATCCCTTACAATTATACAGTGGAAGTGAGAAATACATTCAAAGGATTAAATCTGATAGACAGAGTGCCTGAAGAACTATGGACAGAGGTTCATAACACTGTATAGGACACAGGAATCAAGACCATCCTCAAGAAAAAGAAAAGCAAAATGGCTGTCTGGGGAGGTCTTACAAATAGCTGTAAAAAGAAGAGAAGCAAAAGAGAAAAGGAAAGATATTCCCATTTGAATGCAGAGTTCCAAAAAATAGCCAGGAGAAACAAGAAAGCTTTCCTCAGTGAGCAATGCAAAGAAATAGAGGAAAACAATAGAATGGGAAGGACTAAAGATCTCTTCAAGAAAATTACAGATACCAAGGGAACATTTCATAGAAAAATGGGCACAATAAAGGACAGAAATGGTATGGACCTAACTGAAGCGGAGGATATTAAGAAGAGGTGGCAAGAATACACAGAAGAACTGTACAAAAAAGATCTTGATGATCCAGATAACCACGACGCTTCTAGAGTCAGACATCCTGGAATGCAAAGTCAAGAGTGACTTAGGAGTCCAAAAGTCTGTTCTATACATCTGTGTCTCTTTTTCTGTCTTGCATATAGTGTTATTATTACCATCTTTCTAAATTCCATATATGTGCATTAGTATACTATATTGGTGTTTATCTTTCTGGCTTACTTCACTCTGTATAATGGGCTCCAGTTTCATCCATCTCATTAGAATGGCAAAAACCACTGCAATATTGTAAAGTAATTAGCCTCCAACTAATAAAAATAAATGAAAAAAAAAAAAAAAGAGTGTCTTAGGAAGCATCACTATGAACAAAGCTAGTGGAGGTGATGGAATTCCAGTTGAGCTATTTCAAATCCTAAAAGATGATGCTGTGAAAGTGCTTCACTCAATATGTCAGCAAATTTGGAAAACTCAGCAATGGCCACAGGACTGGAAAAGGTCAGTTTTCATTCCAATCCCAAATAAAGGCAATGCCAGAGTGTTCAAACTACCGCACAAATGCACTTATCTCACATGCTAGCGAAGTAATGCTCCAAATTCTCCAAGCCAGGCTTCAATAGTTTGTGAACTGTGAATTTCCAGATGTTGATGCTGGATTTAGAAAAGTCAGAGGAACCAGAGATTAAATTGCCAACATCTGCTGGATCATTGAAAAGGCAAGAGAGTTCCAGAAAAAACATCTACTTCTGCTTTATTGAATATGCCAAAGCCTTTGACTGTACGGATCACAACAAACTGTGGAAAATTCTTCAAGAGATGGGAAAACCAGACCACCTTACCTGCCTCTTCAGAAATCTGTATGCAGGTCAAGAAGCAACATTTAGAACCAGACATAGAACAATTGATTGGACCCAAATTTGGGAAGGAGTCCATCAAGGCTGTATATTGTCACCCTGCTTATTTAACGTATATGCAGAGTACATCATGTGAAATGCTGGGCTGGATGAAGCACAAGCTGGAATCAAGATTGCCAGGAGAAATATCAATAACCTCAGATATGAAGATGACACCACCCTTATGACAGAAAGTGAAGAAGAACCAAAGAGTCTCTTGATCAAAGTGAAAGAGGAGAGTGAAAAGCTGGCTTAAAACTCAACTTTCAAAAAACTAAGTTCATGGCATCTGGCCCCATCACTTCATGGCAAATAGATGGGGAAACAATGGAAACAGTGACAGACTTTATTTTCTTGGGCTCCAAAATCACTGCAGATGGTGACTGTAGTCATGAAATTAAAAGACGCTTGCTCCTGGGAAGAAACGCTGTGACCAAACTAGACAACATATTAAAAAGCAGAGACATTATATTACCAACAAAGGTTCATCTAGTCAAGCTATGATTTTTTCCAGTAGTTATGTGTGGATGTGAGAGTTGGACCATAAATAAAGCTGAGCGCTGAAGAGTTGATGCTTCTGAACTGTGGTGTTGCAGAAGACTCTTGAGAGTCCCTTAGACTGCAAGGAGATCCGACCAGTTAATCCTAAAGGAAGTCAGTCCTGAAAATTCATTGAAAGGACTGATGCTGAAGCTGAAACTCCAATACTTTGGCCACCTGTTGTGAAGAGTTGACTTACTGGAAAAGACCTTGATGCTGGGAAAGATTGAACGCAGGAGAAGTCGATGACAGAGGATGAAATCGTTGGATGGCTACAGCGATCCCATGGACATGAGTTTGTGCAAGCTCCGGGAGTTGGTTTAAAACATAGATTTTAAATAAACTATAACAAATCCATCTTATAAAATATACAAAGGAGACTTTATTTTTAACCATCTTTAAGTTAAATAAATATTCACTACTACAAATGAGATAACAGCTTCTTTATCCTACTCACCACCAAATGATGACTTTACTGTCCCTCTCATTTGGGTTTCAGAACAAATGGATTTTCAAATCCTTCCAGAACTTTTATTTTATATAAGCTTGTATGCAACCTGAAATATAAGTTGTTACAGTCTTTACGAAATATGAGAAATCTAAATGGAATGCTATGAAGAGAGTTTCAACACACAAATTTTAATGAAAATATATAGTTTCACAGAAGACTATATTATTATACAATTTATCCAAGAAAATAGTTATGCACACATATGTGAATATGTATGTAAATACACAGAAATTATCTGTAAGGATGCTTATCAAACTGCTAATCTCAGTTATCTCTGGGGAGGGTAATGGATGATTGATGGAGAGTAGGATATGGAAAATGGAATATGGGTGATTCATTCTCATTATGTATTTCTTGTTTTATATAATATTTATATAAATTATAAAAATAAAATTGTTTTATAATTTTATATTGCCAAGATTACTTTTATAATGACAAGAGACAGATTATGAGTTTAAAATAAACATGTGCATAACAAAACAGAATTGGAAACAGAATAAGAGAGAATGCAGTCTTGACTGGGATCAGTAGCAGGTCCCGGCAGCACACTTTTATATGGAAAATTCTTAGAGGCTATAATCTTAACTGAAATGGAAATCTGAAACTTTTCTGCAGAATAATATAGGAGAGACAGAAAAGTAGCTTAGGCTTCATGTGAAAAATCAGGAGACTGAAAGTATGAAGAGAGCTAGAGTGAGACTATTTTTGAAGAGTGGCAAAATAAGGAGGGGAATAAAGAAAGCTACAGAGTAACTGAAGAGGTCTTATGTGAAGAGCCCCTACCTGCACAGTTGAGTAATGGGAATGTTGCTATGGAGAAGTTAGTTCAAAGCATCCGTTGCTGTGGCTTCATTCTCTGTGTGGATCATAAAGTAGGCAAAGTGAGGTGAAGAGGGTTAGGGGTGGCTGCTTTGTTACACCCAGCTTTGTTTTACTCTCAGGTCTACTTGCTTAGAAAGAATTGCCTGGTGGAATGTGTTGTATCGAGGAAAACTGACCCAGTGAAACTTTTCTCTCAAAACCTCTTTAAGCCTCTAGTTTCCCACTTAAAAATTATGGAAAACAAGACCTAGCTCACAGTGTCATTCTGAGTGTCAAAGGATACAATGTATATAAAAGGGTAGGAAGTGAAAAATGCCATGCAAATTTACATGTTATTTAAAAGGGAAAAAAATAAAAGTTCTACGAATGCTAATATAAAATCTAGTAGCTTCCTTGGTGTCTCAGTGGTAAAGAAACCACCTTCCTGATCCCTGGGTTGGGAAGATCCCCTGGAGAAGGAAATGGTGGCCCACTCCAGTATTCTTGCCTGGATAATCCCATGGACAGAGAAGGCTGGCGGGGTACAGTTAGGCATCACAAAGAGTTGGACAGGACTGAGCAACTAACACATTCAATTACCTAATTCAGTTTGACAACCCACTCCAAATTTGGTGACTTAAAACAAAATAGTCATTTGCTTTTTTTGCACTAATCTGCAATTTGAACAGGCATCAGCAACCACAGGCTATTGCTACTCCATGCAACACAAGCTGATGTCACCTGAATGGGGCTGGAATAGCCTCTTCAGTTTGACTTTTTGACAACACCTGGCAGTTAGGAGCTGGCTGTCAACTAGAAGCTCAGATGGCGCTGTGAGCCAGAGGTCATGATGGTTCCTCTCTACCCAGATTGCTTGAGCTTCCTCACAACATGGCAGCTGAGTCTAAGTGCAAGCATCTCACAAGAACAAGAAGGAAGCTAAACCTTCCTTTATGTCTTACCTCAGGAGTCCACTGTATCACTTCCACACTAAGCCTCTAAGATGCCAGTCCTCCTCAACCTAAGGGAAGTTACAGCCTGTCACGTTACCTAAGATATAGTAAGAAAAAATAGATTTTAGATTTTATATTCTTTCATATTGTTTTGATTATTGAATTGTGTGAATGTATGTCCTATTCAAAATGCATGTGTATAGGTGTACATATGTGCATGTGTGTGCTCCCAGAGACACTTAGACAAGTTAAGTAACCTGCACAAGCTCACTCAGGTAGCAAGTCATAGATTTGGGAATTAAAGACTTGTATATATAACTGAAATGTCAGCTCTTACCCACATTGTGACTCAGCTTCTCTCTCTAGGTCAAACCCCTCTCTAGATCGAGGCAATTATTCTACAAGATAACTCGCTGAGACACTGGACTACACTCTTCCTTTCCTATAGAGAAAGACTGTGAGCCAGCTCTCAGTACATTCCTGGTTCCCATAAAGCTGCCTAATGCCTGCTGTCCTTCATATTGAATACAGCAGACTGCTTTCATAATGTGATATTTTATTAGTTTAAAAAGAGAGAGAGGAAAAGGAGGCCTAAGAGGAACGATTTCTACATTTCCAGGATTTTCAACAGCTCAGTAAAATTTTCTTTTAAGATCACATGTAAGAAAAATGAACAATGTCTAGTGTGTGTATATATATATATATATTTCAGTGGAAGTGTCTGAAAATCCCAGGGTGGTAGTTTAGTCACTAAGTAGTGTCCAACATTTGTGACCCATGGGCTATAGCCCATCAGGCTCCTCTGTCTGTGCGATTTCCAAGGCCATTTCCTCGATCTTCCCAACCCAGGGATCAAATCCAGGTCTCCTGCATTACAGGGGGATTTTCTACTGACTAAGACAACAGGGAAGCCCTGAAAATCCCATGATCTGTAGCCAAGTTTGGCCTCAGCATTATTTGTTTTTCAGAGAGAGCATCCCTTTATATTTAGAATATCAAATATAAAAAGCAGTCTCATAAGGTAAACAAATTGCTAAGCACAAATGTTTGGAATGTTGTCTCTCCATAAAATCTCATCCACTGGTGTTCTTATGATATGGATAAAACATGGAAGAGAATGACATTCAGGCCACATTGCTACCATGGATTTTGAATATTAGAAGGTTATGTAAGCTAGGGCAAGAAGCAGGATGAGATGAACAGTGAAACTTGCACCCTCTTCACAGCCACCTTTCTGGTCTCCTTGGGGCTCTTTGGATCACAATGAGCTCTGGGAAACAGGCTTGTAGAGCAGACAGATCTGTTGCATTTATTCATGCTTTGATTCATTGGGTCAGGTCACATTTTTATAACATGTTGGAGGGACCACCAAATTTAGAGTCAGAAGACTTGAGTTCAGGTTTTAATTATGCCACTGAGAATAATAACTCATCTTCCCTGCGTATTTCACCAGGGTGATGCAAGGCTCAAAAGTTGTTTGTAAACTGAATGACAGAAAGACTTTGTTATTATTAAATTAAAGAAAACAATTCAAGCAATAGCTGACTTCATGGAGTTACCTGGCTTGAATCAGAATTTTGCCACAGCAGGAAAGAAAAAGGCCAGTGTTTCCTTTTTACAAAGGGAAAAAAAAAGAAAAGTCCATTTTCATGGTGATTGCATCTTAGGGTAACTGATTTTTGTTTTAAAAACAGCTCTAAAATGGGGTCAAATAAAAGAGATGCTGGTGATAACTATAAGGTATGATTGACTTCAGCATGCACAACATGAGAGTTGTGAGTTTTAGTTTTATTTGGGAGCAAAATGAAGACTGCAGGTCATGTGACAACACCTCAGTTATCTCTGAGAAACTGCTTCTGAGAGGAAGGGAGAAGGTCAGTACATATGTGATTTTGGTGAAAGGAGAGTACATTCAGTCAAGTACATATTTTTTCAGAAGGTTTCTGCTAGCTTCACGGAGTTTTTGCTAGTCACAAGGAATAGCTGTCATCATGAAGGATTTTAGTGCATATGAGGAGATAAAAGAATTAGGATTATAATATCAACTCCTAAAAATGTTGACTTATCTGAAGAACTGTCCTGCTGTTTTCTTTCTCCAGCACAGAGTGCATCATTTCTGTTCTACACCCTGAACTTCTTTCAGTTCAGTTCAGTTCAGTCGCTCAGTCGTGTCCAACTCTTTGCGACCCCATGGACTGCAGCACGCCAGGCCTCCCTGTCTATCACCAACTCCCAGAGCATGCTCAAACTCATGTCCATCGAGTTGGTGATGCCATCCAACCATTTCATCCTCTGTCTTCCCCTTCTCCTCCTGCCTTCAATCTTTCCCAGCATCAGGCTCTTTTCCAATGAGTCAGTTCTTTGCATCATGTGGCCAAAGTATTGGAGTTTCAGCTTCAACATCAGGCCTTCCAGTGAATTTTCAGGACTGATTTCCTTTAGGATTAACTGGTTGGATATCCTTGCAGTCCCAGGGACTCTCAGGAGTCTTCTCCAACATCACAGTGCAAAAGCATCAATTCTTCGGTGCTCAGCTTTCTTTATAGTCTGACACTCACATCCATACATGACCACTGGAAAAACCATAGCTTTGACTAGATGGACCTTTGTCAGCAAAGTAATATCTCTGCTTTATAATATGCTTTCTAGGTTGGTCATAGCTTTTCTTCCAAGGAGCAAGTGTCTTTTGATTTCATGGCTGCAGTCACCATCTGCAGTGATTTCAGAGCCCAAAAAAATAAACTCCTTACAGGGAGTGCTGAAAACCAGCAGCCACAGCAGCACATGATTTAATCCTTGTACAAGTATAGGTCAAGTGCCAATCTGTAGCTGACAGTATGTATACACATTGTTCTTATTTTTGTCATTATTACTATTTCTCCAAAGTGGTCAATTTGGTGAAAACTGAAAACAAGGCAAAAATTACAATGGAGACATGTCTGTTTTTGTTCTTTAATTATTTTGTCCCTTTGTGCATGAGGCCAGCCCTTATCATCAAGACTTCCTTGGATACATTCTTAGAGAAAGAGAAGGAGCCGGTAGCTTCTTAAATGATTGAGATGAATTAGTCTTAATAAAAAAGATAAAGTGTCCGTGAATTCCAAGTTACCTGTGTCCTAAAAAATTGATAGGGGACAACACAAAGATACTATAACTGCAACAACTCACCCTAAAAGAGAACAAAAATGAGGCCTTTGAACACCCATTTTTATGGAGAAGTTGCTTGTGCTCAGTAGGTCTGTCATGTCCAACTCTTTGTGGCTCCATGGGTTGCAGCCCACCAGGCTCCTTTATCCATGGAATTTTCCAGGCAAGAATACTGGAGTGGGCTGCCATTTTCTACCCAATTTTTAGGGTAGCATAACAAAATAGCTCCTCAGAAAGGAGAAGAGTAAAGATTTAATGAAAACACAGTCCTTATTTATTCAGTATCTTATTTCTATATCCCTCATAACTATTATAGTGGAGATTTTGAGCAACAGGAAGATTTTTAACTTACAAGAGGGCTTTAAGATAACACAATGTCTATTTGTAAAAAAAAAACAAAAAAACTAATACTGTTAAAAAGGAAAATAAACTACAGAGCTAGCTCTTTCATGTGTTTCATAGCAATCTCATAGAAAACGGTAATGTTTTCTAAAATTACAATATTTTGCATATTCTAAGTTGAATGTCAAAATTGAATAACATCAGCTGCAACTGTGGTGTCAAAAATCTGATACCAAATTTGCTGCTCCGTTTTGCTTGCAACATTATACCACAGATATGCATCAATTTTTGCTCCTGGAGGACAAAACACATCCATGATTATATCCATACCTTGATGAAGGTCATCATTGATTAAGACTTCTGATCCTGGAATCTGGAAGAATTTGTCAGAATTTGTGAGGTAAGTTTCAAATACTCCCATTCCATTGTCAAGAGTAAATGTCATCATAAACACATGTTGGAGGGGTACAGTAGCCAGCACTTCTGCCACAGAAGTAGGAATCCACAAAGTTTTATCAACTAGGGAATTTAGATTTTGTATTGGTCTCGAACTAGAACACTGTTTACATCCATAGTGATGTATTTTTCCTTGTATAAGGAATGGTGCTGAAAGGTCAAGTAGTTCCAGGTCTTTGTGACCAGATCTCATAGGAATTACTCTATGAAACTTGTTTGAGAGTTCTCAGATTTCACTGAGTGTATATCCTTCTATCAAAATTAGACAGTCATTTGATAGTGGAAGAATACCGTTATTTTTCACAAAATGAACAGCTACATTTCGTCCCCTTGGATCTTTAGCTAAACTGAGGTCATGTAAACTCAGAAGACTCTTTCAATTTGTTAAACTTTGTTGTACTAAGTGTCATTCACTGCAAGAAGTTCCACATGAAGGTGATCTGGATAAGATTTTGCAAGAGGGTGCAACCAAATCCCCCATATACAAAATACACCATTAGATGATTTGAAGAATGGAGAAGTTAAGCTACCATTTTTATTTATCTCCATGTGGTAAATAGGAGCCTTCAGATGACATTAGAATTTAAGTTGTCTTATCTTAATCTCCTGGGACTTCCCAGGTGGCGCTAGTGGTAAAGAACCCGCCTGCCAATGCAGAAGACTCAAGAGATGTGTGTTTGATCCCTGGGTTGGGAAGGTCCCCTGGACAAGGGCAAGGCAACCCACTCAGGTATTCTTGCCTGGAGAATCCCGTGGACAGAGGAATCTGTTGGGATACAGTCCATAGAGTCACAAAGCGTTGGACACTATTGAAGCAATTGAACATGCACGTGCACATGCAATTTAATCTCCTAAGGGGGAAAAAGAAAAAGCTATAAAAACTAAGAAACTATATGTAATAGTCTTATTGAATTAATTTAAAAGATTCCAGATATTGGGTGCCACATACTCATAAATCATTGATTAAGTCTTTCAATGGCAAATATATTAACAAATGCACTTCAACAAGAAAAAAAAATGTCCTATTCAATTTAAAAGAAATGAAGTAAGGATTAAGCTAATGTATTCAACACTTCGGCACTCAAATTATGAGAAAATTGCTTCAGGTTTTCCATTAAGAAATGATAAGACATTTATTCTGCTTAGCATCAATGCCCTTATCACATCTGATATAAATCATTATTTGAATGCAGTTCCTAAGTGACCAAATTCACAAATGGCTTGCAATTTGTTTACAAACTAATCATTGAAGTTTTCATATTTTTGACTGGCGTACCTCAAAAGGAGCCTGCGGTGTAACTGCATGAGCAGCTGCAAGTAGGAAACAAACAGAATTTATGATTTTATTGCCTGTTCTACTTCAGCTGAAAATGATCAGGGGGAAGAAAATGCAGACAGGCAAACAGTCAGAGGTTTAGAGAAAAACATGAGGAGGAATGTCAGGGTAAGTAGAAGCTTTGGTTGGAAATGCCTTTGGAATAGTTTGTATTTCTATCTTTTTGCAATAGTGTTTTACATGATATGTGGGTTATTGTTAAGAAAAATGGATCCTCTTAGGAAAACATTGACAACTCTTCTGAAGACACTGCCCTCCTAGAATGGTTGAATTTAATAAATAGAACCAAACCTACAGACAGTATAGGCCTCTACAAAATAAATCTCCTGAAATTTATTCATAGAAATAAAAAGGGGAAAGAAGAGAATTACAGGGTTCAAGTCCTTTTTGCATGTCCATCTTAAGGAGAAATCCCTACATATGCTGTCTGTACTGGGAGACACACTGGGCCACATCCCTTCACTTTAATCTGCATTATATGTTTCATAATGTAATTTCACACTTAACTAAAGCAATATTTTTCAGTACTGAAAACATGTCTGTTCATAAGCTAATAAAAACACCTTACAAACATACCCATTTTGAGAAAAAGATTTATATTCATAATAGGGATATAAATTTTACCTGGCAGATAGACGGCAGTCATCAACCCCCTGATGTAGGGGTATTTTGCACCTATACAACTTACTTCCTCTAAAACATTTTGCTGTGCTGTTTGCCAAGAAGCTGAGCTTTTTAAAGGACAAAGGCAGAAAATGAGTCTTACTTGCAAAGTATTTCTGATGTATTATTTTGAATGCCACCATAAAATCAACAAGAACCAAAAAAAGCTTTTAGAAAATGTATTGTTGAAGTTTCTTTCTTTTCAACTAAAGTGCTTAAAGAACCCTTCCTTAGCAGATGGACTGCTACAGGCAGGAAAATAACATATATTTGAAACAACACACCATATTGTGTGTGTCAGGGGGAGTTCAACAGGCTAAATTAATATATGATGGTTTTCTCTTCCCCCTCCTTGTGTAACACCTGCTGTGATGAGTTGAATTCTGAGCACTTCTAGCTCTCAGTATTAGAACACGGTAAGCTTAAAGAGTAAATATTGGCTTCTCCCCTGCTTTACAAAGAATGTCTGTGCATTTTGTGGACACCCTGCCATGGTTTCTGCCGGTGGGATACAGAGGAGCCCAAAACCAATCACAGCAAGTGGGATGTTTAACTACTGTCTTGATGAAAAAAATATTATGTTCATAAAAGCAAAATTATTTACTGAGGCTTTCCACCTGCCAAGTATTGAAAGAGTAAATTATAAATATTTTCCCTAGATATAAATTGCAAGCATATTTGAAAATGATATTTCCTTATACCTACAGATATATACGCTGTTGAAACCACAAGGAGAAGCTCCTCCTTATTTTGTTAATTAATTGATTTATTTTCAAGCACACTTGACTTCATAACTGTGAACTTTTCAACTAACTGGTTAAATGTTTAATTTCATAAGTAAACCTATATATGAGATTTTTTTCATTTTTTTAAAGCCAGTTTCTATCATTGCAACTTAAGTATTCAGGATAATTGTTAGAACAGATATTGATTAACATCATGAAATAAATAAATAAATAAGACCAGTGTCCATAAACAAGATTTGAAGTCTTGGAAAATTCACTAATTGATGTCAATTTCAATAAGCTTTGTTCTAGTAATATCACCAAGTCAGAATCTCTAACCACAGGATTTCAGGCTCTACCATTTCAGCACCTCTGCTCTTTTTTTTTTTTTTTTTTAGTTGGAGGCTAATTACTTCACAATATTTCAGTGGGTTTTGTCATACATTGATATGAATCAGCCATAGATTTACATGTATTCCCCATCCCGATCCCCCCTCCCACCTCCCTCTCCACCCGATTCCTCTGGGTCTTCCCAGTGCACCAGGCCTGAGCACTTGTCTCATGCATCCCACCTGGGCTGGTGATCTGTTTCACCATAAATAGTATACATGCTGTTCTTTTGAAATATCCCACCCTCACCTTCTCCCACAGAGTTCAAAAGTCTGTTCTGTATTTCTGTGTCTCTTTTTCTGTTTTGCATATAGGGTTATCGTTACCATCTTTCTAAATTCCATATATATGTGTTAGTATGCTGTAATGTTCTTTATCTTTCTGGCTTACTTCACTCTGTATAATGGGCTCCAGTTTCATCCATCTCATTAGAACTGATTCAAATGAATTCTTTTTAATGGCTGAGTAATATTCCATGGTGTATATGTACCACAGCTTCCTTATCCATTCATCTGCTGATGGGCATCTAGGTTTCTTCCATGTCCTGGCTATTATAAACAGTGCTGCGATGAACATTGGGGTGCACGTGTCTCTTTCAGATCTGGTTTCCTCAGTGTGTATGCCCAGAAGTGGGATTGCTGGGCCATATGGCAGTTCTATTTCCAGTTTTTTAAGAAATCTCCACACTGTTTTCCATAGTGGTTGTACTAGTTTGCATTCCCACCAACAGTGTAAGAGGGTTCCCTTTTCTCCACACCCTCTCCAGCATTTATTGCTTGTAGACTTTTGGATAGCAGCCATCCTGACTGGCGTGTAATGGTACCTCATTGTGGTTTTGATCTGCATTTCTCTGATAATGAGTGATGTTGAGCATCTTTTCATGTGTTTGTTAGCCATCTGTATGTCTTCTTTGGAGAAATGTCTGTTTAGTTCTTTGGCCCATTTTTTGATTGGGTCATTTATTTTTCTGGAATTGAGCTGCAGGAGTTGCTTGTATATTTTTGAGATTAGTCCTTTGTCTGTTTCTTCATTTGCTATTATTTTCTCCCAATCTGAGGGCTGTCTTTTCACCTTGCTTATAGTTTCCTTTGTTGTGCAAAAGCTTTTAAGTTTCATTAGGTCCCATTTGTTTAGTTTTGCTTTTATTTCCAATATTCTGGGAGGTGGGTCATAGAGGATCTTGCTGTGATTTATGTCGGAGAGTGTTTTGCCTACGTTCTCCTCTAGGAGTTTTATAGTTTCTGGTCTTACATTTAGATCTTTAATCCATTTTGAGTTTATTTTTGTGTATGGTGTTAGAAAGTGCTCTAGTTTCATTCTTTTACAAGTGGTTGACCAGTTTTCCCAGCACCACTTGTTAAAGAGGTTGTCTTTTTTCCATTGTATATCCTTGCCTCCTTTGTCAAAGATAAGGTGTCCATAGGTTCGTGGATTTATCTCTGGGCTTTCTATTCTGTTCCATTGATCTATATTTCTGTCTTTGTGCCAGTACCATACTGTCTTGATGACTGTGGCTTTGTAGTAGAGTCTGAAGTCAGGCAGGTTGATTCCTCCAGTTCCATTCTTCTTTCTCAAGATTACTTTGGCTATTCGAGGTTTTTTGTATTTCCATACAAATTGTGAAATTCTTTGGTCTAGTTCTGTGAAAAATACCGTTGGTAGCTTGATAGGGATTGCATTGAATCTATAGATTGCTTTGGGTAGAATAGCCATTTTGACAATATTGATTCTTCCAATCCATGAACACGGTATGTTTCTCCATCTGTTTGTGTCCTCTTTGATTTCTTTCATCAGTGTTTTATAGTTTTCTATGTATAGGTCTTTTGTTTCTTTAGGTAGATATACTCCTAAGTATTTTATTCTTTTTGTTGCAATGGTGAATGGTATTGTTTCCTTAATTTCTCTTTCTGTTTTTTCATTGTTAGTATATAGGAATGCAAGGGATTTCTGTGTGTTAATTTTATATCCTGCAACTTTACTATATTCATTGATTAGCTCTAGTAATTTTCTGGAAGAGTCTTTAGGGTTTTCTATGTAGAGGATCATGTCATCTGCAAACAGGGAGAGTTTCACTTCTTTTCCTATCTGGATTCCTTTTACTTCTTTTTCTGCTCTGATTGCTGTGGCCAAAACTTCCAACACCATGTTGAATAGTAGTGGTGAGAGTGGGCACCCTTGTCTTGTTCCTGATTTCAGGGGAAATGCTTTCAATTTTTCACCATTGAGGGTGATGCTTGCTGTGGGTTTGTCATATATAGCTTTTATTATGTTGAGGTATGTTCCTTCTGTTCCTGCTTTTTGGAGAGTTTTAATCATAAATGAGTGTTGAATTTTGTCAAAGGCTTTCTCTGCATCTATTGAGATAATCATATGGTTTTTATCTTTCAATTTGTTAATGTGGTGTATTACATTGATTGATTTGTGGATATTAAAGAATCCTTGCATTCCTGGGATAAAGCCCACTTGGTCATGGTGTATGATTTTTTTAATATGTTGTTGGATTCTGTTTGCTAGAATTTTGTTAAGGATTCTTGCATCTATGTTCATCAGTGATATTGGCCTGTAGTTTTTTTGTGGCATCTTTGTCTGGTTTTGGAATTAGGATGATGGTGGCCTCATAGAATGAATTTGGAAGCTTACCTTCATCTGCAATTTTCTGGAAGAGTTTGAGTAAGATAGGTGTTAGCTCTTCTCTAAATTTTTGGTAGAATTCAGCTGTGAAGCCATCTGGTCCTGGGCTTTTGTTTGCTGGAATATTTTTGATTAGTTTCGAAGCACCTCTGCTCTTGTCAAGTTCACCCATTACTTGCACGTGGCCAAACTTAGTGATGAATATTCTGTGTTCATCTCAGTGCACAAAATATCCAGCAAGGTTAGCCAAACCCACACAGTTCCATTTTCTCTAGCATCACACTTGCAGGTTTTCCTCCTTCCCAGGAGACTTAAGTGACTTCTCTACTACTCAGTCACCAAACACTGGCTCAATCTGTTAACCATGCCTTCTTTCTAAAAGACTTCTTCCCACGAGTTTAAGTCCTATTCATATGATAGTTACTCCCCAGTTTGTATAATCAGCCTAAGTTCATGTATTCACCTGCCAATTTGACATCTCCACACGACTGTCCGCATGATCTACATCTCACAACTGACATGTCCAAAACAAACTCTCCCTCTAAAAATCTTCTCTACCTTACTCCCTCTTAGCAACACTGTCCATGAATACCTACAGAAAAAATCCAAAGATCTGATCGAGTTTTCCCTTGTCCTTACTCCCTCAATCCAGCAGCAGTTTCTGTTGACTCAAACTCCCTATCATCTCCCAAATCTATCCACTTCTCTCCATCTTCATTTTTACAAACCTTCTTCAGAACCCCACCATTGCTGTATTGGGTCACTACATTAATCTTGTTTTTCTCCTGTCCTTTATACTCCATGCCAGGCACAAATTAGGGTGATCTATGTTGAGTAAATCAGACCAGAGTATTCTCTTTCTTAAAAAAAAAAAAAAAAAAGATCAGTGTTTCCTTCCTTTGGCTTATGAGGCAATGTATGAACTAGCTTGTCTCTCTAGATTCATCTCATGCAACAGTATCCTGTTTTACAATGTGCTGGCCATCCTGGCCATCTTCTATTACTCCAATATGTCATGCTCTTTCCAAGTACACACCTTTACACTAGCTATTCTCTTGGTCTGGAAAGGTCTTTGCCCAGGTCAGTGCAGACAATCTTATTCTTCTAATTTAGACTTTGGATTAAATTTTCCTTCCTAAAAGAATGCTACCCTGGACACCAAATTTTAAATAGACTCCCTCTCCCACTCCACACCAAACACTCAATAAGATCCCACCATGTTTTACAGCATTTTTCACCAGTGATTTCTATTTTGTATTCTACTAGAAGACATTTTAAACATCCTTTGCTGTTGTGTTTATTGCTAAGTCCCAGCGTCTTGAACAGGGCTTGGAACATAATATATGCTCAATAAATGTTGTTGAATAAATATGCATGTTAGGATGTTAGGGGTGCCTCCAAGAAAGCTCCAACTGAGGATAAGTCTGGTCACCTCTGGAGTTTTTTTTTTTTTTTAAATATGTAAGAAGACCTTTGATTTGTTCATTTACCTTGCCTGGTTTCAGTCTTGTCCCCATCCATCACTGAGTGACTGTACATGGGGCTTTGGATAAATGTTTATGTTCTCTGTACACATTTCTTTAAATATAAGATATAGATTTATATTTGTTCCTTTGATACATTAAATAATGTCTACATCTCTACTCTGTGGACTGGGCACCCAGAACACAGAAGTAAACACTATATGCAAAAATTCCTGCCTTCAGAGATTTATATTCTATCAGGAGGATATGAACCACAATCAAGAAAAATAAGCAGCATATATAACATTTAGATAGTGGTAAATGGTGGTAAATGTTAGCAAAGAAGTAGAGGGATCCAGAATTGGTGGGGGCGAGTATTATACTTTTTAACTGGAGTGTCCATTAAAGATGCCATTTAAGTGAAGACATGAATTATTTGGAGTGAGTCATCCAGGGCGCTCAGATGGTACAGAAAGGACAAGTGCAAAGAATATCCCGACGGAGAGAAGACAACAAGGAGGACAGCCTGGCTGCAGAGGGATGAGTGAGAGGGAGGAAGGCAGAAGATGAGGTCAGAGGCAGAACACAGGAAGTCTTTGGGAAGAGCACTGGGTTTTATGCCCG
Organism: Cervus elaphus; assembly: GCF_910594005.1. Taxonomy (NCBI): domain Eukaryota; kingdom Metazoa; phylum Chordata; class Mammalia; order Artiodactyla; family Cervidae; genus Cervus; species Cervus elaphus. The sequence continues at coordinate 19,579,114 of NC_057842.1, read as the reverse complement.
TGAGATAGGGCAGCAATGGAGAGTTTGAGTGAAAAAGAAAATTGATCTCCCTTTTTTTTTCAGCAAAAATTTTTTTTTACTGAAGCATAGTTGCAGTTCGATATTATATTAGGGAAGAGTGTACAATGTAGGGAGTCACAATTTTTAAAGGTTACACTCTATTTGTAATTGCTATAAAATATTGGTTATATTCCCTGTGTTGTATAATATTTTCTTATAGTTTATTTTATGCCTAATAGTTTGTGCTTCTTAATTCCCTACCCTGATATTTCCCCTCCACCCCTCCCCTCTGGTAACCACTAGTTTGTTCTATCTGTGAGTCTGTTTCTTTTTTGTTATATTCACTAGTTTGTTGCACTTTTTTAGATGCCACATATATAGGATATTATAAAATATTTGTCTTTCTTTCTTTCTGTGTTGCTGCAAATGGCAAAATTTTATTCGCTTTTATGACTGAGTAGTAGTCTGTTGTGTGTGGGTGTGTGTGTGAGCATGTTCAGTCATGTCCAACTCTTTGTGACTGTAGCCCTCAAGGCTCCTCTGTCCATGAGATCTTCCAGGCAAGAATAATGGAATGGGTTACCAGTTCCTCCTCAGGGATTTCCCCACCCAGGATTCGAATTCATATTTCCTGCATTGGCAGGAAGATTCTTTACTACTGAGCTACTGAGCCATCTGGGAAGCCCATTATATATATATATCAATCAGTTTCTTTATCCATTCATCTGTTGATGGACACAGATATGTATATATTATTTATTATATATTATTTATTTTACAAATATTTTTTAAAATCACCACAAAATACATTTTTGCATTGCAAATTTTACCCAATTGTATTTTCTTTACCTGAACAATATTATCATATATATTTACCATTAAGCAAACATAGAGTTTTGCTAGCTTTTGTGAAGGGGAAGAGCACAATCTTTTAATCAGGATATGCTTGCCTATGAAAGGTACTGAGGTGATATTTTGTAGAAGTAACTAAAATTTATTTACTAGCTTGGCATTGTTGTAATCCATTTCAGGTAAGGACAAAGGTAGAAGATGGTCATCACTCTGGAAACCAGTTATCTTGAAAGCATTCAAGGAAAGTGAGACAGAAACCAACATGAATGAGCAAAAATAAACATAATGAAATAACAAAAGGTTTATATATTAATTTCTCACAAAAAATAAAAAAATATTTTGCCATAAAAGTAAGCTCTTAGCTTTAAATAGTTAGATAAGTACATTTTGGTGATCTGTTTTTAATTACATATAGCCATATTTTTCAGACTCTTTTTTTTTAATTTAGAAAGCTTCTGTAACCAAAGAAGATCCCATATTAACTTTGTAAAACACTAATTAGAAATATCTATAGTAGTAAGATAATAACAAATAAAATATAATAATATATTTTATAAATAATATAGTCAGGTACTCACTCTCCCACTGAAATTTGAAGTTAATATTATTAGTTTCTTGAAGTATTTTCATTTTAATTTGTATTTGTCCTTACAAGGATGGAAGGTTTCCCTGGTAGCTCAGTTGATAAAGAATCCACCTGCAATGCAGGAGACCCCGGTTCAATTCCTGGGTTGGGAAGATCCCCTGGAGAAGGGATAGGCTACCCACTCCAGTATTCTTGGGCTTCCTTGGTGGCTCAGCTGGTAAAGAATCCGCCTGCAATGCAGGAGACCTGGGTTCAATCCCTGGCTTGCGAAGATCCCCTGGAGAAGGATAAGGCTACCCACTCCAGTATCCAGGCCTGGAGAATTCCATGGAGTGTACGGTCTGTGGGGTCGCAAAGTCAGACATGACTGAGCGACTTTCACTTCACTTAACAAGGACTAGAAGCATTCTAGGCAGAGGCATAAAATTGTTAGTACCTGGAAAGACAGGCACAAACTAGATAAAGTAGATAATACTTTAGAAACAGGGATTCAATTGAATGTCAACTTACTCTATTCTCCCTCACTGAAGAGCACATTGATCTTAATGAATGGTTTTTCCATTACAAGCTCAAAGCTTTCCCTTTAATAATTGAAAAACAAAAGCCTTTATTTAAATTTTATAAATGTACATCTTTTCTGTCTTTCCTCTTCTACCTGTGAAATTTAGTCCAGGTCAGAAAATTACCTCACCTTTTAGATCATCTTCCTAATTCTTTAAAATAGACATTTAAAATCAAATGGTTTGCCAAAATACTGTTGTTTTTCTCCTTTGGACTTGAGCACTTTGTTTAGAAGGAGGAAGAGGAGAAGGGGTAAAGGGGAGGAGGAAAAAAGGAGAATGCAGCAACTAAAGGGAAAAAATTAAGCCAAGATCATAATTTGGTGAGCAGCTGTACTAATAAATGGCAATTGAAACTTTCTTGCCCTTATGTCTAGTTGAAGCAGAATGCAATGAGTGACAGAAAAATTCTTATCCACATTCCTATTTTTCTGATCCCCATTTCTCACATCATAATTATCAGTATCAGACCTTGCATCTGCCTGTTCTCTCAAGGTCATCATAGGGCTGCTGAAGGCCTGAGTCTCTCTGCCTCCAGTGTCTCCTTTAGTTTTCTCTCTCCTCTTTCATTGTTTTCTCTCTGCAGGCTCAATTTGAACAGAAACTCAACCCACTAGGCAGTCACAGTCAGTTAGCAAGTGATAAGAAGCTATCAGCCTCAAAAAAAAAAAAAAAAGACTAAATGGTATATGAAAGCAGTGAGGAGGAGCTGTGTGGAAATGTAATACTTTGGTTCAGCTTTTCTCTGTGGATTTAATCATTTCAATGTCCTTACTTACCCTCTGCTGTCCTTCCAAGTAGATTAGCCTCTATTATCAGTTCTCAGGAACCAGGACAGAGAGTGAACCAGGAGAGAGCGGGTGCGGCAGTGCAACAGAGAGCGACAGAGCCGCCATTCCACCAGGCTCGGGGCAGGACTGAAGAAGCAGATAGCTAGGCTTCCAGTTACCTTGCAGCACCAAGTTGCATGCTGACCTTGCAGATAAACCGCCAACAGGAACAGTGTACCCTGACTGGATGAAAGACAAAGCAACCCACCACAGCCTCCTCCCTTTTGTGGTAGAGAGGATTTCCCAGCCCAACACCTGTGCAGAAGGGATCTCAAGCCTAGTAATCTTGGCCATGTTGTAATATTATGATAATATCATCAGCATTGTGGCTTTGGTCCATCCCTGCCCCGTATGGGTTTCACGTTGGTGCTCATGGGAAAGATTCAAAATGGCGCCTGGTGGAAACCCAAGAATTGCAGACGACACGTGTCTAGGAAAGGGGAAATGGCATCACCTTCATCTAAACCCCAGAAAACTAACCCCATATTAAAATTTTAAGCTATCCCTGCAACATGTAACTCACTCCACAGGAGTGCCCGTGTGCTCTCCCACACAGACTGTGCTTCTTATAAACTCTGTGCCTGGTTTGCAATCTTGATCTCTTTGTCAAATGGTTTATTCAAAGAAGATAAGGACTGAGATCCTTTTGCTCATAGGAAGCAGGACCAGAGCTCTCATCATCTAGGCACTTAGTCTAAAAGAATGGGATCATTTGGTTTCATGTTTATTTCACACATCTCTGATAGCCCATCTTGTTTACAGAAAAGATTTCAATAGATCATGGACTTTAATTAGCTAATGTTGCTTTTTTTCAAGAGTTTTGTTAGACTGCAGGTGTATCTGTATTATCTTTACAGGTCAGGTTTCAAATTAAGACAAAGATGGCAAACTGGTGGCCCATGAGTTGCTCTATGGCTGTCACACAGGCTTTCTCTGGCAGACCTTGTGTTTTTATAAAAATTGAGTCGAAATCCTTTCAGACAGTGAACACAATTATGCTCTTTCCAGCCCCCATTCTTTCCTATTATTTTGTACTCAGCCTGACCCACACACTAGTTTATCTGTCTGGCTCTTACAGATATTTCAGATAGAACCCTCATAGTCTTTCAATCCATGTTGATCTGGATGTGCCAAGAGAGGAAATTTGAAACCATTATATGTTTCTATCTGTTCAACATCAATTTACTTGCACAGACAGAACTTTTCAGGTTTCCATGTTCCATATACTTCATCTCAGTTTACCAGAGGAACAAAAAGCTAATGACTTATATTTCTAATTGTTTCATTATCACTTAACTTCTCTTGCTGTCTACACAGAAAGGTGGCCAACTATCAATTTTTCTCTGTCATTCAAATAATGGACAATTATTAACGATTTTATTTGAGATTGAAATATTTAAGAACCATATGCCCAATTGAAAATTTCCTTTGACCTATTAATCAATTAACAGTTCAATTTGCATATTCATGGATATCCTGTGGTATATTTAAGCAATCAACACATGGAACTGATAGAAATATTCTTATATGGAGCTGGACACAATGCATGAACTTCTTTTAGATTTTTTCATCCATTCACCTGACTTACCTATGTCATTTTACCCCTGAACACTGTAGGGAGAGTGTTCACTTTTCTTATAGGTACTGTGGCTGGTCCAATAACTAAAGTGATATAAGACAGATTAATAGGAAAAAACTGAAGTATAACAACATGTATATCCCTTACATATGTGGGAGAGATCCAGTAAAACTGAGTAAGTCCCCTAAGTGGCAGAGCCCTCACCTAATACCATTTTCAGCTAGACAGCAGATGTTGGAAGTGGGGAGTCAGGTGTGGGAGGTGACCAGGAAAAGCACAGTAAAAGAGGTTAAGATTGTTAAGCATATTTAAGTCTATTGCCTTCTGCATAGACAGTGTTACAGAATTAGTCAACTAGACATATGCTGGGGTCCCAGCCCAGGCAGAGCCCTCCTTCTTGTCTCAGCCAGAGAGGTTCTTTTTCTGATCAGATTTGCACAGCCAATAACAAAATCTATGCTGAGACTAGAACAACTCAAGCTTTATTAAATGGTCGAAAAATGGAGAAATGAGGCTTTATTTCACAAATCAACTCAACCCAATTTGAGTGAGACAAATTTGGATGGAGACACCAAATATATAGTAGAATCAAGGTAAAAGGAAGGGATTTGGAAAGAGTGAGAGGAATAAATATCATGAGTTAACCAGGAACAAGAATGTGATGTGGACCCAAATACAACTCTCCTTTTCAGTCCTTTTTTGGACCTTTCTGGTTGTTGTCACGGCAACTGTCAGCTCTCTTGGTGCTGACAGGTGTGCCATTTAGCTAATGATTTATAATCAGTATATAATGAGGCTCATGGTCTACTGGAACTCAAATCTTCTGCCATGTTGGGCCTAGTTGTTTCTAACTGGTTCTTGTTTAATTCTCTTTGTAGCTTCCTCCTGAAACTTAGATAAAAGTAATTAGCTTCTGTTTGAAAGATGGGCAGGGGTATGTTTCTGGGTAACAGAAACAGCCTTGGTACAATAAGAGTTTTTAGGGATAAGTTCATCTCCCTCTTCCTGGTACAGTGAGGGAGAGACCCTTATAAATATAAATACACACACACACACACACACACACACATATATATATACATATATATATATATATATATATATATTTATACATGTAAGTGTCTCTTACAAAAGGATAACTTCTCAGTTTTCAAAGCTTCTCCTATGTCTGCAGTTTCTTAAAAATAATCAGCCTAAAATAATCGTCATGCCAATAAACATCTTTTAGGGTGGCAAAATATGCTCGTCTGTAAAACTCAAGGATTTGGTACTCAAAATAAGCCAGTTTATTTTCATCTCCTTCATGTACTCTTTTCATCCTCGTATCCAATATCTTCATTCAGCCTAAAATGAATTTATTCTCCATTTGACAAATTCGTATTTGTTTATCTTGAGCACAACTTGATTTTTTTCCTTACAATGTTGTCCCTAAGTAATGTTATCTTCAGGGTAATCACTCCTTATTTTTACTTTAAGATTCTAAATTACTAAATATTTTGTGTATTTTATTTTGAAACATTTTCCCCAGACATTTTCTATGTTTGTTACACATTCTGAATTAGATTTTAGGTTCCATGAGGTCAAGAGCTGTATGTCTTCTATGTCTTTATAGAGATAAAAACTGAAAGTTCAACCTAGAAATTAGGAGATCTAATTGATTTTATTGGGATTCCCTCATAGCTCAGTTGGTAAAGAATTTGCCTGCAATGCAGAAGACCTGGTTTCAATTCCTGGGTAGAGAAGATCAGGCAATTCATGAATCCAGCAGCATCCTATCTGGCAGCTAGGAGGGGTCTCTGAGTACCTGTACAAAATGGAAGAATTTATAGGAAGACTAGTGAGGCAAGGGAAAGGAAGAAAAAGAAAAGAAAGGATTATTTTTAGGCCAGGACATCTTAGGGGGTCTTAGTGAGTAGGCAAAGGGTTTTATCATGCAAACTGCCTCTCCTTCCTCTGTCTGATGGACTTGTTGATTACATTTCTGGTGAAGGTCCAGACTACTGTGAGGTTAGGTATAAAATCCAGATCTGGCATTATGTGTACAAGTGACACCATTATGGGCCTGTGGGTTTTGTCTTTAACAATAGTCACCTGTAGTTACTCTGATTCTTAGAGTATTCTAAAAGAATTACATATTTCATATTTTCTTTCTTCATAGCCCACAAACCATCAACATGATTCAATTATTACAAACACTTAGTCTCTTATCTCCTAAATGGGTTTCCCAGGTAGCGCTAATGGTAAGGAAACTGTCTGCCAATGCAGGAGACTTAAGAGACACAAGTTCAATCCATGGCAACCCACTCCAGTATTCTTGGGCTTCCCTGGTAGCTCATCTGGTAAAGAATCTGCCTTCAATGCAGGAGACTTGGGTTCAAACCCTAGGTTGGGAAGATCCCTTAGAGAAGCAAATGGCTACCAACTCCAGTATTCTTGCCTGGAGAATCCCCATGGACAGAGGAGCCTGGTGGGCTACAGTCCAAAGGGTCACAAAGAGTTGGATAAAATGAAGCAACTTATTGCTCAATCTCCTAAACTGCCTAATTGTTTTTGTTGTTGTTTAGTCGCTCAGTCATAGCCCTCTTTTGCTATCCCATGGTCTATAGTCCACCGGACTCATCTGTCCATGGGATTTCCCAGGCAAGATTACTGGAATGGGTTGCCATTTATAACAGCATACAAAAAAAAAAAAAACTAAACAAACAAAAAAAACCCCCACAAATCCTTTTGTCATATATTTTGATTTGTAGTTTAGAAAAGGTAATTGCCACTCATCCCTACCTAAAATCCCACCTAACAGTGCTGGAGTTATGCAACATTTGCTTGGTTGGATTCAAGAACATGGATGGGGCCACTTAAACTAATTGTCAAGTCACAGGGAAGAACAGTCAAAAATCATAAGCATGCTTTCTGAATAGTACTTCTATTTGGCTGGAGCCAAAAAAAGGGGTGAAGTGTGGGAACAGAGCCAGTGTGCTCCTCCACTTCTCTCCATAAAGAAGATGTCATAAACTACCCCAATTTTCCATTCTGGAATAGTTGTGGCAGGTTTTGCAGATCATAGCACCTTGTGTTTCACGAAAAGTGAGTCACTCAGTCGTGTCTAACTCTTTGTGACCCCATGGACTATACAGTCCATGGAATTCTCCAGGCCAGAATACTGGAGTGGGTAGCCTTTCCCTTCTCCAGAGGATCTTTCCAACCCAGGGATTGAACCCAGATCTCCTACATTGCAGACATTGAGCCACAGGAGAAGCCCTGTGTTTCATGAAGCTGGTTGTAAAGTAAAATGCAAGCCTCAGCTTATAACTCTGGGGGTGAGCAGAAGGATGGATTATCCTTTTGGAGAGTCATGTTTCTGTATTATTGCTGGTTGTATTAACAGGAGAAAAATAGTTGGACCTGTAGCTAGTTGTATACCCTCCGGGTCAATTGAAAAGAGTCCTTGTTATTGAAGTTCAGGACCCAAGACACTTAGCAATAAGTATTATCATATACTCCTAAGCCATTATTCCCTGTAAGTTCAGCTTCCTCAATAACCATATTTGGGTGGATAAATGTGCTATGTGGAAAAATTTATTAATTCCTAGTGCTTGGGGTCATAATATACAAAATAAGTCTAATATTTAGACCAAATACTGTACTATTTGTATAATACTTAATGGCATATTTAGTGAAAGTTCTGTAGCTTGATACAGGTATATATTTTAGGGTATTTAAGAGTACATATTTGAGAGTTTTAACTTTATAAAGAGCACAAATCAAAAAAGAGAGGTTTATATGATACCCAAGGGATTATGTCTGATTAGAAAATAGAGGCACATTAATGAGAAACTTCTAGATAATGATGGGGAACAAAGATATATTGTAGAATCTTTCTTGGGCAGCTATTTTTTTTAAAGCAAGAAAAATATTTACCATATGTTAAAAAAGAAATGTCAGGCCCCTAATAGAGTTACTAATGCTAAAATCAAGACTGAATACATATATAACCTAGCTGCAAGTACAACTTTCCTCAAGAATACAGCCCTAAACAGTCAGTGTGAAATTTTCTGGTCAGCACCAATGAGGTGATGTGTCATGTGGGTCCTCTCTATCTCCACTGAATGAAGATGAAGTAATCCACCAAGAAGACCACTTTGTCCTCAGACAGATGTGACCTAAACTGAAACTGTGTTTTTTGTTTATTACTTCTTTGTCCTGCCTCTGAAAACCTCTCCCTTTCTGTGGACCATTGCAGTTCCCCTCTACTCACTAGATGGGAGGCTGCCGGGTCCATGAATCATTCAGTAAAGTTTATTAGATTTTTAAAATTTACTTTGGTGAACTTTGTTTTCTTAACGCCATCAACAGCAACCATATAAAGAGCTACATTATAATTTGAAATAAATCTAGTCAAAAGATAGAGATAAAAATTGCTATAAAACACTTAACCCAATCCCATTCCTGAGACGAGGGTCAGCCAACTATAAGAATTTTCATTGAATTCAAAAATCTATGGGAAAACAAGCTTTTCATTCTCATTAATATGCCCACATCAAGAGAAAGAGTAAACCATGCAATTTTTTTTAATTGTAGGATAATTGCTTTACAGTATTATGCTGGTTTCTGCCATACATCAACTTGAATCAGTCACAGGTATACATATGTCCCTTCCCTCTTGAACCCCCTTCCCATTTCCCAGCCATCCCACCCCCTATGCTGTCACAGAGCACTGGGTTGTGGGCCTTTGTCACACAGCAAATTCTCAATTGTTATCCATTTTACATGTGCTGTTTGCTGTGCCTAGCCTCTCAGTCATGTCTGACTCTTTGCGACCCCATGGACTGTAGCCCACCAGGCTTCTTTGTCCATGGGGATTCTCCAGGCAAGAATACTGGAGTGGGTTGCCATGCCTTGCTCCAAGGGATTTTCCCAACCCAGGGATTGAACCCAGCTATCCTGCATGGCAGGAGGATTCTTTACAACCTAAGGCACCGAGGAAGTCCATCTATTTTACATGTGGTGGTGTATATGTTTCCATGCTACTGTCTCAATTCATCCCACCCTCTCCTTCCCCCCACCACTGTGTCCACAAGTCTGTTCTCTATGTCTGTGTCTCCACTGCTGCCCTGCAAATAGGTTCATTGGTACCATCTTTCTAGATTCCATACGCATGCATTAGTGAATGAGGCAAACAATTCTAAGAATTCTCACTAGTATTTGAAACTCTGATGAGAAACTGGGGGAAAGAGCCATTGTTACTGGGAAAGACAAGGTATAATGGGGAAAGTGAACAGCTGGAGTCTAAGTTCTCAGCTATCACCCCATAGGAACCAGCTCTGGCAATGCGGAATAAAACCTATGGCAGTAAATTTACCAAACTTCACATGACAGCCAATGGTTTTCAATGGACTGCACAGAGTTTCCACTGAGTTCTCTCCCTTCCCCTCCTTAATCTTCATCAGACAGAATGCACTTGAAACCAATAAAAAAAAAAAAAATACTGATGTTTAGACAGAGATGGTCCTGTTGACTTAGGTACATGATGAGACAAATGCCAGGACACCTATGTAATAAAACCACAGGTAAAAAAATTAATAATAATTCCATGCCAAAAACAAAGAACTCAGACCAGAAGCCAGCAAAAGCAGAGGAAATGAAGCAAAAAAATGATTGCAAAAAAATAAGAACACAGGTAAAATACCAGAATGATATCATTATCAAACTAAGATAGATTTAGCAAAGTAAGATCCAAAAAGCAAATTAATAACAGAGGTTGATGATTCCTCTGACAACCAGAGTAAATGGAGAGAAAACCATAAAAGTAAAGCAATGAAAGAAAACAGTGAGGAAAACAAAGATAATGTGACTTAAAGATAACTTTTCCTCAAATAGAAAGTCCAACAAACAAACAATTAATTCTACTTCAACATTAAAAAATTCCTTGCAGATACCTTGGAATAAATAAATCTGTTTATTAAAATATATGATTTTCATGAAACACTAAGAAAAGTAATTTAAATTAGAAATATTCTGTATAAGCTGTTAAATTTCAAAAGTAAAGAAAAAAATATGTTAAGCACTCAAACTGAAAAAAAAAAAGGAGGGGGAGAGTAAATCAAGCTGGTTTCAGGCTTTTCCAAATTAATATCTCTTTGCAAGGGAAATTTTTTTAACATCTCCAAAGTTTTCAGGATGCAAAATTGTAACCCAATAATATTATAAGCAATCAGAAACACCAAAGGTTCTTCACTATACCATGGTATGTTGTATTAGATCCTTATTGCTTCTGTAACAAATTATCACAAAATCAGTGGCTTTAAACAATACAAATTTCCTTTCCAGGGGGACAGAAGTCCAAAATTAGTCTCATGGGTCTAAAATCAAAGTGTTACATAGTGGAATGTGATTTCAAATCTATTTGTCTGTGGGAGAAATGAAGTTGTTTCTAAGAGTGAATCTGTTTTGATCTGAGAATGAAGTTGTTTTTATTAGCAAAGTTGTTTTGATACAAAAGGGAAATTGTTGTGTCATCCATGATTGCTGACAAGCACTGAGTAAGCTGCTGAGAGGCACCACTGGTTGCTTACCAGTAAGAACATAAGAAGAAACAACCATGGCAAGGGACATTTAGAGTATAAATACCCAGAGCGCGTGAAGAGTATTCAAGAGTGTTTGGTCTGGGCAAGGTGACTCTCGCTGATCTAAATAGCTCTTTGAAGACTTTGAGGCACCAACTCATGCCTAGAAAATGAATGTTTGGCCACAGTGAGAACCATGTAGTGGCCTCAGAAGGTTGTCTTGCCTGTCAACACCTACATCTTCATTCCCTCACATAAGGAGGGAATAAGCAATAAGGAAATTATTCCTCTAGCAATAAGGAACATTTATTCTTATGCTAGCAGCTGGACATCAACACGTGGTTGGCTAAACTGACTCTCCCAAGACCCAACTGGTAGAAGAGTTCACCTTGAACTAAATTTGGACTTTATTCTTTCATCTTCCCTTACTTGGGACAATAGTATTAATCTTACTTGGGACAATAGTTATTAATCTATCATTGGTTTGGAATATGGCATTTCTCTATTGGCAATGCAATTAAGAAATGCAAGACATTATCTTGCATGTTACTGGCTTATGAAATTATTATACAAGTTCTGCAGTGAACTTGTGTTAAGTAAAACATTGGCAAAGATAATCACAGTCTCTGAGCATAATTTGCACCCCCAAAAATCACAAGCTGTTATTGGGTTGTTCCTTTTGGAGGTTCCAAAGAAGAACTGAGTCCTCTCTTCCTTCAGCTTCTAGAGGCTTCTGGCATTCCTTGGATAGTGACTATATGTCTCCAATCTCTTCTTTTTTCACATTGTCTTCTCTTTCATTATACTATGACTGCCTCCCTCTTACAAGGAAACTATGATTGCATTGGACCCATCCAGATAATCCAGATAACTAAATCTCAATTTGTTGTTGTTCAGTCCCTCACAATCTTTTTTCAGTCACTCGCAAAATATCAATATCTTTGATTTAATCACATTTCCAAAATTTCTTTTGCTATATTAGGTAATATATTGCTATAGATTGAATATGTGTGTCCCCGTAAATTCACACCTTGAAACTTAATCCCCAATGGGATAATATGTGTAGGTAGGGCCTTTGGGAAGTGATTCGGTCATAAGGGAGAATTGTCATGAAAGGGATAAGTGTTTTTATAAAAGAGGTCCCAGAGAGCTGCCTCTCCCTTTCCACTATGGGAAGTTACAGTCGGAAGATGGTCACAGACACCGAATCTAGCAATACCTCCACCTTGGACTTCCTAGTCTCTAGAAATGTGAGGAAAAAAATTACTTTTTTCTTTTAAGCCACCCAGTCTATGGTGTTTTGTTAATAGGAGCCCTAAAAGGCTAAGATACATATTCATAGGGTTCTAGGAATTAAGATGTAGATATATCATAAAAGGACCAATATTTAACCTATCATAGATATTCTCAACATTTAAGAATTGGGAATCAAGTGAATTAAAAGATTAATCAAAGTAATATCCCCCCAGGTTCTGAAGAAATTTTAAAGAGATGAACAGAAATTCTTTCATTAAGCAATTTAATTACAAAGTTAAAACTAATCAACTGTATGGTGACACAGCACTTTGTAAATGTTACAAAACCTGATAAAAATTAAATAACTATTGCAATAAATAGCAATGAATTATGAGATGTTAGTAAGAGGTAGCAGAATGTTAATGTTCAGCTAATATATAATAGTGAGTCAAATTCTATGTTTAAAAATATTTTATTAACCTTAATACTTTTAAAAAGTTGGCTTAAAGCTCAACATTCAGAAAACTAAGATCATGGCATCTGGTCCCATCACTTCATGGGAAATAGATGGGGAGACAGTGGAAACAGTGTCTGACTTTATTTTTTTAGGCTCCAAAATCACTGCAGATGGTGATTGTAGCCATGAAATTAAAAGACGCTTACTCCTTGGAAGAAAAGTTATGACCAACCTAGACAGCATATTAAAAAGGAGAGACATTACTTTGCCAACAAAGGTCTGTCTGGTCAAGGCTATGGTTTTTCCAGTGGTCATGTAAAGCTGAGCGCCGAAAAATTGATGCTTTTGGAACTGTGGTGTTGGAGAAGACTCTTGAGAGTCCCTTGGACTGCAAGGAGATCCAACCAGTCCATCCTAAAGGAGATCAGTCCTGGGTGTTCTTTGGAAGGACTGATGCTGAAGCTGAAAATCCAATACTTTGGTCACCTAATGCGAAGAGTCGATTCATTGGAAAAGACCCTGATGCTGGGAGGGATTCAGGGCAGGAGGAGAAGGGGACAACAGAGGATTAGATGGCTGGATGGCATCACCGACTCGATGAGAATGAGTTTGAGTAAACTCCTGGAGTTGGTGATGGACAGGGAGGCCTGGCGTGCTGCGATTCATGGGGTCGTAAAGAGTCTGACACTACTGAGCAGCTGAACTGAACTGAATACTTTTAAGAAACAATATCACTTAGGGAAAGAAATATATGTATCTATTATCAGTTTAAAATAAAAGTCTGGTAAATGTGCTTTCAATATACTACAGTGATTTCTCTGAAGATGAAAAGTAGTCATGTAGTTCCTGAACAACGACAATAACAACAAAATCAATGGTGTCAAAAGAGATTTTAATTATATTCTTTACTAAGACATATAAACATTCACAGACTAAGCAACATAAAATACCCTTTTTTAAGATCTTCTATTGCAATATGTTACTTTTTCTGCACACTGTTTTACCCATGCTTCTTAGATTATTTTTGGCAAGATTCAGATTTTGCAAGTAGTCCACTAAAAATGTCTGTATTCTTTATCCAAGTTTGTCATCTACTGGGCAAACCCTCAAAAAATATTTTAATCTGAGAAAATATGCATTTTTTTTAGAAATTTACAAATCAAGCATTAATTTTTCACAATTCAATATAATTTACGTGATTATATATATATATAGAGAGAGAGAGAGAGAGAAATTGAGTAATATAAATTAATCTATTCAAAGTTACTTTCTTAATCACATGTAGTACTGTCTTAATTATTCCGTTGTTTTTTGTACTCAAAATAACATGTAGTAGTTTTGGTGGAAATATTTGTATTCTGCATAAATGTTTTCCATAATATGCAAATTTTGCTATAGTGAAGTGAAGTTGCTCAGTCCTGTCTGACTCTTTGTGACCCCATGGACTATGGCCTACCAGGTTCCACTGTCCATGGGATTTTCTAGGCAAGAATAGTGGGGTGGGTTGCCATTTCCTTCTCCAGGAGATCTTCCCAACCCAGGGATTGAACCCAGGTCTCCCGCGTTGTAGGCAAATGGTACCATCAGAGCCACCAGGGAAGTCTCAAAATTTTGCTATAATTCCTATCAAATGGAAAAGTACCATTTGTTGTTGTTATTGTTTAGTCACTAAATTGTGTCCAACTCTTTTGCAACCCTATGGACAATAGCTCTCCAGGTTACTCTGTCCATGAAATTTTCCAGACAAGAATATGGGAGTGGGTTGCCATTCCTTCCTCCAGGGGATCTTCCCAACCCAGGGATTAAACTCACATCCCTCACATTGCAGGTGGATTCTTTACCACTGAGCCACCAGGAAAAAGTTCCATAATCATGCTCATTATGTTGTTTGGCTAATCCATTGGTGTTAGACATTGCATCTCTAAAAATTGAATCATGCTTTCAACTATCATGTGACATTATGTCATATGACATTTTCTCATTTCCATATAGTTTCTATTCTACAACACTAATTTTAAAGTCAGATTATAATTCTGAATATAATATTACTGCTTAATATACATTAATATACATTTCTATTCCTTCATGTTTCCCTGTACTACGTGAAAAACCTACTACTATTAATACATTGTTTTATATCTCCAAAGAGTTTGAGATATACACTATATATAGAATTCTTTGAAACTGAATGAAGTAACCAAATTCTAGTCATTTTTTCCATTTGAAATGTTCACATAATATTCATTTCCAAAACTTCCTACCTTTTGGAAAGTTAGAATTTCTTTCTTGAGATTCATAACTTTGAAAAAAAGAGTAATTTAAGAGTCAATTTACACAGTCATATACTTAGAGTTGCAAAACCTATGTTTAGTTTAATGGACTCTGAGTA
This sequence comes from Cervus elaphus, assembly GCF_910594005.1. Taxonomy (NCBI): domain Eukaryota; kingdom Metazoa; phylum Chordata; class Mammalia; order Artiodactyla; family Cervidae; genus Cervus; species Cervus elaphus. Next base: position 19,564,062 of record NC_057842.1, on the reverse strand, counting down.
TTTTTTTTTTTTTGTCTTTTAGTTTTTGGTAAAATATATCAATTATGCTTGATATTTATTAGTATGTTTTGCTGAAAAATAAGCAATTTTCTTTTTTTCCTGGCATTCCATATTTTCTTCCAAAATATTTCTGTGATATAAGTAATTTTCTTTTCCTTTCTAATGTCTTTCCATCTTCCATTTTTCTGCCGATTATGATACTTTTATTATTTTCTTTCTGGTAAAAATAACATGTAGGAACATGCCACTACATTTTAAGAGCAGTTTATATGTGTTACCTATAAAAGTGTCATAAAAAACATGTGATTGGTGGATAATTGCTTAGCAATCAATGAAATATTTGTTTTGTGGATTATTAGTGGCAAATAGATATTAGATACTATGTTATGTTTCATGAATGCCACTCATAATATTATCAATCACCAACTGGAAACTGATTTCAATAGCTACAATATTTTTTCAATAGTTTTGATTGAAACAGTTTTGATATTCAATATTTTTTACTTGGGATATCATTTCTAAAGATAGAATCTGTGCAAACATTTTCACTTTTCAGTTTTTAATATTTTATAAACCTTATTTCCATATGCTGCTCAAGTTATCTTAGTATTTTGGATATATTTGTTTTACTAATTTAATAATTATTGATTATATGTCCAACAAATATTTATTAGTCATCCACCATATTCCAGGGCACTATTCTAAGTCATATCATATTCAGTATGTCAGGGTCATTAATTTGAATGTTATTTTATATTAACCTTTGACTTGAGAAAATTGTAAAGAACACCAAAATTAAATCATACGTTTCATTATTTTTCTATTTTTTTATATATATTTCTGTAAAGATTACAAGCCTTAGAGAATAAGAGCATTGTCTGTCAACTTTTAAATATTTTACATCCTGTCTGACATGATATGAGGTAAAAATACAAGCATCACCAAGAAGTTTCAAGTTTTGGACCATCTGTGATGCAATGGTATTGGAAACCTGAATGCTATGGTGAAAAAGACTGCAAAAGGTCTGTGCCCTTGAACTCAGCAGGTAAGAGGATCAGGAATAATTAGCGACATTTGCCATTTATGAGCTCTTGCCTGGTAAGGCTGCTGCACTAGTCTCAGAGGGTTAGAGTAGCAAAAGTTTATTTCTTGCTCATGGTACATCCAGCTCTGCTCTGGATGGAATTCTGCTCAATATATCAACTTCTGTCTGAGATTTAGGCTGAAAAGAAACACATTCTGAAATGCGCTGAGATGCAAAAGGGGCACGAGTTCTATTGTGTGTGCTTGCTCCGTGTGTCCAACTCTTTGTGACCTCATGGAATTTTCCAAGCAACAATACTAGAATGGATTGCTATTCCCTACTCCAGGGGATTTTCCCTACTCATGAATCGAACCCATGTCTCCTGCATCTCCTGCCTTGGCACACAGCTTCTTTACCATTGTGCCACCTGGGAAGCCCATGAGAGCTATTGGACTCTTTGTGACCCATGGATGTTAGCCCACCAGGCTCTGTCCATCGAATTCTCCAGGCAAGAATACTGGAGTGGGTAGCCATTCCCTTCTCCAGGGGATCTTCCCAACCCAGAGATTAAGCCAGGGCCTGCCACATTGCAGGCAGATTCTTTATCTTCTGAGCCATCAGGGAAGCCCTGACTATTATTACTACTATTACTATATTATTATTACTTAAATGGGAGGGAAGGGGGCAGGGCATTCATTTAAAAGAATGACATAGCCTGAGGACATGACATAAGGTGATTAGAACCAAACAGATCCAAGATGGTGGATGAGTCATCTTTCAGTGAACCTTGAGCCTCATTATATGCTCATTGTAATACATTTTGTTGTTGTTGTTTAGTCATTAGCTTATGCTAAATGACACACCCACCAGTGCCATTACAGGCCAACCATTAAAGACCAAAAAGCAGGCAAAGGCCTAATTGCTGGAAATCTTTATCCCTTCCCCAAAATTGGTGGAATAATCCTCCTACTCATTAGCCTATAAAAATAACCAGCCTACAAAAACTAATCACACCATATTCAGGCCTCTTTTGGGCTCTCTCTCTCTCTCTCTTACCTTCTGAGCTGGCCCACACTCTGCCTGTGCAGGGTTTCTCTAGAGAAATTCACTTCTTGCCTATCACTTCATCTCCAAATTCTTTCACAATGAAGCAAGAACCTCAAATTCACTGGCAACACTGCTAAAACTACTACTATTATAAAAATCCTGGGATCCAGATATAAACTGCTGCCTCACAGTACTATGCCTGATTTTAAACCCCTTGAACACAGAGCTACTGTTGCTTCTTTAGATACAACTCCTGTTTTACTTAATTATACTCGTAACAGTAAATTAATTCGCTTACCACCAGACAGCTTCAGTTTCTGAGTCAGGGCTAAATTTGCATACCTATAATATAGCAAAAAAAGAAAGGTTAATAGCATGTACCCTGATGAGGAAAACAGGCCCAACTCCACCACTTACCAGTGTTGTGAATTTCCTTAATTTCCTTAAGCCTCAGGATCCTCAAATTTAAAATGCTGATAAGAATGGTAGCTACTTCATGGGATTGTTATGAAGATTAATCAGGTGATGCAAAGAGTTAACTGAGTAACATGTGCAAGATATAGTTATATAAATGAAACATAAACACAGTTTTATTTTTGTTTAATAAAATAAAATAAAACACTATTTTATTAAAAAGTCAGTTTTATTTTGATTACCATCTTTATGTTTGTATGGCAACCTTTCATAAAGAGGCTATGGGAGAGGTAAAAACAGATGGTACATAACATCTGAATCTTGACTGACATTCTTTGAAACTATGATGAGAGTGGTGTAACCTGAAATATTACAGCTTTGAAACTGTATGTAATATATCTACCTTCCAACATCCACAGATGTGATTACACTTTCGATGTCTTTCATTTCTTTACTCTGAAAAAGCACATACAACAGACACATTTATGCAAGTAAAGAGTGAAGAGTATATTGTGGACCTGGTGAAAATCAAGATGATGTGAAATTGAAAGAATACACTAGAATGTGTCATAATTTAACCAAGCATTTGTTATAAGGTAAAGTATATCTTTGAAGATTATGCTCCTTTTAGAAAAATTTATCCTTTCTAAATATGAATTTAGATGTTACTCTACCTGCAGAATGTGGCTAGGCTTTGTGAAGAAGCAAGTGTTTCCTTTAGACTATTTTAATGGAGATCAAGGCCAAATAAAGCTCAAACGGTGGAGGGGACATGCTTAAACCTAAATGTCTCATTCTAGAGAATTGACTCAGTAAAGGTTGGCTTTACCATTTGTTGCTGTTCTATACTGTGTTCAAGAAATAGTAAAGAGTTGAAGCTGGTAGTCTTTCTTTCATTTTGTACCTGAAAAAAAAAAAAAAGAAATTTAAAGGAAAAGTTATCTATAGTTCTTATACTGATGTTGGTCTATATATATCAGTGCCACTGTTTTGTTTGAGACAAAAGGACCACTACTGTGACTAGGGGTAAGATTTTGAATCAGGGTTCATCAGAGAGATAGAATCAGTTGTGTGTGTGTGTGTGTGTAAACAAATTCATTATAAGATATTAGCTCACATGAATATGAAGACTAAGAAGCCTCACAATCTGCTATCTGCAAAATATCTGAGAAGGTCAATGGTGTAGTTCAAAGCCTGAGAGCCATAAAGCCAATGTTATAGATTTCAGGCTGAAAACCCAAGAGCCAGAAGCATTAAGGGCAGGAAAACTTTGATATTCCAGCTCAACAGTAAGACTGAGAGACTGAATACTCACTTCCTCCATCTATTTGGTCTATTCAGTCTCTCAAGGAATAAGATGAAGCCCACTCACAGTATGTAATGTGCTCCACTAAATTTGTCAATTCAAATGCTAATCTCTTGCAGACCCATCCTTCATTCAGTTCAGTCAGTCAGTTCAGTCGCTCAGTCCTGTCTGCCTCTTTGAGACCCCATGAATCACAGCACGCCAGGCCTCCCTGTCCATCACCAACTCCGGGAGTTTACTCAAACTCATGTCCATGGAGTCGGTGACGCCATCCAGCCATCTCATCCTCTGTCGTCCCCTTCTCCTCCTGCCCCCAACCTCTCCCAGCATCAGGGTCTTTTCCAATGAGTCAACTCTTTGCATCAGGTGGCCCAAGTACTGGAGTTTCAGCTTCAGCATCAGTCTTTCCAATGAACACCCAGGACTGATCTCCTTTAGGATGGACTGGTTGGATCTCCTTGCAGTCCAAGGGACTCTCAAGAGTCTTCTCCAACACCATAGTTCAAAAGCATCAATTTTTCAGTGCTCAGCTTTCTTCACAGTCCAACTCTCACATCCATACATGACCACTGGAAAAACCATAGCCTTGACCAGACAGACCTTTGTTGGCAAAGTAAGGTCTCTGCTTTTTAATATGCTATCTAGGTTGGTCATAACTTTCCTTCCAAGGAGTAAGCGTCTTTTAATTTCATGGCTGCAATCACCATCTGCAGTGATTTTGGAGCACCCCCCCCCCAAAAAAAAATAAAGTCAGACACTGTTTCCACTGTCTCCCCATCTATTTCCCATGAAGTGATGGGACCGGATGCCACGATCTTAGTTTTCTGAATGTTGAGCTTTAAGCCAACTTTTTCACTCTCCTCTTTCACTTTCATCAAGAGGCTTTTTAGTTCCTCTTCACTTTCTGCCATAAGGGCCGTGTCATCTGCATATCTGAGGTTACTGATATTTCTCCCGGCAATCTTGATTCCAGCTTGGGCTTCCTCCAGCCCAGTGTTTCTCATAATGTACTCTGCATAGAAGTTAAATAAGCAGGGTAACAATATACAACCTTAGCATACTCCTTTTCCTATTTGCACGGACACACAAAGAAAGAATGGTCCCCAGACATCTGGTCAACCCAATATCCAGTCAGTTGATACATCATAATCTAGCAACAGTTTCATCTAAATGTAATGAGAATTCTCACTTTTAATCACTTTATGAAGAATCTGGGACAAGATTTTGAAAAGAATCTGCATGCCAATGCAGGAGATGTGGGCTTGATCCCTTGGTTGGGAAGATCCCCTGGAGAAGGAAAGGGCAATCCAATTCTACATTCTTGCCTGGGAAATCCCATGAACAGAGGAGCCTTGTGGGCTACAGTCCTTGGAGTTGCAAAAGAGCCGTACATGACTTAGCTACTAAACAACAGCAATATCAAGAAGACAATCTTGCTATTTCTGAGTCTTCAACCTAGAATTCAATAATTTGAACATTTTTGCCTAAATGATGAGCAGAAAACCAGGCTATTCAACAAGAAGGTAGACTGTATGGAATATTCTCAATCTGCCATCTGAATTCACTCTCCATTCTTTTCCACCCTACCCTGTGCTCCAGAAGGCTAACACTGAAGACTGCATCAATAAATTACTGGCTGATTTACAAGAAAGAGATTGGAAGATCTCTCTCAACAAGAGATTGGAAGATCCCCTACTGGACACAGGTTAGGTTTTGCTGTGTTCTTCTATCCAAAGTTACAGCTCCTAGCGGACATTCCTCTTCTACAGCCATAGCTTCAGCCTTTAGGTTCCCTAAATACCCTTTCTACTTTCAAGACTAGAAGTGGTTTTAACAGCTCCATTTTGTTGTTGCTAAGCACAAAGTTCTTCACAATCCCTTTACAGTTGCTCTTCACCATGAAACCAATGGACTGGATGGCCTAATTATTGAAAGAAGTCTTCCACCAGGAAAAACAGTTGTAATTGTATTAAATTGTAAGCCAAGACTGTCCCCTGTTCATTTGGGGCTCTTTATGGCAAGGAACACCTGTGACTGATTCTGATTACTAAAAACAAATTGGGGTGTTGATACTCACGAAAGGCAAATGATTTCTAACACCCATCTCCCCCACCCCCAGTGAACAATTGAATTCATATATAATACATCATCATTTTCATTGAGTACATGCTCAGTAGTGTTCAACTATTTTCAATGCTATGGACTGTAGCCCACCAGACTCCTCTGTCCATGGGATTTCCCAGGCAAGAATGCTGGAGTGGGTTGCTATTACCTTCTGCAGGAGATTTTCCCTACTCAGGGATTGAACCCTCGGTTCTTGTGTCTTCTTCATTGGCAGACAGATTCTTTACTCCTGTGCCACATTGGAAGCCCCATATATATGTACACATGTAAAAATACACATGTATTTTATTTTACTATTGTGCCCCTTAGATGTTCCCAGGTGACCTTAGTAAATGAAGTACATCAGGGCAAAGACTGAATACTGGAATATTTCCTTCCATAGAATCATCTCAGAAATTTTTAAAGAACTGTTCAGTGTCCTGAGGTCAAATAATATTATCTATCTTCAAGAAGACCTCTAATTAGGTCATTCAATTAAAGCATCTTCATATCTGAAGCAAAGATTTTGAATACTTGATTTTTAAGTGAAAATGGTTCAAGACTTTCATAAAATAAAAGTTGTTCAACCAAGTTAGTTTTACTATGATGACTTTAAAAGTAAGTTTATTTTATACTCATTGTTCTTCCTCACTGACAGTTTGCTATCTAAAAAAGACAAAATAATATTAATAAAGACAAGAAGTTCTACTCAGTAAAGGCCTTTCCCTATACTTGTAGTTCTGTTTCCAAGGATTAATCAGAGTATAGATTAGGTGTTCCAAAAATTGATTAAAAATTGATAGTTGTCATTCATAAGCAATTTTTCACTTAAAAAATCATAACTGATTTTTGCATTTATGAAATCAAGCAAAATTTTAATTTCTTAGGCTAATACTAGCCTACATAGCTGTTCAATTGATTGAATATATACAGAAGTGATTTTGAAGGTCTTTAGTTTTTATCCTCTGGAAAATCACTTACATTATACTTTTAAATATTTTTGACTCACCTGCACATGATTGGATTAATTGTTATGCGACATGGTGATTTAATTTCATCATCAGTCCATGGATGACCCCATTTTTTATTTTTATTTTTGTTGTTTAATTTTCTATTTTGACAAAGATAATACCACTAGATAACCCTTCACTTAAAATAAAAATGAGCACACTAACTATAGCCTATAATAATTAGTCATGTATATCTACACATCTTCCCAACTATATATTTCTAAATCCTTTCCTTAATGTTCTGCCTAAAATTTCCACTATGACATAGTATGCAAGTGGTGATATGAAATTTGTTGCATTGTTCTATACTTTCCAAAAGATTATTCCAGTGTTTCCTAGGTAAAATGCTGTGTGCATTTTTTGAAAAATGAAATCAATTTATCAGGTAAATAAAGTTACCTTCTAATCTTAATTTCCCAAGAATTATTTTTGTGATTTGGTGTTGAAATTTATCAATATTTTTCTGCATCTATTGATATGATTATATAAGTTTTTATAAATTAATATGTTGAGTTACATTTATGGATTCCTAAAATTAAAGGATTCTTAGAGATGTAAAATTAAACCTAGCATGGTTGGAATGTATCTTTTTCATGCATATTGGATTTTACTTGTTAATATTTTCTTCTTGGTTTTTGTTTTTGTAAGTACGATTGAAATGAGTATGTCTTTTTTTCTCACAATGACTTTCATCTTGGTTAATGTGTTGGAGAATTAAATGGAGGATTTTCTTGCCTTTTCAACTGTCTAGAAAATTTGAAAGAAAATTGAGGTTTGTTTACTAAATATTTGCTGTAACTTGTAAAATTATCTAGTCATAGTATGTTTTGAAGAATAATTTTTTAATGACTGCTTTAATTGTTTTAAGGGGTATAAGACTATTAATGTTTGACTTCATCACAGGTCGGTTTTTATAATTGCATTTTTCTAGCATTTTTGGTAAGTTTTCAAAATTGTCATCTCATCATTGATAGTGTTTTCTTAGTTTTGTGGTCTCTACTGAGTCTGTATTCATGTCCTCTTTTTATTCACAATATTGTTTATTTGTGTCTTCTTTCATCTCTCTAACAATAATGATATATGTTTATTTCCTCTGTTAGTTTTTTTTTTAATCATCAAATTTTGCATCCTCTGTTTCTATTTTATTTATTTCTACTCTATTTTTTTTCATTTACTTCTTTCTAATTTTTGGCCTTACTATGTTTTTCTTGTACTATATTCTTATATTAGATACTTAGAATTTTAATTAGACACTTTTTTGTCTACTAACATAACTAGCCAGAAAGTTTTTCTGTAAAACTTACACTTATGACATCCCATAAGTTTTAACACATATATTTTCACTGTCATGCAGTGCTTGGATTATTTTATTATTTCCAATATTTTTCTTTTTCTAAAACAGTGTTATTTTGGCAGAGAATATATGTCATACTTTGACTTCCAGGTGACTCAGCAAGATACTAGGAGAAGCAGGTTTGATCCTTGGGTTGGGAAGATCCCCTGGAGTAGGAAATAGCAACCCACTTCAGTATTCTTTCCTGGAAAATTCCATGGATAGAAGAGACTGTTGGTCTGAGGTCCACGGTGTCACAAAGAGTCAGACACAACTGAGTGACTGAGTACACACACACATATATCATACATACCTTAATTTATGGCCACAATATAATTACTTAGAAATTAATAACAAGAAAAATTTTCAACTTGTACATTGAATGAGTGTGTGTGAGTGTGTGTGTGTGAATGAGTGTGTGTGTGTGTGTGCATGCGCGCGTGCACTTGCATTTTGAGAGAGAGAAAGAGAGATTGCTCTAATTCTAGATTATTGTTTTATACTGCTATGTCAATTCATAGACTTTTTCTGTTTTCTCAATACTTTGTTACATAAGATTGTAGATATAGTATTTATATAAAAAGAGACTTACTGTCTTTAGAAATGCTGAGAATTGTCCAGGTTACAGTACATTACTCCCTTGAATATTAGCATACATTGATCTTAGTCTTTGATTTTTTTCCTTATTTTTTCTGTATAATTTTTCTTGTGTTATTAAGCAAATCTATGTGTAATAGTAAACTGTGTGAAACTTTCAAAATATTCAATAAATGTTTGTGAAAGAAATGAATTACTTAATGAGATATAATTGAGTCACACATACATTATTAGTCCTCTGTCAGTGAAAATAAATTAACTTAGTTTTTCAATACTGGTACCTTGTATTTCCCTAATTTGTTCAGTTTCTTAGCATTTTAGCAATTTATTGGTCAGCTTGCTCCTGCTCTTCCAAATTGTATCCAATATTTGTTTTCTAGGACCAAGACAAATATTGTTTGGCCTATAAATCCAAAATATATTGAATATATTTTTGAGCTCAAAATTGCAGAAGGCAATTTTGTTTAAAAAAACTAGCAATCTAACAATTACAGTGTATGTTCATGAAACTGAAATGATAATATGGGTACAAATTCTAATTTCATTGATAATTATCAATCTGACTGTAACTGGATAGTATTTTTAAAGAATTGATTGGTATAAAAGAAGATGGACTGACTGGTCTACTTTTCAGGTTAGTTTTTAAGCTAATGAGGCAAACTTTACTAAATTAAGTATATTCAGAATGCTGCAAAGATTTTCCATCCAAAAGAGGTAAAACTAAATATCTAAGCAGAAAAAAAAAAAATTTATAGCTTGCTTGTAGATATTGATTTCTAAAATCAAACTAAAATTCTACTCTAAAGTAGCATATGATATTCCCATGGCTTACTCTTTTTCTGTCATTATCAACCTAACCAGATATGCAGGTAGCTTCACAGTAGCAATAATAGACTCCATAAAACTGAGAACAGCTTGCCAGACATATTTTTATCTATGATACAAGAACAGTACTTATTTAATTTCAAATTAGATATGTATTTCCATAAGTGCAAAATTGAAAACACAAAGCTATTATAGACTAGGCATCTGAAATAATTTAGAGGGATTTGAGATATGCAAAATAGAATACCAATTCTCAAAATTTTAAAGCTAGGCATTAACAATCTAACAAGTTTTCAGTCCCCTCAGTAACAGTTTTGCGTTTCAAATTTAAAAACTGAAATTATTTTGAAATTGAAAGTGTTAGTTGCTCAGTCCTGTCCAATTCTGCAACTCCATGGACTGTAGCCCACTAGGCTCCTTTGTTCATGCCATTTCCTTCTCCAGGGGATGGTCCCAACACAGGGATCGTACCTGTGTCTCTTCATTACAGAAGGATTTTTTACCATCTGAGTTACCAGGGAAGCCAGATAAATCAGTACGACATAAGAGCCTTATTAAGAGCCGTCATAAGGAATAATAGTCATCACTGCAGCTGCAGGACAGTAAGTTGGTTACTCATGGTTGATTAGAATGCACTTTGATATGACAGTCTGAGAAGCTTCTCTATTTCATGTTCTCCAAATTGGTAAATTGTAAGATTATTGAATCAGAAAAAAATAGCTGACAAGTAGGAAGTTCATACGCAAGAACAGGCATATCATTAATTTGTGGTGAATCTAATGACAATAATTATATCTATCTTTCTACTTCTTTCAAACTTAATATTTGCTACTATACACGAATATTTAATATGGTCAGATCTTTAAGAAGAATGATTTCATTTAATTCTAAAAAACCCTTTGAGAGGTCAACAATTAGCTCTTGCTATTCAAAATCTCACCAATTTGCAAAGAAAAAAAGTTATTAAAAATTCACTGTCAAGATCAAAACATCCCTAAACAAAACTACATATGTGTATCAGCAGACAACTAACGTGAGTGCTTCTCCTCATAAGAGAGTTTTAATCATATTGCAGTTCTAACTCTGCTGTTCTCTTAATAGGACTATGACTTGTGTTCAGGTTTTTTAAATCTATTATACAAAATTACTATTGTCTCCTCCACTTTTTACTTAGAACTTTATGCTGACACGAATTCTTATCTGTTTTTGTCAGGCACTCAAGAGCCCTGTCAATGGACTCCAATTTAGTCAATATCTTTTCTATTTTTAACATCTAGTTTCACAGTATGGCTGCCTTGAAGTACTAGCTCTTTGTAGTGAAAAAGGAAAACTCAGAGTAACATGGTCTACTCCAATGACTTCATTACTTGTAAATAATTAAATATCTTGTATTTTCAATGCTGATGTTATCCAGAAGTCATTTGTGGACTGTTATTTAGCTATTTAAGAAAGTTTTAGTGACATTTGGTTGGAGTTTTGAGGCTTGGAATTCATTATGATTTTCCCGCTAAAAATAATGGAATATAGGCTCCTGCTCTATGAAATCTGCAATAAGACACTTTTGTAGGACTGAAAAGAGATTTAACCACTCTAGGATACCTATACTATCATTATCAAAAATTTGCAGGTAAGAAAATAAACCTCTATGTTAGTTCTTTCATTGATTGGACAAATTATCTTAGTGTTGGATATTGATGATGTAACAATGACTAAACAAAGATACTTGCCTTCATTCTAAAGAATCCTATGGAATAAAAGGCAATTAATAAACTGAGTAAATTATACTGTATGTCAAGAGATGAAATGGAGAAAAAACAAACATAGAAGAGTAATGGGGAGTGAGTAGGGAGTGTATATGCTTGGTCGTGAGAGTTTTAGTGGTTAAATAATTCTGAACAAAGTGCTATATTAAAAGTAGAGCATTTTCTCTGATTCTTGCCAGCTCTGAAGTACTCACTAGTTGCGCAAATTGAGAGTTCATTCCAGGGAGAAGAAATGGAAACTTGAACATTTTTATGAGAAATTTGAGTCAACTGAACTTATGGATATGAAGTAGAAGATCCGGGGTTGGCTAAGTATGTTAATCTTAAGGACAGTAACTAGAGCAGAATGACCACAAATGAGATGAATAAATCAGCCACTGACAGAGATAAATATGAATATTTAGTGAATAATAAGTGCAGAGTTCCTGAACTAGGCTGTTACATTTAGGAGCTAACGTATGCCACTAGGATAAATCTCCTAAATTAAGAAAGTACTATTAATTTTAACAGTTATCATTATTATCCCTCTAATGACAAGCATTGCTCCCCATAGCATTTCTCCTCTGGCACAGATTTTCAACTAAATTTAAAATGAAGTAGCAGTGTAGTCACTTTGCATCTTTCACAGGAGCTCCTAGAACAGGAGTCTCTCTAGGGAATCTCTCAGTGACAATGACACAGCTGTGTCTTGTCTTGCTGAACTGAAATGATCTGGCTGTTTTTCTCTGACACTTTTTGGCATGGTTGGGATGCTCTGTGGTCCATAGGTGCCAAATGTACTCTGTCCATTAGGATCAGAGTTGCAAGTACAGAAATCATTTTGATATGACCACTATATGAAGATTGGATTAAAAACATCCTCCCTTATGTTACAAATCTTGCCCTCCAAATTCATGTGGGATTTTCCTCTTCTCAATTTAGTTCAGAACTAACAAACAATATTGTGTTGAGGCCTCTCTAAACAACTTTATGCCTGTTCTTTTATATTTTCATTTTCTTGCAAGCATGTGCATGCTCTGTCTTATTGAAAAGTCTAAGCTAATGAGAGATTGTGATTATCTGGTAGAAAAGTATTATAGAGAAAGTTCAGTAGTTGGTGAACCAGCTCTTGCTGTTTCAACATATTGCCTTTTTCTCCATATCCCATCCATTTTCAGAGGTAAGAGATTAATTTATTACATCAACTTTACAATATTAAATATGGTTAAAAATCTATAATAGCTAAAGATAAACATATGCTTGTGAATAGAGAATAAGTAATAGTTCATTCCTGTAAAGGAAAGAGTGGGAGTTAGTAGACTCTGTAAGCAGTCCTGGATCCAAATCCCAGTGGAATTACTTATAGTATCAGTCACCTAACTTCTAGCCCCACTCTCCTCCTCAGTAAATATGCATATATACCTCCTCACAAGGTTATTGTTAGGCATGAATTTAAAAGTACCTGGAATGTAGTATTATGAAATTCCATTTTTGTATGTAAAAAATGTTCAAATACTGGGAATTTCATATGATTTAAGCTAATAAAGGACTTTCCAGGTGGTTCAGTGATAAAGAATCCACCCGCCAAGCAGGAGATTCAGGAGATCTGGGTTCAATCCCCGGGTTGGGAAAATCCCCTGAAGTAAGAAATGGCAACCCACTCTAGTATTCTTGCCTGGAATATTCCATGGGCAGAGGAGCCGGGCAGGCAGGTTCATGGGATCATAAGAAGTCGGGCATGACTAAGCACACAGCACATACACACACAAGCTAATAAACACTCAATTAGTGTCTCTTTTCATTTTCAAGAAAATTTTGTGAAGAGCTCTTTCTTGGAAAATAAAATAACCTCCAGAGGGTAAGATTCTATAGTTGGAAAACAATTAGCAGTGTATACAGAGTCCAGACCTGGCCATGGACAGGAAATCCATATCTGGGCAAATGTCATACATCTCTGAAGCCAAGCAAATCATCTGTTAAATAATGCTTAATAAACCAGGATAAATGAACAAATGACTTTAACTGAAATTATAAATGAAAATATAGCTTTAGGAATAAATGTGATAGATAGTCTTTGCTTTTGGACAGTAGTCATGAATCATAAACTAGCACTGTGTGTGTGTGTGTGTGTGTGTGTGTGTGTGTGTGCACTTGCACGCTCAGTGGTGTCCAACTCTTTGTAACCCCCTGGACGGTAGCCACCTAGGCTCCACTGTTCATTGGATTTCCCATGTGAGAATACTGGAGTGGGTCACCATTTCTTTCTCCAGGGATCTTCCTAACCCAGGGATCAAACCCACAACTCTTGTATCTCCTGCATTGGCAGATAGATTCTTCACCACTGTGCCAACTGGGAAACTCAAGCCAACACTACATAGTGCTGTTATTTAACACTAATTAATGTTAGCTTTTTCAATGACTTTAATAATGATAACACTGCACCTTTCTCACACCCAGCAACAGTTCAAAGAGGCACCTTTTTCAGATCCTGTGCAGAATTTGAGATGTACTTTAGGAAACTTTTTTGAGGTACAACTGTCATATAACATTATATTAGTTTAACCCAAGATGTACTTTTGCTAGGTCAGCAATATAAAATTCAGTAAAAGTTTGGTCTGCCATTGATTTTAGATTAAAAACAGAAAAAAAAAATTGAAATAGACAATAAAAGTTATAGAATACTAATAAATACAACAATTTAAAATAAGGGTAGGGCACTATGATTTGTAATTTTAAATTAAACTTGAATTTGAGAATATATGTTTTTTCCTGTTACATAAGACTATGTAACAAATGACCTCAAAATTGAGGGGCTTAAAATAACAATTTGTTATTATCTCTGAGGATTGTTTGGGTTGACCAGGTTAAGCTGGGTGTTCTCACTTGGCATCTCTCATGTAGTTTTAGATCCTTGGAGTCTGGAGTTGGCATTATCAGAAGGTTCGGTTGGAACATTCATCCACAATGACCTCTTCACTAACATGCCTGATGCGTCCCTAATCTTCCATATAGCCTCTCTCTTCAGGCTGAATTTTTTACAAGGCAGCTCAGAGCTCCAAGTGGTAAGAGCAGAAACCGCTAGTCTTTTCAAAGGCTAAGTCTATCACTGAAGCTGCACCATTTTACCACCCTCTCTTGGTCAAAATTGGTATGTCAGCCCTGGTTCAAGAGAATGAGGAGCAGACCCCACTTCTTATGGAGTGGAAAGTTAGTGAGAAAATGAGGAATAGATCCCACTTCTTATGGAGTGGGAAGTTAGTAATAGTAAACATCTTTGAGACAAGCTACCACACCAATATCAGCAGATAAATGCTGAAAAGTCCTTACAGTAAGACATGTCAGAATCTGGAAAACTTAAATTGCCTTAATGACATCTTTTGTAACTCTTGTTAAATCCTGTCACATATTGGTTGAAAAATCATGGGTAACTTAATCTCCCTAGTCTTAGTTTCTCTCCTCTATAAAATAGAACTAATTATCACCAATTCATAGGCTTGTTGTGAGAACTTGAAGTGTAATGTCCTCAAGGTGATTAACACTTCTTGGGTCAATAAATACTAGCTGTTACCAGAGCTCTATTTAGAAATAAAATTATAGCACACGTATGAGAATGATCACCACCCAAACATCTATTTTATTTCATTTTTTTAATATAAATTTGTTTAAGTGGAGGCTAATTACTTTATAATACTGTAGTGGTTTTTGCCATACATTGATATGAATCTGCCACAGCTGTACATGTGTTCCCCATCCTGAACCCCCCTCCCCATCCCATCCACAGGGTCATCCCAGTGCACCAGCCCTGAGCACCCTGTCTCATGCATCGAACTGGCGATTCATTTCACATATGATAATATACATGTTTCAATGCCATTCTCCCAAATCATCCCACCCTCGCCCTCTCCCACAGAGTCTGAAACACTGTTCTATACATCTGTGTCTCTTTTGCTGTCTCGCATGGGTTATCATTACCATCTTTCTGAATTCCATATATATGTGTTAGTATACTGTATTGGTGCCAAACACCTATTTTAGAGAAGCAGAAAAATTGTTCCCATGATGAGTTATTCATCTATTCATTTTAAATATTTATCAATATTAGAACAATTGCCAGGATATATATTCAGTTCAGTTCAGTTCAATTGCTCAGTCATGTCTGCCTCTTTGTGACCCCATGGACTGCAGCACGCCAGGCTTCCCTGTCCACCACCAACTCCCAGAGATTCCTCAAACTCATGTCCATGGAGTCAGTGATGCCATCCGACCATCTCATCCTCTGCCATCCCCTTCTCCTCCTGCCTTCAATCTTTCCCAGCATCAGGGTCTTTTCCAATGAGTCAGTTCTTCGCATCAGGTGGCCAAAGTATTGGAGCTTCAGCTTCAGTCCCTCTAATGAATATTCAGGACTGATTTCTTTTAGGACTGACTAGTTTGATCTCCTTGCATTGGGCATTAGGATGGCACAGGCATCTTGATACCTTCTCATCTAATGCTCACAGGCTGGTGGAAGAGAAGGAACTCTGACTTATTTGGAGCGAGGTGTTGCACATGTTGTATAAAAGAAGCACAAATGAGGGGAGGGCAAATCTTAGGGAGTTAGGGATGAATTCATAAGAAGAGATAACATGTGAAAGAACCATTAAGGAGTGAGTAGGAAAAGTCTTGAAATGCTATTAAATGACACTCTAGAGTAAAATGGGGTTATAAGAAGTAGAAATAGGTCATCAAATCATCAGATAAATTAGAAAATATGTAAAATGGACTAAAAGGGAACTTCTGATCAATGGCAGTCCTTCTCCATTTATTAGTTCTTCCCGCACTCAAATCCCCAACCCAAACTGGGTCAGCAGTGCCAGGTCCTCCCGCCCACCCTGCCCAGGCCCATTAAAGGAATAAGAATGACATTCAGCATCTTTAGTTCTATGCTAGAATTAACTCATTGCAAGAGAAACACTTGCCACCGTTGGGGAGGAGAATTGAGATCCTCTCTAGGATTCCTGAAGAAATATGGATGGAGGTTCATGATACTGTACAGGAGACAGTGATCAAAACCATCCCCAAGGAAAACAAATGCAAAAGGGCAAAATTTGTAAGGCCTAAGGCCTAAGGAGGCCTTACAAATAGCTGAGAAAACAAGAGAAGCTAAAGGCAAAGGAAAAAAGAAAAGAAAAACCCGTTTGAATGCAGAGTTCCAAAGAATAGTAAAGAGAGATAAGAAAGCCTTCTTCAGTGAACAGTGCAAAGAAATAGAGGAAAACAATAGAATAGGAAAGACTAGAGATCTCTTCAAGAAACTTAGAGATACCAAGGGAACATTTCATGCAAAGATGGGCACAATAAAGGACACAAATGGTATGGACCTAAAAGAAGCTAAAGATATTAAGAAGTGGTGGCAAGAATACACGGAAGAACTATACAAAAAAGATCTTCATGACCCAGATAATCACGATGGTGTGATCACTCACCTAGAGCCAGACATCCTGGAATGCAAAGTCAAGTGGGTCTTAGGAAGCATCACTATGAACAAAGCTAGTGAATGTGATGGAATTCCAGCTGAGCTATTTTAATTCCTAAAAGATGATGCTCTGAAAGTGATGCACTCAAGATGCCAGCAACTTTGGAAAACTCAGAAATGGCCACAGGACAGGAAAAGATCAATTTTATTCCAATCCCAAAGAAAGGCAATGCCAAAAATGTTCAAACAACTGTGCAACTGCACTTATCCCACATACCAGCAAGGTTATGCTTAAAATTCTCCAGACTTCAACAGTACATTAACTGAGAATTTCCAGATATTCAAGCTGGATTTAGAAAAAACAGAGGAACCAGAGATCAAATTGCCTACAACCACTGGATCATAGAAAAAGCAAGAGAGTTTCAGGAAAACAGCTACTTCTGCTTTATTGACTATACCAAAGCCTTTGACTGTGTAAGTAAGTGTTAGTCGCTCAGTCCTGCCCGACTCTTTGCAACCCCATGGACTGCAGCCCACCAGGCTCCTCTGTCCATGAGATTTTCCAGGCAAGGATACTGGAGTGGGTTGCCATTTCCTTCTCCAGGGCATCTTCCCAACCCAGGAATTGAACCTGGGTCCCCTGCACTGCAGGCAGATTCTTTACTGACTGAGCTACAAGGGAAGCCTTTGACTGCATGGATCACAACAAACAATGGAAAATTCTTCAAGAGATGGCAATATCAGGCCACCTTATCTGCCTCCTGAGAAATCTGTGTGCAGGTCAAGAAACAACAGCTAGAACCAGACATGGAACAACAGACTGGTTCCAAATTGGGAAATGAATACATCAAGGCTGCATCTTGTCACCCTACTTGTTTAACTTATATGCAGAGTACTCCTGTGAAAAGTCAGGCTGCATGAAACACAAGCTGGAATCAAGATTTCTGGGAGAAATATCAATAACCTCAGATATGCAGATGACACCACCCTTATGGCAAAATGTAAAGAAGAACTAAAGAGCCTCTTGATGAACGTGAAAGAGGAGAGTGAAAAAGCTGGCTTAAAACTCAACATTCAGAAAACTAAGATCATGGCATCTGATCCCATCACTCATAGCAAATAGAGAAACAATGGAAACAGTGACAGACTTTATTTTCTTGGGCTCCAAAATTACTGCAGATGGTGACTGCAGCCATAAAATCAAAAGATGCTTGCTCCTTGGAGGAAAAGCTATGACCAACCTAGACAACATATTATAAAGCAGAGACATTACCTTGCCAACAAAGGTCCGTCCAGTCAAAGCTATGGTTTTTCCAGTAGTAAGGTATGGTTGTGAGAGTTGGACTATAAAGAAAGCTGAGTGCTGTAGAATTGATGCTTTTGAACTCTGGTGTTGGAGGAGACTCTTGAGAGTCCATAGGCCTGCAAGGAGATCAAACCAGTTAATCCTAAAGGAAATATGTCCTGAATATTCTTTGGAAGGACTGATGCTGAAGTTGAAACTTCAATACTTTGGCCACCTGCTGCAAATAACTGACTCATTGGAAAAGACCCGGATGCTGGGAAAGATTGAAGGAGGAGAAGAGGACCACAGAGGATGAGATGGTTGGATGGCATCATCTACTCAAAGGACATGAGTTTGAGTAAGCTCCGGGAGTTGGTGAAGGATGGGCAAGCCTGTGTGCTGCAGTCCATGGGGTCGCAAAGTGTCAGACATGACTGAGAGACTGAACTGAATTAGGATTCCATTACTAGATAGTTTAAACACACACACACACACACACACACACACACACAGGCCTGTTTTAACATCTTTATTTCTATATTTCTACTTTATCTTTATTCTTCCTCATTAGCATGAGATTGAATAAGACTAAAAGTTTTGGTTCATTTTCTTCTTCTCTATAGGTTCAGTTGAGAGATAGTTAGGACTTGCTTTGGTAAAATTTGCCTCTCAGCCCTGTAGTTTTGACATTCTATTATTTGAAAATACCTCTGTTAAATGGAGTAATAAATCTTACCTCATACAATTGTTGTAAGGATAGCATATGTCATGTATCTAGCACATTTGAATATGCACCATAGAAATTCAATACATTGGACATTTATTTCTTTGAAGAGTTTCCAAATCTGAGGAGTTGGAAATTCATCTTATGACAAGGTTTTATTTAATAATTTATTTATTCAGTAAGCCCTAATTGTTGTCAACTATGTGAAGGATGCCCTGCAGGTCTTTTAAGAACTTAATAATCCTACTTTTGGAGATTTTAAGCTACCTTGTTTCCATGTTTTGTTAACAAATGTTCATCACCTTATCTCCTTTTGACCTCACAGTATTTGAAAATCCTTGTTTTTTTGTTTTCCCTTAATCACATACATATTTTTCAATTTTAACTGAAAATTTTCTTATAATAGATTTTTCCCTCTATTTCTATCATTACCTTTTTTAAAATGTAAATTTTCATTTATTTTTCTGTTCAGCGTTTTACAGATTTGGGGTAGACGCCTTAACAGTTTTCATTAGATTTGTCTCTAAGTATTTTGTTTTTGTTGCTATTGTAAGTTTTATAAGATATTTTCAATTACTAATTGCCAATAAAATGAAATATAAATTATTTTTAATATTTGGCTTTGTGTCCTGAAATCTGCAGAGTTCAAGTGTTAGGTCTAACACTTTGATTTTCAATATACATAATCATTCTGTCTGTGAATAAAAATAAGTTTACTTTTTCTTGCACAATAGTCATACATTTTATTTTATTATTTCCCATCTTTTAGGCTAAGACCTCCAGTACAATGTTGAATAGAAGTTGTAAGAGTATTCATAAAGAATATTGTTTGGTTTTTATAAATGTCAAGTTGAGAAAGTTTCCTTCTATTCATACGTTATTGAGTGTTTTTTCATGAAAGTTTCAGATATCATCAACAACTTTTTTACATCTATTGATATGACCATATGATTTTTCTGACTTACTCTGTGAATGTGATGAATTACATTGATAAGTCTCACTTGGTAAGCTATTATGCCTTTTTCTATTGCTAGATTTAATTTAATAATATTTTGTTGTGAACTTTTGCATCTCTATTCATGAAGAAAGTAACTTTATCATTTTCTTTTCTTACATCCTTTCCAAGTTTTGCTATTAGGGCTACAACAGGCTATCATTATCACAATTTAATCAAGTTTTTAGCTTTTTTTAAATGTATTTTCTTTTATTTTATTTATATCATCCATAAGCAGTTCTAATGAAATTTCAGGTCCTTTACTACTGGTCATGGAATTTTTTA
Source organism: Cervus elaphus (assembly GCF_910594005.1). NCBI lineage: Eukaryota > Metazoa > Chordata > Mammalia > Artiodactyla > Cervidae > Cervus > Cervus elaphus. The sequence continues at coordinate 19,543,918 of NC_057842.1, read as the reverse complement.
GACTGTTACATCCATATGTTTCTCCTTTCACTCCTTACTTCCCTCAGCTGAAGCAGCACAGAAGCTAATATAACCCTGTGGTTGGTTGGAACCCTCATGTGTACATCATCTATGCTAATGACCAACCAAGGATAATTACCATCAAAATAAAAGAACCATTTAACTTTGAAAGATCAGTGGTGTATCTTGCCTGACATTGTGTATCTTTCAGTGAATAATGTTTAATGCTTAGGGGGAAGTATAGAACCTATTATGCTCCTAACTATGCAAAACTATTTCAAGAAAAAAAAAAATAGTTTTCCTCTGATAGCTAATCATCAGCTTGAGGCCAAAACATAAGGAGAGTAAGAATCCAGTGCTTGAAAAATATTCCCCGTTGTGAAATTGCAGAAGCTGTTTTATGCTTAGATGTTCTCCCAGTAGTCAGCATCTTCCAGGATTAATTCAGTTTCAGTCTCAACATCACACGTGGCCAACAATTATTTTTTTAAGAATAAATAAGCCAATCTTTTTTCTCTTTCTTTTTAAGTCCTAATGTTAGTAAAAGGTGACCTCTGAAATAATTGATCAAGTTAAATAGCTGTTGAAAACAGGAAAAGGGGGGTTTCTTTAATAAAACATCCATTTTATTGATACTGTTTTCCCCTCATTTTTTTCTAATATCTCCTCCCCTCTTCACAAACCTTTTAATGAGAAAGGGCTTGAATCAACTTGTACATGGATAGAACAGCAAAGCCAAAAAACTCCTCAAGACTGAGAATACGTTGTTCTACAAAATTTATTCCAGGACTGCAGACATGACATGAATTCCTGGTCTAGTTCCATTGTCTGTGAATTGAATGGGTCCCTACTAAATCCCCTTTCAAGTCGTATACTTTTTACTTCGGGTTATTCCAAAGGTGGCCTCTATGCGGGTTTTACCAAAATGATAAACAGCAGCCAACAGAAGTGTTTATATTAATACAATGTCTCCAATCATCTTTTCATAAGATAATCACCCTCTGTATTTGTGCTGTAATCATTTGAATCCCTTAATTCTTAAACTGTAATGACACATTACTTGTCTTCCAGATAAGCAGGGCATGTGCTTAATCCCTCAGTCATGTCTGACTCTTTTTGACCCCATGCCGGGCTCCTCTGTCCATGGAGATTCTCCAGGCAAGAATACTGGAGTGGGTTGCCAAGCCCTCCTTCAGGGGATCTTCCAAACCCAGGGATCGAATCCAGGTCTCCTGCATTGCAGGTGGATTCTTTATCATCTGAGCCACCAGAGACAGTAATGAAACCTCTGAGATATGTAAATTAGCTGTCATTTAAAATAAAGTTAAACTGATAAAACACAAGCCAAAATAGAACCGATGTCATTTTAAAGCACATGTCACTGAACAGATCACTGCATATGAAGACAAATTTCCAAATATTTACAGTTGGGAAAGGGGATTATATTTTCTGCTAAGTTTAGTACAGTGGAGCGGTGATTATATAGAGAAATGGCCATTCTTTCAAAAAATAACAATAATTAGTTTTTTAATCCACACTACAATACTAATGAAAGCTATTATCCTGTTTTTTCTATCCCGTTTTTTTTTCAGCGAACTGAGTCTTAGAAAAGTTTAATAATTTAACCAAAGTCACAGAGTTCATAAATATGCTAAAAAAACACTAGTTTCCTTTTCAATTAGTCACATTGCCTTCTCAACCAAGTAATTTTGTTTAGCATTATTAATGTGTATTCAGAGATGTTCTTCATGTCCACAATGCAAAGCATTAGTTGGTGGAAGCACATTGTTGGGGTAAAAAAGACTATCAAAAAGTTTCTTTAAAAAAAAGAAGTCAGATTGGATTAGTACTAAGAGTTAGAATTAAACCAATAAGTATTAGGTCCCACTACGCTAATCTCTTGATCATAAAACACTTACAAAATATAATATATACAACATACTCTCATTCTTTCAATGTTAACTGAATGCCTTTTATGTTTCATTTATACTTAAAACACCATGAGGTTTCTATTATTATTCCTATTTCACAGATGAGGGAACTGAAGTTCCGAGGCTGTCAATATCTTGTTTAAGGTCACATAGGACTCCAGATGATGGAGTCAGTTCAGAGCTATGGCTCCCAGCCACCAAAACTCACAGTTGATGGAAAAGTCCTCAGAAACTGTTTGTAAAAATTAGGTGAGCTGTCTTGATAAAAAATGGAGGAGTGCTCCAAAACACATAGCTTCACAAAGGGAAAGCATGGAATTCCGAACTCCTCTTACCCAAGACACACACGAGTAAATGACTTTCATCTAAAATTTTTTTAAGTTACAGATGAGACACCAGCAATTATCAACTCATCCTCCCCTTAGCTGTTATCTCTCAGACTTGTACACGTCATCTCATTTTCATTCTCTCAGAGTCTTGCCTCATTCCTTTGCGCTTCTTACACGTGATGTCAAATCCATATGTATTCTTTCTAGAGTTTATATAAAGTAAGAAACTATATCTTTAAAGTGGAAGGATGATTGTATCCATTTTTAACATAATCAGAGTCTAAAATTGAAACAACTGAAACTATAACCATCAAACAACAAAGTGCCTACCTCCAAGAGTCTTTTGAAGCAACAAATGTGCTCTTCTGGCTTCTATATGTTGACCTTTCATGCTGTTCTCTTCTAAAAGGAAACAGAACTCCTTGAATAAGACTGACTCAATATTTTTGGCCCAAAAAAAAGCAAGCTGAATCTAAGATACATTTTGTTAAAGAATGCTTCCAGAGTAGACAATGGTAATAATAATTACAGCCTAGTGGCCGGGTAGAAAGAAACAAGCTGAGCAGCTACAGGAGGAAACAATTAGAACACGTTGGTATTCTTAGAATAGTCCATCATGATGCTGGCAGGAAAAATTTACAAAAATTGTGTTAAAAGGTGATTTTATGCAAACATGACTTTAGCACATTTTCTATAAAAATGTTGTACACTGAACAGCCGAAATTATAGGATAACACTGAATGTTCAGTCAACTGCAAAATCTTAAAATGCAATCATGGATTTGTTTTTATAGGGAGATGAAATTTAGAAAGTAAAAGAAGGTGTGTGTTGAATAAAAATTATCCCTGAGAAATTTCAAAGGATCAGAAAGAAATGAGAAAAAATCATATACTGTGGGGTATTTATGGGAACTAGCCCTTAAGATAGCTTTTCATGATTTCACTTCTTTGTGTTCAAACCTGGTGTGGTCCCTACTACACAGACATGAAATGACCTGGTAACCAATAGTGTGATGTCTGAGGCTAAGTTACAAAAAGACATTGCAAGTTCTGTATTGCTCGCTCTTGGATCACTTACCTGAATGAAATGAGTGGCCATATCATAAGGAACTCCACCCTCTAGAGAAAAACACATCACAAGGAACTGAGGCCTCCCACCAACAACTAATCTGCCAGAAATATGAGTGGGTAAAACATTCTTTCTGATATGTCTATGTGGGTGTTTATGAATGAGAGTAGCATTTAAATTGGTGACCTCAATAAATTAGATTCCCATCCCTAATCTGGATGGGCATCATTTAATCTGTTGAGGTTCTATTAGAACAAAAAGGCAGACAAAGGAGGAATTTGTCCCTTTCATCTGCCTCAATACTTAGGTTGGGACATTGCATCTTCCCTGCCATTGTATTGGGATTTACACTCTTGACTCCTACTGATTCCCAGGCATTTAGGGACTGGGTCTGAATCATACCCTTAATTTTACTGGGTGGCCAGATTGCAGATAGCAGATCATGGGATGTCTCTGCCTCCATAATCATGTGAACCAATTCTTCATAATAAGTCCTTTACACTCTTTTGATTCTATTTTCTAGAGAACCCAGACTATAAAGAGGTTAATCCTTCAGATTCAGTCAACCCTCCACTCACATCTTGACTGGAATTCAGGAGATTCCCAGTCAGAAGCACCCAGCTAAACTGTTCCCAAATTCTTAATCTACAGAAATAATGTGAGATTCCCTGGTGGCTCAGATGGTAAAGAACCTGCCTGCAAGGCAGGAGACCTGGTTCAATCCATGGGTCAGGAAGATTCCCTGGAAAAGGGAATGGCTACCCACTCCAGTGTTCTTGCCTGGAGAATTCCATGGACAGAAGATCCTGAAAGGCTAAAATCCATGAGTCACAAAGAACTGGACAAGACTGAGAGACTATCACTTTCACTTTCAATACATAGTCATCATTGTTTTAGCTGATAATTTTAGGGGAAATTTGTTATACATCAATAAATAACTAGTATGATATTAGAGGAGACAAATTATACAGAATAGTCTGTAACAAAATATAAGCTTGATATATCCACAGAAATGGATAATTAGGTAAAGAAAAGAGAAAACTACATAATGCTTAGAAAAGAAACAAACCCCCCTGAGCTTTTTACCCTCTAAGCAAATGAAAAAGAGGAATCAAACCATAGTAAATGTGAGAAAAAGGGGGGAGGAAGGAATTAGATCAAAGCAAAAAGAAAGATAAAAAAACAAGAGAAAAGTCCTTTTTGATGGAAATAAATTAAGAAACCCAGAATGGTCTTTTATTTTTAAAAGAGATTTGAAACATTGTGGAGTTGATGAAATTCCAGCTGAGCTATTTCAAGTCGTAAAAGATGATGCTGTTAAAGTCCCGCCCTCAACATGCCAGCGAATTTGGAAAACTCATCAGTGGCCACAGGACTGGAAAAGGTCAGTTTTCATTCCAATCACAAAGAAAGGCAAATGCCAAAGAATGTTTAAACTATCACACAATTACACTCATCTCACACCCTGGCAAAGTAATGCTCAAAACTCTCCAAGTGAAGCTTCAATAGTACATGAACCGTGAATTTCCAGATGTTCAAGCTGGATTTAGAAAAGGCAGACTAACCAGAGATCAAATTGCCAACATTTGTTGGATCATAGCAAAAGCAAGAGAGTTCCAGAAAAACATTACTTCTACATCCCAAAGACTTTTACTGTGTGGATCACAAGAAACTGTGGAAAATTCTTCAAGAGATGGGAATACCAGTCCACCTTGCCTGCCTCCTGAGAAATCTGTATGCAGGTCAGGAAGCAACAGTTAAAACTGGACATGGAACAACAGACTGGTTCCAAATTGGGAAAGGAGTACATCAAGGCTGTATGTTGTCACCCTGCTTATTTAACTTATATGCAGAGTACATCATGAGAAACACTGGGCTGAAGGAAGCACAACCTGGAATCAAGATTACTGGGAGAAATATCAATAACATCAGATATGCAGATGACACCACCCTATGGCAAAGTGAAGAACCAAAGAGCCTCTTGATGAAAGTGAAAGAGGAGAGTAAAAAAGTTGGCTTAAAGCTCAACATTCAGAAAACTAAGATCATGGCATCTGGTCCCATCACTTCATGGTAAATAGATGGGGAAACAGTGGAAAAAGTGACAGACTTTATTTTCTTGGGCTCCAAAATCACTGCAGATGGTGACTGCAGCCATAAAATTAAAAGATGCTTGCTCCTTGGAAGAAAAGGTATGACCAACCTAGACAGCATATTAAAAAGCAGAGACATTGTTTTGTTGACAAAGAGCTGTATAGTTAAGCTATGGCTTTTCCAGTAGTCATATATGGATGTGGGAGTTGGACCATAAAGAAAGTTGAGCACCAAAGAATTGATGCTTTTGAACTGTGGTGTTGGAGAAGACTCTTGAGAGTCCCTTAGACAGCAATGAGATCCAACCAGTCAATCCAAAAGGAAACCAGTCCTGACTATTCACTGGAAGGACTGATGCTGAAGTTGAAGCTCCAATATTTTGGCCACCTGATGAGAAGAACTGACTCATTGGAAAAGACCCTGATGCTGGGAAAAATTGAAGTCAGGAGGAGAAGGGGACGACAGAGGATGAGATGGTTGGATGGCATCACTGACTCAATGGACATGAGTCTGAGCAAGCTCTGGGAGCTGGTGATGAACAGGGAAAAGCCTGGCATGCTGCAGTCTATGGGGTCGCAAAGTGTCAGACACAACTGAGCAACTGAAATGAAAACAAATTGACAAAATCAAAACAAGCAAGGTGTTACAGAAGAAATAAAATATCTAGTTCCCCATATTATATTAATAAGTATATTATAATGTACAGAAACACAGACTTCAGATGGTTTTAGACGAGGCAGCCCGAAGAGAACTAGGGTAAAGTGAGAAAACAGATAAAGAGTTTGCTGTTGCGTTGTAGAATTATTTAAACACACACATCGAAACTAAATGGGCTTCCCTGATGGCTCAAACGGTAAAGAATCCGCCTGCAATGCAGGAGATCTGGGCTTGGTCCATGGGTCGGAAAGAACTCCAGGAGGAGGGCATGGCAACCGTCTCCAGTATTCTTGCCTGGAGAATCCCCATGGACAGTGGAGACTGGCAGGCTACAGTGCGTGTAGTTGCAAAGAGTTGGACATAATTGAGCAACTGAGCACACACACAAACCAAATACTTGAGTATCTGCACCACCAATACGGTAATCTTTCTACTAGCACTAGTCATATAAATACATGTAATAAATCATGTAGTCAAATTCTCTGCTAGCCAATCAAAGTTGCTATATGGGAGAAAGGTGCAAACTTGGTTTTCAATTGCCTACACTAACATGTCTTATATGCAGACTCATGGGTACTACATGATCAGGCAGTATCTAAAGCTATAGGGATCCCCCAGCTTAAATATTTTTATGTCTTTTTTCAACCCCAAATAAAATTTAGCTAGGTGTATATTCTTGGAGGAGGAAATGGCAACCCACTCCACTATTCTTGCCTGGAGAACCCTGTGGACAGAGGAGTCTGGTGGGCTGCTGTCTATGTGGTCGCACAGAGTCAGAAATGACTGAAGTGACTTAGCATGCATGTGTGCATTGGAGAAGGAAATGGCAGCCCACTCCAGTGTTCTTGCCTGGAGAATCCCAGGGATGGCAGAGCCTGGTGGGCTGCCGTCTATGGGGCCGCACTGAGTCAGACATGACTGAAGCGACTTAGCAGCAGCAGGTGTATATTCATGTAGTAATTTTATAAGTGATAAGGAAAACTTGCGCAATTTTTAAAATACAGTCCTAATCCAGTGATTTAGATTGAGTTGTATGTTCTCCCAAAATTGTGAGTTGGGGAAAGAAGACATGATTGCAACCATATAAATTTCATACAGGAATGCATTTTTTTTCTTTTTTTTTTTTCATTTATTTTTATTAGTTGGAGGCTAATTACTTTACAATATTGTAGTGGTTTTTGTCATACATTGACATGAATCATCCATGGATTTACATGTATTCCCCATCCCGATCCCCACTCCCACCTCCCTCTCTACCCGATCCCTCTGGGTCTTCCCAGTGCACCAGGTCCGAGCATTTGTCTCATGCACAGGAATGCATTTTTATAATTGATTTTCTTTCTTATAAAACTGATGGCAGTCAGTTATTTTTGCACTAAAGTAATTAACACAATTGTCAAATTAAAAACATAAGTCTAGGGAATTCGTCAGTAGTCCAGTGGTTAAGACTCCATGCTTCCACTGCAGGGGCACACAGATTTGACCCCTGCATGCCACATGAGTCAACCAAAAAAAAAAGAATACACACACACACACACACACATATATATGTCTAGTGCTGATAAATAGCTTAGGTAAATGATAAAGTTGTCAACTTTGATGTTTTATTTTGTTTGGGTTATATCTATGAATTAATTGCTTGTTAAAATGTGATTACTGACTTGGAATAAGTCTACAAAAATTCATTTTAGAACCTTCTCCAACATCATATAAATTTCTAGGTTCATTAACTTCTATAATCAATCAAGTCAAAAGTTAATAAGTGCTTCAAATCTTCCAGATTTTATCTGCTTTCCATTTTATGGAAATGGATTAACACTTTCTAACATACAGTTATAAATTTTTAGTGAAATACAATTTAGCTCAAACTGATGGATCTAATTTGGGATATATTTTGATGATAATTGCTAATTATATCTAATTCCTAATAACCATACAAATTACTTTATAGATGATATATTCTATGCAAGTAAAGTTGCATCTTTCAACATTACTGAGAAGTCAAAACACAAACTGATATACTGTATCTTGTGATTTTATTATGCTTTTTCTTATCTTTATTCTACAAGCTTCTGGAAAGCTGGTGAAGTGAGCTTCTATTTAGCTTTGATTTTGAATTCCACATATCTGGAGAGCTATGGTCACATTGCTACATGGGCTGCAACAGTGACTCAACGTCTGTCTGTCACTGACTCTTTGGGTTTTGTCTTAAATTATCTTATATGGACAGGCTTAACTTCCTATAGTTCTTACTGTGTATTTGTGCTCAGTTACTAAGTCACGTCTGACTCTTTGTGACCTCTCTGGACTGTAGTCCCCCAGGCTCCTCTGATCATGGGGTTTTTCCAGGCATGAATACTGGAGTGGGTGGCCATTTCCTTCACTTTGATTCAGCATTTTGGCCTCTACTTCAGTAGTGCATAGGCAGAAGTTTTAATGTCCCTATTACTTTCCTGGACCTTGAATTTATTGTTTTTCTGAGCTCTTTAGTTCTTTATAGGTGATAACAAAATGCAAGTATTTATGGGAGTTGAAGAAAGAAGAATGCCTAAAAATTTTTTGTACCTAACCTTCCTACAGAGTGTCAGTTGCTCAATCATGTCCGACTCTTTGTGACCTCATGGGCTGTAGCTGCCAGACTCCTCTGTCCATGGGATTTTCCAGGCAAAATATTACCTGAGAGTTCATCCTTAGCAAATGGCATCCATACCCTAAAGCTTAATCCTTGAGGATTAAAAGCGGTAACTAAGTTTCATTTAGTCACTCAAATACCATGGTTTCCTAGCAGCAGCAGGAGAGGCACCTGTCCTCTCCCACTAGTTGGTTCTAATCTTTGAACGAATCACTGAGAAGTCCTGTAAGCCAAACATGAATTTTTGTATGAATATGTGTGAATGTTTTTTATTAAAGCATATATATGAAGTAAAGTCTTTCTGATGTTGCCTTTTATAAAAACATATTTCTATTGACCAGTGAGTCTCTTTTATCTCTTAAATCTTTGTTCATGTTGTAACTCTTGCTGAAATTAATGAACTATGTGAATTTCATCAAATGATACAACGATAGCATGACATAAAGCATAATTTTTCAGATTTTTTCTTTTCATAACCCTTTGCTATATAACACCCAGGAATTACACGTTCAGCTTTTTTATTCCTCTGTCAAGTATCAAGCACTGGAATTTTCATTCTATACAGTATGTTATGTTGAATACACAAAGCAAAAAATAGGAATATTTTACTAGTAAAATATAAATCAAACAATTGCAAAATCTATTATTTAAATAATTTTGAATATTTAAAATGTAATATTCATGGTTATTTTGAGAAATGACCAATAGCATCACTTCTAACATCAAACTTGATTATATTAACAGGAATTATTAACTTTGAGAAGGACATGATCAATAATTATTGATTTGACTCCTGGAGGAGGGCATGGCAACCCACTCCAGTATTCTTGCCGGGAGAATCCTGTGGACAGAGGAGCCTGGCAAGCTACAGTCCTTACGGTCGCACAGAGTCAGACGTGACTGAAGCAACTTAGCGCGCACACACACACGTACATTAGCTATTGTGTATTCAACTATAGCCAATGTTAGTAGTAAATACAAAATTGGTATTGGTCCAAAACTATATTAGTAAATTTTTCTACAAACAGGAAGGTACCAACAATTTATGATTTCTATAGGTTTAATATATCACCTCTTTAATTTTGAAAAAAAAAATCTAGTTTAACTGGTTAAGTAACATAGTAACTCATCTCTTTGAAAATATTTATTTGATTTATTTATACCTCAATTGTCACTATCAGTCATATGCTTACAGATTTTCTGAAAATTTAGAATAAATACTTTATGTATTTCTATTCATTAATATCTCTTTAAAATTTGTTAACTTAAGTCAAATAATGGCTTTTTCATGAATTCTGAAAATTTATATACCAAAGTTTTTCTTAGTAAAATAACTTTTTACTCATATGAATTTCTTAAATGTATTTACTATCTTAACATTTGGACAAATTTAAAAATGAATTGCACAGTGTATTTTTAGTAGTTATTTTAAAGACTTATATTATCTGCAACTTTACTATAGCTAGACTTAGATATTTCTACATAACATTAAGCTAATCCAAACAAGAAAACAAATCCACAACTCCCTGCTCCTTTATTGTTTCCTGATATCTCAACATTTGAGCCAGGAACAAACAGGTTTACATGAGCCTCCACCTTATGAGCAAGCTTCACAGGTGGTGCCAAGAACCTGCCTACCAACGCAGGACATAAGAGATGCGAGTTCAATCCCTGGGTCAGGAAGTTCCCCTTTTGAGGAGGGCATGGCAACCCACTCCTGTGTTCTTGGCTTTAGAATCCCATGGACAGAGGAGCCTGGTGGGCTACAGTCCATAGGGCTGCAAAGAGTCAAACATGACTGAAGCGACTCAGCACGCACAGACACCTTGTGAGCACTCTCCTTTATGTTCATCGCTTAATTCTCTCTTGTGTATATTTTCCCTGGAGCATGACATTTTATTTCTGTCTGACTTCTAAAGGCTTACTTCAGCAGATGGTCCATATGGAGCTAAAGGAAGTTTCCTGGTAGTTTGGTTTCTGTAATTTTAATCAAATGCTCAGTCACGTGAAGCCAGAAGGCAGTTCTGTTGAGTTACAATAAATTTCACACAGAGATCCCATACTGTGCAAAACATCTAAAATTTGATTTTCTAAAATGTTAAAAAGTCTGTTGAAACAGTAAAAAATTAATAAACATAAACCACAATGAAATAAAACTGGGAGATTAGAAGGGGATTTCTCATGCCCTGATAGCAGAGCCCAACAGGAAGAAGAAAGACTCCTCTTCCTTCCTGTCAAGGACTCAGCCAATGAAAAACTGTGGAATCTTTGTTTCCCATAGCCCTCCCACCTTCCTTCTTTCCTCTATAAAAGCATTCTCCTTCCCCTGCTGTGCAGGGACTTGAAGGTGACCGACCAGACCTCAAACTGAAATTCTCTGCTGATCCTGAGTAATCCATCTTTGCTGGAAAAATATCTGGCGGCCTATTTATTTCAGGCCAACATTTTAGAGGCCTGTATGGGAACCAAAGACCTTAATGTATCAGGGCTGATGAGCAAATAGGTACAAATGTGTACATTGGGCAAATATGTGCCCAATGACATACACTGCTTTCTCGCAGATCCTGGGGGTTCGGGGTGCATCTTTCTCCTGGATCTAAGTTCATGCTATCTTTGCGTTTGAAGCTCTCCACATTTTATTTGAAATCTGTTTTGAGGTTTTGTCTTTCTGGTTAAGATCTTCTTCTTTGTGCAAGTATTTGTTTGGCACTTCAGCCTAATTTTTTGATCAGACTATTTCAACCAAAGCTGTCTGAAAATGCCTTTGGCTCATTTCTTCAGGAACAGGAACTGCTTCTCTGAAATGGCACATTTTTTCAGACTTCAGCCTATTCCTTCAGGACGGCATATTCTCTTAAACCTGGATGAGAAAGCCGTCTGCCTGGTTCCTCTGGGATCAAGCTGTTTTCTTAGAATTAGTTGGTATTCAGGCTTGCATACTACTTAAATATTGAACTTTTTATACTGTAAGCTTTTTAAGCTGTCAGAAAATTGTTTTCTTACTGTATACAAAAAACTCTGAGAAACAAGGCCCAAGTCATCTAAATATTATGAGTGTCCTACCTACAGGGACTTCAGCTGATTTTACATTTGAAAACCATGGTCCTTCCTCATGTGCATTTCTAATTAAAGGGACTGACTTGACTGAAATTAATTTAGACAATTAATGGCCATTATGGGGAATTTTTTTGAAATCAAAGTTAATTTTATTAAAACCAAATTGGATTACAATAACTCAAAATTTTCCAGACTTTACTGGAATTTTTACTTTGATTGGTATTTTTATGCTTCCCAGCATTATCAGGAGTCTAAAAATGCCTCTCCGCAAAACAAGATTTTGAAATTACCTCAGGCAAAGCAAGCATTTTAAAAAAGATAAAGTGGCTCCTGCAGCCTCACGTTCTTCTTCCATGGCTTCTTTGCTTTAGGCTTCACCTCTAGTACTATCTTCCTCTTTCTCCCTTACCCTGCCCATCCCTTCTTTATATCCCCAATGTGCCCTGCTTAGTCATTCAGTCATGTCTGACTCTCTGTGACCCTATGGACTCTAGCCCACCAGGTTCCTCTGTCTATGGGGATTCTTCAGACAAGCATACTGGAGTGGGTTACCATGCCCTCCTCCAGGGGATCTTCTTAACCCAGGGATTGAACCTGGGTCTCCTGCATTGCAGGTGGATTCTTTAATAGCTAAGCCACCAGGGAAGCCCCCTATATCCTCAATACCCTCATACTCATTCTCCTGCCAACTTTTCTCTGAAAAGAACCCTGTTCTCCTGCCAACTTTTCTCTGAAAAGAAACCTCCACTACTGTTTCCTCTGAACTTGTCTAAACCTGTCCCTTTAAAATTAAGCCTTCTAAAGATTCAGAAGCTAACCTCTTGATTTCTTTTTTTTTTTTCTTTTTTTTGGACTAAATATGATCTGCTAGTCATAATCAGATATTTTCCCAAGGTAACTGAAGAACCAAGATTTGCTGAAGAATTTGATATGGTCATTAAAGTTTATCAAACTGGGTTATCTGACATATCAGCTAATTCATATGCTTGTTGATGAAGACTGGACTCATTAGTGGATGAAAGTCACTAATTGCACAAATCCTAAAAAGTATCTAGAATTACAACCAGGAGATTTGCCTGCTAACATATACTATGTGATCTACCTCAAATAAGCACTGGGTGACTTCACTGAATAGTTCTTAGGGATTTTACAAAATCTGTTCATTAGAATAACATTTAGGCTTACACACAAAAATCTGATGAACTCATTTATGATTAAAATGTGTGTTCTAAGGTCGCTTCAGTTGTGTCCACTCTTTGTGACACTTTGGACCATAGCCAGCCAGACTCCTCTCTCCATGGGATTCTCCAGCCAAGAATACTGGAGTGAGCTGCCATGCCCTCCTCCAGGGGATCTTCCTGACCCAGGGGTCAAACTCACGTGTCTTGTGTCTCCTGCACTGGCAAGCAGTTTCTTTAACATAAGCATCACCTGGGAAGCCCCATGATTATCATAATCAACTTCAAATTATTTTTAAGGAAACTATGATCTTACTTCAGATGTTAACCCAGCAGTAGTTTTTAACTCTGTGTTGATTAATCGGCTGAAATGAGATCTTTCTTTTCTAGTTAAAAGGAATAGGATGAAATGAGAACTATGTTCACCCTAGATTTAACCTGGAAAACCATCTCTCTCTCTCACCACAAAGGAAGACTGGCAAAATTCTTAGTCTTTAACTCCAGCGAGTGAAGGATCCTACACAGAACCAAAGCCCTTCTAGCTTCTGCTATTATTGCAGACAGCCAGGACATTGGGAAAGAGATTGTTATAAATGTAAGCAGTCTAGGCACCTTCAGCCCTCTAACTGGGTTTTCTGACATCCTCCCAGTTCTCAATGATGGGCTCTAAGGAACTACAGAGGGTCTTCCCAAGCCTCCCTCTTAGTCAACTTGAAGAACATTTCTGCAGATTGACAATGAATCTGTTCTAGTTCTGATATTGGAGCTGCACTCTCAATACTCAACCCCACTACTATAAAATGCTTTTAGAGAACAATCTTGATCAGAAAGGGGAAATGTAAAAATTAATCACAGAAATCTAAATTAAATTGAATTGGGAGACCATAAAGGAAAGCTTTCATGCCTAAAAGCTTAGCAGAGACCAACTGGAAGAAGACAGACTCCTCTTCTTCCTGGCAATGACTTAGTCAATGAAAAGTCATAGACTGTTTACAATCGCTTTCCCATCTTACTTTACCTCTCTATAAAAGCCTTCTCCTTCCCTTGTCAAATGGGGACTTGGCGTGCATCTTGTCATAATTGCAGAACCCAAATCTCACTTCTCTTAGTTCCAAATAAATCCATCTTTTCTGGAGAAATATCTGGCAGTCTATTTGCTTCAGATCAAAAAAGCCCACTATTGAATACAAACAAAAATATTTATACAGGTGGGGGTAGATGATTCCTTCTTTTGCATTGTCTAAACCTCAAAGCCAAGCTGCTTTCATCGGTTGGCTGAAATGTAGCCCCCACTGAGTATTATTTGAGAGGTGTTAGAAACCATCCTCTTTTCTTTAAAATCCTGCTCCCATCTAATATCTGAATTTTTCTTCAGAGGACACAAATGATCTTCCTACCATCACATATACATTTGAAATGCACAGACTCTGGAGAAAAGTGAAACTACTGACTTCAATTTGAAAGAAGGTATAGACTGCTGTCATTAGTCCTAGGTACTGAATTTCTGCTTGTCTTCACATGGTATGTGAAAATCATGGCAGAAAGAAGTACTGATAGAAATAAGGCTGCAGCTGAAACTCCAATAACCTGGCCACCTGATGTGAAGAACTGACTCATTTGAAAAGACCCTGATGCTGGGAAAGATTGAAGGCAGGAGGAGAAGGGGACGACAGAGAATGAGATGGTTGGATGGCATCACCGACTCCATGGACATGAGTTTGAGCAAGCTCTGGGAGTTGGTGATGGACAAGGAAGCCTGGCATGCTGCAGTCCATGAGGTTGCAAAGAAGTGGACACGACTGAACAACTGAACTGAAGACAAAAAAGACAAAGAAACAAATCAAGGATAACAAAACCCAAGCTTTCTCTAATTTTCCACTCTATGTAAGACAAGTTCTCTGTTAAATCTTGGATGAGGTAGTACAAAAATAAAAACAAATTTTGAAATAAAACAGGTGAAATGAAAAGATAAAATATTAAAATGATTAAAATCAACCACATCTACTGATTTGATATTTCTCAAGGCAGCAGTTCCGCCTATGTATTGTCCTGCTTTATAACCTGGCTCAAGCATCAACTTACAGAAAAAAAATAAACCTCTAAGAAGCCATACTTTAGATTTTTACAGTTTTCCCTGTGTTAATTTTAGGTAATATGATATGCAGTTTAAACTAATACAGTAGTTTTAAGACAAAAGCAGGATGAATCAGGAACTGTTTTTATACTTTTTAAAAATTCTGAACTCACTGTTTTAAGTAACTTAGTTTTAATCACTATTTTCACCAGAGCTATAAAAATATAATTGTATGAAGATATCATTTGTATTACTTAGACAACTAGACTTTGCAATATTCATGGTGCTGCTAAGTCACTTCAGCCGTGTCCCACCCTGTGCGACCCCCATAGACGGCAGCCCACCAG
This sequence comes from Cervus elaphus, assembly GCF_910594005.1. Taxonomy (NCBI): domain Eukaryota; kingdom Metazoa; phylum Chordata; class Mammalia; order Artiodactyla; family Cervidae; genus Cervus; species Cervus elaphus. The sequence goes on along the minus strand of NC_057842.1, from coordinate 19,528,551 downwards.
GCTCCCCAGTCCCTGGGATTCTCCAGGCAAGAACACTGGAGTGGGTTGCCATTTCCTTCTCCAATGTGTGAAAGTGAAAAGTGAAAGTGAAGTCGCTCAGTCGTGTCCAACTCGTAGCAACTGGATGGACTGCAGCCTACCAGGCTCCTCCATCCATGGGATTTTCCAGACAAGAGTACTGGAGTGGGGTGCCATTGCCTTCTCCAATATGTATGGTAAATGTTTTTAAAAAGTCAGAAGAGAGTTTCCATCATGTGATTATTTACTATCAATGTTCTAGATCAAAAATTAAAATGATCTTGCTTTACAAGGTTGTGTTGGTTTCTGCCTTACAACAACATGAATCATCAATAATCATAATAATTATACATATATCCCTTCCTTCTTAAGCCTCCCTCCCCCATCCCATCCCATACCTCTAAATCATCACAGAGTGGCAGGCTGGGCTCCCTGTGTTATGCAGCAGCTTCCCACTAGCTATCTATGTTAGATGTGATGGTATATATGTGTGGATGCTTTTTCAATTTGTCCTATCCTCTCCATCCTCCAATGTGTCCACAAGTCCATTCTCTACATCTGCATCTCTATGCTTTCCTTGCAAATAGGTTCATCAGTACTGTTTTTCTAGATTCCATATTTATGTGTTGATATTCAATATTTCTTTTTTCTCTTTTGGACTTCACCCTGTATAAAAGACTCTAGGTTTTGAAAATCATCTTGCAGGGTCATTCACCCACTTTTGCTAGTGAAATAGTCAAATTGAGAACAAAACTGTTAAGTTCTAAGCATAAAGTCAGTCAGGATAGGCTAAGTTATGATTCAGTAAAAATCCTAAATTTTCAATGGTTCAGTGCTTCATGTTTAATTAAGATCTGTAAGAGGGCTCTTTGTTGTTGTTAAGTTGCTAAGTTGTGCCTGACTCTTTTGTGACCCATGGACTGTAGCCTGCCAGGCTCCTCTGTCCATGGAATTTTCCAGTGAAGAATATTGGAGTTAGCCATTTCCTTCTCCAGTAGATCTTCCCGACCCAAGGATTGAACCCTGATCTTCTGCATTGGCAGGCCGATTTTTTACCATTGAGCCACTGGGGAAACCCCAAGAGGGCTCTACTCATTGTATTTATTCAAAGATTTAGGCTGATACAGGCTTCAATATCAACAGGTACTTCCATGACTTTTCAAGCAGAAAGAAGTTGCTGAAGTAAATAATGCACAAGCTTTTAAAACTTCCACATGGAAGTGACTCATGACCTTTCAACTCAGCATTTCATTGGCCAAGACAAATTGGATGACCGTGTGTAATTCAAAATCAACTATTGATGTTGTTCAGTCTCTCAGTCATGTCCGATTCTGAAATTCCATGGACCACAGCACCCCAGGCTTCCCCATCCTTCACTATCTCCCAGTTTGCTCACACTTATATCCATTGAGTCCAATCCTCTCATCCTCTGTCACCCCCTTCTCCTCCCAAGAGTTATCTCCAGCACCACAATTCAAAAGTATCGATTTTTTGGTGCTCAACATTCCAGTGAAAATGTTTTGAGGAGTATTAACTTAGAAGTATTAATAGTTCATGAGGGCTCAACACCAAATGACCTGTGTGTATGAATCAGTGTTGGTAACTATTTGTTGGTTGTACTTTAGATTTCATTTTCTATTCCTTTGTTCAATAATGAAAAATCACTCTATTTTGTTATTGGTAATATGCCATTTATTCTTATAGTAATTAGCTAGAGTTTTAATTACAGGTCTGAGACCTCATCTAGCCCGCAGCGTGTTTACCAATGATTTTACTCTCCTCTCAGTTCTGGATACCAAGAAACAGGAACAAAGTTCTGAAGATATTCTCAGTCCAGCCTATGAACACTAATGGGAATATATTGGTGTCTATCTAGTATTTACCCATATATGTGTCTATGTATCTATGTATATAAAATTATGTTTCTATTTTCTCAGAAGTCTGAATAGATATAGATTTGCTTTATCACAGATAAGATACTGACCTAATTTATTATAGTGGAATTGAACAGAAATACTAAAATAAATGGTAACAGTTTGTTCTCTATGATTTTGATTAAAAAAAAAAAACTGCAACCATATGTAAACTGCGAGGCTGTTTACATATCTGAACTCCATATTCATAGTGTCTCTAAATTGTTCTACTTCTTCTCTTTATTACTTCAAACCATCCTAAGGTTCTCAACCATGTCTCTAATCACTATTGAATTTAGTTGAACTCAGGGCTAATGGAATGTGTGGGGAAGGATAGAATGTGGCCTTACTTACAAAACTCTCCAGGTCCCAGGGCCATTAGACAACGGAATTTAAATGCTTTCCATTTTATAATTGATAACTACAGGCTTGGACTAGACTCTAATAGGACTTTACTTCTTCAACTAAAAGTGTATGCTAATTAAATTTGGGGGCAAATATGAGCAGCACTGACCTCTGTGCTATGAAACCACAGCTTGGCATGATATTCTGGTTAGCATTGCTGTAATTACAAATACACTCATCCTGTGGCTGTACTGCTGAAGTTCCAATGTATTTATCATCAAAGTTTGAAATGGCTATTCCTCTAAGTTTCCTTTTTCTTTTGGAATTCTAATCAAATCCTTTTACAGAATGCATAAGGCCTTAAGATGTATTAAAGAACAAAATAACAGAACCTATCACAGAACATCACTTTATTCATAATAATCTTTAACTTGTTGATTTTACTCTGTTCCCCAATTTTTGTTATTTTTCTATGAAAAAGATACTTTGGACAATTAAAAATTTAACATGGAACATGAGCTCTTCTTGAGATTAAATTAAAAATGTGTGCTTACCCTAAGTGAAAATTAAGAGAAGAAAACATTTGACTTATACCTTATAAGAAAGCTCTATGTTAATAACTCTTGATAATAAGTAGCTTAGGGGGATATTATTTCAAAGTAAATAACTTTGTCCTTAAGAATGTAACTAAATTAAGAATAAAAAATGTTAATGGGCTCTTGAGCTCCGGTGGTGGCTCAGCTGGTAAACAATCCGCCAGCAACTGGGGGACCTGGGTTTGATCTCTGAGTTGGAAAGAGCCTCTGGAGCAGAGAAAGGCTACCCACTCTAGTATTCTGGCCTGGAGAATTCCATAGACTGTATATAGTCCATGGGGTTGCAAACAGTAGGATAAGACTGAGCGACTTTCACTTTCAAGCTCAATGTTAAACAAAATCAAGTAGATATCAAATGAGAAAACTGTTTACTAAATTCCGTATCTTACCTAAAGCTACAATAATTTAAAAAATACTGTTTTTTTGAATATGAATTGGAATTGTAATTCTGCACTGTCAGCTGTAGAATATTAATCAGAGTATGTATGGCACTTGATTTCTCTAACAGGAGGAAAATCAAAGGAATATGGTCCTATCAAGGTAAAGGAGGATGGAAAAGGCACCTTATTCATCCATTGTTGTGACTGTAAACCCAAAGGTCTATAGTACTGGTATCAACAAAGGGACTATGGTACCCACGTTGTTGTGGTCTCACAAAATGTAAGTGAAACCAAATACCAAAGAGGCAAGTTCAGTACCTGTAGATAGGAAACATCCAAAGCCCAGTGATGTATTATAACACAGGCAGTAGCTCACACTAGAAAGTTGAACTGACCTTTTACTCCTCTCCCTCACTCACATCTTGCCCATAGCCCATGAATCATGGAGTTTTTACCTGCAAGTAAGTAATTTTTAAGTTCATTGAGTCTCATTTGAGTCTATTCAAAGTTGTCCATCCACACTGCAACTGCTCTATTCTAAGGCTCATTTTTCACCAGATTTAGTCTCTGTCAATACTTATTGAATGAATGAATATTTGGCCATCAATTTTATTTAAACTGGGCTTCCTTGGTGGCTCAGATAGTAAAGAATCTGCCCGCAATGCAGGAGACCCAGATTTGATCCCTGGGTTGGGAAGACCCCTGAAGAAGGGAATGGCACCCCACTCCAGTATTCTTGCCTGGAGAATTCCATGGACAGAGGAGTTTGGTGAGCTATAGTCCATGGGGTCACAAAGAGTTGGACACAGCTGAACAATGTTTAGTTCAGTTTATCTAAATTAGATTATTCCTCTTTCCCCACATCTACCCTAAATCTATCTTCAACGAGATTTTGTTCATGGTGCCCACATTACTGCTCCTGTCTGAAATGGCCTTCTCCCCATCAATTCTATGAAGACATAGCGGTTTATCAAGATCCTGTCCAGAAAGCCTCTTTTTATTTCCCCTTTCCCCTTTCTTTTTATTTTCCTCTTTCCCCTTCAGAAGAAAAAAAAAATCTCCTCTTTAATTTAGCTAATGAAGTATGATGTCTGTACTTTTCTCATGGAAATTTTATGGCAAATTTCTTCTGATAGATTAAGTTCTTTGAAAACAGAATCTGTAAAATGATCATCATTATATGCTTCAAGAGTCTAGAACAATTCCTTCTATATAATTGAAGCTTAATACTTACTTGTCTTAATGCTGTTGATATTTTTAACATTTTGCAATATCTCCTAAACCTGGGATAATTTCAAAATTATCTGGAGAAATTTGTTTGAGATGCAGACTTCCAGGCCTTGAAAGTTAAAGTCGTTCAGTCCTGTCCAACTCTTCTCAACCCCATGGACTACACAGTCCACATAATTCTCCAGGTCAGAATACTGGAGTGAGTAGCCTCTCCCTTCTCCAGGGGATCTTCCCAAACCAGGGATCGCACCCAGGTCTCCAGCATTGCAGGTGGTTTCTTTACCATATAAGCCACAAGGGAAGCCCAAGAATACTGGAGTGGGTAGCCTATCCCTCCTCCAGGGAATTTTTCTGACCCAGGAATCGAACCGGGTCTCCTGCACTGCAGGCGGATTCTTTACCAACTGAGCTAAAAGGGAAGCCCATTCCAGACATTCTGAAGTGAAAGTCGTTCAGTCGTGTCCGACTCTTTGTGACACCATGGACCAGTCTATACAGTCCATGGAGTTCTCCAGGTCAGAATACTGGAGTGGGTAGCCTTTCCCGGTCTTTCCAGGCCTTCTGTCAGTCTAATAAATCCAAACCCCTGGAGAATATCAGCTGATTTACCTCTTTTTTGTTTTATTTGTTTATTTCTTTACTTATTTTATTCCTTTTTTTTTTTTTTTTTGGCTACATGCCGGCTTTCTCTAGGTGCTGTGAGTGGAGGCTACATTTTGTTGTGGTGAGCGGGCTTATCCTTGCAGTGGCTTCTCTTGTAACAGAATTTTGCGTTTGCTCAGTAGTTGTGCCGGAGAAGGCAATGGGAACCCACTCCAGGACTCTTGCCTGGAAAATCCCGTGGATGGAGCAGCCTGGTAGGCTGCAGTTCATGGGGTCGCAAAGAGTCGGACACGACTGAGCGACTTCCCTTTCACTTTTCACTTTCATGCCATGGAGAAGGAAAGGGCAACCCACTCCAGTGTTCTTGCCTGGAGAATCCCAGGGAGGCGGAGTCTGGTGGGCTGCCGTCTATGCAGTCGCAGAGAGTCGGGGCACGACTGAAGTAAGTGACTTAGCAGCAGCAGCAGTAGTTGTGCTGCTGCCCGAGGCATGTGGAATCTTCCAGGAGCAGGGATCATGTCCCTTGCATTGGCAGGTGGATTCTTAACCACTAGACCACCTGGGAAGACTCTGATTTATCTTTTTTGATGATTCTAATGTATCTTGTATGTAGATAGGCAAGCTTAAGTACTTACATATTCATTTCCTAATGCTAACAATATAAACTTTCATTGAGAGTCAGAAAGCCTTATGTGTATCTGACTCTTTAGAAATATTCCTATTTTTAATAGCCCAATAATATATACTTTTATAATTGTCTTTACCCAAGTCTGTCTTTATTAAACTATAAAATCTAATACTGTTTTTCCTTTCATCAATAAAAGTAAAATATCTAAAACAATCAAAAAGCTTCCACATCATTTTACAATTTCTTCTGACACTTTATATGAACAATTATATTTCCTAATCTGTCCACTTAATATGTATTTACCACTTTCATCTGCTTCTTCAGTTATTTTATTTTAAGGCTTGTTCATAAGCATCGTGAATATCATCACAATTCAATTATTGTCACTGCATTCTAAAAGACCATCTTTCATTAAAAACCACTTTTGATCCACTTTTTCAACAATAGCATTTTTCTACCATTTGATAATGATATTTTTCTTATATTTTGTTGTTATTTTCCAGCCAAATCATCCACTCTCAGTCTGCCAAAATAGTGGTATTATTTCCTTTTATGAATACAATAGCACATAAGACCCTGATTCTATTCTTTGATTGGAAATGATGTGGAAAAAAATTGCCTGATGAGAAGGCATCCACAGTTTTCTCTTTTTCCTTTTCAAAAGTTACATGCACTAGCACACACCTGATGCAATTCAATCCAAAGCACTTGACAAAAAAAAAAAAAAAAAAAAAGATCAATAATGAAAGTAATATTAGATAAAAACAACGTCATATAAAAATTCACTCTAAAGAACAACAGAGAAAATGAATATATTGATCCCATTTGATAGAGTTCAAATGCAGTGACTCTATAGTAAATAACTAATGCTTGTGAGAAAAAGCATTGCTTTTAATAAATTTGTAATAATTTATAATATTTAGCATCGGCTTAAAACCTACTTTGCATCAAACACTTTATAAAATTGTTTATTCTAACCCTACCTGGGAAGATCTGCCAAGATGGCAGAGTAGAAAGATCCTGAGTTCATCTGCTCACCTAAGCACACCAAAATCACAACTAGTGGCAGAACAGTCATCAGTGAAAAAAGTCAAACTATCAGAAAAGATATTCTACAGCTAAAGATATAAAGAAAAAACAACAGTGAAATGGATAAGAGGGGGTGGATTCACAAGACAGTCAAGTCCCATACTACTAGGTGGGTGACCCACAAACAGGAGGATAAATACAATTGAAGAAGTTCTCCCAAAAGAGTGAGAGGTCTGAGCCTCATGTTGGGCTCCCCAGCCCTGGGCTCCTGCACCAGAAAGATAAGCCCTCAGAGCATTTGGCTTGGGAGGGCAATGGGGCTTAGTTTTGTGAGGCCTAGAAACCTGGGGAAAATAGAGGCTCCATTCTTAAAGAGCACTGGAAAACTACACGATTGCACACACATATATTTGCATATAATTTCAGGGGTAGAGAGATAGAAAGAGACCTGACAAGGGAGACTAGGTAAATACTTGTTCATGTGTCTGATCACTCTAAAGAAACTGCATTTCTTCATCCCACCCAATAAAGAACTATAGCTCTAGGAGGCCTAACCGCACCATAAGAGATGTAATAAGGCCAACACTCTACCAATAATCCATAGCATTGTTCACACAGAAGAAATAAGTTTAGGCAAGAAAAAGAGTTTGAATATCAGTGTAGATTTTTCCATAAGAATACTAGTGAAACACTTCATTTAAAATTTTGCTTTGTGCATCAGTTCAGTTCAGTCTCTCAGTCATGTCTGACTCTTTGTGACCCCATGAACCGCAGCACGCCAGGCCTCCCAGTCCATCACCAACTCCCAGAGTTTACCCGAACCCATGTCCATTGAGTCGGTGATGCCATCCAACCATCTCATCCTGTCATCCCCTTCTCCTCCTGCCCTCAATCTTGCCCAGCATCAGGGTCTTCTCAAATGAGTCAGCTCTTCGCATCAGGTCGTCCAATTATTGGAGTTTTCAGCTTCAACATCGGTCCTTCCAATGAACACCCAGGACTGATCTCCTTTAGGATAGACTGGTTGGATCTCCTTGCAGTCCAAGGGACTCTCAAGAGTCTTCTCCAACACCACAGTTCAAAAGCATCAATTCTTTGGTGCTCAGCTTTCTTTATAGTCCAACTCTCACATCCATACATGACTACTGGAAAAACCATAGCCTTGACTAGACGGACCTTTGTTGACATAGAAGACTATAAAAAATAATAGTATCTAAGATGTAAAATACGTAGAAAGAGAGAAAATGTTCAGGTCACTATAATTCATTATTGGTAATTTTCAAAGTTCAAATTACATAAATTGAAAAGAAAAATTAAAACAACATTCAAAAATAGTCGTTTAAGAAACTGCAAGTCCGTTATCTTAGCATTTATATTTTTACAATCTAATGGAAACCAGGAAAGTAGCCAGAATATTTGGGGAGCTATGAGGGAAACTTACAGGTCATTCTCATCTTCAGTTCACGAGAATTATAGAATATTTGTCAAAATAGACAGCCTGATGCTGGGAAAGACTGAGGGTAGGAGGAGAAGGGGGCAACAGAGGATGAGATGGTTGGATGGCATGACCAACTCAATGGACACAAGTTTGAGCAAACTTCAGGAGACAGTGAAATATAGGGAAGCTCGGCATGTTGCAGTCCATGGGGTCACAAAGAGTTGGCCATGACTGAGCAACTGAACAACAAATTTAAGAAATTGTGACTATGAGTTGTTGGAAAGCAAATTAAACCTGTGCATGAATCCTGTCCTCAACATTCATAGTAATTGGTCATCCTATCTCTATTTGAACATTTCCTTATATCTTAAGATTCAGCATGGCAGCACATTCTGTTTTCCAGGAAGATCTTACAGTTAAAAATTTACTCTAACATTGAACCAAAAGCCATTTCCACATCTCTTATCCATTGATGTGATCCTTTCTTCTGGAGCTACAAATAAATTTACTTATCTCCAGCCCAATTTAGAACTATTAACTGCTCCTAAATTATCTTCTTTCCAGGCCAACCTTCTCTGATTTTCCCATTATGTTTCATAAATTAGAGTTGTCAGTACCTTCCCCTTCTGTGAACTCAAATTTGTTTAGAGCGAGTTTCCAAAACTGAGCACCATGTATCAGCAATAGTATAGTCAGAGAAACAAAAAGAAAAGTTAACCTAAATGTAAATCCACAAAAAAATAAATAAATAAAAGGTAAGGACATAAATGGTGCTTAACAATTATTTAATAAGTAAACCAGTGTTAATTTGCTTTCATTTTGTAGACAAGATTTTCACATATCAAATGAAGTTATATTTCTCCTATCGTAAATATTAGCAATGGTATATTAAAAAGCTAAATGTCATACTTTAGTTTATTTCAAGTCCATTTCACCTTGTTGGATATAGAACAACTTTGCAGCATATAGAGATCATTACAGATGCTGATTTTGTCACTCAGTATATTTGTTATATTCCCAGTTTCATGTTGTCTCAAAATTTAGCAAGAATTATTTCTATGTCAACTTTTAAAGAAGCAATGAAAACATTAAATTTAGCAGTGTACTGAGATACTATCAGAGGCCTTTTCCTGCATTTTAACAGTGATATCATCAGTAGGACCCTTCACATACAGCCATTTCACTGACTAAAAGTTCACCTAATTTATCATTAGATTCTACCCATGTCTTCTCTACATGAATAATTTTTTAAGTTGTCAAACTGTTACTCACATCCAAATTTGTCATATTACTTTTTCTATCAGTTTAGTAACTATTTCGCAAAAAGAAGTTCATTCCATCAGTCTGTTTGTTGTTGGTAAAACCATGCCAAAAGTCAGGGAGTTAATTTTTTTCTAATACTCAACATCAATTTTTTTTAATTTATCTTCAAAATGGTAACATCTTAAGCCTCTTTGATTAAATAGTCCTCTGTTTTTTGACAGCATCTCCAGGTCTCCATTTATACCCATTTTGAAAATGCAAAGGCTTTTTTACACTGAAAAGATATTTTACCACTTATAAGTAAGTAGACCAACATATATATTTTTTCTTTTATATTTCTCTCTCAAGAGTTGGCAGGGTGAGGGGTGCCTACTAAAACTGGTATTAGGAATGTTACAGTCTTATTCAACTGGTCAAATACCTTTTAATACTCATGTGTTTCAAAGCAGACTACGGTATAAATAAAACTTAGGAAGACAGAATTTTGTAAATGACATAGCTTACCTAGTATTCTGGAGTAGGAAATGGCATTCTACTTCAGTATTCTTGCCTGGAAGATCCCATGGACAGAGGAGCCTGGCAGGTTACAGTCCATGTGGTTGCAGAGTCAGACACAACTGAGTACACACACACACACACACACACACATACACACACCTGCTCTTACACACATAGGTAGAATCCACCAAGTACAATATCCATATTAAATAATCCTTGAAAAGATTCTCTAACTGTGGATTCCTTAAAAATGGCAAAGTATATTGTTTGGAATGATTGATTCTGCCATCAATAGTAAGAATTACATATCATTTATCAATCTTATACAGAAAAAAGAATACAGGGCTTTTGACACCAAGCTTCAGCAACTCTTCACAGTGGTATTACTGATAACCTTTAACAATACAGAGTAAAAGAATGGCCTGTTCTACCCTAAGTTTTTTAAATTCTCTAATCTCAGCAACTTCTTTCCCAGTGCCACCTGAGCATTGATATCTTAATTTTTGATTCAGATCCTTTACCATTAATTTCTATTTGTAATTCATCGAAGTGCATTCTTCAATAACTGACTTTTCAACAGTTAATTGAATCATTCATTCTTTCATCTGATATTCAACAAACACTCTTGCTAGGCATTGTTCTAAGCTATAAATATCATGATTTTAAAAAAAAATCAAACTCTCCTCCTCACCAAGCCTATATCTTAGTGAGAGTTTGCCTTCTTTGCTCATCAGATAATGATAAAGGCCATGAAAAAAATAAGAGAGTAAAGGATTAGACAACAGGGAGGAGAGTGAGGTTCTTTATCGAGCTTAGACGATGACTCTGCAGAGACGGCCTTAGATCTGAGAACTGAATGAAGAGAGAGAGTCAGCAATGTAGAGATTTGGGGGAAGAAGTGTCCAGGCAAAGGGAAGTGCAAATAAAAAGACTTGGAAGTTTGGCATATCTGAAAGAAGGAGAGAGAAATGATTCATCTCATTCATTCATGGACATGAACTAAGAGGCAATGCCCTGACCAGGCAAAGCCCTATAGACCAAACTAAGTGTGATACTTAATTCTAATCATATATATTGCTGTACTTAGTCACTCAATCATGTCCAGTGCTTTATGACCCCATGGACTGTAGCCCACCAGGCACCTCTGTCCATGGCAATTCTCCAAGCAAGAATACTCCAGTGAGTGGATTGCCATGCCCTTCTCCAGGCGATCCTCCCAACCCAGGGATCGAATGCAGGTCTCCCGCATTGTGGGCAGATTCTTTACCGTCTGAGACACCAGGGAAGCCCCATGTTACATATAATAGAGGGTTAAAAAAATAGTGATATGACCTAGTCATTTATATGTTATGATTTATTATAGGACCATTATGGAGGTAATTTGGAGAATTCCCCAAGGAAAAACACAAGGGAGCTTGAAGAATTGTAGAAGAGTGAAGAGAATGGATAATGGATCAAATTTGAGATGTTTCTGAAGATGGTGCTGACAAATGAGATGTGGGATACAAGGAAAATAAGATCTAATAATGCCTCTGAAGAAAATGACCTAAGTTAGTTTGTGACGGTTGTTGCCATTATTGAGGTAGTGGAGGTTGAAGTTTGGAGGTGTAGGTAAGAAATCAAAAGTCCTGTTTTTGCTATGGATCCTTATAATATAGCTGGTAAATATTTAAAATAAAGCTTAAGTTCAAGAGAAGACATAAGGATTTCCCTGGTGGTTTAGTTAAGACTCCATGCTCACATTGCTTACCCCTGATTGGGGAAGTTCCTGCATGCCTCATGGCACAGCCAAGAAAATAAAATTTAAAAAACAATAATTCTAAAGAAAAGAGACAGAAGATATTAAGCTTGAAAGTACACTTTTGAGAAACACCAACAAATAAATTGGACTTCCCATGTGGCGCTTGTGGTAACAAATCCATCGGAAGATCCCCTGGAGAAGGGCATGGTGACCCACTCCAGTATTCTTGCCTGGAGAATTCCATGGGCAGAGGAACCTGGAAGGCTACAGTCCATGGGGTCACAAAAAGTCAGACACAACTAAAGTGACTGAGAACACACGCACACACAACACATAAATTATACTTCAAACTGCAGAATTACATGAGATGAGGTAACAAGATCATTTAGATGAAAAAGTGGATTAAAAAAAAAAAAGCACTTAAGCAAAAAAAGGAACTAGGAAAATCAAAATTTAAAGAATGAAACAGGAGGACACAGAAAAGGAAACCAGAAAGATGACTGACAGCTGAGAAAGCATGGTATTCCAAAGTCAAGATGACTGTGTTTCAAGAAGAACAAGGTTAAGTGATAAAGCTGCTGAGAAGCCAAATAAGATGAGAAATGATGTCTAACAGGGAAAATGGGGGTCAGAGGTGGTCCTAATGGATGTTATTTCAGTGGAATGAGGAAACTAGGATTAGAAAGGAAGGGGTTAAAAAGAGAATGTTGGCAAGGAGTGGAGGTAGTGTGTGTTGCTTTATCTAATTTGTTCCATAAAATTCCAGCCTTGAATGGAGGACCCTCTGGAGGTACCAGTATATCAGAGTTCTCTGTATATCACTAATCTGGTAGATTAAGAAAGATGAATTTTAAAACACAATTATATGTAAGTAAGAGTTAAATCCTGGTGAGACTCTTAAATGAAAATTAATATGGATGGTCCAGAAATACATTATATGTATATAATACATATACAATATATATGTACAAAAAAGGTCTTCACGACCCAGATAATCATGATGGTGTGATCATTCATTTAGAGCCAGACATCCTGGAATGTGAAATCAAGTGGGCCTTACAAAGCATCACTATGAACAAAGCTAGGGGAAGTGATGGAATTCCAGTTGAGCTATTTCAAATCCTAGAAGATGATGCTGTGAAAGTGCTGCATGCAATATGCCAGCAAATTTGGGAAACAGCAGTGGCCACAGGACTGGAAAAGGTCAGTTTTCATTCCAATCCCAAAGAAAGGCAATCCCAAAGAATACTCAAACTACCACACAATTGCACTCATCTCACATGCTAGTAAAGTGATGCTCAAAATTCTCCAAGCCAGGCTTCAGCAACACATGAACTGTGAACTTCCAAATGTTCAAGCTGGTTTTAGAAAAGGCAGAGGAACCAACATGCGCTGGATCATCGAAAAAGCAAGAGAGTTCCAGAAAAAACATCTATTTCTGCTTTATTGACTACGCCAAAGCCTTTGACTGTGTGGATCACAATAAACTGTGGAAAATTCTGAAAGAGATGGGAATACCAGACAATCTGACCTGCCTCTTGAGAAACCTGTACACAGGTCAGGAAGCAACAGTTAGAACTGGACATGGAACAACAAGAAAAGGAGTACTTCAAGGCTGCATATTGTCACCCTGCTTATTTAACTTATCTGCAGAGTACATCATGAGAAATGCTGGGCTGGAAGAAGTACAATCTGGAATCAAGATTGCCAGGAGAAATATCAATAACCTCAGATATGCAGATGACACCACCCTTATGGCAGAAAGTGAAGAGGAACTAAAGAGCCTCTTGATGAAAGTCAAAGAGGAGAGTGAAAAAGTTGGCTTAAAGCTCAACATTCAGAAAACTAAGATCATAGCATCTGGTCCTGTCACTTCATGGGAAATAGACAGAGAAACAGTGGAAACAGTGTCAGACTTTATTTTTGGAGGCTTCAAAATCACTGTAGATGGTGGTTGAAGCCATGAAATTAAAAGACGCTTACTCCTTGGAAGGAAAGTTATGACCAACCTAGATAGCATATTAAAAAGCAGAGACATTACTTTGACCACAAAGGTCCGTCTAGTCAAGGCTATGGTTTTTCCAGTGGTCATGTATGGATGTGAGAGTTGAACTGTGAAGAAAGCTGAGCACCGAAAAATTGATGCTTTTGAACTGTGGTGTTGGAGAAGACTCTTGAGAGTCTCTTGGACTGCAAGGAGATCCAACCAGTCCATCCTAAAGGAGATCAGTACTGGGTATTCATTGGGAGGACTGACGTTGAAGCTGAAACTCCAATACTTTGGCCACCTCATGCAAAGAGCTGACTCATTGGAAAAGACCCTGATGCTGGAAGGGATTGGGGGCAGGAGGAGAAGATGACGACAGAGGATGAGATGGCTGGATGGCATCACCGACTCAATGGACATGAGTTTGAGTAAACTCCAGGAGTTGGTGATGGACAGGGAGGCCTGGTGTGCTGTGATTCATGGGGTCGCAAAGAGTTGGACACAACTGAGCGACTGAACTGAACTGATACGGTACATATACAATATGAATATTATATATATAATACTATAATGAAATATAAATTATTCATATCATATACACTATATATAATAATACTATATTATATAAGCTGTTAGTTTTACTTGAAAATAAATGAATATTCTCTAGAATATACAATTCAACTGAGGTAGGCATTGCACAAACCAGTATTTTTAGTACCAAACCAATATTACTAGGTCAGTTCATAAGCCATAGGTTATTTAATTTTATTAAGAATGTGTTAGATCACGTTGTTACGTTACCATCACTTGCCAAATTGAGTCACATTGCTTCTATATGATATAAAATGAAATAAAATATTTTTCATCTAAAACAGGATGAAGAGCAGTTCTTAGACTCTCAGTCTGCTGCAACTAACTTTTATTGTTAAATCTCACATTCATATATAAAAGTACATGGCATAATTTCAACTACTAAGGAAGTCATTTGGATCTAAGTCTATCAGAATGCCTTTCTTCAGTAATCAATTCTTAAAAATTAATGTAAAATATTATTAAGGACAAGTACAGCAAATAAGTAATGAATCTCATGTGTGTGTGTGTGTGGTGTTAAGTCGCTTTAGTCGTGTCCGACTCTTTACAGCTCTATGGACTGTAGTCTGCCAGGCTCCTCTATCCACAGGATTTCCCAGGCAAGAATACTGGAGTGGGTTGCCATTTCCCTCTCCAGGGGATCTTCCCCACCCAGGGATCAAACCCACATCTGTTATGTCTCCTACACTGGCAAATGGGTTCTTTATCTTAGCACTACCTGTTATAGATCTTAGCTGATAATATCATTAGCACTTCTTACATAAGAATCATCATTCTTAAATACATTAATATGTTTAATCCTCACAACCTAATAGAGTACTACTATTATCAGTTCCATTTTAAGGGTAAGTTTCACAGAGTTTAAGTAACTTACCCTAAATCGCAGATACAGTTATTGTGACTACAGAGACTGAGGTCTGTACGACCTTTGAGGACTTTCTTAAGAGGAAAGAGAGAAAAGGGATACAGCAAGATGGCAGAGGAGGAAATCCTGGGCCCTCCTTAACCCACCACCTCACTGACCTCCTTGGCAGACTGAGATTTAATCTCTGGATGAACTGGGAATCAAAAAGGAGAGTAATTAGATAATTTGCCATAGAGATAGGGATTAAGTGAAAGCTCTCATGGAAAACGAAATGCCTGACCCATCACTGTCCCTCTCCCAGTACCAGAATGCCAACAACCATGCTTATATTACCTTCACATTCTCATTGACACAGTAACTCCACCTCAGGCAGGAGATGAAAGCATTCTTATATCAGGAGAAATTAAGCTATCCAAAGAAATACCTACAGATATAGACATCCAGGGCTTACCAACAGAAAACTAGGAATCCTTCACTCAAATCAAGTTCTTCCTTTTCTCCATGCCTTGCCAGTACATACAGAGGCTGCCATCAGATTGGTAGCATCTTAGTCTGAAAATATAATAGTAGCCAAGATGTTTGAGAAAGGCATACAGAGAAAGGCAGAGAAGGAGGAGGCATGTGAAAGGAGAGAGGGAGAAAGAGAGATAGATGCAGAGAGAAGAAGCTCACAAGAAAAAGAAACAATAGAGAAAAAGAAAAGATGTTATGATCTAATAGAAATATGTCTGTGCTAAGTCACTTAATAGTTTGGCACTAAAAATAAACATTTGAAGATAACAAACTATCAAAAAGTATAATAGCTAAAAAGTATGTTAAAAATTCAGGATTTGGAATATATAATAGCAGAAACCCTCTAAAAGTCAGGGGAGTGGTCAAGGTTTTTTAAATTGGAAAGAAAGAGAACATTTTTAGGATATAAAACATTAAACCAAATGGAATTTCAGAACAAAAATATAAAGAAAGAGAATCTCTGAAAGAATAAGAAAATAATATTTTCTCAAACTGACAACCCTCTAAGCTCTAAGAAAGGCCTACACAAACACCCAAATAGTTGAAAAACATTAAATTCATGTTATGACACATTATTATAAAATTTCAAAATAAAAGAATAAAAATAAATTCCATAAAACCTCCCCAAGAGAGAAGTAAAGTCACACTGAAGAGATAAAAGATGCCAATCTCATCAGACTTTTCAAAGACAAGACAGGAAACCATAAGACGATGAAGCCATGCTTTCAAAATTACAAGTGAAAATGATATTCAATGTAGATCTCTTCCCCTATTTAAACTATCACAAAGACAAGACTATAAACCATAAGACATTGAAGTCATTCTTTCAAAATTATGAGTGAAAATGAGATTCAGTATAGATCTCTTCCCATATTTAAACTATCAACAAAATGAGTAAATAAGATAAAGGCATCTTTTAATTATGCAATTCTCACATTTACCCCCCATTGGCCTATTTTCAAAAAACTACTTACTAGTAAAACATATGTCACCAAGAAAAGAGCAAACCAAGAATGAGAAATACTAACACAGAAGCAAAATGGCAAAAATTCTCAAGATAAATGAGTGTTTCAGAAAAATATACCAAGAAAAAAAGTAATTGAAATAATATGTCTTGTCCAAATGGAAAATTGTATTGAGAAATAGTTTACAAAAGTGATGTACAAAGGGTCATTCCAAAAAAAAAAAATAAGACAATTAGTAAAATCATATAAGAAAGAAGATAAAATCATAGATACAATTTGGAACAGAAATAAATTATATTTAAATTGCTATAGTAGTGAAGTGATAAATATGGTCTTCTCCCAAAATTTATGTATCATTATATTGGATTTTTAAAAAATACACTTGTCTGGTATTTTTTTGGTTTGCACCGCACGACATGTGGGATGTTTCTTCCCTGACCAGAGGTTGAACTCGCACCCTCTCTGTTGGAAGCACAGATCCTTAACCAATGGACCATCAGAGAAGTCCCAATGTAGACTTATGTTGGAATGATACAATTAGATGAAGAATATGGAACATAAAATGGAAAAAAATAGTTACTAAAATTGATATGTCTATTGAGAGAATTGAAAATGAGGTGATAGTGTAAGAATACCACTTACAAATATGATGGTAAATACCAAGGAAACATTAAAGGAATAGATGTTTTCATCTGGAGTTATGGGGGAGGGTAATACCAATTTGTGACCAGGATGATTTTTTTACTATAATTCCTTTAGTACAAAATAATTTTTCAAGATTTTTGAATGAAATATAGTGCTAAAATATTTTTTATATTTTAAGTGAGAAAAGATTTGAAAAAGAAGATACAGAAGCCAATAGAACTAAATTTACTGAAGAAGGTAACATGATGAAGACTGAAAATGCCCATTTGGATTTGTCAACATGAAGGATGTTCATGATCCCTTGAGGGGAGCAGTTTCAATGACACAGATAGTAGCTATATGTTTTCTTCAAAATGTTTGAATGAGAAGGGGAAAATAAAACAGAAGCTCATTCATTTGCTCATTGCTGAATGAGAATTTCTTGTTCTAAAAATTCTAAGATAGGATCATAATTTCTCATATTTTACTTTCAAAAATCATTTTGAGATAAGACATTAAGAATAAATCCCAACTCCTTATCAGCCCATGGCCTTTCTCTCCTTTCATGTTTTCCCTTCTACACACAATTCCAGCTCTGTTGTCCATCGTCATCACTATTTTTATGGGGTTTTTTTCCCCACTTTAATTGATTGTTTTTCAACTGGGTTAAAGAATTAATACTTCTCACTATCATCTTTTCATCAGAAATTCTCCTTTAAGATATTGAATTAAAAGAATTAACAGGGAGAGCAGCTAGATCTCACACCACCCTGTTAATCCAAGTTCCTGTCAAGGAACTGTGTATCATAATCCAACCATGTTGAAGCATTTATAAGGTAAGAAGGGATGTCTCTTTGAAATTCTCAGTGCTGAGCTATTTTTATGTCAATCTTTATAAAAGAAAGAGACAGTGCATGACATAAGTATGTCTGTCTGTGTGGACAACACAGAACCCTAACTGGGAAAGAAAAAAAATATGTCCTGCTAAGACAGTTTCCTAGCTAAGAGAGTCACTATATGAACACTTTTGTATAGGGTTTAGAGCTAGTTATATGATAAAATTAATTGGAGAATAAACTCTATACAGTTCTCATTTGAAGAATGAACTTTCAATGTATGCTTCAATGTATGCTTCAGTGTACGCTTCAATGTATGCTTCAATGTATGCTTTGGTGGCCATATAATTCATGTATGTACTATAAAATCAGGTTGCAGTTACAGCTGATATTTTAAGAAACCCTTGATCTCCTTTGCTTATGCTTGTTCTCATGGTTTTAATTCTAAAAATTTTAGCTTTATTCCCTGCCTTGGTTCCCCTGGAGCTAACGACCTTCTTGATTGTTTTGCAAAAGATGAGATTTGATGTTTAGTCTCATTATTTTTTCAATGTAGAAGGGATTTGACTTTTAGGGGATGACCCAGCATCCATTCCTCTCCCTAAGAGCATTTCTAATTCCTTTCAGGAAATTAGCTACCCCTCATTGGGTGTATTATGGTAAGAATCCTTTCAAAGTATTTTGCACTCAGTTAAGACCCATATTAGGTCAATAGAATGTCTTTCAAGGGCCTTTGAATCTTGGAGAGAGAGCTTCAAAGACTTGAAAATGTCTAGTGTACACTTAGCCCAGCTGCTCCTCTTAGGAAAGACAGGTGAGTAGGTAGTTTCTTATGCAGTCTCCCAGGGCAGCACTGATTCCTATCCTGGGCCTGTTGCCATACTAGCTCTATAATCTTGGGCAATTTGTTTGATTCTCTGTGCTTATATTTCTTCAGCTGTGAAAAAAGAACAGTAATATCATATTTAATAGGGTTGTTGACAGGATTAAATGAGATAATCCATGTAAAATGCTGAGAACAGCTCTTGGCATTTATCAAGCACCCAATAAATGTTGTCCATTAAGCTTCATTTCTCCAGCCTCACAATAAATTTGATTTGGCTAAATTTATCCTGTATTGGTTTTGTTTCTTGGAGCCCATGAACCATATCTGATTTATCCATCACTTTTTCTTGGTCTTAGATGAGGACTTGTGCCTCTAACCCATCAGCCTGGTCAAATAAAAGCCAAGTTCTCCAAGTCAAGGAGGGAATTAAGACAACCACTACTTGCCCTCTGAGGAAAACGTTAAAGGCCACATGAGCAATACACTTCATTTTTACTAATTCATTTTTCCTTAATAAACCTTGTCTTGAAATAGAAAAATGCTGAATTCCAATTGGAGTTCCAGAAAGAACATCTGCTTAGGGAATAAGATGGACATTAAAACTGTGGCACTTTTTCTTGCCTTCAAGCAATTCCAGTTACAATTATAGCTCATAAGAATGAAATTACATCAGAGGCCTTGGCCAGTCAGCTGAAACCCTTGAAAAGTTAAATCATTCAGTACCCTTTACAGGACTTACTCCATGTGATAAATTCTAGTGGTCAGTCCTCAAAGCAGTATTATACTAACTTGCATAGTTATTGTGTGTGGGCAAAATTCTCTAAGAAGTTAACTAAATTGATATAACAAACTATTGAAATTTAGTCATTAAAAATATTATATAAGATATGTGAATATTACAATTTCTTTAAAAAAAGAAAATTCCATTTGCCTCTCATTAAGTTTACTATTTATCATTTTAATGTTCAATTCACATAGTGTTGACATTTTACAACCTTAAGAAAACATAAAGAGAAAAACATTTAGCCTTTCGACCCCAGTTGCAAATTTGACTTGGAAAAACACTGTATTTTTCATAGTCTGAACAGTTTAACAAAGCTGTTTACATGTCATGCATACCACAGATACCTTGAACTAGTGGTTTTGAATAATAATCTTGATAGCCACCTGGTATTCTGTTAGTAGAAAACAATCTCAAAATATTCTGGTCCTATTTTCATAATAAAGAATTTAACCTTGGAACAAGTTTTGAAAATAATGTAATGGTTTAATGTCCTGTGAAGAGGCTTTTAATTGATTTTTAAGGAAAATCCTCTATTCTGCTTTGCTTCACTGGACAACAAAATTTTAAATGATAATCAAAATATATAAATGTGTGGTCTTGGGAAAGAAGTTTTCTTAGTTAAGCATGCTCATTCATATTGAGGCACTAAACTGGCAGGTTTTGGGGTTAGTTTATTTATTTTTTCTATGAAATCCATGAGAAAAAAAAATTAGCTAGATTTGAATAGGTGTGATTTAACTAGCAGTAAAATAGAAATTTCCATATCCCATTTTAGCTGGAGAAGGTAATGGCACCGCACTCCAGTACTCTTGCCTGGAAAATCCCGTGGACGGAGGAACCTGGTGGGCTACAGTACATGGGGTCGCTAAGAGTCAGACTCGACTGATCAACTTCACTGTCACTTTTCACTTTCATGCATTGGAGAAGGAAATGGCAACCCACTCCAGTGTTCTTGCCTGGAGAATCCCAGGAACGTGGGAGCCTGTTGGGCTGCCGTCTATGGGTTGCACAGAGTCGGACACGACTGAAGTGACTTACAGCAGTAGCAGCATTCTAGCTCACTCTCCAAAGGCAACAGCCCATGGTGGATGTGGTTGATCACACCAATAATGACCAAACTGCAGATCATTGAAGTGCCGTTTGTTGAATACTGTATTTCAACTCAGTTATTCTCCAAGTTTTTTTTTTTTTGTTTTGTTTTTCCCCATTAGGCTGTGTACTGAGATAAAGGGAAAAAATTCTTATTATGCTTCAGAAATTTCACTGAATTCAGCTAAAAGTTAAGCAAAATTCTCTTCCTCTTTTCATCGTAAAAGTTTAACTGCTACTTGGCCCCCAAGTAACAGAAAAAGTCAAACATAATTTTCAATAATGGCATGCTTTATAATTTGGATTACAGAAAAGCAATTTCATTGTGCCACCTCCTCTACTTCTTCAGAGAAGAGTTTAGTCACTGTTCTACATAAGAAAATAACACTAGTACATCTACTGATACTCTCTCCTGTCAGCAGTTCATGTATAAGTAACTTTCTTTTTTTAAACTTCAGAATTCTTGTATCAATGCATTTTAGCAGTGATTTGGTTGGCTTCCAATAACAAAAATGGATTATCAATAAAATAAATATTCATGGTAATTATCTATGAACATGCATTATCTGAACTGGATCTTAACTTTGGATTGGCATTATAATTCTCAACTTTCTGAGGCAGCCAATAAGAAACGTTAGTAAATATAATGCACACACATTTCAGTTTCCTGTCCTATAGTCAGTCTTTATCTGATGGAAGCTGAGAAAGATATTCTAGGAAATACTGCAGAAAATTTACTTTGTTTTCACTTTATGATCAAGTTTCTGATCATATGTTTCTGATCACTCACTGTGAAATTTTATTGTTAATATAGTCACTTAAGTAAAATTACTACTTTTTTAGCTACAACAGAGAAAACTTTAAAAAAATCCCTTGTTGGAACTTCCCTGGTGGTCTAGTGGCTAATACTCCCAATACAAAGGCCTGGGGTGCAATCCTGGTCAGGATACTAGATCCCACATGTGGTGACTAAGAGTTCACATGTCAACAACTAAAGCTCCCAAGTTCTGCAACAAAGACCTGGCATAGTCAAATAAATAAATAAATATTTTTTAAAAGAAGCAAGTATTTGTAGAAAGAGAAAACAATGCTTTAAAAAAATTACTCTCTTGTCAATTACTAGGACTGATTCTAGTAATATTATTCTCTAAGAACAAACGAAACTGAAAGTTGCAGTCATGGCTTTTTAAAATTGCTGTTTACTAGACCTTTTGAAATATTACATCCTAAAAATAATGTGAATAAAATGTCAGATTTATTAGAACATGCTTTACATTTAGATGCATTAACCTGAAGTAAATAGGATATGGAATAATAGCTGGAAAATTTAATTTATGGTTAGAATATCATCAATTCAAAGTTATTTGACTGTGTCCTAAGAACTGGCAACTAAATTTCTATTTCTTTGTACATGAACTTATATTTATGTTTTTAATAAGATCTACTGCTTTTATATACTGCTTTTTTCAATTCATCAACAATTTTGAGAAGTCAATAGAAATAAAAACTTAAATATTTACAAACTTTAAAACTAATTCTGAAAGGATTTCTGATGTTAAACTATTTTATCTCTGTCATCATTGTTTCCAGAACTTTGCTGTCAGTGATCTCCATTTTCTGTATATTTATGTGGTTGATTACAAAAATGACCATACTTTTACTCCTTCCTGTGTTTGCAACCTTTTAAGTCCTTGAATCTCTACTCCCCAAAACTGAGCTGACTTTGTGGCTTGCTTTGGCAAATAAAATGAAGCAAATGTAATCACGTAGCAGTTCTAAGACTAGACCACCAGAGAAGGGCGAGCTTCCCTCTCTACTGGAACTATTCCTCACCACCATATGAGGAAGCCTGGGCTAATCTGATGGATATTGACACTGTGTGAACTAGAGCTGAGTTGACCCATTGTCCTACCCAAGGTCCTAGACAGATGACAAAGTCCAGCCAAGATCAGCAAAGCTGTTCAGGAGCCCAGATAAGAAGAAAAACTCCTCAGCTGAGTCCAGCTTCAATTGCTATCCAGGAAAGTCATGAACTAAATCAATGGCAGCTGTTTTAAGCCACTAAGTTTTGAGGTGGTTTATTACATTGCAATAGTTAATTCAATTAGACATTGAAAAGGGCTTCCCTGGTGGCTCAGCAGTAAAGAATCCATCTGCAATGAAGGAGAAGCAGGTTCAGTCCCTGAGTTGGGAAGATCCCCTGGAGAAAGAAATGGCTACCCTATTCAGTATTCTTGCCTGGGAAATCCCATGGACAGAGGGCTATACAGTCCATGGGGTCACAAAGAGTCAGACACAACTGGGAGACTAGACAGGAAAAACACAGACATGGAAAAGTTTACTAGATTTGGGCTACAAGTTGATACATCACTATGGGATGTCATTCTTTAATACATCTTTCATTTAACAAGGATTCCTATAAGAAATGTCAATGGG
Organism: Cervus elaphus; assembly: GCF_910594005.1. Classification (NCBI taxonomy): domain Eukaryota; kingdom Metazoa; phylum Chordata; class Mammalia; order Artiodactyla; family Cervidae; genus Cervus; species Cervus elaphus. Next base: position 19,505,353 of record NC_057842.1, on the reverse strand, counting down.
GTGCTCGCTTCGGCAGCACATGTAATAAAATTGGAATGATACAGAGAAGATTAGCATGGCCCCTGCTCAAGGATGACACACAAATTAGTGAAGAGTTCCATATTTTTCATCATCCTCTACATAGAAAACCCTAAAGACTCTATCAGAAAATTACTAGAGGTAATCAACAAATATTGTAAAGTAGCAGGATATAAAATTAACACACAGAAATCCCTTGCATTCCTATACACTAACAATGAGAAAACAGAAAGAGAAATTAAGGAAACAATACCATTCACCATTGCAACAAAAAGAATAAAATACTTAGGAGTATATCTACCTAAAGAAACAAAAGACCTATACATAGAAAACTATAAAACACTGATGAAAGAAATCAAAGAGGACACAAACAGATGGAGAAACATACCGTGTTCATGGATTGGAAGAATCAATATTGTCAAAATGGCTATACTACCCAAAGCAATCTATAGATTCAATGCAATCCCTATCAAGCTACCAATGGTATTTTTCACAGATCTAGAACAAATAATTTCACAATTTGTATGGAAAAACAAAAAACTTTGACTAGCCAAAGTAATCTTGAGGAAGAAGATGGAACTGGAGGAATCAACCTGCCTGACTTCAGTCTCTACTACAAAGCCACAGTCATCAAGACAGTATGGTACTGGCACAAAGACAGAAATATAGATCAATGGAACAGAATAGAAAGCCCAGAGATAAATCCACACACCTATGGACACCTTATCTTTGACAAAGGAGGCAAGAATACACAATGGAAAAAAGACAACCTCTTTAACAAGTGGTGCTGGGAAACCTGGTCAACCACTTGTAAAAGAATGAATCTAGAACACTTTCTAACACCATACACAAAAATAAAGTCAAAATGGATTAAAGACCTAAATGTAAGACCAGAAACTATAAAACTCCTAGAGGAGAACATAGGCAAAACACTTTCTGACATAAATCACAGCAGGATCCTCTATGACCCACCTCCCAGAATATTGGGAATAAAAGCAAAAATAAACAAATGGGACCTAATGAAACTTAAAAGCTGGGGGGAGGAGCCAAGATGGCGGAGGAGTAGGATGGGGAGACCACTTTCTCTCCTACAAATTCATCAAAAGAATAACTGAACGCAGAGCAAACGTCGCAAAACAACTTCTGATTGCTAGCTGAGGTCATCAGGCGCCCAGAAAAGCAGCCCATTGTCTTCGAAAGGAGGTAGGACAAAATATAAAAGATTAAAAGTGAGACAAAAGAGCTAAGGACGGAGACCCGTCCCGGGAAGGGAGTCTTAGGCGGCCTTGCTTGGGCTAGGGTCCGGGCCTGAGTGCCCTGAGGACAATCGGAGGGAGCTTCTGTGAGTTGCCAACTTGAACTGTGGGAGACCAAAGGAGAGAGAGTAAATTAAACGGCCCGAACACACTGCCGGCCGTTCGCAGAAGAAAGAGACCGAGAAAATCCAGAGAAGAGCTCGCAGGCTGCGGACCGGCCCAGCCCCGCCGGAGGCAGGAGGCAGGGGGGAGGGGAAGGTCGCGGCGAGACACAGGGCGCAGGCACCCGACCGGCGCGGGCGGGGACTGGGGCTGGGGACGCAGAGGGCGGAAGGCGCGCGCACCCGACTGGCGTCAGCGGAAACTGAGACTGGGTCCGCGGAAGGGAGTGGGCGCGCCACACCTGGGGATAGTGCGCCCATCAAGCCCCTCGCTGCATGGACCGCTCTGACGGGGAAGGCACAGAGAGCAGGCGCAGCTTTTCCTTCCGCGCTTTTGTGTAACACCCGAGGGCTGGAACCTAGCGCAGCGCGGGGCACGCTCCATATAGAACAGCCGGGAGCCTGAGCAGCGCAGACGCAGAAAGCAGTGTCAGCCCCTCCCTGCAGCGCCAGCCCCTCCCTGCCGCGCAGAGCGACGGAACTAGCTACCTGAATAAGAGTCCATCTCCGCCCGCCTGTGTCAGGGCGGAAATGAGGCTCTGAAGAGACCGGCAAACAGAAGCCAAATAAACAAAGGGAACCGCCTCAGAAGGGACTGGTGCAACAGATTAAAATCCCTCTAGAAAACACCGACTACACCGGAAGGGGCCTGTAGATATCGAGAAGTGTAAGCTGGAATGAGAAGCTATCTGAAACTGAGCCGAACCCACACTGACCGCAACAGCTCCAGAGAAACTCCTAGATATAATTTTACTTTTTTCTTTTCTTTTTTTTTTCTTTTTTATTTTTTCTTTTTTATTATTTTTTCTTTTTTTCTTTTTTCTTTTTTATTTTTTCTCTTTTATTTTCCTTTAAAATCCCCTATTACTCCCCCATTACTCCTTAACTTTCATTTCCATAGATTTTTACAATTTTTTTAATTAGGGGAAAAAAAAATTTTTTTTCTTTCTTTTTTTCTTTTTCTTTTTTTTTCTTCTTTTTTTTCTTTCCTTTTTCTCTTCTATTTTCTATTTTTCTTTTTCTCTTATTTCTTTTAAAGTCCTCTAGTACTCCTCTACTACTCCTTAATTTTCATTTTCAATACACTATAACCTTACAAAAAAAAAAGAGAGAAGCCCAATTTTTAAATCGAAGATTATTCTCTGCCAATCTTGACTCTCTGTTTTCTACCTCAGAACACCTCTATTTCCTCCTTTCCCCTTCTCTTCCCAATCCAATTCTGTGAATCTTTGTAGGTGACTGGGCTACGGAGAACACTCTGGGAACAGACAGCTGCGTAGATCTGTCTCTCTCCTCTTGAGTCCCCCTTTTTCTCTTCCTGCTCATCTCTATCTCCCTCCTCCCTCTCCTCTTCTTCATGTAACTCTGTGAACCTCTCTGGGTGTCCCTAACGGGGGAGAATCTTTTTGCCATTAACCTAGAAGTTTTCTTATCAGTGCTGTATAGTTGGAGAAGTCCTGAGACTACAGGAAGAATAAAACTGAAATCCAGAGGCAGGAGACTTAAGCCCAAAACCTGAGAACACCAGAAAACTCCTGACTACATGGAACTTTAAGTAATAAGTGACTGTCCAAAAGCCTCCATACCTACACTGAAACCAACCACCACCCAAGAGCCAATAAGTTTTAGAGCAAGACATACCACACAAATCTCCAGCAACACAGGAACATAGCCGCGGACATCAACATACAGGCGGCCCAAGGACACACCTAACACATAGACCCATCTCAAAACTCATTACTGGGCACTCCATTGCTCTCCAAAGAGAAGAAATCAAATTGCATGCACCAGTACACTGACGCAAGCTTCCCTAACCAGGAAACCTTGACAAGCCAATCGTCTAACCCCACCCACTGGGTAAATCCTCCACAATAAAAAGGAACCACAGACCTCCAGAATACAGAAAGCCCACTCCAGACACAGCAATCTAAACAAGATGAAAAGGCACAGAAATACCCAACAGGTAAAGGAACATGAAAAATGCCCATCAAGTCAAACAAAAGAGGAGGAGATAGGGAATCTACCTGAAAAAGAATTTAGAATAATGATAATAAAAATGATCCAAAATCTTGAAAACAAAATGGAGTTACAGATAAATAGCCTGGAGACAAAGATTGAAAAGATACAAGAAATGTTTAATAAAGACCTAGAAGAAATAAAAAAGAGTCAATTAAAAATGAATAATGCAATGAATGAGATCAAAAACACTTTGGAGGGAACCAACAGCTGTCTGTTCCCAGAGTGTTCTCCGTAGCCCAGTCACCAAGGGAACGGAAGCAGAAGATAGGATAAGTGAGATAGAAGATAAAATGGTGGAAATAAATGAAGCAGAGAGGAAAAAAGAAAAAAGGATCAAAAGAAATGAGGACAACCTCAGGGACCTCTGGGACAATGTGAAACGCCCCAACATTCGAATCATAGGAGTTCCAGAAGAAGAAGACAAAAAGAAAGGCCATGAGAAAATACTCGAGGAGATAATAGCTGAAAACTTCCCTAAAATGGGGAAGGAAATAGCCACCCAAGTCCAAGAAGCCCAGAGAGTCCCAAACAGGATAAACCCAAGGCGAAACACCCCAAGACACATATTAATCAAACTAACAAAGATCAAACACAAAGAACAAATATTAAAAGCAGCAAGGGAGAAACAACAAATAACACACAAAGGGATTCCCATAAGGATAACAGCTGATCTATCAATAGAAACCCTCCAGGCCAGAAGGGAATGGCAGGACGTACTGAAAGTAATGAAAGAGAATAACCTACAACCTAGATTACTGTATCCAGCAAGGATCTCATTCAGATATGAAGGAGAACTCAAAAGCTTTACAGATAAGCAAAAGCTGAGAGAATTCAGCACCACCAAACCAGCTCTTCAACAAATGCTAAAGGATCTTCTCTAGACAGGAAACACAGAAAGGTTGTATAAACGTGAACCCAAAACAACAAAGTAAATGGCAATGGGACCACACCTATCAATAATTACCCTAAATGTAAATGGGTTGAATGCCCCAACCAAAAGACAAAGACTGGCTGAATGGATACAAAAACAAGACCCCTATATATGCTGTCTACAAGAGACCCACCTCAAAACAAGAGACACATACAGACTGAAAGTGAAGGGCTGGAAAAAAATATTTCATGCAAACGGAGACCAAAAGAAAGCAGGAGTCGCAATACTCATATCAGATAAAATAGACTTTCAAATAAAGGATGTGAAAAGAGACAAAGAAGGACACTACATAATGATCAAAGGATCAATCAAAGAAGAAGATATAACAATTATAAATATATATGCACCCAACATAGGAGCACCGCAATATGTACGGCAAACGCTAACGAGTATGAAAGAGGAAATTAATAGTAACACAATAATAGTGGGAGACTTTAATACCCCACTCACAACTATGGATAGATCAACTAAACAGAAAATTAACAAGGAAACACAAACCTTAAATGACACAATGGACCAGCTAGACCTAATTGATATCTATAGGACATTTCACCCCAAAACAATCAACTTCACCTTTTTCTCAAGTGCACACGGAACATTCTCCAGAATAGATCACATCCTGGGCCATAAATCTGGTCTTGGAAAATTCGAAAAAATTAAAATCATTCCAGTCATCTTTTCTGACCACAGTGCAGTAAGATTAGATCTCAATTACAGGAAAAAAAATTGTTAAAAATTCAAACATATGGAGGCTAAATAACACGCTTCTGAATAACCAACAAATCATAGAAGAAATCAAAAAAGAAATCAAAATATGTATAGAAATGAATGAAAATGAAAACACAACAACCCAAAACCTATGGGACACTGTAAAAGCAGTGCTAAGGGGAAGGTTCATAGCATTACAGGCTTACATCAAGAAACAAGAAAAAAACCAAATAAATAACCTAACTCTACACCTAAAGCAACTAGAGAAGGAAGAAATGAAGAACCCCAGGGTTAGCAGAAGGAAAGAAATCTTAAAAGTCAGGGCAGAAATAAATGCAAAAGAAACTAAAGAGACCATAGCAAAAATCAACAAAGCTAAAAGCTGGTTTTTTGAAAAAATAAACAAAATTGACAAGCCATTAGCAAGACTCATTAAGAAACAAAGAGAGAAGAACCAAATTAACAAAATTAGAAATGAAAATGGAGAGATCACAACAGACAACACTGAAATACAAAGGATCATCAGAGACTACTACCAGCAGCTCTATGCCAATAAAATGGACAACTTGGATGAAATGGACAAATTCTTAGAAAAGTATAACTTTCCAAAACTGAACCAGGAAGAAATAGAAGATCTTAACAGATCCATCACAAGCAAGGAAATCGAAACTGTAATCAAAAATCTTCCAGCAAACAAAAGCCCAGGACCAGATGGCTTCACAGCTGAATTCTACCAAAAATTTAGAGAAGAGCTAACACCTATCTTACTCAAACTCTTCCAGAAAATTGCAGAGGAAGGTAAGCTTCCAAACTCATTCTATGAGGCCACCATCACCCTAATTCCAAAACCAGACAAAGATGCCACAAAAAAAGAAAACTACAGGCCAATATCACTGATGAACATAGATGCAAAAATCCTTAACAAAATTCTAGCAAACAGAATCCAACAACATATTAAAAAAATCATACACCATGACCAAGTGGGCTTTATCCCAGGAATGCAAGGATTCTTTAATATCTGCAAATCAATCAATGTAATACACCACATTAACAAATTGAAAGATAAAAATCATATGATTATCTCAATAGATGCAGAGAAAGCCTTTGACAAAATTCAACACTCATTTATGATTAAAACTCTCCAAAAAGCAGGAATAGAAGGAACATACCTCAACATAATAAAAGCTATATATGACAAACCCACAGCAAGCATCACCCTCAATGGTGAAAAATTGAAAGCATTTCCCCTGAAATCAGGAACAAGACAAGGGTGCCCACTCTCACCACTACTATTCAACATAGTGTTGGAAGTTTTGGCCACAGCAATCAGAGCAGAAAAAGAAGTAAAAGGAATCCAGATAGGAAAAGAAGAAGTGAAACTCTCCCTGTTTGCAGATGACATGATCCTCTACATAGAAAACCCTAAAGACTCTTCCAGAAAATTACTAGAGCTAATCAATGAATATAGTAAAGTTGCAGGATATAAAATTAACACACAGAAATCCCTTGCATTCCTATATACTAACAATGAAAAAACAGAAAGAGAAATTAAGGAAACAATACCATTCACCATTGCAACAAAAAGAATAAAATACTTAGGAGTATATCTACCTAAAGAAACAAAAGACCTATACATAGAAAACTATAAAACACTGATGAAAGAAATCAAAGAGGACACAAACAGATGGAGAAACATACCGTGTTCATGGATTGGAAGAATCAATATTGTCAAAATGGCTATTCTACCTAAAGCAATCTATAGATTCAATGCAATCCCTATCGAGTTACCAACGGTATTTTTCACAGAACTAGACCAAAGAATTTCACAATTTGTATGGAAATACAAAAAACCTCGAATAGCCAAAGTAATCTTGAGAAAGAAGAATGGAACTGGAGGAATCAACCTGCCTGACTTCAGACTCTACTACAAAGCCACAGTCATCAAGACAGTATGGTACTGGCACAAAGACAGAAATATAGATCAATGGAACAGAATAGAAAGCCCAGAGATAAATCCACACACCTATGGACACCTTATCTTTGACAAAGGAGGCAAGAATACACAATGGAAAAAAGACAACCTCTTTAACAAGTGGTGCTGTGATAACTGGTCAACCACTTGTAAAAGAATGAATCTAGAGCACTTTCTAACACCATACACAAAAATAAACTCAAAATGGATTAAAGATCTAAATGTAAGACCAGAAACTATAAAACTCCTAGAGGAGAACATAGGCAAAACACTTTCTGACATAAATCACAGCAAGATCCTCTATGACCCACCTCCCAGAATATTGGAAATAAAAGCAAAACTAAACAAATGGGACCTAATGAAACTTAAAAGCTTTTGCACTACAAAGGAAACTATAAGTAAGGTGAAAAGACAGCCCTCAGATTGGGAGAAAATAATAGCAAATGAAGAAACAGACAAAGGACTAATCTCAAAAATATACAAGCAACTCCTGAAGCTCAATTCCAGAAAAATAAATGACCCAATCAAAAAATGGGCCAAAGAACTAAACAGACATTTCTCCAAAGAAGACATACAGATGGCTAACAAACACATGAAAAGATGCTCAACATCACTCATTATTAGAGAAATGCAAATCAAAACCACAATGAGGTAGCATTACTCGCCAGTCAGGATGGTTGCTATCCAAAAGTCTACAAGCAATAAATGCTGGAGAGGGTGTGGAGAAAAGGGAACCCTCTTACACTGTTGGTGGGAATGCAAACTAGTACAGCCGCTATGGAAAACAGTGTGGAGATTTCTTAAAAAACTGGAAATAGAACTGCCATATGACCCAGCAATCCCACTTCTGGGCATACACACTGAGGAAACCAGATCTGAAAGAGGCACGTACACCCCAATGTTCATCGCAGCACTGTTTATAATAGCCAGGACATGGAAGCAACCTAGATGCCCATCAGCAGATGAATGCATAAGGAAGCTGTGGTACATATACACCATGGAATATTACTCAGCCATTAAAAAGAATTCATTTGAATCAGTCCTAATGAGATGGATGAAACTGGAGCCCCTTATACAGAGTGAAGTAAGCCAGAAAGATAAAGAACATTACAGCATACTAACACATATATATGGAATTTAGAAAGATGGTAACGATAACCCTATATGCAAAATGGAAAAAGAGACACAGAAATACAGAACAGACTTTTGAACTCTGTGGGAGAATGTGAGGGTGGGATATTTCAAAAGAACAGCATGTATACTATTTATGGTGAAACAGATCACCAGCCCAGGTGGGATGCATGAGACAAGTGCTCGGGCCTGGTGCACTGGGAAGACCCAGAGGAATCGGGTGGAGAGGGAGGTGGGAGGGGGGTTCGGGATGGGGAATACGTGTAAATCTATGGCTGATTCATATCAATGTATGACCAAAAAAATAAAAATTAAAAAAAATAAATAAATAAATAAAAATGGGAAAAAAAAAAGAAACTTAAAAGCTTTTGCACAACAAAGGAAACTATAAGTAAGGTGAAAAGACAGCCCGCAGATTGGGAGAAAATAATAGCAAATGAAGCAACAGACAAAGGATTAATCCCAAAAATATACAAGCAACTCCTGAAGCTCAATTCCAGAAAAATAAATGACCCAATCAAAAAATGGGCCAAAGAACTAAACAGACATTTCTCCAAAGAAGACATACAGATGACTAACAAACACATGAAAAGATGTTCAACATCACTCATTATCAGAGAAATGCAAATCAAAACCACAATGAGGTACCAATACACGCAAGTCAGGATGACTGCTATCCAAAAGTCTACAAGCAATAAATGCCTGGAGAGGGTGTGGAGAAAAGGGAACCCTCTTACACTGTTGGTGGGAATGCAAACTAGTACAGCCACTATGGAGAAGTGTGGAGATTTCTTTAAAAACTGGAAATAGAACTGCCATATGACCCAGCAATCCCACTTCTGGGCATACACACTGAGGAAACCAGATCTGAAAGAGATACGTGCACCCCAATGTTCATCGCAGCACTGTTTATAATAGTCAGGACATGGAGGCAACCTAGATGCACATCAGCAGACCAATGGATAAGGAAGCTGTGGTACGTATACACCATGGAATATTACTCAGCCATTAAAAAGAATTCATTTGAATCAATCCTAATGAGATGGATGAAACTGGAGCCCATTATACAGAGTGAAGTAAGCCAGAAAGATAAAGACCAATACAGTATACTAAAGCATATATATGGAATTTAGAAAGATGGTAATGATAACCCTATATGCAAAACAGAAAAAGAGACACAAATGTACGGAACAGAATTTTGGACTCTATGGGAGAAGGCAAGGGCAGGATGTTTTGAGAGAACAGCATCAAAACATGTATATTATCTAGGGTGAAACAGATCACCAGCCCAGGCTGGATGCATGAGACAAGTGCTCGGGCCTGGTGCACTGGGAAGACCCAGAGGGATCGGGTGGAGAGGGAGGTGGGAGGGGGGATCGGGATGGGGAACACATGTAAATCCATGGATGATTCATGTCAATGTATGACAAAAACCACTACAATATTGTGAAGTAATTAGCCTCCAACTAATAAAAATAAATGGAAAAATAAATAAATAAAAGTAATGAGAAGCAAAAAAAAAAAAAAAAGAAAGAAATGTCAATGGGATATGTTGCCTCCTTTGTCGTTATTTAGAATCATGTATTCTACAGTATGTTGTAATTGTTTTACTGAAAACTAAGGGACGTTCTCCTATGTCTCACTCATTGTCTTTTCCTCTCCTTTTCCTTTGTCTATTGTATTTACTTTCTCTCTCTCTTTCTCTTACAAAAGAATATGACCAAATCATAGCACAAGCGATAGAGATAGCTTATTCTTTCTATTGGCAAATTAAGTTACTTACTGACTAACACAGAAATCTATCAGAACCTAATTCCTAGACTTTTTCTCAAAACATTTGGCACAAGAGTTTAACAATGTGCAACTTTGTCTATTCTGCTTTCCATTGTCCATTAGGGATTTAATAAAATGTTCAGAAATGATGATGGAAAGTTCCAATGGCTTTTTTATTATTTCCACTTAATGAAGTTATCTGAATGGAATAGAGATTGTCATGCTTTTACTTCAAGTAGCTTTTCAGCAATTTCTACATAATTATATTCCCTAAATGTGCTAGACTTCTCGGAAATTATTTGAAACATATTTTAAAACACATACTTTCCCTTTCAATTCGTTTTTCTACTGAGTCTTTAAAATTTTAGTTATATAAATATGCTATCACAAAAAATGAGATCTCAAAAATAGTATACAATATAACTAAAGGCATTCTAATTTAATCATATTATAACATATTTATTTTCTTTATATGTATCTGTTATTTGAGAGACCAAACTGACTTTTCCCAGCCATGACTTATAACTTTGTGTTACTAAGTTTTTCTCAACCATAGGACTTTAAATCATGGAGGCTGGTACAGTGCAATTTTTCTAAATGACTGTGAGTTTTTTTAAAAGAAGAATTTGTATTTGAATACATTTATTTGCTAAGAAACATTTGTGAGATAAATTAATGCATTCACTTTACTAGATAGTGGGAATACAAAGACTTTTTTCTTCATTCGGGTGCTCATCATGAGGAAGAAGACAATAACAGAAACAGAAATAATTTGTGGCATGGTATAGAGGATTGAATAATGAGCAAGAAGAAAGAGAATGGAATAACCCTTCCTGAAAAGTTAAGAAATCTTCATAAAAGAAGAAACTTTAGATACATCCTTTTATTTGTCAACTATGAAGAAACAGCACAGATGTACAGGCAGAGGAACTGTTTTAATTACCTTTCATTCACTCCACTGGTGAAGAAAGGATTCTTGCCTTATAACTATAAGAATGGCTGAACATAACGTCACCCAACACTGAACAACTGAGATCAACTGCAGTTAGTCACCTATACTCACAGCCAGGAGGCGGACATTGCATCACACAGGGCCACACGGGTGTGCACTCAAGAAGAGAATGAGCAAATGGGGGCTGGGGGAGGCAGGCTTTATAGTATCAAGGAGGCAAGATACCCCCTGACTCCTTTAAGATGATATATCACTGAACTGTTGGGATAATACTATGGCTATCAGGGAAGTAAAGCCCACTACTCAGGGATAAGCAAAACTGTGTCTGGTTCCTTGAGAAATGGGGTTGTTTCTCTAAGAAACCTTATCAGTGGAAACAGAGTAAGGAGGGAAATTTATACTTAAGCCATTATAGATGCTCCTGATTTTATGATCTCAAGGAAGCACACAATTTTGAGTCTTTAAGGCTCATACCATAAGAATGGAAGTTTTATAAAAATGGTGAAAAGTTTCATGTGTTGGGGCATGGATAGGTAGAAGGTGACAAAGGTGGAAAGCTTTGTACATATACTTCGTGTCTCTGACATATCTTTATGAAAATAGTAATTCTGTCTCTCTTCTTCAGATTGTATACCCAGCACCCAGAAGAACACTTGATACATAAGTAAGTTTCAAAAAGTGATTTGAATGAATTAATAAAATAATAGTTTTTGGTAAGACTAATGTTTTTATTTAGATACACAGATAAATAAAACCTGGCCCCTCACTCACAGTCACATTTTCTAGCAAAGACAGAACCAAATATAGCCATATAATTTGACTATTAAAATCATACTCAAGTATTATGTTTGGGTGTGGATTTTTAAGAAACTCATAAACTAGAGTTTAGATTTAATTCTATAATTGGTAGAGAAATGAAAGAGGATTTTAAGGATTATAGTTAAACAATTAGATTTGTTGTTTAAGTGGAACACCCTGATAGCAAGGAGAAATTACAACTGAATTAGGAAGAGGCTGAAGTTTGTGAGACAGTGAGTTATGCTAGTCAAGGGAAGCCATTATAGCTTACATAGCAATATTTGGCAGGGGTGGGGGTATTGATAGACTTGAGAAACTTCAAATTTCTTTGGGAGGACCAGTTCAGTTCAGTTCAGTCACTCAGTCATGTCCAACTCTTTGCGACCCCATGAACTGCAGCATGCCAGGCCTCCCTGTCCATCACCAACTCCCAGAGTTCACCCAAACCCATGTCCATTGAGTCGGTGATGCCATCCAACCATCTCATCCTCTGTCGTCCTCTTCTCCTCCTGCCCTCAATCTTTCCCAGCATCAGGGTCTTCTCAAATGAGTCAGCTCTTCGCATCAGGTGGCCAAAGTATTGGAGTTTCAGCTTCAGCATCAGTCCTTCCAATGAACACCCAGGACTGATCTCCTATAGGATGGACTGGTTGGATCTCCTTGAAGTCCAAGGGACTCTCAAGAGTCTTCTCCAACACCACAGTTTAAAAGCATCAATTCTTTGGCACTCAGCATTCTTTATAGTCCAACTCTCACATCCGTACATGATCACTGGAAAAACCATAGCCTTGACTAGATGGACCTTTGTTGACAAAGTAATGTCTCTGCTTTTTAAAATGCTGTCTAGGTTGGTCATAACTTTCCTTCTGAGGAGTAAGTGTCTTTTAATTTCATGGCTGCAATCACCATCTGCAGTGATTTTGGAGCCCAGAAAAGTAAAGCCAGCCACTGTTTCCCCATCTATTTGCCATGAAGTGATGGGAACAAATGACATGATCTTAGTTTTCTGAATGTTGAGGGTTTTTTTCCTTTATTTATTTATTTATTTTTTCAGTGGGTTTTGTCATACATTGATATGAATCAGCCATAGATTTACACGTATTCCCCATCCTGATCCCCCCTCCCACCTCCCTCTCCACCTGATTCCTCTGGGTCTTCCCAGTGCACCAGGCCTGAGCACCTGTCTCATGCATCCCACCTTGGATGGTCTTCTGTTTTGAATGTTGAGTTTTAAGCCAGCTTTTTTCACTCTCCTCTTTCACTTTCGTCAAGAGGCTCTTTAGTTCTTCTTCGCTTTCTGCCATAAGGGTGGTGTCATCTGCATATCTGAGATCATTGATATTTCTCCCAGCAGTCTTGATTCCAGCTTGTGTTTCCTCCAGCCCAGCATTTCTCATGATGTACTCTGCATATAAGTTAAATAAGCAGGGTGACAATATACAGCCTTGTACTCCTTTTCCTATTTGGAACCCATCTGCTGTTCCATGTCCAGTTCTAACTGTTGCTTCCTGACCTGCATACAGGCTTCTCAAGAGGCAGATCAGGTGGTCTGGTATTCCTATATCTTTTGGAATTTTCCACAGTTTATTGTGATCCACACAGTCTTTGCGAGGATAAACCCTAGAAAAACTTAACAACTTGAGGTACCAACATGAAAAAAAAAATACAGGTATGAGAATTAAAACACTTGAACAATGAATATGGAGCAAGGGGACTTCCCATTTCAGTGTAAAGAATGCTGTTTTTGTTCAGTCGCCCAGCCCTGTGTGGCTCTTTGTGACCAAATGGACTGCTGCACACCAGGCCTCCCAGTCCCTCACCATTTCCTCAAGTTTGCCCAAGTTCATGTCCATTGCTTCAGTGATGCCATCCACCCATCTCATTCTCTGACTACCTCTTCTCTTTCTGCCCTCAATCTTTACCAGAATCAGGGACTTTTCCAATGATTCAGCTGTTTGCATCAGATGACCAAAATACTGGAGCTTCAGCTTCAGCCTCAGTCTGTCCAACGAGTATTCAGAGTTGATTTCCCTTAAGATTGACTGGTTTGATCTCCTTGTCCAAGGGACTTTCAGGAGCCTTCTTCAGACTGAAGTGACTTGCACACACGCATGAGTCTTTAGAGTAGAAATGCCAACTGTTTGACTTGTAAATTGGGGAAAAAAAAAACCAAGAGATCAAGATTGGATATATATCCAGAAGTGGGATTGCTGGATCATGTGGTAACTCTATTTTTAATTTTTTGAGGAATCTCCATACTATTTTTCATAATAGTTGTACCAATTTACAGTCCCATCACAGTATACAAGTTTTTCTTTTTCTCCACATAGTCATCAACACTTTTTGACAACAACCATTCTTACCTGTGTGAGTTGATATCTCATTATGGTTTTGCTTTGCATTCCCATAACAATTAGTGTTGCTGAGTACTTTTCATATACCTGCCATATACTTCTGGTCATATGTATGTCTTCTTTGCAAAAATGTCTGTAAATTTTTTTTTTTCATTTTTTAATCAAGTTACATGTCTTTTTCCTACTGAGGTGTAGCAGTTCTCTCTATATAAGATATTAACCTGTTAGGACAGTTTGCAAATATTCTCTACCATGGTATGTACCACCTTTTCATTTTGCTGTTTCCTTTCTTTTGCAGAAGTTTTTTGTTTGATGTAGTATGGTTTTACATTGGTCTGTGTGTCTGTTTTTATGCCAGTACCAAATTCTTTTGATTATTATAGCTCTGTCATACAATTTGAAATGAAGACTGTGATCTTTCCAAATTTATTCTTCTTGCTAAGGCTATTAGAGTCCTCTGATTCCAAATAAAATGTTTTGTAATCTTGAATATTGGAATTTGGCAGAAATTGCATAATCAGGAACTTAAAAAAAATTGTAAAGTTAATCACCACCAACAAATTTTTAATAAAATCATGAGGTGAAAGCAGAGAGAAAACAGTAAGTATGTATGTACATCCACATAATAACCAAAAAGGCAACAGGTATAGCTGTAGCAACCTCATTTCTATAACTGGCCAGAAGCTATAGTTGTCATAATTTCCTCCTTCAACAACCCATTCCACGTTTCCTTCACAGTAAGTCAGCACTTAAGAGGGGTGAAATTCTTTACCTTGTCACTCCTAAAGGGCCTGAGACCTCAGTGGTTCTGCCCATTTTGGATTACTATTGTTTATCATTCATTTTTCTTAATGGATAAAGCACCCCAGAGGATCTTCTGGATTTCAGACATAATCCTACCTCTCTAATTATGTGAATGAAAAAGGATTCCAATTGGTATATTAAAACAAACACCACAATCAATATTGTAACTCTCTAAAGTAAAGACCCTATAAAGACCCTGATGCTGGGAAAGATTGAAGGCGAGAGGAAAAGGGGATGGCAGAGGATGGGATGGTTGGATGGCATCACCGACTCAATGGACATGAGTTTGAGTAAGCTCCAGGAGTTGGTGATGGACAGGGAGGCCTGGCATGCTGCAGTCCATAGGGTCACAAAGAGTTGGACACGACTGAGCCACTGAACTGAACCGAAAAGTAAGCAGGAATCTCAACTTTCAATTTAAATGGGGTATTATATGTCCCCTGGTGGAAGCATTTTTTATCTTAAGTACTAAGCCCTCTAGATCAGCAAAGTTTGAAGTTGCAGGGATGGGAAACAATAGTTCTACATGTAGTTTATTAAGGATAATAGTGAAAGAAGCCACACATATTTCTACTCTGGGGAAGGAGTAAAGGAGTTGGCTTATGATCAATGTCTCTGTTGATTGCAGGAATCAAAGGAGAATACCTCAGGGAAAGAAGAAGACAAACAATTTGCTCTAATTAACTCACAAAGAAACAAATCTAGTTATTTTTTGGTTTAGAATATAAACTAATAATATTGACTAGGGAGAGAATCGTCATCTGTGGAATACTTTTAGCAAGATATCCTTGCCTCTGGTTTAGAGTTGCATGTGTACAACAAGTTATGAATCTGTGAGTCATGGCTATCTGAAAATAACACATAAGCTTTAGTAGTAGGTGAGGTGGAGAATGGGGGCTTCCTAGGTGGCTCAATGGGTAAAGAATTCACCTGCAATGCAGGAGACGTGTGCTCGATCCCTGGGTTGGGAAGGTCCCCTGGAGGATGGCATGGCAAAACCCATTCCAGTATTCATGCCTGGAAAACCCCATGGACAGAGGAGCCTGGCAGGCTATAGCTCACAGGGTGGAAAGAGTTGGACGTGACGGAAGCAACTGAGCTCACACAGGGTGGGAAATGGAGATAGTACAATACATCCCCTGTGTTAGCTGCCCTGCCAACATCACTAGAAACACCATCTCTTTCTCTAGGCCAGAGAGAGTATGACTGATGCTGGAAGGAATGACCTGGGGAGCCAGTTGGGACCTCTCCTACTTCATCTGTGCCTTTAAACTGTTTGTAACCTTGGGATTATAAGTAAAGCATGTCACTGGGTAAGATCTATGATGCGTGTGGGTCTAGTTTGATAACTCAGTCCTTTGTGTTTGTTCACATCCCTGATTCTTGATCCCGTATATTATGGCCATTGGAGAAAGAGCTCCATAGATTGATCACTAATTCAAAGATATCCCAAAACCATCGAATAGAGCTACACAAACAAATTTGTTTTCAGAGTGGAATGCTATTTATGACTATTTTCTAACTGAAACAGAATTAAATTTGTAACATTAAACTGGAAGATGGATAAACTAGTAAAACTCAATTCTCATCCTACTTCACTTGAAACTAATGGAAAAAAAAATAGGAAAAGTACAACATATCTTTTGGGCAGGAAGAATAGCTGACAGCGAGTGTTATGCCCTAGAACTTGAGTGCTAAATTCCTTTGGGATTATTTTATACCAAGCCTGACTTAAAATAAAGACCCCAAGATTACTGAGGCAAATCAAATGGCAGGTATATAGATTTAGATAAATGGTCACCTGTCACCTATTGATTCTTCCCAGGAGCAATACGTGGGTTAGGTCAAGAGTCTCTTGATATGTTCAAATATCTCTCAGGGTAAAATCTACTTGTTATTAATATTAATGAATGGATAGCTCTCTGGAGTAATGAGTACACTTTCTGATTTCACAATCACATCATGTACAAACATGAAGAACTATAGCTTAATCAGATCCGTTGATTTTTTTAAAATAATCACTTAGGTTTTCACTGAGCAATATTCACAAAAAATATTCCTAGTATTATATTTGGCTAATTATAGGGATACATATGGACACTTACCTGTTTTTCTCAGGCACTGTCTTTTACCCACACTACACATACCTGACTGGAGAAAGCTAGAGGAAAATTGTGTTACAAGTGTAGCAGTACTCATCCTGACAGAGAGATATGTCAAGCTGAAGTCGATGTTTTTGTAGATTTTGAATGATTAGCTTTCTCTGCCCTGATACTCAGGGATTCAAGAGAAGAAAACAAATCAGCAGTACTTCAGTTGTCACTGATTCTACTGTCAAATCTATGGCAAGGAAGTACAATGCTCTATTGTATAAAGAAGGAAATATCCAAAGAGTCTGAGTCTGTCACAGTCAAGGTTTAGGACAAGAAACAATCCCTCGCATTTTAATGCAAGAGATTAATCAGACAATTAGATACCTAAACACTGGAAGCTCCTGAGCAGCAGATTCTAGGGGAGATCTGTGAAAACAACATGCAACTGATGCCCTAAATTTATCACCACATAGAAATTTAAATCAAGAACCCACAACATCAACCATGAGCCCTTCTTAGACTCAGAAGGAGAAAAAAAATGAAACATGAGACTAGGCTCTTGAGTTTAGAAATTAAGAGCAAAAACTCACCAATGCTATGTTTGCTTCCTCATACACTGAAATCTGGAGATAGACACTGTTGTTTTGCAAGCAAGTCACATGTTTCCAGGGACTTCCAGGTAGCGATAAATCAAAGACATCAAGCATGTGGCCTCCACCTCACATCTACCTTCCAAACACCATACAAATGAATCTAAATGGCCAAAACTCATGTGCACACACAAAAAAAACTAGTTGCAGGAGGAAAAAAAGGGTAGAAAAGATAGTTTTTGCCTTTCCAGTTTTTCCAACTAATATTATAGAATTTAGAATAGAGATTGAATTGGACAACCCCAAATGACAAAAAAAAAAAAAATAGCCTAGAATGTTAGGAGTTTTTTGTGCAAATGATAGAAAAATAAGCATCTCTTCTTTTCTAAAATGAAAAACAATAATCTTATCATGTATATAATAACCCAAGTTATAGGTTCGCAGGAAGAGTCATTTGCCTAGTAGCCTCAATAAACAGATATATAAAAAAAGAGAAAAGAAAAGAAATAGGAAAAATATCCAACTATTTCACCTAACTGAATACACCTTCTTCCTACTTACCCTGTGAAAACTTGATCACAGCAGATTAAAAAGACGGCACCTTTCATAGTACTGCTCAATTAGCCAATGTGGTACTTTATGTGCTCCTAGCAAGCTTATTATATTTGTCATGTTTTTAATATCTGCTGCTTCTAAAAGTATGTTTTTTCATTGACAATACTGTTTATTTTTGTGTTTTGATCACTCTTACCAAAAGTTATTTTATTAGATTTTTTTTAAGAACTAGCCTTAGTTCTTAAGTTGATTCTTAGTTCTTAGTTTGATTGTCTTCCTTACTATTTCCTTGTTTTCTATTCTTTAATTTTTTACATTTAAAATTGCCTGCTCATTATTTTGTTTTGGTTTATTCTATTCTTCCTTTTCTAAGTTCTTAAACTGGTTTCTTAGCCCCTATTTTTCAGTTTCAATTGCTATTCAATAGGAAAATAATACAATATTATTCATAAAAGACTAATTCTATCAATTATTTCTCTATATATGCTTTTTTATTTAATTATTTTATTGAACCAGTAGTCATGTATGAACATGAGGGTTGAACTATAAAGAAAGGTTAGCCCCAAAGAATTGATGCTTTTTAACTATGGTGTTGGAGAAGACTCTTGAGAGTCCTTTGGGCTGCAAGAAGAGCAAACCTGTCCATCCTAAAGGAAATCAGTCCTGAATAGTCATTGGAAGAACTCATGCTGAAGCTGAAACTCCAATACTGTGGCCACCTGATGCAAACAACTGACTCATTGGCAAAGACCCTGATGCTGGGAAAGATTGAAGGCAGGAGGAGAAGGGGGTGACACAGAATGAGGTAGTTGGAGGCATCACTGACTCCTCAATGGACATGAATCTGAGCAAGTTACAGGAGTTGGTGATGGACAGGGAAGCCTGTCACGCTGCAGTCCACGGGGTCGCAAAGAGTCGGACAACACTGAGTGACTGAACTGAACTGAACTGAAATACAGTTTATTTGCAATGTTGTGCCAATCTCTGCTGTGTACTAAGGGACTCAGATATCTACATCTAGACATTCTTTTTTATTTTCTTTCCCATTATGTCATTTCCCTGATAGCTCAGTGGTAAAGAATCCACCTTGGGGATTCTCAGGTGGCGCTCATGGTAAAGAACCCGCCTGTGCAAGAGACAAGAGATGAGAGTTAGATCCCTGGGTGGGAAAGACCCCCTGGAGGAGGAAATGGCAACCCACTCCAGTGTTCTTGCCTGGAGATCCCATGGACAGAGGAGCCTGCTGGCCTACAGTCCATGGGGTGGCAAAACAGTCAGACATGACTTGGAGACTAAACACCAGCATGTTTTATTACAGGATATTGAATATAGTTCTCTGTGTTATACTAGACCTTGTTGCTTATCCATCCTATATATATGCTTTGATAAGTAAATTTTTCATTATTTTTCAATATGAAGTATTTTCTAATTTCCCTTATTTTTCTTTGACCCATAGTTATGTGAATTATGACTTTCAAGTATTTTTAAAGGCACAATTTATAAGCAATATATTTTATAAGACCATTTTTGTGATAGATTTTAATACATATAAAAACTTCAGTTCTATGGCTTAAAAATGGTGATATACTGGCTAAAGGCTATAAACTTTTAGATTGCTTTATATTCTAGGATTTGGTCAATTTTTCTGAAATTTTTAGAAAATTTTCAAAGTATATTTATTCTTTAGTTTTGGAGTACATGGGTTTTATATATATATATATGCCTATTAAATCAATCTATTTATGCAACTGTTTAAATCTTCTTAAATCCTTCCTGCTTTATTTTATAATGTGATCTAATTCTAAGAGACATGCATTACAATTTCCCACTATCATGGTAGAGTTTTCTATTTCTCCTTGAAGTTATGTAAATTTTTGCTTTATGTATTTTAAAGTTTCATGGGACACATGTAAATTGAAATTATCTGCAGGATGTTTTGAATCTTTTTTTAAAAAAAAGATAGTGCTCCTCTTCTCCTCTTTAAAGATTTTTACCCTTAAAATTTATTTTGTAAAGTATTAGTATGATTACAAGAGCTTTATTTTGTTGATTTATCCTTGATGTGGGTTTTTTCATTATGTCCAGCTTGCCTTTCACTGCCCTGTGTTCTAGCTATGTCTCTTACAGAAAGTAGTTTAATTGATTTTTGATAATCAGTTATCTTTTATAGAAGAGTTGAAACCATTTACAATGATTATGATTATTTATATGTTTCTATTCATTTCTATCACCTGATTTTGTTCTTTTGTTTTCTTTATTCTTTAACAATCATCTTGCCCTACTTGAACTGATTCTCTTTTCTGTCAGTGATATATTTTCTGTTATTGACTTTTTGGTAGTGATTTAACTCTCAATAAAGTTTAATGATGATCAGTATCTTTGACCTCTTCCTGAAAAAAATATAAGCAGCTTAGAGTGTTTAAACTAATATCACTGCACTCTCAACTAATATGATATCTTCTAGGATTTAAACTCTAGCTTGATTTAACCCTACAAATCTGATATTTATTATTTTTATCCAAGAAATGTTTCTTCAATTTATTCAACAATTTGCATTTTATTTGTTGACTCTTCCTTTTTTGTATCCTAACCTATCTCCTGCAATTATTTTCCTTTTCCCTGAAGTACAACCTGAAAGCTTAAAATTTTCTGTAGTGAGAGGAACTGTGTGAGAGGAATAGTTGGTAATGACAGCTTTCCATATGTGCTGTCTAGCTGTGTCTCTGTTCCAGGGTTTTTATTGAAAGAGAGTTTTTTCAGTTTACATTTATGACTCATTCCCATCTCTCAGTACAGAAAAATATTATTACCATTGATTTTGAGACATTAGCAGTCAATTTTTAAGTAATCAGTCTTTTTTCTCTGGCTAGTTTTAAGATCTCTTTTGTCTCTATCCTGTTGCTGTTCAGTCGCTCAGTTGTGTCTAACTCTTTGTGACCCCACGGACTGCAACACACCAGGCTTCCCTGTCTTTTACCATCTCCCAGAGCTTGCTCAAACTCATGTCCATTGAGCTGGGGATGTCATCCAACGATCTTGTCCTCTCATCTCCTTCTCCCACCTTCAGTCTTTCCCAGCATCAGGGTCTTTTCCAATGAGTCAGTTCTTTGCATCAGATGGCCACAGCATTGGAGCTTCAGTTTCAGCATCAGTCCTTCAGGGTTGATTTCTTTCATTGTAGCACAATTTTTCTAAGCGTTATTTGTTTAGTTTTTTTTTCTTTTCTCCACTATCCTGCTTGCAATATGTGTGCTTTTAAGATTCTGAGCATCTGTATCTTTAATAAATTCTTGGAGAAAACTTCAACTGCTCCTTCACATCACATCAGTTTTTCCCTCTTATTATCTCCTGGATCCCTTTGATACTGTACTGTCAATATCTCTCATTTCTGTAACAGTCTGATTGAAAGAATACCTTTCATCTCTGTAAGCTTGTGATTGGTTATTTCTGCTGAACCTTGCTCATGTGGATTATTTCTTTGTATAAAAATATGTGAGAAGGCAAGGGTGGGATGTTTCGAGAGAACAGCATCGAAACATGTATATTATCTAGGGTGAAACAGATCACCAGCCCAGGCTGGATGCATGAGACAAGTACTCGGGCCTGGTGCACTGGGAAGACCCAGAGGAATTGGGTGGAGAGAGAGGTGGGAGGGGGGATCAGGATGGGGAATACATGTAAATCCATGGCTGATTCATGTCAATGTATGACAAAAAACACTACAATATTGTAAAGTAATTAGCCTCCAACTAATAAAAATAAATGAAATATATATATATATATACCACATTTTGAGTACTTGCTGGCAAGATGGACAAATAGGACATGAACTTACCTCTTCTTATAAAAACATCAAAATCATGACTAACTGCTCCATCGACCAAAAAGAAAAAAAAAATGAACAAACAAAAACCAACACTAGAACCTACAAAAAAAAAAAAATATATACCCAACATCCAAAGACAAAGAAGGAGCCATAATGAGACAGTAGGAAGGGCACAACTGCAATAAAATCAAATCCCTGGGACTTCCCTGGCAGTCCAGAGTTTAAGACTCCAAGCTTCCACTGCAGGAGACATGGGTTTGGTCCCTGCTCAAGGAACTAAAGATCCCACATGCCACATGTCCTGGCCAAAAAAAAAAAAAAAAATCAAATGAAAGCCCATACCCGATGGAGTAGGCAACCCACAAACTGGAAAATAAATATATTACAGAGGCTCTCCCACAGGAGTGAAAGTCCTGAGCCCCGTGTCAGTCTCTAAGGATCTAGTAATTGGAGGAAGAAGCCCTAGATAATCTGATTTGAAGGCCAGCAGGATTTGATCACAGGAATTCCATAGGACTGAAGGAAACAGAAATCATTCTTGAAAGGTGCATACAAGGTCTAGTGTAAGCCAGGGCCCCAGGGGAAAAAACAATGAGCTATCAATTCACATCAGTCAGAATGGCTATCTTTAAAAAGTTTGCAGACAATAAATGCTGGAGGCAGTGTGGAGAAAAGGGAATCCTTCTACACAGTTGATGGAAGTGTAAATTGGTGCAGCCATTATGGAGAGCAGTATTGGGGTTACTTAAGAAACTAAAACAGAGCTATCATAAGATCCAGCAATCCCACTATTGGATATATATCTGGAGAAAAACATGGTTCAAAAGAATACAAGCACTCCAATGTTCACTGCAGCACTGTTTGCAGTAGCCAAGACCTGAAAGCAATTTAAATTTCCATCAACAGATACATGGATAAAGAAGATGAGGTACCCATATACAATGGAATATTACTCAGCCAGTAAAAATAATGAAATAAGTTCATTGCAACAACATGAATGGACCTGAAGATTATCATACTGAATGAAGCAAATCAGAGAAAGACAAACATCATATGATATCACTTATATGCAGAATCTTTAAAAAATGATACAAATAAACTTATTTGCAAAATAGAAATAGACTCACAGACTCAGAGAAAGAGTTTATGGCTACTCAGAGGGATGGAGGGGGAGACATAGATTGGGAGTTTGGGAATGGCACATACATATTGCTGCCTTTAAAACAGATAAACAAAATGGACCTATTAATACTTGTAGCTCAGGGAACATGCTCAATATTCTGTAATAACCTAAATAGGAAACAGAATAGATACAAGTATATGCATAACCAAATCACTTTGCTAAACACCTGAAACTAACACAACATTGTTAACCAACTATGCTCCAATAAAAAATAAAAATAAATTTTTAAATATACTGCATTTAATTTACCTTTCCCTTTTAATTAAGATTTTAATTTGTTTGCAATCCATCCCTGTTGATATCTCCTTAGAAAATGCACTAATTTTTTTAAGATACTCAGAATGGAAATTGATGGTCACAGGGTTTACCTTGTTAGTTTACAGCCTCTAAAACTGCTGCAGTCAGTTCATCCCCACTAACAGTATGTGAGATCAGTTATTTTACAGAAAACCTCATCAATACTTGATATTGTTAGTTTTACATTTGTATTGATCCTATGAGTTGTATAGCTATTTTAAAGCTTATATTTCTTTAAATCACAGTGTCATTAATATCCATCTTTTCAAATGGTTATGGCCATAAATTATTTTGTTGTAACTGTTGTCCATTTCTCTAAAAAACAAGTGTTTGTTACTAGTTGAATGGCATGTTGTTTTGTACTAAATTTTCTAGTGAAAACTCATATTTGCTACTGCTCTTTTGAAAGAGATCTATATTTCTATGTTCCAGACATGGATGTAGCAATGTTGCAGTGCTTCTGTGCACACATAGGGCTTCCTTCATAGCTCAGTTGGTAAAGAATCTGCCTGCAATGCAGGAGACCCCAGTCCAATTCCTGGGTTGGGAAGATCCCCTGCAGAAGGGATAGGCTACCCACTCCAGTATTCTTGGGCTTCCCTTGTGGCTCAGTTTGTAAAGAATCCGCCTGCAATGTGGGAGACCTGTGTTCAATCCCTGGGTTGGGAAGATCCCCTGGATAAAGGAAAGGCTCTCCACTCCAGAATTCTGGCCTGGAGAATTCCATCAACTGTATAGTCCATGGGGTCACAAAGAGTCGGACATAACTGAATGAACTTCACTTTCACCTGTGTTAAGACTTTGCTTGCAAAGAAACCTCTCAACCTTCCCTCTCCCCAGATCTCTACTCCTTATAACCACTCTGCTTCTGAAGTAGCACCTGGGAATTATATCACAGTAGGTGGCAGGAAAAATAATTTGCTCACACATGCTTCTTGAGTGCTGTGTGAAAAACAAGACTCTACATATAAATAAGATTTTATTTTTAAAAAGTTATATAATGATTTGAGTAAAGGGAAATAGAATTTAGATGAGTTAGTCTTTAGCTATTTTCTCTTTTTAGAAACTAAAGAAATATCCTGAGTTGTAGGCATTAAGGAACCATCTATCATGCTAATGCCATAATAGAAGATTTTAAAGTGCAGATGCAAAATTCAAGGTATCACTAGTCTCCAGTATTATACCAGTTTTACAAGTGGATATCATGATTGCATCAAAGATTTTGGAAAAAACCGAAATTATAATCCCAAAGTAACAACCAGTGAGTCTTACATCAATTAATATAACTACAGACTAATTAGCTGTACTGTGAATTGTCAGGACTACTTTCAGGCTGATTGCTGAGAAATATCTGATTACTCCAAGAACTTGCACCTTTTCAAGATTTATGTGGTCATTTTGATGAAAATGTGTTTCAACAGAACCTAAGAACTACAAGTATTAAAAACACAAAATAAATTATGTAAGGGCTCTCTTTGCCTAACAACTGAAATTATATATAAGCAAAGCTATTCACTTTGATACAGTAAAACTAAAGCCTTCTGTTAGGTTAAAAGCCAATTTGAACTTATTTCCATAGCCAGAATAACCATTAACAAATTTATTAATAAAGGGCTTGTTTATAGTGATGTCCTAATTATTTGCTAGCTTAAGTAAAACTCTGGGCTTTGGCAACTATTGTTTTTGCACTAATATATTTAATAAGGCTGGATATCAGCCAGAAACATGGAAAGCACAATTTTGCAGATGCTTATGAAATTCAAGGATATTAGGTTTATTTGATAAGCAATCATAGTTATCATAAATAAAAAAGACTTCAGTTCAAAAAATAAATTATTACACTTAACGAATAGGTAAAGTCAAATATCTAATGAAATGTATAATTGTTAACCCAGGCAGGTTGCCGAGTCATGGTCATTGAGTTTCCATTCATTTGATGAGCTGTAGAAAGTCCACAGATGTGTTTGGTGAAGGTGAATAAACCACTGAGCTATGACATGTAGTGTGTACCAGTGTCCAGAAGCTGTGTTGCTGCAGAGGGCGTGCAAGAAATGCTGTTGCTAGGGAACAGACACCTCCTAACAGCAGCCAGCCATTTGGAAAGAACCACTGTAACTCTGTGAGAAAATACATCAAGAACATTAAAAAAATATAACCAATATTCAATCCTTCTACATATATGAAGCTGTTACCTGAAAAACAGTGGAATCAAGAACACAATGCATTTGCAGATAACTTTTTTCAATTTAAGAAGTACTTTTAAAAATATTTTTAATTGAAGTCCAGTTGCTCTACAATGTTGGGTTGGTTTCTGCTTGTAGCAAAGTGAATCAGCTATCTGTTTACATATGTCCCCTGTTTTTTTCTGTTTCCTTCACATTTAGGTTCCTTGGTGGCTGAGTTGATAAAGAATCCACCTGCAATGCAGGAGACCCAGATTCAATCCCTGGGTTGGGAAAATCCACTGGAGAAGGAAATGGCTACCCATTCCAGTATTCTTGCCTGGGAAATCTCATAGACAGAGGAACCTGTTGGGCTACAGTCTATGGGGTCCCAAGGGTCGGACACGACTTAGCAGTTAAACCACCACCCATTTACGTCACCACAGAGCACTGAGTGGAGTTCCCTGTGTTGTTATAGGTTCTCATTAGTTACCTATTTTATACCTAATATCAATAGCATATGTATGTCAATGCATGCATGCTTGCTAAGTCACTTCAGTCGTGTCCCACTCTTTGTGACCCTATGGACTGGAGGCCGCCAGGCTCCTCTGTCCATGGGATATACTGGAATGAGTTGCCATGCCCTCCTCAAGGGGAATCTCTCTGACCCAGGGATCGAAACTGAGTCTCCTGCAACTCCTGCATTTCAGGCTGATCCTTTACCGCTAAACCACTGGGAAAGCCCATATATGTCAATCCCAATCTCCTTATTCATTCCAGTCCCCTTCTTGCCTTGGTATCCATACATTTGTTCTCTATGTCTATCTCTATTTCTGCTTTACAAATAAGACCATCTATACCATTTTTCTGGATTCCACATATATGCGTAAATATATATTTATTTTTCTCTGACTTCACTCTATGTGATAGTCTCTTGGTCCAACAATGTCTGTGCAAATGGGACAATTTCATTCATTTTTGTAGCTGATTAATATTTCATTGTATATATGTACCACGTCATCTATTTTTTTTTCACATCAGTGCAGGGGTTCTTATTTATTTTATGAACAATATTCTAAGGTTATTGAGAAAACTATGCTTTTTTTTTTTTTAATCTAAGTAGACAAGGAAAACCAACTGAACATATTTCACTGGCTGTATCCTTCAGTTCAAACATCAGAGAGAAAGAAAGTTAAGTAGCCAGAGTCAAACTGTGCCTAATGTGTCAGCATATTTATTTCTGATTATCTGAAAAAAAACAACATGCTTATTCTACAAAGACAGAGAACCTGCTGAAAGCTTATAGCAACACGCAAGTCTATGTAAAATGATTCCATATGCTACACTGTAGGATTGCTGCATAGTTAGTTATACAAGGGAAAGAGATAAAAACCCTGCACAGACGCCTGACATTGAACTTGAAATGCCAAGTGGAAACAGAACTGTTTGGCATCTTCATTTATACACAATTTATAACATTTGATTCAAAATAAACATCACAAGAAAAATGCATCTGTTTCTGCTATAGTTCCTTCCCTTCCCCCATCTACCCCTCAGTGAAAAGTCTTCTAATAAAAGGTATCATATCACCATATTGTCTCATTTTAGACTAATTCTGAAATCCCAGCTTGGGATAGTTAAACACAACAAGGAATGGCAATACTTGGAATTTATATAATGTACACATTTTATCTGAGGATCTCAAGTTCTTGCAGTCACGTCTCCAGATTTGAGAAATCATGGTTCAGTGGAAGCCAGAATGTTGGACGGATGCTGGGCAGGTTGCATGGGGTGTAAAATCCCTTGGCTAAGTCTATGATCAAACAAGGTCAGGGTTGGTTGGCTAGTGTTGGGCTCAATTCCTCTTTCCAGACATATAACATCAGTCAGTTTTATCTTCTTTTACACCACACACCCATCTCTAGGTTACTGCCTGGAGTGAAGACCAGCTCAGGATAAGCAGCAAGATAGAAAACCAAAAGCAGAGAAACACATTCATCAGCATCTGGCCAGAGGAGATGGGGTTGGGAGGATCCATTTGAGAGGCCACTCCTAGCAAGAATGAGACAAAGGTATCAACTCACTAGTTTCAGTTACAGTTAGGCTTGTGGCGGAGTCGATTCCAGCAGAGGTGAGGCTGTGGCATCTAGTGCTTGATGTAAGATAATGCTACTGAAGAAGGGAGATGAGAGAACCCAGCAAACTGAGAGAAAGGAGCTGGCCAGAGAATATCTGGAGGGCCAAAGGGATTTTCCTTCCTTATCATTTCTGCGGGAGAAGGCAAGGGATAGGAGATCAGGGCTAGAGGGCCCCTTATTTGCAGATTTAAAAAAATCATTGTCTTATAACTCCATAATGAAAATGTGTATTATGGTATGGAGGTTACAGAACTGCCTCTGCAACTGGGGCATGGCTACAGCTCCATGAGCTGATCCACCAGCAGTAAAGACCTGGCTAGGTTGGGAAGACTGGACTCGGAGCTCCCACTGCTGTTTCTAGAGTGCCCAACTTGTGGGGCTTTGGTTATCCATGCAGGAATAGGGTCAAACTCATCTTCTGCCACCTTGTCCGAGCCCTCAGGGTCATCGAAACCTGAGATGAGATTACTATCTTCTGCAGCTTTATGGGCTGGAGCATATGCTTGAGAAATGTGCTCCTATAACCCTTGTGTGCCTATAACCTAAGAAGTTTGTGACTTCTCTAGGCCTCAGATTCCTCATTTGCAGAATGATGATAACAACAATGTATTTGTCTTGTCTGATGTTGTGAGAATCAAGTCATAGGTGGTTGATTGAGACATGGTTGAGAGATGGCTTTGGGGCCAAACTCTTCCAGAAGGTCAGTAGAGGAGTTAGACAGCAGAGAGCAATCAATCAGGAAATCTACCCTGGCAAGAGAATCTGTGCAGTTCGAGGTCACAGATTTCATCTGAGAAGGGAGGCACTGAGGCACCAGGGGCTCCAGTCCTGGTATCAGACTCTCAACAGCAACATCAGCTCTCTCAATTACAGCATCAGAAGTTCTACCAAAAGGATCTTCTTTATCCATATGTTCTTTTTCTATATCTATATCTCTGTTGACGAATATTTATGTTGCTTCCTTAAGAAGCTTTTTTAAAACACCTATGACTTGATTCTCACAACATCAGACAACAAGACAAATACATTGTTGGAATCATCATTCTACAAATGAGGAATCTGAGGCCTGGAGAAGTCACACACCTATTAGGTTATAGGCACACAAAGCAAATAGACCTTCAGCCCTGATGCCCAGTTCTTTCTTTCTATTATACATTTTCTCAAGCATATGAGTTCTATGCTAAGACAAGCAGATATTCCAGAATAGCAGCTCCATCACAACTGGCAAGGCCAGTTTGACATGGAAAGAGACTAAGAAAAAGCATCTTAATGAGCCTTGCCAGCTGTTGCTTCAAATGTAAAAAATAGTTGAATGGACAAGAGCCTAAAACAGAGAAATGACCACTGTGGCATAGAAATCATTCAAGTGGTTATCATAAGTGCATTCTCATACTAACTCACCCACAGCTCTGTGTGATGAACAAAAGAAACTAAAGCTCATAGGAAGGAATCAGTGATGCTCCATCACCAGTAAGTGACAGAGCTGAGGTTTCAGCTGTCTAATATCAAAGCTGAATCTCTTTTCAAAATGCTTCAAGACACAACAGAACTCAATGCATGTAATAAAACACTCAGATCTTTCCAGACAACAAGAGGCCTGTACAATATGCGAACTGTAGTGACACAGGATTGACGATCAGTACTCACATTGCATGATCTACACAGACTTTAATTTACATCAATAGGCAGCAATTGCTAACTTTTTGTGACAAATGTATACACATGTACTAAAGTTAACTTTTTCCATCTTTATTTTTTGCAAAAAAAAATTTCTTAGATTCACACAACTTCAAATATTCATATTAATCTACTAAAGTTAAAAATCTTCCAGTTTTGAAAGAGAATCTGGAGATGAGATTTAAGCAGAAGCACTGACACTAAACTGACTTCCCTGGTGACTCAGATGGTAAAGCATCTGCCTACAAAAAAGCAGGAGACCTGGGTTCGATCCCTGGGTTGGGAATATCCCCTAGAGAAGGAAATGGCAACCCACTCCAGCATTTTTGTCTGGAAAATCCCAAGGAGGGAGGAGCCTACTAGGTTATAGTACATGGGGTCACAAAGAGTCAGACATGACTGAGTGACTTCACTTTCACTGTCACTGACACTAAAATACCCATTTTTGGACTTTACCATATTCAGTTAAATTAATACATTTGTATATAACTCATTTTTTACAGATCATTGTGGGATAGAAAATAAATAATTTTCTTAAGAAAATAAATATTTTCTATGAATATCTGTTCCCTAATTTGTAAGATAATTATGAAACATACATCATATAGTTTTCTTAAATAAATTTCAATATAAGTTCAGGTAAAGAGGTTTGTTTAGTAAGGAAAATTGATTATAATAGCTAATGTTTATCAAGCAGTAGACACTGCACTAGGCATGTTACATATACATCTTCACATTCACATTTCAAAACATCTCTGTGCCACAGGTATTATTATTTGTCCCAAATGACAGACTTACAAATGATAAATAAGTAACCCATGTTCACATTGCTACTAAATGGAATAATCAGAACTTAATAATCAGAACTCATAGTGCTTTCAACAACCATGAATCATGCTTCCTATGGAGTACTAACAAAGATTATACAGTGAAAGAAATAATTATAAACATTTTTATATTTTTTGCCAAGATGTATTATTTCCCATAGATTTCACAAAAGATAGTATCTTTCCTAAGCTGTAGCAAGCATTACAAGATATGTTATTAGATTAATGAATATGACTCAATACCTCTTTATTTGGCAAAAATAAATATTTTTTCATGCCACAGAACACAATTTCACTTCATGCTTAAACATTTTACAATTTCCAGCACAATACTCTAAACTGCAAGAATTTTAAACACCCAGCAAGAAACTACTTAGGAAAGACAAAGAAATCCATTCAATATAGATTTAATTATAAAAGCATTTAACTGCACTGGCAGTAATCATTACATGGCATTTCACACAACATTAATAGAGAGCCTGTTAGGAAAGATAGATTACTCGAAACTGAAACTCGCTTACATGTCCTTAAATTATTAGGCATCTTATGTGTTTCACCTGGTTATTTCTTAAAAGTTCAAGTCCAGGCCTGTTCAACATCCTTTGGCCTGATGTCATAGTTTCTTTGGAATTAACTAGGAATAATCATACCCTGCCAAATTTAATGCTTTTGCTAAACCAAGTCAGATATATACTAGAAGAGTATAATATTCAATTATAAAGATTTAACAATGCACATCACTAAAAATGACTATTTGCAGCTCTAACAGATCATTTATTAATACATTCTATAACTCTCATTAATTTAACTGAAATGAGTATTTTAAGTTATATAACTATTTTAAAAGAAAAGCCATTTGAACTTCATAGTATGCATGCCACATAACACTATTTTAATCACATTAGTGGTGGGATACAAGACCTCAGGGAGGTACTTATAGAAGAGACAAGACAGTATAATCAGTGGGCCAAGGATTGTCACTGAAAATTACTTTAACATATGTAAGAAATGTAATCACAGAGTTGGAGTTAAACTAAGTTATAGGAGAAATGCAAGTGTCGAACCATGATGACCAAATATCAACACAAAGATCAGAAATTAAGGAAGTCTACAGTAAACCAAAATTCAAGACAAGAGTGAAAAATTAAGTAGAGAAATCTGAGAAAAATGGGGCATCTGCCACCCACCTATGTTGGTCAAGAGACTTGAGTCTAAAATACATAGGGCTGACTTTATTAAACAGATGGCAGAATAACAGAATTGGTGATGTTTTACTGTATTAAACCCTTCAGAGCTATACTGACAATAGCTCACCCTGTTTATCAATACAAGTAAAAATAAACCCACAGGTAAAGAGTAAAAAATGAATTTTGTTATTTACTGGTCAGAAATTAAAACTCATCACCAAATGAACTGTATGTATGCAGTAGTGAGACTATATTAAAAAAAACTTTGGATTTTGTGATGGAGAGGATTGGAGATCTTATCAAATGCTCAGTCCAGTTCAGTCACTCAGTCATGTTCGACTCTTTGCAACTCCATGGACTCCAGTACCCCAGGCTTCCCTGTCCATCACCAACTCCGAGAGCTTATTCAAACTTATGTCCGTCAAGTCGGTGATGCTATCCAATCATCCCATCTTCCGTCATCCCCTTCTCCTCCTGCCTTCAATCTTTCCCAGCATCAGGGCCTTTTCAAACGAGTCAGTTCTTCGCATCAGGTGGCCCAAATATTGGAGCTTCAGCTTCAACATCAGTCCTTCCAATGAATGTTTGGGACTGATTTCCTTTAGAACTGACTGGTTGGATCTCCTTGCAGTCCAAGGGACTCTCTTGAGAGAGAGTTGTCTGTCTTCTCCAGCACGACAGTTAGAAAGCATCAATTCTTTGGTGTTCAGCCTTCTTTATGGCCCAACGTTCACATTTGTACTTGTGAAAAACCATAGCTTTGGAAAAACTTGGAAAAACCATAGCTTTGACTAGGTGGACATTTATCAGCAAAGTAATGTCTCTCCTTTCTAAAACGGTGTCTAGGTTCATCATAGACTTTCTTCCAAAAAGCAAGTGTCTTCTAATTTCATGGCTGCAGTCACCATCTTCAGTGATTTTGGAGCCCAAGAAAATAAAATCTGTCACTGTTTCCCTTGTTTCCCCATCTATTTGTCATGAATAAATAAGGCTGTATGCCATGATTTAGTTTTTTTGAATTTTGCTTATAGACTATATTAATTTGCAGGAAGAAAGTGCTTTTCTTTAAAATTCTATAGTTAATCACTATGAAAAATACCAGCCTACTGTAACAAATTTTAACATCAAGATAAAAATCATAGGTCTTAGTAAAAAAAGTAAATGGATAAACAAATAGTTAATGTGGAAAACAGTTTATATTTTCAACAATGATTCATTTCAAAAACAAATTTTTATAATAAACATTTTATATAAAATTAAATACCATCCATCTATGAGTTTCCATGAGTATTAAAACAATATAGTCTTTATATTGCCTACAAACAATTATAAGCAGGGTGATAATTCTTTGTACACAGTCATGTACTACAATCAATTTCCTGGCCTCATGCATAACTAATATGTCACAGTTATTTTTTAAAGAATGTATTTGAAAATAAGATCTTATTGTTTTAACTTTCTAATACATTTGACTACAGCCTTGACCAGATTGGATTATATAATTAATAAGTTTGACAATGTTGATATCCTTCACTATTTTGTCTTTGCCATAGTATTTTAAATCAAGATAAAATTCTCTGTACAAATACTGTAAAAATTAGTGAAAATTTTTTCTAAATAAAGAATAACTTCAATTTTAAATTTGTTTTAAAATAAGTATTTCAACACAATTATTTTTGTAGGTGGTCTTCCCTCTATTGAAAATATCTATCTTTAATAAGTGTTTTTGTCACACAAAACTTCTAGCATAATATCACTATAATGATTTTTAAACTATCACATAATTTAGATGCTACTAAACTATAAGATTTGTTGAAATCATTTCAATAAGGCAGAGAATCTACATTTTTTAGTTAAAAATAGATGCTCTATCAAGAGTCATCCCACAAAAAAGATTCCAAACTGCAATTTTAGATTTTCAAAATTAAATCTTTTACACAGTCTATGCTCTCATTATTTGTTGAGCTTTCCCCTTGATTTTGCAGGTAGAGATTTTGGATATCTTCCTATTTGTAACCTTAGTGTTCAATAATCATAGTTAAAGTATTCAAAAGTTGGAGTTTTTAATACTCTACTTGAATATGTTGATGAAATATTCTCAACAGATTTTAAGCAAAATGCAATAAATACAGGATACATTTATGTAAATATTTGATACCGTTATGTGACAAAGATTGGTTAACAAAGTGTTTTGTAAAGTCTCAAGTATTTTTAAAGTCTAGCATTACATGGACAGCAAAGAGATAGAGCACGTCTTGCTATGCTCCAGTATTTTTATGGTTCAGTGGCCTTGTTTATATATAAACAAACTTCTAAAGTTTTGCCATCTATAGCCGATGGCAAATCATGAGTCAATGACTGGAGTTTATTTGGATATGTAATTATGAATTATATGTTCACATTTCAAGCCAATTCCAAGTACATTTTTTGGTCCATGAATTTCTTAATTTAGCAAAAACATTACTTTTATCATTATGCTGTAGCCTACCAATATGTGTATTCCTATCATCACCATGAAAACAAGTACATTACCTTCAATAATTAAAATTTTCACCAAAATTACAATAGCAATCACAACATTGCCAAAATGTTTTATCTTCAACAGGATGGACTTCCAGATATATTTGACTCCATGTTTCAGAAGACAATTAGGAACCATTATTAAAATTTACTGATATTTTAATTTGATTCATATTTCCATTTCTAATGACTTCTAATGACACTGCTATAAAAACCAACATATTTTAGGCATTTGTGAAGCTATTCCTCTACTAATGAAACCAAAAACAGCAACCAATACACATATTCATAAAAAAACTGGAGTCAGAAAAGGCAAATCAAATAGGACAACTGTCATCCAATCAAAATGAAATGTCATGTTTCACAAATTAATGTGTAAATACATCTTCTGCAACTGCATGTGTTAAATGATTGCTTTTTTGCACAGTCTTTTTAAAATGAATTCTAATATTTGATTTGATTTTTTTTAAAATTTTTTTTAATGGTGTGTCTGTGTCTTCTGGTTGTTGCTGCTATTGTTTAGTCTCTCAGTTGTGTCTGACTCTTTGTGACCCCATGGATTGTAGCACACCAGACTTCCCTGTCTTTCACTATCTCCTGGAGTTTGCTCAAACTCACATCCATCGAGTCAGTGATGCCAACCATCCATCTCCTCTGTTGCCCACTTCTCCCCCTGCTTTCAATCTTTCCAGCATCCAGGACTTTTCCAATGAGTCGGCTCTTCACATCAGGTGGCCAAAATATTGGAACTTCAGCATCAGTCCTTCCAATGAATATTCAGGGTTGATTTCCTTTAGGATTGACTGGTTTGATCTCCTTGCTGTCCAAGGGACTCTCGAGAGTCTTCTCCAACACCACAGTTCGAAAACATCAATTGTTCAGTGTTCAGCCTTCTTTATGGTCCAACCCTCATATCCATACATGACAACTGGAAAAACCTTTGACTATATTGATCTTTGTTGGCAAAGTGATGTCTTTGATTTTTAATACACTCTCTAGGTTCGTCATAGCTTTTCTTTCAAGAGCAAGTGTCTTAATTCCATAGCTGCAGTCACCATCAGCAGTGATTTTGGAGCTCAAGAAAATAGTCTGTCACTGTTTCCACTGTTTCCCCATCCATTTGCCATAAAGTGATGGGACCTGGACGCCATGATCTTAGTTTTTTGAAAGTTGAGCTTTAAGCCAGTTTTTTCACTCTCCTTTTTCACCTTCATCAAGAGGCTCTTTAGTTCCTCTTCACTTTCTGCCATAAGGGTGGTGTCATCTGCATATCTGAGGTTATTGATATTTCTCCCGGCAATCTTGATTCCAGCTTGTGCTTCCTCCAGCCCAGCATTTCTCACAATGTACTCTGCATATAAGTTAAATAAGTTGGGTGACAATATATAGCCTTGACATACTTCTTTCCCAATTTGGAACCAGTGCATTTTTCTATGTCCAGTTCTGTTGCTTCTTGACCTGCATACAGGTTCTCAGGAGGCAGTTAAGTGGTCTGGTATTTCCATCTCTAAGAATTTTCCAATTTGTTGTGATTCACACAGTCAAAAGCTTTAGCATAGTCAATGAACACAACTGTTTTGAATTTCAGAAGTTCAGCCTTAATATTTAACTAAACATACTCTTCCATTTTTTTAATTTGCTGCTATAAAAATTGGATACAGGCAGTCCTTGTCTCAAAATGGTTTGACTTACAATGACTTACAAAATACTTAAAAGTATTTTGACTTTACAATGATGCAAGTATAATACCCACTCGGTACAAACTGTGCTTTGAATTTTGAACTTTGAACTTTTCCTCAGCAGTAGTTTCCCTCTTGTGACGGTGGATGATGGCAACAAGTCACAACTCCTAGTCAGTCATGAGATTGTGAAAGGGAACAATCAGTACATTTCAACCATTCAGCATCCATACAACCAATGCGTTCTTCACTTTCAGTAATTTAGTAAGTTACATGACATTTTTAGCACTTTATTGTAAACTTGGCTTTGTGTTAGATAATTTTGCCCAACTGTAGGCTAAAGCATGTGGTCTGAGCACATTTTGAAGGTAGATTAGGTGTATGACATTAGGTGTAATAAATGCATTTGCAGCTTAATGATATTTTTCACTTCTGATGGCTTCATTGGGATATAACCCAATTGTACGTAGAGTAGGAGCTGTATTGAAAACTAAATGTTTGCCAAACAATAAAATTAACAGGTACTTGTATATTTGCACCTTATTATAAATGACAAGTCTTCCCTGGTGGCTTAGATGGTAAAGAAACTGCCTGCAATGCAAGAGACCCAGGTTTGATCCCTGGGTCAGGAAGATCCCCTGGAGAAGGGAATGGCTATCCACTCATTAATCTTTCCTGGAGAATTCCATGAACAGAAGAACCTGGTGGGCTACAGTCCACGTTGTAGCAAAAAGCGGGATACAGCTGAGTGACTAGCATTTTCACTTTCATAAATGACAAAACCATAGCAATTAGTATGCTCTGATTGCTTTCTTATATGTATGAAAGTAGGACCTTTCAGTCTTTCATTTCTGAAATAATATTCTGTACTGAAATATGTTTCAGAACATCTGACCTATAATTTGACCTCTCTTGAACTGTTTCTACTACCTTGAAAGCGGCTGACTTTAGGCATCAAACTGGCCTCAGCTCAGGCAATGACACAGTGACTGGTCCACCAAAATGCCAGCAAAGACAGTAGAAGATGGATTTCCCCTATCACCACCTAAGATCATCATAGGTACATAACTGATCTTCCTTACAGCTTCCTCTCCTAAGCCAGAACGGCAGTAAGTGTTGATTAGGTAAATGTCAAGACTAAAGGACTATGCATATTCAAGAACTTCTGGATGAGTAGAGAACCAACTTGTGGTTGCCAAGAGTGGGTGGGGAGAGAAAATTGGGAGTTTGGGGTTAGGAGATGCAAATATTCTATTATCTATAGAATGGGTAAACAACAAGGTCCTACTATATAGCACAGTAAACTGTATTCAACATCATGTGATAAACCATAATGTCAAAGAATATGAAAAAGAATGAACATAAATATGTGTAACTGAATCACTTTGCTATACAGAAGAAATTAACACAACATTGTAAATCAACTATAGTTTAATAAAAAAATAAAAATATAAATAAAAATAAAAAAAGAATGCACAGTGAGGAAAGGGGGTTAATATTCAGAATGAATCTACATGTATGGCAATATCTAAATTAATATGGTAAAAGCTGAATTTAGAAGTTGTAAAATTTAGTATTTTTGTTGTCGTTAACAACTGTCCCTTATTTTGAGCTTTCAAGTTCCTTCCAACCACCTTAAATTCCAATGATGCACTAAAATTTCAAGGCAAGTTGGAGAAAAAATACTTCTAACCTTAAGGTAAGAAAACTTGAAGAAGTAAAGAAAAATCAGGGCTTCCCTTGTGGCTCAGTGATTAAGCATTCACCTGCCAATGCAGAAGATGTGGATTCAATCCCTTTGTCGGGAGGATCCCACATGCCACGGAGCAGCTAAGCCCCGATGCCACAACCATTGAGCCTGTTCTGTAGAGCCCAGGAACCGCACTGAGCCACGTGCCACAGCGGCTGAAGCCTGCAGGTCCTGGAGCCCAAGTTCTGCAACAGAAGGTTCCAGCACAATGAGAAGCCTAGCACTGCAATCAAGAGCAGCCCCAGCTCACCACAACAAGAGAAAAGGCCAGGCAGCAATGAAGATCCAGCACAGCCGAAAATAAATAAGTAAATAATCATTTTTAAAAAGGAAAAATTAAAAAGAATATAAATCAAAAGAAGCAACTAGAACTATGACAATAAAGAAGAGATACAAAGAAGGAATGAGTGATTATCCCTCCTTAGTCTCCATCCATTAGTAGTTTGATCATAGATCCAGTGTACACACAAAATTTATCTGGGATTATCCAAACAATCCAAGTTATTTATCAGACAACAGCTTCACAGGGAAAATAACAACATAATATTTATGACGGGTGACTTTAATTCTTTTCAAGAATAAATTGTTTCTCAGAGTTCAAGTAATTATTCATTGCAAAAATAGCAGGAGATGTAAATAGTGACAGCTGACCAAAAACTGAACCCCTAAATCACTGGAAGTTGGAGAAGATATTTTCTATGTGGATAAAATTAATACTACTTATTTTTAAGTACAACAAAAGCTCATTCATTGCATTTGATTGACATGTAATGTTTGTCGACCCTGGGTCTATGGTACAAAGCAATATTTATAAAGTGGGCAGCTGAAAATATCTTAACCACCCACCCAAATTGGAACCAACTCCTCATTTGGAAAACCAATTCATATTTAAAGTATTTCAATTAAATTTCAACAAGGAGGCAATTGTGTGTATATTATTAATCATTTGGAAGTATCCCTTACAAAATAAATTATTTATTCTAATAGAAATTTGTGGAAGTCTTTAGAAATCTTATTTAGACTAATAACTCCCCCAATACTATAACTCTAAAATATAAACAGTTTATAAAAGTACAGAAACATTACTTTTGTACAAAAAAATACACAGACCTTGAAAACTCAGATCGTGAAGAAAATATTTTCTACCATTATGTGTCTCAAACCCCTGTGATGTACACTGCAAAGGCATTGCTTTTTCCTTCTAGCATCTGAATATTTGTGAGGACAGACAATATTGCATGCTTAAGGTGTTTTGAGCTCCTAGAACTGATCTAACATTTTAATATGTTAATTGCCACTGCTTTATCATTTTTTATAAAACCCTAGATTTCTCAAAACACATCAGCAAAGCTGCAATTGAAGTGTCTTATTTTATCACTTTATCTGTAAAAAATAGGTGAAAAGACAAGTACAAAGTCAAACAGAAAATGATTTTTAAAACACATTTCATGATTCCTTTTAAGTGGGTGAATAAAACTGAAAATAATTTCCCTTTATTTATTTTTTAAAAAGTCCTCTATTTTGAAAGCTTTGGTCATGGTAAAAACTAATGTTTGAAGATGTCTGCACCCATTTTGATAACATTTTAATATTTTACTCTGGAAGACAGAACCAATCATTATAATACAGAAGTTTTATTATGAAGCATTATATATTGTGTCATAATAATTAAACCTCAGATTTCTTTGCAAAAGGGATTAAAGAAGCCACTTTTTCTACCAAAAGTTATTGAACAGTTTACACACTGGCCATCACTTGGATATTATTTCAAAGACTTATTTCCCAATAAATATGAGCATTAAAAGCTGGAGGACTCTTAGGGAGAAAGTTCTCTAGCATACATCGAAACACTCACTGCTCAGTTAGCACTGATGATTTTGATTAATAATAAAGTGTCATGAGACACAACAAGCTTCACTCAACACAGATAACTTAATGATCAGATAAAGCCAGGACAGGCAATGTGGCTTAAAGACCCCCAGCACAGCAGAGGCCCTATGACCACATTCCAAACATGCGTGGTCAGGAGAGGCAAGGCTGTGTGCATACAGACCACCCCACTCTAAGGAAGTCATCACTGTTTATGCATTGCTAGTCACATTGGCCCCTCAGAACTTGCTCTCCTTGTCTGGTGTATCTGCTTCTCATCAACTACAGTGGTTGGTCATTACAATTTATGCAGTGAGCTATCCCTGGGTTGAGGTATAGGAGCTCCATAGCTCTGTACCATTCATTATGGATCTCATATACTTGTGTATAGTTCCTTGAACTTGAGTCACAGAAGAATTCAATTTAGTATCAAATTCTCAGGTGTTTCAGAGGTTGGAGAAAGGACTCTCTTTCTTTCCAAAGATAAATTAAAAACACAAGCAAAACATCATCTAAGACTCTAGGACACATTTACTATTTCTGCTTCTGATTTTTCTCCATTCATTTTGCCCTTACCTTTCTTCAGGTGAGTGTCCATACCCACTACTTGCTTACAATGAACCACAGAAGAGTTTCTTGAAATATGAGATCTGATTCAAAGAGCTATTCTCCAGCTAAAGCATATCAGTAGTACCAAATATTCCCTCTGCTCAAATTTTCATTTACTCTTACTTTTCAATATCTTATAAAAAGCCAGATTCACTCTCGACAAGTTTGAAATCTACTTTTAATTTGAAATCTATTTTTAATAAAGTTGCCTTTTTCAGATTATAAAATGATTAGAAGCTAATTGTAATGACTTGGGCCATAAGGAAGGCTTGAAAAAGTGAGTGAGAATAATCTGAGCCTTGACGATTGCAGAGAAAGCCACAGCAGCATCTCAGTTATGGGATGCTAAGTCAAGAGAAGTCATCTTTGAAACTGGATTAATGGAGAGAAGACGAAAACTGGGATACACTTGGGTAACTATTGTCACTGGCCATGACCACACCATTCAAAAGTCATGCCCTCCCTACCAAGTCTCACTCTCTGGAGCTTGGGTATCCCTGCTCCATACCAAGAGGGCACCCTGCTGCGCAGACTTTACCTAGCTGTGTTGGCGATCCAGAGACTCCTCTTGGGAGCTTTTCAGAAATGTGGGAGACTGGAGTGTTAAGAAGGGGTTTTTGAAGTTTAAAGAATGCTCTAGTGTTGATCCAGAGCTGTGGAAACCCAAGCATGGACAAGTTGCAATTAGGAGAAAGAAGAGAAAATGGAGTAGGAAAGCAGTAGAGATAGGGACAAAAAAGAGAAGAGGGTACAGGTACCAAGAGGAGGAGAGGAATGATGTGCTAGAGAGAATCGTGGCCTGAGAGTGGCTTCCTTCTTCACCACTTTTAGGGACTGGAGCACAAGTCCTTACAAAGCTGTCTGACGGCCCCAGTTGTTCTTGAAATACCTTGTGCTCAGTCGCATCCACTCTTCATGACCCCCACAGACTGCAGTCCACCAGGCTCCTCTGTCTATGGGATTGTCCAGACAAGAATACTGGAGTGGTTTGCCACTTACTTCTCCATGAAGTACCTTGAGTAAAGTACTTTTCCTTTCCACAAAATGGGATTTGCAATGTTTCAGAAGTATCAGTTCAGTTCAGTTCAGTCACTCAGTCGTGTCTGACTCTTTGTGACCCCATGGACTGCAGCACGCCAGGTCTCCCTGTCCATCACCAACTCCCAGAGTTTACTCAAACTGATGTCCATTGAGTCGGTGATGCCATCCCACCATCTCATCCTCTGTCATCCCCTTCTCCCCCCTCCTTCAATCTTTCCCAACATCAAGGTCTTTTCAAATGAGTCAGTTCTTCGCATCAGGTGGCCGAAGTATTGGAGTTTCAGCTTCAGCATTAGTCCTTCCAGTAAATATTCAGGACTGATTTCCTTTAGGATGGACTGGCTGGATCTCCTTGCTGTCCAAGGAATATAATATATAATAAAGAATGTAAACTGCAAGTATGGATGCCAACTAATATTGACTAAGTGACAAATCTTTATGAACATTATACAAATTGTACAAGTGATGCTGAAGCATCAACAGCTCCCCTAAAGCTTCCCTCCTGCCATCACCCAGCCATTACCTCTTCCCAAGGTTAACAGCTATGTCCACCAAACATGTCACTTTTGCCCATGTTGTACTTTGAAGAGCTGAAGTCATATAGTGTGTGCTCCATTGTGTCTGACTCACCTGGGATGAATCATCCAGATTCATCCATGCTCTGAATGTAGCAGCTCGTTGTCCTTTCTCCTTGCTGTGTAGTATTCCATTGTGTGAATATACCACAATCCATGCAGTGCCTCCCAGTTTATTAACTGTATGGTCATCCCTCAATATCCATGGGAGATTGGTTCCAGGTCCCTCACAGGTACTAAAACCTATGATATTCAAGTCCTTTCTATAAATGGTATAGTATTTGCACGTAACCTATGCATATCCTCCCGGATAGTGTAAATCATCTCTGTGAATGTGTGCTCAGTCACTTCAGTCATGTCCACTTCTTTGTGGCCCATTGGACTGTAACCCACCAGGATCATCTGTCCATGGCATTCTCCAGGCAGGAATACTGGAGTGGTTGCCATTCCCTCCTCCAGGAATCTTCAAAACCCAGGGATCAAACCCACATCTCCTGTGTCTACTGCATTGCAGGCAGATTCTTTACCGCTGAGCCACCAGAGAAGCCCAAATCATCTCTACATTACTTCATAATACCTTCCTTTATAATACCTAGTACAGTGTAAATGATACGTAAATAATTGTACACTGTAAATACTGTGTAAATCGCTGCCAGTGCCTGGGAAATTCAAGTTTTGCTTTTTGGAACTTTCTGGAACTTTTAAAAATATTTTCAAACAGCAGTTGGTTGGATGCCCAGATGCATAACCCATGGATACAGAAGGCCTACTATATAAAGGCCCAAAGGCCTAGGCCTGAACATTTTATGTTGTTTAGTAACTCCTCAGGACATTTTGTTGTTTAGCAACATCTTAACAAACAAGCTCACATGTTCTGTCATGACTGCCCTACTGTCACAGGACCAGCTGCTAGAATGGTGTAAGAAGATCAGTCAGTCCCTGAGTGAGCACACTCCTCCCTGAGACCCCGCTCTGCCATGTTAAAGCACATGCCCTGTATATCAAAACCTGCCTGAAGAAACTTTAAGAACACAGGTCCAGCTTATGGTACAAAGTTCAAGGTATTTATGAAATTCAAGAATGTAAAACATTCCAAAATAAGTAAAGGTTGCCCCAGCCTTATTTTGAAGGATAGAATGCATACACATCATAACCCAATTTAGGCATCAAAAGTTTGATAACAAAAACAAGAGAAGCAAATGTAGTTCAGATATCAGTGTAAAGCAACATTTGGAGAATTTGAATCAGGACTTCAAGTAGAGAGAGTATAAAAAAATAAAAGTAGCTCTTGCTATCCCCTAATATGATGCATTTTCATTTAATTAAAAATAGTTCCTAGTTTCCTTTGGGACTTACTCTTTGATCTATGAATTATTTGGAATAGTATTATTTAATTTCAAGTTATTTGGAGTTATTCTAGATACCTTTCTATTATTAATTTTAATAAATTTATTGCAATTAGAGAACATACCATGCATGATTTCTATTGTTTTTACATGTGTTTTATGGGCAGGAATATGGAATATCTCGGTGAATGCTCTGTGTATGCTTGAAAAAAATGTGTATGTACTCTTGGAGGCAAAATATTAAATAAATGTCAATTTTATCCAAAAAAAAAAAAAAGAACACAGGCCCAAGAAAACCAGGAAAGAGGCTGCAGACTACCTCTTCCATCTCCTCAGCAGCTAAAAATCACTGACGAAAGAGCTGATGCTATTCCTTTTTTTTTTTTTTTTTTTTTGCTTTTTTTGCTATTTTGGTAAGTTTCTAGGAGAGGGTTCAAAGCTTTTTCCTATGTCTTCACTTTCTTTTTTTTTTTTCTGGAAGCTTGAATTCATTTTAAAGTTCAATATGTAAACCAATGTTATAATTAGGTAAAAAATAAATAGCAATAATAATCAAGTTATTAATAATCAAGTCACAATTTTCTTAGGACAAAGTCCCGCCACCCTTCTAAGGAGAGTGTTTACACTGACCCTAATTTTTATATACACAAGTAATAGCAAGAAAAAAAAAAAAAAAAAAACAAGATCTCCTTTGCTCACTTTACCATGAAGCCCTTGCATCCTAATTAACACATTTCTCCATTTAGACATCAATTTGAGGTTACGCCTGTACTTGTACACTGAAAAGGAGGTCAATCTTTTAAGCTAATTATTAAAGTCAATACACTGATGAATTGGGAGTTTTGATAGGAGCCCAGTTTGTGGAACAGAAAAGTGAAGGTACTCAATACCTAACTCAGGGAAATGGAGATTTAATTCCCACCTCCATTAACCATTGCCCCCAAAACCAGAAGTAAGATTTGGAATGAAAACTGGAATAAATAAAGGCAAACTTTCTTTCATGTAATTTTTTCCCAAAGCAAAAAAGGCTTGAAGTACCCCACTTTCTTTCCCGAATCTCAATAAACGTCAAATGTAAAAATCAGACTAGAATTCCAAAGAAGGAATGGTTTTATAACTCACTTGAGGGATGTTAGATTTCTTCCTCTGTAAAAGTTCTAAATTAAAGAATCTCAGAGCCATACGGGCAGATAAGTCTCTCACATATCTTTAATGAACCCTGAAGTTATCAAATAAGTTATCTCTTAAGTAGAGTTTTTTTGTATTAATGTGGTTAACAGATAAAAATTTTTCTTCTGTTTCCTACTTTTCCTCTTTCGGATATCAACATTAAGTCTACTTTACCTTACTAGATACATTTAGCCCGCATACATGTCTTAACTGTTACAAAGTAATATAAAGAGCTTTAATGCAGTTGCCTTTTTTCCCAGTTCAAAAATCTTCTTATCTAAAGCTAAAATATTCATGGTACTTGTTCATATTTTACTGCATTCTGTGCACTCCAGAAGTTTTCATTATGTAACTCTAAAATTCT
Organism: Cervus elaphus; assembly: GCF_910594005.1. Lineage (NCBI taxonomy): Eukaryota > Metazoa > Chordata > Mammalia > Artiodactyla > Cervidae > Cervus > Cervus elaphus. The sequence continues at coordinate 19,461,018 of NC_057842.1, read as the reverse complement.
GCAATGCCTATTTGTCTAGAGAGCTAGAAATAATTTTACACTTTGAACACAATGTGAATATAATGATAATTATAAGTCCACACTGGCTTTCCAATGAGCAATCAGTAGTGATGGTGAAAGTGTTAGTCGGTCAGTTGTGTCTGACTCTTTGCAATTCCATGGACTGTAGTCTGCCAGGCTCCTCTGTCAGTGGACTTCTCCAGGCAAGAATACTAGGTGGTTTGCCATTTCCTTCTCCAGGAGATCTTTCTGACAAGAATCAAACCCAGATCACCCGCATTGCAGGCAGATTCTTTGTTCTCTGAGCCTGGTAAAAACATCCGATAACAGTATCTGCAGTTCTTATATGTTAAAGCAAACTGGACATAACCATGGGCACTTATTTGCAACCAAATCATTTATACTTGAAGTATTTAAGTATTTAATGACTAGGCAGGACCTTTTACTGGAGTACATGTGACTTGTTTCCAAATATACCAGTTTAGCTTTCAATAATAGCAACCTCATTCTAGCACTTGGACAGCAAAGGTAAAATTTATTACTTTGTCCTTTAATTATATCATGTATGAGAATTCCTGACTTTAATTGGGAGGCAATGGCTCTCCTTTTACATATAGCTGATATTTATATTGCTGAATATGTTTTGTTTCTCTTACATAAGTAAATTTTAATAAATAGCTGCATAAGGCAATTCACCATGAAACAATCCTCAAACACCGCAATGTTTTAAATGCTCTTAAGCATTGCAATATCTTCAAAAGGTGTATGTTTGAAGACGTTACTTTTTCCTAAATGAATGGAAGATAAATTATTTGCTAAATAAAAAGCATAACTGTTTGGAGGCAAAACATCTAATTCAAACCATAAACATTTTCCTGGATAAACTTAACCATAAAGAAGGAAATGTTACAATCCTTTTTGTCTAAGCCATGTGGCATTTCAAATCATCAGAGATTTAGATTATAGTACCACATTTAAGGGCTTCCCTGGTGGCTCAGTAGTCAAGAATCTGCCTGGAATGCAGGTCTCCACCTGCAATACAAGAAATGTGGATTCAATGCCTGAGTAGGGAAGATCCTCTGGATAAGGAAAAGGCAACCCAACTCCAGTATTCTTGCCTGGGAAAAATCCCATGGACAGAGGAGCCTGACGGGCTACAGTCTGAGGGGTCACAAAGAGCCAGACACAACTTAGCCACTAAACCATTACCACCACCACTACATCTAAATCTGAAGTGTAGACATGATACATGATTTTAATATGCATGTTTTTACCTCCAGCTTTGGATGGTGCTGTTAAAGTGCTACACTCAATATGCCAGCAAATCTGGAAAAACTCAGCAGTGGCCACAGCCCTGGAAAAGGTCAATTTTCATTTCAATCCCAAAGAAAGGCAATGCCAAAGAATGTTCAAACTACTGCACAATTGCACTCATCTCACACACTAACAAAGTAATGCTCAAAATTCTCCAAGCCAGACTTCAACAGTTCGTGAACCGTGAACACCCAGATGTTCAAGCTGGATTCAGAAAAGGCAGAGGAACCAGAGATCAAATTGCCAACATCTGTTGGCAATCAAGAGAGTTCCAGAAAAATATCTACCTCTGCTTTATTGAATATACCATAGCTTTTGACTGTGAGGATCACAAAAAACTGTGGAAAATTCTTCAAGAGATGGAAATACCAGGCCACCTGACCTGCCTCCTGAGAAATCTGTATGAGGTCAAGAAGCAACAGTTAGAGCTGGACATGGAACAACAGATTGATTCCAAATCGGGAAAGGAGTACGTCAAGGCTGTATATTGTTACCCTGCTTATTTAACTTGTATGCAGAGTACATCATGCAAAATCCCAGGCTGGTTGAAGCACAAGCTGGAATCAAGATTGCCGGGAGAAATATCAATAACCTCAGGTATGCAGATGACACCACCCTTATGGCAGAAAGTGAAGAAGAACAAAAGAGCCTCTTGATGAAAGTGAGAGGAGAGTAAAAAAGCTGGCTAGAAACTCAACATTCAAAAAACTAAGATCATGGCATCTGGTCCCATCACTTCATGGCAAATAGATGGGGAAACAATGAAAACAGTGACAGACTTTATTCTGGGGGACTCCAAAATCACTGCAGATGGTGACTACAACCATGAAATCAAAAGATGCTCACACCTTTGAAGAAAAGCTATGACCAACCTAGACAGCATCCTAAAAAACAGAGACATTACTCTGCCAACAAAGTCTGTCTAGTCAAAGCTATGGTCTTTCCAGTAGTCATGTATGGAGAGTTGGACCATAAAGAAAGCTGAGTGCCAAAGAATTGATGCTTTTGAACTGTTCTGTTGGAGAAGACTCTTGAGAGTCCCTTGCACTGCAAGATCAAACCAGTCCATCCTAAAGGAGATCAGTCCTGAATATTCTTTGGAAGGACTGATGTTGAAGCTGAAACTCCAATACTTTGGCCAACTGATGCACAGAACTGACTCGTTGGAAAGGACCCTGATGCTGGGAAAGACTGAAGGCAGGAGGAAAAGGGGATGACAAAGGTTGAGATAGTTGGGTGGCAACACCGACTCAATGGACATGAGTTTGAGGAAGCTCCAGGAGTTGGTAATGAACAGGGAAGCCTGGCGTGCTGTGATTCATGGGGTCCCAGAGTCAGACATTACCTAGTGACTGAATTGAACTGATAAGAAATGCAAACATTTTACAGTGGCTATTTTGCCGATAGAAATAATGTGCACGTTCTTAATTGGGACATTTCAAACAGGAAGAGTTAAAAAGGTAAAAACTCATAAAGGCTTGTTTGGTTTTGTCTCAGCCACAGAAGCTGTGAGAGCAGTAATCTGTCATAAAACTTTAACTTTAGTTTCCAAATTTTTTCTGAAGCAAGAAGAGCAAGATGCCAGTGTTTTGAAAGGGGAATACTAAAATTTTGAAAATCCCAGAAATAGAAATTCTCTATGTTCCAGAATTTGTTTCCTAGGTAGAGTTATGGCAGAGACATCCTGCTGAGGAGATAGACTCTTTTGCCACCCTAAGAATATTGTCATGAGAATATACAAGTCTGCCCTCCTATCACACAAAGGCAGAGCAGATCTGAGAGAACCAGGAAGAGTCTGCAATTACTCATCTCACTTTGGTTAAGTCTAGGAGGATGAGAACTTCTTTCTCTACTAAACAAAGTGCCAATTCAGTAGAATTTTGATTAGCCAGATGGGTCATGTGACTCACCCCTGGTCAGTTCCATAGGGTTGTGTTGACCCTCTCCTTTCTAGAATGCATGGAATAGGGGAAAAGCATTTCCCCAAAGGAAAAGGTGCTGTTATCTCCGGAGGATGGGCAGGCACTTCTGGTCAAACAGAAACCAAGTGATGTTCTCCACATGTGACAAGGGAGATATGAGCCCTGCTGGAAGGAACTAGAAATAAACAAGATTTGACTCATTTCAGCACTTACATATTTTATTTTATTTTATTTTTTATTTATTTATTTATTTTTGGTGAGCCAGATAGACATTTGATTTTAATGACAAAGTTGGAGAAAATAAATTGGCAAAAAATAATAATAATAATTAACAGAAAATACTTTTTTATAGATATGTATAGAAATTATGATTGATTTGTCTGGTTTCTTAAGGAAAAAAGGAACAGAGGTAAATTTTTTAGCTTCCATGAACATTTACTCTAAGATGCTGATTGCATCTCTTAGTGTAGGTTCCAGATGAGATCCAACTAGTCCTGGGTCACCTGGGCACCTGATTTCTAGAAGCCAATAGTATTGATCCACTAGTAGCTCTGAACGTGCTATCTCAGCTGTGAAGACTGGATTCCGTGTGGTCCTGGAGGGCATCAACTGCAGCTTCTTGTGCAGCTATTTCCTGAGGGATCATACTGCCTCTGGCTACCTGTTCCCTTGTATGGGACCCTGAAGCCACAGATTTTACCACATTCAAAGGGTTGTCACTATACTCATCTACTTGAGGAACTGCTACTTCTGTGATGGATGCATTCAGTATTTCTAGCTGCAGTGGTCCCATCTCCAGGGAACTAGACTCAGGAGGGTCACCTGGCTCAGAGAGAGGAGAACATATCTTCTCTTTTTGAACTCCAGATGTCCGTGTGACAAAATCAACAAGATCTGGAAGGCAAGGAGATGGACCAAGGCCTAAAGGATTAATTGTTTCTGATTCCACTGAGTGAATCTTGTTTCTCTAATTGAGATATTTCTTCTATTTCCTCAGGCATCATTCCTCCTGCTAACAGGTCCAGGGCCTGGTGTGTTCCCTCTAGGCTCTCCAAGCCAAGGCCAACATTTTCTATAGGAAGTCCAGTTTTCAAAATCTTAGAAGTGATCCTCCCAGTTCTGGGGTTAGATGAGTTTTGTTCACCCTCTGCTCCTAAGTTCAGCACCAGGGTTTTGGGAGAATCTAAGGGAAACTCAGAAAAGGATGGTACTGGTTCAAAGTCGGTGAGATTGGAGGGAATACTTCCTAGAGGCGACACAGAATTTTCTTCACATACTTTCTGACACAGGGCAACTGGGGATCTATGTGCTGGGTATACCCAAGTATTGCAGAAATCAACACTTATATCCCCCAGGCTTCCCAGGGCAGCAGGCTCTTCTACTTTTAAGTCTGTAACTTCAAAGTTTTCTAAGGCCTTGTTCTCTATTGTCACTGTTAGTTCTGGATGGACATCTCGAAGCTCCAGGGCTTCTGCTTTTGGTTTCTCTGGGCTATCCCAGGTCTCTGGCTTCTTGTTCTCATCCCAAACAGTCAGTTTATAGGTCATTTTACCCTGTGAGTCTTTTGATCTTTCTCTCTTCAGTTTGAGGCTTCTGTACCTAGAAGTTCTGGAAGCTGATTCTGGTGCTGAATTTTCTAGCCACTCCTCACTACCAGTTGAAACTCCTTGCTTCTGTTCATGGTCTTTCAAACACATATCTGATCTGGCTGGGGACTGAAGAAGCAATTCTGGGGCAGAAATTTTCACATCTTGTGGGTTCTGGAGTAAAAACCTAGCTTCTGATGGAAATGGGTCTATTTTTGCCTTTGTGGAAGAGACAGCTTGTGTCTTCAATTCAGGTACTACTTTACCTTGAGTTTTACTTTCTGTTATCAATTTCCTGGACTGTTTAGCCTTTTTTTCAGTCCTATGTGAGTTGGGCTGTTCTACTTCTTCCTCCCACATGCATCTGTTCCCACTGTTCAAATTAGAGTCCTCTATGCTATTGGGCCCAACATTGATGTCTGTTCCCTCTCTCTCTGTCCTTTCAGAGAGTTTCACTTCTTCTTTTAGTTCAGTGCTTGTGTCTACTTCACTTTTCCCACAATCCTTAGACTGGTGGAGCTCCTGGCTTTGCTGCTTACTAGATTCCATAAGGTGGGTTTCTACCAACTTCTGAGATTGCACGGTATGACACAGTATATCCGACAGCTCAGAGGCTGGCTCCACACCTGGTGGCCCAGGGTCTCCCATATCAAGTTCAATTTTCCTCACTGGAGCTATATCCTTATTAGGATCACTCTGGAAGGAACCAGAGGCCTACTTGACCAAAGTCTCTGTCTTTGGAGTAATAGTTTATAAGGCCTGTTTTGGCATAACCTTGTCAGAGGCTGCAGAAAGCCATAGCTGCTGCCTCTGTTTTTTGAATCTACATTTTCTACAACTGACAATCTTCCTAGGGACACCAAAGGTTTTGAAACAGGCTTTTCAGAGTTGCTGACCAAAGGAGCAGAGACCAAATTTCTACCTGAAGGCAACTCCTCTTGGGATGTACTGCTGTTCAAAGTAGAAGTGGAATTACATATTTTACATATTAAATATGTACTTTTTTTTTACATATGTACATATTTAAATACTTACATATTTTAAATATTTAGCAAGTTTAGTGATTATTTAAAGTATACGGATAAAGAAAATAAAATGTATTTATAAGTATTTAGTTCCATTCAGTTCAGTTCAGTCGCTCAGTTGTGTCCAACTCTTTGCAACTCCATGAACCACAGCATGCCAGGCCCCACTGTCCATCACCAACTCCCGGAGTTTACTAAAACTCATGCCCATCGAGTTGGTGATGTCATCCAGCCATCTCATCCTCTGTCATCCCCTTCTCCTCCTGCCCCCAATCCCTCCCAGAATCAGGGTCTTTTCCAATGATTCCACTCTTCGCATGAGGTGGCCAAAGTACTGGAGTTTCAGCTTCAGCATCAGTCCTTCCAATGAACACCCAGGACTGATCTCCTTTAGGATGGACTGGTTGGATCTCCTTGCAGTCCAAGGGACTCTCAATAGTCTTCTCCAACACCACAGTTCAAAAGCATCAATTTTTCGGCGCTCAGCTTTCTTCACAGTCCAACTCTCACATCCATACATGACCACTGGAAAAACCATAGCCTTGACCAGACGGACAAAGTAATGTCTCTGCTTTTTAATATGCTATCTAGGTTGGTCATAACTTTCCTTCCAAGGAGTAAGCATCTTTTAAAAACACATAATCACAGAAAACTAGCCAATCTTATCACAGGACCACAGCCTTGTCTAACTCAATGAAACTAAGCCATGCCGTGTGGGGCCACCCAAGACGGTAGGGTCATGGTGGAGAGGTCTGACAGAATGTGGTCCACTGGAGAAGGGAATGGCAAACCACTTCAGTATTCTTGCCTTGAGAACCCCATGAACAGTATGAGAAGGCAAAATGATAGGATACTGAAAGAGGAACTCCCCAGGTCGGTAGGTGCCCAATATGCTACTGGAGATCAGAGGAGAAATAATTCTAGAAAGAATGAAGGGATGGAGCCAAAGCAAAAACAACACCCAATTGTGGATGAGACTGGTGATAGAAGAAAGGTCGATGCTGTAAAGAGCACTATTGCATAGGAACCTGGAATGTTAGGTCCATGAATCAAGGCAAATTGGAAGTGGTCAAACAGGAGATGGCAAGAGTGAATGTCGACATTCTAGGAATCAGCAAATTAAAATGGACTGGAATTGGTGAATTTAACTCAGATGACCATTATATCTACTACTGTGGGCAGGAATCCCTTAGAAGAAATGGAGTAGCCATCATGGTCAACAAGAGAGTCCGAAATGCAGTACTTGGATGCAGTCTCAAAAACGACAGAATGATCTCTGTTCATTTCAAAGGCAAACCATTCAATAACTATTTAAGGAAATTTCCAACTTTAAAAAAAAAAAATGCATAACATTAGAGGGGCAAGTTAAGTTTTACTTGGAGCAGAATGAAGACTGCAGCCCGGGATACAGAACCTTGAATAGCTCTGAGAAACTGCTTCAAAGGAGCAGGAAGAAAGTCAGTACATGTGTGATTTTAGTGAAGAGGGAGTTGTTCAGCCACTAAGTTGTGCCCGACTCTTTGTTACCCCATAGGCTGCTGCACACCAGGCTTCCCTGTCCTTCACTATCTCCTAGAGTTTACTCAAACTCATGTCCATTGAGTCCGTGATGCCATCCAACCATCTCATCCTCTGTCGCCCTCTCTCCTCCTGCCTTCAATCTTTCCCAACATCAGAGTATTTTCCAATGAGTTGGCTCTTCACATCAGGTGGCCAAAGTATTGGGGCTTCGGCATCAGTCCTTCCAGTGAATATTCAAGGTTGATTTCCTTCAGGATTGACAGGTTTGATTCCCTTGCTGTCCAAGTGACTCTCAAGAGTCTTCTCCAACACCACAGATCAAAAGCATCAATTCTACTGTGAAAGCAATACATGCAATCTAGCTCATATTTCTCTAGGAGGTTCCTGCTAGTCTTGTGAAGCTTTGGCTAGTCACAAGAAACAATCATCACCATGAAGGATTTTAGTGCTTTTCTAGATATAAGGAGGTACAAGAATGAGGCTCATAAAATCATCTCCTGAAAATGTTGAATTCTCTGAAGACCTGTTCTGCCAGTTTTCCTAGAGCACATAGTGCCTCATTTCTGCTCCCCACCCAGAAGTCCTTTCAGGGGATGTTGAAAGTCAGCAAATGTGGCAGCTTATGATTTAATGCTTGTAGAAATAGATGGCAAGTGCCAATTTGTAGCTGACAAAGTTTCCAGAAAAAACGACGAAGATTTCTCTCAGAACACACTTCCAGGTGAAGAATCAGCCCTGAGTGGAGAAGTTTCAAAGGCACTTACTGAACAGTTATCACAGAGACAAGCGCTGGATCCTTTATCAACATGAATTGTCCTTGAAGATGTTGAGTGTGACAAGCCACTAGAGCTTTGATCAGTAAGTAGTCCAGGCACAGAATAGGTAGGATACTCAGGCAATTTAAGTGGCCAAAATTCCCTCAAACACTAAAAATGTCATGATGAAACAAGCAGAGAAGTAAATCAATATGGGAAACTTCAGAACAAAGCACAGAATATCTGGGAAAATTTCTTAACAAAAGATATATTACCATGGAAAGCTAGGATGCTCCAAAGCTTAGTCTCTAAATCTCACCCGCTCAAGAAATCCAGCTCTCCAGTGATGCAGCCACATTCCAGAACCTAGAGTGATTTGGAAATCTCTGTAGGGAGAATGTCAACAGAGTTTAAGGAGGTTAGTCAAATAATTGGAAAACAAATTTCCCATTTGGAAGTATCTTGTAAATGAATTGACTGCATAATAAGGTTTCAAACAGCTTTCTGGTAGAAAAATAACTTATTGAATTTAAATTAAAATAATTGGAATACATTCATAGTGCAACATGTTCCTGAATAACTAACAAGATTGTGATTTGTACTCCTAAAAGAGTGAGCAGCAACTGCTTTTCTCACATCATTGCAGTTAGAGAATAAAAGTATGTAGAAAAGTAGCTTTCTTAGCCATTTGGAAATTCCTACAAACCTCAGGTAAATTCCAGACCACAGGCAAACGTGAAAAGGACTTTACAAAAAGCTGTTATAATGCTTCAGAATATACAAGGCAGTCAATTTAATACTCTAACAACCCTAAAGCAACTGAGGTTATCATCTAATTCACCCACTCCTTTTTTTTTTTAAATAACTATATAAACGTGCTTTACAAACGGAGGATTCACAACAGACTTGAAATTTTTTGCCATTGACTTTTAGAATCACGGCATTGGCCATAATCAGTAAGAAAGTCATGGTGAAACTCCTTGCTATTGGGAGTTAAATTTTAGAAATGCTCACTTTTATCTCATTTTTACCTTTTCCATTATCTTATTCATTTTGACTGCTATTCAATTTCTGATCACAGATGTGAAAAAAAAAAAGTTGACACCCATAACAAGCAAACCTCTCCCCAGGCTTCCCAAATCACAGTGAGCATTTTTTTTTCTTTTCTTCCAAGCTTTATTGATAAAATTGGCATATGACATTGTGTAAATTTAGGATATATAACCAGAGAAGGAAATGGCAACCCACTCCAGTATTCTAACCTAGAGAATCCCGTGGACAGAGGAGCCTGGCAGGCTACAGTCCTTGGGGTCACAGAGTTGGACATGACTTAGCGACAAAACCACCACCACCAACCAGGGTATATAACGTGATCTGAAATATGTATATATTGTAAAATGATTACTACAGTACAGTAAGTTAACACATCTATCATCTTGCAGAGTCACCATTTTGCTATTTTTCAGAACTTCCATGTAATTGAAGGATAATTGCTTTATAATATTGTGCTAGTTTCTGCCATTCATCAACATGACTCAACCCTAGGTATAGATATGTCCCCTCCCTCTTGAACCTTTCTCCCACCTCTCACCCCATCCCACCCCTCTAGGCTGTCAGAAAGTACCAGGTTTGAGCTCCCTGCACCATACAGCAATTTGCCATTGGCTATCTATTTTACATATAGTGATATATAGGTTTCAATATTACTCTTTCAATTCTTCCCTCCCTCTCCTTCCCCCCATCCATTCTTTTTAAAGAATAATTATACCATCCCATGAAATAGTCATCTGCTCCATTGAAAATACTATGAGGAAAAATCAAGATATGTATAGCAAAGGACTCAGATGATTTTACCCATTCATTTAATAAATAGATACAGTGCAATGCCAGTAACTGCCTTAGGCATTAGGGAGGCGCAGGGAATCAGACACAATCTCTGAGAAGAATGTACAGTCTAGTGGGCAAAATAAGTAAAGAGATATTAATAAATTCAGAGTAATGCATGTATTCTGAGAAATAGTTAAAATATATCTTTAGAAACATGATTTTGGTATTTAATGACTCTAGAAGAAGATATTCAAGAAAAGGTTTACCATCTAAACTGAGACCTGTCACATAATTTTGCCAGGTGAGAAGGTGGCTCAAAGAAGTTCCAATGAGAGCGGACCAAACTCGTAAAACCCTAAAGACAAAAGTGGAAGTGGCTTATTAGAGGCTCAGGAGTTGGTGGGTGTGGGTCTAGTCAGGAGGTGTGTTCAGATACCAGGCCGGAGAAATAAGCAGAACCTCGATAATAAGAAAGACTAGAATATTATGTTGGGGTTTGGGAACATTATCAAGCAAGCAGTGAGAAAGCAATAAGGTTTGTAAGCAGAAAATGTATTTGATCAGATCTGACTATAAGGAAGATTTATCTAAATGGGAATGGAAAATGGCTTGAGGATGGTTAACACTGGAGGCAAGAGCGGTAAAGGGGCTGTTGTAGGAACTACTCAGTGAGAGGATTCAGAATTCAGTTCAGATCAAACCACGGCAGCAGTCGTGAGAACAGGAAAAACTTCCCTGATTCAACTGCTCTTTCTTTTTGAAGCAGAACAGATCCGACCTCACACCATACAGGAAATGGAGAGTCAGAGGAAGGAACTGGGATGCCTGCTGGATTTTTGGTCTTGGGACTTGGGTGTCCTCGGAGGAGGAACACAGAAGGAATGGGACTGCGTTAAAGATGATGAATTCAGTTTTTCATGTTGGATTTGGTGTTTCTGTGACTGTGGATAATTTTTATTCTTATATTTATGCTTATTGAGCTCGGCTACACTATATGAAGTAGGGCAGGGGGAGGGAAGAGTACATAGTAAAAGCAAACAGTGATGAAAAAAGAGGGCAATTGAGAAACAAAGCCCTATACCAGACATGGAAAAGGGACAGTTCTTAGTGAAACAGAATTACATAATCATAATAATGTAAATGTTGTTATTAGTTTTCTAAATTGACATGATCAAAGAAACAAGCAGCATCTAAATCGAGTGCTTATGAAGCTTCACTGTTGGTGTGAAGACATGTGCATATGAAGAAGTCAATGAATACATCTCTTCTCCAAGGTCCTTTGGGAGAGGATTTTACAGATAATCATAAAAAGTGATGTCAGGCTGTTCAGTGAGGATAGGATTGCTTGTCTGGACCTGGTTAGCCTTAGTGTCTACATTCAGATCTTCAGGACATAGTGTACATGGAAACATCCTTAAACACACTTCATGTTGCATATTCTAAGGACTTTTTAAGCAAAACATTTACAGGCTGTAAAATATCATGATTATTGCTCACAAATAATCTTCCTTGATCTAATTTTTTCCTCAACAATCAAATTATGAACAGAATGCAGATAATATTAATCTTGGGTTCAATTAATGTTCTCTTCTATATAATACATAGAAAGTAATTGCTATCAATTTTGACAAAGTAAAAATACAAATAGAAACTGCAGTAGAGAACTGCTGAAAGAAAGTTAGAGGTACAAATATCCATATTTTATAAGTCAGGAAATAAAAATGACTGTTTATAGTTGGCAGAACAAAAAGCAAAGGCATAAGGATATTATCTAATGCTCCAAATGTAAGAATTTAGTAATTAAAAAAAAAAAATACAACTGTGTTAGAGTGAAGGAAGATTGCTCATTTATAAGTGGCTACTTTCTCATCTATCTTAGCAAGAGGTTAATAGAAAATATTTTAAGACTGACGATCAAGAGATTCTATTTTATTCACATGATTTGCAGCAATGGAGGCAGCCTCCAGGGAAAAGATCTGTGAGCGGTAGTGACAGTACTTCTTTTAAGTCTTCTGATTTGTCAGTCATAGATGAGTATTACTTTGGCAAAAGTTTAAAAATTTGAAGAAATATAAAAAGGATGTATGCTATGTCATCTAAAATATTAAAAATGACTCCCAGTTGGCACAATGTTTGCAGACATAACAATGGCATTAATATATGTGAACAAAGACTGTGTCAATCAGAAAAAATATACATGTCGAATGTGTGTGTTTGCATGTAACAATGTGAAAAGAAAAGCCAGCTGTGACCAACAGACAGAGGGAAGAGTGATCTGACTTAAATTAACTGAGAAACTTTGCTTAAGATCACATGCACTGTTATGGTCTGAATGTTTGCATTCACCCAAAATTCATATGTTAAAGTCCTAACCCCCAAAGTGATGAGATCAGGAGATAAGACCTTAGGAGGGTGATTAGGCCATGAGGGCAGTAGGCACAGGTGTTTAGTCACTCAGTCGTGTCCAACTCTTTGCAACTCCATGGACTGCAGCATGCCAGACTCCTCTATCTGTGGGGATTCTCCAGGCAAGAATACTGGAGTGGGTTGCCATGCCCTCCTCCAGGGGATCTTCCGGACCCAGGGATTGAAGCCAGGTCTCCTGCATTGCAGGCAGATTGTTTACCATCTGAGCCACCAGGGAAGCCCCTGAGGGCAGAGTCCTCATAAACGGGATTAGTGCCCTTATCACAGAGGCCTTTCTTGCCCCTTCCCTCATGTGAGGTTACAGCAAGAAGTCAGCTATCTGTAAGGAAGCGGCCTTACCAAACACCAAATATGCCAGTGTCATGATATTGGACCTTCTAGCCTTCAGAAATGTTAGAAATAAATAGTTGCTTACAAACCACTGAGTCTGTGCCTTTGGCAGAGCACCAAAGACACTCTCCATGCGCTCATTCTATATGTTCACCAAGCAACCTTGTTTTTATAATCAGATTTGTCACTGCAGCTAGCCTGTAGGGAGAGAAATCTTGTCACAACATCACAAGTACTCTGGTCAGGGTAGAGTTTTATTTTACTATTAATTGATAATTTAGCATTCAGAATTACATCTAAGTCTCTGGTATTATGTGTGTATGCTCAGTTGTGTTCGACTCTTTTTGACCCCATGGACCATTGCCCACCAGGCTCCTCTGTCCGTAGAATTTTTCAGGCAAGAAAACTGGAGTGAGTTGTCATTTCCTCCTGCGCGAGATCTTCCTGACCCTGAGATGGAACCCATGTCTCTTGTGTCTCCTGCAATGGCAGGCAACCACTAGCGCCACCTGGGAAGCAATAGAGTTTTTCAGCACCTGTCTTTCTACCTTCAATGACTTGACCAGACCTCTCTTTTGTTAAAGCAATACACATCTTTGGTTTCATCCAACTTTCTTATTGTGCTGTATTGCTGCAAGTCATTCATTTTTTACTAGCTCACACAGAATTAGTGCTCTAAGAAGCAGGCAACAGTTCTTGGGTCACAATCTCAGTCTTTCGGATTTGCTCTTAACTTTTGAGGGGGAAAAAAAAACTGAATAGGAAAACATAACCAGACACAAAGTCTAGTGTGGCCGATCTGAGACTGGGGAGAGTGGGGTCCTCCAGGGAGTGCCCTTTTCTCAGAAAGTCCTGTAATCAGAGGCAGATTTGCTGTGAAGCTAATGAAGCTTAACTTCTGGGCAGTTTTCTTAGGCCCTTGCCAGGCCCTAGGGTCTCCCTTTGCAATGAGCTCGCAGAATCACTGTTTTTTCTAAAACTTTCAAAGTGAGATTTTAATACAACCAGTTAGACTGCCATCTCTTTTCTCTCAACTCCCTCTCCATCACAAATACCCTGGAGTGAGGTGTCAACGGAGGAGCCATGTGTATTTTAGAATCAGGCTAATGGAAAGTTGAATAAGGGATATATGTACCTGGTTTGGATGTGTTTACGTTTTACAGTTTTTCCCATGTGTAGTTCAATTGTTGCTGACTCACCAGGCTTCATTGAAAGAAAGTTATAAGGAATGTATACATCCAGAGACCATATTGTGATATAAACAGGCCCATATTTCCCAGCAGAAGACATTTGTAACTAGGAAAGAAGAAATAAGGTTTGAAATGTATGAAGCAAGAAGAGTATGAGGAAAATTCTTCTAATTATCAGACATGTAATTAATTGTAAAGGAAAGGTTTTAGCTCTCAGTGACCCCCAATCAAAATGGAAGCTCTATTTTTTTCAGGAATATTCTCAATAATGCAGCATATATCATTATCAGTACAATATAATGGTTTAGCAGAATCTCTCAAAATGGAATGTGTTAGAATTAGAATTACTGTGTCTGTGGTGCACATACGGAGATCAGCACTCTAAAGAGTAGGAATGTGTGCTCAGTTGCTCAGTCATGTCCAACACTTTACAATAATAGCCTGGCAGGCTCCTCTTTCCGTGGAATTTTCCAGGCAAAAATATTGGAGTGGGTTGTCATGCCCTCCTCCAGGGGATCTTCCCGACCCAGGAATCAAACCTTAGTCTCCTGCATGGCATGCAAATTCTATACCCTCTGAGCCACCAGGAAAGCAGGAATAGTAGATATAGCTTAATATAATATTTCATATTGAATGCATCCCAGTTCTTACTAATGAAAAACTTTAATCAGCTATGGTAGAAAAAAAGTTTAATTCTGCAGTTGCTATAGTGAATGTTGCACAATTATTTGTCATTTAGTGAGGTAATGAAAGAGCATTCAACTGAATACGTAGGGAACAGTATTACTGTGCTTTGAGAGGCCGTGCATTAATAAAAATACTAGAGCGAGTTAGTTTCTAGATATTTGTAGAATATGTAAGTTTTTTTTCTTTATCCCATATAAGTATTTACCTTTGTATACAACTTTGTGGTTTAAATTTTTATCCCTTTTATGAAAGAGGGCCCTCCCAAATTGCATAATCTTCAAGCAAAACAAAGTTGAGATCCAACCCTTCATGTAATATTAATCTTAAAGTATTTTCTTAAAATAAAATCAAAAGATAAAGGAAATAACTCAGTGTATAAGTTATTACCAGCCTTTAGATGTCATGTACACAAAGATTGTTTCCAGGGAATAAAAACATGTAGAAATATGCAATTTACATATATTGACAGGTTTCAGTCACTTGCATCTAATTTTCTCTAACTTCCTCCTCCAGGTTACCTTTTCCAAAGACAGTTTTCTTTCTCCTATTTTTTATTAAAGAAAAGATGCACAGAAAAAAAATCTGTTTGGGTGTTCTCTAAAATTCCATACACTTTTGCAAGGTAAAAATTACCTTGTTTAAAAAAAAAAAAGAAAAACTAAGGCATGAAGGTTGTCAGTGGTATTAGAGCAAAAGTCCCATTTGGGAACAAGTGATAGAGCTGTCCTAACTGATTCCCAAAATCATAAAAAATGAATGGGACCATCAAAGTAGAAATGAATAATTAAAGTTGCACTCCAATTCCGCATCTATGAAGATCAGGGAAGCAGCAAACTGAAATAGCTAGTAATGTTGATTCTCTCCAGGTAGAAGCTCAAATTATACTCTAAAATTTAATAACAGATATAATCCTCAGGACTATAATACTAAAACGTAACAACCTTTGGCAAGTCTCTAGGAAGGGTTTATCATCCAAATAAAAAATGCAAAGAGAGCGCATACAGACACTTACTGGTCTAGAAAGGAAGAAGGGAGAAAAGAAAGCTAGTTCAGTCATGAAGAGAAGCAAGAAGTGATGGAGAGAAGGGAGGCAGGGGCAGCTAGAGGGAGGGCCCATGGGCACTCTGCCATGTATGCAGTGTTTTATATCATTCAACACCGCTTAACCGTCACAGGCTCTGGGCGATCATTATTATAATAACCATTTTACAGAATAAAAAATTGAAGCAAAGAGAATAAAATCACTTGTTTTGAGAACACAAAGCTGTAAGAGATGAAGCCAGAGTACACAACCAGATCTGTCTGACTTGAGCCCACCCTCTTTTCACTCTCAGGGTTGGCACTAAAAGCATAATTTCTATTCGCACCTGGTCAGTTGGCTAGACTTGGTCACAACAACAAATATACTACTGATAATGCAGCATATATAGTTCCTATGTGCAAGACAGAATTCTGAGCACCTGACATGTATTGCCTTATTTAACTCTAACATCTGTGTATGGAAAGTAATATTTTCCCTTTTGACATAAGCAGATATTTGTAGGATGGAATTCTTCTCCCTAGGCTTCTTCTTTACCTTGCCCCCACTGGATGATCTGAACTAAAAGATATTAAAGATAACAATGCGAGTCTTTATCTATTGTAGCGATGATGGAGGTGAAACAGATCAGAGAATGAAGATAAAACTCGGAAAGCCATCTCTGAGTGTTCTGGGGGTTTTTGTTCGTTTGTTTTGTTTTTTAGCATTGTAAAAGCAATACTGCTTGTAATATAAACACAAACTGTTTGAAGTTATTAAAGAGTGCCTTTCCTGCCAGAGTCACTGAATCCCACTCACAAGCAGTTAGACTGATGCACACAAACATTCATACTGAACTACAGCTCCTGCGCTTAGATTGGCTTCACATACATGGTTCAATTCAGTTTAGTCGCTCAGTCGCGTGCGACTCTTTGCCACTCCATGGACTGCAGCACGCCAGGCCTCCCTGTCATATTTTATAATAGTAGTCCATACTCTGTATGTACCATAATTTATTTAAGCAGAACTAAAAGAATTTGAGGAGAAAGCAATGGCACCCCACTCCAGTACTCTTGCCTGGAAAATCCCATGGACGGAGGAGCCTGGTAGGCTGCAGTCCATGGGGTCGCGAAGAGTCGGACAGACTGAGCGACTTCACTTTCATTTTTCACTTTCATGCATTGGAGAAGGAAATGGCAACCCACTCCAGTGTTCTTACCTGGAGAATCCCAGGGATGGCGGAGCCTGGTGGGCTGCGGTCTATGGGGTCGCACAGAGTTGGACACGACTGAAGTGACTTAGCAGCAGTAGCAGCAAAAGAATTTAAATCTATTCAAGTTTTGCGTATTAACAAAAGAAATTTTTCCTTCTGCAGAAACATGATACAGGGCTCCTCTAGCTGCATCACCCTGTCCCTGCTCTTAGGGGATACTCAGAATTCCACTGTATCAGCAGCTCTCTAAACTGAATACTCTGTCTTCTTACCGGATTAGCCAACGCTCTATTTCCTCAGTGAAGTATAGCTGATGACTAAATACCCACAGCCGCCAAACTGCTTTCTCTTGGGTCTCTTCTGCTTCAGTCAGCTTCCAAACGTCAGTTGTGTTTTCACCCAAATAAGTTTATGCCAGTTTTACATGTTATTCTAATTATAACACAAATTAAAGAAAAATGAGTGCTAAATACAGCTGTTTATATGAAAACGAAATTAAACTTTTGACCTTAATGAAGATGCATCACCAAAATGAAAGTGGTATGAAATTAGATACAGAAGAAAACTATAAAAATTGGTGGAAATTTTACAAGGCTCTACCAGGATTATGCACTCAGATTGCTTTGCATATGCCTTTAAAAATTTATTTTAGTGCTGGAAATACATCTCCATATTACAGAAAAATATTGCCCTTGAAAGGACAAAGTTGAGCTCTTCCTTAATCACAGTAAAGATCTAATGAGGTATGGGGATATTTGTCTTCTCTATAAGGAATGCTTAATAAGGGGAATCCTATTTTAGAATATATAGAATTGACACAATTTCAAAAGAGGAAACATCACATGAGTTAATATACACCCTATCTCCTTACCTACCCTGCCAAAACACGTGAAAGGAAATAAGTATTTAGGAAATATTATCCTTTTACTGAACATACTTTGAAGAAAGTATGAAGAAAGAAATCATAGACTTTAAGACTTAACTGAAAAAAATGGAGAGCCAATTAGAGAAATAAATGTTCAACGCATAGATGTAAATATATATGCTGTCAAAATGTCACAGATGCAATTTATGTGAAATGTCTTTTAAAATGTAAAGCAACATAGAAGTATAGTACATGTAGAGAGTAAATGAGTTCTTTTTAGAATTGAAGTACAAAGAAAGTTCCTGTGATTCTTGTTAGGAAAAGGCTATGTGCAAACAAAGAAATAAGTCTTTCCAGGGAAAAACAAATGGTTTAAGACAATAGTATTTTTCTAATATCCATTCTAAGCTTTATAAATCTTAGAAAAAATGTAAGCACATACATCCATTTGTCCTAAATCAATCCTACCAATAACATAGAGAATAAAACAATTAGCAATCCTGAGTCTAATATAAAGTAATATATTCATAATAAACTGTTAAAGTATTTAGAATGCATTCATGAATTTCATAAAAATCAACACAATAATTTGCTTATTAGAGAGCATAAAATTATAATATTCCCTTACCTTACTGTTTGATGCCAGAACTTATTATACATACACAGGTAGTTAATATACACATAAATTACCATATCTCATTGACTCTAAGATAATTTTGCAGTTAAACATTCATGAAATGTTGAAATACCTTACCCCACTAACATAAATATTTAATGGAGTGTTTCTTGTCTTTTGTTAAATAAACATTAAAAAAAATTTGAGATGACACATATTTTAAACTACATTTTAATACCAAGGAACTCCAGCATTAAAATCATCAAACCAGATACTTATCAAAAAAAAAAATTCTTTAAGAGGTTAAAATAACAATGCAAAATCTTAATAAGAAAGAAAGAAAATGAAGTCACTCAGTCATGTCCAACTCTTTGCAACCCCATGGACTGTAGCCTACCAGGCTCCTCTGTCCATGGGATTTTCCAGGCAAGAGTACTGGAATGGGTTGCCATTTCCTTCTCCAGGGGATCTTCCCAACCAAGGGATCAAACTCAGTTCTTCCGCATTGCAGGCCAACGCTTTACCATCGGAGCCACCAAGTAAGCCCAAAGTCTTAATAGATAACCATCAAATAAAAGTCAATAAATTTGCATTTTTCTGAAAAGCTACCCCAGCATCTACCAGAATCCTGGAAAGTCCTTGAAGTAACTAATACCAAAAACCAAACAAACAAAAACAAAACACACAAAAACACAATTGTTTACACAATTCTGCAATAGTTTACTTCAATGTCTTCAATGGTAGTGGGCATAAATTTTTTAAAAATAACCAAATCCCAAAATGGAGAAAACAAAAAATAATACAGAGCTTAAATGTAGTCTCAAAATTTAAGGTAAGAAAGAAATAAATAATCCTTTCACTATAAAAGCACATCTGAATTTAATACTATTCTGTTTGTGCCATATTGTTTTTCCCTCCTGCAGCATTTCAAGCCAAGAGAATTGAAAAAATTTATTTAACCTTAATTTACTTAAGAAGAATTTACTTAATGCTTAATTTACTTAAACATTCTGGGAAAAATCTTGGTATTTCAGTTAACAATAATATATAGTTCTCCATTACCAAAGAAAGACTTTGCTTCTAAGGTTCTTCCTTAGAACTATAAGATTTAATAGAAATGTACTTGATTCTCAGCAGGATAATCCATACCTATCATTCTCACAACATAAACTGCATAAATCCTATGTCTAATTCATTTCTCAAAGACCCTGAAAAGTCTTCTCTTTTTGATTGAAATCTTTTACGTAGATATGAGAGTTTCTAATGAAACACTGAATATTAAATATCTATATTAACCACCAACCTCTCTTAAAATCCTACTAGAGTTATAATGAAAGAACCAATTAATATGATACTAATATATAAAGCCAGTAAGAATGGGAGAGTAAATCTCAGAAAACAAGATTTAACGAAATTTTAGAAGTCAGAAATCTAAGCTCATTGGTAACTACACAGAGGAGGGGAAAAAAGTTACTCAGAAGCTCAAGGGTGTAGAAACAAAGAAATTAGAAACGGCACATCTCAGCAACCTGGAAAGTCTCAAGATTTGGAGGTACAAAACCTGCAAGTATTGCAGCAGTCAATGAAAGCAGAAATACCGTGTAGTTTCTGCTGAAGATCTTCATAGGGTACACTTGACCCCTGGACCACTGAGGGACAGCCAAGCAATTCTTCTCCACTGGGGAAGCTTGGCCATTCACTCTCTGGTGAGGCTAAACTGAATACCTCTTGACTCAAGACACTAGGCAGAGCTACAGCAGAGGTGCTGGAAACCAAAGCTGGGAAACTAGACAAAAGATTACCTATGAGGAGTAAGACCTATTGGGGATTCTTTGGTTTATATCTTTGGGGTTGAAAGGGAAGATATTCTCTTAGGAAAAACTGATTAGGACAAAGAAAAAGTCAATCCATGTTGATTATTATGGATCCCTTGTGAAATGGCCAATCCCTAATTAATCAGTGAAATCCAGCAGTCAACAAGTATTGCCCTTGCCACGGAGTTTGTAGTCAGAATTTTAGGGTTTCACTCTGAAATATGGAAAGACAGCTAAGAATAACCTGTCAATGAAGAAAAGATTATTTTAGTCAATGCAGATACCAAAACAAACAAGTAATCAGAGACGACAGAGGCTATGCTGAGATCAAAAGAAAACTTTTAATATTCTATAATTTATATTTAATATGAATCATTTGTAATTTTTATATATACGCACAGAAAATCATGTAAATAAATTTGCATCTATTTACTGCTATGTTTCAAATGCTCGGTAAGTACTGTATTATTTACTTCATCCATTGATATTTAAAAGAGATGTTATTTAAAATGAAGCAATCCAAAAATAAGAATTCTTGCATTTTAAAAATATGATTACCGAGCTAATTTTGTCAGTCAAGTTGTTAGAAATCTCTCAAAAGGATTTTAAGATGTAAGATGGGAGATCAAAGAGAAGAGACAAGACTGTTTGGGGCAGTTCTCATGTGTGTTCAGTCACTCAGGTGTGTCCAACTCTTTGCAGCCCCATGGACTGTAGCCCACAAGGCTCCTCTGCTTGTGGGATTTTCCAGACAAGAATTCTAGAGTGGGGTGCCATTTCCTACACCAGCAGTTTACAATATTTAACATCAAAATAATGCCATCCCAGCCTAAGAAAAATGAATTTCTGGGTGAAAATTCTCAAAAAATAATACCAATAGTTTTACCAGACCTGAAGTATATGAACATCCAAATTAAAAGAGAGTACTGAAAGCCAAGGAAATTAGATGAATACTGACCTCACTAAGTAACAAACTTTTCAAAAATCCAGAAATATTTAGAAACTTTTATAAGCGATGAAAAAGCAAAATTAAATGTCACCTAACTTTTAATGCAACTTTGGAAGCTTGACTATAATAAAGCTTTCACACACACAAGAAAAATGTCTGAAGGTAAATGATTTTCAACCCAGTATTGTATTCCAAGGTAGTAAATCAGTTAAGTTTGAGGGAAAGTCAAAGACGTTTTCAAATATGCAGCCTCTCAAAAGTTTACTCCAATATACCCTCTTTTCATAAACTACTGGATAATGTGAGTACCACCAAAAGTAGGGAATAAACCAAGAGGGCAAAACATGGAAGATATATCATGAAGAGAATCCAACAGAGGATGGAGGCAAAAGGAAAAATTCTGTAAGAATAACTATGCTACATACTGTTTTACTTAGAGTACAAGATCCATCAAGGAAATCACAGAGTTCCAAGATAAACACCTTCAGAAAAAGGATAGAATTGATACATGATTTGTGGATTTGAATATGTTGGAAGATTCATGGCTGTTTTGGAGAGTTTATGGGTGGAGAGCTGGTGGGTGGATATTATTAAACAGGTATATTAACAGCTTATTAACAGGTATATTAAAAATTAACAAAATTTAAAATGATGCTGAATTTAACTTCAGATAACTGTATAAGAGAGCAAAAGAAATTTTGCTATACTATAAAAAGGCTGAATAGTGCTTATATAGCCATTATAATAATGTATACACTGAACATTTACCAAAAAATTGGGTATGACTTTATCAGGAAGATGGAGGAAAAGTGTGTGTGAAAGAAATTTGTTACAAAAAAACAAGAAAAAAATACCCAAAAGTGAAAAATAATATGAAACTGTAGTAGAAGCAGGTCATTCCAAAATATAGAGGTAAATAGCAGAAAAAAACTGTGGTTTCTTGAAAGCAGGATCTCAGGACAGCAAGGATGGAAAAGTGGACAACTATTTCTGCTGTGATTCTATTTTAAAATTATTTATTTCTTTTTGGCTGTTCTGGGTCTTTTTTTCTGCCTGGGATTTTCTCTAGTTGCAGAGAGTGGCAGCTACTATTCCTTGCAGGGGCTTCTCTCAGTGCGGAGCGCAGGCTCTAGGGAGCACAGTCTTCAGTAGCTACAGCACGTGGGCCCAGTAATTGCAGTTTCCTGGCTTTAGGGCACAAGCCCAGTAGTTGTGGCCTTCAGGCTGAGCTGCTCTTCGGCATATGGGTTCTTCCCGGATCAGGGATTGAACCTGCATCCTCTGCATTGGCAGGCAGATTCTTTACAACTGAGTCATTAAGGGAAGCCTTATAATTCTTATTAAGAATGCTTTTTTAAGATCCCCTGGAGAAGAAAATTGCAACCCACTCCAGTATTCTTGCCTGGGAAATCCCATGGACAGAGGACCCTGGAGGGCCAGAGTCCATGGGATTGCAAAAGAGTTGGACATGACTTAGCAACTGAACAGCAATCGCAGTTCTCTTTTACTTTTTTAAAGTCTCCTAGTTCTACTTGGCTAAAAATGAAATGTAAAAGCTAAAAATTCAGTGTGTATGGGAACACAGGACTGTTCTATAAGCAGGGGGACCCGTGTCACTGTTGATAATCTTTTTTTCAATGACCTGCAACTGTCCCCTGACGACCCCATTCTCCAGCTCCCTCAGGAGCAAAGGTTATTTCACGTCCATCCTCCACATTCCTCCATGCCCGGAAGTGGGTGAGCTGCTTTCACTGCTTCTCATTGCTGCTTTTAAATCATTTCTCCACTCTCCCTTCTCAAAACTTCAGTTCCTGGAGTTTTGAAAACTCTTTCATTTTTGAAGACTTTTGCTCCCACCTGACTCTTACTCGCTTAATATATGTGCATTTCATTATATGTAAATTATGCCTCAATAGAGCTAATTTAAAAATTCAAAAAGGGAGAAAAATCAGTGTCCTAGGTTTCCAGGGCCTGTCCAATCATTGATCAAGATGACAGCACCCAGGGACACAAGGGGGACAGAAGCAGTTCCAGGTGAAGTTCTGTATTGATGTTCAATTCAGGTGAAGAGCAGCAGGAAGATATAAGGAGAAACCACCAGATTTCAAGTCAGAGAGAGGTTTAATGAGTGTTGCTAACTTTTCTACACACACACACCCAGGAGAAAAAATAATGGAAGAGTATATGTATCCAGGGCAAATATAGCAGATTTTGTTAAAGGATATTTGAGACAACAAAGCCTCAATCAAAGCTTTGGTCTTCATCAGCTCAGTCACCTCACTTGCCTTATATTATCCATGTAAAAAAGAAATAATTCCAGTTTCATAAACATGAATAATATTCAAAAAACAACCATAAAATCTCTAAGAATAGAAGATGAAAAAAAAGGATATATGAATAAAGGAAATCACAGAGTTTCTCCATGTTTTTTCATAATTAGTCTCCACTAATTATGACAAATTTCCACAGAGGGACAAGGAAGAGATAGAAAGTTTAAAGGATAAAATTGCACGAAGACAGAAGAAAGGGAAGAATAAACTGGCAGAATTCAGTAAAGAAAGGAAAGAACAATGCAGAAACATCACCAAGAAAGAATATCCAGTTTTTAATCAGTGAAAAATAGGATCACATGACTAAAATCCAGGGAGAGACAACATAGGTTGGCTAGAGAAAGTAAAATTAAATAAAATAGAAAATAACAAGTTTTTTTTTAATTAAAAATGACTTCAAAAGAGACCCAAAACACAAGTATTTATTACTCTTGAAAAGAAAACTCATCAAATGAAAATTGTCACAGGTATTTTATAAGAGATTCTCCCTGAAACATAAGCATAGTGTATCTTGGCAGGGGGTGGGAGGGGGGGGATGACAGAAAATAACCAATCCCAAGATATATCCTGGTGAATTTATTGAACTTTCATTGTAAGAAAAGAATCAAATAGATCTTCAGGTAAATAAAGCAACACTCTTAAACCAGAAGGAAATAAACAAGCTCTCAGAATTTGATGGTTCACTGGTAAAAAAATTTGCCTGCCAGTGCAGATTAGGGTTGGATCCCTGTGTGGGAAAGATGCCCTGAAGGAGGAAAGGGCAACTCACTCCAGTATTCTTGCCTGAAAAATACTATGAACAGAGGAGCCTGGTGGGCTACTGTACATGGGGTTGCAAGCAGTCAGACATGACTTAGCAACTGGGCACAGAGACGCATGCACAGACTTCACAGCAACACTCCAGGCAGACAGAGTATAGCACCATAACCAAAATTCTGAACAAAAGATGTTCTTCAGCTGTAAAGAAACCACAAATTTTCAAATAGGCTTTAGGGATTACAGTATCCTTGAGTTTGTTCATGAAATGATTGGCCAGTGAAATCTAGCAAAGAAAGAATGAAATAAAGATACTTTTTAAAAAAGCAAATGCAGGTGAGCTTAAAATTAAGTGTAAATCAATTTTAGTACTGAACTAGGCTACATACATGTGCATATTATTTAGACAGCAGAGAATAAAACTAAAATAATAATGCTACTTTGAGTTTAATGAGTGAAAGTATCCTTGAAATGAAGTATAACCTACAAAGCCTTATGGATAAAATTAACACTTTGAGCCTCTTCAGCTGACACTACTAATGCTGTTCCATGTCATCCATGCTTCTACCCAGTGAAGAACAAAATGAATTACTTTCTGTATGTCTACCAGATCATAGGTCCCTATTCCAAATTCTGGTCCCCAAGTCCTTATGGCTATACAGCTCTCTGGGTCCTCCTCAGCTCAATCTCAGTCAGAGCTGATTGGACGTGAAGGCATAATGATCCCCACTCGACCAATCAGATCCTCACACTGTGGACTGGCATTAGGACACAGATATTGTAGCTGAGAGTACCAAATGCCAGAATTACCACTCCAGCCCAACAGAGTGGTAGTCAGTAGAGAGAAACAAATGAAAAAGATACACAGAGATGGGAGATCAACTTTAATTGAAATGAAGAAGATGGCTTTTAGGTTCATAGTTTTTCTTTCCTAAAGTCTAATATACATCCTGCCTCTGGCTTCATGAGATATCTGTGAATGTTGATAATAACTTGAGCTCTTTCACTTGAGCTTGTTTGAATGGGATTCACTCATCTGCAGCCAAACTTAACAACAGAAATTAGTACAAGAAGTGAAGTAGTAAATAAATCCAGGAAGAAAAAAAGCAAAACTGGATCATTTTAAATGGAGTACATGTTGAAGGGTAATAATGATTCCTCTATCGAGGAGTAGGAAACCAGCAATTTCTGTTTGGCAATAACAAAAGACTTCAGCTAACATCTGCTATCCCTGACAATTCAGAACATAGTTCCACAAAAGGTGAGGCTTTAACCGGTGTCATAGCCAATTTAAAGGTATCAGAGTATGCAGATTACAATTTGTGAAACAGATAGCTACAGAGGCAGAATTGAGGGAAAAATTCCCTGTCTAGAGGCAGAAAGGAAAGCAGGACCTGGACCTAAGATTGCTGTGTTCCAGATTAAGAAATGATGTGCCTTGCCAAAATGCAGCATCCAAATTATTTGAATGATCACATATTACAATTCAGGTGTTCTGATGTTCTGACTGGGAAAAAAATATCATAATATTTAGAATGATAGTATGTGCAATTAGCTAGAAAGTTAGAAAGAAATCATTCTCCATAGGCTGTTTCAAAGAATTCCCTCAGTATGTGCCATACTCAAGCTTCCACATAACAAATATGCAAATAATTCAAAAGCTAAACTGGATTTCATGACTTGGGAAAGATACAAACACATGAGTAGTTTAAAGAAATCTGTCCTGTTGGCCATTATTTTTCTACTAGACCTTAAGACTAAGATCATTAAGCAGATAAGTATAGAGTTACAGAATCCCAGAAAGAGACGTTGATAAGAATCATAAACCTGGCCCCAAGAGTTCAGCCAGGCTCATAGAGCACTATGATGCAACAAGTTTTCTGACTTGGTTTGCTGCAAGCACAGCTCCTCCAAACCAAACAATAGCCACAAGGATTTCACTGAAGTCTACAAGAATGTTATTTAACTTCAGAAAATAAAAGGAAAAGGAGAAAAGAAAAAATAAACCAAAAAACCTCTCTGATCACTAGGACACAAATGGTTCAAGGCAAGATGGTAAACTCAGCACCAAGATTTGTTTTAGACACAGTTGCAAAGGATGCTGGAACAGTCAGCCTTGATTCTTATAGCCCATATAGACAGCTCGTCTGTGGGGACTCTACTGAGTGCTCCATTCAGAATGGTTCTGAAGGGTATCTGCGCCAGAGGGCAGAGCCCAAGGCACCGAGAATTGTTTGCAGAAGACACTCGGCTGCAAAGGAAATGAGTCAGCAGCCCATGAAATTAACTGGTTCACCTCCTCCCTCAGATTATCTATCACATGTCTTCTCTCGGGTCCCAGTGGTATTCCAGAGGAGGAAATTTTAATATCACAATGTGGTGAGAAACAATATGAAGTCACATTAAATAAACTATACTATTCATTAAGTTCTGTTTGACAATGATAAAATTTTACATCTTTGTCAAGATAAACACTGAAGGAGAGAAACACTGTGAGTGCCATCTTGCGGCTATTGATAAAGTTGTTGTTCTGTTAGTCACTCAGTGGGGTTTAACTCTTCATGACCCCATGGACTATAGCCTGCTAGGCGCCTCTGTCCATGGAATTCTCCAAGCAAGAATACTGGAGTGGGTAGCCATTCCCTTCTCCAGGGCATCTTCCTGACCCAGGGACTGAACCTAAGTCTCCTGCATTGCAGGCAGGTTCTTTATTGTCACCAGAGAATCCATCTTGTGGAAGGGCTAATAAATCCTCCTCAAAGACTGGCCCTCTATGAATCATTTTAGTCATGTTGCCAAAATTCAGCCTGTGTTCACCAGCGCTAAATAGAAACACGGAGACAGTTTTGGGTAAAGTACAGAAGAGTAGCTTTTATTGCTTTGCCAGGCAAAGGGAACTGATGCCCTCAAGACTATGTGACCCACGCTGGAGCCAGTAGCGAGGAACAGGGCACGATCAATTCATGGACGTTCTTCTGACTGAGTGGAGTTAGTCAGCAGTCAGCATCATCAACCTTCTGGTTCCTACCAACCTGGGGTCTAAGTGCTTCTGGGCAGCAGACAGTTAACTTCTTCCACCTGGTGGGGGTTTCAGTATCTGCAAAACAGCTCAGAGGACATGGCTCAGAATATTATCTGTAGTCCTTGAGAAAGAGCTAAAAGTCCTTGACTTCATTTAATGGCTAAAGTATTATTATTTTGTCTTGCTTGATTGTTTTCCTTTCTTTCTGCCTTTCCTCAGTTGCCTGATTAAATGCAGCCTTTGACTAAAGTTCTACAGACAAAAGGCAGGCAGAGGACATGGGCAGAGGTCTATTCTCGGAAGGCCTCGTAGAGTCCTGCTTGGTTACAGTCAAACTGCAGCTTTGACCTTCTCATGGCAGCCATTGGCCACAGGAGGTTCCAAACACAAAGGCCAGAGGCAACAAAGGCCCAGAGTAATGAGATGAGAGGAACAGTCAGAACTGGTGCCTCACAGAGAGCAAAGCTGCTCCCAGGGTATAAGTAATGGAGAACAACATTTTGCACAAAGAAATAAAAACTCCTAGGTAAGGCAGTGATAAAATCTCAAACTCAAATGAACGCTGAACAAAGACACAGGCAAAGACTAGAAATGGTATGCAAATTATACTCACAGCATCCCATCCTGAGGCAGACTGACACGGGGCTAAACCACTGCAGAAGGACAGAATGGGTCACAGGAGATGATCAGTGGAAACTGGAAAAAGAAACATGAAAATTACATGTGAATAAACCACTCCTTTGTCCACACTCTCTGACCATTTTCACTAGTTCCATTATGAGAGAAAACGATGGAAGTATTAATAGAACCCACTGCTGAGAATCCTTAAGTAGAGAATAAAATTAAATAAGTTTATAGTCCAGTACTATATGTAGCTCCTGTTGCATAGAACAGAAGATATTCTTTTAGTTACAATTTTATAAAATACTGACTTTAACCACCTCTCCAGGTATTCATCAACATTCTGATCCTTCTTTTAGTTGCAATTTTATAAAATACTGACTTTAACCACCTCTCCGGGTATTCATCAACATTCTGATCCTTATAGGAGACAAAACAGATGAGCAAATAAATTTGGTTTCTAGCAAGGCATATTGTCTGTATAGGTAATAAGTCATTTTAAAACATAAAACTTCCATTAAAAATGGATCTCTGTTTAGATGAATATGCCTAATAACACTGACTTTTCTAGCCAACCCAACAAAACAAAGATAAGATCTCAGATATATTGAGATGTAAATACTGGAAAGGAAGAGACAATGCTGTTATTTGTAGAAAATGCTGCTGGAAAAACTGACTAATGAAACACTTCAGGGGTACAGCCCCTTCATACGGGAAAAAAACTTATCTTTGACGCAATCATTCTAGCTCAAGAAATTTATTTAAAGTAGATAAACAGGGAAGTGAGCAGATTTGTGTGAAAGATGTTTATCATAACTATATTTCTCTGGTTAAGGGAAAAATAGAAACACTCTTTATGGTCAAACTGCTGAATTAGTCAAATAATACTTACACAATGAGATGCTACTGCTGCTGCTGCTGCTAAGTCGCTTCAGTCGTGTCGGACTCTGTGTGACCCCATAGAGGGCAGCCCACCAGGCTCCTCTGTCCGTGGGATTCTACAGGCAAAAATACTGGAGTGGGTTGCCATTTCCTTCTCCAATGCATGAAAGTGAAAAGTGAACGTGAAGTCGCTCAGTCATGCCCAACTCTTCACGACCCCATGGACTGTAGCCTACCAGGCCCCTCCATCCATGGGATTTTCCAGGCAAGAGTACTGGAGTGGGTTGTCATGTCCTCCAACAAAATGAGATGGAAGATAGCATAATATACCATCAGTTTTGTGGGCTTAATTCATCAGAATACAAATCAGCCAAGGAAAGTAGTTGGCAATGGGAGCTGAGCACCCCTCACACATCTTTGCTTAGTGCTCTCAGTTACAGATCTAACCTCCTCTGCACTGATACTATTTGGGAAGCTTGACAATTAACTGGGTAAATGCTACCACAGCATGAAACCATGAGACTGAGGGGCTTGTTTATTGCCTGCTACAAAAGGTGCTGAGCCCCTCACCCAAGGATCCTGGGATAAGGTTCTTATAACTGTGTGACTGTGTGGATGAAGTTGCCATTCATTGAGTCCCTCCCTGAGACTTAGGGTCAGGAAAGCTGGCATTATCATGCTAATTCTCCTGCTGTTGGCTGTGCCATGAGTAATGAACTGTCTGGTTCAGACACATTGGGAATCATAGTCTATTTTCAGCACCTCTCTTACAAGGGTTGAGATTTTTCCTTCACCAACTCCTTGCTTCTTCAACTGTCACTTCTGTCACTTCTCTTCTTTGTGTTCTGCTTTATATTCCTTAAACTTAGGGTAGTCATAATGCATATCTTCTAGGTATATCTGAAGGTTAAGAGACATAATATGTTAGGCACTTAGAATGGTGTCTGACGCATAAAAATGTCCAAAATGTATTTAGCAATCATTATCATTACTATCAGCATCATCTCCATTGTCACCTTTGAGTGTGTGTTGCTCGTGCTTGCTTCGGCAGCACATATACTAAAATTGGAACGATACAGAGAAGATTAGCATGGCCCCTGTGCAAGGATGACATGCAAATTCGTGAAGCGTTCCATATTTTTCGGGCTTCCCTGGTGGCTCAGAGGTTAAAGCGTTTGCTTCCAATGCAGGAGACCGGGGTTTGATCCCTGGGTCGGGATCCCCCAAAGAAGGAAATGGTAACCCACTCCAGTATTCTTGCCTGGAGAATCCCATGGGCGGAGGAGCCTGGTAGGCTACGTTCATGGGGTCGCCAAGAGTCGGACACGACTGAGCGACTTCACTTTCTTTCTTAGTTGCTCAGTGGTGTCCTACTATTTGTGACTCCATGGACCATAGCCTGCCAGGCTCCTCAGTCCATGGGATCCTCCAGGCAATAATACTGGAGTTGGATGCCATTTCCTTCTCCAAGAGATCTTCCCAACCCAGGGATCAAACCCAGGTGCCCTGCATTGCAGGCAGAGTCTTTATTGTCTGAGCCACCAAGAAAGCATCATCATATTTAGAATAATGCAATATAATTATACTTAGTAAATATCAGAAGATATGCTATACTTGCTAAATAAACCAGCAAGTTATAAAACTTTGAGCACAAATGGGGAAAATGTAAACTGTTGAATATTAGTAAAAAGTATGGTAAAGCTGTTTGCACTAATCTAGCAAATTGTATGTAAGTTTAAAATTAAATCAACAGTTACCTAAAATCCAGTGAGTACAATAAATATCAATATGAATTTATCTATATGTAATGTGTGTGTATATACATGTGTGTACAAACACAGACATTCTATGCACATTTATAAACACATATGGAAAAATAAATACAAGGTTTCATTGCCTCCCTGATGTGATTTGGTACAACTTTCTTTTTTTGCATTATCTCGGTATTTTCCAGATTTCTAAATAGACATATCTCACGCTTAAAAAAAGAAAAAGTATTACCAAAAAACTTAAAAATTATTTTTCAGGGAAGTTTTGCATTAATAATGCCTTCAAAGTACACAACTCAGACCCTTTATGTCTTTTTGTTTAAATGAAGAAATGTAAATGAGGTATTCAAACAATGTTCATGATTTGAGTAAGTCAGCAAATTAGGCGTTCAGAAACTCAGAAAGTTAATGACTGAATAAACACATTACTATACATGAAGTCTGGGTTTCAACTCAATTTGGATTCCTGAAAGTTTACAACACCCCCAACCTTAAATAACCATGGAAGTTGTGAAGGAGATGGTGCCTTGTGAATCAGCTTCCAGACTTTATCTGATCAGACGAAAGTATGGTCAAGTTACTGGGGATAATTCTAATTATGAATTAGCACACTGATCAGAGGAAAAGATCTGGCTCTGACTGGGAAGATCAGAATATGCGAAACTTCAGTACTGCCTGCTCCAAACAAAGGAGAATAAGAGAATCATCAGGAGTGAAGAAAAAAGAATAAAGCCTGAGTTGGCAGAATCTCAACAAGCAAATTCAGGTTCCAAAGGAGTCTTTGTTGCCTGGTTCAGTTTCCTGACCCACAACACAGATCTCAAAGGGCTCCCTACAGAGAGGAGAATAATCTCTTTCATGAAAACTTTGCTGAAAGTTTGTTGTCTTCAAATGAGAAGGCTAATAAAGATGACTGACATTCTCCCAATTAACGCAGACAGTACCAATACTCAGGTTTCTGCAGAAAAATTCATTTGCTCCAATAAACAATAAAACCTCTAGCATATGAATATAGTTGACATTTTTAACCTTTGGGCTTTTTTCCATACTCATCTATCCTACTCTTGGATATAACTGGATAAATGTTTAACAGAACTTCAGAAAGTGAACTTGTTCCTAGATAAGAAATATATTAATTATAAAAGTAATTCTGATAAACAAGAAAAAGTTTCCCGCCTAGAGGGACAGACAGAAAAAGTTAACATTGAGTTTAATTCAGAATGTCCCAGAGAGAATGCAGAATTGGGTCATAACAAGAGAGATCTATCACTACAGATGCTTTTGGTACAAATAATGAAGTATCAAGAGAAAAAAGGTGGTACCAAGAAGTAAAATTCTTGATCTCTCATAACTGTAAATGGCCAAGTAGCTAGCTCCAAGGTTGGCTACTAGTGTAACTCAGTGTAGAGAGGACTCCGCACAGACTTCTGCTTTACTCATGGACTCATATTAATTGCCACTTTTCCAAGCATCATATTGTCTGTCAATGTCCAGAGGCTGAAAGAATCAACTCATTGTTTTGGATTCCTTTACTAGAGGTCCCCAATATACATTCCATTATATCCCAATGACCAAGGTTTCATACCACTTTCACACCCCATCCAATCACTGAAAAGGGGGAAGAAATTACTATGATGGACTTGGATATTCAACCCCTCAGGTACCCAATAGTGAGAAAAATGGAGATTTTGATGGCAAAGAAGGATAGCTGTGGGAGAAACACAGCAGGGTCCCAGATCGTGTTTAAGACAAAGGCTAAATTCTTTACCATAACATATGATGCCAGCCCAGCTTTTAAGCCCTTCAATTCCATTCCTCTGCTAACCATATACTCTTTCTCTGCAGCTTTATAGGCTGTTTCCTGAACAAACACACTCATCTCATATTTGAAAATTTGCTCCCATCCCTATGTGGAATGTCTCCTCACTTTCTTCCAATTATAATTACTTTTCTCTTCCAAACCTTAGTTCAAAAGCAACCTCATCTTATCTCCCATAGCAGAATGCATGTTGCCTTTCTCCAGCCATCTGCAGTTTGGAATTTATTTGGTACCTAGCCTTTCTATTTTGTATCAGTCTTATGTCTCTGACCCCACTAGAATAAAAACTTCTTCAAAACAGAAATGGTGTCTTCTTCATCTTTTACTTGTGACTCTGGTGCTTTCAGTATAAAACTGATTTAATAAACACCTGTAGAATTCATCCAAAATTGTCATCCTATTTAGAAACACTCAATTAAATTCCAGATAAGGATCCTGACCCTCATTCTCAATTTCTGTTAAGAATCAAAGACATGGGTCACCTTGAATCTAATTTCAGAATAAATTCAAATGAGATTATTAAGATTTAATTGCATCATTTGGTTGTCTATTTTGAGAGACATACATTTACAGTTTTAAAACACCTAGTGGATTTGCAATATTAATATACTTCATGTGCATCTTTGGGATATTTCTGCTAAGAAATATAGCAAGTGAGCTGAGCGCCAAAGAATTGATGCTTTTGAACTGTGGTGCTGGAGAAGACTCTTGAGAGTCCCTTGGACTGCAAGGAGATCAAATAAGTCAACCCTAAAAGAAATCTGTCCTGTATATTCATTGGAAGGACTGATGCTGAAGCTGAAACTCCAATACTTTGGCCACCTGTTGCAAAGAACTGACTCATTTTAAAAGACCCTGATGCTGGGAAAGATTGAAGGCAGAAGAGGGGACGACAGAGGATGAGATGGTTGGCTGGCATCACTGACTCAATGAACATGAGTTTGAGCAAGCTCTGGGAGTTGATGATGTTAGGGAAGCCTGGCATGCTGTAGTTCATGGAGACGCAAAGAGTGGGACACGACTGAGCAAGTGAACTGGACTGAACTGGAAAGTTTACAGAATTTCTGAGAACACTGGAGAAACAGGTTTGGGAAACATGCAGGAATAAACAGACCTTGCCACCAAAGCCAGTCTTATGACATAGGACCCTACTGCTGGTACTCATCACTGGACTCCAGACCTTATCTCGCCTCCTGTGGACAATGGTTACAGCCATGGCCCCACTACCATTTGCTATTCAGGAATGGAAACTCTCCTATCACTAATGGCTGAATCATAGTTCCAGCAGTGACTTTGGAGCCTGAAAAAATAAAGTCTGTTCCACTGTTTCCCCATCTATTCACTGTGAAGTGATGGGACTGGATGCCATTATCTTAGTTTTCTGAATGTTGAGTTTTAAGCCAACTTTTTCACTCTCCTCTTTCACTTTCATCAAGAGGCTCTTTAGCTCCTCTTCGCTTTCTGCCATAAGGATGATGTCATCTGAGTATCTGAGGTTATTGATATTTCTCCCAGAAATCTTGATTCCAGCGCATGCTTCATCCAGCCTGGAATTTTGCATGATATACTCTGCATATAAGTTAAATAAGCAGGGTGACAATATATAGCCTTGAAATACTCCTTTCCCGATTTGGAACCAGTCTGTCTAGTTCCAACTGTAGCTTTCCTGACCTGCATACAGATTTCTCAAGAGGCAGGTCAGGTGGTCTGGTATTCCCATCTCTTGAAGAATTTTACACAGTTTGTTGTGATCCACACAGTCAAAGGCTTTGTCATAGTCAGTAAAGCAGAAGTAAATGTTTTTCTGGAACTCTCTTGTTTTTTTGATGATCCAGGGGATGTTGGCAATTTGATCTCTAGTTCCTCTGCCTTTTCTAAATCCAATTGAACATCTGGAAGTTCCCAATTCATGTACTGTTGAAGCCTGGCTTGGAGAATTTTGAGCATTACTGTGTTAGCATGTGAAATGAGTGCAATTGTGTGGTAGTTTGAACATTCTTTGGCATTGCCTTTTTTGGGGATTGGAATGAAAGCTGACCTTTTCTAGTCTTGTGGCCGGCCACTGATGAGTTTTCCAAATTTGCTGGCTTATTGAGTGCAGCACTTTCACATCATCATCTTTTAGGATTTGAAATAGCTCAGCTAGAATTCCATCACCTCCACTTGCTTTGTTCACAGTGATACTTCCTAAGGCCCACTTGACTTCACACTCCGGGATGTCTGGCTCTAGGTAAGTGATCACACCCTCGTGGTTATCTGGGTCATTAAGATCTTTTTTGTATAAACTTCCAAACCTCCTTCAAATTTCTCTTATGGGTCAGTCTCTGTTACTGAGGATAAATACCGTAGCCAATATTTTACATAACACTTCTAATGTCAATGCTCATATATGCATGGTCCCTAGTCTCAAATTATTTTTCAATCATTATTTTATTTGTACATGGAAATTCAAATAGTTGATGTTTTTGTTTTTCATTTTGTTCTTTTCTTTTTATTTCTGAGTTATGAGTATAGAGGGAAAAGTTTTGAGGATGAAATTTGTAACTTTTTTCTGCATCCTTTTAAAGCTTGAAATTCAGAAGTGGGTAAAAGAAGTCATGTGAAAATCTGTGAATGATAGTTATGAGGTATTATCCTGACCTTCAAACATTCCATAGAAACCAAGCAGGTAAAGATATTTTCCATGTGTGACGTGAAAGGCCAACCGATTTTCTCCAGAACAGGTTTTCAACAAGAATGGCATTGCATTTCCTGAGCAATAAAAAAAACTCACTAATGGGAAAGACACATTATTTTGTTCCAAATATTCTATGTATATCTTTGAATGCAGAAGTTTATGCTTTTATACCACATGAGCAATGTGAAATCTTTACTTTTTGACCTTTTGCCTGAAGCAACCTCAAAGAACAACAAATACCCTAGAAAATTAGTCTGTTTTGAATTCAGCAGAACCCTGGAACTTCAAAAGCCCAGCTTCTGTTCTCAGAATAAGAACCTTACTGGAAAGGTTAGAACTAAGAATCTTGATAGATCACAATTGTACACAAATAATCAATACATTTCATTGGTCCTATGAAAATTATATCAGAAAACAAACTCATAAATTCTAGAGAGAGAATTCTTCACTTGTACTACTGAAACAGGAGGAAGGGGACAGAGCACAACCTTCAAAAAATGACGTAGTCTAAAGATACAACATAAACGGATCAGAACAAAATAGGTGCAAGATGGCAGATGAACTGACTTCCACTAGACCTTGAGCCCCAGTATGCACTCATTGTATAACTCATCAGCAAGTTAAGAGACACACCCACCAGTGTCAAGACAGTTCCAAGGCTGACCATGAAGATCAAAAAGTGAGTGGTGGCCCGATTCCCGGAAATCCCCACACCTTCGCCAAAATAGCTGGAATACTCCTCCCATGCATTAGCCTATGAAATTATGCACACCTGTAAATACTGGCAACCCCATACTTTGCTGCTGTTCCCACCTTTTGAGACAGCCCATACTCTGTCTGTGGAGTGTTTCTGTGTAAGTAAATCCACTTCTTACCTCTCACTTTCTGTCACTGAATTCTTTCTTTGATGAGACATCAAGAACCTGAGCTTCATAAGGCCTGAGATCAAGTGTGATCTCACTTGAAAGACTGTGGGTTCAGTCCCAAGCTGAGATGCATGATTTTATTCCCTCTCATGTCCAGGGGGCTGTCTCTTAGCAGTTATGCTGTTGCCCCTCCTCTGGTTTCCCCAGCATACCCTACCCACCCCAACTCATCCAGCTCCCCATCACCATCTGCTCTATGGCTTGAGAGACTAATTTCACCTGTCATCTTCTGAACTCTCTTGCTGACCAGCTTTATGCAGGTCAATAGAATTGGTGAGCAAATCAGAGGGCCAGAGGGGAGAGAACTGTGGCACTCTGTCGTATTTCTCTGCTCTACAAGCGAACCTCTTAAAATGTCCACTTTTCTCCATGACCACAGCTCCCACCGGGTCTCCTCTCCTCCATGGCTCTAGCTTCACTGGACTCCAATCAATCCACTTCCTTTCCTTGTCTCGTTGGCACCAAGAGTGAGGCAGATTTTCACTTTTGCTTTCTATGAAAACCTCACCATCCCACATGCATTCTCTTAACTGTGACCTATAGCTGGGCAAGTAGTCTGTTAATAAACTCTCTCCACTTGAACTACCCAGGGTTTATTCTGTTTTCTGGAAAAACCCTAGCAGCTTACAGGATGCAGCAACATGATGCATTTAACATAAACCAAGGTCTTTTTTTTTAAATCATCCTTTCAACCCAGAAACCTGTCTGGTTAGCATCCTGGATCCATACTTTAGAGAAGGATTCATGAACACAAAATTCAGGAAGGCATGACAAATTCAGAACAGCAAATTTTTCCAATACAATAGTAAGTATTGTCAAGACGATTGGGAGCCTGTGTCTTCTTGCCATCTTGCCCTTTTACCCTAAGATTTGCATGAGAAACCAACTTATAGTCAAAATATTAAAAAGCATGCTTGCTAAGTCTAGATTCAGACCAAGAGGAGTTAATTATATTATTCAAATATTTTATGATCTTGGACTAACACAGCCTGGGGCCTCTTCCACTGCCTTTAGGACTTCTCCCAAGACACAGCAGGCTAGAGGAAGATGTCCTCTGATGAGTGCCTTGGGCTGCACTGCTAAAATTTATCACCCTGATTCTTTTACTGAGTTTTCAAGGTGAAGAATGTGTTTTCCACTTCACCCAAACTCCTTCTCTATCCATAGTTATGATCAGAGCATTTCTTCATTAGAATTTTTTTTTCATTTATATAGTTAAAACATATAGGATTGAGGACCTTTATATCTTGATAAAATGACTTTCATTCATTCATGCTTTCCACAGCTCAAATCTTTGCTGTGTCTGGCAGATGCTAGGATTTGGGAATACACCCTGAATAATAAATTTACTCTACCACTTGTTATGTAGTGGTTTCCTGTTTTAACTCTCAGAAAATCACCCCCAACCCCAGTCCTTCATTCTAATTTCTTTGGGGATACCACAAACTACTGAAAATATAATTTCCTACATAAAGATCAAAGAAGAATCAAATTAGATACAGGGCAACAACCAAGGGAAAAGAGGAAACCTAGTAGAATCATTTTGAACATTCCAGATATTCTGAATTTAATGAAAAATAGTAAGAAACTATATTGTCTAATGATGTACACAAATTGATTTTTTAAATTTATTTTAATTCTATTGAAATATAGTTGATTAACAGTGTTGTGTTAATTTCTACTGTACAGCAAAGAGATGGATTTCCCTGGTGGTGGAGCTGTTAAGACTCTGTACTCCTAGTGCAGGGGGGTGACTTCAATCTCCAGTCAGGGAAGTAAATCCCACATGTCACAACTAAAACCTTGGACAGCCTTAAATTTGGAATTCTCACGTGGCTGAGTGGTAAAGAATCTGCCTGCCAATGCAGGAGCAGCAGGAGATGCAGGTTTGATCCCTGGGTGGGGAAGATCCCCTGAGGAAGAAATGGCAACCCACTCCAGTATTCTTATCTAGAGAATTCCATGGACAGAGGAGCCTAGTGGGCTGCAGTTCATGGGGCTGCAAATGGTCAGACACAACTGATCATGCAAGTGTTCAGCAAAGTTACTCAGTAATACACATATATATTTTTTTTCATGTTCTTTTCCATCATGGTTTATTACAAGATATTGATTATAGTTTCTGAACAGTAGGGCCTTGTTGTTTATCCATTCTATACATAACAGTTTCCATCTGCTAATCCCAAACTCCCAATCCATCCCTTCCCGACCCCCTTCCCCTTGACAATCACAAGTCTGTTCTCTGTGTCTATGAGTCTATTTCTGTTTCGTAAGTAAGTTCATTTTTGTAAGATTTTTTTTTAAAACGTGGTCTCCTATTTATCAAATGTGTATGTACTGGTTGTCATGAGAAATCAGAGTTAGTCCACACCAAATGGTGAACTAGTCATTCTGTCCTCCTCCTCTCCATCTTCATCAAACTGAAATTGTTCACCTCAGATTGGAACTTGATCCCATGTGCAGGGACTTGAACATGGACAAAACCCTGCTTGGGACTCAAACCCACAATCTTTTCATTAGAATCATTCTCCTGATGTCTTGACTTACTGAGGCTCAGGTTCATTGTGTCTCAGTGCAGAAGGAATTCAGTGAGAGGCAAAGTGATGGCAAGAAATAGGTTTATTAACATAGGATGTGTGCAAGAGATGCAAAAGGGCAGGGGAGGGAGCTTTTCCCCGAGGCTTGAGTGCACTACAATTTTATAGTCAAAGGAAGCAAAGTGGGGGAAGACCACCTTCTTTGAGTAGCCATGAGGCTTTTCTCACTAGCTCCTCCTTCATATCAGAGGAGACAGTGTCTGACCCTATGAGGTCAAACTAGGATTATCTTATCAGTAGAAGGATGGTGACATTTTTCTTCCACCTAATGGGCGTGGGCATGTCTCATGCCTTTATTCGTGGCCTATAGTTAAGCAATGTTCCATGACATTCCAATAGCTTTCTTGCATGCTTGCACATTCTCTCAGTCGTGTTCAACTCTGCAACACTGTGTACTGTAGTCTGCCAGGTTTCTCTGTCCATGAGATTTTTCAGACAAGAAGACTGGAGTGGGTTGCCATTTCCTTCTTCAGGGAATCTTCCTGACCCAGAGATCGAACATGTGTCTCCTGCATTGGCAGGCAGATTCTAACCCAGGAAAGCAACCAAAAGTGCCCTGTGTCTTCAAGAAAGACACAGGCAGAGCTTTGAGAGGTGGCATCTATAGGGTCTTAATGGTTGGGTGAGTCACAATCAAGGACTAGATGAAAAGAAGAGTGCTTCAACAGAGGTCAGCATGGAGAGATGGACCCCATCTCTCACAGCCTAGCTCCCCTCCCAAATCCCTCAGCACAATATTAGAAACCCTCCCAGGATAATGAGTTTTGCTTAATTGACAGGGTCTCAAACATTCAGTGCAGCTGTAGAAATATATTATCTACATTCTTAATGCCTTCCTGTTGCTCTTAAACTACACACTTCTTTCACTTATGAGGACAGCATCACCAGGTAGCTAACTCCTTCTCTAAACTTGTCTCACACCATTTTCAAATGTCACAACATTTCAATCATACTAGCCACCTTTCTCTTTAGGGAACAAGGCAAGTCCTTTCCCAGATTAAAGCATTTGCAGTTGATTGTTCCCAGCGCTCTTAAAATGTGTAGATCATTCTAATCTTCTGGTCTCATTTGAAAATGTTTTCTCAGAGAAGCCTTTTCTCACTTAAAGTGAACTTACCAGGGTATTCTCCTTATCATCACCTTAATTTCATCCATGACACTTAACACAACCAAAACTATGTTATTTGCTTATCTACTGTTGTAGACTTAAGAAATATTCACAACCTAAAAGTTGAGAGTTATGCTTTATTTGATGGAAATTTTTAGGATTTCAAGCCCAGAAGACAGCATCAAGTGGCCCTGGGAGAACTGCTCTGGGAATTCAAGGAGAGCAGCCAGGTTATATGGAAGTTTTGCAACAAAGAGCATGTAGTCTGAATATCAAAGGATTACTATTAATTAAAGAAAACAAGATATTCCAAGGGCTTCCCAGGTGATGCTAGTGGTAAAGAATCTGCCTGCCAATGCAGGAAATGCAGGTCCGATCCCTTGGTCAGGAAGATCTCCTGGAGAAGTAAATGGCAACCAACTCCAATATTCTTGCCTGGGAAATCCCACGGACAGAGGAGCCTGGCAGGCTACAGTTCTTGGGCTTGCAAAGAGTTGGACGCAACTTGGCAACTAAACAACAACAACAGCAAGATATCCAAAGTCAAGGAATGAAGCACTTTCTACACATGGGAAGTTGCAAGAGTTTGGTCTCACTGAAATCATTCCTTTGATATGCACCTCAGCTATCTGAGACCAGTATCTTGTTTTCACATCCTGAGTTCTTAGGGCTAACCATGGGGAGTGACTGCAGTTTGACGGCTGCTAGATGGCAGGTGTTCTTTCCTTCCTGAGTTCCCTCAGGGTTCACCAACTCACCTTTTGTGGTGTCTGCAGTTGCTGATGACTGTGACATACTTTGTTTACTGATATGCCTGGAAATATTTCATTCCTTGTTGTTTATAAGTTTTTCTTTTTCTAATCTTGATGAGAACTGGAAACTTTTCCATTTTGTTTTTTGCAGTGTCCCCAGCATTCTTGCACATCTATCCTGGCTTAGAACAGTTGTTCAATAAATCTTTGTTAAATGAGTAAGTGAACGCTTTCCTTCACCCAATCAGTGGGAAATTTCACACTGCCGTAAGAATGACTTAATATTTTATCCTTCCCATTTAAAATTTGTTTTTAAAAGAAACCTTGAGGCATATTTTCTATCCTAAATATAAAATGGCACATAAGTCCATGGATCCACAAGACCATCTTCAGGGTCAGTGATTCACTACAAATAATCACAGAACTCAACAAAGCCATTATACTCATGGTTAGTTTATTACTGCAAAAAAAAAAAAAAAAAAAAACCCACAGATTAAAAGTCAACAATGAGAAAATACATTTAGGGTAGCATCCGGGAAAGATCAAGTACAAGCTTCTAGCAGGGAATCATGTGAACAGTGCTTAATTCTCCCAGTAATACTCTGTGATAATACACAGGGAGTTCCGCCAACCAGGGAAGTTCACATGAACATGCAGAGTTTTCGCTGATGGTTTTTCATCTAAGTGTGGCTAACTGCCAAAGGTCAAGCTGTTACCATGTGGGTCAAAGACCTCATTATGAATCACAAGCTGATAGCATTGACTATCAGCTATGGTCCAAGGCTCACAGATAACCAAGACATTCTGTTTGGACATAATATTCCAAGAATTTAGAGGTTAAACTTCCAAGAACCTGGCAAGCACCAAATCTTTATTTGGAACATGCAGAATTTGGACATCCCATGTTTGCTGAGTTAACCCGTTGCCACAAATAACATATCTTTAGTCATTAAGGCTACTGGGGATACTGAAAGATAGCTAGCACAGATTGATCTCAGAGGGAGAGAAATCAAGAGTCTTAGCCACTAGACCACCAAGGACTAGAGGCTAGAAACAAAGTGACGCTGGCTGTCGCCCCTGGTTTTGAAAGCAAGAATGTTTCAAAGAGGCAAAAACTGTAAAAACAGGTACAAAGTTTGTTATTAGAGACACAGCACAATGTATCTCTTTGTATCCCAAAGTATCCATTGAGACGTCTCAATGTATCTCTTTTCAATGAGCACACAGGAAAACAGTTTGTTTATCCAACTCAAAAGCTAGGCAGACAGACACACCCAGAGAGTGGAGTGGGTGTCCTGGATGAGGAAGAACACAATAAGAAGGTGATATAAATCACTTACATAGGAGAGTCCATCCAGGTCTTTGTTTATCCCTGGCCAATTATCAATTGTTTCTTTCTTCACATCTGACTGGTCCATATATCTTCCCCAAGATGTGTGGGCAACTTCTTTTGCTAAGGTGGATCCCACCATAGAGGCCTATGGGTGCAAGTCCACATTTATTATGGGGTGGGCCTCCCTCGCTTTGTGATCTCTAAGAAGTCTTTTTTTGCATGTGTGGACAAGAAAGACTTCCTTGACCTCAGGAGTGGGCATCTTATCACTTTGCTTTAGCAGAGCTCATCTTTTACCACTAGCTTTGTCTTTGGAGTGTCTGGGTGAGAACAAAGTGTGAATTTTACTCTACTTAATAAATACCTTGAGTCCAGCCTAGATGCTCACTGTCTCCTACCTCAAGATGAGAGAGCCTTCTCTAAAACCCCTAAAATCTAATATAGTAAGAGAATAATGTGGGACTCCTCTGGTGGTCCAGTGGCTAATTTGTGGCTCAGCTGGTAAAGAATCCACCTGCAATGCAAGAGACCTGGGTTTGATCTCTGGGTTGGGAAGATCCCCTGGAGAAATGAACAGTTGCCCACTCCAGTATTCTGGCCTGGAGAATTCCACAGACTGTATAGTCCATAGTCCAAAGAGTCGGACACAACTGAGCAACTTTCACTTTCAAGAGAATAGTAAGAAATTATTGGCTTTGTAAGTGTGTGTTAGCACAAGGCTGATTTACATAATCAACTCTCACAGAGATAAAAGTATTGTTGAATGTATTGTTAGAAGACCCTGAAGGAGGTTCTATTACTCAGAACCTCCCTCTGAGTAGTAGAATATCTTGGAATAGAATATATTGGGAACTTGTTCACACCGGGAAGCAAACTTCCTCAATATAGAGCAAGAATAACTTTGATATAGCAGTCACCTATTTGAGAGTTTCCCTTGAAAAATAAATTATCCAGAGGATTCTGAAGGTAATTAGTTAACACTAGTTCACATCTATTATTTCAATGCAGCAACATGTCTACTGAGAGTGACAGAGCCCGAGGAGAAAATGAGTGAAGCTGGGAGGGCAGGATCAATAAAATCAATCATCTCACAGAAACTTGATAGCTAGTGGGACTACACATGTCCACATTCAATCAAAAAAGGAAGGTAGAAACAATGGAAAACTTAGTTCAACTTTTTAGAACTGTGGTGATTTTCATTTTTCTCTTCCAAATTCCTCAGAACTTAGCAGTGAAACCTGTAAGGCAGAATTGGCTTATATATTTAGTTTTTATGAGCTGAAAGAGAGTTCCTGAAGAAGTTATGTCCCACTCGGTAGCAATTCTTAAATGGAAAGTAACCCCAGGAGATACTGTAGGTGGTGGTAATTTCAATTAAGAGAGAAAAAGAAAAATAAATTGAATCTCTGAAGGTCTAAAATTCATGGCCCCTTAACTTGCAACCACAAAGTAGTACATGCTGTTGAGAAAAAGGAATTCCATGTGATTACTTCCTACACATACACTGCCTTGCACCAAGAACATGTGAATGCAATCCAAAATTATTTTTAATGAAGATTTTTAATAAGATTAAGAGTCAAGACATATTCAAACTCTCTGTTTAGGGCAAAGATCTTCCAGTGATTCTACATTTGTGGACCAAGGTGCTGACTCTTCTCTAGCTACCTTCTGGAGGATGCACCAAGCAGCATGGTTTGGTGC
Organism: Cervus elaphus; assembly: GCF_910594005.1. Classification (NCBI taxonomy): domain Eukaryota; kingdom Metazoa; phylum Chordata; class Mammalia; order Artiodactyla; family Cervidae; genus Cervus; species Cervus elaphus. The sequence goes on along the minus strand of NC_057842.1, from coordinate 19,417,666 downwards.
ATCCAATGTGGTGCAACAATCCAAAATAAATCTTTGTTGCTACAGAATTACATTAATTTATATTCACTTGCAGACCAAAAGAATTTGACACAAGTTGTTGTTTTTTTTTTTTTTAATATGACCAGTGCAGAAGATTCTAGATAAAATATCTGCATGAGAAAATGACACAGCACAGAGCACTCATTTTGAGATAACTTTGACAGATTTCAAGAACCTAGATGAACATTCATTACCACCAGTATGAATGAATTCTGGAACTCAAGGTTATAGTGAAACTGAGTAGGAACCTTTGGGATTCTTGGGCACAAAAGCCTTTCTGTGTCCACCACTTTTTGATTATAGGAAATAGACTTCATTCAGCTTCCATGACTTTCCTTGAGTTCCAACAGGCAGGTTCAAACAGATGCTAGCTAGGGAAGGGACAGGAGGCAGAAACAAGGGAGAAACAGTCAAAAGAAACAATACAGGTGTACCTCAAGAAACAAGAAAAAAGTCAATTAAATAACCTAACTCTACACCTAAAGCAACTAGAAAAGGAAGAAATGAAGAACCTCAGGGTTAGTAGAAGGAAAGAGATCTTAAAAATTAGGGCAGAAATAAATACAAAAGAAACAAAAGAGACCATAGCAAAAATCAACAAAGCCAAAAGCTGGTTCCTTGAGAAGTTAAATAAAATTGACAAACCATTAGCCAGACTCATCAATAAACAAAGGGAGAAAAATCAAATCAACAAAATTAGAAATTAAAATGGAGAGATCACATTAGACAACACAGAAATACAAAGGATCATAAGAGACTATTATCAGCAATGATATGCAAATAAAATGGACAACTTGGAAGAACTGGACAAATTCTTAGAAAAGTATAACTTTCCAAAACTGAACCAGGAAGAAATGGAAGATCTTTACAGACCCATCACAAGCATGGAAATCGAAACTGTAATCAGAAATATTCCAACAAACAAAAGCCCAGGACCAGATGGCTTCACAGCTGAATTCTACCAAAAATTTAGAGAAGAGCTAACACCTGCCTTACTCAAACTCTTCCAGAAAATTGCAGAGGAAGGTAAATTTACAAACTCATTCTATGAGGCCGCCATCACCCTAATACCAAAACCAGACAAAGATGCCACAAAAAAAGAAAGCTACAGGTCAATATCACTGATGAACATAGGTGCAAAAATCCTTAACAAAATTCTAGCAAACAGAATCCAACAACATGTTAAACAGATCATACATCATGACCAAGTGGGCTTTATCCCAGGGATGCAAGGATTCTTCAATATCTGCAAATCAATCAATGTAATACACCACATTAACAAATTGAAAAATAAAAACCATATGATTATCTCAAAAGATGCAGAGAAAGCCTTTAACAAAATTCAACATTCATTTATGATTTTTAAAAAAACCTTCCAGAAATCAGGAATACAAGGAACATGCTTCAACATAATAAAAGCTATATATGACAAACCCACAGCAAACATCCTCAATGGTGAAAAATTGAAAGCATTTCCCCTAAAGTCAGGAATAAGACAAGGTTGCCCATTCTCACCACTACTATTCAACACAGTTTTGGAAGTTTGGGGCACAGCAATCAGAGCAGAAAAAGAAATAAAAGGAATCCAGATTGGAAAAGAAGAAGTAAAACTCTCACTGTTTGCAGATGACATGATCCTCTACATAGAAAACCCTAAAGACTCCACCAGAGAATTACTAGACCTAATCAATTAATATAGTAAAGTTGCAGGATATATAATCAACACACAGAAATCCCTTGCATTCCTATACACTAACAATGAGAAAACAGAAAAAGAAATGAAGGCAACAATTCCATTCACCATTGCAATGAAAACAATAAAATACTTAGGAATATATCTACCTAAAGAAACAAAACACCTGTGTATAGAAAGCTATAAAACACTGGTTTTCTAAAACACTGAAATCAAAGAGGACACAAATAAATGGAGAAATATGCTGTGTTCATGGATTGGAAGAATCAATATAGTGAAAATGAGTATACTACCCAAAGCAATCTATAGACTCAATGCAATCCCTATCAAGCTACCAAGGGTGTTTTTCAGAGAACTAGAACAAATAATTTCACAGTTTGTATGGAAATATAAAAAACCTCGAATAGCCAAAGTAATCTTGAGAAAGAAGAATGGAACTGGAGGAATCAACCTGCACGACTTCAGTCTCCACTACAAAGCTACAGTCATCAAGACAGTATGGTACTGACACAAAGACAGAAATATAGATCAATGGAACACAATAGAAAGCCCAGAGATAAATCCACGAATCTATGGACATCTTATCTTTAACAAAGGGGGCAAGAATATACAATGGAGAAGACAACCTCTTTAACAAGTGGTGCTGGGAAAACTGGTCAACCACTTGTAAAAGAATGAAACTAGAACACTTTCTAACACCATACACAAAAATAAACTCAAAATGGATTAAAGATCTAAACATAAGATCAGAAACTATGAAACTCCTAGAAAAAAGCATAGGCAAAACACTATCTGACATAAACCACAGCAGGATCATCTGTGACCCACCTCCCAGAATATTGGAAATAAAAGCAAAAATAAACAAATGGGACCTAATTAAAATTAAAAGCTTCTGCACAACAAAGGAAACTATAAGCAAGGTGAAAAGACAGCCTTCAGAATGGGAGAAAATAATAGCAAATGAAGAAACAGACAAAGAATTAATCTCAAAAATATGCAAGTAACTCCTGGAACTCAATTCCAGAAAAATAAAACGACCCAATCAAAAAATGGGCCAAAGAACTAAAAGACATTTCTCCAAAGAAGACATACAGATGGCTAACAAACACATGAAAATATGCTCAACATCACTCATTATTAGAGAAATGCAAATCAAAACCACAATGAGGTACCATTTCATGCCAGTCAGAATGGCTGCTATCCAAAAGTCTATAAGCAATAAATGCTGGAGAGGGTGTGGAGAAAAGGGAACCCTCTTACACTGTTGGTGGTAATGCAAACTAGTATAGCCACTATGGAGAACAGTGTGGAGATTCCTTAAAAAACTGAAAATAGAACTGCCATATGACCCAACAATCCCATTCCTGGGCATACACACTGAGGAAACCAGAATTGAAAGAGACACATGTACCCCAATGTTCATCACAGCACTATTTATAATAGCCAGGATATGGAAGCAAGCTAGATGTCCATCAGCAGATGAATGGATAAGAAAGCTGTGGTACGTATACACAATGGAATATTACTCAGCCATTAAAAAGAATACATTTGAATCAGTTCTGATGAAATGGATGAAACTGGAGCCTATTATACAGAGTGAAGTAAGTCAGAAAGAAAAGTACTAATACAGTATACTAAATCAAATATATGGAATTTAGAAAGATAGTAATGATAACTCTGTATGTGAGACAGCAAAAGAGACACAGATGTATAGAACAGTCTTTTGGACTCTGTGGGAGAGGGTGAGGGTGGGATGATATGGGAGAATGGCATTGAAACATGTAAATTATCATATGTGAAATGAATCACCAGTCCAGGTTTGATGCATGATACAGGGTGCTCGGGGCTGGTGCACTGGGATGATCCTGAGGGATGGGATGGGGAAGGAGGTGGGAGGGGGGTTCAGGATGGGGAACACATGCACACCCATGGCAGATTCAAGTCTATTAATGGGAAAACCAATACAATATTGTAAAGTAAAAAAATAAATAAATAAATAAAACTGGAAAAAAAGAAAAGAAACAATAGTGCAGCCCTGGGGCAGGACCCTGGTCCCCACTCAAGGTATATATTTATATATAATAATATCTTTGAGCTATTTTGCAGACAATGAAACCTCAAACAGGTGGAAGTTAACTGTGTGCTACCCACAAGCATGTAGATGCCAAACTGATTAGAACAGAAGGTTAATAATGCTGACTCCCACTTACTCACCATTAGTCAGAAGAATATCCAAGAGCTGTTCACACTCTCTTCGAATCATTACTATAAAACTCCTTACTACCTGCTCTAGGTCAGGACAGTTTTGAGGGCATCAGCCCACTTTGGTCCCCTTTGCCTGGAAAAGCAATAAAGTTATTCTTTTCAACTCCACCCAAAACTGTGTCTCTGAGATTTAACTCTGTGTTGGGGTACAAGGTCCAACTTGGCTTCATTATCTGGATGCTCCTCTCCCTGGATTACACAGATTAGTGGGCTCACCACAAAAACAAAAATAATCATAATATGCCAACCACGTTATCCCAAAAGATAATGTTTTATGTTGTTTATTATCAAGAGAGTATATGGCTTTATATTGTTTATACTAGCAGTGTATTATACTATTTCAAAGACAAGTTAGCAAAAATTATCCAATTTATTTGGCATTTTCCTTGTAATACTCTAGATGGTGAGGTCTGAGAAGTTTACTCAGGGATTATTCTGAGAAGCTGTGAAACCATGCTGCCCAGTGCATCCTCCAGAAGGTAGCTAGAGAAGAGCAACACTTTGTTCAATATATGTAGAATCACTGGAAGATCTTTGCCCTAATCATAGAGCTTGACTATGTCTTGACTCTTAATCTTATTAAAAACCTTCATTAAAAAGCAGACAGAAATTCATTATATTTGCATATGCACCCTTGTATAGTGTCATGGGTAAAGAATCAACATCAGAAGCAAAATAAATTAGAAAATAATTTTAAAGCACTTATGGGTCATGGAATATAATTAAAGTCTCAGTATGTCATTATTTTCATCACAGCTCTCTGGACAGTTTAACCACATCACAAGCAGACAAAAAATGAGGAGATGAGTTGGCATGTCATAGATAGAAGTACTCCATAGTCTTTACTTCTAAAGATCTCCTTAAGAGTCTATTTTCTTAAAGGGATAAAGGGCAAAAAGTCTAAAGACTCTTAATGTCATAGGTGATATAAGAAAAAAATAGCTTCTTCTGTTGTACTGATGTTACTGATCAAAAACAAGCTCAGGCTGCCCTGTGATGCCTCTGCACCAGATAATAGCAGAGGAACTGAGGCTAGATCTACATTAATTTAAGGGCCAAAAGTTGTGACCTGAGATTCTGCTACCAACCACATTTATACTGATGTTCAAAGGCAAAGAAAGATATTCTGAGATATTCAAGCCTTCAGACAGTCTTCATATGCACTTCCTAAAATAAAAACGATTTCAAAATATTTCCAAGTAGGGGGTAGTTAGTCAAGTAAAGCAACTAGAGTGAAAAGTTGTAGCCATTTTCTTCAATTCCAAAAAAAGAAATAAGGAAAAAGAAATAAAAAGTTAAAGGCAAAGTTTCCAATATTTACATATGAGACGAGTGTCCTTCGAGAAAGACCTGGATGATCAATGAAAAAATTATTTGAATAGAGAGCTCACTAAAAGCGCCTGTTTAAAAAACATACATAGATATTTCCACACTTTTATAGCTGAAATAACACATTTTAAAAATCACAGAAATAAATTACTATTCCCTAAACAAGAAAGTATTTCAGATGCCTGGGAATCACAGGACAAATTTATGTGGCATTTATGTAGAAAACTATCAAAGATATTAAGGAATGTAAAGGCTCACTTGAAATGGAGAACTACCACTGTTTCTAAATGGAAAGGCTGAAGGAAATGTAGATGAGGATGAAACGGGAGTGAGAATGAAAAGCTTTTTTAAGTATAATACTATAAGGCAAAAATTATAAAGGAAACCACTAGATTGTACAACAGTGTTAGAAAAGCTTAATATTCATACACCAAGAAGCAAAATAAAAAGTACCCATCTATCTGGGAACAATACTTGCAATCTATATGACAGCAAATGGATAACACTCATATAAAGAGCACATACAACAGACCATCCACCACAAGTGAAAATAAGTGGCAAATATAAAAATATTTTCAATCATGTTGAGTTTTAGAGGGAAATTTTTGAGTTAGAGCTCTTCTCATTTTTATGATTTTCCTCATTCATCTTTCAACAAGGATGATGTAAATTCTAAAACTCATATTGCATTTCCAAGGAAGAGAAGTATAGTTGCAATAGTACTATGACCACAGGAACTGACCTTTCAAGAGGTTAAAATGTCCACCACATATGGAAACCGTGCTTTTTCTACTTTTCTTCTTTTCGATTGATAAGAATGCCAGAGAGCTAGATGATAAAGAGAAGCAGCTCTCTCTGTTCCTCTGTATCTCTCCCTCTCTCCTGGCGTTTGTGTGTGTGTCCCAATTTGGACATACTTTATTCTCTGACTAAATTACATATGGTTTGAGGTACACTTTCCCAATAGGGTATAAAAACCTATATTGTTTTAGATATATATTTATCGAATAGACAGATAATGTGACATTTTGTTAAGGAAGAGGAATGCTTAGATAGCAAGATGCATAAAAAGCATATGTAGATAGAATGGCTAATAGATTAGTTGACATCCCAAAGTCTCAAAAGGCCTACATCAAATACCACATTTCTGCCTGGTGCTGTTTTTCCTCCATCATCCTTGTTATATTTCACATGGGGATCCTCTTCTACATCCCACAGTTGCTCCCATCTCACAACTATTTCATTTAAATGATTATTTCTTTGTATACAGAGCACTGCGTTAGTTGCACCTGCTTTTCTTAAATTGCCTTCAAAATACCTGGGAAAGTCTGTAACTTCACAGTAATAGCTACTGTTTATCGAACTTTTACTATACTGCAATAATTAAAACACTTGTTTTAAATAATGAACTCATTTATTTATTACAGCTACTCACTGAGATAGGTACTATTTTTACTGTCCTCATTTTTATGCAAATGAATGAACTGAGGCTCAGTGACAATAAATAACTCTCGGTTAGAAGAATGGAAATAGGGTGAGTCAAGGTGTTTCTGTTTCCAAAGTGTACGCAGGGTTTAACCTCTACACCGCCCCTGTGCACGCGTGCGCAATCGCTTCAGTCATGTCCGCCTCTGCGACCCTGTGGACTGCAATCTGCCAGGTTACTCTGTCCGTGGGGATTCTCCAGGCAAGAACACTGAGGTGGGCTGCCATGCTCTCCCCCAGGGGATCTTCCCCACCCAGGGATCGAACTGGCATCTTTTATGTCTCCTGCATTGACAGGCAGTTTCTTTACCACTAGCGCCACCTGGGAAACCCCTACCCTGACCTCAGTCTAACCCAAATCTCTCACATCCTCAGCTTGGGGTACAAAATAAGGTCATCAACTTTTAACAATAAAATGAATAACACTTCAAGCCCCATTTGGCCACTCTGAGGACATCCTTCTTGAATTCCTGAGGCTTGATTTCCCAGGAAGTGTCTTTATATCATTAGATGATAACTGAACTCTTGTCTTTAATACAGGCCACTGAATGGGTTTCCTGAGGCTATGGATCCTCAATACATGAACAGCAGGTTTCTAACAAACTCTCAAATCACAGCTGCCACTGCCATCAAAACAATGGACAGCTAGCGGTCAAAGGGTCATTATTGACCGCACCATCATAGCCTTGCCTTATCCAAGGGGAAAGTGGATTTATTCTCTCACTCATCTGATGCTACTTGTTTTTCTTTATCAACTTTGCTATTGTTCAGTGGAGGAGAATGGAGACCACCATCTCTATGTGAAATTCAGCAATGAGCACCTCCCTCTGGGAGGCTCAGATCCCGATGTTCACTATTAGATACTGATAACCAACTGTTATTCCCAATGCAGGTCAAGGAACAACTCCTGAGTAAGAGAATGGATGAATTTAGGAATGCCCGGGGTTAAAGAAAAGCATTTGTTTTTAATTTTAATGGGTGAAATTTCTTCTTTCTTTTTAAAATATCTAGGGCTCTCCTGGTGACTCAGACTATAAAGAATCTGCCTGCAGTGTGGGAGATCTGGATTTGATTCCTGGGTTGGGAAGATCCCCTGGAGAAGGGAACAGCTATGCACTTCAGTGTTCTGGCCTGGAGAATTCCATGGACAGAGGAGCCTGGCAGGCTATAGTCCATGGAGTAGCAAAGAGTCAGACAGAACTGAACAACTTTCACTTCACTTCACTTCCAGTAGACTTAAAATACTGCACAAAACTCTAAGAGTTTTGATAATTGTTGTCCAGTTTTTTTTTTTTTTTCAGAATAAGTAATTCTCTGTAATTTTACCTGGATAAATCTGTGCTCAAAAATTGTAAAAAAAAAAAAAAAAATCCTTTAGATAAAGGCAACCATAAATATTCACAAAGCCTCTGTGCAAGTAATTAGAATAATTATATTCAGGCTGATTGTTCTTACATGTAAGGGAATATCATCTATCTCTCAAATTATAATGTACTTCAGGTACCTATTATAAGTTTTAACTATTTTGATTATAAAAGTGGCACATGGTCAACATAAAAGTATGAAAAATAAAGAAAAGCATAAACCATTAAAATTATTCATGATCTTACTACTTAAACATTACAACTCTTAAGGTGTTTATATATTTTTTTCCTATCTGTGCAGTTGCATGCTAAGTCACTTTAGTTCTGTCTGACCCTTTGGGACCCTGTGAACTGTAGCCCACCAGGCCCCTCTGTTCATGGGATTCTCCAGGCAAGAATACTGGAGCCATGCCCTCCTGCTGGGGATCTTCCTGACCCAGGGATCAAACCCTCGACTCCTGTGGCTCCTGCATTGCAGGCAGATTCTATACCACTGAGCCATGTGGGAAGCCCCCATCTGTAAGGTTACCCACCATTAATACTCAGACATTTTCAGTCCTCTCTAATAAACTGTTAGGACAGAGTAGGGTAGCATAGTCAGATCTTATTCCCAAGAGCATTTGAAAAGCTTCCTGGAATATTGTACCTGAAGAAAGGAGAGAATCACAACCAGCTGGAGCTACCACCAGAGTGAGCAGTCGGCAGAGAGGGACATGTCTGGACCAGAGGCTGGCGCTCAGGTGTGTATCAGATCCAGCTCCAAGGAAGTCTCAGGGAACAGACTGCTATAGATGAATTACTGATGACTACCTTCTCCAAGATCTCAGGAAGGTACTGAGGATTATGGCTGTTCTCCTCTGATCTCTTTCTAACAGACTGCAATACAATAAGGATGGGGGACATTCTCCTCCCTTCAGCAAAAGCAAGTCTTGCTTTAGCATAGAACTTTGACAATTAGGATTCCAAATCACAGAACAGCATTTATACTTTGATATATCAACAGCACAGGAGACTAGATAATAAAAGGGGGGATTTGAAGTAGCAACAGGACTCCATCTGAGAAAAGAAGAGAGAACCAGGGAAATATAAATCAGTATTGTCAATGGGAGTTCGCTTGCATGCACACGCTTGTGAAGACTGTCCAAAACACTTGATGTCTATTCATATATAGAAAGAAAAAAAGATTTTTATTCTCCTTTTAGAAAGAAAACCAACAAACTATTTTGCTAATAGAAAGACAGCCTCAGGGCACACTCCTGAGGATAGAGAAATAAAGCAAAAGAAAGCTAAATTGTTTTGCATTACAAAAATCTGGAGTCTAATAAACAAATTTGTAGAAAAAGAATGAAGGTATTCAGAAAAAGTATTCCTTGGAAGAAAAGCTATAACCAACCTAGACAGCATATTAAAAAGTAGAGACATTACTTTGCCAAAAAAGGTCCATCTAGTCAAAGCTATGTTTTTTTCAGTAGTCATGTATGAATGTGAGAGTTTGACTATAAAGAAAGCTGAGCGCCGAAGAATTGATGCTTTTGAACTGTGGTGTTGGAGAAGACTCTTGAGAGTCCCTTGGACTGAAAGGAGATCCAACCAGTTCATCCTAAAGGAGATCAGTCCTGGGTGTTCATTGGAAGGACTGATGTTGAAGCTGAAACTCCAATATTTTGGCCACCTGATGCGAAGAACTGACTCATTGGAAAAGACCCTGATGCTGGGAAGGATTGAAGGCCAGAGGAGAAGGGGACCAAAAAGGATGAGATGGTTGGATGGCATCACTGACTCAATGAACATGAGTTTAAATAAGCTCTGGGAGTTGGTGATGGACAGGGAAGCCTGGAGAGCTGCAGTCCATGGTGTCGCAAAGAGTAGGACATGAATGAGTGATTGAACTGAATGGATTCAGAAAAGGTCAAAGATAAGGATAAAGATCTATAGAGAACTAAGAGACTGGCATGAAGCAATTGCCCAAAATGAAGAAACAATCTATGAGAAACGCCTGGTGGAAGATATGGCTAAGGTGGCCAAGGGACTTTGAGGCGGGGGATGCTAGTCTGTGATTGTAGGTTGAAGGCTTGATGTGCTAAAGCCCTTCTCCACTGCCCTCAAGCATTCAATGTGGGTCATCTGCTACACACAACTGCCCTGTGTATGTGATGCCCAGGAGAAGTCAAAGAAGAGTGTGTCCACATTTTGTTGGGGGGAAAGGAAGTAAACAGGGGGCAAGATATTAGATGTCTGTAGAAATAGGATTTTAAAAGGAACTGACTAGACGAACATAAACTTTGGGGATATAAAATTATAAATTGCCACATGATACTATTATAAATGTATATTTATATGGAAATACATAACTTTGGAGAAATGCTGTCCTTTTTTATTTAAAGTGTATCTATATGTTTTTACTCTTCTTTCTACCTTCTACTTTTAATGCTACTAACAATTTCATAATAATAATATGAATGCAAATTTAATTATTTTTGCTTTTTGTTTGCTTGTTTGCTTTTAACTATCTCCTGTTTGTGACTTGTGGGTTATTTCCTATCACAAGGATAAGAGAAAGCTTACTTTTTGTCTGGCTGAATCCAACTAGTAAACACAAATGGCCTTCTAGTCTCCTCCCTCCAGCTCATCAAAACTCTCCAGTGCTTTGCTTCCACAGAGGTGAACTCAGACAGACTTGCAGCCTTTTTTCCCTATAGCCTTGAATAAAATCTTCCTTGCCTGTTTACTTTTGTCCAGTGCAATGTTTGCTTTCATCCTCCATAAAGCACTCAGAAAAGCAGAATATTTGTGGGTGGTATAATAGTACTATTAATTGCTGCCAAATGAGATGGCTTCTTAAAATTCTATTTTATTTCTTTCATCTAACATAAATTTACAAAATATTCCCCATATTAGAGCTTTTTTAATTGTTTTAACTTGGTAAATATTGAATTACTATAGGCCCTACCACAAAGGATGTGATTTCTCTAATTCTCTGCTTTTACATTTGTAAAATTAGACTTGTTATATGGCTACTAAGATCCTCATAGATCTAATATAGTTAACTTCATTCTTCACAAAATTCCAAATCACTAAACAATTTGTTCTACTATAGAGTATTTTGCTGAAACCATGCACCTCTGATTGAGCCAAAACCCAGATGTGCTACAGTGAACATATACTGAGGCTCAAGGCTTAGTGGAAGTTGACTCATCCGTCATCTTGGATCCATTTGGTTCTAATCAGCTTTTGCCATGTCCTAAGGGCTTCCCAGGTGACACAGTGGCAAAGAATCCACCTGCCAATGCAGGAGACACAAGAGTCTCAAGTCCAATTCTGGGTCAGGAAGATCCCCTGGAGGAGGAAATGGCAGCCCACTCCAATACTCTTGCCTGGAACATTCCATGGACAGAGGAGCCTGGTGGGCTACAGTCATGGAGTCTCAAAGAGTCGGACACGACTGAGCAAATGAGAACACACACACGTGGCTATGTCATTCTTTCAAAGGTTGTGCCTTGCCTCCTTCCCTCCTGCTTCATTTCTACAGTATCGATTAGCTCATGAAGAATTGGGAAATAGAGAAATGTCAGTATAATGTGGAGGCAATCTGGTTCATATGTAATTTTTCTAGGTGAGGGGAGCCAAAAAAGCAGGAATAGAAATAAAACCTTCAAGAGTGAAGGAGAGAGCCCTCAGTCCATGGCTGCTCATGCAGCAGAAACTCTTTCAGCCCCATTTTCATAAAATTGAAATAAGCCCTCCCCAGAGAGGAACATTCCAGAGTCCTTTAGCTTATCCTCTTGACATTCTGCACACCCCAAACTCACCTTCAAAGGACCCCCATTGCTCAAGATCTCTGCTTCCATCTACCTACCAGCCTGTTGCTAATTAAGGAGTTGCCAGACTTTCCACTAGATTTTTTCTGTACATTTTAGGCTCCTCTGGGACAGCCTCTAGCTGTATTGAACTGCCTGCCTGAGTAGTCTGCTGTCTCCCAAGGCATCAATGCTAACTTAGTTAGTGCTCTAGTCACAAAGTGGTACTAGCGTGACTGGGCACCTCTCACCCTCAGTCCGTTTTCTCCATTAAGTTTTGTTAATTTCAGACACAGTTTTGCAAAACATCAGATTCTTGGTCTTTGGCTTTTTTTGCTAAAACACAGAAACTCTGTACCGATAAACGTAACTCCTCTCAACCTACCAAAAACTGAAATATATATATATATATATATATATATATATATATATATATATGATAAGGCCCTCTACATTTCTAATCTATTTGCCCAAAAGTTCATTTAAGTACTTGCGATGTGCCAGGCACCATGCACATCTCTTCAGATGCCCTGTTGAGAACCATCTGAAGGTTTTTCACTTCCATTAATGATAGAATATGCTTTGGGACTTAAGATTTTCCCCTCAAATATCCTTTACGTGCTTCAAAATTCATTCCTAAACGTGGAGAATATTCTTTTAATAAACCAGTCTACTCTGTGACTTAAAACAGAGAGCTGTAACTCAGACGTCCTCTCGCTGGTGTTTCATCCTTTTCCCTACCTCATGTTCATCAGGCTCTCGGGAAGGGCATCGGCCCCAACAAGACAGTCTCTATGAGTCCCTATCTGGTAGCTCACTCCACAGCTGCTGGCTCGCTTCCCTCCACATCCTCAGGCTTTCTTTCACAGCTGTGGCTTTCACTCAACAAACTAGACCACACTTGGCTTTTCATCTTCCTGAAGCTAATTTATAACAGAGACCCTAAAAGAAAGCAAATCTAAACAAAGTACACACACCCCTCACACTAATTTTATTACAAAACCAACATTTCTCTATCAATGTGGGGGGGAGGGGAAGCAGGACTTCAAAAACTAATATTTCAAATACCAAAGAAAATATTTTTTCAGCTCCATCCATTTACTAAGCCTCATAGGATTAATATGTGTTACAGGCAGAGAGGATTTTAGCTTGCAAACATATGGCTTGCTTTTATAAGCAATGGTTAAGACACAAATAAAACTGGAAGGTAATCCAAAGCTTACCCTAATTCATAGTAAAATGACAAAGGTAAATATATGTTTAGAGTATGCACGTATGAAAGCCCATGGCATGTGTGCTCAGTTGCCCAGTCATGTCCAAGTCTTTGTGACCCTATTAACTATAGCCCACCAGGGCCTACTGTCCATGGAATCCTCCAGTCGAGAATACTGGAGTGAGTTGCAATTTCCTCTCTGTGGGATCTTCCCGACCCAGGGATAGAACCCATGTCTTTGGCATCTTCTGCACTGGTGGGTGGATTCTTTACCACTGAGCCACCTGGGAAGCCCCAAAGCACATGGAGATGTGCATTAATATATATGACTATACAAACTGAAATAATAAAATCAACTTTTCTCCTCAACTCAACTCAGACGCACAGAATGGGAAGATGTATGAATCTTTGCTAAAGAACAATTTTAATCAATGATTTACACATATTATTGCAAGTATTATTTTAAATTTTCTCTCAAGGTACTTGTGTAGCTAAGACAATGGCTTGTAGAAGGCATACGCCTTAGCTAAACCCAAGGGGCACAATTACCAAGCAGGGGACTCAATTACTACATAATAATGTGAGCACTGATTACACTGTGGAGAGCTTGCCTTTCACTTTACACTATAGTTAAGAAAATATGTTCTCCTTCCTTAAAGTTTTAAAATGTACTGTCTCAGGAAATTAAAGCATGTCCTTCTGAAGTGTCTCATTTGTATGTATCTCTGAATCATCTGGATGAAATAACTAAGGGGTATATACTCAACCTACCCAGAGCAGGGCTCATAACAGTGACCATATCTAAGGCTATCGACCAGAGGTGAAGCACCAGTCACTCCCAATCCCTGACCCACTGAACAGGACTTTACATATCAATTGCTACCACAGGCTATATTTCCAAGAGCTTCACAGGATGTGATTCTAGACCACTGGTTCTCCACCCTGGCTACACAATAAGATCACTTGGATATTTTAAAATAAAATCACTAGGGCATATTTTTTAAATGCATGCATGTATGCATGCTAAGTCGCTTCAGTTGTGTCTGAATCTTTGTGATGCTATGGACTATAGCCCACCAGACTCTTCTGTCCAGGGGATTCTCCAGGCAAGAATACTGGAGTGGGTTGCCATGCCCTCCTCCAGGGGAATCTTTCCAACCCAGGGATTAAACCTGTGTCTCCTGTGTCTGCTGCACTGGCAAGTGGGTTCTTTACCACTAGTGCCACCACTGTGTGGCTCTGATAGTAAAGAATCAGCCTCTAATGCAGGAGACCTGGGTTCAATCCCCAGATAAGGAAGATCCCCTGGAAAAGGGAATGGCTACCCACTCCAGTGTTCTTGCCTGGAGAATCCCATGGACAGAGGAGACTGGCAAGCTACAGTCCATGGGGTCACAGAGAGTGAGACATGACTGAGCGACTAACACTTTTCAAGCTCGGGAGCAGCCACCTTGAGAACTGTCTTAAAATTGCTAGAAGTTATTAACCTTTCTCTCCCTCTGTTTGCTCAACTCTAACATTGGAATAATAATAACACCTATTTATAGGGTTGTTTTGAAAATTAAATAAGTTAATGAATAGAAATCTCTTAAAACAGACTGACACATAGTAATTCACTATAAGCACATGAGTTGTTGTTTTATCCCAAGCATTCAGGAAAGTCTAATATCCCCATTCAGTTCTGCACAGTAGTGCAGATGGGACAGTAAAGGGACATGGGGCCAGCGCATACTCACTCCTTTAGCACCCACTCAGAGAAGGCAACATTCTGCTGAGGACATTCTAACCTGAAAATGACCAGTTTCCTTGTGAATGATGAGCACTAAAATCACCAGTAGTCCAAGGTGATGCTAGAAACAGCAGCGCACTAATGAATTTAAATGGCCCAAAAGTTTATCTCTAAGCACAAAGATTGTCCAGGGCAAATGCCAGTACCACCTTTCCATGCTACCAATGTGGCCATTCACTTCACAGACAATGCTATTTCACCTGTGAGTTATGCAAAAACATACTACTGCATTCAGCGGTAAATACCCTGACACAATGAAAAATTTGTGTTATGGCAGAGCAGAGTCCCAAGGAGTTCTGTGACTCTAGCTTGACAACACAGCTTATATAAACAGACGAAGGCAGAATATCGGTTTCTGGGTCCTGGCTCACTCTATAGCTTTTGTGTAAGCTAGTCATTTAAAATGAAGTATTTAATCAATACTTGCAAGCCAAAAACAAAGAATGCAATTGGTCATCCAGCAAATCAATGCTGAATAGTCAATACAGACAAAGCATGATAGAAAGTCAAGACAGCAAGACCATGGCATTTTATATTCTCTGCATTTTTAAATGTCTAAGTCACTTATAAAAGAGTGTTCAGTGAGAAATGAGGTAAATTCTGTAGAATGCTTTTACAGAAAACAAAAAAAAACATTTCATTCAACCACAATTCTGCAATTTTAATGGACCTTTAACATTTGGGAGACTTAACCCCCACTGGGTTTGTGTAATAGCTCAAGGCTTTCCTATTTCCGTTAGCCTCCAGCTAATGACACCCGATTCTTCTGTCTGGGAGTGCTTTTGCTTGAGGCCTGTCATTGCCTCCCATGAGCAAAAGTATATTAAGGGAAAAGCAGAGAGTAACCCTACCTGGTATATTTGATATATGGGTGCTAGACAATTAAGGACATGAGGATTTAATCTTATAAGATTCCAGGAGTCTAAAAACTTCAGAAATTCAAATAATTATCATAGAAGAATCCCAGAAGGGCGAATAGCAGAAATATTTTGCTCTCACCACTTTTATTATTCTGTATCTATACATTTAACAAATTTATACTGAGCACTCATGATGTGCTAACTATTCTGGCCTTGAGATACAACGTGATACAAAAGAGAGCTTCCTTTATCTTTGTTTTATTAGAGTGTAGAGAGTTGAAGGATGCAGGTAATAAAAACTGAAAAATGAAGATGATTTTACCTAGTATTTTCTTTTTAATGTGCAAGAGATGAGAGATGAGAGTGACGCAGGGTCACTGTGACACTGACATCAGAGCAGGCGGTGACTAAGAACGAAGGCTCAGGGAGGGCTGTAGAAAGAGCATTTCCAGAGGATGAAACTCACTGTGCATTGGTCTAGAGATAGAAATAGTCCCACTGGTTCAAGAGATCTAAAGTAAGTGCCAGTAAGACTAGAGGGAGGGAGCAAGGAGGAAAGATTTGGAGGAACGTGGTCAGAGCCTGAATATAAGCAACATTGGGTGGTTTGAAGCAAGAGAGTGATGCTATTGGATTTCTGTTTCATTTATGAAAGTGTTACTGGTAACTGCCCAAGAGGGTAGTTGGTGTGGAAGAAGGATGGAAGCAAGAGAAGATGAACATGACATTAACATGTGAAGCACACGATAATTCACCTGTAGAATCCTGCTGACCTTCCCTCTCTGACTCAGACTGAGGCTGGAACACTACCTGCTTCCTCTGAAATGGAGACAAAAAAATCCTTAGCTCCACTGTCTGATCAGTGCTTTTTTTATTTTATCTCAAGATCTGAATGGTCCATAACACCCACATAGATACAACTCAAATCCCAGGTAATAGTCAAATAATTGCCTAATTAATTTTTTGATTGGTAAAAAATAAACTTCTTTTTCATTACAATGAGTTTAAGAGACTTGAGTCATTGTCATGACCCATACATAGTAATATTTATGCATAGCAAGAGAACATATTCTCTACTGTTCACAATAACAACCTATTTTTTGTTGCCATTGTCATTTTTATTTTTAACTTCAAAATGTGATAAACATCGCATAAATGTAAACCTGAATTGTCACCGCTAAACACACTCATGAAACCCCTGCTCAGATTGCAAATCCCCAGAGGCTTCCACTCAGTCACTATGGGAGTTGCTACCTCCACCCCCTCCTCCCATCCCTCAGGAAGGCAGTAACCATTGTCCTGACTTCTAACAGCATAAACTAATTATGCCTATTTTTATACTTCATGTAAATGGAACTCAGATGTAGAGAACAGACTTTTGGACTTAGTGGGAGAAAGGAAGGGACTCTGAGAGAATAGCATTGAAACATACACATTGCCATATGTAAAACAGCTGACCAGTGCAAGTGTGAATCATGACTCAGGGCACCCAAAGCTGATGCTCTGGAACAGCCCGGAGGGATGGGATGGGGAGGGAGGTGGGAGGGGGGCTCGGGATGGGAGGACATGTGTGTACCTAAGGCTGATTCACGTTAATGTACGGCCAAAACCATCAAAATAGTGTAAAGTAATTATCCTCCAACTAAAATAAATAAATTTTTTAAAAAGGGTCTCTATACAATATGGTTTCTTCTATGCCTTACTTCTTTCATTCAATATTGTGTTTCATATATATCCATATTATTGTGCAGTTGTAGCACAATCATTCTTACTGTTCTCCACTGGGTATTCAACGAACTTACTGTTAATGGGTATCTGCATAGTCTCCACTTTGAGCTATGCTAAGAGGTGTCATTAGGGGAAAAGAAAGGAAAAGGAATAGGTTTCTATATATGAATACACATGCACAAGCATACACTTTGGCTGAGTATATATCTAGAAATAAAACTGCCAGGCCATTGAGTATGTATTTTAAACTTCAATAAATATTACTAAGGAGTTTTCCAAAGAGATTATACCAGTTTGCATCACCAGTGTGAATTTCTGTCGTTCCATAACCTGGAAAGATCTAGTTTTGTTTTTTTTATGAGGTCCTACTTTAGAGGTAATAAAATAGATTATGAAGTACTTTAGAAACATTATGAAGTACTTTAATGATCAATCAAAATTCAGGTTTCACCTCTCTCATACAAGATGTATTTCTTTAAGGAAATTATTTGTGTCTTCAGCCACACATATTACAGAGATGAGAAAGGCATGAGATGAGTGTTTGGAGCTGATATCACCCCAGCACCATTACTAGTGTCTGGGACTCCTACCATGAATGAGTCACTCTGCTCTACATACCATAGCTCATGCTGTAAGGAGACTAGAATGGCAGTCAGACACCTTAGCACCTAAGGATTTGATTCTCTAGCCAATAACAAAACCTTTTCCAGACTATTGTTTTCATGCACACTTCTTAATTAAGGTGTGTATGAATTTGGTCAACCATTACATTGCACTCAAGCTACATTGATGTTTAAAAACCAACTCCTGACAGTTCAGAGTAGGCATGTTTTAATCAGTAAAGAAACACAGTGATTATAGAATCACAGTTTGGGGGACATTTTGTCTGAAGTCATCAGGCCTATTAGAAAGTTCATCCTTCTGTAGTTTTAGAAGCAAGTGCAACCTTAATGACATTTCATGAAAAATTGTATTTGATGAGTATAAGGCATAGTTTGCTGAAAAAAGTGCACACTCAAACTAAGTTAGTATCTATGTTGAATCATTGTGCCAGGTTTATTAGGTCAGCCACAAAGTGGGTTGTGGCACCAGCTCTTCCAAAATGCCTATGAATGACACCAAAAGTCACGACCTGTGAGTGGCAGCTGCTTCTCTTGCCTTGATCAACAGGCTCAATAATTAATATGGGATATTATCCATGTATTTTAAAGGTAGAATATTCAACAGGAGAAAGTCAGTTAATGTCACATTTAATCATTTCCAAGTAAGGGAATATAAATATCCACCTTTCTCCACTTATCCAACCATGCATTTTCTTCTCAGTTTCTAGGTAGGTACATACTTTTCAGGAGAGTGTAGTTATTAAGAAAATAGAGATTGGAGTATTATAGCCCTTTATTCAGGAGAGAACACAAATAAATTTTCAATGAGCTTAAGAATGGTGATAAAAATAAGATTCTTTCTGGGGAACAGGAAGTAGCAAGCCTGTGTCATTTTAATGTGTGTTGTACACATATTCTGTATTATGTATCAGAGAGTATCAGAAGTTTACAAGACTCCTGTATGTCATTGAGACACTTTCTCCAATGCAAGGGTCTCAAGTCATTCATTATCTTGTTCTACTTCCCAGGGTTTGTTATTGTGGTGGTGAGAGTTGTGGTTAGCTTAATTCATGCAAAATATTCTGAGCATCAAATATCATAATCACTTATAAGAGAGGAAAAGTTTGGTTTACAAGCATTGTACTTGGTATCTGGGGAATCCTGGAATTTCCATTGCTATTCAGTATTCAGTATTCACCATGTTTTTACTCCTCTGATAAGATTGATGCTTCTGTAACAAGTCAGGTGAAACAGTGCCAATTTGCACTGGCCCATGGACTTGGTTTTCACAATTGTCAGCCCTTAATATTCTTACCACATATGTAAAGATCAGCTCTGTACTTTCTCCATTCATTAATATTATCTTTCAAAAATTAAGTCACAAAGAAATAAGCATTTTAAGACTCCAATATTTAGTATTTAAAGGAAATTTAAGAGGATTTTGGCTCAGTTGTCTGCTGAGAATTATCTTCCCTGATCGGACAAAGGATCAGGCAATTTAACACTGTGGCTAAAAGCTCAGGTGTCAAGGGCAGAACCTGAGTTTGAGGCCAAGCTTTCCAACTTGTAAGCCTCCAGATCTTAGGCAAGCTCAGGAAGCTCACAGAGTCAGGCTCCTCACCTCTAAAACTTGGGTAACAGTATTTATCTCCAGGATGTTTTATAAGAGAGGAACATGAGGAAACACACATTTAGCCCTTAGCTGTTATCTAACCTCTCACCACAGGATACCTATTATCTTGTTTGTTCATCTTTAGGAAAAGGGGCACCTCAGGGAGGAAAATCTTTATCGAAATGATCCAGAAAAAAAAAAAAAGAAAGAAAGAAAGAAAAATCTTTCCTCAAAAAGCAGTTGCCAGGAAACAAAACCAGTAGAACTGGATACTTCAGTCAGGAAATGGAGTCTGGTAATTTTGATGTCCCTAGCCAGCCCTCAGAAACGGGTAATAAAATGGAAAATGGTCTTAAAAGGGATTAAATTTCTGATTTCTAGTCTGAAAAGGCCATCAAATGGGAAGGGTATTGAAGTCAAAGAGCCTGGTGACCCGGATGGCTCATCTCTGAGAAATTCTGCACCTCAGCCATTCAGTCACCCGCTGGGCCCCCACAGCCCACTGTGGGAAAAGGAAAGCCAGCTGCAGCAAAGGTCTGCAACCTTCCGTAAGTGAGGAGAGCCCTTTCTCAGTTGTTGACTTCCTGAAAGCAAGCATAGGCAGACCTGGTCTTGGCCAGAGCTGTGCCCTCCCGCATCTGCCCTCTGCCTTCACGTGGCTCCTCCAGGACTGTCTGAATCCACCAGACTGGACAGTTATGTTACTCCTGACTGGAATGTTCAGCTCTGATATCGCCATTCTTAATGGTGTAACTTGGCTCTTGGCATGGGGTTTTTCTGAACTAAAATGGGAAACAAACACTGTATTGGAATTAGACCTGAGTTTGAATCTCTCCTGGAGAAGGAAATGGCAACCCACTCCAGTACTTTTGCCTGGAAATTCCATGGATGGAGGAGCCTGGTAGGCTACAGTCCTTGGGGTCTCAAAGAGTCGGACACGACTGAGAGACTTCAATGTCAACTTCAACGTTGAATCTCTCCACTTTTCAGCTTTGTGACCTTGGGCAAGTAACCTAACATCTTCCGAGGTTCTTATCTGTAAAATGGGTCTGAGGGGAATTAGATCAGCCCAAGACGGTCCAGGCACAGTCCAGGGCAGTGTGCTGAGCGCCTGTTTCTCTTCCCTGTGCCAAACTCTCTACCTCACTTTTCCCCTCTTCAGTCCCCTGGAAAGGCCTTAGAAACTACCTCCCAGAATATGTTCTGAAAATATTCTTTAATTGGTGTTTCTTCCCCAAAGAATCTCTTCATCAAATAAAGTTGGGGATCTCACCAGATTAAGTAAGGATTGCTATTGTTGTTCAGCCACTAAGTTGTCTCTGACTCTTTGCAACCCCATGGACTGCAGACTGCCAGGCTCGTCTGTCCTTCACTATCTCCCAGAGTTTGCTCAAATTCATGTCCATAGAGTCAGTGGTGCTATCTAACCATTCCATCTTCTGCCATCCCTTTCTCTTTTGCCCTCAATCTTTCCCAGCATCAGGGTCTTTTCCAATAAGTCAGCTCTTCTCATCAGGTGGCCGAAGTAGTGGAGCTTCAGCTTTAGCATCAATCCTTACAATGAATTTTCAGGGTTGATTTCCTTTGGAATTGACTGATCTGATATCTTTGCTGGGCAAGGGACTCTCAAGTGTCTTCTCCAGCACCACAGTTCAAAGGCATCAATTCTTCAGTGCTCAGCCTATTTTATTGTCTAGCTTTCACATCCACACATGACTACTGGAAAAAACATAGCTTTGGCTAGACGGACCTTTGCTGGCAAAGTGATGTCTCTGCTTTTTAATATGCTATTCTTCCAAGGAGCAATCATCTTTTAACTTCATAACTGCAATCGCCATCCACAGTGACTCATCTGCTGGTCCTGAATTTTCTTATTTTGCATTTTGAGATCTGATATCTGGACAAACAATAAGAACCCTACAGTCGAGTCAGCACAGATGACTGTCAGATCAGGGAAGGGGAGCCCTGTCCCAAGCATAGCGTTGCTACTTGTCCATCACGGTGACTTCTTTACCACTGGCCCTTTCCTCTGATGAGGCAGCTTTCCAACTGAGGTCAGTGCTTTGATGGCAGCAGGAGATTCACCAGGGCAGCCGAACACTCACCTCCCCCAGCCACCCCGGCAAGCAGCTTAGCTTATTGTATATTGTATCATATGTTTGACTTCCTCAAAAGATGGCATTCGAAGAGGATTCTGTGAGCCTGAAATGCAAAGTCATTGAACTGCCAGTTTGCTTTCAGGCCTCCTCTGTCTCTGGCCTGCTGTACTTTTATCTGAAAAGTGTCAGTGTAGTCCAAAGATAGAAGCAAGCAACTGAGACATTTTTACAAGGATTGCTGTTACCCTGTACTGGAAGTTTCCTAAACTGTCAGCAGGTTGAGGATATTCTAACACCTTCCTCCTGCTATAATTGCTGTATTTGTACAGCATTGCAGAAAGATTGTCATGAGCATTTATTTCATTTTCTCATCAACAAACTACAGAAAAAATAAGGAAGATATTATAATTTCTGCTAAAGCCAGGGCTAAGAGAAATTAAATATCTTACTAGAAATAGTAGGCTAATCAGTGGAAGACGAGAAACATAAATCTAGAAGTTCTGATATTTTCCACTGCACCTGACCCTTCTAGATAACTTTTTTTTTTTTAATCTGGCTCCTGGAGAAGGGAATGGCTACCCACTCCAGTGTTCTTGCCTGGAGAATTTCATGGATAGAGGAGCCTGGCAGGCTACAATCCATGGGATCACAAAGAGTTGGACATGACTGAGCGACTTTAAAAAAAAAATCAAAAGACAATCTGAACTTTAATTAAATAAGTATAAGATTGAAAGTCCATCACATCAAAACCTCTCAGAGAATTATTAATACTTACTAACTGTAGCACTTCATGCCATAAACCTTTCAAGATCTTCCCTTGGCAAACATAAATTGCCGAATAAGAACTCCATGGATAGATAGAACCAACCTTGGTGCTCTGAGAGGTAGCAGCTCACTCTGAGGGGTTTCCCAGCCTGTATGCCTTTTTCTGACAAGTAATCCTGACATCATTTCCTCTGAGGGTGATAAGGGCTCCCATAATCCCTTTCTTTCATCATGTTCCCAGCATTCCTCTCTCTGATGGAGGCTCCCAGCATCCTTCCCTTTCATCATGTTCCCAGTATCCCTCTCTATGAAGGCAAGTTCCCAGCATCCCTCCCTTATATTGCCTTCCCAACATCCCTCTCTCTTGTGGGGATTCCCAGCCTCCCTCTCTTACATGGTGATTCCAGGATCCCTCTCTTTGTTAGATAACTTTATTTTGATGAAGGACAAGGGTCATGAACAAAACAGAAGGAGATTAAAAAAATTATTTTGAATTACTGTTCCTTATATTTTTCTTACTAATAAACTTGACTATTACATTTCACAGTAAATATACATATACAATAGATATCTGTAGATGTGTAGACAAATATTATCAAAGAACTGAAATTCACTTATGCATTCAATGTTTTACAAGTGATCATTGTACTCCAACTTTCAGAAACCATCTGGACTTAATTATGAATTTTTTAATTAGGCTGCATCACTCATGATCCCTTCAGACCAGATATTAAGAAACAACTCAGGAAATATTGCTATGAGTACAGACACAGGAATCACCTTTCTAAGTGAAAAGTGTTGAAGGAAACTGAAAGTGACCAGGAATGAACTGGGCCCTTTGGCTTATTATGCTATTTCATGTTTGGGATGGACCTTTGTTCTGAGGAGGCATCAATTTCTGTAGGATCTAAAGCCCATCAGCTTTTTGAAGGTGCCTTAAAGAAGTCAGGGAATGAGTACTTTAGGGGATCTCACAACCTCACACATTTAGAAATAGGGTGTGCCTTCAGGAGTCAAATATCTAATTATCAGACTCCCGGGTTCTGCCATGTGAAGTGGAAAACTTTCCCTGAGAGTGACTACTGTCTTTGGGCTCTGTAAATTGAAACAATTACTCTGCTTTTAAGATGACAAATCAACTTAATTTGCAGAAACAGATGGATTCACATATGCATTTTATAACTCTCTTCAGGATTATCTGAAAGCAAACATTTTAGGTACTCTGTAACCCAATTTTAATCTACTTAACTTTTATCTAAGCTAGAAATTAGAATAACTAATAACTTTAAAATGAAGAACAAAATAAAATAGACAAGTTCTAGGTTCTATAAACTTTTCGCTGCAGTGATTTGTCACAATGTGTAACAGATTATGTAAAATAGCAATATCTTATCATTTCAGTATTTTCCCTACTTGGAACTTCCTATCCTAAAACTATACCTCTGGGGAATGCTGTGACAAAACCCAACTTTAAGTAGTCTAAAAGGGTAATAATTTATTTCATTTATTGGCATATTCATTCTTTCAGTCACCAAAAATAATGTGTTGCGCTATAGGCCATGCACTCTGCCAAGCATTGGACATAAAATGACTAACAAAAAGGGTCTCTATTGTCATAAAGTTTACGGTCATGTGCATAGGCTTTCCCTCTTGACCTACTGATTTTCATCTGACATAAAATTCTAACAGCTCAACATATTTAAGAGTCATGTCTAGATCACAATAGAAATATCAAGTTACAAAGGGAAAGGGCTCCCAGAAGAGGTGAGGAGAGCAGGGAGAGAGGAAAAACTAACCAGAAAAGGAGAAAACTTAGTAGGATACATTCATTCAGACAAGTATTTATTAAAGTGAAGTCACTCAGTCGTGTCTGACTCTTTGCGACCCCATAGTATGTAGCCTGCCAGGCTCCTCCATCCATGGGATTTTCCAAGCAAGAATATTGGAGTGCGTTGCCATTTCCTTCTCCAGGGAATCTTCCTGACTCAGGGATCGAATCTGGGTCCCTTGCATTGCAGGCAGACTGTTTACCATCTGAGTTACTAGGGACTCCCTATAAGAATGAGGTAAGATTTGGGGTTTTTTTTTGTTTGTTTAGTGATTGTCTCCAATATTTATTTATTGAGTATCCTGTAAATGTCAATACCACTCTAGGAACTGGAGAAAATCACTGAACAAAAAGCCCCCAAATCTTACCTTATTCTTATAGGACTCACCTTCTATTACTGAACAGACAAACATCTAAAAGCATGTGAAGTTGAGGAGAGATCAGGTAAAGATGTGCAAATGATAATATAATAATGATGTCAGCAAACCATTTTCTGACACTACATGCTAGACACCATTCCAAACCTTTTCCCTATAAAAATTCACTGAATTCAACACTCTTCTGAGATGTGGACTATCATACTTCTGTTACATGGGTAACAGAAGAGGAAATTGAGGCATTCCTCCAGAGATGAACTTTTACAGAAGCATACCTACAAACAAAGGGCTTCCCTGCTGGCTCAGACAGTAAAGAATCTGCCTGCAATGTGGGAGACTCTGGTTCAATCCCTGAGCCGGGAAGATCCCCTGGAGAAGGAAATGCTTCTTGCTGGAAGCATTCCACTGGAGTGGAAGCATTCCAGCTTCTTGCTGGAAGCATTCCACTCCAGCATTCTTGCCTGGAAAATCCCATGGATAGAGAAGCCTAGCAGGCTACCATCCATGGGGTTGCAAAGAGTTGGACCCAACTGAATGACTAACACACACACATACCTACAACCAATGTGTGATTGTCCTGGTCAAAGCAGCCGTGAGTAGCTTCTTCACACTCAACCTCCACCTCATACTCCTAGTTGCCCGTGGCAATTCTTCAAGAAATGAGATCTTTTGGCTTTGCAGAAAAAAATTGGAAAATCACTGACTTCTGATAGCTCATTTCTTGTGAGGCTGAACGGCTGATACAGCATCTGCTCATTCTATTCTAAAGAGTTAATGGATATTTTAGATGTATTCTTTCATCCTTTACCTTTATCTTCCTATAAAGTGAGGAGTTGAAAGAAAGGTATCCCTATTTCATAAATGAACTTAACAAGACGTAAAGAGGTACTGGCTAACACTGTTTTCTACCAGTTACTATGAGACTAATCAGATCATAAAACTGAAAATGTTATTTTATTCTTCCCTCCAAGTACCAACAGGACCTAAGTCCTCCATTTAGATGAAAACATACTCTAGAGTAGGTCATTTCACAAACATTGCAGTAATGTTTTTCACTTAAGACTGTTAACCTTTGCTAATATTTATTGAACATGTATTTCATGAACCTTTCACCAAATTAGAAGTTGAGACCGTACAGAGGCTTATGGTCTATAATATTGAGGTCAAACAATATAGCTAAAGAGAAAGAATATAAATGTTATTTTTGATATATTTTTAAAGGTCGGTTTTCATTCCAATCCCAAAGAAAGGGAATGCCAAATAATTTTCAAATTACCACACAATTGCACTCATTTCACATGTCGGTAAGATTATCCTCAAAATTCTTCAAGCTATGCTTCAGCACCATGTGAGCTAAGAACTTCCAGATGTACATGCTGGATTTTGAAAAGGCAGAGGAACCAGAGATCAAATTGCTAACAAATGCTGGATCATAGAAAAAGCAAATGAATTCCCCAAAAAATATCCTCTACTTCTGCTTCACTGACTACGTGAAAGCCTTTGACTATGCAGGTTACAACTGTGTCATATGCTTAATGAGATGGAAATACCAGATCATGTTACGTGCTCCTGAGAAACCTGAATGCAGGGCAAGAAGCAACAGAATTGGACATGGAACAATAGACTGGTTCAAAATTGGGAAAGAGTAGGCCAAGGCTGTATATTGTCACTCTGTTTATTTAACTTATATGCAGAGTACATAATGAGAAATGCTGGGCTGGATAAAACACAAGATGGAATCAAGATTGCAGGGAGAATAACCTCAGATATGCAGATGATACCACTTTAATGGCAGAAAGTGACGAGAAACTAAACAGCCTCTGGATGAAGGTGAAAGAGGACTATGAAAAGCGTGACTTTCAAAAAATGAAGATCATGGCATCTGGTCCTATGACTTCATAGCAAATAGATGGGGAAAATGTGGAAACAGTGGCAGATTTCATTTTCTTAGGCTCCAAAATCACTGCAGATGGTGACCTCAGCCATGAAATTAAAGGACACTTGCTCCTTAGAAGAATAGCTACAACAAACCTACACAGTGTACTAAAAAGCAGAGACATAGCTTTGCCAACAAAGTCCGTCTAGTCAAAGCTATGGTTTTTCCAGTAGTCATGTATGGATGTGAGAGTTGGACCATAAAGAAAGCTGAGTGCCAAAGAATTGATGCTTTTGAACTGTAGTGTTGGAGAAGACTTGAGACTCCCTTGGACAACAAGGAGATCAAACCAGTTAATCCTAAAGGAAATCAACCCTGAGTATTCATTGGCAGGGCTGGTGCTGAAGCTGAAGCTCCAATACTTTGGCCACTTGATGCA
The DNA here is from genome assembly GCF_910594005.1 of Cervus elaphus. Taxonomy (NCBI): domain Eukaryota; kingdom Metazoa; phylum Chordata; class Mammalia; order Artiodactyla; family Cervidae; genus Cervus; species Cervus elaphus. Next base: position 19,390,506 of record NC_057842.1, on the reverse strand, counting down.
AAGAGCTGACTCACTGGAAAAGACCTGATGGTGGGAAAGATTGAGGGCAAGAGGAGACAGGGTGACAGAGCATGAGATGGTTGAATGGCATCACTGACTCAGTGGACATGAGTCTGAGCAAACTCTGGGAGATAGTGAAGGACCCGGGGTCACAGACAGTCGGATATGACTTAGCGACTGAAAAACAACAATATCCAAAGAAGGGTGTCTGTGTGTAGGGGTAAATTGATGGTTTAGTGAATGAATGGGTGAAAAGCAGATGAAAGGGTATATAGATGGATGCATGGAAAGGTGTATGTATGGATGGATGGGTGGATGAATGGATGGATTGGTTGAGAAGAATGAATGGGTGGATGGACCACAGGTTGATTAATAGAGTGAAGGTGAAAGGATACATATAGATAGACAAAATAACTACTAAATAAATAGTAAAGATATGAGTGCTGTTCATACACAAATCAGTATCCGTTATTACTGAAGCTGATTAAATGATGTTTACCATTATGTATTTAAGAATGCAAGAAAACAGGTTATGAGCAATTTATAAATTTTTGTATTTGTCTAATGCTAAAAGAATGAATTCTTAAATGTATTTAGAATAATTATCAAATAAATCATTATTCATAGCTATAGTAAATAATTATTTAAGAAAGTGTCTTGAAGTTGAATCTTTAAAAACAGATATCTTGAAAAAGTGGAAAGGAAGACACTCCCAGCAGAAAGAAGTAATGCCAGAGGAAGAAATAATGCTAGATGGTTTAGAGACAAGAAATAAATCCATGTGTTGGATGTGGAAGTTTCACGTTGGGAAAGGGTGAATGATGAGGCTGACAGCAAAGCAGGTGCCAGATTATGGAGCATCTCATGCCCTTGGATGAGGTGTTTAGAGTTTTCCCTCTGCAAACTAAGGAGATCTTGCATATCTGTGGTTTTGCTTGGGTTTTTAGTTTGGGGGATTTGTTTGCTTGATTGGTTTTTAAAAGTAATGTATGCCAACTACATCACTGCAGTCCATGAGGTTGCAGAGTCGGACACAACTGGGCAACTGAACAACCACAGCATGCCAACTACTGTCTTGGAGAAATTACTCCACGTGATAAAGAGATGATTAATGAAGGGAGAGGAAGTCTACATTTGCTAACAAAGATGACACCAGCTCTTCTGCTCAGATAGCTCCTTAGAAAGATCTTCAGTGACCAACCTGAGCTAGGCTTAGCTGATCCATACCCCTACTAACTCACCACCCTTTTACCTTGCTTTATTTACCTTTACAGGCTTTATGTTTACTCTGATATAAACATATATACTTAATTTTTACTTGTTTATTCTACTTATTTTCTTTATCCCTCTAGAATATATGCTTCAAGAGTATAGGAAATTGAGTTTGCTCACTGATTTATTTCTAGTTTACAGAAAATTACCTGGCCCAGGGTGGCATTCAGTAAATATTTGTTTTACAAAGAATGAGTCTAAACAATAAGGAGTCATTTATAGAAAGTCCACAAACCTGTAAATTCAGTCATAGTGCATGTATGTTAGTCACTCAGTCGTGTCTGACTCTTGATGATCCCATGAACTGTAGCCCACCAGGTTCCTCTGTCCATGGAATTCTTCATGCAAGAATATTGGAGTGGGTTGCCATTTCCTCCTCCAGGGGATCTTCCCAACCCCAGGACTGAACCTGGATTTCTAGCATCACAGGCAGATTCTTTACTGGCTGAGCTACCAGGGAAGCCCAATAAAACTTTTAAAATAAGTAAAAATTATTTTAACTGAGGAAAAAATCCAAAGCACATTAAATAAGGTAGTCACATATTGACAAAACATACAAAGCTAACCTAATTATAGAATATGAAATTCAGCAATTAATAATTTTAAACCCCTTTGCTATAAAAAGCATTAAGAAATTACAGGGTATTATGTAAACAAGAAATAACCTTTAAATCCACAAAATTCAAATCTCAGACCTGGGAAGGAGAAGGAGGAGCACAGAATCTGGTCTGTAATTCTGCAGAAAGCTAAGGAAACAGAGCCAGACCATGGCTTCTTTCTCAGAGCTAACAAGACTTGGATGAACTTCATATTAAATGGAACCTACCTCCAAGTCTACCTCATCTAGGCTTCCCACATAGAAAAACAAATTTGTTGGCAGAGACAGAGGTAATAAATCAAACAGTCCAACCAACTCATTTAAACTTGGTTTTTTGGTTGTGGTACATTGTGAAAATATTCATCCCCAAGAACTTGCAGAGACAGAGTACTGCTTGTCCTCACCCCATTTCCCTCCTTCCTCCAGAAACCAAGTGGCAGGTTGGGTCCAGGTTTACAAATGAGTTGTATAGCTGCCAACATCATTCCCCACACAGACAAAACATTAAGGGAAAGAGCTATACATTGAAAAATTAACCATTTTACATTTGGAATCAAAGATTATATTTGACTTCCTCAACACTAATAACTCTAGAAATTCTGAACCAAGAGATAGGATATGAAAAAGTTAGATGGCCTCATCAACTCAATGGACATGAGTTTGGGCAAACTTCAGGAGATACTGAAGGACAGGGAAGCTTGGCGTGCTGCAGTCTGTGGGGTTGCAAAGAGTTGGGCTCAACTTGGCGACTAAACAATGAACAATCTTGCTGAGATACTGTAAACATTCAGCTGGTGCTTCAACAAAACTTCTTTTCAAAGATCATTTGAGACGAACACACATACGTAAACCAAAAAGCATTTCTTCTAAAGACAAAAATGTGTGCAATTTGAGAACATTCTATCACCTTGTTCATATTTGGGAACAATTCATCTACATCTGCAGCTCTCCTTCTCTCTGTCCCCTCTCAACTCAGCTTCTTCAGGTTTCATATTGCAGCAGGGGAAGTACACTAATTCATAACCAAGTCCATTATCCTACAGCAGAAGGGAACGTTGTAATTCTTCTTTGCAGCCACTTAACGTACAGTCAGCCCAGGTGAAAACACTGTTGCAGCTTGACTCCATCATCATACCTAGAAATTACCCTCAAAAGGAAACATGTCAAAAATTTAAATATTATGGCCATATATTCAATTTTTATTGTAGAGAAAGATCACATCAAATTTTGACCAAATAAAGTAGGAGGAACCAGTGCTCCAAGGGGAGTGGGTTTTAGCTATTAAGTTTCATTAACTCAGTCATGTCCGGCTCTTTGTGAACCCATGAACTGCAGCACACCAGGCTTCCCTGTCCATCACCAACACCTAGAACTTATTCAAACTCAAGTCCATTGAGTTGGTGATGCCATCCAATCATCTCATCCTCTGTCATGACCTTCTCCTCCTACCTTCAATCTTTCCTAGCATCAGGGTCTTTCCTAAGGAGTCAGTTCTTCCCATCAGGTAGCCAAAGTATTGGGGCTTCAGCCTCAGCATCAGTCTTTCCAATGAATATTCCTTTCTTTTTCTTGGGGATGGTTTTGATCACCGCCTCCTGTACAATGTTATGAACCTCCATCCATAGCTCTTCAGGCACTTTGTCTGTAAGATCTAATCCCTCAAATCTATTTGTCCTTTCCACTGTATAATTGTAAAGGATTTTATTTAGATCATACCTGAATGATGCAGTGGTTTTCCCTACGTTCTTTAAGTCTGAATTTTGCAATAAGGTGACCCCACAGAGACTGAGTTAGACCTGCGTTGAGTGTCTGAGTGTCTTCTGCAGTGGCTTGCCACTGGGACAGGGGTTCTGGCTGCAGCAGACCTGGGAGGCATGGCACACATCATAAGTCATCTTGCCAGGAGGTCGCCTTTAGCCCCACCACAGAGCCACTGAGCAGATGACCCACAAACTGGAGAACAATTATACCAAAGAAGTTCTCACATTGTTACAAAGGTTCTAGGACCCACAATAGATTTCCCAGCCTGGGGGTCTGGCAAAGGGACTGAGAACTCATGGGAGTTTGACTTTAGAGACCAGTGGGATTTTATTACAGAATTTGCACAGGCCTGAGGAAACAGACTATTGAAGGGCACAAACAAAACCTCATGTGCACCAGGACCCAGGAGAAAGGAGCAGTGACCCCACAAGGGACTGAGCCAGACTTGCCTGTGAGTGTCCAGGATCTCTGGCAAAGGCGTGGGTGGACAGCGGCCTGCTGCGGGGTCTAGGCGGCACTGAACAACAGTCCTGGGAGCTGTGGCAGGCTGGCATAAGTCATTTTGAAGGAGATTGCCATTACAACCATTACCCCTACATAGTTTGGCCTCAGGTCAAACTATAGGGAGGGACACAGCCCTGCCCAGCAAAAGAAAATTTATTAAAGAATTACTGAGCATGGCCCCGCCCATCAGAGCAAAACCCAAATTCCCCCACAACCAGTCCCTCCCATCAGAATGCTTCCACAAGCTTCATATCCTTATCCTCCAAAGGGAAGATAGAATAGAAATTGCAATCACAGAAAACTAGCCAAACTGATCACATGGATCACAGCCTTGTCTAACTCAATGAAACTATGAGCTATGCCATGTAGGGCCACCTAAGACAGATGGGTCATGGTGGAGAGTTCTGACAAAACATAGTCCACTGGAGAAGGGAATGGCAAACCACTTCAGTATTCTTGCCTTGAGAACCCCATGAACAGAATGAAAAGGCAAAAAGATAGGACACTGAAAGATGAACTCCCCAGGTCGATAGGTGCCCAATATGCTACTGGAGAAGAGTGGAGAAGTAGCCCCAGAAGGAATGAAGAGGTTGAGCCAAAGCGAAAACAATGTCCAGTTGTGGATATGATTGGTGATGGAAGTAAAGTCTGATGCTGCAAAGAACAATATTGCCTAGGAACCTGGAATGTTAGGTCCCTGAATCAAGGTAAATTGGAAGTGGTCAAACAGGAGACAACATGAGTGAATAATGACACTTTAGGAATCAGTGAACTAAAATGGACCAAAATAGGTGAATTTAACTCAGGTGACCATTATATCTACTACTGTGAGCAAGAATCCCTTAGAAGAAATGGAGTAGACCTCATAGTCAACAAAACAATCCAAAATGCAGTAATTGGGTCCAATCTCAAAAATGAGAGAATGATCTCTGTTTCCAAGGCAAACCATTCAATATCACAGTAATCCAAGTCTATGCCCCAAGCACTAATGCCAAAGAAACTGAAGTTGAACAGTTCCGTGATGACCTACAAGACATTCTAGAAATAACAACAAAAAAAGATGTCCTTTTCATCACTGGGGACTGGAATGTAAAAGTAAGAGTGAAGAGATATCTGGAGTAACAGGCAAGTTTGGCCTTGGAGTACAAAATGAAGCAGGGCAAAGGCTAGCAGAGTTTTGCCAAGAGACCGCATGGTCATAGCAAACACCCTCTTCCAACAACACAAGAGACAACTCTAAACATGGACATCACCAGAGGGTCAATACTGAAATCAGATTGATTATAATTTTTGCAGCCAAAGATGGAGAAGCTCTATACCATCAGCAAAAACAAGACCAGGAACTGACTGTGGCTCAGATCACGAACTCCTTACTGCAAAATTCAGACTTAAATTGAAGAAAGTAGGGGAAACCACTAGACAATTCAGACATTAAGTTTACTCACTGGTATCAGTTTCATGACAAGTTTCCTGGGTGCCACTGCATTGATTAGTAAACATCAATTTTCAGACCATCTAAACTCACATTGAAATTAATGACATCCTTATGTGCATTATTTTTATTGTTCTTTGAGCATACAATTATATATGTACATATATATGTGTGTGTGAAGAGAGAGAGTCTATAAAATATAGCAAAAAAATAAGCCCATTTGCAGCTCTTCAAAATCTGAAAAACAGTTTGGCTTACCAAGGCACTGGCTCTGACTTCCCATAGCAAATCCAATTTAGCTCAGTCTCTGGTAGCAAGTAGTCACATAATTGAGCATAATTTGTCACAATTGGCCATTCTGACTAGAGAACCATTTAGGATTGAGTTAGTACAAACATTGGAAAGCCCTTGCCACATTTCAGCTAAAAAACAGAAAAGATATAACATGGCAATCTGCCCTCCCTCAAAAATAATCTATTAAACTATAATATTTTTTGTTTCCTTATTTCTATGAATATTCCTATTGCCAAAATATTACTATTTGCATAAAGTTCTGATCCCTGTCCATAGAAGTAACATTCACATTTAATTCTTCAGTGTCACATGGCCTAAAACTCAGCACTTATATAGTATCTTTCACTTGAAGATTTTTTTCCAAAGTGTTTGAAATAAAATTTTGACAAGTTGATTTTCCTCACATCGATGCTGCTTGACTACATAAATCTCTTGACTCTGACATTTCCAAATGTACTAAACAGAACACACTTGTTCCTCAGTAACTGCAGAAGGGCTAGTTCCAGATTCCCTCAGATATCAATATTCAAGCAAGCTCTTGTATTAATATTTATATATAAATGGACATTGTATTTACATATAACCTATACATTTCCTCCTATATCTTTTAAATCATCTCTAGATTACTTATAATACCTAATACAATGCAAATGCCATGTAAATAGTTATCTGCATGTGACAAATTCAAGTTTTGCTTTTGGAACTTTCTGGAATTTTTAAAAAATATTTCTCATCTTTAGCTTGAATCCATAGATACAGAACCTTGGAATATGGAGGACAAATCATATATGGAAATAAAACAAACCTCTAGAAAAAGACAGTAGCCCCACGACATTGAAGGCATTGTTAGACATCACTAAATGTTAAGAAAAAGACATAATAAGACTTCAGATACAGTTTTTCACAGTTATCATGGCTGAGGACTTTGTAGCACTGTGACTGTCTGCACTGGAACAGTCTCTTGGAATACATGATAATATATTTACACGCAACCTTTGTGCTTGTCCTTGTGCCAATCGTTCAGTTGTGTCTGACTCTTTGTGATCCCATAGACTGTAGTCTGCAAGGCTCCTCTGCCCATCGGACTTTCCAGGCAAGAATACTGGAATGGATTGCCATTTCCTACTCCAGGAGATATTCCAGACCCAGTGATAGAATCTGTGTGTCTTGTGTCTCCTGCATTGGCAGGGAGATTCTTTACCACTGGGCCACCTGGGAAGCCCGCATGCAACACTAATCATAATAATAATGGTAATAATAATAATAACAGTGTGTTAGCATTCTTGAGTTCTGCCTGTATGCCAGGCCCTGTGGAAAGAACTTTGCAAACTTTCAATTTACAAACAAAACCCTAACCCTAATCCCTAACCCTAACCCCCTATTATATTTTGGTTTGATTGATGAGACTGGGGTTTAGGGAGAGAACTTGCAAGAATGCAAATTTAGGTCTCTCTGATTCTAAACCTTAAGCTTCTAGACATTACATATTCTATCTTAAAATGCTAAGGAATAATCATTTAGGAAATCTTTGCATGCAAATTAAAATAATTTAAAATTAAGTTATAAAATACTTTAAATTAAATTTTGCAAGTTTTTGCATATACCCTTAACTAAAATGCTCATATAATTTTTTTCAAAATGTATGTGGGATATCTTTTTCATTTCTTTTCAACTTTATCTTCTATATATCATGTTTATTTCACTAAGCAATAGTACTCCTTTTGAGTTAGCAAAAATTTTGCTTTGCTGATTCAGTAGAAGTTTTTCATAAAAGAGGTCAGGGTTAGAGAATTTTTTATGACATTAATTTAATCCTTAAGGTTACCACCTATAGCACAATACACATAAATGCGTGTAATAAATATAATTCTGTAAACCCCAGCATTCTGAGGACACATCCTCAAGCCCCTACAGACAATGAAGAAAATACAATGTGGAAAGCAGTGAACAAAGACTAATCTTAAGAAATTATTTCTAACTTTATTCTCCAGTAATGTTTCCCAGCTTTAAATCCTCAATCTTTATGCCTTTGGTGGTCAGTAGCTTGGACATCAAGTGCAGAGCAAGAACACGTAGGACACATTTGATAACCATTATCTTTTATGAAGCTCTAATGCTCATCTCTGTTGGAATAACAACTATTTTTCCTCAGTGTAACAAAATGAGAACACTTGAATATAGCTCTCAATATATGTCAAAATAGATCTATTCCCTTCTTCTTATAAGCAACAAGAAAATTAAAATTAAAATCTCCATTAAGCTAGGGTTCACCAACTGTTTCACCACAGAGCTCTTAATAATTAAAGGGAAAATGCTACAGGATTATACATAGCTAAATATGTAATACCAAGAAGCTAATGTACATTAAAAGCTATGCTTATATAAGGTAGCATTCTCAGGGCAGATTATTTGCAATAATGTATTTTTTAATAATACATTTTATTATTAAAAAATAATAATAATTTTTTAAGAGGTGTGTGAGAGGAGGGGACCTTAGATGAAGGCAGTCAAAAAGTGCAAATTCAGTTTAATATATATAAGTACTAGATAATATAAACTACAACGTGATAAATACTAACATAGCTATTTGTTATAAGAAAGTTATTAAAAGAGTAAATCCCAAGAGTCCTCATCACAAGAAAAAAAGTTTTTTTTTCTAATTCTTTAACATTGTACCTATATGAAGTGATGGATGTCCACTGAACACACTGTGGTCATCATTTCATAACATATGTAAGTCAGGTCACCTCACTCTACACCTTAAACTTACACAGCGCTGCATGTCCATTACATCTCAATAAAACTGGAAGGAGGAAAAAAGAAAGATGCTGGAAATGTGGCTCTTATAGAAGATTTTGGGTTAAAGGTACTATAACTACAAGACAACGGAGTGGGCAAGGAAAAAGGGAAGCTGCTTTGGGTCTCACTGTATGAAGCAGTTTATAGCTACTTGCCTTCTATATTATCTGTCAACTCCTCTAGAGTATACCACTAACACAAGAGAGCAACAGGAAAGGAACTGTATGGGCTGTTTTCCTTTTAGAGCTGTTCTGGTTTATGTTAAGTGTGGTATAAAAATTTATAATGCTTTCCTTGGGACTTCCTTGATGGTCCAGTGGTTAAGAGTCTACCCTTCCAATGCAGGGGCACAGGTTCAATCTCTGGCTGGGGAAGTTTTGCGTGCCGTGGGGTGTGGAAAAAAATTTTAGGAATCCTCTGTGTGGTTTGGAAGATAAATTACATAGGGAGTTATCAGTTATAAATTAAAATCTTTCCTGAACAATAATATAGAGGGTTCAAGAAAATCATCATGGCAGAATGAGCTAATGTTGACAGGGTAAATCAAAAACAATGAAAATACAAAAACAAAACAAAACAAAAACCAGGCACTAGAAGCAAAGAGGGAGCTCTGTCACACATGTGAGCTGAGGGGGATGGATTTCATGCAAGAATATCAGAGCCATGGTACCCAGACAGCCTCCATGGCCGCTGGGCGCGACCTGTAGGAAAGCCAATGCTAAGGATGAACTCTGTCCAAAATATGAACAAAACAGGGCTGAGGAAGCAGAATAAAAATATGAAAGACTTAAGTTAATTATGTTTAAATGTTCACAGAAGTGAAGGACTTGATTTATAAGCCAAGAACAGAAATGAATGAAAAAGTGAAAGAAAATGAATGAAATGAATGAACAATGAATAACATCTATAGAGGACTATCACAAAATCACTATGAGGAAGGGCTAGTGTAATGATTTTAGAGAACTTTCCACATGCTGTACAAATATCTGGTACATAATGAAGGCTTTCAGGTCAGTCTACCTGTGATTGATTTTTATTGCCATATCTATTCTAAAATAGACCTTATCCCAAATCATAAATTCTTGACAAACACAGAACAATAAGTATACCATTTAGGAGATCTTATATTAATACCTGCATTAAAACCTTGAAATTGGGCCAAAGCAGAGAAAGACAGGCAGAAGAGTCTTAGAGGAATTTGAGTAGCAAGTTTCTAAGGTTTGACAGAGAATTTTGTTCCCAAAAATAAATTAGAAGAAGGTGATCATTGGTAGATTTATCATCAAATATCTATTTGCCCTTAAAATTGATCATTTATTGCCAATTTTCCCTTTGGTCGAAATAGAACAGCTCTTTATTCTAATATTTGGAGGATGTGTTTTTATGCTGCTACACAGCAATGAATGTATTCATCCTTTCTTGAAAAGTGATGGAAACTTGCAGTTCAGTTCAATCACCCAGTCGTGTCTGACCCTTTGCGACCCCACGAACCATAGCACTCCAGGCCTCTCTGTCCATCACCAGCTCCCAGAGTTTAACCAAACTCATGTCCATTGAGTCGGTGATGCCATCCAACCATATCCTGTCATTCCCCTTCTCCTCCCTCCTTCACTCTTTCCCAACATCAAGGTCTTTTCAAATGGGTCAGCTCTTTGCATCAGGAGGCCAAGGTACTGGAGTTTCAGCTTCAGCATCAGTCCTTCCAATGAACACCCCGGACTGACCTCCTTTAGCATGGACTGGTTGGATCCCCTTGCAGTCCAAGGGACTCTCAAGAGTATTCTCCAACACCACAGTTCAAAAGCATCAATTCTTCGGCACTCAGCTTTCTTAAAAGTCCAACTCTCACATCCATACATGACCACTGGAAAAACCATAGCCTTAACAAGACAGACATCTGTTGGCAAACTAATGTCTCTCCTTTTTAATATGCTCTCTAGGTTAGTCATAACTTTCCTTCCAAGGAGTAAGCATCTTTTAATTTCATGGTTGCAATCACCATCTGCAGTGATTTTGGAGCTCATAAAAATTAAGTCTGCCACTGTTTCCACTGTTTCCCCATCTATTTGCTATGAAGTGATAGGACCAGATGCCATGATCTTAGTTTTCTGAATGTTGACCTTTAAGCCAACTTTTTCACTCTCCTCTTTCACTTTCATCAAGAGGCTCTTTAGTTCCTCTTCACTTTCTGCCATAAGGGTGGTGTCATCTGCATATCTGAGGTTATTGATATTTCTCCCAGCAATCTTGAGTCCAGCTTGTGCTTCATCCATCCCAGCGATTCTCATAATGAACTCTGCATGTAAGTTAAATAATCAGGGTGACAATATACAGCCTTGATGTACTCCTTTTCCTATTTGGAGCCAGTCTGTTGTTCCATGTCCAGTTCTAACTTCTGCTTCCTGACCTGCATACAGATTTCTCAAGAGGCAGGTCAGGTGGTCTGGTATTCCCATCTCCTTCAGAATTTTCCACAGTTTATTGTGATCCACACAGTCAAAGACTTTGGCATAGTCAATAACACAGAAATAGATGTTTTTCTGGAACTCTCTTGCTTTTTCGATGATCCAGCAGATGTTGACAATTTGATCTGTGGTTCATCTGCCTTTTCTAAAACCAGCTTGAATATCTGGAAGTTCATGGTTCACATACTGTTGAAGCCTTCCTTGGAGAATTTTGAGCATTATTTTACTAGCATGTGAGATGAGTGCAATTGTGCAGTAGTTTGAGCATTTTTTGGCATTGACTTTCTTTGGGACTGGGATGAAAACTGACCTTCTCCAGTCCTGTGGCCACTGCTGAGTTTTTCAAATTTGCTGGCATACTGAGTGCAGCACTTTCACAGCATCATCTTTTAGGATTTGAAATAGCTCAACTGGAATTCCATCACCTCTACCAGCTTTGTCCATAGTGATTCTTTCTAAGGCCCACTTGACTTCACAATCCAGGATGTCTGGCTCTAGGTGAGTGATCACACTGTCGAAGATCTTTTTGTACAGTTCTTCTGTGTATTCTTGCCACCTCATCTTAATATCCTCTGCTCTGTTAGGTCCATACCATTTCTCTTTATTGAGCCCATCTTTGCATGAAATGAAACTTTATATTTGTATTATTCTGATGAAATGTTGAATGTACTTTTATTCTCTTTTCAAATCCCATTCAAGAGCCATGTAAGCCTAGGGAAATTCTCCTGATTGAGGATTCCTTTTCATAATTTCAGTAGACCTTCTGAAGTGTATTCTTCTCCTTGAGGACTTGTTCAGTTCTTCCCTTGTTTACACCTGGTAGTAAAAAGAGAACAGTGGTAAGAATGCAAAGGCTTGAGTTTTAGTCCCAACTGTGCTGCTAACAAGTTAAACCTTGGGAAAGTCACTCTGCTTCTTAGAAATTGTCTTCACGTTTGTAGGAAGAGAAGGTTGAACTAAAGATTTTTTTTTGCTCCTTTCAGAATTTTATGTATTCAAGAATATTTATCTATTTATTATTCATTATATTTTAATTTTGTGTGATGCTACCTAGGTTTTTTGATTATGTGATCAGTATACAAACCTGCACCATTTTTGGACTGTTCTGTTTTAAATGTGTATGAGTAGCTTTTATCTACTGACTTCATTCTTTCTGTGGCTTTGCTTCATTTATACAGAGATGAGGGTTTGGTCAGTGTGGCAAAGAATGTTATTATGATTTTTGCTGATTTAAATAAATTATGATTCAGATTTCTGAACTTTCAGTTAATATCCATGTCCATGTCATATAGTAGAAACTTCAAAATACAGTGTCTTATAGACACTGTATTCCTGTGTCACACAAAAACAAGTCTACAGAGTTACCAGCCAGAGACAGCAATTCCAAGTAACACAAAGAATCCAGGCCAGTCTCCTATCCAGGTTCTAATTGTGAAGATCAGAGGAAAATATTTTCTCTCTGAGACCCTCTACCTTCTAAAAGAAAAGCATTTTCATTAAAAAAATAATAATAATAATGGCTTCCTGTAAACCTGTACCTAGGTCTAGAGACTTGGTTGGATTCAACAAAATATTTTTGGCAAGGAAATGTCGAAGGTGATGTTGTGTATTTCATATTAAATCACACCAGGAGTCACATAATATCAGGTTGCTTCTTATTAGTGATGCTATGTAAGGACATTTAGTTAAATTGGTGACAGCCAGATATCTCTGGTTTCATGGTATTAATACCTTGTTCCTTTGCAATTGAAGTGATCTGAATAGTGTTATTTGGTACCATGCTGATATATCCTATTCCCCTACAACTGTTTACCTAATGACTACAGCATCTTTGGATGTCATTGTTTGAATAGTTATTACATTGAGGGGCAGCACATGGTAATTGTCTTAATTCTACCATGTGTGTGTGTGCCCACACTCAGCCATGTCCAACTCATTTCAGCCCCACACAGGCTCCTTTCTTAATGGAATTTTCTAGGCAAGAAAACTGGAGTAGTTGCCACTTCTTACTCCATGGGATCTCCCCAAGCCAGGGCTCAAACTCTTGTGTCTCCTGCATCAGCAGGCAGATTCTCTACCAGTAGCACCACCTGAGAAGCCCCTTCTTGATTCTATTATTCCTTCTTTATTAACTAGCAGTCCTCTGCAAAGATGAGGTCTTCTAGCACAGCAATATGTTCCAGACTGTCAAAGAAAAATTTCACTGGTTAAGGAAAACAGACAAAGAAGACTTTATTAAAGACTGTTCCAAAAGAGGAGACGACATTCAGTTCTGCTGAAACAAAAGACAGGTGGGCTTTTAAGCATGGGGTGGATGAGGCAGTGGAAAGTACTAGAGGACATAAAGGAGGTGGTTAGTCAATGGGCTCGGGCCATCTGTGCTTGCTAATTTTAGCTTAGTTAGTTTTTACCCTCCTACAGAGACTGGAAGATAGAGTAGCTATCTTTCTTGATTATTACAATTCAAAGGGATAGCTCCTAAATCCTTGAGAGTTATATTCCTGGGTTGTAAAACTGATAGGAAGCTAGAAGAAGATTTACATTTTAAAGAGGCAGAAAAAGTATTTAGAATTGAAAGTTTTTGAAAGTAAATGCTCCAACAGGAGGATAAGAGGCCCAAGAAACCTACCTAGAGTTTACTCACCTTGTATTTTCTCATGATATAACACACATGGACCCCATTTCCAAGGTCATTCCTAGGCCCCATTTCCAAGGTTACACTTAGGCCCAAAATGGCTGGTGAAGCTCCATGAAGATGAAGGTCCAACCATCATGACCACTTGCCTGGCAACAGGAAATAGAAAATTTCAAGAGGAAAATAAAACATGCCATATATTTGGTTGTTTTTAAATTAAATAACCTTAGAATCACCTAATAACTTCTACTAGCATGTAATTGACCACCTCTAGCTATGAGGACATGAACTTGGGCAAACTCTGGGAGATGGTAAGGGATGGGAGGCCTGGTGTGCTGCAGTCCATGGGGTTTCAAAGAGTCAGACATGACTGGGTGACTGAACAACAACAGCTTTGAAGAAGATGAGAAACATGGTACTTTAGGTGAGCACATTGTTCCCTGGAAAAGTCAGGAATCTGTTACTATTTTAAAACATGAAAATGGCTATAGGGTAGGCAACCAGAAGTATCAAATATATTGAAGAATATAGATGGCCCAGAAAATAGAAACAATGGTAACACTGACTAAATGTTCAGTCGTCCTTCCTTAGATCTGTTACCCAGAATATTTTGTTTCATTAAGAGTATATCACAAGCCTGATGCTTCAAATCTTCTTAAACTATAATAATAATATTCTTTTAGTTTTTATTATATTTGTCAATATTAACAGGCAACTATTAATCCACACAGTATATTCAAAGTGCCATATATTTGATGTAAATTTTGTAATCTATCTTCCCAAAATACAAAGTACCTATATAAGGATCTTAAATAAAATGAAACAAAATATTTAAGATGCTGTAGATTCTAGACTATAATTTGACCCACAATTTTAATCTAGTTTAATAAATCTGTGCTTTAGAAGTGAAGACATAAACTTAAAAATCTTTAGGGAAAACCTCTTAATGAATGACCTTTGGATTGCATTTATTAGAACTGGATCAAATCAGAACTTAAAGTTTCAGATCAATCCTACCTGCATAATATTCCATTTGTATAAATTTGTTTCAACAAGCGAACAGGGGAAATTTTAATAAAAATCTTAGCTCTTCCTATTTAGTTCAACGTGTGTGTGTGTGTGTGTGTGTGTGTGTGTGTGTGTGTGTGTGTGCGCATGCATGCACACTCAGTCATGTCTGACTCTTTGCAACCCCATGGACAGTGCCCCACCAGCTTCCTCTGTCCATGGAATTTTCCAAACAAGAATATTGGAGTACGTTGCCATTTCCTTCTCCAGTAGATCTTCCCAACACAAGGATTGAATCCACATCTCCTACATTGGTAGGTGAATTCTTTACCACTGAGCCACCCAGGAAGCCCTTATTACAGCATAAACTGGAAGAAAAGTTTCAAACCGCAGAACAATTCTCCTAATTAGGCAGGGCCAGCTTCCAATTGAAATTACTATTCAGAGTTTTCACTTAGTACAGTTGCTTCTGGTTTAAAAATAGACCACAGATAATTTTTCACATTTTCTATACAATCTCCAAATAGCCAATGAAAAGAAAAATAAGGAACTGGAATTTATAATCATGATGTACATACATTTGTTTTCAGGACTGTGTTTTTCTCATTGCATTTTTTATTCTTATCTGATGGCATTTTTAGAATGTCATACAGATAGTCCATATTTACCATGCTTTCTTTATTTCATTCCTAAAATGCTAAGCCAAGAATTTATTAATATATTTAAAGTTATCTAAATAAAACTTCTTATATTATTTTTTTTAAATTTTCAACCAATATTTCAGCTTAATTCAGCACTAAGTCATAGATAGACTAGAAAGATTATATTGCCTAATTATGAAAAATATTCTTGATTAATTTATATGATGCCCTTTAACAGCACATAATATTTATTTAAATTAATATTAGATACCTAATGTTCAGTTAAGGCTGAGAATATTCAACTATATATAGTATACAATCTCTGCACAGTCTATGGAGGAACGTAGATGTGTATCAACAACTAAACACCATTTGATAGCTATATTTGATAGAGTTGTTACTTGACACAAACATCCTTACCATATAAGATCTTCACCCACAAAACAAGGGCTTCCCTGGGTAGCTCAGTTGGTAAAGAATCTGCCTGCAGTGCAGGAGACCTGGACTCAATCCCTGGGTTGGGATGATTCCCTGGAGAAAAAATGGCAACCCACTCCAGTATTCTTTCACCAACATGAAACAAAAAGTGACCCAGAGTTTACATCCACTGTAATTTGTCTTAAAAGACTTTGTTGTTAAAATGGAACTGAAAGGTATAAAGAAGTTGTGTACTTTGGCAAAATGCAGCACAGTTGTCATGCTATTGTATCTTTCCAAATTAATCAATTTGAAAAGCTTCTATATGTCAGTGGTCTCAAGAGAACAAAGAAAACTTCTATCTCTTTTACACTGTTGTTGTTTAGTAGCTAAGCCATGTCCAACTCTATGTGACCACTTGGACTGCAGCATGCCAGGCTTCCCTGTCCTTCACTATCTCCTGGAGTTTGCTCAAACTCATGTCCATTAGGTCAGTGATACTATCCAACCATCATATCCTCTGTCACCCACTTCTCCTGCCTTCAATCTTTCCCAGTATCAGGGTTTTTTCCAATGAGTCAGCTGTTGGCATCAAAGGGAGAAAGTATTGGAGGTTCAGTTTCAGCATCAGTCCTTCCAAGAATATTCAGGGTTGATTTCCTTTAGGATTGACAGGTTGTTTGTTTTTGTTTTGTTTTTTTTTCCTCTCTCTCTCTTTCGCATTGCATTTTATCAAAATAGAAATTTATCTTCTGCTCTCCTATATTGTGCTTTTAATTTGAAAGGGAAAGTATTCCATTCCTTTAAAATGAGCATGCTAAGAAATGTGCTTTAATAACTCTTTTTTAAAACATTTTCACCCATACTGATGTAGAAGGCCAATTCACTACACCAGTGTTACACCAGTAACACTGTGTTTATGAATGCAATTTTCCATGATAATGAACAATAAAAATTATCAACTACAGAAGGCAAAAGAAAAGGACAACCAGGACTCTCTAGGCCACAAATGAAACAGAACTTTCAAGTAATTTTTCCCTTGAAAATTAAAGGATTACTTTTAAACACTAAGATCAATAATGAGATTTCAGTTGCCAGAGCTTCCTGGATCAACCATATCTAATGAGAAAGAGATTAAAGTTCCTGCTACAGTAGGTGAATTCTCCTCACACTGTGGCAAATTCTATGGACTGAGCTACTGTAATTCTTTTCATCTGAAATTTGAACATAATTGGGCATCAAATGATAATTTGCACTTTGTTTTTCTGGTTGACTAAAGGAAAGATTACTGATAAAGATGCCATTAAAGTGTTGCACTCAATATGCCAGCAAATTTGGAAAACTCAGCAGTGGCCACAAAACTGGAAAAGGTCAGTTTTCCTTCCAATCCCAAAGTAGGGCAATGACAAAGAATGTTCAAACTATTGTACAATTGCCTTCATTTCATATGTTTTCAAGGTAATGCTCAAAATCTTTCAAGCTAGGCTTCAACCAAGAAATTCCAGATGTAAAAACTGGATTTAGAAAAGGCAGAGGGACCAGAGATCAAAATGTCAACATCTGTTGGATCGTAGAAAAAGCAAATAAATTCCAGAAAAACATCTACTTCTACTTCATTGACTATGCTAAAGCCTTTGACTGTGTCGATTACAACAAACTGTTGAAAATTCTTCAAGAGATGGGAATACCATCTGCCTCTTGAGAAATACCTTACCTGCCTCCTGAGAAACCTGTCAACAAGCAACAGTTAGAACTGGACATGGAACAATGGACTGGTTCAAAATTGAGAAAGAAGTACATCAAGGCTATATATTGTCACCATGCTTGTTTAACTTATATGCAGAGTACATCATGTGAAATGCTATGTCGGATAAACCACAAGCTGGAATCAAGATTGCCAGGAGAACTATCAACATCAGATATGCAGATGAAACCACTCTAATGGCAGAAAGCAAAAAGGAACTAAACAGCTTCTTGATGAGATGAAAGAGAACAGTGAAAAAGCTGGCTTAAAACTCAACATTAAAAAAACCATAAGCATAGCATTTAGTCTAATCACTTCATGACAAATAGATGGGGGAAAATGCAAACAGTGTCAGATTTTATTTACTTGGGCTCCATCGCTGTGGACAGTGACTGCAGCCATAATTTAAAAAGATGATTGTTCCTTTGAAGAAAAGCTACGACAAACCTAGACTGCATATTAAAAAGCAGAGACATCACTTTGCCAACAAAGGTCCATTTAATCAAAGCTTTGGTTTTACCAGTATTCATGTATGAATGTGAGAATTGGACCATAAAGAAGGTTGAGTGCAGAAGAATTGATGCTTTTGAAGTGTTTTGCTGGAGAAGTCTCTTGAGAGTCCCTTGGACTGCAAGGAAATCAAACCAGTCAGTCTTAAAGGAAATCAACCCTGAATATTCATTGGAAGGACTGATGCTAAAGCTGAAGCTCCAATACTTTGGCCACCAGATGCGAAGAACTGACTCATTGGAAAAGACCCTGATGCTGTGAAAGACTGAGGGCACGGGAAGGGGGTGACAGAGGATGAGATGGTTGGATGACATCACCAACTCAATGGACATGAGTATGAGCAAGCTCCAGGAGATAGTGAAGGACAGGGAAGACATGTGTGCTGCTGTCCATAGGGTCACAAAGATTTGGACGCTAGTTAGTGACTAAACAACAAAGGAAAGATTGACTTCTGGCATATGTTATCCTGGATGGAATTTATCAATAACTACTAATAGTGGTACTCAACAGACCACCGACAGGGAGCTTTCATACCTTGCTGGAGACTGGGGAGCATGGTACCTTCTAGAAGCCAGTAAACCAGAGAAGGTGCCACTTAAGACTCATTCCCCCTTTTCCATTCATGATGCTGTTCCCTCACTCATATACAACTAACACTAATGATTTTCTTAGGAATTCACAGGAAAGAAACATCTACCATTTGTTGCAGCATCACTTTTTTTGGCAAGCAATAAGTATTAGGGCTTCATATAAAATATATACGATATTTCTTTGAGACTGAACAGCAGTACATTGAAAAGATGGGGAAATTGGGCCTCACTGTGACAAACCAATCCTTCCAATTCTGTTCTAAGGCCAAAGCCCCTGTCCATCCATGAGCACTGGATGTATTGTTGCTACTGTTGCTGAGTCGCTCAGTCGTGTCCGATTCTTTGCAACCCCATGGACTCAGCACGCCAGGCTTCCCTGTCCTTCACCATCTCCCAGAGCTTGCTCAGACTCAAGTCCATTCAGTCAGTGATGCCATCCAATCATCTCGTCCTCTGTCATCCCCTTATCCTCCTGCCTTCAATCTTTCCCAGCATCAGGGTCTTTTCCAATGAGTCGGCACTTCACATCAGGTGGCCAAAGTATTGGAGCTTCAGCTTCAGAATCAGTCCTTCCAATGAATATTCAGGGTTGATTTCCTTTAGGAGTGACTGGTTGGATCTCTTGCAGTTCAAGGGACTCTCAAGAGCCTTCTCCACAGTTCAAAAGCATCAATTCTTCGGTACTCAGCTTTCCTTATGGTCAAACTCTTACATCCATACATGACTATGGGAAAAACCATACCTTTGATTAGATGGACCTTTGTTGGCAAAGTAATGTCTCTGCTTTCTAACATGCTGTCTAGGTTGGTCATATCTTTTCTTCCAAAGAGCAAGCATCTTTTAATTTCATGGCTACAGCCACCATCCACAATGATTTTGGAGCCCAAGAAAATAAAGTCTTTCGCTGTTTTCATTGTTTCCCCTATCTATGTGCCATAAAGTGATAGGACCAGATACCATGGTCTTAGCTTTTTTTTTTTAATTTATTTTTTAATTGAAGGATAATTGCTTTACAGAACTTTGCTGCTTTCTGTCAAACCTCAACATGAATCAGCCATAGGTACACATATCTCCCCTCCCTTTTGAACCTCTCTCCCATCTCCCTCCCCACCCCACCCCTCTAGGTTGACACAGAGCCCCTGTTTGAGTTTCCTGAGCCAGACAGCAAATTCCCATTGCTATCTATTTTACATACGGTAATGTAAGTTTCCATGTTACTCTTTCCATACATCTCGCCCTCTCCTCCCCTCTCCCCGTGTCTATAAGTCTGTTTTCTGTTTCTCCACTGCTGTCCTGTAAATAAATTCTTCAGTACCATTTTTCTAGATTCCATATATATGCATTAGAATATATTTATCTTTCTGCCTCCCTTCACTCTGTATAATGGGTTCTAGGTTCATCCAACCTCATTGGAACTGACTCAAATGTGTTCCTTTTATGGCTGAGTAATATTCCATTGTATATATGCCCCACAACTTCTTTATCCATTCATCTGTTGATGGACATCTAGGCTGCTTCCATGTTCTAGCTATTATAAATAGTGTTGCAATGAACAATGGGATATATGTGTCCTTTTCAATTTTGACTTCCTCAGGGTATGTGCCTAGGAGTGGGATTGCTGGGTCCTTTTTATGATCTTAGCTTTTAAAATGTTGAATTTTAGGGCAACTTTTTCATTATTCTCTTTCACCTTCATCAAAAGGCTCTTTAGTTCCTCTTCACTTTCTTCCATAAGACTGGTGTCATATGCATTTCTGAAGTTACTGATATTTCTCCTGGCAATCTTGATTCCAGTTTGTGCTTCATCCATCCTGGCATTTCACAAGATCTACTCTGCATATAAGTTAAATAAACAATGTGACAATATACAGCCTTGACACACTCCATTTCCAATTTTGAACCAATCTGTTGTTCCATGTTTGGTTCTAACTGTTGCTTCTTGACCTGCATACAGGTTTCTCAGGAGGCAGGTAAGGTGGTCTGATATTCCCAACTCTTGAAGAATTTTCCACAGTTTCTTGTGATCCACACAGTCAAAGGCATTAACATAGTCAATGAAGCAGAAGTAGATGTTTTTCCAGAATTCTCTTGTTTTTCCTATGATCCAACGGATGTTGGTTATTTGATCTCTAGTTCCTCTGCCTTTTCTAAATCCAGCTTAAACATCTGGAAGTTCTCAGTTCACATCCTGTTGAAGCCTAGCTTAGAGGATTTTGAGCATGAACTTACCAGCATGTGAAATGAGTTCAATTGTGTGGTAGTTTGAATATTCTTTGGTATTGCCCTTCTTTTGGATTGGAATGAAAACTGACCTTTTCCACTCCTGTGGCCACTGCTGAGTTTTCCAAATTTGCTGGCATATTGAGTGCAGCACTTTAACAGCATCATCTTTTAGGATCTGATTTGCTCAATTGGAATTCCATCACCTCCACTAACTTTGTTCATAGTGATGCTTCTTAAGGCATATTTGATTTCACACTCCAGGATGTCTGGCTGTAGGTGAGTAATTACACCATCGTGGTTACCCAGCATATATAAGGGTACCTAATACCATTGTCAACCTGTGTAAGAGCAGTATACACAGCAAAGTGCGTTTACCTTTTATCATCATAGTAGAATTATGTTACTGTTATATTAACTATTCTAGTTGAACTTGCCAGATTGTAAATTTAATGTGATGCAAATATACCCAGTCTCTCCCATACTTGGCTTAGAAGCAGGAACCTGTGATGACCCTTCATTACTACAGAGATGCCAGAAGCATTTATGAACTGTTTGGATTTTAAGCATTTTTTCAAAAAAGACACAAACTATGTGAAGGCTATCTAAACCCTTTCCAGATTAATATACAAAGGAGAAACATATGTTTTCAACATAAAAACGTAAGGGTTTTCCTGGAATTATCTTTGCAATAATTCTGCAATTTTTTTCTTGTAAGAAGGCCTTTGAGAGTCAACAGTGGTAGTGACTAAATAATTTTGAAATGTGACTAATGAAGGAAAATTTTCAAGAAATGTATAGTTTGAATCTGTCAGAAGAATTAATCCAACAAGCTGTAATACTATGTGATAACAACAAATATTCAGGCTTTATTTGTACAAGGTGAGTTAAAGTCTATCCAGGAATAACCTCAAGGTTATACTGGCTGTTTAGACTTTACTTTTGAACTTATTTGGCTCATTTGACTTTCAAGTCATAAAAACCATTGAAAATCATCTACTGAAAGAAAAAAAAAAAACTGTCAACTCCTTATAGCAAATAAAATTCCAGTGAAAAATAACCCCTTCTGTGTATGTGGTCTCACTCAACCAGTTTACAGTCCTTTACACAAGATATATTACAGGTTGAAAGAGAAGGGGAAAAAAAGGTTAAAGCAGAGCTAAACACTTACTAAAGCTTACAAGCATATGAAATAATTATGATTTAAAACCAAACTCTATAATTGATAGACATATCACTAAATAATAATGAACACATGTATACTACATGTTTTATGGTATTATATAATGCTCTCTGTATAATATAAAGTTTTCTGTTCTATAAAGTGCTCCAGTCTATGTGACAGCATCATGATTATGCCACCATCACCACCTCCTCACAGTGAGAAAAATAAAATTCACCGAGGTTACTTTCTCAACTAGATTTGCAGAGCTAGAGTTATAGTGACTCCAGAATTCACCTGATACAAAATAGGTGCTGTTCATTTGTGCCATGAAGGCAAATATATATCCCAAATCTGGCCAGCTATTGCCCTGTGCCTCCTAAGGTTCCCCAGTAGGGATATTCTGGCCAGGAAATCATGGGTTACCTTCTTAACCCTTGCTTTCTAAATAAGGGATACCAAGGGCTGCCTTCTAGATACAACTACTGAGAAGGTGAGATCTGGTATCATCTTCATTTAGTGATGGAAAGGTTTCAATCAGTCCTGTTGAACACAGGTCCGTTCTCAGCATCAGGCTGTTACAGCATAACATTCAAGTAAGGGAATCCGATTTATTCCTCTCTCCAGATTATATGAACTACTCAAATTTTGTTTATGAAAACTGAAGCAGCTAACAGTATTCTTTCAGAGACAAAATGGATTAATTACTATAAACAAAAATAGAATAAAAGTATAATAGATATCAACCCAAGTTTCTAAAGATTCTTTACAGAGTCCCAATATGACTATTTCTGCAACATGGCCCAGCCCAAAACAAACAACAACAACAACAAAAAGAGTCAGTTCTCTTATTGATTATGTGGCAGTCTGGCCAGCATTACTAAAGGGAAGACTTCAAAAGATATTTTTTATAAAAGCCTGATTTTTATGCTCCTCTGACAGTCCCACGACTCAAAGCTCTCCAGCAGCAACCACTGTGGGAAGCAGTGAGCAAGGTGTAAAGTCTTCCACCAGCAGGAGGCTCAGAAAAGAATCCAAGATTGAGTGGCTTTATAACTTGGGACACCAAAGACAAAGATCAGAAACCCACAGGGAAGGATGTAGGCAATTGCCTGCAGTAGCCAGTCTCAACAGACAAGGAAGCAGGCATCTGGCTAAGGAGAGGCTTGGAGTAGAGGAGAAGCGGGGAGAGGAGGCAAGATGACATGGCAAAAAGAAAAGAAATAAACAGGTTTCAAGAGGGATCAACAAAAGGCCACTTCATAGGTAACAGCAGATTTCAGCCTTTCAGGCTGGGAGATAGACATTTTCTTGCCTTTGGAGCAAACTTACCTCGTAGGAGGGCAAGTGTGTCTGAGTGCACAGAGAAAGGTCCCATTTGCTAATCAGTTCAGGTCATCTGGACAAAGGCTGCTCTGATTGTAGCACCCCAGGAAGCAGCCTGGGCTAGCCAGGTGGATGGGAATAGGACAGAGAAAAGAGAAACATTTAAGGGGATGACAGCATATTAGATAAAGAAAGCTTGTGAAGATACATCTGTGATCCAGTCTGGCTTTGTGGAGTCCAAGTAGCACTTTATACTAGCAAAAAGCCTGCAGAATGAAGAGTTTATGAGTATGTCAGGGAAACTGACACAGGCAAAAATCTCCAGAGCTGAAAGCCAGCAGGTGCTTGTCAGCTTTACTCAAATTACCTATCAACAACAATGAAACAAAGACACAACAACGACAACAAAAAACACCAATGCAACAGCCAACCCTTCTTTGGACTAGTAACTCTCCCGTCCAATGCATCAGGGGCCTTATGTTTCAGACCACAGTTGAAATGCAAATTCCATCATGCTCTTGAGTGGACATTGGTGGGAAGCTGTTGCAAAAACTATGCTATCACAAACCATCTGCAAAAGCAGTTTGGGACCTGGACAATTTGCTATGAATATTACTACCTTCATTACTGTCCTAGGAACTTGATAATAAAATAAAATATTCTGACTTTTAGCAAAGAGGTCAGAAAGGGAAAATCAGCTTCCAACATCACAGGATAACTGTGGCCTTAGAGAAAAAGAAATAAAAGATGAAACTTTTATCATCTGAGCTTAGCCAAAAGAGCTGATTTCTTTTTTCAGCCAAGGCTTTGGATCAAAGTGAACATTTGAGTCAGTTTCACAAATGGGTAGGACCTAAATAGTGGTCTCAAGTGAAAATCAGACTCATTATCCATGTGATGATCCGTATCCACTACAAACCCAGGGCTCAGTGCTATAGCCCAAACCCAACCCAGCTCCCCAAACAAGGCTGTTTGTCAGTCTAAAGCTGAAGAACAAATCAGATCCATAAACGCTGATTTTGAAAAATTATTATGTCTGTCTACCCTTTTTATTTCAAGGGATAAGTTTTGTAGAATGCTTTCTTTTCAAATGTATCCAAGACCCCATATGTAAATTCCTTGAGCTTCCAAATAGAGAAAAAAATATTTCCTGGAACAATCTGTGGGCAAGCTGTCTCTTGGAATTCAACCTGCGATTCATATTTCCAGCTCCATGCTTCCCTGAATGACAGCTGAAAATATTGTATATATGCGAGTGTGTGTTCATAAATGATGTATTGGGGAAGAAATGTGTGATGCTAGAAAAGGCAGAGACTGCTGCAAAATCTTCACAATCCATTTATAAATACCAAAGATTTATTGACAATCTTGGTTTCCTTTTCTTTAGCTGATGTTTTCTGTAAGACAATAAAAATCCTGAGCTGCACTGAAGAACATGCAGAGAGGCATTTTCAGGGGAGGGGATATAAATTGGATGTTTTACTTTCGAAGAGCAACATGAACTGTTCAAGATAAGAGAGCAGAGGCAGCACATAGAAAGGAAATCCTTGTTAATTATCAATTGTCCCTGAGTTGCCGGTTTTGTCTCTCATGATAATGATGTAACTATTTACCGACTGGAATGCAAAAGTAGGAAGTCAAGAAACACCTGGAGTAACAGGCAAATTTGGCCTTGGAGTACGGAATGAAGCAGGGCAAAGGCTAATAGAGTTTTGCCAAAAGAATGCACTGGTCATAGCAAACACTCTCTTCCAACAACACAAGGGAAAACTCTACACATGGACATCACCAGATGGTCAACACTGAAATCAGATTGATTATATTCTTTGCAGCCAAAGATGGAGAAGCTCTATACAGTCAGCAAAAACAAGACCACGAGTTGACTGTGGCTCAGATCATGAACTCCTTATTGCCAAATTCAGACTTAAACTGAAGAGAGTAGGGATAACCTTACTAGACGATTCAGGTATGACCTAACTCAAATCCCTTATGATCATACAGTGGAAGTGAGAAATAGATTTAAGGGACTAGATCTGATAGACAGAGAGCCTGATGAACTATGGACGGAGGTTTGTGACATTGTACAGGAGACAGGGATTAAGACCATCCCCATGGAAAAGAAATGCAAAAAGGCAAAATGCTTGTCTGAGGAGGCCTTACAAATAGCTGTGACATGAAAAGAAGCTAAAAGCAAACGAGAAAAGGAAAGATATTCCCATTTGAATGCAGAGTTCCAAAGAATAGCGAGGAGAGATAAGAAAGCCTTCCTCAGAGATCAATGCAAAGAAATAGAGGAAAACAACAGAATGGGAAAGACTAGGGATCTCTCCAAGAAAATTAGAGATACCAAGGGAACATTTCATGCAAAAATGGGCTCAATAAAAGACAGAAATGGTATGGACCTAACAGAAGCAGAAGATATTAAGAAGAGGCGGCAAGAATACATAGAAGAACTATACAAAAAAAGATCTTCAAGACCCAGATAATCACAATGGTGTGATCACTCACCTAGAGCCAGACATCCTGGAATGTGAAGTCAAGTGGGCCTTAGGAAGCATCACTACGAACAAAGCTAGTGGAGGTGATGGAATTCCAGTTGAGCTATTTCAAATCCTAAAAGATGATGCTGTGAAAGTGTTGCACTCAATATGCCAGCAAATTTGGAAAACACAGCAGTGGCCACAGGACTGGAAAAGGTCAGTTTTCATTCCAATCCCTAAGAAAGGCAATCCCAAAGAATGCTCAAACTACTGCACCATTGCACTCATCTCACACGCTAGTAAAGTAATGCTCAAAATTCTCCAAACCAGACTTAGGCATTATGTGAACCGTGAACTTCCAGATGTTCAAGCTGGTTTTAGAAAAGGCAGATGAACCACAGATCAAATTGCCAATATCCGCTGGATCATTGAAAAAGCAAGAGAGTTCCAGAAAAACATCTATTTCTGCTTTATTGACTATGCCAAAGCTTTTGACTGTGTGGATCACAATAAACTGTGGAAAATTCTGAAGGAGATGGGAATACCAGACCACCTGACCTGCCTCTTGAGAAACCTGTATGCAGGTCAGGAAGCAACAGTTAGAACTGGACATGGAACAACAGACTGGCTCCAAATAGGAAAAGGAGTACATCAAGGCTGTATATTGTCACCCTGCTTATTTAACTTATATGCAGAGTACATCATGAGAAACGCTGGGCTGGAAGAAGCACAAGCTGGAATAAAGATTGCCGGGAGAAATATCAATAACCTCAGATATGCAGATGACACCACCCTTATGGCAGAAAGTGAAGAGGAACTAAAAAGCCTCTTGATGAAAGTGAAAGAGGAGAGTGAAAAAGTTGGCTTACAGCTCAACATTCAGAAAACTAAGATCATGGCATCTGGGCCCATCACTTCAAGGGAAATACATGGGGAGACAGTGGAAACAGTGTCAGACTTTATTTTGGGGAACTCCAAAATCACTGCAGATGGTGACTGCAGCCATGAAATTAAAAGATCCTTACTCCTCAGAAGGAAAGTTATGACCAACCTAGATAGCATATTAAAAAGCAGAGACATTACTTTGCCAACAAAGGTCTGTCTAGTCAAGGCTATGGTTTTTCCAGTGGTCATGTATGGATGTGAGAGTTGGACTGTGAAGAAAGCTGAGTGCCAAAAAATTGATCCTTTTGAATTGTGGTGTTGGAGAAGACTCTTGAGGGTCCCTTGGACTGCAAGGAGAACCAACGAGTCCATCCTGAAGGAGATCAGTCCTGGGTGTTCATTGGAAGGACTGATGCTGAGGCTGAAACTCCAATACTTTGGCCACCTCATGCGAAGAGTTGACTCATTGGAAAAGACCCTGATGCTGGGAGGGATTGGGGGCAGGAGGGGAAGGGGACGACAGAGGATGAGATGGCTGGATGGCATCACCGACTCGATGGGCATGAGTTTGAGTAAACTCTGGGAGTTTGTGATGGACAGGGAGGCTTGGTGTGCTGTGATTCATGGGGTCACAAAGAGTTGGACACGACTGAGCGACTGAACTGAACTGAGAAGATAGACAAGGGCTTCTTCTCTGGTTCCTCAGTGGTAAAGAATCCACAGACCAGTTCAGGAGATGCAAGAGATGCAGGTTCCAAAAAAAAAAAAGAGATGCAGGTTCCATCCCTGGGTTGGGAAGATCCCCTGGAGGAGGGCATGACACCCCACTCCAGTCATAGCATCTCAAAGAGTCAGACAAAACTTAGCACTAAACAACTGCAACAGAAAATAGTAAAGCAGTGTTTCTGGGAGCTGTTCTTACGATAAAAACAAAAGGTTAACTGCTACAACATGTTTAGCAATTAGTATGTGCTACACTATGCTAGACTCTCAGCATATATACTCATTTATTACAATATATATATTTATTTATTTATCCTTTGGGCCATAGCATATAGCTGGTGAGATCCTAGTTCCCTGACCAGAGATCGAACTGCACCCACAATGAAAGCATGGAGTTTTAACCATTGGAACACCAGAGAATTCCAGCATATATATTCTTAATTAATAGTTCATTCTCAAAGTTACTCTGAGATAGGCATTCATATTCCCATTTTACTCATGATGGATTGAGAGACAAGAAAGAATAAGTAACTTGTCAAAGATCTTGTGTGAGAGAGAGGCAAGATTCAAAGCAGAAGCTTTTCTCACTCCAAAACTATGGTCATGCCATTACGCTCCATTGCCTAAAAATGAATATTTCAGGAGTTAACATCAGATGAACCTCAGCAAATACAGAAGTAAGGCCAGTTTGCTGCATTGATATTTGCTAAGCAACAGTGTTTTTAAAATCACTGTTGTTGTTTTAATTTTTGAAACATTTATTACTTTTGAAAGTGAGCTTTCACTATACCCACCCCCAAACCTAGGAGCATTAAATTAATGTGTTCAAGTCACTGTTAAAAGGTGTCATTATTCTATACTTTTGTGCCTAAATAATCCTCATAATGGGTTGCCCAAAAATCTCAGACACATTCCTGCTAACTGACTCACCTGTCCAATAGCACTACAACACCAGGAAACCATATGGAAGGTAGGGGTAGAAAATCAGTTAATTCAAGACTTAAAAAAGGATTACCTTCCTTGAAGCTCATCTATGAGGAGATCTGCTATATTTATAGATGACATTCATCAAAATGGGCAACTGCTTCTATGAGTCACTGTCTCAACTGCTGAATGAAAATATACCCCCCCACACACCATCTACATGATCGCTGGGAATATTTCACATATTCAGGTACAAGAAATGTCATACCTCTCTTCCACAGTCCCTGACTGCACCTTTAAAAGCTAGCAAGGGAAGGCAAGAGAAAATACTTCTCTCATACCCAATGAGAGGGGAGAACATGCAGGAAACTTTTGATTATAAAAGAAAAAAAATGTTCCTTCTAGAAAATATAAGAATTCAATGAAAATTAAAATAACTCACCCTAGGACTTATTTTGGTCCATTTTTTCACTATTGTTTTGGGGACTTATTTACCCGTTTCCTTTAAAATCTTTTTTCTTTGAATATGCATCCTTCAACTAGAATCATTTTGAATGTATCTATTGTGATTTCATTTTTTAGTTAATAGTCCATTGTGGGAATTTTAACACATCATTAAACATTAAATATCTATGATATTACACCATGCATGTTAATGAAACTCATTTGCTCATTCCCTTGTTGTTAGACATTATTTCTGATTTTTCACTACTGCAGGTATATTGATAATAAGCATTTTCATACCACCTTTGTACCTCCCTGAGTATTTGCTTAGAATAGGTTCTGCAGGTCAGAGAAGTGATGGGTAGATTATTTAAATAAGTTTTGACACATATTGATGAATTGCTCTCCAGCAAAGTTGTACCCAGTTATATTTATGAATTGTCATTTCATATCACTCTTATCAAATTTGGAGCCTAATTTTAAAGTGATGCTTTTCCAAGAGGTAAAGCATTCCTGGAACAAATCAGTTTCTACATACAGCATTCATTATCTTCCTGAATAAAAAAGTCACACATATTTGTGCCATCACTCAACTCAAAAACAGATTCTATGTGCAGTATTTTCCAATACATGTTGTTAAGTGCTCAATAAATATTTGTTAAGTGCAATGAGTAACTGATCATCTAATTCTGTCAAATTTGAATTTGGATGTGGCAACCAATGTGTGTTTTACAAAGGACTTTAACCAATATGTATCTCTTTAGATTATCACAAGTACCTAATGGGAAGATACTATGACTCCAGTTTTAGAGATGAGGAAAATGAGAGTCATTAAAGTCCCAGGATTTTCTTACAGTTGTAAATAGTAACTGTTAATTCTGAACCCTGTCCCCTAGAGCACACTTGGTTTCTGCTAGCTTCCTCTATGCTACAACCAAAGGTGACAAGGTCAGAGGGATTCATGAATGCCATGAATGGTCAATACTCCACGCCAATTAAATGAAATTTAAACAATCACCCAATATATTGAGTTTTCTAGAAAGCATTTTTTGAATAATACATTTGCCTCACCAAGTGGGATACTTCCTTTCAAAGAAATATGATGCATTTAACAAATTTAGATTTATGTTTGTAAGAAGTTCAGATGAATATAAAACACAGGTATAATCCTCAGTTAATTATAGGGATAACAATGGTTATTTTAATATTATTGAGATAAGTAAAAAGAATAGTAATAGTAAATTTTAAATTATGTTTATTAAAATAGTTTAGTGAAAAGAATGAGGACTAAGTAATAAAAAATATGTCATTAGAGCCTGCCAACCACTATATACATGTTACTCTCGTTCTTACACTGAAAGGTAAGTTATCAAGTCCATATCATACACCAGTGGTTCTCACACGCTACAATGCACCAGTAAGACCTGAAGGGCTCGTTAGAAAATAGATCGCTAGATTCTGCCCTGAGTGTTTCTCCTTTAGGAAATCTGGGCTGGGGCCCCAGAATACATATGATTCAGGTGTACTGGTGAGGCTGCAGGCCCATGGATGCCGTGTTGAGACTCACTGGCTTCCCCCCCAGTGACTATGCAGAGCTAGGAATTGAACTTTGCCTAAATTCAAAAGTCATACATGTTACTTGCACTATCCTAAGTAGATTCTAATATAGACTTTGAATTAAAATATTCTTCATCTTAATTTGATCTTTGAGACTTGTATATGATTAATAAAAGAAGGAATGAGAAGTTTATATTGGAATTCTAAGAAGTAGACTTAAATTGAATTAATCAACTCTCAATGAGAATTAAATTAGCCACAACCTGCTCACTTTACCTCTCCTATTCCATGCAACAATATTTTAAAGCTAAAAGTAACCCCAGATCTCATTTGGTTGAGTTGTTTCATTTTATAGATGACTGAGTTGAAGCCCTAAAAATTCTTAAGATGCTTCAGTGATCCCTCTCCTCTATCAGTCAAATCCCACACTTCAAGTAAGTTAACCTCTTCTCTCCTCCACCACACTGTAGAGTTTACCATTTCCGTCTCTGCTATGATTGCTTCTTATTTTTATTGATGTGTAGTTAACTTATAATATCATGTAAGTCTCAGGTATAAAACACACTGATTCAGTTATATATGTATATACATATATATATATATATATATATATATACATATATATTCTTTTTCAGATTCTTTTCCTTTGTAGGTTATAACATAATATTGAGCATAGTTCCCTGTGCTATACAGCACATCCTTGATGGCTGTCTATTTTATATATAGTAGTGTATATATATTAATCCCAGTAGTTTCTTATCTTGTTGTAAATGCAACAGTAGAAGTCTTTCTGTGACTTTGCCACTCATATTTTAACTGCTGTTTTATATTTTTGTTTCCTCTTCTGGAATAGAACCGTCTGAAAACCAAGTATTACATTTACATGCCCTCTGCAGCCGCTTAGAAAATGCTTGTTGAATTAAATAAAATTGAATGGGATAGCCTTTCATTTTGTTTTTCTCTTTACTGCTGTAACCATTTTTCCCACTGTGCTTAGCTTGCTTCTGAAATGTAGTCACTAGTAAATACTTTTTCCCTTCTTTAGTTTTACCTGAAAGTTCATTAAGTAATTTAATAATAACCAAATATTAATAAATAATAACAATTAATAAAATAATAAATGAATGTAATTGATCTAATCAATAATAAAAATTAATAAATATTGATTAAATAATTTAACTAATATGTGCCATTAAATAACTTTAAAATAATAAAGACCTGCCCTCTGTAGTTGAAATAAAAAAAAAATAACTTTAAAATATTATTTTTAGGATGATTTTTCTCTATATTTAAAGTATCAAAAAGCACTTTACGTACATACAATGTGTGTGTATATATAGATATATATTTACATATCATTCAAATTCTCTTTGCCTCTTCTCTTTCAAATATGTCCATCTCCCACTTTCTTAGAGAATATGATTAAAAATCAGTCCATTTCATTAAAGGAAAAAAATAGATTTTTTGGAGAAAGTACAATGACGAAATAGATTACAGGCGTAACTTGAGTTCTTAACTATGATCCTTAACTCCTCTAGTCCAATTCAAAAGAAATAACAACTTAGATCACACAGACTAGACAAAGGGCTTCACCCAGGTATTGCAAAATTTCATTGCTAATTTCAAGCAGAAAAGAAAACCCTATTAATGCTTCTGTCTGAATTGATGCAAAAGCTAATATTAAAGCTCACAGTAGGAAAGTGGAGGGATGGCTGAATCACAGGTCTCTGACATTCCTGACATCTATTGTATAATATGGAGTCATATCTACTCTTTCCTTAAAAATGTCTAGACCAGAGGAGTTTTACAACCCATATCCTCAATGTTCTCCTAGAGGTGATATTAAGATATACAACACCATCCCTTAGAAAAGGGTGCATTTCAATAATAATAGCAATGCAACAACAGTAATGATAATAACAGCAACCCTGTAAAGGGTGCTTCTCGCATGACAAGCACTTTGCAAACATTGTCTAAACATTTTCTAAATCCAGCCTTGGAAAAAGTCCTAAAAGGTAGATATGAGCATATCCATGTTACAAGTGCAAAAGAAGGATCATAGAGTTGAGGTGACATGCTTGTGATCACAGAACTGGAGTATGAGTTTGGATTACTTGTTTCCAAACCATGCTATTCATTTAAGTTGTCACTTGCTTCATTAGAAGTACAAGCAGACATCTATGTTTCAATGGAAAGGGGTTACAATTTTTCCCAAGAGCAGTACTTTTAAAAAATTAATTATTCTTTTTTTGCCCCTCTGAGACAGATGAAGAGTTGCTATTTTCCATCCAGCAGAAAAGTAAGAGCATTTCTGAACATGTGATGCCTCCTTAAAATTTAAACAAAATTTAAACAAATCAAATGAAGATGTGGGTGAGCTGAGAAGTTCAACCAAGACCAGGACTGAGTGTTTCTGTGTGTGTGTGTGAATATAAAGATTCCAGAAAAATAAATCTTTTTAAAAATCAAGACCAAAAAGTTTTTCTGTAGTGTCCTCTACATGACCAAGTTGCCAGTCTGAGAGAAACAAAAAAATTCTGAGGTGGGCTCTTCTACCTTTTATTAGCAGTAAGAATATTCCCCACTCTCTCATAAACCCTAACTTTCCAAATCAAAGGGTGTGCAAATAAAATTTGCCACAAAGGAAAAATCTTAATTTCAAATGATGTTTTCACCTTTCTTAATTAGATATTGACAGTTCTCAAAGATATCAGCTCTTTTGTGATCAAATGTTATCTCCCAGATTGTTTCGTTTACCCCAAAACCATGAAATAAACATCTTTCTCAATTTAGGAATACCAGACTTTCTTCATTGTTGTTTAGTCGCTAAGTTAGGTCCAACTTTTTTTGTGATTCATTGGGAAAGATCCTGATGCTGGGAAAGATTGAGGGCAGGAGGAGAAGGGGGTGACAGAGGATGAGATGGTTGGATGGCATCACCAACTCAAAGGACATGAGTTTGAGCAAACTCCAGGAGATAGTGAAGGACAGGGAAGCCTGGCGTGCTGCAGTCCATGGGGTTGCAAAGAGTCGGACATGATTTAGTGATTGAACAACAATACAACAGACTTTCTTCTTCAAGACCAGAATAATCAACAAAGTGAAAAAAGATACCTTTTAATCTTCTTTAAGAGGTAGCTGAAAGCAACTGAGTTGATTGTTTATAACTGAGTGTGGAAACGGACCTGTGCAGGGGAAAAGCTCCAGAGACCATGGTTCTGTTCTTCCCTCCAGCTACTAATACAATGTGGTATAAAAGATTTACAACGTTGGTGTTAATTAGTGTCAAATGAGGAGAAGAACAAGCACGATAAACACTTAGATCTGTGAGGAGCCATGGAGGGCAATGCTTTATCCCAAAGCCCTCTCTTTCATGGCTCCTAGGAAAGAAAACAAAATGGAAAGAATCAGTCTGACTGGGGTGCCAAAGGGAAAGGGCTTAAGTTCTGTCTTTATTGTTTAAAGCTACTTGACCTTGAAACACTTAACTAACCTGAGCCTCAGTTGCCTTATTAATAAGACAAGAACAATAATTCCTACATCTTCAGAGTTATTTTAAGGATGAGAGCTGTGTTCTTTAAAACGATGCATTGGAGACTTCCCCTTCCAATGCACAGGTGCAGGTTCAATCCTCAGTCAGAGAGCTAAGATCCCACATGCCTATGGACAAAAAAACGGAAACATAAAACAGAAGCAATATTGTCCCAAACTCAATGAAGACTTTAAAAAATAGTCCACATCAAAAACACTCTAAAAAATGAGTAAAACGACAGGTTGACAATAAATGTTCACCAGGTGAAGGAATTTTGATGCCGAGAGTTTATGGCCTTTCTACCATTAAACAACTGTGATTCACAGCAGAACAGAAAATAGGAGCCAGGACTGCCACCCAGACAAAAGCTCTTAACACCATTTCCTGTGAAAATTTTAGAAGTAAGCTCTGTCTGCCCTCGTTAGTGATGTTTAGGATTATTTCATCTCATTTAATCTCTGTTTCTGGGAGCTCTTTGCTGATTTTTTACTTGCTGTTGTTTTATAATTTCTAGGTTAAAAGACAAAATGAGATGTGAAGGAGATCCACTGTCCCTTCAACTTACTTTTGAGGCTTGACTAAAAAGATGAGAGCCCTTGACTACCCCAAAGATAGAAAGACACAAGGTCAGAACTGGCAGGTGGGTAGTTCCAGGATACAGTGAATCCCCACGTGTCTCGGGGACAGGTGGATCCCATAGCAACACATGTGGGTGTAGATTCTACATAAAGCACCTCTTCCTCCAGGACCACATAGAAATGACAACTTAGAGCCAAGCTCTTGCTAATGAGTGCCGAAGGGCATCTCATAATTGAAATGGAATTAAGAACTCTCAGAGACACATCAGCTAGGAGCCTGAAGTCCCATTCCTTACTGATGATCTGAGGTCACTCAGAAAATAACCCCAGGCAACATGAGCCAAGGCTCTGGTGAATTACACCTGTGGACGTCCACCCTAAATGACAGTCAAGATTCGTTCAGCCATTTCAAAACTGCTTCTGCTTTAGTTTTGTTTTCATCATTTTATCAAATATTGACTAGCTAGAAAAGAATATAAAAGGCATGTGAATTATGACAAACAGTGATGCAAATACTTGTGTGCCCAATACTAAGTTTAACTGAAAGGGTGGTAACCTTACAAGGGAGGGTTCTTTCAAGTCCCTCCCCAACCCCATTCTGATTCTCTCTGCTTAGAGGTAAGCACAGCCTTCTGAGTGTATAACTCCTTTGCTCTTCTTTAAAGTTTTACCACATATGTTTTATATCCCTGAGAGATTATTGTTTAGTATACATGGTGTTGAACATTGTATAAATAGTCACATTATATATATATTTTTTACAACTTGATTTATCCCTATCATTTCATCCACACACTTTACTGCTTAATAGAATACTGAAAATAGTCCAACATTCTAAGTTCAATAATTAGAATAGCCATTGTATTTAGGAAAGACATATAATGCTCTAAGGGGGGAAAAAAAATACCTTGAGGTGCAAGAAAGCTTTATTGTGACAGTAATCCTTATGCCTTAACTTTCTTTAGTTTCTCACTTCCAATAAATGAATGTTAAATAATGAATTATAGTTGTCTTTACAAAAATTCACTACAGTTGTGTGATTATTCGGCAACATAACTTCAAGATGATGAGAGCAACAAAACTGGCATCTCTGAAGTTTCTCCAGAGATGTTTTTAGTGCTTCCCTTGAGTTTGTTGCTACTGAGAGCCAATTGTCATACTATTTAATACTTATCATTCATTATTGTTCATGATGCTCTATTATTCCAGTGTGTGAATGTACCCCTATTATTATTCATTTTACTGGTGTTGGATCTCTGTACTGTGTGCTGCGCTTAGCTGCTCAGTGGTATCTGACTCTGGGCGACCCCATGGACTGTAGCCCGCCAGGCTCCTCTGTCCGTGGGGATTGTCCAGGCAACAGTATTGGAGTGGGTTGCCATGACCTCCTCCAGGGGACCTTCCCAACCCAGGGATCGAACCCAGGTCTCACAGTGCAGGCAGATTCTCTACCGTCTGAGCCACCAGGAAAGTCTGTTGGATTTCTGAGCTGCCTCCAGTTTTCCTCCTGTTACATTTTTGGCCTTGTCTCCTGAAATAAGTGCAAGAGTCACCCAAATCTCTCCCAAATGTTCTCACATAAAGGGTGCTTCAGAACCCACATCATGCCACATCCTTGCCGTAAAATTGCAAACCCATGAAAAAGGACATCTCATTGTGATTTAACTTGCATCTCCATGATTACTAATGAATCTAAGCATGTGTTCATGTGTTCATGTGTCATTCATGGTTTTTTTTCCTTTCTTTTGTGAAATGTTTATTCATGTCTCTGAACTATATTTCTGTTGAGTTGTCATATTGGTATTGAATCTGTTGAGTCAGATTATAATCCCCTGATGGTTTTCTGTGCTCCAAATCTATTTTCTCTTTTGTAGATTATGTTTCTCTTTGTTCTAAAGCATCAACTGATGAACAGAGGTTCTTAATCCTAACTTAGTGAAATTTAATACTTTGTTTATGATTTGTGCTTGTTGTGTCCTATTTAAGAGATTTTTCACTACCCTGGGGGTTATAAATATACACGCTCATGTGGTCTTGTAAAAACATTTTTAGTTTTTCCTTTCACATGTGTCCTTAATTTTTTATATATTTTCCAATTGTTTCAACACCATTTTTAAAAGTCTTTTCTTTCTTAACTATTGTGCTAGCTTTTAACAAAATTAAGTTTCCATATATATATGTGGGGATTCCATATATATGAGCTTATATTCTATTAAGGAGATCAAACCAATCAAACCTAAAGGAAATCAACCCTGAATATTCATTGGAAGGACTGATGCTGAGGCTGGAACTCCAGTACTTTGGCTACCTGATGCGAAGAACTGACCCATTGGAAAAGACCCTGATGCTAGGAAAGATTGAAGGCAGGAGGAGAAGGGGATGACAGAGGATGAGAGAGCTGGATGGCATCTCAATGGATGTGACTTTGAGCAAACTCCAGGAGATAGAGAAGGACAGGTAAGCATGGCATGCTGCAGTCCACGGTGTTGCAGACTCAGACACAACTTAGCAACTGTACAACAATATATTACATTGGTCTTTTCACCTATCACTGCACCAGTACCCCACTATCTAATTTGGTATGAGTTTTCTTTCATCTGGTAAGATAAGTATTTCCAAGCTGTACTTCTTTAAGAGTGTTTTGATCCTTTGGAGACTTCTTCAATTCTATATATATGGATCAGCTCATCAAATTCCACCTGAGCACCTGTTGAGATTTTTGGAATTGCATTCTCTGTAGATCAATTTATTCATCACTATAGACTAGTTTATAAATCAGTTGGCTTTGTTCAAAATTTGTATTTTGTATCTCATTTATTTATATTTGAGGTAATAGTAATAGTTTTATGACTTTCTCCATGAAACTCTTGCTTATATTTTGTCAGATTTATTCCAAAGTGTTTTACATTCTAATGCTATTTTAAATAGTATCTTTAAAAATTACTTTTTAATAAAATTTTCTGCCAATAGTGTATAAAAATACAATTGATGTTTTTATATCTAGGCACTTTGTTAAACTCTCTTATCATCTTAATAACTTACAAATAGATTGCTTTGTTTTTACTTACACAATCATATCACCTGTGAATAATAACAACTTTATTTAGATTTCATTTATAACTGAGTGATATTTCACAGTATATAATGCTCATTGAAAATTATGTATAAAAAATTGTAAATAAAGGGAGTGACCTTATTATCCATTCATCCATTGATATACATTTAATTTGTTTTCCATATCTTGGCTATTGTAAATAATGCTGCAATGAACATAGGGGTGTATATATCTTTTTTGAGTTAGCATTCTAGTTTTCTTTGGACTAATACTCAGAAATGGAATTGCAGGATTGTCTGGTAGCCCTATTTTTAATTTTCTGACAGCCTCTATACTGTTTTCCATCGTGGCTGCACCAATTTACATTGGTGCAGTGTACAAGAGTTCCCTTTTCTTCATATGCTCATCAATATTTGTTATCTCTTGTCTTTTTAATAATAGTCATTCTAACAGGTGTAAGATAATATCTCACTGTTATGATTTTCATTTCCTAGGTGATTAATGATGTCGAGAATATTCTCACATGCCTGTTAGTCATTGGTAGGTCTTCTTTGGAAAAAAATGTCTATTCAGATCCTCTATCCATTTTTTAATTGGACTATTCTTGGGGGGCTGATTAAAAAATTAATATTTTAAAGATATTAACTTTTCCAGTTCATAAGCATTGGATATCTTTCCTTTTATTTTATGTCTTCTCTAATTTCTTTCATCAGTGTCTTATAGTTTTCAGTGTACAAGTCTTTCACCTCTTTGGTTAAACTTATTCATAGATATGTAATGATAATTTTATTTATCCTTTTCCCAACGTTAATTCCTTCATTTGTGGTTTTGGTATTTTTGTTTCTTGGGCTGTTTGTTGGTTCTGGTTTTTTTCCTTTGGTTGTTGTTGGCTGGTTGGTTGCTTGCTTGCTTTACTAAACTAATTTGAACTTCCAGCACAATATTGAATGGGAGTGGGGATGGTTGACAACTCATTAACCTGATCTCAAAAGGAATGCTGTTAATGTTTTACTAGTAAGTACAATATTCCCCATAGCTTTTCTGTAGTCATTTTCTATTACACTAAATATATTGACTCTATTGCTAATGTCTTCAGAGGTTTTCCCATAAATGTATATTGAATTTTGATCAATTATTTTCTTGCCTCTATTGAGATAATCAGATTCTTTTCCTTTAATGTGCTAATGTTGTAAGTTAAATTATTTATAATGTCAAACCAACTGTGCAATATTAGAATAAACCCCAGGTAGTAATAGTGTGTCAATTTTTTATGCAATAATCAGTTTCTTAATATTTTTAGGATTTTTGCATTCATGTTTGTAAATGATATCGGTCTGTAATTTTCTT
This sequence comes from Cervus elaphus, assembly GCF_910594005.1. NCBI lineage: Eukaryota > Metazoa > Chordata > Mammalia > Artiodactyla > Cervidae > Cervus > Cervus elaphus. Next base: position 19,351,603 of record NC_057842.1, on the reverse strand, counting down.
TCTTTGTACTGTCCTAGATTGGGTTTCACAACAAGATAATTCTAGCCTAATAAATAATGAATTGAGTACATTCTTTCACTGTCTGTATTCTGCATAGTTTTGCAGTATTGTAATAATTTGTTGCATGTTGATGGAACCCATATGTAAGAATTCTCTGGTCCTGATAACTCCAATGAGGTAAACTTTTTATTTATTCTTTTAATTTCTTTTGCAGATATATAACTGTTAAGTCTTTCTGGTTTCCTTTGAGTCATTTTTTTTTAATTTGTTCTCTCATCAAAGCTTTCAAATTTATTGGCATTAAGTTACTCATATTATTTTGTTTTTAAAATCTCTGTAATTGTCTCCTTTTTTATTCCTAAAATTGCTCGCTTGTGCATTCACATTTTTTTCCTGATTAAGCTTGACAGAAATTCTCAACTGCAGTCTTTCAGAGAGCACCTTTCAGTTTTGTAGATATAGTCTATTACATGTTTGTTCTCTATTCCATGTATTCCTCTGTTATCTGTATCATTTCCTTCCTTCAACAGTCTTTGTGTTTACTACTCTTTTGCATATTAAGTTAGCCACCTAGCCCATTAATTTTGAAACTTCCTTCTTTTATAATACAAATATTATTTGTATAATAATATTTTATTGATAATAAAATATAAAATTATTTGATAATAAAATATCACTTTATCTAGATTCCCCAAATTTTAATATGCACCAAATTATTATAATCCAGTTCAAAATATTTTCTATTTTATACTTAAGATTCTTTAACTATTATATTAAGAATGTATTTCTAAATTTGCAAACATATGGGATTCTTCTATCTTTTGTACTCATATACATGTACTTATTGTGTTAATTTCATTGGAGTCAGAGAATGAAATGGATATGAAATCCATCTTTCTTTTAGTTTTATTTGTTTATTTGTCTGGGTCAGGTCTCAGTTGTAGCACACAGTACCTTTTGTTGCAGTGCACACATTCCCTAGTTACAGTTCTGGTGCATTGGTGTACGGGCTTCAGAGGGGGGCGGCGGCTGCTTCAGTAGTTGTGGCTTAGTTGCTCTGCAGCATATGGGATCTTAATTCTTTGACCAGGAATCAAACCTGCGTTCCCTGCATTGCAAGGAGAACTCAACCACTGGATCACCAGGCAAGTCCCTGAAATCCATCTTTCAAAATGTGTCCTATGGCCCATTATGCATTATATTCAGAAATATTCCTTGTGTATTAAGACATGAGTATGTAGCTTGCAGTCCCTGTTGCAAACTTATCAATTAGGTTATTCAGATAAATATTCTATATCATCATTAATACCTTTGCACACTTGTTATTTCAATCATTAAATTGTGTGTGCTAAAGATTTCCCACCATGATATTGATTTGTTAATTTTCTTTGTACTTGGTCAGTTCTGTCTTTATATAGTTTGCAGGCTGGTATTAGGTACATAAAAGTCTAGATTATTATATCTTCTAGGTCATTTGAGTTTTTATCAACATGAAATTGACTTTTTATTCCTAGTAATACTTCTTACTTTAAATTCTATTTTGACTGAAGATTAAATAGAGCAATCTCAGCTTTATTAGTATTAGCATTTATTAGTGTTGTTCCAGGATATAATTTGATATTCTTTGATTTTCAAGCTGTCTCCAAATGATACAGATGGGTCACTTGTAAATTATATGCATTAATAGCAGAATTTTGGCTTATTGATCTAATAATCTTTAACTCTTAACTATAGCATCTAATCTACTTATTTTTATTATAGTTTCTAATATATTCTATAATCCAGTTTATTTCTTATTTTTTATGAATCCTTTTCCATATTTTTATTGTGCTTTTTGCTTTCAAACTGATACTTCTACCTCTTCTCTTTTTTTCTTCAACTAGTTTGAAAGTAATGTACTCTATTTCTATTTTGTGTGTGTATGCTTATCTAGAGCACTAGCTAAAGGTGTTAACATGTTTACTTAACTTATCAAAGCATAAATATTTTTAATTTATTCACCTTTGAAGGTAAAGATATTCAAATATAATTTTTAAAACTCTTAGAATTTTAGAAACTAAATATCTGGACTTCCAATAAACAGAATTACTTTCCTATGCTTTCCTCAAGGAGAAAAGAGGAACAAAGGAAAAGAAATAAAGCAAGAGAAATTTCATTTGACCTGTAGGAGACCTTCAACTCAGTTTATTGTGTAACCTATAACCACAGGACTTTACAACACAAATTTTATTTTCAAAGAGAGTATTTGAGGGCCTAGAGGTACCACCATTTCTAAGATTGCATTCTACCTGGCTTCCAAAGCATGAGGTTTGGTAAAAAAAACCTGCAGGCTGTGTAGATGAACTGGGAGTCCATAGCAGACACTGTCATTGTCTTTGCACCAGTATTTACATTAAGCCCATAAACCTTTGGTTTTTCCAGTAGTCATGTATGGATGTGAGAGTTGGACCATAAAGAAGGCTGAGCACCAAAGAATTGATGCTTTTGAACTGTGATGCTGGAAAAGACTCTTGAGAGTCCCTTGGACTGCAAGGAGATCAAACCAGTCCATCCTAAAGGAAATAAGTCCTGAATATTCATTGGAGGGACTGATACTGAAGCTGAAGCTCCAATACTTGGCCACTTGATTGGAAGAGCCAATTCATAGGAAAAGACTCTGATGCTGGGAAAGATTGAGGACAGGAAGAGAAGCAGGTGACAGAAGATAAGATGATTGGATGGCATCACTGATTCAATGGACATAAGCTTGAGCAAACTCCAGGAGACAATGAAGGACAGGGAAGCCTGGGTGCTGCTGTCCATGGGGTCTCAAAGAGTCAGACATGACTGAGCAACTGAACAACAACAAAATAAGGAAACGGACATAGCATGCTTAAATTATAGGTTCAGCTCAGTTCAGTCACTGTTATATTAATTATAAACTACAGGCAGAGCTGGGGCCTCAACACAAACTTCCTCAACTAAAAGTTGGTGTTTTCTTCCCTGCTTTAAATATATCTCTGTAAAGTATATACAGGGCAAAAATAAACCCGAATTACTGCTAATCTACTCTGACCTATTATTCAGGACTAATAAAGGAGAATCATATTTTTAAGTGTCTTTTTATGAGGATACAAAAAACACTGCAATTCTCTTCTACTTTGAAAATCCTTAATGTGGAAAAGCTAGAAGTTCATTATTTCACACTTAAAACTCAGTTGATGAATTCCCCACTCAATTAATCATCAGCTATAGAGTTATTTCATTGTTAATGCCTTGTGCTCATGAATACTTTGAATACCATTATGCATGAATAGAACAATGGCTTCCTACCTCATCCTGAATCCAGTAAAGTTCATTATTTTCTTGTCATTTGGGGGGAGCATATATGCATTAAGTTTGCAAGATCTTAGAAAAGAAAATAGCACAGAGGTAATATTAAAGAAACAACTGATTTACTGGGAGTGCCTAGAGATTCTTATTCAGATTTCTGACTTCATTTTTTATGATGGATGAGACTTGACAATTCCATCTAGGTGTTTTCTTGCATTGCGGATCAAAATGAGAAAGTAGAGAAGAGGGAAAACAGTTTATTAAAGCAATAAAATCCTATTTGAAATATTTACTTCAAAGCTACTTATCACGTTAGCATCTAGTGCCCATAGTAATGTCAAAATTAAAAAGGAGATGAACTTTCCTTGGGAGTCAGGTCAGATTTAAGAGATTATTTTAAAAGAGCAAGAAATACCTATATCTTAGAAAATAGCACTCAGTCTTTTTATAAGTGGATAAAAAGCACAATATGAGGAAATATTCTAAGCTTAGATCTTTCTACTATGTTGAGACATCTCATTCTGATCAGAAAAATCTAAAGTACCTATTAAGCATCAGGTGGTAATTATATAAATGCTTTCATATATAATTAGATTTAACTCTCACCATAATATTCTCGTGTGGCAGGTATTATAATGAGTATCTCCACAGATTTAAAAATATAAGACACAAAGAAGTGAAGTAAATCAATCAAGGTCATATCTAACAAGTGGAAGAACTCAATGTATTCCAATAAGGCCCATGTCTACCTCCCAATGAAGCACAATGCTTGAGGGTTTTGCTGAGTTTCCTTTTCATTGTGTTTGTATCATTCAACCTTGTCTTGCAAAATAAGATGCAATAGGACATAGAGGGAAAAAGTTGTGTTGTTTCAGAACAACCTACATTTTACAAGCTGGCTTCAATAATTCTGTGGCAAAACAATGGCTTAACTACTCTCAGTCATCGTTTCTTCATCTAATTTTAAAAAGATAATAACTCTCATCAGGTTATGGTGAGGATTAAGCCTACAGTTATGGTAAAATGAAGAGACCTAAATAGAAAAGGCTATTTTCTACAGTTTGGAGCTTCTATTAAGGTTTCAGAAACAATCAAAAGTGAGACTTCTAATTTTCCTGGCCAGCGCTAAAAAGTATGTCACCCAACTTTCTTGAAAGAATATTAGGGCTAGATTAATATTGGCTTTCATGAAGATTTGAGGTGCATGAGAGCCAAAGGAGGAAAAAGAAAGCTCTCACAAAAGCCATCTATTTGGGGTATTAAAGAAAGTCAAAGCCATCTGAAAGTTATTATAAAATAACAATGAAAGCAGATTTTGTTCATGAACTATTGCAATAGGGGAGAAGATACCTCAGTATATAACTTGACTCAAATCTGAATACAGCCTGGACAAGTAGGGATTTATAAACAAGGAGCTTGGTGGGGGTCAGCAGATAAAAAATTACTGAGTGGTATCAAAGGTCAGGGGAATTCTTGCCAAACTGACAGCAGGATTCTTGCTGAAGGTAGGCCAGGTGATCAGACCCAAGGGTGAAGGAAGGATGAGGCTTCAACCTTAACTGACTAAGCAAGATTTTTGCTAAAACCCGGGTGATACAAAGACACAAAGAACAAGTCTGTCCAGAGACTGAGGTCTAGTTGACAAAAGGGCCTGAAGAGAGTTTGGTCAAGGAGGACGTATTGTCAATGACCTAGGGTTTTCTTTGAAGGCAGCTTTTGTGTACAAATTTGATTAATAAATAAAGTAGTGGGTAGCTTTTCTGTTTCTTCTTACTATTAGTTTTTGTAAACTGTTTTTTCTAGATTTGGAGAGGGGAATGGCTATCCACTCCAGTATTCTTGCCTGGAGAATCTCATGGAAAAAGGAACCTGGTGGGCTACAGTCCACGGGGTCACAAAGAATCAGACACAACTGAGTGACTGACACTTTTCTAGGTTATCCATTTCATTAAAATATGTTGTCACTAAGTTATGTAAGTTATATCCTCTTATCATTTTACTATGGGCAGAATCTGTAGCAATGTGTTCCTTGGCATTCTTAAGGTTATTTTTGCATTCTTTAATTTTTTTGATCAAGTCTTATAACTTATTAACTATAGTTGATGCCTCTATTGTTTATATGTTTTCTATAGCCACAATTTCTGCTCCTAAATCTGACTTTTTTCTTTCTATTCTTTGTATTCTTGGCACAGACACCATGCTTACTGATTTTTTCCAGTTTTATTTTTTAAAGCTTCCAATATATGCAGTTAAGGAAATAAATTTTCTTTTAATTCCAGTTTTACTGCTATACCAGAAATTTTTATATAAAGTAGTTTCATTATCATTTGAGTCAAAGTATTCCTAATTCCCGCTGTTTTTCTTTGATATACAGATTATTTATACATGCATCTTTTATTTCAAAGCATATTGTGATATGATATTAATAGTCACTTTTTTGCTATGAATTTCTAACATAAATGCATTATGGTAAAATGCCATATTTCTGTGTGCCTTCAATCCTTTCAAATGTATTGAGTGTAACTTTGTAGCCCAACATGTGGTCAATTTTTGTAACTCTTCCACATATACTTGTAAAGAATGCATATTCTGCAGTTTGAGAGAAACAGTGTTGTAGGTATGTTTATAGGTCAAGATTGTTAATAGTGTTCAAGTCTTCTCAATCTAGTCACTGTGCCCTAGCCCATGACACTCCTGAAAGTCTCCACCACCCAGTCAGCGTTGACAGTTGTGCTCCCATCCAGGAGAGAGTGGTTGAGGGGGGCAAACATCAGCAGCAGGTTCACTGCCCAGAGCCCCTGCTCTCCTCATCTTGACCCCATAATTCTTCACTGTCTTATTAGCACTCTGATACCTTCCAGCAGATTTTTTGAGTGTCCAGAGGCTTTAGTTAAATTCAGTGGGGCATTTTATTTGAAATACTAGTCTGCCTTCATCAAGAACACTCTCTATTAGTTCTCTCTCCTCCCCCAGAGTGTGAGGTCTGAAGACCAATGATTGTGTCACTATTGTGTCTCCAGTGCTTAGAAGAACGCATAGAGTAGGTGCGTAATAAGTATTTGTTGAATGAATGATTAAGTACATACTTAATACTCCAGTATTGCAAATGATTCTTCTTGGCTCAGCAACTTTCCACTCTTTTCCGGAAAGAAAACTTTTCAGAGGCCCAACTTTTTGGCTGGGTACTGCAGATCTTTAAGCTCTATATTTAGGATAATTGGAAGTTAACCTTTCTAATCATGTCTGCAAAAGCACCCAGAGTGTTTAATTCATTGACCACTATAAAATGCTTTATCATCTTCAAATTTAAGGCTAGAGGGCATCAAGTGATATCCTTAATTAAAAGAGCTTTAATTCCACATAAGCTTAAGATTAATGTGGCTGCACACAAAGTAGAAGCAATAGGGACTCTCCATGTGAGAGAATAACATTAACTATTGTGTTGGGTTTACAAATCTTTCATCTGATAAGTTCTGAGAGTGTGAAAATATTTGAAACGTCTTTATTTCCAGCTATTTCCCAAGAATTTAGAAAGATTTATCTAAGCAAGATAAACTTTGCATTTATTTAAAACATGGTTTGTGTGTTAATATACAATTTATCCATGAGAAAAAAACAGAGACAGCATAAACTTGTCCAAAGTCATAAAAGTAAGTCATTAAGTTTTTAAAGCATGGCCTTATCTCTTGACTAAATTTGGGCCATTATCTAAATGGTCAATTTTTAAATTGTTAGAAGGACATTTGAAAGAACCAAAAAAAAAAAAAAAGAAGATTCTGCCTTCTATAAATAAGTGAAATAAAGATTGGTAGGTAAGTGGGTATCAACTTCCTGGGAAATATCCTAGAAATGAATCATTGGAGAATTTTTCACAGTTATTCAAACCTTGTTCTTCTCTTGCTTTCCTTCTATCCCTTTCTAGGAGTTACAAGGACAGGGTAAGGGGTAAGAGGCATTCACTCTACCCTCCACACACAGCCCCACTGCTAACTGACCAATTCCAAGAAAAGGAACCCATTTTGCTAGGCCACTGATTAGTGACTTGAGGAATACCTAAACTTGGGCATCTATAGTTGGATATTCAAAGGTGACAAGGCATTTTACATGTCCAATGAATTGCAACTTCCCTGACTTCAATTAGATTAAAAAAGGATAACTGTCCATCAAACCTAAATGAAGAGCTAAAAGAGCTGAAGTAGTCAGCTGAAAAATGTAGCCTTCAAGGGTCTAGATCTCCAAAGCTGGATATCATGTAGGCTGCCCGGCCAAACTAACCTAAGAATGTAGATATATTTTATTCACCGTGAACCTCCTGGACCTAAACTGATCCTGACACATAATAGGAGTATCACAGTGGCAAGTGACAAGAAGTAAAAAGCTTGGCTCCTATCAGTTCAGTTCAGTTCCATCACTCAGTTGTGTCCGACTCTTTGCAACCCCATGGACTGCAGCATGCCAGGCTTCCCTGTCCGTCACCAACTCCCAGAGTTTACTCAAACCCATGTCCATTGAGCTGGTAATGCCATCCAACCATCTCATCCTCTGTCATCCCCTTGTCCTCTTGCCTTCACTCTTTAACTATAACCCAAATACTTAAAAGTATACTGGTGCCCAGTAGCAATCTGTGGACATTGATATTAGTGTTATCATTATGAATTCAAAAATCTTGTGTATTTGATACTTTTCAATCCATTGCAGTCAGTAATGCTTTTTTTAATTGAAAATGCCGTCTTGATGGACCTAGAGCTCATACTAAGCAGAGTAAGTCAGAAAAAGAAAAACCAAATATCTTATGATATCACTTATATGTAGAATCTGAAGTATGACACAAATGAACTTATCTATGAGACAGAAACAGACTCACAGACATAGAGAATATACTTGTGTTGCTGGGTGGGAGTGCAGAGGGATATTGAAAGTTTTTGATTAACCCTATATATAGGGTGGATAAACAACAGGTACTATTGTATAGCACAGGGTTTGATACCCTGTAATAAATCATAATGGAAAAGACTATGAAAATAAAATATATATATATATGTATGTATGTATGTTATATAACTGAAGCAGTTCATTGGTTCAACACTGTAAATCCTGGTTACTCCACACTTGCCAACATGTGACATGTGAAACTTTGACTGTATTCTTGATCTTAATTTTAGCTATTCTGTGAGGTGTTGAGTGGGAATTTATTGGAGTTTTAATTTGCATTTTCCTGCTGACTAATAAAGTTGGGCACATTTTCCTATGTTCATTTTCCATTTAGATATTATCTTCTCTTACATTTGCTGGTCAAGTGAATTCACTGCAGGGAGAGCTTTTAGGTCAGCATTCATACGGGGTAGAATGTTCTCACATCCCAAGCCCACTTTGAGAGGTCTATCTCACTCTTCCCCATACCTCTTTATTCCTCTCCTTCAACTGTGGGTCTTTTAAGTTCCTGACCATTCAGCCAAACTAATTGCTGCATCCTGTGAACTGAGGTAGATCCATGCCTCCAAGGGTCTCTCTTTCTAGAAAACGTGGACAAACTATGAGTCTCTATCTGCCAGGAATTGTTCCCTCCTCCACTGTTCTGTAGACCACACCTGAGGAGACCGGAATGCCTCATCAGTGCACCTTGGACTGATACACTTCAGGCAACCTGATGCAAGCAAAGCTGTGGGCTAAAGGAATAAGCACATTCTATGAGTCAACTCTACATGTATCTTATTTGTGTTCAAGGTCTGCTCAGATCTAACCCCATATTACCACTCAGTCTGATTAAGGAGTCCTTCCAGACATGCTCCAACTTTACAACTGGATATATCAAATTTGGGAAGTTTGGTTTCTAATTTTTGGTTTATGTTGTTAGAGTATAGTTGATTAACAATGATGTGTTATTTTCAGGTATACAAAAAGTGGTTCAGTTATACATACACATGTATGTATTCTATTTCAAATTCTTTTCCATTTAAGTTACTACAGAATATTGAGCAAAATCCCCTGTGCTATACAGTAGGTCTGCATTGTATATCTATTTTAAATAAATGTCAGTCCCAAACTCCTAGTCTATCCTTTCCCCTAACCCTTCCCCCCTTGTAACCATAATTTCATTCTCTAAGTCTGTGAGTGTGTCTCTGCTTCGTAAATCAGTTCACTTGTATCATTTTTTTAGACTCCACATAAGAGTGATGCCAAATGATATTTGTCTTTCTCAATCTCACTTACTTAACTTAGTAAGATAATCTCCAAGTCCATCCATGTTGCTGAAAATGACATTATTTCATTCTTTTGATGGCTAAGTGATATTTCATTGCATACATGTACACATATTCTTTATCCATTCCTCTTTTGGTGGACATTTAGGTGGCTTCCATGCCTTGGTTATTGTAACCAGCACTGGCAACAATCATTTGGGTGCATAGATCCTTTCAAACTATGTGATTCCCTCAGTTGAGGGGAGGAGTCCAGGAGTGGTATTGATGGATAATATGGTAGTTCCATTTCTAGTTTCTTAAGGTGTCTCCATACTGTTCTCCATAGTGGCTGCACCAATTTACATTCCCACCATCAGTGTAGGAGGGTTCCCTTTTCTCTTCACCCTCTCCAGCATTTATTGCCTATTGCTTTTTTTATGATGGCCATTCTGACTGGTCAAAAGAAAACTCAAGTAGTAATATCAATATCCAACAAAATAGACTTTAAAATCAAAACTGTTATAAGAGACAAGGAAGAAATGCTGGAGAGGGTGTGGAGAAAAGGGAACCCTCTTACACTGTTGGTGGGAATGCAAACTAGTACAGCCGCTATGGAGAACAGTGTGGAGATTTCTTTAAAAATTGGAAATAGAACTGCCATATGACCCAGCAATCCCACTTCTAGGCATACACACTGAGGAAACCAGATCTGAAAGAGACACGTGCACCCCAATGTTCATCACAGCACTATTTGTAATAGCCAGGACATGGAAGCAACCTAGATGCCCATCAGCAAACAAATGGATAAGGAAGCTATGGTACATATACACCATGGAATATTACTCAGCTGTTAAAAAGAATTCATTTGAATCAGTTCTAATGAGATGGATGAAACTGGAGCCCATCATACAGAGTGAAGTAAGCCAGAAAGATAAAGACCAATACAGTATACTAACACATATATATGGAATTTAGAAAGATGGTAATGATAGCCCTATATGCAAAATAGAAAAAGAGACACAGATGTACAGAACAGACTTTTGGACTCTGTGGGAGAAGGCGAGGGTGGGATGTTTCGAGAGAACAACATCGAAACATGTGTATTATCTAGGGTGAAACAGATCGCCAGCCCAGGCTGGATGCATGAGACAAGTGCTCAGGCCTGGTGCACTGGGAAGACCCAGAGGAATCGGGTGGAGAGGGAGGTGGGAGGGGGGATTGGGATGGGGAATACTTGTAAATCCATGGCTGATTCATGTCAATGTATGACAAAAACCACTACAATATTGTAAAGTAATCAGCCTCCAATTAAAAAAAATAAATGGAAAAAAAAAACAAAGAAATCACAACTAAAAAAAAAAAAAACGAGAGAGAGACAAGGAAGGACACTACATAATGATCAAAGGATCAATCCCAGAAGAAGGTTTAACAATTGTAAACATGTATGCACCCAACTTAAGAGCACCTCAATACATAAAGCAAATACTAATAGCAATAAGAGGAGAATTGGCCAGTAAAACAATAATAATGGGGGACTTTAACACCTCACTTTCCTCAATGGACAGATAATCTAGACAGAAAATCAGGAAGGAAACACAAGCCTTAAATGACACATTAGATCAGATGGATTTAGTAGATATTTATAGAGCATTCCATCCACAACCACCAGAATATACATTCTTCTCAAGCACCTATGGAGCATTTTTCAGGGTTAATCACATGCTGGACCACAAAGTGAGCCTCATTGAATTTAAGAAAATTGAAATCATATTAAGAATCATTTCTAACCACAACACCATGACATTAGATATAAACTACAGTAAAAAAAAAAAAAAACTAAAAAACACAAAACACATGTAGAGGTTAAACAATACCTACTAAACAACCAATGAATCACTGAAGAAATCAAAGAGGATTAAAAAAAATATATCTAGAAACAAATGAAAATGGAAGCACTTATAATCCAAAACTTATGAGATGAGAAGTTTACAGCAATAAAATATTACCTTAAGAAACAAGAAAAATCTCAAATAACCTAATCTTATACCTGAAGCAATAGAGAAAGAAGAACATATGAAATGCAAAATTAGTAGAAGGAAGGAAATCATAAAGATTAGAACAGAAATAAATGAAATAGAGACAAATCAAATGATATACAAAGATAAATGAAACTAAAAGTTGATTCTTTGAAAAGATAATGTATATAAATTATACATTATATGTATATATTACATATATATAATATATATACATATATATAAATTAATGGGCAACTTTTGTTGTGTGATCACCCAGTGAACTATGATAAGACTTTTGGTCTCTCTCAGAGCCTTACAGCAAAGCAAGAGCTCGTTCTCAAAAGGGAAAGAATTATTTGATGAAGATCTGGTTTTTCTCTAAAGTCCTGGAAACCACTGCAACTATTTTTTCCAATTGGAATTTAGCACAGCTACATAAAATTCTGATTCTCCCAGACACTTTAGACATCATTGGGTCTTAAGGACTGACTGGTTACCTAAAGATCCACATAAATGATCCAATGAAAAGACTACACGCATAAGTCTTGACAGTGAACTCATCTTATACTTCTGACAGAACTGACAGAGAACATTCCTTTTAAACTATAGTCACTATTTTCTAGGTAATAGATTTGAGTGGAGCTTGTGATAAAAACATGCCTGCCAAGGCAGGAGACATAAGAGATGCAGATTTGATCCCTGGGTTGGGGCAATCCCTTGGAGGAGGGCATGGCACTCCACTCCAGTATTCTTGCTGGGAGAATCTCATGGACAGAGGAGCCTGGTGGGCTACAGTCCATGGGATCGCAAAGAGTCAGACACGACTGAGTGAGCACATGGCACATTGCCTCTGACACCCACAACCAGAATGGATTCTGCACAGGCCCTGCTTCATCACATCACTAGCTTTTGACCTGAAGTTCTGCACCAGGGGTATTGATCAGCAGAGCCTAGATCTTATGTCCAAGCTGTAGCTGTGAGGGGAGCTAAGAAAGCAAATATTTAGCTTTTTTCCAGACATTTCTGAATATAAGAAAGGGATTTAAATTCTGAACTGTCAAAATATATATAAAAGTTCACTTCGTTAGGCATTCAATAGATGTTTATTGACCTGAATTAAACTGACCCCACTTCTGTCCTTTCACATTATGATAAAATATGAGAAAGTGTGAAGTAAGGTTTACCAGCTCGTCTCACAGCCAAGAGATGCCTGAGAATTTGACCCTGAATTAACTCCTTGCACCACTGATCTCCAGAACATCTGTGTGCCATTCTCTAACAAAAAGATTGCACCTTATTAAGAAAATAAACTATGGGTTCCCTAAAAAAACTTAAAACAGACCTACCATTTGATTCTGCAATCCCACTCCTGGGCATATATCTGAAGAAAACTCTAATTTGAAAAATACATACACCCAAGTGTTCACTGAAGTACTATTTGCAATAACCAAGACATGCAATCACCCTAAATGGTCAAGAAGAGATAAAAGAATAAAGAAGATCTTTAAAAAAAATAAAGATAAAAGAATAAAGAAGATGAATACTATTCAGCCTTAAAAAAGAATGAAATAATGCCACTTTTAGCAACATAGGTGGACATAGAGATTATCATACTAAGTGAAATAAATCAGAGAAAGATAGATATCATTTGATATCACTAATATGTGTAATCTAAAAAATTGATACAAATTAACTTATTCACAAACCATAAATAGGTTCATAGATATAGAAAATAAACTTAAGGTTACCAAAAGAGAAAGGGGAAAGAGGGATAAATTGGGAGTTTGGGATTAACAGATACACAGTACTATATATAAGGTAGATAAACAACTAGGATTTGATATATGACACAGGGAGCAATATTCAATAACTTATAATTGAAAAGAATCTGAATACACATGCATATACATATATATATAACTGAATCGCTCTGTTGTACATCTGAAACTAACACAACACTGTAAATCAAGTATACTTCAATAAAAAGATAAAATAATCTTTTTGAACATATGGTTGAATTTCCTGTTAAAAAATCTTGAAATTCTGTATCAGTTAGTGCTATATATGTTGCAAGACATCAAAAATCAGATGAGCTTAATGAGGAGAATGTATAACCAAAAGTAGTTTCTAGTTCAGGCAGATTGATCATGCAGTTCAAAAACCATTGCCCAGAACCAAGTTTATTTCTCTGCACTGCCTTCTACAGTCTCAGTTTCCTGTATGGGCATTAAGCAACACCCAGTGACCCCTCCCACCAACACACGCACAGAGAGACACATGAACGGACTCTACCTGTAATGGTAGCCAAATAGATGCCTTAGTTATAAACCTAAGAGACTCACATGCTTATTGTATATCTGCTATAGAAGAAAAGCAGAATCTTCTCTTTTCCAGAAAAGCCTGGCAAGTATCTCCTTACGTCTTAATACCTGTGAATGATTTGTGTGTCTATCTCTGAACTCTGTATGACTCTGAAACTGGGATGACCAGCTCAATTTAAGATTATCAAAATTCAACCTTGAAATCAGGAGTAGGTAAAACCGGCACCCCCAAAATTGAATGAGAATGAAAAAGGATGGTTCCATTAGACGAAACATCTTAGAAAGTCGGGGGACTATTGGTAGAAAAGGCAGGAAATAGGTATGAGAAGACACATAATAAAAGCCCAACCAGGACTGGTTTGAATTTTCTGTGTTATTACAACTACCTTCTTTTTTGAGTGATTAAGAACTATGCAGTCCATTAAGCACTATTACTACTATGCATTTTTTAAAAGATTAAGTGATTTTTCAGTGATAGAATCCATTCATAGTTTCTAAGTTATTATCTTTCTCAAATCTTTATATGCACTGTTAAATGTCAATCCAAAAACTCAGAGCAGATGTTTCTATTTGACCCTGCGCTGATGGTACTAAGCATTGCTGTCAGGGACACCAAGCTGTGTCATATACAGATTTACAAGCTTTACCTGTGTCCCTAGGCACCATGCTCTTTGATTGTTCTTTAGATCAGAATTCCTCGAGATGTTTTCAGTGCTAAGAATAATCTCCAAAATTATTGTGAAAACCTCTCTCAAATATCCTAAATTGAGGACCCTGAAAATAACGATCACTTGCGAACTTCCACCTCTAAAAATGTCTTGAACTTGTGGATTTTTATGTCCCAATAAGAAACACCACCTCCTGCCGTGTATCTTTCTCTTTCTTTCTCCAGGAGTTCTCTCGAAACATCAAAATCAGCCCCCAAACTGTCATAGCAGCTTAAGTCCATACTTCTACAGTACAATTACATTTCATGAAAAACCAATAGTGTGCTAAAATATTTAAAAAAAAAAAAAAAACAGCTAAATTGTGCCATCCTAGTTGACATTGACTTATTGTCGCTAAGCTCACTGTCTCTGGCACCCAGCTGAGTAACCAGAATAATGCATTTTTATCTACTGGTGACAACCTTTGAATAGGAAGCAGCTTAGGAAGGAGACAGGTATGTCACTTGATGCAGAAACAGGCAGCACAGCATTTGGCTTCCTCTGTACCTGAAAGAACACTACAAGCTGCCAGCTTTTGTTCTGACGCCCCAAAGGCAAAATACTTGCTGAGGTCGCACCGCCACTTCCAGACAGGAGAGAGAGTTTTGCCTTTGTGGATGCCCTCTCCAGAAGTTCACGGCTTGGAGTCGCTGGTTTTCCGCACCGCCCAACTTACTCAGCAAACCTGGGAGGAGAGAGTGCTAGGGAAGCATTTTTGTGTATTCACTTTTCACATCCTGTCATTTGCAGTGACCTCAGGGAGACAGTACATGGCATTTGTCAGAGCAGCAGAAACAACGTGTCTGGGGGACTTTTACTCGAGTTGCTTTCTAATTTGAGATGGCAGCAATCTATAAGAATTGCTCTGGTGAGTGTGAAGGAGAAGAAAATCAGGGCCTCTCTGCCTTTGTAGTTGTTTTATTTCTGATGATGCTGAATTATATTAAGTGAATTAATACTTCTAAGTCAAGCCACACCTGTCTAATTGTATAGCCCAGTTCGATTCCTGGGTCGGGAAGATCTGCTGGAGAAGGGATAGGCTACCTACTCCAGTATTCCTGGGCTTCCCTTGTGGCTCAGCTGGTAAAGAATCCTCCTGCAATGCGGGAGACCTGGGTTTGATCTCTTGGTTGGATATTCTGGCCCGGAGAATTCCAGGGACTATACAGTTCATGGGGTCACAAAGAGTCAGACACGACTGAGCGACTTTCACTGAGAAGTAAATGACTTTTGTGAAAGTAGTAAGATAGACCAAGTGTTTCCTTTTATATATCTAGTTATTTACCAAGCTACAGAGATTTTTATATTTTTACATTATTATTCACCATTAGAACATTAGATAAAATATTTGTATTACTTCCAACTTCACCGTCATCACAATAACTTCTACTATCCCATACATTCCAGTCTTTCACAGTGTGTATACAGAACTTACATCATAATCATGGCATAAATCACTGTACTCTTAGAGTAAATAATAATTTATGTTCTCCCTGATTTCACAGAACATTATTTAATAAACATTATCCCAATGTTTTGCCTGTACTTCATAGAAATCATTTTATTTTGTATTATTCCATTGAATTGGTGAACAACATTTCATTAAACAATTCTATTGTTGGACAGTTAAGTTGCTCCAAATTATATTATAAATAATGCTGCAATTAACATCTTGCAGTAGAGAAATTTGGGTAAGAAAAAACTTGTTTTTCTAGGTACAAAAGCAGCACATGCTCATTGCCTAAAGCATGGAAAACAAAGCAAAATCTAAAAAAAAAAAAAAAGTCATCTGTAGCCTCACTACCCAGGAGTAACTATTTTTACTTTGGTAATGTCCTTCCATGCATTTAAGAAATGTTTTCAATGTGATAACATTGTACATAGTACTTTGCATCATTTCCCTTCACTATAAATCATGTGATTAAATATTCATAAAGTCTGATAGGCTTCAGATTTACAAACTCATACCTGAGTCTGAATCCAATTTTCATAAATTACCAGATATGTGGCTTTCAGGTTTTGTATAATATTTCCAGGTATTAGATTGTTATGAAGATTGAATTTTGAAATGTATTTAAGTGCATTAAATGGTATATATTAAATACCTCCCTGGTGGGCCTCCCTGGTAGCTCAGCTAGTAGAGAATCCACCTGCAATGCAGGATACTCCAGTTCGATTCCTGGGTGCAGAAGATCCCCCTGGAGAAGAGATATGCTACCCACTCCAGTATTCTTGGGCTTCTCTCAGTTCAGACAGTAAAGAATCCACCTGCAAAGTGGGAGAGCTAGGTTCAATCCCTGTGTTGGAAAGATCCCTTGGAGGAGAGCATGGCAACCTACTCCAGTATTCTTGCCTGGAGAATCCCCATGGACAGAGGAGCCTGGCAGGTTACTGTCCATGGTGTCACAAAGAGTTGGACATGACTGAGCAACTAAGCACAGCATTAAATACAATAGTCTTCTCTTCCCTGAGGATATATGGTCCAAGACCACCAGTAATGCCTGAAACTGCATATGGCACCAAACCCCACCTATATGATGTTGTTTTCTATACAAACATAACTGTGATAAAGTTTAAAAGTTAATCAGTAAAGGAGTAATGATCATAACTAGGAATAAAATAGAACAATTATAGCAATATGTTTTAATAAAAGTTACATGAATGTGGTCTTTTTCTCTCCATTGAAATATCTTACTATGCAAATTTAATGCATATCCATCTCAACTAAGGAAATATTGTGTAGCTTGTAGTTTGAGGTGCCACAACAAAATTAACACAAAATTTCTTTTTCCTTCTTCACAATTTCAAAGATAGATTTATTCTTACTGTAGATCTTAACAACCTCAGCACACAATTTTTTTTCTTGCCGTATCCATGAAGAACTTTTACCTTTTCACTTAAAGGAAGCACTTTATGGCTTCTCTTTGGTGTATCCGTGTTGCCAACATAGCTAGTCTTGAGAGTTGGGGCCATTTTTCAGTAAAATCATGGTCACTTAAACACAAGCACCATGGTACCACAATAGTGCATCTGATAACCTAAACAATTACTAAGTGGCTAACATGGACAAAGGAATGCTTCAAATCACAGAAGGGATGGAGCAGGATAGGGCCATGTTTCATCCTGCTTCTCAGAATGGTGTGCAATTTAAAACTTAGGAATTATTCCTAGAATCTTTCATTTAATGTTACAATTAACATTACTATTTTGCATGATTTTAATTGTGCAATATAATTTTATTGTATAGAGAATATAATTAACTCATCCCCAATTATTGGTATTTAACTTATTCCTACTTTTTCAGTAGTATAAAGAAAAAGATCATAAACATCTTCATTGAATAATAGTGCACTCAGTTCACTAGCTCAGTCGTGTCTGACTCTTTGAGACCCCAAGGACAGCAGCATGCCAGTTGTCCATCACCAATCTCAGAGCCTCAAACTCATGTCCACTGAGTCAGTGATGCCGTCCAACCATCTCATCCTCTGTCATCCCCTTCTGCTGCCTTCAACCTTTCCCAGCATCAGGGTCTTGTCCAGTGAGTCAGTTCTTCACATCAGGTGGCCAAAATATTGGAGTTTCAACTTCAGCATCAGTCCTTCCAATGAATATTCAGAACTGATTTCCCTTAGGATTGACTGGTTTGATCTCATTGCAGTCCAAGGAACTCTCAAGAGTTTTCTCCAACACCACAATTCAAAAGCAACAATTCTTCACCACTCAGCCTTCTTTATGGTCAAACTCTGATATCCATACGTGACTATGGGAAAAACCATAGTTTGACTGGCGGGACCTTTGTTGGCAAAGTAATGTCTCTGCTTTTTAATATGCTGTCTAGGTTGGTCATAGCTTTTCTTCCAAGGAGTAAGCCTCTTTTAATTTCTTTGCTGCAGTCACCATTTGCAGTGATTTTGGAGCCCAAGAAAATAAAGTCTGCCACTGTTTCCATTGTTTCCCCATCTATTAGCCATGAAGTCATGGAACCAGACACCATGATCTTGTTTTTTGAATGTTGAGTTTTAAGCCAGCTTTTTCACTCTCCTCTTTCACTTTCATTAAGAGGCTCTTCAGTTCCTCTTCACTTTCTGTCATAAGGGTGGTGTCATCTGCGTATTTGAGGGTATTGATATTGCTCCCAGCAATCAGCTTGTGCTTCATCCAGCCTGGCATTTTGCATGATATACTCTGCATAAAAGTTAAATGAGCAGGGTGACAGTATATAGCCATGACGTACTTCTTTCCCAATTGGAAGCAGTCTGTTGTTCCATGCCCAGTTCTAACTGTTGCTTCTTGACCTGCATAGATTTCTCAGGAGGCAGGTAAGGAGATCTGATATTCTCATCATTTTAAGAATTTCCCACAGTTTGCTGTGATCCACACAGTCAAAGGCTTTGGCATAGTCAATAAAGCAGAAGTAGATGTTTTTCTAGAACTCTTGCTTTTTCTATGATCCAACAGATGTTGTCAATTTGATCTCTAGTTCCTCTGCCCTTTCTAAATCCAGCTTGAACATCTGGAAGTTCTTGGATCACATAATGTTGAAGTCTCACTTGGAGAATTTTGAGCATTACTTTGCTGGAGTGTGAAATTAGTGCAATTGTGTGGTAGTTTTTTAGCATTGCCTTTGGGATTTGAATGAAAACTGACCTTTTCCAGTCCTGTGGCCACTGCTGAGTTTTCCAAATTTGCTGGCATATTGAGTGCAGCACTTGCACAGCATCATCTTTTAGGATTTGAAATAGCTCAACTGGAATTCCATCACCTCCACTAGCTTCGTTCATAATGATGCTTCCTAAGGTCCACTTGACTTTGCATTCTAGGATGTCTGGCTCCAGGTGAGTGATCACACCATCATGGTTATCTGGGTCATGAAGATTTTTTTTGTATAGATCTTCTGTGTATTCTTGCCACCTCTTCTTAATATCTTCTGCTTCTGTTAGGTCCATACCGTTTCTGTCCTTTATTGTGCCCATCTTTACATGAAATATTCTGTTATTAGCTCTAATTTTCTTGAAGAGATCTATAGTCTTTTCCATTCTATTTTTTCCTCTATTTCTTTGCATTGATCACTGAGGAATGCTTTCTTGTCTCTCCTTGCTATTCTTTGGAACTCTGCATTCAGATGGGTATATCTTTCCTTTTCTCCTTTGCCTTTAGCTTCTCTTCTTTTCTCAGTGATTTGCAAGGCCTCCTCAGACAACCATTTTGCCTTTTCAATTTCTTTTTCTTGGGGACAGTCTTAATCACTCCCTCCTGAACAATGTCACAAACCTCTGTCCATAGTTCTTCAGACACTCTATCAGTTCTAGTCCCTTGAATCTATTTGTCACATCCACTATATAATTATAAGGGATTTGATTTAGGTCATACCTGAATGGTCTAGTGGTTTTCCTCACTTTCTTCAATTTAAGTCTGAATTTGGCAATAAGGAGTTCATGATCTGAGCCACAGTCAGCTCCTGGCCTTGTTTTTGCTGACTCTAAAGAGCTTTTCCATCTTTGACTGCAAAGAATATAATCAATCTGATTTCAGTATTGACCATCTGGTGATGTCCATGTGTGGAGTCTTCTCTTGTGTTTTTGGAAGAGGGTGTTTGCTATGACCAGTGCATTCTCTTGGCAAAACTCTCTTAGCCTTTTCACTACTTCATTTTGTACTCCAAGGCCTGATTTCCCTGTTACTCCAGGTGTTTCTTGACTTCCTACTTTTTTCCCCCTATAATGAAAAGGACATCTTTTTGAGGTGTTAGTTCTAGAAGGTCTTGTAGGTCATCATAGAACCATTCAACTTCAGCTTCTTTAGCATTAGTGTTTGGGGCATAGGCTTGGATTACCATGACATTGAATGGTTTGCCTTGGAAACAGAGATCATTCTGCCGTTTTTGAGATTGCATCCAAGTATTGTATTTCAGATTCTTTTGTTGACTATGAGGGCACTCCATTTCTTCTGAGGGATTCCTGCCCACAGTAGTAGATATAATGGTGATCTGAATTAAATTCACCCTTTCCAGTCCATTTTAGTTCACTGATTCCTAAAATGTCGATGTTCACTCTTGCCATCTCCTGTTTGACCACTTCCAGTTACATTTCAGGTTCTTATGCAATATTGTTCTTTGCAGCATTGGACTTTACTTCTACCACCAGTCACATCCACAACTTTTCATTGTATCTCTGTCTCTTCATTCTTTCTGGAGGTATTTCTCCAGTCTTCTCCAGGTGCATATTGGGCAAATACCAACCAGAGGAGTTGATCTTTCAGTGTCATATCTTTTTTCCTTTTCATACACTTCTTGGGGCTCTTAAGGCAAGAATGCTGAAGAGGTTTGCCATTCCCTTCTCCAGTGGACCACATTTTGTCATAATTTTCCACCATGACCCATCTGTCTTGGGTGGCCCTACACAGCATGGCTCATAGTTTCGTTGAGTTAGACAAGGCTGTGGTCCATGTGATCAGTTTGGTTAGTTTTCTGTGATTGTGGTTTTCATTCTATCTGCCCTCTGACAAATAAGAACCAGAGGCTTATGGAAGCTTCCTGATGGGAGAGGTTGATTGTGGGAGAAACTGGGTCTTGTTCTGATGGGCAAGGCCATGATCAGTAAGTCTTTAATCCAATTTTCTGTTGATGGGTAAGGCTGTGTTCCCTCCCTGTTGTTTGGCCTGAGTCTCTGCTGGAGACTCCTGGACACTCAGAGCAAGTCTGACTCAGTCTCTTGTGGGGACACTGCTCCTTTCTCCTGGCTGCTGGTGCACACAAGGTTTTGTTTGTGCCCTCTGAGAGTCTTTTCCCCAGGCCTGTGGACATTTTGTAATCAAATCCCACTGTCCTCCAAAGTCAAATTCCCTGGGAGTTCTCTGTCCATTTGCCAAATCCCCAGGTTGGGAAATCTGTTGTGGGTCCTAGAACTTTCTTAACAGTACAAGAATTTCTTTGGTATAATTGTTCTGCATTTTGTGGGTTGTCTGCTTGGTGGCTCAGTATCCCTCTAATTCTTCAGTGTAAATACATAGCAGCATAATTGTTGTGTCAAAGAATATAACTGTTTTTGGATTTTTAATGTGTGTAGCAAAAAAACAGTCCAGAAAATGTTGCCCAATTTATACTCCCACACACAACTCTGACTTGTTTACAAGAAAAACTGATTGATGTAAGGAGAGATAAAAATATATGAGCCAAATTTTCACAAAAAACCTCTGTATAACTGAGGATGGAACTGATATAATTTAATATGTGCAACTAGTGATGTACTTCTTTCATTTAAATTTTCATGTGCTATTACTGCTACTAAATTCAGTCTGAAAATAAACTCCCTTAGAAGAAGATCTTCAAATCACAGTATCCAAAGTGTCAAGCTAGGACTTTTAAAAAGTAATGAAGCATATTGCAATCACATTACTTTAAAAATATATATTACTAACACTTTTGTAAGAATAAATGATTGAACACATAATAAACCAAAACTCAAGAGGATAACAAATAATCCTGATAATATTGTTGCTGATATTAGTGACAACCCGTCTCACAATTTTTAATTTAATAATGTAAGATATTATATTTTTTCTAAAATATTCACATATCACAGGATAGATATTTGACACTTTTTACTTAAATGCATAAAACCAACAGCCTAACAAGTTCACAAATATCTCATTACAGAAAAGCCATACTATATCATTCAATAATATAAAAGAATTGTGTTAAATGCATTCCTTACATTTCTGAATATTATTATTGGATCTCAGTCATAGCAAGAGCTTACACTGTACAGGAAATGATTTAGTATATTTTATTAAGTGATTCCTTTGTGAACACTTTAAAAAGAAGGAAATTTTGGTTTAGGTATTCTACAGGAATTATTCAAACAGCTCCCAATTAAGATGTTTTATTGATTTTCTAAATTTTGGTTAAAATTTACCAGAAAATCCCTGAATGACGAAAAGCCCTTCTGACTTTCAGACACTTATCAGAACCCATGAATTGTCAGAGACAATATATGTCCTGAGCTCTCAAGGAGAAAATCTTTTCCTAATGACTAATGGCTAATGACATAAAAAAAAGATAGCACCTATCTTATCAAAGTATGCAATTATTTAAAATAAATTAGTTAAGTCCCATAAAGATTTTCAGGCTTGATAACTAGAAGGGTGATTCCTTCTACAGTTCAGGCTAACATGCTAATGTCATCACCTTGCTACCCTCTACTCCCTGAAGGCTGCCACCTTGCAAATGTGAATCCATCTGTTGCAAAGTAAATCAGAAGAGTGTGGTTGAGTCAGCAAAAATCTAACACCACTTCAGAAAAGTCACTCCATTTATGCATGCCTTATACTACTGGGCTAGCAGCATCATCCACCTATGAAGCAAATCAACTATAGCTGCATCTTAACCATGTCAGTTCCTTGCTAAGAGTAAGAATTCACACTGTCAGTTGTAACACTGTGACTTTGTTTGTCATTTACCAAAGTGGAGTTCATTGATGTTCTAGTTTTCATTTTATTGCGTGGTAAAATTTTCAGATTTGCTTTCACATCTCTGACCTTACCTAGAATACAATACGTTAGTTAAGTCACACATCCTCTGCTCTCTATGACCTGTGTTATCTTGAGTAAGTTTCTCAATCTCTCTGGACCTTAGTTTTCTCATTTGTAAAATTGGGATCAGAATACATTTCTTGTAGCATTGCTTTAGACATTTCTCAAAAGGTATAGATCAAATTTATAGTTGATTGTTGCTCAGATCAAGAGCTCCTTATTGCAAAATTCAGGCTTAAATGGAAGAAAGTAGAGAAAACCACTAGACCATTTAGGTATGGCCTAAATCAAATTCCTTATCATATACAGTGGAGATGACAAACAAATTCAAGGGATTAGGTCTGGTAGACAGAGTGTCTGAAGAACTATGGACAGATTAACACTGTACAGGAGGTGGTGATCAAAACTATCCCAAAGAAAAAGAAATGAAAGAAGAAAACTGGTTGTCTGAGGAAGCCTTACAAGTAGCTGGAAGAGAAGCAAAAAGCAAAGGAGAAAGGGAAAGATATACCCAACTGAATGCAGAGTTCCAGAGAATATCAAGGAGAGATAGGAAAACCTTCTTAAGTAAATAGTGCAAAGAAATAGAGTGAAACAATAAAGTGAAAACACTAGAGATCTTTTCAAGAAAACTGGAGACACCAAGGGAACATTTCATGGAAAGATGGGTACAACAAAAGACAGAAACAGCAAGAACATAACAGAAGCAGATGAGATTAAGAAGAGGTTGCAAAAATACACAGAACTATATAAAAAAGGTCTTAATGACCTGGATAACTGCAGTGGTATGCTCACTAAACTAAACCCAGACATCCAAGAGTGTGAAGTCAAGTTGGCTTTAGGAAGCACTATTTGTTTGTTCATACTATGAACAAACCTAGTGGATGTGATGGAATTCCAGCTAAGCTATTTAAAACTTTAAAACATAATGTTATTTAAGTGTTTCACTCAATTTGCAAGCAAATTTGGAAAACTCAGCAGTGGTCACAGGGTTGGAAAAGGTCAGTTTTCATAACAACCCCAAAGAAAGGCAATGCCAAAGAATGTTCGAACTACCACACAATTGCACTCATTTCACATGCTAGCTAGGTAATGCTCAAAATCATTCAAGTTAGGCTTCAACAGTACATGAATCGAAATTCCATATGTACAAGCTGGATTTAGAAAAGGCAGAGATTTAGAGGCAGGCTGGATTTAGAAAAGGCAGAAACAACAAAATCTAGATCAAATTTATAGCACAGTATCTGGCACATAATACATTGCTCAGTTTGATCTAGAGATCAAATTGCCAACATCTGTTGGATCATAGAAAAAGCAAGGGAATTCAAAAAAAAAATCTTCTCATGCTTCATTGACTAGGTTAAAGTCTTTGACTGTGTGGATCACAACAAACTGTGAAAATTCTTGAAGAGATGGAAATACCAGACCATCTTACCTGTCTCCTGAGAAACCTGTATGCAGGTCAAGAAGCAACAGTTAGCACCAGACATGGAACAACAGACTGGTTCAAAATTGGGAAAGGAGTATAGCAAAGCTGTATATTGTCACTTTGCTTATTAAGCTTCTATGCAGAGTACATCATGCAAAATGCTGGGTTTGATGAAGCTTAAGCTGGAATCAAGATTTCCAGGGGAAATATCAACAGCCTCAGATATACAGATGATACCACTCAAATGGCAGAAAGTAAGGGGGAACTAAAGAGCCTCTTGATGAGGGTGAAAGAGAAGAGTGAAAAAGCTGGCTTATGTATACCTATGGCTGATTCATGTTGAGGTTTGACAGAAAACAATAAAATTCTGTAAAGCAATTATCCTAAAAAAAATAAATTTATTTTTTTTAAAAACCCTCAACATTCAAAAAATTAAGATCATGGCATCTGGTCCCATCACTTCATGGCAAACAGATTGAGAAAAAGTGGAGACAGTGACAGACTTTATCTTCTTGGGTTCCAAGAAACTAAAATCTAAATCTAAAATCACAGCAGACAGTGACTATAGCCATGAAACTAAAAAATGCTTGCTCCTTGGAAGGAAAGCTATGACAAACCTAGACAGTATACTAAAAAGAAGAGACACCACTTTGCCAACCAAATCAATATAGTCAAAGCTATGGTTTTTCCAGTAGTCATGTATGGATGTGACAGTTGAACAATAGAGAAGGCTGAGCACCAAGGAATTGATGCTTTTGAACTGTGGTGCTAGAGAAGACTTTTGAGCAAACCAGTCATTCCTAAAGGAAATCAACCCTGAATAGTCATTGGAAGGACTGATGCTGAAGCTGAAACTCCAGTACTTTGGCCAACTCTTTGGAAAAGACCCTGATGCTGGGAAAGATTGAGGGCAGGAGAAGAGAGCGACAGAGGATGAGATGGTTAGATGGCGTCACCAACATAATGAACATGAGTTTGAGTAAATTCCAGGAGATAGTGAAGGACAGGGAAGCCTGGCATGCTGCAGCCCATGGGGTTGCAGAGTCAGACATGACTTAGCAATTAAACAGCAACAACAAAATCTAGGTCAAATTTATAGCACAGTATCTGGCACATAATACATTGCTCAGTTAACTATAACTATTATCATTAATTTCAGTATTTCTTAATTAATATTTATCATTAGATTGTTAATGACACATCCTTAAGATTTTCTTCTGACAAACATTAGATGCACTAAAAAATTGGTAAACAAATAAAATGTTGGCTTAACAAAAATAATGCCATTGTTAAATAACACTTTATGCAGTTCAGATGAAAAAAAATCTATTTAAAACTCAATTTGAGACATGCATGTACAGCAAGTGGTAAAAAAAATCTAAGAAACATGCTGTTTCTGAGTTGCCTAAGTGGCAACTCTGCAATAGTCAATTTCACATCAATAGAAACTAATAGTTCAAGGCAGAGATGGGTTCAAGCCCATTTGCTCTCAATGGACCTCCACTCAGAGCCATAAGTCATGATGTTTGAAAGCTGACCTTGGCAGCAAGCAGAGCTTGCAGCCTACCCTGCTCTTGGCATTAAACAGTCACTAAATTCAAGCCTTGTGCACTCAAGATGAAATGCATGTATTGAAAAAGCCAAAATCAAATATGTATGCAAAAGTTGATAGCAAACACCAAAAATAGACCTCAAAACAACAGAACACATAAATTAAAAGCTTTCAACAATCAAAAATAATGTTTTAGATATTGAGGTAAAATTTCTATCCCACTAATTTTGTGAGCAGTAATCTCCTGCTCACAAAAACCACTGAGTATTCAAGAGATCAAAATTGTCTACATCATTTTAACTCCTTTTTCCTACATTTTTTCTCTCTCCTCTGACCTACTCTACACACAATTTCCATAACAAGCTTACCAAACATTAATTAACACATCAATTAAAGGTCATCAGTGATTTTCCATAATTCACAGGACGAAGTTCCCAATTTTGTCTAACCCCACCCTGTCTCTGCAATTCCATGTCCTGCCCATCTCTGCCTGCAAGCACTCTATTTAAGCTTGACTACCAGTTATACATCGAATACCCACCTTATCCTCTTTCTCCTTTGACTGCTTTGGTGCAGTCCTGCTCTTCTATTATTACCTCAATTGCCTACCTTTCCCTCCAGATTCAGTCCAAAGTCAAACCTCAGAACCCGGTTGTTAACATAAATGAATAGATTCAAAACTAAATGAGGGCTGTAAGACTATGGGACCAAAACTACAGCCTTTTGATTTTTTCATGAGGTGCTCCTCTCACATCCACCCCCACTCTGATGGAAGGAAGATGCAAACCCACACTGATTGAGATTAACGATCTACTAATCTGGAGACTATGAGCTCAAAATACAAATTACATTCAGTTACAGAAAAGTGAAGTGTATTGCTCAGTTGAGTTTTGGGTCTGCGGATGCACCTGCCCCATGTCTGCAAATCAGACCAGCCCAGCACTATCTTCCACAATGATCCTGCTGCCCAATGATTCCTTTTTCCTCCCAAATACTGAGAGTTTGTAGTTGGAAGCAACTACTAAAGGCAATTTCCATTTTTATATCTTTGGAGGCTTCTTCCTCTATGTATCCATTCCTCAAGTTTCTGAAGGGGCCATGTCTGTGTTTCACCATCCAGCCCTGATGCTGGAATACTCTGTAGTAAGTCCTTTGTGTTTTGCTGAGAATTCTGAGCCACCAGGGAAACCCCGAGGGAAGGGACATTCCCCCAGTGGTGGAACACAGATGTGGCCCCTCCAGAAATTGAGGAAAGGTCTTATAGAGGAAGAAGTCCCCAAAGAGCTCAGATGGGAAAGAATCTGCCTACAATGCAGGAGACCCAATTTCAATCCCTAGGTCAGGAAGACCCTCTGGAGAAAGGATATCCACTCCAGTATTCTTGTCTGGAGAATTCCATGGACAAAGGAGACTGGTGGGCTACAGTCCTTGGGGGCCCACAGAGTCAGACACAACTGAGAAACTAACACACACAAACACATAATTGGGGAAACAGACTAAAGATATGAGAGGGAAACAAGGTGCATAGATGGATACACCTGCTGCAAGGACTGAACTCCTTTTGTACAAGGGATTGTTACTTTCATTGCATTCCTGGAGGAATCTAAACCACTCAGGGCAAGTGAAGTCCCTAGAGTCCTGGCCCACAGTACTCCTCCACCACCTGCCAGGATAGACAGAACATGTGCTTAGTTGTTGTCGTGTCCAACTCTGCAAACCCATGGACTGTAGTCCAAAAGGCTCTTCTGTCCTTGAAATTCCCCTGGCAAGAATACTGGAGTAAATTGCCATCCCTCCTCTAGGGGATCCTCCCAACCCAGGGATCGAACCCAGGTCTCCCGCATTGCAGGCAGATTCTTTACCATCTGAGCCACCAGGGAAGCCCATGAATACAGGAGTTTGTAGCCTATCCCTTCTCCAGGGGATCTTCCCGACCCAGAATCGAACTGGGCTCTCCTGTATTGCAGGTGGAGTCTTTACCAGGGAAGCCCCAAATAGAACATACATACTTCCTTGGAAATTAAGTCCCTGTTGCTTTTGTGTAATAGATATCTTTTGCAGAACATCTGCAGATTTAGCCTAAATCAAGGAACTTTGCAGCCCAGGGATTTATTAATAGATTCCATGGGAATAAAATTCTGTTAGGGAAGGTTTCATATTTACAACAAAACGCCTAGGATATGCAGGTGGGAAGAAAGGTTTATCTCTACATAGGCTGACTTCTGCCCTATTTTCTGTTAATACTTCATTGTGAAAGTATGAATCCAATCATGAGTCCCTCGCTAAATAATGGTGCTATATTCCCAGCTGTCTTCCCAGAACTTAGGAACTCCATTTTCAGGTGGATGAACCTGGAGCCAATTATACAGAGTGAAGTAAATCAGAAAGAGAAAGACAAATAATAAATATTAATGTGTATATATGAAATTTAGAAAGACGGGGCCAACAATCCTATATGCAAGACAGCAAAAGAGATATAGATGTAAAGAACAAACTTTTGGACTCAGTGGGAGAAGGTGAGAGTGGGATGATTTGAGAGAACAGCCTTGAAACATGTATATTACCATAGGTAAAATAAATGATCAGTGCATGAAGCCGGGAACTCAAACCGGGTGCTCTGGGAAAACCAAGAGGGATAGGGTGGGGAGGGAGGTGGTGGGGGGGTATTCAGGACAGGGGGACACATGTATACCTATGGCCGATTCATGTTGATGTATGGCAAAAACCATCACAGTATTGTAAAGTGACTATCCTCCAATTAAAATAGACACATTAATTTTTTAAGAAGTCACCCATCTTCCTTGGATTAATGGTATGCAGGCTCTTCTATATGCTAAGTGTGATGTCTTGCATCACCCATCCTTTTATTTTTGTTTTATCATCTAATACATATGACAGAGTGGGACACCAGGATTGGGGTCAAGCTGAGAAGTTGCATTGCATAGGGTAACTTAGTCATCCTTTAGCATTCGCAGCATGGTTTTATGGTGTTGGCACAGGGCAGCCCTCGTGTTCATGGGTCCAGGGGTCTTTGATAAATGGTTTCACTTAAATCTGTTACTTCTGTTTAAAGAAATAGTGTGTTTTTTAACCTTCAAAAAGAGGAGTTGTTCCCTGTGATGTGTCATTCAAATAGCCAGAGGCATCTGGAGTTTCTAACAGCTGGAACCCAAAGATCCTTCTAAAGGAAAGCCCCCCTCACCCCATGCTGCCACTTACACATTCTAACTCAATGCAGAAGTTCCCTGTGGTTTGCTGAAAAATAACACAGGACAGCCCAACACCTAGTAATTAACATATCATTGCAAATCCACTATTCTTCAATTAACTTTTATTTTAAAAAACAAAGCAGTAAATAAAAACAGATTTCAATCAAATCTGTCAACCAAAAAAAGAAAGGAAAGAAGGAAGTAGGAAAGAAAGGATGCCCTCCAGAGTCAATGTCATGAATCAGCAGGGGCTGAGTGGCCAAGTTTTTCTGTATTCTCCTAAAGTTCTTCAACCCTCTTTATAGCCTTTCCTATAAACAGATAGACCTGTTTTTTTTTTTTGGTTTGTTTGTTTCTGTTTTACCTTTTTATTTATTTTTAAATAGCCTTATCTTAGATAGGTAGAATAATGTGAAAGTGAAAGTGTTAGTCCCTCAGTTGTGTCCGACTCTGCGACCCCACAGACTGTAGCCTTCCAGGCTCCTCTGTCCATGGGATTATCCAGGCAAGAATACTGGAATGGTGAAAGAAAAAAGAAAAAAAAAAAAAAGAATACTGGAATGGATGGCCATTTCCTTCTCTAGAGGATCTTCCCAGCCCAGGGATCAAACCCGGAACTCCTATGTTGCAGAGAAATTTTTTACCGTTGAGCCACCAGGGTAGAATAGATCTGACTAAATATTTAGGAAATTTGTAATTTCATAGAAGACCTGTAGTTTTTAATTCTGGGGCAATCTTAATTGCTACTTTAGAGTATCCATGTCACATTCCTTCTTAAGACAGTTGTGATGGTTTAATGAAGCATTTTATTTCTGCATTTCAATATTTCTACCTTAAACCTTGATCATCAAAATTTGAAAATAGACAAGAAAAAACAATCTTCAGACCATCCCGTTTCATGACTTAAGTCTAACTTAAGCTATTTTCAACTTTCAGAAATGAGCATTCACAGAGAAAATGATCGGGCTCACGTTTCTGAGACGATGACCAGGTAATTGCCCTCAGTAGCAGGCTCACTGCTTCCCAGGCTTTACTGAATTTGTGTTTCACAACAACCCTGAGTCAGGCACTGTTAGTATTCCAGTTTTAAAGCAGGAGAGAACTGAAGCTTGGAGAGATTAATGACTATGGTCAACATCACATCGCTAGAGAGATAAGGCAGGGGTCTGGCCCCAGCTAGAGGGTTACAGAATCCATGGCTACATCACCACACAGAACTGCATACACAGTCATACACCACTTAACAGTGACACCCTACTCTCTCACCCTGGAGAGAGTAAACCCTGCTCCTGGACTCTGAAGCCCCCAAACTGCTGTTAAGGAAGGGAACTTGATTCTCTCAGTTACATAACCAAGATTGAGTTCTTATTTCCCAAAGCATGTATTCCAAAGACCTAAATTCAATGAAGAGATAATACTGGGCAAGCCAATGTCCTAGCTTTCATACAAATCATTTAATCTTCAAAATGACATTTCAGGTGGATTTTGTTACAGATGTTTTCATAAAAGAAAAAAGAAAAAGAAAGAGAGATGGCTAAGAGATGCAATTTACCCCTTGATGCACAGGTAATAGATATAAAAGCTGGAATTTAAACCCAGCTCTCTCTAGCTCCAAAGATAACTCCACTAGCTGAATCCACATTGGTCTTGGATGAATTAGAAGCAGCAGAAATCACAGCAATCAGATGGATTCTTGTTCTAGGAGTTGATTCAGCTCCCAGTGCTACATAATAGCCCAAACAGCAGAGAGAGAACACTGGTGAATTACCAGTTCTGATGATCCCCTGAAAAGGATGCTCCTTATCCAACACAGTTCTCAGTTCATTCCTAGTGCTTTACACTATTATTAGTTCCATTATAAACACACACACACATGTACTTCCAGAGGTTTTTCCTTTTTTATGCTCTTATAAGTACCACAAGATATGCTAAGAATTTTGGCATTTAACCAAACTGGGCTCTTGCCACAGACATTAAGAATATTTAGTTATGGCCACAGAAAACCATTAGAATCTGGCAACTAAAATGAAGCAAAACATGAAAACTCTTCTTCAGAAGAAACAGCACATTTCAAATGATTCATTTATCTAACTTTGGCATTCCAAATGGATAATTTAAGTGTCAGTTTAAGACTATGATTTTAATGGATTAAAACTTTTCAGTAAATGATATTAGAGTTGTTCAACATCTCAACTGGTAGTGTAAAACTTCAAAGGTCATCCTTACCACTTTGTGCGTATCACCAGTTTGCTCAAGTCAAAAACCTGTGGGGTATCTCTGGTAGCTCCTTACCCTTTGTCCCTTATTCAAGTCCTTGCCCACCTTAAGTCGTGTATTTAGAAACTTCACACTGAAAACAGAGCATATACCAACTTAAAAGGGTCTCTATAATAGTCCGAAAAATTGATCATATATTACATAAAGAAATTCAGTGCATACTAAGTATAGTCATGCCCGATTCTCTGCAATCCCACGGACTGTAGCCCACCAGGCTCTTCTGTCCACAGGATTCTCCAGGCAAGAATACTGGTGTGAGTTGCCATTTCCTACTCCAGGGGATCTTCCTGACTCAGGGATTGAACCTGTGTCTCCTACATAGCAGGCAGATTCTTTACCACTGAGCCACCAAGAAGATCTATTCCAACAACTACAACCAACATAAGCTCTATTCCCTGATCATAAAATACTAACTCCACAAATTTTAAAAAAAAAGGGGGGGGTGGTTAAAAAAATTGTCAGGATAAGTGAAAGCACTATCTTCCTAACTCTCTAAGAAAAAAATTACAAGAGCTAAAAAATAACAATGATGAAAATATCACATATTGAGCCAATAGAACACAGCAAAATGTGCAATACTCTGTAACAAACAAGAGCAAAAATAAGTGAATTAACCATTTCATCTCAAGAAACTAGAAAAAAAAATTTAAACTATCTGAAGGAATGCAGGAAGAAAAAATTGATAAAGAATATTAGAAACTTAAAAATTGTAATCCAGAAAATAAGCATAACTAATAAATTCAACAGCTCATTCCTGAAAATAAAATAATTAACTAAAATGAATAAACCACTAGCATAATTAACTGAAAAAAGAGATGGACAGGGAAATCATAAATATATTAAAATTTTAAAAATAATGGTGGAAAGAAATAAATAAGAAATTAAATAATAAGAAGCAAACTATATCTAGCATAACATACACTGTTCTAGCAGAATTTAATAGTCATAGATTGCTGAACTATTAATATGTTCTATTCATCCAAGTGTATAATTATCACTGCAATTTAAAAGTTCTTTTTCTTAGATACAAGTCTTAATGGACCTTATAAATGAATTCCTGAAAAGGCAGAGGAACCAGAGGTCAACTTGCCAATGTCTCTTGGATCATAGAAAAATCAAGATAATTCTAAAAAACATCTACTTCTGCTTCATTGACTATGCTAAAGTCTTTGATTGCATGGATCACAACTAACTGTGGAAAATTCTTAAAAAGATGGGAATACCAGACCACCTTACCTTCCTCCTAAGTAGCCTGTATGCAGGTCAAGAAGCAACAGCTAGAAGCGGACATGGAACCATGAACTGGTTCCAAATTGGGAAAGAACAGGTGTATATTGTATCCATGAGTACATCATGCCAAATGCTGGGCTGGATGAACCACTAGCTGGAATCAAGATTGATGGGAGAAATATCAATAACCTCAGATATGCAGATAACACCACAGCAGAAAGTGAAGAAGAACTAAAGAGCCTCTTGATGAAAGTGAAAGAGGAGAGTGAAAAATTTGGCTTAAAGCTCAACATTCAGAAAACTAAGATCATGGCATCTGGTCCCATCACCTCATGGGAAAAAGATGGAGAAACAGTGAAAATAATGTCAGACTTTATTTTGGGGGCTCCAAAATCACTGCAGATGGTGATTGCAGCCTTGAAACTAAAAGAGGCTTACTCCTTGGAAAGAAAGTTATGATCAACATAGACAGCATATTAAAAAGCTGAGACATTACTTTGCCAACTAAGGTCCGTCTAGTCAAGGCTATGGTTTTTCCAGTGGTCATATATGGATGTGAGAGTTGGACTATAAAGAAAGCTGAGCACAGAAGAATTGATGTTTTTGAACTGTGGTGTTGGAGAAGACTCTTGAGAGTCCCTTGGACTGCAAGGGGATCCAACCAGTCCATCCTAAAGGAGATCAGTCCTGGGTGTTCATTGGAAGGACTGATGCTGAAGCTGAAACTCCAATACTTTGGCCACCTGATGCGAAGAGCTGACTAATTGGAAAAGACTCTGCTGCTGAGAAAGATTGAGGGCAGGAGGAGAAGGGGATGACAGAGGAAGAGATGGTTGGATGACATAACTGACTCAATGGACATGGGTTTGGTTAAACTCCGGGAGTTGGTGATGGACAGGGAGGCCTGGCGTGCTGCAGTTCATGAGGTTGTAAAGAGTCAAACATGACTCAGCGACTGAACTGAGCTAACATCATGTGTTGAATATTATGAAATAAATCTCCAAGAACTCACCCAATAGATGATAACTCATACAGGGAGGAAGAAAGTAGAAAGCTTTAACTACTGGCAATTTTCTTTCTTTCTTTTTAAATTTTAAATTGTTTATTTATTTTACTTTACAACATAGTATTGGTTTTGCCATACATTGACTTGAATCCACCATGGGTGTACATGTGTTCCCCATCCTGAACCCCCCTCCCAACTCTCTCCCCATCCCATCCCTCTGGGTCATCCCAGTGCAACAACCCCGAGCATCCTGTATCATGCATTGAACCTGGACTAGCGATTCGTTTCACATATGATAACTTACATGTTTCAATATCAATCTCCCATATCATCCTGCCCTCGCCCTCTACCACAGAGTCCAAAAGACTGTTCATTACATCTGTGTCTCTCTTGCTGTCTCTCATACAGGGTTATCATTACCATCTTTCTAAATTCCATATATATGCATTAGTATACTATATTGGTGTTTTTCTTTCTGGCTTACTTCACTCTGTATAATAGGCTCCAGTTTCATCCACCTCATTAAAACTGATTCAAATGTATTCTTTTTAATGGCTGAGTAATATTCCATTGTGTATATGTACCATAGCTTCCTTATGCATTCGTCTGCTGATGGGCATCTAGGTTGCTTCCATGTCCTGGCTATTATAAACAGTGCTGTGATGAACATTGGGGTGCACATGTCTCTTTCAGATCTGGATTCCTCCGTGTGTATGCCCAGAAGTGGGATTGCTGGGTCATATGGCAGTTCTATTTCCAGTTTTTAAAGGAATCTCCACACTGTTCTCCATAGCAGCTATACAAGTTTGCATCCCCACCAACAGTGTAAGAGGGTTCCCTTTTCTCCACACCCTCTCCAGCATTTATTGCTTGTAGACTTTTGGATAGCAGCCATTCTGACTGGCGTGTAATGGTACTTCATTGAGGTTTTGATTTGCATTTCTCTAATAATGAGTGATGTTGAGCATCTTTTCATGTGTTTGTTTGCCATCTGTATGTCTTCTTTGGAGAAATGTCTGTTTAGTTCTTTGGCCCACTTTTTGATTGGGTCTTTTATTTTTCTGGAATTGAGCTGCAGGAGTTGCTTGTATATTTTTGAGATTAATTCTTTGTCCATTGCTTCATTTGCTATTATTTTCTCCCATTCTGAACGTTGTCTTTTCACTTTGCTTATAGTTTCCTTTGTTGTGCAGAAGCTTTCAATTTTAATTAGGTCCCATTTGTTTATTTTTGCTTTTATTTCCAATATTCTGGGAGGTGGGTCATAGAAGATCCTGTTGTGGTTTAGATCCGAGAGTGTTTTGCCTATGTTCTCCTCTAGGAGTTTTATAGTTTCTGGTCTTACATTTAGATCTTTAATCCATTTTGAGTTTATTTTTGTGTATGGTGTTAGAAAGTGTTCTAGTTTCATTCTTTTACAAGTGGTTGACCAGTTTTCCCAGCAGCACTTGTTAAAGAGATTGTCTTTTCTCCATTGTATATCCTTGCCTCCTTTGTCAAAGATAAGGTGTCCATAGGTGTGTGGATTTATCTCTGGGCTTTCTATTTTGTTCCATTGATCTATATTTCTGTCTTTGCACCAGTACAATACTGTCTTGATGACTGTGGCTTTGTAGTAGAGACTGAAGTCGTGCAGGTTGATTCCTCCAGTTCCATTCTTTCTCAAGATTTTCTGGCTATTCGAGGTTTTTTGTATTTCCATACACACTGTGAAATTATTTGTTCTAGTTCTCTGAAAAATACCATTGGTAGCTTGAGAGGCCTTGCATTGAATCTATATATTGCTTTGGGTCATATGCTCATTTTCACTATATTGATTCTTCCAATCCTTGAGCACGGTATATTTCTGCATCTATTTGTGTCTTCTTTGATTTCTTTCATCAAAGAAAGAAATTTATAGTGTTTTACAGTTTTCTATACATAGGTCTTTTGTTTCTTTAGGTAGATTTATTCCTAAGTATTTTATTCTTTTTGTTGCAATGGTGAATGGAATTGTTTCCTTAATTTCTCTTTCTGTTTTCTCATTGTTATTGTATAGGAATGCAAGGGATTTCTGTGTGTTAATTTTATATCCTGCAACTTTACTATATTCATTGATTAGCTCTAGTAATTTTCTGGTAGAGTCTTTAGGGTTTTATCTGTAGAGGATCATGTCATCTGCAAACAGTGAGAGTTTTACTTCTTCTTTTCCTATCTGGATTCCTTTTATTTCTTTTTCTGCTCTGATTGCTGTGGCCAAAACTTCAAAACTATGTTAAATAGTAGTGGTGAGAGTGGGCACCCTTGTCTTGTTCCTGATTTCAGGGGAAACGCTTTCAATTTTTCACCATTGAGGATAATGTTTGCTGAGGGTTTGTCATATATAGCTTTTATTATGTTGAGGTATGGTCCTTCTATTCCTGCATCCTGGAGGGTTTTTTATATAAATCGATGTTGAATTTTGTCAAAGGCTTTCTCTGCATCTATTGAGATAATCATCTGGTTTTTATTTTTCAATTTGTTAATATGGTGTATTACATTGATTAATTTGCAGATATTAAAGAATCCTTGCATTCTTGGGATAAAGCCCACTTGGTCATGATGTATGATCTTTTTAATATGTGTTTGGATTCTGTTTGCTAGAATTTTGTTAAGGATTTTTGCATCTGTGTTCATCAGTGATCTTAACCTATAGTTTTCTTTTTTTGTGGCATCTTTTTCAGGTTTTGGTATTAAGGTGATGATGGCCTCATAGAATGAGTTTGTAAGTTTACCTTCCTCTGCAATTTTCTGGAAGAGTTTGAGTAGGATAGGTGTTAGCTCTTCTCTAAATTTTTGGTAGAATTCAGCTGTGAAGCCATCTGGTCCTGGGCTTTTGTTTGTTGGAAGATTTCTAATTACAGTTTCAATTTCCATGCTTGTGATGGGTCTGTTGAGATTTTCTATTTCTTCCTGGTTCAATTTTGGAAAGTTGTACTTTTCTAAGAATTTTTCCATTTCATCCAAGTTGTCCATTTTATTTGCATATCATTGCTGATAATGGTCTCTTATGATCCTTTGTATTTCTGTGTTGTCTAATGTGATCTCTCTATTTTCATTTCTAATTCTGTTGATTTGATTTTTCTCCCTTTGTTTATTGATGAGTCCGGCTAATGGTTTGTCAATTTTATTTACCTTCTCAAGGAACCAGCTTTTGGCTTTGTTAATTTTTGCTATGGTCTCTTTTGCTTCTTTTGCATTTATTTCTGCCCTAATTTTTAAGATTTCTTCCCTTCTACTAACCCTGGGGTTCTTCATTTCTTCCTTTTCAAGTTGCTCTCGGTTTAGAGTTAGGTTATTTATTTGGCTTTTTTCTTGTTTCTTGAGGTATGCCTGTATTGCTATGAACCTTCTCCTTAGCACTGCTTTTACAGTGTCCCATAGGTTTTGGATTGTTGTGTTTTCATTTTCATTCATTTCTATGCATATTTTGATTTCTTTTTTGATTTCCTCTGTGATTTGTTGGTTGTTCAGCAGCATGTTGTTCAGCCTCTATATGTTGGATAATTTTTAATAGTTTTTCTCCTGTGGCTGACATCTAATCTTACTGCATTGTGGTCAGAAAAGATACTTGGAATGATTTCAATTTTTTTTTAATTTACCAAGGCTAGATTTATGGCCCAGGATGTGATCTATTCTGGAGAAGGTTCCATGTGCACTTGAGAAAAAGGTGAAATTCATTGTTTTGGGGTGAAATGTCCTATAGATATCAATTAAATCTAACTGGTCTATTGTATCATTTAAAATTTGTGTTTCCTTGTTAATTTTCTGTTTAGATGATCTATCCATAGGTGTGAGTGGGGTATTAAGGTCTCCTGCTATTATTGTGTTATTGTTAATTTCCATTTTCATACTTGTTAGCATTTGTCTTACATATTGTGGTGCTCTTATGTTGGGTGCATATATATTTATGATTGTTATATCTTCTTTTTGGATTGATCCTTTGATCTTTATGTAGTGTCCTTCTTTGTCTCTTTTCACAGCCTTTATTTTAACGTCTATTTTATCTGATAGTATTGCAACTCCTGCTTTATTTTGGTCTCCGTTTGTGGGAAATATTTTTTTCCAGCCCTTCACTTTCAGTCTGTATGTGTCCCTTGTTTTGAGGTGGGTCTCTTGTAGACAGCATACGTAGGTGTCTTGTTTTTGTATCCAGTTAGCCAGTCTTTGTCTTTTGGTTGGGGCGTTCAACCCATTTACATTTAAGGTAATTATTGATAGGTATGGTCCATTGCCATTTACTTTGTTGTTTGGGGTTCACATTTATACAACCTTTCTGTGTTTCCTGTCTAAAGAAGATCCTTTAGCATTTGTTGAAGAGCTGGTTTGGTGGTGTTGAATTCTCTCAGCTTTTGCTTGTCTGTAAAGCTTTTGAATTCTCCTTCACATCTGAATGAGATCCTTGCTGGGTACAGTAATCTGGGTTGTAGGTTATTCTCTTTCATTACTTTAAGTATGTCCTGCCATTCCCTTCTGGCCTGAAGAGTTTCTATTGATAGATCAGCTGTTATCCTTATGGGGATCCCTTTGTGTGTTATTTGTTGTTTCTCCCTTGCTGCTATTAGTATTTGTTCTTTGTGTTTGATCTTTAATAATTTGATTAATATGTGTCTTGGGCTGTTTCACCTTGGGTCTATCCTGTTTGTGACTCTCTGGGTTACTTGGACTTAGGTGATTATTTCCTTCCCCATTTAAGGGAAGTTTTCAACTATTATCTCCTCAAGTATTTTCTCATGGTCTTTCTTTTTGTCCTCTTCTTCTAGGACTCCTATGATTAGAATGTTGGGGTGTTTAACATTGTCCCAGAGGTCTCTGAGGTTGTCCTCATTTCTTTTAATTCTTTTTTCTTTTTTTTCTCTGTTTCATTTATTTCTACCATTCTATATTCTTCTTCACTTATCCTATCTTCTGCCTCCGTTATTCTACTGTTGGTTCCCTGAAGAGTGTTTTTGATCTCATTTCTTACATTATTCATTATATGTTGACTCTTTTATTTCTTCTAGGCCTTTGTTAAACCTTTCTTGCATCTTTTTGGTCTTTGTCTCCAGGCTATTTATCTGTAACTCCAATTTGTTTTCAAGATTTTGGATCATTTTCACTATCATTATTTGGAATTCTTTATCAGGTGGATTCCCTATCTCTTCCTCTTTTGTTGATTTGGTGGGCATTTATCCTGTTCCTTTACCTGCTGGGTATTTCTCTGCCTTTTCATCTTGTTTATATTGCTGTGTTTGGGGTGGTCTTTCTGTATTCTGGCAATTGGTGTTTCCTCTTTATTGTGGAGGTTCCTCACTGTGGGTGGGGTTGGACAGGTGGCTTGTCAAGGTTTTCTGTTTAGGGAAGCTTGTGTCGGTGTTCTGGGGGTGGAGCTGGATTTCTTCTTTCTGGAGTACAATGAAGTGTCCAGTAGTGAGTTTTGAGATGTCAGTGGGTTTGGTGTGGCTTTGGTCAGCCTGTATATTGAGGCTCAGGGTTATGTTCCTGTGTTGCTGGAGAATTTGTGTGGTATGTCTTGCTCTGGAGCTTGTTGGCCCTTGGGTGGTCCTAGGCTTCAGTGTAGATACGGAGGCATTTGATGAGCTCCTATCATTTAATGTTCCCTGGATTTAGGAGTTCTCTAGTATTCTCAGGATTTGGACTTAAGCCTCCTGCCTCTGGTTTTCAATGTTATTCTTACAGTAGCCTCAAGACTTCTCCATCTATACAGCACCAATGATCAAACATCTAGATTAATGATGGAAAGTTTCTCCACATTGAGGGATACCCAGAGAGTTACACAGAGTTACATGGAGAAGAGAAGAGGGAGGAGGGAGATAGAGATGACCAAGAGGAGCAGAGGGGGAATCAAAAGGGGAGAGAGCAAACTAGTCAGTAATTGCTTCCCTATGTGCTCTCCACAGTCTGGACCCCTCAGAGATGTTCACGGAGTTACACAGAGAGGAGAAGAGGGAGGAAGGAGACAGAGGTGGCCAGGAGGAGAGAAGGGGGAATCAAAAGGAGAGAGACAGATTCAGCCAGTAATCAGCTCCCTAAGTGTTCTCCACAGCCCGGAACATACAAAGAGATTCACCGAGTTGGGTAGAGAAGAAAAGGAGGTGGGGGGAGATAGAAGCAACCTGGTGGAGAAAAAAGAGAGTTAAAAGGGGAAGAGAGCAATCAGGCCAGTGATCCTGCTCCCAAGTAAAAATGGGTACTGAAGATTGGGTTCTTAAAGGTTTAAAGTTGATAACAAATACCAAAAAGCAAAGATTAAAAATCCTGAGTAGAGGTTAAATTCCCAAAAATACAATATTAAAAAAAAAAATGAAAAAAGCCAAAAAACAGAAAAACAAAAACAAAAATTCAAACCAACAAACAAACAAACAGAAAAAAAAGTCACAGAAATTATAAAATATGACGTTTGTTTTAAAAATAGGGTCTTTTTTTTGCAAGGTAATAGTAGGTTATAAAAATGAAAATTAAAGGAGTAATGGGGACTTAAAAATAAAATAAAAATAAAACAGTAAAAAATTTTTAAAAATTTTTTTAATTTAAAAAATGATAGTAGTAAAAGTATATCTGAGACTTTCTCTGGAGGTGTTGCGGACAGTGTGGGGTCAGTTTGTCTTCAGATAGTTCCTTGGTCTGGTTGTACTTCTCAAGGTCTATGTAGTCGGTGCTAACTCCAGGGTTTTAATCTGTTGCACCTGTCACTTCCAAAGCGGTTCCCTCTGTTTATTTTAGCTTCTGTTTGCTGGTCTCTTCAGTGCCTAATTTTCCTCCCTGCCACAAGGGGTGAGGTGGTGTTCACTTTTTTTTTTTTTTTTTTAAGCTCTCTTGTTCAGTCGTGCTTTGGGGAGGGAGGAGCACTGCGAACAAATATCACTGGCATGTGCTCACAGAGATTCAGCCACACTGGGTTTGCCCCGCTCACGGCGTGTGTGCTTTCCCAGTCTACACTGCTCAGACTCTAGGTCGCTCTGCCGGGAACTGTCTGATGCAGGCTCTGGTTTACATGCACTTCTGAAGTCTAAGCCGCTCGGGTTCGAGTTCTCGGGTACTCCGCAAAAGCACAAACTTGGTTGGGCCTGCGTTTTGAGCCCGTTACAGGCCCGAGCAGCTCAGGTGATCAGGTGCTTGGCACGTGTATTTGCCCCCAGTTGGAGGCTGCGCGGCTTACCTCTGCCCCCAGTCCAGACGCCGGTTTTCTGGGTGTACAAGGAGCGCGCCTTCTTAGGTGTGCTGTGTGTCTATTCTGGGGAGCTGGTCTCTGGCTGCGACCCTCCCGGCGGATGTCAATTGTCCACAGTCCCAGGAAGTCTTGGTTAGCAACGAAGTTGGCTTGCAGTTTGGTATCGGATGCCTCTCTGGGGCCACGATTGCCCCCTTCCAGCTCTGGCTGTCCTTGCCTGCCTGTCTCCAGCGGCGGATGGGCCAGTCCACAGTCGGCTCTCTCTGCTCAGTCCTTTGTTCTGTGAGCGGGCCTGGCGGTGTCTTCAGTTAGGTCTTTTTGCGGATAGCTATCCCAAGTCTCGGTTGCTGTCTCAAGCTAGTTCCCTCAGATTTCCCTCAGGGCATTCAGACCTGGTCCTAACCCTAAGCAATGCAGCCTGCTCCTCCCTGTCCCTTGCTAGTGGGGGATGCGAGCATCTGGGCTGCTGCTCCGCTGGGAGTTACTGTTAGGCACGTAATCTGTGGGTTTTAATTATTTTTTATTTTTCCTCCCGGCTATTTTGCCCTCTGAGATTCCAAGGCTCACCACAGACCCGCCGGAGAGAGTGTTTCCTGGTGTTTGGAAAATTCTCTTTTTTAAGACTCCCTTCCTGGGATGGATCTCTGTCCCTACTTCTTTTGTCTCTCTTTTTATCTTTTATATTTTGTCCTACCTCCTTTCGAAGACAATGGGCTGCCTTTCTGGGTGTCTAATGTCCTCTGCCAGCAATCAGAAGTTGTTCTGTGGAATTTGCTCAGCGTTTAAATGTTCTTTCAATGAATTTTTAGGGGAGAAAATAGTCTCCCCGTCCTATTCCTCCTCCATCTTAGGACCTCCCTCACAATTTTAATATATAAGTCTCAATCGTATCTTCCTAAACCTTGGGTAGTAATCTCTTTGATACCCAAATTGTTTCATTCTGTAGTTATCTTAGACATACCCACCAGTTCTATCTCCAATTGCTTGTCCTCCAAACCCTCTGAAACTTCAGCCCCTCACCATTTGGGTAAGAAAAAGCTAACTGATCATCCCAAGGAGAAGCAGGTTCCTCAGGCTAGGGCAGGATGCTCAGTACTATCCAGAGGTACTCAGGAAACTTTGCCATTTCAGGACCCACTTAGTTGATTATTGCCTTCCCTGGTGGTTCAGATGGTAAAGAATCTGCCTGCAATACAGGAGAACTGGGTTTGATCCCTGGGTCAGGAAAATCCCTTGGAGAAGGGAATTGCTACCCACTCCAGAATTCCATGGACAGAGGAACCTGGCAGGCTACAAAGCCCATGGGGTCGCAAAGAATCAGACATGATTGAGCAACTAACATTTTCACTTTAACTTTGTTCAATTTCACATAACCTCCATTTAGGAAAGACTCTCTCTCTCGTTCTTATTCTAGAAAATTTCCTCCAGACAAAATGTCCCTCTTCCTGGCTCTACATTTCCAGACAAGGTAACTTCAGCACTTTATGTAAACATGTCCACCCTTATTTCTCTCTGGCAGGTTTATAATCCCAGGAGTCTGTTAAAAATAAATCAAAAAACATGGAAAAAACAGAATGGATATATATCATTAATGGAAATGAGTCCTTAAATATCACATGAAACTGTGTGACACCTTTCAAAGTGTTGAAAAAGTTGCTAAAACCTCAAGCACTAGAAACAATGTCTTCTCTAATTTTGTTCCATCATACTACCCTTTACTTCAATTGATTCAGTCAGCTGCTGTGTTCCGGTCAGGCACAAGGCTGAGTACTGCAGCATGTAGCAAGTATAAAGAAGAAGAACTCAAAAAACATATGGGAAGTTGATAGGACCTCTACATTATTATCCATGTCTCAAGGAAGAAAATAAATTCCAAATCCACTGGACACAGAGGGCCTTTTGTTGGGTACTTGGGCAAGAGGGTGCAGGAATTCAAAAGAGACATAAGACATGGGGCGTATAGTATATAAACCCTCTGAGACACCACAGTCTACTTAAGGATGTGAAATATTTTAAGAAACATATAATTAAAAAGAAGTGGCAAGACAACAAAAGTTATATGGTTATGCGCTTCCTTCTTCCCAATCCAAACTTGCCCTGCTCCTCACCCTCTAAATCCACTCTGAAGCCTATCTTCCAGGGTTAACAAACGGCCTCTCTCCTTATATTCTGCACTCACACACTTCAGACTTCCTCTGAACCTCTGAAATTAAAAGTAGTTATTCTCCCAGGCCCTTCATAGCCGGGAAGTGAGGTAGACATTGCCCCCGAAATCAGTGTTCTTTACAAAATATACAAAGCAGGTGTCAATGCCTTCCCCACCCAGCGTCCACTGAAATGGAAACACACTGAGAATCTTGAGAGTTAGTGGTGGGAAACCGTTATGAGGCAACCTCAGGCTCAAGGGTGGGTTGACACTGGGTATTAGGTGCAGACCAATGGTAAGATGAG
This sequence comes from Cervus elaphus, assembly GCF_910594005.1. NCBI lineage: Eukaryota > Metazoa > Chordata > Mammalia > Artiodactyla > Cervidae > Cervus > Cervus elaphus. The sequence goes on along the minus strand of NC_057842.1, from coordinate 19,308,194 downwards.
GAAAAACCAGAGAGAAAGCAGAGACCGACACAGGAACATGAGAGGAAGATTTAATGTGGCCTTTGAAAGATGGACACGGAGAAAGTCAGCTCCTGAGAGCCCATCTACATCTACATCCCCCAATGGCCCTACTTTTTCTATAGTGCCGAGACATTACACATCTACACATCAAACTAGTTTAAACTGTTTTGCATGTTTTCTCAGAAGAGACATGATCAGAACATGGGCCATTACCTCAATGCATCCATAAAATTCCTATTTTGAGCCCTGCTAGTCACTGCCTGCCCCAACACTGATGTCTTCTAAGATGCTGATCACTCCTGCTCATGCACAGAAACTGACATATCACCTTGACCTTACCCTCTGTACTGCCACCATCCCAGGTAACCATGTTGATAACTGTGATGGTAAATTTTAGATGTCAACTTGACTGGGCTCAGGGATACTGCGATATCTAGTAAAGAATTAATTCTGGGTGTGTCTGGAAGGGTGTTTTCAGATTTCAACATTTGATTAAGTAGACGAAGGAAGATCCACTCTCACCAATGTGAGCATCGCCCAGTCCTTTGAGGGAAGCAGAGGGTGAGACTCCTGCCACACTCCACCCAACCCACCCTCACCCTCCTTGAGCTGGATAATAATCTTCTCCTGCTCTCACACAATGGAGCTCCTGCTTCTCAAGCCTTCAGACTCTGGGACTTATATCAGCACCCTTACCCCCTACAGTACCTCCCCCCACCCCATCCCAGGCCTTTGGACTGAATTATCCCTCCAGCTTCCTGGTTCTCCAGCTTGCAGACAGGACACTGTGGGACTTCTCAGCCTCCATAATCATGTGAACCAATTCCCATTACACAACTTCTCTTATACTGACTCTGTTTCTTTAGCGAATGTTGACTAATACAATACTACATCCAACAGACTGCTTTACTATCTGTTCTTTATTCCCATCGTGGCCACATCCCATCAAGGCCACCACTTGAAGCTTCTCCAATTCCACCCTTCGCTCTCTGCACAGTCCTCTCCAAGATCAGCTCCCTTAGTGATAAATTCATCCTTCAGCTCATGTCTCACGTGGCCTTGCTACAGAGGTGGCAGTGCTTTCTGGTGCCTCAATGGCAAAGAATCCACCTGCTGATGCAGAAGAAGCACATTCAATCCCTAGGTTGGGAAGATCCCCTGAAGAAGGAAATGGAAACCCACTCCAATATTTTTGACTGAGAAATCCCAAGGACAGAGGAGCCTGGCAGACTACAGCCCACGAGGTCGCAAAAGAGATACGACTTAGCGACTAAAACAACAAAATAGATGTGGCATCACAGGCCACATCAAATGAAGCCAAACCTAATACCAAATGGAATATATTCAAGAAGAATTAAGCAAATCTGAAGTTGATCTAATGTCTTTTATTTTTAAACATATATATGCAATGATATTAAAATAAATAAATAATATATTAAATTTTGCAATGTTTGCTTCTAAGCTTATTGAAAAAATAGACATTCCAATTTAAAGATAATGACCATATTCCATTTGTGTGAGTTGAATTCTGCTAGAAGACAGTCACACATATTCTTGATAGAGGCATAAGCTATATTTTATATCAATTTGTTGCTATTGTTCAGTTGCTCAATCATGTCTGACTCTTTGCCACACAATAGACTGCAGCACGCCAGGCTTCCCTGCCCTTCGCTATTTCCTAGAATTTACTCAAGCTCATGTCCATTATGTTGGTGATGCCATCCAACCATCTCATCCTCTGTGGCCCACTTCTCCCCCTGCCATCAGTCTTTCCCAGCATCAGGGAAATACTACAGAATAAAGTTATTATACACCCTAAAATAACAGACTGTTTTGGGAAAAGAGTGAAGTATATTACAAAAGCATTATAGCTCTCTCAAATAATATGGTACCATAATTTCTTTTTTTATTGAAGTGTATTGTTTTATAATGCTGTGTTAATTTATCACTATTTCTTAAATACGTAATGCTAGCAGGGCCAGAGGCTTCCGTTCCTTAATATTGCATGGCCCCGTGTGTGTCCTATCTGCTTAGTCACATCCAACTCTTTGAGACCCTGTGGACTGTAGCCTGCCAGGCTTCTCTGTCCATGGAATTTTCCAGGCAAAAATACTGGAGTGAGTTGCCATTTCCTACTCCTGGGGATCTTCCCAATGCAGGGATCAAACTCATATCTCTTGTGTCTCCTGCATTGGCAGGCATTGCTTTATCACTGAGAAACTTGGGAAACCCCATGCAAATATATAAATCACAAACCCTGCTTGATTAGGACTATTTCTTTTGCTGTCTTCCATTTGAAATTCTAGGCATGATTTAAAGGCTCATTTTAAATATTTCTAAAGTATCAATCATTCTGGAAACCAAAAAATCATAGAACAATTGAGAAAACAAGACTCTTTCTTCATAATCATGACACTAAAGACTTTGTATTGAATATATACCATAACTATCATATTTGATTCCTTCACCTCTGACAAGGAACCTGGGCTTGCTATTCCTATATTAAATGAGAAAACTAAGACACCTGCCACATTCTGCCTTTAGAATTCCTAGGAAGGTTGACGTCCTTGCCCTGTCATTATTAAATATTGACTTCATCCTCCAACATCAGTTTAGTCCAATAAGTTCTAAACTGTCATTTGCTGCAGTTTTATGCATTATGACTAATTTCACCAATATACATTTTACCCATTGCAATTGTCCTGTGAAGCAGTTTCTACCAGAAGGCTTTTAGAAAACACATATACCATGGCTCCAAAGCATTCCTGCAAGGTGCTTACCCATTGATCAGTATCAGTTGCATAAATATGTTGTTTCACATGGGGCTTCCCTGCTGGGTCAAACGGTAAAGAATCTGCCTGTAATGCAGGAGATCCAGGTTCAATCCCTCTGTTGGGAAGATCCCCTGAAGAAGGACACGGTAACCCACTCCATTATTCTTGCCTGGAGAATCCCATGGATGAAGGACCCTGGTGGGCTACAGTCCATGGGGTTGCAGAGGGTTGGACACGACTGAGCGACTAAGCGCACGCATGCACACACACACACTTTTTTTGTTTTTTTACCTGAAGGCATCTGGGATTTAGCAAGAAATGCCAGATATAATTTGAATACTGTAAACAGTGAAGTTCACAGCTAATCTAAGATCTGATCTGACAGCTCAGCTCTGTCGATCAACCTGTAGGATACATCTTAATGACCCCTAAGGGCTGGTTTATATTACCTGACCCAAAGCTAAGAAGTTCCTCAATGAAAAGGAATGGCTTTAGCAAATATTTCAAGCCCTTGCTTCTTTTCTTTTGTTGTGTATATGATTTAAATAATTCGTTTGTCCTAGACTTCTATAACCTTAATCTGATTAATACATATACAAATACATTGAGTACCACTGAGTCAAATTAAGTTAATGTTATGAAAACACTGCAAAGTCTGGCATAGTGTCTAGGAGCCTAGAACTCTCACTTTTCCTCTTAAGTAAATATATTTGGATGGGAATATTGACTTCAGAGCCAACATCTAATTGGTTTCAGTATGTCTATAGCTTAGACCTGTCATCATATCACATTATGTTATATGCATTCCTTGAAAAACCACCTTGTCAAGTGCATTTCACAAATGCCTGACATGTGGCCCTGGCAATTTTCAGGTGTTACATGACATTCTGTGTCTGAGTAATAGAGCATAATTCACAATTGGTCTGTTTCTCATTTTCAAGTCAATTCTGCTGAATGACAGGGAAAAGACTGTTATATGTTGTAGATACTATTCTTTCTCCCCTTAAAACTATCACAGAAGCTTCTCTCAGAGCAAACAAGGGCAAGGGTCACTGAGGACCAGTGTCTCCTAACAAGCATATGGAAGTTGATCAATCCTAACACTCTGGTCATTAAGAGCCAGCCAGTCACAAATATATATATATATATATATATATATATATATATATAATATCATTTAACATGTGTCCACCCCCAAAACCATTAAGTTCACTTCAACCATCTAATTTCTCCTCTATTTCATTCAGCTCAAAAGCAAAATTGGTGCAATCTTATTCACCACTGGAGATTAACTCCTAATAGAGTTGTTAGAGTACATATATGCATATGAATTGTTTGCCATTGTTTCAGAAAATGAAGAAGTGAAGACTGGAACAGAAATTGGCACAAAGCTTCCAAATACTTAGAGTGAGCCTGAATATTACGTTCTTGAAAGCCTTTTTTCAATTTAAGGAGAAATAATGAACCAAGCATTGACAAAGAAAATAGCACAAAGAACCATTAGCAAAAGCAGCAAGCACTTTCAAGAATAAATCAGACCAAGTTGATAGCTTTTCAGTGAAATTATAACACTGATGGATAAAGACAGAAGCTAGCTTATGCATTGTGGATATATGTAAAAGAAAATGATTCTCTACTGCTCAAGTATTTTAACCATGTAAACAGTGGAATAATAGAAGTTCAGTCTTTTGATCAACAAGGTCAATATTGGTCAATGTAATTCTCCTGAAGTTTTTTTTTAATTAATTTTTATTAGAGTATAGTTGCATTACAGTGGTGTGTTAGTTTCTGCTATACAGAGAAGTGAGTTAGTTATACACGTACTCTTTTAGTTCACTCTTTTTTAGATTCCCTTCTCATTTAGGTCACCACAGAGCACTGAGTTTCCTGTTCTATACAGTAGGTTCTCATCAGTTATCTATTTTATACATAGTAGTGTATATATGTCAATACCAATCTCCCAATTTATCCCACTTACCCTTCCCCCCTTGGTAATCACAAATTTGTTGTCTATACTTTCATTATTTTTGCTTTCCAAAAAGTTCATCTGTACCATTAGATTCCACATCCAAGCAATATTATATGATATTTCTCTTTCTCTTTCTGACTTACTTCCTTCTGTGTGACAATCTCTAGGTCCACACAAATGGCATTATTTTCTTAATTTTTATGGCTAATATTCCAGTGTATACATGTCCTATGTCTTTATCCATTCTTCTGCCAATGGACATTTAAGTTGCTTCCACATCCTGGCTATAAAATAGTACTGCAATGAACATCCTGAAGTTTTAAAAAGGAACCACTGGCAGTAGTAAGTTCCTGATTCGGGTAAATATTACTACTTTTGCTCTGAAAATAAATGTAAAACATACTGAGATGTTTCTAATTCACATATTCAGTTCAGTTCAGTTCAGTTGCTCAGTCATGTCTGAGTCTTTGAGACCCATGGATTGCAGCATGCCAGGTTTCCCTGTCCTTCACCAACTCCCGGAGCATACTCAAACTCATGTCCATTGAGTCAGTGATACCATCCAACCATCTCATCCTCTGTCATCCCCTTTTCCTCCTGCCTTCAATCTTTCTCAGCATCAGGGTCTTTTCCAATGAGTCAGTTCTTCACTTCAGGAGGCCAAAATATTGAAGTTTCAGCTTCAGCATCAGTCCTTCCAATGAATATTCAGGACTTATTTCCTTTAGAATTTCCTTTAGAATCCTAAATTCACTTATTTAGGAAACCTAGTTATAATAGTCCCCAAAGCAGACTATAGTAATGCATTCATTTAGTTTTAAGGTGCTTACACAATTTAACAACAACAACCAAAAAATTAGCCTAGAAAACATAAATTATCATTGGAAGACAGGTTTAGAATGAGGAAAAAACTGTTTTCTACATTAACAAGAATGAGAAAATACTAGAAATTTACATTATAGTCTTAGTAAAACAATCAATAATTTATTTATGGTACATAAAATACTTAAAATAAGTTACTTCAGAAAAAGCTTTTGACAGTATTCAACATCCATTTATGATAAACACTCTCAAAAAAAGTGGTTTTAGAGGAACATACCTAAACATAAGACTGTGTATGATAAGCCCACAGCTAATATCACATTCAACAGTTAAAAGCTGAAAGCATTTTCTCTAAGATCAGTAACAAGACAAGGATGTCCATTCTTACCACTTTCGTTCAATGTGGTATTGGAAGTCCTAGCCACAGCAATTAGGTAAGAAAAAGAAATCATAGTCATCCAAATTGGAAAGGAAGAGGTGAAACTGTCACTTGTCATGTCATAGATGAAGTTATTTACATATATACATAAAATCCTGACAATACCACCAAAATCTGTTAGAACTAATAAACAAATTCAGCAAGTTGCAGGATACAATAATCAGTACACACAAATCTGTTATAATTGTTTACACTAGTAATTAACTATCACAAAGAGAAACTAAGAAAATCATCCCATTTAAAGCTGCAAAAAGAAAAAAATATGAAGGAACAAATTTAACTAAGGAGATGAAAGACTATAAAAATTATAACATTGATGAAAAACTTTGAAAAAGACATGAATAAATAAATGGAAAAATATTACCTGCTCATGAGTTGAAAGAATTAATAGCTCATGAGTTGAAAGAATTAATATTTTTTAAATGGCCAAAATACCTAAAACAATCCACAGATTCAATGCAATCCCTATCGTCAGGGCCTAGGGCAGGTCAACCCCAAAATATGCCTCAGTGGCATGTTGATTACTTTGAATTAAAATTATTTAAGGAACAACTGAGGCAAGAAGGACATCCAATTCTTCTTTCTGTCTTCCTGAAAGCAGGAACTAAACCTCCCATAGAAAGGTACTCTCCTTGTACCAGGAGGTAGAAAGACATCTTTGTCACCAGAGACAGGGAATTCAGAGCCAAGAAGCTGGTATAAACAAATCTTGTTACTTGTTTACTAATGCCCTACCCAAGCCCAAACTTTACTTACATTTTTTACTAATTAGGCACCCAAACCTAAGTTTCTGTGTCTGGTAAAATTCTCACACGTTTCTCATTTATCTGTATTAAAATAAATATATAAATGTTGCCTGTTTGTAGTCATGCTCTGAACATCATTTTATGGTCTCCTCTGAATGCAAAATTAAATTGCTTTTTCTCCTATTAACCTGACATGTCAATTTTATTACTAATCTAGGCACAAGAACTTAAAAAGAGTAGAGGAAGAAATTTCCCTCTTCCCAACACTATCAAAAATCCAATGGCATTTTTCACAGAAATAGAACAAGTAGTCCTAAAATAGCTAAAACACCCTTGAGAAAAAAGAATAAAGCTAGAGACATCATGTTCCCTGATTTCAAACTATATTACAAAGCTACAGTAATCAAAATGGTGTAGTATTGGCATAAAAGCAGACACATAGATCAATGGAACAGAATAAACAATCCAGAAATAAGTGCAGCCATACATGGTCAAGTAATTTACATCAAAGGAGCCAAGAATATGTAACGGAGAAAGGACAGTCTCATTAATAAACAGTGTTGGGGAAACTAAACAGCTACATGCAAAAGAATGAAACAGAAGCACTAACTTATACCATACACAAAAATCAAATTAAAATGAATCAAAAACTGGAATGTAAGGCCCCAAATCATAAAACTCCTAGAAAAAAACATAAGGGGTAAGTTTTTAATTTAACACTGAAAATAAAGGCATCAAAAGAAAAAATTAACAAACAGAACTGCATCAAAGTAAAAAGCTTCTGCACAGCAGAGGAAACCATCAATAAAATTAAAAAACAATCACCTGAATGAAAGATAATACTTGAAAATAATACATCTGACAAGGAGTTAATATCCAAAATACATAAAGAACTCATAATTCTCAACAAGAAAAAAAGCAAATAAATCAATTAAAAAGGGACAGAAGATCTGAATAGACATCTTTCCAAAGAAGACATATTGATGGTCAACAAGAACATGAAAAGGTGTGCAACATCACTAGTCACCAGGGGAGTGCAAATCAAAAATATGATGAGATATCACTTCACATCTGTTAGAATGGCCTATGACCTGAAAGATAAGAAGTAAGTTTGGGCAAATACATGGAGAAAAGGTAACTTTTGTGCACCATTGGTTGGAATGCAGTTGGTGCAATCACTGTGGAAAACAGTATGGAGGGTCCTCAAAAAATTAAAAATAGAACTACCATGTGATCCAACAATTCCATTTCTTGTATTTATTTGAAGGAAATAAAAACATTAGTTCAAAAAGATATACGCACCACCATGTTCACTGAAGCATTATTTACAATAGCCAAGATATGGGAACAACTAAATGTCCATGGATGGATGAATGGATAAAGAAGTTGTGACATATGTAAAAATATTCACATATGTCACAAAAAAAGAAGGAAATTGTGCCTTTGCAACAAGATGAATAGATCTTGAGAGCATTATACTAAGTGTAAGAAGTCAGCCAAAGAAAGAGAAATATTACACAATGGTTACCAGAAAGATGAGGAGATGGGGGTAAAATGGACACATGGTCAAAAGGTACAAACTTCCAGGCAGAAAATAATTGTCATAAGAATGTAATACAGAGCATGGTGGCTATAGTTAATAACACTGTATTGCATATTTGACAGTTGCTAAGATAGTAAATCTTTAAATTCCCATCACAAGAAAAAAAGGTACAATGATTTGTTAACTAGACTTATTGCTGTAACCATTTTGCATTATATACAAACATAAGATCATTGCAGTTACCAAAGGGGAAAGTTGAGGTGGGACAAATTAAGAACTTGAGATTAAAATACACACACTGTTATATGTAAAATAGATAACCAACAGGACCTACTATATAGCACAGGAAGCTCTACCCAATATCTTATAATAACCTATATTGGAAAAGAATAAGAAAAAAAGAATATATGTATATACATACGTGTGTGTTCAGTTGCTCAGTCACGTCTGACTTTTTGTGACCCCATGGACTATAGCCCACCAGGATCCTCTATCAGTGGAATTTTCTATGCAAGAACACTGGAGTGGGTTGCTATTTCCTAATCCAGGGCATCATCCCAACCCAGGGATCAAATCTACATCTATTGCATCTCCTGCATTGGCAGGCAGGTTCTTCACCACTGTGCCAGTTGGGAAGCCCATGTGTGTGTGTATGTGTGTGTGTTTGTGTGTATAACTGAATCACTTTCCTGTACATCTGAAACTAACACATTGTAAATCAACTATATTTCAATAAAAAATTTTAATATCAAATCATGTTGTACATTTGAAAATAATATAGTATCAGATGACAATTATATCTAAAATTTTTTTAAAAATAAAAAATTAGAATCTTTGTGTTTGAAGTGATAGTATTAAAGTGACAACACCAAGAAAAAAGAAAGGAAACTTTCAGAAGAGATTCCAGAAGGAGACATGTACCAGAACATTTGTGAAACTTCTAGGTTGGCAAATGAAAATTGAAAATAAATTAAATATACATGGAGAGGGGAATCTCATATTAAAGTGTGGTGTAGTCACTGAAATATCATACAGGTAAATAAAGGGGATTAAACAAATCTACAGAGGTAAATCTTAAGAAAAGCAAATTGTTCTACTGCTAAATTAAAAAACCAGGAGCTAGTTGTGAGATGATATGAATAAGATGATACCTTTAAAACACACACACACAGAGACACCATATATTGTTTATGGGTGCATTTATACTTGCATAGTAAGGTAACACTGCCAAAGGAGAAGTTCAGAACACATTAGCTTAAGTTTAGTGATTCTTACAGGAGGCCATCTTGAGTGGAAGGACAGCTACACTCCAAATAGCTGGGGAGGAGAGAGGAGGGCTTGCACAGGTGGAAGCATGAACCTGGGATGCAGGAGCATGGGGCCATTAGCCTGGCTGTTGAAATGTGGGAACAGGAAAATGAGAATTGAAAAGGTAAATCTGTGAACTGATTGTGGGAAACTCTTAGCCAGATCAGGCAGCCTGACCTTACCTACAGACAACTGGGAATCACTGACATTCTTCAGGGAGGTACCAAAACAGTTTGAGTTATTTGGGGAAGACTGGGCTGGGAATTGTGTGCATAATGGATTAAGATAAGAAATTTTAAAGGCAAGTGCCATTAAAAAGCTATCACAATAGCCCATGCATTAAATAATAAGAGTTCTGAATTCAGATGGTCTTGATGAGAGTGGATAGGAAGGTACAGATGAATGCGTATGACAAAAAAAAAAAAAAAATACTTGGCAAGATTTGGTGACTAAGAGAAAAGGGAGACATTATAGGCTGAAAGTTTGTGTTCCTCCTAAATTCATATGTTGGAGCTCTAACCCTCAAAGCGATGGTATTTGGAGATGGGGATCTTTGGAAGTTAATTAGGTTAGAAGAGAGATGGCGCTAGCGGTAAAGAACCTGCCTGCCAATGCAGGAGACACAGAGATGTGGATTTGATCCCTGGGTCAGGAGGATCTCCTGGAGAAGGAAATGGCAACACACTCCAGTATTCTTGCCTGGGAAAATCCCATGGACAGGCAGGCTAGAGTTCATGGGGTTGCAAAGAGTTGGATACGACTGAAGTGACTTAGCATTAGGTCTTACAATAAGAGAGCTTTTCCTGTCTGTCTGTCTCTCTCTCGCCCACTGCACACACAAAGAGGTCATGCGAACACACAGCAAGATGGTTGGTAGCCACCTATAAGCCAAGATAAGAAGCCTCATCATGAAACCTACCTTGCCAGCACCTTGATCTTGGGTTTATCAGCCTCCAGAACTGTAAGAAATAAAATTCTATTGTTTAAATCCCCTAATCTTGATATTTTTTTATGGTGGTCTGAGCTGACTAAGACAGGAGAAGTCAAAGATAAAACTCAGATTTTCAATCTGGATTCATAGGGAAAATGATAATAACCCTGATGAACTGGAAGGTAAGGAGAGAACCTAGTCTGGGAAAAGACCAATCTAAATGTATATAATTTAGGGCAGCTTCAGCTGCCCCTAGGCTATGTAGATCAAATGGGGTTATATGTTCAGGACATAATAAAGATGAATGTGATTGAGTATAAAATGATAATGCATGGGCACGTCTCTGTAAGATGACCGCAGAATGATTTTGCATTTGAGACATCAGGATTAACAAAGCTGTTAGAACACCAAAAAAATAAAAATCATTTGGCACTCTCCGCTAACGGTTAATGTTTGGTATATGTTTTTATTTACTCTTCTCTAACTACATTGGTAATAGCTTGCCAAAAAATTTTAGTGCCAGGATTTGAAATATTATATTTCAAACTGTTTGGATTTTTAGTATGTTTTGTGATGTAACAGTGGCATATAATAAGAGGAAAACCACTTAATACCCATTCAGACCAAGAAGAAGTTTTTTTCCATTGCCAAACTTAAAGTTGTAAAACAACAACCAATTGTAAAGAAATCATACTTTTTTATAGCAATCATCCAGCTATCAATCCGATACAACACCAAGTCTTCCAGACTGATTTTCTTTTTCTTTTACTGGGTTCATGATGGTTTGCAAATGATGATGGAGGGCTACCCTATAGCGGTTCATATAAAAGTTAGGATCAAGACAACCACACGTGTGCATAAGTTTTAATAATTTGGAACTAAGAGTTTAGAATAAATAATTAATTTTCTCTTGTTGGGTTTCACTAGTGTTTTATCGAAATCAACACCATTTTCTCCATTCAGCATTCAGTTTGATGAGGATATTGTAGAGATAAGTTGGAGCAAATTTTTTTTTTTCTATTTTATGCTCCTTAAAAAAAAGGTCAAAAACAAAAAAAGCTAATGTCATTGAAATCAACAAGAGGCTGAAATAGTCAGTTTTAAGTTTAAAGGAAAAGGAAAACAAGGACAAACCAACTTGTATAAATTTCATGATACATTCAGTGGAATGTGATTCAGCAGAAATCAGTAGAAAGTCTGCTATATAACTAGGCTGCTGTCATCCAAAGCAGCCCCAGGTAATTAAAAATTCTGGTAGTTCAAGAGCACAATTTGAATTTCAGTAACTCCAGAAGCTGACTCTGAGACAAGTAAAAGTATTTGGAAGGTAATTGTGAAGTGAGACAAGGGCATCAGAATCAAGGGCTTGTTGAAACACACACGTCTGTGTCCAAGGGCCCAGAGCGCACCCAGCAGGAGGTACGCTTTTTGGGTGAGCTCTGAAGGTCAGCATTGCTAAGAAATTCCCAGGGATGCTGATGTGGATACAGAAACCACACTTTGCAAAAACCACTTTAAAACAATCTGGGCATCAACTCCTATGGAAAGCCTTCTCTGATGTCCTGTATTTTCCCCTATTTTTCATTCTGTTGTGCTGTTCTTAGTTGCTCGGTCATGTATGACGCTTTGCAACCCCAAGGAGTTCAGCCCACCAGGCTCCTCTATCCCTGGGACTCTCTAGGCAAGAGTACTGGAATGGGTTCTCCACGGGATCTTCCCAACCCAGGGATCGAACCCAGGTCTCCTGAATCACAGATGGATTCTTTACTGACTGAGCCACCAGGGAAGCCCAAGAATACTGGAGTGGGTGGCCTATCCCTTCTCCAGGGGATCTTCCTGACCCAGGAATCAAACCAGGGTTTCCTGCATTGCAGGCAGATTCTTTACCATCTTCACTTTGATATTGTCTTGTATTTCTCTCCATTTTAGCACACTTGCCACTCTGTATTATAACATTGTCTTTCCTGTTCTGTCTCTCTGGAGAGAATTTGAAATTCTTTTTTTAATTTTATTTATTTATTTTTAATTGAAAGATAATTGCTTTACAGAATTGTATCGATTTCTATCAAACATCAACTTTGAAATTCTTGAAAGGAAAAAAAAATAAAATAACTGTCTCCCATCTCTCTTGTTTAGGGGTTGAAATAAAATAGGCATTTCACAAATATGGGGTTAAGGAAAGGAAAGTCACAGGAAGGGGGGAGAGAAGACTGGGAAAAGAAAACTAATGTGGGCTTTAAATCTTTGATTAGCTCAGTGTCTTAAATTCTTCAGAAACCAGGCACCGCGTTGAGGACTGAAGGCATCGAGTTGATTTGGGAGGGGCAAGGAAACTGACATTGACTGGAGAGGTACAGAAAGAAAAAGGGAGGCAAACAAATGAAGGATGCATTATAAGGCAGCAAGCGCTGTGAGCAAATAAAGTGGGTGAGGGAGACGCTGATGGAAAGAGTATAGAGTACATGTCCTCCCAGCAAGGCCTAGGGGAGCTGGAGTGAATTACCCCACATCCTTCAGTAATCGGTTAGGGGCTGCCACAGGAGTACGTGAATTCTCAGGCACGTTCAGTGATGGTTCTAAGGTCCTAGATGTTGGAAGTCAAGCTGGAACAGGTTGAAATGGTCCAGAGATCCCAGGAGATAGGGGTGATGAACTGACTACATCTGCTATACTCAGAGACCAAAGAGAACTTTCCACTCAGGTATGTCCAAGAAAAAAAAGAAAAAGAAATTGAGTTGAAATATGGAAATTTGGCAAGTTCTGGTGCATCGATGAATGAATCTTAGGCATTTCTATTAGAAGAATCTATTTTACAATGGCAAGAAACAATCCAAGGCAAATTAAGGAGAGACACCATCATTTTTAAAAATCTGTATTTAAACCTCCCTAATACCAAGCTTTCTTAAAGACAATTTCCAGACTCAGTCATCCAAGAGAAATGAGCATGTGCAGCTGACAAAAAGAGAAAACTGAGTTAAACAGCCCAGGGAGAGGCCTGGAGAGGCAAAGCGTCTGATTCCCTGTGGTCCTTAGCTAGTAACTGATAAGCAAAAGAAAAGCGAGCTCCCACAGCATCCTGTCTCAAAGAATGGCTAATCATCATGATTGTAAAGAAACCTATGAAAATATTCATTGGCACTTATTAATGAAATATGTGAATGAAAATATGAACTATGCAAGGAGATCCAACCAGTCCATCCTAAAGGAGATCAGTCCTGGGTATTCATTGGAAGGACTGATGTTGAAGCTGAGACTCCCAATATTTTGGCCACCTGATGCGAAGAGCTGACTCATTGGAAAAGACCCTGATGCTGGGAAAGATTGAGGGCAGGAGGAGAAGGGGATGACAGAGGATGAGATGGTTGGATGGCATCACCGACTCAATGGACACGGGTTTGGGTGAACTCCAGGGGTTGGTGATGGACAGGGAGGCCTGGTGTGCTGTGGTTCATGGGGTCGCAAAGGGTCGGACACAACTGAGAGACTGAACTGAACTGAATGAAATATGTACTTATCAACACTTTACACAAGCTGCATTGCTGCCAGAAAATAGGTCGTGAGAGGACGGTCATGTGCCAGGTCTCAGGCAAGCTCCTGGAACGGCCACCAAGTGAAGGTCTTTGGTTTCTCACAGGAAATAATTTGAGAGCAAGCCACAGTAAAGTGAAAGCAGATTTACTGACACAGATACACAGTTCATAGGCAGAATGCAGTCCATCTCAAAAGGAAAAAGAAGCCCCAAAATATGAGAAGGTTAGTTTTCATGGGCTGGGCTATTTCAGAGGCTAAGGAGTGGAAGGACTATTCCAACTATTTTGGAGAAGGGGCGGATATTTCCAGGAATTGGGCTATCCCTCACTTTTTTGTCCTTTTATGGTGGGCCATGATACTAACTCACATGGCCTTTGTGAGTATGTCATTTAGCATATGCTCATATATTATGAGCACACAATGAGGCTCAAGGTTCACCAGAAATGGAACCTTCCACCATCTTCTACCTAGTTGCTTCCAACCAGTTTTGTCATATCCTCAATGACTGTGTCATTCTCTTTTTTCTTTTGGGCCAAGCCACTCAGAATGAAGGATCTTAGTTCCCTGACCAGGAATTGAAACCATGCCCCCTACAGTTGAGACACAGACTCTTAGCTGTTGGACTGCCAGAGAAGTCCCTATGCCATTCTTTCAAAGGTTATGCCCTGGCCCCTTCTTCCTGTCTCATTATGAATATGCTGTGGTTGGTAAAACTACGTTTTCCCCCAACTTGAAAGCACTGTTATAGGAGTCACTTAAATCCAAAATAATTACATATATATCCAGGTACACATTTTTCCTTTCTGATTATTTGCAATCATTTTCTAAACCTAGTTAATAAAAATCACCCTCAGGTACAGTTTAACTTATGATTCATTAAGTGTTCAGTAAATGCCATTATGAGCAAAGCACAGCGCTAAGCTTTGTCACACAAAGAAGAAAACACAGTCCTTGTTCTCAAGAAATGTATGACCTGGTAAAAGAGATATAATGGCTGTGTAGAAAAATTAAGGTTGCTAGGCTCCATCCCAGAATCTAAGTCCTGAAAAGTCAGAGAGGGAAAAGCTTACTTCATGTGAGGGAAGAAAGGACCTCTTGGGACAGGTTACATTTGAACAAAGTGTTACAGCACCTGCAAGACTAGGCAATGTGGAAGGGAAATAGCATCTCATGGGTACAAAACAGCACAGAGACATGATGACAAAATAACACATGATTTACAGACATGAACATTGAGTGCAACTTGTCTGGAACACACTGCATAAACAGAGGAAAGAAAAATAGAGACAGAAACAGATCTGTAAAATGCACTGAAAGTTCTAGAGCTTCACTGTCTAATGGGATAGCCGTTACCCACATATGGCATTGAGCCTTTGAAATGCAGCTAAAAACATATTTCAAGATTTAGTAGAAAAGTAGAATGTAAAATGTTAATACTTTTACATTGATGACATGTTGAACTGATAATTTAATAAAATATTGGGTTACAAATATATAACTTCCTTTTAACTTTTTTATGTGACTATGACAAAATTTTAAATTGTGTATGTGGTGCAAATTGTACTCTGTTGGAAAACACTGTTCTAGAAAGAAAGTGAAAGTGTTAGTCTCTCAGTTGTGTCCAACTCTTTGTGACCCTGTGGACTGTAGCCCACCAGGTTCCTCTGTCCGTGTGATTTTCCAGGCAAGAATGCTGGAGTGGGTTACCATTCCCTTCTCCAGGGAACTTTCCTGACCCAGGGATCGAACCCAGGTCTTCTGCCTTGCAGGCAGATTCTTTAATGTCACAATAGCTAGAAAGCTCATACTTTGCTTCAAAACAATTTGGGCACCTCAGGACGAAAAGTGAATGGATGGGTGGCCTAATTAAATGTATGCTGCAAGATGATTTGAAAAGAGCAGATATCCCTTGGTTTAAAGAGAGGGACTAGGACAGAAAGAAGAAAGAAAACCAAACACACAAGATGTGATGAAGTAAGTTGCAGTTGGCTGTGCAGACAAGGAGACGGGTTAAGTGATGCTGGGTAGGTGGCATTGGCAGTGTTTGGCCATGGACCAGAAACTATGTAGGAAAGGATGGAAGTCAAGCACAATGCCAAATCCCTGGAAGAAGTAGCTGGAGTAAGTGTGATGATGTTAACAGTGAGGGGGAATCTATTAAAAGAAAAAAGGATGAGGACTTCCCTGGTGGTCTAGGGTTGAGATTCTACTCTTCCAATGCAGGGTAGGTGGGTTTGATCCCTGGTTGGGGAACTAAAATCTCACATGCCAAGGAGTCACAAATAAAATTTTTTTGTTTTTAAGGAAGACACTAAAAACAAAGAAGAAAAAAAAAAGAAAAAAAGATTGGTTCAGCTTGGGACATAATGAAATTTAGGCGCATGGGACATACCTCTGGGTCCACAGTAAAGAAGCCAAGCAAACAGCTAGAAATGTGTGAGAACAGATGCTCCTACAACTTGGGAGGTTTTCAAAAACCATAAAAAAAGAAGGAAAACACTCCAGAAGATTTTCTTTTTTTTTTAATTGTGAAAAGTTATGCACTCATTATTCAGGTTAGATTGCTTTACTGTATTTGCATTTTTGTAAATAAATAATGGTAATTAATACTGAATTCTTTTTTTTTTTTTTTGATTGGGGAGTTGAATTCCATTTTATATTTTTTATTTATTTTTTAATTGAAGGATAATTGCTTTACAGAATTGTATTGGTTTCTGTCAAACATCAACATGAATCAGCTATAGGTTTACATATGTCCCCTCCCTCTTGAACCTAACACTTTATACTCAAGAAATGGAGCCCTCTTGTTCCTCCTTGATCAGACATGGAAGCACAGTCCCATGTGCTATGAAAACCAGTATAACATTGTCATACGTCACCAGCCAACGGCCTTTTTAAAAAGTTTAAGTGACAGAGAAGCATAAAATAAGGAAAAGCTCACCGTTCATTTAGCCAGCATTTATTGAGCTCCACTAGCAAGATGAGACTCGGGGGTGAGACACTGCGCAGCCCACTGAAGAGGTGTGTCCTGAGAGTATTCACCGTCACAAAGCCTTTTCTCAGGGAAAGTGAAAAATGTTAGGAATGATGAAACTGGTGTGAAAAATGTGTTAAATCTTTAAGCCATGAAGATTAAAACCTCAGACAGAAACAAAGCCTGAGGCAGAGTGGGATGAAGAAAAGCACTGTTTTCTTTTCCCTGTGTGATTGGTTGATTGATTTTAGTATGAAAACAAGGTTACCACTTTTGAGCATGCTGCATCATTGTCTATTGTTTTCGATGTTGATATTCAGGAACCATTTCTAGCCAGTGGAAACAAAAACTACTCTGTTCTCTATGTGAGGTCACATCTCTAATTTTAAAACATCATGTCCATGATCAAAGATACCTACAGGATTCTCTTTACAGCTGAGAAGACTACACCTTGCAAACTAGAAGCAATAGGTATCCACTCACAAGTGAGACAAATGAAAACACCACATCGAATTCTCAAAGCATCACCTGGAGTTTCATCATGGGTCAGATCCAGTTGCACAGGGCTTGGTCAGAGGCACCCTAACAACCCTAAATGGAACACAGTGATATGTTTTGGGGGGCAGGGAAATAAGGACATTGAAGCCTTGAAGAATCATGATCTCCTGAAAGCCTGACCCCTGAGTCAAAGGAAAAGAGAACACATATATTTTTCAAACAGAGAGATGGCAGAAAGTTGCCACAGTGCAGCCACAGTTCAGGTCTCCCCTGATGGCTCAGTGGTAAAGAATCCACCTGCAATGCAGGAGACACAGAAGACATAGGTTCGATCCCTGGGTTGGGAAGATCCCCTGCAGGAGGAAATGGCAACCCACTCCAATTCTTACCTGGAGAATCCCACGGGCAGAGGAGCCTGGTGAGCTCTACAGTCCACAAAGAGTCGGACATGACTGAGTGATCTGATGTGGTGCATGCAGTCACAGTTTAAGAAACCAAATGTCCAGAAACTGTAAGCACATCTGACAGAGCAGGTGAGTTCTGCACAGTATCAGCATTGAGCTCTGTCATTTTCACCAACTGAGGGTGAACCCACAGTTTTTTCCAGATCTGTACAGATGGTTCTAGCAAAGCACAATGTAAAATTCCCTAGAAAAAGAAGACACAAAACTAAAAAAAGTCCAAGTGTGGTGATTTCTGACTACTGACAAATTATATAGTCATTTTAACTCATTTCCCTTCCAAAAACAGAACTGAAAAGATAGATATAGGTCCAAGATCCTGCTTTGTCAGAATCACAATGAAACTTTCTAGGATACAGTAATGGCACTAGGGAGAGAGGCTGATGGCAAGTCTTTAAGCTTGTAATTAACCCTAAAAGAAAAAATATGATTGGACGATTACTCTAATAGCAGAAGAATAAATGATAATACAGTGACAGATCAGACAAAGGAGTTCTTTCTCAGAGGAAAAATATTACAGTAATTTTCATTTTAATTTGAGCTGATCTATTATTTGGTAAAACTCCATAGATCCTTAAAGAATATAAATTCAAATCTTCTAAGCTGTCAGTGAAATACATTATAACTAAAATTTTTCTCCTCCTCATTACTTCAAAAATCCTGACAATGAAGATGTAGCCCCCCATTACCAAAAATGACATTTTGTGTAACCCTTATAATGATTATGGAAAATCAAAGCATTGATCTTCTCCTCCTTTCTCATTGAAATGATGGCATGGTCAATCCCATTTCCTGCTGTAATATTTGTTTAAGTTTAATTACTATACAATTAGAAAGCCATCTTGTCACATTAAATGCAAGACATTAATTTAAAAAGATATAAAATGTCTATATCCCATGCTCCTTAAATACCAGCTAGGGACAAGTCACCATAGAACAAAGAGCATTTCTTAATTTTGATATTCAAGTAGGCTTTTTTAGAGGGAGACAGCTAACCTTTACTGATCTGGTATTGAATGCCAAGCACTGGGTGAAGTGTTACACGTAGATTATGTCATTTAATTATCATTCTGTCTTATGAGATCCAAAAACAGGCATGTCAAGGATTGACAATACTGGAAATGTGAGAACCCAGGAGAAATGTACACCTCACCACAGTCTCCAACTTCCACCCCACCTATGCACACCCCCAGCCCCAGGTCTGCTGTTCCTCCACCTGTAGGGTCCCTGGGCTGGCTGCAACAGCATAGGCAGCCCTGAAATCCTGGCAGAAGAAAGAACACAGGTTTAAGGGGCAACCGTAAACATATATCCTAAAGATTGCCCAGGAGATGAAAGTATACTCTGAATGTGCTGCTTCTGAGTCTATTACACTAAAGTAAAAAACATTTTTAGGGATTTTCTTTCCCATTGTTCATTTTCCCTACGAAAAATTAGCAGAGAATGATAAGAATGTTGCAGAAATGTTTTATAAAAATAGCTGGGTAAAGCAAATGCTGTGATTAACTACAAAGTTAGAGGCAAGGGGGAATAGAGAGTTCCCTAGGAAAGCTGAATCAGAAATGGTTACAAGTAACAAACCAAATTGCAGGAGTTTAAGCATACAGGGGAGTGGCAGGATGCTGGAGTTTCTTCCCAAACACAAGAGCCAATTGAAGGTACTGACCTTGGGAAGGTTAGATTTAGAAAAACTGATGATAGGAGTTCCTTTAGAAATCTGTTAGTGATGACGTGTGAAAAGAGGTAACAGCACTGGTTATTAGGGAAATGCAAATCAAAATCACAGAGATACCACTTCACATCCGGTAGAGTGATGACTATTTTTAAAAAGAAATGAAAGAATGGTGAGCTTGTGGGAAAATGGGAACCCTTTGCATTACTGGTGGGAATATAAAGTGCTGCAGCTGCTGTGGAAAACAGAATGCTAACTCCTCAAAAACTTGAAATGACCATGAAAGTGAAAGTGAAGTCGTGTCCGACTCTTTGCGACCCCGTGGACTGTAGCCAACCAGACTCCTCCGTCCATGGGATTCTCCAGGCAAGAATACTGGAGTGGGTTGCCATTTCCTTCTCCAAGGGATCTTCCCGACCCAGGGATCGAACCCGGGTCTCCCGCATTCCGGGCAGACGCTTTAACCTCTGAGCGACCAGGGAAGCCCAATATGATGATTTAGCAATTCCTCTTCTGGGTATGTGGGCTTCCCTAGTGGCTCAGAGGGTAAAGCATCTTGCCTGCAATGCAGGAGACCTGGGTTGGATTCCCGGGTGGGGAAGATTCCCTAGAGAAGGAAATGGCAACCCACTCCAGTACTCTTGCCTGGAAAATTCCACAGACGGAGGAGCCTGGTAGGCTACAGTCCATGGAATAACAGAGTTGCACATGACTGAGCATCTTCACTCCTCACTTCGGGGCAGGTACCCACAAGAACTGAAAGCAGAGCCCCTCGTGTTCACAGTGGCATTATTTACAATGGCCGAAAGGTAGAAACAACTCAAATATTCAGTCATGGAAGAGTGGACAAACAAAATATGGTATATGCATACAATGAAACACTGTGTGTGTGCTCAGTCACGTCCGACTCTTGGCGATCCCATGGACTCTAGTCCGCCAGGCTCCTCGTTCCAAGATCCAACCCAAGCCTCTTGCAGCTCCCGCACTGGCAGCTGGATTCTTTACCACTGTGCCACCTGGGAAGCCCATAGTGGAATATTATTCAGCCTTAAAAAGAAAGAAAATTCTGACACAAGCTACAACTGAGTGAACCTGAAGACGTTATGCTGTCAAATGAGGCAAAAAGACTATATTAGAAAATGCTGTATACTGCATGACTCCCCTAACATATGGCACCTAGTCAGATTGACAGAGACAGAAAGTAGAATGGCAGCTCCTGGTGGGTCTAAGGGGAAGGGCAGTAGGGAGTTAATGGGGGCAGTTTCAGTTTGGAAGGGTGAAAGAGCTCCGGAGATGGATAGTGGTGTATGCGTGCGTGCTGAGTCACTTCAGTCGTGTCTGACTCTTTGCGACCCCATGGACTGTAGCCTGCCAGGCTCCTCTCTCCATGGGATTCTCCAGTCAAGAATACTGGAGCGGGTTGCCATGCCCTTCTAAAGGGGACTTTCCCAAACCAGGGATCAAACTCGCTTCTCTTATGTCTCCTGTGTTGGCAGACAGGTTCTTTACCACTAGCACCACCTGGGAAGCCCTGGATTAGTGGTGATGGTTATACAATAATGTGAATGTGAGACAGGCTAGGACCTGGAACCTGGGGACTTTGCTGCAGTGCTTGCACCTTAAGCAACAAAATACAAAGAAATTATAAGGGACTGAAAACAACTGTGTGCATGCATGCTGCTGCTGCTGCTGCTAAGTCGCTTCAGTCGTGTCCGACTCTGTGCGACCCCATAGACGGCAGCCCACCAGGCTCCCCCGTCCCTGGGATTCTCCAGGCAAGAACAGTGGAGTGGGTTGCCATTTCCTTCTGCATGCATAGTTGGGGCAAATTAGGAACAGGATACATAAAGACCAAAACCCCTCTACTACTTCTGAAATGTCAGGAGCAAAAGCAGGTGTTACACATGCTCCCTGCACACATCACCACCAAGGGGAGTAGGGCAAACACCTAAGCCACCCCATCAGTCCAATCCCTAGACACACCCCCTCGGTTCAGTTCAGTCACTCAGTCGTGTCTGACTCTTCGCGACCCTGCGAACTGCAGCACGCCAGGCCTCCCTGTCCATCAACTCCTGGAGTTTACTCAAACTCATGTCCATTGAGTCGGTGATGCCATCCAACCAATTCATTGTCTGTTGTCCCCTTCTCCTCCCGCCTTCAATCTTTCCCAGCATCAGGGTCTTTTCAAATTAGTCAGTTCTTCGCATCAAGTGGCCAAAGCATTGGAGTTTCAGCTTCAGCATCAGTCCTTCCAATGAATATTCAGGACTAATTTCCTTTAGGATGGACTGGTTGGATCTCCTTACAGTCCAAGGGACTCTTGAGAGCCTTCTCCAATACCACAGTTCAAAAACATCAATTCTTTGGCACTCAGCTTTCTTCATAGTCTGTCACTGTTTTCATTGTTTCCCCATCTATTTGCCATGAAGTATTGGGACCAGATGCCGTGATCTTTGTTTTCTGAATGTTGAGCTTTAAGCCAACTTTTTCACTCTTCTCTTTCACTTTCATCAAGAAGCTTTTTAGTTCCTCTTCACTTTCTGCCATAAGGGTGGTGTCATCTGCATATCTGAGGTTATTGATATTTCTCCTGGCAATCCTGATTCCAGCTTGTCCTTCATCCAGCCCAGCATTTCTCACAATGTACTCTGCATATAAGTTAAATAAGCAGGGTGACAATATACAGCCTAGACATTCTCCTTTCCCTATTTGGAACCATTCTGTTGTTCCATGTCCAGTTCTAACTGTTGCTTCCTGACCTGCACACAGATTTCTCAAAAGGCAGGTCAGGTGGTCTGATATTCTCATTTCTTGAAGAATTTTCTACAGTTTGTTGTGATCCACAGTCAATGGCTTTGGCATAGTCAATAAAACAGAAATAGATGTTTTTCTGGAACTCTCTTGCTTTTTTGATGATCCAGCAGATGTTGGCAATTTGATCTCTGGTTCCTCTGCCTTTTCTAAAACCAGCTTGAACATCTGGAAGTTCACAATTCACGTATTGTTAAAACCTGGGTTGGAGAATTTTGAGCATTACTTTGCTAGCGTGTGAGATGAGTGTAATTGTGTGGTAGTTTGAGCATTCTTTGAGATTGCCTTTGTTTGGGATTGGAGTGCAGCACTTTCACAGCATCATCTTTTAGGATTTGAAATAGCTCAACTGGAATTCCATCATGCCCACTGGCTTTGTTTGTAGTGATACTTCCTAAGGCCCACTTGACTTCACATTCCAGGATGTCTGGCTCTAGGTGAGTGATCACTCCATCGTGATTATCTGGGTCGTGAAGATCTTTTTTGTATAGTTCTTCTGTGTATTCTTGCCACCACTTCTTAATATCTTCTGCTTCTGCTAGGTCCATACCATTTCTGTCCTTTATTGAGCCCATCCTTGCATGAAATGTTCCCTTGGTATCTCTAATTTTCTTGAAGAGATCTCTAGTCTTTCCCATTCTATTGTTTCCCTCTATTTCTTTGCACTGATCTCTGAGGAAGGCTTTCTTATCTCTCCTTGCTATTCTTCAGAACTCTGCATTAAAATGGGTTTATCTTTCCTTCTCTCCTTTGTCTTTAGCTCCTCAAACAACCATTTCACTTTTTTACATTTCTTTTTCTTGGGGGTGGTGTTGATCACTGCCTCCTGTACAATGTCATGAACCTCTGTCCATAGTTCTTCAGGCACTCTGTCTATCAGATCTAGTCCCTTGAATCTATTTGTCACTTCCACTGTATAAGGGATTTGATTTAGGTCATACCTGAATGGTCTAGTGGTTTTCCCTACTTTCTTCAGTTTAAGCCTGAATTTTGCAATATCTGAGCATAATATCTGTGGTTCATAATCTGAGCCACAGTCAGGTCCCAGTCTTGTTTTTGCTGACTGTATAAAGTTTCTCCATCTTTGGCTGCAAAAAATATAACCAATCAATTTTGATATTGACCATCTGGTGATGTCCATGTGTAGAGTCGTCTCCTGTGTTGTTGGAAGAGAATGTTTGCTATGACCAGTGCGTTCTCTTGGCAAAACTCTCTTAGCCTTTTCCCTTCTTCATTTTGGACTTCAAGGCCTAATTTGCCTGTTACTCCAGGTATCTCTGGAGAAGGAAATGGAAACCCACTCCAGTATTCTTGCCTGAAGAATCCCACGGACAGAGAAGCCCGGCAGGCTATAGTCTATGGGGTCAGACACGACTTAGCAACTAAACCACCATGACCACCACCAGGTATCTCTCGACGTCCTACTTTTGCATTCCAGTCCCTGATGATGAAAAGGACATCTTTTTAGGGTGATAGTTCTAGAAGGTCTTGTAGGTCTTCACAGAACTCTTCAACTTCAGCTTCTTTGGCATTAGTGGTTGGGGCATAGACTTGGATTACTGTGATATTGAATGCTTTGCCTTGGAAATGAACAGAGAGCATTCTGTCATATTTGAGATTGCACCCAAGTAGTGCATTTCAGACTCTCTTGTTGACTGTGAGGTCTACTCCATATCTTCTAAGGGATTCTTGCCCACAATAGTAGATATTATAGTCATCTGAATTAAACTCACCCATTCCAGTCCATTTTAGTTCACTGATTCCTAAAATATTGATGTTCACTCCTGCCATCTCCTGTTTGACCACTTCCAATTTACCTTGATTCATGGACCTGACATTCCAGGTTCCTATGAATTATTGTTCTTTGCAGCATTGGACTTTACTTCCATCACACATCCACACTGGGTGTTGTTTTCACTGTGGCTCTCTCTCTTCATTCTTTCTGGAGTTATTTCTCCACTCTTTTCCAGTAGCATATTAGGCACCTACCAACCTGGGGAATTTATCTTTCAGTTTCATATCTTTTTGTCTTTTCATACTGTTCATGGGGTTCTCAAGGCAAGAATACTGAAGTGATTTGCCATTCCCTTCTCCAGGGGACCTCATTTTGTCAGAATCCTCCACCATGACCTGTCCATCTTGGGTGGCCCTACATGGCATGGCTTAGTTTCATTGAGCTAGACAAGGTTGTGGTCCATGTGATCAGTTTGATTAGTTTTCTGTGATTGTGGTTTTCATTCTGTCTGCCCTCTGAAGGATAAAGATAAGAGACTTATGGAAGTTTCCTGATGGGAGAGACTGACTGAGGGGGAAACTGGATCTTGTTCTGATGGGTGGGGCCATGTTCAGTAAATCTTTAATCCAACTTTCTGTTGATGGGTGGGGCTGTGTTTCCTCCCAGTTGTCTGACCTGAGACCAAACTGTGGTGAATGTAATGAAGATAATGGTGACCTCCTTCAAAAGGACTGTGCACGCCCAGGTGTACCCACTGCTCCCCACCCTGCTGCAGGCCACCACCGACCCACGCCTCCACCGGAGACTCCTGGACTTTCACAGGCAAGTCTGGGTCAGTCTCTTACAAGGTCACTGCTCCTTTCTTTTGGATCCTGGTGTCCACAAGCAAACAGTGTATAAAGTGCTTAAGAACAGCTCATATACCTGTTGCAGGCAGAGTATGACTTTCTAATTGTCTCAGAAAGAAAACACTGTGTCAAGTTAAACAAATCAATTAGGTATCATTCAGGCTTATCTTTACCATGGTTTCCTGTGTTTTATCCCTAGAGATTTTGTCATTTTGGCTAACAATAAGTGAAACTGTAAGAGAGAAAGACCCAAAACCTTACCCTCTATAATTTGAAAGTAAAAAACAAAAGTGAGATAAAGTAGAAAACAAACAAGAGAATCCAACATTTAGGTATATACACTTTGGCAATCTTTATAGACAGGTAGTAGCTAATTTTGTTGGTGGTGGTGTTTAGTTGCTAAGTCATGTCCAATTCTTTTGTGATCCCATGGATTGCAGCCCACCAGGCTGCTCTGTCCACGGGATTTCCCAGTCAAGAATACTGGAGTGGTAGATGATATTTAATCTCCTCCAGATTTAGTAAGTTCCTTTTGAAGCTAATTGTGCTTTTACTTAAACTGCATATCACTGCATAGAAATTCCTCTATAAAATGCTTTTATTTAAAAGAATAAAATGTTTAATTGAAATAAGCTGAAGAATTATCTCCCTTACACAGGAAAAGAGTTAAAATTAAAATATGTAAATTAAAAGTTAATTTTTTAAGATTGATTTCCAATGTTAAAAAAGTGGTAAATCTCGTGACTTTATCAAGCCTAACATAAAGAGACTAATACATAGTCAATCAATAAAGAGAGTATCACGTTACTTAACTCTCAACATTGTTCATTCTGCCAAAGGTGCTAAAGTGTAAGGGTTCATCACTCAAGCCTCGCAGCCACACGCTGGGGGTTTGGAGCCCACCTCTGACAGTACCTGTCACTTAATCTCCCAGTGCAAAATATGAATGATGGCAATGAGGATGATGATGATAAACCCACCTTACAAGTTTGCTGTCAAGATTGGACAGGTAAGTGTTTATAATGGTACCTGACACAAAGAAAATGGGATAAAAGTGCTACCATTGCATCTTCTGGTCAGTGCAGGTTCTGAAATTGGCAAATGTTATTAACAGATAAGAAACAAATGGTGTCTTTCGATTATCTCCTGCTGATACCAGTTTTCCTTGTATCACTCTGCTGTCTTTAGTAACAGGCCCACCATTTGTTCTCCCAAAAAGCAGCCTCACACCAACCCCTCAACACCCCCTCCCTGTCTTGCCAGGCTGCTTCCTTCGATAGAAGAGGGGTTTTCTCTGCTGCTTCTGATAGCATTCAGTAGCTTCCTTAATTATTGGACAGCTTTATACATGATTGAACACACAAATTTGTTACAATGACATGATAATGTGAACAAACCCAGAGAAATTAAGTAATTGCATACAGCAAATAAAATCACTGCTGCCAAAAGAAACTACTTATGTCAAAAAGGAAGAGTCCTGAAGCAGGAATTCACATTAAAAAAACACACTTTAGCACCAAAATAGTTTTGTTTTACATTGTTATTAATATACATATGAGTGTGGAAAGGAAAAACTGAATATAAAAATATACACTGAACTCATGCTAGTGGTTGCTTCTGAGGTAAGAGAAAGAGAAATATGACTGGAGCATGTGGTCAAAAAACCTCACCTGTACCTGGGACTCTGTTTTTCTAACTGTAAAGTCTGTATAATAGTATTACGTACCTTATAAGATTACTGTATTAAATGAGTCAGCATAGTAAAATGCTATAGCAATATATATTTTTTCAATAACCAGGTGTTTTCCAATGAAATATATATCATAATGTTACCTTGAAATAAAGTTCTCTGCTTGCTTAATCTATAATAAATAAATGAAAGACATTTATTTGAAATGTTATTTTTAAATACACTATTTCACTGCCCTATCCTCTCATATTTTAAATATATTTGATCATTTTTATGTTTATAACAGACATATTGATTAAAAGCAGGTGAAAATATATACTCTAAAGAAGCTTATTTCAATGTTGTAATAGGTTTTTGAATCCTAGTCTATCAGTAAGTATATAAAAATATTATTTGTGTCTCTTAGTTATAATTTAGACATATGTTTATTTTTTGTTTTTATTTATTTTTTATTTTAATTGGAGGCTAATTACATGTCTAATCAAATGAAAGTATTTTCAGGTTAATTTTTAAGGTTAACTTTAAGCCTAATTAAGCAATAGCATAAAGTGAAAAAAATTTTAACGTAAATACTAATGTGTTATTTATTAGGCACTGACCATTCACATTTTGTGCACTTTTAAAAATTATTTTTATTATTATTTTGGTCAATGTTTTCCTATCCTAAATATCAATATCTTTATAGCTTTTAAGCAAGTAATCATCAGAACATAAAATGAAAATAAATTTTTAATTTATTTTATTAAAATATAGTTGATTTACAGTCTACAAGCAATAAATGCTGGAGAGGGTGTGGAGAAAAGGGAACCCTCTTACACTGTTGGTGGGAATGCAAACTAATACAGCCACTATGGAAAACAGTGTGGAGATTTCTTAAAAAACTGGAAATAGAACTGCCATATGACCCAGCAATCCCACTTCTGGGCATACACACTGAGGAAACCAGATCTGAAAGAGACACGTGCACCCCAATGTTCATCGCAGCACTGTTTATAATAGCCAGGACATGGAAGCAACCTAGATGCCCATCAGCAGACGAATGGATAAGGAAGCTGTGGTACATATACACCATGGAATATTACTCAGCCGTTAAAAAGAATTCATTTGAATCAGTTTTAATGAGGTGGATGAAACTGGAGCCCATTATACAGATTGAAGTAAGCCAGAAAGATAAAGAACATTACAGCATACTAACACATATATATGGAATTTAGAAAGATGGTAATGATAACCCTATATGCAAAACAGAAAAAGAGACACAGAAGTACAGAACAGACTTTTGAACTCTGTGGGAGAAGGTGAGGGTGGGATGTTTCGAAAGAACAACATGTATATTATCTATGGTGAAACAGATCCCCAGCCCAGGTGGGATGCATGAGACAAGTGCTCGGGCCTGGTGCACTGGGAAGACCCAGAGGAATCGGGTGGAGAGGGAGGTGGGAGCGGGGATCGGGATGGGGAATACGTGTAAATCTATGGCTGATTCGTATCAATGTATGACAAAACCCACTGAAATGTTGTGAAGTAATTAGCCTCCAACTAATAAAAAAATAAATAAATAAAATAAATAAATAAAAATAAATAAATAAATATATATATAGTTGATTTACAATGTTGTATTAATTTCTGCTATATAGCAAAGTGATTCAGTTATACATATATACACACTCTTTTTCATATTGTTTTCCATTATGGATTATCATAGAATAGTGAAGATATTCCCTATGCTATATTGTAGGAACTGCTGTTTATCCATCCTATATGTAATAGTTTATATCCGCTAACCCCAAACTCCCAAACCTTCCCTTCCCAACCACCCCTCCCCCTTGGTAACGACAAGTGTGTTCTCTGTGAGCCTGTTTCTGTTTCATAGATAAGTTCACTTGTGTCATATCTTAGATTCCACATACACGTGATATTATCATATGGTATTTGTCTCTCTGTCTGATTTACTTCACTTAATATAATAATCTCTAGGTCCATCCATGCTGCTGCAAATGGCATTAAAATGAAAATAATTTAATGATACGTTGGAAGAGAACAGTCTTGTTTGGAAGCTAGCGTAAAAAAATCAGTGAGTCGTTAGGTAGATAGAACCACTGAACAAACCTCAGAGGATGAGTCTACTCATTGCTGTATCCCCATGGCCTGGAGCAGTGTCTGACATTAGTGGCATTTAAACAGCTATCTGCATTTTGAATGAATGAATGAACTATTAACCTCTAAAGCTATTATTAGGCAGAAAGTTCTGGTTTTTGTAAAAGAAGTGGTTCTCAACTCTGGGGGAAGAGCAACTTTCTTATGGGTATTTGGAAACATGCTGTGAGATCAGCTTGTCACAATGACTGTGCCATGGACAGTTAGTACCTGGGGGCCAGGGGTGCTGAATTCTCTGCAACATGGAGAGAGGTGGAGGCGACATCAGCAGGACAGTTCAGCCCAACAAAGAACTTTTCCACCCAAAAGGCAAACAACAACCCATCAAAAGCTGCTGGAAGCATGTACCCACTGCCATGTTTGAAATGGATAACCAGCAAGGATCTTCTGCATAGTAAAGAGAACTCCGTTCAAAATTATGTAACAATCTTAATGGGAAAAGAATTTGCAAAAGAATAGATACATGTGTTTGTATAACTGGGTTCACTTTGCTGTACATCTGAAACCATCACAACAGTGCTAATCAACCATACTCCCATATGCAAAGTTAAAAAGAAAAAGAATTACTGCAAGGAGCACTGAGGTAGAAGGGATAAATGAAATAAAGACAAGCAAACCAGAATAATGAAATCAGAAAGGCAGGGGCGGGACGTGGGCATCCTTCATAGTGCTCAGGAAGTCTGTGCTAAGAGGGGAGAAGGAACTGTTCTGAAAACTGAGCCGGCCTAAAAATGCCTCCAAATGTTTAAATCAGAGCTTCTGTGATACATATACTAGCCAATAAGCAACACCAAGCATCTACTTTTTATAGTTGAAAAATATGGAATAATTATAAAGTAGAATGCAAATTTACTTTAAATAAAGATAAGAGATTCAAAGCAGTTTCACGTTTGTGGCAAGCATCTGGGGCATATTCCCAGAGCTCCGTATAACCCATTCCCACACCTTCGGTGGCTGACACTTTAGTGGAAATTCTGCCTCAGGCCCTGAGCGGTGAACAGTTCATCAGAGGCAAACATCAGTAAGAAGCATGGAACGCTATGTACCAGGAGAGGAGCAAGCAGAAAAACAGCATCTAAAGGAAGGGGAAGATGTTCAAGAGAACACAACAAAGACAAGTTCCAAGGTGTAAAATACACAAAATACAGAAATCAACTAAATTAAGGCCATGTTTATTTCACTTATTAAGTATTTGTTAAACATTTGCATATGCATCAGGCATCGTGTAACAATAATTGAAACTCACGGATCGCTTAGAGAGAAGGTAGCAAGGGTTTCTTTTTAAAGGATGAAAAAGAACCTCACAAAGAAGACATCTTCTGTGGTTCTGAACAATGATCAGAAGCAAGATAATATTTGCAGACATGCATTCAAGGAGAGAGGTCAACCTGTATCCAGGCTCAAGGCAGGACTAAGTCTCACACATTCCTAATGCTGCAACAAGGAACGTGTGGCTGCTATCTTGGTCAGCTGGGAGGAGGGACGTGACATAAAGTTGAGGACAGGTTGGGGACATACTGCTTCAGCCTCCTATGGGAATTTGGGTTTCACTCTAATTGGGAAATCACTGAAGGGCTTTCATCAGGCATGAGTCAGCTTTCATCTTACTAAGATCACTGCCTATAGTGTGGAGAAGAATTAGAGAGGAGACAAAAAAAAGGGGTGGGGAGAACATTAAGGAAGCCAGAGCAAGAGTCGAGCTGAAAGATGACGACAGCTTGGTCGAGGGTGACAGCAACTGAAATAGGATATACAGACAGATATGAAGCACAGAGTTAGCCATGAATTGGAAGTAGAGAGTGAGCCAGATGTGAGTAACTAACAAGCAGGACTCTGGCATGAGTAACTGCAAGGGTGGCAGAAGCCGGCGTGTTCCATCAGGCATGTTGGAGGAAGAAGGATTTCAAGAGAAGTTGATCAAAGACTCAGTTCTGGACTTCTTCACCAGCAGTGCCTAAGAATCATCCTCATGGAGGTGTCTAATAACCAAATCTCCAAGTCAGAAGTGAGCTCTGGATCAGGCTGTGAATTTCAGAGCTCCAGACACACAGAGGAGCCTGTAAACACCTGGCTTTGGATTGTTGTTATTTAGTTGCTAAGTCACGCCCAACCCTTTGTGACCCCATGGACTGTAGCCTGCCAGGCTCGGCTGTCCATGGGATTGCCCAGGCAAGAGTCCTGAAGTGGGTTGCCATTTCCTTCTCCAGGGGATCTTCCTGACCTAGGGGTCCCACCCATGTCTCTTGCATTCCCTGCATTGCAGGCAGATGCTTTACCACTGAGCCACCAGGGAAGTGGTATTTAATAGGATCACCTAGGAAATATGTGTTTGTCTCAGACCACAGGAAACACACTAAGTATGATCCCATGGGAGAATAATGTCATTTCCAAAACTTTGTCCATTATATTTCTCTTGTCAATGGTTTTATCTGGTCTTCTCATACACTAAAGTGCAAAGGAAAAGAAACAAAAAAAGTAAATATTCTGGCTCTATGTGCTTCACAGTTGAATAAACGATTCCATTTCAAGATGTAGCAATAATTGCTTTTTATTCATATGTTTCCTGTATTTTCTGTGAGTTGAGTAAAATGATCACTAACAAATGTTTTTCAGAAGTTCACTGTGAATCTGTAACCTACAGAACATTAATCTGGGAAGCATGCAGTCTTCCATATTTCAAATCTTACAGGCCCCCAGCATCACCTACAAGGTAAACTCAACCCCAGGCTGCATATTCTTCTAGCCTCTCTCTTCCCAAACCCACATAACAGGGCATGATTTAGCAGTCAGTGCTTCTACAGCTTCCCACTGTTCTGCTATTGCCCATGCTTCCCCTATGCATGGGGGAAATGAAAATGCAATGTTTCTTGTTCAAAAAATTATGAAGACTTTGAAGGTGATGACAACATGGCATTAAACCAATGCAGGGTCCCTCTGAGGCCTTGTGTAATTGCACAGATCTGCAGGCCCATGAAGCCAGCCCTGGCCTGTTTCCTGCCCTGGGAATAATAATAATACTATCTGCTTCCTAAGGTTGGTATGGGGATTAAATGAGGCAATACATGTAAAACGATTAGAGAGTGCCTGGCACATAGGAGACATAATGGAAGTGTGAGCTGCATTGTAGTTGCTGTTCAGTTGCTAAGCTGTGTCTGACTTTTTACCAACCCATGGACTGTAGCACGTCAGGCCCCACTGTCCTTCACTATCTCCTGGAGTTTGCTCAAATTCATGTCCATTGAGTCAGTGATACTATCTAACCATCGCATCCTCTGCCGGCCTCTTCTCCTTTTGCCTTCAATCTTTCCCATCATCATTCAACAACTAAAGACACTAGAGTCATTTTTGAGTTAGAAAAAGTCATGTCTTCCAAATTTTAATTTTATCATTTAAGCATAATTTTTAAAAAAAAAAAAAAAAGAGTACAAGAAAAGTTTTCATATGTGCATCTTTCATTCTTTACCCTCTTTCCATTGAAACCTTCTCCCACTACAACTCAGCACCCAGCCCTTCCAGGTCATTCCTTCTTTGATAGCTCAAGGGAAAGCAAAGTGTAAAGACAATGTCTATGAGCTATTTCAACTTCTTCAGGAAGTTGTGGAGAAGATGAAGTACCTAAAATCCACTGGTTAAACCCTGTTTTTGGAAAGAGGTTCAGCGAAACAGGTCTTTGAGAAAAGAGTAATGGAAAGCAACCCAGACCTGATAGAAGGGGATCTTCCCATGTTGTCAAACTTGGAAGAAAGGAATCAAGGGAGGAATAATCTGCAACACTGAGGTAAGGTCCCAAGACCATTTTTGGCCCTAGTCTGCCTTTTTTGCATTGTGGAGGAAAAAGTACTTGGGGACTTCCATGGTGGTCCAGTAGTTAAGAATCCATCTTCCAAAGGAGAAGATGCAGGTTCAATCTCTGGTCAGGAAACTAAGGTCCCACATGTGATGGGGCAACTAAGCCGACATGCCACAATGAAGACCCAGTGTAGCTAAATTTTTTTTTTAAAAAAAGGACTTGAACTTGGATTCAGGAACTTAGAATTCACCATGTCCAAGCAATAGCTTCTGTCTGGATTTGACACTTAGCTACATTGGTAAAATTTTAGGATTAAAACAGAACAACCAATTTTATAAAGAAAGGTGACTGGAGTCTTATCACTCAAAGTCTCTAATTTCTTTTTCTTGTGTATGTGTCCCTGCTTATTTTTTTAATGCATTTATTTTTTAATTGAAGGATAATTGTCTTACAGAACTTTGCTGTTTTCTGCCAAATAATTAGAAGCAGAAAAATAATTTCAAATATTCTGTCAATGGATCTTTAAAAAGTAATAGCATTTCTTCTTAAATTTACATGAAAAATAGTGTAGGCATTTCCCCTTTCTCAGACATCTTCTTTATATCCAAAAAAGGAGGAAAAAATGACCAAAATTAATAGCAATCATTATCACAGTAATAGTGATTTTCTTCCAAGAAGCTTAAAGTACTTTTTAAACATCATTTTATAATGAAAAGAAAGCAAATGAACTATTGAACTACTGTGTTACCATCATTATTTGCATAATGTTATAGCATCTGTAGTGAATTTTAAGATAGTTGAGAATATCAGACATGTAAGAAATGCAAAATGACAGAGGCATTTCTTTTATTTTTAACTCTGAACTTTATTTTCTCTAGAAAAGTACTGGGTGATTGAGTTCCAGTAGCTCCTAATGCCAAATACACCAGGGTGAGCTTAAGACAACATAACAATTTAGAAAATGAGGGACCAAATGGGAAATGTCACATCAATCTATCAACCTGGTTCGTGACTCGTATGGAAAAGATATTTCAATATTGGCATCCATGACAATCCTCATACCAGCTCACCATACAAATTAGATTATTTTGGAATAAACATTTAGCCAGTAATGTAGGTTGTGCTAGTCAGTCCTTGCCAGAGAATTGTGGATGCTGAAGCCTTTCATGTACAGATGGGAATTTTGTCATTTCTCTGAGATTCTATTAGCACGTATCACTAACCCCTCTCAAGTAAGTATTTGATTCCTCAAATGTAGAATTTTTGTGCAATTATTTGCAAGTGAGACATAAAATCTTGCGATCAGTGTAACTGAGTGGGTTAAAGACATTACTCACTTTACAGAGACAGAATGTAGTTCTGTTGGACTAGAGTTTGGAATTACAGAATTACATACATTTTGGAATTACATACATTTTTGTCCCCACCACTTATTAGCTGTGTGAATGTGGGCAAATAACCTTACCGCTTCCAACCCTCAGTATTCTTGGCCATAAAATTGTCCTAAAAACAGTGCCTGCTTCATAGGGTTGCTACCAGGAGTCATGAAATAATCTATGAGGAGCACTCAATATATATGAAATGCAAGAAATTATTTATACATTCAAATGCATTTAATAGCATATTGGTAAAGAATCCACCTGCCAGTGCAGGAGACACAAGAGATGTGGGTTTGGTCCCTGGGTCAGGAAGATTCCCCGGAGAAGGAAATGGGAACCCACTCCAGTATTCTTGCGTGGGAAATTCCATGAACAGAGAAGCCTGGCTGACTACAGTCCCGTGGGGTCCCAAAAAGTCAGACACAACTGAGCCACTGAGCACTCACAGAAAGAATATAGTGTCTAATATAACGGGATATGAGCAAGTTTAACATAACTTCAGAGATAAATATTATCGGAAACTGCAGCCACTATTACGATAGCAGTCATTTTTGAACACCCACCTGGGGTGGGGAAGCAGCTCGGCATAGGGAACGCTTGGCGTAGGAAATGGTGGGTTGTGAAGAGCAGTGTCAACTATGGACATAAGAGCTGGGAAGCCTAGACTGATACATCCTTCCCTCCGGCCCACAAGAGCATCTCAACATCATCTGAAGACAACTTTGATTCTTCACTTTCTCTCACGCCCACACCCAACCTATCAACCAGTTATCAGTGCTACCTTCGAAATACATCTACAATCTGACCATATCAGGCTACCTCTAACTCCAACACTTTGACCTACATCTTCGTTATTTTTCTGCTGTTATCCCTTCTCCCATTCCTCCACAAAACCTGTTCTCAGCTATAATGATCCTGTTGAAACCTGAACATGATCTTGTCACTCTTGTACTCAAAAGTTTCAGTGGTTTTCCAATGAATGTAGAATAGAATCAAGAATTTTTTTCTATGAGTTTCAAGGTTATATACTCCTTTTAGATAATTTTTCCTACCAACTTCCTATTCAGTCTTTCTGATCCAACTTCAGTGGTCTTAGTGTTCCTCCAACACATCAAACACACACCCATCTCAAGGTCTCTGCATCCATGATACCCACCATCTAGACTATCTTTCTGCATGATATCCACAGAGGCACTTCCTTCATATTTCTCTTCAAATGACATTGTACCAGAGATGCCTTCCCTGACCCTTCTGCATAAACTAAGCTCCCCATCACCACCACTTTCTTCTTCATACACCTTTTCTTCTTCACAGCACCTATCACCACCATCAGACAAATATATTATTCACTGTTTACTGCCTGATCTTGTGCTAAAATGTAAATTTCATAAGAGGAGATTATTTTCTTTATTTTATTCATCAAGGCATCCTAGTATCTAAATTGGGCTTCCCAGATGGTGCTAGTGGTAAAGAACCCACTTGCCAATGCAGGAGACATTAGAGATATGGGTTCCCTGGTCAAGAAGATCCCCAGGAGGAGGGCATGGCAACCCACTCCAGTATTCTTGCCTGGAGAATCCCCATGGACAGAAGAGCCTGGCAGGCTATAGTCCATAGGGTCGCAAAGAGTTGGACATGACTGAAGCGGCATAGCACACACACAGTATCTAAATTAGTCCCCAGTACCCAATAAGTGGTTAACAGAAGTTTATAATTGATTGGCAGAGTGAAGGAGAAAGTGGTACCCTGGATGACTCTTCCAATCTTGGCTCGTGGAAGTGAGCAGATGATGATTCAATTCATTGATACTGGGGATCCAAGAAGAGGGTCTGGTAAGGGGTGTATTAGCTCTCTTTTCCTGCTTAACTAATTACCCTAAAAGATATCAACTTAACATACTTAGCACAGAGTTTCTGAAGGTCAGAAATATGGGAGCAGGTCTCCATGAAATTGCAACCAAGCTACCGGCCAGGGCCACAGTCATCTTAGGAGTCTGTTGTTACTGAAGGATTCATTCCCAGGCTTGCTCATGTGGTGGTTGGCAGGTCTCGGATTCTCCTTAGTGATTGACTGTAGGTGTCAGTTCTGCTCCATGAGACTGCTGGCTTCCTCTCCTCCCCACAGCAGCTGGCTCCCTCTCCTCCCCACTCTGTGACCCACCCTCCCCACACAGTGAGATAGCCAAAGGAAATAAAGCACAAGCAAGAGGAAACTTTCCAGATGGAAGCTGCAGAGTTTTTTTAACCTAATAGCATAATTGACATACCAACACTTCCTCCATATTGGTCACATAGACCAACCCCGGTACAATGTGGGAGGGGATCACACAAGTAGGTGACCATCAGGAAGTAGGAATCCTTAGGAAGATGGCCAGGAAGGGGGACAAACTGTCACTTCAATAAAGGACAGGCTGACATTGAAAGGTCTCTAAGATATTTAAGGGGACATGTCAAGGAAAAGTTGGGGTAGAGGGCAGTTCTAACAAATGAGGACAGGCCAGGAAAACATCCTTCTTTAAGTGTGCTTCAGTGATAGTTACAGCTCATAATTCAGATTTCTTACATTGGGATTAAAGTTGATCTAATTTCATTTCATTTTATACTACTAATATTATTTATTTTTTCATTGAAGTATTGTTGATTTGCAATATTATGTTAGTTTTAGGTGTGCAGCAAAGTGATTCAGTTTTACACAAATGTGTATCTCCTTTTTCAGATAACATTGTTATTTCTGATGTGTGAACTTAGAAGAATGTATATACTTATTAAAATTAAGGAAAACCTTCTACTCTATAATTAAAGATTAATACAGTTATATGTAATTAAATGAACTATTGATTCACTCTGGTAACAATACCAGAGTATAGTGCATTAAGGAACATCTATAAAGGATAAAATCAGAACACATAAAATTCATTTTCCATTCATCCTACACCATTGTGAAGTTTGAGATCATCAGGCAAAAACAACCCAACATTCCCCTATCTGACTCAAATCTTCTCTATTACCTTCCATTTCAGTGAGAAAAAAGAAAGGATAATAATCCTTCCAATCATACCCTGGGTGCCAGCTGGCCTGACCATCTCTGAGAACTTGCTCTTGAAGAATCTTCCCACTGCTTACTTCTCACATCACATCTTCTCAAAGGACTCTTCCCTACAGTTTATAAATACCTGCACATGCCCTCTTCTTAAACAGCAACCTTTCTGTACCTTCCTTACTTTTTTCTTCAAGTGCAGTCTTATCTACTTCCTTCCTTTTTCTGCCATACTTTCCAAAAATAAAATATGCTACCAAATTCCTATATTTTTCTTTTCATTTACCATAATCCAAAGTATATTCTCATCTGATGTGTTGAAATTGTTCTCCCATAGCCATCAGAGACCTCATAGTCATCAAGCCCACTGGCTTCTTCCCATTTTCAACTTCCCCTGCAGCACTCAATTGTGTTAACAGCCTTCTTGTATAAAAACCTCCAACTGGTTCACTATAGACTCTTCTGATCCCATTCCCCCCTCTCTCTTTGTGGTTACTCTGTCTCCTGACACCAATTTCAATATGAACATCTCTTAAGGATTAATCCATGGATTTCTTCTCTTCTCTCAAACTGTTTTCTCCTTTGCCAGTTTGATCCAGGCTCATGACTTGAAATACCAGCTGGATGTTGATAATTCCTTTTTATCTATGTAGAGCTCTTATTTTTCTCTAAAGGTCAGCCCCACATTTTTAACTGAACTAAATACATTTCCTCCTTCATGGGGACACCATCCTCCTGAGCCCTAAGCTGAAAACATTTTCACACCCTTAACAGTTCACTCTCCCTCGGTTGCCCACATGTAATCAATAGTCATTCTGCCTTCATAACAGCTCTAACATCCATTTCTTCCTCCACATTCTCACCACCACTAGCTTACTTTAGACTCTTGGGATTTTTCATTTGGAGCACTGGCAAAGTCTCCAAATTGTCTCTATTTTTTTCCCCCTCACATTCTGTTTTATATATCATTCCAGAATCTTCTAATGTCCCTAGAAAGCTTTCAGTGACTGCTTATTACCAAAGGAAACCCAAACCTTTATTCTGATCTTTTATTCTCTCCAACTAACTGATACATCCTTAGATGTCACACTTTTTACCAATCTTACAAAAAGGCCCCAGCCTCCTTGATTTGGTTTCTGCTTTTCCTTGAACTCAGTGATTTAAGATTCATTACTAGTAAAGTCACTGTTTGGCCTCAGATTAATGATCAAATAGCTTATCTGTTAAAGAAAATAAATTCATGATATCATGATACTTGTTAAAGAACAATGAGGCAGAATTCATTAAGGGGAAGCATCATGACTGGTATAAGGACAAGGAGTTTTGCATCAGGGAAGAGAGACTGGACTTCACACCAGATACAACAGGGAAAAGTGGGGATTAATAGCCAGGAATGTAAGGGAGCAGGATGAAAGTTGGGGGATGGGAAATTACTAAGGGGAAATATGGGGCCAGGGGGATTCTGGCTAAACTAACCTAGCAGGATTCTTGCTGAAGGCAGGCCAGGGTGATCACACATCACTTGGGGATGGTAGAGGATGGGGAGCTTAAGCGGATATTAAGAGTGATCAGATATCAAGGGACAGGCTTCCCTGGTGGTTCAGAGGTAAAGCATCTGCCTGCGGCCTTGAAGACTCCACCACCTCGGAGCCTCCCACGCTGCCCATGGTCATGGTCAACCCCACAGTCAACCCCACCTTGTTCTTCAACATCGCTGTCCTTGGTGAGCCCTTGGGCCTCATCTCCTTCAAACTGCTTGCAGACAAAGTTCCAAACGCAGCAGAAAATTTTCCTGCTCTGAGCACTGGGGAGAAAGTATTTGGTTATAGAATTTCCTGGTTTCACAGAATAATTCCAGGATTTATGTGCCAGGGTGGTGACTTCACATGCCAAAATGACACCGGTGGCAAGTCCATCTATAGAAAGAAATCTGATGATAAGAATTCCATCCCGAAGCATACAGGTCCTGACATTTTGTCCATGGTAAACACTGGCCCCAACACAAATGGTTCCCAGTTTTTCATCTGCAATGCCAAGACTGAATGGTTGGATGGCAAGCATGTGGTGTTTGGCAAGATGAAAGAGGGCATGAATATTGTGGAATCTGTGGAGTGCTTTGGGTCCAGTAATGACAAGACCAACAAGAAGATCATTGCTGACTGTGGACAAATCTGATAAATTTGACTTGTGCTTTACTTAACCTGATGTGAAGAACTGACTCATTTGAAAAGACCCTGATGCTGGAAAAGATTGAACGCAGGAAGAGAAGGAGACAACAGAGGATGAGATGGTTGAATGGCATCACTGACTCAGTCGACATGAGTTTGGGTAAACTCCGGGAGTTGGTGATGGAGAGGGGCCTGGTGTGCTGCAGTCCATGGGGTCGCAAAGAGTCGGACATGACTGAGCGACTGAACTGAACTGAACTTACTTAACCGCAAGACCATTCCTTCTGCGGCCCAGGAAAGGACCCTTCACCTGCATCTGCTAGAAATATCCTATGATCTTTATGCTCTCACTTTAGTTTTTTGGGTTCCATATTTTCCCTATCCCCTCTTCAAGTTTAGCTGGATTTCAAAGTTAAATTTATGATTATGAAATAAAAACTAAACAACAACAAAAAAAGAATCTGCCTGCAATTCAGGAGACACAGGAGAGTCAGGCTCAATCCCTAGGTCAAGAAGATCCCCTGGAGGAGGCCATGGTGACACACTCCAGTATTCTTGCCTGGGAAATCCCATGGACAGAGGAGCCTAGCAGGAGACAGTCCATGAGGTCACAAAGAGCCAGACACAGCTGAAGCGACTGAGCACATCACAGCACCTTCATAGCAAAGGTAGAGGATTCTGGCCGCACTGACAACAGGATTGTTGCTAAAATTAACAAGGCCAAGACAGACATGGAAGCCCAAAGTCAGAGCTTAACTGAGAAGTGCTCAGAAGAGTCTGAGAAAATTTTAGTCCAGAAGATGATGTTTGTCAATCTTAGCTGAGTTCAAATACTGCTGCTACTGCTGCTGCTGCTACTAACAACCTTCAAAAATGACCCCCATGTCTCATTTTTTGAAGATCAAGAAACGTTTTCAATGAAAGATCTCCCATTGGCAGCTTTAATTATTCTTTTCTGCAAGAGAGCTGGTTTCTTATCACATAGTCAAGTGCAAAGTTCTGCTCTGTGTCTTTGTCTAGCTGAAAAAGTAATCCATTCAACCATGTATCAGATTTGAAATGTATCCTTTTACCAGTTTTCTAATGAAAAAAAATCTTAACTGATACAAAAAAAAAGTTCCATGAGACATACTTTTGCACTTACAATCACCTAATAACAAATCATTCCTTATTTATTCAGCAATAATATTTTATGATTTATTTATGAATTTAGAGGTAGAAATCATTACTAACTAAAGTCACCAATAATTGATGCAAAGAACTAACTCATTGGAAAAGACCCCCGATGCTGGGAAAGACTGAGGACAGGAAGAGAAGGGGGTGACAGCAAGTGAGATAATTGGATGGCATCATCAAATGAATAGACATGAGTCTGAGCAAACTCCAGGAGATAGTGAAGGACAGGGAAGCCTGGCATGCTGCAGTCCATGGAGTTGCAGAGTTGGACATGATGTAGAGACTGAACAACAACAATAATTTTCATGGACTAGAAATCCACCAAAATTATATAAGTAATAATTCTCCAGAATATTGGCTAATTCCACTGAAGCCACTATCAGATACCATACTAAAATTTAAAACATTGCAGATAGCAAATTTGACAAGAAAACAAATCATTCCAAGGAAAATGTTCTCCTTTTCTGCTTGATAATTGACTAAAATGGAGAAAGTGAGTAAACCGAGTTATCATCCCCACAGACCAATTTCTCACAATCTATATAATAATTCTTTCAGGCTCTCCAGGGTACTTTCAGCTCCACCAGCCCTACCTCAGTCCTCACGTTCTTGGCTCTAAATTTGAGCCCAGAAATCGTGGGTACCAAGCTGCTTTTTAGTACAACTGGTTGTCAGTATGATTCAGTTGGGCATGGAGGAAACATACTTTGCCTTTATAACCGAAAGAAGTGGTTCTTTGATTCCAATTCTTAACACTGAGCAATATTTTACTTTCTAGTATATGTAAACTTTACAAATCACATTAGTATGTTGACCTGAAGAGAAATATTTTACCACCACACTCTTGACAAGCATTGGTGGAGGGGGGGGGGGTCACCCAGTAAAGGTCTGTCAAGAAAACATTGGACATGGAGCCACAAGACCCATTGTGACTCCCAGCACTTTTCAGCTCAGTGACTATCATGTCACATGCCCTCTTTGATTTTCAGTGTCTTCAGGTGTAAAACAGAAGTCATTACTCTCAGGTGAGAGAGTTCTCATGCCAGTGAAAAGTGAGACACTACACGAGACAATCATTTTGTGAAAACTATAAAGCAATACACAAATAAAGTATGTTTTTTTATGAGGCCTCAAAAAATCTCACCTAACAAAGACAAGCTCCTCACAACACATTCACTTCTTTGGAAACTCATATTTTTCAGGATAGAAAAGCATTTAGTTCCATGTGTCTCTGTATGAAACTGAAAAGCAAATGCACTTTGATTGACTAATAGCTGTATAACTCTGAAGAAAACTGAGCTAAAATAGGACTTGGGTAATATTAAGGTGAAATTGAGCAATATTAAAGGCAAAAAAGTTCTGCTAGGTTCCAGCTTAAGGGGACAAAATAGGAAATAAAAATACATACTTCTCTCAAAATCCCTAAAGAAGTTGCCTTTATTAGTGTCAGGAGACACACTGTAAAATTTATAGACCACTTAAGGACCAGTTATAATCAACCTGGAGAAGAAGAAAACTTTCAGTTTTTCTCCACAAATCATCTCTTTTCTCAAACAGTAATCAGTTCAGTTCAGTTCAGTCGTTCAGTCGTGTCTGACTCCTTGTGACCCCATGAATCGCAGCACGCCAGGCCTCCCTGTCCATCACCAGCTCCCGGAGCTTACTCAAACTCATGTCCATCGAGTCGGTGATGCCATCCAACCATTTCATCTTCGGTCATCCCCTTCTCCTCCTGCCCCCAATCCTTCCCAGCATCAGGGTCTTTTCCAATGAGTCAACTCTTCGCATCAGGTGGCCAAAGTATTGGAGTTTCAGCTTCAGCATCAGTCCTTCCAATGAATACCCAGGACTGATCTCCTTTAGGATGGACTGGTTGGCTCTCCTTGTAGTCCAAGGGACTCACAAGAGTCTTCTCCAACACCACAGTTCAAAAGCATCAATTCTTCGGCGCTCAGCTTTCTTTGTAGTCCAACTCTCACACCCATACATGACTACTGGAAAAACCATAGCCTTGACTAGGTGGACCTTTGTTGGCAAAGTAATCTCTGCTTTTAAATATGCTATCTAGGTTGGTCATAACTTTCCTTCCAAAGAGTAAGCGTCTTTTAATTTCATGGCTGCAATCACCATTTGCAGTGATTTTGGAGCCCAGAAAAGTAAAGCCAGCCACTGTTTCCACTGTTTCCCCATACAGCAATATCTTTCCTCAAATTTTCTTATGGCTAAGATTAGAAAGTCAATGGTGCACTACATTTTTTTCAATAATTAATACACCTCTCCATATTTTTCTTATATCAAATCACATCCACTTACAGTGATGTGGCTAAGTTCTCAGGCTAGATAAATCTTGTTTATATTTAAACATCTATCACAAATAGAAAGGATGATACATAAGTATATCTGATTAATTGAAGCTCATCAAGTATCTAGTCATTCAATACAGGACTACACCAGAATGATCTGGTTATTAATAATGGCTGTTGGACCATCATTATGGAAGACATTAGAAGCAGTACCAATCTTAAGGAAAAGAAAATCTTAACAAATCCTAATGAAAAGATGAAATTAAATTACTTTCTTTCTAGCTCTTCCATTTTTCTGTCTTTCTTCCCCCACAGTGCTTCCACACTACTCTCCAGTTGTCCATGTGGTTTAATCACATGCACACACACACACCCCTACCATTTTGTTGTTTTTCAGTTGCTAAGCCCTGTCTGACTCTTTTCAACCCCATGGACTGCAGCATGTCAGACTTCCCTGCCCTCACTGTCTCCCAAAGCTTGCTCAGATTTGTGTCCATTGAATTGGTGATGCTATCTGTTTCATCTTCTGTCACCCGCTTCTCCTCCTGTCCTCAATCTTTCTCAGCATCGGGGTCTTTTCCAATGAGTCGGTTCTTCGCATCAGCTGGCCAAAGTATTAGAGCTTCAGCTTCAGCATCAGTCTTACCAATGAGTATTCAGGGTTGATTTCCTTTAG
The DNA here is from genome assembly GCF_910594005.1 of Cervus elaphus. NCBI lineage: Eukaryota > Metazoa > Chordata > Mammalia > Artiodactyla > Cervidae > Cervus > Cervus elaphus. The sequence goes on along the minus strand of NC_057842.1, from coordinate 19,264,736 downwards.
TATTGACTGGTTTATTCTCCTTGCAGTTCAAGGTACTCTCAAGAGTCTTCTCCAACACCACGATTCAAAAGCATCAATTCTTCAGCACTCAGCCTTCTTTATGGTCCAACTCTCACACCCATACATGACTACTGAAAAAAACCATAGCTTTGACTATATGGACCTTTGTCAGCAAAGTGATGTCTCTGCTTTTTAATATGCTATCTATGTTTGTCGTAGCTTTTCTTCCAAAGAGCAAGAGTCTTTCAATTTCATGGGTGCAGTCACCTTCCACGGTGACTTTGGAGCCCAAAAAAATAAAATATGTCACTGCTTCCACTTTTTCCCCTTCTATTTTCCATGGGAGTGAGTGATAGTCGCTCAGTCGTGTCCAATTCTCTGGGACCCCATAGACTGCAGCCTGCCAGGTTCCTCTGTCCATGGAATTCTCCAGGCAACAATACTGGAGTGGGTTGCCATTTCCTTCTCCAGAGATGATGGGACCAGATAATATAATCTTCCTCTTTTGAATGTTGAATTTCAAGTCAGGTTTTTCACTCTCATCTTTCACCTTTATCAAGAGGTTCTTTAGTCCCTCTTCACTTTCTCTCATTAGAGTGGTATCATACTTCTCCCAGCAATCTTGATTCCAGCTTGTGATTCATCCAGCCCAGCATTTTGCCTGATGTGCTCTGCAGGTCAGTTATATAAGCAGGGTGACAATATAACAACCTTGACATATTCCTTTCCCAATTTTGAACCAGTCTGTTGTTCCATGTCTGGTTTTAATTGTTGCTTTTTGACCCAAATATATGTTTCTCATGAGACAAGTAAGGTGGTCTGGTATTCCTATCTCTTTAAGAATCTTTCAAAGTTTGTTGTGCTCCACACACCTACCATGACCCTCATCAAATGCCATAAAAATCTCTATCCACCTCCTTTCAAATGCAGTGGCTTTAGCACCACTTAACTGTCTTCTGCTTATAGCAATGCCTGCACAAATACAAAAGATAAAATATAATATTAATACCAAGAATATTTTGAATATTTACACATATATACATGTACTTAAATAGCTTTTAAATCTAAAATGCCAACTCTCTGGCACTGGATTTTATGGATTGTTTATGGATAGTTTCAGTGCAAAAGAGATATGTGAAGATGAAAAAGTTAAGTAGATAGACAGATACAGACAGCTAGACAAATGATATACAAGCAGTCAGAAATTAATTGCTTATATGTCTGTGTATATTTCTATGGATATCTCTTCCTACTGACGGGAGGAGACCCTTTATATCACACTACTTTAGATGACATTCTAGTCTGTTATATGTGAGGTCAACCATGAGATGAAACAACCATTTTCTCCCTGAACCAAGTACAACATCAAACAATGGACAAGACTTTTGCAAAATATTTCTTACCTTGCAAATGCCTTTTTAATCTTAGGTAAGAACATTTTCTAAAATTGGATTTGTATCTTCAAATTGCTTGACTTGTAGCACTCCTTATTCTGAAGCCTCTTTCTGATGTCTTGGTATCTATGACAGGTTTTCAAAAAAAATCTTTCCTTTCTATTTTCTGAAAAAACTTACTTGCTTCAAGAAACTTTTCTTTAGCGTTCTCTTTCAAAGATTATTTGGGAAAACAGTTATAATATGGAGACCCATATAGAGAGAATTACACTATTACATTTATGTTAATCATGTATTTATTTTTCTGCAGTCCTTAAAACCCAGGAAGTAAATATAATCCCAGTTCTGTGATGAAGGAAAGCATATGTATGGCTCAAACTGACAGAGCTACATATAACATACAACTAACAGACCACTGGTAGAAGCAACTGACACTCACAATTAGGAATCATGAGTCCTTTCTCCACTCTTCCCTGCAGTTGCTTGGTAATTCTGGATTTTAATCTACTCCCAGTTCAGTTCAGTTCAGTCACTCAGCCATACCCGACTCTTTGTGACCTTCCAGTGAACACTCAGGACTGATCTCCTTTAGGATGGACTGGTTGGATCTCCTTGCAGTCCAAGGGACTCTCAAGAGTCTTCTCCAACACCACAGTTCAAAAGCATCAATTTTTTGGCGCTCAGCTTTCTTCACAGTCCAACTCTCACGTCCATACATGACCACTAGAAAAACCATCCCCTGACCAGATGGACCTTTGTTGGCAAAGTAATGTCTCTGCTTTTTAATATGCTATCTAGGTTGGTTATAACTTTCCTTCCAAAGAGTTAAGAGTTTTTTAATTTCATGGCTGCAATCACCATCTGCAGTGATTTTGGAGCCCAAAAAAGTAAAGTCTAACACGGTTTCCACTGTCTCCCCATCTATTTCTCATGGGACCAGATGCCATGATCTTAGGTTTCTGAATGTTAAGCTTTAAGCCAACTTTTTCACTCTCCTCTTTCACTTTCATCAAGAGGCTTTTTACTCCCAGAGACACTAATATTTGCCCTGCCTGCCTCAGAAGGTCATGTTGAGAATCAAATGAGATAATATATTTTAAAACAATGTATTGTGTTACTGTTACTATTTATAGACAAAGAACACTAAAAACTATTTTTGGCTTTTCAGGAAAATAAGCTCCCAGATTTTATCATTAACTTTCAGAATGAAATTTTTTTTTTATAACTTAAGTTGTTTTATAATCTGGTAGAAATGCCAAATCACAGTTGTGGGACATAAAGACCCTGGTAAGTATAGCTATCTGAGCCACCAAAGAAGCCCCGAGAATACTGGAGTGGGGAGCCATCCCCTTCTCCAGAGGATCTTCCTGACCCACGGGTCAAACCTGGGCCTCATGCATCACAGGCAGATTCTTTACCATCCAAGCCACTAGCGAAGCTCTAGAAGTGGTTAAGCAATTGCTCAAGATCCTACAAGCTTTAAGGTACAGACTTCAAGGACAGTGGAGGCCTTCAGGTAGTTGAAGACCGTAAGATGGAGTCCAGGAGGCTTAGGCAGTCCTACAAGGACAGCACATTATGGTTTCACCTCCACTCTCTCATCATCTCCTAACACACCAACAGCACCTACACAGGGAAATAAATATTCACATCTTTTCCCTCCCCAGTCCCACATGGAATTCTCTCTCTACTGATTCAATTTCTACCCAAGGTCACTATAAGGATCTCTGCCTTCTTTGTTGATCTCTATAGCTATTCCAAACCAATGCTACTGACCAACATTTGAAGTACTTTTTTGCATCCCTCCCTCCCTCATTTTTGCTTTTGCTACTATCTGACTGTTTAATGATATATGTCTAGTTTCAACCTTTAAGTATAAGGTCGTGATAAAGGGATAAACTTGGAATTATGGACAACCATCAGAACAACTGTGCATGTGCGTGCGTGCTAAGTTGCATCAGTTGTGTCTGACTCTTTGCAATCCTGTGAACCATAGCCCGCCTGTCTTCTCTGTCCATAGGATTCTTCAGGCAAGAATATGGGAGTGGGCTTCCACACCCTCCTCCAGGGGCTCTTCTCTACCCAGGGATCAAACCAGCTATTTTCTTATGTCTCCAGTATTGGCAGATCGGTTCTGTACCACTGAGCTACCTGTGAACCCCCAGAACAACTTCAGCAAAAGGCAATCAATTGCAGAGCCAATGAAAGATGGAAGTAAACATAAGAGTTGATACCACCATCCTCATAAACCCTCAAAATGTTCATAGTATTGTTTTATGAGAGTGGATGATAATTTCATCCTATTTGCTATGAAGGACACACCTTACAATGAAATTGAGTTTCCACCTTTCAACGCTATACTTAGACAATTTAGTCTCTACTTTCCTGAAATGCAACCAGAATCAGAACTGAAAGACTGTCCAAATTAATACTGTCACCAAGGCACAGACACACATCATTTAAGGCAAAAAAAAACAGGCTTGAGACTATTACAGTTTAATTTATACCAAGTGTAGGTGTTGATAATGTTTCTGAATATCTCTAGCTATTAGTCATTCATTTCTTTCACTTGAAATTTTCATCTTTTGCAAGTCAAGGAGAAATGGGGAAAACAAGTGGAAAGTTTCACCAAATTTTAACCCTTCTTTCCAATTTCATCACAATCCTAGTTGATGGTCAAATTTCTAAGGCTGTAAATAGACCATTGTTAAACCCAAATCTTTGACTTAAAAGAAAAATAATATGTACAGAGACTGATCATGTTTCTCAATTGTACTTCCAAAATCTTTCTGAAGTATTATTAAATGAAATTAAATTCAATTTAAAATCAGGATATAAATACTGTGTCTATGTATATCACTTAAAAGTCATTTTATAGATTTTATCTTTTTCCACAGTTTAATGTATTTTAGTTCTTATCTGTTGGAGCAGACTAAAGGTAAACTAGAGCTCTGGTTAAAAAAAAAAAAAAATGCTAAGGAGATTAAATTCTGTATTGGGTTGGCCAAAAAATTCCTTTGGTTTTTTTAAGTAAAAATAAAAGACACATTTTTCATTTTCACCAAGAACTTTATTGAACAACATATTCACCATTTCGTTCTACTACTTTCTGTCATTTTTCAGACAAGTTCATAATTCCATATTCCCAAAGATTTTTATCTTTTTTTAGCAAAGAACTCTTCCAGGTGCCTTTTACAGTCTTCCAGGGAACTGAATTTTTTTCCATTAAGGGAATTTGATAAAGACCAAAATAAATGGAAATCTGAAGGTGCAATAGCTAAGTGAATTAAGCAGGTGAATCAGAACTCCCCATCCAAACTATAACAATTTTTGCCTGGTCATCAAAGAAACATGCAATCTTGCATTATCTTGAATGATTATGTATTTTCTCTTGATTAATTCTGGATGCTTTTTGTTGAGCTTCCCTGGTAGCTCAGCTGCTAAAGAATTCACCTGCAATGCAGGAGACCACAGTTCAATTCTTAGGTTGGGAAGATCTGCTAGAGAAGGGATAGGCTACCCACTCCAGTATTCTTGGGCTTTCCTGGTGGCTCAGCTGGTAAAGAACCCTCCTGCAGTGTGTGAGACCTGGGTTCAATCCCTGGGTGGGAAGATCCCCTGGAGAAGGGAATGGCTACCCACTCTAGCATTCTTGCCTAGAGAATTCCATGGCATAGTCCCATGTATAGTCCATGGGGTCACAAAGAGTCGGACACAACTGAACGACTTTCACTTTCACTTTTGTTGAGTGCTGCCTTTAGTTAGTCTAATTGAAAGCAGGACTTGTTGGAATTTTTCATTTGTTCTCCAGAAGGAGCTCATAACAGAGGACTCCCTTTTAATTCCACCATCACAGCCTCACCTTTTCTGGATAAAGTCAAGTCTTTGGTGTGGTTGGCAGTGGTTCATTTCATTTGTCCCACAATCTCTTCTGTTCCACATTGCTGTAGAGTATCCACCTTTCATCACCCATCGAATTAAAAAAAAAAAAAAAAGACCATTTTTGTTACATTTAATTAGAGAATCACATGAGGAAATATGGTCAAGAAGGTTTTTTCTTACTTAACTTATGTGGAACCCAAACATCAAAATGATTAACATAACCAAGCTGGTACAAATGCTTTTCAATACTTGATTTGAATATTTTGAGTATGTCAACTATCTCCCCTGTGGGATAACTTTGGTTATTCTTAATTAATGTCTTGATCGCTATCAACTTCAACTGGTCTACTCAACTGTGGAGCATCGTCCAGTGAGTAATCCCCAGCAGGAAACTTCACAAACCACTTTTGACACATTGGATCAGTCATAGCAGTCTTCCACACACTGCACAAATCTTTTTTGCCTTTCTTGAAATAACAAAGCAAAATATGCCAAAAATATATTTTCTTCCATCTTCAATATTAAAATGGCTACATAAAAATTCACCAATTATAATGTTTTTTTTAAATGCACACTGATATGACAGCTGTCAAAATACAATCTAACAGAATTGTTTTGAATGAAGTTAAAGACAACTAAGCATTATTAGAGCCATCTTATGGAGGGGGGATGAACCCAAAAGTATTAGGAAATAATTATAATAATTTATAGAAACAGCTGTGAAATACATGTTGAGGCCAGGTTGACATATTAGAAAAGGGCACTGTGATAAGAGTAGAAACTCCAAGGCAAGTACAAATTCACATAGTAGAGAATTTAGCAAGGATATACAGGTGGAGTTCCAAAGAAATCTGTGCAGAAGTTAACCTGGGTGGTATATTTCCAGGCAAAAGTTACCTGTTTGCCATCAGCTTTTTAGAAATTGTGAAAGTAGGTTTGATTTTATTTGGATTGATAATTACTATCCCTCTAATAATGTCCTCTGAAAGGCCTTCAACTAAGATGATACCAAACACAATATTCCAATGTCATCTGACATGAATATGCTTGTATACATGTTTCTCTTACCTGGCTCCTTCCACCAACTGCCTAAATTTCCTGTTGGCCTCGGATTCTCCTGTTCATGCTTATTCAGGTTTGGAGATTCAGCTAATAGTTTTTCTTTGCTGTTGAGCTTCCCCAAGGCTGCTTTGGTGACTTACCTCTACCGTTTATTGGGCCTGTGTTCAGCTCCTCTCATTTCAGCATGAATAATATCTCACAGGAGACACAGTCTACCTTATCCCTATGACATAGCCCAGTTTTCTCCCCATGAAAATCAGTATTATGAAAGAATAATGTATTAGCATGCCTTGAAGAAAGAAGGAAATGTACTATGTCACAGAAGACCACAAGTTTTGAAGGGGTTTTTAATTCTTACTAATGGCAAAATGTCCAAAAAATCTGAAGATTCAAGATAGCTTTCTTGAGAACAAAATTCTTGACCCAACTGAACCCTAAGACTTTTCTCATGCTCGTACATTCCCTCCAAGAACTGCTCTCAATTTATTTGATTTGCCTTTATGAGTGAAACCCATACAACTTGTTTAAGCAATCCAATTTTATAATATTTTCTGTAAATGTCAATTTCCTGTCTATTTCCCTTTTCCCACTAGAATCATAATTTAGTATTGCATTAGTTCAATATACATTTACCTTTTCTTTCCCTCTATCACCCAGGTATTTGAACATAGTAAATGCCAAAATAAAGTTTTGAAAGATAACAAACTAAGTATCATCTAATATTATATAAAATGTATTCTGAAGATTTTTTACTTTTGAGTCTTCCAATTGTTATAAGTAAATTGGTCTTCACTCTACCAATTTAACACTTCAGATAATATATACATTAGGAGATTCACAGCTCCTCAATTTTTATAACTCTCTTCCCTCAGCCAAGAAATCCCTGCATCACATGATTATATTAAATTCAGTGTATTCCTCAAACAGCAAAAGAGTGATCCCCTCAAAGAAGTCTTCCCAAAACCACCAGACTTTTCTGGGTTCCTGCTTTCTCTCAGGGTCTTTGTTCCTTCATGTTGCCTTCTGTGTATCATAACAAAACCCACCCTCACCCCCAAGACCTCATCCCCACAAAAACATATCTGTTCCACAAACACACCCTCAGAACTCTGCTGAGTAACTGAAGATAATGAAATCAGATGTTCCATCTAGCTTCATCATTGTGACTTTAGACTGGGTGAGCTCAATGGCAGTCTGCATTGCTTTAAATTATAAATGGGCTAATGATGAGAAATTTTTAGGCACAATGCAAGAATTTTTTAAGCATAAGATGCAAAGGAGAATGTTTTAGGGTAAAGGGGGACTTTGTAACTCCTTAAGTGAGCCATTTATAGATGTTATGAATGTCAACACTATCTTGCCAGCAACTTGTAGCCAACAAAAGCTACAAATGCTCTGAAATTCAAATTCTAGCAGGAATCAACACAAACATACAGTTTAGAAAAAACATTCTAACTCATAAGGATCCTATAACATATTTTTCAACTTATAACTATCAGTCCTTATAAAGAATATCAGCTTTATTATACCTTATCTAATTAAATCAAACTAGGCTTAATCTTATAGGTGGGTTGCTTTTAAGAATGCTAAGTCCCATAAGTATTAAGAGCGCTTTCTTCATTTCCTTTATATCTGGACATAATTTGGGCTTATCTCTTTCTACACAGTACCTCCTGAAATAATTTTGACCCCTGCTCATTTTAGTTAGCTTCACAGAGATAAAAGTTTGTGTGTGCTGAAAATGGTAAGACATTGATGAAAGAAATTGAAGAAGACACAAATAAATGGAAAGATACTGCATACTATAGACTGGAAGAATTAATCATTCAAATGCTATGCAGAGCCAACTATAGATTCAGTGCAATCCCTATCAAAATGCCAAGGTAGGACAGATACTGTATGATATCTAGAATCTAGAAACTGAACTTGAAAACAGAAAGGGGTTGCCAGAGGTGAGGGTGGGAGAAATAGATGAAGGTGGCCAAACAGTACAAATTTCCAGTTATCAGATACATAGGTTCTGGAGACTGATAAGATGACATGTCAGCAATACTATGTTGTATACCTGAAAGCTGCTAATAGAGCAAGTCTTACAAGTTCTCACCCCACACACACCAGAAAAAATGTAGTGTGAGTGACGGATGTGTTAACTAATCTTGGTGCAGTAATCGTTTTACAATATGTAAGAATACTAAATTATCATGTTGGACATATTAAACCTACACAGTGTAATGTGTCAATTACATCTCACGTGTATGTGTGTGTGTGTGTGTGTGTGTGTGTGTGAGTTCTCCAACCATAGTCATTCCTCCTACAAAGGCACATAACTTTCAAAAACCAAACCAGGTAACAGTATCATATAATGAAATACAGCCAAAAGTAGGAAATGGCCATCCTAGACATCTTTGCAGACACATGACAGAATAAATGATAATATTTTGCACTATGGTTAATCTTGTAAGCTGCCTAAAATCTCTCTAAGCTTTAAATCCTAAATAACAGTGTAATATGATTTTTACTTAACAAAATAAACATAAAAAATATTTGGCTTTCTTGAGAAGATCCCACTATCAATCTAGAAATTAGAAACTTGATAATCGTACACAATGATTGGAGAAGCATGGCCTACCATAAACTGGCCTGGACTACCATAAATGTGAAATTGTTCAAACCTTCCTAACTATCAACAGAGTTTTGCATGAGTGACTCCTAGGGGCTTAAAAGGATTAACAGCAAAGCAGAGTCTTCATCTAAACTCCTTAAATTTTCCCCTTATTTGCATCTGAGTAATTAACATATATACATACTTCAACATCTAGTATAGAATCTATACTTAAAATGGAACTCCTGTTATTAAAAATTCCATTACTTAAGACCATTTTTTTAAACTATTGCAATACTGTATGAGTTCACTGCTTGAAGACTTAAGAACCAAAGAATGGAAAAGAATATAGGCCTCCCTATTCATTAATCTCCTGTCATTGTCCTCAATAGATTTCATTCTATAATCTCTTCATAGCAATGTTGGAATCCTCTTTATCTACCTTGCTTCTCCAGTAAAGCTTTCATTGTGGCTCTATTATCTAGGAATAAAGCTTGTGATATTAGAGGAAAGTAAGTTTCCACCTGAGGAAGTGGGATGGAAAAAGAGGTTAAGCCATATATTATCTCCCTATACCTACATGGCACTCATATGAGGTGCGATCTTTTCCCTTGTCCTTGAAGGATACATTCCAAGACCATCAGTGGATGCCTGAAATCTCAAATAGTACAAAACTCTTAGACACATTGTCCTTGTTCCAATGCATACACACCTCTGGTGAAGTTTAATATGTAAATTAGAACTAGTAAAAGAGTAACAGTAATAATGAAATAGAACAATTTTAATAATATACTGTAATGAAAGTTAAATGAAGGTAGTCTCTCTCTCTAAGTATCTTATTATACAAATTTAATGCCTTTGCCTTTCAAACTGTGGTGCCAGACTTTTGAAAGTCCCTTGGACTGCAAGGAGATGAACCAGTCAATGCTAAAGGAAATCAACCCTGAATATTCACTGGAAGGACTGATGCTGAAGCTGAAACTCCAATACTTAGGCCACCTGATGTGAAGAGTCAACTCTTTGGAAAAGACCCAGATGCTGGGTAAGATAGAGGGTGAGAGGAGAAGGGAGCAACAGAGGATGAGATGGTTGGATGGCATCACTGACTCCATGGACATGGGTTTGAGCGAATTTTGGAAGACAGTAAAGGACAGAGAAGCCTGGCGTGCTTCTCATGGGATCACAAAGAGTCGGACACAACTTAGCTACTGAACAACAATAACAATATCTTTGCCATCTTAACTAAGCCTGTATGGATATTCCCTGGTGGTCCAGTGATTAGGACTCAGGACTCTCACTGCCATGGCAGCCCAGGTTCAGTCCCCAGTCTGGGAACTAAGATCTCACAAGCTGCTTGGAGTTGCCAAGAAACAAACAGAAGCACATATCATGCACTGTGGCCATAAACTTTGCAGTTTGAGATGCAACAGTAAAACTAGCAGGAATGTCTTTTTCCTCTTCAAATTCCACAAATGAAAGATTTATTCTTATCCTAGATCTTAGCAACTTCAGTGACTTCTTTTCTTTCCTTATTAAGTCAAGAACTTTCACCTTTTCACTTAAAGGAAGTATGTTATAGCTTATTTATTTATTTAATTTTGGCATATGAGAATTGCCAGCATCACTCCTCTTGGGCTTTGCAGCCATTATTCAGTAAAATAAGAGTCACTGGAACAGAAGCATAGCAATAACCCACAGACAGCTTGATAACTGAGAAAGCTGTTGAGGGATTAAAAGGCAGAATGCACTAGACAAAGGGATGATTCATGGCCTGGAGAGATGGAGCCAAACTGTGCAAGGTTTCATTACACTACTCAGAATGGCGCTCAATTTAAAGCTTTTGAATTATCTCTAGAATTTTCCATTTGACATATATGGACTGTGGTTGGCCACAGCTAACCGAAACCATGGAAAGAAAAAGTGCCAATGGGCTGGGAGGACTAGTATATATGCTTATTAAAAGTGTTTAGAGTAGTTTGAGATAGGAAAAGCCCATTCATATATTAAATGTTTCATTCAAGCATGTTTATATAATTTGTATATCCAAATATAAAAATCTGCTTTAAGAATTTTGATGACCTAAGAAAACAATTACTTTTAGACTTCTTGATGCTTGTATTTTTATATCTGGTTAGTAACTAAGAGGTGAAAAAAAACTATCTCAGAATGTTTTAATAGCTTTGATATTATGTAAAATAAAGGCTTTGGTATTCTTCTTACTCTTCCTTACTATGAATTAAATAGGATTATCCATGTATTTCAAAAATAACACTTTCTTTTCTTAACAACAAGTTCAGAAGGATTTCTTCAATTCATTGTCAAAATTGTTCTTTATATTGCAAGAAAACATTGGATATTTTTCTAATTATTTATTTAAAGATCTTCGCCTCACTCAGTTGTCAGCAACATACTCACCACGTCTTGAGTTTGGCTACACATTTACCTAGAAAATGGCTGTGAAGGGCCATGTTCCCCTTTAGAAACTCAGGCTGTTTGGAAGGAGAATTTCTAGGTTATTCCTACAGGATTTCTGGAATCAACTCTACTGGAAACTAGCCCCATAAATACTAAAACAGCTCTTCTTCATTTCCTTTACATCTGAACATAATTTGGGTCCATCTCCTTCCACCCAGTTTCCAATTATAGTCTAGTTAAATCCTAATGACATGACTATCAGGAGGAACCACTGCACAGAGAGAACACAGCTCAGGCAGCAGCAGCCACACAGTAGGGATAAAAAAATCCAATTCTTATGATCAAAATACAAACCAACACATTGTATCAGAGAGAGAGGACAGAGTCATTTGCTATACACTTTTACATTATTTTTAAAACTCACATTAAAATAATTAAATAAGAAAAGGTGCAGAAATAAGAGAGATTTAGATCTGGTATATCGTAAGGTTATAATAGTTATATGTTGAATGAGTAAATGAAATGCAAAGCAGCATAGTCACTGAAGAGGCTTCCGCGAAGAACGCAAAACAAGAAAGACAGTGAGGAAGGTGTCCACTCTCTCCACCCCACTAGCAAGTCAAACCCTGTTGACCAACCCCCCTCCACACATTCCGTTATTTTTCAACATCCACTTCACAGCCATTTATATCAAGTTGTTTATACTCATCACCACTACTTCACCACCTTCCATTCATTTTATACCTTATTTTTTAGTCTGATGCTGTCTTCCCCAAAGCCCCTGACTGATATGAGATGACCACAGTGGAACCAAAATGGCTGCAGGGCAGCTGTGTGTATGTGGGGGAGCGGGGACAGTAGGGGAAGAGGGCCTGAGATACAGCAAACAGCAAACATACTCAGAGTTTCTCTCCCTCATCCCAAGGTGACTCAGAGGATAACCAGCTGAGGCCCATGGCAGAGGATGTGAGCTTCTCTAGTTGGAGACGAAAGAGATGGGAATACCAGACCACCTCACCTGCCTCTTGAGAAATCTGTATGCAGGTCAGGAAGCAACAGTTAGAACAGGACATAGAACAACAGACTGGTTCCAAATAGGAAAATGAGTATGTCAAGGCTGTATCTTGTCACCCTGCTTATTTAACTTATATGCAGAGTACATCACGAGAAACACTGGGCTGGAGAAGCACAAGCTGGAATCAAGATTTCCGGAAGAAATATCAATAACCTCAGATATGCAGATGACACCACCCTTATGGCAGAAAGTGAAGAAGAACTAAAAAGCCTCTTGATAAAAGTAAAAGAGGAGAGTGAAAAAGTTGGCTTAAAGGTCAACATTCAGAAAATTGATCATGGCATCTGGTCCCATCATTTCATGGCAAATAGATGGGGAAACAGTGGAAACAGTAGCTGACTTTATTTTTCTGGGCTCCAAAATCACTGCAGATGGTGATTGCAGCCATGAAATGAAAAGATGCTTACTCCTTGGAAGGAAAGTTATGACCAACCTAGACAGCATATTAAAAAGCAGAGACATTATTTTGTCAACAAAGGTCCATCTAGTCAAAGCGATGGTTTTACCAGTAGCCATGTATGGATGTGAGAGTTGGAATATAAAGAAAGCTGAGCGCAGAAGAATTGATGCTTTTGAATTATGGTGTTGGAGAAGACTCTTGAGAGTCCCTTGAACTGCAAGGAGATCCAACCAGTCCATCCTAAAGGAGATCAGTCCTTGGTGTTGATTGGAAGGACTGACGTTGAAGCTGAAACTCCAATACTTTGGCCACCTGATGCGAAGGGTTGACTCATTCGAAAAGACCCTAATGCTGGGAAAGATTGAGGACAGGAGGAGGAGGGGACAGCAGAGGATGAGATGGTTGGATGGCATCACCGACTCGATGGACATGAGTTTGGGTGGACTCCAGGAGTTGGTGATGGACAGGGAGGCCTGGCGTGCTGCAGTTCATGGGGTTGCAAAGAGTCGGACACGACTGAGCAACTGAACTGAACTGAACTGAGGATTGACAGCACAGTCTCAGACCCATGTGAATGGGAAAGCCAGTGGGAAGGGACCTCTGTGCACCTTCAGTGTTGAGAACAAACGTCAGTTCAACAGGCATGCTGGGACCCAGATCCAGCGGGGGCAGAGGAGGAGATGCACATGACCGGCAACTGAGACCCCTCACTGGAGGCCAGAAAGGGCCAGAAGGCAGCCGGTTCCTCCCCTAATGCTGTGAAGTTCAGTCAGGATGCAGTATTGGTGAGCAAAGGTATTCCTGTCCCAGATTCAGAAGGGAGAAGAAAAGAAAAAAGAGAAACTCTGAAAGCTTGAGGATTTACTCAAAAGAGGCTGACATAACCTGGATGAAACTGAGGAAACCAGAAGGGCCATTGTCTTTAAAGAGCCAGGTGATCAATCCTGCCACCCAAGACAGGTCTCAGGAACAGATCAAGTTCACTTGCAGAGAAATAAAATTAGATGCCTGCATATCTGAGTTGTAACTGTGAATTTTAAACTTATTACACTTGAAAATGGAGAGACTAGAACCCAGAGAAATTCTATAATTAGCGCCTTTCCCTGCCAGATGGATCTCCACAGAAGCTGAGCAATTTAAGCTCATATGGTGGACGATTTCCCCTCCACAAATGACAAACAGATGTGACACAATTTCCTCATTCTGAAGAAGGGAAACAGATGCAAAAAATTTTAATGATTAACCAAACTAAATTCTATGATTCTAAATACCTAATTTATTAGTCACAGAAATAAGATCTAGACTTTTTTCCAACCAGCACTAGTCTAGGTGGGATAAGAAACAGGGTGAAGGCCAAGTGAGCACTTGTCCCATGAAAGTGAAGGTTAGGGAAAGAAGACAGCAAGGCCTTCAGTGAGAGATCAATTGAAATTAAAGTGTTTTTGTTTTGTTTTGTTTTGTTTTGTTTTGTTTTAAAGATTGAATTACTTTCTATCTGGTGGGAATTTTTAGGACTTAAGCCTGGGAGGCAGCATCTCAAGTAACCCTGAGAGAAGTGAAAGTGAGAAGTGTTAGTTGCTCAGTCGTGTCGGACTCTGTGCAACCCCATGGACTGTAGCCCACCAGGCTCCTCTGTCCATGGGATTCTCCAGGCAAGAAGCCTGGAGTAGGTAGCCACTTCACTCCCTTCTCCAGGGGATCTTCCCAACTCAGGGATCGAACCCAGGTCTCCCACATTGCAGGCAAATTCTTGAGCATCTGAAGCACCAGAGAAACCCTGAGAGAACTGCTCCTGAAATTACTGTTTTGAACCTGAGTTTTCTGTTGCTTTAATTAAATTAGGAGCTCTCTTGTGCTCTCCCTCTCTGATAATTCTTCTAATCATTCACGAGATGTTTATTGAGGACTTGCTGCTGCTAAGTCGCTTCAGTCGTGTCCAACTCTACACAACCCCATGGACTGCAGCCCACCAGGCTCCTCCATCCATGGGATTTTCCAGGCAACAGTACTGGTGTGGGGTGCCATCACCTTCTCCTTATTGAGGGCTTATTTCTGATCAATTCAGTTTATTCCAATTAAGTGTTGACAGGAATTAGTCATGTATCTGCCACTGTGCTAACTTCTGGGGACAGAGGAGTGAACTTGACTAAAACACTCCCTGCCCCCTGGACTAAGGCAGTGGGGAGGAGGCTTTAAGAAGGTTACTGTGATTATGATAAGTGTTAAAAAACATAAAGTATAGGGTACCATGTGGCGCATGAAATAGAATCTAATCTGGACCAGAGCCTTACTCTAGTAATGGTCTCCATAGGTTTTTATTTACAAAAAACAGATACAATACATCTTTCTTTGAGGTTAAAATTAGAATGCCATTTTTTTTAAATGATGACATTTTAAAAATCAGATAGCATAGAAAACTGAAGTAATTTATAAAACTTATAGATTATTGGGATTTGAACATTCATTGAGCACAACCTCTTGTGCAACATTTGAGTTCTCTCATTCATATTGTTCCCTGAAGCATCATAATTTATATACATAATATTTATATATATATATATATACACACACCATATTTTATATCTCACTAATCACTCTTTGAAAGAGAGTGAATCCAAAACCACGTTGTCATGTAAACAGCCTAAATTGATTTTGTACATCATACATTACAGCAGGCATGGCATTACTATGTTTTCATGTGTAATGAGTTTTTAGACCTAAAAGCTACAACATTGATTATGCCAATATTGAGAATGAATTGATTGGAAAAAATGTTTACATTATTTTTAAAACCCTAAAATCTACATAGTCTGGAACTCTTTTTGTTGTTCAGTGGCTAACTCATGTCTGACTCTTTGGAACCCCATGGACTGCAGCATATTAGGCCCTTCTGTCCTCCACTATCACCCGGAGTTTGCTCAAATTTATGTGCACTGAGTCAGAGATGCTATCTGGCCATCTCATCCTCTGTCATCCTCTTCTCCTTTTCGCTTCAATCTTTCACATCAGGGTCTTTCCCACTGAGTCAGCTCTTTACATCAAATAGCCAAAATATTGGAGCTTCAGCTTCAGTATGAGTCCTTCCAATGATATTCAGGATTGATTTCCTTTAGGATGGACTGCTTTGATCTCCTTACAACGGATTCTCAAGAGTCTTCTGCAGCACCGTAATTTGAAAGCAAGCATTCTTTGGCAATCAGCCTTCTTTATGTCACATTCATACGCGACTACTAAAAAAATCACAGCTTTGACTAGTCAGACCTTTGTTGGAAAGGTGATGTCTCTGCTTTTTAATACATTGTCTTGATTTGCCATAGCTTTGCTTCCAAGGAGCAAGCATTTTTTAATTTCATGGCTGCAGTCACCATCTGCAGTGATTTTGGAGCCCCCCAAAATAAAGTCTGCCACTGTTTCCATTGTTTCCCTATCTATTTGCCCTGAAGTGATGGGACTGGATGCCGTGATCTTAGTTTTCTGAATGTTGAGTTTTAAGCCAGCTTTTTCACTCTCCTCTTTCACTTTCATCAAGAAGCTCTTCAGTTTCTCCGCTTTCTGCCATAAGGGTGGTGTCATCTGCATATCTGAGGTTATTGATATTTCTCCTGACAATCTTGATTCCAAATTGTGCTTCATTGAGCCCAGCATTTCGCATGGTGTACTCTGCATACAAGTTAAATAAGCAGGGTGACAATATACAGCCTTGACATACTCCTTTCCCAATTCTGAACCAGTCAGTTGTTCCATGTCTGATTCTAACTGTTGCTTCTTGACCTACATATAGCTTTCTCAGGAGACAGGTAAGGTGGTCTGGTGTTTCCATTCCTAAGAATTTTCCAAAATTAGTTGTGACAGAATTTGGCAACATGATGGCAACTTCAGTTACTGGGAACTATAAAAATTATCTGGAGATACTAATAATTAAAAGTATTAAAGTTCAAATAGTTTCACAATAAATTAGAGCACATGTGATATTATTGACATCATAAGATTATTCTTACTCACTTGCATTCTGATATGCTCTCATGAGAAAGATAAACAGATGACATTATGACCAGCACATTGGTAAGGGCAGGTGGGAGTGGGCCTCTGGGTGTGTCAGACATGGGAATACGAGGTGTATCCTACAGGTTACATGTTTTGGACATCTGCTCTAACTGCTACTGGCCCTCCCTCTCAAGGACTCTATCCTCTGACCTTGGGTATTTCCAAGAACAGAAAATATCTCTACCATGAGTCTGTCAAATAAGGTTGAGCAGCAGAACAAAATAAAGAGAAATCAGGAAAGAAGCAGTGGGAAAACAAGTGGATTTCATTGAATGAATGAAATAGCTTAAGGATAGGAGGAAAAGAGTGATAACAAAAGTAAAACTGTCATTCACACATATTCCAAATTTTCTGAACCTTTACTCACGTTTGAAAGCATACGTATCCCAAGAAAAATGTTTCCATCCCCCCTCTTATTGCTTAATCCATGATAGGTGTTTTAATCCCACCATCAGAAGCATCTGTGCATGACTTTAACTCAGAACTAAATTACAGGAAGAGATGGGGCGAGAGGTTGCCCTGGATGTGGATCATGGCCATGTCGGTGTTGTTCAGAAGTCCCCAGCTTCAGAGGAAGCTCCGATTCAGCATCTCACGGATCATGGAAGGCAAGGCACGTTTTTGGAGCTGGCAAGGAGAGTGGCACCTTCATAATTGGAGGCGCTGGTCGTTGCAGCGCTAGCAGATGGTGCTGTCAGTTTCAGAAACTCAATCTGTATCAGTCAGTTTCCCCACAGGAAAGAGTCAATATACCCAGAAAAGTTTGGCTGAAGAGAATTTAATGAAATGACTGATACAGAGTTTTGGGAGAATTTAAAGGAACCAAACAAAATGGTTAAGCAACCAGAGAGTAATCGCCATTAAGTGTGAGGGGACAATAAAGGGAACAGTAAAGGAGACTAGGAAAGGTATGGCCAGGGAGGAGGGGCCCCCTGACAGAAGACACAACCTTAGAGAAATGCAGCGACTGGCAGACCACCGCGTGGCAGAAAAGAATAAGGAGGAATAAGTGTCTAACTTCCCTCTGAACTCTGAACTCTGCCCTTCTGCTTCATGCTCCTATTGGCTGAACCTGACTGGAAGCCAGGGTGCAGAACGCCCAGCTAATGCTGTTCATGGAGGTCCATGCCCAGGGGCACTGCGGGGCAAAGAACGGCGCAGGGAGAAGCCAGGGAGACATCTAGCAGGAAGTAACTGTCATGTAGACCATAGTCTGCTTGTTCATCTTGAGCTTTTTATCTTCCTTAATAAATCTACTTAAATTACTAGCGTGGATTCTGTTGTCTACAACTTAAAAGCCAGATCTGTATGTTGTTTACACTAGAAAAGGAAGACCCTTAGGAAAATGAGATGGATTGTCTTATTTACTTGGGTTTGAAGGCGATTAATGTGAGGGAGGCCTGGCGTGCTGCGGTCCATGGGGTCGCAAAGAGTCAGACACGACTGAGCGACTGAACTGAACATGAGCAAAGCTTTAAGGCAGGAGTAGCTCAGTCGGTAAAGAATCTGCCTGCAATGCAAGAGAAAGTGAAAGTCACTCAGTTGTGTCTGACTCTGCTACTCCATGGACTGTAGAGTCCATGGAATTCTCCAGGCCAGAATCCCAGAATACCCAATCCAGGTCACCCGCATTGCAGGCTGATTCTTTACCAGCTGAGCCACAGGGGAAGCCCAAGAATACTGGAGTGGGTAGCCTATCCTTTCTCCAGTGAATCTTCCCCACCCAGGAATTGAACCAGGGTCTCCTACGTTGTAGGCGGATTCTTTACCAACTGAGCTATCAGGGAAGCACACAGTGCAGGAGACCAGAGTCCAATCCCTGGCTGAGGAAGATGCCCTGGAGATGGAAATGGCATCCCACTCCAATATCTTTCCAGGAAAATCCTACAGACAGAAGAGCCTGGCAGGCTACAGTCCATGGGGTCACAAGAGTCGGACATGACTTTGTGGCTAAACCACCACCAGGAAGAGAAAAGACCCCGATGCTGGGGAAGATTGAAGGGAAAAGGAGAGGAGGGTGGCAGAGGATGAGATGGTTGGATGGCATCACAGACTCAATGGATATGAACTTGGGCAAACTCCAGGAGATAGTGAGGGACAGGGAGGCCTGGTGTGCTACGGTCCATGGAGTCACAAAGAGTAGGACATGACTTAGCAACTGAATAACAACAAGATGATGTTAACATTAGAGGATGGTACACCACTAATCCTTGTAATGGTATGCATTGGCAAACATTACCTACAGTAGCCTTGTCAACCCCATCAACTTACACCTGTACAATGCTTCCCAGCTAGAAGGGCATAGTGCTCTAGTGGACAGCACTGGTATTTGCAGTAACACCCATATGGATTTGCCACTATTGTGCAATCTGTCATAGATAGCTTTGCTTCTCTAAACACTGAATTCCTCCTCTCTGCAGTTAAGATTTCACAACCTTCTTAATAGAGTTGTTGTTCAAAAATACTAGTACTTGCAACAGCATCTAGCACCTAGATACTCAGTAAATGTTAGTTCTGTCTAGACTGGATGAATGGCCTTGAAGACATCCCAGTAAATGACCTGAGCCAGCCTGCACTGACTTCTTCTACTATGCATAAAGGCCTGGACATCATGAATATTTTACTCTTGTGAATTATCACATCTGACTTTAAATCTGTGATGCATTAGTTAAAATAACTCATCTCATTTTAGAATTCATCTGCAGTTTGAAGTTCAGGGTCAGGATATTGCATTATAATCCACATATAGCTCTGCTCTTGAATTTAATGGCAAAAAGAGTGAAAATATAGACCCCAAAAAAATGATGCTGTAAGGGGAAAATCTTTGAAAAGGGTTTAATAATAGACTCCTAGTTTCTTTCTTTGTTTTACTTTCCTGTTACTTAACTACAGCTTTATATGCAAGAATTACAGGCAGGCAGACTCCCCAAAATCACATTTAAATTACTTCAGGTTTTTTGCTTTCTTCTTTTTATTCTTGACTCCCTCTCTGCTTTTTTCAGAGTTGCTGCCTATCTTTCCTGCTGCAGAACCCCTTGCTTCAGAGGAAACTCACTTCCCATGGCTACAAACAGCTTCACAGAAGCAATGACTCTCTCCTTCTGCATTCTTCTATTTCTTCAGCCCACAAGGAGACCTGTACCATGTCATGAAAAGTGATCTTTCCTGGGGGAGTTCAGCCTGATTTCATCTTAAAGTCCTAACTGCATTCTGGCAGTTGCATACTGTACATTTCTGATTCTCATCTTCCTTCTGTCAAGCTGAAGATTGTTTGCATTATTACAGAGATAAGGCAGTTGAAGCAGGAAGGACAGAACTCAGGTGAGACACTAAGATCTCTGGTTCAGCTCTGGTTTTTTGCTTCATGTATTTCTTTAGGACAAATGCATGGACACAGAATCCTTTCTTCTTAAAGTCTCTCTAAACAGTTCTCCTATTAATCACCAATTGGTTTCCTAAAATAATTTGGCATAGCTAAAAGGAGAAGAGTAAGGAAGTTCTGACATATGGTAAAGTTCTCCAACAGCAATTGTGAGATTACAATTTAACAGCCACAAATCTGTAGGCACATCTATTAAAAGTTGCTAGAGACTTGAGGGGAGAAGGAAATGGCAACCCACTCCAGTATTCTTGCCTGGAGAATCCTGTGGACAGAGGAGCCTGGTGGGCTGCCGTCTATGGGTCGCACAGAGTCAGACACGACTGAAGCGACTTAGCAACAGAAGCAGCAGAGACTTGAAGGGGAGTAAAAGTGAAAGTGTTAGTCATTCAGTCATGTCTGACTTTTTGCCACCCTATGGACTGTAACCAGCCAGGCTTCTCTGTCCATGGAATTCTCCAGACAAGAATACTGGAGTGGGTAGCCATTCCCTTCTCCAGGGATTTTCCCAACCCAGGGATTGACCCAGGCCTCCTGCATTGCAGGCGGACTCTTTACCAGCTGAGCCACCAAGGGAAAGTCCCAAACAATGCTAATGGCAGCCACACCCAAATGGCCAGTCCAGGAACCTGCAGAATGTGAGCATTCAGGCTTGTGAAGGATGATTAAAATAATTTCTGATTCTGTGGCTGCAAAAATATAGACTAAGCTTTTTCTCTTATAGCAATTTAAACTCATATCCCTACCTTTTCCAAGAATATTGGAGATATTAAGGGAACATTTCGTGCAAGGATGGCATGATAACGGACAGAACCAGTAAAGACCTAACAGAAGCAGAAAAGATTAAGAAGAGGTGCCAAGAATACACAGAAGAACCATACAAAAAAGGTCTTAATGACCTGGATAACCATGATTCTGTGGTCACTCACCTAGAGTCAGACATCCTGGAGTGTGAAGTCAAGTGAGCCTTAGGAAGCATTACTGTGAGCAAAGCTAGTGGAGGTGATGGAATTCCAGCTGAACTATTTCAAATCCTAAAACATGGTGCTGTTAAAGTGCTGCACTAAATATGTCAGAAAATTTGGAAAATGCAGTAGTGGCCACAGGATTGGAAAAGTCAGTTTTCATTCAAATTCCAAAGAAGGCAATGCCAAAGAATGTTCCAACTATCATACAGTTGCATTCGTTTAACATTCTAGCAAGGTTATGCTCAAAATCCTTCAAGTTAGGTTTCAGCAGCACAAGAATCAAGAACTTCCAGAGGTACAAGCTGGGTTTTGAAAAAGCAGAAGAACCGGAGATCAAATTGCCAACATTTGTTGGATCATGGAGAAAGCGAAGGAATTCCAAAAAAACATCTACTCTGCTTCATTGAATATGCTAAAGCCTTTGACTACATAGATCACAACAAACTATGGAAAATTCTTAAAGAGATGGGAATAACAGACCACCTTACCTGTATCCTGAGAAACCTGTATGTGAGACAGGAAGCAACAGTTATAACCAGACATGGGACAACTGACTGGTTCAAAACTGGGAGAGGAGTATGACAAGTCTGTATATTGTCATCCTGCTTGGTTAACTTACTATGAAAAGTACATCATGGGAAATAACCTGCTGGATGAATCACAAGCTGGAATCAAGATTGCCAGGAGAAATATCAATAACCTCAGATATGCAGATGATACCACCCTAATGGAAGAAAGAAAAGAGGAATTAAAGATCCTCTTGAGGACAAAAGAGGAGAGTGAAAAAGACAGCTTGAAACTCAATATTCAAAAAACTAAGATCATGGCATCTGGTCCCATCACTTCATGGCAAATGGAGAAAAAGTGAAAACAGTGACAGATTTTATTTTCTTGGGCTCCAAAATCACTGTGAACAGTGACTGTAGCCATGAAATTATAAGATGCTTGCTCCTTGGATGAAAAGCTATGACAAACCAAAATAGTGTATTAAAAAGTAGAGACATCACTTTGCTGACAAAGGTCCATATAGTCAAAGCTATGGTTTTTCCAGTAGTCATGTACAGATGTGAGAGCTATATCATAAAGGCTGAGGTCCAAAGAATGGATGCTTTTGAATTGCGGTGCTGGAAAAAACTCTTGAGAGTCCCTTGGACTCAAAGGAGGACAAACCTGTCAATCCTAAAGGAAATCAACCCTGAATATTCATTGGAAGGACCGATGCTGAAGCTGAAGTTCCAAAACTTCAGTCACCTAATGCAAAGAGCCAACTCATTGGGAAAGACCCTGATGTTGAAGAAGATTGAAGGCAAAAGGAGAAGAGGGCACAGAGGATTAGATAGTTAGATAGTCTCTGACTAACAAACATGAATTTGAGCAAACTCCAGGAGATACCACCCTAATGGAAGATAGTGGAGGACAGAAGAGCCTGACATACTGCAGTCCACGGAGTCCCAAAGAGTCAGACATGACGTAGCAACAGAACAACAACAAAACCTTTTCCACTAAGCTGATTTAGGGAAAAAGCCATGTCAGAAAGTCAATTCCAGGGCTTTCAAGAAACTGCGTGGGTTTCTTGTTTTTCATTTTCTCTCTAGAATATTTAAGGACATCTAATCAAGCTATGAGAAGGCAGTGGCAACCCACTCCAGTATTCTTGCCTGGAGAATCCCAGGGACGGCGGAGCCTGGTGGGCTGCCATCTATGGGGTTGCACAGAGTCAGACACGACTGAAGCGACTTAGCCGCAGCAGCAGCAGCAGCAGCAATCAAGCTACAGAATGTAAAAGAAACTAATTCTGCAATCTATTGTGACTGCTAAAAAGAAAGAGACAGAAGGAAACTTCAACTATAATGAAAGGTTCAATTATTTCAATTACATCTCTTTTCAAAATGAACATTCTTTTCCATCAGACATCTGCAAGTTAGTGCTAATTTGCTCCCCAAAATAGCATTAATTATAATACTTTAACCAAAAAAAGATAAAATACATTCACAAATTATTTAATGGTATTTATAAAATGTAAGAATTATAAACATATCTGATTGGAAAAGTTTTGTTCTTATAGTTAATTCAATTATTATCAAGGACAGCATGTAACTACACATATATATTCTCTACTTACTGTGTGTGTCTCTGTGTGTATATGCGTATTATTCACATATGTAAATAAATTGCCGTCTCCTCACAGTCTCCTGCATTGCAGGTGGACTTTTTACCAACTAAGCTATCAGGGAAGCCCCTTCACTTCACCTCATAGTCATAAATACCCAAAGAAAACTTTTTATTTATTAAAGTGTCTTTGTCTTCTGAATTTCCATGAATATCCACAAGTATGGAAGATCCAAAAAAGGAATTAACTGCCATTTTCTTTTATGGGAATCCATCTAGTTTGTACATAAGCAATTGTAAATTCCAGCAAGGAAAATAATAATTCTTTCTATGAACCTTACATTTGGAGGTAAAGATCAAATTTGCTTCTCCAATCATGACATACCATCACACAGTAAGCCTATCTTATTATCCCCAGGCAGTGGGGACAACCAGTTTTCAGTGACAGACAGGAATGGACTCATGAAAGCAGTCTTCAAGAAATCTTAACTAGGATGAGTAGATTAGAACTTGGCACTGATATGCAGAAGTTGGCTCCTACTGGAGAGCCAACTGGTAAATACTTAGGACTTCGGAATTAACACTTAATTTGCTAAAATAGTAGTATTTTTAATTAAAATGAAAATGAGTCATAATATTTTACTTCCACCATACAAAGATTCATTAAACCTATCAAAGCAGTAATCATTTTTATTACCGTTGAGTACCTGTTATACATTGTAAGGTACTTTTTTTTAATCACATTGATACTCCACTTTATGAGTCAGAAATTATTATTACCATTTTACAGCAGCAAAACTGAGAGGCCTAAGGAGTTTAACTTACCTAGTTTCACAACAGGTAAGAGTTCAAGCTTGGATAAGCACCTTCTCTCTGACTCCAAATTTCCTCCATTTAACCACTAACATTTTATTGTTCCTTGTGCATACATAGTTCCCATGCACAGACCAATACAACTGTTTCTTTTTACCAGCTAAAAACCACCAGAACTTTGCTCTGAGCTAATCATAATGATTACTGACATGCTCAAGACTAATGTGTAGTCCCAGGCTGTTTAAATTAACTGCCTTTGAGAGTTTATGCGAAACTGGGTTGTTAGTTTTAATTCATCCACCAACTAAATATTTGTATCAAAACTGCCACAATAGTCAAACCCCTTCATTATATAGTGAATCTATGGTCCAAAATCCTTCCTGCTTCTCACATCTCCTCAACATTCTGCAATGAAATTTCAGTTTAGTATTGATGACTGCACAAACTTAAAAAATTTCTTTTAGGTTAAGTGTTACCTTTGATCCAAAATAATATAGCAAATCACAAAGTCCACACTTTCCTATTGGTTTCAATATCTGAAAATTGGATCCTATGATTGAATGTGGAAAATGAATCTGATCCTACAATCCGTACATCCATTTGGCCCCATCTTTATCAGTAATAGGAACATTTAGAATGAAAACGAAATGTTCTTAGAAATAAGGCCAAGACACAGCTGATAGAATTCCACAGCAGCAACTGACAGGAAAATATCATTTACTTTCAGAAACCGGCAAATTGAATAGTGCCTGGTATGTTGAAAATGTCTTATAAATGTTAGAGAAGGCAAAGTTTAAACCTTGGGGAAGTCAATGAAAGTTCAACCTTATGATAATCACAGTGTGAGAAGAGAGATGTCCCCAGGATTTCAGGGATGTTATTAAATCTGTGGGCAGACATCTATTGGTTCACAAACTATTCATTAGCGCTTCACCTAATCCTCAGTTCTCTTGAAATTGAGAGACCCTTATCTTGTCCATTTATTTTCAAGTAATTCCAATAGGAGAATGCTATTAGATGAGTTTTAAAGATGAATAAGGGAGTTTTGAGGGCAATCAGCAACTGCTCTTTAGTTCAGAGTCATTCCTTACACCTTCAAGAATAACGTAATTTAGCTCAACTTCATTTTCAGTAGTGAATAATTAGTTATCTCACATACACACAAAAAAAATTGCATTAAAAACTCAATTACTTTGCTCAACTGAGACTACCTCCCTAGATTAGATGGCTCATTACCATAAAAACGTGTACTCCAAACAGAAGTTTCTTTGATACTATGAGAAAATGTATTTATTTCATTAATAAAAGAAGTAAATTTGAAGCCTTATGATGTCTACTTTGATTACTCCACATTTCTCCTGATCCCAATATGTTTCCAGGGTTCACTGATTTCCCACAAGAAATTATACATGCAGTTTGCTGAGGAACAGTGCTTTTTTTTTTTTTTTTTTTTTTGCATTAGAACAAGTTAATAGCTTATACTAGATTGTTCCTAAAGTCCTTTCCAGGGCTAAATTTCAATGACTTCATGTTTATATTCCATGTATTTTCATAATTATACTGAATAAGCACACAAAAGAAGCTCTGTACATCAAGTATATATATTTATGCTATTTTTCCTCTAAAACTTGCCTGATCTCATGTGATAACAATATTCCACTTTGTCCTTTTTCCAAGCAGTTTGACAATGAGTTTTATGTTAATATCACCTGTTCCTAAATAATTATTCTCATAAACAATGGTCTTATCTTCCTGCTCAGCAAATGCACTGCTGAATCTGTGAAATCGCAACCGTTACCATGACAACAGAGGTGTCCAACAAGGAGAAGAGGCAAAGCTTTTGTATAACATCAAGTAGAAACAGCATGTAATTTCTTAAAGTTGTTATTCAAATTAGATTCCGTGATCTGTTTCAGAAAAAGAGAAGGAAACGTGTAACTTTCCCAATTTTATTCTCTCTTATAGGTTAATAGCTCTAGGACAATCTCTCTGCACAAGATAAAATAATTCCAATCAAATTCAATTTTTGTAAGCTTAATTGGCCTAAACGGCATGGACTAACAGTATGTATAAAATAGAATTGAGGCAACACTGATGCTAGTGTTTAATAAAAACAGACCAACCTAAATTATCCCCTGGTAACCCGATCCTAGTTTCACCCAGAGTGTTAAAACTTCTGGGAAGAAGAAAGGATTTGATGCAGTTGTATTTTTCTGTCAGCGCATACTGCCCTCCAAGTTAGAGCACAACACGGCTGCAGCAAGAACTGAAAAGGTGGACGGGGAGGGCTCGCCGGGCACAGAGACAAGGGCCCTTCACGGTGCAGCTAAAGCAGCTTTTCTGCAATTGGTTTCTTCTCACTCTGCCTCTTAGACCCCCAAGGATGTCAGAGCCTCTGATAAGAAAACAGATAAGCGCCAAGGCCAGAGCCTGTATAAAAATGACAACACACATTCTGAAGCAGTTTGGGCTGACACAAATGAATAAATCTAAAACACAAGCCGAAGCCAGGTGTCACGGAACCCTGGCATCCCACCAGGATGAATGGTGAGAAGCGGCGGAAGCGCTGGACACCCTTGAAGTCAGCATGTTAAAGAGGACACGGCACCGCGCGTGTCAAGCGGAGTGACGTAGTTTGGGAAGAGAAAGGAGGCGAAGGCAGCTGATAGATCAAACAACTCTGGGCCTCCCCAAAATACAAGCAATTTTGCCCACATGCAAAGAATCTCAAATTGTTTGCCAGTTAACCGCAGGCAAGCACTGATTTTCCTCGCCCTAGGGATTGTAGGAACAAAGCAGTTAGCTTCCCCAGGGCACTGCTGGTCCACAGTGGTTATCTGGTTTTTATTTCTCTGTGGACATCCTGTGGATTTTTTTTTTTTTTTTTTTTTTTTTTTTTTGATCTAAGATTTACAAATGGATTGCACCCAAGGTCCCATCCTGGGCCCAGACAAGCCAGAGAGAAGCATGCAACCTGGAACAATAGGGAGGAGTCTCAGGGGAGTGGAGGCATCTCAGCGGAGGCAAGAGACTTTTCCCCTCCACCCCACCCATCCCCCACTCCGCCACCCTTCCCTCACCCCCCTACCCCCATTCCCCCCCTCCTTCAAACACAAAGCTCCTGAGTCACGGAAACGCAGGTAAATTCTGAACCCAGCCTGGAGTTTGTCACTCTAGCCGGTCTCCTGATGCCCGGAAACCGCTGTCTGCTCAATTAAGCTCCTACTCGTCACTAGACTGGGCCCTGAGGATACAGAGGTGAGCAAGATAAAGCTGTCGGTGAACAATTAAAACTCCACTCTAGCACAGAAACCAAGCCCTTGCAGAGCAAGCTGCTCCAGGTGGCTGGGTGTGTAAGGAGCTGCAAGCCGGTGAGGGCGCTGAACCAGGGGGATCTAACCTGGGGCAGTCAAAGGAAGCTGCTCTGGGGAAGAGACAATTAAATTGAGATGTAACCAGGCAGGAGCCAGAGGCTAGGGATAGAAAGATTAAACTGTGCCAAGGCCCTAAGGATCCATGTGATGGACTAGGGTTCAGCAAGTCCAAAGAAGGGGTCCAGAGGCATTGGAAGGTGTGGCAATTCCATCTTGTGTTTAAGGAAAGGGGCCGGGGGAATTCCCTGGTTGTCCAGGGGCTTCCCTGGTGACCCAGATGGTAAAGAATCTGCCTGCAGCTCAGGAAACATGGATTCGATCCTCTGGGTGGGGAAGATCCCCTGGAGGAGGGCATGGCAACCCACTCCAGTATTCTTGCCTCGAGAACCCCGTGGACAGAGGAGCCCAGTGACTACAGTCCATGGGGTTAAAAAGAGTTGGATGGACTAGTGTCTGCGCATATCAGGCACACAGATTATTGTCGATTCCAGCAAGGGAGCCTCCAGATTCCTGTTTTCTGGATTCCTTTCCAAAAGCTGCATCTTCTCACTTCCTTATACAGAATAATTTGCATTTCACCTCCTACTCTTTTTCAGAGCTGTTCTTACACACCTCCAAAGATTCATTAATACGCTCTGACAGAGGTTCTCACGCCTTACCCAGAAATCACTGGGATAGTTTTTCAGAAGACCTGTGACTTGGACATGAAGGAGCAGAGAAGGAAATTTGGAGAGGGAAGTTACTCTGAAAATGGGGAGGGCAGGCATCAGGGCAAAGCAAGGGATTCATACTGAAGAGAAGGGTAGGGTCATGAGGGACGAATGTTAGAGAGAGAGTTTGGGCTGCTTTGGAAGTGGTAGGACAGGCGTGCTGACGAGCAGCCAGGTCTGGATATATCAGCAATTTCACTTAAGAGGTAGAAAGAGATAAACTTGCAGAAGATCTGATTTGATCCTCATACAATGCAGTTGAATTGCAGTTTTTGCCATGTTTCAAGACAGGACTCTTTCTGAACTTATTTTAGAAAAGATTAGCATAATCAGACTAAGTATCTTTCAGGTAATGAGACTGTTCATCTATTTTTGCAAATATAACTCTTGACTGCCAAAAAGCACCCTGCAATCCTATAACTAGTAATTAGATATAATCCAATAACTTTTAGATACATCATGTAAAACCATGACTAGCATATGTAAAGTTCTTCTTTTGTACCGTAGTTTAACTTTAGGGGAGAGAGATTATCAGTAGTTGCTATAATTATTCTCACTCTTCCTGAAATTTTATCCAAAAGAGTTTGTTTTCTGATTATAATCTAGCAAAAAGCAAATGCTAGGAAAGATTAAATTTACTCTTGTTTTGTATTTGTACTAGAAGACCTCAACCCCATGATCTTTTTTTTAATTTATACAAAGACCTTGTTTCAGCAATAAAGAGAAGAATAGAAAGAGTGAGAGAAGGTGCTGCCTTCTAGAGAGAGTGTGTGTGTGTTAATTTTCAGTGTTCAAGGGCCTGTTATTTCATCAGTAACTTATTTATTCTTCTGTCAAAGGTATAAGGTTAAAAGAAAAAATTTGCACTTAAATTTTTCATATAATATAATTAGACTTTCTCCAGTATTTTTAAATTATCTCAGAAAGGACTTATGATATTCTTATCCACTTATTATTAACCAGCCTTTCAGTTTCAGACAGTATTGTGCTACAAATTATGTGTTAGGATAAACTCCAGGGAGTTGGCACGTAAGCAAAAGCACATTACAAATTATCATTCATTCCTTGTTCCAAACTGTAAATGCAATACAGATCTTAACCAACGATATCTTATTTACATGCATGTAATTTTTTTTCCCAAAAGTGAAGCTTAGTTTTTTCAAAATCACAAAGGATTCTAAAAGAAGCCCCCATTGCCCTTTGGGATCTGCCATTCTGAACAAGAAGTCCAAATGGCTTTTCCTCTTTGGTCCAGATGCTGGCATTTCAGTATAGGTGTGTGAACCATAGTGAACTATAGTGAACCATAGTCAGTAGCAGCTGAAAAACCATCACGCCTGCAACAAAATAATTTTTCCCTTTGGTTATCTAACTGGCTACCACCCCCCCTTTGTTTCACCGATGATGATGATCCTGCATTGTATTTTTTAATTAATTTTTATTGGAGCATAGTTGCTTTACAGTGTCCTGTTAGTTTCTGCTATACAGAAAAGTGAATCAGGTATACACACACATATATCTCCTCTTTTTTGGATTTCCATCCAATTTAGGTCATAACATAGCATTGAGTAGAGTTCCCTGTGCTATACAGTAGGTTTTCATTTGCTGATCTGTAGCATATTAAAAAGCAGAGACATTACTTCGTCAACAAAGGTCCGTCTAGTCAAGGCTATGGTTTTTCCAGTGGTCATGTATGGATGTGAGAGTTGGACTGTGAAGAAAGCTGAGTGCCAAAAAATTGATCCTTTTGAACTGTGGTGTTGGAGAAGACTCTTGAGAGTCCCTTGGACTGCAAGGAGATCCAACCAGTCCATCCTAAAGGAGATCAGTCCTGGGTGTTCATTGGAAGGACTGATGCTGAAGCTGAAACTCCAATACTTTGGCCACCTCATGTGAAGAGTTGACTCATTGGAAAAGACCCTGATGCTGGGAGGGATTGGGGGCAGGAGGAGAAGGGGACCACAGAGGATGAGACGGTTGGATGGCATCACCGACTCGGTGGACATGGGTTTGGGTAAACTCCGGGAGTTGATGATGGACAGGGAGGCCTGGTGTGCTGCGATTCATGGGGTCGCAAAGAGTTGGACACGACTGAGCAACTGAACTGAACTGAATATATATATGTCAATCCCAATCTCCCAGTTCATCCCATCAACCCCCTTCCCCAGTTGCTATCCATATGTTTGTTCTCTACATTTGTGCCTCTATTTCTGCTTTGCAAGAATAATCATCTATACCATTTTTTCTAGATTCTGCATATATGTGTTAACATACAATATGTGTTTCTCTCTATCTGACTTATATCACTCAGTCTCTAGGTCCATCACTAGCTCCACAAATGATCCAGTTTTGTTCCTTTTATGGCTGAGTAATATTCCATTGTATATGTACCATGACTTCTTTATCCATTCTTCTGTTGATGGACGTTTTTTCCCTATTTAGAGTCAAGTAAATGAAACAAGCTTAGGTGAGGGGTACTCATTGTAAGTAGGTGACTGGATACTAGCTTTCTTCATTAATTAGTTTTAACAACAGAATAGAACTTAATTATAGCCTGAGAATTTTGACTTAGAGGGGCCTCAGTGAATAGTATCTCTGTTTCATATTTCACTGCCTCCAATATGAAGAGGTACGGACACCTTAGAAACATAAAGCTTATCCATCATGTTAACTCCACTCGGTTGGAAAGTCTCTAAACAATTAATGTATCATTTGGAAGGAATTTAACAAATAATTTTGTGAGCAACCACTGTGCTCTGCTATGCTAAGTTGTGTCAGACTCTTTTGTGACCCCATAGACTGTGGCCCACCAGGCTCCTCTATCCACACAATTTTCCAGGAAAGAATACTATGATACATAAGCAGTTTCAAGGTATTCTGTCTGTGACTCAATTTAATTTTCACAACAACTTTAATTCCCCTGATTTCTTCTGCAAGTTAACTTTCCAGAGTCTGTGAGCAGGGCTGCCATAAATAGGCATGGGTTATTTTTACCAATGTATTTAAACTCCAAGGGGAATCTAGTCACCTGGTAAGGTTAATCTTTTTAATTGTTTCTATTCTAATGGATAAAGTGGTATCTCTTTGGGAATTTTAATTTTCACTTCTCTAATGACTAATGATGTTGAGCCTCTTTTTGTGTGGTTATTTGCAAACTGTTTGTCTTCTTTGTGAAGTATCTTTTCAAATCCATTTCTTTTTTAATTAAATTTTTTTGTTTTCTTATTGCTAAGAACTGAGTGTTCATTATGTATTCTGGGTACAAGTCCTTTATCAGATATAACATTTGCCAATATTTTCTCCCAGCATGGAGTTTGTCATGGCATTCTATTACAATCTCTTTTGAAGAGCAAAAGTTTTTCATTTTGATGAAGTCCAGCTTATCAATTGGTCCTTTTATAGGTCATGCTTTTAGTGTTGTATCTAAGAGATGTTTGCCTAAATCAAGATCACAAAAATTTTCACCTATGTTTTATCTTAGAAGTTTCATAGTTTTAGCTTTCATTTTTACATTTATCATTTATTTTTGTGTTATTTTCTGTGTACTGTTCAAACATGGACCAAACTTTTTTTTTTTTGGCACAAGGCTATCCAAGTGTTCCAGTGCCATTTGTTGAAAAAGTGATTCTTTCTCCACTGAATTGTCTTTGCATCTCTGTAGACAATTAGTTGCCAATATTTTTGTGGGTTAATTTCTGGACTATTTTGTCCCATTGATCGATCTACTGATGTCTGTCCATATTGAATCAATATGGTATTGATTATTGTAGTTTTATAATGTCTTATTATCAAGTAGTGTTAGTTTTCCAACTTTATCATATGCATTCTAAAATTATAAAAATTAAAAAATATATTCTCTATTAACCTATATGGGAAAAAAACTGAAAAAAATGGACATATATTTATGCATAACTGAATCACTTTGTTGTACACCTAAAACTAATACAACATTGTAAATGAACTCCACACCAATATAAAATAAAACTTTTTAAAATTTTTTAAAAACTAAACTAACAGTTATCCTGTTATCATGGAACCCATTCACTATATCCCTTCAATGATGAGATACAGGTGTGCTAGGCCCATACTCGTCCACACTTGTGTCTGATCAAGGCTACTAATACTCTCCTTACTTTAGAAAGGCAGTCTTGTTCTTAGAAAATATGGAAAGTGTGGCCATTTACAAACAATCTTATAAGCACCTGGAGTACTAGCAATAGGATATGGTAAAATAACCATACTGTTCACTTTCCCAAAATAACTTGCTCTTTGAGCACAGTTCCATTTATACACCCATGGGAATGAATTCAAACCTCAGCAAAGCAAGATGTCATTGCAGCAGCAGAACTTAATTCATGATCTCCTCTAGGGGGTGTCTCAGAGCTGTAGCCCTTGTCTTCTTTTTTTCTTTCCACCCTTCAGCACCTCAAACATAACTCTAAGACCCTCCCCCAACCAAAAGTGTCCATTAATAATTAGTGATCATCTACTATAAAGGAAAGTTTGTGGGCTAAATTAAACATTAGAATGTTTACCCACCATTTGAACAACTTCTTCTCTCCTAAAGATAATTGATAATAATTTCATAAGAAAAGTCAATCACTTGTGGTTATCCTATTTTCAAAAAGTATAAACTGTTTTCCTCAGAGACTAGTTTTTAATGCCTTGCTGTTTTCTAACAAACCAAGAGAGATAAGGCCTACAAGCAGGGGCTTCCTGGTAGCTCAGCTGGTAAAGAATCTGCCTGCAATGTGTGAGAACTGGGTTCAATCCCTGGGTTGGGAAGATCCCTGGAGAAGGGAATGGTTACCCACTCCAGTATTCCGGCTTGGAGAATTCCATGGATATGTGTAGTCTATGGGGTTGCAAGGAGTCGGACACTACTAAGAGACTTTCATTTTCATACCTTAAAAACAAAGTGGTTTGATTAAAAGAATTAGCAAAACTGGTTTTTAAAAAGCACCTTTTTGCATACTTTTGCTTAAAAGAATATCATGAGAGTAAAATCACATTATCCCAAAAAGAACTCCAATGTCAGGTAAGAGATTTACAATAAAATGGAAGACTTTTATTATGTATTAAAAGCCATGAAGTCTACTATGTTCAATGAAAAAGCTCAAAAAGCTTGCTTTTGAAATATTCAGTGATGAAAATGTACAGTGATAATTCAACTCAACAAATATTTATTTTATTTAGTCACTAAACATTGATTGAGCATCTAGGCTGTGCTCAATACTGTGTCAGGGACTGAGGTTTCAAACAAGAATGAATCAAATGTCTTTCCTTTCATAGAAACTTGTGGATGAGATTATAGGAACAGGGAGAAGAGGAAGGAGACAGACCTGTAAGCACATAATCATAATATCGTAAGTATGCTTTAATAAAGTCAAGCATAAAGTATATTGAGAGTCGAAAAGAGAAAGCAACTAACTCTATGGTGGGGGATGAAGAGGAACTATGAAAGGTCAGCTCCCTGAAAGATTCCAAAAGAGTGTGTGACACAGGAGCTGAAACCCTCATTGCAGAGAGAAAACCCACCCATATAGCTACCAATTCAAATAAACACCAGTTCAAAGAAACCAGTTACCAATTAGAATTTTCTAAAAGCAGCTTTTTCTATTTGTTCACCTGGTTGTACTCACAATTTATTCATTCAATTAGTCAATTAAAATTACTAGAATTTATTATGTGTCAATCACTGCTATAAGCACCTAGGATCTAGCAGTAAAAAAGATAGACCTGGTCCCTAGACTTACACTCTAAAAGTGGGAGAAACATAAAGAACCATTAAGCAAATTGATAAACATGATTATCTCTGATAGTGATAAGTGCCACAAAATAAACAGGAT
Organism: Cervus elaphus; assembly: GCF_910594005.1. Lineage (NCBI taxonomy): Eukaryota > Metazoa > Chordata > Mammalia > Artiodactyla > Cervidae > Cervus > Cervus elaphus. The sequence continues at coordinate 19,230,660 of NC_057842.1, read as the reverse complement.
GACATGATGGCAGAGAGAGAGAGGAGCTTTAGATAATGTGGACAGGAAAGGACTTTTTCCGAGAGTGTGATCATTCATTTAAAACCAAATGGTTTTTAAAAGAGTGAGAGAGTAAACCATTTATTGTTTTAGTGGAAGTATTTTCAAATGCAGAGGCTTTGAGGCAAGAGGGAGCTTGTCTTATTTGAGGAATCAAAAGAAGTCTGTGTGGTTGAAGAGCTAAGAACAAGGGAGAAAGTGGTTCAGGATGAACTGGATAGACAGGCCAGGGAGAGACTAGTCAGTGTCTTGAAGCCCATAACAAGGTGTTTGAATTTCTGGTTTCGTTTTCCACCGAGAACTTTGGCAACTGTGGACAAAGTAAGCCACTCCACAGACAGAGACTATGTCTGTGTTTTTTCATGCAGGAAAATGGTCTCACTTAGTAGATGTTTGTGAATCTGTATTAGTTTAGGACACTCTCTCTTTTGATCAACACTATTTTCCAAAGCTCGTCTGAAATAAACAACAAATGCAGTGGCCTTGTCTCTAGAAGCACTCTTGAAGTACCCAGTGCTCACCCATGAGCACATTACCTGAGAGTTAAGTCCTAATGACATGAAAATGCTGTTTACAAGACAGAATGTTTTGAAGGTATCAAAAAGAGTAGGAAATAAGCAAGAACTAAGGATATTCTATTTAACATTTCTGTCTAGAAACAACGATGCTAGTAGAAACTTTAGAAAACTCTCAACCTTGAAAATAGTAACAAGTTCTAAAAAAAAATTTTTTTATTTTTTGTTTTACTTCATAAAATGTTAACCCATATCCAAATAGTGGTTGTCACTTATTTTTAAAACTAAGCTGTTAGGGAGAGGGAGTGACTGTATAGTTATTAAAAGACCATACTATGATCAAAAGATACCATTAAGAGCGTGAAAAGGCAAACCACAGACAGGGAAATATTCATAATACATACATCTACCAAAATGTATATATACATCTACCAAAATATATACCCAAATATGGGAAAACTGCTACAAAGCCATAAAAAAACATTATTGAAAATAATTTTTCAATAAGAAGAGCTAATCAACATTTCAAAACTATATACCCAAGGGACTAATAAGCTAATTTAAAATGATCAACATCATCATTCATCAGAAAAAAGAAAACTGAATAAAAATACTCCATCAGAATGAGTGAAATTAAAGAAGTCAACAATTCCAAGAATTGAGGAGGATGAGGTAAACTGGAACTCTCATTACTGCTGGAGAGACTATGAATTTGTGCAGCCACCTTGGAAAACTGGCGGTATTTACTAAAGCCAGAGACCTGTGTTGCGCTTAGTCACTCAGTCGTGTCCGACTCTTTTCCACACTATGGACTGTAGCCCGCCAGGCTCCTCTGTCCATGGGATTCTCCAGGCAAGAATACTTGAGTAGGTTGCCATGCCCTCCCCTAGGGGATCTTCCCAACAAATGTGGTATATAGATTCAACACAATAGTATTCAGCCATAAAAAAATAAGGAAATTCTGTTATTTGCAACAACATGAATGAAACAAAGGCATTATGCTAAATGAAATAAGTCCTATGGAAAAAGATGTATACTGTGTAATTTCACATTTGGAATCCGGCAAAAAGTTGAACTCATAGAAACAAAGAGCAAAATGGTGCTTCCAGGGGCTAGGTGGTGGTGGAAATGAGTAGATGTTGCTCAAAGTGTGCAAACTTTAGTTTGTAAAATGGATCAGTTAGAAGATCTGATGCAGATCTAGGTGACTATAGGTAATAACACTGTATTGCATATTTGAAGCTTGCTAAGACAGTAGATCTTAAGTGTGTTCACTGTATGCCTGAAAATGGTAACTATGTGTGGTGATGGGTGTTTTAATTAACTTGATTTATGGTAATAATTTCACACTATATACATATATCAAATCACTTAAATATATATCATTTATCACATATACCTCAATAAAGCTGGGAAAAATAAAAATATTTAATTTGAAAAGATAGTAAAAAATTAAAAATCAAAAATATTAATCATTTCTGAGTGGTAGGAGTATTTGTGATTTTTATTTTCATTAAGATTTCTATGTTTTTTTTAAATTTCTTCAGTGCATGTACATCATTATAAACCATATTTTATTTTCAAAGTGTGCTATTAAAATGTATAGTTTACTTGCTGTTCTTGTTCTTTTTACTCTATGAATCCTAAGAACTGTATGTGAGAGCTTTTTACATGTACATAGATCATTTCTCAGGCAAATTATAGCTTAAAAACTAGCTATTTCATCAAAATCTTGCCCAAAATAAGCAGATAATAAGCATCCCAACTGAGAAAAGTATACAAACACTTCTTCACAGCTTTAGTTACTACCTTAATTAATTATCAATGATTCTTGATTATAGTATTAATACATTTTTAAAGTAATTCAGTTTCAAGGAGAAACTACTTCTATGTACTTCACTCTATGATTGTTAATTATCCAGCTCTTTGCAAAAAGTTTAAGATGTTATAGATTAGTAAATACATTGTGAACTCATTATATGTCCCAGGTTTCCATGGACCAATAAAATTAGTATGCCATTTTTGGGCATCCAGAAGACTAATGCAAAAATTTTTTACAGGAGGCAGAAAGGCAATATTACAAACCAAAGTGCTAATCCCATCAAGAAAGTTTAATCTTTATTTTTTTATTCATATGGATTGATGATAATGTTACTTTTGTTCCCAGTGTCTCTTCAATATAGTGCAGAGAAAAGATAGGGATTTTAGTTTGCTTGCATTCTGCTTTGCTTGTCTAGTTTGTTGGTTTCCACTTTACATCACGTGGAATGAAGTGGAAGCCAGTCTGCAGTCCCCCTGCCTTTGCCTGAAGACAGATACTGTGTGGTGATTATTAAGCAGTAAAATTGGCTCTAGGGAAAAGTTTATCTTTCCCTTAACTATTGTTTTCTGAAGTCAAATTACAGCTGGTACTAAGCAACACAATATACACTGGAACAGGCTTTCCAGCCTTAAGAGGCTATTGTTCAAGGTACCTTAATGATAGGCTGTCCACGAGCTTCTGATTGACTGGGTCACAACTCTGACTCCAATGCTCATCATGCTACCTAAAGCTCAGTAGGGAACAAGAGAAGACAAGGAAATTAGCACAGAACTTGGAACAGATCTCAAGAGCTGAGAGAATTGAATTACATCGTAGAGGAGATATCTAAGCCATAAAATAGAATAGCTTTTAAAATTGTGCACAAAAATGCAGCTCAACTATGATCTATTAATGTCTTATGCTCTGTCCCATCTAAACTGACAGATAGAGTTGGCAGAAATCCCAAAGGTCCACTCAATACTTCATGTTGAAAGAATTGTACCGTCACTATTGGATTAAAGACTAAGACCAAAACCCAAATGGGTCAGAGACTGACCTTTGTTCAAGCCCAGCTGTCCCTCAAACCTTGCCTTCTGTCCATGATCTCTCCTCTCCGGCTCTGGTGCGAGTCTTTCTTCCTTCACATTTCTGAGAGCAGAGTCTCTCATTTTTGACATATTTACAAAATCTTTATAGAAAGTATTAAAACTTAAAAAAAGAAAAAAGACAGCAGCCACAAACAGAGAAGAAATGTACAAAACAAATGGACAAGCAAACTCCAAGTTCTGGAAAGTATTTTACTTCAGAATGAAAAATGAACAGTTTTCACTCTGCTCATTGCGAGATACCCAGAATACAATGCTGGTCATTTGAGGAAATGTACACCCCTCAATTTCTCCACCACCCTTTTTCTTTTAGGAAAATACTGTTTACCAAAAAGAAACTTCAACAGTATAGGAAAAAGTGATTTTCCGCGAGCCTGGTGGGCCGCGGTCTATGGGGTCACACAGAGTCGGACACAACTGACACGACTTAGCAGCAGCAGCAGCAGCAGCAAGATTCCCAATGGAATCAAGGTTGTCTTCCCCCTCACCACCACCTTAATATAATCACTTGCTTATCAGAACACAAAAATTTGCACCCTAAGGGTACATTAACTTAACAGTGAGAGTCACTCTCAAAAAAAGAAAGAAAAGAAAAAAAATTCAGTGTGGTAAATGGCTCAGAGGTTAAAGCATCTGCCTCCAATGTGGGAGACCCAGGTTTGATCCCTGCATTGGGAAGATCCCCTGGAGAAGGAAATGGCAACCCACTCCAGTATTCTTGCCTGGAGAATCCCATGGACGGAGGAGCCTGGTGGGCTACAGTCCACGGGGTCGCAAAGAGTCGGACATGACTGAGCGACTTCACTTCACTTCAAATATAACATGGATTTCTGCAAGTACTAAGTGTCTAAAATAGGCAGCTAAAACTGGATTTAATATTATTTTATAAATATATTATTCCCTTGTCCCTAAACATAAAACTACACATTCACAATAGTCCTAGAAAAGAAATATGATTAGGCATAATATATTATGACAAACTAGTTTCAAAATCCCAAAACTCAATGTCTTGATAAAAATTCTGATCAGAAAAAAAATGTGACTCAAATACTATGATTAGGCACAATATATTATAACAAACTAGTTTCAAAATCCCAAAACTCAATGTCTTTATAAAAATTCTAATCAGAAAAAAATGTGACTCAAATTTAAAACACTGTCAAAACAACATCACATTTAAAATCTTCCATGGTTTACACAAGTGTTATGAATTTTCAATTTTCCTATTGTGACTTAAAATACAAACAGTTAGGTTCAGTTGCTCTGTTGTGTCTCACTCTTTGCAACCCCAAGGACTGCAGCATGCCAAGCCTCCCTGTCCATCACCGATTCCCAGGGCTTGCTCAAACTCATATCCCTCGAGCCGGTGATGCCATCCAACCATCTCATCCTCTGTCATCCCCTCTTCCTCCCACCTTCAATCTTTCCCAGCATCAGGGTCTTTTCAGATGAGTCAGTTCTTCCCATCAGGTAGTCAAAGTATTGGAGTTTCAGCTTCAGGATCAATCCTTCCAATGAATATTCAGGACTGATTTCCTTGAGGATTGAATGGTTGAATCTCCTTGCGGTTCAAGGCACTCTCAAGAGTCTTCTCCAAAACCACAATTCAAAGCATCAATTCTAAAAAAAGAAAAACAAAGCATCAATTCTTCGGCACTCAGCTTTATTTATAGTCCAACTCTCACATCCATACCTGACTACTGGAAAAACCATAGCTTCAACCAGATGGATTTTGTCAGTAAAGCAATGTCTCTACTTTTTAATATGCTGTCTAGGTTGGTCATAGCTTTTCGTCCGAGAAGTAAGCATCTTTTATGTGTTAGTATGCTGTAATGTTCTTTATCTTTCTGGCTTACTTCACTCTGTATAATGGGCTCCAGTTTCATCCATCTCATTAGAACTGGTTCAAATGAATTCTTTTTAACAGCTGAGTAATATTGCATGGTGTATATGTACCACAGCTTCCTTATCCATTCATCTGCTGATGGGCATCTAGGTTGCTTCCATGTCCTGGCTATTATAAACAGTGCTGCGATGAACATTGGGGTGCACGTGTCTCTTTCAGATCTGGTTTCCTCAGTGTGTATGCCCAGAAGTGGGATTGCTGGGTCATATGGCAGTTCTATTTCCAGTTTTTTAAGAAATCTCCACACTGTTTTCCATAGCGGCTGTACTAGTTTGCATTCCCACCAACAGTGTAAGAGGGTTCCCTTTTCTCCACACCCTCTCCATCTTTTAATTCCATGGCTACAGTCATGATCTGCAGTGATTTTGGAGCCCCCCCAAAAATAAAGTCTCTCAACAATATTTCCATTGTTTCCCCATCTATTTGCCATGAAGTGATGGGACCTGATGCCATAATCTTAGTTTTCTGAATGTTGAGCTTTAAGCTAACTTTATCACTCTCCTCTTTCACTTTCATCAAGAGGCTCCTTAGTTCTTCTTCACTTTCTGCCATAAGGGTGGTGTCATCTGCAAATCTGAGGTTATTGTTATTTCTCCTGGCAATCTTGACTCTAGTTTGAGCTTCATCCAGCCTGGCATTTAGCATGATGTACTCTGCATATAATTTAAATAAACAGGGTGACAATATACAGCCTTGACGTATTCCTTTCCCAATTTGGAGCCAGTCTGTTGTTCCATGTCCAGTTCTAACTGTTGCTTCTTAACCTCATACAGATTTCTCAGGAGGCAGGTCAGGTGGTCTGGTATCCCCATCTCTTTCAGAATTTTCCAGTTCGTTGTGATCCACACAGTCAAAGGCTTTGGCATAGTCAATAAAGCAGAAGTAGATATTTTTCTGGAACTCTTGCTATTTTGATGATCCAACGGATGTTGGCAATTTGATCTCTGGTTCCTCTGCCTTTTCTAAATCCAGCTTTAACATCTGGAAGTTCACGGTTCACATATCATTGAAGCCTGGCTTGGAGAATTTTGAGCATTACTTTGCTAGCATGTGAGATGAATGCAATTGTGTGGTAGTTTGAACATTCTTTGGCATTGCCTTTCTTAGGGATTGGAATGAAAACTGACCTTTTCCAGTCCTGTGGTCACTGCTGAGTTTTCCAACTTTGCTGGCATATTGAGTGCAGCACTTGCACTGCATCATCCTTTAGGATTTGAAATAGCTCAACTGGAATTCTATCACCTCCGCTAGCTTTGTTCATAGTGATGCTTCCTAAGGCCCACTTTACTTCACATTCCAGGATGTCTGGCTCTAGGTGAGTGATCACACCATCATGGTTATCTGGGTCATGAAGATCCTTATTGTATAGTTCTTCTGTGTATTCTTGCCACCTCTTCTTAATATCTTCTGCTTCTGTTAGGTCCATACCATTTCTGTCCTTTATTGCGCCCATCTTTGCATGTAATGGTACCTTGATATCTCTAATTTTCTTGAGGAGATCTCTAGTCTTTCCCATTCTCTTATTATAGAAAGTTGTTAATTTCAATGATGACATCAGTTTTGGTCTTTAGCATTATTTTCTTCAGAAAAAAGTTGAGTTGTACTGTGCTCATTTATGGTCTGATCAGTTTTCAGTATTTTATAAACGTATATAAAAAAATTCTTTGAAGCCAACATGCTTAACTATTGTGGGAGAGAATAACTATAAACAGCTTTATTTAAATCATATTTAAAAATTAGATTGATAGGTCTATATTTCATTACTTATTAAGGCCAAGTATTTCTTTTTTATTTGTTTTTTAATTGGAGGAAAACTGCTTTACAGTGTTGTGATTTTTTCTGCCATACAATGCCAATCTGCCATAATTATACAGGGAGGTGATATATACATGAGGAAAGCATGGCAACCCACTCCAGTATTCTTGCCTGGGGAATCCCATGGACAGAGAAGCCTGGCGGGCCGCAGTCGATGGGGTTGCAAAGATTTAAATATGACTGCAGCGACTCAGCACACATGCACGCATGATATATATAATGTGTACCCTTCCTGATGGGTTTCATGTGAGGATTAAGTGCACACAGGATGGTATAGAGTAAACAGTCATTAAACACAGCGTAGGTGACCCCTCTCATTCTACCTTGTCTCAATGCTTGAGAAAGGAACTGGCTCTATCTGCCTAGTAAAGTTCAAACTGAAACATGACTGAATGGCATGTGCAAATGAATGTGTGTGGAAAGATAGCTCTATTTTATTTTAGCCAACAGTCTATTCAAATCAGTCTTTCTCAGGTATGTATTTAAATCAATAAAAGTTCAATTGTCTTCCAGGTCATATATATATATATATATATATATATATATGCAACCAAATATTTCTTGTCATCTCATTCTTTATCCTCTCCTTTCATGGAATTATCTTTAACAAGAGCTTTTTAAAACATGGACTTGTTTCAAATCATACTGTAAATTTTGGTTGTGGTCAGACACGACTGAGCAACTAACAATTTCACTTTCTTTGAGGGCAAATGAGCTGTATCATTCTGTTATTCATCCCATGTTGAGTTTGAAACTCAGGAATATTGAATGGAATGTAAGTGACATTTCTGAAAAATGCTTTCTCTAGAGGTGAAAATTCTATGCTTAGCGTCAGTGTGTGTGACTGTTAATTATGGCCATTTCTGAGATGAGATTCATATATATATATATATATATATATATATATATATATATACACTTATGAGAGCAAAATCTCTTGAACCCAACTCTCCCAGTCAATCTCAGCTCCATCACTGACTCATCATGCGGCCTCCAGTAAATTATTTAATCTCTCTGAGCCTCAGTTTCCTCACATGTGGAATGAGCACAATAATTTACCTTCCTCAATATAGGGTTCTTGTGAGGATTAAGCGTGCACACAGGATGGTATATATTAAACAGTCATTAAACACGGTGTGATGGAGACATTCCCACCTTGTCCCCAAATGAGCTCAATGCCTGAGAAAGGAACTGGCCCTCTCTGCCTAGCAAAGTTCAGTCTGAAACATGATTGAATGGCGTGTGCAAATGAATATGTGTGGAAATGTAGTTCTATTTTATTTTAGCTAAAAATCTGTTCAAAGAAGTCTTTCTCAGGTACGTATTTAAATCAATAAAAGTTCAAATTGTCTCTCAGGTCTGTTTCTCCCCACCACTCATATTGATATATGATAAATTTAAATATATGATAAATTTGATAACTGCCTCTCCATGTTGAAGGCAAAACAGTTCTCTTAACTCTTACTGATTTCTCTTCTGATAAAATTTTTCAAATGCCACCCAACTTTTATGGTCCATCCTGAAGAGAACTTCTGTCAAAAATCTTTTCTGACTACAACAGGCAACTTGGCACCTTGCCTTTCCTCAACTTCTAAGGAATTTATATAGTCTGAATGTCACTTGATTCTACTGTCTCAATTTACTGCATATTTTAAAATTGAAAACAATTTATTTATTTTTTAATATACATTTTTTTCCATTTATTTTTATTAGTTGGAGGCTAATTACTTTACAATATTGTAGTGGTTTTTGTCATACATTGACATGAATCAGCCGTGGATTTACATGTATTCCCCATCCCGATCCCATATACATTTTTTTCATGTATTTTTATTAGTTGGAGGCCAATTACTTTACAATATTATAAAAATTGAAAACAATTTAAACAAAAACTAAAATCACTTGGAAATTATACTTTTATGTTAATTAAACCATAGGGAAAACATTCAGAAATATATTTCTGATTTCCTCAAATCCCATAGGTCTAAGTTGTTGCAAAATTACTTCTTATTTAGTGAATGCATTCTATGTTCCATACTGTAGGCTATGTGCTTTTCCTATCTTGTTTAATTTAAACCTAATGGGTCTGGGTAGCCAAGAGGTAGATGAAGATAGATGGGAAAAAGAATTATTGTTTGAGGAGTTAAACATTATGGATTTTGTTCATATTATTAATTGAATTCTCCTAACAACCTTTGATGGAGACCCTAAATTCTCTACTTTATAGATGAAAAAACTGATGATAAATGGGTTTAAATCACTAATCCAAGGTCATGAATTGACCAATAATTAGCGAGTGTCAAGCCCAAGGTTAGAATTCCGTGATTTCTGACTCTAGCACCTGTGGACTAAGCTCTAATTCATTCTCTGACTGACTTGTGACCTTGGGAAAGTGAATTAAACCTGCCAGACCTCAGTCCCTTTGCTGGAAAGGAATTACTATAAAACCAAAAGCTAACATTTATTGAAAATGTACTTTGTTCATGAGCTGTGGTAAGTGATTTATGGGAATTATTTCATTTTGTCCTCAGAACAAATTCACAAGGCACTTATTATGATCCCTGTTTTAGAAATAAGGAAAGACAAGCCCAGAGAGTGTTGAAACACTCAGACTGCAGAGCTCGTGTGGTTGTCGTCGATTTCATGTCCCACTTTCCTCTCCACCACATGCTATGCTGCCTCCAGGGACTGAAAAAAATCTGTCATCAACATTGCACCTGGTGTCAGAAGCACCAGGTGAAAGAGTGCATGTGAAACGGCTAGCACAAAAAATGTCAGCTTTGCTTACAAAATCACAGGTAATACCAACTAATGTATTAAGGACAAAACTCAGCTCTCAAATATCCTTGACAAGCTCTAAAGGTTGGCCAAATTAACAAGAGGAAATTTCACAGGATAACAGCCAGACCCTATAATTAAATTAAAAAAAAAATCAAATGTACCTGTTCTGAAGAGAGAGAGCAGGCCTGATTAGCAGATGGTCTATAAAAGGATTTTAGTAGATTTCAAGCTCCAGGAGACAATACTGTAATATAACAGCTCCCCCCAACATAGTCAAAGTTATCTTAGGCTACTTTAATGGAAATTCAGGGTTCAAACAAGATAGACCATAATGGGACTCAATTTGCCCTGGTAGAATCATGTCCAGAGTACTGGGGTTCACTCAGTTTTAGAGAAAATGATGACAGAACAGAGCCAAGAACTCAGAAATCTGCCACACTGGAACCTGAAGTTCTGACACTGTGCCAGAAAATTCACACTGGTGATCATTAAATATTTGAAAGTTTTATATTCTAGATAGCCCTTTAAAACAAAATAAGAATTATAGTTGGAAGATACAGGGAAGAATGTTCCAGTTCACTATACGGGAAACTTCCAGAAGCAATTACAGTCACATGAAATTGTATGAGGGGCTTCCCAGGTGGCGATACTGGTAAAGAATCTGCCTGCCAGTGCAGGAGACACAAGAGATAAGGGTTAGATCCCTGGGGAGGATATACTTCCCCTAAAGTAGGAAATGGCACCCAAAATCACTAGGAGAGTAACTACAGCCATGAAATTAAAAGATGTTTGCTTCTTGGAAGGAAACCTATGACAGGAAACAGTGTATTCAAAAGCAGAGACATCACTTTGTCAACAAAGGTCCATATAGTCAAAGCTATGGTTTTTCCAGTAGTCAGATGTACAGATGTGAGAGTTGGACCATAAAGAAAGCTGAGCACCAAAGAATTGATGCTTTTGAACTGTGGTGTTGAGAAGACTCTTCAGAGTCCCTTGGACAGCAAGGAGATCAAACCAGTCAGTCCTAAAGGAAATCAGTCCTGAATATTCATTGGAAGGACTGATGTTGAAGCTGAAGCTCCAACTCTTTGTACACCTGATGCAAAGAGCTGATTCATTGGAAAAGACCTTGATGCTGGGAAAGATTGAGGGTAGGAGGAAAAGGAGGCAACAGAGAATGAGATGGTTGGGTAGCATTACCAGCTCAATGGACATGAATTTGAGCAAACTCCTGGAATAGTAGAGGACAGGGGAGCCTAGTATGGACCTAGTCCATGAGGTCGCAAAAAGTCGGACACAACTTAGTGACTAAAGAACAACAACAAAATTGTATGAACTTCTTAAAGAATATGAGTGTCTACTTTCATTGTGGGTGTTCAATCAAAAGGCCAACCATCACTTGTCAGAAGTATTATGCAAGCAATCCAGGCAAGAGACAAGGGCTCAGAATACACAAACTTAATATATCCCTTCCAGCTTTGTAATTCTATGTGTGAACAGGAGTAGGAAGATTTTAATCTGACAGAAGTTACACACTTCTGCTTGCTTAAATTATTTCAGACAGCACATTAATTGCATAGTGCCATACTCGTAAGTGGCTTAATAAATAGTCTCTAAATAAAGAAAACTGTTTTCTACACATCAAAATAATATGTTGTCTAATTAAGTTTAAAATGTAGTTTAAATACATCCTACAAGTTTAACACTTTATAGGCTCCACAGCCTACTAATTAATTTACCATTATGTGTGACAACCCATATATAGATTTCTTTTTCTTTTCTCTCTACTTTTCTCTTTTCAGGGCTGACCTGACAAACTCCCCTCACCACAAGACTCGAAATACCATCTATCACTAGCCCAGATCACTCTTCTGAGCTCCATATCTGTATCTCTTACTCTATAGTTCCATTTAGACAGCCAAGAAGTATCTCAAAAAGATTATTGTTGCAATTTAGCTCTTAAAGGCTAGATCCCACCCACAATATAGTCTTCCTCCAATTTTCCAAGTATCAGTAAATGACCCATTCATTCCCAAATTTGCTTATGCCAGAAAGCTTGGAGCCTTCCATGAAAGTTCCTTCTCCTTACATCCCATAACTTTCCTGTAACCAAGTAGCAATTATTCTCAAAATCATTCCTCTATCCACGTCTCTCCATAGCTTTTGCCCTCATTCCAGCCCATTCCATCCTCATCTCACACCTGAACTACTGCAAACCCTTAGAACTAGTGTATCCTGCCTTAGCTGTTGTATCCTAATTGTATTATCTCTGTTATAGCAGCTTACCTTTTGGTTATTTTGCATTTCTATGTAGTCTACAATCTAAGATAGATATTTGTCAGTGGTCTTTTAACATATGGAGGTGGAAGGGCAGGGTTTCATACATGGAAAGAAATTCTTTCTGATATTTTCCATATTTTGATTAATATTTAATTTATTAAATTTATACATTTTAAAATATTGCTTTACTTAGCTCCATAAGATAAATTGAAAGATCTTATTTTATTTCTGAACTTCTAGCTAAAAATAAAAACCTCAATTTCATTTGTTCTTTGAATAATGCATAATAATTCATGTTTAACAAATTAAATCCTTTTAAAACATTTAATACCACTTACATACATAATTAATCAAATCCTGTTAGACAATTCAAGTCTTAATTACCCACTCAGTATATCAGATTCTCTCAACTATGTTAAACACAAAAAGGCAGACTTACAAATTGAACAAATACATTTTCCTAGAACATCACTCTTGTAAGTCTAAGTCACATATTGCTTTAACAGGTCATATCTTATTACACATTTCAAATATCTTGGAAAACAAAATAAGAATCTTTGAGGCTAAAAATGTGAAGACATATATCTAGATGTCTTCTCTCCTGAAATACTACTAAAGCCCAGAGTAAAAGACATTTTTTAAACAAATAAATATACCTAATCTCAGACTTCCAGCCTCCAGAAATATGAGAAATGAAATTTGGTTATTTATAAGCCACCTAGTCTATGGTATTTTGTTATAGCAGCCTAAACTAAGACAAAACCCACAAATATATTTGGAAGACTACAGCACAGAATTTTGTAAGTTAAAAAGTCCAAAGTCAAGAAAGGTAGAAACCAATTAAGTAATAAGGAAAACTCAGAATCAGCCCAGTTTACAGCAGTCTCCAAATTGTTCAGTAACAGGCAGCACCGGGTGTTTCCAGTAGAGGGGCTTTCCCATGGAGACAATTAAGGAAAATAAGGAAAATTTCGTTTTAAAGGACATTTACATTTTTTTTTGTTTATTTTTATTAGTTGGAGGCTAATTACTTTACAATATTGTGGTGGTTTTTGCCATACATTGACATTAATCAGCCATGGATTTACATGTGTTCCCCATCCTGATCCCCTCCCCCCCCTCCCTCCCCATCCCATCCCTCTGGGTCTTCCCAGTGCACCAGGCCCGAGCACTTGTCTCATGCATCCAACCTGGGCTGGTGATCTGTTTCACATTTGATAATATACATGTTTCAATGCTATTCTCTCAGATCATCCCACCCTCGCCTTCTCCCATAGAGTCCAAACGTCTGTTCTATACATCTGTGTCTCTTTTTCTGTCTTGCATATAGAGTTATCATTACCATCTTTTTAAATTCCATATATATGTGTTAGTATACTGTATTGGTGTTTATCTTTCTGGCTTACTTCACTCTGTATAATGGGCTCCAGTTTCATCCATCTCATTAGAACTGATTCAAATGTATTCTTTTTAATGGCTGAGTAATATTCCATGGTGTATATGTACCACAGCTTCCTTATCCATTCGTCTGCTGATGGGCATCTAGGTTGCTTCCATGTCCTGGCTATTATAAACAGTGCTGCGATGAACACTGGGGTACATGTGTCTCAGAAAGTTTATATTTTTGGATAAAGAAAACAGAAGGTCTCTAGACTGATGAATACTAGAAAGAGTTGGGGGCTTAATTATTACATCTACACAAGGGAAAATAATGAAACAGCAGACCAATATAAATGCAGAGATTCCCAATACCCTTGCCCCATTGAGCTCTCAGAAGTCTGACGGTCACACCTTTATCTACAAATGAGTGATTAGAAGGTTCTTTCCTGGGAATCTGACTAGCCCAAGAGGGTGTGTGTGGGTGTGCGTGTGGGTGTGGGTGTGCAATCACACACATATGTGCTCATTCAGTCATGACCAACTCTTTGTAAACCTTTGGACCGCAGCCCTTCAGGCTCCTCTGTTTCTTGCTTGGATTTCCCAAGCAAGAATACTGGAGTAGGTTGCCATTTCCACCCCCAGGGGAATTTTGCAACCCAGGGATTGAACCTGCATCTGTTGTGTCTCTTGCATTGGCAGGCAGATTCTTTACTAACGGCACCACCTAGGAAGCCCAATTCTAGGAAGTTTTTCTAAAAAGCAGCCTACACTAAAGCAATAGTATTCAACTGGGAGCAATTTTCCCACCCCACTCCCCCAGGGAAAAATTTAGCAACATCTGGACACATTTTGCTGACACAGCAGAAGGGAGTGTTACTAACATCTAGCAGGCAGAGGTCAGGAATGCTGCTATGCATCGTACAAGGCTCAGGACAATCTCCACCGCTAATGACAAAAAAAGAAGAAGAAAATCTATCCCAAGTTTTAAACAGTGCTGAGGTTGAGAAATCCTACCCCAGAGAGAAATTCAAAGTTCACAAGTCCTGACAATCCATCAAAGTTACCAATAAGATTTTTGTCCCCCATTTTTGACTGGGAACTGGGAACCAAGAATTATCAGACACCTGAGCAAGACTTACAACTTGGAAGATAAGAAAACAGGATCAAAAAAAAAAAAAAAAAAGAACTTGAGATCGTGGAGGATGAATAAAACTTCAAAAATATATTATTCATCTTGAAAAAAAATGAGAGCAGATACTGACTCTGTAAAAATATAAAGAATGCAATAAAGCAGTTTTGGAAACAAAATTAATGAAGGCAAACATTTTAAAATATCAGTGAAGGATTGCAAGATAAATGTGTACAAATCCCTAGAAAGTCAACAACAAGAAAAAGAAATGGAAACAAGAAAATAACAGAGCAGAGAATTAGTTCATGAAGTGCAACACCCATATAATATACACTCAAAAGAGAGAAGAGAGACAGTGGAAGGAAGAAAATTATTTAAGAAATATTATAGGAAATTTCAACAGAAAAAAAGACCTTGAGTTTCCAGATTGAAAGGTTACACCAAATGCCCAGCTTACTGGTTTTAAACAGCAACTCTAGAAGTTAAAAGTTAGTTGAATAATGCTTTTAAATTATAAAAGGAAACCCATCTCAACCTAGCCAAAATATTAGCTAGTTTTGATGATATTTTTTAAAGATATTTCAGACATAAAATGTATTTTAAAGTATACCTTCCCACAGACATATATACCAATGAAATAAAATAGGGGAGCCAGAAATAAAACTTCATGTACACAGTCAAATAACTTTTGACAAGGATGCCAAGATCATTTAGTGGAGAAAGGACAGTATTTTCAACAAATGGTGTTGGGGAAAGTGTGTAAACATATGAGAAAAAATGAAGTTGGACTCTTATGTTACATAATAAAAAATTTAAGTGGATCAAAATCTACACAGAAAAAAATTCTACACAGAAAACATAAATCTATAAAACTTTAAAAGACACTATGTGGGAAAGTTTTGACATTGCAAATGACAATCATTTTTTAGATGTGACAACAAAAGTATAGGGGACAAAAGTAAAACTAGATAAATTGCACTAAATAAAATTTAAACTAATGTGCTTCAAAGCACTCAATTGACAGAGTGAGAAGTCAACCTAAAATATGAGAAAATACTTGCAAATCATTGATCTGTTAAGAGGTTAATATGCAGAATATATAAAGAACTCCAAATAATGCAACAATAGGAAAAGAAACAAGCCAATTTAAAAATGGGCAAAATATATGAACAGGTATTTCTCTAGAGAAGATATACAAATGGCCAGCAAACATATGAAAAATATTCAACATCACTAATCACTAAGGAATTCCAAATCAAAACCAGTGAGAGGCCACCTCATATCCATTAGGATGGCTACAACAACAGCAACAAAACTCAGAAAATGCCCATAAAATGCGCACTTTATCTTAGAGCAAATGGATTTAGAATTTCGATTTACAAATCCATAGAAATCTCCCCAGACTGAATCAAGAGAAATAGAAAACATGAGCAGACGAATTACCAGCAATGAAATTTATCAGTATATTTAAAAACTTCCCGCAAACAAAATACCAACACCAGATGGCTTACCAAGCAGTTGAAAATGAGTTAACACCTATTTTTTCTCAAACTATTCCAAAATACTGATGAGGAAGGGCTCATTCTGAGTCCACCAATGGACTGTATACCTCATAAACATAATGGCCATATATGACAAACCTGGGCTTCCCCGATGGTTCTGCAGCTACAGAATCTACCAGCAAAGCAGTTCAACCTCTGGGTCAGGAAGATCCCCGAAAGGAGAGCATGGCAACCCCCTCCAGTATTCTTGCCTGGAGAATCCCATGGACTGAGGAGCCTGGCAGGCTAGAGTCCAAAGGGTCACAAAGAGTTGGACATGACTGATTAAGCATGCACACACATGACAAACCTACAGCCAGCATCATACAAAACATTGAGAAGCTGAGAGCATTTTGTCTAAGATCAGAAACAAGACTAGGATGACCACTCTCACTGATTTTATTCTGCATAATATTGGAAGTCTTAACCACAGCATTTAGACAAGAAAAAGAAATAAAAGAAATCCAACTCAGTAAGGAAGAAATAAAACTGTCATCGTTTGCAGAGGGCATGCTACTATGAAATGCTAAAGACATCATCAAAAAACTACTAGAATTTATCAATGAATTCAGTAAGGTTGTAGGATAAAATTAATATGCAGAAATCTCTTTTTTATACACTAACAACAAAATCTCAGAAATAGAAACTAAGGAAACATTCCCATTTGCAAGCACATCAAAAGAATAAAATACCTAGAAATGAATCTAATCAAGAAGATAATTACTAAGGACTTCCCTGTTGGCCTAGTAAAATACCTAGAAATGAATCTAATCAAGAAGATAATTGCTAAGGACTTCCCTGTTGGCCTAGTGGTAAAGAATCCACCTTGCAATGCAGGGGCCAGGAGTTCAATCCCTGGTTGGGGAACTAAGATTTTGCATGCTGTGGAGTAACGAAGCCCATGCTCTCTACAACTACCAAGCCCAAGCACTCTAGAACCTGTGCTCCACAAGAGACACCTGCCTAGCACAGCTAGAGAAAGCCCTCGGGCCACAAAGAAAGACCCAATGCAGTCAAAAAAAGAGAGAGAGAGAACTGTTCAATGGAAATGTCTGACAAAAACTGCTTCAGCTAAGTGATCAAGGCCAATATCAACTATGAAGTCATGTTGACAGTATGCACCCAAATGATGAAATGAGCGTGGTACTTTACCTCTATGGTCTTCCTCTCCAGATTCAGATTTGCCCTTTTGCCCTTATAGCCACACTCTAATCATGAGAAAAATATCAGGCAAATCCTTATTGAGGAACTAAAAAACTAAATGATAATATAGTCCTGAGGTCAGATGTCTGATTTTTACCTTTTCCTTTATGGGTCATATTTTAAAATGCTTAATATTCTTCTGCAAAATATCTGACCAGTACTCCTCAAAACTGTCAAAGTCATCAAAAAGAAGGCAAGTCTTAAAAACAATGACAACTGAGAGAAGTCTAAGGAGGTATAGTGTCTAAAATGTAATGTGGTATGTATACTGAATTGGATCCTGGAATAGAAAAAAGACATCAGGCTAAAAATTAAGTAATCTGAATAAACTATGGACTTTAGTCAACCATAGTAAATAAATATTGGTTCACTAGCTGGAATCAATGCTCCGTATGAGTGTAGTGTAGTGTAGTATGACATACACACTAATATGTTCTTCCGCCAAAGGGAAAACCGGGTGTGGCATATACGGGAACTCTCTGCACTCTCTTTGTAACTTTTCTGTTAGTCGGATATTATTCTGGCAACCTAAAATCTAAAAAATAAAAATGCATTCATAATAAAACAAAACAAATAGGAATAGCCAGTGATACTCAGAAGCATGCAAGGTGAATACTGAAATGACTGTTCACATTGAATGGCCAGGTAAATGATAGTGAAGTCACTCAGTCATGTCGGACTCTTTGTGACCCCATGGACTGTAGCCCACCAGGCTCCTCCGTCCATGGGATTCTCCAGGCAAGAATACTGGAGTGGGTTGCCATTTCCTTCTCCAGTGGATCTTCCCGACCCAGGGATCGAACCCAGGTCTTCCGCATTGCAGGCGGACGCTTTAACCTCTGAGCCAGGTAAATGCTAAGAATGGTAAAAATAGAGCCTTTTTCTTTTTCTCTAAGACAATATCAAATGTAGCTATTTCCTACATTTTAAAGAACTCAATAGAAGACCCAAAGCTTTCATCAGTTGACGATCATTACAGTTAAGTTACTTTACTGTTCCTCCCCCAAATTCTTCCTTACAATCTAATTAAATTCATTATACTACAATTTCAACTCATCTTCCTTTTGATTTTTCTAGGTGAAGACATGAATGTGGTATATCATAATGTGGGTAAATGCTATACAAGTACTTAAAGACAATTATGAAAATGACCTTTAGTCTTGAGGCCAAATAACTTCGACTCTTTCACCTTTTCCCTCATGGGTCATATTTTCTGTCTTTAATCATCTTTGTGGGTTTTTTTAACCTCTTTTATTAAAAAGTCTCAACAGTGCAAAAGAACAAACTATTTAGCAGATTTGCAGCATTATAACAGCATTGCTAAGTTTCATCCTTCAGATTTGCCCTTTTCTTAAGCCATACTCAGACTTCTGCAATTGAAAAAAAAGGCCAAAACTTTGCCCTAAGATACAGAAATTACATTGTCACTGAAATAATATTTCTCCAAAATAACACTGCATAAATTGAAACACCACTGTAACTTTTCCAGAACCAAGTGTTTAGCATTCAAAATGCATATTTTGACTACCTTAGTGCATGCTCCATAATTAAGTTATTATGGACAATCCTAACTTCAATAAATACTAAAGAACTAACCTCATAAAATAAAGCAATTACTTTCAAAATTCTAGCCTTTTCCTTTCACAAGTAGACTCACTGACCTCTCTTTTTATAACTGCTGAGGTTAAACAAGATATGTCTGACAATGAATTATAATAACACAAGAGTCAATCCACATAAACTGATCTGAAAAAGAATCATTTTATCTTCCTAAAGCTACCTATTATTGGTTTATTTTCACCTCGTGAAGTTAATTTGACTTATTTACATATAAAACTACCAAAGTCCTACCAATGCTCAGGAAGAAAGTGCCAGTGTACTAATTTCTGGAGTGGCTTCGTCTACCCAATTTCTACGTCTTTTAAATTTATCATTTTCATAGTTTTTTGTAGGTAATATGTTCCTCAGTTAAATTCATCACACTTGTAACAAATAGAAAATAAGAAATGCACAAAAATTTGACCTATAAATCAATTCATATGTTTTGCTTTAATGGTATTACATGGGTTAATCCCCAAGTGGAAGCACTAAATCCACAGTTCCAACTGGTCACAGTTTCTCATCAGTCTCTCGCCATCTCAAACACATGATTTTTCATTTTCATGGGACTAATCTAAGCACAAGAAGATGAAAATCTTTGCTCACTTCTGATAAAAGTCCCCTGCTTTTCCCCCCAGTTTTCCTATCTTCTCTCCCATTTTCTATCTATGTTCTGAAATTCACATCTCCCACAAAAATCCTTCTGTAACAGATGTATTCTGCCCCACTCATGTTCCTCATCTCCTGTCATTCTCATTCAGGCCAAGAACTTCATTGCAAGTCTTTCTGAGGAGCATCTCAGACTAAGGAAGCAGGTATTGTTGGGAAGGTCAGAGATGCTGGGAAGTTAATGCCTCAGGAGTAGCTCTTCACCAGTGATGGGCAGGAGCTAGTAGGTTTTCGTGTCCCTCTGAGGGACAACCTGGCTCTGCTCTACATAGTATTGAAGAGGTCTATGCTGGCATTGAGCATCAGGTGCCCACGTGACAACCTGTTTATTAATGCACTTAATAGCTCTTTCTTTTTCTGACAATATTCCTTGGGATCACCTCCCAAATAAAACTTCTTATCTTCAAATCTTTGTCTCAGAGGTCAATCTGAAGCCATGATCTTTATGTCAATATTTATTTTTCTTTTCCATTCTCATGCTGAATACAGAGGGGTTAAAGCCATTCACTGATAGTCTTAGTTATGTTTGAGTTTATATTTAAGTTATAATCTTGTAACTAGAAATCTTTGCTTGATTTCCATAAGCTTGATAAATTTAAAATTATAGTATTAGAGAACTATGCTACCAGTTGTTGATGCTATTGAACTGTGGTGTTGGAGAAGACTCTTAAGAGTCCCTTGGACTGCAAGGAGATCAAACCAGTCCATCCTAAAGGAGATCAGTCCTGAATATTCATTGGAAGGACTGATGCTGAAGCTGAAGCTCCAATAATTTGACTACCTAATGCGAAGAACTGACTCATTGGAAAAGACTTTGATGCCTGGAAAGATTGAAGGCAGGAGAGAAGGGGACAACAGAGGATGAGATGGTTGGATGGCATCACCGACTTGATGGACATGAGTTTGAGCAAGCTCCAGAAGTTAGAGATGGACAGGGAAGCCTGGTGTGCTGCAGTCGCATGGGGTCGCAAAGAGTTGGACACGACTGAGTGACTGAACTGAACTGATGTTACCAGATTCAAAATAGTTTGAGCCAAACTTCGAAATCATGTTGTTAACTTCCTGTGATCAGACATGAGTTTTCAAATTTCAGAAATACACACAGAAATACTACTTTTCTGGTCCTAGCATGAAGTAGCTTTCAAATATTGGTTCGTTCTTCACCGTGTGGGGCATAGTATCACTAATTTGAATACGCATTTCATGAATTCTGCAATATCTAGTCTGACCTTCAGGAAAATATGAATTTTCTCCATTGCCAACAAAATGGACAGTGATTAGAACTGCAAATAGTCTGATAAAATGTTAAATAAGATTTAATGAAATATTTTAAGTTAAAGACCAGCTTTCTTTAAATAATTTTGATGAGGCATATGGTATGTGAGCATCCATCTGTACTCCGGTGCTGGGTCTCACAGATGTTAGAAGAGAGAGAACAGGGGTGGTCAAGATGCTCAACACAGGAAGGCCCTTCCACTTCACAGAACCACACACACAAAAAGAAAGTCAAATCTGACAGCAGGGAACTGGCAAAATTGGATGTTTGTAAGAGAATTTAGAGGTGAAAAGTATGTTTCATTTTACTCTAGGCCCTTGATTTCTTTTCCAAATAATCCATATTGTTCTGAGAAATAAAGTTAATCCTCATTGAATATCCAAAGGCATCTAGTAAGGCACATCGCTTCTTCTCACCATCACACTGAGAGATTACTCTCTGGGATAATTTACAAGTACACTCAGCACCAACCAGAGCTTCTAGAGAAATATTAAGCAAAGTGGCATTTGGTCCCTATTAAATTTCTAGGAGAATAAGGATAGAAGGAACTGGCATTTGGTGAAAAAACAAATAGTGATTTTCTCACCATCAACTTTATTTTCTAACATGTGTACTAAGTCATTCAGTCATGTCTGACTCTGCAGCCCCATGGACTGTAGCCCACAAGACGCCTCTGTCCGTGGGATTTCCCAGACAAGAATACTGGAATGAGTTACCATTTCTCCTGGGGATCCTCCCAACACAGGGACCAAACCTGAGTCTCTTATGTCTCTTGCATTGGAGAGCAGGTTCTTCACCACTAGTACCACCTGGGAAGCCATTTTCTACATGAGTTGTGCTTAATAAAATGGCTTTTTAAAAAATATTAGCACTCTTTTCTACAGAAATATAAAAATGCAGGGAGTTAGAATGTTCCTATTGTGAAAGGCCCTAATACTGCAGAATATCGACACTTCAGAGTACTGAAGAAGCAGAAGAAACAGCGAGTCCTGAGAAAGCTGCTCTATGAACCAGCCATCACCTAGGACTTTCTCCTAACTCCTGAGAGGTATATGCATGCAGATCCAGGTGCCACTACACATTGTAAATCAGCCCCGACAATGGCAACACCATCGAAATGCAGACTTAGAAATCATGCTGCAGTCTCTAGATGCATCCATGTCCCTGCAAAGGGCACAATTTCATTCCTTTCTAAGACTGAGTAATATTGCATTGTCATGCAGAGTGAAGTAAGTCAGAAAAAGAAAAACAAATATCAAATATTAGTGTGGAATCTGGAAAATAATGCAGATGAACCTTATATGCAAAACAGAAATAGAGACGCAGATGTAGAGAACCAACATACGGACACCAAGGTGGGAAAGAGGGGTGTGGAATGAACTGGGAGGTTGAGATGGACATACAGACACTATTGATACTATGAATAAAGTAGATAACTCATGAGAACCTGCAGTACAGGACACAGAATGCTCCTCAATGCTCTGCGGTAACAAAGAAGGGATATATGTGTACCTGTCGCTGACTCAGTTTGGTATACAGCAGAAACTAACAAAACATTGTAAAGAAGCTAAACAATTTAAAAGAAAGAAATCAGGCAGCAAGGAGTACTTACAGGTCCACAGCGTAGTTACAAGGAAAACTTATCACAAAGCTTTTCTTTTTCAAATTGGAAGATAATTGCTTTACAATGTCGTGTTGGTTTCTGCCACACAACGTGAATCAACCATAAGCACACATATGTCCCCTCCCTCTTGAACCTCTCTCCCCTATCCCACCCCTTCTCACCCCACTAAGTAGTCACAGAGCACTAGGTTGAACTCCCTGTGTTATATACCAACCTCCCACTAGATGTCTATTTTATATATGGTAACGTACATGTTTCAATGCTATTCTTTCCATTCATTCCACCCTCTCCTTCCTCTACTGTGTCCACAGTCTGTTCTCTATGTCTACATCTCCACTGCTGCCCTTCAAATAGGTTCATCAGTACTATTTTTCTTGATCTCATATATATATGTATTAATATACAATATTTGTTTTTCTCTGACTTACTTCACTCTGTATAACAGGCTCTAGCTTCATTCACCTCACTGGAACTGACTCAAGTGCATTCCTTTTATGACTGAGTAGTATTCCATTGTACATATGTACCACAACTTCTTCATCCATTACCTTTTGATGGTCATCTAGGTTGCTTCCAGGTCCTGGCTATTGTAAATAGTGCTGCAGTGGACACTGGGGTACATGTGTCTTTTGGGGTTTTTTTACATATGTCTTTTCGAATTATGATTTTCTCAGCATATATGCCCAGTAGTGGGATTGCTGGGTGATATGGTAGTTTTATTCCTAGCATTTTAAGGAATCTCCACACTGTTCTCCACAGTGGCTGTATCAGTTTGCATTCCCACCAACAGTGCAAGAGGGTTTCCTTTTCTCCACATCCTCTCCAGCATTTATTGTTATAGATTTTTTGATGATGGCCATTCTCGCCAGTGTGAGGTGATACATCATTGTATTTTTTATTTGAATTTCTCTAATAATCAGCAATGTTGAGAATGTTTTCATATGTTTATTGGCCATCTGAATGCCTTCTTTGGAGAGAAGTCTGTTTAGATCTGCCCATTTTTTGATTGGGTTGTTTGTTTTTCTGATATTGGGCTACAAGAGCTGCTTATGTATTTTGGAAATTAATCCTTTGTCAGTCATGTCATTTGCAGCTATTTTCTCCCATTCTGAGGGTTGTCTTTTCATCTAGTTTATGGTCTCCTTTGCTGTGCAAAAGCTTTTAACTTTAGTTAGGTCTCCCTTGTTTACTTTAGTTTTTATTTCCATACTCTAAGAGGTGGGTCAAAGAGGATCTTGTTGTGATTTATGTCAAAGAGTGTACTGCCTATATTTTCCTCTAAGAGTTTTGTAGTTTCTGGCCTTACATTTAGGTCTTTAATCCATTTTGAGTTTATTTTTGTGTATGGTGTTAAAAAGTGTTCTACTTTCATTCTTTTACCCATAACTGTTCAGTTTTCCCAGCACCACTTATTGAAGAGATTGTTTTTTCTCCATTGTATATTCTTGTCCTCTTTGTCAAAGATAAGATGCCCATAGGTGCATGGGTTTATCGCTGGGCTTTCTATCTTGTTCCATTGATCTATATTTCCATTTTTGTTCCAGTACCATACTGTCTTGATGACTGTAGCCTTGTAATATAGTCTGAAGTCAGGAACAGAGCTTTTTAAGTCCACGCAGTGAGGCTAGATTGATTTAAAAATGTAACTTGTATTACTATAAATTCGGCAATTAGTAGCCACAAACATAATTTAACTACACTAACCCAAATAGGCCAAACACAATTTTCTGTTATAATGTTGTTGCTAAAAATATTATGGCTGGGAAAAGAGAAACCCTAGCTAACTGGAGAAGAAGAGAAGTTACCACAGAAAGAAATATCAATACAACTTGTGCCTGTGTAGCTGAGAACAAACCTGACTCTGTATATCATCTATTCCTTTAGCTCTAACCCTTGTGCTCCATTGCCTGTGCTTAGTCATGCTGACCCTACACCTTTTTAAAAAATATTGCCTACAGCCTGATATATACAGGCTAACCCCTTATCAAGGCTCTGACCTTTAAAGGTATAAAGGTCCATTCATATAGAGATTAAAAGTTAATTTTTTTTAAATTGCAGAGTAGAAAGTTTAAAAAAAAATTTTATTTGGAGGCTTTTTTGTTGGAGGTTTCAGTTTTTTGTTGTTGTTGTTGTTTCTTGTCGGAGGTTTATAAGAACATTGTGATCTAACCTATGTAGGGAGCTAAAAGAACAAAGGATTCTGCTACCAAGAAGTATGCAGCAACCAGCCATATCCCCTTCTTTTAGTATAAAAGAAGCCTGAATTCTAACTCAGTTAAGATGGTTCTCTGGGACAGTAGTCTCCCATCTTTTCTGTCAGTTGGCTTTCTGAATAAAGTCGCCTTCCCTTGCCTCAGAGAGTCGTCTCTCTATTTGTTGGCCTGTGGTGCTGTGAGCAGTACAAGCTTGGATTCAGTAACATCGCCTCAGGCCCATTCTGAAACTAGCACCACCGCTCTTTTTCCAACTTTACTTTTTATTTTCTTCATGTAAAATGTATATATATAATAATATAAAATATATGTCAACACGGTTTATGTCTGGAACATGACTATAATATTAAAATTAGTGTCAACCTATGATTTTCACATGTGTAAGAGACAGGAAACTAAGTAAGGAAAAAAGAAAAAGTGTTCTGATCCTGAGGTCAATGAATCTTTCTAATTTCAATTCTACATAGAAAATGGCCTTGACAGCCACTAACCCTCTTCCGCTAGGCTACACTTAATGTCCTGTGACAGGAGATGGGAAAAAAATCAATTAGCATTTTATCATTTAAATGATGATTGATGATGTATTAAAATATTCATGAAGGAAGATCATGCTTTGAAAACCGTTCGAAGCATCCAAAGTTCGGGTGATGTAAGCCCATTTACTGCCTTTTGGAAAATGTATACACTACAGATGCTATTTACCGAAAATAAGACACCAAGTATATAGTGAACTTTGAAGTAATTTCTCCAACAGAATATATACCAGCTAGACATTTAAACAAATATGTGTAATGCACTGTGATGAAAGGGTCTATCATTTTATCTATGCCACACCCCCATATCTTGCTTGATATCACCTTTAGGTTCCTTTATTCCCTCAAGAAAGCATAATCTGACCCTCACGTCTGCATGAAGCATCCCTACATGTCTTTCCATCATATAGAAACCTGCACTTACATCATAGCTCCTCTCTCCACGCATGGTAATTCCTGTTTACTATCTAGAAGCTCCACTGGACAATGCACTTTGGGAAGTTGGGGCCCATGCTAAGCTCACTTCCTTTTCTATCTTCAGCATCTCCCAAAATGCCTGGCACTCAGTAGGTATTGCATAAACACTTAAGTAAAATCTGTCTCCATGGGTCCAGAGTCACATTTGAATGATTAACCTATGATTATCAACTAAGTAATTTTTGTTAGATCAAAATTGTTAAAAATTTAAGAGTAATTCATATATACCAGCATGTCTTTGGGTCATTTCTTTACAACATTATTTATTGCCATTAGAATGGTCACAGTGATT
The DNA here is from genome assembly GCF_910594005.1 of Cervus elaphus. Taxonomy (NCBI): domain Eukaryota; kingdom Metazoa; phylum Chordata; class Mammalia; order Artiodactyla; family Cervidae; genus Cervus; species Cervus elaphus. Next base: position 19,204,481 of record NC_057842.1, on the reverse strand, counting down.
TTAAGACAAATAACAAATGATAAGTAACATAAAATCTACTGCCAAAAAAAAGTTTGTAACTAGCCTCCATCCTACCTGAAACGTAGTTTTCTCATTGCTAAAACTGAAGTCCCTTAGTTCCAGTCATGCATGACTCTCTGATATGCAATTCAGCCTAATTAGCTTCAACAACGTCCTGTGGGATAACACCAGCATGACCAAAGGCCAGCGTGATTACACCTCTCAGATTTATCATAGCCTGAACCATAACTTATATCACTGAAATGCAATATGACATTGTAAATGATATTCTTTAAAGGAGGCATAGTATATATGAAAGACAGAAATTGAGAGCCAGAAGTGATTACATCTTTCTGTGGCAGTCAGAAAAGCTTCTGAAAAGAAATTATACTTGAGCAGCATTTTTTATCTAGGGGAAAATAGTGTTGACATTAATATATACACATATGTGTGTGTACATATACACACATATATACATTGAATATCTATATAGACACATTGAATTGAAATATATGTGTTTATATAGACCCTTCTGAGTTGGTGCAGTGGTGAAGAATCCCCCTGCCAATGCAGGAGGGATTCTCTGGAGTAGGAAATGGCAATGACTCCAGTATTCTTGCCTGGAAAATCCCATGGACAGAGGAGCCTAGTGGGCTACAGTCTATGGGGTTGCAAAAGAGTTACACACAACTGAGGGACTGAACACGATGATGACATCAGACTCACTCACCTAGCTCCCCAGGTAGGTATTATCATCCCCAAGAAAAGGAAATGCAAAAAGACAAAATAGTTGTCTGAAGAGGCCTTACAAATAGCTGAGAAGAGAAGGAAAGCAAAAGACAAAGCAGGAAAGGAAAGATATACCCATCTAAATGCAGAGTTCCAAAGAATAGTAAGGAGAGCTAAGAAAGAATTCCTAAGTGAGCAGTGCAAAGAAATAAAAGAAAATAATAAAATGGGAAAGTCTAGAGATCCCTTCAAGAATATTAGAGATACCAAGGGAACATTTCATGCAAAGATGGGCTCAATGAAGGACAGAAATTGTATGGACCTAACAGAAGCAGAAGATATTAAGAAGAGGTGGCAAGAATACACAGAAGAACTATACGAAAAAGATCTTCATGACCCAGATAATCACAATGGTGTGATCACTCACCTAGAGCCAGACATCCTGGAATGTGAAGTCAAGTGAGCCTTAGGAAGCATCACTACGAACAAAGCTAGTGGAGGTTATGGAATTCCAGTTGAGCTATTTCAAATCCTGAAAGATGATGCTGTGAAAGTGCTTCACTCAATATGCCAGCAAATTTGTAAAACTCAACAGTTGCCACAGGGCTGGTAAGGTCAATTTTCATCTCAGTCCCAAAGGACAACGCCAAAGAATGTTCAAACTACTGCACAAATGCACTTTTCACATGCTAGCAAAGTAATGCTCAAAATTCTCCAAGCTAGGCTTCAACAGTACCTGAACCAAGAACTCCCAGATGTTCAAGTTGGATTTAGAAAAGGCAGAGATCAAATTACCATTCAATGTCCATTCAATCATAGAGAAAGCAAGAGAATTCCAGGACATCTACTTCTGCTTCATTGGCTATGCCAAAGCCTTTGGATCACAACAAATTGTGGGAAATTCTTAAACAGATGGGAATACCAAACCAACTTACCTGCCTCCTGAGAAACCTGTATGCAGGAATATACAGGAAACAACAGTTAGAACAGGACGTGGAACAACAGACTGGTTCCGAATTGGGAAAGAAGTACATCAAGGCCATATGTTGTCACCCTGCTTATTTAGCTTATATGCAGAGTACATCATGAGAAATGCCAGGCTGGAGGAAGCATAAGCTGGAATCAAGATTTCCAGGAGAAATATCAATAACCTCAGATATGCAGATGACACCCCTCTTATGGCAGAAAGCAAAGAGGAACTAAAGAGCCTCTTGATGAAAGTGAAAGTGGAGAGTGAAAAACCTGGCTTAAAACTAAACATTCAAAAAACTAAGATCATGGTGTCCAGTCCCATCACTTCATGGCAAATAGAAGGGAAAACAATGGAAATGACAGCAGACTTTATTTTGGGGAGCTCCAAAATCACTGCAGATAGTGACTGTAGCCATGAAATTAAAGGACACTTGCTCCTTGGAAGAAAAGCTATGACAAACCTAGACAGCAAATTAAAAAGCAGAGACATTGCTTTGCTGACAAAAGTCCATCTAGTCAAAGCTATGGTTTTTCCAGTAGTCGTGTATGGATGTGAGAGTTGGACCATAAAGAAAGCTGAGAACTGAAGAATTGATGCTTTTGAACTGTGGTGTTGAAGAAGACTCTTGAGAGTCCCTTGGACTGCAAGGAGATCAAACCAGTCAATTGTAGAGGAAATTAGTCCTGAATATTCATTAGAAGTACTGATACTGAAGCTGAAGCTCCAATACTTTGGCCACCTGATGCAAACAACTGACTCATTAGAAAAGACCCTGATGCTAGGAAAGATTCTAGGCACGAAGAGAAGGGGATGACAAGAGAACAAGATTGTTGGATGGCATCACCAACTCAACAGACTTGAGTTTGAGCAAGCTCCAGGAGATGGTAAAGAATAGGGAAGCCTGGTGTGCTGCAGTCCATAGAGTTGCATAGAGTCAGATACGATTGAGCGACTGAACAACAATGTACATATTCAACAGGAAAAGGGGGAAATGGCAGAATACCCAGAGAAACAATAATATTCAAAAGTATAGTGTGGGAAAGGATCCCAAGGGATGAGCCCAGGGAAGCAGCCAAGGCTTTGGATGCTTTCCTAAGCACTGATACTTGTGTGTTGTAAGCAGAAAAGTAAAACCATTCCGCACTCTTTATCACCTTAGAAATAGCACTCTAGCTGACAAATCTATAGAATGGATTTGAGTGCTGTGTGAGAAGAGAGTCAGGGGGACCAATTAAGACGCCGTTGCAAAAAAGCACGCAGCGCTGATGGAACAAGATGGTACTTTTGTGTCATTGCTCTCCTCTAATCAGAAACAATTGTTAGAAGGGTCTCATACTCCATGCTTCTCTAAGCCAAACTACAACTCCTAACCCTCGAAAGCTGCAGAAGTGGACTCCTACCTCAAGGAACTGAGACGGGGCAGATAGCAAGGGAGGGCAGGACAGGACATTTATTTTTTTTTTTTCCTACAGAATTCTTTTTCCCCTGAGAGGTACCATTTGACATTACCTATAAGATGTCACTCTAAGGTACCAAGCACTATGTTCAAGGTAAGCTTATGAAACTCCCTCTATCTCCAAAACCTGCTTTCCTGGGGCACTTCTAAGTATGGTGAACCAAATGAGATGTTATTTTAATTAAATTGCTTCAATTAAAAGATCAAAACCTTGCTCAATCACTGAAGACAGTTCAACAAGGACTGATTTTAAAAGGGAGATCCAGTAAGGATTTTCATAATCTGCCTTGTACTTCCTGAGAATAAGAACCCTGTTTTGGAACAATCTGAAGTGACTTGCACAGATTTGTTGATTATAATGATGATAAATTAACATAAACAGTAACAGCTAATTCAGAACCTTCATATCTCACTCTTTAAGAAAAGCAACTGACTCACACAAATATAGTCACCTGATCATTGACAAAGGAATAAAGGCAACATGGTGGAGAAAATATTGTCTTTTTAACAAATGGTGCTGAAACAACTGAACATCTAGATGTAAGAAAAAGAGCTTAGACACAGACCTTACACCCCTCACAAAAATTAATTCAAAACGGATCATAAACCTGAATGTAAAAAACAAAAATAAAACTTCTAGAAGAAAACACAGCAAAAAACCTAGATGACTTTGGTACGACTGTAACTTTTTAGACACAATACCAAAGGCATGATCCATAAAGAAATGGTGGATAAATTGCATTTTATTAAAATTTAAAGTCCTGCTTTAAAAGACTATCTATTAAGACAATGAAAAGACAAGAAACAGACAGGGAGAAAATATTTCAAAAGACATATCAGTTAAAGGACTATTGTCTAAAATATACAAAGAACTCTTTAAAACTCAGCAGTAAGAAAAGCAAACAAACAGATTAAAAGATAGGCCAAAAACCTCAAATAGAAACCTCACCAAAGAAGATATACAGATGGCAAATAAATATATGAAAATATGTTCCATATCATATGTCATCAAGGAAGTGCAAAGTAAAACAGCAATGGGATGCCACTATACGCTTCTTAAAATGACCAACATCCAGAACACTGACAACCAAATGCTGGTGAGGACGTGGAGCAACAAGAACTGCTATATTTACTGCTAAGGGGAATGCAGAATGATTCAGTCACTTTTGAAGGCAGATTTGCAGTTTCTTATAAAACTAAACATACATTTACCATACTATCCAGCAATCCCACTCCTTGGTTCTTACCCAAAGGAGTTGAAAACTTCCATTCACACAAAATCTCCACATGGATGTTTATAGCAACTTTATTCGTTCATAACTACCAAAACTTGGAAGCAATCAAAATATCCTTAGGTAGGTGCATGGTTAAATCAAGTCCAAGGGGTTGCAAAGAGTCGGACTGAGTGACTAACACACATATGCTATTTCCAGACAGCAGAAAGTAATTCAGTGCATAAAGGAAATGAGATATCAAGCCATGAAAAGACATGGAAGAAACTTAAATGCACATTACTAAGTGAAAGAAAGCTAACCTTAAGGTTACATATTGCATGCGTCCTATCAATATGACATTCTGGAAAGTATAAAACTGTGCAGACAGTAAAAAGGTCACTGGTCACCATGGACTGGGGAAAGGGAGGGATAAATAGGTGAAGCATAGAGTATTTTTAGGGCAATGAAACTAACACTGTATGATGTTACAGTGATGGATAAATGACATAATATATTTGCCCAAACCCATAGAATATATAACACCAAGAGTGAACCCTAATGTGAAAGAGCTAGCCTAAGACTAAATATTTTTTAAAAAACTAACATGGCATCTGGCCCCATTACTGCATGGCAAATAGAAGGGGGAAATGTGGAAGTAGTGACAGATTTCCTCTTCTTGGGCTCTAAAATCACTGCAGATGGTGACTGCAGTCATGAAATCAGAAGACAATTGCTTCTTGGCAGAAAAGTGGTGACAAACCTAGACAGTGTACTGAAAAGCAGAGGCATTATTCTGCCGACAAAGTTTTCGTATAATCAAGGCTGTGGTCATCCCAGTGGTCACATAGGGTTGTGAGAGATGGACCATTAAAAAGGCAAAATGCCAAAGAATTCATGCCTTCAAACTGTGGTGCTGGAGAAGACTCCTGCAAGTCTCTTGGACAGCAGGGAGATGAAAACAGTCAATCTTAAGGGAGATAAACCCTGAATATGCATTGGAAGAACTGATGCTGAAGCTGAAGCTCCAATATTTTGGTCATCTGATGCAAACAGACTCACTGGAAAAGTCCCTGATGCTGAGAAAGATTGACGGCAGAAGGAGAAGAGGACGTCAGAACATGAGATGGCTGGATGGCATCACCAATGCAATGAACCTGAACTTGAGCAAACTCTGGGAAATGGTGAGAGACACAGAGGCCTGGCATGTTGCAGTCCATGGGGTCATAAAGAGTCAGACACGACTGGGAGACTGAACAGCAACAAAAGCAATGTTAATTCAATGGAATTATTATACAATTAAAATATCATTAAGTAAGTGAAGTCGCTCAGTCGTGTCCAACTCTTTGCAACCCCATGGACTGCAGCTTACCAGGCTCCTCCGTCCATGGGGTTTTCCAGGCAAGCGTACTGGAGTAGGTTGCTATTTCCTTCTCCAGGGGATCTTCCTGACCCAGGGATCGAACCCTGGTCTCCCACATTGTAGGCAGATGCTTTACCGTCTGAACCACCAGGGCAGTCCTAAAATATCATTATCTATTTTTAAAAACCCTACTGACAACTTACATTCAGAAAACTAATATCATGGCATCTGGTCCCATCACTTCATGGCAAATAGATGGGGAAACAGTGGAAACAGTGGCTGACTTTATTTTTCTGGGCTCCAAAATCACTGCAGATGGTGATTGCAGCCATGAAATTAAAAGACGCTTACTCCTTGGAAGGAAAGTTATGACCAACCTAGATAGCATATTAAAAAGCAGAGACATCATTTTGTCAACAAAGGTCTATCTAGTGAAGGTTATGGTTTTTCCAGTGGTCATGTGTGGATGTCATAGTTGGACCATAAAGAAAGCTGAGCGCCGAAGAATTGATGTTTTTGAACTGTGGTGTTGGAGAAGACTCTTGAGAGTCCCTTGGACTGCAGGGAGATCCAACCAGTCCATCGTAAAGGAGATCAGTCCTGGGTGTTCATTGGAAGGACTGGTGTTGAAGCTGAAGCTCCAATACTTTGGCCACCTGATGTGAAGAGCTGACTCATTGGAAAAGACCCTAATGCTGGGAAAGATTGAGGGCAGGAGGAGAAGGGGACAACAGAGGTTGAGATGGTTGGATGGCATCACCAACTCAATGGACATGGGTTTGGGTGGATTCTGGGAGTTGCTGATGGACAGGGAGGCCTGGCGTGCTGCGGTTCATGGGGTTGCAAAGAGTCGGACATGACCGAGCAACTGAACTGAACTGACAACTTGCATGTAATTTTAACAAATAATTAATCATTTAAAAGTTGACTTGTTTGAAATTACTTTGTTTTTTTGTATTTGAGTGACAGCTTTAAGGACAACCAAACTAATTTTCAATTAATCAACAATTATTAAGCACTATAAGGCACAGTACTAAGGAATTTGAGGTCCCAAAGATCAATAAGACCTAGCTCTCTTTGCCTGGATAGCTTATAATATATTTGACAAACAAGGAAAGCAGACATGAGAGTCAGCCAATGTTGCTTAAATATTAATCTAAACCAAAAATGAGTTTAAAAACAACTTATGATGGGCCACAATGTATTGGGTTGGCCAAAAAGATCATTCAGGTTTTTCCATAAGATGTTACAGAAATACTAAATGATTCATTTCCACAATGATAGAATTAGACAACAGCTTTAGACAACAGCTGTGTTCAGAGAATGTGGGCAATAGAGATAGAGTGATTTATCCATAAAAACTGGTGTATAATAGAAAATTGATTTGTCATTTTGATAACCCAAAATCACATGCCATGCTTCTTTTTTTGTTGTTGTTTTTTGTTTGTTTGTTTGTTTTTTGTTTTTGTTTTTGCCATGCTTCTTTAATACATGAAAATACAATTCTATTTCCAGTTTCTGCCTAAAGGACCAGTAGCTGTTTTCAGTTTAGTATTTGTGGTTCACAAGTACTATGTGTCCATCCCAGACCAAAGGAGGGTGAGCCTTCAACTAAAGCCCATCCTCCTGGCCACATAAGGCCTTGGGCCACACTCACAGTCTGTCCATCTGCCCACTTTCTCTTTCCATCTTTGATTCCTCATACAGAAATTACAGCAGTATTTGGGCAAAAGCCCTGATTGATCTAAATATACCAATTCTAATCCCCATAGCAAAAAACAATTTCAGTTAAAGCAATATGACAAAATGTCCCTACAAGAAGTAACAATCCAAAGGGACTGCATGCCTAGCAAAATCCTTTTCTAGCCCTGGGTGATGGATCACATCAATTAAGCAATGCTCCTCACAGTAAAATTAACACACTTCATAAACATAGGAACTGCACATTAACTGCCATAGAATATTAGCACCATGTTTTCATCTTGAGTTGTTCTCCCTGGTTTGTATTACCACATTGTTAACTCACATTTAAGCTCTCATAATTCTACTGCTTGCTATTTTCTTCCTCTTGGTCCTATTAGTTTTACTGTTGTAATTACTTTATATGGCCTCTCTTTATTTCATTCTTTCACTCTTCACTGTGTAACTTCTATGCCTCAAAATGATAAAGGAATATCTTAATTCTCATGGGCATCCAATAATAAAAATATCACTTAAATGTCTACAATCTTTCTACCATTGGGTAGTAGAAAGTTGTATATACATTACTATCTTGCCTTCTGAAAATTTGCAACACAATTTTCAAAATTCTTGAATAAGCTCAACTATGACTGCACCTGTATGTTCCCTAAATATATGGAAACACTTTTTCCTAGGTGTCTCATATATCAAAATCAAAATCCATGGATCAGAGGTAACAATGAACTCTTCAAGCACTAAACTAGGAATTTTATATGCATTATCTCTTTTGATGTAAGTAACAACCCTGAAAGATAACTATTATTATTTCTATTTACCAGTAATAAAATGGAGTATGAGGAAGCTAATGTTCCTCCTTCCTTCAAAGTGAAAGTGAAAAGTGTTAGTCACTAAGTCCTGTTTGACTCTGTGACCCCAGAGGCTGTATCCTGCCAGGCTCCTCTGTCCATGGGATTCTCCAGACAAGAATACTGGAGTGGGTTGCCATTTCCTTCTCCAGGGGATCTTCCCGACTCAGGGATTGAACCCTGGTCTCCTACACTGCAGGCAGATTCTTTGCTATCTGAGCCATCAGGGAAGCCCCAGGCCTCATGAGAAATTGTAATTGTTCTACGTCCACCATCTGTCTCTCTGCCCCCAAATATACATTCTTCTTACACTGCTACCACTATGCTTCACTCCCTCCTGCAAGGCGACAGTGCGTCATCACACTGACATATCAATGTGGCAATAAACTTTGGATTTTCCATATTTTAAATTTTTTCCTATGAAAAATTTACTTAACAAATGTATGTAATTGGGCAAGCAAGTCTAACAGAAAATGATGGAAAATGAAACAACCTCTCCAAATGAATATTCAAACATATGAGAGTTTATGAAAGTTCATTGATTTTGATCTGTTTAACTTTTGGTTCCTTTAGGATTTATGGAAGACAGACTGCACAGTGTTCAGGAAAATCAAGCTACTGTCAGCTGGACCATCTCGGTCTCCACTCAAGTTCAGCCTCTCCCAACATGTCTACCCTAAGCAAGTAACACCAATTCAGAGCCTATTTTGTAGGCTATAAAATGACTAGTGCTGCCTTGAGGGTTACATATAATAACAATCTCTGGGACATAGCAAGTGCACAACTGAAATTTAAAAAAATCCGTGCTGATGCTTATCATCATTCCTGCAGCATGGAAATGCATCTTTATAAGTAGAAATATCATCATTTCCCTCACCTACCTAAATCTTTCAAGGTGAAGCTCCAATTCCGTAGTGCGTCATGTAAGACCTGTCATGACGTAGCCACTGCTTCCTCATCAGTTTCATCTCTCCAAACTGTGTCTTTTGCACCAATTGTGGGGCATGGACACAAGTTCCTTCTTAAGTTTGATTTGTTCTGCTCGGATCCCACACATCCTTCAGCCCTCGGGTCAAGCACTAAGCCCTCCAGTATGGTTTTCTCAGCTCATGTTCCAGCTACACACCCCTCAGTTCAGATTTGCTTTCCCTCCTCTTTTCCCATCATTCCCCTCGCAAGCCTGCAGCACAGCAATAGTTCTTCCAGGTTATAATTGTTGACTTGATTACTTCCTCTGTTAAAATTAAGTTCAATGTTGAATGATTGAAAAGCACACTCTCCAGCATACAGGCAATTTCCCCCAAAAATTGAGACTGACATGACCAACTTTGCTTACACTTTGGCTACTAAGTAGACATTAGATTGTAAATACATTTAAAATGCAGTAATCCCAATGTTAATGGCAATTACTGTATTTTAAATGTATTTACAATCTAATGTCTACTTAGTAGCCAAAGAGTAAGCAAAATTGGTGATATTAGTCTCAATTTCAGAGAGAAGTTACCATGTGTAAAATAAATAGTTAGTGGGAAGCTGCTATATAGCACAGGGAACTCAATTCTGTGCTCTCTGATGACCTAGCGGGGTGGGATAATGGGGGTGGAAGGGAGGCTCTAGAGGGAGGGGATATATATACATTTAGCTGATTGACTTTGTTGTATTGCAGAAGCTAACACAGCATTGTAAAGCAATTATACTACAACTTTTTTTTTAAAAAAAGACAAACATGTACTAAAATAATGCAGTAATTGCATTTATTCTTTAAAAAAAAAATTCAGACATTAGAAAGGAACCAATAAAAAATTAATTTTGCATGAATATTATCAAGAAAGTTTGTTTACTATTTTGTTTTAAACATAAAGTGTGAAAAAGTTCTAAAACTTTTTAGTGGAAAGTGAGTTTGGGACACCAGAAGTAGCTCTAATTAAATAAATTTTAAGACATCTGTTTTGTCCTCTAAAGTACAGTTTCATGTTCATTTTTCTATTAACCACTGTGAATAAGAATATATTGTTCTTTCTAAAAATAGTTGCCAGCAATTTCCAAGGACATAATTTCTTGTAGAGTAATGAACTATGCATAGAGGTGGTATTATATTGGGCTCTAAGGTTTGTTCCTCAAGGACATTATTTTTTTCATGTCCTCTATCAGGTGAAATGGAAACTTTTAGAATATTTGATGAAATGGCCTAAATTCCACAGAAAGATCTATAATTGTTCCTTTTAATTACTTTCATTAATAACAAAAAAAGTTGACCACCACAGTTTGGGCAGTGAAAGGTACAAAGATTCATCAGTGAAGCACGTCATCAAATTTGAGTGAAAAGGAAATTATATCTCTGCTAATTTTTAACATTTTTCTCTTAAATACACCAGGATATTTCTGTAGTAATAATACTAGAACAAATGCTGAGTAAGAAGTCTTCTTCTTGTGATATGAATTTCCGTGGAGCCTGTTGGCTTTTTCCCAGGAAGTCTTTTCTCAACAAAGGAAATTAAATCTATTCCTTCTTGTATTGAAAATGAGAATACATGTCACAGCAGACAACTCCATTTCAAAAAATCATTTAACAGTGATCATTCTGGTTAAATGCACATGAGTATTATATATGTGTTTTATATGATTTTAGTCTATTAATATTATAAATATCAATGCCAGAGAGCAGATATAATATGTATTTTGAAATTTTACCTTCATTTAGGACAAGTCACACATGATCTATCAAAGCATTTCAAGTGAATCCTTAATTTTAAAAGCTATATGTATTTTTTTCTTAATGTTTTGGCCAAGAGTGGCAAGGCTTGTGGGATCTTAGTTCCCAGAGCAAGAATCAAACCCGTGCTCCCTGCAGTGGAAGCAAGGTGTCTTAACCATTAAACCACTAGAAATGTCCCCAAAAGCTATATTTTCTTGAGCTTATCTTTTATTTTAATTGGGGTGTATGAATGGATAGAGAGTGTGTGAGAGAGACAGAGACAGAAACCTAGATATAACAGAATGTTATTCCATTATTATTCCATGTAAAAAGAAGGAAAAGAAGGGAATCCTGCCAATTGCAGCAACCTGAATAGACATAAGGGCACAAGGCCAAGGGATATAAGTGAGACAAAGACAAATACTGTATGATATTCCATATTTATGTGATCTAAAAAGGCTAAACTCATAAAAACAGAAAGTAGGGGCTTGCCTGGTGGCTCAGTGGTAAAGAATCCGCCTGCCAGTTCAGGAGACACAGATTCGACCCCTGGTCTATGAAGATCCCAAATGCCAAGGGACAACTATTAAGCCTGTGCTCTGGAGCCTGCGAACTGCAAATGCTGAGTGTACATGCTGCAACTACCGAAGCCCATCCTTGAAAAGCCCATGCTCCGCAACAAGAGAAGCCGCTGCAATGAGAAGCCCACGCACTGCAACTAGAGAATAGCTCCTGCTCGCTGCAACTAGAGAAAGCCACGCGGCAAAGACTCAGCACAGCCTAAAATAAATAAATAAATAAAATTATAAAAACCCCTGATTGGGGGAAAAAAAAAAAAACAGAAAGTAGTTGCCAGAGGCTGGGGATTGGGGAAACGGGGAGATTTTGGTTGAAGGGTAGAAACTTCCAGCTATAAGATTAATCCATTCTGAGGATCCAAGGTACAGTGTATTGACTGCAATTAACAATAATGCTTTATATACTTGAAACATGTTCAGAGAGTAAATCTTAAATATCATATGTGGGCTTCCCTGGTGGCTCAGATGGTAAAGAATCCGCCTGCAATGCAGGAGACCCAGGTTTGATCCCTGCATCAGAATGATCCCTGGAAGAAGGGAACACCAACCCACTCCAGTATTTTTGCCTGGATAATTCCACCAACAGAGGAGCCTGGCAGGCTACAGTCCATGGGCTCACAAAGAGTTGGCCACGACTGAGGGACTAACATACACACACATACATACATACAAAAATATGATTGTATTACGAGATGGAGGTGCTAACTAACCTTATTGCCATAATCATTTTGCAATGTGTGTGTGTGTGTGTGTATCAAATTATCACATTGTTATATGACATATAACTTACATGTTGTATATCAATAATATCTCAATAAATCTGAGGGAGAAAATGTACTTTCCTGGGCATCAGCTATCACAGTTTATAGTTTAGAAGTCAGAATGGAATCTAGAGCACATCGGCTCACTCTGCCCCATGAACCCTAACACAACACGAACATAGTAGGACCACTGTCAGAAAATAAGAAAACATGTCAGAAAGTCCTGTGGAGAGCCAATACAACGATGGATGGGGTGAAAGAGTGCAGAGTGAACCCCACACTGCTAAGAAAGTTATTGCATTTTCCAGGAGGAACACTTGGCAGTTTTCACAGCAGATGCTGTGGTGTCTGTGGTTCTAACCAAGAATGAAAATTGCTCAACACAGACCTAGCCCCGGACATCACTCTTGCTGCCAAAAGGAATTGACTCCTGGGACTCCTTTCATCAAGACAGGAGGAGATCAGGGAACCTGAAAGCAGAAAGTGGTTGGAGGGGAAGCCAAGCTGTGTTTCTAAGCAACTGCTTACTACCTGAGGGTTTTGATGTAAACCAGTCATTAAATCAATTTTGTAAGTTCAAACCATATTTCTTAATGAAATAGATGAGACTAGGATAGAAACGTGAGTGGGTGCATTGTGTATCACAATGATGAAAATACTTTACCATGAACTCACTTTTGTTTCATTAGTATATGTACATATGTTTGTGTAAGGAATCACAATGTAAAATGTGTTTCTTAGTGTGAATCATAATGAAAACTGTTGCAAAAACACCTTCCTGGCAAACAAAGAAAGAACAAAAGCCATTAGTAGTTATTGGCAGACATTTTAGAAAATGTTTCCTTACAAACACCTCATATAAAGACAACGTATTTAAAGTAAATTTGAATGCCTGAGTCCTGCCTGGTCAAACTTTAATTTACTGTTAATTTTGTTAAAGCCATGTGTAAAACAGCAAGTGGGAAACTGCTGTATAGCTCAAGGAGCTCTGATCAGTGCTCTGTGATGACCTAGAGAGGTGGGTCTGGGGGGAGGCTCGCTAGGGAGAAGGTCTATGTATACATATAGCTGATTCACGTTGTTGGACAGCAGAAATTAACACTACATTATAAAGCACTACACCCCAGTTTTTTTTTTAAGCACTCGGATTTTTAATACAGGGTCTAAAAGCTGGTGTTATTACTATCATTGTGGTCATGGCAATAATAATCATGTCTTGGATTACTGTACTGTTTTTTTCCAGAACAAAAGAGAATGGAAAAGTATGGGATGGCTGAGATAAAGGAGGTGTGAGAAATGCATATGGAACTCAATGCATGATCATTGTAATTTTAAGAGTAACTACAGAAAGAAAACTTAGCACATGGACTCAGATTACAAATGTGTCTGTGTGCAACAAAGCAAAGATCTTTGAGGATTACTATTTCATTAGTTAACATCATATATTTGTAATGGTGAACTTGTACTCAAAATAAAAGTAGCTTGAAATTGGTTTTACCAATCTTTTTTAAGACTTTTTTTTGCAATTGAACATTGAAATCCAGTTTTAATGAGCTTTTAATTACAAAAGCAATACATAAAAAACACTTTAGTTTTTAAATGCCAATGAATACGTGTGCAGTATGAAAACAAAGCCTCCTTCAAATATCCCAATCCTGTCCCCCAAAATACACATCACACCTCCCTCCTCACTGGTAATAGCAGTTAAACTGAGAGCATTTTACAGACTTTTATCTATGCCACTACAAACATACATACACACACACATGTGTAATGGAGGAGAGTGTTTCTTAAATAAATAAGATTATTCTATGTGTATTGTTCTATGATGGTTTTTCTTCCTTTAACAGTTTGTCTCAGACATCATTCCAGGTCATTGTGCATAGACCAGAAGTTGCAAACTAGGAACTCACAATTCACAGATCTTTTTAAACATTTTTATTTGTTTCATTAGACAAAGTTATAATTTTCTTTTTTAATGAAAATATCTAGCAACATTGTCCGATCATAAGCAGGAGACCCTCTGATGCAATGCACACTCTCAGTACACCACAAACTCCTATAACCCCCAGCCCCACTTTCAGGCTGGCCCTTTAAATCTCCAAGTTTGCTACCCCCTCTTAGATATGTTCATATTGTTCTTTCAAAATGTGTGTTATATACAAGGATGTATTGTACAACACAGGGAATATAGCCAGTATTTTACAATAACTATAAATGGAATATTGCCTCTAAAAATAGAATCACTGTGTCATACACCTATAACATGTAATGTTGTGTAAAAACTATACTTCAATTTTTAAAATATCAAAAAATAAAATAAGTCTTCATTATATCCCATAAGACAAACGTACCATAACTTATTCAACCATTTCCTTATTTATATCACATTTTGAATGTTCTAGTTTCATGCTGCAGAGTAGAACTAAATCTCTCAGAATGAACTACCCCCTTTCTGTTTTTATTTTTTCCTAGAGTTTGTAAAGATCCCAAATCCATAACTAGTAATGCCTTACAAAACTTTTCAAACTACAAAGGATTGTTGTAAAAAGCCTGTTATCTATAACAGATAATGTCTTACAAAACTTTCCAAAATACAAAGGGTTGTTCAATATTTTTCCCTTTGAAAAATAATATTGTAACTGAAGGACCAGAGACCCGGGGATTCAGAGAGAACAAGGACATTCTGAAAGATAAAGAAAACTCAAGCAGAAGCTCATTAAGATGGGTTCTATGTGCTGTTTAGTTAAATCAAAGTTTTCCTCTTTTTGCAAAAATATGTCCCTGGCTGAAAAGGGACAAAGACCCACTGAATAATTAAGGTCTTCCTTAGTCTCTATTCTCATTCTCCTTTTTCTTTTTTTATACCCCTGGCTCAAAAAAAATCTCTAAGAGCAGATAAAGTTCCCATCACAGGGGTTTGCAAGTGCGAAAACGGGACAACAATCCTGAAGTTCAAAACTTCTTCCTCCAAACGGATGCTGTTCATATGAATAAAGCTGACAGACTTCTAACAAGAGGCTCCAAATCACAGCTCCAGTTTAGTAACTATAGTACACACTGAGCCAAAATCAAAGCTCTTTATCTGCAGGTTTGAGACTATCTATCTGCTGAATCTCTTCTATGTGTGCATGTATAAAGAATAGTCATCTTTGATTATTTTTAACAGGAAATAATTTTCAATAGAGAACAATCATCATCTACAAATCTTTATAGGATGCATCAAATATTGGTGAAACAGCTATTTTAAACTAAAATTGCATGTCTGTTTTGAAACAACAAATCCATTTTTTTTTTAGTCCCTTTCTGCTTATGTGAGCTATTAATGGTATTGTCCAGGTAAAGTCAAAAGTTTAGGCTTTACATAAAAGGCATCTTGCGCTCCTCACAGGAACTAAGAACAGACTGGTCAGATCGCTTGGCCTCCACAACTGATTTAGAATGTAGCAGACTTGTTAAAAGAATTCTGGAAATGCTCACAGTTCCTAGCAATAGTCCTTTCCCCATCCTTTGAAGTTATACACAACCTAAAAGTCACCACAACATGCTATATTTAAAGAACTCCTCAAAATATCTGCTCCTTTCCTATGGTTAGTATCAAACAGGTATCAATAAGGATTGTTTTAAAATAACAACCCCTATGATTTCAATAGTGGCAGAGAAAATTGGCCTCTAAAAATCAACATCTCAGAAGATGATGATGGGCTGGGGTCTATGGTGAAATACAGCAGAACTTGCAGAAATACTCAAGCCTTGCAGAACCTGTGCATCCTTGGTGCTCTGTGCTGACCTTCTGACCAATATACAGAGAGGCCCAAGATTGACAACCTCATCACTGAAAGATCATGCAAATGCTGGTGCCTGTATGTACCAAGTACTGTGATAGAGACTGCGGAAACTGGGTAATATGTATATATACTTTGGGGGCAGACTGATGAAAATAGAATTCCACAGTATACATTGTAGCCAGTGCCAAAATACAGTGATACACAAGAGAGCATAAAGAAAGGACTAACTCTAATGAGGACCATTTTTTTTAAGTCTTTATTGAAGCAGTATTGTAAAATACTGCTTCTGTTTGATGGTTTGGTTTTTTTTTTTTTTTTTTTTTGGCTATAAGACATACCGCGAGTTAGTGGTGGACAGGGAGGCCTGGCGTGCTGCGATTCATGCAGTCGCAAGGAGTCGGACACGACTGAGCGACTGAACCGAACTGAAGACATGCCAGATCTTACCTCCCCAACCAGGGATCAGACCGACACCCCTGCATTGGAAGGTGAAGTCTTAACCACTGAACTGCTGGGGAAGTCCTTGGCTTCACCGATCTTAAATTTTGACTGCAAATGTCTTATATGTGCAGATTTAATATTTTTAAACCCAGAACTTGGACTGCATCATTAAAAATATTTATACATAATGTTGAAGAGTATACATTAAATATTCTCCCACAGTAAAGGTTGAATTATTACTGTTCCATCCATCTGTGGTTGAAAGCTGACTACCTATTTACTTTGCATCCTATACACCTAAACTTTTTAGTGAACTATGAAATAAAACATTTTTAAACAGGAAGGAAAAAAGGAAAAGTGAGAGAAAAAAAGAAAGGAGGGAGGGAGGAAAATAGAAAGAAAAAAAAAACCGTAAGCGGTTACAGACTAGGAATTGATTACTTGTCCCAACTTCCCAGAAAGGGCTCTACTACTAGATAATGGCAACTTGGCTCAAAAATGGCACATGTCAGAAACTGTTTGAAACATAAGAAAAATTCAGAACAAGAGAGAAAGAAATAATCAAAAACAGATTTGCATATATTGGCTAGAAGCTGGGGTAGTGGGTTTAACATTTTCTTAGGCATTGGTATTTGGAATCACATTGCAGCGGAAAAGTTGTGCTTAAATCAACTACATAAAGTTCTCACCCATTAGTGAGCATCCAGGCATTCTCCACTAGACTTTTCTATCATCTCCTTGGTTAAAAACATCCCTCATTCTACCCCAAACTCCCCTTCCATCCAGGCTGCCACATATCATCGTGTATATGCATGGTTGAGTCCCTTCACTGTTCTCCTGAAACTATCACAGCAAAGTTAATCGGTTCTATTGCAATATAAAATAGAACTTTTTTTAAAAGTCCCTCCAAATATAGCCACAGTTAGAGAGCTAAAATGAAGAGATCTTTTCTAACTCTTGCAGTCAAAATCCAGATATCAGGGTAGACAAAAGAAGCAGTGAGCCCATTACAGAAATTCGCCCTAGCCAGGCATATTTCTGCATCGATATGTTCCTTGAGTTTCACATGCATGAAAACACAAGCAAATTTAATTTTCCACCTTTTGTAGGTCAGAAAATTCAACCAAAGTCAGGAAAATAAGTACTACACCTGTTTTATCACCATCATCTCAGAAGTCATTCACAAATCTTCAAAAGTGAAGTTTTGAAGTTCTAGAACTTTATGCAGCTCCCAAAACATTTCTTAATATCAGTCTGCCTTTATGTTCCATCTAATCATAATTTGAATGAATTGGGTTATCACTTTGCAGAAGAGACCTGAATTCCCACAGATAAGGCCCATAATACACCTTAGATTTTCATGTAAACTAGAACATCTGCACCTACTGGTATCCTTCTAGGCAAGAAATTTTCTCTTAGCTGTGTTCTATACTTTCAAACTATTTAAAAATTAAGCCATCAATTTTGTCTTATTTTCCAATAGATTTTGTGTGTCTACATGAAGCCAAAATGACTGAAATTCTGAGCCCTCAAAAAAGACTTTAAAAAGCTTTCATCTACAGATAACCTATAAACACACATTTTTTCAGAAGTGGGTCAGATTTCTACACAATTAGAAAATTCAATTTAAAAAATGAGGATAAGGCAATTTAGCTTCATACAAAAAAACTTAACTAAGGTAACTTTTCCAGCTTGATTTTTATAGTATCTTATTGATGGAAGTTTTGTCTGATATTGATCATCCTCTTTGTATCTCACTGATAAAAGTACTTCTTTCTTTTTAATTTTATGTCATCCCTTCCTCAATAAATTTCACATTTCTAGAACTGCCTAGGTCAAAAACAATTTTTACTTTTTCTTATGATCATTTTCGTTAACAGAACCTCTTCCATCTATACCTGGAAAACTAATAATGAACTGGAAGTTTCCTGAGTAAAAAGTTAGTTTTATTTTTGTATAGTCCAAATAGCACCCAACCCACTATCAGAAAATAGTGGATGCAAGAATAAATTAATTAATTGAAACTAACACTTTGAACTTGATAAATATAACTTCATTTTCCTGTAAACTCCTAAACACTCTGTAGAAAATTTTTCAGTTTTTTTCTCTCTAAAATCTATTGGATCCTCTCACATGGACTTTGGTTTACCAGACCACCAGTGATCCTGTCTCCCTTGTTCAAGAATGATGCTCATGATTATAGTAAACTTTCTATTATCTGTTCTGATGAAGCAAAGCAAAGATGTGACTATAACCAGAAAACAAGCTCTGGTTTTTAAATGATTCACTTTTCTGAATTGCCTCCCTTGGGCTCATGTTAAAATGTGTTTGCACTAACTTGAAAAAGAGTATTACAGTAAGGTTCAAAGAAGGATGGTGGTTTTTAGGGGAGAGGTCAATCCAGGATGAAAATGTACTGTCTGTACCACTCAAAGTGAGAGAAAAAATTCACATAACTATGTATTGAATGCCTAAATACCAAATATCACTTGCTTGCCCACCTTCAAAAACTCACCCATTAATAGACTCAGCAAGTTTGCATTTTGCTGCAAATTAGCTGTCAGTAAATGTTGAAACACTGTTGGACACGTATTTGCACTGGGGCTACATGTCATAAACAGATTAGTGGTTCCTATCAGATGGTCCAGACTTCAAAAAGGCTTTGTTGCTTTTCTTTCTGTTTCCCTGTGGCATCACTATGATAAATGGTCTACATGACTATTCACAGTTAGGAGAACACTCTTGTTCAGTGAGGTCTGTAGATGAGGCAATGAAGCCAGTCTTTTACTAGACTTTCATGTGCCATCTCTTTCTCTTCATCACAAGTTTACTTATACTGTTAGATGCAAATTTATAGCCTCCATTAAGCAACTTCTGTTTCAAAATCTTGGGTGAGAAATTTCAAAGCCTGTATAATGAATATCAGGTTTTGGTTGCAGAAAAGTAGCAAAGAAAGTTATTGTTGATTTTATCTATTACCTTGAAATTTTAAAAAATGCTAATGGACATTGAAAAAAATTCCATTATTTCGGAAAAACTTCATTATGCTTCTGACAATGGGAAAGCACAATAGATGCTTGTGTTTACAGTTGAATCAATAAAGCCCAGAAATTTTTGTGACTGTGAGCAATTTAGTAGCTAACTAGAAAAATAGACCCAAAATGCAGAATAAGCACTCTACTTCTTAGTTTCCTTTTATAGAAAATTACTAGTAATAATTTTATTAAAAATGTAATTTTATCTTAAAAATTTTTATCAAAGATTTTCAGTGTGTAAGAAACTTCTGAGATGCCACTTATTTATACCAAATGCAACTGAAAATTATGACTTTGCTTTAAAATTTTTATGTCCTGTCACAGACTGTTTATAAACTATAGATATGATTGATAATTATCATCATTCAGAATGCAATACTAGTTAATGGCCACAGTTTTTAAGGATTAAGTTAGGTAGTGTGCCTTTTGTTATTTGATCATAATGAGCTCTGGATCATAATGAGCTCTGGATCGTAATGAGCTCTGGCAGATTTTCTATGATAAAAGAAAATTTGGCTTCAATAGTCTTCTTCGTAATTAATTAGTTAGTTAAGTAACTGATTCATTCATCCAGGTTTTGAAAGTCCTTTGCATTAATGTTTTTGCTTTGCATCATTGGAGCTAGGATTAAACATTTGATTTGCCTTGAGTGAAGATTAGTGTCCGATACAGAAATAGTAAGTACCTAAACAATATGTGGTACTTAGAAAATGCTTGCTCTTTGCAGAATTTCTACAAATTCTAGGAATATTGTTACCATTATCTTATCTTGGGAAAAAGGAAAATGAGAGTCTTACCAAATATTCTGACTTTGAATAATTTGCTTTCAGAGTCTGATTTACTAAACATTGTCTCCCTTGACACAACGAAGCCACTGAGCCAGTAGTATTTAGACTTCACTTCTCTGAACCACTGCAAAGATAAATCATCTTTATTTATGGTGATAAATAATCAGTTGCTTCTAATAAATCAATCTTGTGGGAGATGAAACGATGAGGAGGAAACCTGCTTATGATGAACAGGAGGGAACACCATCACAGGACAGAGCCCAGGAGGAAGAATGGCCTTATTGTTCTTTTAACACCAAAAGCATTTTGTAGTGAGGTGTAGCTGATTAACAATGTGGTAGTTTCAGGTGAACAGCAAAGGGACTCAGCCATACATACACGTGTATCCATTCTCCCCCAAACCCTCTTCCCATCCAGTCTGGCACATAACACTGAGCAGAGTTCCATGTGCTATACAATAGGTTTTGTTGGTTATCCATTTTAAAAATAGCAGTGTGTACAAGAGCTACCCAAAGTCCCTAACCATACCTTCCCCTCAGCAACCATAAGTTCATTTTCTAAGTCTGTGAATCTCTTTCTCTTTTGTATGTTAATTTCTATCATTTCTTTCTAAATTCCACATGTAGAGGATGTCATATGGTGTTTCTCCTGGCTTCCCTGGTGGCTTAGATGGTAACGCATCAGTCTGCAATGTGGGAGATCCGGGTTTGATCCCTGGATTAGGAAGATCCCCTGGAGAAGGAAATGGCAACCCACTCCAGTATCTTGCCTGGAAAATCCCATGGACAGAGGAGCCTGGTAGGCTACAGTCCATGGAATCACAAAGAGTCAAACACAAGTGAGCGACTTCACTTCTCTGTCTGGCTTATTTCACTTGGTATGACACCCTCTTGGTCTGTCCGTTTGCAGCAAATGGCATTATTTGGTTCTTTTTAATGACTGAGTAATCAGAATGGCCTTACTTGATTGACATGTCCTTCCTATTCAGACAATGGCCTGAGACCTGAGCCAGTTCTAGAAGCAACCCATGGCCGGGACCCTGGACAGAGACACTTCAGCCCAGGCATGATTCCAGAGGAGACACCTCCACCTCACCAAAAGCAGCCATAAAACATGTGCTCAGCTAATAAGTCATTTCTGACTCTTTACAACTGCAGTCTACTTGGCTCCTCTGTCCATGGGATTTCCCAGGCAAGAAAACTGGAGTTGGTTGCCATTTCCTCCACCAGGGGATTTTCCTGACACAGGGATCAAACCCACATCTCCTACATTGGCAGGCAGGTTCTTTACCACTGAGCCAGCAGGGAAGCCCATGGGTGTGTCTTGTCTTGAGGCAGGAGAGAAAGAAGAGAGAAACATGTTGGTTGATACCACTTATTTCTTTCTCCTTTCTACCCTATAATTTGGTTCTTAATCCATCTTTAAATATATATATATATATGTCCAAATTTGCTGGCATATTGAGTGCATCAGTTTCACAGCATCATCTTTCAGGATTTGAAATAGCTCAACTGGAATTCCAGCACATCCACTAGCTTTCTTCGTAGTGATGCTTTCTAAGGCCCACCTGACTTCACATTCCAGGCTGTCTGGCTCTAGGTGAGTGATCACACCATTGTGATTATCTGGGGCGTGAAGATCTTTAGATCTTTTTTGTACAGTTCTTCTCTGTATTCTTGTCACGTCTTCTTAATATCTTCTGCTTCTGTTATGTCCATACCATTTTTGTCCTTTATCGTACGTCAATATGCCAACAAATTTGGAAAACTCAGCAATGGCCACAAGACTGGAAAAGGTCAGTTTTCATTCCAATCCCAAAGAAAGGCAATGCCAAAGAATGTTCAAACTACTGCACAATTGCACTCATCTCACACGCTAGTAAAGTAATGCTCAAAATTCCCCAAGCCAGGCTTCAGCAATATGTGAACAGTGAACTTCCAGATGTTCAAGCTGGTTTTAGAAAAGGCAGAGGAATCAGAGATCAAATTGCCAACATCTGCTGGACCATCGAAAAAGCAAGAGAGTTCCAGAAAAACATCTATTTCTTCTTTATTGACTATGCCAAAGCCTTCGACTGTGTGGATCACAATAAACTGTGGAAAATTCTGAAAGAGACGGGAATACCAGACCACCTGACCTGCCTCTTGAGAAATCTGTATGCAGGTCAGGAAGCAACAGTTAGAACTGGACATGGAACAACAGACTGGTTCCAAATAGGAAAATGAGTACGTCAAGGCTGTATATTGTCACCCTGATTATTTAACTTATATGCAGAGTACATCATGAGAAACGCTGGGCTGGAAGAAGCACAAGCTGGAATCAAGATTGCGGGGAGAAATATCAATAACCTCAGATATGCAGATGACACCACCCTTATGGCAGAAAGTGAAGAACTAAAAAGCCTCTTGATGAAAGTGAAAGCAGAGAGTGAAAAAGTTGGCTTAGAGCTCAACATTCAGAAAACTAAGATCATGGCATCTGGTCCCATCACTTCAAGAGAAATACATGGGGAGACAGTGGAAACAATGTCAGGCTTTATTTTTGGGGGGCTCCAAAATCACTGCAGATGGTGACTGCAGCCATGAAATTAAAAGATGCTTACTCCTTGGAAGGAAAGTTATGACCAACCTAGACAGCATATTAAAAAGCAGAGACATTACTTTGCCAACAAAGGTCCATCTAGTTAAGGTTATGGTTTTTCCAGTGGTCATGTATGGATGTGAGAATTAGACTGTGAGGAAAGCTGAGCACTGAAAAATTAATGCTTTTGAACTGTGGTGTTGGAGAAGACTCTTGAGAGTCCCGTGGACCACAAGGAGATCCAACCAGTCCATCCTGAAGGAGGTAAGTCCTGGGTGTTCATTGGAAGGACTGATGCTGAAGCTGAAACTCCAATACTTTGGCCTCCTCATGTGAAGAGTTGACTTATTGGAAAAGACCCTGATGCTGGGAGGGATTGGGGGCAGGAGGAGAAGGGGACGACAGAGGATGAGATGGTTGGATGGCATCACCGACTCGATAGGCATGAGTTTGAGTAAACTCCGGGAGTTGGTGATGGACAGGGAGGCCTGGCGTGCTGCGATTCATGAGGCCGCAAAAAGTCGGACACGACTGAGCAACTGAACTGAACTGAACTGAATGTATATATATATATAATATGAATCTGAAAGCTCATTTCATATCCACCTATAGGTGATTTTTGTTGTTGTTGTTGTTGTTTTCTATAGGTGATTTTGGAGAAAAGTAAAATAAACCCCTTTCTTCTTTATCTCATTGAAAGATCATCTGGAACAATCATCAAGATAAATGAATATTTTAAATGAGAAATCAGGTCAAATCCAGCATTATCAATATGAAACAACCCAAAGTGGGTGTCCCACTCACAGATTCAGTTAATTATACAGTAAGAATTAAATGACTTAATTCACATAGAGTACTTAGAGAAATAAATGCATAATAAGTGTGTGTAGTTAGTGTCAATAATACTGGTAAACATTTCTGTCACATATTATAGGAGACCCTCAAGCTTATCATCTCATTCATTCTCCATAGTAACTTTAAGAGATAGCCAGTACTTTCTACATTTTATGGATATAAAAAAGCTTAGTTATCAGGTTAAATAACATAAATTCTATCATGACACTCCCCACCACACACTTTAAACTGTTTCATCTTTCATCTTTAGGATAAAGTTCAGTCTCTTTCCCTAGGGTAACTCCTAATGTGGTCCTACACACACCCTTCAACAAGCCACATCACTTTCTTCCAATTCACCAACCCCATTCATTTGGATAGGAATGAAACACCTCTTCTCTAGGCTAAGTCCTGGCCACCTGGCTGACTTTTACTTATTTATCAAGACTCTGTTCAAGCCATGTTTTTCTCCGGATGGCCCTAGAGATTGTCATACTGAGTGAACGAAGTCAGGCAGAGAAGGAGAAACATCATATGACATCCCTTATATGCAGAATCTAAAAAGAAATTATGCAAATGAATTTATTCACGAAGCAGAAACAGACTCACAGACTTAGAGAATGAACTTATGGTTCCCTGGGGGAAAGGATGGGAGGAAGGGATAAATATGGAGGTTGAGATCGACATGTACACACCTCTATGTTTAAAATGGATAATAAGCAAGATCATACTGTATAGCACAGGGAACTCTGCTCAAGGTTATGTGGCAGCCTGGATGGGAGGGAAGTTTGGGAGAGAATGGATCCATGTATATGTATGGCTGGGTCCCTCTGCTATGCACCTGAAATTACCACATTGTTAATCAGCTATATTCCAATATAAAATAAAAAGCTAAATAAGATAGACTGGGTTTAAACATTGTGCTGTGCTTAGTCGCTCAGTTGTGTCCGACTCTTTGCTACCTCATGGGCTGTAGCCCACCAGGCTCCTCTGTCCATGGGGATTCCCTAGGCAAGGATGCTGGAGTGAACTGCCATGCCCTCCTCCAGGGGAATGTCCCAACCCAGGGATCAAATCCAGGTCTCCCACATTGCAAGTGCACTCTTTACCGTGTGAGCCACCGGGGAAGCAGGTTTAATTTAAGCATTAAGCCTCCTAAAAGAAGTCAGCCTTGATTTTTCCTTTCCCACTTTCTCTAGATACAGGTTGCTTCCTGCTGTACTCACCTTTTCACAAATCTATCACATGACTTTAAACCTCGTCTGCCCCCTACATCTCCATTTAGATGAGGGAGCACCCATAACCATTTCTTGCTTCTATATTCCTAGCATTTTGCACACTATCTGACATGGGATAGGTGCTCTATCTATGGAGGAAGAATGAAAGTTAAAAAAGGGAATGGGTAAATGAAATAGGCAGAGTGATAAGCAGTAAACTAATACTTAAACCCAAGATTTCTCAATCTGAATTCTTTCGTTAACACATTGATAGAGTATCCCTACTGTTTTCTAAGTTTGCCACTAACACTGGAGAGAGAGTTGAAAAGGGCGTGATTAACACCCTGAAAGGCAAATATACACACCCTCCTGTGCCTCCAGAAAGGTAATTATTATGAAGCTATCAATATTAGTCATCTCATTTGAAATATTTTCTTTGTGGATATGTGAAATTGCTCAGAGTTCCAAACACACAGGAGGAGGAGGCAAAGGAGCTAGGCTTTGTTTTTCTGTCTCAGATGTTGAGGTGTACATCTGATGGCGATCACCTGAACTTTTCTTCACCTTAGCAAAATCATTCGATGGCAAAAAAAAAAGTTGCAGTTTTCACAGAATACATAATTAGTCACCATTATTTCCAAGCTCTTTTGTTATTGCAGAACTAGACTGCACAAGCAAAGATTCTGAGATGATCTTGGATCCAAATTTTTAAGAAGTACCATTTAGATAATCATCATAGACTAAAACAGTCTATGAAGTCACAGAAATTGGTTGTGATTTCCAGCAATGTTATTTATGTCGTCAGTCTAATCCTGCAAACTGTTTAAATTTTTTGCATGATAAAAAAACATATTTTACTTGAAGTCATTCACAAATTAAATGTAAAATATTGGAACCGAAAGCTGTTGAAAGAGAGCAAAACCGAACATACAAATTTTCCTCTTGCTGAACGTCAGTTTCAAAATTATGATTAATTCTGACAGAAACTCCACTCTGAGATTTGAAGCGTGATTGAGTTCGAAGGGATCTTTTATGTCTAGGAGTGAGATATTTGCATATTCATAGGGAACATGCCTCCTCAGAGTAATGAGACAGATGCCAGCAGGCCCGTCAGCTGAAAAATGCCTCTGTGCAACTTGGCATGACAGTGCTCCCCTCCAGGTCTGAAACACTCACCACTGCAGTTTACCTTTCAAACAGGGGAACAGGCCCTTGGGAAGATGGTTGTCAAATGCACTTGGGTTAATTGAGGAGAGCTCTCTGGTGTTCTCTTATATAAAAGGGAATTAAAAGTCTGGAGAAATATAAGAAAGAAAGGGCTCACCAAGAAAGATTACAAAAAGAGAAGAAAAAGTATTTTCAATTTTATTAAAGGCTAGCTCTGCAATGTAAATGCCATGTTTCTCCATCTTCTCTTGTAAGTGCCTCTAGAAATGGAGAATAATCTTCCGTATGAGCTTATTTTATATGCTTTTTTTCTAATTATAATAAAGATTTTCTTCTACTCAATCTGCACGACATCATAAGAATATCGCATTTTTCCATATGTTGCCTTGCAAGTGTTTCAAGATCATGTTAAGGATTTATATTAGTCCAGGAACCATGTCTAATTTTAATTGACATTAAGGGTCTGCAATGTATATAAGACACTGTCTGTTAGGAGCAGTGAAAAATATAAAGATCAACAATGGATAGGAGAGATTGAGGGAAGAAAGAAGATGGAGAAAGAACATTCACTTTGGGTTTGGGATGTGTATTAAGACTCTGTTTGACTCTTTGCAACCCCATGTACTATAGCCTGCCAGGCTTCTCTGTCTATGGAATTCTCCAGGCAATTCTACTAGAGTGGGTAGCCATTCCCTTCCCAACCCAGGGATAGAACCCAGGTCTCCTGTACTGCAGGCAGATTCTTTACCATCTGAGCCACCAGGGGCCTATATGTGGTACCCCACTTTATGTATGTGATACCTCATTTTACATATATTTTATATGGTACCCCACTTTATATATATATATATTTTATATGTGATACCCCACTTTATACCTCCTATCTGGTGAGATAAGTGCTATTACTATCCCATTTGTATATAGGGAAAATTAATCTCAGAGAAATATGCTATTCACCCAACTTTTCACAACTGGTCAATAGCTGAAGAGACTCTGAACCCAGGCAGAACGCATGCATGCAAACACTATATTACTCTCCCTTCAGAAAAACCGTATGTTATCTAATAATTTATGTGTGCAGATTGGTTGACAATATTCAGGGCACCTTTACAAACATCATTGCATTGGCCCTTTACAATGGCCTGAGAATTCTCACCATCATTTTCCAGTTGCAGTAACTGAGAGCCAAACGCTAAAGTTTCCAAAGCGAGAGAAGTTTGCATCAGTATGTATCCATCCAGAGAAACAGAAAACACACTCATGATTTCAACTGAAGGTGACTTGGGACAAAGAATTGGCTACCAAAGTGTCAGAAAGCCTAGAGGAGAGAAAAGGAGAAGATGATGAGTAATGGCAGGAACCACTATCATCATTAGAGCAGAATGAACAGAAAAGAAAGTGACGCTGTCCTGAGCCAACAGACCCTGCATGGCTGAGCAGAAATGCAGGACCCCAGATGCCTCCTGACGGCTCTGCTGAAGCTTCCGACTGGTTGCTTTCACAGCTCTGCTGAAGCTTCTGACTGGTTGCTTTCACTATTAATTTCCATAGTCACTTGCAACAGCTCCTGCACCTGCTGAAGCCAGAAGCAGAAAAAAATACAGCTGCTCTTTCTCCCATCTTAAGATCTTATACAAGTTGTTCCATTGACTAAGTCAAGAGCCTTTAGGAAATAATGTTTTTAGACTGCCAGGCATGTGCAATCCAGAGAATACTAATTGCAAGTGTGAAGCTAAGAGCCAGAAGACAGATAAGTGACACAGTGGCAGAAAGAGACCTGAACTCAGATCTTCTGATTTAGAATCAGGCCTTTTCATTCAGTGTATCTTTATGCAACTCCTCAGGAGCCCGGCACAGTGACAGCTGCCAGAGGTTACCATTATGAACTAGGTCACAGCCTTGGGGGAATCACAGTGTTACAGAAATGAACATGGGAACTCTTTCCATAGCATCCCATCCTCTGGTCAGAGCTGAGTCCTCTTTTACAGGTGAAAGAGTTTGCTGAGTTTTGCTATGTCAACCTGATTAACCTGGGAACCATGTTTAACACTGTTTCCTGAAACATGCATATCCGAGTTAGAGTTGGAGGAAAGAGGAACGTGCATGAGACTGGAAAGCAGAAGCAAAACAAAACAATTACTCTTAGAAGCCTTTGTGGTGAGCTACTATTAAGGACAGATGAAGTGCCTGGTGGGGCTTGACTCGGCTCCACTCGACTGCCCTCGCGGGTGTTGGTTCTATCAGCCACCTAACATTTGGCTACACAGAAGCGGTAATTGCACAGCAGCTGCTTCCCGTGGGTCATTCCCCGAACTGCCGCTTCACTCCAGTTCAATAGCTGGGTGTGCTGGCTTTGCAGATTTCCCTATGAGTTCCTGTCTGTCCACTAATGCTGGTCCATCAGGCAGAATAATTAGTGACTCCTTCTCTAACCCTGGGACTTTCACATTCCAGTTCCCCAATTGTGCATGGGCTAGTGTTAAAGAAATCTTTTATCTCATAAACTCAAAGTGGCCCTACTGTCTTTTTTCCTAATTGGAGTATAATTGCTTTGCAAAGTTGTGCTACTTTCTGGTGTACAACAAAGTGAATCACCTATACGTATAAAAATACCCTCTCTCTTGGACCTCCTTCCCACTCCCCAATCCCACCCCTCCCTATTATCTTAACTGATAAAGTTAGCATAGAGTCTCAGGTATTTTCAAAAACAAATTGTCTTCCAGAATCCTGGAAAGAATTGCTACATGTTATGTACACTAAATCATTTCTTTTGCATGGTTCATGATGTTTTCTTACATGCCTAAGGCCCATCCACCTCTCAATCAATTTCTCTCCCAACCGTCATCATAGTATTCTGATATGGCTACAAAATGCAAAGCCTAATTATATCTCTGACATTAAATTAATAAATAATTCAGCAAGATGTTTCTGGTTGGTCTCCTAGGAGCACCAAGTGGCTGACCAAAAAGATAACCAGAAGATTATTTACCCTATTGCTTCTGGAAGTTGAATTCTTTTAATTTTTTAATTGAGGTTGGATACATGAGACAAGTGCTCAGGCCTGGTGCACTGGGAAGACCCAGAGGAATCGGGTGGAAAGGGAGGTGGGAGGGGGGATCAGGATGGGGAATACATGCAACTCCATGGCTGATTCATGTCAATGTATGACAAAACCCACTATAATACTGTAAAGTAATTACCCTCCAACTATTAAAAATAAATGGAAAAAAAAAAAGAATCTGCCTTTAAAAGAAAAAAAGAATTGAGATTTATTTACATAGAGTGAAATGCATAGATTTTCAGTGTAAAATTGAATCACTTTTTACAAATACATGAACCTGTGTATAACCACCTCTACCAAGATCTAGAACATTTCTAATTTCCACCATCCCACCAGGTTAATCTGTCCCCCAGAAGCAACCCCAGATTAGTTCTAGAATGACACAAAAATGGAGTCATGTAGTAGGTAGTCTTCTGGACATTACTTATTTCACTCAGCCTAATATTTCTGAGATTCAATTTTTGTCTCCCTTCCCTGGTGTAATGTTTAATACCCTGCACTAAAATGCTAATATGATAAGTTTTCTCAACTTTCTTACAAGTAATTAATTGTCCTCTTGACTGTGTATTGGAAACAAAGAGTATCAACTACCTTATCTTGGGGTGTCATGGTAACTGCCAAAGAAGATAACATAGATTTGGCAAAAGCCAACCAATCAATAAAAATCAGGGGTTGACTTTCTGATCCTCAAGGAAAGGAAATAAGGGGTTTCAAAAAATAATCATATGTTCCTTTTTGTGAGTCACTAAACCATTAACTGTAATTTTTCTCTAGGATTTCAGTAACACTGATAGAAAATATCATCATCCAAACTATTTGAAATGCTGATCAATGAGGATAAAGCCAATAGAGAGACAATAGCACAGGAAAAGTTTTTAAATGCCACATCAGCTTATACTCACATTTAGCTAATTGTAGTGAATGTACATTAACATAAAAGACAAATATTGGATGAACTAGGAGCTCTGGGGGTTTGGATCACCAGAAGCAAGGACTCAAGTCAGAATTTCAGAGAGTGAGTTGTGAAAAAAAACCACAAGTATGGCTGTCTCATTGAAATCTCTATGCGACTGTTGGTTTGAAACCTCAGGAGCTTCCCGGGTGAAATCTAAAACTGGCCCCCACACATGGAGGGCAAGAAAAAAATGAAGAAAGAGGCAGATCACTACAGATTGGTGTGCAGGAGGTTTAATAAGCAAGGGAACTCACATACAAGCCTTGTCTTGGGCAGCTGCATGACAAATAGATCTCCACCCCTGCTTGTCAGAGTCTTGAGAGTTTATCCAGAGACTTTAATAGGATTCAGTCACATATATACCCAGATAGACTCAATAACACATTGTTCTCTCAAGGCTGTGTGGGGCTGGCTCCCACTGTGGGAACAGTGTGTAGCATATACAGCTCAAGTCAGGGGAAGGGTGAAGAGCCTCTGATGGCCCCAGTCAACTGATGGTCACATCCTCTTGATGACCTCCTCCAACAATAACACTGGGCAAGCAAGGCAACACTGGGGGCTTACCAGGGCAGAATGAGTTGGAGAGTAGGGGGAGAGAGGAAAAGAGATTCCACACATGTTTCCAGAATGCTCTTGTCCAAGGTGGCCTCAGTGTAGGATAGTTTGAAGAGAGGGGGACTGCCACAAATAAGAGGTAATGGCAGCAAGATGATGCCTTCAAGAGGCTCTAAAGAAAAAATACGGAAAAGAAGCCAGAGAAGGAAAGGAATAGAAGACGTAAGGACCTAAGAGCACATGAAAAGTGAAAATGTCAGTCACTCAGTCGTGTTCGACTCTTTGCCACCCCATGGACTGTAGCCTGCCAGGCTCCTCTGTCCATGGAATTCTCCAGGCAAGGATACTAGAGTGGGCAGCCATTCCCTTCTCCAGGGGATCTAACCAACCCAGGGATCTGAACCCAGGTCTCCTGCATTGCAGGCAGATTCTTTACCATCTGAGCCACCAGGGAAGCCCATAAGAGCACATGCCCAGAAGCAATTACCAGACTTGGTCTGCAGACCTTGAGATCTAACTGGAGAGGTTTTTTTTTGCAGGAAAGGAAAGTTAAGGTGTCACAATAGTAGGGATAGATGGTACATATTACATTTAATTCTCCCAAAATACTGTGAGGCAGTTCACAACAAAAGCAAAGATTATAAAAATCTTAAGTGTTTAAAATACAAGGAATGTCCTCTTGCTAAATTCTCCAACAACCCTCCCCCTATAAGCCTACCACTGTTCTTGGAACTTAGTAGGAACTCAAAAAATATTTGCTGAATTTAGTAATAAATAACATAAATACCAAAATATTTACCAAATCCAACATTTGAACTAATCAGTAAATAACATAAAAGCAAAAAGTAGTGAATCCAAAAAAAAAAAAAAAAATAGAGAAATGCAAAAAGAAACAGAGAGAAGAGGGAAGGTTCAAGATGGCAACATGGGGAGATCTTGAACTGGTATCTTCCCAAGGATACAACAAATCTACAACCACATGTGGAATAATTCCCTCCAAAAGAGACCTGAATACTAGATGAACAGAGTCTCCACATGAAGGGTAAAGGAGCAGCACTGAGGACAGGAGAAGAAGATATACAGTCATGCCAAGGGAAAACACACCCCATTCCCTAAAGGACCAAAACGATCTTGAGAAAGAACAAGCTGGGGTTATCATGCTCCCTGACCAAACTCTACTGTAATCAAAAAGTTACAGTCTTCAAAACAGCATGATACTGACAAAGACACACAGGTCAATGGAACCGAACAGAGAAGAGAGCCCAGAGACAAACCTACAATTATTGGGTCAATTAATGACAAAGGAGGCAAAAAAACACAATGGGAAAAAGGACAGCCTCTTCAATAAGTGGTCGGGAAAAACTGGACACCCTCATGCAAAAGAGTGAAACTAGACCACTCTCTGACACTATACACAGCAATGAACTCTAAATGGATTAAAGACCCAAAACCATGAAATCGCTATGAGAAAACAAAAGTGATAATTTCACTAACATCTGTCTTAGCAACACTTTAGTGGATCTAACTCCAAAGATAAGAGACACGAAAGCAAAATTAATAAATGAGGTTACATCAAACTAAAGAGCTGCTGCACAGTAAAGGAAGCCATCAAGAAAATGAAAAGACAATCTACCGAGTGGGAGAAGATATTTACAAATCTTATATCCAATAAGGGGTTAATATCCAAAATATATAAAGAACTCATACAAGTCAGCAACAACAACAAAAACCTGAATCAAAAATGGGCAGAGGCTCTGAATAAACCCTTCTTTCCAGAGAAGACATACAGATGGCCAACAGGCACATGGAAAGATGCTCAATATCACTAATTATCAGGGAATGCAAATCAAAACCACAGTGACAAGACAAATTATAAAACTGATGCCAAAGTTAGAAAAAAAAAGTGTTGTGAACATCTGAGAGGCTGTTCAGAATCCTGGTGCACATGTAATAGAGGTGAGTGGTCAAGATTTGTAAAGATGAATAAGATCATACATTGTATTCCTTCTATGGAGAGTGAATTAGAATAACTGATATAGCAAGAATTCACACTTATAGTTAGAAAAGAGTTTCAAGAGCACTTACATAAAATCTTCTCTGGACATGTTATTCATCTTTTTGTTAGCCAATTACAGTTGAAAACCAGAACAGTCTGTGAAGCTTTTCAAGCTACAAATGACCAGTTTCCCATCTCTAGAATGTACCTGAATCCCAAGCCCTAAGCCAAGGACAGCATCAGCTGCCAATCAGTCAGCTACTGTGGAGCAAGAAATAAGCTTCTAGCATGTCTGTATTACATTCGGAAGTTACCTGGTACTGAACCATACATGTGATTGAGGAATATCTGGTTAGAAGGAAAATAAAAGTTCAATTTTAGGAACTCTCTGACCCACAGGCTTCCTATCCTGCCTCAGAATATTTATCCTCAGCTATGTATCCACAGACTCACCACCATCTAAGGTGTGTCAGCTGCCAGGGAGGGTTGTTAGACATTCTCCCTTAGTTGACAGAGCCATAGCTGATACAGAAAACCCCACACAACATCATGTGTGTGCTAAGTCACTTCAGTCATGTCCGACTCTTTGTGACCCCATGGACCATAACCCATCAAGTTCCCTTGTTCGTGGAATTCTCCAGGCAAGAATACTGGAGTGGGTTGCCACGCCCTCCTCCAGCAGATCTTCCCAACCCAGGGATCGAAGCCACATCTCTTATGTCTCCTACACGGGCAGGTGGGTTCTTTACCACTAGCACCACCTGAGAAGTCCACACATCATCATATTCATCTCATTTTACGGTTTTTACTTTGCCTCATCCTTGACAGTCTAATCAGAGTAAGAGAGCTGCTTTAACATTTGGGCACATCCCACCCTCGGCAGGCATCTGATCCACCTTTAACAATACAAAGCAGCCTTTCTAGTCACCTAGCATGCACTGTCCCCCTACCAACAACTTCATTAGAAAGCCCTATAATCTCTACTAGGAACCACATCATAAAAATCCAGGGACCACATTTGAGGACACACACACACACAGGCTTTTCTGATGTTAAGCTGTGCTTAATTGGGAGGGCAAGTAAAAACTAATGAAGAAATGTCTTAAAAAAGCATCCATAGTGAATCATGCTATCACCCCGGTGGTTCAGCTACAAAGAATCCGCCTGCAGTGCAGGAGACATGGCCATGGCTAAGCCTCAGGCTCAATCCCTGGATCAAGAAGATCCTCTAGAGAAGGAAACAACAACCCACTCCATATTCTTGCCTGGAGAATTCCATGGACAGAGGAGCCTGGCGGGCTACAGTCCATAGGGTCGCAAAGAGTCGGACACAACTGAGTGACTGAGGACACACACAGCTAATCAGAGTCTATTCCTTGGACTGTAAAAGGAATACTGTCAGCACAAAAGGCTTTTCTTCTCTCTGCACTTCCTGATCCTCCCCTTCACACCATTCTATTCTGAGAAAGGGAATTCGGGGATCAAAGAAGCTATCACTTTTAGCCAGTGATCGAGAGTATCAGTACAACAAATAATTAATAATACCGATCCCCTTGAGTTATTAGCTTCATTATCTGATGAAAAAATCATGGAGAAGAAAGCTAAAATCTTGAACATAATGTAAAGTTATTCTTCAGGTCACTAGTAGGCAGAGCACGTCAAGGACCCCCCAGGAAAGAAGCAAGGGGAACAGATTTGAGGAGGCAGCCAGTGTGTTTACTTCCCTGCCCTGCCAAATTTCAAGATACAATTCTTTTTTGTTGTCTCTGGAAACATTCAGAGCTGACAGGATCAGGGACTATGCAGCTGCTTGCCTTTTGTAACTTCACATAGAATGTGTCTCCAGTTCCTGATTTGCTAACTCTGACAGGGTTTGACAAGCCTGGTGAATACAACGCACCTGACCAATTTCCTGGAGTGGGAGAATTTAGAGACTATTTCAGTTAACATCTCAAGACAATGGGCTGCTGGGGGAAGTCAGCCAGCTCTGTGGGCCAAGAGCATGCAGGAATTGATGAGAATGAAATTGGATGGCCTGGGACTAAACACCAGGCTCCAGAAAGAGAAAATGAAAGAGATCACCTTCAAGTTTTTTTAAAAAGTGGGCAAATGTGAAGGGAGTCAACTGACTGAGTTTCTCAATTACGGGAAAAATGGGGTCACTATATATAAGAACTCAAATGAACTGCACAAATGAATTCAAGCCAAGGAAGGTGGGAAATTAAGTCCAAGGAAAGACTGTTAGTAAAGTGATTTCCCACTGGGAAGTGGGTCCTGCATTACACATTGTGCTCTATGGGACCTCTAGCCTAACCTGAGAAGCTGTTCAATTTTTCTCCAGATAAACAAGGGACGTTTGCAGTAGGACTTCTACTATTTTAAGGATTTTTTTTTTTCTATTAAGGCTGCATTTTTTCTGGAGTGAGGGAGTAAATGAGGTTCCCTGATCTGAACGCATTGTTGATCCCAGAACTGGGGGTGCAAAGTTCCCTGCGCTGAAACTCCAGATGGAGATAACTCCAGCTTAGTTTCCTTTTATTAATTTATGTTTTCCAGGATATACCAAGCC
The DNA here is from genome assembly GCF_910594005.1 of Cervus elaphus. Classification (NCBI taxonomy): domain Eukaryota; kingdom Metazoa; phylum Chordata; class Mammalia; order Artiodactyla; family Cervidae; genus Cervus; species Cervus elaphus. The sequence continues at coordinate 19,169,183 of NC_057842.1, read as the reverse complement.
ATTTAAAAGCACGGGAGGGGACAGCAACAGAAAGAGAGGGAAATCGCCATCAGAAATTACTATCTCCCATTCATGGCTCAGGCGGTAAAGAATCTGGTGCAATGCAGGAGACCTGGGTTCGATCCCTGGGTTGGGAAGATCCCCTGGAGAAGGAAATGGCAACCCACTGCAGTACTCTTGCCTGGAGAATCCCCATGGACAGAGGAGCCTGGCGGGCTACGGTCCACAGGGTTGCAAAGAATCGAACACGGCTGAGCGACTGAGTGCTGCACAGCGCGTTCCCAGAGCCACCTGCTAGCACTCTGTTCCCCTCAAATTCCGCACCCATGTTTCTGAGCACCCCCAGCTGGAATCTCCAGAGAGGGCGGGGCACCCTCTCCGTGATACATGCATCCTCCATTTCCTCTTAATCCGTGCTGCCTGCCCCAGAATGGTGCTTTTGGAGGCATCTCTGCTACTCTGCTCACCCAAGCCAAGGTCACAACTATGGATGCCCTCACACGCAGGCATATGCTACCCTTCCAGCTGCTGATGGTGCGAAGCTGCTAACCCTGCTACCTCCTGGAGTCTTCATCCCTTCCAGGGCTAGCTGTGGTCACTGTAATCATTCTGTAACAGGCATTGATGCAGCAGATATTTCATTTATATTTCCCTTCGTTTTCACTGGAGCATAATTTGAGCTCTCTCACCCCAGAGTTCAGCCCCAGGAGGCTGCAGTCAGGGTGAAACCTGACTGATGACATGCACCATCATCAAAATCCTTCCTCCTCTCAGACACTAGTCCACAGTCCTTTTGGCTAAGTTTATGTCTTGATGTTGGGCTTCCCTGGTGGCTTAGCGGTAAAGAATCCTCCTGCAATGCAGGAAACCCAGGTTCAATCCCTAGGTGGGGAAGATTTCCTGGAGAAGAGCATGGCAACCCCCTCCAGGATTCTTGCCTGGAGAATCCCATGGACAGAGGAGCCTGGCGGGTTATAGTCCATAGGGTCACAAAGAGTAGGTTGTGACAGCAGGCACACATGTCTTGATGTTCCTCTTTCCTTTGCTTCTTTCCTCTCCAAAGAGGTTTCTCTGTTCATATAGTGAGCAAGGCAGACCTGTCCCTCCAGTCCTGTAGACGTGTGTCATCCTGTCTGAATCCAAGGCACTGCTGGGTCACCATAATTCATTCATTTATTCACTGAGCAAACATTTTTCAGTGCCTGTTTTTACCAGAGACTCTATTAAATGTTAGACATGGAGTGGGGAAAGAGACCAATACAATCCCCGTCTTCATGAAGCTCTCATTATACGAAGAAAGATACAACAAAATAATCATAAAATAAACTGGAATGAGAATTATATAATTGCAAGAGAGTGACTATATAAACACATGAGGAGATTTTTGAATCTGTACTTTGAAGAGAAAAAAAATCAATTTGCTGAAGTTTATCCTGGAAGTAGGTCAACATAATAAAAGATTCCAATGATTTTGACCTTCTCAGAAGAGTTTTGGAGGAACAGTCAAAACTACCTGGATGTTGTCCAGCACAGTCCTAGGAAACTGAATTATAGATCCCTCCCTAGGTAAAGTTTTCACAATTATTTCCTTCTCTGTCTATGATACAGGGCACTCAGGATAATTGGCCACGGTCAGCAACCATGGATTTCAGAGCACAAATAGCCTACAGAGGTTCTGTACTATCTTGGAAATAAGAAAACAGCATTGTCCCAGCTCATTCGGAATCGCCTTTGAGGCTGGTCTTGCAGCTCTCTCCTAGAGTTAATTTGGCCCGTGGCTCTGCTAAATGTCATGTGTAGAAAAAGCCCAAAGACAAAGGTGTCTAAATCTGCCCATGAAACCATTGTAATTTCCACTTTTATTGCCGCCACCGTCACCATCTATCTACCTGGTCATCCCCATTTTTGTAATGGTATTCCAGGGCAGGTGGCCTCTGGGAGATGGAAGACAGGGCTGTGGATGAGAAGGCAGAAGGTCCTCCTTGCTCCCTGGCCAGTGAGGTGCCAGGAATCTTTAAAAAAAAAAAAAATGATAATAAAGATTTTTTAAAGGAGGGAAAAAAAAAGAAGAAGACCTAGTGCTTCTCAGACCCTAACACTTCCAACTGTCTGCGAGGGTGAAACAGAGTGGATCATAGCCCCAGGCCATGTTAGGCCAAAGCAGATACTCATTCCCATCACCCTGGCCCACATGCACAAAACCATTTGCAGCATCTCAGCTGCCATGGTCCAGGGCCTAGGCTGGCGAAAGACCCAGAATCAGGCATGAAAGCAACGGTGATAACCACAGAGATGGCACCAGTGGGAGCCACAAGAGTAAAAATTGCCATGAAAGCAGTATTGACCGTATGTCCCATGGGGAAAATATTGGCAAGAGAGCAGCAGCACCCACACTCGAGCACAGAGAGGCAAAGAGCAAACGCAATGCATCACCTCCAAGAAGTTCTTGCACACTCTTCTTGGGAGCAGAAAATAGTGATGAGAAATGAGACTTCCAGGAAGTTGATGATGGCTAAGCTGGTCTTGTGACTTTATGAACCTGGTGCTGGAGAAACACTTTTATGCTTGTAGAGATTATGATGATTATATTAGTGTCTAGACACACTTCCATTTCTCATCCCCTGTCCATAAATAACAGAGCCTCCCGCCTTGTCCTCCCAAGATCCTCATTCCCCTGGACTGATAGCCAATCCAAGTCCTTGGTCTTGGATCCCACCTCTCTCAGCCATCACCCCAGATACCCATCTGGCTTGTACCTCCTGCTCCTCCCCTGTCCTGTATCCCTCAGTTGGCATGACTTCTTTCAGTCAAAAGTTTGTAATAGCTACTCAATATCTCCTACTGATTTTCTCTAGAAGCCCTGGTACACAGTGTGGAGTTCAGAAGACACTCAAGGTTATTGCCTGCCCCCCACCCCACCCCACACACACACACAAATACTCATTTTTGTCTCATCGTGTGAAAGACTGAACTTGCTATTAGAGTGTCAGTATTGGGAACTTCTCTAGCTGTCCAGTGGTTAAGACTTCACTTTCCAATACAAGGGATTCAAGTTCTATCCCTGGTTGGGATGTCTCACAGCCAAAAAAGCAAACAGAAAACCAATAAACGACAGAAACAATATTGTACTAATTTAAAAAGACTTTAAAATGGTCCATATCAAAATAACTTTTTTTAAAAAGTCAAGATCATCAAATTGACCTTGCCTTTTATGATCTTTCACAATCACCTACAGAGTTCAAAATTCTCATATCACGTGGTGTTTCAGTAGCTCAAGGTTATGGGTTTAGGAACTTACTAAAATAAATAAATTTACTATATACATTGAGTTGGAGCTTCTAACCATGCAAAAGATAAAGTCAACTGATGAGACATGAACTAATCAAATATATTCAGATCTGAGAGAGGGGAAATTTGTGGGCCTGTGACCAATGCAGTTCATGGTATCTCATGCTTGCTTTAATCCTCTGATATCACTGTCTTGAAATTCTTAATAATTCTTGAACAAGGGGCCCCCATTTTACGCTGGTCTCCACAAGTTAAGTGGTTGGTCCTACTTTCGTGGGTCATGATCATGTAGTCCTCACATTCACTGAAATCCCAATTCAGCAGAATTGATGGGAAGCTTCCAAATAGAATTCAAATAAAACCAGAGAAGAAGATAGAAAACAGTGATCATCAGCTATAGAATTATCCTGAGAGATTCTAAACAAGTATAAAAATTAGGTATCCAACCTATCTCACAAACAAGACAAAGTCTTCTCTGTTATAAACCCTTTCATCTGTTCTTACTTCATGCTTTTAACCTCTTGGATAATGAAGCTCTCAGAGCTTCCACAAAAGAAAGTCTATAGTAGTCAGGGAGAATGCCAAGGACGAGTTAGGGTTTGACATCCTCTCTGTTTACATGAGTGAATGTGAAGTTTGCAGAGAGAATATGTTGATGTGGAGAATAAAGAAGTGTTTTCTGAGCAAGACAACCAGAGTTGGGATTTCCCCAGTGCTCCAGTGGTTAAGAATCTGCTTGTCAATGCAGGGGACATGGGTTTGATCCCTGGTCAGGGAAGATTCCACATGCTGCTGAGCAACCAAGCCCATGTGCCACAATGACTGAGTCCACATGCCTACAGCCAGTGCTCCACAAAAAGAGAAGCCACCACAATGAAAAACCCACACACTGCAACTCAAGAGTAGCCCCAGCTTGCCGCAACTAGAGAAAGCCTGCACACAGCAATACAAACCAAACACAACCAAAAATAAACAAAATTTTAAAAGAGAGAGAGAGAGCCAGAATTGGCATCACATGTGCTAAAGTCAAGTGCAATACAAGGATGTAACCACAGGAAGAATGTGGTTGGATGGGGACTGAATGAAAGAAGCAAATTTTGGGAGAAGTTGAAAGCAGGACTTCAATGGGTGAGTAATAAAAAAAAATCTAGGCAGATTTTTGAGCAAGAAAAACCTAACATGGTGACTTTCTCTGAAGGCTTGTTTGACCAGTTTTTGCCTTTTGGTCTGGGGTGAGAAAATATGAGGAAAAACAGCCAACTGGAAGAAGGCTGCAATTATCCACAACAATAGCAGTAAGCTTTGAAATTAAAGGAAGAAAATTAAATATGTTTAAAAAAAAAAAAAAAGGAGTCTCCAGAATTTGGGGGATCAGTAGGGAATCCAGATTAAAACAGAAAGAGAAAAGAAGGGCTAATGCAAAGTTCTGCACAGGACTTTCCCCTGCTGACCATAAAGCAAAATTGTGGAGGTGATATTGGCAGTCTTCAGTTCCAAAGAAATAGCGACAGTTTTTTGTGATGGGCTCCCTCTTGCAACAGATATATAAACAAGGAAGAGTTGTTTCCTTGCTCATGATTTGTGAGACTTTCATTTTTTTACAACAAACGTTGGGAATATTTTTTTAAAAAGTTGAAGAGTGAATGATGGTGATTCACTCTCTACATTATGAAGTCTGGATAGCCACCCATCCACAAATATCATTGGAATTGAATTTTGTTTGTTTAAAGCATGAAAAGAAATGGATCTGTCTATATGTTGGGCCACGGATAATTTGACTGCTAAAATCAGAATAATGAAAGGGCAGAGCAAGAAGATAAAATAAAGCTAAGATTGTTGCTGTTTTTCAGTCACTAAGTCATGTCTGACTCTTCAAGACTCCATGGACTGTAGCAGGCCAGGCTTCCCTGTCCTTCACCGTCTCCTAAAGTTTGCTCAGATTCATGTCCATTGTGCATTGTGTTGGAGATGCTATCTAACCATCTCATCCCCTACTACTCCCTTCTCTTTTTCCCTTCAATCTTTCTCAGCATCAGGGTCTTTTCCAGTAAGTTGGCTCTTCACATCAGGTGGCCAAACTATTGGAACTTCAGCTTCAGCATTGGTCCTTCCAATGAATATTCAGGACTGATTTCCTTTGGGATTGACTGGTTGGATCTCCTTGCAGTCCAAGGGACTCTCAAGAGTCTTCTCCAGCACCACAGTTTGAAAGCATCAATTTGGGTGCTCAGCCTTCTTCTTGGTCCAACTCTAACATCCATACATGACTACTGGAAAAACCATAGCTTTGACTAGATGTGCCTTTGTAGGCAAAGCCTTGTCTATGCTTTTCAATACAATCTCTAGGTTTGTCATGGGAGAAGGAAATGGCAACCCACTCCAGTATGCTCACCTGGAGAATCCTGTTGACAGAGAATCCTGGTGAGCTGCCGTCTATGGGGTCGCACAGAGTCGGACACGACCGAAGTGACTTAGCGGCAGCAGCAACAGGTTTTTCATAGCTTTTCTTCCAAGAAGCAAGCATCTTTTAATGTCATGACTGCAGTCACCATCTGCAGTGATTTTGGAACCCAAGAAAATAAAATCTGTCACCATTTCCATTTTTCCCCATCTATTTGCCATGAAGGGATGGGACCAGATGCCATCCTCTTAGTTTTACTAATGTTGAGTTTTAAGCCAACTTTTTCACTCTCCTCTTTCACTTTCATCAAGAGGCTTTTTAGTTCCCTCTTCACTTTCTGCCATTAGGGTAGTATCATTTGCATACCTGAGGTTATTGATATTTCTCCCAGCAATCTTGATTCCAGCTTGTGAAGCTTTTAATTTTTTAAAAAAGTAACATAAAAACATACTTTATAGGTGAGTTGAAAAATATGGGAAAGGTGAGAAGAATTAAGAACATGGGAGTGATTGAAATTATTAGAAGGAGGCAAAGTATATTTTTAAAAATGCTTTAGGGAATGGAAAATCTTCAGAGGAAATAACAAAAAAAAGAATAAAAGTGATCATCCAGAAAACTGCCACATTTTTCTCGTGTTTAATTTTCAAGACGTCACTTCCAAATATGTTAGGAGCTAAAAAGTCAGTTAGACAACACATCTGAAGCCATTGTGAGTGCTGGCTACACCAGCATAGTATGCAATGGTCATTGGAGTACATGTAACACACAAGTAAAGAAGAGTAGTGTGGGCAAAAAAAAAAAAAAACAGATGCAAAATACAAAGGACCGAAGGACATCTCTCCAAGATACTGTGAGGGGGAAAACTCATAAAGTGTCCTGCAGATATTGGGGTGAAAGCAATGAACTGTACACAGATGAGATGAGATTTAAATTATGCTAGTGTCATGCTGGATAAACCAAAAGAGATACTTCATCTCTGCAACAAAAGCCCAAGGTTAACAGTGATAAACTGCCCCAACTGTTGCCCAGCAATCTTGTGAAATAAGATGACTTTAGACAGAAACTGTACAGTGGCTACTCTCTGCACCTGGAGAAGTTCAGTAGAACCATATGAAAGAAATCAGATATAAATCTGTCCAAAGGAGAGGGGGGAAGCTTTTAGAAAGACAGATGGTATTTTTAAAATTATAATGAAACCAGCTTCAGGGAAAATCATTGACAGGGAAATAAGGCAAGAAAATAAGCATCCATTAACATAATGAGTCTCAGAGTCCAGGTATCATGCAATGAGTGCAGAATGTACAGTAGATTTAAAAGGATCCACTAATAATAGCCCCAATCCCCAAAAAAGTCTAGTCTCCCAGATTTGCCAAGAAAAATAAGAGATTATCATTAATCTGCATCCAAGTGACTTCTTCAAGGCTACAAACTTCCCTGGAAAACTCTCAACCAGGGAATTAATCTCAGTGAGCAAAGAGAACATTCTCTCCACCTAGACCTCAACTTTAGGGAGAAATTGCCCCAGAGAGATGCAGGTTGGGCAAAGAAAAAATGTAGCATGCAATCTGCCTTTGACTCTCAAAGCACACTTACTTTAAGAGGAAAATAATGTCTGATATTTATGCTATACCCACAAAGAAATACATAGATATGGCAGAGGATAAGGAATATGCAGTGTACCTGTCTGAGTCTGAGAGTTTTTTCATAAACTGTATAAACTGTAGAGACATCCTACTCTCACCAAGCATGGCCTCCTCCTAAAGCAACTCTATACTCTGCATCTATTTTGTGTGTGTCTTATTGTGTGGGGTGGGGAGAGAGACAGAAAGACAGAAAGAGACAGAAGGACACGTCAACAGAGAGAGAGAGAGAGAGAGAGAGAGAAAGTCAAAGAGACAGAATGAGAAAAAGCCAGCATAGAGCTGAAAGAAGGGCATAAGGAGAGACAGCTCCTGAACATGAACTCTGTTCCCAAGGCCATGTCATTTCCTTCACATCCCAGGTCAGCCTGTTCATTCACCTTGCCCACAGGAATTCTGGTTAACGGAGATCTGTGTTAGAATTCTAGGTCTGAGGAGAGATAGTCAACCCAATTAGCTGCAAAGGTCAGAACAAAGAGTAGCCTTTTCCAGGTACCTGTTGTTGACAAAGAAAGAGACGCAAAATATGAGTTGTGAGTCTGTGTTATTCCAAGTCCTACTGAGGACTAGAGCCCAGGAGACAGCATCTCAGTTAGCACTGAGGAACTGCTCCCCAAGATATAGGGGAGAGGCCAATTTATCTATGACATTTTTGTCTGGGAAAACATGGAGTCAAGCAAACATCTTGATAAAATGTTAGTCACAAGGAACAATATCTCCAGTTAACAATTTCAGTGGTTTTCCATATATGGGAAGACACAAGAATCTAAGCTCATTGAAAGTCTTGTAGAGATATGCATCTGACTATGTAAAAGCCTGTTTATCTAAAGCCCCGAGTGACTCAGCATATTTTTCATCCTGGATTCCTCTTGGTTGCACCATGGGTGGGGAACTGCAGTGGATTATGCCTTAATCCTTGTAGAACTGGTGGTGGGTAACGCTATCTTGTTCTTCTTTGTTTATACTATCTTTCAATCTCATTCTGATCCTTCCTATAGTAATGACAAAGAGAGCAAATTTGAAAGATTCTTCATTCTGAGTTCACTGCTAACTGCATTTATACTGTGAATGAAAAATAGTCTGTCATATCAGTAAACAAAGGATGTTGCCGTCATTGAGCCATCACATTACAGCTGCCCTGACGGTGAGCCCTGAGAGAAAGCAAGATGGAGTCAGGATGCCTCCCGACAGCTGGCCGTCAACTACTGTGGCCACTCACAAAGGTGCACCTCAGGAGACTCAGGATGTGAAAATATGGAATATTGGCCCCAGATAGCTGAGCTGCAGATCAAAGGAATGATTTCTATGAGCTCAGACTCTTGCATCTTCCCATGTACAGAAAAGTGCTAAATTCATTAACTTGGGATATCTGGTTGCTCTTAATTAGCAGTAATCTTTTGATGTCCTGACTACCTGGTTTTTGTTGCAAAAACTCCTGCATATCCTGGCTCCCCTCCACCCCTTTGCCTCTTTGGAGCAGTCTCCCAGAGTTACCTGAGATACTGTGACCTGGGCCTAAGTCCTCAGTTTTGTCCACTGAATAAAACATAATGCTCAACTTTTAGGCTGTGCATTTTTTCAGTTGGCACTGCCTAGCTTTTATATGATTAATAAATCTCATGCCCTGCCACTGTTCGCTTTCTTCTCCATCCAGCCACCCTTCATCTTCTTCTCCTTTGCACCTCAACAGTTCTTTCTTCCTTGCTTCTCTTTATCCCACTTTCTTTCTGCTCATTATTTTTTCTAATTTTCCTCTTCTCTCTCTTCACTTTTCTTCTTTTACTTTGAATTCCTTTTGCCAAATTCATTGGGCTTCCCTGGTGGCTGTAGTGGTAAAGAATCTGCCTGCAGTGCAGGAGACCCAGGTTCGACCCTTGGGTCAGGAAGCTCTCCTGGAGAAGGGCATGGCAACCCAGTCCAGTGTTCTTGCCTGGAGAATTCCATGGACAGAGGAGCCTGGAAGGTTACAGTCCATGGGATCACAAAGAGTCGGACAGGACTAAAGGACTAAGCACATGCACTTCTTCGTTCAATCCTATCCTAACCTCCTTTCTACCTTCCCTCCGGCTCACCATATTGATTCCTGAAAGCTGTGATGTTTGAATTCAAGGTTTTTTCATATAGTGAAATTTCTGTAATTCATCGTAATCATGAGGGGGGAAAAAATGTTATTTAACTTAGTGGAAACTTTGAGGAAGAGAACTTTTCCTAAAGGAACTAGGTTTCAAAACATTTCAGGACAAAGCAATGAAACCACTCTCACAGAAAGGCAAGCTGTGAAAGCACTTCAACAGATAGTGTATTTATAATTAGCACATCCATTGTTTGAATACAAATGCTTCAGCTGAAGGTCTTCACTCTAAATCAGCATAAGATGTCCCTTGTTTACTCTATTAATTTACTTAGCAGGCCCTTGTTCATAGATGTAGGTTAAACAAAGATTCTGCCTGACAAAGCTAGATGTCCTAGCACATGGGCCCTCGAAACAACCTTGTTGGTCTAGTCAAAACAAATTTTGCACAACAAACACTTGCCGTTCCAAGGCCTTGTCATAATCACACCCCATGTCAGAGTCATTCTCCCCAAAGAAAAGCTTTTAATTGGGTATTGTTTGCTGTTTGCATTGTAAGCAGGCAGAGCTGGCCTTAGATATAAATATGAAAATAGTCTGTTTGTCTGCAACGTCCTGCTTGCTCTTCTCACCCTTCTCTCTGCTTCTATCCCATAATAAGCAAGTGGTCTATTTCCCTGCCTTCTGCAAAACTGCCTTCCTTCTTCCAAGGATCAGTCCTCATTCCACTGGAAATGAGGAAAGGTGATTGGAGGTAAGAAAAGTTAGGTAAAACGTGGTCTGGAAAAGCATAGCCAAGCTACATGGCTCTTTATAGGATGCATGTTCAGAAAATAGTGGTGTTAGGATGGTCTGAGGGTGGAATTTTTGATGTCATATGGTCAGCCACCGGATGCTCATGCAAGTCCAGTTGGAAAATGTATCACATTAATGAAGCTGTGAAAAAGAAAATTATTACTCATCAAGAATCATTTCATTATTTTACCAATCAACACTGTTATTTGTAAAATTTAACTTATTTTTTTAAATGTCTGCTAAACTTTTAAGAAATTTATATCCTTTTTTGGATCAAAGATACATATTAGCTTTGAATCAGATCATGATGAGGTCTCAAAGCACTTACATTGTGAACACTCCCTTCTATGAAATCTGCACTTCATTCATAACCCAGCCTGGACCCCCTTTTCAGAAGATACACCCCCCAGCTCCTGGGAGAGGCTTTCTTTAGCATTGTTGACCTTTAAACAACCAGTAGGCTTCCTTGGCCACTGCTGATTGTGAAAGTGAGGGTCAACCTGATTAGGCTCACCAAAACTACCCTTGATGAGAAAGACTCTGATGCAGGGAAAGAATGCAGGCAAAAGGAGGAGGGGACGACAGAGGACGAGATGGTTGGATGGCATCACCAACTCAATGGACGTGAGTTTGAGCAAGCTCCAGGAGTTAGTGAAGCACAGGGAAGCCTGGCGTGCTGCAGTCCATGGAGTCACAAAGAGTCGGACACGACTAAGCGACTGAACAACAGCAAAACCTCCCCTACCTCAACTAACTTCCACTCGCCTCCTAAGAGATATCACCTCTGAAGCAGGGATGACTAGAGTAACTGTTGCTTAAATTGTTTTTCAGGAACTTGGAGCTAGTTCTTAGCCAGTTCACATTGCTTGAGACCACTGACCCTTCAACTGGATCTGCGTGAGCATCCAATGGCTGACCATACGACACCGCAGGGCCAAAAATTCCACCCTCAGAACATCTTAATGCCACTATTTTCTGAAAACGCCTCCTAAAAAGTGTCATGCAACTTGGCTATACTTTTCCAGACCACTTTTTATCCCACTTTTCTTACCTCCAATCACCTTTCCCCATGCCTCAGACCACCCTGCCTTTTAATCCCATAACTATCCCTAAACCCTAACTTTGGGGGAGGCAGGTCTGAAACTTGTTCTTCCATCTCCTCTCTTGACTGCCTGATGAATAAACCTTTTCTGTGCTGCAGACCTCAGTGCTCAGCATTTGCCTTGCTGCACATCAGTCACACCTAGTTCAGTAACAATTGGGCCAGGACACCTTAACCAAAATGAGCCAATCTGTTCTCTTTCCAGAGAAACTGGAAATGGAACTGAGAGATTCCAATGATCTGGACTCTAAGAGCCTATATGCTTATTTTGGAATAATGATGATGCGTCTTCATTGCAAATAGCCATTTGCTGGCAGAGCCTAAGTATCCAGTCTGCAGAGAACTGGATAAAACTTGTGCCAACTAGGAAGCAGAGAGTGGACAACTGAGGCTGCAAGGTGAGCACTCAAGACAGCTGCCTTTATCTTTGGTAAATTCCCTCCTGTTTTCAATATTGTATGCTGCTGCTGCTAAGTCACCACAGTCGTGTCTGACTCTGTGCGACTCCATAGACGGCAGCCCACCAGGCTCCTCCATCCCTGGGATGCTCCAGGCAAGAACACTGGAGTGGGTTGCCATTTCCTTCTCCAATGCATGAAAGTGAAAAGTGAAACTGAAGTCTCTCAGTCGTGTCTAACTCTTCGTGACCCCGTGGACTGCAGCCCACCAGCCTCCTCCATCCATGGGATTTTCCAGGCAAGAGTACTGGAGTGGGGTGCCATTGCCTTCTCCACCAATATTATATGAGACCTATCTGTACTTCCTGATTTTGGCTTGTACAAGATACCAATATTATATTCAATTTCCCCTTTTTCTTAAACTAATTTGAGTGTACAAGTAAGTCCCCTATATACGAACTTTCAAGTTTCAAACTTTCAAAGATGGGAATGTGCATCGGTATATCCAATCAGGTAAATGAGCTCACGCGTCTGGTGGACATTATCACGTATGTGCATCCTCACAAGTGGTTTTGCTTTTGTGTACTTTACTGTGTAGTACTGTATAGAGCACAGTAGCACAGGATCTTTATTTCAAGCCAGGATGTGTAGAGGCAAACATAAAAGCAGTGGTGATGTAGCTAGTACTGCTAAGAAGTGCCAAGCAATTACGATAGAAACAATAGTGAAAATAATTGAGAGACTGAAGGGAAGCAAAAAAAAATGGTGTGCTAAGTCACTTCAATCACGTCCAGGAGGGTTGAAACACACTGTCCCTTAGTCCCTTAGTCCCTTAGTCATAGCCATAGCTGATACAGGCAATCCTAGACATCATCATGTGTGTGTTAAGTCATTTATTCATGTCCAATTCTTTGTGACCCTATGGACTATAGCCCTCCAGGCTCCTCTGTTCATGGTATTCACCAGGCAAGAATACTGGAGTGGGTTGCCATGCCCTCCTCCACTATGAATGAATTTGGAAGAACCTTTGCCTGCAGTTTGTCCACAATTCTTGCAGATTTGAGAAGGTGGAGAAAGAATCTAAAGAGGTCTTCAGCAACTTAGTGACCCTCAGTGAGAAGATGGAGCTAAAGCTACAAGAAGATGATATTATTAAACCCCTTTCTGTGCCTCACAAGGGGCTTACTGATGAAGACCTGATGGAATTGGAGGCCCAGAGAAAGGACAGAGACAAGAGGAAGAAGTAACAGAAGAACTGAAGGGATTCGTGATATAGGAAATGACAAGCAGACTTTCTTTATTTAAGAAGGCTCTGTTAGTTTTGAGGCAGAGGACCTGAATGTAGAACAGTACACGAAGGTTGCAGCAGCTATTCAGAATGCAATCCAATGCTATTGTGTCATCCAGGACAAGGAAAAAAGAGCTACTAGCCAAACATCACGGGATTGTTTTTGCAAGACGGCACACAGAATTGAGTCCAGCAAGGAATCAGAACCTGTGCCATCAATGTCAGGTGGGAGTGAAACCAGCTCGCCCTCCGTCTCCTGTTGCTGACGATCCTTCAGCTCTGCCATCTCCCACCTCCTCTCCCTCCTCCAGTCAGTAACTCTTCTTGCCCGTTCACTCGATGCCAGCCCCTGTGTGCCCACTGTCGTACTGTACTACTGTAATTTTCAAGGTACTATACTGTAAGATTAAAAACTGTTTTCTTTATTTTTGTGTTTCTCTTTTATGTATCATTTCTTCGAAAAGTATTATAAACCTATTACAGTAGTACAGTACCATTTAGCCAATTGTGTTACTTGGGTACCTAGACTAACTTTGTTGGACTTATGACCAAACTGGACTTATGAATGCACTCTCTGAATAGAACTTGTTTGCATGTAATGGATTTACTATATCCTGTTACTTTCTACCCACCAACACTAGACTAAGATTAATATTCTTCCTACAGAGTTATTTGCAAACAAAAACAAGAAATTTGACATTTTAGTTAGTCTCATTATAGGTCAGTGTGTCATTTCTCTTACGCTTCCTAAAATACTGAAAGTGGCTCAAGGACCCACATATGATCTTCATGGACTCCTAGGAGCCCCCAGTCAAGAACTACTAAACAAAAGTATAAATGCTCAAGTGTTTTCCTCTAAGTATTTCTAAATATATTCTCATTTTAAAACAAGATGACTCAGATGGTAAAGAATCTACCTGGCAATTCAGGAGACCCGGGTTCAATCCCTGGATTGGGAGGAGCCCCTGGAGAAGGGAATGGCAACCCACTTCAGTATTCCTGGAGAGAATTCCATAGACAGAGGAGCCTGGTGGGCTATAGTCCATGAGGTCACAGTCAACATTTATTGACTACCTGACACATATTTAGAAAACTGCCTTAAGATTTTACCATGTTTAAAAGTAGAGGACAGCATTCTTAACCACGGGGGTTAGGATTCTATTTGCATTCCAAAGGAGGATAGGAAAGCACACAGTTGACTACAATGAAGGGTCAGAGAAGGTGGTAAATGTCATGCAAAGTATAAACTCTGAGGGGTGTGAAGGCAGGGGGTGGATTTCTCAGCTCAGTAAGAGGACACAAAGTTTTCAAAGTCCTGGGTAGATACTGGGAGACTGGTGAAGTCTGCATAGACAGAGAGGTAAGATTAAGAAGGAAGGCCTCTCAGGCAACAGAGACTGTAGGAAAGAATAGAGCCTGGAAGCCAGAGGACTTGTTCTGGAAACTGCAGGACTATAATTTGGATGTTTTATAAAGTGCCTGAAGACATCATATGAAAGACTGAAAAAGTAAGTTGGAACCCAATTGGTGAAGGCCCTGAATCACACACTGAGGTTTCTGAAAATGTATTCTATAGTCAGTGTGTGTAGGGGGGAAGAAGGAGGGGTTAGAGAAGTAAAATGGCATGACAAATTTTGTACTGGAGAAAAATACCTGTGGCCACAGGAGGTAGAAAGAGTGAGAAGATGGAGATACTAGAGCTGTGAAGCCCGTTAGGAAGCTGTTCAATCCTCCAGGTGAGAGCTAATAAATGCTATTCCAGAGCAGGTGCAGTGAGAATAGAAGTGAGGGATAAAATTGAGAATTACTGTAGACTTAGAGATGACAGGATACAAAGATGAATCATATAGGAAATCTGAGGGCTACAAAAAATGACTTTAAAAAGTTTCTTAACCATGGCAATTTGGTTTCATCTTCTTTAAAAGGGGAATTGATTTCTTCTCCCTCACAATATTTTGTGAGAATGAAGGGTATAGTGCATAGAAAAGTGGACACCTATCAAAAAGGGATTTATCAAGAGTATAAAGAAAGAAGTTTTCTGAAAGCAATCTAGGAAGTCATTGCTAATAGGAAGTAACTTAGAGCCATAGACTTTGGCTGCCTCAAGATTTTTCCAAGTAAGGCCAACCCTAGGTCAGAGCCACACCTGATTTGAGTTCCCAATTTTAGTACATTGTTATAGAGGGGAACAGAGACATGTCAAAGATGCTCACTCACTATTAGCCTCAAAAGGGTTGACTGGCAATAAAAAAAAAAAAATGAAGCAAGAAATTAACTAAAAATGACATCAAAGTACTGATTTGACAAGTCGTGTGCTCCATGTCAGCCATCAGGAGACTTAGAGATGAAGTGATGTTCAGATGTGCCCAATAGTGCAGTTCTAAAACGGATTCCATAACCATGTTGTAGCCACGTAGCAACATTCAAAATAGCTGTTCAGTGGGCATCACTGGTCCAGGGTGAGCTTTTATAGCTGCCCTCAACAAGTTCCATGAGATTATTAAATCCTACTGCTCTCCTGTCATTTATTGTATTTAATAAGTGAATGTCTCCATTTTGTATCTAACGTATTATTTGTTAATATGCTATCCTAGGGAGAATTAAGAATAAACCAACATATTAAGTAGATCTGCTAGCCTGAGAATATATTGCATGGAAAACACAAGGAATATGAAGGAAGTAAGCCTGCAGAAGTTCCTGCTTTATTCCAATCTGTATAATAGCAGCATGCATTCCCAGTCACTCAGTCATGTCTGACTCTGAAACCCCATGCACTGAAGCCCGCCAGGCTCCTCTGTCCATGAGATTTCCCAGGCAAGAATACTGGAGAGGGTTATCACACCCTGCTCCAGGGGATCTTTCTGATCTGATGATTAAATCTGAGTCTCCTGAGTCTCTTGCATTGGCAGGTGGATTCTTTATCACTGAGCCACCTGGGAAGCTAGAGCTATAGAAATTCAGTTAGCAAAAATCTACAGTCAGTCTGAATTTTTAGACACTGTCCAGTTGCAGGCAGAACCAAGCCAAAGGCAATTTCAGACAGGGCTGTCAAGAGACCCAGACTTGTGAAGACACTGCAGAGGATCAAGGGGTGAACCAAACAGGACTCCCAGTAAAACTAGGACCAAGATGGTTCCTGCAGATGCTGCTGGTAAACAGCTGGGAATAAATTTGTTTCCATAGTTCACAGTTTAAGTATATGTATAAGTATATGGCTCTTTATAAAATATAAATTCTGGCAATTCATTTAAATTTTTCTGTTAAAAAAGCACTCCCCTTCCACCCTACCTCCTTTCAAGTAGTGTCAAGATGGATATTCGATACTTAACAACTGAAGATAAAGTTCTGTGATCCTGAGTGGGTGAATGAAGCAACTTCCATATGAAATTCTTCTTGTTAAGGCCCCCTGTCCATATATGTCCACTTCACAAAAACTGGTCTAGCCCCTTGTGTAGTACAGATGCCCAAATATTGTCCTGCTTTCTTTGTTAACTTTGAGATTCTTCCATCACTGTGTCCTTCACTACCCTGGAAAGTACTTCATTCACTCACTCAACAAGTATTGATCGAGCCTGTCCAGGAAACTAGGATGTGCTTTCAGGTCTTTCTTGGAACACTACCACTGGCTCAGATTACCTGGTCTCTAAAAGGCACAGCTTGCAAACCCATTTTCCCTTTAAACCTACCATCAGTATATTTTCTGCCAATATGCTTGATTTTCCTTCCTTTGTGCTCAGTAAATTAGGCTTCAAAAGAAAAGCAACTAAACACAGCGGTTCACAGAATAGACTTTACAGGCTCATCTCCAGGTTTGATCTCCAACTCTGGCACTTATTAACTATGTGATGTTTGGTAAATTACTTCACTTCTCCCCATCTTATAAATGTCTCCTTGTTTTTTTTTTTTTAAAGAAGGACTGTATATATATATATTTTTTCATTTATTTTTATTAGTTGGAGGCTAATTACTTTACAATATTGTAGTGGTTTTTGTCATACATTGACATGAATCAGCCATGGATTTACATGTATTCCCCATCCCGATCCCCCCTCCCACCTCCCTCTCTACCCGATCCCTCTGGGTCTTCCCAGTAGACCAGGCCCGAGCACTTGTCTCATGCATCCAATCTGGGATGGTGATCTGTTTCACCCTAGATAATATACATGTTTCGATGCTGTTCTCTCGAAACATCCCACCCTCGAGAAGGACTGTATATTTTTTAAATGCTTTCAAGGAAAATACATCAAGGAAAGAATTATTTGCTTAATAAATTCAAAAATGACAGGCAATAGCATAAAATCCACATGAACATTATAATATGCTTAATCAATACTAATTAAGGGTCTAATTATACCTATTTCATAGCTAATTTGCATTTTTTCTGAATTTTTTTAAATTAATTTATTTTAATTGGAGGCTAATTACTTTACAATGCTGCGGTGGTTTTTCCCGTACATTGACATGAATCCGCCATGAGTGTGCATGTGTCCCCCATCCCAAAACCCCCTTCCACCTCCCCCTATCCCATTCCTCTGGGTCATCCCAGTGCACCACCTTTGAGTGCCCCGTTCCATGCATTGAACTTGGACTGGTGATCTATTTCACATATGGTAATATGCATGTTTCAATGCTATTCTCTCAAATCATCCCACCCTCGCCTTCTCCCACAGAGTCCAAAAGTCTGTTCTTTCCATCTGTGACTCTTTTGCTATCTTGCATATAGGGTCATCATTACTATCTTTCTAAATTCCATATGTATGCATTAATACACTATATTGGTGTTTTTCTTTCTGACTTACTTCAGTCTGTATAATAGGTTCCAGTTTCATCCACCTCATTAGAACTGACTCAAATGTGCATTTTTTATAGCTGAGTAATATTCCATTGTGTATATATACCATAATTTTCTTATCCATTCATCTGCTGATGGACATCTAAGTTGCTTCCACATCCTAGCTATTGTAAACAGTACTGCAGTGAACATTGGGGTGCATGTATCTCTTTCAATCCTGATTTCCTTGGTGTATATGCCCTGCAGTGGGATTGCTGGGTCATATGGCAGTTCTATTTCCAGCTTTTTTAAGGACTCTCCACACTGTTCTCCATAGTGGCTGTACTAGTTTGCATTCCCACCAACAGTATAAGAGAGTTCCCTTTTCTTCACACCCTCTCCAGCATTAATTATTTGTGGAGTTTTTTATAATTAATTTATTTATTTTAATTGGAGGCTAATTACAATATTGTAGTGGTTTTGCCATACATTGACATGAATCAGCCATGGGTGTACATGTGTTCCCCATCCTGAACCCCCCTCCCACTTCCCTCCCCATCCCATCCCTCAGGGCCATCCCAGTGCACCAGCCCTGAACATCCTGTAGACTTTCTGATGGAAGCCATTCTGACTGGTGTGAGATGGTACCTCATTGTGGTTTTGATTTGCATTTCTCTGACAATGAGTGATGTTGAGCATATTGTCATGTGTTTGTTAGCCATCTGTTTGTCTTCTTTGGATAAATGTCTGTTTAGTTCCTTGGCCCATTTTTTGATTGGGTCATTTATTTTTCTGGTATTGAGCTGCATGAGATGCTTGTATATCCTGGAGATTAATTCTTTGTCAGTTGTTTCATTTGCTATTATTTTCTTCCATCCTGAAGGCTGCCTTTTCACCTTGCTTACAGTTTCCTTCTTCGTGCAAAAGTTTTTAAGTTTAATTAGGTCCCATTTGTTTATTTTTGCTTTTATTTCCATTACTCTGGGAGGTGGATCATAGAGGATCTTGCTGTGATTTATGTCAGAGAGTGGACTGCAGACTATACTATAAAATTACAGTCATCAAGACAGTATGGTACTGGCACAAAGACAGAAGTATAGATCAATGGAACAAAATAGAAAGCCCAGAGATGAATCCACACACCTATGGACACCTTATCTTTGACAAAGGAGGCAAAAATATACAATGGAGAAAAGAAAACCTCTTTAACAAGTGGTGCTGGGAAAACTGGTCAACCACCTGTAAAAGAATGAAACTAGAACACTTTCTAACACCATACACAAAAATAAACTCAAAATGGATTAAATGTCTCCTTGTTTATAAGATGGGGAGAATGATAGCTCCTATTGACCTCCTGGGGTTGTTGTGAGCATCAAAGAAGTTGATTTAGGTAAAGCACTTAGAAAGAAGAGTTCCAAAGATATTAAGCAAGCACCACATAATGTATCAGCTTTTATTATGTAAACTTCACTGTTTAAATATTTAACATTTTCAAGGATCCCTGACTGGTCAGTGCAGCCTGGACCCTCCCTACCCCAGGTTACATCTGTGGGGCTCAAGCCCTTCAGAGCCAATTCCCTATTTAATACAAATATCTCATGGTCCTGAAATTACCATCCATTGGTAATATAACTTACCTAAGTACATAATCTCAAACTAATTCATATAATGCCCCAACTATAATAAATAGGAGATATTAAAAAAAATCTTGGAGATAGTGAGAAGAGGGCAGCAGAGGATGAGGTGGTTGGATAGGGTCACCAATTCAATGGACATGAACTTGGGCAAACTCCAGGAGATAGTGAGGGACAGGGATGCCTGGTGTGCTGCAGTCCATGGGGTCACAAAGAGTTATACATGATTCAGCGACTGAACAACAAATAAAAAATTATAATAAAATACTGTTATTTCCAGGACATAAATTCTTGGGCAAACTACAATAACATCCTCACATTAAAGTTTGGGAGGAACCACACTGAACCAAAAAACAAAATAGTCATCATGTGCTTGTACTTAGACTGCAAGGGCCCCCTGGTGTGCTGCAGTCCATGGGGTCGCAAAGAGTGGGACATGACTGAGTGACCGAACAATAAAAACAAATTGTGCTTAGAGGTAGCCTTGTGAAGGCAAAGGCCAAATAGCACATTAATGAGAGTGTGTTGTGTTGATGAATTAAATACTGCAGGTAGCAATTCTGCTAGTAGTTTCCTGAAATGGAAAAAGCCAAACAGAACAGTTTTCCATCTTCCTTCAAATTACCCAATAATTGTATTTATAGAAAATTCAATGAATAGTGAAAACTATGGAAAAATTACTTTGTGGTTATAAGAAAACAGAACTAGAGTCCAGTATTAGATAAGTACAGACAGTTTTTCACCTACATGAATTTGGTGTTAACATTCAAAAACAATGAAATACATGGGACAGCTCTTCACTGTGAAGGACAAAGTGCTAGATACTTACCTCCCCAACCCTGCCTGCTGAACACATTAGCTCCCAACTCTCTCAGACATCTGACAATCGAAGCAAACCCAGAAATTTCCAAAACAGCCCTTGGGGACAATACTATCCAACCAAGAACCATTGGGTTAAGGAATGACAGAGGGATAGAAGGAGGGGAGATACTTGTTAGGACACAGTTTCATTCCTAAGAGACCACAAGGCACTAACCCAATTGAAAAAGATCTAGTGGCAAGACTATCCTAACTGACAATGGAGAGGATAGTCTCCTAAAATATCTAAAAGAAAGATTAAAATATTTCTTTCTAGATTTCTCTATATTTAAAAATAACCTGCAACATGAAACACAATGAGCATACAATGAAATATAACGAAAATTTAAGAAATTAAAGGGAATTCTCAGAATCAAATATGAATTAACAAAACTCAGCTATGACCCACCTCCCAGAATACTGGAAATAAAAGCAAAACTAAACAAATGGGACCTAATGAAACTTAAAAGCTTTTGCACTACAAAGGAAACTATAAGCAAGGTGAAAAGACAGCCCTCAGATTGGGAGAAAATAATAGCAAATGAAGAAACAGACAAAGGATTAATCTCAAAAATATACAAGCAACTCCTGCAGCTCAATTCCAGAAAAATAAATGACCCAATCAAAAAATGGGCCAAAGAACTAAACAGACATTTCTCCAAAGAAGACATACAGATGGCTAACAAACACATGAAAAGATGCTCAACATCACTCATTATTAGAGAAATGCAAATCAAAACCACAATGAGATACCATTACACGCCAGTCAGGATGGCTGCTATCCAAAAGTCTACAAGCAATAAATGCTGGAGAGGGTGTGGAGAAAAGGGAACCCTCTTACACTGTTGGTGGGAATGCAAACTAGTGCAGCCACTATGGAAAACAGTGTGGAGATTCCTTTAAAAACTGGAAATAGAACTGCCATATGACCCAGCAATCCCACTTCTGGGCATACACACTGAGGAAACCAGATCTGAAAGAGACACGTGCACCCCAATGTTCATCACAGCACTGTTTATAATAGCCAGGACATGGAAGCAACCTAGATGCCCATCAGCAGACGAATGCATAAGGAAGCTATGGTACATATACACCATGGAATATTACTCAGCCGTTAAAAAGAATTCATTTGAATCAGTTCTAATGAGATGGATGAAACTGGAGCATATCAGCATATTAAAAAACAGAGACATCACTTTGCTGACAAAGGTCTGTCTAGTCAAAGCTATGGTTTTTCCAGTAGTCATGTATGGACTACTGAGAGTTGGACCATAAAGAAGGCTGAGCGCCAAAGAACTGATGCTTTTAAACTGTCATGCTGGAGAAGACTCTTGAGAGTCCCTTGGACAGCAAAGCTATCAAACCAGTCAATCTTAAAGGAAATCAACCCCTAATATTCATTGGAAGGACTGATGCTAAAGCTGAAGCTCCAATACTTTGGCCACCTGATGCAAAGAACTGACTCATTGGAAAAGACCCTGAAGCTGGGAAAGATTGAAGGCAGGAGGAGAAGGTGACAAAGGATGAGATGGTTGGGTGACATCATCAGTTCAATGGACATGAGTTGAAGCAAACTCCAGGGGATAGTGAAGGACAGGGAAGCCTGGTGTGCGTCAGTCCATGAGGTCACGAAGAGTTAGACATGACTTAGCGATTGAAAGACAACAACAGCCCACTGGCAGCAGTCATTCTGGGGAGTCATTTTGATTTGCTAGATTTGTTCAGTATATTTACCTAGTAGTCACATCAAGTTCGTACTGTTATCATTTTGCAAATGAGAAAACTGAAGTTTAGGCAGGCTATAGGCCTGGGAGTCATTTTGGGGAACACGTCCTACGTGCTGAGGAAGACGGCTACATGCTCTCCCTCTGCTGATGAGGACACGGTGCTGGCAAGCATTATTGTGGAGTCCTTCCTCGAGCCCAATAGTGTGAAGGGTTTATTTGCCCACCAGCAAAATGGCACCAGTTCTGTGAACAACAGGGATCCACAGCCAACCACATGGGGACCCAGCCCCACCCACCAGCAGGCTCAGTAGAGTTCAATTCAGTTCAGATGCTCAGTCGTGTCTGACTCTTTGCGACCAACCAAACTATTCCAAACTATTGAAGAGGAAGGATTGTTTCTGAATTCATTCTAAGAGGTCAGCATCACTCTGATACAAAAACCAGACAGAGATATCACAAAAAAAAATAAGAGAGAGAGAGAGAAAATTACTGACCAATATCACTGATGAACTGGTAAAGAATCTGCTTGTAACACAGGAGACTGCCAATGCAGGAGATGCAGGTTCAACCCCTAGGTCCAGCAGATCCCCCAAAGAAGGAAATGGCAAACCACTTCTGTGGGAATGTATTCTTGCCTGTATAATACTCCTGTATTCTTGCCTGGGAAATCCCATGGACAGAGGAGCATGGCAGACCATAGTCCATGGTGTCACAGAAGAGTCAGGCAAGACTTAGTGACTAAAGAACAACAATCGCTGATGAACATAAATTCAAAAATCCTCAAAAAAATTAGCAAATCAAACTCATGGCTTTTAATATGCCTGCAAAGTCAAATGCATTAATCAAATGCTGGGCTCACAGCAACAAGTCAATGAAGTTTTTGATCAAGTTTTGAGGGCAAGAACGGCCAAGTAAGGTGTGTATGCTGCTGCCTCCTAAGTCATCCCGGAGTGATTTATCAACAAATTGGTCAAGAACTGCACTCAGCAGTTATTTTAAAACAGAAGAGGCAGATACATTTTAATTCCCTAATCTACAGATTTCTCTTGATTCTGCGCCTCTTCTATTTAACCTCGATAAGAATCTCTTCAAGCTAGACACAAACAACCTGTCAAAACAGTGGCTGAGAAAGAAGGTTCCAGCTCATTAGAACTGTGCTCATTAGCACCTTAAGAAGCTCCTGGGAAAAAAATGGAAAGTTAAGCAGGGCAATTGAGGTTCACGCACAATAAATCCAGGCAGGCAGATTCTTCTAATCTACTGCTCCTAATCTTCACAGGCAAAGGCCACTCTGAGCATTTTGAACCACTGTTTTAAAAAAAAAAGTGGTAAAAGTGTGCATATTCACACATGAAAACAGCTCTTGATTTTCAAATTCAAAATCAATTTTAAATCAAAGAGAAATTTCCAACCAAAGAGAGAAAGTTCAGAATATTGACATTAATGTATGGAAAAAATCTGTGGATAAACTCAGATTGAGAAAAAGAAATCAAAGTTATTTGCTGGCCTGATTTTTAAATGCCCGCTTAAGAAAGTGTGAGAGAACTGGGTGATAGTTTTTCTTAACCTCTCTGGAGTCTAGCAAAGGGCTATGGTACATGTTGTTACTAATCTCACTAGTGAAAGTCCATTTTCAACATTTATTGTCTAACTAATAATCCACTGACTTCACCAATGAATACCCATCTCCATCTTTCATTATGATACTATTGAAAAATTAGTATTAATTGGAATTAAAGACTATTGAAGATTGCTGTATTTATCTCTGGAGTGTGGCCTTTTTATTAAATGTTGACCATCCACTTCTTCTTCTAGAGTATGTATTGAGACCAGGTAATTGGCCATAAATAGAGTATAGCTCAAACTCACACAGGCAAACACACATACAAATACATGTGCACACATGGGGACCTATGCCCAAATATCTTAAAGTAAGATGTATTATCAGACATGATTGAATCTTCATTGGTGAGTTGAAGTCACAAGCTTCACTCAGGAGTTCTACTGACTGGTGAGAGCCCAGCTTGTGATCAGAGACTGGATTTAAATCATTGACTAACTATGCTGCTGCTGCTGCTGCTGCTAAGTCACTTCAGTCATGTCTGACTCTCTGCAACCCCATAGACGGCAGTCCACCAGGCTCCCCCGTCCCTGGGATTCTCCAGGCAAGAGTACTGGAGTGGGTTGCCATTTCCTTCTCCAATGCATGAAAGTGAAAAGTGAAAGTGAAGTCGCTCAGTCGTGTCCAACTCTTAGCGACCCCATGGACTGCAGCCCACCAGGCTCCTCCATCCATGGGATTTTCCAGGCAAGAGTGCTGGAGTGGGTTGCCATTGCCTTTTCTGTGACTAGCTATGACTAACATTGATTAGTTAAGGACTTCCTTGGCCTATAGCCTGCTTAAACTTCAGTTTCCTCATTTGCAAAATGATAACAGTACAGACTTGACGTGGATACTAGGTAAATATACTGAACAAAGTCATGCGATGTTTTTTCTTCTGGTTAGAGTGTTCTGGCTAAAGTCTTCTGGCTGGTATCATTTTGAAAGCTGTTGAGCCGGTAAGTCCATTTCATTATCTCTATGTGTTTTGTGTGACTGTTTGTCAGCCCCTCCAGGACAAATGTCTGTGTGTTTCATGCTCTGAAATTCCTTGAAGTCCTACAACAATTAGGCAGTCTTGTAAACTTCCTTTTTTGGTAATTGCTTATCAAGCTGACTGAGCATCTGCAACTGGAGATTTTTGCTAACAAGTGTCTCGCTCTGTCTCCCTCTGCCTCCCTGAACTCTGGTACGAATGCATATCTTTCCCACCCCTTCTGTTGGGCTTATAAACAATCCTTTAAAAAATTGCACTTTGAAGGATTGGGAGTTTGGAATTAACAAATTATTACACATAGAATGAATAAACAAGAAGGTCCTATTTTATAACACAGGGTTCTATATTCAACATCCTGTGATAAACCATAGTGGAAAAGAATATGAAAAAAGAACATACATATATGAGTCATTTGGCTGTACAGAAGATATTAAATGCACCATTGTAAATCAACTTCAATAAAATTTTCAAAAAATTATACTTTGACCCAGCTCACTTGTCAATCTAATTCTCTCCCATATTTCACTGCTACAAAGAGAAGTCTCGCTCACTGTCCCTTTTTTTGCTACCCCTTACTGTATAACACACTATAAGAGGATTCTGTCTCCACTGTTCCACTGACATGCTCCCAGGGGTGGTGGCTTCCTCCCTATCACAGATCTCAGCACTTCCTCAGCCTCATAGTCTCTATTCTCTTTGCAGCGCCTGACCTTGCTGACCACCCACTCCATCTTGCTCTGTGTCAGGCCACCAGCGCTGGAAGAATTCAGCCATGGAAGATCTTTCAACAGCAACATTTAAACTGGTTTTAATGTCTATAAAATTCAAGTCACTGATGAAAATGCTATAGCTCTCAGAATGTGCAACATTCATCATGACTTCATATTGAAAGGAATATATGTAACTTGCTGACATCAAATCATACGTTATTGCTTCTCTTAGTAGACATGACTAATAATTATTTTGAAAAAGCTGTATTTTAAAATGAATGCAGGTCCCTTTTTCCACCAGAGGCCAAGGGGGCCCTGTAAAGTGGGAGGATGGTGCTGAAGGTCCTGGTGCCACTGTCAAGGGCTGTTACTGGGGAATCCTAGATGCCTCTCTGGAGAGTGAAGTCTGGCAAGAAAGCCCAACACAACTGCTCCTCCCTGGGGCCCACCAACATTTCCATCCCAGACTTCACCATCAGGGCCAGAATGGAAATGACCTTGAGGCTGTCACCACCATCACAAAAGCCAGATGGGACAAGCCCGATGCCCCCCTCACCTCCGGCTGCTCCCTGCACTCTGAGTCCAGCCTGTCCCCATGCCCCACGTTCTTGCAACCCAAGGACAAGGATAAGCAGTCACTGGCATTTGTGGGCAGCCTCAGTGAAGCTCTGTTAGCAGCTCTAACCCAGTATGCCCAGTCAAAGATGTGCCTTGAGGTCAGAGAAGTGTCCCAAGGATGATCCCAAGCTGATATGGTGCTGAGCATGCCCAGAGTTCTTCATCCACTGCAGTATGGCTGTCAGGCACTGGGGGTCAAGGGGCAGGGCCCAGGGTCTTTCTGGAAGACCCCTGAGGGTGCCCCTTCACCATCAAGTTCTGCAACTGGCAGGATCAGGAAGGCAGCTGCAACTTCAGGGCCCCTGTGGGGCCCCAACAACCCCAGCTGTTCTTGCCTCCTGGAGATGAGCCTGGAGTTCCACCTCTAACAGTGTGAACAAGTCAGGTCTGCCCACTTCAAGTACAGGTAGGTGCACATTCACAGAGGACCAGGATACACATGAGGTGCATCTGGCCAGGAGCCACTATTGTTGTTATTGTGATTTAGTTGCTCAGTCATGTCTGACTGTTTGCGATCCCATGGATTATAGCCCACCAGGCACCTCCGTCCATGGGATTCTCCAGGCAAGAATACTGGAGTGGGTTGCCATTTCCCAAGAGCACCTGAAAGAGCTCCTGCCTGCAGCAGACAGCCAAGAACTTCCACAATATTTACAGCTTCCCAAGTGGTGCTCGTGGTAAAGAATCCATCTGCAAATGCAGGAGATGTGAAAGACACAGTTTCGATCCCTGGGTCAGGAAGCTCCCCTGGAGGAGGGCATGGCCACCCACTCCAGTAATCTTGCCTGGAGAATCCCATGGACAGAGGAGCCTGGTGGGCTACAGGCCTGTCCTCCTCAATGGGCAAGCCCTCAGAGAAGGTTGACCAACTGGCAAAGAGCCTAAACTTAGGTCTGATTGTCCTAGAGTGAAGCCAGAGGCAAACTCAAGAGGTTCTGGAGGGAGAACTTCCATAGGCATGTCCTGCATCAGTGCATCACTGAACATGGGCATCCAAGGCTCCTGTGATCTTCGGCAGATCTTTAAGTGCAAAGGAAACTGCAAGGTCACCAAGGCCCTGTCTGGTGTCCCTATGTCTACTCCATGGGTGACCTCCTATAACAAGACACTTGTACCATGTACAAGTCTCAGGAGATGCTTCAGGGCTCTGACGGCATTGTGCCTGCACCCTGCATCGGGGTGCAGGCTTGCATGGCAAGCAATGGTATGGTATGGCAGCTCGGTAGACTGTGCCATCACCTGAGGGACATCCAGAGCCTGTAGGAGAACACCTGCTGGGCCCAGACAAGCATTGTGCTCGTGGCCTCCTCACTCAGCATTCTCTTCAGCAGCTCCATGAAAGTCGTTGGGTCTGGGACATCATGGATGGGCACTGAGATGACCCTGAAGAAGCCACACATGGGCCTGAACCACTAGATGCAGGCCCTGGTGAACACCCAGAGCCACCTGTACCTGGAAGGCCACTCCTAACCAAACAGCCAAGACCTGGGATGTCTGGACACTCAACTGCCTCCACGACCTGCAGACAATAGCAGAGGGGTCACCACGATGAATCACCACCATGTCTGCCGCACCAGGAGAACCTTATCCACATGTGTGACATCAAGTCCAAGCAGCAGGTGCAGATCTTGGAGAGCCATGTGAGCAGCGTGCCTGCTGTGGCATCTTGTCACCAGACCAGATCAGTCTCCAGCACATTCTATGGTCTCTCAAGGATAACACAATCAGTGCTGGGAAAGTTTGGACGTGCTCACAGAGAATCCAAGCCAGCTCTTGACTTCCTCTGGCCCCTTCCTAGGCCTGTCTAAACCAGACTGACCACAGAAGTGATCTCAGGGTCTCTGCTTACACTGTAAGACAAGACAGCAGGCTAAACAGACAAGTTCATCCAGCCGGGCAGTTCACTCCCACCCCACAAGCCTCCCTTTGCTTGGCCCTGCCATCATTTGCCTCCAGGACAAAGCTCAACACCCTCTCTCTGGGTACCAAGAAAAATTCTGTTTCAGCCTACCTTCTGTCCCCATTCCAGATAGACTGCAGGTCTTTTCACTTACTTTTTCTGGACCTTTCTAGATTGTACATAGTTTTAATCACTTCCTGATTGAAAAAAAAGCTCACAGATTGTGAAAAAAAAAAAAAACTAAAATGCATGCATATTGACACTGTTAAGATATTTTAAAAAGTCACCTGCTTTTCTAGTGTTCAGCTTAGAAATGTTTTTCCCAAGGAGAGACTAGTTACATTTATTCTGCTTTACTCTGTTTATTACCAAGGACTTGCAGGGGGTAAGAAGGAGAAACGGGGAGCTCCAGGGGAAAGACTGCTTGGGCTGCTTGGTGTTCACAAGAGCACAGGGCCATCTGAGTCCTCCCACGCCAGGATTCTTTGTCAGCTCTCTGAGAAGATAACCAAGGTGGATGAGGATTCAAGGCAGACATCCCTGGATTGCTATCATTCACATCCTCTCTCAGCCCTCCGATTCTCTCCCTCCATCCCTGTTCTGATGCAGCTTTTTTCAGATTCCATCTCCTGCTCCTCCCCTCACTATGTCCAAGGCAGCCCTTTTGGTTTAATCCTGACTGTCAACAGGAGCTGATCTGGGGGGATAAATCCAAAAAATAGGCACCCCCCTTAGATGACATTCCCATCCGTGCTCCCCTTGTGTTTCTGGGTGTTTTATCCATCCTCTCTAGCATATGCAGGGGAAGCTCCCTAAGCTACACAGGGCGACTCTTCTATTAACAAGAAAGGCACTTACTCAAGACACCCAGAGGGCAGAGGAGGACACTGCATTTTTATGAGAGGTCACAGAACCTCTTCACCCCAGATCATGGATTTAATACCCATGGCACTGTCTACCTGCCCCTTCTACGGTTACAGGAAAAGCTTTATCAGAAGTCCAGCTGTTGTCCAACTCATCAAAAGAATTTGGGTCAGGAGCACAAAGGAAAACACAAACACACACAGAGGAGCAACGAGAACAAAGAAGCAAATTATTTAGTAACTTTCGAAAGTTACGTGCTCGGAGAAGAAGATGTGAGTGTCCTCAGAAGTGAGGACACTGTAGGGTTATTGACCCCCTCTCATTTTATTTTTACCCCTATGAATGGATGGAGGTCTTCTGATTATAGGTGGGATATTCATTAAGTTGAGGTGGGGCCTGCATTGCACCAGTTTCCATCAGCCCCCAGCCTTGCCCATTTGTCTCCTGAAGTCACTGGACATTGGCTGTAAGAGTTTTTCTCCCTTAAAATGTCCCCTAACTAGTCCAGCACCACATGTGGAAGGTCGCACAGCGGTCATCAGCTTCCTATGCAATTTTATCGCACATGCTCCATGGAAACTCTTTCATGGTCAGAGTTTCTTGCTCAGATGTTACAAAGTTTCTGTTTTAGATGTCAATCCTCCATGGTGCCATGACCTCCCTAAGTGCAAAGCAAAGAGGTGACTTTGCTTTTCTGCCTAATGCCTGACCCTGTCTTTCCTGCTTCACTAGGACTGGTCCCTTCTAGGAGTGGTTCAGCCACTCCTGGGTAGTCACTCATCCTGATGGTGATGGAAATACCTCAAGAATCCCCTTTGCCTGCCCAAATTGAAGAGGCAAAGCAACCACATGAGCACAAAGAAACCTATAATCCTAAGTAGACAGTTGTTCATTTACCAAAGAAAAGAGATGCAAGTTTCCAGAAATGGAAACTGCCCAGATTCCTATGATGCCAGTTTATCCATGATGTCCAAATTAGTAGGTGCAATGTGAAGGAAAAGACCAACAGTGGACTTCAGGTGTGACTTGATGTTTTCATCCTTTTCTCTTTTTATTCAATATTGTTGTGACTTTGTGATTTATAAGAAAATGTACTTGGTCTTCTTCCCTGTTTCTGGCACAGAGCTCCCCCTTTAGAATTTCGTAAGTAAGCATAGTGAGAAGGGTGTCTTTTATTATGTTAATGAGACAGTTTAAGACCCCCTGTTAGGATGGAGGCTGGTTGCCAGGGAGCCAACCTTGAGATTAGAGGGTTAGAACTCTCAGTCCCACTTCCCCTCTGGGGAGGGAAGAGGGGCTAGAAACTGAATTCAGTCACCAATGGTCAATGATTTAATCAATTGTGCCCACATAATGAAGCCTCCATTTGGTTGTTCAAGCCCAAAAGAACAAGGTTCAAGGAGCTTCTGGGTTTTATTGAACATATAGAGATTTGGGGAGAGTGGTGTATTCAGGGTGTGGAGGCTCTGCATCCTTTCCCCAGACCTTGCCCTTCACATCTCTTCCATCTGACTGCTCCTGAGTTATATCCTATCATATAAAACCAGTAATCTAGTCAGTAAAGTACTTCTGAGTTGTGTGAGCCACTCAACAATTTCATGGAACCCAAGAAGGAAATCGCTGTAGCCTTCAATCTGTAGCCAGTTGGTCAGAAGCCCAGGTGACAACCTGATTTTCAGGTGGGGGCAGGACAGAACTCTTAACCTGTGGGAGCAGACACTATCTCCAGATAGACAGGGACAGAATTGAGATGAGTTATAGGACACCCATGGAGAAGGAAATGGCAACCCACTTCAGTATTCCTGCCTAGAGAATCCCATGGACAGAGGAGCCTGGCGGGCTACAGTCCATGGGATCGCAAAGAGTCAGACACGACTGAGTGATTAAGCACACATATGACACCCAGCTGGTAGGTATCCAAGAACTGCTTGTTGGTGTGGGAGAAAATACCCCCCCACACACACATTCTGAAACGGGTGATCAGAATCCATTAGTTCTTAATTTTTCTGATGAGTATCAAGAGAGGCAGGAGAAAAATCAACAACCTCAGATATGCAGATGATACCACTCTGATGGCTGAAAATGAAGAGGAACTAAAGAGCCTCTTAAGGAGGGTGAAAGAGGAGAGTGAAAAAGCTGACTTAAAATTCAGCATGAGAAAAACAAAGATGGCGGCATCTGGTCCCATTACTTCAAAGCAAATAAAAAAGGAAAAAGTGGAAACAGTGATAGATTTTCTTTTCTTGGGCTCCAAAATCACTGCAGACAGTAACTGCAGCCATGAAATTAAAAGATGCTTGCTCCTTGGAAAGAAACCAGTGGCAAATCTAGACAGCATATTAAAAAGCAGAAACATTACTTTGCCATCAAAGATCCATATTGTCAAAGCTATGGTTTTCCAGTAGTCACATACAGATATGAAAGTTGGACCATAAAGAAGGCTGAGTGCCAAAGAATTGAAGCTTTTGAATTGTAGTGCTGGAGAAGACTCTTGAGAGTCCTCTTGGACTGCAAGGAGATCAAACCAGTGAATTCTAAAGGAAATTAACCCTGAATATTCATTTGAAGGATGGATGCTGAAGCTGAAACTCCAATACTTTGGCCACCTGCTGCAAAGAGCTAACTCATTGGAAAAGACCCTGATGCTGGGAAAGATTGAAAGCAAAAGGAGAAGAGGGCAGCGAAGGATGAGATGGTTAGATAGCATTACTGATTCAATGGACATGAATTTGAGCAAACTCTGGGAGACAGTGAAGGACAGAGGAGCCTAGCATGCTACAGTCCATGAGGTCACAAAGAGTCAAACATGACTTACCAAGTGAACAACAACAAAATCACTTACATGCTTAACATCTGTTTTCCTTCTACAGGGAAACTAGTGTGGACCCAAGAAAAGAACACAGGCTTCGGAATTTAGATGCACGATGAAAACTCTGTTTCACCTCTACTATTAATAGTATTCTCTCTGAGCCTCAATTTCCTCATCTATAAAGCAGAAATAAAAGTATTAATAGCATTTACTTCATAGAGGTGCTGAGAAGATGTCATCCATGCATACATAGCACCTAATGGAAACCTTGACACGTATTAGTCACAAACAACTATGTTGATTGATTGATTAACAAATGGAAAAAGTTCTTTATAATACTGAATGATTCATTATGGCAACCATTTCTCATTTCTATTGATTTCAGATGAATGAATATATACTGCCCTTTTCACCTTACCTTGTCCACTTTAAATGCACCTCTGAAATTCTGCCAGCAAATAAAGGAGAACACTCATTTCTTTAAGAATATATAATTATTATTGATGGTTAAACACCTTAAAGAATTACTTCTGAATTAATAGTGGCCCACAATTAAGTGGTACTTTCTACAAGAACAACAGTACTTGTAGAAAGACCTGATGGTCCCAGAAAGCAACGTTTCAGGAATAATGAGTGTTTATCATTTTTGTTTGCTTCCCAAATAGCAGGTATCAACATTGTAACCAATGTGAAAAAATTAATAAGGTACTACTGTCAAAAGAAACTTTTAAATATTTGTCATTGTAGTACAAATTCTATGCCTTCATGATCACATTTATTGTGACTGAGCAGGACCCAGTGAAGACTTCCCCAGGGACAGACCGCACAAACACACACACACACACACACACACACACACACACACTGTGTCCCCTGCCTCTTGTTTGTAGAAAAGCTTTAGCCTCCCTGGCCATCCCCAAGTTTCAAAGAGCAAATTTAATCAGAGAAGTAAAAATGCAAAAACAGAGGAAAACAGTCAAGTAAGACAAGATATAATAGTTTAGCTATGAAACTAAATCAAGGACTATAGAAAATATTCTGACTTATATCAAATTTTGCCTTGAGTTGTTTTGCAGATGTTGATACCTCCACCATGGGGAGAAGTTAACTGCATGCTAATCACCAGCACAAAGACCCTAGATAGGTTGGGGCTAGAAAACTGATCATTGAGATTCCCAAAACTTTATCCTTTACCTCACCATCAATCAATGAAAGAACTATGCAGAAGCTGATCAGCACCCTGCAACCCACATCCTTAAAAATCGCTTCCCTGAAAACCATTGAAAACTTTGGGTCATTTGAGCATGAGCTGCCACTTCTCCTTGCTTGCCCCCATGTTGTAATAAAGCCTGTACTTAGGTTCGCCACAACCTAGAGTCGGTAGACTGGTTTTACTGCAGGCGGGAGAGCAGACTCAAATTTGGTCCAGTAACAATATCATACAGGATATTTTTAAGAATGCAAAATAGTCTATACCACATTTTCCTTTAAGCAACATGTTTTACTAAGGAGACTATTAAACAGAATTTATTTTCAAAACTTAAAATTGTTGCTTTTTATCCTAGAGAAAGAACACTGATGTTTCACAACAGGGTTGAAAACTAAGTATAACACAGGGATATACAGCAAACGAAGAAAGTATTTTCTTATCACCTATCAGCTTTTCAGCCCATAAAAATATAAAGTAGAAATATTTATATATGTATTTATATATAAGTATGGGCTTCCCAGGTGGCACTAGTGGTAAAGAATCCTCCTGCCAATGCAGGGGACACAAGAGACTTGGGTTCGATCCCTGGGTCAGAAAGATCCCCTGGAGTAGGAAATGGCACCCCAATCCAATATTCTTGCCTGGAAATTTCCATGGGCAGAGGATCCTGGCAGGCTGCAGTCCATGGGGCTGCAAAGAGTCAGACATGACTGAGCACACACACCCACATGTAAGTATGTATCCATTCTAAGTCCTCGGATCATTTTTCCTGGATATGGTTATTTAAAGGTAGATTCATCTTTCTTTGAGTTCATTTCTCATTTTCAGATGCACCATTTTGAGTAAAATTCTACACCAATTTGATGATTCTAATTTTTTTTAGTGATCACCAAAATAATAGCTACAGTTTTGCAGTTATTAAAATAATAACTAATTACAAAATAATCTGTAGTTGAAGGGGATAGCTGAAAGCTTATAACCCTATTCTACCCTCTAGATACTCCCCCAAAATAAATTTAAAGGCATTTTTAAAGTATAAAGCCACAACAATAAACAGAATGAGAAAGGAGACAATGGTCATAAAAATTTAAAATTTTTGCAGTAGGTAAAGCAATTAGGTCATTTGAGCCAATTCTCCTGCTGGAGAAATGTAGAAAAGCTGGATGCAGTATAAAAGCATCTGATGGAAGGGAACAGAGAGCTAACAAATAATGAAGCAGAACAGAGATTTACAAGAGGTCAGAATCAAAACAAGTGAGCCTAGCTCTGGGGGCTGCATTTGCCCCAAAGCATTTGCAATCTGTAAGAAACACAGAGGCTGAACTGGGCTTTGAAAATCTCTTGGTAGGAAGAGGACAAAACTTGGAGTCCAGGTCATAGCGGAGCCCTGGTAAATTGTGAAGAGCTACACCCTAGAAACAAAGGTGAAACTAGGTGACGCACGCCTCCACCAATTACAGCCCCGCTCCTGTGTAGCCTAGAAAATCTCTAACTCAGAAATTTTATTACACTGATCTTGGACTGCTAGTAATTCCCAGTGCTGAGAAGAAACAAAGGAAAATTCTCTCTGGAAGGAAATATCCTAGACTTCAAATTCTTTCTATAAAATTATTTTTTATATTTTAATAAACTTTTTATATTAGAATAAATTTAGACTTACAGAAAACATGTGAAAATATTAGAGTTCCCCTACACCCCTATGGAAACACAGTGTCCCCTAATATTAATACCTTCTATTACTATGGTACATTTGGTACATTTAATGAACCAATATTGATACCTGAAACCCATTAACTGAAGCCCAAACTTTTTTAAGATTTTCCTAGGGTCTGTTTTTAATTTTAATATCCGTTTTCTGTTCCAGGAGTCCCTCCAGGACACCACATTGCATTTAGTCACCGTGTCTCCTTAAGCAAGTCCTGGCTGTGACAATTTCTCAGACTTTCCCTATCTGTGATGGTCGTGACAGTTATTAAGGAGAAACTGTCAGGCACTTTGTAGAATGTCCTTCAGCTGGGATTTGTCTGGTTTTTCTTTCTCATGATATGAGCTGGATTATGAGTTTTTTGGAGGAAGACCACAGAGGTAAAGTGCCATTCGCATCACACTGTATGAAGGTGAATGCTGTCAGCACGCGATCAACGTGCCTATGCCGTCAACATGACTCTCTTGTTGAAACTGACCTTAATCGAACGAGATGTGCGTCAGGGTTCCCCACTGTTAAGTTACTCTTTTCTTCCTCCTTTCCATATTGAACTCTTTGGAAGGAAGTCACAAGTCACACTTAAGGAGTGGGGATTATGCTCCACTTACTAAAGGGATGTTATCTACACAGATTATTTGGAATTGTTCTACATGGGATATTTATCTATTCTCTCCTGTTCATGTATTCCATGATTTATGTGTCACCATGGACTTGTGGGCATTGGTTTTACACTTTATGTTATAATCCAAACTACTTTATTCCTCAAATTGCATCAGTCTGGGTCACTGGGACCTCTCTCGGTTGGCTCCCATGTCCCTTTGACATACGCCGCCAGTGTTCAGCTTTTCGGCTCTTGTTTTATTTTGTTTAAGCACTTCCTTACTTTCTGGCACTACAAGATGCTCCAGGTTCATCCAACTTCCTGCCCCAGTTTTAAAATCAACCATTTCTCCAGGAGTCCTGGTTTATTTTACTGAAGAACAGGAAGAACCAAGATCTGGGTGCTAAGTGCACTCAATCCCTGGGTTTCATAGCTTCTAGGCTCTTCCAGCTGTTGGAGAAAGAAAATATGTGTATACTAGCCAGTACGTATGCACAAGTCCATAAATGTTTAAATATATACAACAAACTAATTAATGTTTATTAGCTAACATATGTTATATTGGTACTTAGTATGTTTGTATGGTATAAATTAATACAGCCATCTCCATTTACGTAAAACTAAGCATGTGTTTATACTGATATCTCCAATTCTACTCTATTACCATATATGTTATTTTTGCCTCTTCCACTTGCTTGTCTCCAACCTCCACTCCCACAGTGAGAAATCTGACTCACATCATTCATTTACTTAACTGCTCAGTTCCAGCATGCATATAGTAGTTTCAGAATTTTTAACTCCTACCCTTATGGGAAACATTTTTTTTCAACTAGAGTACACTGCCTAGGTACAGTTCCTTTTGCCTTTTGTCTGAGAGACATTTCCAAAGTTATATAGGTCAGCTTTTCCCCCACCCTCTTCAGTGATGGTTTCAGACATTTTTAATAAAGTTATTTAGTCACAGCCTATACTATCACAATTAGCATAGTTAGGTACTACCTGAAGGATTTGTTTTTAATTTGCATGCTTTCATATTCATTCCTCTGCTATAAAGTTCTATGGGTTTTGAAAACTGTATAAAGTCATGCATTACAGTATTATACAAAGTAGTTTCATGCTCTAAACCTCTATGTTCATCTATTCAAAGTACACATACCCCAAAATACCTACAAATGTTTCACCTGTTTGTCCCTTCCCAGTGTCATATAAATGGAATGACATGGTGTGCAGTCTTTTCAGAACGGCTTCCTTAACATAGCAATGTGCAGTTAAGATTCATCCGTGTCTTTGCACGGCCCAGTTCATACCTTAATACTAATAGTATTCTCTTGTATGGGTAGGTACAGTTTGTTTACTAATTCATCTTCCAAAGAACATCTTGTTGCTTCTGGGTTTTGGTGATTATGAGCAAAGCTTCTATAAATATTAAAGTGCAGGGTTTTGCATGGACCAACATTCTCAGTTCAGTTGGGTAAATACCTAGGAGTGTGATTGTTGGATTGTATGGTAAGACTATGTTTAGCTTTTTTAAAAAAACTGCCAAACTGTCTTCTAAACTGCTTGTGCCCACTTGCATTCCCACCAGCAATGAATGAGAATTCATGTTGTTCCACATCTTTGCCAGCAATTGGTAGCATTAATTTTTTTTAAGCTACCCTAAAAGATATGTCAAGGCTATGGTTTTTCCAGTGGTCATGTATGGATGTGAGAGTTGGACTGTGAAGAAAGCTGAGTGCTGAAAAATTGATGCTTTTGAACTGCGGTGTTGGAGAAGATTCTTGAGAGTCCCTTGGACTGAAAGGAGATCCAACCAGTCCATCCTAAAGGAGATCAGTCCTGGGTGTTCATTGGAAGGACTGAGGCTGAAGCTGAAACTCCAATACTTTGGCCACCTCATGCGAAGAGTTGACTCATTGGAAAAGACCCTGATGCTGGGAGGGATTGAGAGCAGGAGGAGAAGGGGGCGACAGAGGATGAGATGGCTGGATGGCATCACCAACTTGATGGGCATGAGTTTGAGTAAACTCTGGGAGTTTGTGATGGACAGAGAGGCCTGGCATGCCGTGATTCATGGGGTCGCAAAGAGTCGGACACGACTGAGCAACTGAAATGAACTGAATTGAACTGAAAAGCTATGTAGTGATATTTCATTGATGTTTCAATTTGCATTTCTTAATGACAAATGACATTGAGCATCTTTTCATTTGATTATTTGACATCTGTACATCTTCTTTGGCAAAGTGTCTTATTCAGACCTTTGGCTCATTTTTAACTGACTTGTTATGTTTTCTTATTGTTGAATTTTAAACTTTCTTCATATATTTTGGATACATGTCTTTAATCAGAAATGTGTTTTGCAAATATTATCTCCCCATTTGTGACTTAACTTTTAATTTTGTTTACAGTCTGTTTAGAAGGCCAGAAGTTTTTCACTTTAACAAAATCCAACTTACTTTTTTCTTTCATGGTTCATGCTTTCATCTTCTGTTTAAGGATCTCATCACTAAGCCTGAGCTCAAGAAGATTTTCTTCTATATTTCTATAGAATTTTATATACATTTCTTACTTATGTGCATGATTCATTTTTACTTCATTTCTGGGTAAAGCATAATGTTTGTGTGTAGGTTCATTTTTTGTTTGTCTTTTATAGGATTTTTTAGTAAGGGGGAGGATTCATCTGGCAACATTTGTTGAAAAGACAATCCTTTTATCCATTGAATTGATTTTGCACCTTTGTCTAAAATCAGTCAACTGTATTCGTGTGAGCCCTTCTTGGCTCTTTATTCCATTTCATTAATCTTTATGTCTTTTCTTTCACCAATACGATGCTATGTCTTGCTTATTGTACTATAACTCTTAAAATATAATGTTTATCATACAATAATAAAAGATAACTACTTGTACAAGGAGATGAGGTAATAATGTATAAGAAAAGGACAA
Source organism: Cervus elaphus (assembly GCF_910594005.1). Taxonomy (NCBI): domain Eukaryota; kingdom Metazoa; phylum Chordata; class Mammalia; order Artiodactyla; family Cervidae; genus Cervus; species Cervus elaphus. Next base: position 19,131,256 of record NC_057842.1, on the reverse strand, counting down.
CAAACACAACACCCAGAGCTTCATAATTTGGAGTTATCAAACTATTCTATGTTCAATGAAATAAAATACAAAATTGAAGGTTTTAACACAGAGGCATAAAGTATTTTTAACAAATGATGAAGCAGACTTGAAAAAGAACAAAATTATCCTTCAATTAAAAAGTAAATAAATTTAAATAAAAAAGCTAAATGGATATCCCAGAACAGAAAAATACAGTAACTAAAATTAAAAACAGTAACTTATACCTAGCTGAAGAGATAACAGTGAAAGAAAAGATGAGTCAATATAATGAAAGTAAGAGGGAGGAAAGGGTAGGGAAAACATGAGTATATGATATACACAGATTTTATGACAAAGGTGGAGCTTCAGAACAATATGGAAAATGATTCTTTCAACAGAAGGTGGAGGGATAAGCAAAAGTATGCAATGGTGCTTACAGATGTGTAGTTAAGCGGCCAAAATAAATAAATAAGAAAAGCAAATAAGTGATCACCGTAGAAATCAGAACTAGTGATTATATTTCAAGGAGAATAAAGGTCTTTCTTTGTGAATAGGACCATGTATCCCTCTGGAGGGCTATTAATATTCCCTGGTTTTACTTGTATGTTACCAGGGTGTTCACTCATAATAATTTTATTGATCTGAACATGTAGGTTTAAACCAAGTTTTAAAATATGGATAAATGGTAACAGACCTAGAAGGACTAATCTTAAACTGGCAGGAGAGAAAGCTCAGAAACAATCAAATTTACATATATATATATTTACATATATATATGTATATATATTTGTATACAAATAGTTGTATACAAATATATATATACTTTATATATATAAATTATATATATTTGTATACATATATATTTGTATATATTACATATTTATATATATACAAATATATATATTTGGATATTTGTATATATCCAAATTTATATATATATATATATATATATATATATATATATTCTTCCCTAGTAGCCCAGCAGGTAAAGAATCTGCCTGAAATGCAGGAGACATGGTTTGATCCCTGAATCAGAAAAATGCCTTGGAGGAGGGAGTAGCAACCTACTCCAGTATCCTTGCCAGGAGAATCCCATGGACAGAGGAGCCTGGTGGGCCACAGTCCAAGGGGCTGCAAAGAGTTGGACATCACTAAGCCACTATGCACATACATATATTTAAAGACATGCAGTGTACTTCTAGATATGAGGTAACTTAACAGAAGATTACATTAAAAATAGAAGAATAAATTGAAGTAGCTAATAATCACCTAGATTTCCAACTCCTCTCCCCCATTCCATTATTTGTAGAACTGTCTTTTTGCCATCCAACAGAAGGATGAATGTTTATTTTCTGAACAGGGTAAAACATTCTCTGGACTATTAAATATTTGGCAGATTTGAGAATAAGGGTACTTCTCTGAAAACAAGATTAGATTAAAATACATATGAGACTATTAAGACCCAAGTCCCAGCCCTATTTCTTTACTCAGGTACTGATATATTGGGAGTTAGGCTATCTCCTAAAATCAAGAGATGAGTATAGTCTTTTCAGGAAGATCTGATCACATGGGGAGGAAGTATTTAAAGATACTGACTTCAGATATTCTGGGAAAAGATTTGCCAAATGTAGCATAAAAATGTAGAATTCTCAGTTAAATTTAGATCTTAGACAAATAATTTTATAGTATGTCACCTGTAATGCTTGTGACAAATTTATACTACTACACTGAAGACCACAGTTCACAGGTTCCAATATTATGCACAAAACTTTCAGTCAACTATTTACAGACCTTAAAATAGGTGAGTGGTCAGCCAAGAATTATCAGATATTTGTTAAAAGCTTTGAATATAAAAGATAAAAAAATATTTTAAAAATGTTTTTAATTTAAATTCAGCTTGGATGAAACAGAGGCTACAAAAGAAGAAAGTAATTTTTGAAAATGTTATTAATATCATTAAAGAAGTAAACAAATTTTTATCCTTGAAATCCTGAAACAGTATCTTATTAAAATCTTTTAAAAAGAAAAGAATTTAAGACAAAAACCACCAAAAACAATTCCCAGAAATTACAAATGACAGTAAAAATTTAAGGTTAAAAGATTAAGTTGAAAAAATTTTCTAGAAATGAGAGTAGAAAGAGTAAGGAGGAAATAGAAGAAAGTGTGAATTTTAAGTCAGAGAATCAGTTCAAGAATGCCACCATCCAAATAATATGGATGGGGAATCTACAGAAATATCTTAAGAACAATGTTGATCACAACATATGAGTTCAATACCTGTTAGTAGTTATAGTATATTCCAGGCTCAGCTATATGTAGCATGTAGTCACAATAACATAAGACTGAATTTTCAATGCACTGAAAAGCCAATAAAACTGAGGCAGGTGGAAGGATAGGACCAGAGCATGCTTATGAGGGTGGGGAGGGATTGGGTGGGGTCGGGGAGAGGGCGTTCTCCACATTCGTTATTGGACAATGCCTGAAAGTGAAAAACAAAAGGATTAGCAACAGAAGCCTACTATTTAGAGAGACTAATGAGACTACTAGAGGAATTAGCTTAAAGAATTAAAAGTGGTTGCTGTCCACGACAGAATTGGCAGATGCCGTGGGCACTTGCCATCGCTCTACCACGATTAAATCACGAGCTGCTGCAGCTGCTGATCAGCAGAGTCCCCTGAGAGGAGTTCAGGGTGGAGAGCGGAAGTGAGGCTCGCTGCGCTGGGGACGGGGGGCCTGGCAGGACAGGTCTTCATAGATATTTTCGGGAGCCAAATTTATGAGCTGAATTCTTGTATCTTCTCAAATCTAGAAGAGCCGTAAAAATCTTTCATGGTGATGACTGTTCCTCATGACCAGCAGAAAGCTTCCCCAAACTAGCAGAAACCTTCTGGAAAAATATGTGCTTCCTGGCATGTACCCCCACTTCACCAAAATCTCATATATATTGCCATTCCCCCTACTTCTTTGGACCAGTCTCTCAGAACTATTTGAGGTGCTGTCTCCTGAGTTGCAGTCCTCATTTTGCTGCAAATAAAACTAGCAACTCTCATGTGGGGTATTTCTTTTAAGTCAACATTACCTTTGAATGCAGGTAGGTATGGTACCATTGCTTTTCACAAATCTTGTAGAACTATTTGACTCTGTACATTCTGTGCAAAAAAAAAAAAAAATTTAATTTAAAGTGGACTTTAAAAGGTCATCTGTGTACTCATAGATGCCAGAAAAAAAGCAATTGTCAAAGCAATTCAATTCAATGAGAACAGAGACAGCTTTGCTACCTCTGGAGACAAATGTTTCAAATAATCACATACTTCCATGGGCTCACAATTAAGTTACTTTAATGGCTGATCCTGCACATGTCATTTTGGAAAACACTTGACCCTAACTGTCAGCCGCCTTCTGTGTTTGTCAGGACTTCCCTGGCTCTCTGTGTCCCTGTAATAGGTGAATAACTAAGGAAAAAAGCGTTCCTTCTGTCTGTGGACACTTGTTTTTAATGGCATTTGGGGTCCCAGAGCTGGGCTGACAGATGCTCTTCCAGAAGGTTAATGAGATAAAGGTTCTCCAGCTGGTCCTTAAGCAGAGATTACACCTGAGGGGAAGATAAGGAGATTATTCCAGAAGCAGGCACTGCCTCGTGTTCTTCATAAATTGGCACCCTCATAAAGGTAAGCCAAGAAGGTTATCCTAAGTCAATTCAATATTTCCTTATTTTTCATATTTCTGTCATATTTTTTAATGTGAGTTTGGGCTGTTCTGTGACTATTATCAGAAATATCAATGCACAAAAGCCAGAATGCATTTGGAAGCTAGAAGAGTTATTTTTTTCCTTTGGATTTTTCTCCAAGTTCAAGGAATCAAAGGTAAGTTAAATACTTCTTTATTTTTTTAACTGCTTATATATAAAATCTATTTACAAAGGTGAGCAGTCAAAATCAGGAAAGTCACCACTGTATTTCTGAGGGCTCATATACAGTAGGCCCTGAATAAATCATGACTGAATGATTGTCAAAAATGGTTTTCACTTGATTTTTTTAATATTTATTTTATATTTACATTATATGTTTTTTATAGTTTCATGCTAAGTGTAATTTATGTAAACATAATAGGAGAGATGAATGCATCCTATATGCTCTTTAAAAAATGAACAAAATTCATAACATTAATGTTAATAGCATTAGTAGGTCCACAAAAAACATGAAATTAATACTTTGTCACTTATGATCAGACAAAAAACATATTCCTTACTTTCTCATAGTTAAATCATGAATTGCTGTCCATTAGAAAATAGCAAATGTGCTTCATCTTCAGTGTCCATGATGAGGACCAACTCAGAAACTTGGTTGCTTGTGGAGCTATATGCATAAAAGAGCTAGGCACTGCAAGTTTTGATGGCAAATTTTCAAGTGAATCTAAAGCAAGTCACAAAAATTGGTATATTTCAGAAAAAAAATGTTTTAAAAAATAACCTGTTGCTGGGGTTCCTGGAAAAAAAAAAATAACCTGTTGAAGAAAGCTTCACTTTTTTGAGTATGAGACTGGTCATTATAACATACTTAATCTTTTTAAGACATCTGAAATCAGTAATGTTCAGTTCTGTAAGGATGACGTAACTTTCCACAATCAACCTTTTAACTGAAGCACTGATTTTTTTTTTAAATTGTAATTTAAATTGTAATTTTATTTTTTTTAATTTTTTTCCATTTATTTTTATTAGTTGGAGGCTAATTACTTTACAATATTGTAGTGGTTTTTGCCATACATTGACATGAATCAGCCATGGATTTACATGTTGATTTTAAAATGACTGTGGAAAAGTAAAACACATTCTTGATTGCACTTCTTAAGTCACAAAATAACAGATTCCAACAATTATTTTGTATGTAACATCTTAATCATTGCATTTGGAGGGAAGAGAAAATTTATGGAAAAATTATATAAACACTCCCTTTATGTTTTGCTACCTATAAATGATAAAGGATGGAGACAAAGTTTACTTACCTTTCAGTTGTCAATTATATATAAATGTTTACATTTATAAAAACATTTTAATTAGAAACAAATGATGAGATTTCAGTACATTCTGAGCTTAATCTGCTGAAGTGAACCAATTTGTCACTTTCCAAAACCTGACCCATCAAATCAGCTTTGGTTTCATTTGTTTAATTAATTGCTAACTAATTTAGCTATTTTTTCTATTTTCATATATTATATATCGGCTACTACAATTTCAAATAGCATAATTACATATAGAAAGTTAAGTGAAAGAAGCTTACCAAAAGAACTACAATTTGTTATATGCCGATATCTGAGAAATAAAGTCCTATAACTGCATAATAAAAGATCTTACATGGTTACTTGTTTGGGGCTTTTTATTCCGTAAGAATCTCTGATCTGTGAATTTCTGTTAATCTTCATTAGTGAGGTTTACATTAATTAGAGTTTATGTACTTTAGCCAGATTGGTTTCCCATTTATGGCTAATTAGGCATTATGACTGGTTTCCCATTTATGGCTAATTAACCATTTACATAGAAAATGCTTCTGGTAGAGAGAGGAGTTCAACTCAGTAAAACTAGCTTTTGAGTATAAAAGCTGGGAATTTAAAGTCAATCAGTAAGCCACTTTAGTCACTCACTCATGTCCAACTTCTGACTCTGTGACCCCATGGACTGCAGCACACCAGGCTTCCCTGTCCTTCACCAATTCCCAGAGCTTGCTCGATCTCATGTCCATCGAGTCGGTCATGCCATCCAACCATCTCATCCTCTGTCATCCCCTTCTCCTCCTGCCTTCAATCTTTCCCAGCTTCGGGGTCTTTTCCAATGAGTCAGTTCTTCGCATCAGGTGGCCAAAGTATTGCAGTTTCAGCTTCAGCATCAGTCCTTCCAATGAATATTCAGGACTGATTTCCTTAACCATTGACTGGTTTGATCTCCTCACAGTCCAAGGGACTTACAAGCATCTTCTCCAACACCACAGTTCAAAAGCATCAATTCTTCGGCACTCAGCTTTCTTTAGAGTCCAACTCTCACATCCATATATGACTACTGGAAAATCCATAACTGACTACACGGACCTTTGTCAGCAAAGTAATCTCTGCTTTTTAATACGCTGTCTAGGTTGGTCATAGGTTTTCTTCCAAGGAATAAGCATCTTTTAATTTCATGGCTGCAGCCACCATCTGCAGTGATTTTGAAGCCTAAGAAAATAAAGTCTGTCACCGTTTCCATTGTTTCCCCATCTATTTGCCAGGAAGTGATGGGACCAGAAGCCATGATCTCAGTTTTCTGAATGTTGAGTTTTAAGCCAACTTTTTCACTCCCCTCTTTCACTTTCATCAAGAGGCTTTTTAGTTCTTCTTTGCTTTCTGCCATACGGGTGGTGTCATCTGCATATCTGAGGTTATTGGTATTTCTCCCAGCAATCTTGATTCCAGCTTGAGCATCATCCAGCCCAGCGTTTCTCATGATGTACTCTGCATATAAGTTAAATAAGCAGGGTAACAGTATACAGCCTTGACATACTCTTTTCCCGATTTGGAACCAGTCCATTGTTCCATGTCGGATTCTAACTCTTGCTTCCTGACCTGCATACAGATTTCTCAGGAGACAGGTAAGATGGTCTGGTATTCCTATCTCTTGAGGAATTTTCCACAGTTTGTTGTGATCCACACACTCAAAAGCTTTGGCACAGTCAATAAAGCAGAAGTAAATATTTTCCTGGCACTGTCTTGCTTTTTCTATGATCCAGTGAATGTCGGCTATTTGATCTCTAGTTCCTCTGCCTTTTCTAAATACAGCTTGAATATTTTTAAAAAGTTATAGATTGTTTTTAACAAAATGTATGGAAAAGTACCCATAGTACACCTATCCAAACACAACCTATGCTGGCATCTTCATATGTTTCCTCAGTCTTTTTTCTATGCTTATTTAATATTTACATGGTTGCAGTTCTACCATGCACACAATTTTACATAGGATTTTTTGCACAAGTTTTCTATTAGATCTACATTGGTCTCCATTGTTATCTTGCTTTGACAAGCATCATTTTATTGGCTGCATATTGTTCCTTTCAGGTGTTACACCATGATTTGCTTTATCTAAATACACAACAAAAAGAAAGAACTGTTTCTAATTGTTTTGTTATGATGAGTAATGTTACAATGAATATCTTTGTGCATAAGCCTCTCTCAGTATTTAAGATTCCTAGCACAAATTCAATAAAGTAAAATTATTGGGTCAAAGCAATATCAACAGTTTCATGGTATTTTATTCATATTGCCAAATTGCTCCTCCAAAGTTTTCTTATCCTCTTAGGTAATTTTTCCCAATTTGAGTCCCCAAATAGAGTATTTGCTATTTATTAGAGTATTTGTACCCAACACAGATTATTAAGAGATTCAGAGACATGACAACATTTCAAAAAGTTTCCTTTGAGCTTTGCAGATTCTGAAGGTAGTTTTTTGAAAATGAAATGGTTTTGATTTCAAAACATTCATTAAATAGAACTGTTTAGGGCAACAAGACAGTTCAATAGTTTCAAAGAACAATTACTTCATCAAGATACCATGAGGCCTCTCTTTGGTTTTCAAAATGGGGATGCTAGTTACATCTGGTCTGTACAGCACAGCTTTATGCTCTCAGTTTTCCAGTTCACATAAATAATTTCATCTAATTGCTTGTAACATTCTTATGTGTGGAAGAAAGAGAAGAGAGAAAACCCAGCCTTAGCAAGCCCTAAAATGGAAATGGTGTTTATCAGAGTCTGTGCTTTTTGCATTATATTTGGTTATACTAAATGAAACCTTTAGCTAAGTTATTATTAGTTCCCCAAGGTAAAGTAACTATTTTAACAACTGTGAAATGATAGGAAATTTGCATTTGAAGACTCTCCAGTTCTTGCTAATCCTTTACTACTGGGATATGTTCTCATTTCATAAAATTACCCAGGAAGTTATTTTCCTTTATTGTGTCTCCAAGAACAGAGAACAAAGCTTCATTTATATCCCTGAGATACCTGCCCAATGACAATCACATTAACTTTGTGACTCCTCTATTTTTTCATCTCGGCTACAGTTTCAGAATAGTGTAATTCAAAAGGCTGAAGGCAGATTTTTCTGTTAAATTATACCTGAAAAGATGTCCTTAAAATCAAAGTCATGTAAATTTAAGACACTTTGTGTCCAACTGAACAAACCATGGCAGCACACCTCAGACCATTTATTAGATTATATACTTTAAAAAGAGAAAGTGATTGCTGCCTTGTGACCCTCCTATGCTTATTTTGAGGATCACTCTAAAGTATTATTGTATGTGTGAACTAATTAGACAGCATTGGCATGATCTATTACTTTCTTGGCCATTTCCGTCATTCGTAAGCAAACCACCACCTTAAATACCAACTGTATTTGCACGCTAAATCTGTCTGCAAATTCAGATCCTGTAAACTTCTGGTGCCTCAGTCATGTTCACAGACTTCATGCTGTTTTAAAATTATCCATCTAAGGCAATCAAGTTTGTTTTTCACAATCATCTCTAAGTTTATAATTCAGTAGATATGAGGAAGTGACCATAATAAAAGTCTGGTTTTCAGCAACCACGGGGTCTGAGTTCCCTGTCTGAGAGACAGTGTCACTGGGAGTCAACCCCTCAAATGAAGAGCACCAAGTCAGATGGGATTATTTTAATAAGGTAAATGGGTGTACTTTTTGTTTTGAGTCCAAGGCAAGCTGCCTGCCACAGCTTATCCTATAAGTGAGTTGATGTGGTTGACTGGCAAAGCTGTGGTAATGAGAATTCATATCTTGAAATGCCACTGTAAAGTCAAACTGCAGCGTGCGTTGCTGATTATTTATTGAGAACATACTCCCACTGCAGCCCCTCTCCTCTGGCCAGAGTGAGTGTGAAAAGAGTATGAAAGAGCTACAAAACAGCGATAAACACTTCTAAGCACGTGGCTGTATTCAGTAGATAAATATTCTCCCATTTACATTCAGTCATTCTTGAGGAGGGCTTCCCTGGTGGCTCAGAGAGTAAAAATCTGCCTGTCAACACAGGACACCCAAGTTCAATCGCTGGGTCGGGAAGATCCCCTGGAGGAGGAAATGGCAATCCTCTCTTTACAGAATTTTGTTGTTTTCTGTCAAACCTCAGCATGAATCAGCCATAGGTATACATATATCCCCTTTCTTTTGAACCTCCCTCCCATCTCCCTCCCCACCCCACCCCTCTAGGTTGATACAGAGCCCCTGTTTGAGTTTCCTGAGCCATACAGCAAATTCCCGTTGGCTATCTATTTTACATATGGTCATGTAAGTGTCCATGTTACTCTTTCCATACATCTCACCCTCTCCTCCCCTCTCCCCATGTCCATAAGTCTATTCTCTGTGTCTGTTTCTCCATTACTGCCCTGTAAGTAAATTCTTTAGTACCATTTTTCTAGATTCCACAAATATGCATTAGTATACGATATTTATCTTTCTCTTTCTGATTCACTTCACTCTGTATAATAGGTTCTAGGTTCAGCCACCTCATTAGAACTGACTCAACGGCATTCCTTTTTATGGCTGAGTAATAGTCCATTGTGTATATGTACCACAACTTCTTTATCCATTCATCTATCGATGGCCATCTAGGTTGCTTCCACGTTCTAGCTATTGTAGATAGTGCTGCAATGAACAATAGGATACGTGTGTCTCTTTCAATTTTGGTTTCCCCAGTGAACATGCCTAGGAAACAGATTGCTGGGTCATATGGTGGTTTTATTCCTAGTTTTTTAAGGAATCTCCATACCGTCTTCCATAGTGGCTGTATCAATTTACATTCCACCAACAGTGTGAGAGCATTTCCTTTTCTGCACATCCTCTCCAGCATTTATTGTTTGTAGACTTTTTGATGGTGGCCATTCTGACTGGTGTGAGGTGATATCTCATTGTGGTTTTGATCTCCATTTCTCTAATAATGAGTGATGTTGAGCATCTTTTCATATGTTTCTTAGCCGTCTGTATGTCTTCTTTGGTGAAATGTCTGTTTAGGTCTTTTTCCCACTTTTTGCTTGGGTTGTTTGTTTTTCTGGCATTGAGTTGTATGAGCTGCTTGTATATTTTAGAAATTAATCCTTTGTCAGTTGTTTCATTTGCTATTATTTTCTCCCATTCTGAGGGTTTTCTTTTCACCTAACTTGGAGTTTCCTTTAGTGTGCAAAAGTTTTTAAGTTTAATCAGGTCCCATTTATTTACCTTTGTTTTTATTTCCATTACTCTAGGAGATGAGTCATAGAGGATCTTGCTTTGATTTGTGTCATCAAATGTTCTGCCTGTTTTCCTCTAAGAGTTTTCTAGCTTCTGGTCTTACATTTAGGTCTTTAATCCATTTTGAGTTTATCTTTGTGCATGATGTTAGGAAGTGTTCTAATTTCATTCTTTTACATGTAGCTGTCCAGTTTTCCCAATACCATTTATTGAAGAGACTGTCTTTGCCCCATTGTAAATTCTTGCCTCCTTTATCAAAAATAAGGTACCCATAAGTGTGTGGGTTTATTTCTGGGGTTTCTATCTTGTTCCATTGGTCTATATTTCTGTTTTCGTGCCAGTTCCATACTGTCTTTATGACTGTGGCTTTGTAGTATAATCTGAAGTCAGGAAGGTTGATTCCTCCAATTCCATTCTTCTTTTTCAAGACTGCTTTGGCTCTTCAGGGTCTTTTGTGTTCCCATAAGGAAATCAGTCCTGAATGTTCATTGGAAGGACTGATGTTGAAGCTGAAACTCCAATACTTTGGCCACCGAATGTGAAGAGCTGACTCATTTAAAAAGACCTCGATTCTGGGAAAGATTGAAGGCAAGAGGAGAAGGGGACAACAGAGGATGAGATGGTTGGATGGCATCACTGACTCAGTGGACATGAGTTTGAGTAAACTCCGAAAGTTGGTGATGGACAGGGAGGCATGCTGCAGTCCGTGGGGTCACAAAGAGTTGGACATGACTGAGCAACTGAACTGACTGACTGACAGACTGACTGATGAATTGTGAAATTTTTTTTCTTCCAGTTCTGTGAAAAATGTCATTGGTAATTTGATAGGGATCACATTGAATCTGTAGGTTGTATTTGGTAGTATAGTCATTTTCACAATATTGATTCTTCCTACCCAGGACCATGGAATATCCCTCCATCTGTTTATCATCTTTGATTCCTTTCATCAGTGTCTTATAATTTTCTGTGTACAGTTCTTCTGCCTCCTTAGGTAAGTTTATTCCC